>NC_140586.1:544551226-547006226 GCF_964204655.1 Triturus cristatus
TAGTGGGAAGTTTTGTGGCAATTTCAATAGAAAATATGCTGTTTGTAAACGCCAGTGTGCTACTAAATTTATTAAAAATCAGATTTTAAACTTGAACTAAGAAACATTCTGACAGGTCAGGGGTTAAGTGTATCCTATATGTGGTCTAGATTATTATTATACGTGGAGCAAAGGTTTAGTCTATTAAATCAAATAAAACTTTTTTGCACAGAAGAAATGCTGAACTTGCATATTTGATGGTGCTCTCATATGTGATAATGAAGAAATAGGCTGCTCTGTAAAATAAAATATTTGCCAGGATCACACAATTTGAGACCAGATTACGGGCCAAGTACCTTAGTTAGGTCGCGTAGATTATTTAAATCTCCAGACCTGAAGGTCTAGTAACATTTTTATGATTTGTCTAGGTCTGGTTAGGGTTACGCTCTCTGAAACAGGAGTTGTAGCACCTCATCAAGAGTTGTCGTTCCTGGGCAGGGATGCCTGCTCTGTGGAGATGGAAGAGGACAGGAAGTGGATAGCCCCAAGAAAACGTTGGGGGGGGAGGGAAGACTGGGATTACAGAGGCTTCCCACTGTGAGAAACACTTAGCATAAGCCTGCATGCTGGCTCCAAGGTTTCTCTTGCGAGTGGGGGGTGGGTAGGGAGCACAGGATGTGAGGTTAGTGGTATATGGTTAAGGACGTATGATGAGGATGACCACAACATCCTAACCTGATGGAACTCAAAAGGCTCCCTTTGCCAGAATGTTCCATCTTGAAATCCAGCTACAGCTTCTATAATGCCATCACGACTAGCAACACTGCCTATCTGGTTGACCAGACCACCACCTCCAGTGGCTCTTTGCACAAAAGCAACAAAGACATCCTCACACAGTGGAAACAGAGTGCAAAAAAGAAAAAAAATGACAACATGACTTCTCGATTCATGCACCCAGGATCTGGAACAATATACTGACTTATCGCCCAAACCCCACCTGTAATTTAGGAAAGAGCTAATGGCATACCTTAAAAGAGAATTATATTACAACTAAGTTCAGTTCACCTTCACTCTCAGAAACCGGCTTCTGCTCAAATTGCTCATTGACTATCTTTATCTTTGTCCCTGCACACTGCATCACTGCTTTTCAGCTAGGTTTGCACTATACAAGTAGCACATACCTTGAATTGTTATGGGTGGATGATACTGTGGTATGTCTGTCTGCCCTAGTACTATTAGCTGAGCCTCCAGAGTCTGTACTGGGCCTAGACGAGGTTGCAAATGCAGTTACCATTAGCCTATTTATTCATTTTCTTGGACACTGTGTTACATCACATTATCATGTTGGCCAATAATGAGTTTTTACAAAGCTACCAGGGATTGTTGAAGTGGAGGAGGAATACCAGGAAAGTCTTCATTAGAGTTGTTGAACAAATAAGGCCAACATTTGCAAAAAAGAAAAAGAAAAAAAGCCCCAATCCAGTGTCAGCACCTAAAATCAATTGCTACACCCCTGGTTTAATTTAAAAAAATGTTGGGGTATTTTTTTTTTATATATTAGAGGCAGCGACAGAGTAGTCAACAAAGTGAGAAGAACGTAATAACTTAAGTCGATCAAAAGTGACAAATTATAATCATGCATATAAAGAAAAGATATATGAAAGTACATATAAAGTTGCATGAGTGGAGGGGAGCAGAGGGCGTACACCAACCTAATATAACAGTCATACACCTATCTTGAAGGAATATCATCAGGGCAGCCTGCAGGACACATAAGGGGTATAGATCAGCCAGTGACAAAAGAGTGGATGGCCCAAAGAGGGTGCAGCGGACTTCATATCGTCAGCTACTATGTGACGCATGTATTTCAGGTATGGCCCCCAAATGGGCTGGGGCCTCAGTCATGAAGTTTGCAACAAAGCATATGTGGTCAGCTTCTTTGCTACAGAAAATTACATCCTTCAACCTATCACAGCGCTTGGGGAGTGGGCCCTATGTCCATGCCTTGGCCACCCGGCACCAGGTTAGTAATAACAGGAAGACTACCAGCCACTACTTGGTGCGGGGTAATTCTGCAACATAATCTAGGATCACCCCAGAGCACAGGGAATTGGCATGTGAGTTATGCCAGCAACTGAGTCAGCCAAGTCCACCCAAACTCCCCAAATGGGGTGACAGTTCCACACCAAGTGTATAAAGCCTGAGGGATCTATAAAGCATTGGGCACAGGCAGAGGACCAGGACTGGTCAATCCAATTCAAACGAAGTTAAGAGTATTAAACTTGGCTAGTTACATTTTAAACAAGCATTGGCATAGCCAATAGGTCTCGCTTTTGGGACCTTATAAGTGTTTAGTTATGCAACTGTTGCATGGCTAAACACTTATAAGGTCCCAAAGGCGAGACTTATTGGCTATGCCAATGCTTGTTGTAAATATGCCTTTCACCATTTTTTTATATTTATGGAAAAAGATTTGCACCTGATCTGGACGCGAGGACAAATTGCCACTAATTCCTCAGTGGAAACACTTACCACAGAACGTATAATAGCAGCTGCTCTCATTGTAAATTACATTTGACCCCTCAATAATTCCAGATGTGTTTGCTTGCAGATTAGGAACTTGCAAAATCCATTTAAGTTTCCTTTGCGTAAATCTGAGAACTTTTAGGAAAATTATGTCAAATGACGCAAAATGCCAATCTGTGATTTAATGCTATATTGTCTTGCAAAACGAGTCCTGGCATCAAATTTTGATGCCAGGGTGCATTTTGCACAAAAAATACTGTGAAAAACACAAATGATACAACCACCGTTGGTGCTTTGGTTATTTTCATTGTGGCCATGCTCTCAAAGTTTTCTACAAAATGTGGCACAATTACACAACATGATATATTAACATAATTTCGGGAAGTTTGCATGTGTTTTGCGAAATTACAGATATTCTGCAAATAAGGCAGCATTAATTAAATTTCTGCCATGCCTAATGCAAACACATAGCATGCGATTTTATCAATTTAACACTTTACATGCGGTTTACACTTGTCGGACAGAGCGAAATAACCGCACATGCATCAATTTCGCTTCTCCTCACTCGTAATTACGGCCACAGAGTGAATTATGTTTTGCTTTGTTTGCACAGCCCATCAATACCCGAGGAAGACAAGCTGGCAGTAAACTTGTATTACCGAGGGCTAAGGCAGCTGGCTAAGCGCAGCTCTCTGTTTCCAAGCGCTAGAAAGCAGGGTCCGGTTGGGTCAAAAAACCGGCCCAGGCAATAACATTAAAGTGACCCCATTAGCGAGCCAGATAGATAACAAGCAGGGCAGCATGAGTCACAGCGATTTGGAATAAGTGTCTAGTGAGAAGTACAGGCAAACAAAACTAACGAAAAGGGAGGGGGAGAAGGGAGGGGGGAAATGCGAGCAGAGGTGACAAGAAGGGCTGGGCGAGATTGGAGGGGAGGGGGGGAGCAGAGCTTGAAAGGGCTGGGCGAAAAGGGAGGGGGGGGAATGGGAGGAGTAGAGGCGCCAGAATGAAACAGACTAAAGAAACAAAGCTAGAAGGGAGGGAAATGCGAGCTGAGCATCAAAGGGCTGGGTGAGAAGGGAGGGGGGAATGCAAGGAGCAGAGGAGCAGCTGTGCACGTGCACGCCATCGTGCACTCAAGCTCTAGGCCAGCAAAACCATGTGGGTAGCACTTTTGAAAACCCACTTACAAAATGTCTCAAAGAGACAGCTTTCGCTGTCTCAGCGAGACCTAAAAAGGAGTCTATGTTGTGGTTAGGCAAGACACCTTTTGTTTATTCAAAGAAATGAGCCCAACCCTCATCAGACAGAGGGGTCCCAAAGTCTGCCCCCCCCACCCCTCCCTCAGTGTGTCCAGGAGTGTAGCATCGCACAGGGGGAGTAAAAGTTCAGTCATCCTGTACAGTCGGGAAACATAAGCCCTGGTATTGGAGGATACATGCATCTGTGTGATGGGTAACTCCCGCAGTTCACAGAGGAGGCCAGGTCATTGTGCAGCAGCAACATGGCAAAGCCGAAAGTAGGCGAAAAACTCAAGCACATTAAGCTCACCCAAGGAGTGGAACTGCTCAAGGTAGAGCAACTGTCCATCCTAAAACTGTTGATCCACAACGACAATCCCAAGCTGGTGCAGCATGTCGTTAACATGTCTATCAGACATAGGAGACAGAGATAGGCTGTCCAAGATAAGTATTTTGGGGGAGTAAAGCAACAGAAATCCAGCACTCCTTGTTAGTGTCCAAATGGCCCATTGATTACAGCACACCGATTTGATCCAACTACCAGGGCGTGACAGCCGTATAGCAAGTATAGCATTGAGGCGGCCCTTGTCAATTTGATCACGTTCAATCAAGAGATGGGGTACTAGAGGCCACGGACTAAGTCAATAAATGGCATAATGTGCCTGAGCCTTTAGAAAGTAGAGTTCCAGTCCAGGACAGCAAAACGGCCCGGTTCATAGGCACACGAAGAGTCGCTCCCAACTCACCCTCAGATTCCTCCTGCCCCAGACAATTCTCGTCAGCATAGTTTAGAGCTGGGCGAAACTGTTCCTCACAGGAGGGATGGGAAGGATCATGAACAAGTAAAGTAGCTTAGGTAGAAGTAGCATCTTGATTAAAGCCCCCCCCCCCCCCCCCCAAGGATAAAAGAGGGGTAACCCATCTCTCAATACAGGTCACGAAGCCATCCCGTACCAGATCATAATTATTACATAGACCGTATCTTGTTGACCGCGTAATCTGTATACCAAACGGATCGTGCCAAGTTTCCATGTTAGCAAGAAGCCAGAGGCACTGGAGTAGTAGCATCTGTAAGCAGGAATATTTCAGACTTATTCCAATTAATATGCAGGCCAGCAAAATTGAAGCGGATGACACCACATATGATGGGGCGGAGGTTAAAATGGGATCCTGGAAAAAATGCAACAAGTCATCCGCATAAAGGGAAAGGACATATTGCCATGTGGGCAATTGTAGCCCCTATAAAGAGGTTTCTCTCGGAGCATTGAGGCAAGCGGCTCGATCGGCAAGCCAAATAAAAGCAACAGGGGTGCCTCGCTGTTTTTTGTCCCTGCCTATTACGAGCAGTAAGTAAACTAAATATTGACAAATAGAGCCCCTATAGAGCAGGTTCATGGTACCAAGGAAATAATGTCCCAGTCCTATCCAGCAAAGGACAGCAAACAGAAAGGGCCATTATAATGAATCTAAGGCTTTATTGGCATCAAGGAACACTGAGATCTACTAAAACCCTGGTACCATGGCACCTGTATAGTACATACCATAACCTCAATCAAACAAAAAAGAAAGGAGCCTAGACTAGAAATCAGTCTGTTCTCAATAATTTGTTTATAGAAACCCTAACGCAAGTGTAACAAAAACGCTTATCCACAAAAAAAGGGGCTAGCCTGGAGAGAGGCTTGATTGTAGGAAAGTTGGTTTCTGTTGCAGTAACCCCCCCACTTTTTGACAGACTACTACTGCACTTTTTCATGGTGTGCCCTGGGTCCCTGCCAATCAGGTTCCCAGGGCCTGTGTTCCTTCCCCAAAAACAAACCCAATTTGCATCTCTGGCCACATGTCAGCCCCTGGTAAATGGTACCCAGGGCACTGTGACCAGAGAAGGCCTCTAAGGACTGCAGCACTTATTGAGCCACCCTCAGAGGTCACACATCCCCGTGTGCCATGCCTACAAACCACTGCCCTGGCATAAATCAGTCACCCCTCTAGCTGGCTGGGTGCCCTATACCAGTGGTGAGGGTACATTTGCATGAGCTCTGTACCCCTACACTGCCCAAGACCGCTGCCATTAAGAGTATGTGGTGCTGGGAGTTTGTCATTACGAACTCCACAGCACCATAATAGCTACATTGAAGACTAGGAAGTTTGGTATCAAACTTCTCAGCACATTAAACTCACACTGATGCCAGTGTGGGATTTAATGTAAAATGCACAACAGGGGGCATCTCGAAATTCGACCAACTACTAGTGACCTGACTGAGTGGCTGCTTAGGCTGCCACCACCAGACAAGTTTCTGGACCCCTGGGTCAAGAGCTCGCTGCTCTCGGGGGCCTGAAACAATGTACATCCTGGGACGAGGTGCCAGGCTTCCTCCCCCAGGCTGGGCAGGGTTCACGAAGGAGAGACTTCAAAGGCCTGCCGCCTTTGTGAGACTCTCCAGACCATTTGCTGCTTTCAGCAACTGGTCCCCACTGGTTCTACCCCCCACTTTGGGCGGAAGAACCGGCGGGAAAAACAAGTGATAAAAAGAGGTGTGTCCGCCTCTGCCAACTCCACCCCTCAGGTGGGGGAGTCGAGGTGAAGCACAACCTTGAGTCCCCGCCATCTTGTGGATGGGGGGGGGGGGGGGGGGACTCAGCAACCAGGGACAGGCTCCTGCCCCCCTCCCACTGGAGAGTGGCAAAATAGGAGGTGTACCCACCCCAGGGAAGGGACCCATTGGTCCCTGCCCTTTACCTACCTGTAACGCCCCTAAATTTAGTATTTAGGGTGCACCCTGAACCTACCTTCCTCAGAACCAGCAACCACAAGAAAAAGAAGAGCAGAAGAAGGACGAGAAACCATGCAGAGCTAACAAGAGGACGACGCCCACTGACTTGGCCCCAGCCCTACAGGCTGTCTCCCCTTTAACCTGCTCTAGCAAAACCCCGGCGTGTCCAGCGGACAGGAACCTCAAAAACCCCGGAGGACCTGCCTGCCTTTACTTTCCAAGCTGTTTCTACCGTGAACACCGGTCATGTTTGAACTGCAGCTTCTGGTGCCAGCCAGGAACCGTGAAACCAGTCCACACTGCACCCCCCGAACCAGGTCCAAACTAGAGTGGAAAAAATACCACGAGAAGGTCCCCCTGGCCCTCCTGACCAGAAGGTCCCCCCGGCCCTCCTGACCCGAGATCCGGCGAGCCCTGACCTGCCTCAAGCCTCCAGACGACACCTGCAGCCTCAATTTAGAGTACCCCCCCTACTGTGACCAGAGAGGGTAAGAAAATCCGACGTCCCAAGGCACCCCTGCACCCGACGCCCCCACGGCCTTGTGTGCCCAACCAACCCTCAACAACCCAACTTACCCCTCGAAGTGGTGGTCACTCCTGGAAGATCCTCGTCCCCGAGCCTGCAGTGTTTTTGTCCAGGAGAATCTCCATTGAATTCAACAGGGCACCCGACCTCAAAACAGCACCCTGCACCCGGCCGCCCTTGTGCCGCTGAGGGTACCCCTTTGGTGATAACTTCGTCCCCAACTTGCCCTGAGCTTAACCATAGGAGCTTTGCTCCCTCAACCCCGAGGCCTGCTTGCCAGCAGCCACCAACCGGAGTCCCCCTATCCTCTATAGGATAACACTGGGCCTCAACACTCGGCACCATGCCGCCCGAGTGCCGCTGAAGGTACAACAACAGTGCATCACTGACCCTGGGAGACCGCCGAGTCTAACCCCAGAACCCTAACTCAAAAGACCGATTACTTACCTCGAAACCGATAACCTGTTTTTCCTCATAGAATAACATTGACACTTTTTCTCCCAAAAAGTTTGTGTCGACTTTTGAAAACTACGAATATTCCTTAAAAATCACACAAATTACCAAAACGCATTTTCCCAACTGTTTTCAGGAAATGTCCCAGTGCTGAATCTAGGTATCCAGCACTGAGTAAGAAAAGTATTGTTAAAGTAACTTACCTGCTAAGTGAATTTCCTCCCATAGGATAACATTGGTGATTCTATGTGAAAAAGTTTAAGTGTCAACTTTTGAAATACTAGAATATTCTTAAAAATTGTTGCACTAACTAAAACGCATTTACTCAACTGTATTCAGGAACACTTTAGAGAGTAAGGTTCTATCTAACTTTAACCTCTGCCAAACCTCTGGAGACCCTTGGACTCTATACACACTGTACCCCACTTTGGTGCAGTATAAATAGAGCCGGATTCTTACATTGATTTCATAACCTAGGGCCAGATATATTCTTTAATCTATGGCCTCCAGGTCCTAAGAAAGACTTTAGCTATTGCTTGACCGAGTACTTATTTCTTTTATTTGTAGAGTTTAATATAGCGCGAACTGGACCCGAAGGCATCAGAATATTAGCATAGCAGTAATTATGTGGTTTACAGATTGAGGTAGACCGAGGCAAAATCTGCAGTACATGAGCAAAACATAAGACAGCCTTATTATCAGGAACTGGTAGTTTTTGAAGTAGAAACAACACATGCAACGAAATGTATGGAGACATTGGGATCAGTGGCCGATACATTTCTGAGGTTGATGCAGCAATATATATATATATATATATATATATATATATATATATATATATACATACATACATACATACATATACACATACACACACGCTCACACACATGGGGAATTAGTGAACGTAATAATAATCATATCCACATTTGTAAAGCGCGAACACCCACCCATAAGGGTCTCTAGGCGCTGGGGGCCGTCGGGAAGATTAAGCAAGCTATTGCCCAGTCACATGGGGCTGGGCTAAGCTGCCGCCGGGGATCGAATCGTGATCCCCAGTTTCAGGAGTCAGTCGCCCTGGCGCCACACCTCTTCCCGTACATTGAGTCACATAATGACAGTGGGCTGTGTGTAGTCGAGTGGATGGGCAAGAAAGCTCAAGGAAAGCTAGGGGTGGGCCACTTGTCGGCATAAGGAGAGTGAGGCAGAAGAGTTTTCCCTGTAATAATGGTGCTGAGGCCTAGTTCTTGTGACTTTGTGAGTGGCAGCACGGTCCAGCTTTAGGAGGGTGATTTTAGGTATTTGTTGAGGAGTAGTTTCATTTCGCCTTGAAGTGGGGGAAAGATGGATTGCAGCGCAAGTCTTGAGACAGTGTGTTCCGGATTATGGGTGCATTTCCAGAGAAAGAGCAGGCTCTAGATTTTTTTTTCTTTCTTGAATTTTTGGTGGGATCAGGAGAAGGCTGTTTGAACTTTGAAGTGGTCTCTTGTCTGGCTTTTAACTTTTTTTTTTTTTGTTTAGGTGTTTCAGTGCGTAGAAGGCACTTTTTGCAGAGGCGCTAATATCTTCCTTTATGCTTAGGTGACTGTTGAGTATGATTCCCAGAGATTTAACAGAATCAGAGATGGATAGTTTCAGTTTAGTGCAGTGAGGTTTTTGAGCCAGCTAGTTAAGGGAAAGGATTTTTCTTTGGGTTGGAAGAGGAGTAGTTTTATTTTGTTGGGGTTGAGTTTGAGGTGGTTGCTAGTTAGCCACGATTGAGCTGTGCGTAGAGTGCTGTTTAGGTGCTTGATGTCACTGACTGCTGAGATTTTAATGTAGAGTTGGGTGTCATCCACATAGAGGTGATAGGTAATTCCAGCTTGCTTAAGGATCACTGCAAGAGATTACATATATAGGTTAAATAGTGCAAGAGACCGGGTTGACCCTTACGGGACACCCACAGAGACTGGCGAAGCCTCAGAGGTTTCACTTTTTCATTTGATTAGCTGTGTGCGCTTTCTTAGGAAAGAGGCAATCCATTGGAGGACTGTTCCTTTGATGCCTACTCTCTTTGAGAAGGTGTTTAGGTGAATGTCGTAGTTGACAGCGTCGAGGGCGGCTGATAGGTCCAGGAGGAATGCCTGACCTTCATCCAGTGCTCCGTGGAGATGATCTACGATGTTAAGTATGGCAGTTTCTGTACAGTAGCCTTCCCTGAGACTTGACTGGAAGGCGTAAATTGTATTTTTCAATGTAGGTGTTGAGTTGAGTGAGTACACAATTTTCTATGGTTCTGGAGAGGAACGGGCGGTTAGTTATCGGTCTGTAGTTATTAAGGTCGGTTGAGTCGGCTTCCGGTTTTTTGATGAAGGGGGGTTACTTGTACGAGTATGAGGGGAGCTGGCATGGAGCCGCTCGATAGGGAGGAATTGGTGAGTTTGGTGCATACAGGAGAGATTATGTGACTGAACCTTTTTACAAGAGTCGCTGGGAGAGGGTCCGAGATGTGTGATGTTGGCTTCATATTAGCAAGTATTTTGCGGACAACTTCTTCACTGACGGGGTTGAATTCAAACCAGGTTCGTTTTTCAGTTGCAGGGGCTTGAGGTTGGAGAGCGGTGTTGAGGGAGGGGGGCTGTGTTGGTGGAGAGGGGGACCATTTAAGCATTGTTTAAGTTCTGTATATTATTCTGATCAGGCATAACTTCCTAACATGTAAACGATTAGGAGGTTTTTTCAATAATCAATTTTAGTCAAGAAAATACTTTTTACAAGAACTGTCATTGTGGAAAGTAAGACTGTGATGATTTTGTTAATACTAGTTACGTAGAGTCTTGCAGCAGTGGCTGTGAGATAAAAGAGTCTAGATGCATACTGTAATTAAAAAGAGTGCACAAAGGTTACCTGCAGCCCAGCTGTGGAACAGCTGCAAGCAAAGAATCCAGCACTGCAAATGGTGGAAAGGTAGATTATCAGTGTTTTAGGGGTTATGTATGAATGGCTGAAGTGACATGCAATTTTGGATGATGCTAACCATTCAAAGATTCTGGTCACAAGTGACGGAGGGAGAAAGGATAGTAGTATCCTTAGCATGCAAGCATTAGCAAAATCCAAACAAGATGATGTCACAAAGGAAAGTAATATGTAAACAAAACAAACACGTATTTGTATCCTATTTTGTGTGCAGATTTGTGCCTTGAGAGACAGAAATATGCCTTCACTCACATTGAGGTTAGCCAATGGCTGAAGTAGGCTGTTCCACTACACCATGCTAAATGTTGCAGAGGTAGTAGAAATATATGAATGCCAACAATGGACCAATAGATGAAGACGGGTGGCTGAGGCCCCAATATGTTTATTCTATACGTCTTTGTTAGTGAAATCAATAGGTCTTGGCTCAAGCCAGAACTAAAAAACGATAATGTCCTATGACAGCCTTGTGCGTCAAGTAAAGGAGATGGTGTGGCTAGCAGGGAGCAGCAAGAAGCAGAGAAAAAAGTTATTGAATAGGTAGGAACAAAAACAGTTTAACCCTTGTCCTGTAATTTTATGACGCGAAAGCCTGTCCAACAACTAAAACATGCAATGCTCTGACTAAAGACAACAAAACAAATTGCTTGGGTGAACAGCCAACAAACTGCAAGAGTCACCCTCCTGGTTACACATACAATCTGACAGCGACTTGTACCGAATTGGAGTGCAGCGAGAAATAAACAAAAGTAAACCTACAGCAACTATTCCTTAGATGGTAACCACACCACTGACTATTCAGCATGCGGCGTTGAAGGACTATTCAGCGTGTGGCTTTAAAGTAAGATGTCAATGCTATTTACACCACCCAAATGGAATAATGGAAAGTAACTGCATCATAAGCCCAAAATTAAAGCACAAGTCATTATCTTTATTTTCTCTCAAATTGAATTACTTTTAACGCTGAATGTTTTGTTTAAGATACATAAACTTGCAAAAATCTACAAACAAAACATTTAGCTAAAAAACACAAAGTGCCAAATAGAATTCCTACCAACTAGATCATTAAGGTCAATCTCTTTATACTCTTTTATTATACTTTTAATACAAAGACAAAAAATACTTCAGCAGAACCGAACATAACCAACTTGCTGTCAGTGATGCACAAAGTGTAGGGGAACCAGAAAAAGTGACGTTAAGCAACGTAATATAGGCTATTTTGTTTTTTTTAAAATACAGTCAAATCAACATTTGACAACATAAGAGGGTCACTGGAGAACACAGATCTAGAAGAAAGCCCAACAGAGTAAAACATCAAAGTAACTTCATGATCTGTAAAATGAGAGGATAATTATAGTGGATTTAAACTCGGTGTGCATTTTTGACCAGCCTTAAACTATGTTAGGGAGAAGCAGCACCTAGTCGTTACACAAATGAGTAACGAGCTAGCTGAAAAGGCAGAGGTGGTATATATTTTTGGACGAAGAATGATGCCTGGAACGAAAGAACAACGGTGTCCCAAAGACAGACACCTGATAGGCTTCTGGGTCCTGTACACCATGGTATCCTGCGATGAAGTCTGATCCCCTTCAGAGTACGCACCTTTACGCAACATACAGACATGGCAATGACAACCAGGGCTCACCAAAGCAAGAGGGCGCCTGACGGCCATCCCCAGGTACTACTGACAGATGGAGCGACTGACGAGTCACCTGGATTTTGGGTTATTTAAAGACGAGATAAGCAACCCCATCCGTACAGTGCGATCAGTTACCTCAACGCTGCCAAGTATATGCCTGAAGTCGGTGCCTGGCCCCCCCTTGGCCGGGACAGAGCTGTCAACGAACCCAGGCTCCAATCGCCTTCTCAATGAGCACCACTTCCATGGCAATGGCGGCCACCGACCCACTCCTACTGACACCCTCCACCTCCCAGCTGCCGCCCCCATTGGCTGCCCTACACCACGTGACTAAACAAAACCCTCAACTCAACCCGAGCACCCTTTGTCCACTGCGGACAGTGCTTCGCCGATCCGACCGGGGATGCCCCCTCCTGTCTCCGGACTCCCAAGTTACGCTGGGCCAATGAGCGGCCCCTGGCCTCACAGCCCGCGGGCCCCAAACAACGCGCGCCGCCATGTTAGTCGCAGCGCGTCAGGTCTGCGCTCAGTGGCCGGACTACGGCGAGACCCTCCTTCCTAGCAGAGACCCCCACCCCCGGCCCTTCACAGCAGGGGTTGACAGCGCGCAGGGAGCGTCAAGGCATTACGGGCACTCGTCCCCGGCCCCTCCCACAGGGCTCCTAGTGTCAGTGTAGTGGGCGGGACGCATCGAAAGCTCATTGAGTGACATACACACCTGCTGAGGGCCGCCATCCGGCCGGGCCGCTGACCCCAGCCCTGTTTTATTTTATTTTTAGTTTCAAATTAGCGCCGGCGTAGACAGGCTGGACGTTGGCAGCAGGACGCGCCCGTGACGTAGGCGCGCCGCTTCTAGTCAGCACGTCACTCTGTTACGTGAAGGATGGAGCGTGCGTGCGGAGACCGATAGTGTCTTCATAGAAGGAAATGTGAGCGAGCCCTCTTGCTTGCGGGAGACAGTGACGGCGGTCTGGAAAAGAAAGTTGCGCGCTGCAGAAGATTGGCGACTTTCACAACCTTGCCACATTTAGTGTACGTTCTCACTGCATTTCACGTTTATACCGACATGCAATCTTTCCTTTTTACGCAGAGTGGTAGCTTAGGTCGCTGCTTCACCTTTGCTAGCTGTTCTGCCATACCTCTATCTGTGCCTGCTCATCCTCAAGCTATTCATTCTCCATGCTTTGCCACGTTCGTTTTTGCGCAACGCATCCTTAATATGGGTATTTGAAGGAATACTTTCAGCGCCAACAAACATAACTTGGTGGAGGATAGCATAAGTCAGTATCTCTAAATTAAGACAGATATAAAACAAGCATTGGGAATGCAATAAGTCGCATTTTCTTGAGTTAGAGCTATTGGCTTTGTAAATGGCAATGTCTTTTACACATGTGTTTATGGAGTGTATGTATGTGGTGTGTACTGTAATTATGTGGGTTGGATCGGAATTTAAAAAAAATACATTTCACAAATACCAACCCTTTAAAATTACAGGTTGTCGATTTTGATGGGTTGCACTGAATGAATAATTCTGCCCAGAATGGCAAACAAATGTACTTTTTCGCAGGCCGTCAAACTGCCTCCCCTCCTTGACTCCAACCACCTTCCCCGGCCAATAAAAAAAGTGCCTTTTTTTGTCAATGCTGATCAGCATCAACAAAAAGAAAGATTGAATAAAGATTAAACAATTATGAACCCAAAATGCAAATAAAAATACCAGGGACGATGATGTTTAAGCATGCATGCATCATAAAGTATGCATATGTATGTGTCACAAAGCTATGAGCCCCAGCATGATGATCTATCTATACTTGTGCATGTATCAACATGCATGCATCGACATGTACATTGATGGTTGGGTCTTCTATAAGATGATATTGTATGTAGTATTGGTTTCTTTTTTTTGGTGCACTGATTTGAAAATTCTATAAAAATCTTTAAAAAAAAAAAAATCAACATGCATGCATGCTTATACGTCATGACACAGGAGCAATTTTTGCTTTTTAAAAATGTACAGTTCCAGGATGGTGAATAATAATCATGGAGCAATAATTATGTTTGAAAACTACGTGCAAAAGCCCATTAATAGATAGAGGTCCAGCAGCAAGTTGTAGTTGCTGAGCCCTCCTTAAAGTCAAAAGAAAAACATTAAATATAAAAAAACTATTAGGAAGAGGGGCAATGGAGAAGATTTTTTTTCGCCATATTGGACAGCAGCGCTGGCTTCAGTGCAGTATGGCTGAAAGTGGAAAAAAAAGCAATATGACGTGATCATCATTGGCTGTGTCATAAAGTTTTA
The DNA here is from genome assembly GCF_964204655.1 of Triturus cristatus. Lineage (NCBI taxonomy): Eukaryota > Metazoa > Chordata > Amphibia > Caudata > Salamandridae > Triturus > Triturus cristatus. The sequence goes on from NC_140586.1 coordinate 544,565,610, forward strand.
TATTGTTTTTTTAAAAACTATCAGTTATGTTGCAATATCACTAAGAAATGTTGGTAAAGCCAAAAGATCTCACATATGCTACCTATTGGCTTTGCCAATGCTTGTGTTATACTGTAACTCTGAAAAACATCCACTGTAACCAGAGACTGAACTCTGGGCCAAGTATGTGGTACTGTAACACAAAACACCAAGGTGCAAGCAGCGGCGTAGATTTCAGCGTGGAGCGGCGTTGTCGAGGATACCAAGGTGTCGTCGTGAAGGGAGTCGGTCTGGAGTGCGGTGACCACAGGTCGTGGTGCTAGCAGCGGCTTGGTGGCGGCGTCAGTAAGCGGCGGCGGTGAGGCCAGGGTCGTGGTGCTGCATTGTGGCGGTGCCCTCTGCAGTGCCTTCAGGACACGGAGTCAGCAGCGACATCGTAGACTGCGTCGGGTTGCTTTTTCCTTTGTTGCAGCACAAAAAACACAGTCCCCACTGCTGAGGGCAGAAGAGCTTGAAATCTTTGATGTTCCTGAGACTTCTTGAACAGGAGGCAAGCCCTTGGAGAAACTCACAAAAGTAGATTGCAGAAAGTTCAGTCCAGTCCTTTCACTGCCCAAGACAGAAGCAGCCACTGCAGGCCAACACAGCAAAGCACACAGCAAAGTGGTAGTTCCTCCTCACAGCTTCTTCAGCTCTTCTTCTTGGCAGTCTTCTTGATCCAAAAGAGTTCTAAAGTTCAGGGGTCTGGGTCCCAGTATTTATATAGCAAAATCCTTTGATCTCTTAGGCAGAGAGTGTCTGTGCCCAGCCAGCACCAGTTCTGCCTTTCTTGGTGTGACTTCCCAGCAGGAGGTGGAGACGGCATGGTCAGAGGCAGACCAGGCCCTTTGAGGTGTAAGGAAATCTCCTCCCCCTTCCTCAATTGCAGCCCAGGTCTATTCAGCCCATTCCTGACCCACATAGACTATCTGGAGCCACTCCTGCTCCCCATCCCTCTGTCAGCTAAAACCCAGACAGGCAATCCACATTCCAGCAGAGGCACACGGGAAGACTGAGCAAGAAAATACCTACTTTCTAAAAGTGGTACTTTCAAACACAAAATGTAAAAATCACCTTCACTAAAAGATGCATCTTTAGATTCTGAGTTCAGGTATACTAAACTTTATTTTCCTACCTAATTCCCCAGGCCAGTTATGTTTATAAGATGTTATAAACAAACTCCCCATTCTGATCCATGGGGAACAGGTAGCCTTACAATAGCGAAAAACAAAATTGGCCGTAATTCACTATCAGGACATGCCACACACACCAGGGCATGTCCTACCTTTCACATACACTGCACCCTGCCCACAGGGGAACCTTGAGCCTACCTTAGGGGTGGCTGACATGTAAGAAAATTGAAGGTGAGGGACTGGCAAGTGTGCTCACTGGCCAAGTCGACATGGCAGTTACAAACTGCGCGCAGACTCCGCAATGGCGGGTCTGAGTTACCTTTTCAGGGCTACTAACATGGGTGGCACAATCAGTGCTGCAGGCCCACTAGTAGCATTTGATTCACAGGTCCTGGCACACTCAGTGCACTTTACTAGGGACTAACAAGTAAATCAAATATCCAATCATGGAAACACCAATCCATAACACCATTTACCACAGGAGCACTTGCACTTTACCACGGATCACCAGTGAGAAAAATGCGCAGAACCACTAAGCCAGCAATAACAGAGTCAAAACCGGGAGGTCAGAAAGCAAAAACCCAGGGGAAACACGACAAAAGATGCCAAGTCTAACACCAAGTGACAGGGAACCTAAATATCGTAGAATCACCCTAAAAAGGTCATTCTATACTTTGAGGATCCGGTGGGAAAACATACATTGGTAAAACCAATACATCTGGCTTATAACTGAAAGCGGACATTTCTCAGTTATTCATACAGCATTGCATGCACTCAGTCACTCATCCTTGCACTCCTGCATGATGCCGAGGTTCCGGGCGTGGTCCGTGGGAGTAGGGGGGCAGCCGAGGACAGAGGGCCACCAGGTGTTGTCCCATGCCGAGGGGGTGGGTCTGAGGATGAGGATGTCTGTCCTCCAAGTTGAGCTTGACAGCTGCTGCTCATCCAGGATGCGAGGTCTCTCATTCCTTCCTGGAAGCTGAGTGGTGGTGTCGGGTTGCCTTGTGAGGGAAAGGATGAGCTGGGTGCTGTTGGAGTAGGATACTATGCTGAGTCCATGCTGTCTGACGATGGCAGCGAGGGGGGCCATGTAGATGCTGAAGAGCGTGGGGCTGAGCAATGATCCATGGGGTACTCTGCAGTTGATCTCTGTGGGTTCGGAGAGGAAGGGCGGGAGTCTGATTCTTTGGGTTTGGCCGGTAAGGAAAGAGCGGATCCAGTCAAGTGTAGTTCCATGTAGGCCAGCATCTTGGAGTCTGGCGGTGGGAGACGGTGTCGAAGGCTGCAGAGAGGTCAAGTAAGATGAGGGCCGCCGTGCAGCCCTGGTTGAGGAGAATGCGGATGTCGTCTGTGGCGGTGAAGAGGATGGTCTCTGTGCTCTGGTTGCTGCGGAATCTGGATTCGGAAGAGTCAAGGATGAAGTTGTCTTCAATTAAGTTTGTGAGTTGGTTGTTGATGATCTTCTCTGTGACTTTAGCCACGAAGGGGAGGAGAGAGATGGGGCTGTAGTTTTTTAGGTCTGTAGGGTCTGCGGAGGGCTTCTTGAGGAGGAGCTTGACTTCTGCGCATTTCCAGTCATCGGGGAATGTACCGGATTAGAAGGTGGCGTTGATGGTGCATTGTAGCTCGGGTGCTATGGTGGCAGCGGCTCTGTGGAAAATGTTCAGGGGGCAGTGGTCTTCGGGGGCTCCTGAGTGAATGCTCTTCATGGTCGTGGTGGTATCTTCGGTGGTGCCCGGGGTCCAGGCAGAGATTGTAGGCTGAATCGCATTGCTGGGGGTGGGTGTGGTTTCGGCATGGGGTGTCTGTTTGTTGAAGTTGTCATAGAGGGACTTGCTCTTGAGATGGAAGCAGGATCCAAGTTTTTTGCAGAGGTCATGGGAAGTAGTAATGTCCGAGGCTTGGCTTGGGGGTTTGGGGAATTCCTGGATGATGCTGAAGAGTTCCTTCAAGTTGCTGGAGTGGTCTTGGATTCTGTCCTGGGTGAAGGTCTTTTTAATGGATCTGATAAGTTGGTGGTATTCTGTCATGGCGTTCTTGTAGGTAGACCGAGCTTCTGGGGTTTTGGTGTTTCTCCGTACTTTATCGAGACGTCTGCAGGTCTGTCTGGATTCTCAGAGGTCGGTGGTAAACCAGGTGGCTTTCATGGGGCGCTGTCTGTCAGAGTTACGGAGGGAGGTGAGCTTGCCTGCGCAGTTGGTGATCCATCTGTGGAGTTTGTTGGCTGCACAGTTGACGTTGTTTGTTGTGGGAGGGGGATTGTGGTTGAGGGTGGAGTTGAGGTGCTCCTAAGTGACTTTGCTCCAATTCCTTCGCGGGGGCGTGGTGTAAATTTGTGAGCGGTGGTTTTTCCGAAGCAGAAGTATACGCAGTGGTGGTTCACCCAGAGGGGCTGCGTGGTGTGGCTGAAGTGGATGTTGTTCCCTCAAGGGAAGATGGGGTCGAGGGTGTGTCCTGCTTGTGGGTGGGGGTAGTGACGAGCTGTTTCAGTCTGATGTCGGTGAGGTTGTCCAGGAGGGGAGCGGTGGAGTTGGGGTCGCTGTGGTTGTCGAGTTGGAAGTTCAGGTCTCAGAGCAGTATGTAGTCCATGGAGGCGATGGCGTGGGGCACGATGAGGTCTGTGATGGTTGTGGCGAACGCGGTTCATGGTCCGAGAGGTCTGTAGGCGAGGGTGCCGCGTATGGTAGTTCTGGGGCTGGTCTGGATAGGGAAATGAAGGTGTTCTGGCAGTTGTTTCTTCCGGGGTTGAATGTATGGCGGGCGGCTGAGTTGTAGCGGTGGGGAGTAGGAGAGCCAGGTTCCTGGCGCTTGTTGCAGATGGGCTTGCCTTTGGCGCACCTTCTGCGTGGCTGCCATAAAGTAGGGGGCAGGGGAGGGAGCACAGCTGGGAGCAGGGAGCGGGAACCGGCGGAGGGGAGGGGCTGCGGGGGCAGCAGCGGCGGGAAATACAGCATAAAAAGGACACAACAAAGCACAATAGAATAAAAGAAATAGAGAGAACATAAGGAAGAAAGAATAAAAGGCAAATAAAGAACAAATAAGAAAACAACAGATAGACAGGCACAATTAACAGAAACCAGACAGACCAACAAAAGCAAAAAACAGAAAAAGGCTGGCCGAGTGGACTAGCAGAAGAGCAAGGCACTCCCACTGGACCACCAGGGATGAGGCGCAAGCAGGAGCCTGTGGGTGGAGGAGGGCCTCGAACACCTACCTGAACTGAGACTTGCTGGGAGCAGCGACGCAACGACTGAGCTGTACGAGGGAAAAGCAGAGTTCCCTGACCAGGAGGTGAGAGGTCTGGCTCTGACCTAGTAGGACGCTACACTGGAACCCATAGAGGATTAGTGGTGAATTAGTATAGTGAATATGAAATTAATTTGAGCGTTGGATATGTTAGTCTGTTATTTAGATTGAGAAGGATAGTGGAAGAATAGAAGAGGGAAAACTTTTGCATTTATGTGGCGCTTGCTACCCCACATGAGGTGTTGAAGCACTTTTAGGTGAGTAGCATGCTACTCCAAAACCAAAAAGTTATTAGTGATAAATTGGTCTAGGGACATATGAAATTCATTTGAGTGGTTGAGGTGTTAGTCTGTTATTTGGATTGAAAAGGATAGTGGAGGGATAGAAAATAGAAGGTTGTGCAATTATATAGCACTTGTTACCCCTGATGAGGTGTTGAAGCCCTTTTTGGTGGCTAGCTTGCTACTCTGGAACCCAAACAGGATTAGTGGTGAATTAGTATAGTGAAATATGAAATTCATTTGAGTGGTGGAGATATTTGTCTGTTATTTGTATTGGAAAGGAATAGTGGAGGGATAGAAGAAGGAAGGGTCTAGAATTCCTTTTCCGGGGGGTTCATAGCAGTAAGAGGGGATTGGGGTGAGTAAAGGGGAGGTGGAGGGTAAACAGTCAGAGGGAAGGGTTTAGAAAGGCTTGTTTGGGAGATCTGAATAGTAAAAGAGGTATAAGATGAATGAAAGAATGAAGATTGAGGATATATTGATAGAGGTATAGGGTGAAAAATAGGGTAGTGCATTGGAGAGAGTAGTAGAGTGAGGTTTGAGATGAGTCAGAGAGTTGAGATAGAGGATAGATTAAGAGCGGTATAGGGTGAGAAATTGGGTAGTGCATTCGAGAGAGTAGTAGAGTGAGGTTTGAGATGAGTCAGAGTAGGGGTAGATGATATACTACGAGAGATATAGGGTGAGATCTAGGGTAGTGCATTGGATATGCTGAATTAGAAGCAAAGTAATACATATAAAGATACATACGTACATAGAAGGTATATATATGCATAAGGAAGGTAAGCTATGCAGAATAAAGTTGCATTTAATAAAACTCAGACTTTCAAGTGTTTTTGTACTTGTGTGTTTGTGTTACGTGTTAGATCATTCCATACCATTACAGACCACAGACCACTATCCCACCTGAAATAACGCAAAAAGCTGAAAACCTGTTTTTTCACACTGTAAATCCGCCCACCAAGCTGAATCTGTTATCAGTTTCACATCTATAGCGCCAAGATGCTCCTAGCGAGTGAACGTCCATGTTTAACAAATGGCCAAATAATACTAAAGAATGAAGAAAATAACAAAATGAGACCAAACACAAGCCAATTTGCATAATAAACGAATAATGAAATAAAACTAAGAAAAAGCTGTTATCCTAGGATAGCCCCATGGCCTGGGAACAGGCCTGGTGTTATAAATCAGCTTAACACATTGGGGCCTGGCTTCAGATGGAGGAAATTCCTACAAAGAACTGCAGGTTACTTGCAAGATGCATCTTAAAATGTGTATTATGATGGTGTAATGAATTACAGCACAGTGAATGTTTAAGATTGGCAGAGTTTATCAGTCTTTATTAAGATAGACGATGAATCGAAGAAATACATGAAAATAAACAAAAAATCCATAAAAAAACTTAGGAACCTGTCTTGTGAGACCGGCCTCGTGGCGTGGGCCCTCCCGACCAGCAAGCCACCCTGCAACCGCACCGATCCTCCATGTCACAGACTTCCGGCCACCCTGGCCCAACATCCCGATGGCCGGCCAGGCCCCCAACACGCATGCCCAGCCGAGGGAGAGTGAAACCCCCCCAAGCCAGACCGAGAGGCGCCGACCCTGTCACACCTCTGGTCTCTTCCCCAAGGGAGGTTTCGATCGACCACCAGGCCCCTGGTGAGCGGCCGCCTCGCCTGCTGGGTGTCTGGAGTCCCTCCCGGACCCACCTGAACAGATCAAAGGGCCAAACGACAGGAAGCCCCGACACACCGCCCCCAGGCACCAAGACCCCTCTCGGCGAGGTCCCCGGACTTCAAAGAGGAGGGGAAGTATAACAAGGGGTGCGGAAGGGACGGGAGGACGAGAAGACCTGGACTGACGAGAGCCTGCTGACCTGGTCGCGGCTCGATCGCTCCCCGAACCAAGGAACGCTACCCGAACTCTGAACCTGCTGACGCTGTCGCGGCTCCCCGAACTCTGAACCATCTGAGCCCTGCTGACGCTGTCGCGGCTCCCCGAACTCTGAACCATCTGAGCCCTGCTGACGCTGTCGCGGCTCACCGAACTCTGAACCAACTGAGCCCTGCTGACGCTGTCGCGGCTCCCCGAACTCTGAACCATCTGAGCCTCGCTGACGCTGTCGCGGCTCCCCGAACTCCGAACCACCTGTGCCTGCTGAGTGACTCACGGCCCCCTCCTCCAAGAGAATCGGCAGACTGCCAAGAGAAGCAACATCCCCTCAGCTCGAGGATTGAGAGCTGTGCGCCGGATACTCCGCAGAGACACTGACTCAAAGACTGTCCCGCTACCCCGAGATCACCGCCGGTTGTGACACTAATTCTGTACCTGCCTTCTGGATCATAAAGATCCCCTACAACTAACGATAAAGTATATTGTCTTACGAAGAACTACTGTGTGGTGTCCCTCTATCAGGAGAGAGTAAGCGCAGCGTGTGCGATCCTAGGTACGAGACCCTTCCAGGAAGGGCCTCCCCGCTCTTCCTCGGCCTAACTCTAGGAAAGGTGGGTCTCCGGGTGGTCAGGAACGCATTCCGCAGCCTTCCCGGGGAACGCCTTCCAACATTTGGTGGCAGGCGACGGGATCCGAGCCAACACCTAGAGATCGTGCAGTAGACGGCTGACGCATTACCAAGAAGAAACGGAAGGAGAAACCTCCCTAGGTGCCGCGGGTACCGACACGAGCACGATATTCCGAGAGGACCAGTTGGAATCTTATACACACCGAGAACTGAAACAATTTTGCAAAGACCTTGGAATCGCTACCACTGTACTAAGCACGAAAGAGGACTTCCAGGGAGCATTAAAAACCTGGGTCGGGGCAGGAGCCCCCCGGACACAAACAGAAGGAGAGCCGCAAAACGAACCACGAAGCACCCCGGGGAGGAACGGCGCCCCCGAGCGGGGCCTATCCCCAGAGGAGTTAGCGGACCGAGAAAGAGGCCGCAACCACGAACTAGAACTAGCAAAATTAAAAATCGAGGGAGAGCTAAAACTGGCCGAAAAGAAGCTGGCGGTAGAACAGTTACGCCTACAAGGAGAACTCGAGGAAAAGAAACGACAGAGAGAACACGAAGAAAGAAAACTCCAACTAGAGCACGAACGTAGCCTGAAAGAAATCGAGCTCAAGGCTAAGAATGCGGAGGCCAGACCTTCGGAAACCCAACCCCTCTCCTCCGCCGTGGAACCAAAGGTCCACATCCCCAAGGATGTGGTGAAGGAATACTATAAGAACGACGACATCCAGCAATGGTTCAAGGCCTACGAAGTCGCCATGACCTCCCACCGAGTCCCGCAGAAAGACGGGGGGGCCGGGCTGTGGGGCCGGTTCCTGAGCGAGGGGAGAGATACCCTGCTGGACCTGCCCTCCACGGTGCTGAACTCCTACAGTCACATGAAAGAGGCCCTAGTAGCCAGATATGGGCTCACCCCTGAGATGTACCGGCAACGATTTAGAGACTGCAAGAAGATACCCGGTACCACCTGGGTGGAGTACGTGAACTTTTACAGCCGGGCCTTGGACGGGTGGATTAAGGGCAGCAAGGTCTCCACCTTTGAGGAGCTGTACGACCTAATCGCATGGGAACACTTGTCCACCAATTGCTTTGTGGAGTTGCGCCAGCACCTCCTGGACAGCAAACTCACAGACCCGCGAAAACTGGCCGTCGATGCTGACCGATGGGTAAACACCCGGGCCTCCCGGGGTCCCGTGGGAGACTACAGTCGCCACAGTCAGGGACCCCCCCGCCAGGGGGGCGGAGGGAATCAAGGCCAGCCAAGAGAACTCCCGGGGGGACCCCAGCTCAGTCCCCCCAGAGGACAACCCCCGCCCTTTCCAGCTCCACCTCCGACCAGCACCGGGCCTCCGGGGAGGTCGGGGCCCCGAGTAAGGATCACCTGTTTCCGCTGCTAACAGACCGGACACTATGCCAGCGACCCTCAATGTCCCATGTACCAACGACCCGCCACGACAACCCCGCCGGCTCGACAAATGGTCTCCGTAGCCCTGGGGGAAGAGATGGAAGACTCCGAAGAATGGGAACCAGCCGCCATGGCCTTGGTCTCCCTAGGGGACCGAGAGATGGTCCCCGGAACGTCCCTGCCCGCCAACACGAAGAAGTACCGACAGCAGGTGACGGTCAACGGTCACCGCGTCGAGGGCCTCCGGGACACGGGGGCGAGTGTCACGGCGGTTCACTGTCACCTGGTCTCCGAAGATCAGATCCTGCCCGACGCCTTTTGTCCAGTCATATCGTCAGACAATTCCGAGAGCCTCTGCCGGATGGCCCTAGTTCGCTTCGAATAGGGGGGAGTCACCGGCAAGTTGAAGGTGGCAGTCCGAACCTCCCAGCCCGTAGACTGCCTCCTGGGCAACGACCTTGAGAATTCCCCGTGGGGACAAGTGGAACGAAGAGCCCATCTCGAAATGATGGGCCTACCCGAATGGGTATGCGCCACCACGCGCTCGATGACTCTCAGATTGCCTTCCTCCGAGGGAGGGGAGGCCATGCCGCTGAACACCGCCACCATCCCCGAGGTCCGGGATGCACCACCCAAGCCCGACGACCCCCTTCCGGACGAAGCGACCGTTCCCGGCGAGGGGTCCGTGCCTCCAGACCCCGAACCCCTGACCGAGCTCGGGGACCTGCCCGAAATGGCCCAGTGGCACGGCGAGGGAGGCCCCTCCCGAGAAGAATTCTGCCAAGAACAATCCACCTGCCCTTCTCTCATTGGACCCTGACAGCAGGCCGAGGCCCAAGCAGCAGGCGACCGGACCGGCACCCACTGGGTATACTGGGAAAACGGCCTCCTGTACAGCGAACAGAAGTCAGCCGAGTTGGGCTCGGCCCGAGTACTGGTGGTACCCCTGCGCTTCCGAAGTCTCCTCCTGGGCCTAGTCCATGATGTACCCCTGGCCGGACACTTAGGTCAAGATAAGACCTACCAGCGACTCGTCACCCACTTCTATTGGCCCAAGATGCGAGCGAATGTGGAGGCCCACTGTAAGTCCTGCCTCACGTGCCAGGCCAGCGGAAAGAGTGGGGGGAAGCGCAAGGCTCCGCTACAACCCTTCCCCGTCGTCAGTACCCCTTTTGAGCGGGTAGGAATCGACATCGTGGGACCACTGGACCCCAAGACCGCCCAGGGCCACTGGTTCATCCTCGTCCTGGTGGACCATGCCACCCGCTACCCCGAAGCCATCCCCCTCCGCACCGTGACAGCCCCCGTGGTGGGCCGGGCCTTGATGGGGATCTTCTCCCGCGTGGGGTTCCCCCGCGAAGTCGTGAGTGATCGGGGCACGAACTTTATCTCCAAATACATGAGGTCCCTATGGCAGCAGTGCGGAGTATCGTACAAGTTCACCACCCCATACCACCCCCAAGGGAATGGCCTAGTCGAGCGATTTAACAGGACACTGAAAGGAATGATCATGGGCCTCGAAGAACCTCCACGCCGGAGATGGGGCGTCCTCCTCCCATGCCTCCTGTTCGCCTACCGGGAGGTCCCACAAAAATCCCTGGGGTTCAGCCCATTCGAACTGCTATACGGACACCCCGTCCGGGGACCCCTGAGCCTGGTCAAGGAGGGTTGGGAAACGACTCTCCAGGGGACCCCTCCGGATGTGTTCCGATACATCTTGGCGCTCCGCAACCAGACCCGGAAATTCCGAGAACTCGCAGAGGCGAACCTCGAGGCAAGCCAGGAAGAGATGAGGCGCTGGTATGACCAGAATGCTACGCTGGTCGAGTTTCAGCCGGGCCAACAAGTCTGGGTCATGGCCCCGGTGAGACCCTGCACCCTCCAAGATAAATGGACTGGACCCTTCAAGGTGGTCGAGCGGAAGAGCCAAGCCACCTATCTCGTCGATGTACAGTCCCCGCGGAACCCCCTCCGGGTCCTCCACGTGAACCGCCTCAAACCCCACTTTGTGAGGACGGAGTTGAGCTTACTCCTGGCCACCGACGATGGGGCCGAAGAAGACACCGAGCCCCTCCCAGACCCCCTGGGGTTGAAGGAGACCGATGGTTCCGTGGAGGGGGTGAGACTGTCAACCGCCCTCACAGCCCAGCAGTCCGACGACTGCCGCCAGCTACTAAGGCAGTTCGCGGACCTCTTCTCCCTAACCCCTGGGGTCACCGACTGGTGTGTCCACGACGTGGACACCGGCGACAGCCCGCCAGTAAGACACCGGGCCTACCGGGTCCCTGATCGGGTCCGAACCTGCATCCAGACCGAGGTAGCGAAGATGTTGGCCCTCGGGGTGATTGAACCCTCCGACAGCCCCTGGGCCAGCCCGGTAGTCCTGGTTCCGAAAGCGGCGGCCCCTGGTGTCGCCCCCGAGCTGAGATTTTGCGTTGACTACTGAGGACTCAATGCGGTCACCCGAGCGGACGCTCACCCTATCCCCCGCGCAGACGAGCTCATCGAGCGCCTCGGGGCCGCTCGCTACCTCAGCACCTTCGACCTAACTTGTGGATACTGGCAGATTGCCCTCACCGAGGAAGCCTAGGAGCGCTCCGCCTTCTCCACCCCGGATGGGCACTACCGCTTTAGGGTGATGCCGTTTGGAATGAAGAATGCCCCGGCCACCTTCCAGCGGCTGGTGAACAGGGTCCTGTCCGGACTAGAGGGATTCAGCGCGGCGTACCTCGACGATATAGCGGTATTCAGCTCCCAATGGACCGAGCACCTCCAGCACCTCCGACAAGTCCTGCTGGCTCTGCGCCAGGCCGGACTCACCATCAAAGCCAGCAAATGTCAAATTGGGCACGGCTCCGTAACCTATCTGGGGCACCAGGTGGGAAGCGGACAGGTCGAAGAACCACAGTTACACCCAGGGTCTGGCCCGGGGAGGGAACTAGAGGCGTTAGGGCACTAGAGAACGGTCAGCCTCCAACCAAAGCTATGAACCACAGAAAGGACCGTCCCTAATTGTGTCTAAGAAATGCCCAATTTAGTGGGGGCAAATCACAAAAATTGACGGACTGGCATCACACACCACCAGGTGTCATGCTTCATCATCTGCCAGGCCTCGCCCTCTAAAAACCGCGTTTGATAGAGGGCGGGCATACACCTGAAGACAGGGATGCACTTCTAAACTAAGTGGGGGCCCAAACAAAAAAGGAGTGAGTGAATTTAAAAACCATCATAGTATACCTGAACAATTTTTATTCTATGGGGTTACTATGTGGGATTAAAATATATAAGTGCGGTGAGTGGGGACCTTATCATCCCGTCGCCGCTGTGAATCAGTGATTGTTAATAGGGGGTCAACATGTTTCTGCCTGTATTGTCCACTTGGGTACGTGGCATTCGTCAGGACCTTAAATATTGGGCTCCAATCTTACCACTGGGGGCGTAGGCCTATAGCCAGCTGCCACCTGTTTAGAGAAACCTGTAAGAGAGAGGGGGTGAGACAAACATATAATACTCAAAATGGTTGTCATTCGGTAGACCTTGATGTGTCACAGTCACGCTCCATACTTACTGCTCTCTCCTAAAGTGAAAAAGGTGAAAAATGTATATGAGTGTCAGGCATCTGTGTTCACTCTGACATTCATGTGAAACAAATATAGAAGTCTTACCCTATTGGAAAAACCTATTTGCCCCATGGGAGGGGTAGGGGGGAAATCCTTGTGGCCACATTCTGGTGGGAGACGATAAAGGATGAAGACAAAAGGGTTAAAAACCAGACTGGTTGGGAAGGTATATCAAAGATACTGAATTAGCAGAAAAAACCGTCAGGGCGTGCTTGGTCTGCTATAGTTTCAACCTGTTGGAAGAAGAAATCAGAACAACGACTTACAGTTCAAGGCGTACTCCCCGCTAGAAAACCTAGTGCTGCATGCGTCCAGCCTCCTCCCCGGTGACATTAAGTGTAGTGCGCAGCAAGCTTTTATACTGTTGGGTGGGGTCGTGGCATGCGATATGGGTTTCAGGTGAGCGTGGCGCACAGTGATGATGCTGCATTTCCTGTGTCCTGAGCGAAGCATGCAGAAAGGACTGCACGTTGCCTGTTTGTTGCCTGACCCTCGTGGGGGTGTGTCAGCACATGGCGCTGCTCTATGACACGCCGCTTCCTGTGTCCCGTCATTACCTCAGATGATTGCCTGGGGTGGGCCGGGACCAGCTGTGGTCCAATGAAAGCGCCTGCCATAGTTTCTAGAGATACAAGGGAGTGATTTAACGTGTGTAGACACGTTATATAGAAATATGGGGAACATGTGCCCTGTTCATGAGTATTATTTCATGACGGGAGCAGTTTTGAGTATTTACACAGAAGAAAGGAAGAGAAAACAAACCCAGATTGTTTACAGTCAGGGTGACGGTGTGGTTAAACCTACAATTAGTGCACAAGTTGATTTTACAGCTACCGCATGATTGCTGATCAAGATGATTCTAGTTTTAGGGAGTAAGGGAAACTACGTATAGCTCTATTCACAAGCCCGGTGATGCCACTCATCCTTTTGTCCTCCCAACAACAAAATGAGGAGCACCGAATCTAACGATGCTCCAAAGTACAGACTGGATACAAGTAACAACGGCTCCTGAGAAATATTCGGTTGAAGTGTTCCTCAAAAAGTGGTGTCCAAAATGCCCAGAGCAGGCAGGGCGTCACTTGAGAGGTCAGTCACGAAAACCAAGCTCGCACAACATGACTCTTGGCACAGGGTGTGGGAAAATGTGCACAGAAGGGTAAGGGATGGCCAGTGCAGGTGACGCTTTTCCTTTGTAAAGGAATTCCTGCTGGCCTCATATCCCCCTGCTGTGTAGGAATGTGGCCCACATTCATTAAACAGCCTCAATTGTTTGCCCTGTTAACAATATTCACACGTGCAGACCTATCCTCCACTTTCCAATATCCAGTGCAAGAGAAGTGTTTCTTGCCAGTCACACCTGCTCTAGTAGCATCTCATTGGACTGTACCCAATATATACTTAATTCACATCCAGGAACTTGCATTTGGCTAACAATTCTCTCAAATTAGCCACATACCTATCAATCAGCTCACCTCTCATACATTAAATAACTGTAATCATGGAGATATAACATTTACTGGTGACCCAGGATACACCTCGAATCGCTCCACGTGAATAGTCAGCCTCCCAGGACAGTGTAGGCTTACCATGCTCACACAGTGCATCAGTGTCACTTGCTCAGTTTCACCTGAATGTCTCTCTCCTCCCAATGTAGTGGTTACATGCAAGGTGTAATTACTGGAATAACGTTTCTCTTTTTTCAATATTCCTTATTTTCTCAAGAAAATCATTAAACTGACACCACAAATGTGATCACCGCTGGCCACAAAGGGCATCTTCCCTCTCCCACCGAATGCTGCACAGCACATCAAACATGCTTAGGTGAAATCCCTGCCTTCAGACAAGGATATCACCTCGGTGGCAGCCCGTCTCGAAGAAGACAAAAGGTGGGGAGGCAGGGAGGGTTGCGAGGCTGGCTGTCTAAGGCTGGTTCTGGGCCTCTCAGAAGTGGTCATTAAAATCAAACTCTCCGATGCTACAGCATCCCATAATAAAAATGCTACCCGATGTAGAGCCTTGATACTAATGAAACTGGGGAAGAACGGTTTGCATACTTTCATTATTTTAGTGCATGTAAATCAGGAAAGTGTGTCATGCTGTCATCTGAACCGTGGCAGCCCTGGCTGAAGACAATGACGGGGTGGGGGGGCTGAAGCCCATTTAGCCCAATGGGCGTTGCTCACCTGCATGAAGTACAGGGCATATGTAGAGCCCATAGTACACATAAAGCACAGTACGAGAAGCACACAGCTGCAAAGTACATGTGAAGCAAAAATTATACATAGGACACTCAAAAAATGGTAAACATAAAGCATATAGTACATAGAGAATAAAATATACACTTTGCATTAAGTGAACACAGGATGTGGCGAAGGGAAGAAAATGGCACAGTCGCAGGTAGTGGGGGAGCCATGCACAAGATGAAGATTAAGGGGAAAGAGGACGGGGAAGGAATTTAGAGAAAAGGACATGGGAGGGCAGGTGGAAAAGCTGATGAGGAAGAGCAGTGGTAGTGAACGAAGAGCACATACTGAAGCTGGTGAAGCAGATACAGTGAGAAGGGCACATGTGGAGGTTGGTGAGGAAGAGTCCAGGGAGGGCTCATGAGAGACCACACTGAGGCTGTTGGAGGAGAGAACCAGTGGGTAAGAGAAAGGCATAGACGTCTGTGTGTGATTAGGCAGTGGAGGCACCAAGCACTTAGTGGATACGTTTAAAACAGAAAATCTTGCAAGACTGTGTCAGGTGTCAGCACAAGATAAATAAAAGTGAAAAAGAAAAATGGGGAAAGTGGAAAAAATGGCCAGTGGAAGAGAAAAGAAAAGGTTAATACGGATGTGCATGACATCAATTCACAGCAGAGGTAACGATTTTTACATGGATGCCCCGAAGCTGAACTTTTTCACACCACAAAGCTTTGATTCAACATTCAAGAAGGTTGCAAAAAAAAGGTGTTGTAAAACTAATTGAACGAGTGAAAACAGAGAAAACTAAATCCCCAGTGGTCGCTGGTGTTTTAGTAAAGACATTCAAATTTTGAGCAAAGAACAGCATTGGGGGTGAGGCTATTTCAGTTACAACAGAACGGTGGTGTATTGCACTCTGACAAAATGATTATTATTGTAACTGAAAAGCACAAATTGACATGCACTTCATTGGCCATCTGAACGCTTAGAAATAACATTCCCAAAGTGCATGCTAATTTGTGCTTTTCAGTAACAATAATACCCATTTTCCTCACAGCGCAAAGATAGCATTTTCGTTGGGTTAAATAACTTGCCCATGATCACACAGTATGCTAAATGTATAGGCCGGAACTCAAGCTCACTAACATAGGAAACACGCCGGAGCCTGAGGCAGTGGATCATGATGCAATGATTGTTGCCCTGTCCCTGGCACACTACCCGGGCTGCGCACCACACTCACCCGACACAAGCTCAGGAGAAAGGATGAATACACAACAAACTGGCCATCTGACCAATTAGAAATAACAGATTCACAAAGTGCAAGTTTGTTTGTGCATTTCAGTAACAATAATAACCATTTTCCTCACAGCTCCAAGATAGCACCATCGTCGGATTAAATAACTTGCCTATGATCACACAGTATGCTAAATGGCTAGGCTGGGACTCAAACTCACTAACACCGGAAACATGGCGGAGCCTGAGGCAGTGGATCATGATGCCGTAATTGCGACCCTGTCCCTTGCACACAACCTTGGCCGCGCACCACACTCACCCACACAAGCACATGAGAAAGGAACGAAAAACACCCCCTGTCCTGCCGATATAAAGGAAACTAATGTAGCTGGGCGTGTAACGGCTCATAAATTTAAAGTAAAGCGCTTGCCAGCAAGCAGCATGCTTAAAGCCATTTTAGCAGTCTGAACTGAATAAAGGAAACTCACGGTTAAAAATGCAAATGCCGTCTAAAACATGAAGTGCAGCGCCGTGAAGCAGGCGCCGTGCTGATACACGAGCTGAGGCACCTGAATAAAAAAAAAGGAAGACCACATGTAACAGGGGCAGTCTCCTGGGAGGGTCCGAAACACCAAAAGGTGGGACTAATAAAGCATATTGACCAAACAAAAGCAGGCATTTATGTAGGGCACAAACAGGAATGAATGGATTAATGGTAGGTGTTTCAAGCTCATAGTCTAGATACAGCAAGCCTCGTAGAGTAGTCCAGGCGCTGCCTAGGCTTGACATTCACAATGGTTAAGGAAGATGCAAAAGACCCTCAAGTGGACGGTCTAACTCATTTTTATTAAAGGTTAAGTATTAAGCTGCTTATGCACTTTAAAATTACTGTTCATGCTGGACCTGCACTCTTTTTCACATGAATACTTTCATAACAGCTCATTTGAGAGTTTATAAGGTGGCACATGTGAAGTCAGTAGGCAAGAAGTCATTTCTTGTCCCTAGGGTATCAAGGAACGCCTGATTTAAGCTAATCATTTTCTCTGTCTTACAAAGGGCATATCTCACACCAGGTAGAGTAAATAGGTATTTCAATGAAGTTAGAGAAGCATGCCCACAATGTGGTGTGGTAGGAGTGGAATTCTTACATATGCTATGGAGCTGCTTGTCACTAGTGGACTATTGGGAAGAGATCACGAACATAGATGCTGACATTACAGTGAGGGAGCTCCTCTGCTCTCCGGGGCACTGTTTGTTGAGCTGGTTCTCACACACCACCAGGACCAATGTCACTAGCAGGTTCCAAGACTTGGCCTTCATTTTGGCAAAGAGGGAAATTACCAGAAATTGGAAGGCTCTTAGGGTCCCTGGATTGCAGTTGGGCATGGGGGACTCGAGAGGCGGGTGGGGTATGAAAGTGGAGTGCTGCTCCGAGAGGCTAGACTGGGACGTGGTTCACTAGAAGTGGCCAGGACCTGGGAGATGATAGTGGACTTTTTGTACGACCTGAATCCACTGTCACAGGTAGCATCTCCTGGCAGTTTGATAGCTCTGGCATCTGCATAAAGGTGCTGTTGTGATTGCAACCTTACCCTTTGCTGTCTAAACCCCAATTGACTGGTTTCCCAATGCAGGCAATGACTGCCCCCTACTCTTAAACTGTTGAGTGGGACTATTAATAATAGGACAAATGTATTTGCTGTATAGGTTTAAGGGCGCAACTCGGAGGTGGGTTTGAAGCTATGGTTGAGGAGTTGCGGGAGACCGCAGTTGGTTATGTACTGATGGTATTGTGTATGATGCCACCTTCTTGCCCAATGTTTGATATTGCTTTGAAACACAATAAACTCTTTTTTTTTAAAAAAAGAGGGCATTTCTTGTGAGCATAAAGTAGGGTGGGTGCTTTGAGGATCCGTGGTGCATAAGAGCTCAAAAGTGCACTCTTTGGTGACCTACACAATCTAATGAATGATTCATGAGAGCTTTCAGTAAGGATTCTGAAAACATAAGTGATAACTAATAGCGTTCTACTGCTTAGTATTTATTTGGGCATGTATAAAGCACTTCACATCACCTAGGCCAGTTCAGTGTGGTTCCATTTTGAAAAAGACAGTAAATATAACCATGAAACTTTTGACATCAAAGAGTTCAGCCACATGGTAAGGACTCAGAAGTCTTTTTGAAAAGTTCAATAGACAGGTTTTTCCAAACTAGACCTAAATAGGCTTTTGAGTACAGTCAAGGGCAGAGACTGGAGAAGAGTATTGCTCCCTGTCCTAATGGATTTTCCAGTGTACATTTATTTCCTAAATAACGTTGTTGGCTCAAGTGGGCTGAGAAGAATTACAGTTTACTGGAAGGATCATAGTAGTGTCCCAGTTTCTGAAGTTACTCCATTTTGCACTCCCCACACCTTGGCTCATGTCACCCTTCGTTCGCACTACTTTAAGCATGCCTATTAGCATTTACAGGATGTTATTGGACTGAAGAGACGGATACTTAGCAGGGGGTATCAAACGGGGGGCACGGTGATGCCCCGGGGAAATCCCTAAGTTGCCAGCCTACCTAGCTGGAACGATGATACTGAACTTTGCTTGGAATTCTATGCACTGTCATAGGAGATAAAGCCCTGATGAAGTTCCTACTGTTTATGGAACCAAACGCGTAAGCTGGACAGTATATGTAAATAAAGAAAAGACGATGAAAAAATAAAGGCTTTGATACAATACTCATGATTGGACTTCTTACCTGGTGCACCTCCATATGCTTTGCTATTAGCACTTATTGTTCATACTGCATTTTTATTTTCTGTATATCACAAATGTCTACATCAAAATTAGCTTGAAATAATCATTAATTATACACCATGCAATGTTAATTAACAAACAATGTATTTCTTTATAGTTGCAATTATTTTCTTTCTGTGCCCAAGCCGCTGTGCATTGCAGGCCTCAGAGCCCATCTTTATGTGCCTCTAACCCCCATCCTGGAACTAAACAGCTTTACATTCTGTATCGTACAACTGTTGTAAACTACTCCCATACCTGTTTACCCCTGTATATTGGACATGGAACGAGCTCTTTAATTAAATCAATAGTAGGAGGTTCCTTTTTGCTGATGAACAGCTAAAAATAACTCTCACCCTTCTTCCAAAATTTCCTGAACCCAATACCTAAGTCTGAAAAAAGCATTAGCTTTGTGATATATGCCAATGTTTACTCAGTCTGGGGGAAACCTTTTGTCCTGCAATAGCCTGTGTCTCCCATTAAACACTGTTCAATAGTGCCAGAGACTGCCGATATTTATCTTGCTCAATTGAAAACACTAATGCAGGTTTCTGTCTGATAATATCTTGTCTGGATTCTGTCTAATTACTGTTCCAACCCACTCTCCTGGCCAAGTGGCATGACTCCAGTCTTATGCATTAGTTACAATCCTGAATGCGTGTACTCGGCCATGGTGTCCCCTTTGAACAGCAGGGTTCATGTCTGCTGTGGGTGTTCAAGCTCATTCCCTCCTATACATTCCCAATGTCCGTATTCTTCAGAGTTAATGAAACATTATGCAAAAGTCACCACCATCTTAGACTGCCTAAGGGTAACTTTTGTATAAACTATGTAATAAATGTGAACTAATGTGTGCATTTGTGTGTGTGTCTTCTAAAAAGTAAAGGTTGAAATATCTTGTGTTGACAGGAGTGTCACATGTATCCTGACCTGATATTGTTGACCCCAACATGTCGATGAATCCATCTTTGTTTAAATGTTGCTACCTACAAAACTCACCACCATCTTTGACAGTCTAGTCTGTGAAGACTTAAATGATGTCTATCTAATTCACTGTACTGATTATGTGTCTGCATGTTGTTAGGCACCCCTGGATTTTTCATTATAAACCTCTTGTCACATTGACTCTCAAGATATACTCCTAAAAGTTATGTGAAAGATGAACAGTGGCCTTGATCTTAGTTAAAAATGATGAAACATAATGTTCGCTTTTAGCATTGCTGATTGTTCCTAACTCATGTAAATGCATAAATAATCACAAATACGTATAAGAAACAGGATAATTCAATTCTCTCATTCAGTCCACATATTTGTTGACTGTCCAATTTCTTAATCCATTGCATTTCCTTTCGCAAAAGTTACTTTTTTCCACCGTTTCCAAAGTCTGATACCTTGCCACACTAATATTGTTTGCATATAAAAAAAAAGAACTAGCCACTGTGCACTTCATATTTTTGGTTCATTCATTTAGACATGTTTTTACTTTTAGTTCTATTTTGCCAACATAAGCCATTCCTCATGAACATTTCAACTTGTAAGGATAATTCTGTGAATCGCATATGGCAAGTGTTGCAATGGTTATTTTTTTGCCTGAGTGTGGGTAGGTCACCCCTTTCCTGGAATTATGTTATTACTTCAACAAACGGGGGACCCCTAAGGGTTTTCAATTGAGCGTGTTAAATGTCAAGTGACCCTGGCACCTTCAAATAGTATTCTATTTCAGGACATAGAGTTTCCCCCCAGTCTGAGTAAATAATGGCAGGTATGGGCAAGCTACTGCTGTTTTCAGACTTAGCTCTTGTCTTCACGTAATTTTGGAAGGTAGGTTGAGTGTTCATTTTATGACTCATACACAAAAACAAGCATCGTACTATTGATTTTAATAAGGTACAACATGTTTTCTACATGTGCAATACAGAGTGTGGTAAATGGACATTGGAGTTGCAAATAACATTATGTTTGTACCATACAAAACGTAAAACTATTTAGTTTAGATAAAAACATTTATATAGTTCTAGGATGATGGTCATAGCCCCAAGAAGAATGGCTCTATGGCCCGAAATAGACTGGGGCAGGGGCACAGAAAGAAAATAATTACCACTCTAAAAGAAAGTGATTAACATTAGACTGTGTATAATAAATGACAATTTCAAATAGGTTTGAATGTAGACATTTGCGATATACAGTAAATGAAAGTGAAGTAGGAAGAAGAAGTGTCATCAGCCTCGCTTAAAGTAGTGCAACAGGAGGGTGACAAGAGCCAAAGTGTGGTGAGTGCAAAATAGAGTAATTGATGAGTTCAAAGGCCTGTTGAACTAACTTCCACATGCACACAACCTTCGATAAATCTAGGGATATTTGGAAACCACAAGGTGGATTAAAACTGAGATTTGCCACACACAGGCTTTGCTTTCAAACATTTCTTAAGGCAAGACATCTTTGCCACAGTATGCTGTGTCCAGAATGCAGTGTTCTGTACTTGATCCAGAACTCAACCGAGAGCAAGTGGAGGGCTTTCAAGGCTTGCATAATGTTGTCCCATTTCTGGATGTTGAGGCATGTATTGTCTGTTTTATCTTGCTCTTTACAATCTGGCAGTGATATTTTTTGGTAGACCTTTAAATACTACATTGCAATAGTCAAACAAAGCCATTCCCACAGCATTTGTAAATGCTATACCGTGTTCAATTTTAAGTAGTGGGAGGATTTTCTTGAAGAGGTAGGGTTGGAAATAGCTTCCTTGAACACTATGTTGATTTGTGGGCGGATGTTGAGTTCAGAGTCGAAAAATATCCTACATTTCAGACCTCTTGTGGAGCCAGATTAACTAGGTGTAATATTTATAAGTTCATTACTTGGATCCTTACTATTGATAGCAAAATGAAGATAACAAAATGCACTCAACTGTGGCTTAGGCATTTTCCCTTTCTATGGTAGTGCCTTGTTTATCAACTTGATCAAACAAGTATAGCCAGTATCGAGGGGGTGAAGGGTTTGATCGTAGAGTGAGCAAACATCTTGATATGATGGTAGGGCCATTCTTGCCTTGACTATGGATACTATGAAAACAGTACTTCAGTTGCTACAATAAGTTAAGAGCTTGTTCTTCAAAGTTAATGGATTTGTAAGCATGATTCTTGCCCCCAAAAGCAGGGATCCTGGGTCTGTAAGAAGGCAAGAAGTCCTGGCAATTAAGTTTTTGTTAACACTTTATTTTTAATTTTAGTAAATAAAGTACCGTACATATTCAACATACAATTGTCACATGTTGTACATTAGTTTGCATCTTTGTTTACATATAATGTTACACAGAGAGCCGCAGCCGATTGTATTCTATAGCGTGTGTGACGAAATCCGCCAAGGCATGAAGGATTTGTCTTCAGCTCAGCAATGCTCGCTATGTCAAGGCCCAACCTTTGGGAGACTGTGTTTATACATTATGTTCAGCTTGTGGGTCAATTGATTCCTGTAGTTGAAGTAGGTATGTGCACAGTGGCTGTCATATGTCTCGTGGCCTAGATGTTGGTGACTGTAATTGATCATAAAGGTCACTATTCGTGTTACAGTTATTAGGCTATTAAGCCATGCCTTTTGCGCCGGTGGGTGCCCGCTTCCCCAGTGTATGGCCACTTCCCTTTCGATGAGCAGTTGCTCTATAGCCACGAACCATCGCATTGTTTTTGGGATGTCATGTACGAACCCCAGCAGTGCCTGTAATGGAGCGGGTGTGAGTTCAAGTTGTGTCATGCGTGCCAATTCGGTGAATATGGTCCTCCAGTGCTTAGCCATCTTTTCACAATTCTATGTCTTATGAGCCAAGTCTGCTGTCAGAGAAAGACATTTGGGACATCATGTATGTGGACGGGATGGGTCCATCTGGTACACTTTGATAGGTGTAACATAGGCACGCCATATGAATTTAAAGTGTAGTAACTTATGTTGGTGGTTTAGGGAAACCATACATGTCTGCATACAGCAGTAATGTCATTGGAAGTCAGATAGTGAGTGACCCCGATCCTGTTCCCACGTATTACGTACTCCTGCATCTCTGGTCGGGAGCAGTGCTATGCATGATTTGTACAACTTGGCCCTCAGGTGGTCCCCACCTGCATCCTTGATGAGTAGTGTCAAGGGTGAGAATTCAGCTGGTTCGAGGGGGTAGCTAGGGATCTGAGCCCTAAGTGCTCCCTGCACCCGACATAATACAAATTGGTTCATCAGTGGAGCATCTCAGAAGCGGGTATCTTCTGTCCGAGAAAAATCGTGACCATCAGGGAACAGATCTCCAATAGCTCAAAGGAGTACCTAGACAGAGTTTTCTTTACAAGAGTCTCCTGTGTGATGGGTAGCTAAGTATTACCTGCCAGGGGAAGAGCAGGTGAGTAAAGTAAGTAGCTCTCCTTTGCCCTAATAAGCCTTTTCCAGGGCCAGCTGGTCATAGAGACTGTCTGAATGTCGTGCGTGTCGCGTGGTGGACCTGCCGGCAGCATTGTGGCCAGCGGGATGGGGCTCGTGAGGTCCGCTTCTAATTTGGTGTATGGTATCCTGACATCTGGATGATACCAATGTTTGGCGACACTGTACTGGCCTACCTGGTAATATATGTGAAAATTTGGAACCCTAAAACCTCTGGGTTCGTATGGTAGTGTCAAAGTATCTAAACTGATCCGTGGTTGTTTACCACCCCATATGAATCTCAATAACAGTGTACATAGTGCTGAAAAAAAAGCATTAGTCAACGGGATTGGAATATTGTGAAACAAATATAGAAATTGGGGTAGTACCACCATTTTAATTATAGCTATACGGCCTGCCATGGTTAGGGGTTGTTTTAACCATCGCTCAATTTGACCAGTCAGTTTTTCCAACGTCGGTCCATAGTTGAGCCGTATTATTTTATCAAAGTCTCTGTGGCTATGTATTTGTATTTATTTATTAACTGTACAATTAATTAAAATCATTACAATAAAACACATTAAAAGAGAAAGTGATAAAAGGCACAATAAAAGTGGTGGAGCTTCAGATGGAATTTGATTAATATGCCGCCACCCTCCCCCCTAGCGCCCATGCGGTCAGCCTGCGCCTATGGTCATTGTCATTATCATATGTCCTTGCTCAGGTTTCTGGGGCCCCCCTGTGCGCCATGGGAATTGTCTCCAATTCCCACTGTATGTATGCCGTTATCCTTGGCGTTCAGGTAAAAGCCATAGTATGGTACAGTCTCAATAAAACGGGTCAAAGGGTGCAAGGGCTCAGTGTTTGTTGGGCGCCAGGCTGCTTTCTCCCCTGGCTTTACCATGCTCGTCTTCAT
Source organism: Triturus cristatus (assembly GCF_964204655.1). Taxonomy (NCBI): domain Eukaryota; kingdom Metazoa; phylum Chordata; class Amphibia; order Caudata; family Salamandridae; genus Triturus; species Triturus cristatus. Next base: position 544,589,344 of record NC_140586.1, read on the forward strand.
GGCTTGGTTGTGTTCATTAGCAGCCTTTAGAGCAATCCTAATCTGGTGTGTTAATTTCCCCAGTCTTGTTAGGGTCATCGTGGTTGTTATGGAGAAAGCACAAGGCTGACGCTTCACTACATGTCTTCGTTTCCCTTGGTGATGCAAATCCCCAGGTATTCCTCACACCACATTATCGGAAATTCAGTACCTCTACTGCAGGGTGGCAGTGACAAAGGGAAAATTTCAGATTAGCCCCTGTTTATGTGCAGTCCAAACAAGGCATTGTATTGAGTTATTTCTCTAAGCACAGGTCCCAAATTGTTGCTCGGTGCCACGCGTAGAGAATAGCGTTGTCTGCATATGGTGTGATTAGGAGTGGGCCAGTTTTAAACTGCAGCCCTCTGTGGAGGTGACGCACGGGGGGGGGGGGGGGGTCCTATTGATATTACAAACAATAGAGGAGAGATTTAACATCCCTGCTGCATATCTCGTGTAGGAGAAAAAATGGATGTCAGCGTTGCATTTAAATGAATGCATGCTGTAGGCTTTGGACATAATAGTTTAGCGAGGGAAATAAATCCCAGCGGTATTCCCATTCTGCCCAGCATGGACTGTAGGAATGGCCATTCCAAGGAATCTAATGCTTTTTCAGCATCCAGCAACGCCGCTGCAGCCAGGACAGTGGGTGAGATTCTATGAAGGACTGCAAAGAGTGTGCGCAGATTTATGGCAATAGATTTATGTGGGAGGAAACCAGATTGGACTGGGGATATTATCTTGTCTAGTAGGAGAGAGAGCCTGGTGGCTAGCATTTTGGCCAATATCTTATTGTCAAAGCTTAACAATGAAAGTGGTGGATAGGAACCATATGGCAACTGGTCTTTTCCTGGTTTAGGGAGTAGTATTATTATCGCTTCGCGGAGCGTGGGTGGGAGAACACTGTTCTCTAATGCCTCCTGGTGGATCTCTAAAAGATACGGGGCCAGCGGATGCTTATATGCTTTATAAAAGCTGTCCAAGAAACCGTCGAGGCCAGGCACCTTCGAGCCATCCATGGCGTCTATCGCCTGAATGATCTCCTCCTCCGTGAATGGCTTTCCTAGGAATTGTTGATGTACCGAATTGAGCCATACCATGGGCACTTCGTCTAGATAACGGTTGCTGTTCACTGTGTCTACTGCAACCTGTGATGTATACAGATCAGAATAATAGGTAAGTACTACTTCTTGAATGCCGAGGGTGTCAGATATATATTTGTCGTCGGGGCGTTGGAGAGCAGAAATGTAGGACTGGGCCCTTAGGGGGCTGCAGCAGTTGTGCAATTGTGCAACCCGGCATTTCCCCCTCCCCGTATCCCCATGCTACCGCATACTTCCCCAAGTACCGTACTTCACGCTCCTCTGCTTCGTGGTAACCTGTCAGTAGTGTGCCTCGACGCTGTAGGCAGGGCGATTGGTACTGCAGCATTTGGGTTCGATCTAAATCTGATAGTTGTTTTTCGATTTGGAAGAGTGTGCGAGGTAGGTCTTTGGGGTTACCGGCATGTTTAGATATACAGATCCCTCCTGTGTGGGCCTTAAAGGCCTCCCATAGTGTGACTCAGGAGTTTACAGTCCTTTATTAAGCTTAAAGTATTCAACTATTGCCGTTCGCAGTTCGGATCAAAATAGTTCATCCCGGAGTGCCATTTCACGGAATCTCCACTGCCTCTCCACTCCTTCTGCCATGGGGATACGGAGCTTCAAGAGGGCCGGTGAGTGATCAGACTGAGTACGCAGCAGGTGCTGCATAGAATCAATCCATTGTGCCAGGCTGGGTGCAAGGAGCCAATAATCCAAGTGAGTCCGAGTGTTATGCTGAGTAATGTGTACAGGCTGCTTGCGTGGGATGTTGATGTCGCCAAGCATCCATTAAGTGATATGCTTCCCTTAGATCCGCTAATATGCGTCTGGCTCTGGGTATCGCATCTGGCTCTGGGTTTTCCATCAGGCACGTCTGCCGTGCTGTTGTGTTTGGGATCAAGCAGTAAGTTAAGGTCACCCCCATACAGACCTGGTCTGACTCCACTCGGTCAATTTGGGTCAGAGGGTGCAGATAAAACTCTGGGTAGTCAGTGTTTGGGGCGTACCCATTGACTAGAAGTATGGTGTATCCTAGTAGGCAACCCTTTACCAGCAGGTAATGCCCCTCAGTGTTGGCACGTACCGCCATCATCTGGAATGGTATGCGCTTGTGAATCAGTATTGAGACCCCTCTAGCGTACGTGCTATAACCCGCAAAGTATCGATGGGGGCCCCACACTGTGGCAAAGGTGGTAGGTGCAATAGGGGACAGGTGTGTTTCTTGTAAAAAGGCAATGTCAAATTGGTGCCGCAGTAAATAATGCATTACCTGTTTGCCCTTGCGCAGATTGTTTAGCCCACGTATATTCCAGGTCATTAGTGTAATATCTGCAAATGGACGGATCCTGTCCTTTACACTCTGTGCTGCACTAAGGAGTGTGGGCTGGACATATCTAAAAGCATCTATATGGTATTGGTAACATTCGTAAGAACAAGTGATTGTAAAACAATCTGAACGTTCCCTGACCCCCCCACCCATCCCCATGCCCAGTGCTATGGGGATAACCCATATCCCAAAAACTTCCATCATTCGAAGCTTTAGCAACACATGAAACTTTTAAACAGTAAGGTGTGACTTGTAGGGCGGCAACGCTGGTCCGGCTCCCCATTCCCTGTATGATGTATAATGATCAACACTACATGCAATGCACTAGGTACTTAGTCTTAAACACTCTGAGACTAATCATGCCCATTTCGTAATCTTGTGCAGTACTCCATTATGATGCGGCCACCAGGCCTGGGCAAGATGGTTAGTTATCAGAAAACAGGTCCACGCTGGCTCCGGAATTTGAATCTGGGGGTGAACATTCAGGAGAGGTCATTTGGTGTGTCCCCTGAGCCCTGGAAAATGTGTGGCAAAATTCCTTCACCGCTTTTGGCGTTTCAAAAATCTGTGATCTTACATCGACGTCCGCTCTCAGGCATGCTGGGTATAACATTCTCTATTTCAGACCTAAGTTACAAAGAATGGCTTTGTCTCCAATATACTTTGGGTGGGCATCCTGAACCATCACTGTGAAGTCCTGGTAGAGGGAGATTGACGATCCCTGCCAACTGAGAGGCCCACCTCTCTCGTCAGTCATAGTGCCGTGTCTATGTCTCAAAAATTGAAGAGCTGGGCAATTAGTGGGTGGGGGGGGACATCCTGGGGTCGGCCGTGGCCCCATAGTGCGATGTGCTCTCTCCACCATGAACGCAGGAGTGATGGATTTACAGCCAAACAACTTGTTCAGAAGTTGCTCCACAAATCCATCATGCCGTCCTGTGTTTGTGGATTCTGGAATACCCAGTATGAGGATGTTATTGCGTCTACTCCTGGCCTCTTCCAAATCCTTGTTTTTCATGGCCACCGTCTTTAGGAGTTTTTCCATGCATTTCAATCTTTTGGTCATCTGGGCCGATCCGTCCTCTAGGTCCAAGATCATACCCTCCACCGTGTCAAGCCATCCCTCGTGCCGGTCCAGGCGTGCCCCCATTGTGTCTAGGCATTTATCCAATTAGTCAAAATGGGTATCTAGGGCCTTGACACCCACTCTAAGTTCCACCATGAGGGCATCTGCCCCAGTCGGGGTAACTGTATTGGTGTCGGACAGGTTTCCACCCTCTGCCATTTCTGGGCCCGGTACCTCCGCAGCACGCTTGGCTTTATCGAAATTCAGCCTACGCTATTTTGGGTCGCCACGGACCACGACCCGCCAGTGGCGAAGAGTATGTTGTTTTGGTTTGTCTTGTGTTCCTTATTGTGCGAACGGGGGCAGCGCAGGTCCTTGTCCAGCCCTACCATGGTTGTGTCTCTGCACAACAGATGCTAGAAAAATCTAGGAGAATTTCTTGATATTACTGCACAGCTGAGAGCGACACAGAACAGCCCCCCCCGCAAGTTGTGTTCTGCCCCTAGAGGAGAGGGTGGCCTATCCAGCAGTGAGCATGCCGTCTAGTCGAACTGGAGGATTCGTCACAGTTCAATATGGGCACTCCCACAGCCTCTGAAGCCCCAGAGGACGGCCCAGGCAGGTCTCACTCCCGCGGCCTCCAGTGCAGCCAAATCCGTTCCTGCCACGAGATGCCAAACCTGGAGAGGGAAGGGGGGTCCAGTTCCCGAGGCCCCGCCGCCTGATATAGTGGCCGATCCTTTGGTTGCAGGATATGCCGGTCACCAGCTGCCACAAACCACCACATAGGCCAGGCAAGAGAGCGCATAGATGCAGTCAGGCGGGGGGGGGGGGGCCGCCTCACGGTCGCAGCACCAGACGTCCCAGCCCTGGCCTTGATCAGGACAGGACACCCGCAGGTCTGGAAGGGCAAAGCACCGGAGAGCCTCTGACGGGGGGCCTTGGGAGTCGGAACAGCAGGCCCAGGCTAGGACAGCAAGGCTCCAAAAACAGGCGCCGCCATCTTGGGCGCCGGTAGGCCAGCGATCGGGGCAGAATGCACCCACGTCGGGGAGCTCTGTGAAGTGCTTCAGCTCCGCCAGGTAAACCCAGGCACAGTGGGTACGGCAGAGACTCAGTAGGGGTTCGTAGAAGCACTGATAATGGCGGATGATGGAGGGGTCAGGAGCACTCTTAGAGTGCGACCGCCATCTTGACGCGTCAAGCCACGCCTTCCACATGGCACCGTCTCTAAGTTGTTCGACTGATGACAAAATAGCACAAAGAGAAATGGGAACTAAACGGGAAATCAGAGGGTTAGATGAGCTTTAAGGGAGATGGAAGCAACCGATTTCAGTGAAACATTGGCCTTAAATGAGAGAGCCACTTGGAGGGATGAAGAGGGCAATTGGGCCAGAGAGAGAGGAGGAAAAAGAGACATTGCGGGAAGATGGGATATATGTTAAGAGGGCTTCATGGAGTGACAAGAAACACTGGATTTCTATTCACATGCCCTTACATTTCTGATCATTAGATTTATATGTTACGTTCATGCTCAGTAATTACTGCCCTGTAATATCCGTTTGTTACATGTCTCTTGTCATGCAGATAATTACTAATTTTAAAACCAGGTACCTAATCTGTGGAGTGCTTTCCACTTAATGTTAGACAGATACAATATCAAACTACTTTTAAGAAGGCTCTGTAACATATGGTTCTCGTTTCAGTTATCAGCTCCCCTTTGTAAATTCAAGTACTCCATTCGAAGGTCTCTGAAGTTACATTGCATTGCAAAAAAGACACAAGGCAGTGTTTGGAACAATGTGAGATACTGTTAGAAATGCAAGATTTCAAAGAAGATCAGAGGTAAATTGTGAGAGAGGAGAGTCAAATAAGCAGAACACAAGATATGAGGGAAAACAAATAATTATATGTAACGTTCATTGAGAGAAGATTGGCCACTTTGGAGGAATATCTGAGAAACGTGTGAATGAGACAAACGTTAGAGCATTCAGAAACACAAAAGATCTTCGATGACTCGCAGAAGAGAGAAGAGAGTCACCTTCGGGAGATGATATCCCTTCAGGAAGATTTAAAAAACATTAGGGAAGATGAGATCTGTTTATGTGTTGTTTTGTGAATGTGTGAGAAAACCAAAGTCTGCCATGCCTTGGCTAGTAGCTTAACAGAACAGATTGTGTACAGTGCAACATTAGTCGTGAATTTTCAGTGATAGGAATTATTACAATACACATAATTCATACATGGGTAATGATATATAGGAGAAACTTGGTTACCAAAAACATTGAACACAGATTGCGCATCATCATAAATAAAGAATATAAAATGTAGAGCAAGACTTGGCATATAGCAGAGCAGTCACATAGCCTTAACCTCAATAAGCAATAGAAACAGCGAAAGATCCACTATCATGTAAATTGGAAAATAAGGAGCAGGTGCTGGGATTGAGAGCGATATAGAGTTTTTGTTCATGGTAGCAGAGTTGAATTGGTAGTGATGGAGCAGGTAAAACAAATTGTTGTATACCTCCTCTATTTTGCATGAAATTAATTACGTAATCATTCTAAGAATTTACTCGTACTAATTAGTTTAAAGTGGGAAATCATTAACCAACCCTAACACCTTGATAAACACAAGATACACGTGGGACTAAATTGCTAATTGCATGGCAGAACAACTCATTAATTAACTGTGGTACGCAAACTAACTTTAGATTGTGGTGAAATAGGTAATTGAATGATTCATGTTGCTTTTGTGATGGTTTGTGCTTTCAGTACTGCAGAATGGTGAGTATTATTGCTTTAAATATTGCTACAAGCTAGGAAAATACTAATATACATTGGGATTAGAGTGGGATTAAACATTAGAATCTTCATTTCTATATTCTAATTACTGTTATGTCTGTTTTTGCTTAAGTTGGCATTCGGGCCTGCTAGACCGCAGTACTTGAGATGGAGCTCCTGTGAAGCCGTCGTCATGTGAGCGCGATAACTTCTGCGCAGAATCGGATGGCTCTGGAGATCTCCAAGTGACCTCAGCCCCTGTACCATCGTGTACCTTGTCAAGGATAGGAGCATGGAGGGTTGCCAAGTGATGAACGGTGTGAACTACCATGGGGACAATGGGAGACCTCTACAAGGAGGCTTGCTTGTTATTACTTCGGAACTTTTGCCTGTGAACCGGAGGAAAAAAAATAAAATAATAAATGCATTTTGCGCTTTGCTATGCCAAGTCTCATGGAAAACCAGTGGGTCATGTGAAACTTTTAAGAAATTGCAAGTTGATCCGGACTGGCCAATCAGAACAGTTTCTACCCCTAAATTGTTACATGTTGATCTGAAGTAAGAGAGAAAAAAGGTATTAAAGATCCTCATCCGCCCAAGGGGCGGGTTCACTGGGCTGATCTTCCGTGGCGTTGGGACGACGTTGAGCTGATGAAGATTTCCATGGTTTACCTTGGGTTTCTTTGATTTCCAGGAAAGGTTATTTCACCTGATGGTTTGATTATAGTGCTGTGGGTTGGACAGTTTATCCTGGAGATTGTAACAGAGACTTTGAATAATCCTCTGTGTGGTTGGAGGGTCGCCAACGTTTGATATTTGGTAAATATAAAAGCATTTCTAAATCTATGCTTATGTTCCAAAGATTTGATTTCTTCTTGAAATAAACAGAATTATGTTATATTCTGTAGCGCCTAAATGCTAATGAAGAGCAAATTATTATTAGATAAACAAATTTGGATTAATAAGAAATTAGTTTGTGATTCTTTAATTGAGTACTGAAATTAATCAAATGTTTCCTAGACTTTAATTGTGTTTTAGCTGGTTCTAAATCACCATCAACCAGTCCAACTAATTGGTCCGTCGACCAAGTGGTGGAGTGCCTTGATGTTAAGGTCAGGATTCTATAGGTGCTGATGTATATAATGTGTATAATGTAAATAAATTTTAATCCTGATAGGTAAAAAGGTACCCACATGTTCAGTGCTTTTTCTCCTGTGTACAGATTTGTGTAAGACGAGTGCGTGTTGGTGTTATGGGCCCCACCAATTAATGATTGTATGGATGAGTTAGTGTGATGACGAGTCTGTGACATAGGGAGAATATGTAAATTTGCCTTTTCCGCTGGAGCAGTTTTCTTGGTAGCAGATTGATGGTTATTATTGACTCGTTTGGTGATTAGTAATGGTTATTTTGACTAGTTTAGTGTATATAAAACCCCTATATTTAAAGGATTATGTCTAACACTTTATGTTGAGTTGGTGTTGCGTTTTATGGTGTCAAATGTTCTAAAGACTTCCAGGAATTAGGAAGTTGGTTGCCCTGTATGCAGGCAGGGGAAATATGTGGCAAGTGAAGTCGCACAGCGCATAGTCTGGTTTCAAGGTGGTAACATCGTTGTGTGTTATCGGTAGGGACATTTACTGTATGAGTGTCTGTGATGAAATAGCAATAGGTTCTCTTGTGAAACTCTGGCCTTAATTCTCAGGAGCATTGTAGTCTCCACATGTGTTTTATCCCCAGAGAAACGGGTTAGCCTTAAGCTTGTTAGAAGGGTAAGGTAGAGGGAAGTTCTATTTTATCCTCGAAGCGAAATAATTCTGTGGTAGGGTAGAGGTAAGCGCTGCCTACTGGAAAGACAGAATTCTTGTGTAAGTGGACAAAACTATCTCGTTGGTTTAGCGAAACAGGCAATGGAGATGTTTTATGTCGTTACTAACAGATTTGATTAAAGAAAACGTAAGAAAAGTTTGCTGAAAATGTTTGTAAAGGAGGAGTCAGCAGGAGCAGGAGTAGCGAGAGAGGCTGACGTCAGAAAGACCGCGCTGGGATTGGTCAGCTGTAGAGAGACGAAGCTTTCACTGATTGGTGCGTTAGTGTGAGTTGCGCAGGGATTGGAGAATTACCGGTGTGACGTAAATGCCCAGGATTGGTGCGTTAGTGTGAGTCGCGCTGGGATTGGACAGAATACGGAGAAGCCGTGAAGGAAGTGATTTGCAAAGCCTAGTTGATTAAGAACTTTGAAAAAAAAATGATGTATTACGATCCACCTAAGAAAGAGAACAAATCATGGTTTGGGAAAGTTAAAAACCTATTTAAGAAGGATAAGCCGATTGTGACTAGGGAAGGACAGATACTTCCTCCACCAAAATCACCTGCATCTTTTATGGTAGCGAAATATGATTATCATACATGTATCTGGCTGGAGAATTGGGCAAGGTATACCAAAGAGGATGGAGTACTAGCATTTCCAGAAAGTGGTTCGTTTAGTTTGGCTGTATTATGAAATTTAAGAGAAAGAATGATGAGGTTAGAACCGAAACCCAGACCTAGCCAGTTCGAGGCTTTGACTGAATGGGAAGAAGAGATGTATGAAAGGGAAAGGCATCGGAGTGGAAGAAGGTATAATTACATGTTTGGTAGACATTGTGGTCAAGAAAGTCATGATGACAGAATGAGAAGGTGGCGGAATGCGAATATGACTGATGGTATGTTTCCACTGAGAAATGCTGAAGAGACGAGTGGCAGGAAATGTACAGAAAAGAGAAATAACACAGGGTCAGAAGGTTATAGATATGGAGTGAGTGAATCAGAAGATATAGGGCCTCATGTAGGTGGCCTGGCATTTACCACTTCATAAATACTGAATCATACCGATTCGGTATTTATGAAGTGGTAAATGCTATGTAGGTATTTATGCGGTAAAAATTACCGATTCGTAGAAATTCGGTAATTACCGAATCGGTAATGGGGGGAGCACATGCAAGGGTGGCAGGGTGTCACATTGACACCCTGTTGCACCCCTGATTCGGCCATGTGTGCACATGTGGCACTCATACATGCCCTAAGGGCATGTATGTCTGCCACATTGCACACTTAAACGTGCACAAAAATGCTTTTTTACACCTATTCGTTATTTACCACCAACCTTTAGTTGGTGGTAAATAACGGATCCCCACACCCACCACACACTCCCCCTACATCTCATTTCATGATTCGGTATTTACCGAATCGGTAAAATTACCGATTCGGTAATTTTACCGATTCGGTAAATACCGAATCATGAAATGATCCCCCTACATCTCAAAAGCCTAAATACCGGTCGGTAACGGTATATTTACCGAAAATCGGCCATTACCGACCGGTATTAGGCTTCCTACATGAGGCCCATAGTGCTGGAGGACATGTTCTATAAAAATCCACCCCAATATCAACCGAATTCTACGTTCATGACGCCGAGTGCACCGGTAAAAGAAACTGTGATGAATAAACATTTTGAGAAAACGCCACCTAATTTGGGGAAAATTAATCGATTTAAAGATTCTGAAATGCCACAACCCGTCAGAACTGGAAATGAAAATTCAGCCGAGTTAGCTAGAACTACTCTGGAATTAACTGAGAAAATTAGAGAGTTAACTAAGAATATGGAAGCGGTGACCGTACCTGTGGGTCGGTGATGAAAGATAATGAGCATTGTTTAACAGTTCCTTATAATTGTAGTAGGCAAAAAGAGACAGAAAGAAGCAGTTCCGGAGGGAATGAATGGAAACATATGGCAGGAACATCAGGTTTAACTACTCCTAAAAATGTAACTGTAAATCAAAGTCCAGCGAGTAAGACACTTATGACCACAGAATCTGCAACTGAAACCCCAGAGAGAATAATGGATAAAATTAGAATTGAGACAACCCCTGTAGGACCCACATCTGAAGAATTAAGTGATTGGTTAAGAAGTTTACAGAGAAAAGATTCAGAACCACAACCTTTAGATGTCGCAAAATTGGAGGTAACATTAGAAGAATTAATCGTAGAAACCATTCCAACTGAAAAATTAAAAGCATATCAGGATGAGGAGCTAATGTTCCTCTTCAAAAGTATAACTTGGAGAGCGAGGACCTTACATGAAAAATTAGAAGAGACAGCAAGTGAAATGGGAATTGATTTTGAGAAAATAAGGTCATTACAAAAACCATATAGGGTTGATTTTTCCGAAAAGGATATTAAAAGGAAGGTTGACCCAAATTAAAGAGCTGATTGCCTTGCTAAGGAAATGGGGAGATGTGGATTGGTGGAAAAGTAGATGGTTCGGAAAAAGAGAGAAAACTACAGATAAGGCTTTCTCAGCATTCCCGGTGAGAGAAAAAGAGCCAGTGGTAACAGAATGTCCCATGAGAGAAATCCCAGGAGGAGGTTATGTGCATGTCCCTTGGACTAGACAGGATATTTTGTCGTTTACCAATGATTTCCCAAGGTTAAGAGAAAAACCAGTTGAATGGTACCGACAGGTAGAAAGGTTTGTCAAACTTTCAAAGGTGTTGTGGATAGATCTGAACGGTCTTTTTGATATAATTGTACCTGCAGATTTATGGGCAGAATGTAAAATTACAATAGATTGCCCAACGCAAGAGTATCCTAGGGATCCTAAGACGGGAGCCCCTGATCCGGAGGTAATGAAAAAATATGATCCGGTAATTACCTTTTTGAAAAATAAAGTACCTCCAAAAGAAACTGACTGGGTAAAAATTGACAGAACTCACCAAGAGGCTAAAGAATCTGTGCATGTCTATTATGAGAGGTCATTGTTAGCCTATAAGCAATATAGTGGAGATGAGAAATTAAGTGAAAAGGATCTGAGTCATTTTGTGTACAGATTTGTTTATGGTTTAAAGCCCTAAGTTAGTGAAATGTTCAAACAACATACAGTAGATTGGCAGAATAAAAAGATAGATGAGGTGTTACGACATGCTAAATATTTTAGTGATGAAATTGAAGCCAAACAACGTAAACTGAAGGAAAAAGCAATGTGGGCACAGGTTAAGGTAGCTGAGCGACAAGAAGCACAGTTGATCGAGCAAGTGAATGATATGGGTCAGGCAAAACAAAAGCCTAATATTGGAAAAGGAAAAGGACAGGTCAGCATAAAGGAAGCTAAGAAGAAGTGGCCATGTCATAATTGCGGAAAATTAGGGCATTGGAAATCCGAGTGTAAATTGCCACCGAGAGCTAATGGTGATAATTCATCATTGAATCCACAGGTGCAGAATGAGGTGAGTTGCCAACTGCCACAACAGCAGCAGGTTGTTACCCAACAGTGTCAGGTGCCAAAGCCACCTTTTCCACAGCACGTAAATCTTCAGAGATACAGTAATGAGACAGGATTCTACACCGAGGAACAGGTAACAAAGCTACAGCACGCTAGTGCTGTTTCACAGTATTGGCTGCAACGCGATGAGAGTGAGTCAGAAGAGAGTTATTGACAGTGCTTAGGAGAGGAAGTGGAGTGCGTACTTGGCACAACTCTAGAGGTAGACCAGACAGGACCATTTGTGGATGGAAAGGTGAATGAAGAGAACATCACTTTCCTAGTAGATACTGGTGCTACTCGTTCAACTGTTAGATCAGCTGATGTTAAAAATCTTCCTCTCTCTGGTGAAGCAATCCAAGTAGTTGGAGTCTCAAACAAACAGATAAAAGCGTATCTTACGGATCCGGTTACGGTTAAAATAGGGAAATTCACCGACATGCATCGATTTGCTGTGTGTGACACTAGCCCCGTAAATCTGTTGGGGAGAGATTTGTTGTGCAAAATGAATTGCACTATTTTCTGTACCCCTGATTGCATAGCTTTTGACACTCCTGACGAAGACGTACTGTATAGAATTACACTGGCAAACTTAGAACCTGAAATCACCGAGGCATTCGTTGTATTTGATCGGGAAGGATTGCCTCAAGAGTTGAAGAAAACCGTAAAACCCAAAGTATGGGATTTCACAGGAGAGGATATTGTATTGATGAAAATAGATCCTGTGAAAATAATTGTAAAAGAAGGAGTAAATTACCCCAATATTCCTCAGTATAAACTAACACCAGAATTAATTGCAGGAGTAACGCCTGTATTTGACAGAATGATTGAACAAGGAATTCGGAGAGAGATAATGAGTAGTCCATGTAATTCTCCGATCATGGGTTTGAAAAAACCGAATGGGACTTTTGGGATAGTACAGGATTTGAGAAAAGTGAATAAAATCGTTGTTCCATGCTGTCCCATTGTACCAAACCCTTCGGTAATCCTATATCAGATTCCCCATGATGCAGAATGGTACACAGTCATTGACTTGTGTCATGCTTTCTTTTGTATCCCATTGCACCCTGATAGCCAACACATTTTTGCGTTCCGGTTCGGAGAGCGTATTTTGGCATGGTGCCGTATCCATCAAGGGTATACAGAAAGTCCATCAATATTTAATCAGATTCTAAAGAAATCCCTGGAATATTTAAAGATGCCCCAAAGTTCAGTGCTCGTGCAGTACATCGATGATCTATTGGTGGCATCGAAGACACAAGGGGCATGTGTGGTGGACACAGTTGCACTGTTAAACCACTTGGCTGATGGAGGACTCAAAGTATCCACATCGAAATTACAGTTTTGTCAGAAAAAAGTACAATACTTAGGTCATAAGATCGAAAAGGGTCTGAGAAAGGGGACTGTGGACAGGATTAGAATAATAAAAGGAATGAGAGCACCAATGACACAAAGAGAAGTCAGAATGTTTCTTGGGATGGTAGGATATTGTCGACAGTGGATCAGCAACTTTTCGCTGATTGCAAAACTATTGGTACGCTTAATAAAAAGTGATGCAAAAGATCCCCTTGAGCTGAATAAAGAAGAGATGAAGGCTTTTAGACAATTGAGAGACAGCTTGTGTGAAGCACCAGCTCTTGGAATGCCCGATTACGAAAAAGAATTCGAGCTCTATTGCAGTGAGAGAGATGGATGTGTACTTTCTGTGTTGGTACAAAGGCATGGAAGATTGAGACTATCGATTGCCTATTTTTCAGCTGTATTAAATCCCGTAGCTGTAGCTTTACCTGGTTGTTTGAAAGTTGTGGCAGCCATGTGTAAAAGTTTGGAACAGAGTGAAGGGATTGTGATGCAATATCCTGTGAGAGTGTTTGTGCCCCATGATGTGGCAATCCTTTTGACAAGGAGCTAGACTCAGTTCATGACGCATAGTTGTCTAACCAAATATGAAAAGGTAATTTTGGGTGCTACAAAAGTGAGTCTTGCAAGATGCAGTAATGTGAACCCATCGACATTACTACCTGATGCTGTGAATGCGGAAGTGAAGGATGATGTTGATCATGACTGTTTGGAAGTGCTTGATTTTTTCACCAAACCGCGTCCGGACATAAAAGATGTGCCCCTGAAAGAGAGTGACTATGTGATGTTTGTGGATGGGTCATGCTTGCGAACTGGAGAAGGGATTTTACGTGCTGCATATGCGGTGTGTACTGTAGCAACTGTTTTGGGAGCATCTTGTTTGAGAGCAGTATGATCTGCTCAAGTTGCTGAGTTGTTTGCACTGATTAGAGCATGCAAGTTGGGAAAGAATTTGCGAGTCACTGTGGTTACTGACAGTTAGTATGGGTTTGGAGTGGTGCATGACTTTGGGCAGATTTGGTCCCAAAGAGGTGAAACTCAAGTTCAAGTTCAAGTGGAACTCCAATCAGAAATGCAGAAATGGTTGGAAAATTACTTGAGGCGATACAGCTGCCTAAACAAATTGCAGTTATAAAATGCGCAGCGCAAACAAAGGAAACTGACTATGTGTCAGCCGGCAATGAGTTTGCCAATGACATAGCACAATATTGTGCGCGAAATCAAAACTCCTTGAACAGTAATAGGGAGAGGGAAATGGAGTCATGTCCCTTGCTTTTTACTAACACTGTGAATACATGGGATGAAGTGAGGCAGTTACAGGAAAAGGCAGGGGAAGAGGAAAGAAACAGTGGATAAATTCTGGATGTGCACCACGAGAGGCAGACAGAGTTTGGGTTTACCGCGATGGAAGACCAGTAATGCCTGATAGCACGATCTCTACCATGGCACGGATGTACCATGGGCAGGCTCACATAGGTAGGGATACCATGATTAGACTTTTTAAACAGACCTGAAATAATGCAAAGTATCGGCTTATAGCTGAGAGCCTTTGTCAGAGATGCCTTATATGCCAGCAATATAATCCAGGAAGAAAAACTGTGGTGAGTTTGGGAACCATAGGATGGGAGGGAGGTCCTTTCACTCGAATGCAACTTGATTTAATTGAAATGCCCTCATGTAACAGGCTAAGATATGTACTGGTGATTGTCTGTCGGTTTTCACGTTGGGTGGAGGCTTACCCGACCAGAAGGAATGATGGAGTTACTGTAGCAAAACTCCTACTAAGAGAGTTCATTCCTAGGTTTGGTTTCCCAGTAACGATTGAATCAGATAGAGGAACGCATTTCCAGAATGAAAATTATAAAATTGATTTGTGAAGCATTGAATGTACAACAGAAACTGCATTGCGCCTACCGACCAGAAGCTTCTGAAGTGGTGGAGCAGATAAATGGCACCATAAAGAACAGATTGCGAACAATGTGTTTGGCCACAGGTTTAAAATTGCCAGATGTCTTGCCTCTGGTCCTCATGACAATTATGTCAATTCTTGATAGGAACACGGGTCTGAGTCCTCATGAAATTATCATGGGTAGAGCAATGAGACATGTTTTCATTCCTGTCAACAAGCTACTGCCTATATCTGATGACTTTGTCTTGGATTATTGCAAAGGATTGGCTGATATGGCACATTCTGTGTTTCATCAGGTTGGACCAGATGCGACCACTCTTGAAAAGAAGCCAGCTCATGACTTGAGTCCTGGAGATTGGGTACGCATCAAAGTACACAGAAGGAGAAATTGGCCTGGTTCTGCGCTGGGGAAAACCACGTCAAGTGATTCTGACCACCACGACTGCTGTGAAGTGTGCAAAGGTAAAGAATTGGATTCATGCCAGTCACACTCTTCGATTTTCCAGTACTGCAAATGGATCTGAAGAAGAGTATCAGGAAGCGTCAGATACCAGCTCTGAATCAGAATCAGAAGAGACAAGAACAAGACAACCCAGGAGCAGGCGAAGCGGATTTGAGTCAAATTGTGGGTCAAGAGAATATACCACTAAGAAGACGACTTGAAATTTCTGATACCAGTTCTGAATCAGAGACAGAACAAGTGGGAATACGAGAAAGAATAAATGAGAATACTGGAGAAACTGAACAAGCAATCTTTGGTAAGGAAGTCCCGAGTACAAGCACAAGAGAAATTCCGCTCGAAACCATAGAAATAGAAGATGAGGAATTAGATACAGAGAGTGAGGGTAAGATAATTGCGGAAGACCTCCGAGGAGGTGTAGGGACAACACACACCGAGGTAGAAAAAGGGACAGTTAGTCAGCAGGAATATTGCGTGGAAGAAACACGAGGAGGGATAAATGTAGATAGTGAACCTGAGGTCCTGAGGATAAAATCCAAATAAAGTAAAAGCCAGACCGATACAGAATCTGAAGAGAGCGAAGAAGAAAACAAAGGGGGAAGAACTTTAAGGAAAAGAGCTTGGAAAACGGAGCGAGAAGGGAAAGGAACAAAATTAAAGAGGCCGTCAAAAGAAGAAATTTAGCCCAACAAACTCAAAAGATTGAGATACCGATTAACGAGAATAAAATCTTCTAATGCTGAACAAGTGAATTAAGTGTCTAGTCAAAAAAAATCAGAAGACACTGATCAGAAACACTTGCAAGGAACAAAGAGGATAAAGAAACTGAACCAAAAGTACAAGTCACCGGAATGGACATATGTGGCACTTCCTGATATACAAGAGGAAGCGGATAGCCAAGAAAGTCTGGGAGTGACTGTGCAGGAAGTGGTTGAAGAAGAAGAAGATTCGGAAATCCTGAGAGTTAACTTGTCTGACATCAGAGAAGAAATGGATGATCAGGAAGTTCTGAACAAAGATTGTGAGCCTAAAGACAAAGACGATTCATGCATGGATTGAAATGACAAAGAAAATCGCAAGGAATTAAAACTCCGGACGAGACACATGACCAGAAAAGAACCACGTAGGCAATCAAGGCCTTAGGTTTAGACAAAGGAAAATTGTTTACAAAAAGAGGCTAAGTCAAAAGACACTGATCATTACCGAAATGGCAAACAGAGAAAGTAGAAAACCTACATGTGGGTTTCTCCGAAGATGATGTAAAATGGGTTTTTGTTGTACAGGATTACTAATGCTTGTCTGGATCATATTGGCAATAACAATTTAATTTAGAGTAACATTTGAAGATATAGAAAAACACACCGAAAACAGGACTAATAAGGGAAAGATTGATGAAAGTCATGTTACAAAACTGGTAGATAGAACAGAACTTCAAAAAGATAAGTCCATAAATGATTTTTCTAATAATGTTTTTTCAAAGTTACTGTACGAGGATGTAAAGACTATGGAGGTTAGGGACTGTTACGTCTGCATGCAGTTACCTGCATCTGTGTCAGAAGGAGTCACTTATCATCATTTTCCTTTGACATATGGGATAACTTGTAGTGTTTTAGCTAGTTTGTTTTATAAAACAGGGAAATTAGAATACTATTACACTGATGTAGATAATGTTTTCTCACAGATACCTGTAGTTCCTGAACTAAACAAGGTGATTCCTGGTAGAACATTAGGTGAATTTTCTTGGAAACAAGGGAGTTAACTTTAGAAGAAGTGTTTAAGAATAATCTTACTTGTAGTTTGGGAAAAGAAGAGAAAACCTTCCTGAAAATGGTAGAGGAGAGGAGAGTTAAGATGCAAAGGAAAGTGTCTGGGGAAAAGATGGAAACAAGATTTTGGGATGTTGGGAAGGAAAATCATTTAAAGGGAGAAACAAATCCCGCAGTGGCTTTAGATTGGCCCCAGAAAGGGAAATTGTGCCTCAGTAGAGAGAATACTGTTTATTTATTTATTTTGTAGGTGCAAGTGAATACCATGACTTATATAAAATCATGGGAGGATGGGGATTTAAAGGAGGAAATGATCCGGTATTCCCTGGAATATAGTACATCTGTGGAAACAGAGCTTATTATAGGTTACGGGACCACTGGTATGGAACATGCTACCTAGGCCTGGTCTTCCCAAAAATATTTCATGTGGGAAGGGGAGTGGACGGTTTGCACGGAATAAGTAGGCAACTAACACGTAGAAGGAGGGAGAGTTGGTCAGAAATTATAGGTGATATTTTTGGAGCAGTGATAACAGCAGTTGGAATATCTCTGAATGCCCATAAAATTAGAAAATTGTCTATAGTTGTGGATCGTTTATCATCCAGCACAGCTGGAGGGTTCCTAATGGTGAATTCCGAAATGGTTGCCATGAGAGCTATGATTATGCAAAATATACTTGCCCTTGACATTATATTGGCCAAAGAGGGAGGAGTTTGTGGAATGCTGAAAGTGCAACATTGTTGTACTTACATTCCTGGCGAAAGTCAAAACTTAAAGAAATACATTAAGAATATAACTGATTTGCATGAAGAAATTGTTCCACTGGAGGTTGAAAGTGTTTGGGAATAACTTGGTAAAAGCTTTTCTACTATTAAGAATTTATTAACAAAAATAGGTAGTTCTTTTGTGGGTAAAATGCTGATACCTGTGACCTTTGTGATTATATTAGTATTAATATTAAGACTAGGATGTGTGTGCATAAAAAGAAGAAAATTACAAAATAAGATAAAAAGAGAAATTAAGAAAAGAAAAGAGAAGGAAATAAGAGAAAGAGAGATAGAAGATATAGAATTAGAAGAGTTGCAAGAAAACGTACAAGAAAACAAGAGAGAATGATATGGGAAACACTATGATGTATGCAAAAACAACAATTGATGGACAGAATGCAGAACAATGTCATACATTCACCCCAGTACAGAGATCTGGGCCTAAATCCATCGTTTTTTTGCTCACCATGCCATTCCAGTTTGAACCCAGCCATATGCAAATCAGTCTTGACCCTGTGCCCCATGGGAACAGTCCAGCCCGAACTGCCAAGCCAGGTCCTCCCTGGACTGGAAACAAGCATCCTAGGACCGGTTTCGGGCTTTCAGCCCTCGTCAGCCAGGATAGCTTGATTCCAGTGGCATGGAGAGCAAGGGACTCACATCTGAGCATACCCTTCCCACTCGGGGTGACAAATGCAAAAACAACAATTGATGGACAGAATGCAGAACGTAGCCCTACGTCCATGTATTATATAGCGGTACAAAAGGGGAAGGCATGGCTTGGCAGTTCGGGCTGGACTGTTCCCATGAGGCACAGGGTCAGACTGATTTGCAATTGGCCATGTCTGAACTGGGGTGGCAGAGTGGGCTAAAGAACGGTGATGGATCAAACCCAGATCTGTTGACTGGGTGTGAGTGTTTGATTGGTTTTGATGCTCCGTCCATCACCACCCCCTTTTGTAACGCTTTGTTCGCCATAAGTTGGCAGGGTATGCTCAGACGTGAGTCCCTTGCTCATTTTGCCACTGGATTCAAGCAAGCCTGGCTGAAGACGGCTGAAATGCCAGAAACCGGTCCTAGGAAGCTTGTTTCCGGTCCAGGGAAGGCATGGCTTGGCAGTTCGGGCTGGACTGTTCCCATGAGGCACAGGGTCAGACTGATTTGCATGTGGCCACGTCTGAACTGGGGTGGGAGAGTGGGCTAAAGAACGGTGATGGATCAAACCCAGATCTGTTGACTGGGTGTGAGTGTTTGATTGGTTCTGATGCTCCGTCCATCACCACCCCCTTTTGTACCGCTTTGTTCGCCATAAGTTGGCAGGGTATGCTCAGACGTGAGTCCCTTGCTCACTTTGCCACTGGATTCAAGCAAGCCTGGCTGAAGACGGCTGAAATGCCAGAAACCGGTCCTAGCAAGCTTGTTTCCGGTCCAGGGAAGGCATGGCTTGGCAGTTCGGGCTGGACTGTTCCCATGAGGCACAGGGTCAGACTGATTTGCATATGGCCATGTCTGAACTGGGGTGGCAGAGTGGGCTAAAGAACGGTGATGGATCAAACCCGGATCTGTTGACTGGGTGTGAGTGTTTGATTGGTTCTGATGCTCCGTCCATCACCACCCCCTTTTGTACCGCTTTGTTCGCCATAAGTTGGCAGGGTATGCTCAGACGTGAGTCCCTTGCTCACTTTGCCACTGGATTCAAGCAAGCCTGGCTGAAGACGGCTGAAATGCCAGAAACCGGTCCTAGGAAGCTTGTTTCCGGTCCAGGGAAGGCATGGCTTGGCAGTTCGGGCTGGACTGTTCCCATGAGGCACAGGGTCAGACTGATTTGCATATGGCCATGTCTGAACTGGGGTGGCAGAGTGGGCTAAAGAACGGTGATGGATCAAACCCGGATCTGTTGACTGGGTGTGAGTGTTTGATTGGTTCTGATGCTCCGTCCATCACCACCCCCTTTTGAAACACTATGATGTAACCTCACAAATGCAAGGGAACTGAGTAAAACCATTCCCGTAGAAATATTTAGTGATTAGTGGTGATCTTAAAAATCACCAAAGGGGGGATTGATGGAGCAGGTAAAACTAAATTTTGTATACCTCCTCTATTTTGCATGAAATTAACTACGTAATCATTCTAAGAATTAACTCGTACTAATTAGTTTGAAGTGAGAAATCATTAACTAGCCCTTACACCGTGATAAACACAAGATACACGTGGGTCTAATTAACTGTGGTACGCAAACTAACTTTAGATTGTGGTGAAATAGACAATTGCATGATTCATGTTGCTTTTGTGATTGTTTGTGCTTTCAGTACTGCAGAATGGTGAGTATTATTGCTTTAAATGTTGCTACAAGCTAGGAAAATACTAATATACATTGGGATTAGAGTGGGATTAAACATTAGAATCTTCATTTCTATATTCTAATTACCGTTATGTCTGTTTTTGCTTAAGTTAGCATTCGGGCCTGCTAGGCCGCAGTACTTGAGATGGAGCTCCTGTGAAGCCGTCGTCATGTGAGCGCGATAACTTCTGCGCAGAACCGGATGGCTCTGGAGATCTCCAAGTGACCTCGGCCCCTGTACCATTGTGTTCCTTGTCAAGGATAGGAGCATGGAGGGTTGCCAAGTGATGAACGGTGTGAACTACCATGGGGACAATGGGAGACCTGTACATGGAGGCTTGCTTGTTATTACTTCAGGACTTTTGCCTGTGAACCGGAGGAAAAAAAATATTAAATACATTTTGCGCTTTGCTATGCCAAGTCTCATGGAAAACCAGTGGGTCATGTGGAACTTTTAAGAAATTGCAAGTTGACACGAACTGGCCAATCAGAACAGTTTCTACCCCTAAATTGGTACATGTTGATCTGAAGTAAGAGAGAAAAAGGGTATAAAAGACCCTCATCCGCCCAAGTGGGGTGGTTCACTGGGCTGATCTTCCGTGGCGTTGGGTCTACGTTGAGCTGATGAAGATTTCGATGGTTTACCTTGGGTTTCTTTGATTTCCGGGAAAGGTTATTTCACCTGATGGTTTGATTATTAAAGTGGGTTGGACAGTTTATCCTGGAGATTGTAACCGAGACTTAGAATAATCCACTGTGTGGTCGGAGGGTCGCTAACGTTTGATATTTGGTAAATATAAAAGCATTTCTAAATCTATGCTTATGTTCCAAAGATTTGATTTCTTCTTGAAATAAACCGAATTATGTTATATTCTGTAGCGCCTAAATGCTAATGCAGAGCAAATTAATATTAGCTAAACATATTTGGATTAATAAGAAATGAGTTTGTGATTCTTTAATTGAGTACTGAAAATGTATCAAATGTTTCCAAGGCATTAATTGTGTTTTAGCTGGTTCTAAATCACCATCAACCAGTCCAACTAATTGGTCCGTCGACCAAGTGGTGGAGTGCCTTGATGTTAAGGTCAGGATTCTATAGGTGCTGATGTATATAATGTGTATAATGTAAAGAAATTTTAATCCTGATAGGTAAAAAGGTACCCACATGTTCAGTGCTTTTTCTCCTGTGTACAGATTTGTGTAAGACGAGTGCGTGTTGGTGTTATGGGCCCCACCAATGAATGAGTGTATGGATGAGTTAGTGTGAGGACGAGTCTGTGACATAGGGAGAATATGTAAATTTGCCTTTTCCGCTGGAGCAGTAGCATAACATAAGACTGATTACCTAAAAGCATTGGTCATGGATTAAAAAGGTGGAAAGGATTTCAATGTACCAAATGTATGGATAAGTAAAGAGAAATGCATACATAGTGGTGACAAATACTTGGTTACAGCAATATGGAGTACAAGTTTAGCATCATGGAGAATAAATCAATTAATAACAGAGTTAGTACACAGCATATTAGTCATGAGGGTATTAACATGAGTGAGCAACAGAGACAGTGGAAGACTCAATATTATAAGAGAAAGGAGAAGAGAATGGCACCAAGAAGGGCCTGAGGTTGGTAGTTAAACGCAGGGTGTTTTTTGATGTGAAGAGGGATGACATTCCATATTCTGACCATGTTGCTAAAGAAAGATTTGCAAAGCATTGCCTTTTTCCAGAAGTTTCTGGGTGAGATATGGGTTCAGAGTTTTGTCTGATGGCCATTGAAGGTAAGAGACTGCGGGGGTAATCTGTTTCTACTTTTTATTGTTTGCGAGAAGCCTGATTCGTATGCCACAATGCCCTGATAGCCAGTGTTGTACTGATATTTGTAATTTATGTGCTTAAAACCAGAGAAGGAGAGTAGTTTAGTCAAGTTTAGTTGTGAGGAGAAGACGTTCATTCGTCAATACATTACATTTGAAGTGCTTTTGCTCCTTCCGTTTGTGTATTCTCTTTAGTGAAGATTTTACTTTAGGAACCAAATCAGCATTCCAGCTTGAGGTAGACCTGGCTTCTTCTGTGTATTGATGGAACAAGACGCCTAGATCTGTCAGTAGTTAGTTGTATTGTTTCAGCTTAAAAACACATACATTTTTATTGATATGTTATTAAAATATCAAAAAGTACCAAAAAATGTAAAATGTTATTGAAAAATAATCCACAACCAGGGCCCTAATGTCGATGGAAACGCTTGAAAAATCTATATTTTTCTAAAAATGCATTTATGAAAATATTAGACGTTGATAATAAAAAATAAATTTAAGGTTTCAAAACATTCCTAGTATGCTTCCATGCTGAGGAAATGTACTTTGAGACTGAGGGGGAAATGTGTGGCGTATCAGTTCTGTAGCAGAGTGCCATTGCTTCCTTGATGGTCGGTGGCTCGTAGTTCTTGAACAAAGGGACCAAAATAAGTTTCTGTGGGAAGGTAGGCTTTGGAGAAAAAAGAAAACATGCATTGGCAAAGCCAATAGGTCTCACCTATGTGAGAGCTATTAGCTTTGCCAATGTCTTTTAGCCATGTTGTACAACAGCGTGGCTGCTGTTCAGCATGTCTAAAAGTTAGTGGACGTGCGTAGAGGACAGTGAAGTGGATGGACGTAGAGGGGAGTGGAGTGGCATGGAATAGAGTGGGGTGGCATGGAGTAGAGTGGAATGGTATGGAGTAGAGTGGGGTGGCATGGCTTACAGTGGTGTAGCATGGCGAAGAGAAGAGTGGTATGGATATCCATGAGATACCTAATATGGAAGGGGTACTGGTATATTAGTCATAAAAACCCAAGGTACACCAATGAGATTACAATTTATCAGTTTTCATAATAAACTGTAAATAATAATAATAACAACAACCAGCCTTGGTCTCAAACAGTCCACCTTACCTCATAGAAGGAGTGGGATCATGCTGTTGTCTCGCCATGATTTTTAGGTCGAGCCTGGGCAGCGCATGCGCTGCTCTGCGAGGCATGCTGTATTGCACTATGTAATTGAAGCCCCGCCCACTCTCTGCCCATATTTGTCATTGGCTTGCGTCATTGTCCTTCATAAATGCTGGCTTCTGATTGGTTAATAGGCCTGTTAGTCCCTCCTTAGTGCCGCCTTGTCTTCATTTGTAACTCCCATGAGGACTGGCCCTTTTACCTCTTTGTTACACAGTACGTCTTATTTAGTCTGTAAGCACTATCAGGCACATGCATCAACCACAAAACCGGTCGCAAACGGGCAGATTCTCAGAATCTGCCCCTTTGCGACCGGTATTTTTGCATTTGGGATGCATCATCCCAAATGCAAAAATCGCTATTGAAGGAATCTCAAAATAGCGATTCCTTAAATAGCGATTGCATTTAAGGAATCCCTAATTGAGATTCCTTAAATGCAATGCATGAAAGTTTTAAAAATAGCGATTTCGCTACTAACGGGAGCAAATTACCATGAAGCTGGCCTTCATGGTAATTTGCTAAAACTTAGAAAAATGCACTTATTTGCATTTTTCTAAGTTTCACGTTGCGCACACACATGCCCTTAGAGCATGTGTGTATGCAACATGTGTGCAGAGTACAAATACATGGGTGCAATAGGGTGTCATTTTGACACCCTTGCACCCTAGAAATTGTGGGAGCAATTTGCGAGTACCTACTGGTACTCGCAAATTGCTCCCGCAATCTCCAATGCATTCTTATGGGCCTGGAGGCCCATAGGAATGAATGGGAAGCCATTCATTAATTGCGACTCGCAATTTGTGAGTCGCAATTAATGAGTGTTAAGGAATCGCTATTTTAATAGCGATTCCTACATGCATAGGCTTTTGCGAGTCCTTAATTGCGAGTCCTTAATATTCGCAATTAAGGACTCGCAAAAGCTTTTCTTGATGCATGTGCCAGTATTTTCTTTAATGCGTTTCTCCTAATGCAGGCACGGCATGCTTTCCTGCAACATTCAGCGCGCCATGCGCTTTACAGGCCGTCATGCGCACAAGTTTTATATACACGGGCTCTGCTCCGTGTTTCAGTATGGTGCCCACTTTGATGTTTTTTTAAATGGAATTACTCTGGCGCCCGCTTCACGTAGCGCACCATGCACTTTACAGGCCGTCACGCACAAAAGTTTTATACACACAGGCGCTGCTCCGTGTTTCAGTATGGCGCCTGCTTTAATGTTTTTTACAATGTATTTAATAGGGCGCCCGCTTCACGTACATTGTGTGTTTACGCAATGTTTGCTTTTCCTGTAACTTAAAAAAAATATATACAGAGTTTCCAAGTCTCCCTCTAACGCAGAGCTGGCCTGCCTGTGCCAGCTGCCCTTTTTTAATCTGGAAAACACCTCCCCGCCTCCTCCTCCCCTACCTTTTCCTTCCCTCCCCCCGCACCTTTCCGCCCTCCTCCCTTTGCCCTAGGATGTCACGTGAGCCTCCTCCAGAAGCCGACTGAGGTGGGAGGAGATGTACAACCGCAGACCTCTCCTCCTCGCATACGAACCAAGTCACCTTCCACGCTCTTCAGCACATGAGCCGTATTTTGTGGGGACTAGCCATAGTTATTAAAGTTGGGCTAGGTGTACCATTAAACCAAGATAGAAGGAGGACGGTGACCTATTGGTATTGCAAATGACAATACCTTTTATTATTGCTAGTTTTTTAAACACATAAATAAAAGTTATTGTCATTTACAATGCCAATAGGTCAAAATCTCGCAATTGCGAGACCTATTGCATTGCAAATGCTTGTTCTTCTTTGTTTCTAGCCCGCCTCCCTGCTTTTTCTGCAGTGCTTGCGGCATCCGGCCTCTCGGCTTACAGCTCTTCTTGGTGAGATTCAATGGTGGTGCAGTGTGGCCCAGCTTGAGTCGACTCTTCTATGAAGTCGCAAGCTACACAGGGTCCTGCATTCCCACGTGGCAAACTGTCAGCCCCCATACCTGAATTTCCATGCTGCTACTGAGAAGTCAACGCTAATGCCTGCTCTCTGGTGTAGGATGGTGGGAACACCAAAGGTCACACCAAAGTAAGCCGTGGACCAGGCACTCCAGACCAGGGCCGGCGCTAGGCATGGGCAGCGTGGGTAGCTGCCCAGGGCCCCGCGTCTGCTCGCAGCCATGGGGCCTCGCACCTTTAAAGACATCAGAAGTTCCAAGGCCCAGGGGCCCCCTGAGAGTTTACATTTTTCTTTTTTATGTCAATCTTCCCTGCTGGCCCGTCTCTGTGGGCCTAATGGCTGCATCAGTATGTTGATGACAGCAATCAGACAGGTAATTTGAGTGCCCTTGCCTGTGAAGTGGCCCTGACCCTGTATAAATAAAAGACAGAATATCCAGAAGGGGCACAGCAAAGGATAGAGTGGCGATGGCAGCGCATCACAATGGAAACTGCTCACCAAGGACAAGTGGAAAGGGAGCAGAGAGGCGAATAAAAGGGGCAAGACAAATGGAATACAGTGGGGGGGGAGCAGATAGGTGTGTGCGCGACATTGAGACAAGAGGTGCACACAGAGGAGCAGAATCCGCATGCAAAAGTGAATGGAGCAGGGTTTAAAGTCTGGTGGGTCACTCAAGTCTTAGACCTGGTAGTAAATTAAAATGGACATTGAAAAGTGGCCCTGTATTCATTTTTTTAACTTTGCTTGCAAAAACATTGATCCAGTGTCTGCACAATGAATGAAAGTTCTAAAAAACAGGTTATGAGACGGGCCCACTCTCCATTTTTGCCCTCACCCTTAGAGGGAAAAACAAATCTTAACTCTGCAGCAGTGCCACCCTTCGCTACCTTTAATGCAACTCCAGTGAGACTCGTTATAATTCTTTCACACACTCATCATGTCAGAAATTGAGCATTTTTAATATTATATACAAGGAAGCTGTAGATGCTGCTTATTCATCGTTTGCAACTAATAACCACTGACAAAGCCAATAGTACTGGCTTGTTCTAGGTGTAATTTTACTTGTTGTAATATTTATCTGGAGGCAATGACAGGTTTTTTCAACCCACTCAAAGCCCTGCTCTCAGGTCAGTATGTTGGCCGTTGTTTGGGCTAGTTGTTGACCTGTTTTATGGTCAAGTGAGCCAGTTTTCACTGTTGATTTTTATGATAATAAAGCAAACATTGCCTGCAGCAAACTCAAATCAGTGCAGTCCTTCCACACCTTACAAAACACTTATACAGCATGTGTTTACAAGTTGAAAACTGCGCTAGTTTGCAAACATGGGACACTTTTCTGGCTAACTAACTCCCTAATGTGGGCCCCTTTTATTTTGGTACAGAGGCCTATTTTCTGTCCCAGTCTGATGCTGCATGTTAGGCAGGGCCACTGGAATTATGCAATTGTGCGGTGGCGTCCATTTCTGCATAGTTATGCATTTGACGCATTCGCCACATAATCTACAGATTTTAACAACAACATTGCTTTCTATCTCAAACAGTTCAAAAGTTACTAAAAATGCAGCGACACGTCTTGCCGCATGTGGGAAGGCCCTTTGAAAAGCTGGAATAGTCAACTTTCCTTTTCCCACTACTAAATTTGGGTGTTAAATTGTTACTAATGGGGTGCATCAATAGACTACAACAGAGGGACCCTGAATATGTCAATGTGTGAGGAAGAAATCAGGGAAAAAATCTATACAAGAGACAAGACTTCCTACACTTATCTAGTTCAAATATAAGGCAATATGTCCATATGATAAATTAGAACCCACAGTCAACGGTGTACAAAACTACATTAATTCATTTATTTTCATTTTTTTCATTTTTTCAGAAAACATATACATTTGAAACTGTATATTGATGCATAGAGTGCATATTGCATCACACTAATAAAACACAATTATAACTTGACTTCAACATTATACAACAATAACATAAATCAGAGACATATATACAACATACATTTACAAAAAATTAAGACAATAGACCTAAACATAAACAAAGAGTATAATGATAATTAAAACCATAGGTTATGAAGTTTGAGCATAAGACCAGCGCCAACGCGCGTTTCGGAGCTCCTATGTAGCTTTTACAGGCTCCTTCTTCAGGGCGTATTTGAGTGGTCTTTCAGAGAACCAAGACTTCAAGGCCTAACTTGATGTCCAGCATCATAGGGTAAGGGTACAAATTCAATATTGACAGCCGTTGGTTTGTAAGGAAAAGACTCTTTTGAAAGAGGATACCAGGTCGGCGGCAGCTTCGATCTTAGTTTTAATATTTTGAAAAGAACCAATTAAAGTGTCACAGAGCGTAGTAGCAGTATCCGAGCCGGTAATTTTAAAGCCGGTCAGGGAAATATCCGAGTTAAAATGAGCGGACCCGTGGTTGTATTAATGGAGATCGATATAGGTAGTCACACAGTTAGAATTAACCTGGATAAATTAATGTTCAGTCGTGTCACAGGCTACAGTTTCTGTAAGGAGATCGAGTATTCAGGGTAGGAAATATGAACCATTCAAACTATCAGGAAATCCAAACGATTAGTATCCAGGGTCCACAACATACCGCTCTCAGCGTAGCGTACTAATGGGGTGCAACCAGTGCCCAAACAGTGTTACCAAGTTTAAAAATGGCAAAAAAACTTAAGTAATACTATTAAAAAATGTGCCGGGTTATGCCGCATAATTTGCCTTTTCTTGCCACATAATTTACTCACCCTGCCACATAATTTAACCCTCTCCTGCCACATAATTCCAGTGGTCCTGCTGTTAGGGTAATCCATCGCAGTAATTTTATTCCTGTTTATATTTCTCATGCTTTACTGAATCTTGCATTCCACAACAGTGCTAGCTATTTCCCGCATGTGTGTTTGTGTATTTTATTTCACAGCATATTACTCTCGGATGGTGCACCCTTTGTACTGAGTCGCCTCCAGGTGTTTATAACAGGCTAAAGTTGAGCACTTTGGAGTTGAGGCTGCAGGCAGTACAACTTTCACACTATGCCTGTCTGTGGGTCAAAAAGGTGTTCAGATTACATGACCATTCAAAATATGGCCTCTCTGCAGACCACAGAGAGCAATGGTCCTGCATTGCAGTTGTGATTCTATGCAAGTGTGTGTGAAGGAGCTACTTATTGGTCAAAACAACAAGGTGAAAGTAAAATCATTTATTGTAGTTACTCATTTAGCTTAAACTGCTAACAACCATTGCCAATGGTTGTTAGCTGTTAACTGTGGGGGAGGGGAGTAATTTTAATTTAAAGGAAAAAAAATAACTTTCTTAGACGGCCCGATCCGATCCCGCGTCGTATCTGCTTAGGGGCCTCACATGTTCCTATTCTGCCCGGGGCCCCACATATCCTAGGACCGACCCTACTCCAGTCCCAATTAGGAGCATCGGAGGCACAAGAGCACTGGACCCCTCGAGCCATAGGCAAGGTGCAGGGGCGTTGGAGCACAGGGAACAAAAACAGGAAGTCCAGATCGGTGGCTTGAGTACATCCGGCCACTTCTGCAATCCTTCATGAAATCACAGCAGAACAGTTCCCTAGAGGCGAATCCTGTTTTTGGAAGTGTTAAGTAGAGTTTGATGGTGAACTGTGTCAAAACCTGTGTGAAAGACATCATCAATCACATTAGGTGTATAAGATTTCATATGTGATCTATGCTGAAGTCAAGTTGTAACACACCCAACTCCTTGTTTTTTGTTTTGTGTTTTACTTGGATCTGCCGGTTTGCTTTGAACCTTTAAATAAAAAAGCCTTTCCTCATCTTAAGACAATATAAGTGCACTGAATACTTTTATATAAAGTAACCTTCAGTTTTCAACAACTGGATGTGCGAGAATTTTCTCAATATGTAATTCCCTATAATGCATAGATGAGTTCCAAGCAGTAGGGAGTAACAGTATTTGTTTAGAATGGTGGATAAGAACCAGCATTTTGACTTGACCTTTTTTTTTAACATCTCTCCTTAATTGGGAAAAATGTAAGAATTTTAGATCACCTCTTCTACTGACTGTTCACCAGTCTAACATTTGAGTTCTAGAAGACATGGCAGTGCTTTTTCCCGTTTGTTTAGCATGGCACTTCTATAATTTTCTAAAATGGTACCGCAATATTTCCTTTTGAAGATATTTCTATAAAATACGGATGTCTTAAAATCAGTTTCTCGTACGAAATTGCAGATGCCATTGACACAATTCAATGTGTAGGTAACTGAGTAAATACGTATCTTAATGTGAGGTTCCAAAGATAAATTGGAATTAATGAGTTTAGTAGTTTATGATTACAGCGATGCCCCAAGCTTTGACGCAGTCTGAGAAAACTGATGGTGAGAAATTCAGGGATATATGTTCATTTTGTCTTATTTGTGCTTTTGGGAACTTCATCAGAGGTGAAAGTTAATCCAAGCCATTCTAACAAGATGATGTAACCTTGAGTGTCCCCTAGAATTTCTTTTTATTAAACTAAAGATGCACAGCAAAAAATAAAAGGCCGAATCGCATATGTCCTCGTTTTTAGCCCTCAATGCATTTGACTAATTCTTAGAATTTGACCTGTGGCAGGTTATTCCCAATGCCAACTGTTTGGGACATAGACTTTTTTTTGTTCCTTCCACAACTTCATTCTCTGGACAATCATTCGAACAAAGGCGGATTGTGGTTTTTATAAGTTTTTCTCCAAAATAGCATGACCCTTGGACAGCGTAGCTGTCTCATCTTCCCCCACCCCTACAACTGCTTTTGCTGCCCAACAAAAAACCCTGAGACTGCATATCTGAACATGATCTATTGGAGGTGCCATCAATATCCCATCGCCTTACAGGTGCGCAGTCAGCATGGTGCACCTGCATCACCATTATCGGTGAGTCCTAACCACATTTTCCAGGGCGAGGGCTCCATTTTCCTGGTTGATGGGCATTGGGCACTGCTGATAACAAAGATGGTTTCCACCCTGCAAAGGCGGGGGGCAGATGCCGCACTCTGTCAACCGACGACCCGCCAAAACAAGATTACTGCCACCCCGAGAGACAACAGAGAATGATTCACACTAAAAAGGTCGTTATCTAATGCAAATAAAATCTTACGAGTGGATTCACTTCGCTATTGACTATAAAAGTCCACGGGAATTCTTCACCAAGTCTTTCCAACAGTGTATCCTTCCACTCTCGGCGGGCACGAACTACTCTGGATTCTGTGTGCTTAATCTGTGTGCCTTGTTCTGGGCTTTGTGGACTCTCTTATGTACCAATCCTGCGGTCTTCAAGAAGCAGTGACCTGTTCCTAAGGGACCCTTTAATGCTTCTGATCGCTACCTAACTACCTTGATTCCACGAGGGGCTTGGCATCCTGTGCTCTCGGCCCTATGTACTTACCACCAGGTATGTGATGTTCTTAAGAAAGGTAACTTTAAGGGTTGGGAGGTGCTTTGCTTGCACAAAGGTCTGCATTAAAACTCCTGTCCTGCCATGTCTATAGCCCCTGGTATTTTCGCACTCCTGGTCTCCTGGTCTCCTTGTCCTGTCGGAGCACCTTCGGTCTGCTGCAGTTACTCGGCTTGCCACAATGCCACCCTGTTCATCCCTGTGGTACTGGGGTGGTCACATGATCGGAAGTAAACTTCTACCCATGATCAGTTTCTGCCTGGTGACAGTGGAGAGTATGTTATTATTTCTGATCCAATAATTCCTCCAATATTATTATCTGGGGCTTAGTAAAGTAGTAATCAATTTCGAGAGGCTTTACTTTTGCTTTGTTTGCAAGAGCATCACATTATCAATTCGTTCAATGCGATATTTTGTTTATTGCTTTTTACCCAGTAGATGGCAGTGTTGCCTCATTTACTGTAAAAATAAATTATGATTGAGGATCTTCGCCATCCCCACACGCCCCCTCCTTTTAATTATTTTTCTTAACCCTATCACCACCAGGGCACATATTACTTCATTTTCTATTCTAGTATTTGCGTGTGTGTATGTATGTGTATATGTGTGTGATTATATATTTATGTATATATTTATATATATTTCCCCCCACTAAATAAACAAAGGTTACAGAGACATTATAGTTAGGCTCAGATTATAAACTCACACAAAGCATGGCAATTCAACAGTTATAGTTAATTGAGCTAACTATAACTTACCCCCTGCAATGCACTGCTTGTGACCTCACATATTACATCACTCATGGCATGGTCAGTGACATTGCTGATGACATCACTGATGACATCATCCTGTGATTGTGAGGGTTTTCTATACGTTTATGAGCTTTAAACATATATACTAAGGAACTACAAAAGTTAAATTAGTATACTTTCCGTACTACTGATGAATGATAGTATTTCTAACATAGATTATGTGAGTGAAATGTGTATCAGTGTCTGTGTGAGTGGCTGTATGGGCGAATAAGTGGGTATATGAGTAGCTGTATGGGTGAATAAGTGGGTGTGTGAGTAGCTGTATGGATAAGTGAGTGATTGTGTGAGTGGCTGTATTGGTGAGTGAGTGGGCATATGAGTGGTTGTATGGGTGAGTGAGTGGGTGTGTGGGGAGCTGCATGGGTGGGCGAGTGAGTGTGTGTGTGTGTGGCTATATGGGTCACTGTGTAGCTCTATGGGTGAATAACTGGTAAGTGGTTGTATGCATAAGTGAGTGGCTGTTTGAGTGGGTGGTTAGTTAACTAAGTGGATGTGTGAGTGGTTGTATTGATATGTGAATGGGTATGTAAGTGGGTGTGTAAGTGGTTGCATGGGTGAGTGAGTGGCTAGGTTGAGAGGCTGTATGGGTGAGTGAGTGGGTGTGTGAGTGGCTGTATGGGTGAGTGAGGGGCTGTGTGAGTAGGTGTATGGGTAAGTGGCTGTGTTAGGGGCTGTATGGGTGAGTGAGTGTCTCTGTTGAGAGGCTCTATGGACGAGTGAGTGGGTGTTTGAGCAGTTGTAAGGGTGTGTTCATTGGTTTATGAGTGATTGTGTATGTGAATGTGTGAGTGGGTCTGTGGATGAGGTCATCAGTGATGTCATTTGAGATGTCAAGAGCATTGTCACTAATCATGTCATGAGTGATGTAATATGTGAGGTCATAAGCAGTGCATTGCGGTGGCATAACTTATAGGTGGCTCAGGTAACTATAACTGCTGAATTTATATAGTTTTGTGTGTGTGTAATTTGAGCCTAACTATAACATCCATGTAACATTTGTTTTTTCAGTGAATTTCTAAGGTTTTTTTAAATTCTATTTCCTAACTATAATGTGCTTGTAACCTTTGGGTTTTTCAGTGAATTTCAAGTTTTTTATTAAGGTATGTGAGTCACAGTATGGGTGGGAGACTGGATGTATAGCTGGACATATTGGTCTGTAAGTGTGTGTGTAAGTCACTGAAACTTCAAAGTACATGTCTTGCCTTTTAAGCACATAGCACCCTGTCTTGTGGCGCACCTATGGCCTTCCTTAGGGGTTACTTATATGTAGAAAATGGGGAGTTTAAGGCTTGTCAAGGGAATTTAAATACCAAGTTGACCTGGCAGTACAACTGCACCTGCAGTCTCTGTAGTAGAAGGCCCAAGACATGTTTAAAGGGCTACTTGTCTGGATGGGTGACTTGGTTGTGTCAGTACATATCTGAGTCAGTTTATCAGTTCCTCTGCGGGGATCTCAACGGATGTGTAAGTAATTTTGTCACTGTGTGACTGGCTCTCTTAGTAACTCTATGGGTCTGTAAATATGTATGCAAGTGGTTTATGGATTGCTTACTGACTGTGTTAGTGAGAAATAGGGTATGTAATTATGTGAATGAATGTGTAAGTACCTCTGTCGCTGTCTGACTGGGTATGTGAGTGAGTCTATGGTATTTTAAATAGGTATATGAGTGGCTGTGTGGGGGAACAACTGCATATAGAACTGGGTGTATGGCTCTGTACATATCTCTCTAACTGAGTGATTCATGGGTACATGAAAAGCCTGATATGTATCTGAGAGGATATGAGAGTGTCTACATACCTGTAAGAATGTGTATGAAAGTAGATGTATAGGTGAATAAAAGGGTATGTCAATCATTTTATTGATGTACCTCTCAGTGTGTCAGTATCTATCTAGCTATATCGGTGGTGCATACATATGTACTTTCTTGGCACTGTAACTAAGTGCATGAGTGCCTACCTCAGTGTGTGTGTGGATGCAAATAATATACAATCAAATTATACAGTGCAATACATCACTCACATCTACTTTCAAACACATTCATTCATTGGAGCCTAATAAAATAACTATATTTTGTTTTCAGATATTTTTATTCCTCCTTTGCTGCTCACTATGGGTTTCTCTAATATCATCATCTACCCTTCCTTTTTTTTTCCTTTTACTGTTGTGTATAACCTACATATTTTATTGCACTCGTAACGTGTAACTTGTAATTGCACTATTGGATGTGGTGGGGACAACCTTTGCTTTGTGTATAGAAGACCATTTGGAGAACTGGGCTCAGGAACTTAACATTTTATCCCTGGAAGAAATCTGGCTTCTGAGCAAATTGCTCGGTCACAGAAAATATAGCAGTCTTGCAGTTTTTATTAGATAAATATGTTGTTAGCATAAGTCATTTTTATATGCACCTTTTATTGACTTTTCTACAGCATTTAATTCAGTAGACAGACCAACATTTTGGCTGAAGTTGTCTTAGTTGGGGATTCCAAGTGGCTTACTTTGACTATTAGTGTCTCTTTATTCCTTTACATGGAGTAAAATGCTTTTGGGATTGGTTAAATGTATGTCTAATCCTATTCCCACTTTAAATGGGTTAAAATAGGGTTGTGTGCTGGCACACATAGTATTTTCACTTTTCCTCTCTGATTTCCCAAGCCAACTGCAGGTTGGAAAAAATGATCCCCCAAAAGTTGGCTCTAAACAGCTGCATAAATTCTTTTATATGGATGACATAATTATATTTGATGAAACGCCTATAGGTCTCCAAACAATCCTAAAAGAGATGCATAGTTATGTGAAGAAGCATCTTAAAGGTTAATATAATAAAATCAAAAATTATTGTTTTTAGGGAGAAGAAAAGAACCCTGACATTCAATTGGTATTTGGGAAATAAAAGATTGGAAGCAGTTAATAAATACACCTACGTAGGTAGAAACGTTTCCAGCAATCTAAAGGATAAGTTGCATTTCTACAAATCTGAGCAATAAAGCACTAGCACATGCAGATTCTCTGAAGCGTTTATAGAATTCTATGGGGAGAAGACATTTTGATTACCTAATTCAGATTTACAAAAACAAGACTCCCCCCTTGTAGGAGGCTGACTTAGTTTATGGTGCACACTTTAAGGAGTGATGCACCTTACACTAATCCAAGCAATCCTTATGGAGATTTTAGTGGTCTTTGATAACCATGGAGAGCTCTCATACTAGTAGCTGTGGAGAGCAGCCTTCAGGCTTATCTTGAAGGGGTTTAAAGGAGCTTGTTTTGCCATATTTAATCAACAGTGTAGATTAGATGAAAAAGGGACCACACAGTGTTTTATAAAAATAAGTCTATTTATTGCACAACACAATCACTAACACATTGGTATATCTCCTACCTGCAGATATCAATACACAGAAGAATAGTTCAAAATAACCAGGTAAGTAGCACAAGCATACAGTGATCTCCAGGGCGAGACCAAAACCATATACTAAGAAAGTGGAATGCGAATTGCAAAAGAGAATGGGACTTTGACCAGAAAACTCGGAGGAACTGGGGTAACAAGGAACCACCCAAAGTAAGTACTCAGAAACCCCAAGGAGGCTGTGTGCAGAGTGGAAGCACTGCCACGTGCTCAATGGAAGTCAATTGAGATTTTGCGGTTGCAGTTTTAAAGTAGAAGGACCCTTCCCAGAGGACCTTGAAGAAACCCTTTGGAAAAGGAGGGTTGGAGAACCACCCCACCTGTGATTGCCCCAGGAACCAGGTTACCTGCACCAGGGAAGCCGGGTGCATAGGGGTGTAGTGATGTCAGAACCTGCCATAGACAGCAATGAAAGACTTCGAAGGAGATGCCTCTAGAGAAGCTTGTGATGGAGTCCGGTGGAATCCAAGAGTGGATTCTGTAAGAGGAGAACCTGCAAGCAGAGGGAACAGAGTCTATGCCACTTGGAGGTGACCAAGAGGCACGGAACCACAATGACCACCGGTGTTAGGAAGTTCAGGATTGAAGATGGTGACCTTGTTGCTGCAGCTGTGAGGACCAGGTTTCAGAGTGAGTCTTGTTCCATGACGAATCTGAGGACCCACCCACAGGAAGCCCTTAAGTACCCTAGGTAAAGAGTTGAAACGACTCAGGAGTCCCTCCCAGAGGAGAGGCAGGAGAAAGGTGGATACTCCCATGTCCTTTGTCAAGCTTCGCGCCAGAGCGGGAACCAAGGGTTCCTGAACTGGCTCAAATGGGAGTATGCAAGGAGGGCACCAAATGTGCCCTTCAATGCAGTCCGGTGGTGCTGCAAAGTGTCCCTACACCAGCCCAATCCCCTATGTCCTGTCTGGGAGGTGTTCACAACTCCTTGTGACCGGAAACCTATTGTTCTACCTTTCCCTGCTCAAACTCAGCTCAGCAGCAGGAGGGCAGAATCATGTCTGTGGTCCGCAGCAGCACTCGCTTGCTGGCAGATCTTGAAAGGCTGTTACTGGGAGTACAGGGGTTCCCCTAAGGAGCCCACCAGTACATGGGATCATACTTCCAGCACCGGAATCGGTGTTAGGGTATGATTCCAACATGTTTGATACCAAACATGACCAGGTTCGGTGCAGCCATTATATAGTACAACATCTTGTAATGACTGTTGTCCATTGTATATCTTAAAATGGCTGACTGCACTTACAAAGCCTGGAGAATCGACTCCTGGGTTTTTAGGGGTGTCCTGTTCATGCAGGGGCACCCTCACACTTATAACCAAGCACCCTGCCCTCAGGACTGAAGGGCCTACCATAGGAGTGACTTCTAGGCTTTAGGTTTAGGGACCTCACGAAATAAGGAAACGTATATCTGTTGTGAGGGGTGCAAGCACCATCTCACACAGGCTCTAATGGCAGGCCTGTAGTCTGAGTTTAAATAGACTCCCATGGGTGGCACAATACATGCTGCAGCCCATGGGAGACCCTGGTGTACCTATGCCCTTGGTACCTTAGTACCATATACTAGGGACCTATAAGTTTACACCAGTAGTCAATCGTGGATGTGCCACAGTACTTACCAGAGCCAATATAGAGGAGATAGCACAGTTGTTGGGGCCCTGATAGCAGGATTCCAGCAAAACACACTGACACAAGGCACAACATGGGGATAACCATGAAAGCAGATCCTACTTTCCTACACCCCAACACTATTATATGCCTTAGAGCATACTCCAATTGAGTCTTGGTCATTCCTAAATATGTGTAAAGGGAAGATCCGCAGAAAATGTTTGTTCTTTTAGTTACTCACTCCTGGTACAATTGCTTAGACTGGAACTTGTCATAGTTGGTGCATTTGTGCATGCTCTAACAAGTATTATTAGTTTAGGATATAAATTGCTTCATGCCTTTAATCCCTCTCTGAGGTCTCTTCTTAAGATGGAAGTTTTCCAATACTCGACAGCTCACTCAGTCTATACGAGAAGCTTCAATGGAGTCTTGGAGTATTTTCATTGTAACATGGGATTGCTAAGAGGATGGTTTCCAGGCCATCTCAGTCTTTTCCTAGGATCCCAGTCCTTGCAACTTACTTATATGCTGAATATGGGTCACTGTACTTCCCTGAAATCCTATAGTACACTGGATATTGGTTCATTCTAATGGTTTCGCCCAACCATGTCTCCCTATAGAAGACGTCTTATTTTATCCTACAAAGCACAACCATACACCTAGGTCTAGATAGAAGAAATGGAAAGAAGAAACAAGTTGGTCAGTGTGATTAACTGATGTGGGATATTCCTTTTAAAGGGCAAATTTCTTTACCCGCCAGAGGTAGGATATTTTATCATAAGGAACATCCTCACGCTGTGATGCCTAGTCTCAGTGTGGGCTACAACCTCCTCACTATAGAGAGGCGCTCAGGCATGTT
Organism: Triturus cristatus; assembly: GCF_964204655.1. Classification (NCBI taxonomy): domain Eukaryota; kingdom Metazoa; phylum Chordata; class Amphibia; order Caudata; family Salamandridae; genus Triturus; species Triturus cristatus. The sequence goes on from NC_140586.1 coordinate 544,626,559, forward strand.
TTCAGACCTGTGATAAATACCTTTCTAATGAGCATGGAGTGGTGAAGAAGTAGAGTGCGAACAAAAAAGGTGGTAATTAAAACTGGCTCTAAGGTACGCAACACATTTTATTCATGCATCCCTGGGTCAGGATTAGAACAAGCAAAACCAGTCGGGTATGTTTATACCTGCTGGATAGCTAAAAAAAGGTAGATTGACATGTTTCTACCTATGACACTCAACAGAGGTGTTGTAACATTCCTCAGCACCTATATAATGGATGCTTTTTCTAAAGTGCTCAAACTAAGAACATGATACGTGTTACAATACAAAACCAATGGTCCAATTATAAGTCCAAAGTTGGGATCCACTGGCTGCATCCTGAAAGACATAGCATGCATAATGTTAGCAATACAAAACAACATAGAGTTAGTAGAAAGACCAACTCACAGAGACAACCCTGTAAAAACGCACTGGAATATGGTGGGTATCTTACTTATTTTTCATCCATGCAACAAAGCACCTGTACCCTTGTGGGAATATAAAGGGACAGGTCAGTTTAACAGGGTATAGAAGAGGCTTACCTGCTGACGTTGGGAAAGGTGCCTCAACTCAGACCCTGGAGTGAAGCTCAGGGAACAGTCCCCCCTATATTGCATCATAAGGAGGAGAAAGAAAAAAAAAGAGTAGTCAGAGATAAGAGCAATTAAAAAGCCAAGGTCTGTTGCAAGTTCAAGGTTATATAATCAAAAATTCGAAGATCAGCTCAACTTTAAAAGCCAAGCGTGGATATCCCTATATACGTCAGCTGTGGACTTTACTGAATAGTCAAGTACCCAGTAACCCACTTAGCACCGTCTTGACAAATGCCTTTATCATTCAGATTTAATCCCTGTATAGACTGATTATTATTCAGATTTATCATGTGGTAAATGGGGCATCATTATATAGTCAAGTAGCCTGCAACCCACTTAGCACTGCCTTAAAAGATGCCAATATCATTCAGATTTGTCATGTGGATAGTCATTTGTAATTCAGATTTATTGTGTGGTAATTATGGCATCCCATTTTTAAACACCTTCTGACAACTGCAGGTTATCAATGTATGGTGACAAGTGTTATTCCAGCCAGAATACAATGTCCAATTCTACTGCCCCCCATCATTATGAAAACTTTACATAAAAGCCGCATTCAGCTGAACCATTATAACCATAGTGATTAAGTTCCAAAAAAGTGACATTATTACAAAAACACCAAATTAACTGTGACCCGCGAATCACAATCAATAGTTCTAGACTTTCAATTAATATGGTGGAGCGAGAAAAAACACAGCCACACTCCATGGCGGGAGTTGGACCAACACATAGAGAACCCTCACCGGCACTAGAAGCCGATGCAGCCGCATGCAACCCCAGGTCATAGGACGCTGGCCGCCACACTGCATCTAGTTTTAAGTAGCCAGTGTCCGCATTGATAGGCGTGTTCGGTCCTTGACTGGAGGGACGCGGATGTAGAGAGACGCCATCGGGGGAGTGCCAAACCTTATGGAACATGTAGTTTATGTACTAATAGGGTGCTCAGACAACACAAAGCAAACACGCATTTGCAATGCAATAGGTCTCGCATTTACGCGAGTTTGAGCTATTGACATTGCAAATAACAATGCCTTTTATTTTTGTTTTCGTTTAAAAAACATAAATAAAAGGCATTGTCATTTACAATGCCAATAGCTTAAACTCGCGTAACTGAGACACCTATTGCATTGCAAATGCTTGTTAGTGTTGTTTTCTGGAGGCTGCTAAGTAACTGCACAATACCTAAATAAGTAGCAATAAAATGATAAAGAAATACGTGTTCATACTAGTCAGCAAGTATTAATCGTGAAGTAGTAAACCAGAATAATGGGTACTGTTAGTCGGGTTGACTTCCATGACGGTGGCGCAGGGATGCAGTTAGAAGATTCTGTTCTTGTGGGATGCAGGTGTGTAAGGACTTGAGATCAAAGAAGGCAAGATAATCAGTTATTTTTTATTAAATTCCACTTCTGTCAAGAGACGGAGGACATACTTGGTGTCCTGCAAGTACGTGGGCATCTTGTGTACCAATGGTCTCAAAAAGAAATCCATAAATTGAGACAGAGGTTCCATAATAGAACCAATCCCTGAAATTATAGGTCTGCCCATGCGCGATCTTTGGCGTTTATGGATTTTGGGAAGGATGTAAACGTAGGGGGTGACTGGATCCATACCTACAAGAAACTCAGCCTTTTTGTCCATCAATCACCCATTGTCCTTGGCTTCCTCAACCATTGATTTAATAATGGTAAGCAGTCTCTTTGTGGGATCACGTTTGGGTGGTTTCTAAGATGTTCTAACATTGAGATGTCCTAGGCATTTCAATCTGTATGTAGTTGTGTCCAGGATAACCGTGGCCCCACTCTTAACAGCCTGCTTAATAGTGATGTAACTATCCACGCCAAGGGCCTTCAGGACCAGTTGCTCTTGTTTGAACATATGGATGCCAGGTCATCTCCGACGTTTCCCAAGGTTCCAGTCTTGCGACTTACTTATATACTGAATATGGGTCACTGTGCTTCTGTGAAATCTTATAGTACACTTGATGTTGATACTTCTAATATTTACACCCAACCATGTCTCTCCTATAGAATCCTTCACAGTGTCAGACATCTTTTGTCCATTCTTATAGGAAATGCGCCTCTAAACAATATAACAGCAAGATGGAATAAAACTCCCGGAAATCCTCTTTGTAACCTTTGTCATAAAGGAATTCAAAATATGTCCCATATTTTGCACTTGTGCCCCTCACCTTAGAGTCTTGAGCCTTGCCTTTTTTCACTCAGGCAACCCCACAAAGAGCTGGATATCCACCTAGTGGTCTTTGGTATGAACGATGTTGAAACTGAAGTCCAAGCTATGTAGTATGTCTGATCTTCTTTAGGAGTTCGGCCTGGAGTGGTATCAGTGGAAAGGTGTACAGGAGTCCAGAATCCCATCCAAGGCAGGACACGTTTCCAAGCGAGAGTTGTCTTGGAAACTCCAACCTGCAGAAGCACTGATAAAGTGTGTTCTTAGCTGCTGCAAACAGATTAAATCAAGGTTCCCCCCATTTGCGGAAGCCAACTTGTGCCACCTCCAGGTGTAGCTGCCACTCATGCTCCACCAGGTGCAGATGGCTGAGTTTGTCCGCCCTGGTGTTCAATGAGCCTGCTGGGTGGTTCATCACCAGAAAGATCCCTTGGCAGGTCAGCCATTTCCAGAGGCGCAAGACCTCCTTGCGCAGGGTCCAACACCTCAGCCCACACCGCCCTGTTTGTTGCAGGACCACATGGCAGTGGTGTTGTCAATAAGCACCTGTACCAGCCTCCTCTCAATAGATGGCAGGAAGGCCTTCAGCGCCAAACAGATGGCCCTCAGCTCCAAAAGACTGATATGAAACTGCGATGCCACTGGAGATCAGAGGCCTCAGATCTTCACCTCTCCCAAGTGGCTGCCCCAGTCCATAAGTGACGCATCTATCACCAATGTCAGCTCTGGGAGGGGAAGAGAGAGGAGTCTGCCGCTGACCCAGTCGAGTAACTACCACTGCAGATCTTCCGCAGACTCCTCTGAAATCTGAACTTAGTCACAGTGGTACCCTTGATGTTGCACCCACTGAGACGTCAGATCCCACTGCAGAGCCCACATATGCCACCTGGCATGCTCAACCAGCAGGAGGCAGGAGACCATCAGTCCCAGCAGTCTCGGATTCGACCTCACTGCAATGCAGGACTAAGGCTGAAAGACTGGAGTCATAGCTTGAATGTCCTGGATGCTCTTTCCCAGGAAAAAGGCACGAAACCAGACCGTGTCCAGAATGTCTCAGATGAAAGGAATGTCTGAGAAGGAGTCATGTGTGACTTCTGCACATTGATAGTGAACCCCAAAGATGATAGGAAGTACGCCATAGTCTGGAGGTGGTTGGCCAATGCTAGGGGCAAGCCTGCCTTCAACAGCCAGTCATTGAGGTAGGGGAGGACTGGCACCCCTGACCTCCAAAGGTGTGCTGCCACCACTACCATCACTTTTGTGAACAATCGAGTGATACTGGTGAGACCAAAGGGGAGCACAACTAACTAAAAGTACTCATGTCCCACTACAAACTGCAAGTATCGCTGATGTGCCGGCAGGCCAGGTATGTGGAAATAAGCATACTGTAGGTCTAACACCACCATCCAGTCTTCAGGGTTGAGGGCAGACAAGACCTGGGTGAGGGTGAGCATTTTGAATTGATCCTTCCAGAGGAAGGCATTGAGAAGGCGCAGGCCAAAGAATAGGCTGACGACCTCCATCTTGGGCACAAGAAAGCAGGGGAAATAACAACCACGCTCTACTTCTGCTGCATGCTGCGGCAACAAATGATGGAAGGAATTCTGAATGAATCAAACATTCACCCCCCAGACAAGAGATCTGGGTTAAATCCCTTGTTCTTTTGCTCAGTACGCCCCCCCCCATTTTGAACCCAGCCATATGCGAATCAGTCTTAACCCTGCTCCTCATGGGAACAGTCCGGCCCAAACTGTCAAGCCGGGACCTCTCTGGACCAGAAACAAGCATCCTGGGATCAGTATCGGGGTATCACCCCTCAACAGCCAGGCTAGCTTGAATCCAATGGCACAGTGAACAAGGGACCCACATCTGGGCATACCCATCGCACTTAGGGTGAAAAATGCTGCGGCAACAAATGATTGACGTAATGCTGAAAAAAATCAATGGACGTAATGCTTAAAAAATCAACAACATATATATCTTCACCACCAGGAGTGAATTCACTCCAAAATGGCGACTGCCCTCACACTAATCACCATTTGGGATGCATGCAGCATCTTTCAATGGAAACCTTACAAGATTAGCCCTCAGCCCACCATAGCACATTTTGTGACTGATTCCCGCAGATTAGTCTTCTTTTCTTATGTCCCATTCTCGATTGTGGAAGCCACCCAACAAATACGAAAGCTGCTCTTCCCTTTTTCCAACACCCCTCCTCTCCTTTCAATTCCTTCTCCTGCTTTCAAGAAAAGCGACGGGGTTGATACGGTTACTGCTCTTGATGGAGCATGATTCTTTGCGAATAATCATGCTTGATAAAGTCTGCTCCTAAGTGTGTTATTAATAAACATAACTAGCAGTGTTTTAAATTATTAACATAAGAAACTTTCAAAAGTACAACGTGAAAATGTGCATGAAAGAAACAACACGTTTAGTAATCAGAAGCTGCAATGTTTAAAGTGCAGAAAGCATGGAAAAATATGTGATTTCATTTATAAGAACTAAAATGACATGAGAGAGAGTAAACTTGATAAATGTGCTAAAGCAAACTTACAAGTAAAAACTTTGGAAATAATAAATTGAGAGATGTTTAGAGAAATGTTTGTTCACGATTATGTTTCCTATTTCGTAACAAGAAAGTAAATAATTATTCATACTTTACTTTTGTTAAATTAGATTATACCTATGAGTTTAACTAGAATAATGAACCTTCGAATACTGGTTTTCTTATGTATTCACTACAGTAGTGTGTTACTATTCTTCAGAAAAGTGACGATTTATGCTTTTTCCTCAAACCCTGCTAGAGTTATTTGTCTTTTAACTAGGCCTCAAAAGAATGTATTTTGTCCTTCATTATTTCTGAAAATGTGGACTTTACTTGTTTAGCTGTGTACAGCATATCACTAGACTTTCCTTTCTATGATTAGAGTATTTCTTTCAATGAATAAATATGTTGACTATGTTGCAAGCTGATGTGGAAGCTAGCGTGAGGACAAGGAGTAGTTTCAATTTCATTTCCTGCTTCCGTGAAGTGATGACGACATCAAATTTAACAATGGACTGAATGATAAAATTCCGGATGAACTAGCCTGGAGGATGATCACCTCATGAACTTAACCAATCGAATTGTGTAGAACTGTAAAAATGAAACATTTAGGGGTTGGAACTGTGAACATCTTGGATTATAATTATTTATGTGGGAAAAAAACTTGTCAGTAGCCGTTTCTATGAGAAATAGAGCCTTTTGCTGCTGAATTTCTCTCTATGCTACTCTGACTGGCTATAATCCTTGCAAATACAGGGCATGACATGCTGTCAGTCTGAACCTGATTTCTCTTGGAACTGAATTATCCTGATTGCCCTGCACTTCATCGGCTGTTGAAGTTCCTCAAGCTATACCTTTCCGGCTGAAGGGTTAGCTACTTCTGACTACTGCACGCTGTGCATTAGCTCATTGATCTTTGGTTCGTATAAATCCTGAATTGCTTATTGATATTGCTATGAACTATTTTCTTTGTCTCTCTCTCCTCTCATCACTTGTTATTGATTTTGCCATGAACTGTATTTCTTTATTGTGAATTTGCCTGCAACATTGAAATAATATAGCATTTTCATTACTAATGTATTTGATGTATTGACCATTCATATTTTTGATGATTTAGATAAAAGTGACTTGATAACTATAAAGAGTTTGTCTTTATTTGTGAAATATTTGATATTGATGCATACTGTGACTATTATGGTTGATTAGGCTTTTCCTTCATTATAGGTCCTCATGAAGGGAATAGCATCCGTCTTTCATTATCTAAGTCACTATTAGCTCCTCCAAAGATCTATCAGAGGACCAGATGTATACAAGTGGTTATTAAATTTCTATGGGCCCAAACTCTTAGATGTAATAAAGTTTCTATTCATGATATATTAGAGTTATTGTGAATGAGTATAAAATTTACACCGATTCCATTGGATCACTCTCATGCAGGTTTTATCACAAGACACCTTTTTATCATTTCATAAATATTTCTAAGATCGATCTAACATTTATTCTCAAGTGAAATGCCACTCAGTCCTTCACACCCTGTATGGATGTGGATCCCCTTCTGGTTATAGCATGACCAATATAAAAGTCAGGTTTCCATACTATCACAACAACATTGTGCAATAGCACCAAGCTAACGCAACCACCCGAGGACAGAATGCAGAAAAGGATTTGTCCCAGGACCAGGTAAGAGACTGCCCAATTCTACGGCCCGACACAAAATCCACTTCTGTTGTATTACAATTTATTTGGACATCTCACAACACCAAGTACACTCGTACATCATGGAGTGCATAGCAATTCATCCCTCAGAGCCCTTCGCTGAGATTAAAACTGAACTCAGTGCCCGACATGCTCGGGGTCTCACCATTAGTGAGCCTGAATTGGGAAAGGGTAGCTCACCGGGCAATCCCATTTTACCCGGGTGCACTCCACTACTACGGAGCACACAGTACCAAACTCCCTATCATCCCCTGTTAAAAATGAATGCTTAAGGCAATCAACATTTTGAAAGAGGTCAAAAACTGGCAATATGCGTAAGGTTTGAGCATGGAAGAGTCTGTGGGACACTGTATTACTTAGATCAGTGACCGTTTTTGAATAATCCCCAATGTTGTTTAACTAATTTGAAGCTGGGGATTATGTATCGCAAGGGCCGCCATATAACATTTGACTATAAGTATTTGTACAATCTGATGAACGTGTGTTACCTTCGAAGCCATGCATCAAATGCCCCGCCCGATGAGTATGTGCTACTTCAAAGTTATGCATTAGATGCTCCACATAACATGTATCACTCGTTCACTGTTCAAGTGAATGCAACTGCTTTCTGGTGCTTTATGGATCCTTTCCTAATCTCTGACATGCATGTTTGACATAACATAACACATTTGGAACAGGTGAGCAGGATGTCTTACATTGATATGGTCTGTAGGACAGTAGAATCTGCTTCTATGGTTACCCCCACTTTTTGCATGGTGCTAAGCTGTTATTGACTAGTCTGACTGGGATCCTGCTAATCAGGACCCCAGTTTATCTGCTTTCTCCCTAAATGTTCATGTTCAGTACTTAGGTACATTCCAGATTGGATACTGGGGTACCCTCATATGTCTCTAGTCTATGGAACTAAGGTACCCAGGGCATAGGTACTCCAGAGGTCTCCTATGGGTTGAAGCATGCATTATACCACCCATGGGAGACCTTTCAAAATGGAACTACAGGCCTATAATTGCAGCCTGTGTAAGCTGATGCTAGCACCACTTACTAAAGATATAGGTTTCCAATATCTAGGGGCACTGCACTTAAAACCTCTAAGTCATCCATATAGCAGGCCTTTGCAATCCTGAAGGCAGGGTGCTTGGTTCTAAGTGGGAGGGTGCCCCAACATGAGCAGGACACCCCTGCAGCCTACAAAGTCTATTCTCCTGGGTTGTCAGTGAAGCAACCATATACCATATAGAGGGGCACCGCGTAAGGGAGGGAAACTGCATTCAGTAGCAGGATGGGGATGTGCAGTTCTGGCACTGCAATCTGACACCGTTCCAAGATGGCAATCTTCAGGATTTTCAATGCAGCCATACCTATTTTAAAAGGCTGACAATTACTTCTGGTTCTGATGTGGAAGCAGCTGCTACTCCTGTGACTGCCTGAAGCCATGAAATCGCAGCAGTGGCTCCAATGCAAAGTTTCATTGCCCTGAAAATACTTTTCTGATGGATACATCTTCCTGCAGATTCCTCACCTTTTAAATATCCCCATGCACCAGCTTGGACTGGAAATGTTTTAATAGCTCTCCATGCTCATAGGGGCGCCGGCTCCATCACGGCTCCGTAAGCAACACCGCATGATGGGACTGGAGCCATATAGTGCCCCGTTCCGTGTAATTACACCCGTTTAATTTTTTCCGTGCCTTCAACGTGTTCTGGTGGTCTTCAATTCCCCTCAGGAGATCTGTCATTTTTTGATGTTTTTTGAAGTACAAAACTTTTTTATTTTTATTTCTTTATTGATTTTGCAAAAATTGACAAAAACAAGAACAAATCAAGCAAGATTAAATTAAAAGATAAAGAACAAAAATAGATTGGTCACAGTGCATATATATTTCAATCAAATGACATTTCCGATATCAAGTTACATATCCGGGGAGATATGCAGTCAAGGATGCAAAATACTATTAAAATGATTCATTATACAGCAAACTCTAGGCTAACACTTACCCCACAGTTTCTAAGTTATCTCATAACGTCATCCTGTAGACAGTCATTCACTATACTACATGCAGGCTTCTTGTATCTAACAAGTGCCTGCCTGGTGTAAAAACAGACTGACGCACTTTTTTCCACAACTATTGAGTACTGTGATGAAAAAGTGTTTGATTTATTGTTAAGTGAAGGAACCATTGAATGTATTCTTTCCTTCCAATATATGTATAGCTGTTGATATTTTAGGTACCCTGAATACCATTTATTGATATAAAATTTACTTCTTTTTTACACACCCTTTGCTTCATTTGATTATTTGATTACGTGTTTATTTTGATGATCTGATTTCTTCATGTATTCATTCTTTTCAGTTACGGTGGATTGACATTTATACATATGACAAATGCATTGTGTATAAACTTTTGATACAAATACTTTGAGAGTAACCTCATTTACAGCTATATCTCGAATTTAGATTGAATAACTGTAAATTGTACAACTAAGTTGTTTTGAAAAGAATCCCTTGAAGGCACTCTGTTACCAGTATATCTGAATTTACCCAAGCCCTCAAGGGTACATTGGGTTGTCCACTTTATATACCTGGTGTAAAAACAAGCGCATAGCATCCATCACACCCAGCTATCCCTAGACGCACGCTTTCTGCTAACGGATACAATAAGAACTTCAAGAGATATTCATTCTCGGCCAGCTAAGTAGCTTTGATACAGGCTCCAGACATTTTTAGGGCGTCTCTGAGGGGGGAGCAACTCACAATATAGTTCGGATTGCATGTTGCAGTACAACATATCCCTAGACCACTGTACTATAGTAGGAGGAGACCTTCGGGCCCAATGCCTAGCAACTTCACGCTTAGCCAGAAGTAAGCCCATATCCACCAGTCAATGTATTTCTTTCCGAACATGCTTAGAATAGCCAAGAAGAGCGAGTAGAGGATCGGGCGTCAGTATCTCCCCAATAATATCACTCAGTTTTTTAAAAACTAGTACCCAAAATTTAACACAACAAGGATAAATGCATAAACCCTGCTTGGTCCATTCTGCATCTCTCGCATCTCGCAGAATCCCGAAGGCCGTACCTATGCAATCAGGTAGGAGTATCATACACCCTATTAAGAAATTTTAAATGAATAAGACAGTGTCTTCCAATTAGGGAGATGCGTTGCGTGGCCTCACAGCAATAGCGCCATGTATCATCATCAAGTATAACCTCCAAATCCGTCTGCCACTCCAGTCTGGCCTTAATATAGAAGTTTTTCCGGTAATCTTGTGCCGTGCTATATAGCCTGGAAACTAATTTACAGGTAGTCTCTGCCCGTAGTATCAGCGAGAAGGAGGTGAATTCTGGGGGTTCCATCATCTCTTCGAGCAAATTCCGGAGCGCGTGTCTGACCCTATAGAAGTGAAACATGTTGTGTGGAGTGATGTGTTGTTTTTCTGAGACTAACTCTTCCCATCGCCATCTCATTCCATCCTCAAAAAGATCACCCATTTTGGAGATGTCTAGAAGAGCGAGAGCATGTGAAACCTCCGGTTCATTAACCAGCGGCAGTCATTGGCACCACTCCACTGGGGTAAGTGGGGAGTACAGGATTGAGGAAGCTTGTCTTTTAATTAAGTTCTGCCATGCGTGAACTGTGGCATTAATGGAGTCCATAGACCCGTACACCGGTGTGACGCTCGGTGCAAAGAAGCGGCAAGGGGAGAGGGCACAACCACAACCTTTACTATATGTAAGTGTGGGGTAGAGGGCTGTTGGTGCAGTCAGTAAAACGCTTGAGCACACTGCACCACACATTAATAAAGTTCCAAATCCGATGCCCTGAGACCGCCCATCGAGTAAGGCAGTGTCAAGATAAGTTCAGGGGGAAATCCAATTCCGTCGGCACCATGGCTGCAGTAAGAGGGAATATTGTGGATTTAGTACAGTTCATTTTCAGGCCTGAGAATACCCCATACCGTACCACTTCCCTTAACACTGGGGGTATATTAACCTCCGGGTCTCTAATGTACAGGAGGGTATTGTCGGCATAGGTGGAAATGATTAGATTGTATCCAGGGAAACTTATTCCTCTGTGGCTATGGTACTCTCGTAGGGTTCCGCCACAACGGCAAAGAGTAGAGGCGAGAGCGGTTAAGTTGTATAAAACTTTAACTAACTGTGAGAAGAGGTCTCCTACTCTCATACATCTTAAAATTGGCATCATGAAATGCCATTTGACTGAATCAAAAGCCTTCTCGGTATTTAAAAAAATAGCGGTGGCCTTGATTTCCGGCTTTGTATGCTGAATTGTGCCAAAAACTGTGCGCATCTTGTGCGTAAGAGTATGGCCCGCGACAAAATCTGCCTGCTCTGGACCAACCAATAATGGCACCAGTGGAGCTAGGCATTTTGCCAAAACTTTGGCAAAGAGCTTTGTGTCCACATTCAGCAGTGACAATGGTCTGTTTGAGGAACATTCGTCGGGTGGCTTGTCTGGCTTTAAAAGAGTAACTAGCAGGGCCCTGCACATGGACTGGGGCCTCATCCTGCTCTCTCCTATCTCCTCGAACAGTGTCATCAGGTGAGGGACCAGCAGGTCCCTGAACTCTTTATAAAAAGCGACCGTTAAGCCGTCCTGACCCGTGGCGCTCCCTGAACGCATAGACTTTCAGGCTTCGTGGAACTCCCAGTCTTCCAGAGGTCTCATGAGATATTCTCTATGCTCATCTGCAAGCCACGGAAGCTTAATATGTTCCAGGTAATCTAGACTGCTGCCTCCTCCCCCGTAAACCAAGCTCAATATAGCACCGAGTAGTAACCCTGGAATCTATCTGCTATAGAGTCAGGATCCCGCAACATCTCCCCTGTTGCGGCATGGAGTTCCGCAACGCTAGCTGTCTCTCGTCTGCCTCTCGATATAGCTGCTAATGTGGCACCTGGGTGCTCTCCCTCCCCATATGTTTTGGCTACAGAGTATTTCCCTAAGTACATAACCTCTCTATCTGCAGCATCATGATACTCTTCCAAGTTCTTTTCCAGCTCTTCAGTGGCCCGATCTTCTCCACCATCTGCGACCTCCCATTCTAGAGCCGCCACTTTCTTTTCAAGCGCTTCCAATTCCCCTCTACTTGAACGCAGCACCCCGAGTGTTTGGCCATAGCTATCCCTCTAATGTAGACCTTGAAAGCCTTCCATACCGTAGCAAACTGAGTTACACAGCCGATATTTGTAGCAAAGAAGGTTTCAATAGCTTCCGATATTTCTGATTTAAACACGCTTTCAAGGAGTGCATAGGGTGGGAACCTCCAAGTAAATGGGGCGGGTCTCTTCAATGGGGTCACAAGCTCTAACTGTATAGGTGAATGATCCGAGTACAAACAAGGGTGTACCTCACAGCTATTAATCACCATGTACAAGTCATGTGGGGCTGAGTAGTGCATGAATCCCCCAGCCCCATGAGATCCCGAGCGCCAGATATTGACCATGTCCAGTTCAGCAGCAGCATCCTCTATAGCTTCAGCAGCTAATGATTGTAGTTGAACCGGACCTCCAGAGCCATCAAGGGTCGGATCGAAGACATAATTAAAATCCCCGCCCCATACTAGTGGGGTCGGCGCTAGTCGACGCAGGCGCCCCAGGAGCCCATGATAAAATTGCAGATGGTCAAAATTCGGGCCATAAACATTAACTATAATGAATTACAGTCCCTTCCACTTGCATCCAGATATGGTGTACTTACCCGCTTTGTCTGTTTCAATAGCCTCCAATGAGATACCAGTTCTAGGATTTACCCAGGTAATCACCCCACGCGCATGGGTAGAAAAGCATGCAGCATGAAATAATCCATGCAATCGTCTACGAGTTAACATCTGACTATCCACAGGTGGATGGGACTCTTGTAGCAGAGCTACATCTATATTATTTATAGTTAAATAAGCAATTATTTTCAGGGTTTTCCTAAAGTCGTTCAAACCCCTTATATTCCAGGTTAGCAGCCGTAATGTATCCCCCAGGGTTTGAATAAAGGTTTATATCCTTAACGATATCTCTCCTATGACTGTAAAGGTGAACAGTCCGGGACTCCATCTTGCAATGGAACACTCCTACTAGTATTAATAAACATGCTTTGCACATTATGACCAAGAAAAACAGAACAGAAAAAACACCCACTTAGAAAATCCCCCCACCACCCACACCATGCAGACCCCAATGCAGCACAGTCAAAATCCCCCCAACCCCTCCCTTTCCCACATAAAACATTAGGCAAGTAGCCATATAGTGAGTAACACACTGTGGAGGATGTTACCGTGGCTCCGCTAGGAGCACCACAAAGACAGTACAAGGTAGTACCATCCAATCATATCTTGGACATCTGCGAAAAACATATTAGGAAACTCTGTCAGCTCACCAGCGAATTGCGAGGCTCCCCCTTTCTCACACAAATGTATTTTTTGGCTTAGCAAGCAATGTAGCCCACCCCATATCCGTAACAATACTTGCGGTATGCAGATTCCACTCAAGTGCAGTTAGCAAACTCTGATAGTCTAGGCACATTTATTAGCCCAGGCAGACCCAGTATTTTGGGGCTATGCTAAGACTTGAGTCTAACAATTTAGCCACAGTTCCAGTGTGAAGGTTCACCAATTAAGGACGTTTAAATTCTGCTCGTCCATATCACCACCAGACGCTTCGTCGAGCCTCTCCGCCTCTTTATTCTGCTCTTCTGCCCTAGTGTAGTCTTTGAGGGCCTTTCAGAGAGATTTAGGGTCCAGGAAGATCTTTGACTTGCCATTCATTACAACTCTAAGTCTGGCCGGATACAGCATGGCGTAGTCCATATTTTGTTCCCGTAGCTACCATTTCAGAGGGGCAAACTGCCGCCTGGCCTCCTGCACCTTCATGGTAAAATCCGGGTAAAATGATATTGGAGAGCGCTCATACTGCAAGTCTAGTTTTTCTCAGGCCTGCTGCAGTCCCTGTCTCTATAAGTTAACAGTTTTGCTATCACCGGACGCTGCGGGGCCCCTGGCGGTGGTTTTGGTCCGAGAGAGCGGTGAGCGTGTTTCACAACGAATATTTCAGAGAAGGTTTCCCGGCTGAGAAGGTTGATGAGGAGCTTCTCAATGAACACTTCCATGTTACCCATTTCAGTGGATTCCGGCAGGCCCGTAATACGTACGTTACTTCTCCTGGATCTGGCCTCCAAATCTTCTGCCTTGCCTTGCAATGTAGTAATCATTTTCCCCATTTGTCTTCCGACCGCGTCAGCCTCAGATTGCGCCTCTTCTACCTCTGACACACGTCTTTACGTCATATCGATACATTCAGCGTGTTTATCCAAGCGCGCTAACATTCTGTCCATGAGGTATGCCAATGAGTCTATTTTTCTATCAATAGTTGAGAGGCTGTTTTGCATCGCTGCCAGGGTCTGTTTTATATCGCCGGCTGCCTCTTCAGTGGGATCCATCTGTTCATCTAGGGAACGGGCCCCCTCCGTGTCCCTGTTCCTTGATTTCCTTTGTTCGAACTGTAGCTTGGACTGAGTCTTGTCCACTTTGCCCATTCTGATGCTCAAGGAGGGCACAGCCTACACACGCCTTCCCCTCTGTGCTACCCACGCGCTGTTCTCAGGGCTCTGAAGTGCTCCCGACCCCTCGCAAGGTCAAACCCAAGTCCAATGGGAGAGCAATGGGCGCAGGAAGAATTAACCACCACAGGCTGCTCCAGAGCGCAAATGGGGGGGTCACCACTTTCTCTTTATGCTTCAGCACTCCCATAGGCCATCTTTCCAGCAGCATCAAGACCAAACTGTGCACGCATGAGTTGTGATGCCACAGGCTCCTCTCTCTTTAAGCACTGTGCTTGGAGTCACCACGCCATTCCGCCCAGCCCGAGGAGGCTGCTCAGGGGGGGTTTTATGTATTCCCCTCCAATATTGGCACCATTATCATCTCCGCAGCCCAGTGCAGTATGGAAACAATTTCCATTGGGATCGCAGGCCCAGCTCCAGTACAGCCAGACACGCAATGGGCAATGATACTGGGCCCGTCTTGCCCCACGCAGTAATGGCAGCAATCTCAGTGTGGGTGGGCAGATACTCAGCCTCAGTTCGACCGCGCCTCACCCAAGTCCCACAGCAACGCGTATCTTCATTCCAGTGATTTAGGGCAGCAGCGATGCAGGCACGATCCACTTCAGGCCATACTATTCCCAGCAGGCGGGCAAGCCACCAGCACTGTCTGCCGCCGTCAGCCAGCTAGGCCCTCCAGGGCTCGTCCCCTCTCGTCACACAATCTCCGTCCCCTCTGGGCCGCGTCCTCTATGTCCAGGTAGACCAAGTCCACCACTGAAATCTTCCGCTGCTCGGAGCCGGACAGCGCTGCGTTGGTCAGCAATTTTACCTCGGCTGGCTGCCGAAAGGCCTCACAAGCCCCAGGACCGATCCACAGCAACTAGGGCTCCAGAGCAGGTAATGAGCATGCAAACACCATGCATGGGCAGTAGGGGCAGTAGGGGCAGGCCGCATCCACCCGCGATCCACAATCTCGCCTGTTTGTGGCTGTGGCTGTGCCTGCACCTGAAGGAAGAGCGACACCAGGACGTCGTGGTCCACTATTTTGGGCATACAAGTGATGCGCCGATGTCAGGATACTTGACGGATGAAAAGGATGGCTCGCAGAGCTCGCTCAGAGTGCGGTCATCTTGAGCCTCGGCAAGCTCCGCCCCCAAGTACAAACCTTTTTGGTGCAGTTTTCTTGCATCATGTCACTGCCAAAGAACTCATGTGACACGCCATGTTGAGACTGTGAAGGTCAAATGTCCATCACAGACCCTCACAAAATCTGTCTTTGGTGCCTGGGATCCAGCCATTACTGCAGCGCCTATCAAGAAGGCCAAAAGATGAACCTCAACGCTTTCAAAGAAAGAGAAGATGTTCATGGTACGATCGCAGGATGAAAAAAGGTCAGTGAAAATCCCGCCCAAGATCACCTCCTCCTCACTTATCCAAGTCCTCTGAAAAAAAAAATTAAGAAGTGCTGCTATGAATCCTGTCATCATTCTTTACTAGACAAGTCACCAACGTTGATGACCCCTAAACCGCAGTTGGAGCAAGATCATTAAGAGGTCACCCTGGTGCCGGCTTCGCTGACTCCACCTCGACGGACATCTTCAGTGCAAACAGCACCGGTGCTTGCGACTCCACCTCTGACACAGAGTTCAAAGGCTCCAATAATTCCTGTAGCATAATATCCTCCTTTTTGAACTCGAGGTACGGACCAGACCCAGTTCCTGAACGCCATGTTAAGCATTTTCAACAGAACCATGAGACCATTGGGTGTACCTGTGAGCCCCATGGGTCCACTGGCCTACTCCTTGGGAGTTGTTCCTGTATCATACCAGCAAATACCCTTCTTTCATTTTATGCCACTGGCCCAGTTTAACTGGCCAACTCCGGCTCCAGTGCACATGACCCCAGAGCTACAGATGACACCTCAACTAGTTCTGCCATCATTCTCAGAAAGATGGTTCTCACCTGTGCCACAACCGACACGACTGGCACCGCAACTTTCTCCACAAACACCACTGTTGACACCACAAGCACCCCTGCTTTCATCATTAGAACTGCTGGTACTACAAACTTCATACAATCCATTTCCACCTATGTCTAACTGATCCGGGAGAGAGGCACAGAGACTGCTGGAGGAGGAACATTTCTTCTTTGGAGAAGCTGAGTTTCAGGGAGATGCAGGAGATGAGTATAACCAGATCTCAATGAACTCAGTCTTTGAGGGCATGAAGAAAGCAAACCACCAGGATACATCTCCAGAATGTGAACTTCTGTCCCCTGCAGGTCTGCCACCTTCACAGGTGATACCATATCACTCAGTAGTGTGCAAGGCAGCAGAAATATTAGACTTACCTCTTCCAAACACTGAATTGAAGTCTAACATATTAGATGAGGTTTTACTTTCTACCTCACAAACCTCAGAACCTCTGCTGACCTTTAATGAGGACTTGACAGAGCTCATCCTAACTATCTGGAACAAACATACCACTGCCAAGGCTGTCTCCAGATTAATAGCAAGACGCTATAAGCCTGCTCCCCGAGACCTGGAATCCTGGCATCACATCCGTCTCCTGAAAGTTTGGTAGTCCTAGACCCTTGTTCATCAAAATGTACCCCAGGTTCTTTTCCGTTTACTGCTTTGAATGGAGAGTCAAAGAAAATGGGACAATCTGCAAAGAAGATGATCTCATCTGGTAGTTTGGTACTCAAATCATTGAATGCCACCTGCCTCTTAGGTAGATACATTCATGCCAGCCTAGATTCAGCCTAGGTTGTCCCCATATTACCAAATTCACTTCACGGAACTGATTAATGATGGTCAAGATGCGGCTCAAAAAGTCATTCAGCCAGGGCTTCATACAGCTGACTTAGTCGCAGGAGCTACGGGCACATTAGTGTCAGTCCACCGTCATGCATGGCTGAGAAAATCTGGCATTTCACAGGATGTATAAAACACCCTCATGGACTTGCCATTTGATGGCTACAAACCTTTGGAGTGAAAGGGTATTCAGCACTAGAATGTTTGAAAGAAAGTAAAGCCACAGCTGGTTCACTTGGCCTACAGACTCTTCAGACAGCTTAAAAGCTTTTGAGGCTTCTGCAGCGGTTTTTCCTTTTGAGGTCACCAACAAAACACTGAACAAACGCACCACCAAAAGCAGTCAAACTTCCTTTTCAAGAGCAACAGAGGGTGTGCCAGAGGGAGACAATGAATCCTACCACTGCCTCCCTCCTTTCCTCTTGATCCTCAGCCAATGCCGATAAGCAGCCCTAGTTACCCCTTCTTGGAACACAATCTACTTGTGGGAGGATCGGGTATTCCACTTTCCACCTCAATGGAGGTCCAATACATCAGACCTCTGGGTATTACAGATTATGGAAAATAGTGTATGGCCTACTCTTCCATGAATTTCCCCCACGCTTTCCCCCTAGTCACATACAGGTACATCTACAGCTCCTCCAAAACGAGGTTCAGTCCCTACTCCTAAAGGGTGCAGTGGAGTTGATTCCAGAGCAAGTACTGGGTCAGGAATGCTATTCTTGGTATTTCCTTTTCCCAAGAAGGGTGGAGGTTTACATCCAGTCCTAGACCTCAGGATTCGTAAATGGTTCCTTAAACAGGAAAAGTACAAAATGCTGTCCTTGGCTCAGGTTCTTCTTGCACTGGAAGCAGAAGACTGGATGGTGTCGGTCGCCCTGCAGGATTCCTGCTTTCACATTCCCTTCCTGCAGTCACACAGGAAGTATCTTTGTTTCATGGTAGGATGCCAACACTATCAGTTTGTGTTCTTTCCAGTTAGCCTCACTTCCGCTCATTGACTCTTTATGAAGGTGATGGTGATTCTTGCAGCTCATGTCTGATAGGCGTGAATCTTGGTATTCACTGATCTGGACGATTGGTTCATCAAAGTCAGCTCTCCAGAGTTGGTGTCTGCCATTTGCAAGCAACAACCCAGTTGTTGTTTGACCTGAGCTTTTCAATCAACACGCACAAATCTCACCTGGTGCCTTCTCAGTGCATCCTGTTCATAGAGGCAGTACTGGACACCACATTAGATTGAGCCTTCAATCAGAGGGTCCAAGATATTCAGGCTATTATTCCTATGTTTCAGACTGGAGCGATAATTCCAGTCCTGAAGATCCTACGCCTGCTTGGTCTGCTACATTCTGTTACTCACCCATGCATGATGGCATATAAGGGAGGGCCCTCCAGGAATGCCTCCAAAGGGAGAGGTTTCACCACAACAGTAATCTAAAAGCATCTATCAAGATGTTCAGGGACACTGCTGCACATATAAATGTTGAAAAGCAACCTCTCTCAAGGAAAACATTTTCAACCTCCCCCACCCGTGACAATAGTAATTACAGATGCTTCCACTTTAGGCTGGGAAGCTCATCCGGAGTAACTGGAGAGCAGAGGCCTGTTGTCTCCTGAAAACAGATTTTATACATCAATCTGAATTGTAGGCAAACATCTGCTTCAAGGCTTTTCTCCCTTTCATTTACAGTCAGTTTCTCAACTAGACAACAGGACTGTGATGAGGTACATCAACAAGCAATGGGGAGTGGGGCTATGTCTTCTCTGCATAGAAGTGCTGTGAATCTAGACCTGGACTCAGGACCACCAGATTTGTGTAGCAGTAAATCATCTAGCTGGTGTGCTCAATGTATGTGCAGACAGTGTCAGTCGGCGTTGTCTAGCCGATTATGAATGGCGTTTCCATGCGAAAATAGTACTAGACATCTTCCGCCTATGGGGAGCTCCTCAGATAAACCTCTTTGCCACTCAAGAGAATGCACACTGCCCGACATTCTGCATCCTCCAGTATCCGATGCAGGAAGCATTGGGGATGGCTTTCAGTTGAGCTGGAGCTCTCAGCTTCATTACGTGTTTCCTCTCATACCCTTGATTCCTCAAATGTTGTGGAAGATTTGCCTCGACCGGGCCAAAGTAATCTTAATAGCCCTGGACTGTCCACAAATGGTGTGGCATATATACCTCATTCACCTTTCCCTGTGACCTCCCCTATGTCTCATTTACAGGGCAAACCTTCCCTCATAGATGCAGGAACTGGTTCTACCTCCAGAGCCTGTGCCTACATGCCTGGAGATTGAACAGGGCAACCTGAGTTCCTTTTCACTCCCCCATGAAGTGGTGGACATTCATTTATCTTCACGAAGAAACTACACTCAATCCATTTATGCTAGGAGATCGGCTAAATTTGCTAAATGGTGTGAAGACAATTCCTTAGACCCTCTTAAAAGTCATCTATCTGATATTCTTCGTTTTGCTATTTCATTAACCCGGCAGGGCTGCACTGTTGCCACAGTTAATGGATATTTATCAGCCATTTCAGATTTTATATGTTTTCCTGATCCACAATCTCTGTTTAAATCTCCCATTGTCTTGAGATTCATTTAGAGACTTACAGACACATTTCCTCCCATACCCTTTATTATTCCTCAGAGAGATCCTAATTTAATTCTTACATATCGTATATGTTCCCCATTTGAACCCTTTCATAGTTGTTCTTTACAACATGTACAATTAAAGCAATTTTCCGAGTAGACATCACACCTGCAAGGCAAGCTAGTGAACTTCAAGCCTTGAGCATGAAACCTCCATTCACCTCCTTCATTTCCTGATAAGTTGGTGTTGATATAAAGGGCTACCTTTCTGCCTAAAGTGGTCACCCTATTCCACTTAGGTCAATTCCTCTCTCTTTCCACATTTTACCCTCCTTCACATCCTACTAAAGAGGAGGAAAGACTTCACCATTTTGACCCCGAAAGACCTGTAAGCTTCTACGTTGCTAGAGCATGTGAATTTAGACTGGATGATCAGCTCTTCATAGGGTACATTAGAAAGATGAAAGGCAAGGCAGTGCACAAGCAGACTCTCTCCAGATGACTCATACTGTACATCAAATAACTGTATCCATCAGAAGAAGAAGGGGCATATTAGCAAGGGCTGGAGTTATAATTATCGCCGCTTTAGCGTCCGTTTTCGGGCGATTAGCGGCGATAATTATATCGCAATATCATCAAGGACACGCTAGCGCGAGTTTCTTTGATGTAGAGCCCGTTTTTTCATAGCCTTGCCTTGCATCGCTAATGAGATGCAAAGAAGGCGTGGCTGTGAAAACAACACATGAAAATATCGAGGTGCAGCGATAGAAATAATCGCTCTACCTCGGCCTTAACGCTGGAATTTAACGTCTGTTAAATTCCAGACTAAGGCATACTAATAATGGTAGGTGGATTATGCTGATATGACCACAGGGTCGCGTCAGCAATGTTATCGCTGTTTTCCATGGAACATCTCTGGAAAACCAGCGATGTTCCATGGTAAACACCGCTATCGCTGAAATATTATCGCCATAGCGCTATGTATTGTTGATATAGCGTTATCATGGCAATAATTTTAAACGATAGCCGGCGATAATATTTCTACCGCTATGCGGGGCCAGCGATAATTATCTTAACAGTAACAGCTTTTCTGGTGGATACAGTATCTACCTACAGATTCCTCACAAGCCCACCCTCCTTCCCGTTGCATGTAATTGTATTCATTTAGTGTTTACTACCCCTTATGAGGCCTTGTAGAGCTTTTAGGCAAGTAGATGCTACTCCAGAACCCAAAGGTGTGTTAGTCGTGGATTAGTAGAGGAAATATGAATTGTTATTGGAAGTAGTAGACATGTGAATCTGTTAGTTGGATGACTGTGATAGAGGATGGATAGAGGAGGGAAGAGTTTAGAAAGGATTATTTGGAAGTTCATAGTAGTAAAACAGCTTTGGAATGAGACAGACATTGGCGATAGGGGATATTTTGGAATAGGATGAGTCATAGAGTGGCAGTTTAGGGGAGAATAATTAACATTTTCTTCTCTGCAGTGAAAGGAACATATATAAAATATGTATATACATAACCACACATAAGATGTATACATACATAGTGATTTTAACATAATAGGCATATGGAAAATAATCAGGAGGCATACAATTGTACTAGATAAACTCCGATATGTACACACATTGATAAATGTTTACAAACTCAAGCTTTCCATTTTTGCTGTAAATGAAAGTATTTGTTTACATTTTATTATTAATATTATTATTATTTTTAATGTTTATATTTCCCTCCGGTATTTCAATATTGAAGCACTTATAGATATAATTGCTATAATCATATGTACACATTATAAAATGTATGTGTTATTTTAGTAAAATAAAGCCATAAGCATATACTCAACATTTTAAGGGCCTCGTGTAGGTAGCTAAATACCGGTCGGTAACGGCCGAAATTAGGTAAATATCCCGTTACCGACCGGTATTTAGCTATTTGAGATGTAGGAGGCATATTTCAGGATTCGGTAAATTACCGAATTGGTAAAATACCGATTCGGTAAATACCGAATCCTGAAAACATATGTAGGGAGCACTCTAAAGAGTGAAAATTAGTATTGAGAATTCGTTATTTACCACCAAATACAGGTTGGTGATAAATAACGAATACCTTGCAAAAAGAAATATTTTGCAGATTTAAGAGTGCCATGTGGCAGAGATACATGCCCTTAGGGCATGTATGTGCGCCACATGTGCACACATGCAAGATTCAGGGGTGCAACAGGGTGTCAATGTGACACCCTGCCACCCTTGCATATGCTCCCCCCATTACCGAATCGGTATTTACCGATTCGGTAATGAGGCATACCTTCCCATTGATTCCTATGGGCCTCCAGGCCCATAGGAATCAATGGGAAGTTATGCCTCATTACCGAATCGGTAAATACCGATTCATAATTTCCGAATTTTTCCGATTCGGTAAAATTTACCAAATTATTACCTACATCACATTTACCAATTCATAAATACCGAATCGGTAAAATTCGGTATTTATGAATCGGTAAATGTGATGCTACCTACATATGGCCCTAAATGTTATTGAACATATATGTATGCATGTATATAATATTTATGTATAAAAATATAGAAATACATATCCATATTATTTTTGTTTGTTTTTTCCATCAATTGCTTAGTAGTATTTTCTTTATTGGTTAATTATTCTTGATCTATGTATTTATGATTTTTTAAAGTAATAAGTGTATTTGTATTTAATATATAACCTTTACACATACTTTCTGTATAATCATGTTTCTATGTCGTGATATGAGTGATCATAATAAATATAGACCTATAAGCATGGAGTCAAATTTTTAGGTTATTTATGCAATGACCCATATACATTTTAAGCATAAACACAAGAAGTGTCTGGAAATACCAAACAATCCTGTTCATTCATTCATCTGTTCATATGTATCTTTGCTCCATGAAGTCTACACCTACACTTTTTTTTGTGTTCAGAGATTTGTATTAAATATACTTCATGGAGGCATGGCCAACTAACATGGCCGATCGGTTGTGAATCCGATCGGCTCCGTCCCAGGCCCCGTAGCTTTCCTGATATAAGGCATACTTTTAGGCTTCCCGAACATCCCACGGAGCAGCCAAAAAGTGAGGTAACGACAGGGAAGCCGAGTTCGCTTGGGGCCGAGAGCAAGAAAATGGCGGCTCTCCCAACGGCGGACTCCGAGTGGCGCAGCGACTGAGCCCCCGAGGCCCCTATCACAGGACTTGATGAACGGGATTGTCGGCCGACACAAGTGAGGGGTCTTGACTTGTGATTCAGGCGATTCTCTGCCCCACTGTTGAAGCGGAGGTGGCAGGTGGAGACCTTACCTTTGGAGCCCAGACTGCACAAGATGGCGGAGTCCCCTGCCGAGACTGTTGATTCGCAATAGTGGAGGGGAATTGGAGGTGCGCTAACTTCCCGACTGGAGACTGCACACCCCCCCCGACTGAGAAGCAACATTGGGGAAGCTCAGTCAGCCTGAGGTGACGAGCCCACGGACCCGGTGCCCACCGGAAGTCATGCTCCTGGCCTGACCGGTCCAACGAGCCCCCAACTGGCTTGGGGTGAAGCTGGGTCCCTGCTTGCATGCCAACTATGGGCCAAACAGGTGAGGGAATACATTAAGCTTATCGTAGATGACGCAGGCATCTCACATAAGATGGAGGAGGGGAAAGCGCAGGCCTTTGGAAAGTTTTATTGTACTCTCTACACCTCGGAACATCCACGGACGCAGGACCAAATGGGGTATCTGGATCCCTTAGACCTCCCACTGGTCCCGGCCAACACCAATGAGGATTTGGCTAAACCCATAACCCCTGAGGAAGTGCAGAAGACGATTGACGCACTTAAATTACAAAAGGCACCAGGGCTGGACGGATTTACGGCACATTTTTACCGTACCTTCGCACCAGAACTAACCACCTTTTTTAACTCTCTTATTCAACGTCATCGCTTCTACGCAGCAGGTCACCCCCTCCATGGGAGAGGCGATTATGGGGGTAATTCTCAAATCAGGGAAGGACCCCACAGCCTGTTCCTTTTATCTCCTGATAGCCCTTCTGAATCTAGACGCCAAAATTTACTCCAAAATCTTGGCTACTCGCCTCAAATCTGTGCCTTATTGACCCGGACCAAACAGGCTTTATTAAGGGAGGGCAGACCCATGATAATTTGCAGCGCATCATCCATACAATGGAGAAGGTCTAGAAGAAGAATATCCCTGCGGCTCTTTTCTCTCTGGATGTAGAGAAAGCATTTGACTGCGTAGAATGGTCTTTTTTGTTATGAGTGCTACAGCGCTTTGGATTTAATGAGACTTTTATAGGGATGATTCGTGCCAATTATCACTCTCCTAGCTCCCGGATCCTTGTCAATGGCATTGCTTCCCCCTCCTTTAGCTTGGCCCGCGGAATGAGGCAGGGGTGCCCGTTATCCCCCCTCCTTTTCGCTTCAAGCATAGAGCCCCTAGCGCATAAAATTTGAGAAAACCCGGTCATGTGGTGGGTGTGATTTGGCACAGACAACTATAAGATATCGCTCTTTGCCGATGACGTGCTTCTTCCAGTCACAGAGCCACTGACTTCTCTGCCGGCTATTCAGGAGGAGCTTATGCTGTTTGAGCAGGCGGCGGGGTTTAAGATCAATTCAACCAAGTCCTTCTTACTTAATCCGACCCTATCTAAAGAGGATTGGAGGCGAGTGGGGAACGTGTTGCCCTTTAGCTGCACAGATAAGGAGATTACCTATTTGGATGTCAGGCTCACCCCCGTATTTCAGATCTCTACAAGGACAACTTCCCTCCCCTTTTACGGCAATTAAAAATTGACCTGGGCAAATGGAGTGCTGCATACATTTCCTGGTTGGGCAGAATTAATGCCATTAAAATGTGAGAGCTCCCCCAATTGCTTTACCTCCTTCAGGGGCTCTCCATCCCAGTGGAAAATGGTCTCTTTAGGGAGTTGCGACAAATGATTACTAAATTTGTCTGGTTGGGGAGGAGGGCTCGCCTGCCCTACCACCTGCTCACGCGCCCACGCAGGGAAGGAGGTCTGGCGCTGTCGGATTTTCAGGGATACTACAGGGCAGCTTAGCTGTGCGTAATCACAGAATGGTCGCTGCGTTCCTCAGAGAAGCACTGGCTTCATATAGACAGACAGATAACCGGCCGCACCATTTGGGATCTGTTATGGGAGCCAAAACATGAGAGAACACCCAACGCCTACATCAGTACACCCACGTCCACCACATTACGGGTATGGGACGCTCTAACTAGAAGGTTGCAGCTAACTACCTTTCCATCCCCCTACATGCCCATACACTTTAATGCCACCTTCCCCCCTGCGCTCCAAGAGGGACCATTCGAGGCATGGCGGGCACGGGGTTGTCTCACGATTTCCCATCTATTTCATAAAGGGGAGCTTCTCACCTTTAAAGAATGCATGAAACAATTGACGCTGACTACCAAGGAGGAATTCCACTATTTGCAGCTCAAACACTGGGTACAGCAGCCCCTGGTGCGGCTGGCCGCCACCAGGGACCTGCTCCCCATTGAGAAGTTTGCCCAATCTGGGTCCTTCTCCAAGGGTTGCATCTCCTTTCTGTATGCTCTCATACAAGCTCTGAGCTTCAGGTCGACCCCGCACTATAAACTTTTTTGGGATGCGCTCTTGGATACTCCTCTAGCAGATACACAGTGGGAGCATTTAAGTAGAGATGGAGCAAAATGTAACCGCTCGATGTATCTAAGGGAGGCGCACTACAAAATCATGTATGATTGGTACTTATATCCTCAGAAACTACACAAAATCTTCCCCAACACTTTGGATAGGTGCTGGTGGGGTGTGGTCTAGTGGGCGACTTTTGTCATATCTGGTGGTACTGCCCCTCCATACAGCCTTTTGGAAAGAGATTCTGTCCTAAATTAAACTCATCCTAGGCTACCCTATTCCTCTTTCCCTGGAACACACCTTGCGGGGGGTGAGAGATCCAACCCTGAAACGCCAGAAACAGAGTGACAGGTCTGTCATGTGGCTTTGCATGGGGGCAGCTAAAATGGCAGTAGCTGCCGCATTGAAAAAACAAGAGGCACCATCTTCAACCAAATGGAACGCAAGGCTGTGGAGGGCGTTGACTCTGGAGCGCATGTCCAACATAGTGGACGACACCAGAAAAGGAAAAGGATTCGAATATATATGGTCCCAGCTGGTGATATACTTATCGGGAGGGCTCCCGCTGATGGCATGTGCCCCATGGCTTAGGGCTCTTAACCTGTTCCATATCTAATGCCACAGCAGCACAGTAGGCGGTATACAACTCGGATGTTGCCTCATCGGGGCTCCATGAGCCCATCCCTCAGGACCACCTCATTATAATTTGCACTATGACATCACAGTTTTGTTGGTTTTTTAGGTATGTTAAGATTCCTTTTTATGTTCCTCTACTTAGAGGGTGGATTGACAAAAGTCGTAGATTACTAAATGCAACAAGATAAGATTGTATCTATTCATAAGTTTCCATACCAAAGAATTTATGAAGAAGCTTTAACCAATATGTGAAGTCTGTAACTCTTGGCTTATTCCTTTTCTTGGCAACTGTTGCATGTGTACTGCATTTCTGTATCAATATACACCGAATTAAAAAGAATGAAATACAATGCAATTACAAGGAAATATAAAGCATTCGTTTGCATCCAAATATGATATTATATCAATAAATACAGAATAACAAAGTATACAACAAGAAGGGCTTCATTGAAAGTATGCCAACGAATGGAGAACTGTAATGCATATTTTTAAATTGAGGAACAAGCAATAATATATGAATCCAGACTAGACCACATGTTGGAACTGGAAGATGATGAGTCAACACGAGTATGAAAAATGAGGAGTGCCCACGTCTTAATAATCCATTCCCATCAAGCATTGACTGAAAGCAACTTAGCATCTTTCCAATTAGAAGTTATAGATTTCTGTGAAGTAAAAATAAGGAAATCCAAAAGTTTACAATCCATAGGAGATAAGACAGGTTTAAGGTGAAAAGACTTTGGGGCATATCATCAGTGAGGCGATAAAAAATTATCGCGCTTATGCGTCCGTTTTCGGACGAAAAGCAGCGATAATTTTATTGCCTAATCAGCAAGGTCACGCTACAGCGTGAAACCTTGCATTAGCGCCTGTATTCTGAACCCCCAGCTTTGCATCTCTAATGAGATGCAAAGTGGGCGTTCCTGCCCTGACATAACTGGAGAAATGTCGCTAAGCGACATTTCTCCAATTATCAATGGGCACGCTAACCTGCAGAGCGACAAGCAAAGTAGCGATAACCTCTGTTATCGCTACTTTCCTTACGCCTGCTTCAAGACTGACTTAACCATGATATCCTATGTAAGGTGGATATCATGGTTAAGTATGCCTTGCGTTATCATCAAGCTATCGTCAAACTAAGTGAGATTATCGCTGGATTTCCAGCGATAATCTCACATTTGGCTGTTAGCGCTTGGAATTTTATTGCTTTTGAGATAAGCGTTGCTAATAGCACGCTATCTCAGCGATAAAATTCCGCGTTACCCAGCGATAATTATCCTAGCGCAAAGTGCGCTTAGCCATAATTATCGCCGGTCCTTGATGATATGCCCCTTAAAGAGTAAAATAGAGAAGGTTAAAGGTGTTTGGATGTTAAGAACCTGAGTTATAATATTCCATACATCAGACCAATACTGAGAAATAACAGGACATTTGTAGAATAAATGTTGTAAATCTCCAGTCATGGTATTACAATGCCAGCAATTTGGAGTATCTAAGGGGCATATTCTCAAGGAGCTATCGCCGAGTTATCGGCACTTTATCTCAGCCAAAGTCACGATAAATTCATCGCCCCATTTACAAGCTGGTGCTAACAGCTGATACCACCAGTTTACCTGCGATAGCAGGTGCAAAAAACATCACCAAGGATGACCCCGGCAACTATCGCTGATGAGATGCAGAGTAGGCGTTCCCGAGCAAAAAGCTGCGGCAACACCACGTCGCAACATTCTCAACGACCCACCAGATCTGCGATAAGATCACAAAAAAGGTGATAAGGTGTATTAGCAGCAGGAAACTAACACCTGCTCTGACTTGGTGCAAAGTCGGACTACAACCTGCACCAGAAAAGGGAGCCCAGCCCAGAGCCACACCTGAAGAACAACAGATGCCATGGAGCCAACGATCATGCAGCTCGGAGCCCCAAGAGGGCCACAACACCCACCGCCACCCACCCCCGGACCCCCCCCCCCGGCCCTACACCGGGCAACCTCCACCTCCCCCGGACCAAGAGATAGCACATCAACGTAACAAAATCATGAACAAAATCCTTCACCTGATGCCGCAGAATCACAACAACTAACAGTCATGTGAGTACAGAAAAAGCAGAATCAATCATTCACCATTGAAAGTCCAAACAAAATATCACAATCAAATTTGTCTCCAAACAACTATTTGGGAGAGTCTGGCGGATCATCCCTGGACAATCTGTAAGTGACAGCCTGTAAGACAATATCCAAGATAAGAAGGTGTGTCAGGCACTCATCAAAGGAGAGAGAGAGAGAGAAAGAGAGAAAGAGAGCGAGACTGAACAAGGAGCACAAGGACAATCGGGCCCTTGGCTCATATTTGCCAACTGTTGCGTGTGTTTCGCAATTGGTGCACCCTAAATCTAAGGCCTGGCATCAATTTCAGCGCGAAGGCCACATCACATTTAAAAAATGCAAGCAGTAGTCAGACTAAAATTAGGCACGAAAGCTCCTTTGTCTCAATACACAAGGCGGAAGGACATCCGAAACTCCGACCTTGGTCTTCAATGCGCCCGGCACCCCCTGAGTGAGATACCATACCAGACTCTGACGACTCCCACACCACGAACTGCGCTAATGAAAGACCAACATGTCCACACCCCACACACACTTGTCCCTGCTCGAGCTACACCTGCATGGGATGCCCCTGACACATTGGTAAAAAACAACCCATACGTCCAAATGTTGAACACACATATGACTTATTGCTCCGAGCTGTGGCATATCGTCCACAGAACTGCCGCCGGTCTGAGGAGCGCCGGTGGTACGAGACCAACAAATGCACTGGCAGGCAATCCTGGGCACATGCACAACTCTAGTCAGAACTGCACTGCTAGCAATACTTGAGAGTGTGATATTACTATTGACGTCAATTTTTAAAATACTCACTGCACTCATCTGACTGCACAGGTCACTTTAGAGCCAGCAATCAGCTATACTTCTAGTTATTAGCGCGACCAAGGCGTGTTGGTGTACTCGTTCTGTAAGGGCCAGTCACCGGAAGTCACGCCATCTTGGTTAGCCCTCTAGTAGCCAGACGTACTCTTCACTAATTAAGGAGATGCAATGCAAGCACACGGTAAATGACTGATTACCCGCTGCGCGTTCTGGAATTCTTTTTTAATCATTGTTATTGATTTTAGAATCTTCTTCTTGTTTTAAAAAAGGGGGCATTAATCTGTGTTGAACTGCACTGCTAGCAATACTTTACTTGAGAGTGTGATATTACTATTGACGCCGATTTTTAAAATACTCACTGCACTCATCTGACTGCACAGGTCACTTTAGAGCCAGCAATCAGCTATACTTCTAGTTATTAGCGCGACCAAGGTGTGCTGGTGTACTCTGTCTGTAAGCGCCGGTCACCAGAAGTCACGCCATCTTGGTTAGCGCTCTTGTGGCCAGACGTACTCCTCACTACTTAAGGAGACGCAATGCAAGCACGCAGTGCGGGCGCGCAGAAGGCAAGCCCGCCTGTGCCCGTCCGCTCACCGGTCGCGCCCAGCGCCAGCCACGCTGCCATTTCCTCCCCCCGTCTCACCTATACCAGGGATGAACTTATCTGTTCCTTACAGAAACTTGGACTCAACCAGATAGAGAAGTTGAACTTGGCCTAGCCTGCCCTCCAGGCTTTAAAATATTCCATAAACCAAGGGCAACTGGGAGAGGAGGAGGGGCGGGTATTATATACAGAGATATTTGGAATCTGGCCCCTATGGTTATAGAGGAGGTACAGGGCCTTGAGTTACTGGGATTCTCACTTACAGAACATAGCGGCCGCCTGTACTCTGGAATTCTTTGCTATTGACCCCCTGGAGGAGCCGCACCTCACTATCAAGAACTAATAGATGTGATTTACAATCTTTCACATACTCATGCTAAATTAATGATTCTCAGTGATTTTAATCTTTGGGAGAACGGCAATCTTGAGATTGCCCTTAAAGAACTGCGCCAAGCCTTTGAGAATACAAACTTACAGCAGTTGGTGCTGCACCCCACCCACTCAGGAGGCCATGCATTGGATTTAATCTTTGCTAATAACACAGATGTAGCTATGGAGGAGATACTCCCACTATGCTGGACAGACCACTTCTTGGTTCTTTTTCCACTAAGGTTAGCCATCACACATGAACAAACTCTTAACCCATCCCATTCCCGTACGGGCAAGGAGTGGTCTAAATTATTAAAACTGAATGAGCTCCCCCGACTCGTAAATGACAGTTGCTTTGATATTGATAATACAGTGGAGTTGAATTATGAGAGCCTGAGTAATCAGATCATCAATACATTAGATCATATGGACCCGCTGAAAAAAATCAAAAACAAAAAGAAGCCTTCTGCTCCTTGGTACAACGAGGAGTTGAGGCTGATGAAACTCAAATGTAAACAGGCGGAAAGGAAATGGAGAAGGAATTATGGGGAGGCAGATAAAGCTGTGTTGAAAAAACTGCTACACATTTTTAAAGAAATGGTGGGTAAGACTAAAGCCAAATATTTTGAGGAAACTATCCTAAATGCATCCAATAAGTCAAAAATGTTATTTAACATAGTAAAAGACATGTCCAATCCTGACTGCGCAAAGAATAAGATTCCGGCTTCACAAGAACTGTGTGACAGCCTGGCCGTGTTCTTTGAAGAAAAAATCAATAAAATATTAAGTGGACTAAATACTCCTAGTGAAGGAGAAGAGGATAGTACAGTCAATAATGAGATATATGAAGGAATCACAAGAGAACATATGCCGACCTTGGAGATCTTTCAGATCCCGACACAAGAGGAGTTCAACGTAATTGCTGCCGGTATCTCTTCAGGCTCTCCCCTGGACCCGCTCGCACATAAGCTATGGAAAGCGTTTGGAATGGAGCTTTTTCCGTATCTACATCAACTATGCTATCAATCTCTAACTTACGGCATAGTCCCAGAATGTTGGAAAAAGGCAGTAGTGTCCCCTCTGTTAAAGAAAGCATCACTGGATCCATTGTGTCCTTCTAACTATAGACCAATCTCTCTGTTACTATACCTGATAAAGGTCCTGGAAAGAATAGTATTTCCAGATAGATTTTATAGATTTTCAAATTCAGACATTTTTTAATTGTGGCCACAAGCTGCCACCAGTTGCATTGGATAAATGATCCAGTGGTTAAAAGTCTGTGAGGAGAGATGAGAGGTGCGTCTTCGTCTGGGACATTAAGGTACATTGTGTTGACGAAGATGCATAGCTCATTTTTATGAAAAAAAAAAACAAACAGGTTCGTGTGTTCTTCGTTTTTGATTATTCTTGCTGATTCTGTGTGCCAGACTTGACACGGTGATTTCAGATGGGGGTGTATAGGGCAGGTAAATAAGTTATTGATTATAAGCCTGACAAATTAAGCAGGCCAGAGTGTTCGCCTCTGAGCTGTAGGTACTATAATTGCGCATCGCTGCTCATTTATATATGTTAGTGTAATTGTCTATGCTTTCTGTGCTTGGTATACTGATGGCTTGGCATATGTATTTTATATATGTTTTGTTTTTGTGTTGTATTGACCAGTCTGTTTAGCGTTTAATACAAAGTTCTCCTGTGCAGTACCGAGATAGTCGTGACGACGGCGATCTTTGCACAGCGCTTGGCTGGAACTTGTTCACAATGACTAAATTTCACAGACATGATATTACCTTTATCATGCTGTCAAAATAGCGGACAACACGTTATGAGTGTATGTCTAATTGGTATTGGTGATGAATAAAAGAAGAAAATAGTTATGCAAGACTTAAATATGTATCACATGACTGCCTTTCTCTTATAGACAGGCAGCCTCGGTCATATGTTTCCAGATTGGACATTGAGGAACCATTATGATCTGTGCACTCGCATCTTACCTCTTGAAAGGCCTGTTTTAAATAAGGACTGCCACCCCAGAGTGACAAATGAGGCTCGGTATTTAGGGTAATGAGAAAATATCTGACAGGATTTCCTTTTTAAAGTTTGCTTTAGTAAGCTCATTCTTGTAAGTGGTGGCCCCAAAAGTTGACTTGTTTTTAAATTAGGCTGTTTATTGTATAGGTGGAAATTATTG
Source organism: Triturus cristatus (assembly GCF_964204655.1). Lineage (NCBI taxonomy): Eukaryota > Metazoa > Chordata > Amphibia > Caudata > Salamandridae > Triturus > Triturus cristatus. The sequence goes on from NC_140586.1 coordinate 544,658,978, forward strand.
CAAAATGACTGATTTTTTTTTTTAGCAGATGAATTATTAATTATCAACATTAACAACTGTTCTTAAACTTGGTTTTCCGAATATTTAGGTAATTTAGCATTCTTATTAGGGCCTCCTAGCATTAATATTGACTTCAGGTTGGTGTAGGTTCATGTAATAGGGACATTTGCATATGAGATGTCATTTGGCCAGCTTATGAGCTAACACAATGAGGTTTGTACATTAATTTGAAGGATTTCTCGCCGTTTCAAATACGCTGTGTATCTCCTATAATTTTGCTTACGCCCAGTAGCTACACACAGGGATTAATAGTGTTGACAAGACACAGGGTTTGATAGTGTTTGACAGCAGTGAAATCTGTTTCAGATTTCCTCCTGTCAAAAAGGGGGGGAAGGAGGAGAATATTGGCTTTCTGCTGGCCCCTGAGGATGTTCGCTTCCCGCTAGCCCCTTAAGAAATTAAGCCCCTTAGAAATTAGCCCCCTTAGAAATTAAGCCGAGGAAATAGGTATGGTGTTTTCCCCTTTTTCTCATGTTTTATTGTGATCTTTCAGGGGTATTAGTCCAAGCCCCTAATACAGCTTCTACTAAAGTCCTCCCTTGGACACAAGAACACACTGTGGCATTTGAAGAATTAAAGAGAGCTTTATGTCAAGCACCAGTTTTAGCAAACCCTGATTACAACAAATCGTTTATGCTTTTTGTGACAGAGCGGGATGGAACAGCACTATCTGTCCTAACACAAGATCATGCAGGAAAACACGAGCCCTGTGCTTATTTTTCTAGTACATTAGACCCAGTAGCACAGGCTTTGCCTGCGTGCCTAAAATCAGTTGCAGCAACGGCCTTAGCCATAAGACAAAGTGACTGGATAGTGCTGGGCCACCCTCTGACAGTACAAGTACCACGCGCAGTAGAGGTTCTCTTGAACCGGACACAAACACAACACCTGACTGTAGCTAGACTGACAGGCTATGAGCCAACGTTATTTCAACCACACATAGAGATCAGACGATGCAACATACTGAATCCTGCTACCCTTTTGCCCTCCAGTACAGAAAGCGTTTCACCACACGACTGGGTTGAAGTAATACATACCGTGACTAAACCAAGACAAGACTTGACAGACGTTGCACTCCCAGACCCCGACCTAACACTATAAGTTGACGGCTCATGCATGAGGACAGGGGCGGGAGAATTAGTGGCAGCATATGCAGTGACTACTGATACTGTAATAATAGAGACTAAAAGAATAGACATATTGTCAGCACAAGCAGCAGAGCTCATCGCCCTGACACAAGCGTGCATAAGAGCTAAGCACCTGAGAGTAAACATTTACACCGATTCTGTGGCGAGAAAGAGGTTTCTTGACCTCTCATGGGGTCAAGATACAGCATGGCCCCCTTATTCAAGCCCTACTGGAAGCAATACATTTACCAACAGCCATAGCTATCCTAAAATGTAAAGCACATACTAGAGCCACAGATACCATTTCCCAAGGCAATGATCTGGCAGACCGAACAGCTAAACAGACAGCTCAGACCCCACTAGACATGACAAAATCACAGATACTATCACTGTCCAAAGCCATGACAGTTAGGGATCCTTCCAAGGATGTACAAGACATACAGACACATGCTACTATGGACGAATTAAAGAAATGGTCGGAACAAGGAGGGGTACTGACTGATCAGGGTTGGATGAATAAGGGCAAATCCACATGGTTTCTTCCTGATTCGATGGTACAAGTGATTATAAATACCGCACATAGTCCTGCACACTTAGGAGAGAAAGCAATGATAGATAGCTTACAGAATATATGGTTCAACAAGCACCTGCGTGCAGCAGCGAAACAAAAGGTCAGAACATGTATGATCTGTTGCCAATTCAATCCAGGTAAAGGCATTCCGATGGAACAAGGTGGATTCCATCCACCTGACCACCCTTTTGAAGTGCTCCAAATGGATTATATCCAAATAAACAGATGTAGAGGTTACAAATATGTCCTGGTACTAATGAAGCAGGTGTCCCTTCTGTTAGGGTATACCTGGAAATTCCATTGTGTGCGACATCCTGAAGCAGCAGGCCTTGTAGAAAGACATAATCGGACATTAAAAATTTGCGCAGACAAAGGTGTAGATTGGATGGTAGCCCTGCCGGTTGCCCTCTTTTACATGCGAATGGTAGCCCATTCTAGAACAGGCTTATCTCCCTATGAAGTGGTCTTTGGTAGACCACCAAATATGTGGGGCACTTCAATGCCTAAAAGATTACTGATGCTGACAGATTACCTGGCTTCCTTGATGTCTGCACTACTCTCTTGTTGTTCGCAGGTTGCTGCCGCCTTCCCTGACAACACCCAGGTCAAAGAATACTCCATCGCTCCTGGATGGAAGGCGCCAAAGTCAGTGCTCTGGACCACGGGGACGGCCGTTAAAGTCAAAGGGCGGAAAGGATGGTTGCACCTTCACCACTCTTTTACAAAGGAAAAAGACTTTGAACTTGGATTTTGAACACCATTTTCTAGAGGAGACTCCCCAGCAGTTTCCACAAAGCTAAACTTAGATCTAAAAAGTCAGAACCCGTTTGATCAATTAAGTCCACTAGGTGGTGAAGCGGTTGAACATGTATTCTGGCTTGCATAAGATCTTGGACAATAATATTGATAAAAAGAGCAAGATGTGCATCACGATAATATGTATCAGCTTAATACTACATGCTATTTTTCCTCCTATTGCCTCACTCTTATACTCCTCCACTAATGATACCATAAAGCACACATTTAGTGATCTGCCATCCCATGAGCTATCATATCGACTTGCCTTACGCAACAATACCTTTATTCAGATGCTGCACCATTCACATCAGACTAGCAATGCTACAGACTGCTGGGTCTGTGGCCGATTTCCCCCGTATCAGAAGGTAAAGAAAGTGTTGCCTCTTTTTCCTTTTCCGTTCTCCCATAATGGTTCTTGCGGAGCATGGTTTGCCTTAATGACATCCATCAACGGTGATGCCAAAGAATACAAAGCAATAACAAGGCTCCACAAGATTGCCCAAAACATACATCAAGACCCAGGCACGTGGACATGGTCCGGTTGGCTCTGGGGATTAATATCGGCTTGGGGATGGAAAGTGTTGACCGTCTGTGGGTTGATACTATTAATGATATTCAGTTGTTGCCTATGTCTGCAGTGTGGCCCGGCCATTTGTGGCCTGTGTGCTACTGCATGTGTTCCACATCCCTATTTACAAAGCATTGAAAATGGAAAAATAATGCTGCAAGAACAGATCGACTGTCTCATGAAAATAGACGTTACATAGGGGGTTCACTAAGGTACAAGGAGGGAATGAGGAAAATAAAAATCTATGAGGCCTATGTGTCCCCATGTGCCCCCCCCGAACGCTTATGTGCACATACATGTAACCTATGTATTTCCCCTCCATGGCCTTTCTATCATGATGCTTATGCTATAACGTGGCCTGCCATCATCCAGTCTCCCATGAGAGAAACGACAAATCTGTATTGAGGCCTACCCGTTTTTCATCATGTTTTCCTGCATTTTCATGAAGCCCATGTTTATGGTTCAGCCAGAGCCAAAAAGAGGTTTCATGCCTCAGAACGCTCTGAAAGCTACAGCTACGTATCCTTGGCCTTGCACACTTGGGCCTCAGCCAAAGGGGCCCCGACCGAGGTGTCGAGACAGTATTGAGCACGGTTATCTGCTTACTCTTACTGAAACCACATTCTTGCCTGGTGAAGGAGGAATGAACGCGACCCATCTGCAAGGAGGGAGCCCAGCCCTACTGTCTCTCTTTGTGAGATTGCAAAGCTCACGTCAGTAAAAAGCCCATAGCCCCCATGTAAGGCTTCTGCAGTAAATGAAGTAAATGAAGAAATAGATGCCACATCGGCTCTTGGTGATGAGCAACCTATGTCACAAATCAGTCCCTGCTCCAGACATCGGATATCAGATAATACAAGATGTGCTGGTCGTCTTGACACTGAAGGCCTCACTAACTGAAGGCCTCACTTCCAGACTTGTTCGGTTGCATAGCAACCCTCTCCACGTCAGTTACACGTCATGCTCGAGTTGAGCACAAGTAAGGCAAAGTTCCAGTACAATTCCAGCAGATCACGCAACCCCCCTCCAGGTATCCACCCACACATGACAAATTACCCATTATCATCAAGTGGACGCCCACATGGACGCCCACCTTCACGCCTACTTACACGCCCACATGCTCTTATCTCATTCTCTCTTGCTCTTTTGCTTACGTACAATTGAGAAATGTATATATACTGTACTCTGTGAATAATGTTTTGAGAATATTGAGAATACTTTTGAGTCCCTTTCCAGATCCTTTTTTGGTGATGGTAATATTCTCCCTTTGACTCGAGTTATTGGAATAAAGCCCTTTTAGAACCTGATACCACAGACTCAGCCTCTTGCTTTATGCATGATCCTATTGATATTCTGAAATACATAGAGCGTAATATTTTATTTACCACACTCGGCTAATTTGATATGTATCCCACATTTCAACAAGGCCCGATTAGGAGGTAGATCATTCAGTCTGGTAGCATCCAGACTTTGGAACTCGCTACCTATTGAGATTAGACAAAGTGACACCTTACTGAGGTTTAAGAAGATCTTGAAAACCAGACTCTTTCCGAGAAACTAACTCTTAGCCTTTTGATCAGATCTTCAGCTACGCACAATGCAATCTTTTAATGGTAAACCCAGCGCCAGGATACACGTTGGGTGGCAGCCACGCTATATAAGTGCTTCATACAATACAAAACATACAATACGTGGAACTGTAACGTGCACGAATGCTGCATCTCTTGGGAGCTCTGCCAATGGCAGTTTTGCGAATCAGTTACCATCTAAGTTTCTGGCTTGCGTACGTTACATGCATCCAGCCCTGGTTCCACTGTCGATCATGCACATTCGAGTGGCCCATGGATGTCTGCCTATCCAACACAACGGTAGCTGAACTGGATTGTGACTTGTGTGTGTGCCCCCTGTTGGCCCACAAACAGGAGTGCAACCGGGATACCCATGCATGGAATGCCCTGATCTGTGGTGTATGTGCTCGCAGTAGTGGATGGGAGATTGCACAAGTCATCGTGTGCAGTGACCACATCGAGGCGCTCCCATATTGGGCTGTGTTGTAGATTGGTGAAACTGCGTGAACCGAGCACATCTGTCTGGACCAGTTAATGGATTGGCTCTCCCTCGTGTTCCTTGAACTCGAGAATGATGTACTTCTGGAACTGATTATCTCTGAAGCTGCGCTCGCATTCATGGACGAGTAACTACCTTCCTGCAGCCACAACTGATTGACACCCAGAGCACAGGTCCCAACACCGTGTTGCATCGAGGAGGAATGGTCACATATCCCAGAACAACAGCGGAAATGTCTGCATTCGCCCGGATTCAGAATGCATGCGCGTGCACCTATGCGTGTTGTCACACACCTGTGCAAGGTGATGCAGCCCCATGGGTGGAGCTGCACAGCGTCGTTTGGCAATGTTCCTAAATCTGACATACTGCTGGCGGGAGACTACACACTTGGCAGTGTAGCATGACATGTGACCTTGTTTGTCCCTTTCACCTGCTCACTGTCAGCATAGCACACAGTCGGCGCAATCCAGTGGTACAGCTCCATGCAGATCCCATGGGCTGTGAGTCGTGTCCCCTGACACAGGGCAATGAGCAGACGCCAAACATCACATGACTCGACCAGCAAGGCAAGGTGGGCTGAGACCATTGCCATCCGGAAGGATATGTGTTAATTTTTGCCTCCCAAATTCATGCACCTCGACACGTTCCCATTCTGCCTGTAAGTGTCTTAAGCATTTGACTGCCTGTTGTGGCCCATTCCTTGCCCGTACTGACATGCACATGCTAATAAAATCTACGCAACTTCACCAGTGTATAACTGTGATGAGTGGTGATTAGTATGACAAATTGTGTGCCTCAATGAGCATTTTCCATACACAGGGAGGTACAGACTGCCACATGTACATTGGTGGTGAATCCCTATTAGCAACTCCACCTCTGTAAGCAGGATATTGTGTTTGGGATAGTTGCTGGTAGACCTATGCTCTTACGTGTCTTCAGCAATGTGAGTATGGTGTCCAACTTCTTACCATGTGGATCAATGTGATCCATTAAAAGAGGCTGTGTCTACACTGATGTGTGTGAGTACGTCATGCGAAGAGATGTTCTGTAGCCACATGCAATGGTGGACACTACTTCAGGCGTGCTACCGATTTTGACATTTCTACACACAGCCCTATATAATACATGCGGTGCAAAAGGGGGTGGTGATGGACGGAGCATCAGAACCAATCAAACACTCACACCCAGTCAACAGATCTGGGTTTGATCCATCACCGTTCTTTAGCCCACTCTGCCACCCCAGTTCAGACATGGCCATATGCAAATCAGTCTGAACCTGTGCCTCATGGGAACAGTCCAGCCCGAACTGCCAAGCCATGCCTTCCCTGGACCGGAAACAAGCTTCCTAGGACCGGTTTCTGGCATTTCAGCCGTCTTCAGCCAGGCTTGCTTGAATCCAGTGGCAAAGTGAGCAAGGGACTCACGTCTGAGCATACCCTGCCAACTTATGGCGAACAAAGCGGTACAAAAGGGGGTGGTGATGGACGGAGCATCAGAACCAATCAAACACTCACACCCAGTCAACAGATCTGGGTTTGATCCATCACCGTTCTTTAGCCCACTCTCCCACCCCAGTTCAGACGTGGCCACATGCAAATCAGTCTGACCCTGTGCCTCATGGGAACAGTCCAGCCCGAACTGCCAAGCCATGCCTTCCCTGGACCGGAAACAAGCTTCCTAGGACCGGTTTCTGGCATTTCAGCCGTCTTCAGCCAGGCTTGCTTGAATCCAGTGGCAAAGTGAGCAAGGGACTCACGTCTGAGCATACCCTGCCAACTTATGGCGAACAAAGCGTTACAAAAGGGGGTGGTGATGGACGGAGCATCAAAACCAATCAAACACTCACACCCAGTCAACAGATCTGGGTTTGATCCATCACCGTTCTTTAGCCCACTCTGCCACCCCAGTTCAGACATGGCCAATTGCAAATCAGTCTGACCCTGTGCCTCATGGGAACAGTCCAGCCCGAACTGCCAAGCCATGCCTTCCCCTTTTGTACCGCTATATAATACATGGACGTAGGGCTACGTTGAGTGGTTGCAAGATTGTTGTTCATGTGCAATTAGGCCACAGCTAGTTCACACCTTCACAGTCATCTAATTGGCCATGTGGGTCAGGGTCAAACATGCGCATTGATGACATTTACCAGGGTGTACCTTTTTGTGCAGTCAATGTCCCTACATTCATCTATACTTGTATACGTGAGTGAACATAGACATGACGCATCTGTGTGATTTGGAATTTTTTATTCACATTCTGGGGAGTGTTGGAGCTGGAGCGGTACATGGCAAGTTCAAGCCCACATAACGTGGTTGCCCAGTGGTGAGCCAACCAGAGTCCTTGGAGGAATGCAAAGTTAATCTGAAGAGGAAGAGTTCAGTCCGCAGCCGAATTGCTGTGTCATTGGTACCAGAGCAGATATGGCAGGCCATGTCGGGGTCCAGGTGAATGTCGCAGAGTGTTTCGGGGGACAGTGGGAGGTGTTGTTCCAAGGCATGATGCATAGGGCTGAACCAGACAGGAACAGGCCATGTGGCGGGTACGGATGCTACTACCTCCTTCCTCACACAGTCATCACCCTCCACATCTTACTCCTATGAGACGTCTTCTGTGTCTGGTGTGTCAGGTTTGTGTGGTGGTGTTATGTTTGCATCACTGTGGGCCACTAACACATCAGCGTGCGAAGGCGATAGGACTGCATCACTGTGTGCCAATGACACATCAGGGGCGGAGATGTGTGTGTCGAGGTTCCTGCAGCAGTTATCTGTGACAGGCTCAGTGGCAGCAATGGCAAGATGAGGATCTGCAAGGCATGGAAGATCCCAGCTACATCTCGCTGGTGTTCAGCCGTGGCAGCCCTACTTCCAGCCTGCATCGGCTCCATGGTCTCCATTGTCCTCCACATCTGTGCCAACTCTGTGCTGTCATCGCTGGAGCCTGTCTGACTAGACAGTTCTTGTATCCAAGTAATGGCCCCAGCGATGTCAGCCAAGGATTGTTGGTGAGCACAGTGCGGACAGGGGATGTCCATTAGAGACTGTAAGTGGTCCCTGAAGGGACTCAGACACCTACGTATGGCATCGAGTTTGGCTGCCATGAGGTCAAACCCCACCCGCAGCTGATCAGCCATCTTCTTCTGGCACCCTAACACACGGCGTTGGAATTCCATGTGTTGGTCGTGGGGGTCCTGTGAGCCAGCCGTGGTGGTGTGTGCTTCCTGCTGTGTGGTCTGTGCAGGGTGTGGGGTCACCGCGATGCAGCTGGGCTGCCCTGATCCTAGGGATGGGGTGCGGAGGCTGTCCACGAGCTGTTGGAGGGTGTCTGGGCAAATGTGCAGGGTGTCCTCTTCATCATCACTGTAGAGATGTGTGGTCTGCTCTGCAGGAGTTGTTGATTGTCCCTCTGCAATGTAACGGGGAGATGCAGGTTAACAGTGTGTTCCATGTATGTTCACGCATTGGAGATGTTTACATTCAGACTGTATGACAATTTACATTTTGGCTGTTTTGGTGAAGCTGGCTATTTGATGGGAGACAGTGGACATTTTGACTGCATGACGGGTGTGTGGTTGTACTCGTACATTATCATCTCACAGTGTCATGCAATGCCAGATGTGATTGGCCAGTTTCTACGCATGAGCAGCACCAGTTGTTTCCTCTGTCCTGTGGTGTAAGGGTTGCACTTTGTACAACATTGTTGTCAATGTTGATGTACTGTGATTGCTATGTGTATGTGCTGCATTGTTGGCGAGTCGCCCCTGCAGCTCTGATTTGGCAGCCCCTTATCCCTTTGAGTCGGTGTGCCTTTGACTTGTGTGCTTTACGGATTCTGGGATGTTTGCGACTTGGGTCATTTGTGCTCTTGGACATATTTTGTACTCTTGTGCATTGTATGTCTGCAGATGTGTTTTTGATGTCATGGGTTGTAGGTGCACGTGGATGTGTCAGAGTGTGACCTGATCCTTTACGGATGTGGTCCACACTCAGCCACCTCAAAGTCGTCTTGTGCACCATGTCATGTATTGTGACTGCAGCCATGCTATCTGTCATGCAGTGTCCCTTGCATTGTCCGTGTGGCTCACAGAACCGCTGCTTTTCTGCATTCATCACATGTGCATGGGTAGGTTGTGGCATTGGTGATATGGAGGGGGGCCCATTTGTGCACATTGTGGACGGGGGCCTACTTGAGGTTTCTATGTGTGCTGCAGTGTGCCAAGGGTATCAGGGACATGTCCCATGGTCATTGTGGGTGTGCAGTGTGCTGCACATGATTGTGCATTTGTGCCATTGTGCCCATCTCCCTCCATCCCCCCAGTCCCTGGTCGTTACTCACCCTGTTGTTGTTGGGTCAGGTCATATCGAGCTGTGTCCAGACCCCCAACTCCTTGCACCGTCTCCACACTGATGACTGTGGCCACCACTTCCTCCAGCTAATCTAGATCCTCCTGTGGCGCAGGACTCCCACCTCCAGTCGCCTTTGCTGCCTTCCTGTTGGCAGCGAGTTTCTCCTTGGTTTGGCTGTGCACTTCATGCCAGCGCCTCTTGACCTCCTCCATTGACCTCCTCGATACGCCGACTGCATTCATGTCGGTGACGATGGACTGCCATTTTTCCGTTTGTGTTGCTAATGACGCAGTGGAGTTGAAGAACAGTTGCTGGTAGTGTTCTCTCACCTCCATGACGATGATCCGGTCTTCCTGCAGACTGAACCCCGTCTTCCTGTTGCTCTTCTCCTTGCCCTTCCCTGAACACAGGGTTCTTGGCTGGTCCGCCATGGGGCTTGTGGGGTTCAGGTTGTCCTCTGCACTCGGTCTGGGTGCATCCATGGTGCTACGCAGTTTGATTCGGTTTTGTTGTGTTTTTTTTTTTACTTTTATAGTGCATTTTCTAGCATGACACGTAGGGAATTGCAGGCCTGTCGTTGGTTGTCGCTGATGTTTGTATCGCGATTTGGGGCATCGCAACATTTTCCGCATTGTTTTTTGCATTTTTGCGGAGTCGCTTTGATTTTAGCACGGTCATTTGCCGCGTTATCGTGGGACTATCGCATGGTGCCGCCGGCGTGGGAATACCTCTTTAACACAGAGTTATTTTACCGCGATAGACTGCGATGTGAAGAGTTGCGTTAAGCTAATTTTGCGATGGTTATCACACGTTCTTGAGAATATCCCCCTAAAAGTTTAGCTTTCAATAGTTTATCTGGTGTCCAGAAGCATTGGTATAGTACATAAATATTAGTTTGTATGAGGGTAGCCGAGAGATAACTAGCAGTGTTGGACTTCCAAATATCCATCCATGTCACCCTTGAAAGCTGGATATTTATGTATGGTGACCATTTCTGAGTAAAATGTATAAAGGAGAAAAAGGAGTAAAAGGTTCTTTATATACTTTAGAGGCTATGTGTCCTGTAGGACTAAACATGTTAATACAAAACTCCATACTAGAAAGTTAAGTGATAGGTAACAGTTGAGGATACGCACTAAGAATGGTATTACATAGTAAAGAATATTTAGGAAATTCAGACAAAGGTAAATTATATTTGGCTTTAAGATCATCAAATGAATAAAACATATCTCCTTGACATATATCAGCAACAAAGAAAATACCAGCAACAATCCATAAATTCCAAAAATAAATATGTTTATGGTAGTGGAGTTTGGGATTGAAACAAAGAGAAACTTTCTAGATGCATAGAGAATTATTCATCAAATGATAAGAGGGCAGTCTTAGAAGCTGCAATAATGGGTGATTGCTTGCCAAACGAACTATTGGCCATGGTAAGAAATGCAAGTAATGGATATGGTGCCAGTATATTCTCCTCCAGAGTAAGCCATTTAAGTGAGTTAGAAGGAGAAGTATTATGGAACCATAACGAACATTGTGCCACAAGAAATGATACATGGTATCTTTTAAAATCTGGAAGACCAAACCCTCCCTCAAATTTGGACATTTGCAAAGTTTTGAAACTAATGAGTGTAGGCTTATTGTTCCAGAAAAACTTAGTAAATAATTTATAAAGGTTTACAAAAAAAGTGGAAGAATAAGAAAGGGGTAACATGGACAGCAAATAAAGAATTTGTGGAGTTATAGACATCGTAATTGCCTCAATACGTCCCCACCAATTTCAATGAAGGTTAGACTATCTATCCAGGTTCTCTTTAGTACTTTTTATGTAGAACAATTGGTTTCCACTGTACTTTTAATCGAATCAGTAAATGTTAAGCCTAGTTATTTGAGTGATTTTGGAGACCATAGTATATCAGTATTTGCCAACATTGCAGAATTACAAAGAGCATTTAAGGGAAAAACTCTGTCTTGTTAATATTCAAGGAGTATTCAGAAACTGCAACATTACTATAGATAGTATTGAGGATAATAGGTAAGGAAACAAGAGGATCATTAACATATAATAACACATCATCAGCATATGCAGAAAATGTAATAGTAGTATTCCTCAAAGCAACACCAGTATATTTGTCAGTAATGCAGAGAGAACACAAGAGGGGTTCTATGGCAATAAGAAATAACAAAGGGGAAAGTAGGCATCCTTGACATGTGCCTCTATATAAACGGAATGTGGAGGAAGGAGCTCTGTTAATATAAATAGAAGCAAAGGGTGCCAAGTACAATGCTCTAATCTTGTTGAGAAATGTTGGCCCAAACTGGAACTCTTCCAATGTATTGAATAAAAATTTCCAGTTTACTTTATCAAATGCCTTCACAGCATCCAAGGCCAATACTTCAAATGAGCAATTGATGTCTTTGGCAAGAGATAGAACATGACAAAGCAAGTGGTATGGGCTGACAACCTACCCTTCATAAAGTCAGTCTGGTCAGGCTGAATAATTGAGGGGAGGAGGGGTGATAATCTATTTGCTAAAATGTTGGCATATATTTTACTATCCTGATTAATTAGAAATATGGGACGATAGTTTGAAACTAAAGTAGGATCCTTGTTTGGTTTAGGGAGGACAATGATAGTGGCTTCATTAAAAGAGATGCCCATCATGGAAGTGTTTTGAAAATCCGTAAATAAACTAGAAAGTAAGATAGGAGATAGTTGGTCTTGAAAGCATTTGTAAAATTCAGCCAGAATACCATCTGGACCAGATGTTTTTGGGGGTTTAATGCTTTAATAACTGTGACTGTTTCTTGAATATCAATAGGCTTTACTAAAGCTAGTCTATCAGTGTCAGAAATTTGCGGTAATTGACAAGTGTTAAGGAAATCAATGATGACTTTATTTTGCAGGGTGAGAGGTTCATGATATAAGGAGGAATAAAAGGATAAAAACTCTCTCAAAATGTCCTCAATATCTGTCAGCAGAGTACCATTACTTGTTTCATGGCAGGACTTTGAATTTGATCAGGTTTAATGCATATATAATTAGCTAACAGTTGGCCAGATTTGTTTGCGTTAAAATGAAAATGTTTTTTCTTTTGAGATAAGTAATCCTGCTCCTTTACTAAGCATATAATTGTATTCATATCTATATTTATGAAGTTGACACTGATATTGCAGACCTCAAGATGAAATGAAGAGTCTTTCCAAAGTTGGTATGTGTATTTCTAAATAAGAAACGTGAGCATAAAATGATTTATTGTCATGAGCCATAATAGAAATTGTAACTCCTCGAATATAAGAATTAAACGCATCCCAGTTGACAATTTTGGAGTTATCCCATGGATTATTCTGCAAAAAATACTCAGTAATGACCGACCCAAAGTTTTCTAGAATTAGTTGGATTAAGAACGACATCAGAATTCATTCACCATCTTTTATTGGGAATCTGAGTATCAGAAAGAAATAAGGAAAAGGAGATTAAGGCATGATCAGAAATTGTAATATGGTGAGTAACTGATTCATTAAATCATATGGAATAGGTTACTTGAAGTCAATAGATAATCAATCCTAGAAAAAGAAGACTGGGTATTAGAATAAAAAGTAAATTATTTGTCAGTAGGATGTTCTAATCTCCAAAAAACAACCAACTTAGTAACAGAGAACAATGACTTCAAAGCAAAAAAGGATTTGTTTGGTCGAAATTTAAATGCAGAGAACGGTCCAGCAAAGGATCTGATGAGATTAAAATCACCACCCACAATAAGGGACAAGTTACCCAATTTTAGTATTTTAGTAGAAATGTACGACCAGAAAGAAGGATCATCTGATGTAGGGGCATATATGTTGACAAGATTTCAAATATGTATGTTTAATTTTTATTTGAGCTTAACATTAGTTGTATTTGTGCTTTATGGGAGAAAAGTATATCTACACAATTTTGACAGTTTGCAGCAGGAGATGAAACTATATTTCCCAACCATCCCTTAGACATAGTATTTAACATTTTCTCATCCATATGCGTTTCTTGCACCAACAAAAAAAACTACCATAAACTTCTTTAAATATTCTTAAATTTTATGTCTTTTAACAGGATGCCTCAACCCCTTAACATTAAAAGAAACCACAACTAACTTATTTGGTGTATCCATAGCACATTGTACTAGAGAGAAAGATAGATATAGAAAAGAGGAAAGTAGCCCATATAAAAAAGACAAAACAAGACATACAACTTATAAAGAGGTCGACCTCCAGGACTTCACATCAAATAGAGTAGTAGCAACGGAGTTACAAAGCAAGAGTAACGACCTTGTGTGCACCTGCTATAATGAATAGAATAACATCCTTTAATAAGGGGAGATACATTAGCCTGCAGGTCCGCAGGGTTGAGAGTCCATGGGAATAGGGTCATGCAAAACTTTAAAAATGAGTTGTTGTGGTTTAACCTGATGGGGCTTCCGAATAGAGGGGATTCTATGAGCTTTATCAATTTCAAACTGTTCTGGAAATTTGATGTTTAAAAGCTTGGGCAATACATTTTCTAATAAGAGACGACAACGCTGTCCCTCAACTCCCTCTAGGACATTAAATATGCGTAAATTGTACTGCCTATTTCTGTTTTCCAAATCCAATAATAATCATTGGAGAGAAGCAACCTGAGGTGTAAGTGGAGCCGTATTTGTAATAGAATTAGTATTGTCACGAATCTTATTCTCATTGTCTGCTACTTTCACAGATAGGGAGGCAATTTCTCTCTGAATATTTTTAATATCTGAGCATATGGTGTCGGTATTTGTATGAATAGCATGAATTTCCTCTAATATTTTTGATAATGAGGTGTCTTGTGAGTCTATAGCTTTAGACTTCGCAGGTGGTGGTAAAATAACTTGCTTCCATTTATTTGAGTGTTTGGACACGGATTTGGAATCCATGTTGTAACACAGATAGATATTAAATAGTAATAAATGAATTAAAATGTTGAAATGGCAGACAGTAGTGTAAATCTTGAAGTAAATATGGCTATTTTGGTGATATATCAATTTTAGTTAAAGAAATACAAAGCAAAGATCCTAAATAAAGTTTCAATGTTGAAATATGGAAAACAGGACAAAAAAAACCCTTTCAACTTGAGAAAGCAAGGGATTCAGGTAAACCAAGTTGTACAAAATCCCTTTAAGGGGGCGGTAAGCTTCTGAGAAGTGGAGGTATTGAGGAAGAAATGCGCGCCTCTACATCACTTCACATAGAGCCCAGCAGATGGAAGGCGCCTTGTCTGAGGAGACAAAGAAAGAGCCTACCGCACTGCGCACGTCCTCCAGAATTGACCTAAATCGCTCCTGCAGCTTGCCCAAAGAACAAAAAGGGCCTATAACTGCAGACAGTTCACCTAAAACTCTCCTACCGGCCGAAATAATTTGTCAGGAAAGCAGGTGAGCACGGAGCTCAAGTTGCAGCTGCCATCTTGCATTGCACGCGCAGCCGTCTCCCTACACCTACACTTTTGATGTTAGTTTCATACGCGTGCTTGAAATGCACACTAAAAAGTGGGTGGAAACTAAAGTCATTACGCCAACGGCCCGTATTTTGGCCAAAGTGATGTCAGGCAGAGCAGCGTGTGGCGCCGTGATGGAGCCGGTTGCCCCTAGGAGCGTGGGAGAGCTGTCAAACAATTTCAGGTCCAGCTGGCGTATGAGGATTTTCGAAAGGTGAGGAATCTTCAGGCAGATACTGTATGCACCAGAAAAAGTGTTACCATAGGTAAATAACCTGTTCTTCTATCCACCACTCTTTATCCCTTTAATTTTCATGTGCTCATGGTTCCTTTTGCATTTCAGGCTTCCCACTTGTAAACTACGGCATGCATGTAGTCATTTTGGAGGACTTTCGAAGAAAAAAGGGTAAGGTGTCCTTAACATGCTGAGGGGCACTCAAAAGCATGATAGGGTGTTGTGGGTCCTGGCAATGCCCACAGATACAATTACAAATTATGTCAGCCGAAATAGCCTTTGATAACCAGTCGCAGATTTTTCCAGCAATGTGCTCCTCTGATGCCAGATACACTTCCTTTAGCGTACAAAACTCCACTGCTTTTATATAGTACTCAAAATAGAGTAGATTTTTCTCTTTTCCACAAAGGAGCAGGAGGTATATCTACCACAACAGCAGACAGAAATTCTACTACTCAAATTCTAATTCTGGCCATTAGAAGTTTGGAAACAAATGGTCTGATTCTGAATTTGAGTTGCTGAATTTCCACCCATAATTATCGATGGGATGGCACAGATTTCCATTTTCAACAGGGTTTTATGTGCTGTTGCAAGTGTCCATTTTGGAGGAAATCTTCAGTGCAAAATCCACCAATGTTTATTTCTGATGGTATGATTTGTGGCTGTATGTGTGAGTGCTGAAAATGTATTCCTTATGTCTGGCAATGTTGCAAGTGCCCACATGCCTAGTCTAAGAACACGATGGGAGAGTTTACTGGCAAGTGGAGCATACCTAATTATTTTATTTATTTATTTTGAATGTTTTATATAGCGCAAACTTGACCTAGGTGGTATCAGAGCACTTTATAATTTGGGTGGGTATTACAAGAGTATATATAATCCAACAAAATAGTCGTGCAACCTAGTTAAGGTATGTGGGATACAGACTATGTAATCTCATTGTCAATCAGGTGGTAATCAATGAGCAGTAGGCCAGAGTTGTTTAAGGCAGGAACTTAGCCATAAGGATTTTTTTAACTTCTTTTTTTAAGGTAGTCGTGGAGGAAATTCTTCGGACTTCCGGAGGAAGAGCGTTCCAGATCTTGGGGGCAGCACCTGAGAAGGCTCTGTGACTCGTTCTCATTTTATGAAAGATCTGTGGTTTTAAAGAGCCATAAAACCTGCACTTCTTGACGGTCTGCAACCTCCAGGCAGTTCTAGTTTTTGAGCCAGATATGTGGGAGTCTTGAGATGTAGGGCTTTGTGAGTCATGCAGGCTATCTTCAGCTATATTCTGGCCTTGTATGGCAGCCAGTTTAGGGATTTGAGGGCTGCAGAGATGTGCTTGTTTCTTTTTGAATCAGTGAACAGTCTAGCTGCTGCATTAATGGAAGCTTTTAGTGGGGCCAAGCTATATTTGGGGAGTCCACAGAGCGTGTAACTACCATAGTCTAGCCTAGGCAGCCCCAGAGTTTGCACCGCCATCTTGAAGTCCTCTTGTGGAAGGAAAGGTTTTAGATTCCTTAGGGTGTTCATTTGGTGTTTAGCCCCCTTGCTTAAATTGCTAATATGATTCTGCATGCTCAGGTGCTTATCCAGTGTGATTTCGACGGATTTCACAGAGTCGATAATGGGGGAGTGCAGTTGAAGGCAGTAAGATGTTTCAGCCAGTGATTGATCTTTGGGGTGCGATTAGGCGGTGTAATGAGAAGGAGTTTTGGAGGTGTTGAGCATGAGGTGGCTGTCAGTTAGCCAGTTTTGAGTATTCAAAAGGGTAGAGTTGAGTGAGAAAAGTCTTCAGGGGAGGTGATTTTCAGAGTGGAGTGTCATCCGCATACATATGGAAGAGGATGTTTGCGGCACTCAGAGCATTTGCCAAAGATTCTAGGAATAAATTGAAGAGTATCGTTGATAGTGCTGACCCCTGTGGAACCCCCCACGAGACTGAGAAGGGCTGGGATAGGGATTGCTTTAGCTTGACTTTTTATGATCTATCAAGGAGGAAGGACGTAAACCATCACAATACCGACCCTGAAAAGCCCATCCTATGTTCATGGCTGGATAAGTGATTGTTGTGGTTAACAGTGTCGAAGGCCGAAGACAGGTCAAGGGGAATCAGGAGGCATGATTCGTTGTGGTCTAGCATAATCAAAATGTCATCCAAAATGTGAGTGAGAGCAGATTCTGTGCTGTGGCCTCTTCGAAATCCGGATTGATATTGGTCAAGAAGTTTGAAATAATCCATGTGTTCACAAAGTTGCATCTGCACGCATTTTTCCAGCAGTTTAGCCAGCGTGGGGATGGTGGAGATGGGCCAGGAGTTATTGAGATCAGATCTGTCTACATTCGTTTTTTTAGAATGGGGGAGATCTGCACTACTTTTAAGCAGTTGGGAATCGTGCCTTGTGATAGTAAGGCACTGATAATCTGTGTCCAAAGAGGGAGGTTGATATCCTTGATATCTTTGAAGATGGGTGGTGGCAGCAGGTCGGTGAAATGATTAGACAGGTTGATCACAGGTAGAGTGTTGTAAATATCTCTTTCACGGACGGGGCTAAAGGAGGACCAAGAGGCGTCGTACTTAGTGCCAGTATTGGTACCTTTGATGACGTTTCCTTGTAAGGTCACTAACATCTCATGGCAGTATTTTATGGCAGTGTGAGTGGCTAGTCTGCATAATTTCTGACAGAGTTTCTTCCTCACCATGGCGGATTGGATGCCGGTCACACTGGAACTGGAGAAGTTTCGATCAAATGAATTTTTTGCTAGCGATGAAACTCAGAATGAATTGGCTGTTTAATCCACCAACTTAGTATAATGATAACTCTGCTAGTTATTGGACAATCTAGTGTTGCTACTGGCCTCTACATCAGGGGCTAAGCCTTCACACCAGCGGCCAAATGGGTGCTGACTCTAAAACCGAGCACTGTGCCTTCATAATCAAGTAAATATTGTTTTACTGAGCTAGCAAGAAGAATCACTTTAAGAATTATTTTTAATTTCTCCATAAAGCCCCGTAATTGGTAAAATAAACACTGAATTAAAAATATCTGTTTAACTGCGAAAATATAATTCTGCAAAAACACAAGTGTCAACCAAGAAAAATTCTTTAAGTCCCTCTGGGGAAGTTCAATCTTTACCACAGACCTGGAGAAATCCTCCAAAAGCGCTGACCATTTCTTATTTCCTTGCCTTCACTTTGATATCAGGTAGTACCTTCACCCACTTCTTTTAGCATCCCTACCTCGACCATTTGTTGAACCTTTGCTTTTGCTCACCATTTCGGAGTGAATGCTTAGCCCACCTTTGAGGGCTGCTGCCAGCTTGGAGGCTGATCGACCATCGGCAGCTCGGACTGAGGAACCACAAGCTTGTCGCTAAACATTGTTCAGCATAGTTGGGGTCGCAAGGGACTTCCTGGCACTAGGTGAGGCAATCCTGGTTCTACCAAGCCCAAGATGAGCACACCCCCACCTATTGGATATTACTATACCCCCGGTCACGCAAAGTTCCTGTTTAGCCTACTCATCCATTTTGTAAAGTCCTCCCACTCAATGACCCTCCCCCCCCTCCTCCCCATCCTCTTTGGGGGAGCCATCTTCCTTTCCTCTCGGCCACCACTCACCTCGTTGCTCTCCTACACTGGTGTCAGGTAACCCTGACTCATGTCTTAGCCTGGATCTCTACCTTGTGGCCTAAATGAGAATCTGTCCCTACCTTGTAGGCTTAATCTTTTCTACACAAGAATCGAGCTACACTGCCTGTATTGTTTTGGGCTGTAAGAATGACCTACTGCATTTAAAGCTCTGCATAATCACTCGGTCTTTGTTCAATATTCATTCTTTTTAGAAGAACGGAGCCTTGGTCCTTGCTTAACACCCCAGCTTTTGCTTCCTCATTTGAATTTTTTTGTGTACTCCTCTGGGTAATTAGCCAGTAATTAGCCACTGGGTAATTAATTAGCCCTATGTCTGACTGAGGGCCTATTACTCGTATTCTCTCTAGCTATTGACGGTCGTATTAACGACTTCGGAAGGAAATCTTTTACGCCTCAATCTGTCTGCCTTGTTCTCTAGTAGTAGTTTTACCTCTGCTCTTTAATCGTCTCATACAGCTTCTGCTACAGTCTAAACACTCCACTTCTTACTACACTCCACTCTTCGTTTCACTCCTTCACCACTCCAGGCTCTAGCCTTTAATGTTCTCACGTACGTCACTCCACAAATTTTTAACCTTCCAGAAGAATGTAGCTTAAAATGCTACCCCACAAACCTCTCGACACAACATTGGTTAAGTATGGCCCTAACGCATGGACTATTGACTACACTATGAATATATCTCCAAGAATGTGAAATAGAATCTCAAACACAATCTAATAAAACAGCACCCAGAGACATTAATTGCTGATACCTACCATAATTTGACAAATGGCACCAAGAAAACAAATTTTGTCTTCTATTCCAAACGCCCAGATAAATGGAAAAACATCTTCCTTCTCCTCCTTCAGGTGACCAAGTCTATCAAGATACCCCATGGAACAAAACTAACGATGTCCCCCTCTTCATCTTTCAGAGGTGACATTGATATATCCATTTTCAAAACAGGAAACATTCTTATACAAGTGACCGGTCCTCACCTCTACCTGTTTGATCAACACTTTCTGTCATTTTTCAATCCTCTCACTATTCAGAGCGATCTGTCCCTACCGCCATCATCATCCCAACTTATGGCACTCACCACAGGCCTGATCCGACTTTGCCCCCTCTAATTCACTTTCCTTCTTGGAGTCTCCCACTGCCCGGACTTGTTACCTTACTTCCCACATCGTCACACACAGCACTCAAGCGATCACCGGTGGGACCTTTCCTGTGCTCATCCTAATCAGCAGTCTCTTGGTCTCTAATCGCAACAGTGGTCACCACAAACCTAGCTACTCGAGCCCCATCGCTAGTCCAGCTTCACCTGAACCGTCAGAAGACATACCCCTCCCTACCAATAATGACCCTATTCAACCCACCTGGACAGCCCATAAACATAGTCCCAATAATAAGGAGCCATCCCATAACAAAACACAATTTGCTCCTCTATTCCTAGGACTGGAATCATATCCTCCCTCTCCCAATGCAGGAAGCTGCAATCCCTCTCTCACATAGATCTTGCCTTGGATGGAACAGAAACTTGAGTCCCTGGTGCATGATATAACACACCTACAACTTGACATCACAAGACGGGCTAAGCTTTCCAGCTTTCTCACACCAGAGAGTGAGAAGTTACCTCCACACTCAGGCTTTCCTTCCACAGCCTCTAATCACATCTCCCGGCCCTAGACTCCTGTACATTGTCTACCCCACAGATCCCATTGTGCCCTCCGTACCCTTTCTGATCTTGAAGCCGCTGCTCTCAGCGAATCCTACCTTACTAAGTCCCAAACTAGGTTTACCGAACCCCCGTTTACAATCCCAGTTATTGTGAGCGCAAATAGAATCTCCATAACCATAAACGAGTCCAGACCGCCAGCTCAATTCTCCACCATCTAAACACTACCTTCCTCTAAAAAGAAATCCCAGCCCTCTCTCTTGCATGAGCCTAAACTGTAGAAAAGCTGCCAAACACGCTACGGATATTGCGGAATCTATTCTTAGGGAAAAAATAGATATCGCTTTCCTCAATGAGTCATGGCTAAATGAACACGCCTCTCCTATACTTGACCTGCTAACACCTCCTGGGTACACCTTCATTTAACAAGACAGACCAAAAAGATCCGGTGCAGGCCTAGCCATAATTCACAAATTAGGAATACAACTCAACACTTTAAATAAGGCAGATTACTCGTCCTTCAAATACCTTGGGGCTGAACTTATAAGCAAAGACTTCCTTCCTATCAAATTCCTCACCATCTACCACCCACCAGGTGATCGAGCCCTCTTTACAGAAGAGCTATCTGACCTAATTACTTGGTTCTCCTTAACTGACATGAAAGATGTGTTCCTAGGCGATTTCAATATTCATTGGAAAAACCCAGATGACACCTCAGTCCGACTACTTACGAACCTTCTTGAAATTCACAATCCAAATCAACTCTGCAATAAACCAACACACCAAAGGCTCCACTCTTGATGCGATTGTCACAAAAAATGACCTGATCGCCATCAGCTCGATCGCTCCTATTGACTGGTCTGACCACCATCTTATCCTTTTCAATATCAAAACCCCAGTCAAAACCCTACTTGAAGTTATTAAGAAACTAAAACAGTTAACCAGAAATATCAAAAAAGCCCCTATTCTTGAACTTGAATCTAAGATTTGTGAATAACTACAACGTCCCCCCCCTCTCGTACACTGCTGGAGACCTCACTACACAATACAACACATCGATCTTGGAGGTTCTTGATCAATTGGCCCTGCCTAAACTAAAAACAACTGAGATCAACAAAATCTAAATCGTGGTTTAATGCTGATTTAAACTGTGAAAAAAGACTGCTCAGACAAGCTGAAAGGACATGGAGACAAAACGCCTCGACAAAACACCTAGCATTACTTAGAACAACCAGGCTCTCATACAAGAAACACATCTTTAGGAGAAAAAGCCTCCTTCTTCCGCAAACTATCGGACCTTGGAAAGAATCGACCCAGGGAGCTCTTTAACAACGTCAAACGCCAAACCACGCCTTCACCCCCTCAAATTATACTTTCTACAAATGAACGCTGTGAAGAAATTGCTAGCTTTTTCTCTGACAAAGTCGCCAAAATTGAGCAATCCTTCTTACAAGTCTCCATTCTTCCCTATGCCCTCACCACCTGCAGCAACCCACCTCCGCCCACGGCAGCTCCACCTGCATATCCCACTTTTGACCAAACAACCCCTAAAGATACTAAAGGCTACCTTAGTCACTTAAAACTGAAAAATAAAACCAACTACGTTGACTTCAAACCCTTGACTGAATTGGAAGTCTTCAATATAATCACGACTTTAAACCCTTCGGCCCACATCCCACTATGGTCAAAAATCTTAACCACATCATTGCCCCATTCTGGACTCTAATCATCAACTCTTCTCTCTCCATGGGCTGTGTACCAATCACTCTCCGACTAGGTCACATTACACCCATCCCCAAAATCCCCAGGCTACCCCTAATGATTTCAACAACCTGAGACCTATCTCCAACCGCCTGTTCGTAGCCGAAACGTTGGACAAATGTGTCTTGCAACAACTTGATCATCATATACGTAAATTCTCCCTCTTTGACACCTTCCAATCCGGTTTCACAAAAAGATGTAGACCTGAAACTTGGTTACAATTGGCATAGTCTATTATCACACCTTGTAGGGAGAGAGACCTTGTTTGTGATATATGTCCGGACAAGTACCAAGTACTCTACACTCTACACTGACCTGTGTCTTGGTTACCTTATTCCCTTCTCCTAGGTTCCCATTTGACACATGGCGAGATCGTTTTCCATAATACATGTGGCAAGTAACAAATGCACCCACCACATTGTGTAGATAGTTAACATTTCATTAGGTCCTGAAGAATTGCCAAGGATCACTAAGACCGCGAGGCATGAAACATGTTGACCACCACAGAAGAGCATAGCTAAGCCGAACCCTCACGTCAGTTAGCTGCCACTCTGTTTTTTTTTTTTTGTTTTTTTTAATCATGTGGATAGCCATTCCCAATAAAGTCTAATTTTTGGATTATCCAACTTGTTTTAATCACCTACACGCATTCACATCTACACCACTAGACCCCTCACACGCACTACACCATACGGCCAGGAACAGAAGATCTCCGCTTAAGAGCCCCTTTAAGGGTGCCCATCGGGTATTGCAGCGCCGACCCGACGAGGAGCAGGTCCATATGATGAAGCATGACACCTAGCTTGCTTGGTGTGTGAGGACCCTAGTTCTGACTAGAGGAACTCCTTTCCTCTTTCACACGGTCTCTTTGTCACTTACACCCTCTCTCTCCCTCTATCCTGAGGAACTGCATACTCTCCATTCTTTTGATGATTAATTGGGCCCGTATGCTGGACCTCCTTTTATAAGCCCACTAGTCCCCCTCATTGATAATATAGTTTATGCACGGGTCACCCCCCGTGGGATGTCGTACAGGTTACCATACGGTGCCATTTGCACTGAGTGGACCCCACTTGTTTCAAAACCTCCTTATAACTGATAGGTAGGTGAACAAAACCAACCTATCATGGAGGACAACCTAGGACTCCGCTTCAATGATGAAGCTGTAACTGATATTTTAAGGAAAACTCCCTCCCTTCTTGGGGCAGGGGGGTCTGTGGCTTCAGGGTCACAATCAGAAGACTGGACTTCACTTACAGCATTAAAAAGGGAATGGGTCAAAATTACGCTCCATGGGGCATTGATGACGGAATACCTACGAGCCAATATTGCTCCTAGTGGACTTATAATCAACGTTTTTCCGAGGTTATTTCTGGAAGACCCCACATTTAAAAAAGACTGGTGCCTGGTCGCTTGGAAATGCACCAGAGACCTCCTGGTTCTCATTATTAATACGGCCCAACGGCTAGCAGATGCCCTATTAGCAAGAATACAGGCGGCAGAGGGCGCACTTAAATCCACTATCCAGAGCACTGCTTTCAAAGCGAAATTAGCGGAAATAAACAGTGAGATTACTGATAGCAGGGAATATCTACTCAAACAAAAAATAGCTAAATTACAGAAGGACATTCAGAAATTCGACAAGGAGAAGATCTATCCCTATTTGAAAGCAGATTACCAGACAACCAAGAATAGCTATTCATCTGACGACAGCTCCGATAACTCAAGAAGGGGATCAACAAATAGTGACTCGAGCACAGGCAGTTGGGGGCGGTAATCAGCAAAAAAGGAATTATCCACCTTCCTACCCCCATTATAATAATACACCAGCCTACACAGGTCCACCACAACCACCTTTTTGGCAGTTCCCATGTACCCGCATGGACAGCCCCAGTTCTATCCCCCTGGCAACCCTCCTTTTTTAGACAGAGGTTGGGGCAGAGGAAGAGGGTGCAAAAGAGGGGCCCCAAAGGTAGTTCAGTGGCAGGATCAGGAACAATTCCCGTCGGCACCCAGGGGCAGGAACAGAGGAAAAAAGAACTAGTGGTCAATTTGTACCATAGACCCTTGAGTGTTCTGGAACAAGCGGTCCTTGAAAGAGGACTGGGATATTTCCCTACACCCAGAACAGACAGATTTAGAGACAACTGTGAAATTCATGAATTCCTCAGAAAAATACGCTTGAAAGCGTTTTTCCAAGACCAACCAATTGTTGAGTCTACAGACACTGGTTTACGTAATCCGTCTACATTTACTCCGACTAACAGTATGGTCCCCCCGGAAGTATTAACATTTGAGAAGGCTGTTCTTCGTGAGCTGGACACGATTCCCGCAAATCACACCTTTCACAATATGTCCAATGCGGAATTGTCAGCTGCGAGAACCTTAGCCAATGACAACAGCATCACTATTAAACAAGCAGACAAGGGGGGTGCTACTGTGATACAAAATACCATTGACTACGACTGCGAGTGTAGACGACAACTTGATAACACAACTTACTACACTCCTATCTCGATTGATCCCACACCAAGACTCACCACCAAGATTGCTACCATCACTTTTGAGGCAGATAGTAATGGGTGGATCAGTAGGAAGGAGGCCAAATTTCTCATTAAGAAGGATCCCAAGACCCCCTACTTTTACACGTTGCCTAGAATTCATAAGGGCACCACACCGGTCCCAGGACGCCCTATTGTATCTGGAATAGGTACACTTCTGGAACCCCTGTCCAGATTTGTAGACCATTTCTTACAACCTTTGGTCAAAAACACCCCCTCTTATATCCGTGACACTACGGATATCCTACAGGTCATATAGGAGATACATGACACGAGTGACATTGACCTATTGGTCACGCTGGATGTGGAAGCCTTATATACTAATATCCCCCAGCGTGCCACATTAACGGCAATTGAGAATGTCCTCATGAGAGAAGAATGGACTTCTCCTACCCCTATCTCCTTCATAATGGAATGTGCCACTTTGGCACCAACGGAGAATTACTTTGAATACAATAAACAACTGTTTCACCAACCGCAGGGCACTTCAATGGGGAGCACCTTCGCCCCTAGTGTGGCCTGCATCTACATGGCCACCTTTGAGGAAGAAGTCATCAGACACCCCAACAACCCCTATATCAACAATTTCACCTTGTGGAGGCACTTCATAGACGACATACTAATCTTCTGGAAGGGGAACCACCAGACTTGTCTAGCCTTCTGCGAGTGGATTAACACACAGAACCAATTTTTGAAGTTCACTCATACAATTTCAGACTCCCACGTGCCCTTTTTAGATCTGAAGGTGACACTTCATGATACAGGACATAGCACCACATTATACAAGAAACCAACAGACAGGAATAGCTTGCTTTTATATAGTAGCCACCACCCTAGGGCCCTCAAGGACAATTTGCCCTTTGGGCAGTTCCTCCGTATCAGGAGGAACTGCAGTTCCACTAGTGACTATTTGACTGAAGCTCACCACCTGAGTTCCAACCTTAGACTAAGAGGTTATCCTGAACGTCAGGTCAGAAACTCACTTAAGAGGGCACGCAATAATCCACGAGAGGTCCTACTACAACCCAGCAATAGGGAACATACAGATACTTTGACCTGTGTCACATCTTTCACTCCTGACTCTACATGCATAAAAAGCATACTAAAGAAACATTGGGGAATCCTAACTACGGGTGACCTCACCATTGCCCCCCCCCCATGTTTTGCCTTTAAGCAAACACAAAACCTGAAGGATATCCTCATCAACACGAGACCAAGACACATTACCCACAAGGAGCAAAGAACTCTATGGGACCTTCCCCCGGTGAGAGGTCACTACCCTTGTGGCTCATGTGCTGTGTGCCACCAAACTGCAGTGACAAAAGAAGTGATTTTTAAAGACTCTTTCACTTGGAAGATCCAGAGACACACTAACTGTAACACTACTCATTGTATCTATCGAATCACCTGTCCGTGTGATAAGAGATACGTTGGCATGACCCTTAGACCAGTCAAGACACGCATAACAGAACATAAAAGCAATGTGAGATGCCAAAAGATCACCACCCAACTCTACACTCACTGTAAAGAAAATAACCACAAACCAGACTCCCTAAGATGGCTAGTGCTTGAGTCCCACCCTAGGATCACGCATAAGGCACTGTTCAAGATAGAACAGAGATGGGTACATCGTCTTAGGGCAGACCTTGAAGGCCTTAATGACCAAGTCCATGGGCGGCACTCAATGATAGATAGTTTTCCATCCATGGTCACTCAGTTTTCTGTTATACCACCCTACACGGAGTTTCCCTCCTTTCTCGCTTTACTGCCCTGTGACTACTTCCCCCCACTGGAAGTTAAGCGTTATTCCTTTTCACCTAATTATGTGAACACTATGGAGGTCTACTTTCATTTACCACAACTAGATACCGCAGTGGTAGGCCCCCCTTTTTTCTAGGTGGGGCACTCAGGACTTTATATATTGTTCCAACATGAACATCTAAAGATTGGTGTCGCTTATTTACTGACCGCCATTTATCATACATTCACTACATACTTTGGCCACCCACATTAGATCATGTTTGGTAGATCGCGATTGTGATGCTTTTTCCCTTAATCTTGGTAAAACCACCACCGATGACCGGCATTTGCCCGATGTACATTATGACAACCACATCTCAAGATGGCCGCCGTCTTCGACGTACCAACACCATACACTCAGCTTTACCCTTCACGCTTTGACGTAGAACACACCTCCTGGATGCCGGCCCGACCCCTCCCACATCGGTTAGTATTTCAGCATGGGAATCATACCTGTGTTGTCCTTCCCGGTTTGAGCGGCGCCTGGGTAGGTTAACGGCCCATTCCGGCAGCACCTAATACGCGAGTATTACGACAATGTTGATGTGTCTCCGTTCTCTTGCGGCGGGTGTTGGCAGCGGTATGGGTGTGCATCCGTGACCTACGGGTACGGCGGTTTTCGCCGATTGAGTCTTGTACTGTGCTCGCGAGTGGCAATTGATACGCAGTGGTCTCTGCCTTCTAGCGAAGGTTTCAATACTTGGCGGCGTCAGTGGGTTGTACCAGCTGGGTGTCAGTCACACCTGCCGCATATGATGCTTGACCCATTACGGGTGACGGGGTTCCCCAGGTTCGCGACTGTGCATCTACGACACAGTATTACTCCCCACATGTGGGCCTCTCGGATGCATAGGTTGTGCACCGGTTAATCCCCGGACATCACTTTGAGGTGTGGCAATTGCGTGGCGGTGTACGTGCACTGAATAATGTCTTTATAGCACCAACTGGAAAACACGATGTCCCGGCTGGATGTTGGGTGTACCACCGTTGCGCCTCATTTTGACTCTCACTAGTTTTGGGGGGTCTCCTCTGTGCTCAACCACGTGTCTGTGTCATTGCTCATATGTTACCCCTGTCCACATGAACTGACCGCACTTTGGGCGACACCTCTTTACTTGTCCTTACACTACGTGTTGGGCTAGCTGCCCTGTGTTTTATACTTTTTACTTTTTTCTTCCAATAGGACACCAGAATCTTGGTGTCCCGGTAGCGCAGCGAACACGGACAGAAGCAGGGTTATACACTCTAATAGGCGAGTGCCCTGCAACTCCATGATGTGAATACTAGTCCTTCACTGCAGCTACTACCGCACATCCAGTCTTCTGATTTTAAATGGTTCTTGTTTTTAATCTCACATTCACGTATAGTAATTTCTATACTCTATTGTTTGATTACCTACACTTGGTTACAATTGGTATAGTCTATTATCACACCTTGTAGGAAGAGAGACCTTGTTTGTGATATATGTCCGGACAAGTACCAAGTACTCTACACTGACCTGTGTCTTGGTTACCTTATTTCCTTCACCTAGGTTCCCATTTGACACATGGCGAGATCGTTTTCCATAATACATGTGGCAGGTAACAAATGCACCCACCACATTGTGTAGATAGTTAACATTTCATTAGGTCCTGAAGAATTGCCAAGGATCACTAGGACCGCGAGGCATGAAAAATGTTGACCACCACAGAAGAGCATAGCTAAACCGAACCCTCACGTCAGCTAGCTGCCACTCTGTTTTTTTTTTGTTTTTTAATCAAGTGGATAGCCATTCCCAATAAAGTCTCATTTTTGGATTATCCAACTTGTTTTAATCACCTACACGCATTCACATCTACACCACTAGACCCCTCACACGCACTACACCATACGGCCAGGAACAGAAGATCTCTGCTAAAGAGCCCCTTTAAGGGTGCCCGTCGGGTATTGCAGTGCCGACCCGACGAGGAGCAGGTCCATATGATGAAGCATGACACCTAGCTTGCTTGGTGTGTGAGGACCCTAGTTCCGACTAGAGGAACTCCTTTCCTCTTTCACACGGTCTCTTTGTCACTTACACCCTCTCTCTCCCTCTATCCTGAGGAACTGCATACTCTTCATTCTTTCGATGATTAATTGGGCCCGTATGCTGGACCTCCTTTTATAAGCCCACTAGTCCCCCTCATTGATAATGTAGAACTGAAACTGCCATGTTCAATATATCTGATGACATCTACAGATCCTTAGACGAGGGAGATGCTTGCCTTCTTATACTGCTTGACCTTTCAGCGGTTTCGACACCGTTAATCACCCAGCCCTACTTGAATCTCTGAATTTTCACTTTGGTATCAATGGCATCGTCCCCAAATGATTCACATCCTTCCTATAAAAATGTTCACAACAAATCAAGATAAACTCATGTCTGTCTGGGAGTGCCGCAGGGCTCGATTCTCTCCCCCTCCCTTTTCAATCTCTCCATGGAACCCCTTACAGTCATCTTGAAGCAAGCAGGGATCAAATATCACCTTTATGCTGATGACACTCAAATTTACTACAAAATCAAATTACCCGGTGACATTCGACATCTAAACGCCAATCAGAACAAGATTCCTTCTTGGTTTTACTCTGATCACCTAAAGCTAAACCCCAACAAAACAGAAATAATTCTGTTCTCCCCCAAATGCAACTATCTTCCCATTCACGAATGGATCAGTGACCTGAACGCTTTAAATTGCTCTCTCATTCCATACAACTCCGCTAAATCGCTGGGCCTCTGTTTGAACAACAACATGTTAATGAAAGAGCACATTAAAAACTCTGCCAAAGGAGCGCTTTACGCCCTTAAACACCTCAAGAAGCTTAAACCATTCATCACCGCAGATGATTTCAAGATTGTGGTGAAATCTCTAGTTCTCTCCAAACTAGACTATGGAAATGCCATTCTCACTGGGATGGCAAAATCTCACCTTGCATCCCTTAGATCAGTTCTAAACATGGTAGCCCAGCTTAGTACTGATGTCAAATGGTTTAAACACATCACACCTGCTCTCAAGAGCCTCAACTGGCTTCCTATTGAAGGAAGATGTACTTAAAAGACTGCCTGTATCATCCAAAATGCCCTTCACTCACATTCTCCAAACTACTTAGAAAATAAGCTTACGAAAGCAGGAACTTTTAGACCATTGAGAAGCTCCAACCCACTTTTGCTCCTACCTCTCAATCTAAAAAAATCATCTACCAAGTCTCGCTCGTTTTTCTGGAAATGCTCTGAGCATCTGGAATTCTCTACCTAGGGATCTGCGGCGCAACCCCTCCTTCCCTGGCTTCAAAAGAGAGCTGAAACTCCTTCTCCTCAACAAATACTTTAATTCTTAGACTACTGTTCTTGGTCTATTATCTCAGCTCAGGACTGAACCTTATGTCATAGTCGGCTATTTGCTTGTTTGTTAACCCCTTCAGTGCCCATGACGAGCTGGACTCGTCATGGGCTGCGGTGGCGCTGTGCCCATGACGAGTCCAGCTCGTCATGAACTCCGCCCGCTAATGGAAGGCGCGGCACTGGGCGGGGAAAGGGGCGGGCATGCAAGGGGTTAATGTGCTGTGTTGTGTACTATTATCTACTGTGTCTCGCCTCATATGTTTATTGTGTTCCTGATTCACTGGATTTGCTCCCGATCATGTAAAGCACTGACACCTTCAGGTCTAGCTAGCGCTATATAAAACTTATATAGAATTAAAAAAATGTTTTAAAAAAATTCTGAGAAAAAGTCACCATAAATCCTATGTCTTCTTCTTGCTTGTGGGAACTTGCCATCCACGTTATTGAGAATTGCCAACTTCTACTGCATGCTGGTAGGTCCTTTCCAGCTCCAGCTCTGCAGATGAACTGTGTTCAATAAAATAAAACTCAATAACACTTAATTTTCTTGAACCCTGGCCTGCTACTGTAAACTTGAATGACTGCCTATTACAACTTTTATTTTAGTACCTGGGTCCTCTGAAGAGCTTTCCTTGGTTATTAGCAAATAATAATTTCTAGTTAATTAAGACATATTAGTTTTAATCTTATTGGTCTGGAAATTAGATTATTTGAACTGTTTTTCATTGCGTATTTTATTTATTGCATTGGCAATCATACTCTTCAACGTTAAACTCCACAAAACCACCGAGTAAAAGATTATGGTAGCGTAGATCGACTTTGGAGCCCCTTAAATTGGTCTATCGCATCTACCCAGCAAGTGCCCTCCTTTTATTTGAGCAGTGTATAATTATGGAGGCCTAGACGGAATGCATCATCATTTGGCACATTACACATTTATTACTTTCTGTCAGTCCATTGCACAGGCACACTCATTCTACACCTCACTGGCTCATCAACCTGCAACAGTGCGTAGTAATCACTACAAATGCACAAGGGGACCTCGGCTGCTTAACCCTGTGGTCTAGAGTGAGTGAGAGGCAATGCTTGGTACATTGAAAACTTAGTAACACAAGAAATTATTTGATGTTTCGTGGGAACAAGCGAAACGCCTAAAATCATGACTGCTGTTCTAATAAAATGTCCACGTGCTACTAAAACGCTTTGCTTTACTCGAGCAAGAGGTGCTGAACTGCAAAACGTTAGAACGAGTGGTGTTATTCTGCCTAAAGGTGCACACCAATTAAGGGTTTCATTTGAATGTTCAGCCCCATGGTACAGACATTAAGCATGTCCTGAAGGATTCTGAGCCTGAGGAGCTGTTAGACGCCGACTTCTTGGCCATCCTGTCTGACAGGGGCGTGCCAGCCAGTGTCATCTGGGACCAAGAACCAAACAGCACATTCAACGAAGTCTACTTTAGACAACATCCAGGGAGATGAAATGCCAAACTACAGGTCTCCCTTCGAGACAGAGCATGTGCGCTGTTTAGAGCCGAGACCTAAAAAGAAAGAAAACAAGCACTGGCAGAGCCAATAGGTCTGGTTTTGACTGTCATCTTTTGGCTTTGCCCATATTTGTCAAAGTTTTTGTAACTCTGAATAAGTGGATTACTGTTTGTGTGTATGTGCAAGAGCAGAATGCCATCACTCACAGAGAGGTAAGCTAATGGCTAAAGTGGGTTGACCCATTGCCAAATGCGGTATGATGTAATGGGCGGAAATAAAATATGAATGACACAACAAGAGACCAATGGGAGAGATGGGATGGTAAAACGCCCCGTGCATTAAGTACATTATAAAATTGTATTAACACCAGAAATCTTGGCTAACAGCAGACACTAAAAGCAGAAGTGTGGTACGAAGCGCTATATGCAGAACAAGTTATTAGTATTTGCAGTGTTGGGGAGGACATCAGTCCGAGTCTGTATGCAAAACAAGTTATTAGTCAAGTGTTGGGGGGGGGGGGCAATGAAATAGAGTCTTTAGCAGTAAGGAGGGACACCTGGAGAGGGAATGACTAGGCAGGGGCGTTTAAAGCCACATAACCCCATCGACACTATGTGCTACAAAGTGTGACGAATACAATGGTAACAGTACATAACATAGAAGCTGTACCTGGTGGTCAAAGCGCAGGTGGCGGGTAGGAAGCTGCATTAGCCATGTTCTCTTTTAATGAATGTCTCTGCTTAGAAGCAGTTTCAGAGATGATGGCCTCGGTAGCCCTACTGCGAGCAATACCTAGAGCTGGCTGCAGATTATTGAGCGTCTCAGTCTATCCATCGGTCAGCTACAACTGTTCAGTCAGTGTGCAGACGAGCATCCAGGAAAGCCCTCCTTGTGCAGCATGCATGCTGTGTCTGCAGTATATTTTTAGCCAATGATGCAGAATACATTTCTTTTAAGGGGCTTGCAAGTATCCATAAGCCAACTGTGCTGTCAACAGACCAACCAGCCAGAGGCCATGCTGTGGAAGATGTTGGTTCACGAAGACCCTGCTCGGCGCTGCGATAAAAAGTGCTTTTTGCGCATTGGGTGTGATTGTATCCATAAGTGTCTCATGTGCTGGTGAGTATGTGGTGTGGGTTTATGTGGAAAGTCCACTATCTGCAGCAGACTGCCCTCTCTTTAGCCAACTAGCCCAGGCTGTAAATATTGAACATTCCTGTGCGTCAGCCAGACCATAAGACATGTCTCGACTACAGGGCATGCCCTTTATTTTTGTGTCGTAATTGTTCATTGCAATAGAAGTGTACAACAGCGTTTCAAATGCAGATGGAATGCAACAGTGAACCACAACATTGAATGGTGCAATATCAAGGAAGAACACGAGGGGGGAGAGATGGAGAGGAGCGGAGTGAGGAGGGGAGAGGAGTGGCAGGGGTTGTAAGGGAGAGGGCGCAGGTCAATAACAAAGACCTGGTATCCGGCCTTTCGCCCCATTGCTGTTTGCCGGACCGCTGCTGTTGATCGTGGCGCAGTGGGCATTGACATTTTTCTCATTACAAGCAGTGTGGCGGCCCTTTTGAAATGTCATCTCAGGAGGTAGGGGAAGGGGGGCAATTATGCCTGGGGTTTAAAGGCAATGCAGGTGTGGAGAGGGCAGGCCTAAGTGGGGGGGGGAGACCGTTGTCTATGTCGCAAGGTGGGGTAGACCGCAAGTCCCAAGCCATGAAGAAAAATGCCTCAACAAGGGGGGAGGGGTGGGGGGGGGGGGTCAGGGAAGGAGTAGCAGAGTGGGTGTAGGGGAAAGGGTCGGGGTGGAGAGGAAGGGGGCATCTTATGTCCCTAGGGTAGTGGTGCCCAGTGCGCACATGTACGGCATCAGGGGTGTCCGCCAATGGGAGGAAGATCTGTATATCGGCGTGCCCAGCAGTGTGAAGGGGATGGGGAGTAAAAGAAACGGGGGCGGAGGGGTGGTAATGATGGAAGGAATACAAAGAGGGGAGAAAGAGGGGCAGGTGAGAAGGGGGAACCACGTGGGAAGGAGAGGGGAGGGGACGATGGGGGGGGGGGGGGTTGTCAGTGGGGGAGGCAAAGGTGAGTTTGGAAGCCGAAGACCCAGCCCGGGGGAAGAGAGAGAGGGGGCCTATATCATTGTGCCGGGTGATGGGCTGTCTGCTGTGCTCATTTAAAGCGTGAGGTGTGCAGTCAACTTTAGGGAGCCTCCTGGAGGAAAAGAGCCCACGTCTGGGTGAACACCTAGGTCTGGTCTTGCATGCCATAGAGGACGCATTCATAGGACACTGTCTGTATCATTGCCACCATCCAGGCTTCCTGAGAGGGGGTTATGGAGGAGCACCACTGGCGAAGGATGCAGGGCTTGACTTTGGACAGCGCCGTGTGTAGGAGGCGGCGTTGCAGTCGTGCTAGATCAGGCGAGCCTCAAAGATCATGTAAGAGGTTAACAGGTGGAGTGAGGGGGAGTGGAGAGGCAAGGACATCCCCAGGATGTCCCCAACGTAGGTCCAGAAAGATTGAATTGAAGGGCAGTCACAAAGGATGTGGGTATGGTCGCATTGGGTAGCTGCGCACCTCCAGCAGTTTGAATGAGGTAGGAGACCAGCCCTTTGTAGTTTTTGTGGGGTCATGAAGCATCTAGAACAAGCAAAATTTCAATTGGGCTTCCCATGTGCTTTTGTCCAGCACAGGGCATGCCCTTTAAAGTCACAGCCATACCATAAAAGCTAGCAAACTGTGAAAAAAACGAAACAAAAAGACATAGAAATATAAACAATATCATATGGGTTAAGCGTTTTTGTTTTCAGTGCAATAATGAAATGGAACACTCGCCATGTAAAGCAATCATTCTTACAACAGTCATTCAAATAAAGGACAAGGAACACAAGCAAAAGTAAACATGGGCTAGAAAGGAAGAAAAAAATAGTCCCACATAACAAACACATAAACAACCAAAGCATAAAGGTACAGTACTTGGGTCGTGCTCCTTCACAGGTAACAAAACATAAATAGGAAGGATAAACATTCACCACTAGCAAGTAAGCATTTTTAAAGGACAATGGAAGGAACAAATAAAAAGGCAATGAGCGGGCTGTCAGCGCACAATGTATATACAACATGTCTCAAGCGCTGCATAGCTGAGACCTAAAAACATACATACAAACTTTTCACTTGAATAGCTCATCACCTGTGTAGCTGTGCATCTGAGAGAGAGTCTACTACACAAAGACAAACATTCTGCACTTTATTTGTTTGCCTCATTCGGTTACAAAATGCACTAACACATTATTAGCAGTGAGGTCACGTCTCCAGTGTGGGAATTCCTGGTATAAAACCAGACATCAGCATAAGCCTAGTGCAGCAACTCCTCTGAACTGGGAGTCCCTGTTCTCCAACACAGTGAATAGGAGAGGGACTTGTGGCAGGAAAAACTGTCTAGTTCCATGCTGTAACAGCAGGTTTGCCTGGACATGCCCCAACTAAGCCTGTAAATGTGTAAAAAAATTACTATGTTTTACCATCAACAAAGGGAATCCTGCTTTCTGAATAACATCTCTGCAGACAGTATTGGCTGAAAACACCAATAGATTACCTTTTAGTGCAGCATTTTGTTGGAAAATGCTAGATTTTATATTTTGGAATTGTGCTCATGTGATGTGATCAGCATTTGACAACAATACGCTTAATGGTGTGCAAAACACTTATCTAGCGCAGATGTAAGTTTTCATAATGCATCTAAAATGCGGGCACACACAGAGCTTCTACATTTATTGGCTGATGTTCCCTTGCATCTCTCTCTAGGCGGGTCTGCACACATACCAAAGAGCTCATGTAGCATAAGGAATAAAGTACCCCTGTGCATTGTTTTGGATCACATTGATGACTTGGAGTAACTGGATTACTTGCATCTGGGGTACTTATGCCATATACAATACCAAATGACATATGCAATGCAAAAGCTCATTGTTATGTCACAGCATACTGTAATAACAATGAAAACACACAGACACATGGTGCACTTTACATTCTCCTTAATCTCTGACATCACACCACAAGGAATGGAAGCTGCTCGGGTACACACATTCAGGGGCAGATTTACAAGACGCTTGCAGCACTTTTGTGCGGCGTAAAAAATGTGGCAAATTTACAACGTGACGCATCTAAGGAGATGCGTCATGTTGTAAAGCCCTGCGTGACATTATTCCTGCGTCAGGTATAATGCATGCAGGGTGGGCGTTCCCACGCAGGAAAGCCTAGTAAAAATCGACAACATTTCACTGCGTGACTTTTAGGATGTCACTGCATCAAAACCTTACACCTGCTTGGAGCAGGCGTAAGGAGTGACGCAGTGTATTGGGAATAGGCCGCAACACGCATTGCTGGAATTGCATCGTGCTTGCGACACAACTCTAGCAATGCATGACTTTTCTGACAATAGATGCATCAGAATTTCTGACGCATCTGTCAATCCATGCGCCATAGTGCACCGTATTGTAAATACGGCGCATCTATGGTGGTGCAAGTGTTTTTCACGCAGGTTCAGGGAAACTGACGCATCTATACAGATGCATCAGTTTCTTATAATTCTGCCCCTCAGACTATAACTGTACGATCCGCAGGCGCACATTTTGTAGACTTTTTTTTTTAATTTCTTTTTTTTTTTTCAAATAAAGAATGAAATTCACATTGCATTGCACATGATCGCTTTACATGCCAATCAAGTTGTACCCGACAGTTACGTACACAGTGGTAATTATTATAGCTTTGCACACACATGTCAGACCTGGAATCCCGGCTCATCAAGCAAATAAATACACTCCCCGGCCACCCCCACCCACCCAGACCCAGAAATTGGACTAACCGAACAGCAATGCCAGCCATGTGTAGTTATGGAATACGGATCGAGTAGAACTCGCCATACAGCACCGGAGAACCGGGGCTCAAACCCCCCCCCCCCAAAAAAAAAAATCCAGTCAGCCAACTCCCTCAGGCACTATCCCGTCACCAGCCTGTGTGGCAGTGGCACGCTTGGTGGAATCAAAGTAGCTCCGCAGTGGTCCCCAAATACCCCGTGGGCTTGACGACTGTGGCATAAGACTGGCGTATATTTCAGCATTGGTGTTGCAGTGTGCCAGACTCCCCAGCGTGTTTCCAGCTCTCTGGGAAGGTGGTGGATGCGAAGGAGCTGTTGATTATGTCCCGGAGTTGGGGTGCGATGATGGAGTCGGCTTTGTTGAAGATGTGGTGTGGACAGGGGTCGGTGGGGGAGCCAGAGTGGATGGTGTTCATCGTGCAGGTGGTGTCTTCGGTGTTGACCGGGGTCCAGGTGCAGAGGGTGGTGGTGGGGGGAGCTGGTGCGGTGGTTGGGTGCGTGGTTTGTTCGTTGAAGCTGTTGTGTATGTCGGTGATCTTGCGGTGAAAGAACCAGGCGAGTGAGTCGCAGAGGTCTTGCGAGGGTGTGATGTCGTTGCTGCAGGCGCTGGGGTCGGCGAGCTCTTTGACGATTCTGAAGAGTTCCTTGCTGTGGTGGGTGTTGTCCTCCAGACGTTCTTTGAATGCTGTCCTTTTGGTGGTGCGGATCAGTTGGTGGTGATTGCGGGTGGCGTTTTTGAGGGCCGTCATGTTTTTTGTTGTCTGGTTGCGGCGCCAGGCTTTCTCGAGGGAGCGGCAGGTTTTCTTGGAGCTTTTAAGGTCATCGGTGAACCACGAGGTTTTCTTGCTGCTTGGTCTGCTGGAAGGATTCTTCAGTGGTGCGAGGTCATCGGCGCAGTTGGTGAGCCACTGTGTGAGGTTACGTGCTGCTTCGTTGGGGTCCGTCGTGTTGGTGGGAGGGTTCTGGCTGAGGGAGGTGGTGAGCTGGTTGGTGGTGATCTTGCTCCAGCCTCTGCGGGGTGCCTGTTGCGGTTGCTGGTGGGTCGTGGTTCTCCTGTAGCTGAAGTGGACGCAGCTGTGGTCTGTCCATTGTAGTTTTGTTGAGTGGTTGAAGGAGATGTGCTTGCTGGAGGAGAAGATGGGGTCAAGCATGTGGCCGGCGTAGTGGGTGGGGGTGTTCACCAGTTGGGTGAGTCCGAGGTCGGCGAGGTTGTCCAGCAGGGCGGCGGTGTTGCTGTCATTGTTGTTCTCCAGGTGGAAGTTGAGGTCTCCTAGGAGGATGTAGTCTGGGGAGGATAGGGCGTGCGGGCTGACGAAGTCTGCGATGGGTTCGCTGAATTGTGTACGCGGTCCCAGGGGTCTGTAGATGAGGGTGCCTCTGAGGGTGGTTTTGGGGTCAGGGTGTATCTGGAAGTGGAGGTGCTCGGCGGTAATGAGGGTGTCGTCAGAGTTGGTCGTAACCCGGATGGCGATGCCTCCTCCGGTTTGGTTGACGTGGTCCCTCCGGGTGATCTTGTATCCCTCCGGGATGGCTATGGCGATGTCGGGGGCTGAGGCGTCGTTGATCCAGGTTTCTGTGAGGAAGGCGACGTCTGGCGATGTTGTGTCGAGGAGGTCCCAGAGCTCGACGGCGTGCCTGTGGCTGGAGCGGGTATTGAGCAGGATGCACTTGAGGTGATTGTTGCTGGTGTCTGTCCCGGTGGGTGCGGTTCAGGGTCAGAGGCCTGTGAATTTGCAGGCTAGGCAGGTGAAGGGTCCGTGGGTGCGTTTCGGGGTGGCTAGGTAGCAGGTGGGGATCTGATCGGGGTTGAGTGAGTGGAGGGCGGTGGCCGTGTAGGTCCGGCGTGTGGGCTGGCATCGTCCTGGGCCAGGGGTCCTGGCGCTGGGCGCGGTCCAGGCGCGGACGGGCTTGCCTTTGGCACGCCTTTGGCGCGCCAGCAGCTCGCCCGCTGAGCGCGGCCGCGCAGCGGTCACCATAAGAGGGAGCAGGAGAGGTGGGGTCAGCTGGGAGGCGGGAGGGAAGAGCCAATGGGTGTAGGGGGGCGGGGCCGCATGGGAGGCAGCGGCGGGAAAGACGGGGAAAGCGGGATGGAAAAAAAGGACCAAGAAGCACGGGACGCTCACACAAATGCGCGGGGTACAGAAAAAAAAAAGAGAAGGGGGCGGCACACGAGGCACTCACTCAAAATGCGGGGTACAGAAAAAAAAAAAAGAGGCAAGGGGGGCAGGCACACGAGCAGGCACACGAGTACAGAACAAGGCAGGCCAGGCGGCGATCGAGTAGAGCGCTGATCTGGGAAGGATCTGGCGGCAAAGCGGGCAGGCAGGCGGAGCTGCAGCGGTGGGGAAGTGGCCTACCCGAGGGTCAAGGGTCACTGTCTCCGCCGCGCAGCGGCCGCCATAAGGGGGAGGACGGGAGGAGGGGTCAGCTGGGAGGCGGGAGGGAAGAGCCAATGGGTGTAGGGGGGGGCGGGGCCGCACGGGAGGCAGCGGCGGGAAAGATGGGGGAAGCGGGAGGGAAAAAAAAGGACCAAGAAGCACGGGACGCTCACACAAATGCACGGGGTACAGAAAAAAAAAAGAGAAGGGGTCGGCACACGAGGCACTCACTCAAAATGCGGGGTACAGAAAGAAAAAGAGGCAACGGGGCAGGCACACGAGCAGGCACATGAGTACAGAACAAGGCAGGCCAGGCGGTGATCGAGTAGAGCGCTGATCTGGGAAGGATCTGGCGGCAAAGCGGGCAGGCAGGCGGAGCTGCAGCGGTGGGAAGTGACCTACCCGAGGGTCAAGGGTCACTCCGAGGGTCAAGGGTCATGCATGCCGTAAGCAGAAATATGATTGACTTATGCCAGTTTATGCCCAGCCCTGAAAATCTACCAAAGCGAACAATTTCTCGAATAAGGGGGAACAGATTAGTATGTGGCTCCCGGACGTAAAGAATAGGGTCATCAGCATAAAGGGAAGCAAGGAGCGGACCAGTGTTGAACTGCAATCCTCTATGTAAATGGCGTTCCTGGAAATGCCTCACTAAAGGATCCATGGCTAGGATGAATAAGAGCGGGAACAAAGGGCAACCCTGCCTGGTCCCCCGGTATAGTTGAAATGGCCTGGACAAGGTGCCATTCAGACGGAGTGGCGCTGATGGTTTGCTATATAACAGCGAGACCGTGGAAATAAAACCGTAGGGGAACCCCATGCGTTGCATCACCTCCACAAGGAAAGGCTATTCTAAAGAATCAAACGCTTCCTCCGCGCCCAACAACACCGACGCCGCTGGGACATCGGGCTTTAGTCTATGGAGCACGGAAAACAGCGTGCGAAGATTTAGGGATGTAGAGCGTCGGGGGACGAAGCCGGACTGCATTGGAGAAATGATATACTCCATCAGCTGTGATAGTCTATTTGCAAGCACTTTAGCTAGGATTTTATAATCTAGATTCAACAAAGACAGTGGTCGGTATGCTCCGCATTGCCTATGATCTTTGCCAGGCTTCGGGAGAAGTATGATCACAGCTTCCCGTAGCGTGGGGGGGGAGAACTTGTTTCTCCAATGCTTCCGCGTAGACCTCAATCAACTGTGGGGCCAGGATGTCTTTGAATTCTTTATAAAAATCCCCCGTAAAGCCGTCAAGTCCCGGGGCGGAGGAACTGCGCAGGGAGTCTATAGCCAAGGTGACATCAGTGACTGATATGGGCACTGCCATGAAGTCCAGCATGTCTTTTTCCAGAAACACCAGCGCGATCTCATTCAAGTATGCAGTCTGGGCAGCGCCATCTGGGTCTTCCCTAGAGGAGTACAGTGTGGAGTAGTAGTCCAGAAACTCATCTCTAATGGCCGATGTGGAGGTGAGCAAGGCGCCGGAAGCTGAATGTAACTCAGTAATGTATGATTTGCTGTAAGGTGGTCTCAGCATCTGTGCCAGTACTCTGCCAGGCCACTCACCCTCTCCGTATCGTCGCGCAGTCTGATATTTCCCCAAATACAGAATCTCCCTATCAGCTGTGTCTCTATACTCCGCCAGGAGGACGAGTCTCTCTGCCTGAGCCTTAGGATCCGGACAGGATGCAAGTTGGGAATCAAGCCTAGCTATGTCGTGCTCAATGCGAGTTAGTGCCCGATGCAAATCCCTGAGGACACCCTACTGTTTGGAGATGCATACCCCCCTTATGACCACCTTAAACCCTTCCCATAGTACCGCCGCAGTGTCCACCAAGCCTGTGTTGTTTTCGAAATAGTCTTCTATTGCCTCTCTAACTTCAGCCTTGAACACATCATCCAGGAGGGCCTTACTTGGGAGCCGCCACTGCTTTTCGTACCCTTCCGGGCGCGGTAGCAGCAGACATAAGACCACCGGGGAGTGGTCGGAATACGTGCTAGGAAGCGTAGTGAGGGAGTCAAACCAATCCGTCACGCAGGGGGAAAGCAGTCAATAATCTAGCCTGGACCAGGTGCCGTGTGGGCTGGAATAGTGAGTGTAGTCGGTGAGGGTAGGGTTACGCTGCCGCCAGATGTCTATCAATGAATACTGAGCGCAAAGATCTATCAAGTCACGCCTCGCCCGGGGTTTAGCATCAGGTGCATGAGATGTGCTGTCCAGTGAGATGTTCAATGACAAATTGAGGTCCCCACCAAGCACTATCGCCTGGGGCTCGTATTTCGCAATCCGAGCATTCAGTTCATGAAAAAACTCCAGGGCATCAACATTGGGAGCATAAACATTAATCAGAGCTATTCTGTGGCCATACAGAGCGCCCACTACTATCACGTATCTGCCCACTGGGTCACAGGACACGCCAGTAAGTGTAAAGAGGACCCTCTTATGTATCAGTATCGCTGTACCCCTGGCGTAGTTGCTATAATTGGCAAAGTACTTGTGTGTGCTCCAGCTGGTGCAAAAGCGGGCTGAATCCATGGGGGGGGGGGGAGGGGGGGGAGGTGTGTCTCTTGTAAATAAACTATATCAACCTTGTGTCGAAGAAGGTAGTGAATCACCTGGCACCACTTACGTGTATAATTAAGGCCACGGACATTCCAGGTCATTAGGGTGATGGCTGATGGCCCCTGGACGTTACCTAACTGTGACATGTACTTTCAAGATAGACATTTTCTTGTCAGGACCGTAGAGTGAAGAAACCTTGGCAATCAATACTGAACTCAAACACAAACAACAACAATCGCAATACGTGAACTGACCCCCATGCCCCCATCCCCCCACCCAGCTGCCTACCATCCCTTAGGTGGCCAACCCCTAGCTGGTTAACGCGCTCGGTAGTCATAGGGAGCACCGAGCAGACAGGTGCAGTCCAATAAGTGGGCCCCAGAATGAGATAAACCAACTTAGCGGATACACCAGAGGGGGCGGCAATCCAGAATCGAACTGGCCTAGTGCTGTGTCTGTAAAGGAACATTAGAACAAACAATGCAATTTCCCATTTTGCAAACGGAAATCACCCCAGGTCATGCAATGAACCCTCACCCAGCACCAGTGTTCGAAAATAGGTCTGCACTAGCATCAGAGCCGCTATGTGGCGGGGAAGCAAGCGCCCCCCCCCGTCGATGATTGAGAGTTCCACGCCTTATACGCGCGGCAGAATTCCTGGGCCTCCGCCAGGGCATCAAATATACGAGATCTGCCGTCCACATCCACCTGGAGTCTCGCGGGGTATAGCATGCCGTATTTAAGACCAAGATTGCGTAGTGTAGCCTTGACTCCTTGAAATTTGAGGCGTGCCTCCTGAACCATTGGAGTAAAGTCTGGATAGAATGCCAACTTGGACCCCTGCCATTCAACCGTGCCGCGCTGTCTGGCCAGACGGAAACTGGAGTCTCGGTCCCTGAAATTCAGGAGGCGCGCTATGATGGGTCTGGGCGGCAGTCCTGGGTTGGGTCTGGGGCCCAGTGACCTGTGGGCCCTATCTACCACACAGCCTGGTGTAAAGGCCTCGCTGTCAAACAAGTCTGTAAGTAACTTTTCCACGAAGAGGTCCATGCGGTCTGTAGATGTCGTCTCCAGGACCCCCATAATGCAGACGTTGTTGCGTCGTCCACGGGCTTCCAAGTCCTAATTTTTTATGGCTACTTCCTTGAGAAGATGCTCCGCCCGCTCCAGCCGCTTTAGGGACTGAGCCACCCCATCCTCCAGATCTGAAACACGAGCCTCTGCCACGTCGAGTCGCCTGTCGTGGCCTTGTACTTTGGCGCCCAAGGATGCAATTGTCTGGTCCAGGGAGTTGAAGCGAGAGTCCAGCGCCTTGAACCTCCCTTCATTTCCAGCAGCAGTGAAGCGACAGAGTCACCCGACGGCTCAAGATGTGCCGTAGCCGGTTCCTTTTCCGCCATGGCAAGATTGCGAGATGGTGCACCTTCACCAGCTTTTTCGAAAGGCAGAGTTCTTTGCCTGGGATCTTTGCATCCCATTACGTGAGTGGAGGGTGAAGGAAGGAGGGAGAACCGGGCAGAAACACAGTACGCACCAACAGAGGGCGAAGGGATCCACCTTGTGTAAGCCCCGGGTCCTCCAGGCCGGTAAGGGTAGCAGGCTGGCGCAAACACGCTGTTATGGCAAAGTCCGTGCCCCGTTGGCCAGGGCAACCAAGATGGCGAATTCTCCTATATTAAGGCGTGAACGTATGTTGCGGCAAACTTGTGGTCTCCAGTCCTGGCGGGGGGTTCATGCACAGAGCACCCCTGCACAACGTGCAGTACTGGCAGTGCAACCTGCGGTGGCTAAATGTCATGTGTGTGCCTGCAGCCTGTTACAGAGGGACTGAGTGGCAGCAACCATCAGGCAGCATCAGCAAGGGCCTCAGAGCGCCGCAGGGACAATCATCCGGCAGACAGAGCCCTCGCTGGTCCCAGGTGCTGCCAGGCGCGCACCCGCCCCCCCCCCCCACGCACAGCCGCCGCAGCGCCAGACCAGCGCCGAAG
This sequence comes from Triturus cristatus, assembly GCF_964204655.1. Lineage (NCBI taxonomy): Eukaryota > Metazoa > Chordata > Amphibia > Caudata > Salamandridae > Triturus > Triturus cristatus. Next base: position 544,702,312 of record NC_140586.1, read on the forward strand.
GACCGAGGGCCCCGTCCCCTCGCGCACTTAGCTCAGCACGGAGCAGCAACGGGGCGGAGCAGCTGACCCAGCGGCCGCAGCAGGAGGGGGGGGGAGCGCAACAGGCACAGCCCGACTCACCCGGCTTGAATCCGCATCATGCCGGCGGGGACCCTCACTCGACACCGGGCGGGCGATCAGCAGAATCCACCAGGACGCCGGAAAGGGCCTCACCGGCCCAGTGCACGCCTCCGTCAACACGGTGCTTCCTCATAAAGGATGAAAGCCGGCACCCGGGAAGCAGATTATCCCGCGCCGCAGCTCTTCCGCCGACAGGTATGCCGCTGTAAAAGCTAATCACCAGGCTTCCTCATGGGGAAATCGCAAATGCGGCCGGCTGATCGCCGGAGCTTCACTCTCTGGCGGCCATCTTCGCCGCCGGCTCGGCCACGCCCCACCACATTTTTTAGACTTGACATATTCTTTATTCTTTATCAGTATTTTATAGTGACAGGGCACCTTTCATATCTGGGTTTGTCATTTACAGTTTTATATGATAGCAGAGCAGGTCAGCATATTCCAGGCACACTGTCGTGCTCACTGTTGAATATGCGTATGCTACAATAACAGCTAAATTATTCATTCTAAACCTATTTTCATCTCTGGGTAGACACGAAAGAATAACTGCATTGCACAGGCATAAACATGCTCCACTTCTCACGCCCATCAGTCTGCAGCATCATGTGTCAATTTTACATTTGAGAAGAAGTTTGTCTAACAACGCTGGATTGAAACCTATGAAATTTATGAGAGTTCTTTCAGAGCTGGAATATAAATAGGAAGCATTTGGGTGTTTTTCAAGGAACACGTACAGGCAAATATGCACGAGTTAATCGGAGGATGTGATAAAGGTAGCAGATAAGAATCCTGTAAAAGAGAAGGGTGTGAATGGAGAGATGGTGGGAACATTGACAGGATGTTAAATCTAGGTAGGGAAAGGGGGATTTGCGCTGTTGGTCACTTGTTAATTAAATTTAAATTGGTTAAAAGGGCATTTCAATTTTCTCTTCTCAAAAATAACGATCGCGAAGAGATTATGATAGCTCCGGAAGAAGTACCCGTTGCGATCCGAAATGCTTTAACAAAAGACATTTACGTGTACACAATCTTGAGTTGAAACTGGTTAAAGTGCTTGTACAATGGAAGCATAAAAAACAACATATGGAGAACTGTCTGCAGCATGTTAAAATGAATAATTTTTATTGAAGAGCAAATTACAACAGAATAAATCATGGTTTAAATTAAATTGAGAAGAAGTTTATTTAACAACGTTAAAAGATACAAAAAACCGTCCCGGATGTGCATGGTTTCGTTTAGCAGATAGCTGAGTGAGCGTTCAGGGAGGGTTCAGGACATTGCCCATAATTGCCACCCCATCAGTTGCACGTCATATAGCTTCTAGCAATATAGTGGACTGCTGCTCTTCTCAGATTCTTCTTTATAAAAAAATAAAAAAATAAGGGTCATATTATCTAGGGCTGGCGATAGATTTATCGCCGCTTTAGCCCCCGTTTTCGGGTAAAAAGCTGCGATAATTCTATCGCATTATTAACAAGGACACGTTAGCGAGTCTATCCTTGATTTATCTCCCGTTTCTGTCACCACTCGCTACGCATCAATAATGAGATGCAAAGTAGGCGTGGCTGAAAGAAAAAACATGGGAAAATATCGCGAAGGCAGTTTCGCGATATTAGCAAGGAGGGATAGCGATGATAATAATCGCGCTACCTCTGGCCTAACGCAGGAATTTAACGTCTGCTAAATTCCTGTGCTAGGCATACCTAACATGGGAGGTGGATTATGGGGTTAAGGCCACAGGGCCTTATCACCAAGATCATCGCCGTTTTGGGAGGGACATTGCTGTTTTTTAGGCCATTTGCCCCGCTATCGCTGGAATATTTATCGCCATAGCGATGTGCGTTGGTAATACAGCGCTAGCTTGGCGAGATATTCCAGTGATAGCCGGCGATAAAGAAAAGCACACTAAGCGCGCTCGGCGATAATTATCGCCAGCCTTAGATAATATGCCTCTAAGTATGCTCTTTTTAATCCCACTTTTCACTTGCTTGAAATTAGAGTCATTGACTATCTCTATGCAAGGGAATGCTTTTCACACCAGTAGGCAAGGCTTTCTACACCCAGGTCAGCCCTGTCTGAATCTCTCAGCACCTTCCTCAACATTTAACAACACAACATCAGCAAGCGCCTTCAATCAGCTGAGGCTCACTGAATGATTTCACACATACCATATGTAGTGTAATTGCACACCTTTTGCAAGGATCTTGTACTCTTCAGGGTCCGGACGATGCAATAAGGGGTCCACCCATTTACATCTCCAACTCCAACTGAGTGTTACGGAGTATTAGGGCGATAAAGTGAGGGAAAGGAAAGGTTGGGAACAGCAGGGAGGAGAACCTATAAGACAAGGAACAAATACAATGAATACATATATACATGCAATGCTACTCTCATGTGATCTCACTAGTGGGCTATAAATACCTTATCTACTCGAGTGCTTATCCAAGCCTCTTTCTAGCTCCTGGAAACAACCAGTCCCCTTCGTAGATAATCCTACATTACACAACACAGTATGTTAAACCACTCTCATTTCATCCCCTGCCACCAAAACCAGAGGACTTTATTCCAAACACACCCTTAGGCATATGAATCCAAGTACGTATCGGTTCTCTAAATGTCAGTGGGGTTAAAGTTGCTCATAATGAAAGTCTCAATCCAGAAATGGTAAAGTACAAAAAAATATATGTTCCACAGACACTACGAGTGTTACGTAGCACACTTCGTGTAATTGAAAATGGATGCAGTCAAACAACTCAAATGAAATGTTACTCCCTTCAGAATCATAAACGAAAACAAAACTGTAGGCAATTCTGCCCCTATCTCCAGCAAGATCAGTTTCTTGATGGCGGACCAGTTATCCTCACTGCCGCCCTGTTTATACCTTCAGCACAGTAAGATCCTTTAGGGCTGAGCGGTTATCTTCACCGCTGCCCAGAACAGCTTAATTTAGAGCGCACTCTCCAGTCGGTAGAGTGTTCTTTAATTTCCCCTCTCGACTTCTCCGCGGGCATAGCAAGTCCACCACAGACTGCCGAAATGGAATCCTGAGCCCCAACAGTAATAAGGGCGTGCTCAGCCGAGCGACGTCTCACCTCTGCACTAAAATCCGAAGTGCAGGAAGCTCTCTCCGCTCGGGTCCGATATCCTGCCGAGCCGATAACCATTCAAACAAGAATCATGGACGCTGACGAGCACGTGTCGCGTGTTTTTGTAGACGCTTGCTCTTCCTCCTCCTGGCTTCTGGGAACTGTAGTTTAACGGTTAGGTAGGCGCTAACCGACGCATTTCTTGGCACCTTTCTGCTAACTCTTGCCTGCCAGAAGGCTGTCCTCCTAGATCTAGGAGCTCTCCAGTTGCGGAAAAGATCCTACATTCAGTACTGTGGCCACCATGCCTGTTCCAATGTTAACTAAATGATGCCTGGACACATTGTTGTTCCTGGTTCATTGGAGGCTTGTCTGCTCCTTGAGGAAGGCTGTTCGGGAGATTCTTATGCTCAAAGTTTAGCCCTTGCATGTCCATACCACCATCATCCTATGCAGTCAGCCTACCATCACTCCACAAATACAACAACCGTTCCCTGTCCAGAAGCCACATTTAGAACAGAACTGTACAGTAGAGAAGTCACTGAGGTCGTGACCTCATCTGCTTAGACACACTGCTGTTGCTGTGTGAACCGCTGGCTTCCCTCAGCCAGCAACAGAGAGCTAAAACTGAAAGTTTAACTCCAAATAAGGAGCACTCCTCACCACAAACAACTCTTGAAGCTATCACACAAAAAGATCACCTGGGCTGTATATACCCAAGTCCTCTGAGAATACTGGTTGTAGTGTTCGGCACGCGCGAGGCGTTCTAGCCTTCCGCGCTGCCGAGGTGTGCTAGCACTGACGTATGATGTCAGACGCTAGCAAGTTAAAAATAAAGAGGCGTGGCCTCGGCGATTCAGTCGGAGCCACGTGTGTGTCCCAATTATACCGGCTCCGGTGTTTCATTTAGCGCGCTCGCGCTGCCATGCTTCCTAGGCCATCAGAAGCATTACACTGGCGACGAGGGGTCAATTGAGCCCTGCTGTGCTATTTTAGTGCCCCACAGTGCTATTTTGATGCCCCACAGTGACCACTTTGTCCTCCCATGTTGCCTGAGCCTGTGTGTGCTGCTCCCCTCATGGTGACCCGGCTGAGCCTGCTGTGAGACCTGGTATGGAACACTGCAGGTGCCCTGGAGGTCCATCCAGACGTCGGAGGTGACGCTGTGTGTGCCCTGGTGCCCCAATCCACAGCCTGGAATGGGTATGTCTCGCCCAAGTGATGCCGCGCCTGCCCCCACGAGGTGTTTGATGGCGACCGTGCCCTCCTCCGATCCAGGCCCATGCCGGGTGTGATCGCCTCGAACCAGAAGCGCCTGAGGGTCCCGGGGAGGTCGTCTGGAGGTAGGCGCGCCCACCGGTTGGTGCAGCAGCGCGAGGAAGGTCAACGCGCAACGCCCGGAGGGAGTGCACGCCTGGTGGCGTCGACGCAGAGGAGAGTAAGCTAGTTTTCCACCGCGTGCTGCGCACGTGCCAAGATGGCGTCGATTCCCGCCATTGAGCCGTTTGTTGTTGATGGTGCCCCGTCATCCCTCGCCCCGCGCTGGAAGGATTGGACAGACCGCCTACAATTTTACTTCGAAGGGGCTGGCATCGCGAGGGAAAGGCGCAGAGCACTGCTGCTCCACCTAGGAGGCAAAGACATCCACCGCATCTACAAAACTCTCGTGGAAGCCACGCCGAAAACATACCACACACTGCTGAACGCACTCAACGCCCACTTTGAGCCCATGGCGAACAGAGACTATGAAAGGTTCATCTTCCGTCAGGCCAAACAAGAGGCAGACGAGTCTCTGGATGCGTTCCATGGCAGGCTGAAGGAGTTGGCCAGCACGTGTGGGTTCCGCGACGAACAGGAAGAGATCCGAGGGCAGATTATACAGGGGTGTTACTCGTCTAAGCTTCGCGTCACGGTCCTCCAGGAAGAAGGAAAGCCCCTGGCGGACATCCTCACCCTCGGACGGTCGAAGGAGCTATCGCAAGCGAGAGCCTCGCCCTGTTAAGACGGAGCAAGTGCAAGTGGCGGAAGCGGTGAACGTAGTGCGGCCAAAAGGGAGGCAAGCCGGAGGGAAACGGCAGCCGGAGGCAAAGAAGAAAGACTGTGGGTACTGTGGCGGCCAACCCCACCGCATGCAAGACTGCCCGGCCAGAGGGAAAAAGTGCGGCGCCTGCGGGTGGTTGAACCACTTTGCGGCGGTGTGCCGGTCCACCAGAGCCAAGAAGGAGGCGGCCCATGCGGTACGCGAAGAGGCAGACAGTGAAGACATGGACGACGACACCGAAGAGTACCCAGTCCATTATGTGTTTGCAATCCATCAACCACAGAAGAAGAAGCGCAGACTTCCGAAATGTCGCATCTTAGTCCAACAACAAGAGGTAAAGGCGACAATTGACACTGGGGCCTCCATCGAGCTGGTGGCCGCCAATGTCTACCAACAACTCTGGGCCAAACCCCCGCTGAGAGCGGCGAAGATTAGGGTGTTCGCATACGGCCAGAAGACGCCCATTCCCCTCATCGGGTGCTTCCAAACAGAGCTACAACATGGCGAGAGGAGCATCAACACCACCGTCTATGTCACGGAAGAGGGCAGCGGGATGCTGCTGAGCGGGCAATCGGCCGAAGAATTGAGGCTGATATCGTTTGCCATGGCAGTCCTGGAGGAAGAACTGGACACCATCCTGGAAGAGTTTGGAGAAGTCTTCAACGGCATCGGATGCCTGAAAGGAAAGGAAGTATCCTTACACATCGACCCGTCGGTCCAGCCAGTGGCGCTGAGGCACCGGCGAATTGCTTTCCACCTGCGGCAGAAGGTCGAGGAGAAGCTAGAGGCCCTGGAGAGACAAGGCATCATCGAAAAGGTCAGTGGGCCAACCCCGTGGGTATCCCCGATCGTCATCGCCAGGAAGCCGAAGGAGCCAGGACAAGTCCGCATCTATGTGGGAACGGGGCCAGGTGGTTTTCGAAGATGGACCTACGGTCAGGCTACCACCAGCTACCACTTCATCCGGACTCGAGGTACATCACCACATTTTCCACCCATGTGGGCCTCAGGCGGTATCGGCGCCTAAACTTCGGCATTTCGAGTGCCGCCGAGGTATTCCAAAATACCATTAGAGAGGTGCTCAGTGGGCTCCCCGGCGTGCTCAACGTGAGTGACGACCTGCTGATATACGCGTCAACCATAGAGGAACACCACCAGCGGTTGAGAGGGGTCCTCAAGAGGATTCAGGAGTCAGGCCTGACCCTGCACCGGGAGAAGTGTCATTTCCTGCAGAACAAGATCAGTTTCTTTGGGTATACCTTCTCAGACCAAGGGGTGGCCCCAGACCCGGACAAGGTGAAGGATGTCCAGGATGCCCCAGCTCCGACGAATATCTCCGAGGTCCGGAGTTTCCTGGGCATGGTCAACTTCTGCGGCCGCTTCATTCCGGACCTCTCCAACCTCACCAAACCCCTCAGGGAGCTGACCAAGTCGTCCACCACGTGGCAGTGGGGCCTGGAACAGGAGCAGGCGTTCCAAGCGACGAAGGCGGCCCTGTCCGCGGACACTACCCTCTCATACTTCGACCCGGCAAAGCCCACCAACGTGGCGGTCGACGCGAGCCCGTTTGGGCTGGGAGTGGTCCTGACACAACTCCAGGACAACGAGGAGTGGGCCCGCATCGCCTACGCCAGCCGGTCCCTGACCGAAACAGAGCAGCAGTACTCGCAAATCGAGCGAGAAGCCATCGCCATCCACTGGGCATGCCGGTATTTTCACGTGTACGTGTATGGACATCATTTCACGGTGACAACCGACCACAAGCCACTCATTCCTCTATTCCAAGGGTCGTCCTCAAAGCCGCCGCCCCGGATTGAAAAATGGATACTCCAACTACAAGGGTAGGACTACCGGGTGGAATACAAACCAGGGGCCATGAACCCGGCGGACTATCTGTCACGACACCCGCGGAAAGCCACGACAGAGGAGAAGGAGGAGGCCGAGGATACAGAGGAGTATGTCCGGTATGTGACAGAGCGGTCACGACCCCTCCCAATGAGCCTGGCCGCAATAATAGAAGCCTCAGAAAGCGATGAGTGTGTGAGAGCAGCAGCGGAGGCTGTCAGATCGGGGGATTGGAGGACAATTCAAGCCTCGCTCAACAGACGGACGCCCCAAGCCAAGCTAACACTAGAGTCGTTCTTGAAGGTGAGAAGTGAGCTGTCCGTAGACGCCCAAGGATGTCTTCTGCGGGGTCCGAGACTAGTCATGCCGGCCAGCCTCGCTCAACAAGCGGTGGACCTCGCCCACAGGGGACATCAAGGAGTGGTAAAGACAAAGGGCAGGCTCCGAGCCAAAGTATGGTTCCCAGGCATGGATGCGATGGTGGAACAGACGGTGAGAACCTGCACGTGGTGCCAAGCCGCAGAACCGCCGGAACGCCCTCACCCAGTGGCGACCGAAGACAATCCTCTGCGACCATGGGAGTGCGTGAGTGCCGACTTCGGACATCTCCCCGATGGGCGGTATGCGTTGGTCATCATCGACGACTTCACCAAATACCCAGAGGTCGAAATCGTGGGGAGCCAGACAGCCACGGAGGTGATCGCGAAGTTCGAAAAAACCATTGCCACTCATGGCATATTCGGGGTGGTCAAGACTGACAATGGACCGCCTTTCCAAGGGCAGGAGTTCGCAGAGTATCTCAAGAGCTGGGGGATCAATCACCGCAAGATAACACCACGGTGGCCCCAAGCCAATGGAGAGGTAGAAAGGTTTATGAGAACACTCAACAAAACCATTCGCATTGCCATGGCTGATGGATCTCCACTGGAGAGAGCGATTTACAGTTTCCTGTGGGAATACCGTTTGACCCCCCATGTCACAACCGAGGCAGCGCCAGGAACAGCCACCATGGGGAGAATCGTAAGCGACACGATCCCACACCACCCTACTTGGGTTCCGGCACAAGCCACCAACAAAAGGACATTAGCCAACCGGATGCGCTCGAATGACCACGCCAGCCGGCGAAGGGGAGCTAAGGAGTCCAAGATACAACAGCAGGATCGAGTATATGTGAAGGACCGCTACCCAGGCAGCAAGTTCAGACTTCCTTTCGAACCACAACCATGGGTGATCACCCGCCGGACAGGCACGATGGTGACCGCTCAAAGAGGTGCTGAAACGGTCACGCGAGATGTGTCCTTCTTTAAAAAAGTCCACCCAGGAACACCACCACGTCCCGGGGCCGAGCCCGAGGGGCCGGATCCTGAACAGCCGAGAGGAGATCAGGAGGTGGAAGACGGTCGGAGCGAGGATGGGGGTTCCCAGCCCATCTCAGCCACCCCAGGGGGTAACCCGCCTGGCAGCTCCCCAGCCCGGGTCGAGCCGAACACCCCAAGGCGCAGAACCCCCGAGGTGGTCCCTTCCAGAGGCGGCCCGTCCCGCTACAACCTGAGGAAGAACCCGGCACCGTCATCCCAGCTGGCGGACTATATGGTGTGACCCGTAAGGACTGGCGGACTGGTAACAGATCCATCGTTTTGCTTTTATGTTTGGCTTAATGTTTTATAAAGGTTGGAAGGAGTGTAGTGTTCAGCACGCGCGAGGCGTTCTAGCCTTCCGCGCTGCCGAGGTGTGCTAGCACTGACGTATGACGTCAGACGCTAGCAAGTTAAAAATAAAGAGGCGTGGCCTCGGCGATTCAGTCGGAGCCGCGTGTGTGTCCCAATTATACCGGCTCCGGTGTTTCATTTAGCGCGCTCGCGCTGCCATGCTTCCTAGGCCATCAGAAGCATTACACTGGTCTGCTGCAGTTCAGTTCCCGCCGCACACTCCACCATTTTGGAAAAGGGCAGGAGTCATCCATGGATAGCCATTCTAATTCTTCTTCTACGCCATATTTACTTGCTGCTTCTTTTCTCTAGTCAGCCACATGAGTTTATATCTGGGTGTGTTGCTTACTTGGCAACAAAAACTGGGAAATAACCCGTTAACCTGCTAGGAAAACTATTACACCTGATCTAAACTCTAACTAGTGATTCATCTACTTTTGGCCATCTAGGGCTGGCTCATAGACTGAGTGGCATATGTACAGGTAGTTAACACCACCAAAGCGGCACTTTTTTGACAATACAGCAGCAATTTTTTTATCGCCATATGTACAAGCTGTCGCTAACCTCAGTTAGCGGCAGTTTTCTGCCAAAAATGTGCATTTTAAAGATCACCACTTCTGTTAGCGATAGTCAACAAAAATGAGTTGCAAGGTAGGCGTTCCTGTGCAAAAATGGCCACTAACCCCACCTCGCCATATTTACAAGGAATTCCTTGTATGGAGCAAGACCAAAAGAACTGCCTCTAAGTGCAGTTAGAGGCTGTTTTTTTAAGACCAGAAAATAGCTGGTCTTAAAAATGATGCAAAGACTTGGGGCCTCATCTCAGCAGGTTTTGGTGCTTGCTGGACAGCGCTGCAAGGAATGTTGGTGCGCTGCCCTGCGACAAACTACAGGGCAGGAATGCGCATAATCAATAAGATAGGGCGCATTCCTGTCCCTCATTCATGAAAAGTGTTGCAGGGATGCGACAAAACAGCGTTGCAACACTTTTCACTATGCCCTTCTTGCGACACCATGGATGGGCTGTATTCACTGTACAGCGCACCATGTCGCAATTAATTCTGTCAGCACTAAAGTCACGCATTGCTGCAGTTGTGTCACTAGCATGACGCAACTCCAGCAATGCATGGCGTCAGCCTATCCCTGTGGCATTGCGTCACCCTTTGTGCTGTCCTACTATTGTCGCAGCGAAATCTGATGGATTTCACTGTGCCACTCCTATGAGGCTTTGTTGTGTGGGAACGTATACCCTGCATACATCATACCTGATGCAAGTATAATGTGGCACAGAGCTTCACAAAGTCACGCATATGCCTACATGCGTCACTTTGCAAATACGGTGCAATGTGGTGCAAGAATCACGCTGCATGTATGTCAAGAAACTGATGCACTGTCGGGGTGAAACTGTCAGAAGGGGCTCATGAGTAAGCCCCCCTCTCTTTTTCACCTTCGTTTGCACACAATGGCTGCCATGCGCCAACGCAGGCACCCTTATGCCATGGTTCAAGGGTGACTGTGTTGTGGAGTCGATTGATGTTGTGGCCCCATCATTTCTCGAGACAATGCAGGGCATCTGGACTAGTGGATGGCGGGAGTGAACCAATTGGCCTTCTTGGAGTGTTGTTTGCCTGGTCTTTTCTTTAGGGGTGCCAGGGTGTAGGCGCAGTTGGAGATCCATCGGCAGAGGTTGCGCGCTGCTCTGTTATTGTCTGTAAGCGTTGGCGGAGTGGTGGTGCTGAGGGAGTTGTTGAGAAATTCTTCAGTGGCCTTCATCCAGCTGTGAGGGGGGCGATGATGGCGGTGGTGTACGGTGGGCATGGTGAAGACGTGATGTATACAATTATAGTTGGTCCATGAGAGTCCGGTTGTGTGACTGTAATTGAAGATCCCCCTGGCGGAGGAGACATGCTCGAGCGTGTATCCCGCTATGTGGGTTGGTGTGGTAACTAGCTGCTTGAGTCTGATGTTGGTGAGCTTCCCCAGGAGGGGGTGGTGCTCTGGTCACTGGGGTTGTCCAGATGGAACTTGAGGTCTCCGAGTAAGATGGGAGAGCTTGGGGTGCAATGAGGTCTACAATGGTATCGGTGAATAGGGTTGCATGGCCCGGGGGGCCTGCAGATGAGGGGGCCACAGAGGATGGGGTTGACGTTGGTCCAAATCTGGAAGTGGAGGTGTTCCATGGTCACCGTTGGGTCGTTAGAGTGCTTGCTCAGTCGGAGTGTGCTTTTGTAGGAGATGGCAATGCCTCCTCCTGGATGGTCGGGGTGGTCCTTGTGGTTGATTTAGTAGCTGTCAGGAATGGTGATGGCGATGTCCGGTCTGGAGCAAAGGTTGGTCCAGGTTTCTGTGAAGAAGGCCTTGTCTGAAGAGGTTGCGTCAAGGAGGGCCCAGATTTCTGTTGCGTGTTTGTGGAGTAACCGCACAATGAGGAGGATGCAGTTGAGCCTGTCGGGTGCACTGTTGGTCGGCTGAGGGGCACGAGGCACTGGTGTGCTGATGTGGCAGAAGGTGCATTTGTCTTTTTGCGAGGAGGGTGCTGGTGTTGTATTGGTGGGGTGTCTGAGAGGTGGGGTCCTTGGTGCTGGGCGCGGTCCATGGGTGGACGGACGCAGATAGGCATGCCTATGGCTTGCCTTTGGCAAGGGAGACGTCCATGACAACTTCGTAATGCCTTTACAACGCAACTTTTACAATGCAGGTGTCTTTACAATGAATGTCATTACAACGCATGTCATTACAACGCATGCCATTACAACGCATTGTAAGGTTAGTAATGGAAGATTTTAAATTTTAGGGTGGGTATGGGTTTTGGGGTGCCAGGGTTAAGTTTTAGTGTTCAGGGTGGGAATGGGTTTTAGGGAGCAAAGGTGAACTTTAGGGTTCAGTGTTTGTTTTGGGGGCAGAGGTGAATTTTAGGTTTCAGGGTGTGTTTGGGTTTGGGGGTGCAAGGGTTAGTCTCACTGGAGTGGGAATAGTAATTCTTACCCCTCCGCTATCCAGCACTTTCCCTACTGTTGCAATATGCGTAGTATAAATATGCATCGTAATGGAATGCAATGTAATGGTATGCGTTGTAACGTCATATATTCCTTTGGCACATCAGTAGGACACACGCTTCGCATGGGCCCACAGTGGCTGCCATCGAGAAGTGCTGTGGGGGGACTGGACAGCTGGGAGGCGGGAAACGTGGGAAAGGACACTGGAGGTGGCAGGGACACGGAGGGTGTGAGCGGGGGTTTAAATATTTTTTCGAATGAATTCTTACCTCTAGGCCGGGTCCCGTGTCTTCTGTGCTCCCGCTCTCCTGAGTCTGTTTCCAGGAACAGGAAGCAGGCAGACAGGCTCCCTCCCCTAAGCCAATCACAATGCTGCACTGCTGCATTGTGATTGTTCTTGAGCACCGTGACAAGGATTTCAGCCAGGGGCTGGAGGGGTGGGCATGTTCTCCATGCAGGCTGAAATGCAGCCTGCATTGTGAACAGGGAAGTGCTCATGACTGATATGGGTGGCCTGAGAGGGCTGACCAAACAGTCACTACGCACTTGAGAGGGCATACCACTCCGCCCCTAAACTGCTCCGTGAGTGGAGCAGCTCTAACCACCCTACCGCCCACAAAGGAAATATAGCATGTGTGCATCAGAAAGTTATCATCATTATTTTGCCACTTCTTGCACTGATTGAAAGGAGTGGGGCGACACTCTTCCGCCATAGTGGATGAGCCGCCACTGGGGGTGCATCATACACCGGTGCTAGGCTGAACAACTCGACCCCTGGGCCTTCTCCGCTCCGCGTCCCACCTTCTCCTTACCTGGACATTGACACCATGGCGCAATCCGATGCTCTCTCTCCAAATCTGTGACTCAGCCAGGTGGGATTTCACAAGCCTGGTTACAGCAGTCACCGCTAAGTCCGCTGTGGAACCTCCCGATGCAGGTAATGCAACAGGGCCCCCTCAGGCGTGAAGTTGCAGCACTCCCACCGCACAAGTTCGGCGCTGCTCAGGGGCCTCACCCTCCACAGCGTCCGGCCAGTGCAAAATAATCCAGCCTGTGATGCACAGAGGCGCCGCCCACCATTGGTAATCTCCTCCACGCAACCCGGTGTAGTGGTGGATCGTAGTATGCGATGCAGACCTCCCAACGTTGGTGGGCAGGAGCACCTCTACCATTCACAGCTCCAAGGGGCTCAAGGAGGTCTTCTCACACAGGTCAGCAACAAGTCTCCATGCGACCTGCCAGACTTCCCCATCCCACTCCCGGGTCTCAGGCCCAGCAAGGCATCCAGGCCCCAGAATCAGGCCTCGAGTGGCCTCTGGGCCTCGTGGACTTTCCGCACTTTCCAGGTTTTGGATGCCATGGTGTTGCAAGAAGTGCGCAATGAAAAATTATGCATCACTGGTTTTGCACCCTGATGCGCCTCTTTTCATAGATGTAGCCCTGAATTTCCTCTTCCTCTGGGACTCTGGCTGGTCATCCTGGATGTTAGGGGGCTTGAGGGGGTTGTTGATCTGTGCTGCACTTGGCCCTTGCTGCTCCATTCTGCATTCCATTATTTATTTTCCTATTTTTCATTGGAGGTGGACTGATAGGCTACTTTTGCCTCTAGAGGAAATAAAATCGCACATTGGGCTGACTAACGTGCATTTTATGGCCGCTAATGAGCCTTTCGTTAGTTTTCTCCCGCTAACTCCAGAATTCCTATCGCCTACACGCTAGTGTTACCGTCAGTTTTCACCACGGCTCCCTGAAACTATCGCCATGTAGCGTCGTCTTGTAAATACGTTGCTAATAGGGCGATAGTTTTCAGAGGTACGCGGCTGTAGGAAAACTGCTGTTTACGCCAGTCCTTGTACATGTGGCCCTGTATCTTTATGTTGGTTGTTTAACAAACACATGAAGCTTCTTCACAGCCACTGAAAAGACAGTGACAATTTTACTTGTCAGCGACAGTAAACCTGTTTTTGATGTAATTTACTGTAATTTTCATCAATCTGCAACCTCATATAACTGCGTTTTCATATTATCACTGCCCCATGTCCATGACATATACTTTAATGTCCAGTTCCATGAATTCTTTATATCAGCCCTCCACTGCTTTTTGGCTAGCTTTGTGCAATTCAAAACTGACATATATACACATACACAGATACAAACATGTTTTTAAGGCAGTACTATTCCAAAAGCATGGTCTTAGAGAGACTTCTATGTTACATGAAACTTTTAAGAACTATAATTATAAATATAAGTTTTATGTTATATTCCTTCTCTGCATTTTAGTACGACTATACTCTTTGGCTGTACTTTTATGATATTGAGACTTGAGACATTTAACTTTGGGCCACATTTCACCTACAAGAAATCCGACATTGCAGCTTCACATACTTCTAGCTACATTTACAGTCAGCAGTTTTTACGAGATATATACTTGTGCTACATACAGTGCAGCTCATTGCGAAGGACATTACATTGTGTGTCATGACTGTCCCAATTTTAATAGAAGAGTAGTTGATAAAGGCCACTGTTCGATTAGTTTGACTTTGAATAGAATGGAGAACCTCTTATTGACAGAGTCCATGTCCTCCTGTATTGCAATCATTTTAATTGGTTGTTGGAGCATACTTATTTTCAAGTACCTGGCGTGCCAGAATACACTTCGTTTCAGGTACTTCTCTAACAATGGCACAGCTCTGTGCTAATTCCATTGATTGGGGACAAGTGTTTTAACCTCTCTTCAGGTATGGTTGCCCTTTAGGTCACACTCACACTTCTGCCCAGAGGAGGATTCTTGTTCATGTTTGCACCATAATCTTTGAATGTGACCTGGTGTGAGCAGGAACTTTTGTATCCAGTTATCACGTTTCTATGCTGATTATTGTCTCCTTTTTATGAATGAAGGTAAGACTGTACCAGTCTTGACTGTGGATATATTATCATACATTTGTTCTCTTTGGTTTTAGGTATATTAATGAGTTTTAGAGAAAACCTCAGGTGTTAAAGTAATTGCTGCTAATTCATAGGTAATGAAACATGTTAACCTTCACCTTACAAAGGTCTTAACATATCCATTAGGTTTTTATATGAACAAGAGATGAAGAACCAATTCAATCTAAAACATATTCCTCATGCGTTTTAGCTGCTTATTTGTAAAAGGCACAATTCTACAATGAGAACACACATCATATATAGGTCTGTGTGAAACTTAAATGACACCGGTACAATTTTGTGAATTTCACTCGGGGTGACAAATACAAAAAGAACAATTGATGGACAGAATGCAGAACAATGTCAGACATTCACCCAGTATGGAGATCTGGGCCTAAATCTATCGATTTGTTGCTCACCATGCCATTCCAGTTTGATCCCAGCCATATGCAAATCAGCCTTGACCCTGCGCTCAATGGGAACAGTCCAGCCAGAGCTGCCAGGCCAGGTCCTCCCTGGACTGAAATCAAGCATCCTAGGACCGGTTTCGGGGTTTCACCCCTCATCAGCTAGGATAGCTTGACTCCAGTGGCATGGAGAGCACGGGACCCACGTCTGGGCATACCCGTCCCGCTCGGGGTGACAAATGCAAAAAGAACAATTGATGGACAGAATGCAGATGTGTCACTTTCTTGTAAATCTGCCACACTATTCCCAATCCAATAAGTGCAACAGTAGGGAAAGTGGTGGATAGCGGAGGGGTAAAAACTACAATTCCCGCTCCAGTCAGTGCAACAGTAGGGAAAGTGTTGAATAGCGGAGGGGTAAAAATGACTAATCCCACTTCAATGAGTGCAACAGTAGGAAAAGTGTTCGATAGCAGAGGGGTAAAAATTACTATTCCCACTTCAGTGAGTGTAACAGCAGGGAAAGTGTTGGATTGCAGAGGGATAAACAATGCTATTCCCACTACAGTCAATTCAAAATTAAAAACAAACAAAATATCAACAACAAAAACATATTTGAAAAACAAAATAAATAAAGAAATATATATAAATATGTAAACAATAAAATACAAATATGTTTAATATTATAAATGTAAAAAAAACATATAATGTTAAATACATCTCACAAATACCTACACATATTATATTAATAAGATAATAAACATATTTTTCCAACAAACAAATATTTTTTGTTAGAAATTATTTTTTGATAGGCAATGTTGATGTTGCCTCAGTACGTTTTGGGCCCTTGCCTGTCGCGGGTACTTGGGCCTCCCACACAAGTGAGTCACCATTTTTATTGGGAGACCTGGGGGAACGCTGGGTGGTGGGAAATTTGTGTGAGCCCGGTAATGCCACAACTTTCCCAAACAAAAATGTGTGAAAAAAGTGATTTTTTCAGCTAAAATTGAGGTTTGCAGGGGATTCTGGGTAAGGAAACATTGGGGGATCTACGCAATCCATACCTCCCTGGAAGCCGCCGGGTGTCTAGTCTTCAGAAATGTGTGGGTTTGGTAGGTTTCCCTAGATGGCCGCCGAGTACGGGGTCAAAAACCCAGGTGACTTTCTAGCAAAACCAGGTGGTTTTGAGATAGGCAATTTGGATGTCGCCTCACTGCGTTTTGGGGCCTTGCCTGTCGCGGGTACTTGGGCCTCCCACACAAGTGAGGCCCCATTTTTATCGGGAGACCTGGGGGAGCACTGGGTGGTGGGAAATTTGTGTGAGCCCGGTGATGCCACAACTTTCCATACAGAAATGTGTGGAAAAAGTGATTTTTTTCAGCTAAAAATGAGGTTTGCAGGGGATTCTGAGTAAGGAAACGTTGGAGGATCCACGCAAGCCATAGCTCCCTGGAAGTCCCCGGGTGTGTAGTTTTCAGAAATGTAAGGGTTTGGTAGGTTTCCCTAGATGGCTGCCGAGCCCCTGACCAAAAACTCATGGGACCCCCCTTGCAAAACCAGGTTGGTTTGTGATAGGTAATTTTGATGTCACATCAATAGGTTTTAGGCCCTTCCCTGCCGCGGGTACTTGCCCAACCCATAAAAGTGAGGTACCATTTCTATTGGGATACTTGGAGAAATGCAGGGGGGTTGGAAATGTGTTGTCACTTTCCGCTGCGTGAAAATTTGGGCAAAATAATGCAAGGAAAATGTCACAATAACATTTTGAGGTTTGCAGGACATTGTGGGAAAGATAACTTGTTTTGATCCACAAGAGAGACCTCACCATGCACTCCCATGGGTGTTTAGTTTACGACAAAATCTACAGTTGTTAGGTTATTCTTAAATGAAATGTACAGCTTGGCAGAGTGACAAAACAGACAAAGATTACTGCACAGCCATCTATTCCTCAAGCACACACATATACTGGTTGGATTTGGCACGAGGGCGAGTGATGGTTCAGTATATAACATTTTATTAACAAGAGATTTCACAAAAATGAAATGCACTGTCAATAATTGAAAGGACAAAGAACTGAACCAATGACTCGCAGCTCGTGAGCTGTAAAGCCACGTCAAGGCACCAACCGCTTTACAGGCCATTCACACACCTTTCATACATGAGACACACAAGAACGTTCATACCACGGCACAAAACCAACACATTACAACATTCACAAAAAGGAACAAGGTACACCCTGCTTGACGAAAACAGAATAGAAATTTGTATCTCTACACAACCATCTATTCCTGAAGCACACATACATACTGGTTGGATTTGGCACGAGGGTGAGAAATGGTTCAGTATATATACTTGTATTAACCAGAGATTTCACAAAAAAGAAATGCACTGTTAATAATTGAAAGTACGAGAAACTGAACCATTGACTCACAGCTCGTGAGCTGTAAAGCCACGACAAGGCACCAACCTCTTTACAGGCCATTCATACACCATTCATACGTGTGACACATACAAAACCATTCACACCGCCAGCCGCGGGCCCAGCACATTACAACACTTTCACCAGCAGACAGCGCCATTCAAGGGCCCATCACTTTCACACGCTCACATTCCTGACACACCAACCACACCAGCTCACGGATTGCGTGGAGTGGCGTTTGGCTAGCAGTGTGTGTAGTGATCAGCAGCTAGTCACTACTTACACACCGCCTGCCAAGCACCAGCCCACTCACCGCCAGCTAAGCGCCAGCCCACTCACAGCCAGCCAAGCAGCAGTCCACGCACACTGCCAGCCGAGCGCCAGTCCATGTACACCGCCAGCCAAGCGCCCATCCACGCACACTGCAAGCCAAGCGCCAATCCACTCACTGCAAGCCAAGCGCCAGTCCCCTCACTGCAAGCCAAGCACCAGTCCACTCACTGCAAGCCAAGTGCCAGTCCACTCACCGCAAGTCAAGCACCAGTCCAAACACACCACAAGCCAAGCGCCAATCCACGCACACCGCCAGCCAAGCACCAGTCCACGCACACTCCCAGCCAAGCACCAGTCCACGCACACTGCCAGCAAAGCACCAGTCCACGCACACTGCCAGCCAAGCGCCAGTCCTCGCACACTGCCAGCCAAGCGCCAGTCCACGCACACCGCCAGCCTACCGCCAGTCCACGCACACCGTCATAATTTTTTATTTTTTTTTAAACAAGAAAGAAAACACAAACCAATTGGAACTAGATCCCAAACTATAACTACAAAAACAACAGCAGAAACGAAAGACATCATTCTATTGCCAAACGTGAAACTGAACAACTATATCAAACCATACAGACAAGGAAGTACACTATTAGACTCACGGTTACTCCCAAAAACTCTTTTTAGTGTTACAATCTGAAACATGAGGGCACATACAGCCCAGGATTAGAAGGACAATCGGCACAGTGCATACGACTCTCCTTCCGCACACCTCTTCGCAAGCAGACTTTACATCTCTTATTGGTTTTTTTGGGCGTGGGAGGAATTAAATCAGGAAAATGGTGATCTTTCAATCTAGCCACATCCTCCACCACTCCAACTCTAGGAACACTTGCCTGTTCCACAACAACAAGGCTTCCTATCACAGATTGCTGAAACTGAACAAAAGTCAACTTTGACTCAGGTGAACACTCCTTGTACACAACAAAAGCATTGAAAGTTGCTAAATTGAAGAGATGGATGGCCAACTTTTTGTACCAAATGTACGCCTTACGAATAGCAGTGTAAGGTTCCAACCTCTGATCTACTCTATCAACACCACCCATGTGCTTATTGTAGTCTAAAATGCACACCGGTTTGCGTACTTCAGCAAACTGACCCCAAACAGCCACAGGTGAAGTACTCTCATCATGGATGGTAGTCAGCACGTACACATCCCTCCTCTCCACAAATTTCACAGCAAGTAGTTCATCACTACGCAAGGAACGGCACTGCCCCCTCTGAAGTTTTTTGGAAACAAGCTCTTTTGGATAACCTTTACGGTTAGAGCAGATTGTGCCACAAGCAAAAGTGTCAACTTTGAACAATTCCTTAAACAATTGCACAGCAGTGTAGAAGTTATCAAGGTACAAATGGTGGCGTCTGTTAAACAGTCCTGTAGCAAGATCCCAGACAATTTTCTCTGAAGCTCCAAAAGTAGACGGACAACCAGGGGGGTCAATAGTGGAATCCCTCCCAGTGTACACGCGGAGATTAAAAATATATCCTGTCCTACTCTCAGACAACATATACAGCTTAATTCCATACTGTTCCCTCTTGCTAGGGGTGTACTGCCTTAAAACCAAATGGCCCTTGAACAGGACCAAAGACTCATCAATAGATATTTCTTTCCCAGGAGTATAGATCTCTGAAAATCGATCTACAAAGTGATCAAGTACAGGCCGAATCTTAAAAAGACGGTCACAGTCAGGGTGATCTCGTGGCAATGCCAAAGTATTATCAACAAAATGCAGCATCCGAAGCAAAAGTAAATACCGATCAAGGGTCATAATCGCAGGAAATATGGCCGTTGCCATCAAGGGACTGGTAGACCAATATCAAGCAATGGACGGCTTCCTTATCAAGCCCATCAAAAAAGTCAAAACCAAAATCTTTTTCATCTCATCCAGATTTGTGGGAGTCCACCGGGTAGCTCTAGAGTGGGGTTTAAGTGTGGCACTGTGGTCCCTCAAAAACTGTTCAGCATGCAAATTAGTCTGCTCAACAATCTCAGCCAAAAATACATCATCCATAAACAACTGAAAGAACTGTATCGGCAAACAAATTCACAATCCACTCTACACCCTGCATCCACACTAAAGGCAGGCAACGCCGGCTGCACCATGTTAGGATCAACCCAGAGTCCAGCACTTCCAGTAGAAAGCCTTGCAGCCTCAGGTTGCAATAGAGATATCTCTTGCTGCACCATTGGCACATCAGTGTCCCCCTCTAAAACAGGCACTTCATCCGCACTGAGAGTACCTTCATCCGCACTGAGAGTATCTTCATCATCCGATGATTCCATATGGAGAGAAAACTCACTGCCTGAATCTTCCCCTCCCGCCTCTCCCTCAGACACACTGTCTGTCTCATAATCCTGCTCAGAGGAAGATTCAAGCAGCATACCAACAACCTGCTGAGCAGTCATTCTACAGCTAGCCATAATCCTTACTAATAAAGGTAAATTGTCAAACAAGTCAACAACATCAAACACTTTGAAAAATAAGTAATAGACAAAACGTGTCTAACAGAAAGACCTATATACTCAAACAATACCACTCACGTGCCAGAAGCAGCTAGACTCACCACCTCCTACTCTGCACAGACACAGTAAGGATCAACAATATCCTACTAAAAAAGAAAAAGAAAAGAAAATTACACATAAGAGAATACAAAACACACCGCAAACAATTTCATGATCAAAACACTACCTATATATGCTGCTATTATGAAACCACTTGCAAAAAAATTCATTCATGCATGCCAATAATACTCATTTGGAGTAAATACTACAAAAAAGCAACTACGCAAAACTGCAGAACAACCACTGTTGAAACCGCAAACAGGAATCAAAAGCTTTACACTAAAATAAAAATGAAAAATAAAACATTACAATCACATATGCAAATAATGCACTAGTCCACACACTATCCACCAGCCAAGCAAAGGTAGTAGGTGGGCCTAAAAAAATAAGGCCAATCTGCCCCAACAGGGAGCCCAACAACTGGCCCCCAAGTGGAGTGACCCTTGCCCAAGTGGCCACTCCCCGACACAATTTGGGTATTATAATATCAATGAATATCCCTGGTGGCCCAGTGGGGCAAAAATACATCCAAAACTAAATTTTTTAAATAATAAATCTGCCCTCCAAAGGGGGGGTGGGCAGAACAAACGACATACAAATCACCCCCATGGGGAGTGACCCTTGCCCAAGGGGCCGCTCCCCAACACAATTTGAAGCATAAAAAAAAAAAGAAAAGCATTCCTGCTGCACGATCGCGCACCAGCGCGATCGTGCAGCAGGAATGCTTTTTAAAAAGACATCGGAGGAAAGGAAAACCCTTTCCTTTCTTCCGATGCCTTTTTAAAAATACCCCCCACCCGCCACGGTGAAAAACTCACCTTCCTTTCCCCAACTCGCTGGAAGCAAATGGCTTCCAGCGCGTCGGGTAAACAAAGGGAAACCCTCAATGACGTCAGTGCGCCTCGCACGCTGACGTCATTGATGATGTGGCAGGGAGGGGCGGGGGGAGGCAGGGGAAGCCCTTCCCCTGCGTTACCCGGTGAACACAGGGAGATCGGTGTCCTGTGGAAATATGGATTTTTCTGATCAGTTATGTCCCCTATCTTGGACCCCAACGGTTTCATGTATGAAACACAAGTACATGTATGTTTCCTCCAGTTCCAGTTATGAAGACGCAAACACATGTGCGTCCACCGTCAACATGTCCTCTTTCAGATCCGCCATGAATAGGCCGGATATTCCATTCCTAAGTACGAAAGGCCACCGGCTTTATATGGTTCACTTATGCCATTTTACAGTCCAGGCAAGTAGGCCCGGATTCTGTCATCAAGCTTTTCTTGCTTTCTGCCTCTGAAGCTCCAGTCTGAGCCTGCACCTGTGACCATGAACTTTGTCTCATTCCCTGCGCGGCTCACGAAGCCTGACATCAGCCTGTTGCCTGCCAAGAAACTGTATTTCACCTTCGAAATTATCTGCTCCGCTCCCTGCCCAATGCATTCCTGTCTAGTAGTTTCAGTAAACATTCTTCCAGCTACCGAGCAAAGGCCCGGCTTCTCCGTCTTTATGCAAGTAATTCATAGCCTTATTACTATGGAAGGCTTCTGCCCTCGCATCTAGTGTAGACACTTAGACGCTTGTACACGCACTAACAGTCAGTATAGTCAGTATAGAATAAGATTCTACTCTAAGAGACCTCTCTTTTGGATAACGTAGTTCTTTAAACATAGGATGTTAGATATGATTTGGGATTAGGTTGACTTGACCCTCCAGACTTCTGTCGCCACATGTAGAGCTAAATGTCAAGTCCCCTTCACCCCCTAGTTACACGTCAATCACACGTCATGCTGCTGTGCGCGCATCTCTGCCAAGTATTTCTGCTGACATTGCGAAATTATTTCATAGGTCCACCCATATGTGACATCACAACCAATGACGTTTCCTTGTTACTCCCAATTACGCCTCCTTCAGCTACGCATGTGAAATGTTATCTTTGCTATCAATTGTTACGCCTCTTGCATTTGCTTCACCGTAATGCCTATTTGTATAAAAGTGATTAATTATCAATAATGTATGTACTTCACTTCCTGAACCTTCGTGGTGATGGAACTTGGAGCAACCGATTCGAATCATCCATTGGAATAAAGCCCATTCCGAACCTCTAATACCACGGATTCTGCCTCTTATTTACTGAGCTATTTTTATTATGTTTCTGTATCAAATTAAGTCCCGGTAATTAAATTATTTACCACATGAATGGCGCCCGAACAGGGACACTTTCTCATCTCACGCGCCGGCGGTGCGTTGCAGGCCCGGTCTCCTGCCACAGCTGGACGGACAACAACGCGTACCAGCAGGATTTCCTGTATCTCCCTCCGGTCAAGCGGGGGCGACTGAGGCTGCGATCAACACCCAGACGAGGCGGTGAGAAGTGCGAAGTATCCCGACCAGAGCCTAGCTGAGAGAGCAAGATCCGAGGTATACAGAGGCCCACCAGGTTCCCGAAGCTCAGAAGTGTCCGAAGTTTTCGAGTCGAGTCCAGTCCGGTCCAGTTCAGTTCAGTTCCGTTCCGAGGCCTTCCGTTCCGAGCTACCCGGTGAGTACCATTACTGGGGAGGCGTTCTGGCGTGCACATAAGTTGTGCCGGTCCAGACGGGTTTGGGTACACAAATCCGGTCTGCACTGTTTCAGCAGTGTATCTGTACTGTTTAGCAGTATATCTAGTATATCAAGTATATACATTCAGAATAATCCAGACAATGCCGAGTATTATGTTTAGTGATTAAGTTTCCTTAGATCGTCATCATCATTGTTTGCTCATTTAAATGTTAAATGTTAAATGTGTTAATACGTTCTGCATATTGTGGTATGAATGACTGTTCATTATCGTGTTTATTGTATTAAGTTTGTTCAAGATCAAGTATCAGATCAGTTCTCAATATGCCGCTCTTTTCGAAATTAAGACAGATCACAACTAGAAAAGGGGTACTCGAAGAAGCTGTTCCTATTCCTCCTAGGGACACTCCAGGGTACTTCATGTATCATAAACACGGCTTAGACGCTATATTATTTCTTGATTTATGGGTAGACTACACCAAGGAATTACCAGAAAGTCAGAGGTGGCCCGCAGCTGGGACCTGGGATGCAGAGTGCATCATGAAAGTAGAGGAAGAGTTATGGAAAAGGAAAGTCAGACAGTCGCAGAAAGACGCCGTTGAGTTATGGCGTAAAGAATCTCATAGACGTACAGAAAAAGCACTCCGACAGGAAGAGAAAAATAAGGAGAATTCAAATAAAGTCCGAGAAAATCTATTAATTGAAGAAGGTATACGAGTGAAATCAGAACAAGTAGACAGACAAAGAAATGCCCTTATGAAGGGTATGTATCCCCTTCTGGCCGAAGGATTACCTAAGGCTACTCCGGGGATACCAAAAGACTTGCCACCCCCATTATTTCCAATAAAAGTACATCCTAAGGGGCATCCTAGAACCGCAGAAGATGTTTTTCTTTCCTCATATTTAGATGACGCAGCTCCCGAGTATGCTAACCCCGCCCCACATAGACCGTCGGCCGGGGAGGTTCAACGCCAAGATCCTGTATCTGTATCTCTACAACAACAAATCCTGACACAAGTTCCGGCAAGCACCTCTGTTTCCACATCTGTTCCTACAGCTACTTCTATAGCTGTGTCCACACCTATAGTTGCTGTATCACGTTCAACTAATCCTTTCACGCCCGATACCCCAGACGGGGCTACCG
Source organism: Triturus cristatus (assembly GCF_964204655.1). Taxonomy (NCBI): domain Eukaryota; kingdom Metazoa; phylum Chordata; class Amphibia; order Caudata; family Salamandridae; genus Triturus; species Triturus cristatus. The sequence continues at coordinate 544,726,444 of NC_140586.1, forward strand.
GAGGTGCTACCAATATTTTTTCTACGCCACCCAGAATAAATAAACTTACCTTTCAAGAATCAGCACATCCACGTACCCCCAAACTCATAAATGCCCGTACGCTTAAGGAACTTCTTATAGATTGTAGATATGACCCTGTGCCCGGCAAAGAGGACGAAATGATCCTGGCATCATTACGTATCCGACGAGCCGCGGTGTATTTAGGGAAGTTACCAGGAATGACTATGCATCTAGATAATATATACCATTTTGTCCAAACAGGGCGAGATTCTGAATGTATTAACAGAGCTATGGAATACCAGAAAGTGGAGATACAAGGGGAACTGTTACGTTTCCTTATAAACTGTGTGATCAGAAATCAAGACCGACCGGGGGTAGACCCGGAAGCAATGCAAACTCTTACCAGATGGAGCCAGAATATATCAGAAGGGAGACATGATAAGCAAAACTGTATAATAGCCATGTGCCGAAAGATCCGTAAAGAAATAGAACGCCTACACGAAGAGAGATTAGCGGTAGATCAGTTCGAACAAAGCGAGGAGGAAGGATCAGGACTGCCCACAGGACAGTCAGAAACCATAGCCTATGTAGGTAGAGGAAGATCCTGTAATAGTACTAGATGTTTTATTGACCTGATACGTCCGATATGTCCAGACAATAACAGGAATTTACAAACACCTATAAATATAAGGTCCCCCGAGCATTCGTTCCAAGCCGCTGACAAATTACTGCGAGAACGAAGGGGTTATCATTTTCTCGATTCTATGGATGAACAAGAATTAGCCAGGTCAGCCGTTCATTGGGTTGACAGTCCCGGAAAGTATGATGATGATACCGTAGCACACACATTTTTGAATCTCACCCCAGATGAACAGCGTTTAGCTGGGATTTATATGATTCAACAACTTCTTATACTATATAAAAGCCAACATTCAGATCCTGGTCCCTTACCTGATATATTGACTGAATTACTCACGAATAGATGGAGAGGTTCAGGTACTAAGCTAATTAAAGAAATACTAGAATCAAGAAAGCAGTACATTCTTTTTGTATGTCCAGACCATGTCTCACTACCCATCAAGGAAAGACCGATGTATTACATGGACAGACAGAATCCCTTACGAGAAGTACACCCAATAAAGGGCGAGGACAATCAGTTTAAACGTGTATTTGTATATACGCCCATATCGAAAATAGAATTGTTAGAAATGAAGAAAGTGGTACCCAGTCATGACAAAGACCCAGCGGGTTTCCACCGAGAAATTAAAGACATGTTACTCATGGGAGAGTATACCTATCCCGACATTATGACAATATTAAAGGTATTGATGCCTGCTGGCATTTATGAAAAACTCAAGGAAAAAGAGTGGGAGGTGGGAGACCAAAAGATAGACTGGACAGCATTAGAAAATGAAGAAAAGGCCCGAGGTCCAGGTTCGGGGCTTGGGGACAAAACTAAAGCACTACCAGGTTTACTAGTACAGGTACTGCCGCGTTTATTAACTACGAAAAAGGAAGACTGGGGTGCAATTTCTGCCTGTAAACAAAAGCAAGATGAAGACACTAGTGATTTCTATGCACGATTTGAAAAATGTTTTGGTATAAATAGTGGCATAAAAGCAAGTAGCGAATCATACCCCCATCTGTTTGTGACAAAATTAGTTGAAAATTCCTTGCCCCAAGTGAAGAATAGAGTATTAAAATTCGAGAGTACCTGGCAAGGTAACACCCCATCACAAATGTTACAAATGTTACAGTATCATCACAATAGAATTAGAGAGGAACAAGATCATGAACAAAGACGCATGAAAGACACGAAAATGAAGATGCTAGTCTCCCAGACAGTTCCAGCTGAAGGACATAAAAAGGGTACGACACATTCCGGTGATTCAGCAGGACCTGTAAAGGGGACATGCAACTATTGTAAACAACCAGGTCATTATATACACGATTGCCCAGTCCTGAAGCGTAATATCGCCACAGGTATTACAAAAGAAAGACCACGGCCACTTAGACAGGATCAGAATGAACAAGGAGCCCCGCAGCATGCACAGTCCATGCCAGTCCCACAACAGTCTATACAGTTTGTGCCAGCTGCACCAGCGCTGCCTGTTGCTGCCACACAAACCACGACACGACAGCTGTACCAGACCGCACAGTACGACTATCCTGATTACCAACGATACGCATGAACCAGCCTAGAGAGGGAAGTTGACTTACCCCTTATCGAGGTCCCAGTAGACCAAGAAGGACCCTATGTACATAGTGAATTATTAGGCCAAGATAGAAAATTTTTACTCGATACAGGGGCAAGTCGAACAACTATAAAACGTAGTGAAGTTCCAGGGGCACCCCTCTCAGGCTCACAGAATATTTCCCTTGGTTTTTCAGGAAAACCTATTGTTAATGAAGTATCACAGCCTCTTCCACTTACGATAGGACCCTTGACCAGAACTACAGATTTATTGCTTACTAAATCATGTCCAGAAAACTTGTTAGGTATAAAAACGCTGAAAGCTCTAGGAGCTATAATATGTTGTTCTCCGGAAGGAGTAAGATTGTTTTTACGTGATTTCAAAGGTCACTATGTGTCTAGAGACATGGATCCCCGACTGCAGACTTTACCTACACATCTATGGGCACAAGGCCCTACTGATGTTGGTTGCATGAATATTACACCATATCGAGTTACACTAAAGGCAGGAGTGGTACTACCACGAATGCGACAATACAAGTTACCACCAGATGCTGTAGTGGCTTTACTACAAATCATTGACGAGCTCATTGCCCAAGGAGTGGTTGTGGAAACAGACTCCAATGTATGTAACTCACCGATAATTCCGATTCTTAAACAAACAGATCCGAAGGCCCCGCCAGTATATCGATTGGTTATTGATCTGCGCGAATTAAACAAGTGCATTGTGCCACAATTCCCTGTGGTCCCAGATATCTCGTCATTACTGACAGCTATTGATTCTGAAGCAACATTCTTTACTGTAATTGATCTCAAGAATGCCTTTTTCAGCGTCCCTATAGATCCGGAAAGCCAATACTTGTTCGGATTTAGTTTAAATGGACGTAGCTTTAAATTCTCACGCGCACCTCAAGGATTTACAGAAAGCCCCAGCATCTATAGCCAAGCACTGAAACGAGAACTCGACAGTATCCACATGCCAGTGAACACTGCCCTGCTTCAATATGTCGATGATCTGCTGATCACCGCTAGAAGCGAACCTGAATGTGAGAAAGCATCACTGACAGTTTTACAATTTCTAGCCGAAAAGGGGCACAAGGTGTCCCCTTCTAAGCTGCAATTCTGTGTCCAGCGAGTTGTTTATCTTGGACACTCGCTGTCCAAGGAGGGAAGGCAGCTTACACCCGACCGCATTCAGTTAATAGCTAACATGCCAATACCCAAGACACAAAAGGAGGTGCGGGCTTTCATAGGCCTCACTTCATATTGTAGGCAGTGGATCCCTCAGTATGCATTTCTAGCAAAACCACTCATTCAGTTGACAACACAGGAGGCAGCCACATCGACTGTTCTCCCTTGGACTCAGGAACATACACAAGCTTTTGAAAGCTTAAAGAAAGCTTTATGTCAAGCACCGGTTTTAGCAACACCATGTTACAATAAACAGTTTACACTCTTTGTTACAGAACGCGAAGGTACTGCTTTGTCAGTACTCACACAGGAACAGGCAGGATCCCACAAACCATGTGCTTATTTTTCTAGTACATTAGATCCCGTAGCTCAGGCTTTGCCTGCATGCCTGAAATCGGTGGCAGCAACAGCTTTAGCAATCAGACAAAGCGATGCCATAGTGTTAGGACATCCATTGACAGTTCAAGTACCACATGCAGTAGAAGTTCTTGTGAATAGAACGCAAACACAGCACCTGACTATAGCGCGACTTACAGGGTATGAATTAACATTGTTTCAGCCACATATAGAAATCAGACGTTGTAACACATTGAATCCTGCCACACTCTTACCCGTAATCGGAACAGACCCACTAGCTCATGACTGTATTGACGTTATTACAATTACGACGAAACCCAGACAAGACTTGACAGATGTCCCACTGTCAGACCCAGACCTGACGTTGTATGTAGATGGTTCATGTATGAGAACAAGTACAGGAGAGTTAGTGGCCGCTTACGCAGTTACAACAGACACTGAAATCATTGAAACAAATTGCATAAATACCTTGTCAGCTCAAGCCGCAGAGCTCGTCGCTCTGACACAAGCCTGTATTCAAGCCACAAATAAAAGAGTCAACATATACACTGATTCACGTTATGCATTCGGAGTTGTACATGACTTTGGCGTGCTGTGGCGAGAGAGAGGTTATTTAACTTCTCACGGTGCCCACATTCAGCACGGACCCCTCATTCATGCCTTATTAGATGCAATACACCTACCCACTGCAATATCAATTATGAAATGTAAAGCTCATACGAAAGTTACTGATATCATTTCTCAAGGCAATGATCTAGCTGACAGAACAGCTAAACAGACTGCTCAAACTCAAACATCCGACATGACAAAGACAATAGTCTCGACGCCAACACATTGTATGACAATTAAAGATCCCGCTCTTGACGTAATTGACATACAGACGCATGCTACACCAGACGAAATAAAGAAATGAACTGAATTAGGAGGGATTCAAACGGACCAAGGATGGATGACGAAGGAAAAATCTGTGTGGTTCCTTCCTGATTCAATGGTCCAAGTTATTATTAACACTATACATAGTCCAGCGCACCTAGGAGAAAAAGCTATGCTAGACAGCATCCAACACATTTGGTTCAATAAACATTTACGAGCAGCAGCCAAGCAAAAAGTCCGTACCTGTATGATATGTTGTCAGTTTAACCCAGGAAAAAGCGTTCCCGTAGAACAGGGTGGATTTCAGACTCCTGATCACCCTTTTGAAGTGCTCCAGATGGATTATATCCAGATGGAACGATGTCGAGGATTCAAATATGTTCTCGTAGTTGTCTGTGCTCTTTCCCGTTGGACAGAGGCATACCCGGTTTCAGATTACACTGCCCCGACTACTGCCAAACAGTTAGTTCGAGAATTCTTCCCACGATACGGTTTACCACGTGCTGTCTACTCAGATAACGGCCAGCCGTTCTCATCCGAACTAATGAAACACGTTTCACTTTTGTTAGGCTATCAGTGGAAATTCCACTGTGTCCGACACCCCGAGGCAGCAGGTCTCGTAGAAAGACATAATCAGATCCTGAAAATCAGATTGTCCAAAATATGCAGAGAAAAAGGTGTCGACTGGGTAGTAGCCTTACCAGTTGCACTCTTTTACATGAGAATGGTAGCACACTCTCGAACAGGGCTATCCCCGTATGAGGTGATCTTTGGCAGACCACCAAATATGTGGGGGACGCCTATACCACGTAAAATAACTGATATTGACTGTAATATGCTGACAGATTATTTGGCTTCCTTGATGTCTGCACTACAATCTTGTCGTTCACAGGTAGCTGCAGCTTTTCCTGACAACACTGAGGTGAAACCCCATGACGTAATTCCAGGGGATCTCGTTTTAGTGAGGAACTTTGATCGAAAGACTCAGCTGGATCCTAGGTGGAAGTCACCGCAACTGGTCTTGCTCATCACAAGGACAGCCGTGAAGATCGAAGGCAGGAAAGGCTGGGTACATTCAAGTCATATCAAGAAATTTCATGGACTACCATCGGACGTAAACACCACACCTCGTGTGTCTTCACCCATTGACTCAAAACTTCCTTTTGTGGAAACAAGTAGTCGCGAACAATATAAACTAAAACTCAGATCTAACCAGTCGGGAAATTTGATTGTTTAAGTCCTCTCCAAGGTGAAGCGGTTGAATTTGTCCCTGACATGTATCCCTTAGATCTGAATAGAGAAAACACCCGAAAAATGTTGAAACGACATGCATACTGTAAATCACTGCGTAGTCATTGCACAGTGACGTTATTAATTTTGTTTTTCTTAAGTCTTTTAATAATTAATGCAAGTATATTGTTGCACATATATTATCCTATTCCTAGACATGTTTATAATGTTACTGCTGAACATTCTTTTAGTGAATTACCTCCGCATGAGTTGTCTTATAGATTTGCGCTGCGCAATAACACGTTTATTAGTATGTTACATCATTCCCATCAGGTTAGCAATGCTACAAATTGTTGGATATGTGGCCGACTCCCTCCCTATCAGAATTATAAAGGAATTCTACCTCTCTTTCCATACCCGTTCACACACAACGGCTCCTGTGGAGCATGGTTTAGTTTAATTAATTCCCTAGATTCAAATTCTGCAGTTTATCAAGACAACTGGGTAGGGGGAAATTTAAACTTAGTTTTACTTAAAGTCTGCTACCCTAACAAGGAGGGACTTCCCAAGAGAACAGGAACTGATCTAGAAAATGAAGTATATGGATTAGGTAATTTTACGCTTAATCTTATGATCCTAAATGTCGAATCCGAAGCTACTCCAATTTTGCCCGCTATGTCAATATTTCCAGTAAAAGGTGAATTATGTGTAAGAAAGAATGGTTCCATACATATGGGCCATAGTAGATGCACCACTGTAATAGAATTCAGTGATCAAGGCAAGTCGACATTTAGAGCTTCCCGCCATTCCTATTTCATATGTGGTCAGACGGCATATGTACGCCTACCTCTAGATTGGGATGGTACCTGTTACATTGGATTTCTTTTGCCACCTGTTTTCCTAGCTCCTCCCGATTATCACAGAAATACTCATTTAGTACACAATAGAGAAAGGAGAGATCTACCAATTGTCGATTACACTGAAACAGCATGGGAAAAATACACAGATTTCAATAAAGGTCTCTTTCCCTATATAGGTACCGTTACTAATAGTAAGCTGATACATAGATTAACTAGAACCCTTGAAGCAGTAGTGAACGAAACTATTTCCGCCTTAGGCAATTTAACAGAAGAGCAGTCTGCTATGCGGATTGTTGTGCTTCAAAATCGTCTTGTCCTTGACGTCATCCTGGCCGATAGGGGCGGAGCTTGTAGGGTCATCGGATCAAGTTGTTGTATTTTCATACCAGAAAATTCGCCATCTGTATATAAAGCCATAACCCGCCTTCATAAGATTGTAAGCCAGATACACCAGAATCCAGGCACCTGGACTTGGTCCGGTTGGTTTTGGAGTGTATTATCTACCTTTGGATGGAAGGTCCTATCCTTCCTAGGTATTGGCTTTCTCATACTATTCAGTTGCTGTCTATGCCTACAATGTGGACCAGCGATCTGTGGTCTGTGTGCCACATCGTGTATTCCACCACCAAGATCTCGTTCGTCCCAGAAGAAAAAAGAAGAACAAATGATGCTATATGAACAGATCAATGGATTGATGAAGATTGATATCTCTTGACGGGCAAGTAGGGGACAAGGAGGGAATGTGGAAATATGGATTTTTCTGATCAGTTATGTCCCCTATCTTGGACCCCAACGGTTTCATGTATGAAACACAAGTACATGTATGTTTCCTCCAGTTCCAGTTATGAAGACGCAAACACATGTGCGTCCACCGTCAACATGTCCTCTTTCAGATCCGCCATGAATAGGCCGGATATTCCATTCCTAAGTACGAAAGGCCACCGGCTTTATATGGTTCACTTATGCCATTTTACAGTCCAGGCAAGTAGGCCCGGATTCTGTCATCAAGCTTTTCTTGCTTTCTGCCTCTGAAGCTCCAGTCTGAGCCTGCACCTGTGACCATGAACTTTGTCTCATTCCCTGCGCGGCTCACGAAGCCTGACATCAGCCTGTTGCCTGCCAAGAAACTGTATTTCACCTTCGAAATTATCTGCTCCGCTCCCTGCCCAATGCATTCCTGTCTAGTAGTTTCAGTAAACATTCTTCCAGCTACCGAGCAAAGGCCCGGCTTCTCCGTCTTTATGCAAGTAATTCATAGCCTTATTACTATGGAAGGCTTCTGCCCTCGCATCTAGTGTAGACACTTAGACGCTTGTACACGCACTAACAGTCAGTATAGTCAGTATAGAATAAGATTCTACTCTAAGAGACCTCTCTTTTGGATAACGTAGTTCTTTAAACATAGGATGTTAGATATGATTTGGGATTAGGTTGACTTGACCCTCCAGACTTCTGTCGCCACATGTAGAGCTAAATGTCAAGTCCCCTTCACCCCCTAGTTACACGTCAATCACACGTCATGCTGCTGTGCGCGCATCTCTGCCAAGTATTTCTGCTGACATTGCGAAATTATTTCATAGGTCCACCCATATGTGACATCACAACCAATGACGTTTCCTTGTTACTCCCAATTACGCCTCCTTCAGCTACGCATGTGAAATGTTATCTTTGCTATCAATTGTTACGCCTCTTGCATTTGCTTCACCGTAATGCCTATTTGTATAAAAGTGATTAATTATCAATAATGTATGTACTTCACTTCCTGAACCTTCGTGGTGATGGAACTTGGAGCAACCGATTCGAATCATCCATTGGAATAAAGCCCATTCCGAACCTCTAATACCACGGATTCTGCCTCTTATTTACTGAGCTATTTTTATTATGTTTCTGTATCAAATTAAGTCCCGGTAATTAAATTATTTACCACAGTCCCACGGGGGAGCGCCAGGGCTTCCCCCGTGGGTGGGTGTCACGACAGCCGGGAGCCGTCATGAGCACAGCTCCACTGTGACTCATGACGGCTCCCGTCCGTCTTGAGCACAGAAGGGGCAAAACAAGAATATTATTACATACATGTATTTTATTTACATCCTACCCTATAACACCACACAATTCACCACCAACATCTAAATTAAAAATAAAATGTACTTCCATAATTAACATAACTAATTATAGATTAAATCAATATCATTAATTAAAAAACAAATTAAAACGCATAAAAATTAATTAACTTCCCTCCCTTTACCAGTATAAACTCCACAACCCACACCTAAAATTAATTACACAATGCCCATATTTAATTTTCAATTAATTAAATAATATTAATTAACAACTAATTATTAATTAATAAAAAAAAATACTTTCCACCCTTCACCCTTATCAACCCCTGAATTTAAATCCTGTTGCTTTTCGAATTGTAAAGATTAAATAAAAGTGTGGTTGTAATCAATAAAATAGCGTGCGCATTGCTGAAAAGAATGATGCGCTGAATTTATATGCTGCTGCTTATAATTGTAGAGTAAAACTGAATTAAATTATATAGCGTGGGCATCGCTGAAGAGAAAGACGAGCTTGATTTAAAGGCTGCAGCTGTAAACTGTAAGCTCAGGGAATCGCCGTGATAAATAATATAGCGTGCGCGTCGCTGAAGAGTTGGACGTGCTGTATTTAAATGCCACTGCTGTAATGGATTAATGCAGACTATGACCGCAATAAATCATAATGCCCAAAAGTCTGCCGCAATCGTCCCAATCAAAGATGGTTGGAAAGTACAGAACGTGGTTGGCAGAACGCGTTAGGAAGATGTCTGTCATTCACAAGATGGTGGCTCGTAGGGTGACGCCACGCCAGATGGCTCCCGGCGTCACCATGTTGTAAAGCAATCGTGAAGACAGAGAACCTCGCGAGGAAGCACACGCGAGAAAGAACGAAAGGAGGCATGGCAGAAATGGAATGAGGTAACTGCGTGCGCAAGTGTGCGTGCACTGAAGGCAGCTCGTGGCAATAACGGTAATGAAATGACGGGTAACGGTCAACTGTCACCACAGCATGCACGAGCTAAGCTCAGCACGAGCTCCATAAACAGAGGCGGATTAACTGCCGATATTAAGGAAAAAGTCTCAAAGTGCCCCAATAAACAATGTACAAGTGCCTCACCTGGCAACTTGAAGCAGCAGAGCCGGTGATCTCTACTTGTCATGCCGCAATCGAGCCACAAAAATAGGCTTTTCTTTCATCCCACACGAAGATGCAGGCAAACACAAGTTAAACATACCTCCACCAGGTGGCAGCACGTAACCACCTGTTTCCACTGGTATACAATAAAATTATGTAAGTAACATTTCAACTCGCTTCTTGATCTTGGGTCTCTTACTCCGGTTTCGTCTCTCAGATGCAAATCAGGAATCACTGACCCGGAAGGCATTCCTTGTTCTGTTCTGATTCTCTGAAGGCTGAAGGAATGCAGAAAAGCAGAATCTGTGGGGAGGGTAGAAATTGAAGTAGTCCCTGACGCTCTTCCGTACTGAACAGGTAGTGCCCTCAATGCCAAATAGAGGCAGGCAGGAAGGACCATAACTCAGTGAACAGGTAGGGACTGGCATACTTAAGTTGCATGCAGGCAGTAACTGGCACATCCAAAGTTGAGGGCGACCGGTGGAAGGTCGCTGGTGGGGCTTGGTCGGAGTGCCAGTAAGCTTGAGTTGCTTTTGAGAAATTCTTTTATCTTGATTGTAGATCTTAATCTTGGAGTTTCTTGAAGTTTCTACAAGTGTAGTTTCAATCCAATCGTCGCCAAATGTAATAATTAAAGATGTAGCTGAAGTATGATGATTAAGCAGGTTTATTAGATCTTTAGTATAGGATTACAGAAGAATCAGGTCTTAAGTACAGGAATATCGAAAGCCCCACCAGGAGCAGATCCCTTGCTGCTCAGCCCAATCTCACAACTGACATCCATCCACCAGGCATCCTCCACATTCTATCATTACATCACACATACCAACATTCCACTATTCATCCACACTGGCTGAGCAGCAAGACAGGTAAGCGGGGAAGATACATAGCACCTAAACCAAGATACCACACCGAGGCTCACAGACATTAATAATAGCCTGTGCTAAGATCGCAAGTCAGACAACAGAACTCTTGTCGGGCCACTGTCAGCTAACTAAAACCTTTAGGTTTTCACCAGTGTTATCAACCACAGACATTTTAATCTCCAATAAAATCAGAAGAAACAGCGAATAATTCACTACTGAAAATGTCTTGGAATAAGTGTCAACCCGCTCACTTTGCAACCTGATGAGCAATGCAATACCCATGATTAACTCATCCGATCAGGAAAGCGCCCAGAAATCACTAGGCAGCGCCTTTTCAGAAAACGGAAATGTGAATGATAGTGAAATGGCTTGCTGGCTTAAGCACACAACATACCACACTTCTTCTTTGTTAAAGAAAAATCACAAGAGGTCTGTAAGCGACTTTTTACCACTCTAGGTACAATGGTTAAAGCACTGGACTATCAGTCAGCTAAATTTGAAATACAAATATCCCTACTAGAATCTCTGGTGCAGTATACAGCTGCAATGGACGTCAGGCTGGGGAGCTTTACAACTTATATGAAGCAATTTGGTATGAATACGGGCAACTTAGCAGAACCAATTCAACATACTTGCTCATGTACCCCTACAATGGACAAATCAAGTTCTTTAGCCGTAATCCTGACTTCACTAGTGGTGGAAGTCAAATCAATCAAAAAGGCAAAACAGGCACAGCCAATAGCAGTCTCATACCAACCATGTATTTACAATGAACACTAACTGCTGCTACATATGGGCAAAACAACATCGACAACAATTAAAGCGCAAAATGCAAAAGCAGGGAACAACCAACTACACCAATCTTCAAATAACTCTAAACCATTCAACTCGCCCTCTCAACTACAACACCTCCTATCAAGTGCACCCTGGAACTTGAAAGAGCCTCTGTCAATCAAAAAAAAGGACAGTCCAGAATTAAATTCTTTAACCAACAAGGCTGAGTCACCTTTCAAAACTCCAATAATATTAGCAACAAACAAGCATTTTCAATCCAAATTATTCTCGTATTTGTGAGAGTTAGAGGTATTGGCCATGTAAAATACAATGGGGCATATTAGCAAGGGTGGTATCGCCGCTTTAGCGGCACTTTTTGCCACTAAAGTGGCGATATTTCTATCGCCCTATTAGCAAGCTGTCGCGACAACTTTATGGCGAAAGCGATCGTTTAGGTGCCGCTTTGCATGTCAGCGATATTTATCTCTAATGACATGCAAAGTGGGCGTTCCTCCACACAACTCCTTGGCAAACACTGGCTAACACAGCTTCGGGATATTAGCAAGGCTGCACAAGACCCACGATGCGAGCTTGTAAGCCGCACTCAACCCCCTTTTTTAACACCTGCTAAAAATACAACTTAGCCATCTTTAACATGGGAGGTGGATTGCATGGCTGAGTCCATGCCTGCCTATCAGCAAGGTTTGCAGTATCGCAGGGAAATCATCGCTGGATTTAATATCGCCTTGGAGATACGCATTGCTAATAACGCGCTATCTTGGCGATAAAATCCAATGATATCCGGCGATAAAAAAATGAGCGCTAAGCGCGCTTTGCGATATTTATCGCAAAGCATTGCTAATATGCCCCAATGTCTTTTGACCATGTGTTTTGGTTTGGAGTGTAGTGGATGTATGTCGTGTGGAGTGGAATTATGTGGGTTGGATTGGAATTGTTAGTTGTGGAATTGTGTGCGGTGAAATTATGTGGAGTGGATTTGTGAAGTGACATTATGTGGCATGGAGTGCAGTGGAAATATGTGGATAGTAATTATGTGGTATTGAGTGTACTGGATTTATGTGGATTAGGATTGTGTGTTGTAGAGTGGAATTACGTGGAATGGCATTTTGTGTTGAGGAGTGATATGTTGTGGAGTTCAATTATGTGGTGTGCTGTTGAATTTTGTGGCATGATGTAGAAATCTGTGTTGTGGTTGGATATATGTGGTGTTTTGTGTAATTGTGTCATGGAGTTGAAATATGTGGTTTGTAGTCGCTCTATGTGGCGTGGGATGGAAATGTATAGAGTTGAATTGTGTGTCTTGGAAGTGTGTTGCTTTGAGTGATACTATGGTGACTGAAAGGATGTGGCATGGTGTGGCGTGCCCAAACTAAGGTAGCATGGTGGGAAAAAGAACAACAGGTTGAAATACTATCCTGAGCAATTGGTATTAGTTAGACTTATTGCAAGCAGACCTCCAATCACATTTTGCGTGTTTGAAATCTTTTCTGTGACCCATGTTTACATGTGCCTGCAGTAAGTGGCACCTCACTCAATAAACCTTTGCAATGGAATATGATATATAACTTCCTCTATGCAACCTTGAAATGACTTATTTTTTGAGTCAGTAATTCTAATGATTTTAGTACTGAAGCACATAGCATATTACAGCAAGTGTCTACCGAAATATATGTCTGTGCACACAGGCCTTCTTTTCTTCTTTTTTTTCTTTTCACCATACCCAACTACTCTGATGCTCTCCTACCTGTCCTACCCCCATTCTTCCAGTCTCTCCTCAGCTTTTATTTGAACCCCTGTGTACTAAACCGCTGATCCCCTGTCTGTTGCCTGTCCCCACAGGGTTTTTTTTTGCATTTTTTATCTTCAATTTCATTTTTGGAGGTCTCAGCTGGTGTAATTTGTGGAAGAGTGCTCCTTTCTAAATAAGGCACATTTGCACATTATTATAATTTTTTAATTTACCGCTGAAAGATGTGGTTCCACCATCTTGAAATTACAATTTTAAAAAAAGCTGTTGCTCTGGCATAACGTATAAGTGCAAATGTCCATATGTGATGAAGCATGTGTGATGGTCTGATGATGTATGCCTGCATACACATCGTCATGCTGCTTTTTTTGCTGATGCAGTTTAGCGTTAACAATAACCATTTTATATTTTATTCCATGATGACTGGTTTGCTTCCGTACAATGCAGTGTGAAAATGGTCCATTGTGATTGCATTTGTATAGCGCTTACTACCCCAGACTAGGCGTTGAAGCGCTTTTCGGCGAGTAGTACGCTACTCCAGGACCCATAGAGGATTAGTGTTAAATAAGTATAGTGAAACATGCAAGTAAATTGGTGGATATGTTAGTCAGTTATTTGGATTCGGAAGGATAGCAGAAGGATAGAAGAGGAAAAAAAGGTTTGTATTTATATAGCGCTTCTTACCCCTGATGGGGTGTTGAAGTGCTTTTTTTGGTGAGTAGCACGCTACTCCGGAAACTCATAAAGGATTAGTGGTGAATCAGTATGGTGAAATATGAAAGTAATTTGAGTGGTGGATATTAGTCAGTTATTTGGAGTGAGAAGGACAGCAGAGGGATAGAAGGGAAAGAAAGGTTTGCATTCATATAGCGCCAGGATGCCCGTAGGGTTGCAGTGCGCTCTATAAATGTTTATACATACATATTACCCCTGATGGAGTGTTGAAGAGATTTTCTGGCGAGTAGCAGGCTACTCCGGAACCCATAAAGGATTAGTGTTGAAAATTAGTATAGTGAAATATGAAGTTGTTTGAGTGGTGGATATGTTAGTCAGTTATTTGGATTGCGAAGGGTTGGGGAGGGGTAAAAAAGGGAAAAAGGTTTGCATTTATATAGCGTTTGTAACCCTGATGAGGTGTTGAAATGCTTTGTTGGCGAGTAGCACGGTACTCTGAAACCCATAAAGGATTAGTGGTGAATTAGTATAGTGGAATATGGAATTAGAGAAGTGAGCATGTTAGTCTGTTATTTTGATTAGAAAAGATAATGGAGGGTTAGAAGAGTGAAGGATTTCTTTTTTTAGTCATAGCAGTAGGAGGAGGCTTTTGGATGAGTAAAAAGGGTTTTTGGAGTGGAAGAGTCAGAGGGAAGAGTTTAGAAAGGTTTGTTTTGGGGATCTGTATAGTAAAAGAGCTGTCAGATGATGCAAGGAGGGGTAGAGTTGGAGAGAGTAAAGAACGGGTTATTTTGGGGAACATAGTAGTGGTATGGGGTTTGAGATAAATGAGAGAGTGGGTGTAGAGGATATAATGATAGATGTATAGGGTGAGGGATAGGGTAGTGCATTGGGAAGAGTAGTAGGAAGAAGTTTGAGATGAGTCAGAAAGTTGGGCTAGAAAATATATTGAGAGAGGTGTAGGCTGAGAAATAGGGTAGTGCATTGGAAATGCTAAATTAGAAGAAAGTGATAAATATATAAATCCATAAGTACATTGAAAGTATATAGATGTGATCCAGCGCAAGACCGGGAAGAATGAGGAATAACATTTTCCGATACCCTCCCTGCGTCGCAAATCCGACGTCACACTAGCTCATTCACACACGCAGTCATTGGTGGGGCCCATAACACCAACACTCACACGTCTCTTTCAACGAGTCTGCACACACATGAGGGATGAGTAATTCAAGCGCTGGACATGTAGGGGGAATGCCTTATAACCTATAGGGAGTGAAAAGTTATATTACAAAAATATACATTAACATCTTTCGCCTATAGATTTTTAATCCTAAACATCAAGGCACTCCACCCACTTGGTCAATGGACCATTTAATTGGTTGATGGTGATTTAAGACTCAGAATCCTTATCTCTCTTAATAAACCACAAACTCGTATTTCTTGTTAATCAATATTTGTTTATCTAAATTTTCATAATGACTTATATTTGCATTTATTTCGTCAAAGTTTAGAATTTCTAGATTAATTTAAGTAAAAGCGGAACATCATATTTACCTAATCTGGCTATCTCTGCATAACCGAATTTTGTCGTAAATTGTCCTAAAAAGCAGGCCAAGACTCAGAGTCCAAAGTTCTCGGCTCAGCACGCTACAGTCCCAGATTTCGAAGGACCAGAAGTCGTGCAAGCATCTATCATAGCCCGTAGATTTGGAAAGAGTTCGCAGTCATCAAACGATCGAGCAGCATCCGGACCATTAAGGAAAGAGTCACGACCCACACCTCTCCTTCGGACTCTTGTAGCTTCCGTACATAGTTCCACACACCGGGAGACACACCGACTACCACTTCTAACCCACCCCTCATTTTTATAATGAAAAGCAGGTTAAGATGATACAAAATTTGGGCAAAGAACAGTGGTGATTGGCTGGTTGGGATCGTCCGATCACTATTCCTAGATTTTCAGTACAGTTCGAGGGGTGATGTTACTGGTTTGCCCAAGAGTCGAATTGTTCCGGTTTACTGTAAGGTCGATTGTTCCCTTTTCTGGGTGAAAGTCCAATTTGCCATCCTTGACCAGGGACTCACTGTGTAAAGGTCGCCAAGAGGTCCAGGATACATGTTGGCGCATGCTCAATTGATTTCGCGCCTCACGAGACAGTGGCCCCTTCTGCACGCGGTGACAGCGGCCATCTTGGATTAGGCCAAGATGTTAACTTAAGCAAAACAAACACAAAATAATAATTAATACATTGAAATAGTAATTATAATGTTAACCCCTTGCTAATCACTTTCTGTGCTTGTATTTATCTAGCGTATAGCAACATTTAAAGCAATTATATTCACCTTTTTCAATCCTCCTTGAGGGTGCAACATCACAAAGCAACATATATCATGCAGTATTCTATTACCACATATACTATTGTTAATATGCGTACAGATATTATTTATAAAAGTTATTTAGCCATGCAAATAGAAAACCCCATGTGTAGTTTTTTATTAATAATGTTGATTAAGTATACATGCAATACTCGTTTAATAATATTATAATTGATAGATTAATTAGTTAGTATTTTCATGCAGGAATAGAGGAGGTATACAAAATGTTGCACTACCTGCTCCATCAATCCCCCCCTTTGGTGATTTTATCAACACACTACTAAAATTTTGTATACATTTGTTATGAAAAGAGAAATGATTTTATTTTTTATTTTTTATTAATTCACATTTCTTTTTCCCCAATTTCTTCTCTTCTTGCTGTTTTATACATACTGTCTTTCATCTAATTCCACTTCTTCAAATTCTCTTTCTTGTCTTTTATTCTGTCTTCTTTTCCAATTTTCTCTTTTGAACTTTTTCAGTATTTTCTTTCTTTTATAACATAGACATCCTAGTCTTAAAATTAATACTTGAAACATCACACAGGTTAATGGAAATAGGATCTTATCTATACATGTGCCACCTAATTTTAGTAAGAAATTTTTAATAGAAGATCATTTCTTTCCAATCTTTTCCCAAACACCTTCAACCTCCAGTGGTGCAATTTCCTCATGCAAATCAGTTATATTTTTAATGTATGACTTTAGATCTTGACTTTCATCAGGAATGTAAGTACAACAATGTTGAACTTTCAGCATTCCACAGACTCCACACTCTTTTGCCAAAATTATATCAAGGGCAAGTCGATTTTGCATTACCATGGCACGCATGGCAACCATTTCTGTATTTACCAATAAAAATCCTCCAGCGGTGCTTGTTGATAAGCGATCCACTACTGTTGATCATTTTCTAATTTTGTGTGCATTCAGAGATATTCCCACTGCTGGTATCAATGCTCCCAAAAATGTCTCCCACAATTTCTGACCAAGATTCTCTCTTTCTATGTGTTAGTTGTCTACCTAACTCATGTACACCATCTCTTCCTCTTCCCACATGGAATATCTTTGGGAAAACCAGGCCCACGTAACATGTGCCAAACCAATGATCTGGTAATCGATAATATGCTTTGTTCCCACAGATAAAATATATTCCAAGAAAAACTGCATCATTTTCTCCTTTAAATCCCCACCCACCCATGATTCGATATGTATTATGGCAATCACTGTTACCTACAAAATAATTATCATATGCAGTTTGATTCCTTCTAATACACAAATTTCCTTACTGAGGCCAATCTAAAGCCATTGTTGGACTAGCTTCTCCTTTCAAATGTTTTTCCTTTTCACCATCACAGACTGTCTTTTCCTCTCTTCCCTCAGATGCTTTATTTTGCATTTTCATTCTCCTTTCTTCAACCATATCCAAGAACACCTTCTCTTCTTTCTTTAAACTACAAGTTAGATTATTTCTAAATATGGACTCTAATGTTAGTTCTTTAGTTTCTAAGAAGAATTCACCTAATACCTGTGCTGGTTTTACTTTATTGAATTTGTTAATTACAGGTACTTGTGAAAATATGTTATCTACATCTGAAAAATAATATTCTTATTTCCCTATTTTGTAAAAAAAACTTGCTATTACACTACATGTTATTTCATACGTTACTGGGAGGTGATGATAGGTCACTCCCTCGGACACAGATGTAGGTAATTGCATGCAGACGTAGCAGTCCCTCACGTCCATCGTCTTTACATATTCATACAATAATTTTGAAAATACATTGTTAGAGAAATCATTTATGGACCTGTCTTTATGTAAATAATTTCTATCTATATTAGTCGGATATATTTTTTGAAACTTTTCTACATTAGTTTTATTCTCACTATGTCCTTCTATTGTTTCTAGTGTAACTTTAAACGAAATCATCAAAGCCAACGCACTCCATAGAAGCATTAGTAATCATGTACAACAACAACACATTTTGAACCACCTTCTAAGAAATACACATTTAGTTTTTTTACTTTCTGTGTTTGCCATTTCGAAAAATGATCAGTGTCTTTTGACTTAGCCTCTTCTACTTCACAACTAGTTTTGTCTAACCCAAGGCTCTAAGCACCTACTTGGTTCTATCAGTTATGTCCTTTCCAGCTATTTATTGTCTTTCCATTAGTATCACTTTTGGTCTTTTCAGTTTGGCCTTTGATCGTCTTTCACTTTTCTCTCACAATCTTGATACAGAACTTCCTGAACATCCGTTTCTTCTCCGATGTCGGACAAGATCACTCTCAGAATTTCCGATTCTTCGTCTTCCTCAACCACTCCTGGTACAGTCACCTCTGGATTTTCTTGGCTATCCGCCTCTTCTTTTATTTCAGGCAGCGCCACATATGACCATTCCGGCGACTTATACTTCTGGTTAGGTTTTCTTCTTCTCTTATTTTTCTCAATTGTCGTTTTATTCTCATCTTTCAACTTTTCTTGACTAGATACTTCATTCACTTGTTCAGCTCTAGGTGAATTCACTCGTGTCAATTGATATCTTAATCTCTTTATTTTGTTTGGCCAAATTTCATCTTTTGCTGATCTTTTCAATGTATTTCCTTTATCATTCTTCTCAGCTCTCCATGCTCTCTTCCTCAGAGCTCAACCTTCAGGTACCTCTTCATCACTGTCTTCTGATTCTGTTTCAACTTGACTTATACCTTCAACTGTTTTTCTTTCCACCACTTTTTCAATTTTTCTTACTTCTGTCCCTCCTCGTGTTTCTTGCACACAATCTTCCTGCTGACTAACTGTCCCTTCTTCTAACTGGATGTTTGAGTTCTCTACAACTCCTCGGGGGTCTTCCGCAAAAATCTTTCCTTCTGTATCTGGCACCTGACCATCTATGTCTGTTACTTCAGGTGGAATTTCTCTCAACTTTTCATCAGGGACTTCCTTATCGAAGATTTCTTTAATTGTCTCTTCACTGCTTTTCTCTTGTCCAGTATGTACTTGTGCTTGTTCAGTTTCTGAGTCTGAGCTGGTGTCTTAGATCTGCAACTTTCTTCTCAAGGGAATGTTCTCTGGGGCAATGGTCAAATTTGGTTCTGACTCCCCCCTTTCAGGATTTTGTCTTATTCTGGTATCCTCAGTATCTGATTCGGAACTGGTTTCTGACTCTTCAAAATATTCACCTTCCTTGTTATCTACTAGGTTTGGAATTCGCAAGGTGTGACTGGCATGGATCCAGTTCTTTACTCCTGCACACTATACAGCTGTGGTCGTAGTTAGGATCACTTGTCGTGGTTTTCCCCAACATGGGACCAAACAGTTCCTTCGTCTGTGAACTTTAATTCTTACCCAGTCACCTGAGCTTAGATCATGAGCTGGCTTCTTTTCAAGGGTGGTGGCATCTGATCCAACCTGATGAAACACAGAATGTACGGCGTCAGCCAGCCCCTTAGAGTAATCCAACACTAAGTCATCAGAGATAGGCAATAACTTGCTGACTGGTATGAATACATGTCTCATTGCTTTCCCCATTACAATCTCGTGGGGACTCAAACCTGCGTTTCTATCTGGAATTGATCTAATAGTCATGAGTATCATAGGCAAGACATCAGGCCATTTCAGTCCTGTGGCTAAACACATTTTTCCTAATCTGTTTTTAATAGTGCCAGAAGCCTCTGGGTGATAGGCACAATGCCGTTTCTGTTGTACATTCAATGCCTCACAAATTAGCTTCATGATTTCATTATGGAAATGTCTTCCTCTATCTGATTCAATTGTAACTGGAAACCCAAATCTAGGGATGAATTCTCTCAAAAGCAGCTTTGGTACTGTAATTCCATCACTTCTTCTTGTGGGATATGCTTCTAACCATCTAGAAAACAGGCAGACCATCACTAAAACATACCTCAACCTGTTACAGGGAGGCATCTCAATGAAGTCAATTTGCATTCTGGTGAAAGGCCCTCCTTATCGACCTATCGTTCCTAGACTTACGACTGTTTTCCTTCCAGGATTGAACTGTTGACAAATAAGACATCTTTGACAAAGGCTCTCAGCTACAAGTCTGAATTATGCATTATACCATGTCTGTTTAAATAATCTAATCATTGCGTCACTTCCTACATGTGCTTGTCCATGATACATCCGTGCCATGGCTGACACCATGCTATCAGGCATAACTGGTCTTCCATCCCGATAAACCCACACATGATCTGATTCTCTTGGTGCACATCCTGCTTTTACCCATTGTCTCTTTCCTCATCTCCTGCTTCTTCCTGTAACTGCCTCACTTCTTCCCATGTATTTGCAATGTTAGTAAACAACAAGGGATATGAATTCATTTCCTTCTCTTTTGCCCTGTTCACCGAATTCTGGTTTCTCGCACAATATTGAGCCATATCGTTTGCATACCTGTTCCCTACTGCTACATAATCTCCGGTCTTGGAGTGTGCAGCACACTTCCCAACAGCCAATTGCTTAGGCAGCTCTATCGCCTCAAGCAATTTCCCAACGACTTCAGCATTCTTTATAGGAGTTTCACTTGAAGTCAAAAATCCTCTCTGTGACCAAATTTGGCCAAAGTCATGCATGACACCAAAGCCATAATGGCTATCAGTTATCACAGCCACTCTCACATTCTTTCCCAACTTACATGCTCAGGTCAATGCGAAGAGCTCAGCTAAATGGGCTGATTTTACTCCCTTTAGGTAAGATGCTTCCATTACTGCTGCAACTGTGCATACTGCATATGCTGCACTCAGATTTCCTTCGTCTGTTCTCAAGCATGACCCGTCCACAAACATCACGCAGTCACTTTCTGACATAGGTTCATCTTTTATATCAGGACGTGGTTTGGTACAGAAATCAAGAACGTCCAAACAGTCATGATCCACATCGTCTCTGACTTCCACATTCTCAGCATCTGGCAACAACGTTGAAGGATTCACATTCAGACATCTCACAAGGCTCACATTTGTTGCACCTAATATGACTTTCTCATATTTAGTCAGCCAACTATGCGTCATGAACTGAGTGCGGCTCCTTGTTAAAAGGATTGCCACATCATGAGGTACAAACACTCGCACAGGATATCCCATCACAATTCCTTCACTCTGTTCCAGATTCTTACAAGTAGCAGCTACCGCTTTCAAACAACCTGGCAATGCTACAGCTACAGGGTCGAGTATAAATGAAAAATGTGCAATTGGTCTTCTCAGTTTTCCATGTTTCTGTATTAATACAGAAAGTGCACATCCATTCCTTTCACTGCTGTATAGCTCAAACTCTTTTTCGTAATCAGGTATACCAAGTGCTGGTGCTTCGCACAAACTGTCTCTCAATTGTTTAAAGGCTGTTAGTTCTTCCCTATTTAATTCAATGGGGTCCTTTACATCACTTCTTGTCAGGTGTACCAAAGGTTTTCCAATCAGGGAAAAGTTACTTATCCACTGACGACTATATCCAACCATTCCAAGAAACATTCTTACTTCTCTTATCTTGAGTCTCTCTGCTGTTATCTTCCTCAGTCCTTTTTCAATTTTGTGGCCTAAATATTGTACTTCCTTTTGACAAAATTGCAATTTCGATGGGGATACTTTAAGTCCTCCATCTGCTAGATTATTTAGCAATGCTATGGTATCCACTACACAAGCTTCTCGTGTTTTTAACTCCACAAGCAGGTCGTCAATGTATTGGACTAGTACTGAGCTCTCGGACATCTCTAGATCTTCTAAGGACTTCTTCAATATCTGGTTAAATATTGAGGGGCTCTCTGTATACCCCTGTGGGATTCGGCACCATGCCAAAATACGTTCGCCACAACGGAACGCAAAAATCTGCTGACTGTCATGATGCAATGGGATGGAAAAGAAAGCATGACACAGATTAATCACTGTGTACCATTTTGCATCATGTGGAATCTGATACAAAATCACAGATGGATTTGGTACAATATGACAACATGACACAACAATCTTGTTTATTTTTCTCAAATCTTGCATTATTCTAAATGTTCCATTAGGCTTTTTCAGTCCCATAATTGGTGAATTACATGGACTACTCATTATTTCTCTCAAAATACCTTGTTTGATAATTTTCTCTATTATAAGAGTAACTCCTTCAATTATTTCGGGTGTCAATTTGTACTGAGGAATATTTGGGTAACTTATTCCTTCCTTTACTGTCACTTTTACAGGATCTACATTTTTCATTAATCTCACATCTTCTCCTGTGAAATCCCAGACTTCTGCCTTTACTTTCTTTTTTAGTTCTTTTGGTAGTTCTTCAGGATTAAATACAGCAATTGCTTAGTAATTTCGGTCTCCATATTGGCCATAGTCATTTTATACAGTACATCTTCGTCAGGGGTCTCAAATGCTATACCATCGGGAGTGCAAAATATGGTGCAATTCATTTTGCACAACAAATCTCTTCCTAACAAATTTACAGGGCTTGAATCACACACAACAAAGCGGTGCATTTCAGAAACTTTCCCTATGTTAACTTTTACTGGTTCAGTGAGATATGTTTTAATCTGTCTGTTGGATACTCCAACTACTTGGATTGTTTCGTCCGAGAGAGGAAGGTTTTTAACATCAGCTGACCTGACTGTGGATCGAGTAGCGCCAGTATCTACTAGGAAAGTAATATTTTCATAATTTACCTTTCCATCCACAAAAGGACCTGTCTGGTCTACTTCTAGAGTTGCGCCAAGTACGCACTCTTCTTCCTCCCCTCGGCACCGTCAATAACTTTCTTCTGACTCACTCTCATCGCGTTGTATCCAATACTGTGAAACAGCACTAGCGCGCGGCAGTTTAGTTACCTGTTCTTCGTTGTAGAATCCTGTCTCATTACTGTATTTCTGAGGATTTACACTCTGTGGAAAAGGCGGTTTTGGCGCCTCATTCAGTTGGGTAACAACCTGCTGCTGTCGCTGTGGTTAACAACTCACCTCTTTCTGCACCTGCGAATTCAATAATGCATTATCACCATTAGTACTCGGGGGAAATTTACACTCGGATTTCCAGTGCCCTATTCTTCTGCAATTATGACATGGCCACTTCTTTTTGGCTTCTTCTATATTAAATTGTCCCTTTCCTTTTCCATTATTAAATTTTGGTTTCATACCTGCACTATTTGCCTGTTCAATCAATTGAGCTTCCTGTCTTTCTGACACCTTGACCTGTGCCCACATAGCCTTTTCTTTTAATTTACGCTGTTTAGCTTCAATTTCATCACTGAAATATTTTGCATGTCTCAGTACTTCATCTATTTTTCTATTTTGCCAGTCCACTGTATGCTGTTTAATCATTTCACTTATCTCTGGACGCAGCCCATATACACATCGGTATACAAAATGACTTAAATCCGTTTCACTCAAATTTTCATCACCACTAAACTGCTTAAAGGCGAGAATTAACCTCTCATAATAAGTATGTACCGACTCCTTAGCTTCCTGATGAGTCTTGTCAATTTTTACCCAATCAGTCTCTTTGGGAGGTACTTTGTTTTTCAGAAAGGCAATTACCTATTCGTATTTTTTCATTACTTCAGGGTCAGGGGCTCCCGTTTTTGGATCTCTTTGTGTAGGCCAGCTGATCATAATTTTGCACTCTCTCCATTAATCTGCTGGTACTATTATGTCAAAAAGACTATTTAAATCAATCCATTAAACTTTTGATAATTTTACGAATCTATCCACTTGCCTATACCACTCAACTGGCTTTTCGCGTAGTCGAGGGAAATCATTGGTAAATGACAAAATATCTTGTCTAGTCCAAGGGACATGTACATATCCTCCTCCTGAAATTTCTCTCATGGGACATTCTGTTACTACCTTTTCCTTTTCTCTTACGGGGAAAGCTGCAAAGGTTTTGCCTGAAACATCTTGTCGTTTCCGGAACCACCTACTTTTCCATTTATCTACATCTCCCCACTTCCTTAACAAAATGATTATATCTTTAATCTGAGTTGTTCTTCCTGCGGTGTATACATTTTCAATGTCCTCTTCAGAAAAATCTACTCTGTAGGGTTTTTGTAAGGCTTTTACTCTTTCAAAGTCTATGCCCATTTCATTTGCTACTTCTTCTAGTCTTTCATGTAGATTCCTTGCTCTCCAGGTTATACTTTTACATAAAAATAATAATTCTTCATCCTGATAGACTTTTAACTTCTTCGTGGGGATAGTCCCTACTATTAATTCTTCCAAAACAATCTTTAACTTGGCCACATCTATAGATTGGGATTCTTTATCTCTCTGCTGTAAACTCCTTAGCCATTCACTTAATTCTTCTGAAGTAGGCCCTACACTATCTTTCTCAGTATTTTGTTATGCTAATCTCTCTGGTGTTCCTGGAACTGATTCTGTCGTCATTATTATCCTATCCACTAAACTTTTATTTACTGTCAAATCTTTAGGTGTACTTTGTTCTGAAATACTTGTTGTTTGTCTCCATGGGTTCTTGTCTATATTCTTTTCTGGCCTCTCTGTTTGTTTATTGCTGTTATAAGGAATCGTCAGACAATGCTCACTATCCTTCTGTTTATTAAAAATAGGCATTACCGGTCCTATGGTCACAGTAACAGTTACGGCTTCCAAATTTTTAGTTAATTCCCTAATTTTTTCAGTTAATTCTAAAGTGGTTTTCGCTAGTTCAGCTGAATTTTCATTACCCGCTTTACCATGTTGTGTTTGCTCTATTTCTTTAAAAGGATTGTTTCTTCCTGTCTCTTATGATACTGATTCGAATTTTATATTCCGTGGAGTCTCTCTCATTGGGGCACTTGGTGTCAATAATATGGAATCTGACTGATAAGGGGGTGGATTTTTATAAAACATGTTGTCAAGAACATCATCCTCCGATTCATGCACACCATACCCTTTTGACTTGATATTATTTCTTTTTTCCATACTTTTTCTATTGCTAATTCCTTCAGCATTTCTCAAGGAAAACAAACCCTCAGTCATATTTGCGCTTCGCCATCTCCTCATTCTATCATCATGATTCTCCTGTCCATATGATCTACCAAACATATACTTGTACCTTCCTCCACTCCTCTGCCGTTCCCTGTCATGCATCTCATCTTCCCATTCTGTCAATGCTTCAAACTGTGTTGGTCTAGGTCTCGGTTCTAGATTCATCATTCTCTCTCTCACATTTCTCAAAACCTCTAAATTAAATGAACCATGTTCCGGAAATGCTAACACTCCATCATCTTTTGTATACTTTGCCCAATTGTCCAACCAAATACATGTATGATATCCGGATTTCGCAACCATGAAGGATGCGGGCGATTTTGGGGGAGGAAGCAACTGTCCCTCTCTAGTCACAATCGGTTTGTCCTTTTTAAATAGACCTTTGATTTTTCCAAACCAAGACTTTTTCTCTTTTTCTGGTGGTTCGTAATACATAATTTTGTCTTCCGTGTATCGCTAGGTTTTCCCTACGACTATTCTGTTGTTTTAACCAATCGTAGCGCGACTCACACTTACGCACCAATCAGGAGCGTCTACGTCGCTCTGTAATTCTCCATTCTCAGCGCGGCATACACTAACGCAACAAACAGAAGCGTCTACGTTTCTTACTGACTAGCCAATCCCAGCACAGTCTTTCTGACGTCAGCTTTTCTCGCTACTCCTGCTTCTGCTGACCCCTCCTTTACAAAATTTATCGGCAAACTTTCTTATGTTCTTTCTGACTCACAAATCTGTTAGTAACGACATAAAAACGCCACCATTATAACAAAAGAATAGTTAATGACCTTTCTTACAAGAATTCCGTCTTTCCCGAGAGCAGCGCTTACCTCTGCCCTCCTACGGAATCGTTACTTCGTTTATAAAGTAGCACATCCCTCTACCATACCCTTCTAACAAGCATTAGCTAACCGTTTCTCCAGAATTATGACACCTCGTTGGAGACGCTCTGCTCCTGAGAAAAAAAAACAGAGTTTCACAATTAACTTGAATGCTATTTCATTCATACACTTTCATACGGAAAATGTAGTTCATTCACACAGAATTTTATCTTTCCCGAGAGCAGCGAACAGTCTGCCCTACTACAGAATTATGACACTCGTTAATAAAGCAGCACTTCCCTCTACTTTATCCTTCTAGCAAGCTTAGGGAACACCTATTACCTTTCCAGTGATAAGCGTAATCAAAGTGCCTTTTGGACTCCTGGTACCTAAGACCAAAATTTCACAGGTGATCTTCGCTACCAAACATTTCTCTCATACAGAAAATGTCCCTAATGGCAACACACGACGATGTTACCGAATCAAACCCAGACAATGCGTCGTGCAACTCCTAGCGTCACACGTTTTCCACGTGTACCTACAGGGCAACAACAACAATTTCGTCTTTCCCGAGAGCAGCGCTTACCTCTGCTCTACTACGGAACCGTTACAAAATTCCGACTTCCTACATCCCAGAAGCCGTCAAACAACATAGAACTCGACGTGACTCAACATATAGTGCTAATACATAAACCAATACTTTCCCACAATCAATAATCAATAAGCAATTTACAAGCATTAATCACCAAACCAAAACAATAAAAACCATAACTCTGCTACCAGAAAAACTAATCCAGCGCAAGACCGGGAAGAATGAGGAATAACATTTTCCGATACCCTCCCTGCGTCGCAATCCCGACGTCACACTAGCTCATTCACACACGCAGTCATTGGTGGGGCCCATAACACCAACACTCACACATCTCTTTCAACGAGTCTGCACACACTTGAGGGATGAGTAATTCAAGCGCTGGACATGTAGGGTGAATACCTTATAACCTATAGGGAGAGAAAAGTTATCTTACAAAAATATACATTAACATCCTTCGTCTATAGATTCTTAATCCTAAACATCAAGGCACTCCACCCACTTGGTCAATGGACCATTTTAGTTGGATTGGTTGATGGTGATTTAGAACCAGCTAAAACACATTTTAAGACTCAGAATCCTTATCTCTCTTAATAAACCACAAACTCGTATTTCTTGTTAATCAATATTTGTTTATCTAAATTTTCATAATGACTTATATTTGCATTTATTTCGTCAAAGTTTAGAATTTCTAGATCAATTTAAGTAAACGCGGAACATCATATTTACCTAATCTGGCTATCTCTGCATAACCGAATTTTGTCGTAAATTGTCCGAAAAAGCAGGCCAAGACTCAGAGTCCAAAGTTCTCGGCTCAGCACGCTACAGTCCCAGATTTCGAAGGACCAGAAGTCGTGCAAGCATCTATCATAGCCTGTAGATTTGGAAAGAGTTCGCAGTCATCAAACGATCGGGCAGCATCCGGATCATAAGGAAAGAGTCACGACCCACACCTCTCCTTCGGACTCTTGTAGCTTCCGTACGTAGTTCCACACACTGAGAAACACACCGACTACCACTTCTAACCCACCCCTCATTTTTATAATAAAAAGCAGGTTAAGATGATACAAAATTTGGGCAAAGAACGGTGGTGATTGGCTGGTTGGGATCGTCCGATCACTATTCCTAGATTTTCAGTACAGTTCGAGGGGTGATGTCACTGGTTTGCCCAAGTGTCGGATTGTTCCGGTTTACTGTAAGGTTGATTGTTCCCTTTTCTGGGCGAAAGTCCAATTTGCCATCCTTGACCAGGGACACACTGTGTAAAGGTTGCCAAGTGTTCCAGGATACATGTTGGCGCATGCGCAATTGATTTCGCGCCTTACGAGACAGTGGCCACTTCTGCACGAGGTGACTGCAGCCATCTTGGATTAGGCCAAGATGTTAACTTAAGCAAAACAAACACAAAAAAATAATTAATACATGGAAATAGTAATTCTAATGTTAACCCCTTGCTAATCCCTTTATGTGCTTGTATTTATCTAGCGTATAGCAACATTTAAAGCAATTATATTCACCTTTTTTGATCCTCCTTGAGGGTGCAACATCACAAAGCAACATATATCATGCAGTATTCTATTACCACATATACTATTGTTAATTTGCGTACAGATATTATTTATAAAAGTTATTTAGCCATGCAAATAGCAAACTCCATGTGTAGTTTTTATTAATAATATTGATTTAGTATACATGCAATACTCGTTTAATAATATTATAATTAATAGATTAATTAATTAGTATTTTCATGCAGGAATAGAGGAGGTATACAAAATTGTGCACTACCTGCTCCATCAGATGCATAAAGGAGGTAAGTATAAGTGCATTGAATATGCCTTTTCAGGAGAAAGTAACAGACACACAGATCCAAGTACATTGAGGTACATAGATGCACAATGGAAGCAAGTACATGTAGACCAAAGATGCTTTTTGTTGTTGTTTTGTTTTTATAACAATATAATTATTCTACATGTTTATACAAAGCAATACACAAAGATTAGTACATATCTATAGTGAAAATAAATGCTTATATACAGAGGGACACATACATAGGGTGGGTATTAATGAATGGGAAAATGTGAAGCATTTCAGGCCCAGGTCCCGACCAGTCTCGAACAGGCTCAAACAGACACTCACCCTTGTCTTCTCCACCCTTAGCCTTGACGCCCAGGCTGAGATGCTCTAAGCCTTGGCCGTTTAGAGCCCTAGTAGTCAGGTGACCCCTTCAGCCAATGGGGACCCTAGCCCTAACACTATCCAATCACACCACAAGCCCTAAAATCTAGAACCAATAGAAGACCAGGACTTTACAGCCCAATCTTAGCCCTAATCCAAGCACCCAATCAGTTTAAAAAACCCTGATCGCTACGTCCAATAGAGGCCCTAGCCCTACCAGTAGTCCCAAACGCAGTCCGAGCAACTAATGGCACAGGAAGCCCTAGTCACTACTTCCAATAGAAAGCCTAACCCTACTCTTAGTCCCTCACCTAGTCCAGCAACCAATAACACCAGAAGCCCTAATCGCAACTTCCAATTAAAAGCCTATCCCTAGCCCTAGTCCCACCCTAGTCCCAACAACCAATAAAACAGGAAGCCCTAGTTCCTACTTCCAATAGAAATCCTAACCCTAGCCCTAGTCCCAACCCTACATTGATTGAATCACAGACCCAGAAACCAATCGGAACCCTCAAATACCCAAACAATGAGGACACACACCCTAATCCAATAGAAACATCAGATACAACCACCAATCAATGTACACATGTACCAAACAATATCAGACTATATAAGGTCCCAGCTACCTCAGACAAGGTTTGCTGTCCAGGGAGTTGGAAGCTGCTCCTCTATTCAGAAATCGCCTAGGAGACAGACAGGCTCAATCCACACTTTGGACTTCTGCAGGTAAGGCCCTAACAAACTTGTCCTCTAACAACACTAACTGTATAAAGCATTACTCCCTCTCCTGGCCAAAAAATGAAGTGCATACTCCCTATTAAACACAAACAGTTTGCAGCAGATTACTGCTGTCTCGGGGGGAAAGGGAGGGGGCTGTTTCACTGACTTGTTAACAGAAAATGGTCGCTGGGGGTGCACTGCTTAACATACAGGTCTTAGCACAGAGCAAAGGGGACATTTGGAGGGAAAACGGATAGTCACGGGGAATGAGAGGGAAAAACTACAGAGTTGGGACTGCAAATCCCCCAATTCAACAGTTTTAATGGAAGCAGTCACAAGCAGGAAATACCACAAGTTTAAGCCCAAAAACATGGGATAAATTATGCAATCGCTGGCAGGTTAAAACTACAATTTTAAACTGTAACAACCACAGGCAAAGACAGGTAAAGAAATTTAAAAATAAAAAATAAGATGATGCAATCACAGGTAGGGGAAATCGTTTTTTTAAACTTTTTTAGGACAGAGACAGCACTAGTCTGCCTCCTTACCACTTCCTGGATCCTGCTCACTGCAATCTGGGCACAGGTAGGCTGCATCTCACAAGATAGAGGGCAGGAACTATGTTACCCTTGAATCTGAGAGCACTAAACTCATGGTGACGCACAATAAAAAAAAACAGGGCTATCTTTGCAGCTGTTTTGAAACTCAGCCCTTATCCTGTTAAAGCGTGGATCAGTTTAATTTTAGCTCAACCACCAGATCATAAAGATTTATGGGCCTGCAGGTGAAGTGACATACTGCAATAGTGAAATGTGCAAGGGCTATAGTGAGAGGAGCATGTTCCAGTGGCGGCTCCTCCGCTAAGAAAGGAAAAATAAAATGACAATAACGTATCGTTATTGTCATTTTATTTTTTCTATTGCATGCAGCCTGTGTGCAGTGTGGGGTGGGGCTCCCAAAGTACGCATGAACAGTTCATGCATACTTTGCATGTTCCTACCAGGCTGCATTACACAGCCTGGTGAGGAACATGCACAGGCTGGTCTCCTTCCTCCCCCATCCCCGCAGTCTCCTGGCTCACCAGGTGGGCTAACTCCCACTAGCAAGAAAAGAGGCCATATTTGACAGCAGAGGACCCCTGTTAGACTTAGTTGCAATTACGTTTGAGTTTGGTTTCCCTCTCTTTTTCGTGTTTCTCTATTTTATTGTACCGCATTACATATGCAGACACATAAAGGGCATAGCCATACAAGAGTGACAAATGTGGGCAACAAACGCGACTACTCCCCGCAAGAAACATTGCCATAGCAGGAACATGACAATTAAAAGCTGAGAGACAGAGGGAATGCGACGGGGCACGGAAGTGTTATTTGATGTAGGCTGAAAACTGGAGATTGGCCATTGTATGCTCACTGCCGAAGATTACTGTAACTGTTGTTGAACGTTGCCGACATGTGGAATATGAACCTGCTGTTACTGTGAAAATGCACAGATTGTACCACAATTAATTAAAAAAATTCCCAATAAAAAAGATATAAAAAAATATGTACTGTGGTACTGCTTTAACTACTTGTGTGCAATACGATTGGTGAAATGTATGCAAAGTGAGCATGCAACAGATGCTTTAGCAACAGTTGTGTGCGCAGTGAACGTATTTTGGCTGCAATTACCCAAAACATACCATCTATGCAATGTTATGTGCATTTACAGTGTCTTGCAACTCTGGTATGAATTTCTTGTGCCCTGTAGTATGAATAGTGATTGCACACTGGGTATAGTGTGAATAGGCTAAGGCTGCAGTGAGTGCTATGGCAGGAATACCTGATGGGAAAGGAGTATCACTGGCAGCTAGTAGCCATATCTGGGATCTGCTGGCCTCACCTGCCATCCAGCAATCACCACCACATCATATGGTGGACATTCTTTACATTGGCCGTTCAAGTCTAGACCTTGAGTGGTAAACTAGGAGTGTGCAAAACAGCAACTTGATGACTTATCTGAAAGCGCTCTTGTCTGTGTTCGAGGGGCCTGTTGTACTCTGGTATAGGCTAGAAATATTTTTATGATATGGGTAGCAGGGTGTCTGTCTCATAAGGTGGACGAGGGACACTGGACCGTAGTGATCAAAACAGAGACAGCATACTGACACACACAAAGAAATACAGACATACGCATTCATACCACAAAATCCAAACAAACAAAAACGCACACAGACAGACCCATGCATACAAAATCACACACCCCAATCACAAATCTCCATACCCCACACTAGGGGTGGGCGGAATTTGTGAAATTCACTTTCGCAAATTATCACGAAAATGTTAAAAATCTCCGCAAACACGCGGAAATATCGCGAAGATGCGGAAGTTTTTTTCCCGCCCGTTTTCTGCGTGGTCGCGGCTCGCCAACTTACCCATGCGGTTGCTCGCGGACGCGGCCATCTTGTTTTCACTTGTCTCGCGGTGCATGATCGCGAGAAGAAAGACGTGATCGCGCGACGAATGACGTTACTGCGGGCGCGAACTGTCGTGAGACAGCGCAAATGGCTACCAACAATCCAACATCTCGTGGAGAACGCGACCGGATCGGGAAAACTTGTCGGCGAACGCTGGGATTCAGGTAAGGCGATGGCGCACGCGTGAGAATGTATTATTTTACAGCGCGAGCAACCCAAAAATTTCCGGTAAAATGCGGATTGCGGAAATTTTGACATTTTCGCACTCTCCGCGGAACGCGAAAATGTCAAATTATCGCAATTTCCGCGAGCGGAACGGAATTTTAGCCCAAGCCTACCCCACACACAAAACAGCAGACATACCCACACACACACACACACATATATCCATGTGGACACACATGCACAGATACACATGCATAGACTTCATTTTAGTAGTGCAATCCTGATAAGTTTACCAATTAGGGAATCTCGTTTAATTTTAACAAGTATTAGCGTCCCATTATCAATGAGTAATCTCTTGAAACCATGACCTTTCTCTTTCCTTCAAGCTCTTTGCAGACTCCTAACCTTAGTTGGAGCTAGCTTGCAATGCTTCACACACTCCTCAAATGAACGGAGATCGCATTACTTTATTGAAAATCGATGATTATTTTTATAACGCATTGAAGATTATAAACGAAAAATAAAAGGACTAGACCTGCCATCATGCATCGGGGTCTTTTGAAAGTACAAGTTCTGTACTGCGGCCACTGAGATGAGCTAGTTGGATGTCTGGGAAGATAATCTGTCTCAGGTCAAACTCACAATAAATCTTTATCTACTTATACGATTTATAGACGACTCACATCAGTATCCAATGACTGCCCTCATTATGTAACTGGTACTTTATATTTGAGGCTACGGTTGAAAGTCTTTTTTTTTTTTTTTTAAATTCTGTTTTTTATTTTGTCAAAGATAACAACAATAAAGCAGAGGTTTTCCGTCCGTTGGTTATACATAACAATCAACAGCAGTACATAATTCCAACATTTTGCTGCGGGAAAGCACAATACATCATATTCACACCCCATAACACCTCTCGACCATCCTCCATCCTCCTTAGCAGTCCTCATCAAGGCTCTCATCCGCTTGTTCTTGTAGAGGCTCGCAAATGTTGCCCCTATATTTGTTCCAACCCCCCCATAGCTTGTTCCATTTTTTAGGGCAGCCCAGGTTGGCAAACACTGTCCTCTCTGCATTCATGGCCGTGTCCATATCGTTGCACCAGGCGCTAAGCGACGGCACCTCCTCCGCCCCCCATTTCTGCGCTATGTTGCGCTTAGCCATCATAACCCCAAATGTCGCCCAGTCTTGCGCCAACTGTGTTAAGTTGTTTGGTTCCCAAACATTTAGCAAACAACCCCTGGGCTCTGGCAAGAGGGACACCCCCGCAACCTGCAAAATCGTCCTCATCACTTTCACCCAGTAGACCATAATCTTCATATGCCATATGGTATGATAAAAAGCGCCCTCCTCCCCACATCGCCTAAGGTAGTATGGGTGCGAGGCTCTATTCATCCTAAACATTATGCATCTGGTATAGTAGGTTCGATGCAAGATTTTGAGCTGCACCAATTTGAGTCTCGAGGGTATACCCACTTCCCTCGGGGAGGACAGCGCCTCCTGCCATGCTGTGTCAACTAGATCACCCACATCGCGGATCCATTGGTCCCTAAGAGGCATCGTGGGGTCTGGTAGGTTGTTAACTAACTTGCGGTAAGTAAATGATGTAGCACGCTTATGCATATAGTCTGTCAACAACCTATCCTCCATAGGATAGGGGAAGCCTCCGGAACCACAGTACCGGGCGGCAGGGCCGTTGTCAGTGCGTGCTTTATCTGCGTGTATCGGTAGAGTTAAGTGGGTGCCAATTCGTACTGTTGCTGGAGGCGCTCAAAGGTGACCACTTCCCCCTTATGCCACATGTCTCCCACTGTGGATATGCCAATGGCATCCCACTGATCGAAGCCGTCCCAGTTTCCCCGTGTCCCACAGAGGAGTGAGTTGGGTTATGACCCCATGCTAGCCCAGTTTTGTCTGCGCTTCGTGCCATATGGCAACTGTATGTTTCGTGGGCCCTATTAGTGTACGGGTGTGCTTCTTATTATAGAGGGGGGACAGCAAACTTCTTGTTCCTAGGAGGAATCTGTCAGCCTTAAATGCAGGATCCGCGTGTGGTACGTGTACCCACTGATTAATCACCTTCAGTTGTGCCGCCCAGTAGTATAGTTGTATATTTGGGAGCGCTATCCCCCCATCATACCACCCCCATACTAGCTTAGCCTGCTCTATGCGTGCTGGTTTGTTTCCCCACATTAAGTTGGAGACCTGGGCCGCAATTGCTTTGAAGTAACTGGGATGAGCCGGGAACGGGGCGTTTTCCAGAACATATAGGAATCGAGGAAGGGCCATCATTTTAAAAAGCGCTGCTCTCCCCAGAAGAGTCAGAGGCAACAACCCCCAGTGTGCCACGTCCCGTTTTAAGCGCTCCAGTGGGGGCATCTGATTTCTTTTAAAGAAGTCATCAGCGTCAGCCGTGACATAGATACCAAGATATTTAAATGCGGCGTCCGTAATCTTAAGTGGGCAGCCTGGAGGCAGCTGTGGCCGGGGGCCGTGCACGGCATATAAGATGGATTTGGACTAATTAAGGGTGTACCAAGACACCCGTCCGAAGAGCTTGCATACATTGAGGAGAACCATTATGGAACGCCTAATAAGATGTCGTCCGCATACAAAGAAATGCGGTCCTCCCACCCGTCCGTCAATCTGAGACCTCTGATCGTTGGCTCCCACCTAATTCCATGCCGCTAATGGGCGAAGAGCAGCGGGGACAGGGGGAAGCCCTGTCGCGTGCCCCTCGTTAAAGGAAAGTCAGTAGAGATGTGCCCATTAGCTGTAACATGCGCCACTGGCTTGGTGTATAGAAGGCGGACCCACGCACAGAATATAGGGCCAAAGCCCATGTGGCGAAGAACTGCAAACAAAAAGGGCCACTCGACCATGTCGAACGCCATTCTGGCGTCCAGGGAGAGCACAACCGCCGGTTCCTGTAGATATGGAATACGGGCCATTACTCCGTGCAGGCGCCGCAAGTTCAATGCTGTACTCCTACCTGGCATGAATCCGGACTGATCCGGGTGAACCAGGGTCGCCAGGTGCGGCGTTAGCCTCAATGCCAATAGTTTTGCCAACATTTTTGCCTCTGCGTTAATTAACGATATCAGACGATATGAGGTGCAATCGTCGGCCGGTTTGCCTGGTTTAGGTATTGCCACTATCGTGGCAGTTCGCTGGTCCAGTGGTAGCTCGCCCTTCGCAAAACATTCGGTGTACATCTGTAGCAAATGCGGGGTTATGGTCCCCGCTACCTTTTTATAAAGCTCAACTGGAATGCCATTTGGTCCCGTTGCTTTGCCGGATTGCAATGACCCAATTGCCAGCTGTATCTCCTCTACCGTGAGGTCCTTCTCCAACGAAAGGGCTGCCTCCGGAGTAAGCCTAGGCATGGGTATATCCTGTATATATGACAGTGCCACCTCTGGTGTCATCGCCGACGACGATTCATACACCTGCTAAAAATGGTGCGCCAGGGTGTTCACTATTATGCGTGGATCCGTTGTGAGTTGTCCCTCCCTCGTCCGGATTATCGCTATCCATTTACTACCCCGCTCCCTGACATCTAGCCACGCCAGAAGTTTTCCGGCTTTATCTCCGGTTTCGTATATCTTATGTTGCGTGGCCGTTAGACGCGATCGGGTTACACCTTCAAGGTATCCCCTATATTGTTGCTGCTTAAGATGCAGCTTCTGGGCTGTATCTGGCGTTGGGTCGCTGGTGTGTTGGGCCTCTGCGTCATGCAGCTCCAACTCCATATCATGCAGTTCCCGCTGCTTTTCCCGTGTGTGCCCAGCGATCGAAACTATGGCCTGTCCCCTAAGGACAGTCTTATATGCCTCCCACAGAATTGTCGGGGAGTCTACCGTCTGCACATTCTCCTGACAATAGTGTTTTGTCGCCTTAGACACAGCTTTCTTGATCTCTGGGACCTGCAAATATCCAGGATAGATGGGATAGGTACGTCGCCTAGCCGTATGGTGGTATGTGAATGTCATCTGCACCGGGGAGTGATCGGATATCCCCCTGGGTCTGATCTCGATATTAGCAACGTGTTTTAAGCAAGCCATCGGAGCCAAGAAGTAGTCTATTCTGGATAAACTGCGGTGCACCCCAGAGTGGAAGGTGAATTGCCGTGTCGCGGGGTGGTGCCATCTCCACTCATCGGAAAGCCCCAGCGCCTCCAGAAAGCTCCCAAGGCGGGACGCACCCGGCCCAGGAGCTCTCGCTGGATGGCGGTCCATGGTGTCATCTACAGTGGCATTGAGGTGCCCCCTAATCAAAAGGTCCCCCGCCGGGAGACTCAGCAGGAAGTCACTAAGAGCTGGGAGCGTCACTGTGTGTAACACTGGGGGAATGTATACTGACACTATATTTATAGATCGGCCCTCCCATTGACCTATTAGGGCCGCAAAACAGCCGCGGTCATCCGTTTTAGTATGGTGCACTATCAGTGGTGATTGTTTTTTAACTAGGATACCCACGCCTCTAGAGCCTGAGGAGAATTCAAAATGTGCTACCATAGTAAACCCCCATCTGTCCATTGCCTTACAGGCGATGCCAGTAAGGTGCGTTTCCTGGAGCAGGGCCACCGCTGGGGAGCATCGTTTCAAGCATTGCAAAACCAGTCCCCTCTTTATTTTATCGCCAAGACCATGGACATTCCAGGTAATCAGGGACAATGGTTTCACCGGTGTCACAGGGTGCGCGTCAGGTTTAGGGGTAGTCTGAGTTTGTGCTGCCATACCTGATGTTAGGGGAATGTGAGATCACGGAGATATCCCTATACTGCAGCTGCCTGATGTCGTGGAAAAGTACCCTCCGCCTTAAAACTTCCTTAAAATCAGTCAAAAAACATAACCAACAGAACATATTCACCCATCGCTCCCCCACCTCTACCCCCCTCCCAAACAAAAAATACCAACGTTCCCTGTACCTCCCTTCCCCCCTCCTCCCTAACCCGGGATCATTCCTTATCAAAAAACGAGTTATAATTGTACGAGCTGCAAAGTCCAGTGTTAGGTACACTCTCACATATTCACAAAATTCACCCGGCCTTACGGGCCTCTTATATCTCACCCCCAGGAAAGGGCAGATATAAATCTAATTTCCTTGTATCTGTGCTCGCACAAGTTTGTCAGCTACAATAGTCAGCAAAATAAGGTAGAAACCAATCATGATTAAAAACAGTAAACTTCCCTTCATACCCACCCCCCTCCCTGCCTCCCTGCCAGACGGATCCCCAACTATCCGCCACCCCAACATAGCAGAGTGCTTCAACCCCTTCAACAGTACTTGCGTGTGGGGAGAAGAGAAGTCCGTGAGATACCGCAGTCCATCCCCTCCTCAGAGACAGTCTAGTAGTCGTAGTATGCCACAGCTCCTTGATTAGGCCCATCACGGTGGGTCCGAGCCCAGCCCCTCCGAGCGGGAGGGTGAGTACATCCTCAATAGTGCGGTCAGGAACTCAGTTCCCCTCGTACTTATGGCTAGGTCGTGTCAGCCATGCCCCGACAATGCTTCTCTTAATCGGTGTACGCCGCTGTCTCTCAAACCTCCTCTTCAGTCCCGCCTCCTCACCGGTCACAACCCGTCCCGGGCTACGTTTCACGGAGCCCTCGGCGTCTCCAGGGCGTCGCTGCCGCCTCTCTTTCCGCCGGGACCCTTCTGCTCGTCGCCATCCCTCGAGCCAGTCGTGGGCCTCCTCTGGGGAGTCGAAAAGCCAGGTTTTACCATCCGCCACCACTCGCAGTTTTGCCGGAAACAGCATGGAGTATGATAGTTCCCTGCGCCTCAGTTCTTTCTTTACTTCAAGGAAACTCCGGCGTCGTTTTGACACCGCCTCCGTATAGTCCGGAAAGAAGGACACCACCGCGTTCTGAACTCGTAGTGGAGGGGCCACCCTCGCCGTTTGGAGTATTACGTTGCGATAGTTGAAAATGCGGGCCAGGATTGGCCTGGGGGGAGCTCCGGGTTTGGGTCTGCCCCCTGGCACCCTATGCGCTCTCTCCACAGAGAAGAAATGTGAGAGTCCTCTGGGCTGTAGTTTGGCTTTTATGAGCTCTTCAACATAGAGATCCATAGCTGGATGACCTTCGCTTTCAGGAACGCCCGTTATTCGTATGTTGTTACGTCGCGCGCGCCCTTCCTGGTCGTCCAACTTCTCTGCCATACTCCGATTTTCTGCCTCCAGATGGGTGACCCTATTGAGTAGAGTGGCGGTGTCTTGCGACAGAGATTTCGTCAGCTGTTCCACCTCGGTGACTCTGGCGGTCATTTTTTGGAAGTCCGCTCTCAGGAAGGAGACATCAGTTGAGATAGTGCCCACCGTCGAGTGTACATTAGTAAGGGCCGCCATAATATCATCCAGCGTCACTTTCGTTGCCCCTGACTTCTCGGGGTCTGCATGAGGGCTGTCCCCGTAAGCAGGCCCCATGGGAGCACTCTTATTATATGTGGATTTGTCCATTTTGGCCTGTGAGTGCGTGCGTGGGCCCCTGCCCCCCATCTCCGCCACAGCGACGCAACTCCGACTGGTAGTCGCCGCCGCCTGCCGCAGGAGCGTCCTCCTCGCGCGGCCTGTCGGTTTTCCCGCCGTGCTGTCTTCCCTCTGCAGGTGGGGATCTGTGTCCGTCCAACCGGGTCAGTAGAAAAAAGACTTCGTGGCATCAGGGGCACCACACCATCCAGACTTGTTTGGTCCCTCGACAGCCACCCGGCGCGCCAGCCGTAGACTCCGCCGTCGAAGGAAGCGGTGCTGCGAGCCTTGCCGCACTCCCTTGTAGGTTGGGTTGTAGGGTCAGAGCGCCCGCCAGTCACTCCTTGGAAGCCAGGGGCTCTCCAGCCCAGCTATGCAGCCCCCGGTGCCTCTATCTGTCCCTCTATCTGTCCCTCTCTCCAGCCACGGACAGCGGTACCACAGACCCAATGTGAGCAGATCCAGTGTCAGTAGCCCCCGCAGGCCATAAACCTTCAGCACTGTGGATGAGGCCCCTCGGACCGTCACCTGCTCCAGCAGCCCCCGGAGCAAGTGAAATGGAGTTCTCCCACCACTCTCCGCTCAACTGCACGCGTCAGTGCAGGCTGAGTCGTAATGTGCGTCTCACCGCCACCTCCAGCCCCCAGGCGTGTCCGGACACCCGGTACCGCCAGCACTTCGATCAGGAGGGAGTGGGTGGGGGGGCACGGGTTCACCCACCGTGCTCCGATGCGGGCTGCGACCCCACCGCAGCAGTCACTGGCAATGCGGCCGCTCACCGCACCTTCCGCCGCCCCCGGAGATACCGGCACTTCTGGCCGCTTGCTGCCCACGCCACTCCCCGGTTTTCAACGGGCCGCCAGGCCGCACTTCGCCTTGCTTCTCCCTCAGTGCCGATCGCGCCCCCGCCAGACACGGAGCGACACAATCGGTGCTCCCAGCGTGGCGCTTGGTAGTGGAGTCTCTGAGGCACGATAAATGACCGGATTACTGTTCGGATCTATCAGGGATCCCACGTCTCTCCCCGGAGCTTCTCTAACTTGCGGCCATTGAGCTCGGCTGCTGGCCACGCCCCTGAAAGTCTTTTTAATGCTTTATATATAGGGATTGTTTTAAACTATTACAACATTGAAAAACGGTATTGTTTCTTATGATCACTAGTAACGTGACAAATTATATATATTGATCAATATTTAAAGTGTGTGCATTACTGCAGCAATCACCTATTTATGGACAGGTGCTGAAAAAAACCAAATAATAATGGACGTTTTTATTAAAGAACGTTTGAAAATATTGTCTCAGTTTTGAGGCTAAAATGTGCTTGAATGCCTTACGACTTTTTAATTAAAGGTTGTTTTGCATTGCTTTTCATTTAGTAATGTTTGTAAAACTACAATAAACGTAATTGAATTATGTAAAGTGCCTGGTCATAACATTCATGTGTGTGCTGCTGGCCACAGTTGAGAATACTGGTAGGTCCAACTCAACCTGCCCTCTTTCTGATTTGACACATTTAGCAGCAGTAACTTGCGGGAGAAAGCAACAATGACAGGAGGTGGCTGGGTGTTCAAGCAATGATGAGAGGAAAATGGGGGGTGGCAAACAATGACGGTCAACAAATATACTATTCAACATTAAAAAAAAAAGAGCTGCAGAAGTTTGGGCTCCAGTCTTTCCACCTCTTCAGAGCCACTGCTTCAGCCATGCACTTCTCTCCATAAGAAAGATAACAGGCTGGGAAGGAGACTGGAATCATTGGCCTATAGCTTGCTCCTCCACAGGAACATGAACCCATATGAATGAACCATTGCTTTTCCAAGGGGATGCAGCACTCCCTTGGTCTCTCATTGTTGGCGTCTCACCCGACTGATTTCAGCTAAACACTGCGACAAGAGACAGGCACCACCTAACTTAGTCAGGGCTTTGTTGATGTTAGGCAAGGGTTACCTGTCAACCCAAATGCAGTTGTTGAGGCTTCTCAAGTCCACACACAAGCAAATCTTGGTGCCTTTGTCGTTTGGGTCAAAATGATGGGGGCCAACCACTCTCAAGATTCAATCTCCTCAATGGCACCTAAATGGAGTAATCTGTTCAGTTCCTCTTGTAGTGGCTTAACCATGAGGT
This sequence comes from Triturus cristatus, assembly GCF_964204655.1. Lineage (NCBI taxonomy): Eukaryota > Metazoa > Chordata > Amphibia > Caudata > Salamandridae > Triturus > Triturus cristatus. Next base: position 544,767,271 of record NC_140586.1, read on the forward strand.
TTGGGACCTTCCTGACCTTGTGTACAACTGGAGTTGCACGGTCTTTTAGGATAATCTTATGTTTGAAACCACTGAGGAGTCCTAGATTCTCACTTTAATATCCGGATGATCACTGTAGGGAGTCAGCAACATCACTTGGTTGGGAGCATTAGGATTGCGAATGATTCCTAGATCATGTTAGTGACACCAGCCTAAAAGTTTGTCACCACGCTTAGCAACATAAACTTTGCCAACAGTCTCTCTGTCTTTGAATAAAATGGTCTTAATGGAAAATCCGATGAGGTCAGTACTCTTGCCACCATAAACCACCAGGTTGATGTCAGGAGGCAAGAGTTTAACATCTTTGTAGGCAGGCGTCGCATTCCAAACTTTGCCACTAACTAAGGTGTAGGGCAAACCAGAATCTGCACGTACGGGAACTAACACATTCCCAACAGCTATGTAACATTTTGGCATGGAGATACTGTCGGTGTCAACACCTTTAAAGTCATGAACTGATTTGCCAATGGTATCAGTGATGCAGTAAATGGTCTGCGGAGACAGTTCATCATCCTCGATCATGCTAACTTTTCCATTCCTGCACATGCGGGCATAGTGACCTTTTTTTCCACAGTTCTTGCAATTGGTGCTTCTGGCAAAACAGTTTGGATAGTTGGGACCATGGTTGATACTTCCACATCTCGGGCATTTTGTCTTAACATCTTTGTTCCAGCTAGAAACAAATTTTAGTTCATCGGTTTTGCTGATTCCCTTTTCAATTTTTACAGTGGCCGTGGACAGAGTGGCAATTGTAGTTTCTCCATAAGGATTATCGGAATCACCTCTTATAGAGTTAGTGCTGGTATCTGCGGTTGCGCTAGAGTTACAAATGTCCTTTACCCAGTGGGAAGTATGTTCTATGCTTTCCACAATGATGATTGCCTCTTTAAGATTGGGGCTCTTGGCCAGCAGTTTTTCCTGGATTTTCGGGTCATTCGTGCATCGCACCAGTTGATCTCGGATGAGAGAGTCGGTTAACTGTTCAAAGTCACAAGTCTGAGCGAGTGATTTTAATGCAGCTGCATAGTTGCCAACTCTTTCAACCTTGGCTTGAGTGCGCAAGAAACCTTTGTGCCGTTCCATTACGACATTGAGGCCTGGCCCAAAATTTGTTTGTAAAACCAAAACACTCATTTCATATACATCATTGGGCTCACCTGCTTCTCTGCCTATTGGTATAGGATCTAGGCTATCATAAATGTTTCTGCCTTCAATGCCAGATTGTGGAGTAACATGGTTGTTTCCTGGCGGCTGAAAATCTTTCACCACCAATGGCTAAGAGGAAGAAGTCGAATAGAGGCTTCAATTCTTTCCATGGTAAAAGTGGTTTACCACGTTCACATAAAAACTGAGGTGGCTGGCTCATGCCAATGGAGGTTGACATTCTGAAAGAAAGAAATATCGTAATGAACCAACAAAACAGGCTAAAGTAACAAGCCAAAACAAGAATTTAAAATAACAAGACAAAACAATAAGCTAAACTAAACTATCTTGATGCGGGGAAACACGGTGCGGGCAAAGTTGCTCAATACACACTGTAGAAGAAGAAAAAAAAAACAGTTGATGCAGCGTTAGCATTGAATTGAGAGAAGCAGGAGTCTAATTAACGCTGTGGTTGACGTTTAAATGTAATGCGAGAATACATGTTCCACATGCTGTAGAGGGAACACTTAAAACAGCTGATTTGGCTAAAATCGTGCGCTAGCGGAGGTTGTGGAAGCAAAAGATTTGCAGTTGTTGCTCTAGTCTTTGTCTAATGCTGGTACAGACGTGTGAGCACGTGAAGCGTCATCGCGTAAGACGCTGAAGCTCCTGTTCTGTCACAGAGCCGAAGGGAGAAAGGCACACACTGTGACTCATGCGCTGGGACAATGCTGATTGCCTCGCGGTGAGTTGATTCCTTTTAAATTGTGTGCATCGAGTGCCACAACTGCAAACAGGCAACTTCTTGTAAAAGTGATTTCAGTTAAATATTAATTCTTAACCAGATCGAAAATCGGAAAGTGGCTTGGTGAACCGGGAAAATTCATGTATGGTTTTTCGGTGGGTGTACTTTCTAATCGTCGCCAGTAATAAAACGATGAATCTCCGTAGGAACTTCAAGATAGGTTTATTTTACACCGACCGGGCAGTCCATGCCAGCAGCCGGACGCTACAGCTGACTCTCATCTACTGAGGTCAATGCGTTACGATGCTGACATGGTTAGCATTCTTCCAATAGAACATTTAGTTAAAGGGCAAGTTACAACACATACTCTCAAAAAGAGAAGTCTTCTCTTGTAGTGTAGTTCCTCTATCCCTGACAGGTTCTGCGCATTGGAATAATATACACTATAGATTTGACATAGGACTGAGGTCAGTATGTCTCTATCAAGTACATTAAACTTAATTACTTGTGTGTGCCAGCTAACTCGGAGGTCACAAGAAACTTCTCGAATACACAAAAAGGGATTCGTTTCTGACAACCGCATAAACATGACAACTTTGTTTCCTTTAGAGTCGGAACAATCTCAGAACCGTGGAAACAATAGATAAGTTTCACTCAGTCAATCATGCATGCTTCGTTTCTACAGAGTTGCACAGAAATAGAGAGACAGGCATTCAATAAAAAGGGTTTATTGAACAGTCTTATTTCTCATGCAAGAGATATGAACTGCTACAATCGTAAGACAGGCTGCGAAGTACAATATGTCCAGAGTTAGCAGTAAGATAAAATAATACTGCAATAGCATGGTTTGTCGCTATGACATATATTAATTAAAATACATACATAAATAACACAGGCTAAAAGGTGAAAACTCATCTGATGCTTCTAAATAGTTCTACCCCAGTGTACCCAACCTAAGTGTAGTAACAGGTAAGAAGTAGGTGCTGTTTTCTAAAGTATAGCTAAATATAGCTATAGTTTTAGTTTTGCCAAGAGTTGCCAAAAGTTTCTCTAAGTTCTAGTCTGCTCCATACCTTAGAATGTGCGAGGTTGGAATCTCTTTTCTGGGACTCAATATCTAACACCCCGCAAGGGGAGTCAGAAACACGGGAGCTGGATTCTCTGCAAAGAGGATGACAGCGTCTGGTCAGTGCGTCAGTCTGGAACTCGATTTCCTTCCGAACTTGCCGTGGCTCACCGCAAGTAGGCAGTCGAGCTGGATCGTGCCGGAACCGTGGTTTGCCAGGGCAAGTGCAGGTATATTTATACCTTGAAGGTGTTTAGGAATGCCTGTATTGACATAAAAGTTGGGCATCGGAACGTCATGAATGAACCCCTAAGGAATAGATGTTCATGCATACTAAATGAGTTTTTGGAGAAATCAATATCCAAGCAAGGGAAATTCTAAAGGCTTAAGAGTCTGGTTTTCAAAGAACTCCTTGTGACATGGATTATCGGATGTAGGAGACCATGCCTGTATTTGGTTAACATGGACAATGCCTAAATAAGGGCTGGATTTTCTATGCCTAAATAAGGGCAATATGATTTGTACCTATATAAGAGCATAAATCGGGAAACCTATATACGGAATCTAAATCTACACACAACTCCCACTCCAGTTTCGTATGAATTACATTACTAAATCCTAAACATACTAAACATGTCTAAAAGAGCGTATTGCATAATTATATAAAACACACTAAAACATATCTAAAAACATATGTCCTAAAAATGCATTACAAAACCATTGTCATGCATAAGGTGCTGTACATATTAAAAAGCAATGTTTCATTCTAAGCATATGCTTGTATTTGAAAAACGTCAACAAGAATGAATCATAAATATATACATTTGATGAAATGGCTCGTTAATACAGAAGAAAAAGGGCCGAAACCATTTCATATCAGTTTACATAAATCAATTGTTGTTTATGACAAGGTGGCATAATGTCCCTGGAAGATTTTCAAAGAATTATGTTCTCTAAGAATAGTTCTACTATAAGCAGATTACTTGTGCCAAAAAATGAAAAAAAAATACAAATTTGGAAATAAATTTAATCATAGGAAAAAAGTTCCAAAGCTAGTCCCTTGTTTGAAAAGAATGAAGGTCAAATCAGAGCACTGTGTGCCTGAATCAAAAGTCAGTGTGTGGGCCTGGAGAAAACATGAAATCTTCTAATCCTGTAGACAAAAAGTCGTCTACCGTTGTAAGTGAAAGTTGGAATACCTCGTTTAGAAGATCAACTCCACATAGATGTGAACTATCGCCTTCAGCATTGGTCGCATCAGCAATGTTCGAATCGGATGTTACCTGCATGCCTGATGTTTCCTCACGTACCTCAGCAGTAGCAATTCGCATCTGTGAGATCTCAATGAATGCCATCATCAGGATTGGTATCTGCTGTGGACAACACAGAGCATGGGCCGTTACTGGGTCCAGCAGAGTATCGACATCCGTAGGCATGACTGATGGGAGTGTTAGACAGATGTCTAGCACGCATTCTTCACCGCAGAGCAGGCAGCGTAGAACAGGTAAGATGCAATCTTGCCAGATTGGTCTGAATGACAGAAACCATGTGGTATTTATTTCTCGTAGACAAGGTAAGCCCAAAATTTGGACGATGCTCTCACGACACTTCATCTCCAAGAGAGCTCTCTCTATGGTGCTGGGAGTGATGCTGGTGATTTGGCTTGCCATATCGTAGCAGTTGGAGCAAAAATAGGATCCCTGCAACGAGTTCTAAAAGGAGCGGCAGTCCGCCAAACACAGTGCACGAAGTTTGGAAAAATTCCGAGGACTGCTTGAAAAGGTGCTAACAGTCCTGCACACACGTTCTTAAATACATGTACAATACCGCTAGTATCAGACATGTTTTACGATACGACCTAACATTTCTGAGAAATGTACAGGGCAGTTTGTATACAAAAGGGTATGTATCTCCGCAGAAGTCCTTGCGACCTGGAGATCATAGGTTTCTCTGGTCGAGGTCAGTGGCACTGTTTTCTGTAAAAGAATGGCTTTCATTCTGCTTAGAGTATCAATTCGTATAGAAGAGATGTTCAGTGAAGGCCATAAAGGCGACTCCCTAATTGTATCTATTTGTGGAAACAAGACTTGCATACAGCAAGTGACCCTGGATGTAACCGTAACTAGATATGGAATACCTGGCAACATGCCACGGCAGCTGTGATCATTCAACATAATGTAACTCCCATTAGAAAGTTGGCCAAAAATTAGATTAATCACTGCAGCCGGTTAACCTTGCAGGTGACAGGATGAGTTTGTAGTGGAACCATCACAGGCCCCGTGTAAATTAATACCCTGACAAATGAGAGAACCGCTTAGTGTGTTCACAGTTTTCACCGCTAAGAAACACTTCATGTTCCCCACTCCAACATCTATGTGTGTAAGGTAAATCCCAAGATGTCTCGATGTATCCTTTACCCAACCTTTCATATTTGCCAACTGGTATATGTTTTAGGCAATATTGAAAATGGAAAGTTGTAACAGGAAGAGTTATTTTACCATGTATGATCCACTCAGTATCTGGTTTTTCTGCCACCGTGAATGGTAACTTTACCAGTTTTTCAATGCTCAGCATAGTGTAGTCTGCTCCCCTTTGTGCCAGTCTGATCTATTGAGATTGAATTCTGATAACAGTGGCGTAGTGTTGATTAAACACCAAGGCACATAGCCTGCATGCAAGTTTTGTAGCGTCCAGCCTAATAGCATGATAGAACTTAGTTGAGACTGACCATGTCGCAACATGACCAAGTCTTGTTCCATGATATCTATGACAGAAGAGACAATGCTGTCCAATGAATATATTCTGGACAACAGAGTCGTTAACCCATTGTCTACTACAGAGAGTTTTCTCTAAATTAATATGTTCAATTTCTTATATTTGTTCTGAAGTCTCTGCTTGGGTAACCTTCCATGCTTCATTATAAGCAGCCTAGATATCGGCATATATGAAACATTTTTGTTGCGGTTTTCTTGGTCCTAGCAAGAATCCCCTAAGGTCTGCGCCTTCTTGAAGTAAAGTAAAGTGTAGTTTAACATCCTTCAGTGTAGCTTTCTGTAGCCAGTCAAGGCAGAGTTTCCCTACACTGTATGTTGTTACTACCCCTGGATGCTGTCTTTGAACATAGCGTGGGTCTGACCTATTGATAGTGAAACCCTGTGTTTTATTCAGGAATCGATCTTGACAGTTGTTTGTGTCTGTGGGCCAGAGCAACCATTTTTTCCATTTTGGATCTGATCTGTAGTGATGCAAAATATTATGTATGTCGACCTCCCCCCATGTAGTGCTATTGCTTGCAGGTATAGGTATGATCGGTGTGTTCATGTCTTTGATCTTGGCTAATCCAAGGCAAGACGTTTGCTGGACAGTGTCATTCAAAAACATAATTTGCTCAGGGATGATACAGGCCCTAAATAAAGCTTCTACCCCCTGTACTTGCCAATCTTTTGTACCCCAGACAGTCTTTGTCTCAATGTTGTCTTTCTAAAATTCGAAACCTTGTCTAGACAGTTGGGAAATAAAGGCTGCAGAATAAATCTGTTTGTATTGGTTAACATATTTTTTGTTCCTGTCTTGTTCACATTTTTAAAGGAAAACATGGCCGGATTAGACAAATTGTAGCCTGAAAAATATGGAAACTTCATTGCAAACGTTTTTGAGCTACCCTTTGGAGGTGAAGGACAATGTTCCCATTGGTTATACATAAATACATTTCGAGGCGTTGCAGATTTATGCAAGAAATGATGACCATAGTGGTTATAACAATACATTTATTCACAGTCCGATGAACCCTCTAAATATTAATGATTCGTGAATACAGTAGACATCTCTAGATCAGACATCATGTTATTAACAGTCTCAAAGTCCCAATCATCATAAAAGGTACTAGAGGGGGGCGTGGCTAGCAGCCGTAGAACATGGCCGCAACCTAGAGAGGCTTCGAGCTCCGAGGGCACCTCTGAATTAATCCGCATACTTATCCGGCTGCTCCCTCTCCACCAAGTTGCAGCCCGTGACATCGGAGGCCCGGAGGAGTACGCCCATCCCGGGCTGAGCCAGATTCAGCGTTCCAGGCGGTGCGGATGACGATCGCATGCAGTGGGGCCTACCCCGGCGAGGTGAGCCGGGGAGTAACGTGCCGGCAGGGCCGACCGTGGAGTGACGAGCGGAGGACGGCGCGAGATCCGGACGAGTGGAGCGGGATGGGAGGGGCCGCCTCCCTGCCGGCGGTGACCCAGCACTGGTGGAGGACAGCAGCACGAGGGCGGCGATGGGCTGCATACCACACCCTGGGCTTGCTGCAGCTCCCGCGGATCTCCGAGGAGAGGTGGTGAGGCAGAGGTGCAAGTGCGTGCCCCGCTGTGCTGCAACCACGTACGGGGCACGCGCCGCTCGGAGACAGGGATATGGCGGCGGAGCGGCTTTCCTGGAGTGCGCCCACAAGCTACAGCATCCCCGCATAGCTGACGAGAGCGGCGGGGCGCAAAGCGCAGAGCTCTCCTGCCAGGACTATCCCCGGTTCGGTCTGGATCGGCAGCCCGAAGGGCCATTGCCGGGACCCCCTGAACATATACACAACGTGGTATGAGGCAGATTCTCAGATACAGGCGGTGAATATGTTTATCCAGCAGGGGGCCTGCCGCGGTGAGGTGAGCCGGGGAGTGGAGTGCCAACAGGGCCCGCTGCGTGAGGTGTTTGACACTAGGGGAGGGGGGGAGGCGCCCTCTCCCCTCCGGCAGAAGTGCGGCAGTGGTACTGCTCCCAGAGCAGTGGTACGGCAGTGGGAGATAAAACGGAGGCGGGTTGTAATCCGCTTCTCGAGGGGATGCGATTCCCGCGACTCTCCACAAAGGGGCAGTGCGGCGCCCATTGCATCACCGAGTACCGTGTTGGCAGATCATCCCTGTAGAGATACGCCTATAAGCTAGCTGCATTGCCCCAGCGGATCCGGCAGGGCTACGCACTGTGATGCGGGGGACTTTTGTGCTTGGGCCATCCCTGGTGAATCAGTGCTGACCGCCGAGTTTAAGAACCTCTCTGAAGCGTAAAGACAGCGTGGGACACGCAGACAGAGCCAGTCATTGGGTACTTCGAGCTGCGCACTACGGGAGGAGCGAAGGTGAGAAACCCGACAGGCCGCTGAGGCTGTAAGAGCCCTCTGGCAGGCGGCGGTGACTACCACCCCTGACCTCCATATTGGCGCGGGCGTGCTCCCACCGCAAACATAAGCGGCAGACATGCGAAAGGACCGAACCAAACGAAGCTGGAAAAGTACGCCTATACAAAGTCGCAGCCGGATCCCGCGGTCCAGGGTGCGACACAGGGGCCAACTACGAATGCCACTGAAACCCAGGATGTGACGCTGCAAGATATTATGGCTATGTTAAATAAAGTGCACACGTCCTTGGACTCACGCATTGGGTCTCTTTCTGCAGAATTCTCATTAATCAGAGCTGACCTCAACAAAATGTCCACCAGAGTGTCAGAGGTGGAGGTCACGACAACAATCCTCACGAAGGACACAGATATCCTTAAGAAGCAAATGTTACAACTCACGGCAGACAACAAACTGCTGGTCGCCAAACTGGAGGACCAGGAAGGACGATCGAGACACAATAACATCCGCCTTATAGGCGTGCCGGAACGGGCAGGTGGCCCAGCTCTTGACCTGTTTGTTGAAGACCTTATTACAACCCATCTCCACCCGCGAGGCCTATCTAACTACTTCTCAGTTGAAAGGGCACATAGAGTCCCGGGAGGCAGGCCCACACCAGGGGCCCCCCCACGCCCTATCCTGGCCCGCATTTTCAATTATCGAGATAGAGACATAATACTGCAGGCCGCACGCACTGCTCCCCCTTTACGAATTGACAAGGCTACTATTAACATATTTCACGATTATACTGCAGCAGTCACAAAGCAGCGTCGTGGCTTTCTTGAGGTAAAAAAGGCCCTCCGCGAACGCGGGATCAAGTATTCAATGCTGTTTCCCGCGAAACTGAGGGTGGAGGCTGAAGGAAAAACATGTTTTTTTATGTCTCCAGAAGACGCCCAGGAGTGGCTGGAAGGTTGGCGCAAAGCCCTGCGCTCGGATCGCCGGAGGGAAGGCCATGATCGCCGTGAAGGACCTGACGTGCAAGAAAAACGGGAATAGTCGGCAGTAAGGGGAAGACACCTTACTTCAGGGAGTACAGAAGGACTGAACTGCGGTGCTAAGGCGATCGGAACATAAGCATGCTGTACGGCTGAGGCCTTGAATCCGATCAGTCTTACTGCCTGTGACAACGATATTGTAACCACACTGCAAAAACCACGCTTAAGGGGTCGAGAGGATGCTTGTTGAGATATGGATGGCCCATTGGTAAGGGTCCATACCCTTCAGTCACTTCAGTTGAGCTTACCAGAGGGGAGGGAGAAGAGCCGCTATAGATACAGAGGGACAAGAGGTGTCCAAGGACAACGGACGATTGCTCTCACACCCAATTTATGGTAACGGGACAGGGTATGAAGCACTCTGCGCTGTTGGGGTGGCGGGTAGTTTTAAGTCCGTCAAGCAGGGAGGCAGGGAGGAGGGTGGGGGATATGGGATTGTTAACACAGTATTGGATGTTATTGGTTAATATTTTCTTAAGGGCAGTGACTACAAACTGGTGTGTAAGGGCTGGCTACAGGAATTGCATGCATTCTACATCCTTGACTACACGCATTAATTGTGGCAGGACTGATGGTACAGGCTCACTCACAGGTTAGGTTTGCAGCCTCCCCAGTGTCCCCAATTGCTCCTATGTCATTGGTCATGTGGAATGTCCGGGGGCTAGGGGATAAGATTAAAAGAGGTCTGGTCTTACAGTATCTGAAAAGATGTGCGGTGGCCCTCCTACAGGAGACACATTTAACGGGAGCAACCTGTAAGGCGTTGAACCGGTGGGGTTTTAAAATGATTGTGCACTCCGAGTTCTCTTCTGGATCGCGCGGGGTGGGTATCTTGGTGAAGAAGCAGTTTCCGCTGATAGTTAATCAGAAATGGACAGATGACCAGGGCCGCTTTGCGGCTATATCATGTCAGTGGGAGGGAAGATCCTTCAATGTGGTATCGGTATATATCCCTCCTGCTCTCCATGCAGTGGCCCTCCCGGCCTTCAGCAGGTTCCTACTCGATCTCCCAGAGGGGGAAATGATAATTGGGGGGGACTTCAATGTCGCAATCAGCGGTACTCTTGACCGATATCCTCCTAAACCTCCCACTAACACAGTATCCCACATAGAGAGTTTCATGGACGCCCTGGGTCTTATAGATGCCTGGAGATGCCGTCACCCCACGACACGCCAGTTCACTTACCAGTCGGGCGTACATAATAGTCTATCAAGGATAGATTATTTTTTGACAACTGCAGATAGCTACCAGAACGTGGGGGATATAGACATCAGGCCTAGGGGGATATCAGATCATTCTCCGTTGCTGCTGACATACATGTGCCGCCATGCAGTTAGACGACGCATTTACCCCATACACCCAGGTTATTTGCACAACCCCAAAATCCTCAAAGACCTCCACACTACAATACAGCACTATTTTAAAGAAAATGCAAAGTCGGTCCAATCTCCAACCACCCTTTGGGAGGCCTATAAAACTGTTCTTCGTGGACAAGGTGTTACCTCCATAATAGGTCATAAACACGAGAAGCAACAGGAGGTACTTGACATGGAATCAAGGCTATGTCAGGCCAAAGAGCAACACGCCGAAAACCCGACGGCGGACACATCCCACTCCCTGTGTATTAGGCAGCGAGAATATAGGGAACACTTAAAGGAGATGACAAATCCCAGACTGAAGGCTACACTCCATAAGATATATGAAATTGGGGATAAGGCGGGTAAACTTTTGGCCTGGCTCGACAAAAAGGAGCGAGCACGGAGCTGGATAGCGCAGATAAAAACTCGAGAAGGAGTGACGGTCTCGGACCCTCAAGCTATTATAAAGGAGTTAGCCAATTACTTCACCCAGGTCTATGCGTCCTCCACTACCAATAGGATTGAGGAGGCGCAGGCTTACCGTAAAGACATCAAGATGACCACGTTAACACCAGAGGCAAACCACATGCTGGAAGCTGACATCACGACAGAAGAATTACAATTAGCAATCAGATCTCTGCAGTCTGGGAAGGCGATGGGGCCAAACGGCATACCCATCGAACATTATAAAAAAATGGTGGCCGTGCTCTCCCCCCACCTGTTAAATATGTATCTGGAAAGTCTAGAAGCGGGAGAACTCCCGCGGGAGCAAAGAACGGCCACCATAGTGGCGATTCCTAAACCTGGAAAACCTCCTGAGGAATGTACCTCGTATCGCCCAATATCCTTGCTTAACGCTGAAGCGAAAATACTCGCTAAACTTTTGGCGACTCGATTAACCCCGCACATGACTACCCTAATACACCCAGATCAATCGGGATTCATACCAGGTCGCAACACGGCTCTTAATCTGCGGCGCCTTCAGGGGGTGATAGCCCGTGTACCCTATATTCAAGAACCAGCTGTGATTCTCTCATTGGATGCACGTATGGCATTCGATATGGTAAAGTGGCCCTTTCTTTTTGCGGTCCTTAGACATCTGGGCTTTGGCCCTAAATTCTGTGCTTGGGTGCACCTACTATACTCGAAACCTTTAGCACATGTCACAGCAAATGGTCATGTGTCGGAGGACTTCCCGCTGGGGCGCGGAACCCGTCAGGGCTGCCCCCTATGCCCGCTGCTATTCGCACTTGTGTTGGAGCCACTGGCGGCAGTGATTCGGTGGGAACCGACTATTCGGGGACTTCGATGGACTGCGGGATGGGAGGACCGCATATCCTTATATGCTGACGATGTTTTGCTTTACCTGGCCTCCCCCAGGCGGTCCATCTTGGTGCTACTGAATGTCTGTGAAAATGATGGGCGAGTGTCTGGCTACACTATTAATTGGTCCAAATTGGTCTTGTTTGTGCTCTCTGGCTCGACACCATACCTTCCTAAAGATTGCGATCTTCTAATCACGACAGAGGGCTTCAAGTATTTGGGTATTTATGTTACGCCTAAGCCCGATGAATTCCTTAAAAAAAATCTTGTGCCCCCCCTGGAACGTCTAAAATGAGAGACAGCGCACTGGCGCACTTTGCCTTTAACGCTGCTTGTTAAGGCAGCGCTCTTTAAAATGATGGTGCTGCCACGGTTTCTATATGCCTTAACTCCCCATTTCCGGTACCAATGAGCTATTTTAAGACAATAGCAACAGAGGTCTCTAGTTTGCTATGGGAAAACAAACCAGCGCGCATTGCAATGGACAAACTGGTTAGGGGTTGGTATGATGGAGGTATAGCACTCCCAAACATACAATTGTACTACTGGGCGGCACAGTTAAAAATAATAAATCAATGGCTTCACGCCCCACACACAGACCCGGCATTCTAGGCAGACAGATGCGGGTTGGGAGACGGGGGAGTCATGGCGGCCCTCTACAACAAATAACGAGCTAACCCATTGATAGGACCGACGGCACACACAGTGGCCATATGGAACTTGGCGAGTAGGAAACTGGGATGGCAGGGGGTCATAACACAACTCACTCCACTCTGGGATATACAGCGACTGGGGCGACTTAGGAAAAGTAAGGGATTCAACAGTTGGGACGCAATAGGCATCTCAACGGTAGGCGACCTCTGGGTCAAACAGGGGGTGGTCACGTTCGAGCGCCTACAGGAGCAATACGAACTGACAACCTCTGAGCAATTCAGATACATGCAGATTAAACATGCCTTACAGGCGGTTATACCACCGAACACCACACTGCCGGAGGCCTCACCCCTAGAGGATAGGCTACTGACCGAATATATGCCGAAAAAGGCCACCTCTTTTACTTACCGTAAATTGGTTAATAACCTACCTGACCCAACGCAAGCACTGAGGGACAAGTGGTCTTCAGACCTTGGGGATCTTGACGAGACAGATTGGCAGATGGCACTCTCATCACCATGGGAAGTTGCAATACCCTCGAGATTAAGATTAGTACAGTTAAAGATATTACTCCGTGTATATTACACAAGGTTAACTCTATACAAAATAGGGAGTGCACACCATCAGTATTGCTTGCGAGAGTGTGGGGAAGAGGGTACGTTTTACCACACTATATGGCACTGTCCGAAAATCATGCCGTACTGGACGGCAGTGATGAGAACCATATCACAGATGGAGGGGGAGTCGGTGGTACCGGAGCCCAAAAGATGTTTATTAAATATATGGGAACCCAATGACCTGAATCATCCAGCACAGGACTGGGCAACTTTGGGAATGATGGTCGCAAAGCGAAACATAGCCAGACTATGGGGTTCCAGATGCTCGCCGACACTGGCGGAATGGTGTATGGACATGGATGAGGCCATGGTCGCAGAAAAAGCTGCGTATGTAAATCGAGGCTGTCCCCAGAAATGGGGGAGAATATGGGGAGCCTGGAACAAGTATAGGGGCTTTATATGTGACCCACCTGAATTGCCAAATGAGGACGTTTCGGATTGAAGTGGGGAGGGAATGTAAAGAACTGTGTGGAATGATTAATGTGATCCATTATGTACTGTTTGTAACAAGGATATGCGTACTATCTAAGAGTACTGAGCCAGCCAAATGCAATAACTGTTTCATATATATGACTTTGCTATGCCCGAGCTTTATCAAAATGAAAAAAAAGATTTAAAAAGAAAAGGTACTAGAGGTAACAAAGTCACTTAATGAAATCTTAAATAAATGTGAAATCTTGAAAAGCTCCGACGGGCCAAAAATGTCATATTGAGTTTGGTCCCGAACGATACCATCATGTATAGGAACGGCTGTGATATTCACTGCTGACAAGTCTCTTGCTTCACGATGGGATGATTTATGTGGCTGGAGAAGTAAGTTCACTCTTTTACTTGCTGTGTCCATTTGAATATATCTTACATTTATCAGCATACCCAGAGTTAATACCAGAGCTAACCAAAGTAGAAAGAAGAATATTCCCAAAACAATCCATAGTTCAATCAATGGTGAAACCAGATAAGTCGTTTTAAGGAGATGAAAAAAGGCTGTTGCTTATTCTTTGAAAGTTCTTTGTGCTGGTGTCATTTCAGGTTCGCTGGGAACCTCAGAAAACATATCTAAGTTCATGAAATAGCCAGAGGCAGTTCTGTCAACGGCTGGAATTGCATCAGGATTTGTTGAATTCGCTGGAACCAGTTGATCACTTGTTAATTCGTTGTAGACAGGTGTATCAGGACGAACTGTTATTTGGGTCTCAAGAGGTATAAGTTCTATTGCATTGTTGCTTAGTCCTTTATTTCTCATTGTAGAATCTTCAAAGGTGATGAGTCTCTCAGTTTGAAACTCTTGGATTGTAGCTAGAGGAGTGAGTCTGCTACATTGGCGGAATCCACTTGGCCTACTGCTTAGTATCGGCCACATAGTGTCGTTTGATCAGGTCGATGGACACAAATCTTTTCTCCTTTTTACCAGCAAGGGGCGGCAAAAGTACTTTCCTTGATCCGTGGATTGCTAGAACAGGTACTGATTGTCTGTATGAAGGCCTAAATTCCTTCTTATCCGTGATCTTTTCTCTGACTAGATCACCAAGATCTGGGACCCAGACAGGCCTTGCTTGGACGTCCGGTTTTTCCTCAGTGATGGTTGGCTTCAGGAGCACGTTGCTCTGTTTTGTTCTCAGTTCATTTAAGTCCTGTAAAACAGCCAAATGATCTTTCATATCAAATTTCTTATTTTCCATCACTGTGCCTCGCATATCAAGGTCCGGTACCAACATTCCAGTTCCAAATAGAACTTCATATGGAGTGACTCCCCCTAGAGAACTTCTTGGCAAGTTGTTAAGTGCGCGTTGGACCCCAGAAAGGTGTTTGACCCACCATCACCCGAACCTAATACCCAAGCTGTTATAGACTGCTTTATGTCATGGTTTTTTCTTTCCACAACAGAATTCCCCTCAGGATGGAATGGAGAAGAATACCGCAATGCTACACCCAAACTGGCCATGGCTTCTTTGTAAGCTCGAGAGCTAAACGCAGGGCCCTGGTCAGAGTGTAGTGTGCCAAATGCGTATGTGCCGATACAGTTTGAGCGTCAGCCGAGCGCTGAGGCCACATCCATAGGAACCTAGAACAAGAATCCACTGCGACCATGATATACTTATAGTTACCATCCCTTTGTAAGGGACCGCATTGGTCCAGGTAAACACAAGCTAATGGTTTATCTGAAATTAACAGGGGCGTCTGCGCAGGACGTTTCACAGTAGAGACTTTCATCTTCTGGCATATTTCACATTCCAAAACATAATTCCTGGTCTGTTTCCTAATGCCTGGCCACCAGTATCTCTGTTTTAATAACGACACTGTGACGGAAACACCTGCATGGGCAGAGGAGATCCCTTCATGTGCTGCTAGGACTAGTCCTAATCCGTGTTCCATGTTTGGTTTGACCCTATCTCCCACTCCAGGGATTCGAGCAAACGGAACATTGTTCACATCAATTATATATGAGTATTTGAGTGGAAATGTTTTAGGTAACGCTGCACCACTGCCTTTGCTTGAAGCATTGACAGCCAGCATTATTTCACTGTCTATTTTCGTTTTTGAACGAGTGATTCCAGCTACGGAAACCGTTTGCACAGCCCCTTTCGCGGCTTCATCAGCAAATGAATTACCTTCAACGTGAACGCCATCACGTTGATGACTCAGCGTGTGTATCACATGAGTGTTTTGTAGTCCGTTTCGCCACTGAACTACCTGTTCCCAAAGCATCTTATGCTTGATTGTGCCACCTTTTGCATCTTTGAAACCATTTTGAAGCCAATTCTGTAAATATTCATTGTAAGATTGAACACAGTAAAAAGAATCGCACACTATGAGTGTGGGGAATTCGCGATCCGGCTTTTCAAGGGCCATCTTGAATGCTTGTAGTTCAGCTCGCTGAGCTATACAATCTCCTAGAGATTGCGTTTTTGTGACCATTGGTCTGAATTTGCCATTGCGCATACGACCTTTTAACGATTGCGCATGTTGCACTGTAAGCTTTCTTACTCCCCATAGCGGGTTGTGCAGATCCATCTGTGTAAATTATGAATTCGTACTGATCAAGAGGGGGAATTTCAGTAAGCAGAGGACATTCATGTTCGTATTGCGGGAATGCTTGTGTTTTTAAATAAGAATCAAAAGCATATTCAACATCAGTTGCAGCAAGAGAATGAACCCATTGTATCCATCTTGGATGTAAAGCTTTAGCATTCGGAATGCTCGCTTTAATAAGTGCCTCTAAGGCTGGTACAGGAGTCACGACCATTATTCGTTTCCCCTGTGCTAGGGCTCTTTCTTTTGCTACAGCGGTTTGAACTGCTGTCAGAATCTTTTCTGTAGAAGTGAATTTCATTTCTGCTTGTGTATACAAGTGTGATTTGTATGCAATGGGTACTTTTTCACCTTCTTTAAAAGTTAAGTAGGTAAATCTGCATTGACCTGGAATGATTCGGATCACTAAGTTGCATACGTTTACGCGTGTTTGCAAGTGTTTTGTTTCTAACATGTCTGTTTGAAGTGAACGCAGAATTTCTGTGTGTCCTTGTGTCCATGTTGTGGTTTTGAAATCAGGTTTGATTAATACGTAGAGAGGTTTAACCCTCTCTGCGTAGTTTAGAATGTAAGTTCTTCCAAAATTTAGGAAACCTAGAATTGACTGTAAGTTCTTCAGCGTTTTTGGAGGTTGGAGCAGCGCACACTTTTCTAAAAAGTTGGCTGCCAGGCTTTTGCCTACACTTGAAAGTTCATATCCTAGGAAAAGGACATTGAGATGGGCAATTCTGGAATTTGTAACCCTCAGAGGCGAAGCCCAATATAATGGTGTTCACCCTGTTCAAGTGTCTGTCCAGGTCATCGTCTGTCAGATATATATCATCTAGTAATACAAAAAGAGTACAAAGTTCCTCTGGTCGGAGAAAGATGTAGGTCAGTGAGAAAGGTAATAGTATCAGCGGGGCTGTCGTGTGTCACGGAAGGGGGAAACCCTTTGTTGGAACTAGGGCTCTCACACACCCAGCAAGCTAGGTGTCATGCTTCATCATTTGAGCCTGCCCCTCGTCAGGTCGGCGCTGCAATTCCTGACGGGCTCCCAATAATGGGGCTCTTTGGCGGGGATCTTCTGTTCCTGCCGAAGGGTGCTGTGGGGGTAAGGGGCCCTAGAATGTGTAGACGTGGTGAAAGGATAAAATAGGTACTGTTAGTCCACGAAAAGATATATTTATTGAAGTGGTAAACAGCCTAACTAAAATAAGTGAAAATTGAGGTGGGTATAGCTACTAGTGGTTATGACGCTAGTTGTGTATGCCCTACACTCAAGGAGATCAACATGTTTCTTGCCTAGTTAGCCAGTAATTGGTCACGGCAATTCATCAGGATCAAAAAAACTTAAACTATCTACAACCAAGGTATGTGGATACTACATACCTAAGGGGTGCTCAGAAGTAACCTAGGAAAAAATGGAAAACAGAAAAGAACACATGACAATATACCACATGATAAATTACACACACACAACAAAGTAAGCTGCGATCATCAAGAGACTAATGGGGACATGCTCCCAGGTGGGTAATGAAAGGTCACTTGTGACAAGCCAAAATTAAAAGACAGGACTATGGGCGGAGACAAAGGAGGAGGTGAACAACTCACCTCTAGTACTAGCAAGGTAATCTTGCAGCAGTCTCCGGCGGGTAAAAAGGACTCCAACGTGGGTCCTGGGATAAAAACCGGGAAGTGGGATGTTAAAACCTGAAACTACAAAAGCCCGTGTGTGGCGTAGTCATCCCATCAATCCAGAGGGGTGAGTGAAGTTACGGAAGGTAAAGGCAGCCTAGCATTTCATAATGTACTCCTATGGGCGGTCTGGTGTGCAGCCGTAGCCCCTGGTAGCGGATGGGTCAGTGCAGGACGGTGGCGCCCATGGTGTCATTGAAGTTGAGGAGGCGCCAAAAGACCCCTCCGTGTAAAGAGACTCACCTTGGAAAATATGCGGATGTCAGGGAGATGAAAAAAGTCCGTTACACTCACCTGCGTCGTTCGACGCTCGTGCTAAAAGACCTACCCCTGCCGCCGGACCTGGGACGGGTATCGGAGAGGGTAAGTGTGAGCTAGATAAGGACCCCGGAGGACGCTAATGGCGTCACGTGGAACCCCAAGGGTGCCCCAACCCCATTGGTGGAGAAATCAACTTAAGTGCGGCCATGTTGGAACGGGCAGCGCATCTGACTAACAGTATCCGGTTTACACCCGTGACCGCGGGAAATAGTCCCCCATAGGTTGAGGTTTGTGAGGAACGGGTAGCCATGATGGAGCAGGCAATTGAAGTGGGAGGTATGCCGGAAGTGATGGACAAACCAGCGCCCCAAAGGATTGGGTTGGCGAGGGCAGTCGCGATGACCATGTTGCAGTATCATGGTAACACTGGATCTATGGGGATATAGCCCGTGAGTCGAAATACAGTACCGCAGCGGTAATAATCCGCTAGGAAAAACAGACACAAAACGCGGAAGGGAGGGTGACAGATTAAAAAAATAAAAATAATAATAAAATACAGTTGTTATATCTATGCAGTATAGGTGGAAGGTAATACCAGAGAGATCTATATGACATCTGGTCCATTTATGGGGGATGTACCAATGTCCCCAAAGCCAAGAGGGAGTGGTCAGGGGCAAAGGTCCCAAAATCTATCTGAACGGTCGTGTGGGATGTAAAACACACATAGCATTAGAGGGGGCTCAAGCCTTAGTAAGGAGAATACTCAACCGGTGAGTGCGGACCATGGGATGTCGTCATTCAAACCAGTCAGATGTGAAGATAACCTAAGGACCCACCTTTGTTCTAGTTTGAACAATGCATTCTGAGAGATTTGAGGATGTGCTTCTAAAACCACCCAGCTGATGGTGTCTGTCTGGTGTTGCATTTCTTTGAAATGAGTGTAAAGTTTGGTAGTCACTCTCTGACATCGTACGTTGCTCTTGTGTTCCATTATCCTAGTCTTGACCATGCGGGTGGTCATGCCTATGTAAACCAACTCGCAGGGACATCTGATCATGTATATGCAGTTTTTTGTATTACAATTGGTATGTCTGCTCAATGTCCAGTGGAAATCATTCATAAAAGTGATGTTCTTACAGGTGCTAGTCAATTTGCACACTACACAGGAGCCACAGGGGAAATGGCCCCTGACGGGTGGTAACTCCCATATTGTCCTTTGTGAACCGATGGTACTCAATCTAGGTCTAGTGTGAACCAATAGGTCTTTGATGTTCTGTGTGCGTTTGTAGGCAAATCTAGGTTTGGGTATGTTGAGATTACCCGTGTCTAGAATCCCCCAGTTTTTCAAGATGATCCTTCTAATCCTACTTGAATCAGATGTGAAGGAAGTGACACAGGTCAAGATGTCAGTTTCAGGTTTGGTGTGTGTTTCTAGTAGTGTCTCACGTGGGTTATCCTTAGCCCTTTTCATAGAGTTGTGGACACACCTAGTGGGATAGCCCCTGGCCATCAGGTTAGTTGATAGTATTTTAGCTTCTGTGTTGTAGTCCGACACCATAGTGCAATTGCGTCTAATGCGTAGGAATTGCCCGAAGGGCAAGTTATCCCTAAGTGTTTTGGGATGGTGACTGTCATAACGCAGTAGACTATTGCGGTCAGTGGGTTTCTTGTACAGTGTGGTTGTGAGGGTGCCATTGAGTAGAGTGATATTCAAGTCCAGGAACGGGACCGAGTGCTCTGATATAGTGTGAGAGAATCTGAGGAACTCATTTTGCTCATTGATCCATTGTATGAAATTCACACAATCAGTGTGTGTACCGTGCCAAAAAACGAGTATATCGTCTATAAATCGTTTCCAAAGGGAGATGTTGTCAAGGAACGGATTTGAAGTACTTAAGATCACATTTTTCTCAAAATCTGCCATATAAAGACACGCTACACTGGGAGCAAAGGTACTACCCATAGATGTGCCTTGGCTCTGATGGTACAGTTGTCTATTGAATTCAAAAAAATTCTCAGTTAAAGCCAAGGTAGCACAATCAACAATGAATGTGACTGGTGTAGGTGACGACCAATCGAGTGCCCGAAGTGTTGACTCAATGACTGCCAGCGTAGCCCTCTGGGGGATGTTAGTGTAGAGGGCCTCCACGTCTAAGGTCACAAGATAGTCAATGATACCAGTGTCTGGAAAGTCATCAATTATTTTGAGGACGTCAGTGGTGTCTTTGATGAATGAGGGTGTGTCTCGCACCAAAGGTTGTAAAAAGTGATCACAGAATTTGGACAATGGTTCGAGGAGCGAGCCAATGCCAGACACAATTGGTCGTCCTGGGACCGGGGTCGTACCCTTGTGGATCTTTGGAAGGGTGTAGAAGAAGGGGATCCTAGGTTCCCGAGTTACCAGAAACTCTGCCTCTTTATGGGTGATCCAACCATTGGCTTCAGCTTCATACACCATGGTGGAAATGGTGGTCTTAAGACGGGGGGTCGGATCAGACGCTATGGGAGTGTAATATCTCTCATTGGTAAGTTGGCGTCTGCATTCAATCTCATAATCCGTGGTGGACTGGATCACGATCGCCCCACCCTTGTCTGCCTGTTTGATGGTGATGGAGGTGTCCTCAGAGAGGTTTTTCAAGAGCAGGGTTTCGTGTTTAGTCAGGTTATGGAAAGGTGCCTCCCTGTGGGGTAAGTCCAGTTCTTTCATAACCGCTTTTTCAAACGTGAGAATCTCAACAGGAACCATGTTATTCTGTGGAGTGAATGTGGAAGGGTTTCTCAATCCAGAATCACTCCCCTCATTATGAAGTTGGTCCTGGAAAAAGGATTTGAGGCGTATTTTACGGAATAGATTGTGAATTTCACAGTGATCCCTGAACCTGTCAACCCTTGGAGTGGGGACAAAACCAAGGCCTTTTTGTAGTAGTGATTTTTCGGGAGCTGTGAGGACCCTATGTGAAAGATTCACTACTAGTTCCTCTTGTCCTTCGTTCTGCTCCTGGTGTCCATGCCGCTGGTCGGTGGTTCCTGCCAGTGGACCTGCTTCTGTGCGCCTCTTCTGTTGCGCCCTCTTCCTCTGCCCCAGCCTCTGCCTAAAAAAGGCTGGTTATTACCATTGTAGAACTGAGGGGGGCAAGGTTGGTATTGGGGAAATTGCCAGAATGGTAGTGGTGGTGGTGGGCCTTGGAACATGGGGGGGCCATGGAAGGGAGGACCATTATAGAACCTGTTGTTCCGTTGGTTTTTCCTCGGGTTGTTACTCCCCCAGCTATTGGTGCTGGAGTTGCTATCGCTGGAATCTCTCCTATCTGAAATGTCGTCAGAGGAGTAGCTCGTTTTATCAGAGGTGTAGTCAGCTTTCAAATATGGGTAAACCCTTTCCTTGTCGAATTTCTGTATGTCTTTTTGCAATTTGGTTATTTTCTGTTTCATTAGATAGTCTTTGTTATCTGCAATTTCGGCATTGATCTCGGCCAATCTGGTTTTATAAGCCGTTATCTGTATGGATGTTTTTAATGCCCCTTCAGCAATTTGAATTCTCACGAGGATGGCGTCCGCCAATCTTCTCGCGGTATTGATAATCAAGACTAACCAGTCCCTAGTGCATTTCCACGCAAGTAGGGACCATTCCTTCTTAAAGGTGGCATCCTCTAGAAATAATCTAGGAAAGTTGTTGACAATTAAACCTGCGGGTGCGATGTTAGCCCGCAGGTATTCTGTCATGAGTGCCCCATGTAAGGTAATCTTAAGCCATTCCCTCTTAAGGTGTGTTAATGCCGTCCAGTCGTCAGACTGTGAACCCGTTGCTGCATTGCCATCGGCCCCTAGTAAAGAAGGCGTCCTGTCTAAAATATCCGTTACTGCATCATCGCCGAAACTCAAACCCTGATGGGAGTCCATCATGAGTCAGTAGGGTCTTGCGAATGATACGAAGTAGTGGAGGGGAGAGAACGAAAACCTAAATAAGGTGTGGTCCAGCAATGAAAACAAAGTATTGTAATCAGCTGGTAACCTCAAAGTCCCACGGGTATAAGCCCGTGCAAATATGTCAACAAAAAGAGGGACAGATGGGTAAGTTTAACGAGGTCCAGTGTACATACCCTAACGACTAGTAATACAAAAAGAGTACAAAGTTCCTCTGGTCGGAGGAAGATGTAGGTCAGTGAGAAAGGTAATAGTATCAGCGGGGCTGTCGTGTGTCAACAGGTTCTATAATGGTCCTCCCTTCCATGGCCCCCCCATGTTCCAAGGCCCACCACCACCACTACCATTCTGGCAATTTCCCCAATACCAACCTTGCCCCCCTCAGTTCTACAAACGTAATAACCAGCCTTTTTTAGACAGAGGCTGGGGCAGAGGAAGAGGGCGCAACAGAAGAGGCGCACAGAAGCAGGTCCACTGGCAGGAACCACCGACCAGCGGCATGGACACCAGGAGCAGAACGAAGGACAAGAGGAACTAGTAGTGAATCTTTCACATAGGGTCCTCACAGCTCCCGAAAAATCACTACTACAAAAAGGCCTTGGTTTTGTCCCCACTCCAAGGGTTGACAGGTTCAGGGATCACTGTGAAATTCACAATCTATTCCGTAAAATACGCCTCAAATCCTTTTTCCAGGACCAACCTCATAATGAGGGGAGTGATTCTGGATTGAGAAACCCTTCCACATTCACTCCACAGAATAACATGGTTCCTGTTGAGATTCTCACGTTTGAAAAAGCGGTTATGAAAGAACTGGACTTACCCCACAGGGAGGCACCTTTCCATAACCTGACTAAACACGAAACCCTGCTCTTGAAAAACCTCTCTGAGGACACCTCCATCACCATCAAACAGGCAGACAAGGGTGGGGCGATCGTGATCCAGTCCACCACGGATTATGAGATTGAATGCAGACGCCAACTTACCAATGAGAGATATTACACTCCCATAGCGTCTGATCCGACCCCCCGTCTTAAGACCACCATTTCCACCATGGTGTATGAAGCTGAAGCCAATGGTTGGATCACCCATAAATAGGCAGAGTTTCTGGTAACTCGGGAACCTAGGATCCCCTTCTTCTACACCCTTCCAAAGATCCACAAGGGTACGACCCCGGTCCCAGGACGACCAATTGTGTCTGGCATTGGCTCGCTCCTCGAACCATTGTCCAAATTCTGCGATCACTTTTTACAACCTTTGGTGCGAGACACACCCTCATTCATCAAAGACACCACTGACGTCCTCAAAATAATTGATGACTTTCCAGACACTGGTATCATTGACTATCTTGTGACCTTAGACGTGGAGGCCCTCTACACTAACATCCCCCAGAGGGCTACGCTGGCAGTCATTGAGTCAACACTTCGGGCACTCGATTGGTCGTCACCTACACCAGTCACATTCATTGTTGATTGTGCTACCTTGGCTTTAACTGAGAATTTTTTTGAATTCAATAGACAACTGTACCATCAGAGCCAAGGCACATCTATGGGTGGTACCTTTGCTCCCAGTGTAGCGTGTCTTTATATGGCAGATTTTGAGAAAAATTTGATCTTAAGTACTTCAAATCCGTTCCTTGACAACATCTCCCTTTGGAAACGATTTATAGACGATATACTCGTTTTTTGGCACGGTACACACACTGATTGTGTGAATTTCATACAATGGATCAATGAGCAAAATGAGTTCCTCAGATTCTCTCACACTATATCAGAGCACTCGGTCCCGTTCCTGGACTTGAATATCACTCTACTCAATGGCACCCTCACAACCACACTGTACAAGAAACCCACTGACC
This sequence comes from Triturus cristatus, assembly GCF_964204655.1. NCBI lineage: Eukaryota > Metazoa > Chordata > Amphibia > Caudata > Salamandridae > Triturus > Triturus cristatus. Next base: position 544,791,114 of record NC_140586.1, read on the forward strand.
GCAATAGTCTACTGCGTTATGACAGTCACCATCCCAAAACACTTAGGGATAACTTGCCCTTCGGGCAATTCCTACGCATTAGACGCAATTGCACTATGGTGTCGGACTACAACACAGAAGCTAAAATACTATCAACTAACCTGATGGCCAGGGGCTATCCCACTAGGTGTGTCCACAACTCTATGAAAAGGGCTAAGAATAACCCACGTGAGACACTACTAGAAACACACACCAAACCTGAAACTGACATCTTGACCTGTGTCACTTCTTCACATCTGATTCAAGTAGGATTAGAAGGATCATCTTGAAAAACTGGGGGATTCTAGACACGGGTAATCTCAACATACCCAAACCTAGATTTGCCTACAAACGCACACAGAACATCAAAGACCTATTGGTTCACACTAGACCTAGATTGAGTACCATCGGTTCACAAAGGACAATATGGGAGTTACCACCCGTCAGGGGCCATTTCCCCTGTGGCTCCTGTGTAGTGTGCAAATTGACTAGCACCTGTAAGAACATCACTTTTATGAATGATTTCCACTGGACATTGAGCAGACATACCAATTGTAATACAAAAAACTGCATACACATGATCAGATGTCCCTGCGAGTTGGTTTACATAGGCATGACCACCCGCATGGTCAAGACTAGGATAATGGAACACAAGAGCAACATACGATGTCAGAGAGTGACTACCAAACTTTACACTCATTTCAAAGAAATGCAACACCAGACAGACACCATCAGCTGGGTGGTCTTAGAAGCACATCCTCAAATCTCTCAGAATGCATTGTTCAAACTAGAACAAAGGTGGGTCCTTAGGTTATCTTCACATCTGACTGGTTTGAATGACGACATCCCATGGTCCGCACTCACTGGTTGAGTATTCTCCTTACTAAGGCTTGAGCCCCCTCTAATGCTATGTGTGTTTTACATCCCACACGACCGTTCAGATAGATTTTGGGACCTTTGCCCCTGACCACTCCCTCTTGGCTTTGGGGACATTGGTACATCCCCCATAAATGGACCAGATGTCATATAGATCTCTCTGGTATTACCTTCCACCTATACTGCATAGATATAACAACTGTATTTTATTATTATTTTTATTTTTTTAATCTGTCACCCTCCCTTCCGCGTTTTGTGTCTGTTTTTCCTAGCGGATTATTACCGCTGCGGTACTGTATTTCGACTCACGGGCTATATCCCCATAGATCCAGTGTTACCATGATACTGCAACATGGTCATCGCGACTGCCCTCGCCAACCCAATCCTTTGGGGCGCTGGTTTGTCCATCACTTCCGGCATACCTCCCACTTCACTTACCTGCTCCATCATGGCTACCCGTTCCTCACAAACCTCAACCTATGGGGGACTATTTCCCGCGGTCACGGGTGTAAACCGGATACTGTTAGTCAGATGCGCTGCCCGTTCCAACATGGCCGCACTTAAGTTGATTTCTCCACCAATGGGGTTGGGGCACCCGGGGCCACGTGACGCCATTAGCGTCCTCCGGGGTCCTTATCTAGCTCACACTTACCCTTTCCGGTACCCATCCCAGGTCCGGCGGCAGGGGTAGGTCTTTTAGCACGAGCGTCGAACGACGCAGGTGAGTGTAACGGACTTTTTTCATCTCCCTGACATCCGCATATTTTCCAAGGTGAGTCTCTTTACACGGAGGGGTCTTTTGGCGCCTCCTCAACTTCAATGACACCATGGGCGCCACCGTCCTGCACTGACCCATCCGCTACCAGGGGCTACGGCGGTTCCCGCTATGTCTACGAGATTTCCATTACATTATGGATATTCACCTCTCTAACCATTTGTGCGTTGACACGCCTGAGCCCCTGAGTATGAGGGCCACCATGGCTGCACACCAGACCGCCCATGGGAGTACATTATGAAATGCTAGGCTGCCTTTACCTTCCGTAACTTCACTCACCCCTCTGGATTGATGGGATGACTACGCCACACACGGGCTTTTGTAGTTTCAGGTTTTAACATCCCACTTCCCGGTTTTTATCCCAGGACCCACGTTGGAGTCCTTTTTACCCGCCGGAGACTGCTGCAAGATTACCTTGCTAGTACTAGAGGTGAGTTGTTCACCTCCTCCTTTGTCTCCGCCCATAGTCCTGTCTTTTAATTTTGGCTTGTCACAAGTGACCTTTCATTACCCACCTGGGAGCATGTCCCCATTAGTCTCTTGATGATCGCAGCTTACTTTGTTGTGTGTGTGTAATTTATCATGTGGTATATTGTCATGTGTTCTTTTCTGTTTTCCATTTTTTCCTAGGTTACTTCTGAGCACCCCTTAGGTATGTAGTATCCACATACCTTGGTTGTAGATAGTTTAAGTTTTTTTGATCCTGATGAATTGCCGTGACCAATTACTGGCTAACTAGGCAAGAAACATGTTGATCTCCTTGAGTGTAGGGCATACACAACTAGCGTCATAACCACTAGTAGCTATACCCACCTCAATTTTCACTTATTTTAGTTAGGCTGTTTACCACTTCAATAAATATATCTTTTCGTGGACTAACAGTACCTATTTTATCCTTTCACCACGTCTACACATTCTAGGGCCCCTTACCCCCACAGCACCCTTCGGCAGGAACAGAAGATCCCCGCCAAAGAGCCCCATTATTGGGAGCCCGTCAGGAATTGCAGCGCCGACCTGACGAGGGGCAGGCTCAAATGATGAAGCATGACACCTAGCTTGCTGGGTGTGTGAGAGCCCTAGTTCCAACAAAGGGTTTCCCCCTTCCGTGACACACGACAGCCCCGCTGATACTATTACCTTTCTCACTGACCTACATCTTTCTCCGACCAGAGGAACTTTGTACTCTTTTTGTATTACTAGTCGTTAGGGTATGTACACTGGACCTCGTTAAACTTACCCATCTGTCCCTCTTTTTGTTGACAGATATATATCATCGACATATTACAATGCCTCTTCATCATAAATTTGTAGGGCTGTTCTTGAACCCCTGTGGGAGTCGACAAAATTGGATCTACGTCCCCATTATTGAGAAAGCGGTCAAATATCTACTTTCAGGTGCAATATTTTGACAAAAGAAACCATTTGAAATGTGGTTTTGTACTTTTTACGCACAATGTTATTCATTAATGCTGTACTGTGTGCATTTTGCACTGCAAATGTTTTACAACATGAGATAAGGTGTCTGTAATCCAAAACTAGACGATATGTATTGTCTGGTTTTGGAGACAGGAAACAAAGGATTGATCTTTGATGAGGTGCATGTTTCAATCACCCCCTGGTATTCAAGTTGAGCTAAGATCTCCCTGACTTGTTTTTTAGCTTCTTGCTTAACTGGGTACTACCTTTGTGCAGTTGGTTGACTTTTTAACTGGATTTCGTGGTGAGGTGAGTCCTCATCCCATCCTACATGATTCTTATATAATGCTGGGGCATGGGCCACTGCCCATTTTCTGGCATAAGTATATTTTAAGTGTATTGGAACCTGGTTAGAGAAGGCTGGCATAATGATGTCTTTGCCATGTGGGCACTCCCTGACAAATTTTGGTGGCCAGTCTCGTTCTGCTAGAAGTATATCATAACCCCTTGAAAGATGCTCCTAAAAGAGTGCTTTCACTTTTCTTGGTATGTCGCCCTCCATCCGGAGTGTTATTTCATATAACCTATGCGGAGAACTAACCCTGGTGTCTGCATTTTCAACTTGAATGTCCTCATTCATGTCCACTGTCTCCAGAAGCCCCTTCAGGTTCTGGCGAGCTACTGTAACTTCTGCTGCACTGTCCAACATTGTCTGAGCCCATTCTCCGTTCTTTAGTTGCGTTCTCAGAATCCTCGGCATGTCTGATCTTAAGACCTGCTACCTTCTTCTTGGAGAATTGAGGTTTTTGTTTGTTTTCCTGAACGTATTGATCGTTTTTGGACTTCACGCGTTCTTCTTTGTTCTCTGACCGTCCTCTTCCTTCGGATGTCTGTGATGATATCTGAAAGGTACGAGAGGAACGTGTATCAGTATCTTGATATCTGTCAGGTTTTCTCAGATTATCCCCATTCCTGAGGATATACCTCCTTTAACCTCTTCAGTGCCCATGACGAGATAGTCTCGTCATGGAGCACGGTTGCGCTGTGCCCATGACGAGACTATCTCGTCATGAACCCCGCCCGCTAATGTAACGCCCGGCACAGGGCGGGGAAAGGGCGTGGCACTGAAGGGGTTAAGAGAGCCTACCTCGGGATTGAGAACGCTTCTCTTTGGAATGCTGTTTGCTATTTTCCCACTACTTTTTAGAAGAGGCAGGAGTGTTTTTAGGAAAGACCATATCTAAACTTTCAGACAGTTGTGGTTTAACTGGTTTCCCTCCCAAACTGTCTCTGCCTAATTCCTCATAGGATTTTTCAATTATTCTGGCTAGTTCTTGTTGTTGTTCTGTTACATCAAATTCCCTTAATTTCTGGCGGATTGACACTGATGCTGCTTCTCCTTTGATATTAGATAATATTATTGTTGAGACCTGGTCAAAATGTTTCAGTAACTTCATACCTAAATTCAGAGCAGGCTCTGCCCCGTATTAGTTTTGAATTTGTTTTAGGACATCAGATATTACCGTCATAGATGGAGCACCATGTGTTTTTGTGTAGATAGCAGCAAAGACTGTGCCTCAAGTGGTGCAGTCTTCCAGATGTGGTGTGATCCCCTTTGGTAAACAGATTGTTAGAATTCTGTGTTTCTTATAAGGGCTAGTATTAGGAAATACTGCTTCGATTTGAGTAATTTTTTGAGCTATGCAGAATGGAATTTGTTCACGTTTTGTGGTTATTTTACCCATGACTGCGTGTAAAGTCTGTGAAGTAATTTTTAACGTATTCCCCTGATGAGGGGCTGGATTTTGAATGACTAATGGTGGCTGGACTGTAAAAGTCCACATGACATATTGAACCAATTGTCTATAAATTTTGATTAGCTCTTTGAGTTGAGCTAGTAGTTCCACATCTGACATTTCTTCAATGTCAGGATGAGGTGTGTAGCTGGCTAAAATTGGCCATGTTGCTCCTGGTCTACCTAGTGGACCGAGCCTGGTAATATGATTGTAATGTTTTAGGGAGCATTTAAACCAGAGCTCATGCGCCTGGTATGTGAGTGGAACTTCAATATCCTCGAAAGGAATATATTCCTCAGGTGGTTCATCTTCTTTGTAGAAGTGAAACACGTGTTACTGGATTTGATTCTGGGAATACTATCCATGAATAGAATACCTCTGCTGAGATTCATGTGCCTCTATCACAAAAACTGCTCTACCACCTCTTGGTGTTAGGGCATGTTTTATAAGTTTTAGAGTGATGGTTCTCCTTAAATTTGGATGGATGATTTTAGCATCCTCGTCGGTTTCTTGAAAACCAGTACGATTAAAAGCTGCTGTGACTTGGTCAGCCGCAGCTCCACCAGTATTGGCGTTTGTGCCGTTTTCGGTCATTGTTTAATGAAAGTTTCAGAGCAAGTTTCAAGGGAACAAAGATAAGGTGCACAATATTTTGGAACACTGTATCCTTCAACGTTGAACAAACCAAACAGCTAATACATAGGATTTTTATCCTACTCAGCTATGGCGGATATTATCCCTACCCACTCCAGACGTCTTATCGAGTATTATGAGTAGGGGTGTCGGAGAAAAGCATGACTGAGTTACTTCAGTATCTAGCGTTAAATTAGTGCCTTACCAAACCGTTGGGCGCTATGTAGTGTAGTTCCTATATCTCTGATAGGCTCTGCGCATTGAAATAATATACACTATATATTTGACATAGGACTGAGTTCAGTATGGCCCTATCGAGTACATTAAACTTAATTACTTGTGTGTGCCAGCTAACTCAGAGGTCACTAGAAACTTCCCGAATACACAAGAAGGGATTAGTTTCTGACAACCGCATAAACATGACAACTTTGTTTCCCTTAGAGTCGGAACAATCTCAGAACCGTGGAAACAATAGATAACAGTTTCACTCAGTCAATCGTGCATGCTTCGTTTCTACAGAGTTGCACAGAAATAGAGAGACGGGCGTTTCAATAAAAAGGGTTTATTGAACAGTCTTATTTCTCATGCAAGAGATATGAACTGCTACAATCGTAAGACAGGTTGCGAAGTACAATATGTACAGAGTTAGCAGTAATATAAAATAATACTGCAATAGCATGGTTTGTAGCTATGACATATATTAATTAAAATACATACATAAATAACACAGGCTAAAAGGTGAATACTCATCTGATGCTTCTAAATAGTTCTACCCCAGTGTACCTAACCTAAGTGTAGTACGAGGTAAGAAGTAGGTGCGGTTTTCTAAAGTATAGCTAGCTATAGCTATAGTTTTCGTTTTGCCAAGAGTTGCCAAAAGTTTCTCTAAGTTCTAGTTTGCTCTATACCTTAGAATGTGCGAGGTTGGAATCTCTTTTCCGGGACTCGTTATCTAACACCCCGCAAGGGGAGTCAGAAACACTGGAGCTGGATTCTCTGCGAAGAGGATGACAGCGTCTGGTCAGTGCGTCAGTCTGAAACTCGATTTCCTTTTGAACTTGCCGTGACGAACCGCAAGTAGGCAGTCGAGCTGGATCGTGGCGGAACCGTGGTTTGCCAGGGCAAGTGCAGGTATATTTATACCTTGAAGGTGTTTAGGAATGCCTGTATTGATGTAAAAGTCGAGCATCGGAACGTCATGAATGAATCCCTAAGGAATAGATGGTCATGCATACTAAATGAGTTCTTGGAGAAATCAATATCCAAGCAAGGGAAATTCCTAAAGGCTTAAGAGTCTGGTTTTCCAAGAACTCGTTGTGACATGGATTGTCGGATGTAGGAGACCATGCCTGTATTTGGTTAGCATGGACTATGCCTAAATAAGGGCTGGATTTTCCATGCCTAAATAAGGGCAATATGAATTGTACCTATATAAGGGAATAAATCGGGAAACATATATACGGAATCTAAATCTACACACAACACTCTAACAGGAGAATCAGCGTCATAGAGGAAATACCTGGATTCTATCAGACAGTATTTCAAGAAGTGACACAAAAAAGTAATATAGCTAACAAGTCTTCAATAGCTAAGAATGCCAGAATGCATTGGTCTACTGCAAACAACCGCATGAATCACACTTTAATCACAGACACCAGAGAATTTAGATTAGAAATATATTGCAAGGGGTTTTAAATGGCAGAGACAGTATCAAAAGATGGTTGCTGTAACTGGCTCTCGGGCAAATTGTTCTATCAAGCAGGGAACCAATTAAATCCAATAACTCCATTGCATTTTAAAAAAACGGCTAGACGCACAGGTTACCACATCACTTTTTCCCATGATTGAATCTGCTTGCAGGAAATATGGAGTGAGACATCACAGCCAGTTTCTAGATACTAAGAATTTCAGACTCCAGCACAGAGAACAAATAGAACTTACCATGCCAGAAGGAGTCTTATGACCTATATAACAGATGCTACATTTTTTTAAAGCAACTAAAATAAAGATCGATAGCTCATCTATGGTAGTGACGTTAATCGAAAATTGGGCATCAGGCCAGTGGGCAGCTCAACTATTATTAATCTATCTGTATGCAAGCTCATCTTCAAAAATAAAGAAACAGAATATCAGTGCCATTGTCACTGGTCGGATGGAATTGAAATTACAACACAAGGATTGTCACCGCATAATTACAGGTTCAAGATGTTGACCCACGCTTACACCGTCAAACTCCAAAGATATGGCGTGGGAAAACTCTCTGCAACGCCCACGGAACCCCTCCTGGGCACAAAGTAAAGCGACAAAGCGATTTGCAATGCATTGCCATACTCAAGATTTATGACACCACTCAAAGTCATACAGGGTCAGGATCCCCCACTGACACTTTGAAACAGTTCCATTCCTGCCTCCGTCAGGTTGGGGAATGGATGGCTACTAATTGCTTAAAACTTAACTCCAGTAAGACGGAGGTTTTACTTTTTGGGGCTCACACTAACTTCTGGTCACCAGATCTCTGGCCCCTGGAACTAGGGCCACTACCAACGCCAGTGACCGAGGTTAAGAACCTGGGAGTCACTTTTGACTCCAAACTTTCATTTGAATACCACGTCAATCAGGTTACCTCCCTCCCTTTCTATACGTTAAAAATTCTACGAAAAATCCTCCCATTCATTCCAGCTGAGCTCCGTAAATTAGTGGTTTCAGCACTTGTCCTTTCAAGGGCCGACTACTCCAATGGGCTCTTTATCGACCTCCGGAAAAAATGCCTAGCTAAATTGCAGGTTGTGCAGAATGCGGCAGCCAGGCTCCTGTTGAACATCCCAAGACACAAATCTGTGTCAATGGCACTCAAGGATCTACACTGGCTGCCAATAAAAAGATGTATAGAGTTCAAGGATCTTTGAATTGTCTTTAAGAGCGCACAGGACATAGGACCAGGATTTTTCAAATGGAATTTGATACCCTACGTTCCAGCACGCAATCTTTGCTCAGCCTCTGCAAATGATCTTGTTGTTCCCAGGGTGAAAAAATGCTCCTGGGGGGAAGAAGCTTTTTATTGGACGCAACTAGGTTGTGGAACTCTCTCCCAATAAAACTGAAACAGGAGAAAAATCTGTTAGCTTTCAGGAAGGCGTTAAAGACTTGGTATTTAGTCTTTAAAGTCCCTGCGAACTCTTCAGCTGAAATCCTGTCTCAATGAGCAAGCGCCTTGACACCCTCGGGTGATTGTTTGCACTCTATAAGTCGCCATTTCATTTAATTTCATTTCAAAGCGATTTGCAATGAATTGCCTTACTCAAGATTGATGACGCCACTCAAAGTCATACATGGTGGCTTTGAGTGGCTTCATAAATCTGATTCACTGCCCTGCATCATGCATGCATGCATCTTTACTTGGTGCAAAAGTGACGCAAGGCTCTCATAAAAGAAGCCCCATAGTCTGCACCTGCACAGCGCTGCTAGGAGAATGCAGATACTGGCTACAAACTCTAGTTAACCTGCACAACTTTCATACTTGTTATCACACACACATTTTCTGTCTTAGTGGGGAGAGTTCTCATCTCATGACCAGGTTGATTAAATATTTGTCTGATGTGGAACAGCTCTTAACCAATTCAATTCAGTAGCCACCTCTCTCTTTGACTGGCATACATGATTTGCAATATCAAAGCACCAACCACTTTTCAGTCTGATCTCTACCTCCAACTTCAAACTAAATTTAAATAGTTGCTTGGGCTGCCTTGGGCCTCGGACTCCAATACAGACTATGCAACATTCATGAATTGAACAACATCCAGTGCATGAAGCCTTGTATATTGAATAGTCCTCATCTGAAATTTCCTCAGGTACAGCAGTGTTCTGTGGAGGTTAATGTGGATGCCACATTTATGCTAACTGCCAGCCTGGGGGTAGGGAAACACCAGGACACTCCCTAACAAATGGGGTAAAAGTTCCCAGGGTTGTCCCTTCTGACTTTTGCAGCACGTCCAATGAGTGTTAATGCAAACAATCCCACAGTGCCTCTTTCTGCCCAAAACCAACAAAGCCAAATCTTTATTCCTCTGTGTAGAGCTCCTGTGCCCACCCTAGAGGTGGGGCTAGGGAGCTGCGTAACCCCTCTTCTATGGTCACAAAAAACAGGTTCTGGAAGTAGAAGCCCACACGTGAGTCTCGGGCTCACTGTGCCACTGGATTCAGGCTAACCGAAACCGGTCCTAGGATGCTTGTGTCCGGTTCTGGGAAGACCTGGCTTGGCAGTAAAGGCTGGACTGTTCCCATGAGGCACAGGGTCAAGACTGATTTGCAAATGGCCAGGTCTAAACTGGGGTGGCATGGTGAACAAATAAATCATGGATTTAACCCAGATCAATTGACTGGGGATGAATTTTTAATTTTTTCTGCATTCCGTTCATCAGTTGTGTGTCGTTTGCTTCCTCGCCCTAAGTGCGCCGGGTATGTCCAGACATGGGTCCCGGGCTCACTGTGCCACTGGATTCAAGCTATTCTGGCTGATGAGGGGTGAAACCCCGAAACCGGTCCTAGGATGCTTGTTTCCGGTCCTGGGAAGACCTGGCTTGGCAGTTCGGACTGGACTGTTCCCATGAGGCAGAGGGTCAAGACTGATTTGCATATGGCCAGGTCTAAACTGGGGTGGCATTTTGAGCAAAGGAATGATGGTTTTATCCCAGATCTGTTGACTGGGGTGAATGTTTTGATTTGGTCTGCATTCCGTCCATCAATTGTGTGTCTTTCACTTTTTGAAAGTGGCATTTAATCCAAGTTTACCATTAATGAGGATTTATTATTACCATTCCAAAGACATAAAATATCATGCTGCTACTCCTTTCTGATCAGGAATTATAGCTTAAAAGTGTATTAAGAATTACCAGTGCTAGCCTATGAGAGGAGTAGGTCTCACAGTAGTGAAAAATAAATTTAGCTGTGGGCCACTATTGGGACAGGTAAAAGAAAGTACATGTCCTTCCTTTTATTTACACAGCACCCTGCCCTTAGTGCTACCTAGGGCCTGTCGTAGAGGTGACGTATTTGTACTAAAAGAGATGTTTAAGGCTTGGCAAGTGGTGTTAAATGCCAAGTTGAGGTGGCAATAAACTACACACACAGGCCTTGAAATGGCTGGACTGAGACAGGTTTGAAAGGCTACTTGTAAGGATAGCACAACCAGTGCTGCAGACACACTCGTAGCATTTAGAGTACATGCCATGGGTATATGGTATACCACTTTACCAGGGACTTATAAGTAAACTAAATATGCCATTTGGGTATATACCAATGTCACCATGTTTCAGGGAGAAGCACATGCACTTTAGTACTGGTCAGAAGTGGTAAAGTGCTCAAAGTCCTAATGCCAACAAAAATTTAGAGCAAAAAGAGGAGGTAAGCAGGGAAAATGCTTGGAGTACACTACCCTAATGAAGACAGGTCTAAGAATATAATACACCCCTTTTCCTCATGCCCATCTTCCTTTCTTTTAGAAGATTTTCACTGTACACATGAGTTCAAAATTGGGTTCTCTGTGGTCCCACCCCTGGGTATCTTTCCCATTGAGACATAGGCTTAAGATTATATTCTTTTACAGCTCCTCCTCTTCCTGGTCTTGTGTAGCAACAGTGTACATTTGACAAATACCTAATAGTGCTACATCACTTTTAATATTACTAAAAACTATTTTTATGAGAGAAGCGTTAGCCTTCCTGGCTTAAAGCCTCTCTCCGTCACTTCTGAAATGCAAAGCTGCGCCATATTTACAAGAATGGCGTGCAGCCTTGCGTTTTCCCCTGTGATCGCGCTAAGTTTAGCAACTCATCGCCAACGCAGGCACCCTTGCACCATAGTGCAAGGGTGCCTGAGTGTAGGGAAGGATTGTTTATGTGTAGGAAGGTGTCCCTTCCTGCACATAAACAATCCTAAAATGCCATTCTGTCACTGTCACATGTGCTGCTTCTTGCAGCACACATGAAAGTCACAATTTTATTTTTTTAATGGACTGTTGATGAACAGGAAGGGACGCCTTCCTACACATACACAATACATGGCATTTTGCTTTTTCCATGTGTCCTGCACAAGGTAGCACACATGGAAAAAGCAAAAACAAGGAGAAATATTGCATTTCTCCTCGTTTCTCCAACTTAAGACCAGGTCTTAATTTTGGTGCTGCCTCCTATGTACGCCACCCTTGTACATAGGGGGCAGCGTCAAAATGAATGGGTGTTGAGGTGGAACGCCCACCGCAACACCCACTGCCCACCCTTTTCATGCTAACCATACCGATAAAGGGGGCCTTATTTACAAGGCAGTGTTAAGCCACATTAACCCCTTCGCCGCGGCAGGAATTCCGCCGCGGCGCTGGGGGGGTTTGGGGGCGGTTGCGGTGCCGCCGTGCTCATGACGGAACCACTCCGTCATGAGTCACGGGCGAGCTGTGCTCATGACGGAGTGGTTCCGTCACGACTCCGCCCACTGCGCTAATCGCCCGCACAGGCGGGGAATTAGCGCTGCGTGGGCGGAGCGGCCGCCAACGGCCGCAGCATGACGGAACCACTCCGTCATGAGCACACGGCGCCCGTGGCTCATGACGGAGTGGTTCCGTCATGAGCACGGAACGGGTTAAGTGGCTTAATGCTGCCTTGTAAATAAGGCGCAGCCCCTACCTCCACCACATTGTCGATATTAGTGACGTTGTGGTGGCAATAAGTGCTTGTAGAAATGCCCCCTGGTGTTTCTACTGAGAAGTCAAATGAGGAAATACCCCTTCAAAATGATGACTCTTCTAACTCACCCAAGCGATATCTCAATTTGTTTAGTTGGGCAGTGACCCATTCCAGAATTGATAGTTTGTTGATTAATGGTGATAGGCTGTATCTGTGCAGGTGTCTGTGTATCATCTGGTACTTCAGTGCCATAGTGATGCAAGTATATATTATCTCAATTGTCTTTGTATATGTATGACTTTTGCTAGCATCCTCTCTCTGCTACGAGAAGAAGCTGATCCCAGTCAGGATGTGGTCAACAACAATTGAATATAAACATAAGAATTATATTGGGATGGAGTAGTATCAAGCTTTAAATACCTAGTGAACAGCTCTGCTGCACCAGCAGCTTCTATGTCAATACAGAAATAAAATACATCAGCAGTTCGTGCAAGGTCCGCTATGGCTCGTATACATTCACTTCCTATGAATGGTAACTCCCTCCATGTCTTATGGGCAGTAAGGGATGGGTGAACATTTCCCAGTATCTCAAACACCTCTAGTTCAATCTCCTCTGATTCTTCATCCATTGTCATAAACACTGAACCCCACCAAGGAACCCATGAGATGGGCTGATCCTTTGTATATGTTAAACAAAGCCAGCAGAAGGAGGGACACCCCTCCTGTCTCTGAGAAAGATCATAAAATACCTCTTGAGTCTCTGGTTAGATTCTGTGTGTGAACTTATTTTAGGGTCCTGAGCACTCAAGGCTCGATCCTGTGGTCAAGTGCCATTTTGTGACCTCCCTTCTGCTAAAAAACAGAACTGATAGGTGTCTCTTGCTCTTCTGTATGACAAGCTAGACTGATCTAGATTCAGTGTTAAGAGTCAGACAACCCTGCCAGAGAAACCCTTATCTGCACTGAAGGCAGGGTGCATGAGAATAGATAGATAGATAGATAGATAGATAGATAGATAGATAGATAGATAGAGATAGTTTTATTGTTTCAAATTATTAAAAAACATCACAATATAAAAAGACACAATAAAATGGTAATACATATTATGATCATTCAAAGAAAAGAAAAAAAAGGCAGACACCCCAGAGATTAACCCTGATGGGGATCAGTTTGCCTAAAGTGCAAAGTGCAATAATTATCACATGTAAGACATATTTAACCAGAATACAACCAACTCAAAGAAAGGTTTGGACTGTCCCAAGAATCACTATAATTTCTACAGGACCTGTTACTGTTTCTAACTGGGACAAGCCAGCCCCAAAACAAATCTATACATGGTTGTTTCTTTTCCCAGCGGTGTATCTCCTGAAAATTGAAAAGCCAAAGCTCTGCTGGAAATATTATTTTTTGAACATAGTACAGTAAACAATTTCAGCACATGCAACAACACCTTCTCTCCGGCCCCTCGACCATGTTAGCGGCCCCAGTGATGGGGTCTCAGTAATAATGCTACCTACATGATCAAAGTTCTGTAGCACCTAGTATAAAAAAATATGTTGCCTGTAATTATAATTCTTAATCACAAAATGGAACCAGTAATCTCGCACTATAAAAACATAGATAAACGAGTATAAAAATGTGATAAAAGCTAAGAGCTCCCATTTAAGTTGTCCAGACGATAAAAGTCTTAGTAACACTAATGCTCAGGAACTTGCTGGTACCAAGGTCAATGATTTTTAAAATTTCTTTAAGGAATTTCACTCAACAAGCCGATAACTGCGTGCTCATATCACTCAGACAAGCTAAGATAGCCATGTTGCATTGCCTTATACCAAGATTATGGAACAGCTGTTTCAGACAAAAACATCTAAGATTTTTTTAAATTAGGCAAACACAAATATTAAGTGGGCAAGGCTTTCCTTCCTAAAATTACATAAACGGCACTGCTACCCAGAAGACCCTGTTAATCTTCCAAATTTGTAGGCTTATAAAGAAATTAAACCACATCTCAATTGCTCTTTCTTGACTTCATTGACTTTCATTTGGGAAGCTACGTACGCAGCTCTCCCTGGCTCTTGATGCAATGAGTCACATAGGGTAGTTTGAGCTTTACGGGACAGTTCTTGAATGTCTGTGACCCTAGATTGTATCGTTGCAGTTTTTAGCAGCAAATTTGCTGAAAGCGTCGGTGATAAATTAGAGAGTGGAATGTTGGTTGTAGCCAGGGCTTCCATTGCATCCCTCAAATTGCGGATCCAAAGTACTGTTTTGTCATGAAAGCCTTGGCAAATAATTTCCTTGAGTAACCCTGTGCCGAAATGCTGAGCTTCCCATAATATCCCAGAAATCGAGCCTTTAATATAGCCTTATAGCCCGCCGTAGCGGGCTATACCGGCTATTAAAGGCCCTCTCCAGCGTTAAAGGCCCGAGCCAAAGGCGAGGGCCTTTAACAAGGGAGAGGGACTTTAATATAGCCCAGCTATGAAGGGCTATAAGGCTATTAGAACATTCTGCCACTAGAGGGCAGAATGTTCTAACAAATTAAACAAAGGCTTCAGGGAGCACAAGGGGATTGAAATCCCCTCAGGCTCTCTGAAGCCTTTGTTCACAGCCAGAGCTGTGAACAAAGTAACATTGGAATGTTGGAGCTCCGGGCTTATACCAGCCATTATAAGCCTGAGCTACTCCATTGTTTTCAATGGAGCTACTAACATTCCAATGTTCTAATATAGCCTTATAGCCCGCCGTAGCGGGATATACCGGCTATTAAAGGCCCGCTGCAGCGTTAAAGGCCTGAGCCGAAATACAGCGGCAGCTGTGAGAATGGAGCAGCATCTGGGACATTATAAGGTCACCTGTAACACCTCAGTTAGGCTTTATCCAGGCAGCCAGAGGTATGGTCTTTAAAAATCAAGATGACATACGTGAGAGAAGGCATACATTTGGCATTGATTATATTACAGATACCGGTAAGATCAGGCCCATTCAGGTAAAATATAAATCATATATAAAACATAAACAACTAATTCGAAAGGCCTCATTTACAGTCTCATATAATAACCGGGTATAGAACCTCTCGGGAAATACCTTTTTCACATAGAATGGTTGTTTTTTATGCCTGATTCCATGTTTTCCTCCTGGTAATGGGTCATATCGACATCATTTAAAAAAACATCCGAGTGAGTATATTACCTGCAGAATTTGAGAATGAAAAATCCCATCACTGAGGGCAATATGCACCAACCCATTGAAGTAAGAGCAGGTAAAAATAAAGTTCATGTTCAACGAATAAGGCATTCTAAATCGCGCTGCAGGAAAATGTTGATATTTTGAGTGACTGACTTACTTATCAGATAGATTCCAGGCTTTTGCGTTGTTTTGCCTGTGCAGACTATCCACGCGTGTATTTGTTTTATACACAAACCTATTCGTCTCTGTCTAGGGCGCTAAAAAAGATTTTCCTGTACATAACACATTGTAACGTCTAATGTGTTCACGGTGGAATGTAGGGACTAGGCCACGGGCATTTTCCTTATCACTGTCCTACTGCTGATGGAACAACTTATTAAACATCACATTTTGGAATAGACTTTCTTTGTGATTTTATTTAAAGCTAAATTGATTGAATTCAACTGTTGGTAAAATTGTTGCTCCCTGGGCCTTTTGTTTGGTGTAGTAATCTTTGTAAATACTCTGTTGTGTTTTACATGCAATACTAACATTCATAAATGTAATAAAGTTGTCGGCAGCTCAAAGACATTGTACTTTTTTTCTATTTTCTTCAACTATAGATGGATTTTGAATTCATTTTGTCTGGCATCTGAGGATTATTCAGTGTTTTCCCCGCAAGTAGGCATTATTACAGTATCCTATTTTCAGCTTCTTGATGTCTGCTTGAGAGCAATCTCTAACAGATGTGCCAAATAATTGCAATATGCTTCAGACACTGAATAGATAGTTTCATTTATTTGCGTTCTGCTTTTCCACCATCCGGTCAGCTATGAATTCCAGTAGCACTTTATTTACATATAGAAAAAGCAAAACATTCGCATGTAATTGAAATTACTTTAGCCTAAGTAAATTCTATATTCGTTTGCACTGAGTCACGGGTACGATATTTTGCGTTGATGACATATGTGTATTTGGATTACTACGCAGACGACACTCAAATCGTGGTCTCTTTGACCCCAGGGGGGGAGACTAACACCGAAGAGCGTCTGCGGGAGTGTATGTTAGCGGTTGGGAGTTGGATGGCTGAGAACTGCCTCAAATTAAATTCAGATAAAACAGAGGTCCTTCTCTTCGGTAACATCTTGAATTTCTGGACACCAGCCTGCTGGCCAGATTCTCTGGGTAAGCTTCCAACTTCGGTCCCAAAAGCAAAAAACCTCGGCATAATCCTGGATGATAGACTGGTTTTGGATTACCACATTAAGGATGTTACATCCAAAACCATGTACACCATTAGGATGCTGAGTAAAGTGCTACCCCTGCTGCCTCAAGACAGCAGACACATTGTGGTCAGGGGTTTGGTACTTGCTAGACTGGACTATTGTAATGGACTTTTTCTAAATGCTCAATGCAGGGCATTGAGTAAACTTCAGATCTTACAGAATGCCGCAGTCCGCCTTCTTAGGGGCAACTCCAGATTTGCCTCTGCATCCCAGGGAAGAAAAACATTGCACTGGCTCCCGGTCAAGAGCCGAATTCGGTTTAAGGCCTTGACCATGACCTTTAAGGCTCTGCACGGTTTAGGCCCAGAATTTCTGAAAAACAGATTACACTGGTATGTGCCAGGGAGATGCCTTCGTTCAAAAGCAGCCAACCTGGCACATGTCCCACGCATTAGGAAAGCGCACTGGGGAGGCAGGAGCTTTGTCTACGGGGCTGCTAAAGCCTGGAACGAACTTCCTCCGTATCTTAGGACCGCGACGGATCTCCTGTCATTCAGAAGGGAACTTAAGACCTGGCTGTTCCGTAATGAATAATCCCTGTCATCCGCTATTGATGTTCCCAGCCTAAGTCCACTCAGGTTTTCATGACAGCGCCAGGACACCTCCGGGTATTGGCCGCGCTATACAAAATTCAATAACATAACATAACATATTACGGAAAAATACCGTGGTGACATATAGGGGCATCTTATCAAGACAGACGTTATAATTATCGCCGCTTTAGCGTCAGAAAACTGCCGCTAAAACGGCGATAATGGGCTTGATAATATGCTCTATGGAATTCCAATTGAAGCCCATGTTAGATGTGAAGGACTTCTAACCTGAGCTTCAATTGGAATTCCATAGAGCATATTATCAAGCCCATTATCGCCGTTTTAGCGGCAGTTTTCTGCCGCTTAAGCGTGGATAATTTAATCGCCTGTCTTGATAATATGCCCTATAATAACTATGTGAAACGTGTTAACAAATGTGGGTGCTGCTTTGAGGTGGAAGTGGTGAGGAATTACCTGCTGTCCTCACTAGGCCCGCCTTGAGTGGAGGAGTGCACACATGTGGGATAATGACAGTTGGATGCTGAGATCTCTTAGGGGCATATTATCAAGCACGGCGTTAACAATATCGCCGCTTTAGCGGCAGAAAACTGCCGCTAAAGCGACGATAATGGGCTTGATAATATGCCGCAGAGAATTCCAATAGAAGCCCATGTTGACACCAAAACATGGGCTTCTATTAGAATTCTCCAAGGCATATTATGAAGCCCAATAATGCCGCTTTAGCAGCATTTTTCTGCCGAAAAAGCGTCGATAATTTTAACGCCGTTTCTTGTTACTATGCCCCCTAGTGGTCTCAAAATAGGTCCATGACAGAATAAAGAGCTTTGCACCAGGCAGCATCTGCCTCGACTGAGTTGCATTCAATAGGGTAGACTCCACTTTGTTACAACACCAGTTTAAGGGAAGCACATCATACTCTTGATAAGCATGTCGCATGGGAATATCTGTGAACTGGGGGGACCAGCCCTTAGATAGACGGCATGCATGAAACTATCATTAGTGGGTTTCGTCTTCAGGCATAGCCTAATATGCTCGACCCCCTCAAAATATGGAAGAGAAACTATGGTAGAGGCAACCTGTCAAAGCACAACTCCAGCACTTGTAACTTTGTCCAATCACGGTAGCTCTATTCTTCTAGAGTCCTACCGTATACCTTATAGTGGATCCCTTCCACCCTTTCAGAGTACCTGTTGTATTCATGCAGTTTATAAGACCTACGTGGCGCTGGGGTGGAGGAGTTAAGACTGACATTTTGGACACAATTAGGGGTGGAAGGATCAATCACCCCTAACAGTGTTTTCCTTTCAACATTTGCCAGTGCCGTGCCAAATGGCGATGCAGCGCTTGCAATGTAATTCATTTTATTTATTTATTTACTTAACTCTGTACGGCCGTATGCCGGAGTTTTTTATCCCCCACCCTGCACGTCCCCCCGCCCCGCCCTACCGCCCCACAGCACTCCCTTGAGGAGTCGCCACTGGCAGTAGCGCTTGGAATGTCTTAGGTCTTCCATGTACCAGCATGCTTGAGAGTTCTAATATGTCTGATCTTCTTGGTGGGGGCCAGGGTGTTGGTGCAGTCTAAGATCCAGTTGTGGAAAGTTGATTGGTCGTTCTGTAGTTCACCCGTGAGGATAGGTTGATTGAATCTGAGGGTGTGAGCTCCTGTTATGTTGTTCTAGTTGCGTCTAGAGAAGATGATTGGTTTTGGTTTGGTGGGAAGGGGTGTGTTGATGTAGAAGTGTACAATGGAGTGGTCAGTCCATGTGAACAGGGTAAGGTGATTGAAGGTAATCTTGCTGCTGGTTGTGAAGAATGGGTTGAGTGTGTGGGATGTGGGTCGGGCCTCGTTCGAGTTGTGTGAGTCTGATGTGGTTGAGTCTATCTAGGAGGTCGGTGGCATTGCGGTCCATTGGGTAATTGAGGTGATTGCTGAGGTTGTTGAGCAGGAGGAAGTCATTGGCTCTAGGGGTGATAGGAGTGAAGAAGTTGGTGAGGAGGTTGCTGAAGGTGGTTCAGGGCCTGGTGGCAGGGATGCCTGAGATGATTGTGGAGCGGCTGAGATGCAGTTGGATGTGCAAGTGTTCCATAAGCCTGGTTTGTTAATCCATTGAGGTAGTGCAGGTGCGAGTCTCTTTGTGCGTACAATCTTGTAGCCAGGGGGATAGCCACTGCAATGGTGGGAGTGGATGATGGGCTAAACCGTGCTTCGGTGAGAAAGAGGATGTCCAGGGAGTGAGTTTCGATGAGGTCCCAGACCTCGGTGTCCTGTTTGCAGAGAGATCCGGTGTTGAGGAGTATGCAGGCGATGAGGGGTGAGATGTGTGCAGGGGATGGTGTTGGGGTGACGCTGCAAAAGAAGTGGCAGAGAATGCATGAGAAGGCTCCGAACGTATGAAATGGTGTGGTGCGGGGGCAGCACTTGAGTTTTTGTCTGAAGTCTAGCAATGGCGGTTGAGCGAACCATGGTCAGTGTCGCTGGGTGTGGTCCAGGGGCAGACGGCACAGAAGGGCTTGCCTTTGGCACTAGTGGTGCACCTGCCACGTGGTCGTGCAACAGACACCATTAAGCAGGTCCTAGGAGGGGGAGGAGCGTGGGGGTAGTGCTAGGGAGGGTTGGGAGATCACAGTGGAATAAGGCAAGAAGGTTAAGAAGGTAAGGAGAGGGGGAGGTGGGATAAGCATGGGTGGAGGGAGGTGGTTGGAGTCCCAGAAGCGAGGGAGAAAGAAAAAGAAAAAACAGAGAAAAAGCAATCAGCAGAAATTAATCAAATGAGTACAATTAGAAGCACAAAAAGATGAGAGAGAGCACAAAAAGTGAGCATAAAAGACTGGGCTGAGCAAACACAGCGGGCACAAAAGACAGGCAGAGCAAACACATCTGGCACAAAAGTACAAAAGACAAATGGATACAGAAGACAAACGATCACTAAAGCCATGGCACAAAGACACATGGGCACAGAAGCCACGCACAATAGACAGTACACAGGTCACATTGGGAGTGTGAAGGAGGGAGGATTCAAGGTGGGGGCTTAAGACAGACATCCGGGTCAGGAAGGGCCTTACAATCGTAGGAAGGACCAGTTCAAGATAAGTGGGAGCTGGGGCCTAGGCACCTGCTTTTTGTGGTTGTGCATTGGCTGCCATTATGTAGGACATAGGAGGGGGGGGGGGAGCGCAGAGGGTGGGGCTAGGGAAGGAAGGGAAACCGCAGTGGGAAAAGGTGCATGGGAGAAGCAGGTAAGGAGAAGGTGGAGGAGGGAGGCAAGAAAAGCAGCTGTTTCTTAAAAAGTCTTCATTCATATTGTAATTCAGAAACACAAAGTTACTGTTCTTAAAGCTGAAGAAGAGTGAGTTAAAGTTAATTGCACATACTGTCTTCGAATGTGCACCTACAAAAATTACATTCATTTCAATGGTATCCTTTGCCAATGTAACATCAGAGGGGTATATTCACAAGAACGTGTGATAACTACCGCAAGCGTAACGCAACTTTCAATATCGTAACCCATCGCGGGAAAATAACCCCATGACAACGTGGGATTCACAACAAGGCGGTAGCATGCGATAGTCTGCCGAAACCGCGGACAATGTCTGCGATAAAACCACCTAGATGGGGATAAAAACACAAACCATAACACCAAAAAACCTGCGATGGGTCAAAGCGCGATGAGGAAATCAGCAATAAGCAGCGCCAGACCTGCAATACACACCTGGCAGGTAGGAAAAATCTCCATAAAAGCATAAAAAACACCCATAACCAAACTGACCTACACCCAAGCACCATGGAGGCAGCCGGAGCAGGCGCAGAAGACGAGCGCAACCCCACAAGCAGCCCGGACGACCAGCCTGGGACCTCGGGGACAGGGTAGGGCAAGGACAAGAACACGAGGAAGAAGAAGTTCAGTCCGTAGGCAAACAGGATCATAGTCACGGAGGGGATGGAACACCATCAACAACTCTTCGTCACCTCCAACGTGTCACTGGGCACCAAAACTGCAATATGGCGGGACATCATCGACAAGGTGAATGCTGTCGGAGAGCAGAAGCGGACAATGGATGAGGTCAAGAGGCGATGGAATGACTTCAAGCGGACGACCAAGGAGAAACACTCCGCCAACCAGAAGTCAGTAATGCAGACTGGAGGTGGGGGCCCAGCACCACAGCTTGAGCTGGATGACATGGAGGAGCTGGTGTCGACAGTCATCAGTGTGGAGACTGTGGCCGGAGTCCGGGGACCGGACACTGCTCGACGGGACACAACACAACCGCAACAGGGTGAGTGACCACCAGGTAATGGGGGGACGGGTGGAGATGGGCACAATAGCACACATGCACAATCAAGCAGAGCACAGTGCACACCCACAATGACTCTGGGTCATTGCCTAGATCTACAGACTGTCACAATGTACAATGCCATGCTGTCGGAATGTCAACCTGTACCATGCGTCTACACACATGTGGACACATTGTAAACCCCATCTCCTCTTCACATCGCAGGCACATCGTCAACACCTCCTGCAGAGCAGTCCCAGCCACTCTTCATGGATGACGAGGAAGACAACACCAGCATCGACACCCAAACCATCCAAGACATCATTGACCTCATCCGCCACTCACCTCCAGTCTCAGGGCAGCCCAGCTACATCTATGAGACCCCACCCACCACCCAAACCACCCAGCAGGAGGCACCCACAGCCTGTTACCCTCCCAAGACCTCCAGGAACAACACATGGCCTTCCAACGCCGTGTGCTGGAGTGCCAGATGGAGACAGCTGAGCAGGTGCAGGTGGGCTTTGGCATCATGGCTGCCAAACTGGAGGCCATCCTTGAGTGTCTATGTCCGCCCCATGGTCTCCAACGAGCCCTGACTGACATCACTGGAGTCATGACGCGGAGAGAAGAACAGCTGTCCACTCAGAGTGGCTCCAGCGATGCCAGCCATGAACAGGCACACATACGGAGGTACATGGAGGACATGGTGCGGATGGAGGCAGAAAGGATGGCATCCACCGCTGCACATCATCGAAATGTAGCTGGGATCTATCATGCCCTACAGACCTCCACCATGGCATTGCCGCCACAAGGCGTGGCGCTGATGAATGCTGCTGTCCCCACACTATCCACATTCCCGCCTCCTGGTGGGTCAGTGCCACCCAATGCAGCAGCCGGATCAGGCCCCTGATGTGTCAGTGGCACACAGTGCGGCAGCTGTATCCACTCAGGCCCCTGATGTGTCAGTGCCTCACAGTGCGGCAGCCGGATCCACTCAGGCCCCTGATGTGTCAGTGGCACACAGTGCGGCAGCCGGTTCTGCAACACTCACGGTGGGGCAGGGCACACACCCGGGGACGAGGACATGGATGCGACTGTGGTCCAAAGAACCAGGCACTAGCATTCATTACCGCCACCAGGCCTGTTTCTGCTTGGTCCCGCACATGGCCTCATGACCTTTCACTGACCCACGATACACTCCGATACACTCACCTTGGACAGCAACATGGACTGCCACTTCCGGATTGATGACCAATGACAAGGCGACCAGGCTGCGGACTGCACCCTTCCCTTCAGCAGGTCTTGTCATCCCCAGATGGATTCTGGCTAGGCCTCCACGGGCCAATATTGTGTAGTGTGCAGGGCATTGCACTGAACCACTCCAGCTGCATAACTGCACTGGATGTGCAATAAACATCCATTGGCGCACTGTTGTTTCATGTCTTTCATCAGTCATGTATGCATGTGTGGATGAATGTAGGGGCAGTGATTTCCCTTGCGTCAATGATGCTCATCTTGTGGGATGCCAGTCAGAGGGTGCTACATTGCTGCAATTGTTGTCAATGTTGCAAGCCCTGCGCTGGTCTGGCGTACGGCAGGCCAGCCCACTCCGCTTACGCACAGAGGGGGGGCCCTCATTGCATCCCGTCGCAGGCGAACTCGCTGGTGGTGTGCAGGTCACTGGTCTAGTTGTCAGCATGTCACAGCCACTCCCTGAGGGCAGGTTTGCACGCACACCACACCCATCCGGCACAGGTGTCACAGGCCATGTGACTCTGCCAACATAAGGGGCCGACGACGTCACATTCTGCTCGGCCCGTGGTGACTGGATGACGGACGCCACTGTTCCCAATCATGAAGGGCACAAGAGTTTTGTTGCGCACAGGGTTAGTGAAAACCCAGGCGTGCATACGGCATGGGCCGACCACCACATGGCCTTGACTGGGGTTACACAGGGTTAGTGGCAACCCAGGCCTGCGTACAGCATGGGCCGACCACCACATGGCGCTGACTGGGGTTGCACAGGGTTAGTTGCATCCGGCGCATTGCGGCAGGCACGGGCACCCCGTCATGGGACGGTGACTTTGGGTGCACTGAGTCAGTGGCACCTTAAGCTGCTGAGCGGGTGGGCACGCTGCGATGATTCCCCATCCCAGCGGTCTGGGCAACTCAGGTTTTGTGTGCCCTGCTGGACCACAGTGTAGGCCAGCGGGCAGCGCGGGCCTACCGCCACGCGGCCTCGCTTCCGGGTCACAGACTTAGTGGCACCCATTGGGCTGATTGGGTGTGCAAAAGACACACAATTGATGTACATAATGCTGAAAAAATCAAAACTGAGCGGGTGTGCAGCCTGCGATGTTGTCGGGTGCACTGGTATGTCCTCTGCCATGGAGTATTCAAGACCCAGCACCAAACGTGAGACCTGTTAACCTGCGGAGTGTAGTTGCATGGTGTGGAGGGTGCCATGTCCGCGGGCCCGGGCTTGTGGCTTGCAGCGGCACGTGGTGGGACATCCAGTCTACACGCCGGTGACGGAAGGTGAGTAGTGAGGCCTGGGTGTGCATGGGCGGGCATGCTCCGTGGGCGGCAGGTGCCTTTGTGATGCCTCTGCCTGGGTGTGCATGGGCGGGTAGGCGATGTTATGTTGTGCAAGTGTGTGTACTGTGCCAGTCATATATCTGGACTCTGTTTCAGATGACAGCTCTGAATCAGTTGTGTGTCTGGTGTACTGCTATACATACCAGCATGTGGTTGGAAACACACCAGTGGCAGCAGGTGAGCAGTGTGGCATGGGTGCGCAGGGGCGTCTCTCTCTCTTACTCTCTCCCTCTCTTCTTCTCTCTCTCTCACTCTTCTTCTCTCTCTCGCTCTCTCCCAGTCTTCTTCTCTCTCTCTCGCTCCCTCTCTTCTCCTCTCTCTCTCTCTCTCTCTCTCCCCCTCTCTTCTTCCCTCTCTCTCTCTTCTTCTCTCTCTCTCTCTCTTCCTCTCGTCTTCTCTCTCTCTCTCTCTCCCTCTCTTCTTCTCTCTGTCTCTCTCCTTCTCTTCTTCTCTCTTCCTCTCTCTCTCTCCTTCGCTCTCTCTCTGTCCTTTGATGTGCGCAGGACACACCTTCTCATCATGTTTTTTGTCCTGCAGGTTGTGACCTACGGACTGTCCAGCGGGGAGCCGCCATGTGTCTTCATTTAATTTCGGTGTTCATTTCAATGTAGTTTTATTTGTTGCTTCGAAAGTGAATGTGTGATGCTCATTTCTGTGACGACACATGCATTTCAACTGTTGTGATTGTGCGACATCATGCTGAATATTTTGTACATGTTTTTGTGTAGCTGATGTGCATGTCTTTGTTGGGGGGGTGCCAGGGAGGGGTGGGCTGGGGGGGGTGGTGTCAGTGGGTGTTGTGGCCCTCTTGGGTGTCCGGGCCGCATGATGTGTGGCTCCAAGGCATCTGTTGTCCTTCCGATGTGGCCCTGGGCTGGTCTCCCTGTTGTGGTGCTGGCTGCCGTCCGACTTAACACCAGGTCAGAGCAGGTGTAGATTTCCAGGTGCTAACGCGCCTTATCGCTGGTTTGTGTTCTTATCGCCGATTGGGCTGGTCGTTGAGAATGTTGTGGAGTGGTGTTGTCGTGGCTTTTGGCACGGGAACGCCTACTCTGCATCTCATTAGCGATAGTTGCGGGGATCCTCTGTGGCGATGTTTTTTGTGGCTGCTATCGCGGGTAAACTGGTGCTGTGGGCTGGTAGCTTAGTGTAAAGAGTAGGGCCCCCTGCTGGGAAGATATGGTTCCTTAACATAGGGAATTCACAATAATTGTACAGAATTAAGGAAACCAAACGACATGAGAATAATACAAGAATGATAATACATACTGTCAATTTGAACCCCAAAACAACATTTATTATACATCAAAATAATATATAAAAACAATGTAATCATTCTTGCAAAGACTTACGTATCCATCATGCACACTTCCAATCATACGATCAAGAATACAAAAACATATAGAAATTTATTAACAATAATATATAAGTGATGATTGATATTGTTGAGATTGCATAAAAGTTGTGTGGCACAATTTTGGTTGACCAGAATGTTTTCTACGCACGTTTCGGCACACAAGGGTGCCTTCGTCAGGAAAAGTTGGCCACTGGGGGAGGAACAAAGGTGATTCTATAGAAATTGGAGATTAAAAAAAAGGGGAGGTATAACTAAAAATCTGGGTTCAGCAATGACAGTAAAGATACAACATGATGCAATACCACAAATGGTGTGCATTGAACAAAGGAGTGAATCTACCATGGAAGTGAATAGATAAAGATAGTGAATAGTGACTAATAAGTAGAAAGGAATAATAATAAAAGAAAAAGAGAATAGACTACCACCAAAAAGTGCAAGGGATAATAAATACACCCTTATCAAAAGTGTTTTTTAGTGTCTCTCTTTCTTATTTGATTTATAATACCAAAAATTACCTTGAATTTCTTTATGGTAAAGGACCGAATTCTTATAGTGAGGAATGCACAGTAAATTTGCGTTCAGAAACCGGATGAACTGTAAGAAGGAATATGGAATTATGTATTCGAAATCGTTTAAGGCCTTCTTATAAATATAATATTATGTAAACGAATTGGTACCTTGAAAATTAAAGTCACAGGTAGTCTAGTAATTTTCCTAGTTTTAACAAGGGAGGTGGTTATAGCATCTTGACGAACAATGATGAAAGTTTGCTGGAAAAAATAATAATCAAAACAATATGTAGATATAGATAAAACTACTCTAACTCTTTGATTTATATAACTTATTATGTGATTATTTTTTAAACTACCTAAATAAATTACCTGGAGGTCTCTGATATGAAGACTAAAAAGGGACGAAATGCAAAATCGTAGGGATGCAAAATGATGCAAAATGTAGGAAATCACAGCCCTAGATCGTCGGCAAGCTTCTAGGTCCACAATAATATGATAGATCCATTGTTTCATGGTAAATTTATATCTGAAATGAGAAAGGCGCTCGTATAAGGCTCTTAGTCTAATTCGTGAGCTTTAAACAATAGATGTCGATTCACTATCTTAAATGGTGGCAACTGTAGCTGAAACACCAATTTAGAGTTAGATGTGAGTTGGTGTCAAACGACATAATCCAAGTGAGAAACATAAACTATTAAAAAGACTTGCTAGCAACAATAAGGCATATCGAGTAGTGACGTGCTGCGAGATAGAGGCAATTGCGCTGTCACTGGCATACATTTTTAGAGTAAGCGTCTTGTGAGTATGTAATTGAAAACTAGATGCCAATGCCGGCCGAGGACATGCTTGAAACGATAAATTAAGCGTGACTAGAAATAGCAACAGAGCTACGTACTGATGGCACTAAAGACAATGAATGTAAAATGAGAATGAACTTTTAAGGAAACAGAAATGATTACAAATAGTTTATAAACACTAATGCATTCAACAGTGCTTACTTGATAACATCCGAGCCTGTGGGGCAGAGCTTCCGGTATTACGTACATCTTTTCCTACGCTGATGGTAGCGTACGTGAAATGTGGTCATATGACCAGCGGGGATTGGAATAATCCAATGAATACAAAGACGAAAAAAGTATTGAAAAAGAAGAAATATCAACTTTATTGAAGTGTTTATGTGCACACATCAGAATTGATAAGTACACATATCCGGGGCTAACTCGAGATTGAAAAAATGAGGCCCTCTATAGTAGTAAACGGATGTGTACTACTAGTGCGTACCCGTAAGGGGATCGCACTAGTAGTACACGTACGTGTACGCACTAGTAGTCCACGTACGTGTACGCACTAGTAGTACACGTACGTGTACTACTAGTGCTATCCCCTTACGGGTACGCACTAGTAGTACGTGTACTACTAGTGCGATCCCCTTACGGGCACGCACTAGTAGTACACGTACGTGTACTACTAGTGCGTACACGTACGGGTATGCATTTCACACTCTTACAATGGTAATACAGGCGTACACATGCCAGGAATGAGGGCTACCAGTCGCACAAGGATGTCCATCAAGTACTTGTCATTGCATACTGTTATGTGAAGGCCCTAGGTGTGGCAGCCAGTGATATTGCACAGGTAATCTCATCTAGTTGCACAATTGATGTGTGATGACATGTGTACACATGTCATGTGTGATGGGGCACTATGTGGCACCCATCACCTTGACACTTGCCACATGTGTGTCTGTAGTCCAACTGTGTCATGCACAGCAGCAGTGGGATGGCACAGTCATCACCACCCGCACCTGTCTCCTGATGCCAGGGACAGGGACACTCAATCAACTGACATGCCACGATCTGCATGCCCCTTTGTGACTATGTCAGGTGTGTGTCATGTGTTCCCATGAGCTTGATGTCAGTGTTCCGTCAATTGCATCTGCTGTTGGTGCATCCAACATGGGTCTGTGTGGAGATGGGCATGGGACACATCTACGCACACCATGCCGCATGTGGATTCCCACTGCTGTTGGGTCTGTGTGCATCGGACATCATATTTTCCCAGTCATACATGTCTGCGTTGTCTCAATGGCTGTGTCTTTCTCTTGTCACGTGTACCTCTTCATCGCAATGTGTTTGATATGTACATTTGACAGTCACTGTGACCTGTGCATGTGCCTTGCAGTCAGCTGTGTGGATGAGATGACATCCTTCCTATGCAGCTATGTGGTTGTGTGTCACTCCAGTGATATCTGTGGCTCTTCACTCAGACTGGCCACCAACTCATTTCAGGGCATGTCATGTAGACTTGACAATCAACAGGTGTATCTGGTTTTTGTAGGAGTGCCAGCAAGCTGGCATATGTGTCCTGGATGTATTGCGCACACCCGACTCCATAGTTACCGGATGTATTGTATTGTATTGTATAAGTTTTTGTATAGCGCGTCTGCCACCCTACGGGTATCCTGGCGCTTGGAGACCATGATAACATGAAGCATATAGGATGAGCAGCCACTAGTCAAAAGACGATGCTATCTATTCCTGGCGAAAAAGCCAGGTCTTAAGATCTTTCCTAACGCCCAGCAGAGATTTGGCCTGTCTCAGATCTTGGGGAATCTTATTCCAAAGGCGGGCTGCCACCGTACTAAAAGCCCTTCCTCCCATCCTTGCTAGTTTTATTCTAGCAACGGATGCCAGGCTTTGGCTAGTGGACCGGAGAAGTCTTTTTGGTTCATACCAGGAGAATTGCTCTCGTACAGGTAACGGACCCATGTTGTGTAGAGCTTTGTAGACCGTAACCAGTGACTTAAAACTGATTCTGTCTTTAACAGGCAGCCAGTGAAGGTCCCTTAGTGCCAGCGTCACTGAAGAATCACGCTGTCTCTTGAAGGCTAGTTTAGCTGCCATGGACTGTACTCTTTGTAGTCCCTGCACAATGTATTGGGGAGCACCCAGATACAGGGAATTACAGTAGTCCAGTCTGCTCAGGATCACGCTCTGGACCACCAAGGACCTAGTCCCGCTTGGGAGTAGCAGGAGAATTTGGCGGAGAGCTCTCATCAGGGCGATACAGGTGCTGATTGTTTTGTTGGCCTGAGATTGCATCTGGAGGTCTTCGTCCATCATGACCCCCAGATTACGAACTGTTTTTGCTGCAGCTATGGGGGCGTCCTCTGGCCTAAACCTGACCTCGCCCATAAGATGTTTGGACATTTTAGCTGCACCGCAGTGCAATAACTCCGTTTTCCCAGCATTCAGCTGTAACGAATTGGCCTTCAGCCAGTCAGAGACCTGCCTCATGCATGCCTGAAAAGAGCTCAAAGAGACTGCGTGCTCTCCTTCAGTGGAGAACAGCAGTTGAATATCATCCGCATAATTGACCACTTCGATCCCATAAGATTTTATTATGGGGATCAGGGGCCCTAAATAGACATTGAAAAGAATTGGGCTGATTGCTGAGCCCTGAGGCACTCCATGGCATACCGAGGACCAAGGGGAGACAAAAGGCGTCAGGGTGACTGCCTGTTGGCGGTCAGCCAGATAGGACTGCAATCATTTCAGGGCACGGCCCGTTACCCCCAAGCCTTCCAGTCTTGCCAGCAGGACCGCATGACTAACCGTGTCGAATGCGGCCGACATATCCAACAGCACCAGTACTGAGGAACCTCCACTGTCGACTCGCATTCGAAGTTTGTCCAGCACGGTTGTCAGGGCGGTTTCCGTCCCATGCCCTGGCCGAAATCCAAACTGGTCCCTATCCAGAAGGAGATTTTCTTCCAGAAAATTAGACAGGGACTTGCTGACCATTTTTTCCAAGATTTTGACCGGAAATAGCAGGAGGGATATGGGACGGAAATTAGCTGGCATCAATGGATCTAGGGATGGTTTTTTCAATAGGGGGGTAACTATCGCCTGCTTCCAACAGTTGGTACAGCTCCTTCATTCAGGGATTGGCAGCAAATTTGCCACAGAGCCGGGAATAAGTTGGGGCCGTACTCCTTCCAAATTTTGTGAGGAAGGGGATCGAGAGGTGACCCGGACGATATGACCCGGACGATATCTCCCGAGCTATGCTGTTAAAGGAGTCCTCCGTGGGGGGTTGAAAATAGCTCAAAGTGATGTCCCTCCTGATATCTTCAATAATCGGAGGAATCTCGATGACATTCTGGTCAAACCCACCCACAATGTTAGCAACTTTATCAATGAAAAAAGTGGCGATTTCGTTGCACAGATTTTGTGATGGCTGGACTGTGCTGGCCAGACACCCGGGATTACTGAGATCCCTTATGATGTTAAAGAGGGCCTTAGTTCCATTAGATGCCTGCAAAATGGAGCTAGCGTAGAATTGCGATTTGGCCTCCCTGATAGCCAGCTTGTATTGAGCTTGTGTTAGTTTTAGAGCTTTTTTATCTGTCTCTAGATACGACCTACGCCAGCTTCTTTCAGCCTGTCGGCGAGCTGAACGCAGCACTTTAAGCTCCTCACTAAACCAAGGGGCCGAGGGAGTTCTCCTCATCCTGATCTTTTTTCTTGGGATACATCCCTCCAACACTTTATTAATAGATTTACTATATCTATTATAGTTTTCCTCAGGCACCTCCTCTGGATTAAACAGGTTCTGTCTTGAGAAAAGGGGGGCTATGCCCATTTTAGAGAGTTTAGCCCAGTCCCTCCCCCACCGAAAGTTAGTTCGATTTTTTCCTGCCGGCTTGTCTCCTGGTATAGTCAGCCTGAATTGTATTAAAAAATGATCAGTCCAGCTTAACGGTAGTATGCTGAGTACCTCAGTTTCAGACTACTTAGCAAAAACTAGGTCGAGCATATGCCCTCCCTTGTGAGTTGGTTTTTGGATAAGCTGGTGAAGGCCGCAGTTCTTACAGGTGTGACTCAGGGCTTGCAAGTGGTTCCCTAAGCTCCCTGTCTCCCAGAGATTAAAATTGCCTAGAAGCAACAATCTAGAATGCGTAGATGCTAAGGCGACCATAGTGTCCATTAGGGCCTGATGGTTGGAATCCAGGCCCGGGGGCCTATAGCAGACCAGACCAGTCAGCATTCTCCCCTTAGTCTCCTGTAGGGTGAAGCCCAAAATTTCATATCCTACTATATCCTTAATCTGTAGTGGGGCGCAGTCCCACTTCTCCTTGAAGATTATCCCTACCCTTCCTGCTCTCCCCGTCAGTCGTGGCTTCTGGATGATCTTGTAACCAGTAGGGCACGCGAGCCCTAGCTCCACCGAGGAGTCTGGGTTAGCCCAGGTTTCTGTTATAAACAATAAATCGAGGTCCAGATCTTCCAGCAGGTCACTGATCTCTTGGTAGTGCTTTATCAGAGACCTCCTGTTGATCAGACCACATGTCAAGGCCTGCTGATCTTCACCCCGCTGCCTATTGCCAATGTTGAGTAATGACTCTCTGGAATAATAAATTCTGCCTGTGCAGTTTAGGGCAGCATTACTGGCGCTAAGCGCGGCCGGGCGCAGACGGGCTTGCCTCTGGCGTGCCATCGGCAAGCCCGCTGCACGCGCGCACTGTGCGCTTGCATTCCCCTCTTTAAATAGTATTTAGCCACTAGAGCGCTAACAAAGATGGCGCCCGGAGGATGACCCTTGAACAATGAAATATCGCTAATAGCGATGTGATTCTCTTTTTAAGGTGCAGGTAAGTGGACAAAGTACACTAAAACAATTTTTAAAATAACCCCAAGCACTCGGCTGATTAAAACAAAGTAGCAGCAATAATACGTAAAAAAACACCACCCTTGTGCCTCTCGGCGGAGCGATCTGCAGCAACAGGTTTAGTGTGTTAATCGTCTCGTTATTGCGCGCGCTTGCATTGCCCTCTTTAAATAGTATTTAGCCAGTAGAGCGCTAACAAAGATGGTGCCCTGAGGATGGCCCTTGAACAATGTGGATTAGCAGTGTAGCATGTGCTATGTTCATTGACATTGGCAGACTCTCAATCTTCATTCTTACAAACAATGTCTTGCAGGGCACCGCCTGTCCCAAGACCAATGCCAGACTTGGGTGCCATGAGGGAACGTGCCTGCATCCGACGTTACAGATTCACTCAACAGTTGATTGAGGACTTGACCGACAGGCTGGCTCCACACCTCCAACCGCAACACAGGTATCCTGCTGCACTGACCCCAAAGATGAAGGTGATGGCAGCCCTACATTTTTTTGCCACAGGTACGTTTCAATTCACAATAACTGATGTTGGTGACATGTCACAGACAATGTTCAGCCGTGTCCTGCGTGATGTTTTAGCAGCCATGTTGGAGCACCTTGATGAATTCTTCACATTTCCTACTCCTGAGGAGTTGACAGATGTCAAGGGTGATTTCTATGCCCTGGGAGGGATGCCCCATGTCATTGGGTCCATTGATGGTACACATGTGGCTTTGGTACCACCACAGGCACAGGAACAAGCCTATCGCAATAGAATACATTACCACTCGATAAATGCCCTTGTGGTGTGTCTTGCTAACATGCTGATTACCCATGTCTGTGCACGTCTTCCAGGATCAGCACACGATGCCTACATCATGAGGCGTAGCAGGGTGCCACAAATGATGCTGTGGCTGCACAACGAACGAGCATGTCTTGTTGGTGGGTATACTCTGTTTGTCCTGTGTGTTGTGGTATCTTTGGCTCTTACGGCATCTCCGGACCCACTTTTTTACATGATGTTTCCATGTAGGGGACTCTGGATATCCCAACATGCCATGGCTAATGACACCTCTCCGCAACCCAAAAACAGCTGCAGATCACAGGTACAACAACGCACACGGGCAGACCAGGCGAGTGATTGAGAGGACGTTTGGCCTTCTGAGGAGCCGATTCCGGTGCCTGGACAAGACAGGCGGGTCCCTCCCTTATGCCCCGGAGAAGGTCTGCCGAATCTTCCTCATGTACTGCATGCTGCACAACATGGCAGTTGAGAAGGCAGTGCCCCTCATCTTGGATCCGGATGAGCAGGAACATCCACCCGTGGAGGATCAAGGGCTTGCTCACGAGGCTAGTGATGAGGAGGAGGTTGAAATCCGGAGTCAGCTCATACACAACTTCTTCTCATAATGGTGAGTCACTGGCTATGAGTGTGCAAGCTTGTAGCATTGAGTGGCATGTGTTGCAATGTGTGTGTCCAGCTGACTGAATGCAAAGTGACTTGGATGTGTGTTCTGATGTGTCACTCGAGTGATGATGTCATGCCAAAGTTTTGCGGAGAGACTTACTTTGCAATTTACATGTGTCAAACATTGTTCATGTTTGGTAAATGTCCATGTGTGCGGTGAGAATTGTTTTAGGTGACTTCTTGTGTGTCTGTCACTCCCAGGTATTTTGAAACTGTTGTCTGCTCGTGTCATCGTTGTCCTCCTGCTATTCCTCATGAGGATTGCAACGTGTGCTGAATCAGCGTTCCAAGTACAGACATGTGGAAAGGTCAGTCTTGATAAGGTTTGCAGCAAGGATTTTTGTGGTGGTATAGGTTTGGAATGTGTGAGGACTGCTTCTGTGCATGTTGTGGTATAATGCATACATGTCTTCTCACCATGGAGCATATAACATGTAGCATCACTCCCATGACATGATAGTCACCCTTCTTGACAGTCATCTGTAGTGGAGTGTGGCGTCTGATGAAGGCATCAATGTGTGTAAACCTTGCCTCTGAAACATTGCAGATGCTACGGGTGGACATAGTGGGGGACATCACAACAACAGGCTCCATGGGGAATTGCAGCCTCTCCGTGTGCAGCAGGATGGTTTTGGCTCATCCCCTTAACTTGTGTGCCAGGTAATTGGGATTTACATCATCCGTGTTGTGAAGGGGGTGTCCAGCGTATGTCCCACATATTCTGTCAACTGACCTGTGAGTCTGTTAATATGGATGCATATCCCTTTGTGTGTGTATGTGGAATAAAGGTGTTCAGCACAATCCAAAGTGCCTCATCTCTGTCACTGCAGCTCTCTTGACAGTTTGCATGCGTCATCTATGGCATATTTGTCAAAGATTGAGCATCTGTGTGTATGTGTACTTTGGCAACATGCATGCAGTGTTTTATGGCTAATGATCTCTATTGTGCATGAAGTACCTGGTTGGGTATGTATTTGTGCAGGTTGCTTCCCACAACGGGACGTGAACGCCTGCTTATGGTGTGTCTCCTTTGCGCATCTCCGCATTTTGTTGCCTGATCCAGTGGCTGTAATTTATGGTGATTGTTCATACATTTTCTCGTAGTGACCCATGAGTAACCTGACACTCCTTCCTTTACATACACCTGTTGCACTGTGCCTTTCAGACCTTGTCTTTGTGTGCTACTTTTTGACTAATTTCTAACCCCTTCCGGGTGCTGCTGCCTCATCTGCGGCACCGCCCCACCGAGTGCCCTGATACTGCAACCCCCACGCCTCAAAAATGCTCTGCCCTTCCCCTCCACCCATTCAAAATGCAGGCAGCAGCTTTTCTGTGCCACTGTAGCCCCAGCGCCGTGCCAAAGGCAGGAACGTCTGCACCTGCAACATGCACAGTGCACGACCCTCTAGTCTTTGCATGACCCACGTCTCCCAACAGGCTCATGCTGCAGCCACTCTCCAAGCAATGTCATCGTGACAATCATCCTCCTGCTATCAGGCAACCCCTAAGCACACACACGACACCTTCGCATGCTAAGTGTGCTACTCCAACTGCCTACACAGCGCTGCCCAGCCTACAAGACCCTGTCAGAACAACCAGGTAATGTGCCTCCTACTCCACACCCGCTCCGTCCACCAGCACGCCATTGGACTCTGTTACCTCCTCAACACAACAGCCCCACACATCACCTTTATGACAGTAACCTGGACAAAAGCATCCTCAGCACATGACGTCTTCATTGCCATCTCAGACGGATACAAGACCACTCGCAGGGACGGCAACACCAATCCCAGGGGATGAATTGCTATTTATTCACAAGTACACCCTCAGAGTCACAAATCCGGGTTTGCAGCAACTCCATGGCAACCCTCAGTGTAACACTCCTCTACAGAGCTCCAGGCCTACATCCACAATTCTGCAAAGCCATCAACACGTACATCTGCACGCACGCCCTCACCTCCACGGGCTACATGTGGCTGGGGGCCAGTAACTTCTTGCTGGAGGGGAACCACACCACCATCCATCATTGGTCCATCAACATTTGAATCTACGTCTCCGACAAGCAACACACTGCCCCACGCCCGGCTACCGATCCCCCAAAGATGCTTGATGTAAGTCACCACAGACAAGCTGTGTGGGACACTCAAAACAACACCCCTGCCACACCCTGCAACCTCACGCACTGGATCAGCAACTGATCCAACAATCTTGCCACATTGACGGACTTTCCTGTGAAGCACAACAACAGTTAAGGCACCTGGGACAAGGCAGACCTACTGTACTCCTACAGACTTAGCCGGACTCTTGTGCAAACCTTGCAACACAAAGAGCCATCATTTGCCTTACAGCCCTGGAAAACACCACACACAGCCATCACCATATCATCAGCAAGGACAAGTGGAGATCCTTCAGATAGTGCCGAGACACCCAAACACACGACATCAAGGAGCTCATCAGCATTGTGATTGAACTGACAGAAGATCTCCATCCAAGACACCCCACCCTTGCAAGGCAGATCACATCCCTTGCAACTTTGTACCACTGCAAGCTCATGGGCATACACGACAGCCTTGGCACCCAGAGGCACACAGCACTATTATCCGCAGGACAAACCCCC
The DNA here is from genome assembly GCF_964204655.1 of Triturus cristatus. Lineage (NCBI taxonomy): Eukaryota > Metazoa > Chordata > Amphibia > Caudata > Salamandridae > Triturus > Triturus cristatus. The sequence continues at coordinate 544,826,797 of NC_140586.1, forward strand.
ATCAGGTTATGGACTCCCATCAGCAGCAATGACACAACCTGGCTCATGTGCAACATACACTCTGGCTCTGGCTCTTCATCAGGCCCCTTCTCACACAACTGCTAAACCACATCATTCCACATCCTTGAAGCCCACGTCCAGCACGTCCTGAATGTCTCCTTTGAGTTTGCCACATTCCATGGGTGCAGGAGGCATGCAGAGACCCGGGCCCTTCTTAAACAACGGACGGCAGTACCACAGGATCTCCTGGTACATCACCCTGCTTCCCTACCCAGCAAATGTCATCAGGAAGACACTCAACAAGCAAATGACAATTTTCCTACATGCAACCAGCACCAGACCATCTTCCACAGTAATCACACCACTGCAACCGTCAGCATTGCCACCATCAACGACAACTTTGCCATGCTCAACAATGGTGAGGCCACCACCCTTGACCTCTCAATGGCATTCTACCCCATGTGCTACCACACTGTCAGCTCACACGTCTCCAACACTGGTATCCAGAGGAGGGCCCAGGGTTAAATCAGAAAGTCGCTCACCAGCAAGGCCCAGGGAGTCTGCCTCCACCCTGCAACATGTAGTACACTGGGGTCATCTGGCCCATGAAACAGGGCTCTTCTCTCAGCATGACGATCTTCAATGTCTCCATGACCCCCCTCTCCACCATCACATGCGCACACGACCTCATCATCATCTCGTATGCCATTGACAACCAGCTGCTCCTCAAACTCACCAACGAGCCAGCCATTGCCAGATCCAAACTTCAAGAAGGCATGAGATCCATTGAGGAATGGCTGAACATCAGCCACCTGAGGCTGGACTTGGACAGGACAGAGGTCATCTGAGGATTGTCCCCTTACAGCTGGGTCAACTCCTTGTGTCCCACTGGTCTATGCACCGCACCAGCACCCAGTGGCCACGCACGCAAGCTGGTGTTCATCATGGACCCATCGCTCACAAATACCATGCAACTCACCACCATCTGTACCTCATGCTGCAACACCCTCCACATGCTGCAAATGACCCACAGATGGATCCACTCCAAGGTAAGACAGACCGTCCCCCTGGTCCACGACACCAGCCGGCTCAACTACAGCACCGGCCTCTATGGAGAACAACAGCAAAACTGCAGGAGAAGTTGTCCACATCCAGGGTGCATCCGCACACCTCATCTGCAACATCCCCCGCCCCAGCCACATCATCGTCCCCCTGAGATAGGTACAATGGCTTACTGTGTGCTGCAGGATCACCTTCAGACTCCTCAACCACACTCAGGAGGCAGTCCACACCCCAGACCCAACACCGACCTTGGATGTCTGTCATCAAACACCCCGTTGGCCCAACTCCATGCAGCCCACCTTGCCCTGGCCACCATTCATCACATCCACATAAAAACTGCATGCAGGAGATAGTTCTCCCACCTCGCCAAACAGACCTGGAACTCCCTCCCCGGGTACATCAACATGACCCATGACCTCTACACCTTCATGATACTCTTCCAAATTTGTCTGTCTGAGCAGTATTGCAAGCATCCCCTCAGCAGCTTGAGGTCATCACGGGTGAGTATTGTGCTCCATGTCTGTATTTTGTGATACATTGTGACCCATGTGTGTCCTCGACCGGACTCAGATCCAAGTGTATGGATGTCTGGAGTTAGTTCCACACTCAGGCATACTTTGACATATCCCCACACATATGTTGTGGACTCATGCTAAATGACTGCAATATAAAGTCACAATTATAATTTTTTTTATTATAGGTCTGGGGCGTGATTTGTGCACAGAAAAAGGTGCTATGCAGGGACCATAGAATCCAAAGTTCACAGGGGGAGATGGGATCCTTGGCATTTGAAGTAATCAGAGTCCAGACCACAGTGTGTGGCATCATTGGTCAGACTGTGACCAGCAAGTCCATGTGGCAGATGACGTCAGTCAATGAGGTGATGCTGTCACAAATACAGGCCAGGTGCCAGGCCAGGTGACCTGGGAGATGTGGATGGGCCACTGCCTCTCATGGTATTTTCCGTGGACGACCCACCTTTATCGCGGGACCCTCAGATGCAGGCCTTGACGATGCTTGGGACACTCCGTCGGACGGATCCTCCTCCTCCTCCCTCCCTGTGGCTGGTGGTGGTCTTCGCCTGGTGGCACAGGGAGGGTTGGCCATGTTGTCGGCGATCTGACGGAGTGAATGGCTTATGTCCCTTTGCACCGCCAGGAGCTCAGCCAGTCTTGCCTCCATCCGTCCTTTGTGTTCTTGTTGACTGGCGTGTTGCTCGGCCTGCTGGTTCTTGATCTCTGTGAGGGTCACCACTACCTGGTTGAACTCCCTGGTGTCACTTCGGTATGCCTCCATGATGTTGTGGATGTGTGACATATCGGTCCCTTCAGCTGGCTGGTCAGGTTCTCGCCTCCGCCGTCCTCCACTCCCACCACCCCTGCCCACACGAGCCTGGGCTGTAGTTGTGGGCACATCGGCTCTACGGGACCCCTGAGGGATGGCAGTGGCGGTGTTGTCTGCCTCCTCCTGGGTGCTCGCCGCACCTTGTCCGTCCTGGTCAGACTGGCTCAGTTGTTCACTGCAGGCAGGGCTCCTCGGTGTCTCCTGGGATGTGGAAGGAATGGGGGTGGTGGTTGGCACAGATGTTCCTGAACCAGGTTCTGCAGGGGCTTGGACACCAGAGGGTCCAGGTCAGTCGGGGTCATCCGCGGAGTGTTGAGAGGCGTCGCTGCCGGTGGGATCAGGTTCCTCCTGAGCCTGTGATTCTTCCCCCCCATTGTTGGGGTGATATTCATCACGTTGCTCTGTGTGTGAGAGACAGACAATGTTAATGCCGTTTCATGCAACATGGATGTTTCATACACATTCAAGTTGGCACTGTTCCTCCAGGTAGTTGTATGTGCCTAGCATTCTCCTCAATGTTCACTTGTGGATGGGTATGTTGCGGGGGACAGATTGATATGTTCTCCTGAGTCTTTGACATGTCGATTTGTGGCTTGGATGCTTCTTCGGCTATGTATTGGTCTTGTTGTGTTGCATGTCCATTGTGACAGTGGGTAAATCCATTGCCTGTCCTGGTGGTGTCTGCTTATGTAAGGGGTGTGTGTGACAGGGCCTGCTGGTGGGTGTAGTGTGATTTGGCCCTGTGTCTCCCAGGTGATGTAGCTGTCCCCCCATGGAGCATGCTGCCATGACAGTGAGTGTGAGTTCCTGTCCTAGATATCGGACCTTGTTGTCTTGGTGTTTGTGTTTGCACTGGTCACAGGAGAGCCTTGTGCTGCCTACACCAGGGCCAAGTGTGAGCTATCTTGTCAGTACTTTCCCAATCCCTGTGCATTGCGCATGGTGCATGGGTATGTAGCTGGGCCATATGGGATGAGGGCAATTGTGTCTGATTTATGATTCAAACATGCGTTTTGTGCCACCCAGCCTCCCAGCATACCGGACATCCATTCTTCGGTTGGTGCTTCATGTAGCATGGGGCATAGCATGGCCTTGCTTTCTCAATGGGGCATACACATGTTATTGGCATTAGCGTCGTTTTTGACTATGGTTCTGACCGGTGATGGCTTGGGGGTAGTTGCGTGCATTTGGTGTAGTTGGGGTGTGGATGCCATTACCCCCATGTTACGTAAGTTGTTTGTGTACTCACCAGGCTCTGCAACTCCTTGGAGTCCATGTACTCCCACCGGCGGAAGCATGGCCATCACCTTCTCCTCCCGGGGATGGTAATGTACTGGTCTGCGGGGCGCAGCACCTCCAGTGATGTTGCTCTGGGCGTAGTCCTCATTAATTTTGCACTAGACCGCCCTCTGCAGATCGTACAACCTGGCTTGGCATTCATTCCTGGTCCTTCTGATGGGTGCAACAGCATTCACCCTATCGACAATCCTCTGCCACAGGCGTGATTTTTCAGCTATGCTGGTCTGTCTGACCAATGTTCCAAACAGCTGTGGCTCGACTCTGATGACTTCATTGACAAGGATCTCCAGCTCCTCCCTTGTGAACTTTGGATTCTTGTCTGTGGGCATGGTGTAGGGTGAGGGTGTGGATGATTGTGGGTGTGTGGGTCTGAATGTGATGGTGTGGGTGTGAATGTGTAGAGGGGGTATGCGTGAAGGAGGTTGTGTGAAGGTGTATATGTTAAGGTGGATGGGTGCAGTTGTTGGTGTGTGCTCTCTAGCTGCAGTGAGTCTGTTGCAAAGGCTCATGGTTTGTGTGTGTGGGCCCTTTTTATTGGTCCATTTGTGGGTGTGGCTCAGTTAGAATTTTTGGTGGGTGTGTCATAAGGGATGGTTGTGAGTTTGCCCCTCTGTTTGCCTGTTTGGATGTGTCCAGGTCAGTCCTTTCCATTGTTTGTGCAGTGTAGACGTGTTTTGTGGTGTTGTGCGAGTCGAATAGACCCTCCTTGTGCTGTCTTACAGTGTCCGTGGTTCAGTACGGTACAGGGGTACGAGTCGTACAGACACACACCCCCATGCGTTGTGTATGTACGGTGCGTACACCGTCATTGCTATATACGCTGCGTACACCGCCATTGCTATGTACGGTGCAAACACCCCCATTGCTATGTACGGTGCGTACACCGCCATCGCTTTTGTACGGTGCGTACACCGCCATCGCTTTTGTACGGTGCGTACACCGCCATCGCTTATGTACGGTGCAAACACCCCCATCGCTATGTACGGTGCGAACACCCCCATCGCTATGTATGGTGCGTACACCGCCATCGCTTTGTACGGTGCGTACACCGCCATCGCTTATGTACGGTGCGTACACCGCCATCGCTTATGTACGGTGAGTACACCGCCATTGCTATGTACGGTGCGTACACCGCCATCGCTTATGTACAGTGCGAACACCACCATCGCTATGTACGGTGCGTACACCACCATTGCTATGTACGGTGCGTACACCGCCATCGCTTATGTACAGGGCGTACACCGCCATCGCTTATGTACAGTGCGTACACCGCCATCGCTTATGTACAGTGCGTACACCGCCATCGCTTATGTACGGTGCGTACACCCCCATCGCTATGTACGGTGCGTACACCCCCATTGCTATGTACGGTGCGTACACCACCATTGCTATGTACAGTGCGTACACCGCCATCGCTTATGTACAGTGCGTACACCGCCATCGCTTATGTACAGTGCGTACACCGCCATCGCTTATGTACAGTGCGTACACCGCCATCGCTTATGTACAGTGCGTACACCGCCATCGCTTATGTACGGTGCGTACACCCCCATTGCTATGTACGGTGCGTACACCCCCATTGCTATGTACGGTGCGTACACCACCATTGCTATGTACAGTGCGTACACCGCCATCGCTTATGTACAGGGCGTACACCGCCATCGCTTATGTACAGTGCGTACACCGCCATCGCTTATGTACAGTGCGTACACCGCCATCGCTTATGTACGGTGCGTACACCGCCATCGCTTATGTACGGTGCGTACACCCCCATTGCTATGTACGGTGCGTACACCCCCATTGCTATGTACGGTGCGTACACCACCATTGCTATGTACAGTGCGTACACCGCCATCGCTTATGTACAGTGCGTACACCGCCATCGCTTATGTACAGTGCGTACACCGCCATCGCTTATGTACAGTGCGTACACCGCCATCGCTTATGTACGGTGCGTACACCCCCATTGCTATGTACGGTGCGTACACCGCCATCGCTTATGTACGGTGAGTACACCGCCATCGCTTATGTACAGTGCGAACACCACCATCACTATGTACGGTGCGTACACCACCATTGCTATGTACGGTGCGTACAACCCCATTGCTATGTACGGTGCGTACACCGACATTGCTACTGTACGGTGCGTACACAGACATTGCATATGTACAAGTCATTCCGCGTGTTCGGGATGGCCGTTTTCCGTACAAATCGTAAATCGGAAAGCCGGTCCGGATCGTACTAGTACGGTCGGACTGCATTTTTACGATTCGTACGGAAAAGTGTCTGGGTACGTCTCGTACAACTTTTCCCGATCTGATTCGTACGGATAGGGCTGATCCGTATGTACTTTTTCCCGTATGAATCGTACTTCACGGGTCAGACGTGACTTGTACGATTCGTACGGAAAAAAATACGGATACGAATCGTACGGGAAAAAAAAACTACAGGATCGGAATCGGCCCCAAAATGTATGTTAAAAACATTCTATTATTAATTAAAACATTAAACTATTTAAAAATATTGAAACTGAAATTTCCCACTCCAGTCAGTGCAACAGTAGGGAAAGGGTTGGATAGCGGAGGGGTTAAAAATTACTATTTCCACTCCAGAGAGTGCAACTGATGGGGAAGTGTTGGATAGCGGACGGGTAAAATTTACTATTCCCACTCCAGTGTGTGCAACAGTAGGGAAAGTGCTGGATAGTGGAAGGATAAAATTTACTATTCCCACTCCAGTCAGTGCAACAGTAGGGCGAGTGTTGCATAGCGGAGGGGTAAAAATTACTATGCCCACTCCAATGAGTGCAATAGTAAAGAAGGTGTTTGATAGCGAGGGGTACAAATTACTATTCCCACTCCAATGCATGCAACAATAGGGAACCCATTGAATAGCGGAGAAGTAAAAATTACTGCTCTGTTTCCAGTGAGCGCAAAAGTGTTGGAAAGTGGAGGGGTAAACATTACTATTTCTACTCCTGTTAGTGCAACAGTAGGGAAAGAGTTGGATAGCAGAGGGGTACCATTACTATTCCCACTCCAGTCAGTGCAACAGTAGGGAAAGTGTTGGATAGCTGAGAGTTATACATTACTGTTCCCACCCCAGTGAGTGTAACAGTAGGGAAAGTGTTGGAATGTAGAGGGGTAAAAATTACTATTCCCAGTCCAGTGAGCGTAACAGTAGGGAAAGCTTTGGATTGCAGAGGGATAAATATTACTATTCCCACTACAGTTAGTGCAACAGTAAGGAAAGTGTTGGATAGCTGAGGGGTAAAAATTACTTTTCCCACTCCAGTCAGTGCAACAGTAGGGAAAGTGTTGGATAGCTGAGAGGTAAACATTGCTGTTCCCACCCCAGTGAGTGTAACAGTAGGGAAAGTGCTAGATAGTGGAGTGGTAAAAATTACTATTCCCACTCCAATGAGCGCAACAGTAGGGAACGTGTTGGATAGAGGAGGGGTAAAAATTACAATTCCCACTCCAGTGAGTGTAACAGTAGGGAAAGTGTTGGAATGTGCAGGGGTACAAATTACTCTTCCGACTCCAGTGAGCGTAACAGTAGGGAAAGTGTTGGATTGCAGAGGAATAAATATTACTATTCCCACTACAGTCAATTCAAAATTAAAAACAAACAAAATATCAACAACAAAAAATAAAAAATATACATAAATATGATAAAAATTCAAATACAAATATATTTAATATTATAAATTAAACAAAAACATATTAAATGTTAAATACATATCACAAATACCTACAGATATTATATCAAATAAAATATAAAAACATTTTTCAAACAAATATTTTTAGTTTGAATTTATTTATAAACAAAAACATTATTACATACATTTATTTTATTTACATCTTACCCTAAAACAGCATACAATGCACAACCCACATCTAAATTAAAAATAAAATGACTTCCATAATTAGCATTATTAATTAAATAAATATTATTAATTAAAAACAAATTTAAACACATAAAAATTAATAAACTTCCCACTCTTTACCCCTATAAACCACACAACACATACCTAAAATTAATTACACAATTCCCATATTTAATTTTCAATTAATAACATAATATTAATTAAAAACTATTAATTTAAGATAAATTACTTCCCAACCTTTACCCCTGTAAACCCCTCAACCTGCATCTAAAAATAATTATACAATTTCCTTATTCAATTTTCAATTATATAATTAATATTATCAACAAATTATTAATTAATTCATAATAAATTACTTTCCACCCTTTACCCCATAAACCCCACAACCCGCAGCTAAAATTACACAATTTTGATATTTAATTTTTAATAATTAATATAAATTAACAATACGTTAATAAATAAAAATAAATTACTTCCCACAATTAACACTATAAAATCTCAATTAAATTAATAAATAAAAAATTATCATTAATTTATCATATTTAAATTACTTCCCACCCTATTCCTTTATAAACCCACAACCCACTACAGAACTAAAAAACACAACATTTTATTAAATAAAATTATTAACTTTAAAACATTTTACACATATATTAAAATACATAAACAATGCTTATACAAAAAAATACATCACACACGTAAAATATATACTAAAATACATAACACTAATTAAAAAACCGATATCGTAAACCACTATATTTTTGCAAACGATATTGTTTACTTTTATATTTTCAAAAACAATATTTCTTACCTTCAATTTGATATTCTTGACCACGATATTCTTGCTTTTCATATTTCAAATTTCCAACTCAATATTTTGTTTGCACACCAAAATGCCAGGGTGTGGCTTTGAAAGAATGTTTACATAAAGTTGTTCCAGACCATAGTGTACCCTTTAAACCCTAACACTACACACATTAGGCCGGCATGAGGAGGGCTTTCTTCTCTAGATGTTTAGGGACAGCAAGTGATACCCACAGCACAGATTAGGGTGAAGGGGTGGATGTTATTTCTTGGGGTGTGGGAGGTGATTAGGGTTCCCCAGGAAAATCCCACGCTTGTCAAGGGCAGGGCAGGTTTCCAAAGAGGGGGGGGGGGCCAAGCTAGTCAGTCTCTCCACAGAAATGTTCCCGCCATTGGCGCAGACCAACACCACTGGAAGGGTGGGATGGGAGGTATTTTCCCCCCGAGGTAGTGAAACCCGTAGGGGCTACTGTGGTGGGTGACCCCTGAGAAATGTTCCTAAGGTGGGAGAAGGGTGCAAAAAAGTTGTGGTTCCCATGGTCCCCATAGGTTATCTGGTGAGGAGGGTGAGCAACCAAGGGGTGGCCCATGGTGGTGGGTGGTCCCCAAGGAGGGTGGTTCCCGAGATAGGAAGTGTAGTGGTAGCCCCTAGGTTACCTAGGTGGGCTAAGTAACTCACACTGAGGAGATCTGAGAGGGGTTGTGGACTCCCTAGATTCCAGGAGGAGGGTAAGGTAAGTGGTTTCCCAAGGAAGCAAAGCGATGTCATGCTAGAGTGGTGTTGCTTTAAGCCTGAGGTGATTGCGGCCAGGCCGAGTGACCAATCAGGTAGGTCCTGTGGGTTCAGACCCCAAGGAGGGGGGCAGGAAGTTACGTCTGTTAGGGGACGTTCTGCGCTGTTGATGAGTGACAGGCTGCAGAGGCTTTGACTTGGCGGACACCTGCCTGGTGCACTGTAGGTGTACCAGTCTTGGGGTGCATCATTAAGGTGGCAGGTGGGGGCTTTGTCTCCACAGAAAAGGGCAGAAGGTGTGTCCCTCTGCAGTGGTATAGCTAGCTGCCACCCTGAGCCAGGTAGGGCATATCTTAAGTGAAGGGACCCTGTGTGTCAGGCTGAGTTGGGTAGACACTTTTTTCCCCAGACTGTTGCTCTGAGCGGTTGATGAGGGACAGACTGCAGAGGACTGTGCCGGGCAGACTCCTGAAGGTAGTACCATTCAGAAGAAAGAAGGGTTCCTGTGCTTCAGACTGGGATGGTGCAGGCCAACCATGAATCTTTAGGGTCCTTGGGAGGTCTCCCGAGAGCGGCCGGGAGACCAGGGAGGGTCCAAGAGGTGGGCCTGGGTGAAGCTGACCCAGGGCTCATGGGCTCTCCCAAGGCACAACAAGTATGAGTGGGTTGTTCTTTCTTTAGGGATGACAGTCATCCTGAAAAGGGTGCTGCTGGCTGCTAAAGACCCCAGCGGCAGGCTGTAGATGAAGGTCAAAAGAGTCTGCATCTTCAGGATGCTGAGACCCGGAAGAACAAGGGTACTGGGTGTACTAACCTCCAGAAGGGGGACCAGCGAGTGACCCACTGGATAGGTTCTAGACCTATCCAGTGTGGAGGCATCAGTGCTGGGGCACTGTACCCTTGTCCAAAAGAGTGGGGGACATAGCGTTGCATGAACCAGGACAAGGGTAGGCCTAGTTCTGCTAAGCCTACGTAGACAATTAGTGATCTAGCTGCATCTAACCTAGAACCAGGAGGGTTCATAGGGCAGTCTTGTTCCCTGTAGGGAGAGGTCGCCCCATGGTTGGGTGAGGTAGGTGGTCATAGCAGACAACAGCTAGCGTAAGGTATTTGGGGTAGTGGACAACTGGCGAGTAGGGTGTCTGGTCAGAACCCCTTGTGACATATTTTCGCTGACTAGATAAAGAATACTGATGAATAGTGGCTTTTTCTTTCCTGTAAGAATCAGCTGGCCATGGTATGTGTGAGAAGATGGTTCTGCCTATCTAGCCTGCCTAGACTATGCACTTTTTGATCTTCTGGTTTTTGATCTTTTACTGTGGTCGAGCCTCATGACCTGTGTCTCACCCATGGTAAACTCATGGTAAAATGGACGGCGCTTGTTTAACGCGTATGTACCTTTTAAGATAAGGCTACTGGTGCGCAACAAGGGTAATAGGAACTTGGCTGGGGGACATGTGAACATGTGTGCACACACGTGTTCACACATGTGAGTGCTGTACGTGGGAGACTCCTGTTGTGTGCAGCCTAGGAACTGCTAACAGGTAGCCTGGTGCAATAGGTACTCTGCAGGGATGGTTATTAACCTGGGATAGGCCTTATAATGTTGATGTACACAGATAGGGAAAGTCAGTGTGCTTTACTGTCTGGTCTGCAGTAACCCTGCCTTAGAGTGCAGCTTCACTTCCCTTTGATCTAAAGACACCAGGGGCATACCAATGTAGAGTGTAACCGGTCTGAAAATAACAATTCTGTAAAGTCCAAAGTCATATCTGTACATCTTATGGGTCATCCAGTAATGTCATATTTATCTGGCTCATTTCAGGATCACAGCCCAGGCCTTTTATTACTCTGCTGGCCTGGGTTAATTACTTTTCTCTCCATCAGCAGGAACAAACAAACCCCCCCCCCCCCACAAAGCGAGCAATTAACCTTGATTAGGTCAGCTCCTCGGAAGGAAAGGGTGGGTTGGATTGCTCTGCATCAATCAGCCAGCTGTCATCCTGTGCCAGGAAGAGGGCAGGTCCAAGCCCATTAAACAAAGGGAGGGAGCCCAGACCCTGGATCCAAACAAGGGGGTGGGCTCCTTTGACGTTATAGTGTGGCAGGCAGTGAGGGGTGAAGCTGAGACCCCAGAGCACGTGGCATGTGGCTCCTGGGTGGCACCATCTCGAAGTATCCCAGGCTGTGCAGGAAGGTTGAAACAGGGGCGGAGAGGTGATTTTGCACCTCTGGATATGCCAGAGGTGCAGCCATGCTGGACACTCCCACGCCACTTATAAAGTCTTGCACACTCCCACGCCACTTATAAAGTCTTGCATAGGGGGAGACATCTCTCTTGGATGTGCTTTCTGCTTGATACTGGGATTGGAGGTTAATGCCATGGACAAAAGGAAGAACCCCCTGAATGCCATTTGGACTAAGGACTCTGCCTCTGATTGGCCCCATGACCAGTGGAGCACTCCCACTGGATAAGGGAATGCTAGTCTCCTTACACCCCCTGACGTTCAGTTGGGGTAAAGACTAGACATCTGCGCCATGAAGAAGAGAAGCCCAGAGGAAAGGCAAAATGAAAGGCTGGTACAGGGAGCCAGTGAAACAGCTTCCTTCGAATTTGTCCCCTTGGAGGTCAGGAGGCCTGAAGAAAGTGCTCTAGGAGGCTAAGGCTCACCACTAAGAGCAAACCAGGACCAAAAGCATAAAAATCGGGCTAATGGAGACCATCTATAATGCTTGTGAAGTTTGGCCACCTTTGACCTTCCTTGCTGCACCAGCGACAAATGTGTGGGGCTCCCCAGCCATTTTCAGCCGTGCCCCTGGGTTTAGCCAGGGCCTGAAGGCTGCCCCCAAAAAGAAGGTATAGCCGGGGGAGTGCATCACGCTCCCCTGTGATGTCAGGATGGGGCTCAGGACCTCATCCCTGGGGCCCGTGAAAGAGAAGCTTAACATGCGAGTGCCATCGAGCTCCCCGCGAAAGTGGGAGGGTCCCAGGACCCCATCTCTATGCCCTGATGCGGACAGAGAAAAGGGGGGTATGCCGATGCACGCCCCTGCATGACCAGCCTTTCCCACTACACATGCCCATGTCTGGGGGAAGCGAGAAGGTCAGCCACACTATGCGCGTCTGCCCACAGGACCGGGAAGACAAGAAACTACTGCTGGCTCCCGCAGCAGCACCCAGGAGTGCAGTCTGCATCAGGAGCTAGCTCGGGGCAGCCCAGGGTGGGCTCCCAGGGCTGTACAGCAATGTGGGATACAGCCAGGTGCTCGGGTGTGACAGAACACCCCGACACCAAGTAAAGGGCCAACGGCGCAATGCCATGTGGTCCCCGCGAAGGGTAAAACAAAAGCAAAAGGAAATTCAGACTGGGTCTCCCCAGCACAGCAGGAGAGCCTCTTCTAAATAGTTCAACGAAAGCGCCTGAGTGGCGCCACATAACACACTGCGGGGCCTGGACACATTTTCCAACAAAACCACTTGTTTTGGGTCTGTGGTGGCCCCAGGACAACGGGGCCACCACCAACGGATAAGAAAAGTACAGGGTGACCTGCAGGAGCAGGGCAGCCTCCCCCCAAAAGAAATGCCATTGTCCCCACCCTAAGTTGGGTGGGACTCTGAAATGGTAACCACTCAAGGGTTTTTAAGATTTATCAGCAACCCTCAGGCTGAAGCTTTCACTCTATACCTAGTAGTGCTGTGCCCTCTAGGGGCAAAGACTATGGTTGCAATCCTTATGGCCTTATGTGGTTCAAAGAAAGCTTTTCATGTTTGCCAACACCCTCTAGGAGCGAAAGATGATAATTACACATTGGTGTAATTCTAATGGGGATGCCCTTTAGGGGTAATGTTCAAAGAGTAGTATTTTATGTTGAATGTTATGAACAGTGCTGCAAGCACCCTCTAGGGGTATAGTGATATAAATGTGAGATTTGTATTGCGTTATTCATAATCAAAGTAATGTACATTCACCAAACACTCAGACAGGCTTAGACCCTTTCTCTTGTGAATGTGTTAATGAAGAAATTACACTGACAATCATTCAGGTTCAAATTATGCATGTTTATTGGCGATGTTAAATGTGTTCCTTCAAAGTGATAAACCATCATGGCATTTTAATTTAAGTAAAGGTTTTGACATGTGATTGTTGATGAACTAGACCTCCCTTTGGGAGGGGCATGAGTGATTATGCAACGTCACCAAGAAGCATTTCCATCCACTTATGTCTATTTGTAAATGGCGGCATAGTATTGAGAAGTGTGTGTGTGTGATAAATATATTTTTGAGTATCTGTGAATGGGGATTGCTAACCCACACCACCTGCCTTGAGTAGGTCTTGGACTGCCCTGCTTCACTACGGTGTGAGAGTCAAGCGCTACAATGGGGTGTCTGGTTCCCCGTGGAGGACAAACGTTGACCTATTACTTGTGCAGGCCACACAACTAATGACCCATTTTATAACATTGGTGTTAAGCAGCACGATCCATTGTATCCCATTCCGGTACACATTGATAGCATTAAATAAGTCCAGTATTGTTGCACATTATTTATGCATTAATGAGGAAATATTGGAGTGCAAGGTTCTAAGAATCGTTCAAAGGTTTGGTCATGTGAACTAAAGGTATGAGAAAGGAACGCCCCTGCACACACATATGTCATGTGAAGAAATGTAGGGTCAAGGTTTAAACTGTGTTGATAAGACTGGTTTGCATTCACAAAGGGCAGGATGCTGGGGTGGGGCTTTCAAAATATAAATAAAGTTGTTTCAGCCCATAGTGTACCCTTTGAACCCTGACACTACACGCACTAGGCCTGCATGAGAAGGGTTTTCTTCTCTAGAGGTTTAGGGACAGCAACTGATATCCACAACACAGATTAGGATGTAGGGGTGGACCTTACTTTGTGGGTTGTGGAAGGTGATTAGTGGGCCCAAGGAAATTCCAGTGCTTGTCAAAGGCAGGGCACGTTTCCAAAGGGGGGGGGGTAGCAAGTTAATCAGTCTCTCCACAGTAATGTTTTTGCTTAGTTTCTTCATGGAATGTTTGGAGGCTGAGAAAAAGAGGGGCAAAATCCCCATACATTTTCCATAAACATTTTGGAACGTAGTACAGTAAAAACTAATGAAGGGATTTACACCAAATTTAGCAGAAATCAAGACCTTGGTCCAGAAAGCATGCTTTTTGTGATTTGCTGTACATCCTTTCAGTACTTTTTATTAAATCAAGGGACAGGTGAGTTTGAGGGACATTTTCAGGAGTCCCATGAGCACAACTTCAAAAATAGGGCAGTCTGATTGGCAGCAAGGGTTTATTTTTCCTTAGACCACCTTGCTCCTGTGGAATTGAGGGTCCAACAACAGGGACTGCCCTGATTGGCAGGCCACAACATGAACAAAAATGTTGCGGTGGCCATTACAGGACCCAGAACTTTGACCCCTGTCCTGAAATGTTTTGAAAAAACAGATAAGGGGGCACGTCAAGGAAACCGTGCCCCCTAACCCTTGTGGAGGATCTCAGAGGGACCCTCCCAGGGCTTGAATAATTTAAAAAATGTGCTTCATTCCACAGTACTTCAATGGGATTGCAGTAAGAAAGAACAAAAGCAAAATGGGTGCTGACATTTATTAAAAATGTATCTGACTCCGTGTGTGGGACTGGGCCCGGGGGTCAATATATAGTATTATTTGGGGAGCGGAGCATGCGTGGGGCCCCCATTTCTGAGCCACTTTTGGCCACATGTACCCCATGCTTTCGGGCTTGCCATTGAAAGCATGTGGCCTCACTCTCCAAGCCTTCTATAAGCCTCAGGGACACTTTACCCAAGGGCTGAATCAATAATTAGGGAGGCCTGAAGCCCCTCTCTCTGAGCCTTGTTGGGATCCTGGAGACCTCATCCTCCGGGGCCAATATACAATAGAAAGGGAAGGGGGCATGGGGCCCTATTCCCGAGCCTGCTGGTGCCCTGAAGAACCTATCTCCTCTGACCAAATTATAATAAGAGTGGAGAAGGTGCATGGTCCCCCTCCACGAGCCTCCTCAGGCCTCAGGAACCCCATTTATAAGAACTGGGTAAGGTAGTCATTCAGACGGTATGCATATAAGTCTGTCTGGCAAGGACCCCATAGATGTTGAAGCCACTGAAAAATGGAAGGAAATAACCTCAAATTGTTGGAATCTGTCAGAAATCTGGAATTTCAGTCTGTAATCACGTTAGAACGACCTTTCAGATGTTCTGCAATAACCGAGATCTTGCGTTGCAGGCAACAATGCCAAAATTCCTTGGCAATCTCCACCAGCATGTGAGATCTGGTTCCCCCCCAATTTGTTGACAAATCGAACCACCAACATGTCTGTTCTTAACAGGAAGCAACCCGAGAACTTCGTGGAAGACAGAGCCCTGGTGGGTAATGAACCCGCTCGGATTTCCAGACAATTGATATGGAGATGAAGCTGTTCCTCTGACCAATGACCCCCCATAGAGATCAAACCACAGTGAGCTCCTAAGCTGCTTGCATCTAACTCTATGATGATGTCTGGTTGCGTACCGTGCTTCGCCCTTCCATTCGAGGCCTCTATGTGACTCAGCCACCATTCCATCTCTATCCTCATTTCCTGGGACAGCTGAACTAAGCCCAAAGAGGACAGGACGTTTCAGAGGTGATGAATTTTGAGCAGTTGCAGAGCTCGATAATGAAGGGGACCTGGAAAAATGGCTTGAATGGAGGATGTGAGCAACCCCATAATTCAAGCCATCTGCCTCAGAGATACCCCCTCCTTGGAAAAAAGGCTCTTTAATTCTCACCTGACGTCCTTGATCATCTGGGGGGCAATAATAATTGCACTTGCAAAGTAACGATCTGAAATCCCAAGAATTCTATTGATTGTGAAGGAATCGATCACTACTTCTCCGAATTCAGAAGGAAACCCAACTGTTGAAGAAAAGATATGGTCATGTTCAAGTGGGACAGGAGGACATCTTTCTCCTGGGCCATAACAAGGTACACTATATGATGCACCCCTCAAGTGCATAAGAATTCCACCACAGGTTTCATTAACTTGGTGAAACACCAAGGGACGGAAGATAAACAGAAAGGTAGAGCAGAATACTCAGCCCATGCCTTCCGCCATTGGAACTGGAGATATTGGAGGTGGGGAGGAAAAATCATGACCTTGAGTTAGGCATCCTTCAGGTCGAGCCAGACCATTCAGTCACCTTCTCTTAGGAGCCCTCTATGTAGGGAAATGCCCTCCATCTTGAAATGGCGATCACAAACCCAGCTGTTGAATTGCCTAAGGTTGAGAACCAGCCTCTGACCCACACCCCATTTAAGAACCAAGAAGAGAGTACTTCAAAAACCTCTCAGATTTCTAATCTCCTTGTCTATGACTGCTTGGTCTGGAAAGGAAAAAGACAGAGGAGGGAACCTTTGGGATGGGGTTCCGTAAAACTTTATCTGATAACTATGGACAGTCCGGAGGACCCAGGCATCCTGAGTTATCTGAGCCCAGTTGTGGAAAAAAAGACGAATCTAATCCCCCAAAGATACCCGTGAGGGAGAAATCAGGTTCATCTGTAATTCACAGCTGTGCTCCTCTGTGCATTCCAACTTGGGAGCCGCCTCTCCTGTGCCTGGCTCTGCGGAAGCAAGATCGGGAGGGATAGAAGGTGTTGCCACCACCGCAATCCTGACAGGAGGAGCTTCGGCGATCATCAAACAAACGTTGGATCTTTTCAGGATGGCAAAACCGGGCAAATGACCTTGCTCGGAAATGACTGGCCCTGGCAAAAAGGTTGGAGCGGCAGACCTTTTTGAAGAAGGATTGGGCCTTGGCCTTGTTGAGGGATGTGAAATTATTGACAAATTTGTCCAGATCATTGATGAAGGATCACCAAAGAGGAGGAGGCTGTTTGGACAGGGCCTGCTTCTGCAGAGGTTAATTTTGAAAGCTCAATGATCATTGCTAGCGGTCCAGTAACATCCCGCAAATGATCTTGACAACACCAACATGCTCTATCAATGCCTTTTTTAGGGTCCTTAGAGAACTTTTTCAGAAAGTTACTCACAATGTTATCAACCCCAGGAGTGATGAGACTTTGTCCTCCAAAGTCGGGCAGGGGCATTCTGTCTTGAGCCTAGCTCATACGTCCATGTAGAACCCTTTATGTAGGTGGCATGTAGGTATGCCCGACTTCGTTTAGCGGGGTCCAGTCACTTGACCTGGGATGTTCAAATGTCCTCTGTGTCATAGTCTGGGACTACTGACTGTGACAAATCCTGCAAGGGGGAGGTACAGCTCCTTGTGGCTTCGATGGGCCCATCCTCCTGGGGAGTAGGAGGGTGAGTCTGGGCATCGCCATCCTGGGGAAGAGGACTAGAGGGAGGAGTAGATGCGAGATCAGAGCCAGTAGGCGGAGCTGTAAATGTGGTTCATCAAAAAGAATTGGGAGAGACAAGCAAGAGAGTCTGTGTGGGGAAGCTTAGCATGCTGGTCTTGGGTATGGGGCCTCCCAGTAGGGGCCTGGAGAGGGCTCGAGGAGGTGTGGAGGAATAAGAGGGGGTGGAATAGGGACACGCTCCACAATCATGCGCAGCTGGCGAGTGGTTTGAAGGGCAACAGCAAGAGCTTTGTTCAACGAGTGCTGGACCAATGAGTCTAAAGGCTCAGCTAACTCCTCCCCTAGTCTAAACTCCTCCTCAGTAAAAGGCTCACCTGAGGAGTGAGATGTATCCATAGCTGAGCAGAGTAAATTTGCCACAAAAGTATAAAGGATGGAGGAGAGGGGGTGCACCATGTACAATAAGGAAGATAGAATGAACCCCAATGCTGTGGATTGTCCAGAAGCCAGCACCTCATGAACACCAGATTGTGGTACCAAAAATGGGAATATCAAAATAGTATAATAGGATTGGATAGTCTGTTTAGACTGTAGGGGATGCCAGCACCAGGCCGAAAGAACCAGGGAACTTGCCCAGTATGGACCGGAAGAGGTGAAAAGGGGAATAGGGGAAGAGTTCCCCTCAAGACCTGGAAAAGGCAGTAGGCCTCGCCTCACCACTCATCCCCGTGGCAGTAGCACTGCTGAGCATGAGAAAATTAGGCACAGGGGTAGACATCGCCACAGACTGAGACACAGCAGAGGAAAGGGTCGATAGTGCGCTGGCAGAGGCGCAGACCAACCGTGCGGTCCCCTCAACTGAAAGGGAAAACCACGCCAGGGCAGAGATGAGGCCACTGAGAAGAAAAAGAGACTCTGTTATGTGTGCCAGATCCCGGAGGGGGAGGAACCAGAAGGCGCTCTGAAGAACTCCACCCATTGCACAAAATCCCAAATACAAGATCTATATTAATTTTCACCATTCATATAAACCATACAATTAGTACAATATGGAAGAGACACTTAAGTGTTGGATGCAGCAGCAAAGAAAGAGGAGGAGTCCTTGTGGGCTGTCCATAATTTAGGGGTGACATCTGATTGATTGATGGACTTCTGGGAAATGTAGTTTGTGTTTGCTGTGTTTTGTATTGGCTGCGGTACGTTTTGCAGTAAAGATAGAAAAGTATAATCTGAACTTCCAGCCCTGACATATAATTCTAGCTGGAGCTCTCTGCTCTTCAGCTGGAGTTCAAGGCCCCCTCTTGGTTATTTTTATTATTGTATTTTGTGGGCTGAAAAATGTTAAAAGAAAGACTCAGAAACATGCTTCTTTTATTTTTGAAAAAAAAACCATGTCTCTGAGTTTCTTTTTAACAATTTTCAGTCCACAAAATGCAGTCATAAAAACTATGTTAAAAGAAAGACTCATTGATATGTTGATTTTATTTTGTTTAATTAAAACTTTATTAAACACTTATAATAATCACTGGTATTAAATATTTCATTGCGATAAATACTGAAATATACATTTGATTATTAATATTTGTGGTTTTTGACCAGAATGATAGATCTATTTTATATATATTTGTACACTCACCCTCTGATAAAGCCAATAGGCCCACATTTTAATTTTGTGATGTTGTGACTCTTTGACAAAGTCAGTAAGTCTGCCTGAGTGTGGCCAGCACCTGCGAGACCAACCACACGCATGCTGTGCCTGTCAGAAGGCCATGTGCAGCATGGGGTTGGCTGCCCACAAGGGGTTGGACACAGGGAGTGGCTGGCTGGGGGTTGGCATTATATATGGTAATACAATAGTACTTTATGTTAAAAAAACAAAAACTAGAAATTCACAGAAAAAAAGCAATGGTTGATGTCATAATTAGCATCTACTAATTAACTGACAAAAAAACAAAGGTTAAAGTAACATTATAGTTAGGTGAAAAATTCAGTGATAAGGTAACTTTTTAAACAAGAAAACAAATGAATTTACCTGTTATAGTTATCTCAAGTAACTATTACTTGTGGCCCAAAGTAGGAAAATCATTTTTTGGCTTGCTTGTAATTTCGGCTCCGTTTGATAAATCATCACAAACCTTTTCATTAAGAGTCTCATCCACCTCAGCTCCTTCCTGGAAAGTTTTGGGGTGATCTGTGTAGCAGGGACTGAGAAAAAAGGGGGTCTCAAAACACATTTTTCACATTTATTTTTCCCTAGGCAATTCCAATCACAATACCGCTGAGAGTAATTATGCCAAATTTGACAGAATGCTAGATCTTGGTCCAGAAAGTGTGCTTTTTTGTGATTTGGTGTATATACATTCAGTCTTTTTTGAGAAATTAAAGCTAAAAAAACTTCGCATATTTAATGCTGCAGAGGATCTGTGGGGCCAGCAGATCTTACAATGCGATCCGATAAGCTGCCATCTCATTAACAAAGATGTGGCAGCAGCTATCTTAGAACTTGTGGACTGAGTCCCCAAACTTGAAAAAAAGAATGAAAAAAGATATAAGGGGGCAGGATAGAGATACCCTGCCTCCTTGGTCTGGTGACCTGAGGACAAACACATAATTTCTAAAAACATTTTACAGCAAATTCACAGAGCATATGCGTCCAAATAATAATAAAATAAAGCACAGGTGGGCCAGGACCCGAGTGGAATATGTATGAAACTCCTGTTTTGCGAATCTCAAATTGCAATATTTTGCGATTTGCAGTTTGAGATTCGCAAATCGGGATATATATAAAAATCGCTAATGTTTAGCGATTTCTTAAAATTCGCTAAAAAGTCTCAGAAACATGATTTGCGATTCCTTAATTGCGAAATTCGCAAATTAAGAAATCGCAAAAGCAGGAATCTGCCATACAGGTGCAGCCTGAGGACATCACAACCAGGAAGTGGGAGTGATTTGCTGCACCTGCTTACCTGAGCAACACCCAGAGGCTGTTTGGAGAGTGTGAGGAGTCAGCCCAGGAGAGAACAAACCCCAATGGAGTCCCAGAAGCAACATGAGGGCAAGGAGGCTGAGAAGAGAAAGAGGAAACACAAATTCTCTGACAAGGAGAAGGAGTTCCTCATAGAGGAGATGGTTTGCAGCCATGAGCTCCTCTTTGGCAAAAAAGGCACTGAGAGTCCCAGAAGCAAGAAAAAGAAAGATCTGGCTGGACATACACGAGAAAGTGAATGCTGTAGGTGTAACACATCGCACTGTCGAAGAATTGCGCAAGCGATGGTACGACATGCGGCAAAGGTCTAAGGAGAGGGTGGCAGCCAGACTCAAGGATGCAAACAAGACCGGGGAGGACCATCCACATCAGCAGAGCCAACACCCCACGAGGAGCTTTTGGAGTCCACCCTCCTGCCTGAGAGCGTCGGTGGTGTGGCTGACATTGACAGCTCCGACCCTGCATCCATCAGCCAAGGTAAGATGCATGCAAAATAAATCTGCCCTTATCCCCATCCCATGCACACTTCCCCAAATGCGCAAAATATACACAACAAATGTCATTCCAGTCCAAGTCTTACAGCACACCCAGCAATGCATCATGGAAGTTGTAGTAATATGTATGACAGTGTGTCCATGACACATAGGAAATCAAATGCAACATGTGGGTTGGTGATAAGGGAATAACACAGTGTCAGAAGTTAGCCAAGACAAACTGTAGAAACTTTATTGAGTGCAAATTGCAGACAATGACACAAACTCATGTATTCCCCTTTACATCCACAGCACAATCCAGGGCACTTGATGACAGTGCAGAGGGAGATGACAATGAACATCCTGAGGACCAGCATGATGATGGGGACTCTAGTGAGGATACAGAGCACACAACAATCATGCGCAGGAAGCGCACACATGTGCCCCCACTGCCTCCATTGGAGGATGACATACAGCCCACAGGGGAGGACAGTGACAGAAGAGAGGAAAGTCAGGGTGTGTCACACATGCGGAGTCAGGAAACACCAAGGATGAGCATTCCAGCACTGGACAGACGCAGGTCAAGGCCCAGGAGCAGCACTGCCACTGATAAGGACAACACCGTATTTTCAGGTCTGGAACACAGCATGCTGCAGGTACAGAGCCTGCAATGTAAATCATTGCGCTCCATCAATAGGTAGCTATGCACTCTGAACAAAAATCAGCGCAACATGGGGGAGGGCATAATGGCCATGGCAGGTGCCATACGTGACCTCTGTAACACCCTGAGGCACAACCAAGACGCCAGTGACAGGGCTGCCCGACATGCCAATGCACGGCTGCACAACTACACTAAGGCCGTGAACCGCCTCTGCACCACCACCAGCAATCTGACACGTTGCAGCATTACCATGCAGTTGGAAATGTCGCAATGCTGTCAGGACATTGCAAGAGGGCTGGAACAGGTCACCAGTGAGGTGGAGCAAATGCAGACGGCCAACTCAGGTGGCACCGCTCTCATGGTCTCTGGCGAGAGTGAGGAGACCTCAAGTAGGAGTAGCATCACACCTACATTGCCTGGAGCAAGAAGGCGCAGTTCCAGACAGGGTGCAGGACCTAGGAACACCACGGAGGGCACTCAGCCTGGATCCCAAACAGCACCAATGCGTCATCGAAGGAGGTGAACTGTTCAGTGACAATTTTGCATCAATGGGTGATGCAACCCAGCAATGCATATTGAACACTTGCTTGTGAAGTACCTGCACTGTGTGCATAACATGTGCTGGGTACAGCAACAATGAATGCTTTAGAAGTGTGAATAAACACAGCACACATTTTATGGCTCATGTCATCATTACTCACCTAGAAGTAGTTTTGTGTGATCTCAGTCCGTCTCTGACGTCCAGCAGCTGCCCCGACTCCTGATGCTGGTCTGCCAGAGTGAGCAGGGCAATCGTCATCCGATGTGTCTGTATCGGTCACATCAATTGTGGTGCCTTTCCTCATAGCCATGTTATTTAGCATTGCACAGCTTGCCACGATTTTACAGCAGGTCTCAGGGCTGTATTGCAGTGCACCTCCACTTTTATGCAGGCACCAGAACCGGCTCTTTAGGATTCCAAACTTACGCTCAATGACGCAGCGTGTAGATCTGTGTGCCCTGTTGTATCTCCTCTCACTTGCATTGGCTGGATCCAGGTACGGGGTCAGGATGAAGTCCCGCACTGCATAGGCACTGTCACCTGCAGGGATAGACACAATAGGTAAGTCAATTTCCCCCCCCCCTCCGGAGATGTAGTGGATGTATGGATGTGTGCCATGTATTTACCTAGCAGGTATCCCTCCCCAAACTCTCCAGCACTCAGACGTCTGTGGATTCCACTGTGTCTAAAGATGAAAGAGTCATGTGTACTGCCAGGGTATTTGGGTACAATGTCATTGATGATATACTTAGCATTGCACACAATCTGTATATTCAGGGAATGGTAGCATTTACGGTTTCTGTAGACATATTCAGTTGCTGATGGGGGTGTGATGGCCACATGGGTCCCATCGATGCAGCCAATGACGTGGGGGAAACGTGCAATCTGGTAAAAGTCAAGTTTTGTTTGCTGTAATGCCTGTTGGGTGTTGGGGAAGTATATGCGATGTGATAGCCTCTGTAGCATTGCATCTAGAAAGGCATGGAAAAAGCACGAAAGGGCACTCTGTGACACCCCGCCAACCTCCGCTATGACCCCTTGAAAACTCCCTGAAGCCAGGAGGTGCAGGGAGCACAGGACCTCCACATGTGTGGGAATTGTTTGTGTCCTGCGTGTAGGGTGTTCCAAACAGGGTTTCAGCTCCTCAATCAGGTCAAATAGGGTCTGTGGGTGCAGCCTGTACTTGTCATGGATGTCCTCTTCAGTCTGCTGGAACAGAGTGATCCGCAGCCTGAAGATACGTTCCTGTCTCATTCTCCTCTGTGCAAGAGCCCGAATACGCAGCCTCCTGGCTATCACAAACAGTGCTGCCATTGTGGAAGGATCTGTTGCATTGTGGGGTGGTTTAAGTACCTTGCACCTGGTTACCACCTGCATGCACTTGGTGTTAATTGCGATTTCTTATTTTGCGAATTTCAATATTTCGCAATTAGCGATTTTTTCATACATGTCCTTGCGATTTCTTAGTTTGCGATATCCTTTTTGCGATTTTCGCAAATTGAGAATATCGCAATTTAGGAATTCGCAAGGATATTCGCAAATTTTGGGTTTCGCAGACTAAGAAATCGCAAATTTTGCGATTTCTAATTTGCACTGGGAATGTGTGTCATACATATGAAATAGCGATTTTTTATTCGCAAACGCTGTTTTTTGCGATTCGCAGCGTTTGCGAATAAAATTTTGCTTCATACATATGCCCCTGAGAGGGTGGCAATATTTATTTAGCAAATGAGGGGGTTCAGCCCCCCTTCCCAAGCCTCATCTAGGCTCTGAGGATATTATGGCCCATTTCAATAATGAAGTCCTGAAGATCATATGCACAGCATTACAAATTGATCAAAGGCTACATTGCAGTATCTACCTGAAGCCTTTGGTATAGAGGATGGATTAATGTGCTAAATTGGAGGAATATGTGTATAGATTACAGAGGTTTTTGAAAAAATATCATAAGATATGGGATATGTGGTGGAATTACCAACTGAGAATTTGCATGAATGTACCTTGAATTGTTATAAATCATTTAACTAATGGTATGGTTGATGATGTCTAGATGGGGATTATGTGTTGCACACTATAGTGTATCTTTTGATATCAAATCAAAAAATAGTGTTGTAAAAAAATAAATACATTAATTAACAAACTTATTAAATGAATTACAATTGATTGTTGAAGCCAGGAATCAAAATGTTTATTTGATCGTGTTACAGGATTTCGGATTACCCTGGTCTTTTTGCTTTTTTGACCTCCTGTTTTTTACCTTCTTTTTGTTGGTTTTGGGACTCTGTGCACTCTACCACTGCTATTCAATGCTAAAGTGCATATGCTGTCCATGTAAATTGTATTTATGGATTGGTGATCCCATAATTTGCTTAGTTTACTACTAAGGCCATAGTACAGTGTTCAGTGAGTGCCCAGGGCCTCTAAATAAATCAAATGCTACTAGTTTGCCTGCAGCACTTGTTGTGCCACCCACACAAGTAGCTTTTCAATGGTGTCTCATACCTGCCACTGTAGTGTCTGCGTGTAGTTTGTACTGCCATGTCGATCTGACAAGTGCCTCCACTTTTAGGCCCTTCCCTTTTCTTACATCTAAGTCACCCCTCGGCTAAGCTCAAGGTAGCAGCAGGTGCAGGGTGCAGTGTATCACCATACCAAGCTAGCTTGCCAGTAGGAGCCGATAGAAAAATTGAGTTTAGTGTGTCTGAACTCAGGAGTTAAAAATACATATTTTAGTAAAGATGATTTTTGTATTATGTGTTTAAAAATTGCACTTTTAGACAGTGTGCAAATTCTTGCTTAACCATCCTGTGTGCCTCTGCCTTTTATTTATTCTCTGTCTGGTTTTAGAGTGACAGGAGTAGTGGGTGTGCATTCACGCTAGACATACACATGAGAATGCGGGGGTTGAGGTGTGTCCTGCCTTTCCTGGGTGACTCATAGCCAGGCAGAATAGATCTGGCAGCATTTAGAGTAGTGGGAGGAGTTGTCACTTGCACCTGAATGGATGGTGGCTGCCTCACACAAAGCTGTCTCCACCTCCTGTGGTGAACCTGGCATAAGCCAGGCTGAACTGGTTTGTGTGTGCCAGAGGAACTTTGGGCCCGATTCACAAAAGTAATCTGAGACAAAATCCTAACTTTACGACTTTCGGTATTCACAAAGGGCATTTAGGAGTAGTAAAGTTAGGATTTTTTCTCAGTTAAACTTACGTTTTGGTCTTAAGTTAAGACCAAAACTTAAGTTTTGGCAGCAGAGGAGAGGAGGAGTGGTAGAACACTCCTTAGTGCGCAATAACTGTTTGGTTGGCCCTCTCGGTCCACCCAAAACAGTTAACATGCCCACCCCTCTAGCCCCTGGCTGAGCCCCGTGTCATGGCACTCAGACCAATCGCAGCACTGCATTGCAGCATTGTGATTGGCTGCAGGGGACGTGGGAGTCCTGGTGCTTCCTGGTTCTTGTTTCTCAAAGGAAGAGGACGCAAGAGATGCGGCAGTGGCCAGAAGCCGGCCAGCTGGGACGTAAGTATTTTGTAACCCAGAAGGAAAGTTATTGCCAGGAGAAGGGAACCACTGGTTTCGTTGTGACTGGAGACTAGTAGTCCAGTTACAACTAGACTTTTGCTGAATCTATCTGGACATTGAGGGACATGACCACTGTGCCTACAGTCATCCCACCAGGACTGTGGACCGAGTACTAGCCCCAGGAAGACCACTGTCAACCACACAGCATCCTACAGCACCTTCAGCTTCTTGTATCCCTTGCATCAGGCCCTCTCCTTAGAAGTTAAGTGCAAGTTGCCATTAACATTGGCACTGTACTGGAGACTGCTTTCTTTCCAAGATAACTATTTCTTGGGACATTGTTAGTCCCCCTGTCCTGCTTCCTGCTGCAGGTGGTCACCCAGAGTAACCCAAAGTGACCGCATTCACCTAGATGTAACTTTTCTTGAATTCGTAGCATCTGGCAATGCTTGTTCACAGTTGAGTGAAACGTTGGGATTTATTGTTCCTTTAATTATTTAAGGACTGTGTCTGCAGTGCCCTGCTCGAGGGAAAGTTGTTCCTAAGCCCAAGATGAAGAAGAGACTCTAAGAGTCAATGATTGGCTGACTTCTGCTCTCACAGTAAAAATGATAATTGAGAGTTTTTACTGTCAGAACATGTAAAACACAAGTTCTAGTTTTTAATATACTGCACAATGCCTTAGCATTCGATGGGCCTGCTTTAGGGCTGACTTGTATATATTAATAAGGGATTTTGGGGTTTTGCCATTGCTTTAAATGGTAAAGTTGAGTTATCAGTTTAGAACTGCCAGCCAGCAATGGCAGGCTGTGAGTCCTTTTCTTGTCTTGTCATGCTTGTGGTGGCACAATTTGTGCTGCAGTCTACGAGATACACTTTAACTTACAGGCCCTAGGTTCTCCAGGTGCCAGATAGTAGGGACTTACAAGAAAGTTAACTTATGCCAATTGGGTAGAAGCCAAAAACATATACACTTTTAAAGGGTCAGAGTACATGCACAGAGTCCTGATCAGCTGGGTTCAAGGCATTGCAGAGTGATTACACCCCTGCGTAGTGGTCAAAATCGGGTCATAAGTGGGGTGAACCTGCAAAAAAGCCTGTTTTCTAACACAACCCCCCAGCTAATAAATCCAGGTGATTTTTACCAGACTTTTGGTAGTTCTCCTTGACTATTCTGTAAGGAGGATGGGGGAAACTGGCTGACCTTTGCAGGACCTTTACAGCCTTACATTCTCTAACTAGAGTCACCCCCTCTGTGGAGCTGACCTACCTACACCATAACCGGTCCCAACCTGAATTGGACCTTATCTAGGACTGTGTCTCTGTCAACCTTTCCTCCACCCTCTAATTGTGACTGTGGGGCACAAACCTCATCAACTCCTACCTTAGATAGGGCTACACCTAGCTTACACAGAGGTTACCCAGCACCTGAGCAGCCCCAGCGTGACCAACATGGTCAGGGGCGCTACTATGCTGCTTCCTAGTACAAGGTATGATCCCCATGCTAGGGCTAGTGCTGCCACAAAGGCAAACAACTGGCAGTGGCTACTGACCACTGTCAGAATCCATAACCACACCCTGAGCTCTCCACTGACAGGTGTATGCACTCTCTTAGAGGTAGCTGTGGGGCTCACTCAAGGAGGGACAAGGAGTCACCCACTAGCTTTGGGAGACCTTTTAGCCTCTTGTGTTTCTCAGTGTGGGGACTAGAACCTCAGGTACCAGACACCCGCCTTCCATTACTAATTCACACCCTCCTTCCACTACTCCTTCTGTTAGGTTAGGGTAGATGTCCTGAGTCTGAACTGCAGCCTGGCACTCCAGGACTTCTAGGGCTGACACATAGTTCCCTTTAGGACAGATGGGAACTCACCAGTGGCAGTCTTGTGGCATCTCATACCTGAGTAAGTTGTCCCTGTCCTACCTTTGCCTCTTCCCTGGGGCTTAGGTCCCTTAACTCTATGGACAGAACCTCCAGAATCCTTGGGACTGGTAGAGCCCTGGGCCACCTCCTCATCTGGTTCTACACCAACCTCTAGGAGGTCATTGTCTTGGACACAATCTAGGGAGAGGTTGGGACTGCCGACCTCTCCATGCAGGGTACCAATACCCCCTTCTTCTAGGGACACTAAAGCTATAGGGCGGACTTGCCCTTGGACTGCCTTCACTCTCACTACCTCTCCTGGCAGGTACTAGTCTGGGTCAACTAACTGGTCCACCACTATGGTGTGACTGGTAACCATGTCATTCAGTGCAGTGGTTAGGATCACATTACTTTGACCTGGTGAAAGTGCCTACTAAAAGCCTCTGGGATCACCAGCTTCCCATCTTTTTCATTTTCCCCAATTAAAAGCTAATAGGACCTCCTCACCTGCAGTGTCTTCCTCAAAGGATACACCAGCCACCCCATTGGTAACATTTTTCATTGGGCATGCCATTTCCTGGCTGCTGACGGTCAAACACAACCCCTTCTCAAAGAGTTTCTTCAGTCCTGGGTCCCCGTTACTCTCTTTTCTAGATATGGGATGGGTCTTGACCCCCCCTCCTTATGGTTTTGGAGCTTTTTGAGGAAACCTCTCTAGTAGACTTACCACATACCTCCTTTTCCTTCTGTGGGCCTAATCCCCCTCTCCTGTGATCCTCCCACTGGGACTTCTAAGACACTCTTGCCTAACCCACTAATCTACTATCCTACCCAACTCTCTGGGCTAGATAGCTTTGAATCTACCAGATTCTGGTGTAACTTCTCTGATGAGCAATTTGTCAGGATGTGCTCTTTAACCCCCAGATTATAGAGCCCTTCATTTCTTTGCTCCGGTGAACCTAATGAAGAGTTTATCATTCACCCAATCTTCTTTGATAGGATCAATATAGAATGACAATGCTCTTTTTGGATCCAGGTGATGGATTCTCTCTTCCTCTTTGGAAGGGTCGAACAGAGCGAAGAAGTGGGCAGAATGATATTTGGGCTTATGTGGGAAAGCATCACCACTTTTGGAAGGAAAGAGGTACAGATGCGGAGAACCAGTGTGCCTGGAAAGAAAGTTGTTTATGGAGGATGCACAGAGATGGTCTGAAGCCCGCTAACTCTCCTGGCCGATGTTATGATCACTGGAAACGCCGTTTTGATTGGTAAATATGCACAGAGGGCAAATATGCATATGCTCAAATGGCAGCTCATCAATATCTTTAAAAGTAAATTGAGGTTTTATTGGGGAATAATGAAAGGTTTTGAGGAAAACCTGTGGTGAAGTCCTCTCAGAAAACGAGTTGCAATTGGAGTCTTAAGCAGTGAGGAGCAGAAGAAAGCCGATATGGCTGAAAGATATCCTTTAACAGTGCCCAGACCAAAGCCTTGCTGTGCTAATGATAAAACAAGCAGCAATACCTAAGTGCAGAGAGAGCATTAACATGACAAGCAGTGCACCAAGCCACAAACTTGTCCCAATGGCAGGCGTATACAGTCTTAGTTGAGGGATGCCTGGCTGCCAGAATGACTTTGCAGACCTCCAAAGGAAGGTCAAATACCGTCAGCTATTGCCGCTCAATCTCCATGCATGAAGGCAGAGCGTGCGCATGTTTGTGTGCAGGATCCTACCCTGTTGCAGTGACAGGAGATCCTCCCAAAGGGGCATCCTGATTGGAGGACCAATGCTGATCCTGAGGAGGTTGGGATACTATGCTCTCCATGCTCAATCTGGAGCCACAAGAATGACTTGGGCGCAGTCATTCCTAATCTCTTGAGAACTCTGGGCAGAAGCCAGTTCCTCATACTAGTTATCCTCAAGTTCCTCCATTGTGTCGGGATAATCATAAAGGTCCTCAGATCTGCCCCAATCATATTCCCCACAGGACCTATCAGTAAAAGAAGGCACTGTCTCCGACTCAGAGGGTCGTGTTCTGGTCTGCACCAGAGTCGAGTTTGGGTGACGCCAATGTGGCTCAATATTGGAATCAGGTGTAACGATGGTCCGGCACTGCCAAGGGGCATTGCTGGTGCAGGGAACAGCACCACTGGAACAGTCTCTGGGGAAAGTTGAGGCCTTGTGACCAGAGCCTATCCAGATTCAGGAACGTATCCAAAGGGCCCGACTGGCTCCAAGGGCAAACCCACTGGTGGGAATCCAGGGGTGGCACCTGCCAAACCCATGGATTCCCTAATGAGCGCCAGAGGGGTTGGCCTTCTCAAATATGAGGTGCATGGTCTCATAAAACTCCTTTAGCTGGGCTGGGGTCACTCCAGATCTGGAAAATTCTGGGAGGCATGGAGATTTGTAGCATCGTTCCCCCACCTCATCCTAAAACTTGGATCTGCACAGTGAAGTGGAAGAGCGATTCGACTTCTTGGATTTTTTGTTGGACTTACCTAACTACGAAGTAGAGGGCGATGATGACTGTTGGTAACAGTTTAGCAAGCAGGCCTGGGACCTTCCTCACAAACGGTACTTAGAGCAGTTTGCAATCGACTGACTTCAGGTGGCCAAGAGCTTCAGGGAGCACTCTTGAACCATCTTAGGGTTCATCGCTCGGCAGTCAGTGCAGGCCTTGGAGTCATTGACCAGAGGTAAATCAGGTGATGGTCTGTCATAGACATCTGTTTGTAACAGGATCCACAGAGTTTAAACCCCACAGGTTATTTAGTAGACATCCCTATCGCACACAGGGAGCTTAAGTTTAAAATAAGTTTTTTAAAGTTGCAAACATTGTCCCAAAAAATAGACAGAACTACCCGCTGGCCCGGAAAGACAAGAACTGACGTCACTGTGCTGGGGTGGCGCCTATATAGGCAGCGCACACTTCACTTCCAGCATGGATGATGCTGACACAGAGCAGATCGACAACACCTACCAACATGCAGAGGTAATGCTCCAGATTTTTGGGATCCAGTCTGACCCCTGGGGAAGATAAGGAATCTCTATCAGATATATATGTTCACTTCTCTACAGTAGCAGGAAACACAACATTGTGAAGATTTTTGCTGATCAAGAAAAAATGAAATGTTACCTCCTCGAGCACTCTAATTACTGCCAATTAGGTGATTTGTTAGGCATTATTCTGTGATTTTGCATCCACTAAGTGATGCCCTTTAGCCACTGATTTACCTCCCCTTATAAAAGCAATGGACAACCTACACAGACCACTAATCTAGACAATAATTTTTAGCAAACCCCTACTGACATAATTACTTACCTCCTATTATGCTGAGTAGCATGTGGGGCAGCAATGAAGGACCTCCACTTCTGTCCATCTTGGGCAAGGTTCTAATGGTGCCACAGCTGTGTTCAGGGTCTTCATTTCTGTTTCCACGTTTAGCCTCCAGGTGTTCTTTGTCCTGCCTCTCTTCCAATTTGCATTCTGGTGACCAGTGGAGATCTGTTGTTGTTCTCTTCTGATGGTGTGTCCTATCCATCGCCATCTTTTTCTCATGATGACGGGTGTCTATGCTCTTTTGCTTGCATCTGGTGAGAATTTTATGGTGGGAGATTTTACGATATGTTATGTTATGAGGATTTCTTGAACACACTTATCACCTGAGGGGTATCCAGGTGGTGGAATAGGTGGGTAGGCCAATCGAGCTCCTAGTCAAATAGCCAGGTCTTACGTTTCTTGTGGAATTCGAGAAGGGATGAGAAAGTTCTGATGTGGTGAAGATTGGCAGTGCTGTGGGGAAAGGAGCATCCTCCGGACTTGCTCCTACAGACCCTGGGTATTTGTGTGAGGAAGAGTAAGGCTGAGCACAGTTGACTAGTGGGTTGGTGGAAGTTGAGGCAGTGGTTGAGGTAGCCAGTTGATGTTGTGGAGAGCTTTGTCTGCATGGGTAAGCAGTTTTGATTGGCATCGCTTCTGTATTGGTAGCTAGTGTAGCTCTTTAAGGTGGGGCGTGAAGTGTGCGTCACTGAGGAAGTTGAGGATGAGTCTTACAATGGCATTCAGGGTGTTCTGGAGTCTTTGTAAGAGTTGACTTGTGATACCGGTGTAGAGTGCATTGCTGTAGTCCAGTCTGCTGGAGATGAGGGCTTGAATGACCATGTGTCTGGTGTCGCTGGGGAGCCAGTGGAATATTTTGTGGAGCAGGCGTAGGATGATTAAGCGGGAGGAGGTGAAGGGGTTCACTTGTTTGGCCATTGTGAACATGTTGTCCACGATGATACCGAGGTTTATAGTGTGGTCGTGGGAGTATGGGGCCCAGGTCTGTTGGCCACTAGCAGGAGTCCCATGGAGTGCTCTTGCTGCCGAAGATGAGGACTTCAGTTTCATATGTGTTGAGCTTTAGATAGCTCTGTTCATCCAATTAGCAACGTTGGACATGTAGATGTTGAAGCTGGTTCTGGTGGTGTGTTTGCAGTTGGTGAGGGAGAGGATGAGCTGGATGTTGACCGCATAGGATACAATGCTGATTCCGTGGGATCTTACGACGTGGGCGAATGGTGCCATATAGATGTTACAGAGGGTCTGGTTTAGTGATGATCCAAGAGGGACTCCGCAGATGAGGTTCTTGGGTTTGGAAGTTTATGGCAGGAGCCTGACTCGCTGGGTGCGCTCGGAGAGGAAACAGGTCAGCCAGTTCAGGGAGGGGCCATTTATTCCAGAGTTGTGGAGTCTTGTGATAAGGGTACTGTGGGAGATGGTGTCGAAGGCTGCGGAGAGTATGAGTACTATGAGTGCAGCAGTTTCTCCTTCATCCATGATGGTCCGGATGTTATTGCTGCGATGAGAACGGTTTCTGTGCTGTAGTTATTGCGGAATACAAACTGCGAGATGTCTAGTAGGTGGTTTTGTTGTGGAAGAAATTGGAGAGATTGCCACAGAGGTCTTGCAAAGGGATGATGGAGTTGGTGACTGCTGAGGGGGTGGAGTTGGTGACAGCTGAGGGTTGGAGAATTCTTTGATGATGAAGAGCTTTTTGCAGTTGTTGGAGCTATTTTCCAGTCAGAGAGCTAGGGCTGTTTTTCTTGAGATGGTTCACGGCCAGAAAATGCACAAGATGAATAAATGAATGAAAAGTTTTACAAAACACATAGCTGCTCTGAGGAGTGTCCTTGGCGCTATCCTCACTATCTCCCACCTTGCAAATAAAATTATCATAAAAGCTCTTGTTGAGGGAAGCTATCTGCTGCTGTACGTCAAAGGCTCTCAGTATATGCCAGAGGCTGTCACCGAGGAAACTGTCAAAGACTTTCTCAAACTCAATGAATTTGATGTACAGTTTCCTCTGCCACTCCATTCAAAGCTCTACGATGTTACGTAGAGTAAGGATCTGATCAACACATCCTCTGCCCTTAGTGCAACCCAGTATCTTCTTGTTTGTTTGTCCACACCATAAGAAATCTGTTGTATAATGATTTTCACCAGGATTTTACTCTGGATTTGACAGAAGGATGATTCAACACCAGTTGTTACGGTTGATTAATAGAACCCACACAAGGGGGACAAATTTAAAAGAACTTTATGTTGATTGATCACAGCCAGGTCAGGGTGTCTGAAAACTACTTTCATGTTTGTGTCTGTGAATCACTTTTGAATTATTGTGTTCCATTATTATCGATTAGGTTCTCTTGTCTTTTCCTTATTGTTTTTAATGATTAAGCATGTTTTTGCGAGAGGTCTTGAACTATATGCTAATTGATGTGATTTATCTACTCATGTGATGGAAGCCCTGAAAATAAATCTGAGTTTGATAATTACAGAGATACTTTGAATGTATGTAAAATAGATTTAATACAGATATGATGAAAAATGTCTGCATGTCTGATTGTGAATCAAATTGGCATTAAATATGGTGAATGAAGGCACTGTCTCTATGTTATACTAACTGACCCCTACCCTCATTTGCATTCATTGGGTAAAGCTGCAATATATGTAGGCATGGGTTGGAGCATAGCTCTGAATAATGGTGGTGTTGATGTGTCTGCCTTTTAAACTGGCTGTCCTGAGTATGCTGTTAAGTGGCTTTCACTCAATTAGGCATTTCTCTGCCCCCTTGCTCAGCATTATGGCTACTCCTTCATAATGTTGTTCATCATCACTTCTCAAGTACAGTACCATCTCTCCTGTGGTGGTTTTCATTCTGCCAGATCTGGTCCACCTACTTTCGCTGACATCCAAGATGTGTAGGTTGTAGTGCCTGATCTCAGATGATACTTGAGCAAGCTTTCATGCATCATACTTAGGGGCATATTATCAAGCACGACGTTAACATTATCGCCGCTTTAGCGGCAGAAAACTGCCACTAAAGCGGCGATAATGGGCTTGATAATATGCCGCAGAGAATTCCAATAGAAGCCCATGTTCACACCAGAACATGGACTTCTATGGGAATTCTCAAGGTAATATTATCAAGCCCATTATCGCCGCTAAAGCGGCGATAATGTTAACGCTGTTTCTTGATAATATGCCCCATAGTCCTTATGTTCAAGAATCCGATTCTAATCTTGCACTTGGCTCTCAGAACTTCTGTCATCTTGGCAGTAGTTTCCTTGCGGTTTTCTCTTCTGTCATGCCTACCTCATGCAGAGACTCTGGAAGTCCATTGTATCCACAAGATTAAGTGGTTCTTGCTGCTGTTTCTGTAATAAATGATTTTTATTGGACAAGGTTGTTAGTTTTGTGTCCAAGCTTCAACCTTTAGAACCAGTAGATTTAATTCCGGCTTGGGTGACACTGCCAGGAGACTAAGCTCCCACCAGCATAGCACTCCAGGTCACTGAGGGACGAAAGCTCCTTGCCCACTTCAAGGTGGAGATCCTCCGAGGATTATTGACATGTTAACCTCAATTAATGGGGTCTCACACAGTAGATTTCCTAATCTCAAACAAAAAACTGCAACTGTTTTGGCAAAAAATAAAACTGCCAGGTGTCTCTCACTCCTTCCCTTCTCAGTTATGCATATGTAGACGAAAGAGTTAGGAGACATTTTGAAAATCTGTCAGAGAATCTCTCATGCACAGTACACCTGTACTGAACAGCAAAATCTACAAACACATAGACACACACACTGTGGTATTTTACCCCATGTTGTTATTGAGGGCCTGATTCACAAAGGTAACTTACACTTATGACTAATTAAATGTTTGAGTAAGTTTACTACTTTTCGGCTAGTCACAAAATCCAAGTGAAACTTTACTCCAAAAGTGTAACAGACTAGTCTCCACCAAGGTGAAGGATCTGGGGGCTATTCACAAACTGCAGGGGCAATTCACAAAGGTAAGTTACATTTTTTTTTTCACCTGCAATTTACTTCCTGTAAGTTTGCTACTTTTGGCTATTCACAAAATCACAAAAATGTGAGGTTACTCAAAATTGTTATCTGATCTGGAGATCTCATGGTGCCAGCTGCCTCAAAGGATGATTAATAAAGAGAAGAATCGGAGGAATCTGAGGGAAGGTTATGTATCCACCAGAAGTATGTTTATCAAAAGTAAGTTACTTTGCCTAATGGGGCTGATGTCAAAAGATTGAAAGAAGGATAACGTACTCACTCTGGGCTTGACAGGTTTGCCTCAGAAGAGGGCTTCGATCAAGCACACATCCCTTTATACAATGCAAATCATGAGAGCTGGGCCCTTTTGATCTTTGTTTCAGGTATAAACAGAAGCAGAACTAATATTGATGGCTCCCTTGCATTATGACCAGGAGAAGAGAAAGTGGGATAGCAAGGGATTGTACAATGGTTCTTGTGAGAAGCTGGCCTGGTATATGATGTCCACTAATGTAAGTGGGCACCTTGCACCAGTTCAGACAACCCTTATGGTGATGTAGGAGGTCTCAGACAACCTTAGAAAGCTATCCAAGTTGTCGCAGTGGCAGCATTCAGGCTTAGTCTTGAAGGAGTGTAAAGCAACTTCTTTTGCCAGAATGGAATCTTACAGTATAGATTAAATGAAAAGGAACCACACAAAGTATTTATAAAAATATGTATTTATTATATAACACTGTCTAGAATATTACAGTATCTACTACACGGAGACAGACACAAAGCACACAATACTTAAGCAAATAATTCACAGTAAATAGCACTAATACACAGTGTGCCCCAGGTGGGGACTAAATCATATAGTAAGAAAGTGGCATAAGAACCACGACTCAAGTCAGGGCAATGTCGAGAGGATTTAGAATTGCTTGGGACCCACAGAACCACCCAAGTTAAGTAAATAGGGACCCCACGGAGAGCGTGTGCAGTGTGTGAACACGACTGTGTGCGCCGTAGAAGTCTATGTGCAAGTCATGTTGGAGTTTTAAAGATTAGGGATCCTTCCCTGTGGACCCTGAAGAAACCCAGTGGAAGACAGAAGGTTGGAGGGCCACCCGACCCGTGGATACTGTGGTACCCAAGTTACCTATCCCAGGGAAGCCAGGTGCATAGGTGTGAAGTGGCATCGGAAACCTCTGTCAAACCCAATGGAGGACTTCAGGAAAGTGCCGCTGCTGGAAGAGGAGAAATTGTCCGGAGGAATCCAAACATGTATTCTTGAAGTGGAGTAACTGAAGCAGAGGGGACAGTGTCTCTGTCAATCAGGAGTGACCAAGAGGCTTGGAAGACAGATGCCCTCCGATGTCGGGTGCTGCAGGAAGGATGACGGTGACCTTGACTCTGCAGC
Source organism: Triturus cristatus (assembly GCF_964204655.1). NCBI lineage: Eukaryota > Metazoa > Chordata > Amphibia > Caudata > Salamandridae > Triturus > Triturus cristatus. The sequence goes on from NC_140586.1 coordinate 544,863,043, forward strand.
TGCGAGGACTAGGCGATGCTGAGGACAACCAGGACCTAGATATGAGCTGTCCCATGAAGGATGTCGAGTGCTGAGGAGTCGATGTCCGGCAGGAGCACCAAAAAGCCTTGGCAAATGCCACCCAAGCAGGAAATTAAGAATGTGCACGGTTGGGACCAGCAAGGTCCAGGAGACTCACCACAAGCAGGGGAGTCAGAGCAGGCCCAAACAATCAGGGAAGCCCAAGGAAAACAAAGGTGACCCTCAAGTGGACCCACAGGCCGGAGGCACTGGAGTCGCGAGAGGACCTCAAGCAGCTCACCAAAAGATGCAGGCCACAATGCACATGATGTGGAGTGGCTGAAGATTCTGGTCACTGGAGGTTCTCGACGTTGGGACATCTTGGAGCAATAAGATCTTCTTGCAAAGATGTCAACAAGCTTTTGCAACTGCAAAGGGGACAGGGGTTCGGTTATTGCAACCCCCACAAGAACTAACTTGGTAAGAGGGTAGAACAGGCCTCTGGAGCTGAGGAAAACCACCACCTGGGTTGTAGAGCCCATGGAGTCTGGAGGAGCTCGGTATCTTCAGACCGGTTGTCATTGTTGCAGTGCCTGCAAATGCAGGCCAGTGACTCCTTCACTCCAAGGGAGATTACTTCTGTTGTTCTTGGTGCCTCACAGGCCTTGGATGGTTCCTGTATGATGCACAGGCACAGACGATACAGCAGGCTGGAAGGGAGATGAAGTCAGACCCACACGAAGTCCAGGCTGTAGGAGTGCAGTGGTTTCAGTTCTGAATCTTATCCCAAAACAAATCTAGGAACCTACACCCAGGTAAGCCCTTAGGTACCCTAGGTAAAGGGTTGGAAAGATTCCGGGGACCTTACCAGGGGAGGGTCTGGACAGGGGGGAGGTTACTCCCATGTCCTTTGTCCAGTTTTGTGCCAGAGTGGGAGCCGACGGCTCCAAGGACTGATTTTAACTGGAGTATGCACAGGGCCCCTCATGTAGACTTTCAGGCACTGGCAAGCGCACCCACCCAGGCCTAATACACTAAGTCCAGGATGCCTATTGTTCTGCCTTCCCCTGCTCAAGCTTGGCTCAGAAGAAGGAGGGCAGAAATGTGTCTCTGGTTAACAGCAACCAATTTGTGCTGTCCAGGATTAAAAGGCTGGTACCGGGAACACTGAGAGCCTAACAGAGGGCTCTCCCGGTGCTTTGAATCATACTTACCCCACCGTTTACGGTGTGGGGGTATGATTCCAACATGTTTGATGCCAAATATGATAGGATTCGTTGCAGCAGTTTTCAAGATGATCATTGTGCGATTAGGCGATGCCCCTCTATATATTATATGGCTGCTTCTCTGACAACCCGGGAGAATGGACTCCATAGGCTGCAGGGGTTTCCTGCTCATGCAGGGGCACCCTCTCACTAAGAACCAAGCACCCTGCCCTCAGGATTGTAAAGGACTGCTATAGGGGTGATTTATAGGTTTTAAGTGCAGTGACCCTTAGATATAGTAAACCTATCTCTTTCGCAAGTGGTGCATGCACCAACTTACACAGGCTACAATGGCAGGCCTGTAGTTCCATTTTGAATGGTCTCTCATGGGTGGCATAATACATGCTGCAGCCAATGTGAGACCTCTGGGGTACCTTTCCCTGGGTACCATATACTAGGGACTGACAAGGGTACCATTATTCTATAGCTTAGGGGTACAAGTATGGCTTTCCTCTTATGGAGGTAGGAAGAAAAGAAAATATTTTACCTATCGCCAGAACCTTGAAAAATAATATTATGCCCCACCAGAAGTTGAAAGAAAAGAAAAAAATGTACTCGGCCACAATGCCAGTACAGAGAAACTTTGCAAAACTAAAATAAGCCAAGAAAGCACAGATCTCACAAGCCTTGGTTTGCCCTTCGTTTTAGGGTCAAGCCATCCTGATGATTAAATAATTAAAGCAATTACGAGGCCATGTTAGACTTGCAGTCAAACCTCACAAATTCATTAAGACATGTTGTTTTTTATGGGCTGGGGGAAGTTATGTTTTCACCAGAAATATAATTACCAAAAGTATGTAAATTTGACTTCTTACATACACATCTTACTAATGATTCCTTACCTTATTACTGAGGCCCACACCAATACCTCCATGAGGTGTGGCATTGTGTTTTGCTGGTTAACCAAGGAAATCATGCAACACATCTTTGGCTAATTACCCATCAATGCATGCTTGAAACCTGAGGCAATATTACTTGGCAAAAGTATGCAAGGTTGACCATGTAGTCATCGGTCCTTGCTGCCTCAACTACTTATACTAAAGCTCATCTCACATGCCCACTAGAGCCAAGAGTTGCACATTTATGTCCCTGCTGGAAGGCACTGTACCGGCAAGAAACATTATCTAGACATGCTCCTGATAGGTGCAGATGAACTCATTTCTTACCTCTGGTAATGCCTTTTCTGAAAGAGACTCTATCTAACAGCAGATTCCTCACTTTGTGAATTTCTCCAGGCACCAGACTAGAACTAGAAACTTTCCAGAAATTCCCTCATGCATCGACAGGTGGCATCATGTGATTCTAAGTTCGATCCATCTGCTTGGATATGATGTTGGGGCCCTCAATAAATTCCACTCTGTGCATTGATGTCAGTTTCCTTCAGATCTCTGTCCACGCTGTCAAATGTAGAGCTATGGAAATAAAATTTGCAATCTTATAAAAGGACACTATGAGTCCCTTGCATAGAATGGGGAGGAGGGTGGGTCAGTGAGGAATCTGCGGTTGGACAGAGTCTCTAGCAGCAAAGGTAAATAACTTTTTCTTCTGATCGAGGCTCCTAACCGCAGATTACTTACCTTGTGAATAGATACCAAATTAGTACACCTCCTTTGGTGGTGCCTCTGCAGAATGACTAAGACCAGGAAATATTGTAAGACAGATTGGGTGAAGTGCTTGTCCTGCCGGATCTGGCTATCCAGGCAGTAATGCTTTGTGAACATGTGGAGGGATGTCCATCTAGTGGCCTGGCAAATGTCCATGACTGGCACACTGTGCACCAGCGGAGTGGTCGTAGGCTTTGCTCTTGTGGAATGTGTGTGCCAGGCTTTTGAGGGCTGCTTCTTGGTTAGTCCATAGCAAGTCTTGATACATAACATAATCCAACTTGAGATGGTCCTCTTTTGCACCATTTTGCCTTTCTTAGCCCCAGAGAAACCCAGAAAAGTTGTGTCAGTAGTCTTTAGTTTGGCCCACATAGAAGCTAAGTTGCCATGTGATGTCAAGATGAAGTCGTCAAGTTGATGAAGTCGTCCTTCCTCTTTTGAGGGATGAGTTGGTGCATAATTTGTCCGGAAACAAAGATGGATATGGAGGGGCCACGGACAATGCTTGAGGCTCACTCACTTGCCTGGCCAATGAGGAATTCTGTCTTAATAGTAAGAAGACGAAGAGAACAACTGGCAATGGGCTTGAAAGGAGTGCACATCAAGTAGGTGAGTACCAAGTTAAGGTACCAGTGCAGCATGACAAATGGAGTGGGCGGGAACTTATGGCCCATGCCCTTTATAAAAGGCCTCACAATAGGTGAAGAGGAATGGTTAGTCTCAGCTAAACACAAAAAGAATGAAAGGGCCTAAATGTAACCTTTACCTATTGCCACATCAAGGCCCTACTGGGCCATAGACAAACAGAACAGGAAAATATCCGATAATGGCGAATTTAAGGGTTGTATATTTTGGGAAAAGCACCAGACAAGAAACTTCTTCCAGGGTACTGCATAAATCACTTTGGGATGCTTGGTTGCTAAAATGACACCAACAACTTTGGAAGGAAGATCAAAAGCAATCGACCATCGCAACTCAATCGCTACAGGTGTAAATTGTGCATTCTCAGGTGAAAGACCCAACCCTTCTGCTGCGACAGGAGGTTCACCCTAAAGTGCAGACAGATTGAAGGACATTTGCTCCTGGCCAGAAGTTTGATACCATACTCACATGGACCCGTTGGGGGCTAGCAGAATGACTTGAGCAGGAGACGATGGGACAGAAATGCATATATAAACCCGACCCCAGTTCTGGCAAAAGGTGTCCCTGATGGAGGACTGTCCTGCGAATCCCAACATGCAAAGGTTTCAACACTGCATGTTCTCTCTGCTGGCAAATAGATCGAGACAGGGTTCTCCCCATTTCTGGAAGTTGCCCTTTGGCACCTCCAAATGTAATCGCCATTCGTGATCTGCTAAGCAATGTCAGTTGAGTTCATCTGCCCTGGCGTTTAAATATCCTGCCAGGTGCTGGGTGGTAAGTGAAATGCCTGAGCTTTCAGCTGGTTCCAGAGTCACAGAGACTCCTGGAACAGAACCCATGACCCAAACCATCCTCCTTGTTGCATTACCATATGTTGGTCATGTTGTCCTTAAATATCTTTGATGGTTGGGGGATGCTTTCAGTGCCAAGTGAATTGCTCACAACACTAGGAAGGTGATGTGGAGGTGAGCCTCTGCCGAAGATCTGGGTCTTCTGATATCCACCTCTTCCAGATGACCTCCTCAACCCAGCAACAAAGCTTCTGTCATGACTTTTAGCTCTGGGTGGGCTAGGAAGAGGGATTTGCCATTGATCCAATTGCTTTTGCGCAGCCACCACTGCAGGTTTTTTTTTTAATTCTCCTCGGACACCAGAATGGAGCCTGAGGGATTGTCTTGGTGCTGAGCCCACTGCAGAGCCCACATGTGCCACCTGGAGTGGTCCACAAGGAGGATGCAGGAGGGGAAGAGGTCCAGAAGCCTCAGAGCCTTTCTTACTGAGAACCAGGTCATAGGTTGAACCATCTGGATCATAGCCCGAATGTCATGAACTCATTGAGGAGGTGAGCTACTTCAGAAAATTCATATGTCCAGGATTGCTCCAATGAAGGAACATCTTTGTGAAGGAGTCAGGTATGACATTGGCTTGTTGATGGAGAAATCCAACAATGTCAACGGGTCGTCTGTCATTTGGAGGCGACTTATGACTGTTTGAGGTGAGCCCGTCTTCAGCAACCAGTCATCGAGGTATGGGAAGACAGGTACTTTCAGCCTCTGCAGATGAGCTACGACAATCACCATCACATTTCTGAACACCTGAGGTGCATTGGTAAGGCCAAAACAGAGCACAGAAAATGCCAGGGGCCTACCTGAAACCGCAGTTAATGTCTGTGTGACTGCAGGACAGGAATGTCAAAGTATGCCTCTGCAAGTTCAGCGCTACCATCCTGTTTCCTGGATATAGGGCAGGCAGAAATTAGGCCAGGGTGAGCATTTTAAAACTGTTCTTCTGGAGGAAGAAGTTCAGAGGGTGAAAGTCTAGGATGGGACAAAGACCTCCAACCTTTTTTTGGCACCAGGAAATAACAGAAGTAACAGCCAGTCCCGTTCTCTGATACCTGCCCCCTCTCTATGGCTCCCTTGACCAATAGAGCTTGAACTTCTCCTTGGAGTATGGACAAGTGGTCTCCAGGAGATGTGAAAGGAGGGGTGCGGAATAACGGTGGTCCACACTCTGCAGCACCCATTGGTCCAATGTGATGCTCCTCCACCCAGGGCGGTGAATGGTGATGCAACTTATTCCTGGGCGATCGTGTGGATGACGTAAAGGGTTCATGAGGGAGGGGAGGTTGGGGTTTGGGTAGAACATTGCCTATGGGGTTCTGGACCCTGGCAGCCTGATTTCTTCCTCTACTTCAAAAGGACTGAGAGGCCTATTGTTGTTGAGGCACATTCTGGCGTTGCATCTGACGGTATCCCTTTCTATAGCCTCAAAAGGGGCAAAATTGTTGGTGGAGCTGGTGCACTGGCGGAGCAAACTCAAGAGCATGAGCCATTGCCTTGCTGTCCTTTTAACGCACTACAGCTGAATCCACCTTGTCTCCAAAGAGAGGGGTCCCATCAAAGGACATTTCTATCAGAGACTGCTAGACAGTGCTGGAGAATCCTGTGGAGCGGACCCAAGCGTGGTTCATAAGCACCATGCTGGTGTCAACTTGTCTAACCAGGCAGTCAATAGGGTCCAGGTCCAATCCAATGGAGTACTTTGCAACATCTTGGCCATCTTGAATAAGATTTTGTAGGATTGGCTGACATCTTCTGGGGTGGTTTGCAAGATGTCCACCACCTTGTCCCACAGCACGTGTGAGTATCTTCCAAGGACAAAGCTAATGTTGACTGACCTTAGTGTAAGGAAGGCTGACTCAGGAGAACATATTTTTTGCAATGGTCTCCATATGTTTCCACTCTCGATCTAGCATGGTGGTCGGAAACTGATGGGATTAATTGGCTGGTGGAGGTTTGCACCACTGGGCTTTCAGAAGAGGGGTGTCGCAGGAGAAAGGCAGGGTCCCCTGGTGCAAACCTGTGCAACCTGCCTGTTGACTGGAGGTCAAGATCCTGGTTTTCACCAGGTACCAAACAGTGTGTCTGTCAATGCCTCAGTGAATGGTAGGACGGCTGCTGCTTGGTTTGGTCTAGGTGGTACACCTCAGAAAAAAGATTAGTAAGTCAAGAGGAGAGTCAAATCCAAAACTTCAGCTAGTCTCCTGTTCTCAGTAGCAAAAGAGGCACACTGCTCAGTAGCTGGAGCAGAAGGGCAAGTGGAGGCCAGCATCAGACAAATTGTCTATGCTGCTATAATCCTGCAAGTCATAAAACAGGTTTTCATTGCCTTTGAGTGGCGATTGATCATCGTCATATTCATGTATGTGGTGTAGAAGGGACTCTGGATTAGACATTTGGTAAGGACAGATTTGGTGTGACATCAGTGGAGTTTGCTGAGTTCGCTTCCGATTTGGAAAGGACTATCGCCTCCCCTCTGGCATCAGCGATGTCAGTTTCGACTTTAATGGTAGGGTTTATGATGTTGGCTGTGGTGAAACAAAAGGTGTAGGATGTGGTGTAGAGCCCAAAGCTGGAACTGAGCTCGGAGCAAGGTCAGGTGGCACAGTCAGGGGCGAATCCACTGGCAGTAGACAGACTGGTGGCCAGCTCAGATCCTTAGGGTCTGGAGGTGTTCCAGAGTTAGGTAGTCAGGTAACAAACATTCTGTCCATCGCCTCTCGGAATTTCATGATTTGTTGTGGCACGTTGCATGGCCAGGGGAGTCAGAGCACAATGGAACCAAGGTCAGAAATGGATCCAGGGTCAGAGACTGAGTTTGCAGGCTAGAGGTACCCAACACATCATTTGACTCAGTATTTGTGGGAGTAGCGGGATGAAGTGCAGTCGTGTTTGGACCGCTTGTAATTCATAGATTTCTTGGACTTACCTGAAGACCAGGGCTTCTATGAAGACTGGTAAAAGAGCAGTCTCTGGAGTGTCACCACACCCATGCTGTTGACTTTGACAGAGACTATCTTGTTTTTGACTTTTTGGGTGTTCTGCAATATAGAGCTTAGCTTTGCAGTCTCAGATGGCTTTCCTGTTCAACTTCTTGCATTGATCCCAGGATGCCAAGCCGTGCTTGAACCAAACACACCAGAGAGACCTTGTATGGGTCTGTCTCTGACATCTGTTTATGGCAATCCTTGCTCTTTTTTAACCTTGTCATTTTAGGTAGAGATATGTCCTTGACACACTGAAGAATTTGAAGAAAAAAATCACAGTCAGAAATCTGGCAGAGCGAGGGATCGAACTCTGGATTTGTGTTGGAAGGCGCAAAAAGAAATGAACTGATTTCAGTGCACGGAGGAAACGTGAATATTGTGGCCCTGATGGCATATCCAGGGCAGGATGGACCGCACATGGAACCACATGACACCACCTTCTGGCGGGTGGGGAAGTGGCTATGAAAATCTTCTGGATCCATTCTAGTGCCTGGAGAAATTCACAAGGTGAGGAATCTGCTGTTAGAAGCTTATATCAGAAGGTTGCCTTTACTGGGTTTGGACTACCCAGCAATAGCTTAAGAACATCCAATGTGATGATGATGCTGTCTGATTGAGGAGGCTAGACCCAGCAAGTGAGCTGTATCTCTGCTGTTTATTAGGCATTCCAGGAATGAGTTAGCCTTTCCTCTGACTAGCCATTGAAGGGCTTGTGTACTAGCATGACTTAGACATCTCCAGTGAAGCTAGTCGAACAATGCCTAGTTTGTTGGCACACTGTGACATCCATAAAACAAATACTGGGCACACGTAATGGATAAACAATTGATACAATGATGAACAAATATTTCGAAGTCGACACCGGTGGTTCTGTTAGAGCAGTTTATGTCAGAGATATTCGTAAGAAAAACAACAACGCCAGCCGACACATGTTTCGTCAGGTCAATGCCTGTGACTCTTCAGGGCTGGAAATAATGTAATGTAATACAATCATGATGTGAGAAAATGAATAAAACATCTTGAAGTGGTGTAGTAACATCACACAAACCCTAATAACAGTGGAAACCCTTAAAAGACCTGTTATATGAGAGAACAAAAGAGATGGGAGGGGAAGAGAAGGGAGAAGGAAGGTTTTTTTTTTCTAGTAAATTACAGTAGAGTGTACATACAAGTTAACGGTGGAGATAACAGTGAAGAAAATCCTCTCGACGAAAGAAGGTCTCCAATCGGTAAATTAGACATGTAGCGCGTACAGCAGTGTGCACCAATAACAGAGAACGAGAGGTGGGCGTGGAAAATGAAAGGAAAAACACAAGATAGTGCCCGCGCAATGTAGACAAGTGACGTTAAAATCACGAATGCGGAGCAAAAGGTTTGGAAAAACGAAACAAATAAAAGTGTTCCGCATGAACGGAGTGGCAATCATTACAAACATTATGAAAGCTCTTGCCGTAAGTGGCCTCCATAAATAGCACAGCACAAATAGCAATAGGAATATAAGAGTAAATGGGAAAAACAATGTATACCATGTATTACTACATACACAATTGAGCTGCGTGCATTTACAATGGTGAGCGATATTCGAAATTGAAAGGCGATAGCAAGAAAAGAGGTGCGAGTGGAGAGCTAGCAGGGCAGGGGCCTGAAATGAAGACAAAGTGAAGAAACATGCACGACAGTGACTGACGTGAAGAGCCAAAAACGCGGTAAACAGTACCTGAAAAAACGTTATGCGTCATTCTAAAATGGGAGAGGAAAATAAAAAACCGTACTCAATAATGATATAAAGGGGCAAACGGTGGGCAGAGAACAAGGACAAAGTAAAGGCAAAAGGTAACGTTCTCAAAATGTCAAACTCACAGGTGAACCGGTGATAATTCCGACCCGGTGAACGGGTATGCATGTGAGCCAGTGGTTAGTAAGGTAGAAACCTGGCATACACGGGCGGGTGCATCCGTGCGATGGCGGGGCCTATATGGGAGTACAAGTAACCAGGTTAGAATACTGGTATAGCAAGTGGGAAACTACAACTAAAAGAAAAACGCGGGTAGCATGCGTGCCATACCTGTAGGTGCAGGAGCCAGCCTGTGCTCGTCTCGATCTAACAAAGGGGAGACCGAGTGGCAAACGGGAAGTGGTTTAAATCCTGTATGGTGCCGAGCAACTAGAATGCTGACTGTACTAACAGAAACTGTGTGCAGGAAGTGATGCAAAAAATGGAAAGTGAAGGTGATGTGTAAGAAGTAGGTAGGAGGAAGCAACCAAACGAAACCAATCCAAGACACATAGAGCATAATAAATACACAATGGTAGTGAAATATGGCTAGAATCCGACTTTACAATCTAGTAGTCGGCATGGAAAGAAAAAATACAAATATACTGGACATAGAATATATCGTGTACAGATACAGACCCCAAATTAGAAAAAGGGAAATATTTAACCTATACATAATTAAGAAAGACAACAAAAGAGTGAGTGACATGTGTCACCAAAATCAGCAGGTTATCAACAAATAATACAAAAGTACTCCTACATTGAAGGCCAGGTTGCATGGAAGAACATGGATCAAGAATAGCCGGGAGTACTCAAACATTAAGGGCAATATAACGTGAATGAACATATATCAAGAATAACGGGCAGTTAGCAGGTTCTCAACAAATAACACATAAGTACTCCTACATTGAGGGCAATGTTGCGTGGATAAACATGAATCAAGCATAGCCGGACGTACTCAAACATAGAGGGCAATAACGTGAATGAACAAAATTCAAGAATAACGGGCAATAAGTAATAATAACACCAATCACGAATACAAAATTAAGAATATCAGAATAAGATCTAAGCGAGAACAGGAAGATGATTGACATATACAACACACTTCTTGAGAATGTCAAAACCTGTGATCAATAAGAGGGCTAATGGAATGATAAAGAACATGAAAAACATAAAATTACAGGAAGGAGAGAAAAATGAGCTGCACCTAGAAGACTAGAATGGGCAAGGGAGATGAATCTGAAGAAAACCCATTACTGATAGTCCTTACTAGTGTGCAAAAGGGGCTGTAAGGGGCCGGATGGAATGCCTAAGAGCCCAAAAAGTATTGTAATTCATGGTCGGTGTTCTGGCCATGCCTCATGGTGTGTAGGCACATAATCCAAGTTGCCTCGAGTCGTCTCAGTCTCAGTTCACGGTTTCCCCCCCTTATGTTGGGTGGGGTCACGTCAATTCCAAAAAAGGAGAATTTTTGGTGAGTGCCCTGGGATGGGCACGATGCCACATGTATTGCCATGGGGTAGCGAGTGTCTTGTTGGTGTATTGCTCTGGCATGTTCACCAATGCGGTCCTTGAGTGCCCTGATGGTGCTGCCCACATACTGGCTCTGGCAGGTGCACTCAAGTACGTACTCTACGAATATGGTGTTACAGTTTATATTCATCTTGATTTCGTAGCGATGTTTGTGGTAGCTCTTGAATTCCTTAATTCCATTCTGTGCCCATTTGCAAACTCCACAACAACCACATTTGTGAAACCCTTTGGAGTGAGATGTGAGCCAGGTAGTGGTGTTCGTAGAATGTGGAACAGTGGGACTCAGTCTATTTCTCAGAGTCCTACCGCGCCTGTACGTAATGAGGGGCTTGGTGGTGATGTTTCCACTTAATGCTTTGTCAGCTAGTAGGCTATTCCAATGTTTCATGAAGCTCTTTCTGATCACTGTACTAAGATCATTGTAATCAATTATGAGTCTGGTTTGCATGATTTGTGGTGCCTTGCGTGTGTTGGGTCAGAGTGTGATGTCTCTGTTCAAATTCTTTATTCTGGTTGTGGCCTTGTTGATCGTTCTTGGTTTGTAGCCTCGTTTGAGGAATCTGTCCTCCATGTCTGTCATGCAGTTGATGAATTCAGTTTCCTCACTACAGTTCCTACGTGCCCTGACGAGTTCCCCGTAGGGGATGGACTCTATCTGATGTGTAGGGTGGGAACTGTCCGCATGAAGAATCGCATTGCAGGAGGTCTCTTTACGGAATAGTCTGCTATGTAAAGAATTATCTTTAACATAGAGTTCTAAGTCAAGGAATGTAATGCTGGATGTACTCTGACTACATGTAAATTTCATATCCATGTCATTGGTGTTGAGGTGGTTACAGAATTCATCAAGCTCTCCTTGTGTGCCGGACCATAGGAGAAGACAATCGTCGATGTATCGACCCCAGTAAACGATAGAATTGGTCCATCGGGCACCTTTCATGCCCCAGATCCAGATTGCCTCTAATAAGCCCATATAGAGGTTGGCAAAAGAAGGTGAAAACCTTGAGCCCATGGCTACACCTTTGGTCTGTTTGTACCATTTCTTGTCGTACATAAAGCAGTTGTTCTTGAGTATGATGCTCATCATAGTGATGAGCATGTTCGTGTGTTGCCACAGGGTGGCCGGTCTCGTGTCAAGATATTTGGTCACAGCCTCTAGGCCTATATCGGGTTTGATTGAGGTGTATAGAGACACCACATGAAGTGTAGCCATAATCATATCTGGTTTCCATTGTACGTCACTGAGAATGCCTAAAATATGTTTCGTGTCTTGGATGAATGACGGTAGGTTTTTGACTATGGGATTGAGAAAGAGGTCCACGTATTCTGCTAATCTCTCTGTCGTTCCCCCTATACCTGATAAAATGGGTCTCCCAGGTGGGAAAGTTGATTTTTTATGAATTTTCGGGAGGGTGGTGATACAGGTGTGACATCCATGCCGATGGACCTGGTAACAGTCTCCACAGAATCTCAGCTGCACTTCAAGATCTCTTTGGATGCCTCCAAACCGCCATTGACCAGACCCATAAATAGCTTTTTCACATAGTCTGGCAAGCTGATCACAGTAAGTTTTGCCAACTCCCATAAGGCATGAACGTATCAGCGCAGAAGACAGGTTGCATTGAAAGTGTGGAGGTCGAGGCTGCTAGAAGCAAAAGGTTTTCAGCCTATAGAGGTAAGCCTCTTTGACTCTATCAGGAGTGATGCGGGGGAGGTCATTAGATTTTGCTTCGGGGAGAAAGTTTTGATTGCCAAGAAAAAATTGGAGAGAGGATGTGGTATAACGGCTAGAGCAGCCGAATTTGTAGCGGTGAACTGGATTTGAGTCTCAGCAGGAGGCTCAATAAATATCCTGTGATTCTGGGGAAATCCCTTAGGGGCATATTTAGATTGGCGCTAGGCAGCCAAAAGAGCACCACCTCAGGGGAAAAATTAGAAATACGATGTATTGACTTTAAATACGGCACATTCCTGCCCTTTCCTTGTCACACAGTGCAGCGCAGCAAGGTAACTTGCTGTGGCAGCACTGGGTGACTTTGCCATAAATATGTCCCTCAATCTCTCTGTGCCCAAAAATGAATGTGTCCATTTGCAATGCAACTGATGATCATACAAAGCACTCAGATATCCTCTGATCCAGTTTGTGCTATATAAAACTTTAAAAAACCCCAAAAAGAGTGGAAGCAACCCGGAGCAGGTCTATGACATCTGGCTATCTGTCTGTGTACTGCTTGTCCCGAAAACGAGTTTATCTCATTCAACCTTAGACCAGTGGTCTATGGTGTATTGCATTGTAATGTAGCAATTTTATAACATACTATATATATGTGTATTAAAGGGCCAGATGTACGAAGCATTTTATTGGTCGCAAACGGCTCATCGCACCGTTTGTGACCGGTAAAATGCTTTTTGGCATGTACTAACCCTATTTTGTGAATCAGTAGCTTTTGCCACTGTCTGCCCTTAAAAAATGAAAAGAAAACATTTTATTTGTTTTCTTTTAAATGCATCCTGTTTTCCTTTAAGGAAAACGGGCTGCATTTGAAAAAAAAAGTTGCTTTATTTAAAAAGCAAACACAGACCTGGTGGTTTGCTGTCTCCAGCAGGCCACCATTCCTATGTTATTGCCTATTCCCAATAGGTCACAAATTGCACCTTGCCTCATGAATGTTGATGAGGCAGGTCTCTTGCGACCCATTTGGGAATCGCTAATGTCTCTGCGACACTGTGGTACATTTTGGGCCAGATGTAGCAAGCAAAATAGTGATCGCAAACACTGAAATTCACAGAATATCGCAATTTAGCTGTGTGCTATATAGGTAGGCTAATACCTACTTGCAAAATAAGGGATCGCAAAAATTCCTTATTTTGCTCAAGCATTTAGAAAATCGCAATTTGCGATTCCCTAAATGCTATGCTAGTAGGCCTCGCAAATTGCGATATTGCCTTAAGGAATCGCAAATTACCACCAACTGCAAGTTGGTGGTAAGATGCGATTTCCTTTAAAAAGCACTTTTTTGCTTTTTTCAAAGTGCCATGTGGCACACATACATGCCCTATGGGCATGTATGTGCGCCACATGTGCACACCTGCATAATTCAGGGGTGCAGCAAGGTGTCCTTTTGGAACCCTTGCACCCTTGAAATTGCGCGCGCAATTTGCGAGTACCTACTGGGTACTCAGAAATTGCTCGTGCAATTTCCATTCATTCCTATGGGCCTCTTGGCCCATAGGAATGAATATGAAGCCATTCCTTATTTGCGACTCGCAATTTGCGAGTCGCAAATAAGGAATGTGTAGGAATCGTAAAAAATATTGTGATTCCTACCCACATAGAATTTTGCGAGTCCTTAATAGATTCCCTAAAAATTGCTATTAAGGACTCGCAAAATGCTACAATGATACATCTGGCCCAGAATTTTGTCAGTCTCTATTTGCGAGTCGCAATTAGAGACTTGCAAAATGGAAAGTTCGTACATCTGGCCCAAAATCAATCATGCTGTTTTGACTTTTTGCTTAAAAGGTCTGTTGGAGTGGAATCTCAAGGAAGTGTTTCACCCTTCTACCAGTAGATGGCAGCTCAGTACTGTGTAAAATATATTCCACAAAATTGATAGTAGCTCTGATTGAGCATTTCAATAAAGTCCGTGATACCCAGGACTTTTACAGCTTCTCCGAGGAACCTTATACTGAGGGATAATTTGGCCCTCATTCACAAAGGGCCTCAGCACCCGTGGCGGTCGCCCCGCAGTCGTGGGGGGCTTGATAATATGCCGCAGAGAATTCCAATAGAAGCCCATATTGACACCAGAACATGGGCTTCTATGGGAATTCTCAAGGGCATATTATCAAGCCCATTATCGCCGCTTTAACGGTAGTTTTCTGCCCCTAAAGAGGCGATAATTTTAACGCTGTTTCTTGATAATATGCCCCTAAAACTGCCCGTTTACCATTGTAATGGAAAATGACGCAATATTTACAACTGTATTTCAACATCATAAACTAAAAGTTTAAAACATTATCATGCACATTACCGAGATTAGAAAAAAATAAAATGTTCTTGAAGCCACAAACCAGAACAGAAAGGGGCGAGGTAACAAGGTGACATCTTATCATTTGCCAGTAAATATGCCTTTTTTATTCACAAACTTTGCCACCAAAGAAATTGACAACGACAAATATATGATAACCCTATTCTGGCTGTCTTTATTGGTCACAAAGAGACCAGAAGTAGATAGCTCACCATGTTAAGGCACATGGGGGCATATCAGCAAGGCGGCGATAGAAAATTATTGCCGCTTTTGCGGCCGTTTTCGGCCAAAAAGCGGCGATAATTTTATCGCCTTATTAGCAAGGTCACGCTAATGCGTGAAACCTTGCATTAGCGCACAAAATCTTAACGCCCAGCTTTGCATCTCTAATGAGATGCAAAGTGGGCGTTCCTGACCTAACATGACAGGAGAAATGTCGCTAAGCGACATTTCTCCTATCATCAAGCCCCATGCTATGAAGCATGGCGGCAAGAAAAGTAGCGATAACCCCTGTTATCGCTACTTTCCTTACGCCTGCTTCAGGACTGACTTAGCCTTGATATCCTATGGAAGGTGGATATCATGGCTAAGTTTGTGAGGCCCTATCAACAAGCTAACGCCACATTTCGTGAGATTATCGCTGGGCTTCCAGCGATAATCTCACGTTAGGTAGTTAGCGCTAGGATTTTTATCGCTTTTGAGATAAGCGTTGCTAATAGCACGCTATCGCAGCGATAAAAATCCATGTTAGCCGGCGATAATTATCCTAGCGCTAAGTGCGCTTAGCGATAATTATCGTCGGTTGTTGCTGATATGCCCCTTGGTCCAGAGTTTTACTTGTAAACAGTAAATCCAAGGGTACAATAGTAGTAAACCAGGTGGTTAGCACGTATTATTGAGGCCAAAGTTCAGCTTAATTTGTATCGTATGCTATACAGGGGCATATTAACAAGGAACAGGGAAAATTAACGCTAAGGGCGCTTAGTGTTAATTTTTTTAACGCCCGCTATCGCTAGATAATATTGCCTGGTTATCGCGTTATTAACAACGCTAACAGCCTAGGTGATATAAAATCTAGCGATAGCGGCATTTTGTGAGGTTATCGCTGGTAATGCGGCGATAAAACTACAAGGATAGGGATATCCTTGTTGATAGCCCATGGTGGATTTAGCCATGTAATCCACCTCCCATTGGATTTGTGGAAATATGGATTTTTATGGTCGGTTATGTCCCCTATCTTGGACCCCAACGGTTTCATGTATAAATCACAAGTACATGTATGTTCCCTCCAGTTCCAGTTATGAAGACGCAAACACATGTGCGTCCACCGTCAACATGTCCTCTTTCAGATCCGCCATGAATGGGCCGGATATTCTATTCCTAAGTATGAAAGGCCACCGGCTTTATATGGTTCACTTATCCCATTTTACAGTCCAGGCGAGTAGGCCCTGATTCTGCCATTAAGCCTTTTCTTGCCTTCTGCCTCTGAAAGCTCCAGTCTGAGCTCGCATCTGTATCCATGAACTTTGTCCTACTCCCTGCGCGGCTAACGGTGCCTGACTCGGCCTGTCGGCCTTTCTGCCTGCCAAAAACTGTATTTCACCTTCAAGATTATCTGCTCTGCTCCGCTCCTCATCCGATGCATTCCTGTCTGGTAGTTTAGGTAAACATTCCTCCAGCTACCGTGCAAAGGGCCAGGCCTCGCTGCCCTCATGCAAGTAATTCATAGCCCTGTTACCATGGAATATTCCTACCCCCTCGCATCTAGTGTAGACACTTAGACGCTTGTACACGCACTAACAGTCAGTATAGTCAGTATAGAATAAGATTCTATCCTAAGAGACCTCTCTTTGTGGATAACACAGTTCCTTAAACATAGGATATTAGATATGATTTGGGATTAGGTTGACATAACCCCAGACTTCTGTCTCCACATGTAGAGCTAAATGTCAAGTCCCCTTCACCCTCTAGTTACACGTCAATCACACGTCATGCTGCTGCGCGCGCATCTCTGCCAAGTATTTTTGCTGACATTGCGAAATTCTTTCATGGAACCACCCATTTATGACATCATATCTAATGACGTTCTTTAGTTACGCCTAGTTACACCCATTTTAGTTACGCATGTATGCTTTTATCTCTGTTTTCAACTGTTACGCCTCCTGCATCTGTTTCACTGTAATGCCTTTTCTATAAAAATGATTACTTGTCAATAATGTATTGTCCCTTCCTTCCTGAACTCTCGTGGTGATGGAATAGAAGGCCCATAATTCGAATTATGTTCCTTTGTATAGGAATAAAACCCGTTCTGAACCTCTAATACCACGGATTCTGCCTCTTATTTTACTGAGCTATTATTATAGATTTTCCGCATCAAATTAAGTCCCGGTAATTAAATTATTTACCACATAAATGGCGCCCGAACAGGGACACTTTCTCATCTCACGCGCCGGAGGTGCGTTGCAGGCCCGGTCTCCTGTCACAGCTGGACGGACAACAACGCGTACCCACAGGATTTCCTGTATCTCCCTCCTGCCGAGCGGGGGTAACTGAGGCTGCGATCAACACCCAGACGAGGCGGTGAGAAGTGCGAAGTATCCCGACCAGAGCCTAGCTGAGAGAGCAAGATCCGAGGTATACAGAGGCCCACCAGGTTCCGAAGTTCCGAAGTTTCGAGTCCGAGTCCAGTTCAGTTCAGTTCCGAGGCCTTCCGTTCCGAGCTACCCGGTGAGTACCATTATCGGGGAGGCGTTCTGACGTGCACATAGGTTGTGCCGGTCAAGACGGGTTTGGGTACACAAATCCGGTCTGCACTGTTTCAGCAGTGTATCTGTACTGTTCAGCAGTATATCAAGTATGTCTAGTATATAATTCAGAATTACCTAGTTAGTGTCGAGTATTATGCTTAGTGACTAGATCCCTAAATGGCCATCATTGTTGTTCATTAAATATTAAATGTTAAATGTTTTAAATACGTTCTGCATATTGTGGTGTGAATGACTGTTCATTATTGTGTTTTGTTGTATTAAACGTGTTCAGAATTAGGTATCAGATCAGTTTTCAATATGCCGCTCTTTTCGAAATTAAGACAGATTAAAACTAGAAAAGGGGTACTCGAAGAAGCTGTTCCCATTCCTCCTAGGGACACTCCAGGGTACTTCATGTATCATAAACATGGCCTAGACGCCATATTATTTCTTGATTTATGGGTAGACTACACCAAGGAATTACCAGAAAGTCAGAGGTGGCCCGCAGTTGGGACCTGGGATGCAGATTGCATCATGAAAGTGGAGGAAGAATTATGGAAAAAGAAAGCTAGACAATCACAGAAAGATGCCATTGAATTATGGCGTAAAGAATCGTATAGACGTACAGAAAAAGCACGCAGACAGGAAGAGAAGAGTAAGGAGAATTCAAATAAGGTCCGAGAAAATCTATTAATTGAAGAAGGTACCCGAGCAAAAGCAGAACAAGTAGACAGACAAAGAAATGCCCTTATCAATGGTATGTATCCTCTTCTGGCCGAAGGGTTACCTAAGGCTACTCTGGAGATACCAAAAGACTTGCCACCTCCGTTGTTTCCGATAAAATCACATCCCAAAGGACATCCCAGAACCGCAGAAGACGTGTTCCTTTCCTCTTATTTAGACAACGCAGCTCCCGAGTATGCTAATACGGCACCATATAGACCGCCTGCCGAGGGGGTTCAACGCCAAGACCCTCCGTCTGTACCTCCGCAACAACAAACTCCGACACAAGTTCCGGCCAGCACATCTGTTTCTACAGCTGTACCCACACCTCTGGTTGCTATATCACGTTCAACGAATCCTTTCACACCCAGCACCCCAGGCGGTGCTACAGGAGGTACAACAAACATTTTTTCCACGCCACCCAGAGTAAATAAACTTTCCTTTCAAGAATTAGCCCACCAACGTACGCCCAAACTAGTAACTCCCGACACGCTTAAGGAACTTCTAATAGATTGTAGATATGATCCTGTGCCCGGCAAAAAGGATGAAATGCTGCTGGCATCATTACGTATCCGACGAGCTGCAATATATTTAGGGAGGCTACCAGGAATGACTACACATTTAGAAAATATATATCATTTTGTCCAGTCAGGGCGAGATTCTGAAAGTATTAATAGAGCCATGGAGTACCAGAAAGTGGAGATACAGGGAGAACTGTTACGTTTCCTCATAAATTGTGTGGTCAGAAATCAAGACCGACCAGGGGTAAATCCGGAAGAAATGCAAATTCTTACCACATGGAGTCGGAATATATCAGAAGGGAGACATGATAAACGATTAAGTATAATAGCTATGTGCCGAAAAATCCGCAAAGAAGTAGAACGATTACACGAAGAAAGATTAGCAGTAGACCAGCCTGAACAAACCGAAGAGGAGGAGGAATTAGAACTGCCCCCAGGACAGTTAGAAACTATGGCCTATGTAGGTAGAGGAAGATCTTGTAATAATACTAGATGCTTTACTGATCCGATACGTCCAATACGTCCAGAAAATAACAGAAATTTTCAAACCCCTATAATAAATATAAGGTCCCCCGAACATGCGTTCCAAGCCGCTGACAAATTACTCCGAGAACGAAGGGGTTATCATATACTCGATTCTATGGACGAACAAGAATTAGCCAGGTCAGCCGTTCACTGGGTTGACCGTCCCGGAAAATATAGTGATGATACACTAGCACACACGTTTTTGAACCTCACCCCAGATGAACAGCGTTTAGCTGGTATCTATATGATTCAACAACTCCTTATATTATATAAAAGCCAACACTCCGATCCTGGTCCCTTACCTGATATATTGACTGAATTACTCACGAATAAATGGAGAGGTTCAGGTACTGAGTTAATTAGAGAAATACTAGAATCCAGAAAGCAGTACATTCTTTTTGTATGCCCCGAACATGTCTCACTGCCCATCAAGGAAAGAACGACGTATTATATGGATAGACAGAATCCCTTACGCGAAGTGCACCCGATAAAAGGTGATGACAATCAGTTTAAACGTGTGTTTGTATACACACCCATATCTAAAATGGAACTATTAGAAATGAAGAAAGTGGTACCCAGTCATGACAAAGACCCAGCGGGTTTCCACCGTGAAATTAAAGACATGTTGCTCATGGGAGAGTATACCTATCCCGACATTATGAAAATATTAAAGGTATTAATGCCTGCGGGCATTTATGAAAAACTCAAAGAAAAGGATTGGGAGGTGGGAGACCAAAAGATAGATTGGACAGCATTAGAAAACGAAGAAACAGCTCGAGGTCCAGGTCTAGGGCTTGGGGAGAAGACCAAAATACTACCAGGTTTACTAGTACAGGTACTGCCACGTTTATTAACTACGAAAAAGGAAGACTGGGGTGCAATCTCAGCCTGTAAACAAAAGCAAGATGAAGACACTAGTGACTTTTATGCCCGATTCGAAAAATGTTTTGGTATAAATAGTGGAATAAAAGCAAGTAGCGAATCTTATCCACATCTGTTTGTGACAAAATTAGTTGAAAATGCCCTGCCCCAAGTTAAGAATAGAGTATTGAAATTCGAGAGTACCTGGCAAGGTAACACTCCGTCACAAATGTTACAAATGCTGCAGTACCATCACAATAGAATTAGAGAGGAACAAGAACATGAACAAAGACGCATGAAAGACACGAAAATGAAAATGCTAGTTTCCCAGACAGTTCCAGCTGACGGTCATAAAAAGGGTATGACACAGTCCAGTGTTTCAGCAGGTTCTGTAAAGGGGACATGCAACTATTGTAAACAGCCAGGTCATTATGTACACGATTGTCCAGTTTTAAAACATAATATCGCCATAGGTAATACAAAAGAAAGACCACGGCCACTTAGACAGGATCAGAACCAACAAGGAGCTCCGCAGCATGCACAGGCCATGCCAGCTCCGCAACAGTCTATGCCAGCTCCACCACCGCAGCCTATTGCTGCCACACCAACAACGACACGACAAATGTACCAGACTGCACAGTATGACTATCCTGATTATCAACGATACTCATGAAACAGCCTAGAGAGGGAAGTTGGCTTACCCCTTATCGAGGTCCCTGTAGATCAAGAAGGACCTTATGTACACAGTGAACTATTAGGCCAAGATAGAAAATTTTTACTTGATACAGGGGCAAGCCGAACAACCATAAAACGTAGTGAAGTTCCAGGGGCACCCCTCTCAGGCTCACAGAATATTTCCCTTGGTTTTTCAGGAAAACCTATCATTAACGAAGTATCACAGCCTCTTCCCCTTACGATTGGTCCTTTGACACGAACTACAGATTTATTGCTTACTAAATCATGTCCAGAAAACCTGTTAGGTATAAAAACATTGAAAGCTCTAGGAGCTATAATATGTTGTTCTCCGGAAGGAGTAAGATTGTTTTTACGTGATTTCAAAGGGCACTATGTGTCCCGAGACATGGATCACCGACTGCAGACTTTACCCACACATTTATGGGCACAAGGCCCTACAGATGTTGGTTGCATGAACATTACACCATATCGAGTCACACTAAAGACAGGAGTGGTACTACCACGAATGCGACAATACAAGTTACCCCCAGATGCTGTAGTGGCTTTACTGCAAATCATTGACGAGCTTATTACCCAAGGAGTGGTTGTGGAAACCGACTCCAATGTATGTAATTCCCCGATAATTCTGATTCTTAAACGAACTGATCCAAAAGCCCCGCCAATATATCGATTGGTTATTGATCTGCGCGAATTAAATAAATGTATTGTACCACAATACCCCGTAGTTCCAGACATTTCTTCATTACTGACAGCCATTGATTCCGAAGCAACATTCTTTACTGTAATTGATCTCAAGAATGCCTTTTTTAGCGTCCCAATAGATCCGGAAAGCCAATACTTGTTCGGATTTAGTTTAAATGGACGAAGCTTTAAATTCACACGCGCACCTCAAGGATTCACAGAAAGCCCCAGCATCTATAGCCAAGCACTGAAACGAGAACTTGACAGTATCCACATGCCAGTCAACACTGCCCTGCTTCAATATGTCGATGATCTGCTGATCACCGCTAGAAGCGAACCTGAATGTGAAAAAGCCTCACTGACGGTTTTACATTTTTTGGCCGAAAAGGGGCACAAGGTGTCCCCTTCTAAGCTGCAATTCTGTGTCCAGCGAGTTGTTTACCTTGGTCACTCGCTGTCCAAGGAGGGAAGGCAGCTTACACCCGACCGCATACAGTTAATTGATAACATGTCAGTACCCAAGACACAAAAGGAGGTGCGGGCTTTTATAGGCCTCACTTCATATTGTAGGCAGTGGATCCCTCAGTATGCATTTCTAGCAAAACCACTCATTCAGTTGACAACACAGGAGGCGGCCACATCGACTGTCCTCCCTTGGACTCAAGAACATACACACGCCTTTGAAAGTTTAAAGAAAGCTTTATGTCAAGCACCTGTCCTAGCAACACCATGTTACAGTAAACAGTTTACACTCTTTGTTACAGAACGCGAAGGTACTGCTTTGTCAGTACTCACACAGGAACAAGCAGGATCACACAAACCATGTGCTTATTTTTCTAGTACACTAGATCCCGTAGCTCAGGCTCTGCCTGCGTGCCTGAAGTCAGTGGCAGCGACAGCTTTAGCAATCAGACAAAGCGATGCCATAGTGTTAGGACATCCATTGACAGTACAAGTACCACACGCAGTAGAGGTTCTCTTGAACCGCACGCAAACACAACACTTGACTATAGCAAGACTCACCGGTTACGAACTAACATTGTTTCAGCCACACATAGAAATCAGACGTTGTAGTACATTAAATCCTGCCACACTTTTGCCAGTAAACGGAACAGACCCACTAGCACATGATTGTATTGAAGTTATTACTATCACGACGAAACCCAGACAAGACTTGACAGACGTCCCATTGTCAGATCCAGACCTGACGTTGTATGTAGATGGTTCATGTATGAGAACAAGTACAGGAGAGCTAGTGGCCGCGTATGCAGTCACAACAGACACTGAAGTCATTGAAACAAATCGTATTAATACCTTGTCAGCTCAAGCAGCAGAGCTCATCGCTCTGACACAAGCCTGTATTCAAGCCACAAATAAGAAAGTCAACATATACACAGATTCACGTTATGCATTCGGAGTTGTACATGACTTCGGCGTACTGTGGCGAGAGAGAGGTTATTTAACTTCTCACGGTGCCCACATTCAGCACGGACCCCTCATTCATGCCTTATTAGATGCAATACATCTACCCACTGCAATATCAATTATGAAATGTAAAGCTCATACGAAAGTTACTGATATCATTTCCCAAGGCAATGACCTAGCTGACAGAACAGCTAAACAGACTGCTCAGAATAAAACTCACACATCTGACATGACAAAGACAATAGTTCTGACACCAACACATTGCATGACGGTTAAGGATCCCGCTCTTGACGTAATTGACATACAGACACATGCTACACCAGAAGAAATAAAGAAATGGACTGAATTAGGAGGGATCCAAACTGATCAGGGATGGATGACGAAGGAAAAATCTATATGGTTTCTTCCCGACTCAATGGTCCAAGTTATCATTAATACAATACATAGTCCAGCGCACCTAGGAGAAAAGGCTATGCTAGACAGCATTCAACACATTTGGTTCAACAAACATTTACGAGCAGCAGCTAAACAAAAAGTTCGTACCTGTATGATCTGTTGTCAGTTTAACCCAGGTAAAAGCATTCCCGTAGAACAGGGTGGATTTCAGCCTCCTGATCACCCTTTTGAAGTCCTCCAGATGGATTATATCCAGATGGAACGATGTCGAGGATTCAAATATGTTCTTGTAGTTGTTTGTGCTCTTTCCCGTTGGACAGAAGCATACCCGGTTTCAGATTACACTGCCCCGACTACTGCCAAACAGTTAGTTCGAGAATTCTTCCCACGGTACGGTTTACCACGTGCTGTCTACTCAGATAACGGCCAGCCGTTCTCATCCGAACTAATGAAACACGTTTCACTTTTGTTAGGTTATCAATGGAGATTTCACTGTGTCCGACACCCCGAGGCAGCAGGTCTCGTGGAACGACATAATCAAACTCTGAAGATTAGATTGTCCAAAATATGTAGACAGAAAGGTGTCGATTGGGTAGTAGCCTTACCAGTCGCACTCTTTTACATGAGAATGGTAGCACATTCTCGAACAGGGCTATCCCCGTATGAGGTGATCTTCGGTAGACCACCAAATATGTGGGGGACGCCTATACCACGCAAAATAACTGATGTTGACTGTAATATGCTGACAGATTACCTGGCTTCCTTGATGTCTGCACTACAATCTTGTCATTCACAGGTAGCTGCAGCCTTTCCCGACAACACCGAGGTGAAACCCCATGACGTAGTTCCCGGGGACTTGGTGTTAGTGCGGAATTTTGACCGGAAGACTCAGCTGGATCCTAGGTGGAAATCGCCTCAACTTGTTCTGCTCACCACGAGGACAGCCGTGAAGATCGAAGGTCGCAAAGGCTGGATACATTCGAGTCATATCAAGAAATTTCATGGACTACCATCCGATATAGAGACTAAACCCTGTGTTTCTTCGAAGACAGACTCAAAGCTCCCTTTGGTTGAGCAAACGAACTCAGAACTATACAGACTAAAATTGAGGTCCAGTCAGTCAGACAATTTGATTGTTTAAGTCCTCTTCAAGGTGAATCGGTTGAATTTGTCTCTGACATGTATCCTCTGGACCGGAACAGAGAAAGAAATAATCAAATGAAGTTGAAAAAACATGCGTACTGTAAATCACTGCGTAGTCATTGCACAGTGACGTTATTAATTTTATTTTTCTTATGTCTTTTAATAATCGCTGCAAGTATATTGTTGCACATATATTATCCTATTTCTAAACATGTTTACAATGTTACTGCTGAACATTCTTTTAGTGAATTACCCCCGCATGAGTTGGCATATAGATTTGCGCTGCGCAACAACACTTTTATTAGTATGTTACATCATTCCCATCAGACTAGCAATGCTACAAATTGTTGGATATGTGGCCGACTCCCTCCCTATCAGAACTATAAGGGAGTTTTGCCCCTCTTTCCATATCCGTTCACACACAATGGCTCCTGTGGAGCATGGTTTAGTTTAATTAATTCCTTAGATACAAACTCAGCAGTTTATCAAGACAACTGGGTATGGGGAAACCTGAACTTAGTTTTGCTTAAAGTCTGCTACCCTAACAAGGAGGGACTTCCCAAAGGAACAGGAACTGATCTAGAAAATGAAGTATATGGATTAGGTAATTTTACACTTAACCTCATGATCCTGAACGTTGAATCTGAAGATACACCAATCTTGTCCGCCATGTCCGTATTCCCGGTTAAAGGGGAACTATGCATAAGAAAGAATGGCTCCATACACATGGGCCATAGTAAATGCACCACTGTGATAAAATTCAGTGATCAAGGCAAGTCTACATTTAGAGCTTCTCGTCATTCCTACTTTATATGTGGACAGACCGCATATATACGCCTACCTTTAGATTGGGATGGTATCTGTTACATAGCATTCCTTCTACCACCTGTTTTCCTAGCTCCTCCTGATTATCATAGAAATACTCATTTAGTACACAATAGACAGCAGAGAGATCTCCCAATTGTCGATTACACTGAAACAGCATGGGAAAAATACACAGATTTCAATAAAGGTTTCTTTCCTTATATAGGTACAGTCACTAATAGTAAGTTGATACGTAGATTAACCAGAACCCTTGAAGCAGTAGTGAACGAAACTATTTCCGCCTTAGGCAATTTAACAGAAGAGCAGTCTGCTATGTGGATTGTTGTGCTTCAGAATCGTCTTGTCCTTGACGTCATCCTGGCCGATAGGGGCGGAGCTTGTAGGGTCATCGGATCAAGTTGTTGCATTTTCATACCAGAAAATTCGCCGTCAGTATATAAAGTCATAACCCGCCTTCATAAGATTGTAAGCCAGATACACCAGAATCCAGGCACCTGGACTTGGTCCGGTTGGTTCTGGGGCGTGTTGTCAGCCTGGGGATGGAGAATACTATCCTTCCTAGGTATTGGCTTTCTCATACTATTCAGTTGCTGCTTATGTCTACAATGTGGGCCAGCGATTTGTGGTCTATGTGCCACCTCGTGTATCCCACATCCAAGTTTTCGTTCAAGATCCCGGAAGAAGAAAGAAGAACAAATGATGTTATATGAACAGATTGATGGATTGATGAAGATTGATATCTCCTAAGGGCAAGTAGGGGACAAGGAGGGAATGTGGAAATATGGATTTTTATGGTCGGTTATGTCCCCTATCTTGGACCCCAACGGTTTCATGTATAAATCACAAGTACATGTATGTTCCCTCCAGTTCCAGTTATGAAGACGCAAACACATGTGCGTCCACCGTCAACATGTCCTCTTTCAGATCCGCCATGAATGGGCCGGATATTCTATTCCTAAGTATGAAAGGCCACCGGCTTTATATGGTTCACTTATCCCATTTTACAGTCCAGGCGAGTAGGCCCTGATTCTGCCATTAAGCCTTTTCTTGCCTTCTGCCTCTGAAAGCTCCAGTCTGAGCTCGCATCTGTATCCATGAACTTTGTCCTACTCCCTGCGCGGCTAACGGTGCCTGACTCGGCCTGTCGGCCTATCTGCCTGCCAAAAACTGTATTTCACCTTCAAGATTATCTGCTCTGCTCCGCTCCTCATCCGATGCATTCCTGTCTGGTAGTTTAGGTAAACATTCCTCCAGCTACCGTGCAAAGGGCCAGGCCTCGCTGCCCTCATGCAAGTAATTCATAGCCCTGTTACCATGGAATATTCCTACCCCCTCGCATCTAGTGTAGACACTTAGACGCTTGTACACGCACTAACAGTCAGTATAGTCAGTATAGAATAAGATTCTATCCTAAGAGACCTCTCTTTGTGGATAACACAGTTCCTTAAACATAGGATATTAGATATGATTTGGGATTAGGTTGACATAACCCCAGACTTCTGTCTCCACATGTAGAGCTAAATGTCAAGTCCCCTTCACCCTCTAGTTACACGTCAATCACACGTCATGCTGCTGCGCGCGCATCTCTGCCAAGTATTTTTGCTGACATTGCGAAATTCTTTCATGGAACCACCCATTTATGACATCATATCTAATGACGTTCTTTAGTTACGCCTAGTTACACCCATTTTAGTTACGCATGTATGCTTTTATCTCTGTTTTCAACTGTTACGCCTCCTGCATCTGTTTCACTGTAATGCCTTTTCTATAAAAATGATTACTTGTCAATAATGTATTGTCCCTTCCTTCCTGAACTCTCGTGGTGATGGAATAGAAGGCCCATAATTCGAATTATGTTCCTTTGTATAGGAATAAAACCCGTTCTGAACCTCTAATACCACGGATTCTGCCTCTTATTTTACTGAGCTATTATTATAGATTTTCCGCATCAAATTAAGTCCCGGTAATTAAATTATTTACCACAGATTACATGGCCTAAATCTGAAAATTAGCAGAAGTAAAAAAGCAGCGTTAACCGTGGTTAGCGCTGCTTTTTTTGTCTCTAACAGGGTTAGCGTGAAGCTTGATAATAGGAGACATTTCTCCTATTATTTTGTTCTGGAACGCCCACTTTGCATCTCATTTGAGATGCAAAGGGAAGCGTAGTGAAAAAGGGTGCTAACATACGATTTTGCATGTTAGCACCCTGTTGTTGATAGAGCGATATTTTTATCTCCGCTTCTTTGGCTTTTAAAGCCAAAAAAGCGGAGATAAAGCCCTTGTTAATATGCCCCATAGTTAGTAATTGTTATTGTAATTATATGGTTGATCACATATATATATACCTTATATAATAAAGATCTTGAGAAAGTCAAATGCCTTCAAATCTTAGTTTATCTCCTGGCTCTTTGCCTCGATGGATTGCTTAGTCACCTGCCGGCGCTCAACTACCATTGGGCTAAAGAGCGTTCACAGGTGTAAAGTCAGCCTCCACCATCTAGGGATGAGCAGTGGGCTATCCTGGGACACTCTCAGCAGAGTGAGAGACTGATCATTAATCCACTCTTGTGGCTGCGGGAAAGAATGAGCATGGAATAGGCGCATAGGTGTATGCAAAGGAGAGAGAAGTTAGGTGAAAAAAAGGGATGCCACCATTTTCTTTTTTTAAATATTTTGTTTTATTGCATCTTTCAAAGATAAACATGTGCAGAAACACAGAAATGGAGGAGACGAATTATGCACTTATGTTACAGCGTGCCGAATGACGTCATTCTGCTGCTGAAGTCAAAACAAACAAAGAAAAAAAAGAAAAAATACATAACAACAGCAGAGCATATTCAAACAGTAGTACCGTACAGTGCACAGTGCACCTCGAAAGTCGTAGCATTCCAGTTAGTATCCACGGGTGAATAAGATCCATAACAAAGCATATTATAAATATATATCTGGTTCCTGGTCATCTGACTTGAACATCATAAGCATGCCATCGTATCACCCCACACTCCACCCAGTTTCCCCTAATGTTTCATCTAAAGGATGAATCTGCAGGTAGTCTTTAAGTGGCTGCCAGATATCCCGAGGGCGGGAGGCTAGAGGCAGCAGAGTTGCATAAGTGTCGCAGGTTGTGTTACAATAAATAAGGGGGCAGATCTATGTCGGAGATGCGCCACTTTTACGCCGCCGTTGCGTCACTTTTGTGACGCAGCGGCGGTGTAAACCCTGCGCCACGTTGCGCCATATTTACATCGTGACGCATCTATGGAGATGCGTCACGATGTAAAGCCCTGCGCCACGTAAAACCTGCGTCAGGTTTCACGTGGGCGTGTCGCCATAGGGGTGGGCGTTCCGTCGCAGGAACGCCCCTGAAAAGTGACTCAGTCAAATCTATAAGATTTGACTGAGTCACTTTCCCAACGCTGATGCGCCAAAACCCTGCGCCTGCTTGAAGCAGGCGTAAGGCTTGACGCACCATGTTAGGGATAGGGTTGGTTGGAACAGTGCTGGAGTTGCGTCGCGCTTGCGACGCAACTGAAGCACTGCGCCAACCTTACGCCATTGGATGCGTCACGCATCTGTTTATTCCTGCGCCATGATGCGCCGCATTATAAATGCGGCGCATCATGTGTGGCGCAAGGGTAAACTTGCGTGACGCATCATTCCTGGCGCATCCTTGCTGATTTGCAGGGATGCGCCAGGCAACATAAATCTGCCCCAAGGTTCCGAACCCAATCTCTTGTGGTTGGTATTTGTGTCCTACCCCAGTGCAAGGATACTTGCCGTTTTGCCAGGAGGAGCGCAACGCTACTCTTGAGGGGTTTGACATAACCCAGCAATGCCATCAGTGGTGAAGGCCGTAAAGTGTGTTCACCCATAGGGGACACAAGGTGAAATATGGCCTCCCAATATTCCCTGAGTGACGCGCAATCCCAAGCGAGGTGCGCGAAATCTGCGGTTGGCACTGCACATCTGACACATGAACTCGAGACAGTGGGGCTTATTCTGGTCATTCATTTTGGGGTAATATATGCTCTATGGAAATATTTAAAATGTATCAGTTTATGCTTATAGCTATTCGATACTTGAGGCCCACTGGCGGTCGTATAGATTGCAATACGTGGTATAGGCGGGAAACAAGGGGGCATATCAACAACAACCGGCGATAATTATCTCTAAGCGCACTTAGCGCTAGGATAATTATCGCCGGCTAGCGTGAATTTTTATCGCTGAGATAGCGTGCTATTAGCAACGCTTATCTCAATAGCGATAAAAATCCTCACGCTAACAGGCTAACGTGAGATTATCGCTGGAAACCCAGCGATAATCTCATGTTACCTTGTTGATAGGGACAGGCAAACTTGGCCATGATATCCTCCTTCCATAGGATATCATGGCTAAGTCTGAAAAATACCATACGTAAAAAAGCAGCGTTAACCGCGGTTAGCGCTGCTTTTTTTGTCTCTAACAGGGTTAGCGACATTCTTGATAATAGGAGAAATGTCGCTTAGCGACATTTCTCCTATTATTTTACTCTGGAACGCCCCCTTTGCATCTCATTAGAGATGCAAGGGGAAGCGTAGAGTAAAAGGGTGCTAACATGCAAATTTGCATGTTAACACCCTGTTGTTGACAGGGCGCTAGTTTTATCTCTCCTTTTTTGGCTTTTAAAGCCAAAAAAGCAGAGATAAAGCCCTTGTTGATATGCCGCAAGGTGAGTACTATCTGTGGATTTAAAAACTAGCGTGAGGGGGGAAAGTCAACTGGTTCTACAGCAGCTTCAGGTAAAACGCTCATCAGGGGACCATGCACTCTATGTAGGAGAAACCTGTCCACGAAAGTAGCGGCTCCCCGTGCCGCCAATTCAGAAACAGTACATAGACGAGAGTCTCTAAACAGGTCCCCATGGTCCTGAGCCACAACCTTTCTAGCTAGCGTCCGTTTAGTAAGAGTTTCGGTGGTAGGGGAGTATCCATAGATTATCGAGTGTATGAGGGGAGTAAAGGAGAGCATACTGCAAGTACCAGCGCAATTTTGTCCACGCCCAACAAGTTGTAGATAACGTCTGTATTTCAGCAGGGCAACGCGGGAGCCCTTGTGGTAAGATCGACGAGAGTGAGTTCGGGTACGCCTGGGACCTCTCAGGTCTGAGATATTGTATGCGTGCGTCGGGATGGTACCAAAAATAAGTGAAATGAACCTCTGCCACCAGGTAGTAGAGGTAGAAATCTGGAACTCCGAAACCTCCCTGCTTGTACGGCATTGTGAGCATATTTCAGCCTATTCTGGGTTGCTTACCTGCCCACACCAGTCGGGTCAGTATAGAGCGTAAAGTGGCAAAAAAAAGACGCTGTCAGTGCACATGGAATATTTAAAAATAAATATAGCAGAAGTGGCAGTACAACCATTTTAATTATGGCAATCCGGCCGGCTATAGAGAGAGGGAGTTTAATCCATCGATGGACTTGCGTCGTAAATTGGTCAATTGCCAGCCAGTAGTTAATGTGGATGACCTCTGGAGCAGGGATGCCACCATTTTCTGATAAAATACAAAGCATTCTGGATGGGCTTTCAATTTACATTTGAATTAGAATTATGGTAAAACCTGCTGTATTCCTTTTTTTAAAATTTAGAATTACAATTCTATCTCTGTTGGCTTTAATAGTAATTTAGGATTTATGGGCCCTGTTTATTATTTTAAAAAAAAGTCAAAATACGTAGGAGGTTTACATCTTCTCCTGAGTCACAAACAAATTCAGAATTAAGCCTGGAAACCTGCGCCAGAAGTACTAACTACTAGGGGGCAGATTCACAATAACTGGCG
The DNA here is from genome assembly GCF_964204655.1 of Triturus cristatus. NCBI lineage: Eukaryota > Metazoa > Chordata > Amphibia > Caudata > Salamandridae > Triturus > Triturus cristatus. The sequence goes on from NC_140586.1 coordinate 544,894,082, forward strand.
CATCCCTGCATATCAGCAGGGATGCGCCAGTTATTGTGCGTCACGGCTCCACCACCATGGATGCGCCGCATTTACAATGCGGCGCACCATGGGGCAAAAACGGGCAGATGCGTGACGCATCTGTGCCGTAAAGGCGGAGCATTGCTGGAGTTGCGTCGCAAGCGCGACGCAGCTCCAGCAAGGCTCTGGGGTGCCCTATCGTTACAATGCTGCGTCAATCCTTACGCCTGCTTCAAGCAGGCGCAGGGTTTTGACGCAGAATGGGCTCAAAAGTGACTGAGTGAAATCTTGTAGATTTCACTCAGCCACTTTTAGGAGGCGTTCCTGCGACGGAACGCCCCCCCCTGCGCAGGAACGCCTACTTCTGGCGCAGGGCTTTACAACGTGTCACATCTCCCAGATGCGTCACGTTGTAAATACCCTGCAGCCTGGCGCTGGTTTTGCGCCGCCGCTGCGTCACAAAAGTGACGCAACGTTCAAAAAATGTCTCTTGCGTCCGCTGTCTGAAATAGTCTTTCATTTTCTTTTTCTCTCTTGGGGCCTCATTTATGGGGTTTTGGCGTAGGGCAGTGTAGGAGAGTAGGGTCTGCTTTCTATGTTCACCCCCACTTTTTGCTTTTGCTTTACTGGTTTTAGACTTAGATGTGGCTGTGGGCCTGCTAATCAGACCCACAGCCCTGCTGTTCTCTCTCTAAAATTGATACTATGTACTTTAGGTGCATAACCCATTTGGATAGGATCACCTCATTGGCCCCTGTACAGTGTACCTTAGGTACCCAGGGCATAGGTGTACCCTAGGCCTACCAGGGGCTGCAGCATGTATTATGCCACCCCTGGCCTGGCCTTCCATTATGACACAACTGGCTGATCACTCAGCTGGGGCAAGGTCGTGTAATCACTCCTTGCTTAGGTGTAGTAGTACTATACCTAACTTACATATAGACACATGTGTACCTATCAGCCACTCCTATGGCAGGCCTTAACAATCCTGGAGGCAGAGTGCTTGGTAACATGTGAGATGGTGCTCTAGCATGAGCTGAGCCTGTCTGCAGCTTTCGGAACCATGTCCTTATAGCTGTTCTATGATATAGCCTACCATATACTCTTAAAGTGCCTTATAATCTTAAACGGTTATGGTAACTATGGTTTGGCTTTATCAAAACATGTCGTGTAAGGTGTCTAACACTTTGGAATAATACCCCCATCCCATTTCTGGGGATGAGGATATTATCCCTCCCTTCTAGAGGGAGAAGACATGTTGTAACCTACTTACCCGGTTAAAGTTAACCAGAGCCCCAGCATCACAAAATGGATGCTGCTGCCACAGACACGAGTCTGTCCTCCTGCTGCTGGGAGTGATCCCGGCAAGGGAGGCTTGGACAATAGGTTTCCTGCCTTGGGAGGTGCGAGCACCACCCCAGACAGGCCTTAGTGTATTGGGGCAGGGAGGGATGAAAAGAATGAGACATGCCTGGGGCACACAAGGTGTCCCGTGCATAGTCCAGTCCAAACCGGTGCTGGGGCACTCCAGCCCCAGTCCTGGCACGAAACTGGACAAAGGGAAGGGGGTGTAACCACCCCCCTCCCAGGTCCCACCCATAAGGCGTGACCTAGCAGGTAACCCAGTTCCCCAGATTTGGATAAGAGTGGTAGCTGGGCCCCAGGAGATTAGATTATCCTGAACCTGCAACTTGAACAGAAACTCTGGACCTTCGACATTCGACGAAAGAAGAAGACTGAAGAATCTCCCTTGTGTCCAAGGAGTGGCTACCCTGTGCAAACAGGCACCATCAAGAGACTACCCTTTGCTTTGCTGAAGTTCTACGAGGGACCGACTGCAGAGCCCGACCAGAGCCTTGACTTCCAGACTTCTCCGACCCTGATCCACATCCACAGCCGAGCTGAGATCCGTGGAGGCGACGAGAGACGTGGGACCGGCTACCTGGGAAAAGTGGCTAGTATCTTCCAGCGCAGCTTCTGAGGCACCCTCGAAGTTGTGCACCGGGGATTGAGAAGCCCCAACCCCAAGCACCATCTGCACCGAAGATCAGCCCCCCACACTCCACGAGTCCTGCGTGGGGCCCTTCTGCATTTTCCTGCTTGCCGCGCCTGTCCGGTTGCTTGCCCGTTGGCTAGTGGCCTTTGTGACGATGCACCCTGAAATGTTCACCACTGGTTTGGCTCCTCCAGACTGGCTCCCGCTTCTTTGCAAAAGAGAAGCACCCCAGACCTTCCTGGTCTGCACCAGAAGCAAGTCCTCCGTTCTTCGTGGGTTCCGCTTGCCAAGGCTTGGTGAGTCCTAGTTCGACTTCGACGCCGCCGACAGCAAGAGACTTCATGGGACAGCTCGCCTCCTGGTCCTGGTCATCCTCGACGTCTCCTGGTACCCGTGGCTGCAGCGACAAGCTTCACCTTCACCTGCAATCTTCACGACATCGCCTGGTTCCTTCCTGGTTCCACGTGGTCACTGGCTAGTGACCTTGACTCTGTCCCTTCTGCTTGCAGGTATCCTCTCTTCTTGATCCCAGCCTTGGGATCCACCGGACACTCTTCACTGACTGCCTGTCAGCAACTTTCCTTCAGGCATCCATAGAAGTCCACGACAAAACCCGATGCAAGTTCACACCTATGCACCCGCAGCCCGTGGGCTAGGTAACTTGGGTAGTTCGGTGCTCACAAGGGTAGTGACTATCCTAGGGTCTAGTTTCCGAGTCTCGACTCTCTAGCTGCTTCAGAAGTGTCCTTAAACTGTTAATTTCTAACTGCTAGTAATTCTATCGACTTTTACGCATTACGCGTGAGTGTTTCCACTCTGCACCTGAATCCCGTGGGCCTCCCACTTCCTAACTGTTGCTAGTGTAGTGTAGCCCCAGCGATTCCCTAGGCCTAGGCCTATCCTATTTCCGTGACAGTGGTCCTTATACCACTTCTTTAGTATATGGTTTGCCTGGCCCCTAGGGACTAACTGTATTACTTACCTGTGTGACTTAATATATGCATAAATAAGACTGTGTTGTACTTACCTCTAATCTCATAAAGAGTGCTGAGGGTTTGACTAGAATAAATACACTTTATTTTATATGTATATCTGTTGTGGTGTCCTTTCATTTGGTATTCAAGGGATTATATATGGTATCACAGCTGGCTTCACATGCCATTCAGAGTTTAGCCTAAGACTGCTCTTGTCCATGCTACCACTAGGATAGCTGGTCTATAAGGTTGACTTTACAACCAATCACCATAAGGGTTGTTTGGACTGATATAAGGTGTACACTAGAATTAGTGACATCATACATCAGGCCAACTTCTCACAGGCAGTACAGCAGGTCACCTTGCTGTGCTGCCCTACGTCAAAGTGAAAGGGCAAGAATGCACCGTATTTATCCAATACAGTTAATTCCTGGCTGTTAACCCTTGCTCTGGTGCCGTTTCGGCACCCTGCTGCCAATGCAGGCACCCTTACACCATGGTGCAATGGTGCCTGTGTTGTAGGCAGGATTGTTTTTGAGCAGAAAGTTGCACCTTCCTGCATGAAAACAAAACATAAAGGCATGTTACTCCCTGCAGAACACATAGAAAAGGAAAAAATTAGAAGAAATACAAATATTTATTCATGTTACCCCTGCCTTGGGCAGTCATAACATTTTGACTCATTCCCAGGTTTACAAGTCCTTGTAAATCTGAAAATCCGTCAAAACTCATGGCAATTGTGTGGGAACACCCAGTGCAATGCACATGCAACACCTGCCTTGCACAGAATAAGGTGACGCAGTAATTTGCGCTGCGTTGCCTTACCCAAGATTTATAAGGTCACTCTAAGCCACGCAATGTGGCTTTGCCTGGCTGTTAGAACTGGGGTCACCAATTCCGACGTGGTAGCTTGGCGCGAGGTAGGAAGGCACCCGAAGGCAATGTGTAAAGCACTGGTGCAGCACTCACTCACACGGATTCAGCCATGAGCACACAATAAAGGACACCGCAACAGGTTGTTTTGTAAAAAACAGATTCTTTATCTACTTTCAAGTCGTGGTGAATTAATTCATTTCAGGATGAGCGCAGTTAATTTCAAGGCAACAACAACAATCAGTCCATTCAGTTAAATTAAGCAATGCAGGACAGGGTAACCATTCATTCATTGCAGTAAATCAATCAGGGCATTTCACAGCAACAATTAATTCAGTGCGGCATAAAACAGGTATTAGTTCATTCGAATAGTTACAACAGATACTCACAGGGCAATATTTAACTCATCCAGATCAGGACAGGGTTAAATTACCCTCAAGTGAATAACACCAATAACCTCCTGGCGACAAGTAACTCCTTCTAGCCCCAACACAGGCACAGATCCAGTTAGGGGCCTCAGGTTGTGAACAGGTCAGTCAAACAACTCTTGGATAGGGGGACATCAAGGCGTCAGACACCCCCAGGGCACGCAGGTACTTTATTAGCCTAACTCTGGGGGGGCGTAGTGCATACCAGCAGTCAGCATGGGACAGCAGTCCCCTTTCTCACTAAGTCCCCCAGCTCTGAACTGTACCCGGGGCAACAAGCAGTTAATCGGGGGTCCTGGGCCAATCTCCGGAAGGAGGGGCAATAGCGGGGCTGACTTGCTGAACGGGGGTGACTCCAGGGCAGCCCTCGCTATTCCGGCACATTCTCCGCCCTCCTCCTCCCGGGGTTTTACCTCGTCCTGGGGCTTCCACCCTTGGTAGGGTGTTCCAGGGACAGCGGGAGCCCATGCAGGCGAAGCGGGCTCCCCGCGGCCCTCACTCACGATGGGGCGAGGCAGGGGGGTGTCGGAGCTGGTCCCGACTCTCCGGCGTCTCTCTCTGCCCCGTACCGGGCCGAGTCCAGGCCTGGGTGAGCGCGCCCGCAGCAGCCAATCCCTACGCGGCTCGCTGGGGGCGCTGCAGCCTCGTCCAATGGCTGCTCTGCGATAGCGGGGGCGTGGCTGGTGACGCGACCGGCGCCCACGTCACCTGACCCAGGACACGCTGGCTTCGCCGGCCTGGCGCGGGCCTTCCCAGTACCGCGGTGGCCCTCTCCCAGCTTCGGGGGCCGTGGCGGACATGTCGACAGTCCGCGATCCTGGAGGCAACAGGCTACGGGCCGCAGCGGTGATTTCCGGCCTACAGCGCACTCGTCGGCGCCACCGACAGCGCTCCCTTCTTCCCAGCGCCCAGGGCCGAAGCCGTGATCCTCGGCAGGCAAGCGCTCCCCGGTCTCAGTGTGGGGTCACAGGTACCGGGCTGCAGCAGTGATTTGGGGGGCATGCAGCACTTGGCAGGCTTTAAGCTGGGGAGACACAACCTGAATGGAGCACAGCAGTAGCTCCGCGAAATCTTGGTCTGCGGCGGTGATGGCCTGCAGCGCTTGGGACCTTAGTGCTGGGGAGACACGGCAGGGGGAAAGAGAGGCACGGCTAATCTCAGTGATGCTAGGGCCAGTAGCGCTCAGAAGCTCCACAGCGCTTAGGAACAGTATGGGCAGATTAATCTTCTGAGGAGCACAGTCCTGGCAGGTTAGCGCTAGGTGTGCACAGCGCTTTACCTGTGGCTCCTGTAGGGCTCATAACAGACAGTCCACGTCTCCAGGGCAGCACTTCTCTTAGGAGGGGATGGAAGATGATGGCAGGTCTCCCTGGTAGACTTGGAAGGGTGAGAAGGGGGTTGAGTTGGCATGCATCAGCGGCAGGGTGGGTCCCTGCAGCACACTGGAGGTGGTCCCCTGGGTTGCCCCCTCACCAGGGAAGATCAGTAGGCAGGCAGAGTCCCTCATCTAACTTGGGTACAGCAGGGCCTAGACTCAGTCAGTCCCCAGTAGTGTAGGTTTCTCCCCTAGGCCCAACCGCCTACGCTCCGGCAGAGTTTCCCCCAGGTCCAGTGGTGCCCCAACTGACTAGTCAGGTTTCCCTCCTTTCCTCTTATACCCCCAGGTCAGGTGACCCTCCTGCAAAGGTGGCAGAGCATAATCCCTCCCAGGGCTGGAAGGTTCCAGGAGCTTCCACATAATAGTCTATGGGACAAAAAGGCGGGATGGAAAAAGATACTGTATCAAAATGTCCCGGCCTGCTCCTGACTACTAGTATGTGTATGCAATGGCCACTCTGCAGTAGCAGGGGCCTGTGGCAGCCATGTTGTTGGGAGAGAGCCCCTGCACCTCAGCACTGTTTAGCAGTGGTAAGGCGCCCCGAGGCCTAGGGCCAAAAAACGATGGCCAAAAAAATGAGGCAGCAAGGGCAAAAAAACGGGGTAGACCACCCTAGGGCTGACAGGTCTAACAGTGGCTTCATAAATCTGACTCAGAGCCTTGAGCCATGCATGTTCCACTTTGCATGGTGCAAACATGACACAAGTCTCACATAAATATGCCCCTTGGTCCATGGCTTGGACCACAGCAGAGCTCAAAATTCGTTCAGACGTCCACTGTGGAAGGTTGGTGCACAGGGGTCATCTAAACATATAAGTAGATTGGCTTTCTCCTGTTGTTGAGTGTTGTGTGGTCTGGCATGCGCGCAGAACCTGACCGAGAGCATTGTCCAGCTCAAGCACCTCTTCATTGGCTCTTTGCACAGTTCATTTGAGTGTCCCCATGAATTATTCCACAATGCTATTGGCCTGAGGCCAAAGCGGGGTTGTGCGTTTGTGTTTCATATCAGGTCTTTTGAGGAAGTTTTTGAAGTCCCCACCATTGAATGGTGGTCCATTGTCAGACTTTAGAATCATAGGAGATCTTCAGGTTGCAGAAATTTCATTGAGGACCTCGAGGACCTGTGCTGCACTATTGGAGGAGACCATTTTGACTAGTGGGAACCTGGAGTATTCATCTATTATTACTAAGATGTATTTGCCAGATTCAATTGATTCAAAGAAGTTGACCACTGCCCTCTCCCACACACCTGCAGGCATTTCTGACATCTGTTCAATAGAAGAAGAGGGGCCCCTTAAAACCAAAGGAGTAGGGCACTGTACAGTGAAAGGGGAAAAAGGATCCTTTGGACAGGACTGAGTTGCCTAAGCGTATTTCAGTTTCTACATTTCAATCCAGTTAACACCATTACCATTCTATCTCCCTCCTTCATGCTAGAGAAGATGGAACCATATATAATCAGCAAATAAACAAAGGAGAATAAAATTCTCTAAATAAAAAATGTATGTGATTTATTATCAAGATCACAAGTAAAATAGAACAATGGATTCCTGGACAATATATCTTACAATAATCATAAAAAAGAAGAAATTAATTTATGCAATCTAATTATAGAAACACAGAAACAATACTTAATAAAAAAAGACTGAATAAAAAAAGAGAGTATAGCACGGACAAACAAAATATGCCTTTCAAATTTTACATATTCGTGATGTAACAGATCAAAAGGGCGTGAAACTTGGTATTTTATGGTTGCTACTCGTTCACCGCTGCCCGTGTTCACGAATTATGTAGTTAGTAGTGCGTAGACGCGTTTCGATGGGTGTAAAGTTTTACCATCTTTTTCAAGAGCAATTAATAGACTCTCTTAAATTGTTTTAAAAAGCTTGTAAAGGGGGCGTGGCCAGGCTGGCAATGGCGTGAGACGTGCGCTGCCGGGGCTCCGGGCCGCCGTCGAGCGAAATCGCATCAAAAAGGGTCTCAGCGGCTGGGGTGACGCCTCCAGAGGGGGTGAGAAGGTGGCGGAGGGGAGCGGGCTGCCTCCGGCTGACTCAGGGAGCCCCGGGCTGCATGTTAGCGGCGATCTTGGCCGTGGCTGCGGAGAGGCCCTGGCTGCAGCGGGTGCACCCGCCATCTTGAGTGCCCGGGGAGAGCTGAGCAGAGTGGCCGAGTGCCGGGACCGGCTGGCGGAGATGTTCTAAGGCTCTGGGCAGCGACGCGGGGGCCGAGAAGCGGCAGAGAGGCGCCCTGGGAGTTCGACGGGGGCTGCAGCGCTGGTGGGGCGGCCTGGCTGACGAGAGCGAGCCTGCCATTTTGTGACTCCGGGCCTGCTGGGCGGCGAGGGAGGCGGCCTGTGCTGCCGGAAGCTGGGGCCACCAGAGGTGCAGGGTGAGCGGCACAGACTGAGGTGAGGAGGACGATGGATGCCTGAGATCCGAGTTTATTCTTCGGCGGTCTGCTGAGGGGGCGGAAAGTCTATGGAGGCGGGGACGACCGCGACTGCTGCTGCGGTGGGGCCTGCCCTGGCGACCGGGGGGGCGCTGCCTGCTGTGGGGACGGCGGAGCTGCGGAGGGGCTGGGAGCGGAGCGCCTGGACTGAGCCTCTCATTAGAAACACCTTGGCCTGCATCCGTTGCTGGGGTTGTTGCGGGGCTCCTGCCCAGGCCCTGACCGTGACCGCCACCCGGATAATTGGTTAGCCCCCCCCCGTGCGCCCCGGTCCTGCCTGGCACAACAAGACTCTGAGGGGAGAGGGGCCGAGCTGTGTGGAACCGACGGGGCCTCTGGTAGACGAGGTCCGCTTGCCGCTGGGTCTCCCGCCACGTGGGCAGGGGGGATCTTGTCCTCCTGCAGAAGAACACCGAGATACCCCCGGGGCGCGGTGAGGACACTGCGGAGGGAGCAGTGGGCTCCTCGGCATCGGGGACTCTGTGACTGTTGCTGGTTGAGGGGGGTGGACCTGAGACGGAGCCCTTCTGGCACAGTGACTGGCGGCGCCCACGTTTCGGAGGCAGTCCCTGCCGGCACGGGCCCCGGTGCCTCCTGTGCCGACCGATCTGGGGCCTACGCACTGCGGCGCTACGACCTAGGCCCCCAGCCACCAGACCCGGAGCAGAGGGTGGACGTCGGGCTGCGAGCCGATTTCCCTCGGAGCCGTTGGGGGCTGGCTGGCTTGTTCGGTGGCTGTGGCGGTGTGATCGGGCCTTGAGCGGACCGGTCGGGCTGTGGTGGTGGATCCCCTGTCGAGGAAGTGTGGGGCCGCAGAATGACGTGCACTTAGCCGGGGAGAGAGCCACCGGTGGCCTCTAAGGACGCTACGGTGAAGGACCTTTGGACCAAGCCCGGCGCAGCATTGGTGGGCCCCTCGTCGACGGGGGCCGGGGACTCGGCTGAGCCGGTGACGCAGTCCTTCATGGCACTCTTTATGCAGGACCTCAAGTCTGAAATTGGCTCGCTGCGTGCGGAGGTCCAGGCATGCGTGAAGGAGCTCCGAAGAGATGTGGGTGAGCTCGGGGACAGGGTGGATGACATGGAAAAGACCCTCAACGCCCGTACAGAGGATCAGGAGCGCCTGTGGCAGCGGATTGCGACCCTGGAGGAGCAGCATGTGGAACTCCAGATCCGATAGGAGGATTTGGAAAACAGGGGGAGACGCAACAACATACGCATACGAGGTGTCCCGATCAGAGTGGAGGGTAATGATATCATGGCCTTTGTGGCGGACCTTCTCCATGAACTTCGGGGGGACGATGACGCCTCGCCGCCGACCCTGGACCGGGTGCATAGGGTCTCTGGGCCGCCTGGGAGGCCTGGCCTAATACCCGACATCCTGACGCGGGTCCACTTCTTCGCCGAAAAGGAGGCCATCCTGAAGGCGACTCGGGACAAACCCGAAATCAGGTACAACGGTGCCTCGATCCAATTATTCCAGGACTTGGCCCCCACGACCCTCCGCCGTCGGAGAGACTTCAGACCGATCACCGATAAGCTGAGGGACCTCACCATCCGTTACCAGTGGGGCCATCCCTTCGCCCTCTGTTAGACCCGGCCTCGTAGCATAGCCATCTCTGTCCCCGCACCACATAACCTGACCCATGCACCTCACGCAGCCCCCGAGCCCACGGCCTAGCCGATCCTTCCCACTAGAACCCACACACACCCGACCCGGACTTCCCCGTCCGTGGCCTTCCTCCTTTCGGCCACACCGGGCCCGCGTGCCCACTTCATGCACCATGATGGACGCCCGGCCCCAGCGCGACCCTGGCCTAGAGGCGCCACTCCGGCTAGGGGACATCGCGCCCCCATTGGGATGAGAGAGGGAGGAGCAGTTTCCATCGCACCTCTGAGCTCCCCTGGGAAGGTGGGTTTCGATCGGCCCGCCGGCCTCCCCAAGGGCTGGCTCCACGCCTGCTGGGTGTCTGGGACTCCTCCCGACCCGGCCCTGAAAGGATCAAAAGACAATGGCAGGAAACCCCGACAAGCGACCCCCCCAGGTGACAAGACCCCTGCCTGCATAGACTCCGGACATCAAAGAGGAGTCGTCCTATAACAAGGGGTGTTCTGGGACTATCCGGCAGATTCGCCTTTGGAAACACCTGAGCCCTGCTGAGTGACTCGCGGCTCCCTGAAGATCGTAAAGACCTCTGAACTTGTGCTTGAGCCCTGCTGAGTGACTCGCGGCTCCCTGAAGATCGTAAGACCTCTGAACTTGTGCTTGAGCCCTGCTGAGTGACTCGTGGCTCCCTGAAGATCGTAAGACCTCCGAACCTGTGCTTTAGCCCTGCTGAGTGACTCGCGGCTCCCCGAAAAGATCGTAAGACCTCCGACTTGTGCTTGAGCCCTCCTGGCGACAAGTAACTCCTTCTAGCCCCAACACAGGCACAGATCCAGTTATGGGCCTCAGGTTGTGAACAGGTCAGTCAAACAACTCTTGGATAGGGGAACATCAAGGCGTCAGACACCCCCAGGGCACGCATGTACTTTATTAGCCTAACTCTGGGGGGGCGTAGTGCATACCAGCAGTCAGCATGGGACAGCAGTCCCCTTTCTCACTAAGTCCCCCAGCTCTGAACTGTACCCGGGGCAACAATCAGTTAATCGGGGGTCCTGGGCCAATCTCCGGAAGGAGGGGCAATAGCGGGGCTGACTTGCTGAACGGGGGTGACTCCAGGGCAGCCCTCGCTATTCCGGCACACTCTCCGCCCTCCTCCTCCCGGGGTTTTACCTTGTCCTGGGTGTAGGAGAGTAGGGTCTGCAATCCTATGATCACCCAGATTTTTTTGCTTTTGCTTCATTGGTTTACGACTTTCCCTGGCTGTGGGCCTGCCAATCAGACCCACAGCCTAGCTGTTCTCTCTCGAAATTAACACACATGTACATTAGGTGCATCCACTAATTGGAACTGGGCCACCGTATCAGTCCCTGTATCAGCATACCATAGGTATCCAGGGCATCGGTGTACCCAGGGCCTACCAGGGGCTGCAGCATGTATTATGCCACCCCTGGATGGCCACCCATAATCCTCGCGGTTATTTGCTAACTTTGGCATCGCATCACCCACAGATGTCGAGTAAGGTGTCATACGAATTGGAATACGAACCCCTCGCCAATTCTGGCGACGGGGTTAGCATTCCACCCTTCTAGAGGGACACGGCATGGAAGTAACCTTGAACCCCGGTTAAAGTTGACTCAAGCCTCAGCATCACAAAATGGATGCTGCCACCAGACACAAGTCTGACCTCCTGCTGCTGGGAGACCTTCCAGCGAGGGGAGCTTGGACAAAGGGTTTCCTGTCGAGGTCGGTGTTAGCACCATCCCAGACAGGGTTTGTGTATCCCAGGTAGGCAGGGCTGAAAGGAAGGTGATTGCAAGTGGCACCCCGGTGCTCACTGTGCATAGCCCGGCTCAAACCAGTTTCGGGGGCACACCAGCCCCTGAGCTGGGGCGAAGCCGGACAAAGGATAGGGGTGTAACCACCCCCCTCCTGGTCCCACCCATAGGTAGGACCTAGTCACGGGCCAGCCCCTTTTTCCTAGAATAAAGGTGGGAGCGGGTCCCCTTCCCAAATTGGATAATTCTGAATCTTGAACTACTTTCCACGAAAGGAACTCTTGACTATTTCTGAAGACTCTCCCTTGTGGCTAAGGAGTAGCCACCCTGCACCAGCAGGCACTACCTAAGCGCTTGCGGTTTGCTGCACGTCTCTCCCACGGATCAAGACTGCCCAGCTCGACGAGACCAGGGTTCCCTGCCATCTCTGACCTCTACCTACATCATCAGCCCAGCTGAGATTCGTAGGTGTGACGAGACCTGCGGGACCGGCCATCTTCAGAACCTGCACGACGCTTATCTAGCACGCCCACCGAGGGACCCTCGAGTGAGTGCACCTAGGGTTTGAGAAGCCCTAACCCTGAGCAGCTCCAGCACCGAAGTCTGCCTGTCCAGCATCCACGAGATCTGCGTGGGGGCCCTTCCGCTCCTTGCTGTTCACCGCGTTGTCCGACCACTCGCCGACCGGCTTGAGGCCCTCTTCACGACGCACCACGATAGTTTGTTTTCATCACTGGTCTGGTTGCTCCAGACTGGCTCTTGCTCCCCTTCAACAGAGGAGTACCTCGGACCCTCCTGGTCCACTCCAGACGCCATCTTGACTCCACCACGTGGGTTTGCCACTGCCAAGACCTGCTGCACCACTCCTGGGCCCAGCATCATCGACAGCAGACGCCTTCGTGGAACAGCTCGCCCTCCATCCTGGTCGCCGCCGCGCCTCCTGGTCCGAGGAACAGCCGAGTCCGACGTCATCCACTCACCTGGTCGAGGTGACTTCAGCCGGTGCCTTCCGGGTACCCACACGATCGCTGGCTAGCGGGTGAGAACTGAGTCCCCTCTGCTTTCAGGTTTCCTTCATCACCGATCCAGGCTTGGATCTCGCTGAACATCGACACTGGTCGCCTGCCAGCAACTTCTTATTTCAGGCTCCTGAGACTACAACGAGGACTCCCGACATCTTGCCGAACCTCACGCAGCCGCAGCCTCTGGGCTAGGTAACGCGAGCATTTCGGTGCTCCATCGCAGGTTCGCTCCACGAGTGTCCAGTTCATTTTCGTTTAGTCCCACTGATCGTATCACTCCGGAATCAGTAACTCCAAACTATCTAACCTTTCCCATTCCACTTGCAGTGTAAATGGTTTCGTGCCCTTCGGGCATTTGTGTAAATTGTGCAACTGAAGTATTTTCATAAGAGTTTCATAGTGTGCTTAGCTCCCTGACTCATAAAGAGCCAGGGTAGTCTTGTTATAAATAAATATCCTTTATTTTCATAACAACTTGTGTGGTGTCCTTTCACTTGACGTTCAAGGGGTATATGTGATGGTAAACAGCTGGCTTAACACGCCCTCTAGAGTTTAGCCTAAAGACTGCTCGTATCCACGCTACTAGGATAGCTGGTCTATACGGTTGACTTAAAACCAATCATCAATGAGGGTCGTTTGGAATGATACACAGTGATCACTAGAATAGTGAGCACTACATATCAGGCCAACTTCTCACATTGGTGAGCAGCGGTTGGGATTTGAGCTTGCTGTTGGTTACCACACACGTATCCTAAGAATATCAAAGTGAAAGATCACATAAGTACCCAGGTACATATAACTTAACTTAGAATACTCTGAGTTCTACTGAACCAGCTGTTGTAGTGTAACAGGGCTTAGCACACCCTGACTACAACTCTTAGCAAGGGATCAGTAGGTAAACAAATAGTGTAGGCAGGTGCATCACTTACACCTCACTAGAAAGCATGTCGGTCCACGGAGAGTCTGCAGAGACTCCCTTAGTGGTCAGTGACCCTCCACAGGTCGTGTCACGATATGCAGCTCTTAGCTTCAAGGAGATGAGACAACTGTGTGCCTCCAGGAAGCTAAACAGGGTTCTAACCCTACCATCGCATTTCTGATAGGTCTCTTAGAGACGTACGATGCTAGGAGGTCCTCTAACACAGGTCCCCCCAATGCTGATGGGAACATGCCTCCCTTAGAGGGAACCCTTGGTGACCCGGACCTCGACCTCCATACAGAGGAGGAAGACGAGGAGGAGTTATCAGGAGACGAGGCAAACAAAGGTCCAGTGGTAGTCGGCAGGCTTACGAGGACCAACTTAAGCAGGCATGAGAATGGAACCGGGGGAGCTCCGGGCCCACGCTCAAGCAGGCCTAACATTGGGAACGGACGAGCTAGGTCTCTCTCCAGAGGCTCTAACAGATCTGTTCATACACATGTCTCTCAGGCATCTTCTCAGAGAGGAATGACGTCCCCTCAGAGAAGGGAGCATGAAGCGAAGTTGAGGGAAGTCAATCTGAGGATCGAGCGGGAAGAACTTGCCCTCGCCAAAGAAAGACTTGCCTTAGCCCGAGAGCAGAAATTAAGTGGGTTAGATCCCACTGGTGGCAGCATTCTCATTAGAGAGAAAGACAGGGGTATAGATACTAGACACCTGAGTAAAATAGTGCCCCCCTTTAAACAAGGGGACGACATCCACAAGTGGATAACTGCTTTGGAGAGGGCCTGCACTGTCCAGTGCGTCCCCCAAAGTCAGTGGGCAGCTATACTGTGGCTCTCCTTTGAGGGTAAAGGACGAGACAAGCTCCTCACTACTAGAGCTGAGGATGCGAACAACTACCAAGTCCTGAAGAATACACTGATTGATGGGTTCGGCTTAACCACCGAGCAGTACCGGGTGCTGTTCAGGGACACCCAGAAAATCCAGTCTCAGGATTGGACTGACTTTGTCGATTGTGCCACTAAGGCTTTGGAAGGATGGTTGCTGGGTAGCAAGGTTACTGATTACACAGGATTGTACAATCTTATCATGAGAGAACAGATTTTAAACAACTGTCAGAACCAATTGTTGCATCAGCACCTTGTCGACTCGGATCTGACCTCTCCCCAAGAATTGGGAAAGAAGGCAGACAGATGGGTCAGAACAAGGGTCAAGCAGAACCAGACTCAGAACCAGGGTGGTCAGAAGAAAGCAGACCAAAAGGGTAGTAACAAGAACAAACAAAATGACCAGAAGTCTTCGACAGGTCCCCAACAAACCAAAGAGGGTGGGGGTCAGGCTTCACAGAAGAAGAAGACTCAAGAAGGCCAGTCAAAAAGGTGGTGCCAATACTGTAAAAGTAAGACTCACTGGTTTAGTGAGTGCACCAAGAAAGGAGGGCAAACTCCTGCCACTGCAGCCCCTAAGACACCTGCACCCCCTAGTACAGTCAGCAGTGGTAGTGCACCTCCCAAGGCATTAGTTGGGTTAACCTTGGGAACCGAGGGGGGTGACGACTTAGTCAGCACGCTCACTCAGGCCGTCCTTGTCTGTACAGGGGATATGGATATGTCCCCTGATGCCAGTCCCAATACTTTGGGCAAATACAGACAGACACCTTTGATCAATGGAAAAGTGGCTCAGGCCTACAGGGACACTTGTGCCAGTGTCACCATGGTGACGCCTAACTTTGTGGACCCTGGACAGATCATGCTAGGTACCGATTACCTAGTGACCAATGCCAGCAATGTCACTACCAATCACAGTATGGCAGTTGTTGATTTCTCCTGGGGAGGGGTAAGTGGCCCGAAAAAGGTTGTGGTTAGTTCAGACCTCCCCGTAGAATGTCTGTTGGGCAATGATTTGGAAACGTCACAATGGTCAGAAGTGGAGCAGAGGACTCACATGGAAATGTTAGGCTTGCCAGCACATGTCCTTGCTGTGACCAGGTCACAGGCCAAAAGATGCCCCACTGAACAGGTGCTGGATCCTGGAAGAACGGACCAGACACCTTCCAAGAAGAGGAGCAGTAAGGGTAAGGCTTCGCCTTCCCCCTTGCCCCAGGTCGTGGATCAAGTCTCTGAGGAGGCTGACCTTAAAGAACTGAGGGAAACTGAGCCGAAAGAGCTTGAACCTGGTCAGGTTGAGTTTCTGGGCTCAGGGGGACCCTCCAGGGAAGACCTGGGGAAGGCACAGTTAGACTGCCCCTCACTTGAACCCCTCAGACAGCAGGCTGCTGCTGAGGCTGCAGGGAACGCCACAGGTACCCACAAAGTGTACTGGGACGATGGACTCCTGTACTCCGAGGCAAGAGACCCCAAACCTGGCACGACCAGGAGGCTGGTCATCCCCTTGTCTCTGAGAGGTTTCCTTCTTACCTTGGCCCACGAGATTCCCCTTGCAGGTCACTTAGGCCAGAATAAGACTTGGGACAGAATTGTTCCACACTTTCACTGGCCCCACATGTCCGAAGATACAAAGGAGTTTTGCCGCTCCTGTGTCACTTGCCAAGCCAGTGGTAAGTCAGGTGGCACGACCAAGGCCCCCCTCATACCACTACCGGTGGTGGGGGTACCCTTTGAACGAGTGGGGATCGACATTGTCGGACCAATGGACCCCAGACAGCATCAGGGCACAAGTTTATACTGGTGGTGGTGGACCACGCCACCAGGTATCCTGAAGCTATTCCCCTTAGGACCACTACAGCACCTGTTGTGGCACGAGCCCTAGTTGGAGTGTTCTCCAGAGTGGGCTTCCCTAAGGAGGTTGTCTCAGACAGAGGTGCAAACTTCATGTCGGGATATCTGACTGCTATGTGGAAGGAGTGTGGTGTCAACTACAAATTCACCACACCCTATCACCCACAATGCAATGGGCTTGTTGAGAGATTCAACAGGACCCTAAAAGGGATGATTCATGGACTACCTGAAAAGCTTCGGCGGAGATGGGATGTCCTGATACCCTGCCTCTTGTTCGCCTACAGAGAGGTCCCGCAGAAGGGGGTTGGCTACAGCCCTTTTGAACTTCTGTTCGGACATCCTGTAAGGGGACCCCTTTGTTTGGTAAAGGAAGGATGGGAGAGACCTCTCAAAAAGCCGGCATCAAACATTGTGGACTATGTGCTCGGTCTCCGCTCGCGGATGGCTGAGTACATGGAAAAGGCATCTAAAAACCTTGAGGCGAGCCAAGAATTACAAAAAGCTTGGCACGACCAAAAGGCTGTCCTGACTGTGTATCAGCCTGGGCAGAAGGTGTGGGTGCTGGAGCCAGTGGCCCTAGCAGCACTCAAAGACAAATGGTCTGGGCCCCACACGATCATTGAGCAAAAGGGAGAGGTCACCTACTTGGTAGACCTGGGAACTCCCCGGAGCCCCCGCCGGGTGCTCCATGTAAACAGGCTCAAAGCATATGTCGACAGGGAGGGCATGGGCTTGCTCATGGCCACAGATGAGGGACAGGAGGAGGAGAGTGACCCTCTCCCGGACCTGCTCTCTCAGAACCCTGACGATGGGTCAGTAGATGGTGTTGTCTTTTGTGGCAGCCTCTCTGGACATCAACAACAGGATTGTAAACAGGTTCTTCAATCCTTCCGACATATGTTCTCTCTGACACCCAGTCAGACCAATTGGTGTACCCATGAGGTCGACACTGGGGACAGTCTGCCCGTAAAGAGTAAAATCTATCGACAGCCTGATCATGTCAGAGACTGCATCAAGACAGAGGTGCAGAAAATGTTGGAGCTGGGAGTCATTGAGCCCTCGGACAGCCCCTGGGCTAGTCCCGTAGTTCTCGTGCCGAAACCTCACACCCAGGGCGGTAAGAAAGAGATGAGGTTTTGCGTGGACTACAGAGGCCTCAATGCAGTCACTAAGACTGACGCCCACCCGATACCAAGAGCAGATGAACTTATAGACCGGTTGGCTTCGGCCAACTACTTAAGTATATTTGACCTGACAGCTGGGTATTGGCAAATCAGGTTAGCTGAGGAGGCCAAGCCCAAAACAGCATTTTCTACCCCGGGTGGGCATTATCAGTTCGTGGTAATGCCCTTTGGTTTGAAAAATGCACCTGCCACCTTCCAAAGGCTGGTGAATCAAGTTCTCACTGGGTTGGACGACTTCTGCGCGGCGTATCTGGACGATATCGCTGTCTTTAGCTCCACCTGGGAGGATCACCTGGTCCACCTGAGGAAAGTGTTAGAGGCTCTGCAGAAGGCAGGCCTCACTATCAAGGCCACTAAGTGCCAGATAGGGCAGACACAGGTTGTATACCTGGGCCACCTTGTAGGTGGAGGCCAGGTTCAGCCATTGGAGAGCAAAATACAGGCCATCCAGGACTGGGCTCCTCCAACCACCCAGACTCAGGTTCGAGCTTTCTTGGGCCTGACTGGTTATTACCGGAAATTTGTCAGAAATTATGGATCCATTGTGACCCCGCTAAACGATCTGACAAGTAAAAAGATGCCAAAAAAAGTTCAGTGGACAGCAAGCTGTCAGAAGGCATTCGATGACCTAAAGCAGGCCATGTGCACAGCACCTATCCTAAAGAGTCCAGACTACTCCAAAACATTCATTGTCCAAACAGACGCTTCGGAGTTGGGTGTGGGAGCTGTTCTATCTCAGCTGAATTTTGATGGTCATGACCAGCCCATAGCTTTCATTAGCAGGAGGCTGACCCCCAGAGAGAAGAATTGGTCAGCTATTGAGAGGGAGGCCTTTGCTGTGGTTTGGGCCCTGAAGAAGTTGAGGCCATACTTGTTTGGCACTCACTTCAAGATTCAGACCGACCATAAGCCCCTCTTGTGGCTAAATCAAATGAAGGGTGAAAACCCCAAACTACTTAGGTGGTCCATTTCCCTACAGGGGATGGACTTCACAGTGGAGCATAGACCTGGCACTGATCATGGCAATGCAGATGGGCTCTCCAGGTATTTCCACTTAGAGCAAGAAGACTCACCTGGTCAAGCTTAGCTTATTGTCCCAAAGTTTGGGGGGGTCATGTAGAAGAGTAGGGTCTGCAATCCTATGATCACCCAGATTTTTTTGCTTTTGCTTCATTGGTTTACGACTTTCCCTGGCTGTGGGCCTGCCAATCAGACCCACAGCCTAGCTGTTCTCTCTCGAAATTAACACACATGTACATTAGGTGCATCCACTAATTGGAACTGGGCCGCCGTATCAGTCCCTGTATCAGCATACCACAGGTATCCAGGGCATCGGTGTACCCAGGGCCTACCAGGGGCTGCAGCATGTATTATGCCACCCCTGGATGGCCACCCAAATCTGACACAACTGGCTGCACGACAGCTGGAGCAAGGTGGTGTAATCACCCGTTGCTGTAGGTGTAGTATTTCTATACCTAACCCTAAAATGGACACATGGATTCCTATCAGTCACTCCTATGGCAGGCCTTATCGATCCGGAAGGCAGAGTGCTGGGAATCATGTGAGATGGTGCTCTGGCGCGAGCTGAGCCCGTCGACGGCTTGCGGAACCAAGTCCTAAATAGCCGTTCCATGGTGACGCGTGCCATCTACCTTAACATGCATTATAATCCTCGCGGTTATTTGCTAACTTTGGCATCGCATCACCCACACATGTCGAGTAAGGTGTCATACGAATTGGAATACGAACCCCTCGCCAATTCTGGCGACGGGGTTAGTATTCCACCCTTCTAGAGGGACACGACATGGAAGTAACCTTGAACCCCGGTTAAAGTTGACTCAAGCCTCAGCATCACAAAATGGATGCTGCCACCAGACACAAGTCTGACCTCCTGCTGCTGGGAGACCTTCCAGCGAGGGGAGCTTGGACAAAGGGTTTCCTGTCGAGGGCGGTGTTAGCACCATCCCAAACAGGGTTTGTGTATCCCAGGTAGGCAGGGCTGAAAGGAAGGTGATTGCAAGTGGCACCCCGGTGCTCACTGTGCATAGCCCGGCTCAAACCAGTTTCGGGGGCACACCAGCCCCTGAGCTGGGGCGAAGCCGGACAAAGGATAGGGGTGTAACCACCCCCCTCCTGGTCCCACCCATAGGTAGGACCTAGTCACGGGCCAGCCCCTTTTTCCTAGAATAAAGGTGGGAGCGGGTCCCCTTCCCAAATTGGATAATTCTGAATCTTGAACTACTTTCCACGAAAGGAACTCTTGACTATTTCTGAAGACTCTCCCTTGTGGCTAAGGAGTAGCCACCCTGCACCAGCAGGCACCACCTAAGCGCTTGCGGTTTGCTGCACGTCTCTCCCACGGATCAAGACTGCCCAGCTCGACGAGACCCGGGTTCCCTGCCATCTCTGACCTCTACCTACATCATCAGCCCAGCTGAGATTCGTAGGTGTGACGAGACCTGCGGGACCGGCCATCTTCAGAACCTGCACGACGCTTATCTAGCACGCCCACTGAGGGACCCTCGAGTGAGTGCACCTAGGGTTTGAGAAGCTCTAACCCTGAGCAGCTCCAGCACCGAAGTCTGCCTCCCCAGCATCCACGAGATCTGCGTGGGGGCCCTTCCGCTCCTTGCTGTTCACCGCGTTGTCCGACCACTCGCCGACCGGCTTGAGGCCCTCTTCACGACGCACCACGATAGTTTGCTTTCATCACTGGTCTGGTTGCTCCAGACTGGCTCTTGCTCCCTTTCAACAGAGGAGTACCTCGGACCCTCCTGGTCCACTCCAGGCACCATCTTGACTCCACCGCGTGGGTTTGCCACTGCCAAGACCTGCTGCCCCACTCCTGGGCCCAGCATCATCGACAGCAGACGCCTTCGTGGAACAGCTCGCCCTCCATCCTGGTCGCCGCCGCGCCTCCTGGTCCGAGGAACAGCCGAGTCCGACGTCATCCACTCACCTGGTCGAGGTGACTTCAGCCGGTGCCTTCCGGGTACCCACACGATCGCTGGCTAGCGGTTGAGAACTGAGTCCCCTCTGCTTTCAGGTTTCCTTCATCACCGATCCAGGCTTGGATCTCGCTGAACATCGACACTGGTCGCCTGCCAGCAACTTCTTCTTTCAGGCTCCTGAGACTACAACGAGGACTCCCGACATCTTGCCGAACCTCACGCAGCCGCAGCCTCTGGGCTAGGTAACTCGAGCATTTCGGTGCTCCATCGCAGGTTCGCTCCACGAGTGTCCATTTCATTTTCGTTTAGTCCCACTGATCGGATCACTCCGGAATCAGTAACTCCAAACTATCTAACCTTTCCCATTCCACTTGCAGTGTAAATGGTTTCGTGCTCTTCGGGCATTTGTGTAAATTGTGCAACTGAAGTATTTTCATAAGAGTTTCGTAGTGTGCTTAGCTCCCTGACTCATAAAGAGCCAGGGTAGTCTTGTTATAAATAAATATCCTTTATTTTCATAACAACTTGTGTGGTGTCCTTTCACTTGACGTTCAAGGGGTATATGTGATGGTAAACAGCTGGCTTAACACGCCCTCTAGAGTTTAGCCTAAAGACTGCTCGTATCCACGCTACTAGGATAGCTGGTCTATACGGTTGACTTAAAACCAATCATCAACGAGGGTCGTTTGGAATGATACACAGTGATCACTAGAATAGTGAGCACTACATATCAGGCCAACTTCTCACACTGGGGCTTCCACCCTTGGTAGGGTGTTCCAGGGACAGCGGGAGCCCGTGCAGGCGAAGCAGGCTCCCCGCGGCCCTCACTCACGATGGGGCGAGGCAGGGGGGTGTCGGAGCTGGTCCCGACTCTCCGGCGTCTCTCTCTGCCCCGTACCGGGCCGAGTCCAGGCCTGGGTGAGCGCGCCCGCAGCAGCCAATCCCTACGCGGCTCGCTGGGGGCGCTGCAGCCTCGTCCAATGGCTGCTCTGCGATAGCGGGGGCGTGGCTGGTGACGCGACCGGCGCCCACGTCACCTGACCCAGGACACGCTGGCTTCGCCGGCCTGGCGCGGGCCTTCCCAGTACCGCGGCGGCCCTCTCCCAGCTTCGGGGGCCGTGGCGGACATGTCGACAGTCCGCGATCCTGGAGGCAGCAGGCTACGTGCCGCAGCGGTGATTTCCGGCCTACAGCGCACTCGTCGGCGCCACCGACAGCGCTCCCTTCTTCCCAGTGCCCAGGGCCGAAGCCGTGATCCTCGGCAGGCAAGCGCTCCCCGGTCTCAGTGTGGGGTCACAGGTACCGGGCTGCAGCGGTGATTTGGGGGGCATGCAGCGCTTGGCAGGCTTTAAGCTGGGGAGACACAACCTGAATGGAGCACAGCAGTAGCTCCGCAAAATCTTGGTCTGCGGCGGTGATGGCTTGCAGCGCTTGGGACCTTAGTGCTGGGGAGACACGGCAGGGGGAAAGAGAGGCACGGCAAATCTCAGTGATGCTAGGGCCAGTAGCGCTCAGAAGCTCCACAGCGCTTAGGAACAGTATGGGCAGATTAATCTTCTGAGGAGCACAGTCCTGGCAGGTTAGCGCTAGGTGTGCACAGCGCTTTACCTGTGGCTCCTGTAGGGCTCATAACAGACAGTCCACGTCTCCAGGGCAGCACTTCTCTTAGGAGGGGATGGAAGATGATGGCAGGTCTCCCTGGTAGACTTGGAAGGGTGAGAAGGGGGTTGAGTTGGCAGGCATCAGCGGCAGGGTGGGTCCCTGCAGCACACTGGAGGTGGTCCCCTGGGTTGCCCCCTCACCAGGGAAGATCAGTAAGCAGGCAGAGTCCCTCATCTAACTTGGGTACAGCAGGGCCTAGACCCAGTCAGTCCCCAGTAGTGTAGGTTTCTCCCCTAGGCCCAACCGCCTACGCTCCGGCAGAGTTTCCCCCAGGTCCAGTAGTGCCCCAACTGACTAGTCAGGTTTCCCTCCTTTCCTCTTATACCCCCGCGTCAGGTGACCCTCCTGCAAAGGTGGCAGAGCATAATCCCTCCCAGGGCTGGAAGGTTCCAGGAGCTTCCACATAATAGTCTATGGGACAAAAAGGCGGGATGGAAAAAGATACTGTATCAAAATGTCCCGGCCTGCTCCTGACTACTAGTATGTGTATGCAATGGCCACTCTGCAGTAGCAGGGGCCTGTGGCAGCCATGTTGTTGGGAGAGAGCCCCTGCACCTCAGCACTGTTTAGCAGTGGTAAGGCGCCCAGAGACCTAGGGCCAACAAAACGATGGCCAAAAAAATGAGGCAGCAAGGGCAAAATAACGGGGTAGACCACCCTAGGGCTGACAGGTCTAACAGTGGCTTCATAAATCTGACTCAGAGCCTTGAGCCATGCATGTTCCACTTTGCATGGTGCAAACATGACACAAGTCTCACATAAATATGCCCCTTGGTCCATGGCTTGGACCACAGCAGAGCTCACAATTCGTTCAGACGTCCACTGTGGAAGGTTGGTGCACAGGGATCATCTAAACATATAAGTAGATTGGCTTTCTCCTGTTGTTGAGTGTTGTGTGGTCTGGCATGCGCGCAGAACCTGACAGAGAGCATTGTCCAGCTCAAGCACCTCTTCATTGGCTCTTTGCACAGTTCATTTGAGTGTCCCCATGAATTATTCCACAATGCTATTGGCCTGAGGCCAAAGCGGGGTTGTGCGTTGGTGTTTGATATCAGGTCATTTGAGGAAGTTTTTGAAGTCCCCACCATTGAATGGTGGTCCATTGTCAGACTTTAAAATCATAGGAGATCTTCAGGTTGCAGAAATTTCATTGAGGACCTCGAGGACCTGTGCTGCACTATTGGAGGAGACCATTTTGACTAGTGGGAACCTGGAGTATTCATCTATTATTACTAAGATGTATTTGCCAGATTCAATTGATTCAAAGAAGTTGACCACTACCCTCTCCCACACACCTGCAGGCATTTCTGACATCTGTTCAATAGAAGAAGAGGGGCCCCTTAAAACCAAAGGAGTAGGGCACTGTACAGTGAAAGGGGAAAAGGATCCTTTGGACAGGACTGAGTTGCCTAAGCGTATTTCAGTTTCTACATTTCAATCCAGTTAACACCATTACCATTCTATCTCCCTCCTTCATGCTAGAGAAGATGGAACCATATATAATCAGCAAATAAACAAAGGAGAATAAAATTCTCTAAATAAAAAATGTATGTGATTTATTATCAAGATCACAAGTAAAATAGAACAATGGATTCCTGGACAATATATCTTACAATAATCATAAAAAAGAAGAAATTAATTTATGCAATCTAATTATAAAAACACAGAAACAATACTTAATAAAAAAAGACTGAATAAAAAAAGAGAGTATAGCACGGACAAACAAAATATGCCTTTCAAATTTTACATATTCGTGATGTAACAGATCAAAAGGGCGTGGAACTTGGTATTTTATGGTTGCTACTCGTTCACCGCTGCCCGTGTTCACGAATTATGTAGTTAGTAGTGCGTAGACGCGTTTCGATGGGTGTAAAGTTTTACCATCTTTTTCAAGAGCAATTAATAGACTCTCTTAAATTGTATAAAAAAGCTTGTAAAGGGGGCGTGGCCAGGCTGGCAATGGTGTGAGACGTGCGCTGCCGGGGCTCCGGGCCGCCGCCGAGAGAAATCGCATCAAAAAGGGTCTCAGCGGCTGGGGTGACGCCTCCAGAGGGGGTGAGAAGGTGGCGGAGGGGAGCGGGCTGCCTCCGGCTGACTCGGGGAGCCCCGGGCTGCATGTTAGCGGCGATCTTGGCTGTGGCTGCGGAGAGGCCCTGGCTGCAGCGGGTGCACCGGCCATCTTGAGTGCCCGGGGAGAGCTGAGCAGAGTGGCCGAGTGCCGGGACCGGCTGGTGGAGATGTCCTAAGGCTCTGGGCGGCGACGCGGGGGCCGAGAAGCGGCAGAGAGGCGCCCTGGGAGTTCGACGGGGGCTGCAGCGCTGGTGGGGCGGCCTGGCTGACGAGAGCGAGCCTGCCATTTTGTGACTCCGGGCCTGCTGGGCAGCGAGGGAGGCGGCCTGGGCTGCCGGAAGCTGGGGCCACCAGAGGTGCAGGGTGAGCGGCACAGACTGAGGTGAGGAGGACGATGGATGCCTGAGATCCGAGTTTATTCTTCGGCGGCCTGCTGAGGGGGCGGAAAGTCTATGGCGGCGGGGACGACCGCGACTGCTGCTGCGGTAGGGCCTGCCCTGGCGACCGGGGGGGCGCTGCCTGCTGTGGGGACGGCAGAGCTGCGGAGGGGCTGGGAGCGGAGCGCCTGGACTGAGCCTCTCATTAGAAACACCTTGGCCTGCATCCGTTGCTGGGGTTGTTGCGGCGCTCCTGCCCAGGCCCTGACCGGGACCGCCACCCGGATAATTGGTTAGCCCCCCCGTCCTGCGCGCCCCGGTCCTGCCTGGCACAACAAGACTCTGAGGGGAGAGGGGCCGAGCTGTGTGGAACCGACGGGGCCTCTGGTAGACGAGGTCCACTTGCCGCTGGGTCTCCCGCCACGTGGGCAGGGGGGATCTTGTCCTCCTGCAGAAGAACACCGAGATACCCCCGGGGCGCGGTGAGGACACTGCGGAGGGGGCAGTGGGCTCCACGGCATCGGGGACTCTGTGACTGTTGCTGGTTGAGGGGGGTGGACCTGAGACGGAGCCCTTCTGGCACAGTGACTGGCGGCGCCCACGTTTCGGAGGCGGTCCCTGCCGGCACGGTCCCCGGTGCCTCCTGTGCCGCCCGATCTGGGGCCTACGCACTGCGGCGCTACGACCTAGGCCCCCAGCCACCAGACCCGGAGCAGAGGGTGGACGTCGGGCTGCGAGCCGATTTCCCTCGGAGCCGTTGGGGGCTGGCTGGCTTGTTCGGTGGCTGTGGCGGTGTGATCGGGCCTTGAGCGGACCGGTCGGGCTGTGGTGGCGGATCCCCTGTCGAGGAAGTGTGGGGCCGCAGAATGACGCGCACTTAGCCGGGGAGAGAGCCACCGGCGGCCTCTAAGGACGCTACGGTGAAGGACCTTTGGACCAAGCCCGGCGCGGCATTGGCGGGCCCCTCGTCGACGGGGGCCGGGGCCTCGGCTGAGCCGGTGACGCAGTCCTTCATGGCACTCTTTATGCAGGACCTCAAGTCTGAAATTGGCTCGCTGCGTACGGAGGTCCAGGCATGCGTGAAGGAGCTCCGAAGAGATGTGGGTGAGCTCGGGGACAGGGTGGATGACATGGAAAAGACCCTCGACGCCCGTACAGAGGATCAGGAGCGCCTGTGGAAGCGGATTGCGACCCTGGAGGAGCAGCATGTGGAACTCCAGATCCGACAGGAGGATTTGGAAAACAGGGGGAGACGCAACAACATACGCATACGAGGTGTCCCAATCAGAGCGGAGGGTAATGATATCATGGCCTTCGTGGCGGACCTTCTCCATGAACTTCGGGGGGACGATGACGCCTCGCCGCCGACCCTGGACCGGGTGCATAGGGTCTCTGGGCCGCCTGGGAGGCCTGGCCTAATATCCGACATCCTGACGCGGGTCCACTTCTTCGCCGAAAAGGAGGCCATCCTGAAGGCGACTCGGGACAAACCCAAAATCAGGTACAACGGTGCCTCGATCCAATTATTCCAGGACTTGGCCCCCACGACCCTCCGCCGTCGGAGAGACTTCAGACCGATCACCGATAAGCTGAGGGACCTCACCTTTCGTTACCAGTGGGGCCATCCCTTCGCCCTCTGTTAGACCCGGCCTCGTAGAATAGCCATCTCTGTCCCCGCACCACATAACCTGACACATGCACCTCATGCAGCCCCCGAGCCCACGGCCTAGCCGATCCTTCCCACTAGAACCCACACACACCCGACCTGGACTTCCCCGTCCGTGGCCTTCCTCCTTTCGGCCACACCGGGCCCGCGTGCCCACTTCATGCACCATGATGGCCGCCCGGCCCCAGAGCGACCCTGGCCTAGAGGCGCCACTCCGGCTAGGGGACATCGCGCCCCCATTGGGATGAGAGAGGGAGGAGCAGTTTCCATCGCACCTCTGAGCTCCCCTGGGAAGGTGGGTTTCGATCGGCCCGCCGGCCTCCCCAAGGGCTGGCTCCACGCCTGCTGGGTGTCTGGGGCTCCTCCCGACCCGGCCCTGAAAGGATCAAAAGACAATGGCAGGAAACCCCGACAAGCGACCACCCAGGTGACAAGACCCCTGCCTGCCTAGACTCCGGACATCAAAGAGGAGTCGTCCTATAACAAGGGGTGCTCTGGGACTATCCGGCAGATTCGCCTTTGGAAACACCTGAGCCCTGCTGAGTGACTCGCGGCTCCCTGAAGATCGTAAAGACCTCCGAACTTGTGCTTGAGCCCTACTGAGTGACTCGCGGCTCCCTGAAGATCGTAAGACCTCCGAACTTGTGCTTGAGCCCTGCTGAGTGACTCGCGGCTCCCTGAAGATCGTAAGACCTCCGAACCTGTGCTTGAGCCCTGCTGAGTGACTCGTGGCTCCCCGAAAAGATCGTAAGGCCTCCGACTTGTGCTTGAGCCCTGCTGAGTGACTCGCGGCTCCCACAGACTCTCTTGGTCCCGCCGGACCCCGACGACGACAAGCGTATCCCCCAGCTCGAGGATTGTGAGCTGTGCGCCGGGTACGCCCCTGCATTTGATCCATATCCCCAAAGACTGTCCCGCTACCTCCTACCCCCTCCGAGAGTCTGTGAGCCTGCGCTCCACTTGTATATATTTGCCTTGCTGAGCATAAAGATCCTACAACTCCGATCTGATAAAGATTTGTTCTTAAGAACTCCCGGTGTGGTGTCTCTTTGTCGTGTGGTGCCGAGTGTACGATCCTAGATACGAGGTTCCTCCCCTGAGGAGTCTCCCGCCAGTGCCCGGCTACGATACCTTGAGGATTGACCTCCGGGCCCCTCTGAGGTCGCCTTCCAACATTGGTGGCAAGCGACGGGATTCGGGCCCATAATCTAGAGATCGTACCGTGAACGGCTGACGCACTACCGACAAAGATGGCAGAAGGAAACGCCGTGGTTCTCACAGAAAACGACACCAGTACCGTGTTCCAGGCGGAACAACTGGAGGAGTACACACACAGAGAACTGAAGCAATTCTGCAAAGAACTCAAAATCGCTACCACTGGTCTCAACACCAAAGAAGATATGCAGAAGGCACTGAAAGCTTGGGTGGATTCTGGAGCCCCCCGCCCAGAAGGAGCGGTGGAGCCCCACGACGAAGCTGGACCCTCCCAAGGAGAACACAGCAGCAACCAGGTGCGAAGCTTCGTACCAGACGGGGGCCTATCCCTGGAGGAACTCGCAGACAGAGAAAGAAGTCGCCATCACGAACTCGAATTAGCCAAACTCAAAATCGAGGGCGAGTTAAAATTAGCCGAGAAAAAGCTAGCAGTGGAACAGATGCGAGTGCAAGGAGTACTAGAAGAGAAGAAACTCCAACGGGAACACGAAGGAAGGAGACTTCAACTGGAGCACGAACGCAGCTTGAAGGAAATGGAGCTAAAAGCAAAAAGCGAAGAAGCGCTGCCCCCGGGGAACCGAGAGGCTGCCTCCCCGGCGGAGCAGAAGGTCCACATCCCCAAGGATGTGGTCAAAGAATATTACAAAAACGATGACATTCAACAGTGGTTCAGGGCATACGAGGTCGCCATGACCTTCCACCGGGTCCCGCAGAAGGATTGGGGGGCCGCGTTGTGGGGACGATTCCTGAGCGAGGGGAGAGACACCCTGCTCGACCTACCAACCTCCATGCAGACCTCCTACGACCACATGAAAGAGGCCCTCCTCACAAGGTACGGCCTCACCCCGGAGATGTACCGCCAGCAGTTCCGGGACTGCAGGAAGATCCCGGGCACCACCTGGGTGGAGTATGTAAACTTCTTCAGCCGCGCATTCGATGGGTGGATCAAGGGCAGCAAAGTAACCACACTAGAAGAACTAACCGACCTTATGTTGTGGGAACACCTGGCTGCGAACTGCTTTGTGGAACTGCACCAGCATCTGCTCGACAGCAAGCTCATGGATCCGAGAAAGCTGGCTGTCGAGGCGGATCGCTGGACCAACACCCGGGTCTCCCGGGGCCCTGTAGGAGAGTACCCCCGAGCCAGTCAGGGACCGCCCCGCCAGAGAGGGGGGGGGGGAACCAGGGAGGGCAGAGAGAGTCCCAGTCCAGTCCCCCGAAAACCCAACCTCCGCCTTTCCCGGCACCCCCACCAGCTGTATCCGGCCCCCCCCTGAGACGGGGGCACCGGGTGACCGTCACTTGTTTCCGTTGTCAGAAGCCCGGGCATTACGCCAACGACCCTGAGTGCCCCATGGCCCCACACATCACCCAGGCAGCACCCCCCGCTAGACAGATAGCCAATGTAGCACTGGGGGAGGAGGTTGAGGAGACCGTAGAGTGGGAACCCGCAGCCATGGCCCTAGTATCCTTAGGAGATAGAGAAATGGTCCCTGGAAGCCTCCTGCCCTCCAACACGAAGAAATATGGGCAGCTCGTAACAATCAATGGCCACCAAGTAGAAGCCCTTCGTGACACCGGGGCCAGCATCACCGGTGTCCTCAGTCATTTGGTCAACGAAGACCAGGTCCTCCCCAACGTCTTTTGCCCGGTCATTTCCGCTGACAATACGGAAAGTCTTTGTAAGGTAGCCCTGGTGCCTTTTGAATGGGGAGGGGTGGTCAGTAAACTGAAAGTCGCAGTGAGAACCTCCCAGCCAGTCGACTGTCTCCTGGGGAACGACCTGGAAAGTTCCCCCTGGAAACAAGTCGAGCGCAAGACCCACCTAGGGATGATGGGTCTCCCTGAGTGGGTGTGTGCCACCACCCGATCCATGGCGGCCCGACTGACCCCCCTTGGGGAAGTCGACGACGCCCCGACCACTGAAGACAGGATGGTCCCCGCCGAGGGTCCCCACGACCCCCCACAAGGAGGGTCGGTCACCAGTGACGAACCCCCACCTTCCGACTCCGCACAGGTCACCGAGTTAGGCGATCTGCCCGAGTTGGCCCAGTGGCGCCACGAGGGGGGCCCCTCCCGAGAGGAGTTCTGCCGAGAGCAGGCTACCTGTCCTTCCCTGGTCGGGCCCCGGCAACAGGCAGAGGCCCAGGCCGCGGGCGACCAAACTGGAACGCACCGGGTGTATTGGGAGAATGACCTTTTGTACAGCGAGCAGAAGTCGGTGGAGCTAGGATCCGCCCGGGTGCTGGTGGTACCCCTACGCTTCCGAGACCTCCTCCTGGGCTTGGCCCACGACGTTCCCCTCGCAGGCCACTTGGGCCAGGACAAAACCTACAGTCGCCTCGTGACTCACTTCTACTGGCCCAGAATGAAAGCAGATGTAGAAGCCCACTGCAAGTCCTGTCCCACGTGCCAGGCCAGTGGGAAGAGCGGAGGAAAGCGCAAGGCTCCCCTCCAACCCTTCCCTGTCGTCAGTACCCCTTTTGAACGGGTTGGGATCGACATTGTGGGGCCTCTGGACCCCCCAACCTCCCAAGGGCACCGCTTTATCCTTGTCCTGGTGGATCATGCCACCCGATACCCTGAAGCCATACCCCTGCGCACCGTCACAGCCCCCGTGGTGGGTCGGGCGTTGATGGGAATCTTTTCCCGTATGGGTTTTCCCCGCGAGGTCGTGAGCGATCGCGGTACGAACTTCATCTCCAGATACATGACGTCCTTGTGGCAACAATGCGGAGTGTCCTATAAGTTCACCACCCCGTACCACCCCCAAGGAAACGGCCTGGTAGAGCGGTTTAACAGGACTCTAAAAGGGATGATCGCGGGCCTGGAAGAGCCCCTCCGGCGTAAGTGGGACGTCCTGCTTCCCTGCCTCCTGTTCGCCTACCTAGAAGTTCCCCAGAAATCCTTGGGGTTCAGCCCCTTTGAGTTACTCTACGGGCACCCCGTCCGGGGGGCCCCTCAGCCTGGCCAAGGAAGGGTGGGAGGCGGTGCACCGAGGCCACCCCCGAGATGTGTTCCAATACGTCCTGACCCTCCGAAACCAGACTAGGAAGTTCCGAGAGCTGGCTGAGGCCAACCTGGAGGCGAGCCAGGAAGAGATGAAGCGCTGGTACGACCAGAACGCCACTCTGGTCGAGTTCCAGCCGGGCCAGCAGGTATGGGTCATGGCCCCCGTGAAACCCTGCGCCCTCCAGGATAAATGGACCGGGCCCTTCAAAGTGATTGAGCGGAAGAGCCAGGTCACGTACTTGGTGGACGTCCAGTCACCACGGGACCCCCTCCGGGTCCTCCACGTGAACCGCCTCAAGCCCCACTTTGTGCGGACGGAGCTGAGCCTCCTGCTGGCCACCGATGACGGGGCCGAGGAGGAGTCGGATCCCCTCCCTGATCTCCTGTGCACCAAAGAGAAGGACGGCTCCGTAGAGGGAGTGAACCTCTCCCCATCCCTCACTTCCCAGCAACGTGAGGATTGCCGCCAGCTCCTAGGGCAGTTTTCCGACCTCTTCTCCCTGGTCCCCCTGGACCTCTTCTCCCTGGTCCCCCAGCAACGTGAGGATTGCCGCAAGCTCCTAGGGCAGTTTTCCGACCTCTTCTCCCTGGTCACCAGGGAGCGACTGGTGTGTCCATGACGTGGACACCGGAGACAGCCCGCCGGTGAAACACCGAGCCTACCGAGTCCCTGATCGGGTCCGGTCCTGCATTCAAGCCGAGGTCTCGAAGATGTTGACCTTAAGAGTGATCGAACCCTCAGACAGTCCCTGGGCCAGCCCCGTGGTCCTGGTCCCGAAAGCAGCTGCCCCCGGTGTTGCCCCAGAACTCCGCTTCTGCGTGGACTACCGGGGACTCAATGAAGTCACCCGAGCCGATGCCCACCCCATTCCCCGAGCCGACGAGCTCATTGACCGACTCGGGGCTGCTCGGTTCCTCAGCACCTTCGATCTCACCTGCGGCTACTGGCAAATTGCGCTCACAGAAGGAGCCAAGGAGCGGTCCACCTTCTCCACCCCGGATGGGCACTATTGCTTTCGCGTGATGCCCTTCGGGATGAAAAATGCCCCGGCCACCTTCCAGCGACTGGTAAATAGAGTCCTGGCCGGGCTGGAAAAATTCAGCGCTGCCTATCTAGACGATATCGCAGTTTTCAGTTCCGAATGGAGTGAGCACCTCCAGCACCTCCGGAGGGTGCTAACCGCCCTGCGCCAGGCAGGCCTCACCGTGAAAGTCAGCAAGTGCCAGATTGGGCAAGGTTCGGTAGCCTACCTGGGGCACCAGGTCGGAAGCGGCCAGGTCGCCCCTCTACAGCCCAAAATCGACGCCATCCTAGCCTGGGACACCCCACTACCCAAACGGAGGTCCGAGCCTTTCTGGGCCTCACAGGCTACTACCGGAGATTCATCCGGGGGTACGGCAGCCTAGTCGGCCCCCTCACGGGACTCACGTCCAAGAAACAGCCCAAGAAAGTGCAGTAGACCCCTGACTGCCAAGAGGCGTTCGATGCCCTAAAAACGGCCATGTGCACAGCCCCCGTCCTTCAGGCTCCCGACTACTCCAAGGAGTTTGTGGTACAAACGGACGCCTCCGAGCATGGAATTGGGGCCGTCCTGTCCCAGGTGAATGACCAAGGCCTAGACCAGCCCGTAGCCTTCCTCAGTCGAAGGCTGTTGCCCAGAGAACAGAGATGGAGCACCATCGAGCGCGA
Organism: Triturus cristatus; assembly: GCF_964204655.1. NCBI lineage: Eukaryota > Metazoa > Chordata > Amphibia > Caudata > Salamandridae > Triturus > Triturus cristatus. Next base: position 544,926,069 of record NC_140586.1, read on the forward strand.
GGCGTTCGCCGTAGTCTGAGCCCTCACGAAGTTACGCCCCTATCTGTTCGGCACCCATTTCAAGGTCCAAACCGACCATCGCCCCTTGCGATGGCTCATGCAGATGCGAGGAGAAAACCCCTAACTACTGCGGTGGTCAATCTCCCTCCAGGGGATGGATTTCACCGTGGAACATCGCCCTGGTACTGACCACGCCAACGCCGATGGCCTCTCCCGGTTCTTCCGCCTCAGCGAAGAGAACCCCCAAGAGGATGGGTAGTTCTCTCCGGCTTTCAGCTGGGGGGGACGCGTGTTAGACCCGGCCTCGTAGCATAGCCATCCCTGTCCCCGCACCACATAACCTGACCCATGCACCTCACGCAGCCCCCAAGCCCACAGCCTAGCCGATCCTTCCCACTAGGACCCACACACACCCGACCCGGACTTCTCCGTCCGTGGCCTTCCTCCTTTTGGCCACACCGGGCCCGCGTGCCCACTTAATGCACCATGATGGCCGCCCGGCCCCAGCGCGACCCTGGCCTAGAGGCGCCACTCCGGCTAGGGGACATTGCGCCCCCATTGGGATGAGAGAGGGAGGAGCAGTTTCCATCGCACCTCTGAGCTCCCCTGGGAAGGTGGGTTTTGATCGGCCCGCCGGCCTCCCCGAGGGCTGGCTCCACGCCTGCTGGGTGTCTGGGACTCCTCCCAACCCGGCCCTGAAAGGATCAAAAGACAATGGCAGGAAACCCCGACAAGCGACCCCCCAGGTGACAAGACCCCTGCCTGCATAGACTCCGGACATCAAAGAGGAGTCGTCCTATAACAAGGGGTGCTCTGGGACTATCCGGCAGATTCGCCTTTGGAAACACCTGAGCCCTGCTGAGTGACTCGCGGCTCCCTGAAGATCGTAAAGACCTCCGAACTTGTGCTTGAGCCCTGCTGAGTAACTCGTGGCTCCCTGAAGATCGTAAGACCTCCGAACTTGTGCTTGAGCCCTGCTGAGTGACTCGCGGCTCCCTGAAGATCGTAAGACCTCCGAACCTGTGCTTGAGCCCTGCTGAGTGACTCGCGGCTCCCCGAAAAGATCGTAAGACCTCCGACTTGTGCTTGAGCCCTGCTGAGTGACTCGCGGCTCCCACAGACTCTCTTGGTCCCGCCGGACCCCGACGACGACAAGCGTATCCCCCAGCTCGAGGATTGTGAGCTGTGCGCCGGGTACGCCCCTGCATTTGATCCATATCCCCAAAGACTGTCCCGCTACCTCCTACCCCCTCTGAGACTCTGTGAGCCTGCGCTCCACTTGTATATATTTGCCTTGCTGAGCATAAAGATCCTACAACTCCGATCTGATAAAGATTTGTTCTTAAGAACTCCCGGTGTGGTGTCTCTTTGTCGTGTGGTGCCGAGTGTACGATCCTAGATACGAGGTTCCTCCCCTGAGGAGTCTCCCGCCAGTGCCCGGCTACGATACCTTGAGGGTTGACCTCAGGCTAGTCAGTGCCCCTCCGGGCCCCTCTGAGGTCGCCTTCCAACACCCTCATATTACAATGGGAGTCCAGACGCCGGGTGTTGCGTTCATACCGAGAAGCGGCACAGTTGCTCCAGATCCCGGACACCCCACCGGTCAGCCCCCCGCGCCACGCTGCGGGGCCGCGCGTCCCGCTCAAGCCCAGCTGGTCCAGAGTGCGCCGCCCGGGGAGACCTCTCTCTCCTGCTGCTAGTAGATCATCGCGGAACAAGCAGGACATCATACAGCACATCCGATCCTTGGAAGGGGGCTCGTCGCCAGTGGGATCGCAGGAGTCCGCCCCCAAATGAGTCTGTATGTCTCTGAGACTGTCCTCGCTGCGGGCCCCCGGGATGGGGGGGGCTTGCTGCCTGTCCGCCCAGTTCTATTTCTGCTTTGACCCCCACTTCAACGACACGTCCACCCCAGGTGGGGTGGGCTTGATGCCTGCCTCTTTTTGACACGGTGACTACACCTAAGGGGCGGAGGCCCGGAGCTCCTCCTGGTGTCCTTGATGTACAGTGATGGTGCCGACGGACCCCTGCTCCTATTCTTGGGAGAGTGACATCTCCGGGATAGCCTGTGCCTCTGTGCCTGGCAACTCCCTTGACTGGAAGAGGCATCGTTGGCCATGTTGGCTGTTTTGCTGTTTCTGTTCTTCCACCCAGCCCTACCCTTCACCTTTCCTCCCTACCTTTCCTCTTCCTACCCCTCTGGCGGGGGGGGTTCATGGGGGCCTGGGGGATATTGGCGACCTTGCTTGCGCTGGCTGATCAATAACCATGTCCACTGTACCTTCCTGGAAGGTTGTCTCCCTGAATGTGAAGGGGCTTAACTCGCCTAGCAAACGGCACCAGATTTGGAGATATTTGCTTTTACAAAGCCCGGACATAATTTTCCTGCAGGAGACACACCTCCTTAAAGCTGATGTTGCTCGAATGGCCCACCCGCGTTTCCCCCATAGGTTTTGGTCTACAGCACCCACCAAGACAGCAGGGGTGGCCATTTTCTGTCGGGCGGGTTTCCCACAGGGGGATGTGAAAGTGATTAGGGACACTGAGGGCCGATTCCTGAAGGATGAGCTAACGAGAGGTCACCGCACACTTACACTTTGCACTCTTTATGCCCCCAACCAGGGCCAAGATGCTTTTTTGCGCAGGATAATCCGGGACTACTTTCAGCCGGTGAGTTTGGACCTCATTGTGGGAGGTGACTTCAACTTGGTGTGGGACGCGACACTGGATCGCTGTGGAGGAGCCTTCCATGGGGCGGGGGCCATGTCCGCAGCAGTGAAAAAATCCCTCACTGCCTTAAACCTGGTAGATATCTGGCGTTACTACTCCCCGGGGCTGACGGATTACACGTATTATTCCCATGCATGCCGCTCTTACTCACGCATCGACATGCTCTTTGTCTCCCATCTCTTGCTCAGGGACACAATATCGGCGTCCCACTCGAGTATCTCGGTCTCGGACCATGCTCATGTGGAACTACTGCTTCACGAGCGCTTTGCGTGCTCGCCCCGTGCGCATCGCTGGCGGTTCCCAGACCACGTTTTGCGGGACCCGGTCGATAGGGAAGAAATCCGGGAGGCTATTCAGACGTATTTCGATAACAATGATATACCGGGAACCCCCCTCCCCCTGGTATGGGATGCCTTCAAGGCCTCGATACGGGGAACTCTCACTGCTATAGCCGCCGCTCGTGCACGGGAGGCCCGACTATACAAAATAAAGCTTGAACGCGAAATTAAGATGCTGGAAAAGATGGACCAGGACCGACCTCTAGCGGCCCATCGGAGGCGGCTGGCGGTCCTCCGAGGACAGCTCCGCATACATAGGACGAACAAGGCGGAACGGGCGCTTCTCGCGCTTCGACAGCGATTTTATGATGGAGGTGACAAAGTGGGTGCTGTCCTAGCGCGGCGTCTGCACACGCGGGCGGCCAAGGCTCACATCTCGAAGCTGAAGGGGGCAGGGGGAACCTGGGTGACCACTGAATCTTCCAAGCTTCAGGCGTTCCATGACTATTACTCCTCTCTTTATGCGGGAGAGCCCCCGGAGCCCGCCCTGATATCGGCGGCCTTGAGCGAGTGCGACTGGGAGCCATTGAGTAAACACCACTCCGAGCTTCTGGAGGAGTCTATCACTCTGGAGGAAATAGCGGGCGCACTGAGAGACCTCCCGTTAGGCAAAACGCCCGGGCCTGACGGGCTCCCGGTGGCGTTCTTTCGAGCCTTCCTGCCGCAGTTGCAGCCGTATCTTCTGCGTCTCTTCAACTCTTTTGCGGAGGCCGGGGGCCATCTCCGGATATGGCGATGGCGGAGATAGCCCTCATCCTGAAGCCAGGGAAAGACCACACTCTTTGCTCCTCTTACCAGCCCATAGCCCTGCTAAATACCGATCTCAAGCTGTATACTAAAATACTGGCCAAACGGCTCTGCGTTCACTTGCCCACCCTTATTGAGCCGGACCAGGTGGGGTTTATTCACCAACGCCAGGGTGCGGACAACGTACGTCGCATAGCCCACATTGTGGGGAAGGCCAGGCATTGGGGAATTCCGGCCTGTCTTCTGTCGCTTGATGCTGGAAAAGCGTTCGATCGGGTGGACTGGGCGTTCCTCCGCGCAGTTCTACAGAAGATAGGGCTTGGACCTAAAATGGAGGCACGCATCATGGCCCCCTACCTCTCCCCCGCAGCTAGAGTGCGAGTGAATGGTCAGCTAACGCAGCCTTTCCCTATCTGCTGGGGCACCCGGCAGGGGTGTCCCTTGTCACCCCTGCTGTTTGCCCTAGTGGTGGAGCCGCTCGCTATCCTAATTCGTCAGTCCCCGGCCATCACGGGCATCCCCTTGCGGGCCGTGACCACAAGATCGCGCTCTTCGCTGACGACCTTCTCCTCACGTTATCTGACCCCTTAAGCTCACTTCCGGCGGCGCATTCGCTGCTTCAAACCTACGAGCGTGCATCCGGGCTTAAAATTAATCATTCGAAATCCTGGGCGCTTAACCTCACGATCCCGGAGGAGGAGATTGCGGCGTTGCGGGCCTGTGCTCCATATCAATGGGCTAGCAGATTGGTAAAATATCTTGGCCTTAACCTGACTCCGGACTTGGCCACCTGGACGCAGGCCAATTGGCAGGAGTGTAAACGCTCTGTCTTGGACGACTTGCGCTCCTAGAAAGCCTCACCGCTTTCCTGGCTCGGCCGCCTCAAGATGTCCATATTGCCAAAGATTCTCTACCTTTTTCAAACTTTGCCGACGCCAATCCCGGAACACCAAATTCAGGGGCTGCAGCGTGACCTGGTCTCATTTATTTGGGGGGGTAGGAAGCCGAGATTCTCTAATAAAATTTTGAAGCTCCCCCGGGATAGGGGGGGTCTTGCCTGCCCCAACCTCCTTGAGTACTATTGGGCGTCGCACCTCCGCTTCATTCTAGAATGGGGAGCGTGGGAGAGCGAGAAAGTTTGGTTCCACATGGATAGGGCAGTTACGTGTCGCCCGATTTGGGATCACGCTTGGCTGCCTCGAGCGGCGCGTCACCGCAGTGCGTACATGGCAATCCCCACTAAGACGGTCCTGGAGATATGGGACAGGGTGGCGGTCCGTAGGGGACTCACTACCTTTCCCTCCCCTCACACCCCTATTGCCCGCAACCCACAGTTTCCGCCGGCATGCCACCCGCCCTACTTCGAGAACTGGACCGAATCCGGTTGCAGGACAATCTGAGATCTATTTCCGGGGGGGGAGTTCAAAAACCTTTACCTAATGCCAACGGGAATTTGGACTAGCGGAAAAGGACAAATTCCAATACATACAACTTCGACATTGGGTGCAGGGATTCGCCTTGACACAGGCGGCCACATGACCATCCACTCCGTTCGAGCACTTAGCGCGTACATTTGGTACCTACAAGGGTTTAATCTCCCGCATATACAAAGTGCTCCAGCACGCGCAGCACCTCGGCCCTCACCCATACCAGTTGCGGTGGCAGAACCTCTCCGGCTCAGGGGTCACTCCTACACAGTGGACAAGGCTTTGGCGAGATATCCCCAGAACGTTCCGTAGCATCCCCCAACAGGAATCGGCCTACAAGGTGATGACTCAGTGCAGTGGTACTATACCCCTACACGACTCCAGAAGATGTTCCCCAGTGTTTCCCCGCTTTGCTGGCGCTGTACCCAAGAGCTGGGTGACTTCATCCACATTTGGTGGACGTGTCCACTTTTGACTACCTACTGGAAGGAAGTCCTCAGCCACATTAAACGTGTGCTGGGATACCCCCTGCCGGAGGACCCCCTCACTGTTGTGTTGGGTCTCCGACCTACGTCTAGGCGAGCCATGACAGGCCGTGATTGGCACTTGAGCCTCCACATGCTGGGCGCAGCAAAGCAAACAGTAGCGATATATTGGAAAAAGGCAGAAACACCTTCTATCAATGTGTGGTTCGCCCGCTTGTGGCAGGTGGTGGCGATGGAGCTGCTCACGGCACGCCTTCAATTCAGAGACACTAAGTTTAGGACTCTTTGGAAGCCCCTGGTACATCACCTAGGGAGGATAGAACATGCTAGGCTTCAGCCGCCACGACTAAAGGCCCTTAAAATGTTTGACGACAAAATCTGCCCGCTTAATCCAGGGGTATACTCAAGGTCCACAGAGCAATTGCCCTTCCCAACAGGGGGTCACTAACTCTAGAGGTGAGCGCCATGGTCCTATCCCCCCACTACACCTCTGCGCGTCATTATACCTGTACTAGGGGCCCCCGGGGGACAGAACATCTTGATTGGGGGAGGGAAACTGAGTATGGGTGGAGAGGTCCTGCAATCCCTGCCCTCTCGCCAGATCCATTCTTTCTTCCCCCGGCGTTCCTTCCCCGCTCTTCCCGCCCCCTGTCCCTAGTTATTGGTTTGTTTTCCTTTCAGGACTTAAGGAGGTTGAACGAGGTATCACTGTCAGAGTAGCACTGAGCAGATGCGTCCTATCCGTTGCCCCGGAGTCTATGAGGGATATGGGATTAATAGGGAGCCCCACACAGCACTGCAAGGAAGGTTTGCGACCTGGCGAACTACGTGGGTATGAGCCTGGCCCAGTGTGTGTTGCTTACTTGACTTGCGCATGGTAAAGATGGGCGCAGGGCCGATGAAACTGCCCTTCATGCAGGGCCTAGCTGGGCCCCTGTTGAAGGCTAGGCTGCAATGACTGCTGCACCTGCTTGATTTGATCTTTAGGTTTATGGATCTGCGACTGCAGACATACTGTGGGGTTTTTATGCGGGCCATGTGCGGTAAACTGTGCTGGGCTGCAGCTGGCTGGGCAATATTGCACGTACTTGAATGAGGGCCCAGGGCAGGGGGACGATGGGATACAAGGTCTACTGAACCGGGATGTGTCCCTGTGAATAGCGTATATTGCTGACCCTATGATACGCGGTGCAGGAGCTCTGCTTTGTCCTCTTATATTTGTACTATACAGCTATGGTTCTTGCTGCCGGCCTCAGTGGTTGTAGGCGTACAGCTGTGTAATTTGCCTGACTGTTCCTCCCTATCAATCAATAAAAAGTTGGTTATAAAATAAAAAAGCTTGTAAAAACGACCAATAACAACCTATTATTGGTGACGTACTGTGTACTCGATTTTGGGGTCGGGATGTTGTCACACGACTTCCCCTTAAGGCCTCTATATCGATTATAAATGGCCATGCAATGTATCTTCCGTTTTCTTTAAAATGGTTGCTTTTAGTGAAGTCCTTATGGCCAATAAATGTAATGGCGGTCCCATTCAAAGTTAAAAACAGTAAATTCTTAAAAGTAGACAAATGTTGCTTGCAAATAGTCTGTATTGCCTCTTTGTGACAAATCGTAATAGTTGTAGAGGCTGTTCTAATGATCGTAGCCTTTGGGTGCTCCCATATATATTAAAAAGGGGTTTCAAAGGATGCACGCTCCCGCGTGCAAAAAGGCATGAGACTGGCACTAGAGAGATGCTTAAATGTCCTTTTTGCAGTTCCATTTCTACGATGGTGTCTAGCTCAGAAAACTAAATTCTATCCCAGAGAGCCCTCTTGGTGGCAACTATCCTTCAGTCTCCTTTGTGGGCTATGTCAATGGCTTGTCTGCAAAGTGTTTTAGGGATCATCCATCTCAGGACTAGTCCTTCACAGATAGCGACCAGCTCATCTTTAATGTTGTGGAATGCCCGAACTCCTCAGAGCCATCACCCTACTCCGTGATGCATTTCCACTTGTTTTGTGCTATGAGATGTATCACAAGAGCCAGTATGCTGTCATTTCTTGTGGTTTCAGTGATCTGAGGAATGGAGAGGGCATCAGGTATGCCTGTACTGACTATGAATTGGAAGAATTCCTCAGCTATGGATATGTGTCTCTGGCAAGGCTTGAGGTTGCCTGGAGAAGTAGTCTGCTGTATGGTGCACCCTACCAGGTTTATGGATGATCAGGTATTTGTATTCTTGGAGATGGATTCTCCACCGTTCGATTCTAGGGAGCCTCTTGGCCTTGGGATTCCCAAAGAAGGTCAGGGGAGCTTGATGGTCCGTTATGACTTTCTTGCCTTACAAGAAATCATGGAAATGTTCACAGGCCCATACAACTGCTAGACTCGCTTTCTTGGGTTGTGAGTAAGCCTTTTTGGCGTCTGACAAGCTTCTGCTGGCATACGCAACTATGTGACGATGAGCTTCTGAGGTTCCGGAGCTTTGAGCTGGGATGGAGCCAAGCCCCACTGGGTTTGCATCAACCGTCACTTCAGTGTGCAACTTGGGTTCGAACTGAGCCATGATGGTGGCTTTGGCTAGGGCACCCTTTATTTGTTGAAAACTGCTTTTATAGTCCAGCAACCACTGGAAAACCACTCTTTGTCTTGTGAGATGTCAAAGAGGGGTGCTGTTGGTGGCATCATTCTGGATGTATAGGGTAGAGTAATAGGCCATGCCCAGTAAGGTGCAGAGCATGAGAACATCACCAGGTAGGTTGGTGTACGTAAGGGCAGTGACATTGTCCGAGTCAGGTGCAATACTCTCTTCCAAGAAGAGGTGTCCATAGAACTTTAACTTGTGGAATTCATCCTTGCTGGAGTTAAGAGTGAGACCAGCTTCACAGAGGAGATGACAAACCTTGTTTAGCACACCGTCATGTGCCTCACGTGTGGCTCTAAACAAGAGTATGTCATTGGTGTAGTTGACCGCATTGGGTACAGGCTGGATGATCTTCTGGATTACTTCTTGGAAGATTTCGGCTGTGGATGAGATGCTGAAATTCAGTCTCTTGTAGCGGAACAAGCCCATGTAAGTGGTGAATGTTGTGATATACCGCCACTGTTCCTCCAGCTCAATATGATGGTATCCCCTAATGAGGTCTAGTTTGGAAAAGAGTTTAGAGCCATTGAGTTGGATAATCATGTCTGCAGTGTGCGGGCCGGGGTGGTGCTCCCATTGTATTGCTTTGGTGGGCTGTTGCATGCCTACATATATGCGGACAACCCTTGGACTGTCCTTCTTCGGGATAACCACATTGGAGTCACCCACGGTGTGGGGCCTTCTGATGGATTAATGATGTGAAGAATGAGGAGTTTGTCGATTTCCTTTTCTAATGCTTCCTGTAGATTAAACATGACTGTATGTAGCTGTGCTATTCAGTGGACACTCTCATCAATGTGAAGGCTAGTTAGTCTGCTCTGGCATTCAGAGAACCAGCCAGGCGTTAAGCCACTAGTCAAATGCCCTGACATTCCAGCCATGTCAAGAGGTGCAGGGCCTCTTGACCAAGGTAATTCCACCCGCCCTCTTTGTTGCAGTACCACATGGCGGTGGTGTTGTACATAAACACCTGTACTAGCCTTCCAGCTGGTGCAATGAAGAAAGGCTTTCAATGCCAGTTGGATCGCTCTCAGTTCAGAATGATATGGAGCTGAGACTCCACTGGCGACCGGAAGCCTCTGATCTTTAACTCTACCGGATGGCCGCCCCAGCCTAAGAGTGACGCACATGTCACCACTGTGTGCTCTGGGTGGGGAAGAGAGGGAGGTCTGTTGTTGACCTAATCATGGTCCGTGAGCAACCTCTGCAGGTTGTATGCAGTTCCCTCTAATAACTGGACCGGGCCGGAGAGATTTCCCTGATGCAATGCCCACTGAGTCTTGAAGTCCCAATGCAGGAAGCGAACTAGCAACCTCACAGTCAGTCTCACTGACATCCAGGATAGAGGCTGAAACATCTGAATCATAGCCTGAATTTCCAGGAGGCCAAGCCTAAATCCCCACTGTGTGCAGAACAGATCTGATGGAAGGGAGTGTTTGAGAGGGAGGGAGGTGTGACTTCGGCACTTTGATCGTGATTTGTGAACCCCAATAAACGCCGGAGGTCCACCATAGTCTGAAGGTGGGATACTACGGCTTGCGGTGCGCCTTCCTTCATCAGCCAATCATCGAGGTAGGGGAACGATAGAACCCCTGACCTGCGCAGATGTGCTGCACCCACTTCCATTTACTTAGTGAACACCTGAGGGGCACTGGTAAGGCCAAAGGGGAGCACAGCTAACTGATAACGCTTCTGGCCCACCGTGCACCGCAGCTAGCCTCTATGGGCAGGCAGGATGGGAATGTGAAACAAGTGGTCTGCAAGTTCAATGCTGCCATTTTGTTTCCAGTGTGAAGGGCAAATAAGACCTGAGCCAATGTGAGGATTCCTTTTCAAGAAGTAACTGAGAGGACAAAGATCTAATTAAGGTTGGTAGCCTGCATCCTTTTTTGGCACCAGAAAGTCGTGGGAATAACAACCCCAGCCTACTCTGAAACCGGCATACTCTTGATAGCTTCTTTGGTCAGACGTGCCAGTACTTCCTGTCACAGCCGATCTGGGGAAGGAGGTCGCAACCTCCATCCCTAGGATGACAGGGTTTGTTGGAGCAGGATGGCGTAACCCTGTTGGACAATCTGGAGTACCCTCTTCTCTGTTGTAATCTCTCGCCATTGGTGCAGATGTTGCTGTATTTGGCTGGCAATTGGATGCCCATTCTGGATTGAGGGCAAACTAAAGAGGCTTTGGCTGGATGGCTGCCGGGGGGGGGGGGGGGGGCGAGTGGGTTGGGCAGCCCTCTGGCTTTGGGCCCCATAAGGTTTGTGGGAGCTGCATCCGCAGCCACAAAAGAACTAAGCCTCCTGGCCATGGTAGTTAGGGGAGCAAAGGACACGTCTGAGAGCCCCTACGGTAGCCATGTAAGGGGTGTAATCCAGAATGCTGCTGTAGTGAGGCCACAGAGAACCCCAACAACCTAGCAGTGGCCATACTGTTCTTGAATTTGACCAAGACCGAATCCACCTTGTCTCCAGAGAGACAGGCTCCTTCGAAGGTCATGCCCATGAGCAATAGGCAGTATTCCTCAACCAGACATGACACCGAAAGACCACCAAAAATGCAATGGCTGCGCCCAGTGAGTCAGTCGTATCCAACCTGAATCTGTTCGTGAACTTTGCTTTGTCTCACCCATTAGCAATAGCTTGGGAGAGTATGGCCCTGGCCTTCCAGGACTTTAGGCAGGTCTTTCACAACTATAGCCCACACAGTATGGGAATAATGGCCCAATAAGCATGCAGTGTTCATGGACCACGGTGCCAGGCTGGTGGAAGAGAAAATTCTCTTACGGAAGACATCCAGCCTCTTGGATTCCCTGTCCGGTGGTGTGGCAGGGAACGAGCTGGGATTCATTCAGAAAATTGAGGCCTGAACTGTCATGCTCTCAGGGTTAGGGTGATGGGAGAGAAAGACTGGGTCCCCGGGAGCAAAACATTGGCGTTGAGTAATGGTCCTGTGCACAGAAGTGCCTGTGTAGAGCCTTACCTGAGGGCAGAGCAGGACATCAGTGAGGGCAATGTTGAAGGGTAGTTAGTGTTCTGATGGGGATAGCCCTCATTGAAGCCCCTCCATCAAGAAATTTGTTTTGACTTGATCCGTGAGCAGCTGTTGGTCTAGGACCTCAGCTGCCTTCTGGACCACCATCATAAAGGAAGTCCCTTCCTCCATAGCCACTGTGGAAGGAGAGAGGAGATCAGTGTCTGGTGAGGTGTCCAGACTTCTAGGGGCAGATTTACAAAAACTGCATATTAGCAGAGATGCGTCACTCAAAAAACCCTTGCGCCACCATGGATGCATCGGATTTACAATGTGGCGCACTGTGGTGCAAGGATTGATAGATGCATCACGCATTTGTTGTCGTAAAGGCAACGCATTGCTGGAGTCGTGTCGCAAGCGTGACGCAACTCCAGCAATGCTTAGGAATGCCTATTCCTATTGTGCTGAGTCATTTCTTACGCCTGCTTCAAGCAGGCGTAAGGTTTTGACGCAGTGGCATTGTAGAAGTGACTCAGTGAAATCTTGTAGATTTCACTGCGTCACTTTTACGAGGCTTTCTTACGTCGGAACGCCCACCCTGCATACATTATACCTGACGCAGATATAATGTGAAACGTGGCTTTACAACGTGATGCATCTCCCTAGATGCGTCACGTTGTAAATGTGTTGCAACTTGACGCATTGTTTACGACAACGCTGTGTCACAAAAGTGATGCAACGGTGGCGTAAATGTGTTGCAAGGGGCTTGTAAATCTGCACCTCGTGTCAGCCAGGTCCTCATATCAGCTGTCATCAGTCATGGATTCTGCTAGGGGGCCAGTGTAGGTATAGGGATCCTCAGATCACCTCCATTTGTGTTCCTCAGTAAGCCCTGCAGTGAACTAGGGCTCTGTCTCCCATTTAAGCTGTGTGGGCCTGGTCAGCACCAGAATTAGTATCGTGCAATGGCATTTTGGCTCCGTATTGGAGTCGGAAATTACGATGGGTACATCGCCGCCGATGGGCATCAGCTGCACTGGGAACTGGGCCATTGGAATGGGTCCTAGAGGAGGTCATAAAGTTGCAGCCAGGGCTGATCCTGATCCACCAATGGATCCTAAGGGGTTGACTGGTGCTGAGGGTGGACCAGCCTGTGGAGTTCTAGTTGAAGACCCTGCCAGACCTGTGGGACCCGAAGGTTGCTCCAGAGGGGGTCGACTTCCCAAAAATGAGACTCATGGCTTCATAAGACTCTTGTAGCTGGGCAGAGGTTGTTCCTGCTCTAGGAAATTTGGGAAAGCATGGAGTGGACCTAGTTTCCCATGCTGGCTGCATAGGAACCTCCTGTGAGTGAGGCCAGGATTTGTCGCATTGTTCCCTCATGACATCTGATGAATAGAAGCGATGTGGACTTCTTATTTTACTTACCTGAAGAAGTCCTAAATTTCAACAAGGACTGACGTGAGCAACTCTGGGAGCAGTCCAGAGATCTCCCATGTGAATGGGAACAGGAGTGGCATGGAGTTGCATAGGAAGTGGAAAATAGCTTCATGACCCACTCGTGGATAGCCTTGGGGTTCATAAACTTGCATTCTGCTCATGACACAGTCGTGGTCCCTCTCCAGGCACCACAGACACACCAAGTGGAGGGCCGTCACAGACATCTGTCAATGACAGGTGCTACAAGGTTTGAACCCAATGGGTTTCTTTGGGGACATCTCCAAAAGAAGATGGGAAAAAGGGCACACTATACTCTGAGAAAACATTGAAAGAAGTGAGTCAAGAAGTGACTAAGGGGAGCTCAATCTGGATCTCCGCTGATGGCATGAAAAAGGAGGAACTAATGTCAGTGCGTGGGGGTGTCGCCTATATAGGCACTGCGCAAGTCACTTCTGGCACCGCCGCCGCCAACTGCACTACATGGAGCCGAACAATGCTGCCTATTGTCACGCAAGGGTATTGCTCAAAACATCTGGAATCAGTTTGACGCATGGGAATATTCTAAGGTAAGGAATCTGCAGCTAGATGTCTCTATCTGTTAACCTTCACTCACCTGAAAGGCAGGCTGTTCAACTTGAGAGATGCGTGGATAGCTCTCGACTTCCCCCAAGAACTTTCTCTGGACTCAACTGAATATTTAACACAGTTGGACCAAGTTAAGTTCCTAAGGGAAGGGGGAATTGGGACAAAATAATAAACAAAAAGACACTCCGACTTTCAGTGTGCTCTGTGCTCTCTTGTCAGGCTTCTCATGAAAACACAGTTCTAGTAATAAATAAAGAACAACATGATTTTAGCACATAGCACATAAGATTTGCAAGAATTAGATATACATATATCTACATATATTTAGTACCTTGTTGGCCCAATATTCTGATCTACACCTGAACACAATGTGGAATATACATCTGCAAAGATAAAAGTAAAACTCTTGATTATTGTTGAATGGTTAACCTGATTATGCCAAGGTGCTGTTGAATGATGCTCAAAGTTGCTTTGTAAATACTCACAAGTAATAGTCTAAGAAATGCCAAAAGTTATCAATCCAAATGTCTCTTTTTTCTGTTCTGTAGGGTTGATTTTTTGCACCTTGGATTAGGAGAATGCGCTGCGCCAGAGTGAAAATCCACTTTAGATAAGTATTGTCTTTTATATTTGCATTGTTCTGTGCTTGTTTAATCACTAACTCTAACACTTGGCCAAGTATTAGTTAAACTAGAATAATGAAACGATGTCCGAGAAACTTACAGTTATTTTGTAGTAGCCAGCCGGTTACTCACTGATTGCTGAATGCTTTCTCTTTTGTTTCCTTTTCTCCGTAGGAATCTTTTTAATGTGACTCCAGATTTGCAGAAGGGAAGCTTGAAGCGTCTCCGTGGCAACGAGGGAAGAACTTTGGAACCGGACCGGATGCCTCGCAGGACTCGGGAGCCGATGCAGGATCACAGAGGAGAGTTTTCTGCCTTCAGGTAAGCGTTGGTAGAAAAACGAGCGTAAGCACTTTTGTAGGGGTTTCAGGCTTTAAATACAGTAGCTGGAGGGTGGGGTTAGCATGCGGAGGAACCAGTGTTCCACGTGTTTGGTTTAATGCTGGTTTGCCTGCAGGGAACGTGAGTAGGGAACGTGAGCTCAACTGTCTGAAGGGAACGTGAGCACAACTGTCAGAAATACAGCATGTTCTGTAACGTGCGCCTCTAAACTGTGCAAATAAGAATTATTCCATGTGCCCCACGTTTACAGCAGCAGGAGCAAAAGACAAAAGCCTAATGATTTCATTGCTACCAAAACGTGCACCTGTGAGGAGTTTTAGCACACAAGACCAATGAAAAGACTTTACCATTATTGCCATCGAGTTTTTGTCATTCAAGACTGATGCACAGTTTAACAACAAGCATTGGCAAAACGTACAAAGGAAAACAAACTAACATTACTATTTCTGTACATAATTACAAGGTGATTCTTCCAGATGGGTTCGAGCATGGTTGTTACAACAGACTGTAACAGTCGCTCCCCTCAAAGAGCGCCCCACCGGACGTGGCTTGAGAGGGAAACGTAAGTGAAACTGTCTCAAAAGTCGTGGAGCATGAACATATGATGCTGGTTCCCATGAGTTCTCAGTAGCATCAAAACCTTTCCAGGCTATTAAATAATACAATTTACCTCGCATTCTTTTTGCATCTAAAATCTTCTGAACTTCATATTCTAAATGTCCGTCAACTTGAATAGGAGGGGGTGGAGGTTCTGATCTGGTTTGTGGATTGTAGGGTTTTAATAGGGATACATGAAAAGCAGGGTGTACAGGATATTCTTGGGGTAAGTCCAATTTAACAGTTACTGGGTTGATGATTTTTTCAATTACAAATGGACCTATATATCTTGGCATCAATTTTCTAGGTCCTGTCAACTTCAAGTTTTTAGTAGAAAGCCAAACACTATCTCCTACCTGATATAGCGGAGGAGCTATTCTATGTTTATCCGCTTGCTTCTTCATAGAGTCTTTGTATTTATTTAAATGTTTTATAGCTTTTGCTTGTATGTCCAGTAACGAGGTGAGTCGCTCTGTGACCCCTGGTGTTAAAGAGGGAGTCACAGAAATAGGTAATGCTTGCGGATGATACCCGTGTAAAAAATAAAACGGTGTACATTGTGTTGCAGAATGCACATTGTTATTATAAATGAATTCTGCAATAGGTAAGATTTTATCCCAATCAGTAGGGAATTCCGCCATTAAACAGCGTAGAGTCTGCAATAACGTTTGATTAACTCTTTCTGTTTGGCCGTCAGTTTCTGGGTGAAAGGCCGTCGAAAGAGCTATATCCATTTTTAGACTTTTTCCTAAATTGGTCCAAAATTTTGAGGTAAATTGAGTCCCCCTGTCCGAAAGGATTTTCGCTGGTAATCCATGTAACCTCACTACTTCCTTAATAAAAACATCTGTCAACTGTGCTGCAGTGGGGAGTTTAATCAAAGGGATAAAATGTGCCATTTTTGACAAATAGTCTACTACCACCAAAATAGTGGTATACATATTTGCCTTAGGAAGATTGACAATGAAGTCCAAACTGATTGTATGCCAGGGACTCGGAGGAGTTGGCAATGGCTGTAATAAACCCATGGGTGCTTTGTGTACAGATTTATTTCTTGCACAGATGGGGCAGGAATTGACATATCTTTTAATGTCTTCAATCATGGAAGACCACCAAAAATGTTTTTTGCAATTTTCCAAGGTTTTTTGTGATCCTGGATGCCCCGCTAAAAGAGAATCATGATGCCAAGATATAATTCTTTCTTGTAAATTCTTAGTTGGCACATATAACAAAGAATTATGGTACATTAAACCATCTTGAATAGAATTGTGAGGATTTTTTAACCACTCCTGGGCTGTTACTTTTAAATGTTCCTCCCTGATTTGTTTTAAAAAATCTTGTTGTATAATTGGAGCCAGAATTTTTTGTGGAGGAATTATGGGAGGGCCAATTCCTTCTTTCTTTAAATCAGCTGTGTACCCATATCTAGATAAGACATCTGACTGAATTTGCTGTGCACCTGGTCGATACGTAATAACAAAATCAAATGCACTAAAAAAATTTAGCCAACGCATCTGTCGAGGTGTCAAAGCTCTTACAGAACTAAAAAACTGTAAATTTTTGTGATCACTAAATATAGTGACTGGGAATTTTGAGCCCATCAGGTGGTGTCTCCATTCAGTAAAAGCCAATTTGATTGCCAGCAGTTCACGCTCTGCCACTGTATAATTTTGTTCAGCAGGTAGCAGTTTTTTAGAATAGAAAGCTACAGGATGTAGCTGACCATCCTGGATGTCCCTTTGAGATAATACTGCTCCCACCGCCACCTGTGAAGCATCTGCCTCTACAAAAAATGGAAGATCTGGATCTGGGTGTTTTAATAAGGGTGCAGAGGTGAACTTTTCTTTGAGGGTTTTGAACGCCTGAGCTGTGCATTCTGTCCATACAAACGTTTGTCCCTTATGTAACAATTTGGTCAGAGGTACTACAGTTTCTGCAAAACAAGGAATAAAACGCCTATAAAAATTGGCAAAACCTAAAACCTTTTGTACTTCCTTAACTGTCGTAGGTTCTGGCCACTCCTTAATAGCATTTACCTTTTTAACATCCATCATTATACCTGCTGGGGACAGACAATACCCAAGAAAATCCACTGTATCTGTGTTGAAAATACATTTTTCAAGTTTAGCAAAAAGATGGTTTGTCAACAATTTCTGCAACACTGCTTTAACTTGCTGCACATGTTCTGCTCTTGTCTTTGAATAGATAAGTATATCATCAATATACACAATGACACAAACATCAAGGAATTCATACAACACCTCATTAATAAAAAATTGAAATGCTGCGGGTGCATTACATAGACCGAAAGGCATCACTGCATATTCAAATAAGCCAAATTTAGTTTTAAATGCGGTCTTCCATTCATCGTTTTCCTTAACTCTAACCAGGTGATATGCACCTCTCAAATCTAATTTTGTGTATATTGTGGAATGACGTAATTGGTCCAAGAGAACAGGTATTAAGGGCAATGGATATTTATTCTTTATTGTGGCCTTGTTTAATCCGCGGTAGTCAATACAAGCGCGGAGACTTCCATCAGGTTTAGGAATAAAAAATAGTGGCGAGGATACAGGAGAGGTAGAGTGTCTTATAAACCCTGATGCCAATAACTCATCAAGATAAGTCCTCAAATATTTTGTTTCCTCTTCTGTGAGGGCATATACTCTAGAGTTAGGCAAGGTAGCTCCGGGTATTAGGTCAATTCGACAATCATACGACCTGTGTGGTGGCAAAGAGCCAGCCTTTATTGGGTCAAAAACATCTTTAAACTCTTGGTATTCAACTGGTAGATGAACCACCTGCGTTTGCGCAGCCGCACAATGTAACATAGTCATAGATTCAGTGAGTGCTTCTTGATAACAAGTCTCACGACAGAAAGTGGAATCCAAAGTTACTGTTCTCAAAGCCCAATTAATTTTAGGATTATGCTGAGTTAACCATGGTACTCCTAGAATTAACCCAAAAGCAGGTGTATCAATTAAATCAAAGCCTATTCTTTCCGTATGTCCATTTTGACACACCATAATCAAGGGAGTTGTTTTCTTGGTAATCATCCCAGAAGACAAAGCCGACCCGTCTACTGCGCACACAGATTCGGGTTGCGTTTTCCACTCAGTTGGAATCTGTAATTTTTCTGCCATTTTAATATCCATGAAATTCCCTGTGGCCCCACAGTCTAATAAGACTGGGACGGAATGGCGCACATGGGTACTAATTATCAAAACTACATGGATCATGAAATGTCGAGGTATTTTTGGTACCACATTAGTGGAAACATTGGAGGTCAACAACGATTCTTTACTCGTACAAGAGACCCCCCTTCTTGCCGAGTTTGTTAGTTTTCCTCTCCTCCTGTAATGTTTGTGACTAAGGAATTAACTTTCTTTGTCCCTTTAGGTTTTATTGGACATTCTTTTGCAAAATGTCCGGATTTTGCACAATATAAACAAAGGTTTAGTTTTCTCCGTCTATCCTTTTCCTCAACTGACAGGGGTCCTTTAATTGTCCCAATCTGCATAGGTTCTGACTCAGATACCTTGGAATCACTTTCCTTCTTCTCATTTTTATATACTGAAAATCTTGGTTCAAATCGGGTTTTATCTCCTTTTCTTTCACCTATTCGATGATCTAATTTGACCACCATCTCCACAAAGTCTGAATACTCTTCAGGAAGGTCCACAATAAGTGCCAAGGCATCTTTTAAGTCATCACGCAACCCTCTATAAAAGAGCGACGTGCGCTTTTCTTCTGGACACTGAGTTTCGGCCAAAAGTCTGTTAAATTGAGTTACATAAGTTAGTAAATCTTGTTTACCTTGTTTTAAGTTTAGTAACTCATTGTCACTGGCTTGCACATATGTATGTTTTGCAAATAATTTAGTCATGGTGTTTTTAAACATTGACCAGTTATGTAAAATGGGATCATCTCGATCGATAAACGGTATAGCCCAGTTTGCAGCCGTGCCTCCCAAATAGGAAAGTACAAAGGCTACCTTAGTAGCATCTGTGGGAAATAACTGTGGTTTACAAGTAAAATGTAATTGACATTGACTGAGAAATATGGTAAATTTTCCAGAATCGCCAAAATAGCGTTCCGGAGCAGCCAAAGGAACAACATTAGGAACGGCCACCGTTACTTGTACTGGTGAGGAAGCAGAATCAGGACTCGTGACTGATTTAGAGACTTTAGACTTACTACCAAACATGGATGAATCTAAATGTGGAGACAAAACAAGTTTTCCCCATACAGAATCTCTTGGTTTAAAACGAAGAACTTCCTGTCTTAATTCTGAATTTTCATGTCTCAAGTTTTCCATTTCAATTTGCATTTTTTGTAAAGTCTCTGCTAAAGATTGATTTCGCAAAACATCGTCAGCCAGTGCTTGTGCCATTGCTTGTCCATCAATGATCTCTGTATCAGAATCCATATCTCTCAAGGAGAACTTAAGTTGTTGTGAAGGCTTACGCTTCTGTTAACCTTCACTCACCTGAAAGGCAGGCTGTTCAACTTGAGAGATGCGTGGATAGCTCTCGACTTCCCCCAAGAACTTTCTCTGGACTCAACTGAATATGTAACACAGTTGGACCAAGTTAAGTTCCTAAGGGAAGGGGGAATTGGGACAAAATAATAAACAAAAAGACACTCCGACTTTCAGTGTGCTCTGTGCTCTCTTGTCAGGCTTCTCATGAAAACACAGTTCTAGTAATAAATAAAGAACAACATGATTTTAGCACATAGCACATAAGATTTGCAAGAATTAGATATACATATATCTACATATATTTAGTACCTTGTTGGCCCAATATTCTGATCTACACCTGAACACAATGTGGAATATACATCTGCAAAGATAAAAGTAAAACTCTTGATTATTGTTGAATGGTTAACCTGATTATGCCAAGGTGCTGTTGAATGATGCTCAAAGTTGATTTGTAAATACTCACAAGTAATAGTCTAAGAAATGCCAAAAGTTATCAATCCAAATGTCTCTTTTTTCTGTTCTGTAGGGTTGATTTTTTGCACCTTGGATTAGGAGAATGCGCTGCGCCAGAGTGAAAATCCACTTTAGATAAGTATTGTCTTTTATATTTGCATTGTTCTGTGCTTGTTTAATCACTAACTCTAACACTTGGCCAAGTATTAGTTAAACTAGAATAATGAAACGATGTCCGAGAAACTTACAGTTATTTTGTAGTAGCCAGCCGGTTACTCACTGATTGCTGAATGCTTTCTCTTTTGTTTCCTTTTCTCCGTAGGAATCTTTTTAATGTGACTCCAGATTTGCAGAAGGCAAGCTTGAGGCGTCTCCGTGGCAACGAGGGAAGAACTTTGGAACCGGACCGGATGCCTCGCAGGACTCGGGAGCCGATGCAGGATCACAGAGGAGAGTTTTCTGCCTTCAGGTAAGCGTTGGTAGAAAAACGAGCGTAAGCACTTTTGTAGGGGTTTCAGGCTTTAAATACAGTAGCTGGAGGGTGGGGTTAGCATGCGGAGGAACCAGTGTTCCACGTGTTTGGTTTAATGCTGGTTTGCCTGCAGGGAACGTGAGTAGGGAACGTGAGCTCAACTGTCTGAAGGGAACGTGAGCACAACTGTCAGAAATACAGCATGTTCTGTAACGTGCGCCTCTAAACTGTGCAAATAAGAATTATTCCATGTGCCCCACGTTTACAGCAGCAGGAGCAAAAGACAAAAGCCTAATGATTTCATTGCTACCAAAACGTGCACCTGTGAGGAGTTTTAGCACACAAGACCAATGAAAAGACTTTACCATTATTGCCATCGAGTTTTTGTCATTCAAGACTGATGCACAGTTTAACAACAAGCATTGGCAAAACGTACAAAGGAAAACAAACTAACATTACTATTTCTGTACATAATTACAAGGTGATTCTTCCAGATGGGTTCGAGCATGGTTGTTACAACAGACTGTAACAGTATCAGATTTTTACGTTTCCGTTGATGGGAACCCTACCCAAAAACTCATGTTGCTCTAATGTACTTATTAACATTTTCTATAGTTGCACCATTCTATTTCTTACTATGTTGTTTTACTATCTGTTGTAGGAGAGTAGGATCTGCTTTTTATGGTTACCCCCCACTTTTTGCTGATGTAACACTGGTTTTTTACTTTAGTCTGGCTGGGGCCCTGCTATTCAGGACCCCAGCTTAGCTGTTTTCTCTCTAAATTGATTCCATGTACCTTAGGTACACCACAGATTGGATTCTGGGGTGCCCTTATAAGTCCCTAGTATATGGTATACTATGTACCTAGGGCATAGGTACCCCAGAGGCCTACCAGGGGCTGCAGCATGTATTATGCCACCCCTGGGATGCCTTCCAAAATGACACCACAAGTCTGCTACTGCAGCCTGGGTAAGGTGGTGCATGCATCCCTTACTGAGATATAGGTTCACTATATCTCACCCTATCACTGCACATATAAACCTAACAGTCACCCCTATGGCAGGCCTTAACAATCCTGAAGGCAGGGTGCTTCGTTTTGTGTGAGAGGGTGCCCATGCATGAGCAGAGCCCTTCTGCAGCCTTTGGAATCCCTTCTCCAGTGTTGTCTGTGATGCAGCCTGACCATATACTCTTAAGTGCACTATAACCAAATGGTAAATGTTAACTTTGGACTGGCTGCACGGAAACATGTCGTGTTTGGTGTCAAACACCTTGGAATCTTACCCCCACACCAGTAACTGGTGTGAGGGTATGATCCCACCCTTCTAGAGGGAGAGACATGACAGCACCGGTATACCTGGTACCAGCTTAAAAGAGCCCTGGCATCACAAAATGGATGCTGCAGCCACAGACACTAGTCTGGCCTCTGCTGCTGACCGAAACTCCAGCAGGGGAGGTCTGGACAATAGGTTTCCTGTCACAGGGAGGTGTTACCACCTCCCAGACAGGCTTTAGTGTATTGGGGCTGGGTGGGTGCACTCCAAGAGTGCTTTGAAGTCTGCACTGGGTTCTGTTAGTTGTGGTGGAAAGTCTAAGAAAAATCATGGATAATGGGGGCTGCGCTGCATTGATTCTGCTCGACCTCAGCGCAGCCTTTGATACAGTGAATCACCAGCTTCTGATTCAAAGGCTTAAGGATGTCGGAATTACTGGCCTGGCATTAAAATGGCTGCAGTCCTTTCTTGAGGACCACTCATTTGTGGTCTTTGACGAAAACTTTTCTTCAGAGCCAATGGCCCTTGGTTGTGAGGTTCCTCAGAGTTCGTCCCTGAGCCCCACCCTTTTTAATGTGTATAGGAGTCCCCTGGCGGAACTCGTAATCCCTCATGGCATCCAGATTGTCACGTATGCAGACGATACCCAGTTAGTAGTCTCATTTAGTCAAGAGGACAAGTCCGCCCCTAATCTAGCTCTGTGTTTACAAGAAGTGTATAGGTGGATGGATGACTCTTACTTAAAGCTCAATGGGGACAAGACGGAACTTCTGTTTCTGGGAAATCGTCCCCTGTGTACAATTGCCCCCTCCTGGCCTAATTGTCTTGATCCCCCACCGACTCCAAAAGCAGAAATTAAGAGTCTGGGAGTGTGGGTAGACCATAATTTGAATTTTAAGAAGCAGGCGAGTAAGGTGGCCGCTGGCTGCTATGGAATGCTCAGAATGCTTAGGAAGATCCTTTATTTGCTTCCACACTGTTAGAAGAACAATGGTCCAGGCACTTATTCTTTTGCGCCTGGATTATGCAAATGTCCTTTATCTGGGTGCTCCTTTGGTAGCCATCAACAGGCTCTAGGTCATCCAGAATTGTGCAGCGCGGCTACTCACCAATTCCTCTAGGTGTATGTCAGCTAAACCTTCTCTTGCAACACTTCATTGGCTGCCAGTTTCCCAAAGGATTCACATCAAAGCATTATGTATTGCTCATAAGGCCCTCTACAACAAGGGCCCCCCTGTTATTAGATCTCTTATTCAGCCCTATTGCCCATCCAGATCGTTGAGATCGGAAAAAAAGCATCTTGTTCTAGTCCTGACTATAAAAAGGATGCGCAGCGGGGGACGCTGTTTTGGGTACAATGCTGCGAAACGCTGGAATAGCTTGCCATTGCTGATTCGGTCTGAATCAAATTATATCCTGTGTCGTAAGCTTTTAAAGACTTTCCTGTTCCCTTAAGTCTTTTACTTGCTCAAAGGGTTGCCACAGCGCTGGGATGCTCTAGGGGAGCCATGTGCTTTATAAATGCCCTTTCAATTCAATTTCAATTCAATTCACTGGGGGCACATTTGGTGTCCCAGTGCATAGTCCAGCTCAAACCGGTTGCAGGGGCTACCAGCCCCTGCTCTGGCGCGAACTGGACAAAGGAAATGGGTGTAGCCACCCCTCTTTCCAAACCCTCCTATAGGTGGGTCCCCAGAGTTAGTCCAACCCCTTCATTGGGTATAAAGTAGGATTCCCTGACTACAGGACTTTGGATATTCCTGGACGAAACTCTGCATCTGAATCCTGGACCTTCGACGATCTGTTCAATGCCAGATGACTGAAGAATCTCCCTTGGGGTAAAGGAGTTACTCCCCTGCTTAGCAGGCACCAAAGAAGCCTCTGTCCGGTCTGCATCTCCAAAGCTCCCGCTGGACACAGAAGACTTTGTAACACCAGAGGTGGATTTCCAAACTTCTCAAAGGTCAAACCGAATCCTCAGAAAAGCTGAGACCCGTAGCCCTCGTGGGTACCGTGGAACCGGAACCCCTGGACACTGCGCTCATTTGCAAGTGCATCAGCTTCCCAACAACTTGCAAGGCTGTGCATTAGATTACTTGTAGCCCAGACCCCGAGCACCTTCTGCACCGAATATTGTGGGCCTACACTCTACGAGTGTTCCGTGAACCCGCTCTTTTCATTCCCGCTCGAGGTACCGTCGCGATCCCAGGTCCTTCGACTGGTGGGTCCCTGTGAAGGCAACTCTTACTTCAATTGGGCTTCCCTGGTTGCTCCAGACGTGCCCCGAATCTCCATTGCTTGGGGAGTCCCCAGGACCTTGCTGGTCCGCACCGAAGCATCTTTCTCCTTCCTTCGTGGGTTGCTGGTTGCTGTTGCTAAGGCTTGTTGAGTCCAATCCGGGCACCGATGCTGCAGCACTCAACATCCTTCGTGGGACAGCTTGAATCCAGCTCCTGGTTGTCCTCAACGCCTCATGGTCCTCGTGGCTGAAGAGTCAAGCTTCGCCTCTTCGCACCTGAAGCACCCAACATCGGTGGGCATTCGTCTATGGTGCCCTTGGTCACTGGCAAGTGACCCAGACTCTGCCCCCTCTGCTTTCAGGTTCTTTACATCTCTGATCCAGGCTTGTATCTCTTCAGACACTTTGCATCTTCCCGGCAGCAGCACTTTTCTGCAAGCTGCCATTGAAAACGACGACGTGACCCAACACCATTTGACACCTATCCACCCTGGCTTTCCTGGGTGAGGTAACTCGAGTACTCCGGTGTTCCCATTGGTGTTGACCCTAGAACTGTCTAAGTCCAAGAGGGCTTGGTCCTAGTTCATTTCTAAGTGTCCTTTAACTTTAAAATTCTAACCGCGATAGAAGCTAACAGGAGCTCGCGGCTGTGTTCTCACACTGCACACGTCCCCCGTGGGTCCCCTGTTCCACTACCTTGGGTGGTTCCTTGGGGTCCCAGTGATTCTACAGGCTCTAGGCCTTGTGTCTAGTCAAATTGTGGTTCTTATACCACTTTCTTAGTATATGGTTTGGCCCGCCCCTAGGGCCTTACATGTATTGTGCTAATTTACTGTAATAATTTGAAGTGTAACTTAAGTGCTTTTGCCTCTAGCCGCATAAAGAGACTAGAGGGGTGTGTTTAGTAATAAATACATATATTTGATATATATACCTGGTGTGGTCTCCTTTAATTTAGCCACTCAAGAGATTATAGACTGGTAAAACAAGCTGCTTTACACTCCTTCAAGACTTACACTGAAAGCTGCTCTCCATAGCTACCACTAGGATAGCTTTCAATAAAAGTTGTCTTTAACCTGTCATCAATAAGGGGTTGTTTGGACTGGTGCAAGGTGCCCACTAAAACTAATGGACAGCATATACCAGGCCAACTTCTCACATTGGTGTGCAGCGGTTGGGATTCAAGCTTGCCTTTGTGTTACCAGATAATCTCAAGTGAGTGACTAACTGAAAACCACTAAAGGTACCCAAGGTACATATAATACAAGCTTAAACTACAGTAAGTTCTACTGAACTTAGAGTTGTGTGTCAAGGGCTTAGCACACCCTTTCTACAACTCAAGAGAGTTTATTAGGCCACACTAGAGAAGGTAGTGCATACACCACACCTCACTAGTGATGTCTTTAAGGCCTGGAACCGGGGAGCCCTAGGTGGCGCCGATCCAGTATGGCCGCTTCGTAGTGAAGCTCCGGCCGTCGGACCCTACTCATCCTTGGCTGCCCCTCCGGACCCGCCCTGGCCGGCTCCATCCTGAGTGCCCCGGTCCCCTGAGTTGTCCGGCCCCCCCCGGGCCTGAAATTGGCGGCGCGTCCGCCCTTGGAGCGGAGTTCGGCGCCGAACTATCCACCCGGCGCATGGAGGCAGCTGTCCTGGTTCCCTGATACGGGCGCGCGCGGCTAATCGAGCCCGCGGCGCCCACGAGGGACACAGGCCTCGGGACCCCGGCGACCAGAGCGAGGGGCTGCGGCGGACCCTGCGGCCCCATTTGTGGTGCAGCCAAGAGCCTCTATCCTGGACCTGCCGGCTGGAGGTGAGGTGGTCGGGGGCCCCCCGCTGACGAGGCGATCACGTGTGGAGGGCAGGTGACGGCTGGGACGCCGGTGATACCCCCGGAGGATCGGCGGGGGGGGGGTTGTGGGGGTGGACGTGGTGGGGGGGCCTCCCCATCGGACCGGGGGTCGGCGGTCAGGGGGACGGCTCTCTCCCTTTCCGCCCCCCCTGCCGCCTACCTTGTGGATTTTGCCTGGGCTCGCCGGGACCTGCTGCGGTGTGGTGGTGGGGGAGACGCCGCCTTGGGGGGTTCGGGCCACGGGCCGGCGGTCGCGGGGGGGAGACTGACTGTCCCTCGCCCCCCCCCTTTCCTCCTACGTTCGGCTCCATGGCCCAGTGTGGGAGACTGAGATAGATCATCGCAAGCTGGACCAGTGTGGTTCAGCGCCAAGGGCCTTGCCTGATTAATCGCGCCCTATCTGGCCTCCACCCCCCGGCGTGGGGGTGCCTCGGTTCTGGGAGTGCGGGGCCCCGGCAGGCGCTCCACTGGAGTCGGCGGAGGTGGGGGCCTCGGAGTCGGCAGTCGCGGAGTGTGGCCCCGCCTGCAGTGCCTGAGGACGCATCCGCCCCCCTGGGCAAACGCAACTGGAGGAAAGTGGTTGGCGTCTGAGGAGCGAGGTCCTAATACCGCCAATACGGCTTGACAGTGCTTTCACATACGCCTTGTGTGTCGCGGCCTTGGGGAGTCTGCGGGCGGTGGGGGCATCGACCCCCTGAGGGAAGCCCCAAGGCGCGGGCGACCGCCCCACGATTGCAGCAGCGGTGATGAGACTTGGCCTGGCGGTGGTGTCGGGCAGAGGGTGAAATCTGGGACTGAAGGCACGGGGCGGCTCCAGGGGGCTCATCGGCTGCCAGATCGGGCCGACGTGGAGCGGCGTCCTGCGGGGCGGGCGGAGGGTTACCCTCTAGTCAAGCGAAGTGGGTCACTTGCGTCTCCCCTGCCGCCGTCTACTTCCCGAGTCCTGGCGGAGCGGTGTAGGAGGATCCCGGGGTATATCGACTGGACGTGGGGCCCCGTGGCCCCGGGGACCGCCGCCATGGGTAAGGACAAGGCATCCAAATCGGTGCCAGCAGCCACCCAAACCAAGATCGACAAATTTGCGACCTCCGAGAGGTGGATGGGGCCCACCGGGGAGGTGGCCCAAACCACTGGTACGGACCTCGCTGCCATCCTGCAGGCCATCACGGCCTCCCGCTCCTCCCTGGAGGGAATGGTGGGAGAGGTGAAGGTTGATGTGGCCCTTATTCGGCAGGATCTGCGCAATGCCACCGCTCTCATCTCTGAGGCCGAATCTAGAATCTCGACAGCTGAAGATGATATCCGTCAGCTGCAGGACCAAGTAAGGGAGCTGACCACTCACTCTAAAGAGCTGCATCGCCGGGTGGAAGATGCCAAAAACCGCGCCCGTCGCTGCAACCTCCGCCTGGTGGGTTTCCCGGAGGGAGCGGAGGCGGGTCGGGCGGACGATTTCCTGGAAAGGTGGTTTAGAGCCTGGATGCCAGTGGACAGCCTCTCGGCATGTTTTGTGGTGGAAAGGGCGCATCGGTCCCTGGCTCCCAGACCCCCGGGGGCGCCCCCCATCCCTTCATCCTAAAGCTCCTTAACTTCAGGGACAGAGATACGATTCTCCGGGAGGCCAGACGCTCCGAGACCCTCAAGTACCAAAATCACACGATCATGATTTTCCCGGACTACACTCGAGAGGTCCAGGAGCTCCGGCGCTCCTATACGGAGGTAAAGCAGAAGATGCGATCCATGGGCCTCCAATACCAGCTGCAATGCCCGGCCCGCCTCCGGGTCGTTTTCCAGAACAAGACCCTCTTCTTTGATACACCACGAGCGGCCTGGACCTGTTTAACGGAGGAGTGCCCCCTGCACCGTCCTGGACTCAGATCACCGGCGGGCAAGCGGGGCGGGCGAGAGGCGCCCCGCTCTTCTAGGTCTCGGAGAAGGCGCCGCACGCTGCCCCGGAGGCGCTCTAGGGAAGAGGCGATGGACACGCGCTCTGGGGGGCGGCAGTGGCGAGCGTCTGGGGCGTCCTCGGCCTCGTCAGTTGCGCCTGCCAGTCCTGCGGCTGTTGAGCTGCGGGTGGCATCCCCCCGGCAGGTGGCCGCCGCGGCCCGGCCCGCTCCTCGGGTGGACACTTCAGATCTCTCCTGTAGCCCCGTCATCTGACTTTCCTCATTTGTTCTTGGTGGGATGCCGGGGGGGGGGAGAGTGGGGCACGGTTCCTGGTTGCAGGAACGGGGGATCGGGCTTCAGTGCTCCATTATGCTTAATGCTCTCGGCCGGGGCGGACGAATTGGGTGTGTTTATGATTTTCAAGGGGTCCACTGGCGCTCAAGCCCGATCGTTTTAGCTTGGTTGTGGTTGTTACACACTGTTAGGGCGACAGATGCTTCCGTTCTTGAAGTATAGGGTGGGGGAGGTGGGGTTGGGGATGGTTTGGGGTTGTTATTTCCTCTTAGGGAGGTTTTTGTTGATTGAGGGTTTTTTCCTCGCTGTTGTAACACTAAGGCATCATGTGCCGCTCGACCTGATCTTCTGTCTGATCTCCTCCGCTTCCTCCTTTCCGAGGGCCTGCGCACCCACGCACCCCTCGACCTTGATGTGGGTAGGGGTCCCGTCGGGTGGGGGGTCCAGACAGGTTTCCCAACTTACCCAATGCTTGCTCCCGTGGCCACCTCCTCCTCACCCTTGTACGCATGCCCCCGATTCCCATTATGATGGACGCACCTGTGCCTAGGGCGGCCGTGCGCCTGGTTCCTTCAAGACAAGGCCTTTCGGAGGGAGGTGGGGCGGGAGATTAGGGAATACTACTCCCACAACACAGGCTCCGTCTCGTCCGCGGCAGTTCTCTGGAAGGCAGGCAAAGCGACAATCAGAGGGGCGGCCAAGGGACATCTGCAACAGCAACGTCGTCGTCAACTCCAGCAGCTCACAGCGTGCGAAGCGCAGGCCCTGGAGCTGGAGCGAGATCAGGCTACGTTGGGAGATGCTACTCGGGCGCGACGGCTGGCGTTTCTCCGGGAAGAGATATGTACACATTCTCTAGAAGCGGCAAAGACTCTTTGGCGGTCCTCAGTGGCTCAAGTCTATAGCTGGGGGGATAAAAATGGTACGCTTCTCCACCGGCTGGCTTCCTACCCTCGTGCTGGCCGTATTATTCCTGCCGTCACGGACTCGGAGGGGGTGACCCAGACGGTTTCGGTGGCGATAGCTCACGCCTTTGCTGACTACTACTCCCAGCTATACCGGGAGCGGGCTCCAGAGATCTCCCTTGCGGAGCTGATTGGGGGGAGCGTGGCGGTCCTCGAGCGACTGGGGCGGGAGGCCCGCGAGACCTTGGACCTGCCTATTACCCTACAAGAGGTTGTAGCGGCGATCGGCCGCTTGGCGCCTGGAAAGACCCCGGGCGGCTTCCCCCAGGAATACTACGCCCATTTCCGGGAGATCCAGGCGCCGCGGCTTCTGGATCTTTTCGCAGAGGTGGCAAAGAAGGGCTCGTTCCCAAGGGACACCGACACTGCTACTATAGTCTTCCTTCCGAAAACACAGCCCCCATCACAGTCCTGTTCCGACTACAGGCCGATATCGCTCATAAACACCGAGCTCAAAATATACGCTACCATCCTTGCGCACCGGCTGCGCCCGTTTCTCATCTCGCTGGTGCACCCGGACCAGTGCGGATTTATGCCAAACCGGGGAACCAGGCATTGCCTGCGGCGCCTGCACCTGGCGCTGGCCCACCGGGAACGCCTCTCTCCTTACCTGGCCCTTCTGCTGGCCGACTTTGAGAAGGCCTTCGGCTCGGTGAGCTGGGACTACCTTGGAGCCGTTCTGGAGCAAATGGGGTTCGGCCCCCAGTTCCGTGCCATGGTTCGGGTTCTGTACGCGGCCCCCCGGGCTCGAGTGCTGGTCAACGGGGCCCTGTCCC
Organism: Triturus cristatus; assembly: GCF_964204655.1. Taxonomy (NCBI): domain Eukaryota; kingdom Metazoa; phylum Chordata; class Amphibia; order Caudata; family Salamandridae; genus Triturus; species Triturus cristatus. Next base: position 544,955,674 of record NC_140586.1, read on the forward strand.
CCGCATTCACCATAGGACGAGGGACTCGGCAGGGCTGCCCGCTCTCACCTCTCCTCTTCGCCCTGGCGATGGAGCCCCTGGCGGTGCTGGTTCGGTCGGACCCTGTTCTCCACGGATGGAGCTGGCCGGGCATGGTCCCAGATAAGATCGCTTTATATGCGGACGATGTCGTCCTTTATCTTTCGGAGCCGGCGGTCTCGGGGCCTCGGGTGCGCCGGACTCTTCGTCGGTTCGGGCAGGCATCTGGTCTCCGTCTGAACTCCGGGAAGTCTGTATTGGTTCCGCTACATCCCTCGCGGGAATGTTTTGATTGGCAGTCGGACATTCCCATCCGGAGATTATCCTTTAAATACCTGGGGATCTGGGTCACCCTGCTCCCGGAACTTTGCTGGGCCCTTAATGTGGCCCCTGTGGTTAATAAGGCCAGATCCGACATGGCAAAATGGCAATCGCTCCCGTTGAACCCGCTGGGGAGAATTGCTCTTTATAAAATGATGATCCTCCCTAGGTTTTTATACATGCTGCAAAACACGCCCTGCTCTTTTTCCCGCCCTTGGTTTCAGGAGCTGGAAAAGACCACGACTAGGTTTCTCTGGGGAGGAGGTAGGCCGCAGTTGGCCTCAGACCGCTGCCGGGTTCCCTCTTATGACGGTGCCTGAGTATGACAAATCTCTACCTGTACTATCTAGCGACGCGGTTGCTGGTGATCCACGACTGGTTCTCGGGAGGCTGGGATGATCTGGCTTATAGACTGGAGGTGCGGCTTACGGGGTTCCCCTCCATTCAGGGCATGCTCTATGGTGCGGCGATCCCTCAGTCTCTACCGGAGGTCGTGCGGGCCCCCTTTCTGGCATGGCGGGCTGCCTTGCGGCATACCCGCTGGTCTAAGGGGCTGACCTTGGTGACGCCGCTCTGGCATGGCGCCTGGCTGCGGGAGGTATCGGGGCTCGACGGATTCCGGGTCTGGGATCTCCTGGGGATCTCCTGCTTGGGAGATGTCTGGCGAGGGGGCCACATGTGTTCCTTTCACGAGCTCCAGAGCCGTTTTTCTTTGCACCCCTCACAATTCTATAGGTATCTCCAGCTGCGCCACGCGCTCCAGTCTCATGTATCTCTGGACACCAGAATCCTCGACCATAGCCCGCCTGAAGCCCAGGTGATGCTGGGATGTCTGGGGAAGTGGGGCATATCCCGTGGTTTATCGGTCCCTGGTCAATAACACCCCGGTGGATTGGAACGGATTGAAGCAGCGTTGGGAGACCTGGGTGGGTCCATTGGATAAACATGATTGGCGAGACGCCCTTATGGCTCCCAGGACGATTACTACGTCGGCCAGGTTGCGACTTATTCAGCTTTATTATTTACACACGGCTTATCTCACCCCGGAGGGATTGTTTCGGGCGGGGATGAGCCAGGTGGCTTCATGCGCTCGGTGCGGGGAGGGGCCGGCAGATTTCTTTCACATGGTCTGGTCTTGCCCCCGCCTGGACACCTTCTGGACGGAGATCGAGGCTGAACTAACTGAAGTCCTGGGGTGGGAGGTTCCTCATGACCCGCGACTAGTGCTGTTGGGGATCACAGAGGGGCTAGATGGTACACGTAACGAGAAATTCTTCCTAACTACGGCTCTGGTGGTGGCCAAAAGAGATATCGCGGCCGCCTGGAAGCAGGCGGACCCGCCCACGGGGGCCAAATGGGGGAGAGGGGTGGACTGGTGTGCTGCGCAGGAGCGGTTGCTGTCTGCGGCCCGGGGGTGTCCCAAAAGATTCCACAAAATATGGGGGAGATGGCTAGGGGGTGTGATTTAGGGGGAGGGATGCGTTGGTTGTGTTTGGAGGGGTGGGGATGGGGGAGAATGCTCATGCTATTGTTTCGTGTCAGGCCTGGTTGATGCCATGTTCAACACACTTATGTATGTCCTCCTTGATTTTACTGCCTATGTGAAAATAAAAAGTTGTTTATCAAAAAAAATAAAAAGGCCTGGAACCAGTGGGTTCCTGCCAGAAGCACGTGGGATTCTAGGCTCCAAGTATGACAAATTCCCATTCTTGAAATTGAGAGCATTGTGTAGTAGAGGTACCCAATGCCTCATAGAGGTACTGCTGTTGGATGATCTCAGGAATACTCAGGGTCTGAAGAGGTAGGCAGAGTGGGTGGGGCAGCTGATGAGGAAGGGCCAAGGGGTTCAGACACCCCTGACCTGACCTCTGGAGCTAGCCAGGAGGATGACAATGATCCTAACCTGGAAGATGCAACTCCTCCTGAAGATGAGGAAGATGGCCATGATGGCCCTCTCTTTACTCCACCAGGAAGAGTTGGGAGTGTGCCTAGAAGGTCCAGATCCCCTTCAGTGGAATCTAACTATTCTGGTACCTCCGTAGGAACCTCTGTTTCCTCTCATAGGAGGGAATCCTCTCAGGAGAGGAAAGAGAGACTGCTCAAATATGAGGAAGCTCAGCTTAGAATCAGAACAGCACAGATAGCCTTAGAGAGGGAGTCCCAAGAGCTTCATAGAGCTAGAACAAAGATGGTACTAGAGTCCCATGGTGGCAGCAACTTCCCTATTGTTAGGGAGAGGTCTCATGACCATAGAAACCTAAACAAGATTGTCCCTCCCTACCAGAGTGGGGATGACATCCACAAGTGGATTACTGCACTGGAAAGGGCCTGTAAAGTACAGACGGTCCCCCAGGAGCAGTGGGCAGCAATCTTGTGGCTCTCCTTTGCAGACAAAGGCAGAGATAAGCTCCTCACTGTAAGAGAAGAGGATGCTTATGATTACCAAAGCTGGAGAGCGCACTGATTGATGGGTTTGGCCTAACCAATGAACAATAAAGGTTAAGTTCAGGGATACCCAAAAGGCACAGAATCAAGATTGGGTGGACTTTGTAGATTGTGCTACTAAGGCTTTGGAGGGCTGGTTACTTGGCAGTAAGGTGTGTGATTTTAAAGGATTGTACAACTTAATTATGAGGGAGCAAATCATTAATAATTGTCAAATTCAGCTGTTGCATCAGTACCTGGTGGACTCTGATCTGATTTCTCCCCAATAATTGGGAAAGAAGGCAGACAAATGGGTCAGAACCAGGGTGAAGCAGAAGGTTCAGAACCAAAGTGGTGACTCAAAGAAGCAAGATTCAAAGAACTCTGACAAGGGTAGGGAAAAGGGTAAAGACCAGAAGTCTTCTCAAGGTCCCCAAAAATCTGCCTCTGGGGGGAGTCCCAATCTAACAAAGGTAAAGGCCAAAAGAAGTCATGGTATAAAATCTGTAAACAGAAAACCCATTGGACTAGTGACTGTACAAAGTCCAAAGACTCAACTCCAGCCACCATTGCCCCTAAGGCAACTGTTCCCCCTAGTGTAGCTACAATTGGTGGTACTCGGAATACAGGTGTAGTAGGGTTAACCCTGGGTTCTGAGATGGACTCTTGCCTAGTTAGAGTTCCAACTCAGGCTGTCCTGATCTGTGATGGAGGCATGAATATGTCCTCCTTTGTGAGTCCCAGTAACTTGGGCAAATACAGACAGCAGCCTTTGATTAATGGAAAAGAGGCTTTGGCATTTAGGGACACAGGAGCAAGGGTCACAATGGTGACAAAAGATCTTGTGGCTCCTGAGCAGATTATACTTGGTGAAATGTACCAAGTGACCAATGCTAGCAATGTCAGGACAGACCATTCATTGGCAGTTGTTAATTTCTCCTGGGGAGGGGTAACTGGCCTCAAAAAGGTTGTGGTAAGTGCAGACCTCCCTGTTGAATGCTTGCTTGGCAATGATCTAGAAACTTCAGCTTGGGTAGAAGTGGAGCTCAGAACACATGCAGAAATGCTAGGGATCCCTGCACATATGTTTGCTGTGACTAGGTCACACGCCAAAATGTCTAACACTGGACAGGCCCTGGATTCTGGAAGAATGGACCAGGTGCCTCCCAAAAGGAGGAGCAGTAGGGTTAAGGCAGTGCCTTCCCCCCTGACTCAGAATACAGATGAGCCTCCTGAGGGAGATGATCTTGGACCTGAAGAAGGAACTGTCCCAGAGGAGCTTGAGCCTGACCAGGTTGAGTTATTGGGGACAGGGGGCCCTTCCAGGGCAGATCTGAGCCAGAAGCAACTGAGCTGCCCCTCTCTTGAATCCCTCAGAAAGCAAGCTGCCGATAAGGCTAATGGGAATGCTAGAGGGACCCATAAAGTATATTGGGATGATGGACTCCTATATTCAGGGAGTAGAGACCCCAAGCCTGGTGCTTCCAGGAGGCTGGTAATACCTTTGAAGTTTAGGGGCTTCCTATTGACACTAGCCCATGATATCCCTCTAGCAGGACACCTGGGCCGAAATAAGACTTGGGAAAGAATTGTTCCTCACTTTCATTTGCCCCACATGTCTGAAGACACCAAGGAGTTTTGTCGCTCCTGTGTCACCTGTCAAGCGAGTGGCAAGGCAGGTGGAATCACAAAGGCCCCCCTGATACCACTACCTGTGGTGGGGGTTCCCTTTGAGAGGGTTGGGATTGATATAGTTGGTCCCATGGATCCTCAGACAGCATCTGGGCACAGATTTATCCCGGTGGTGGTGGACCATGCCACTAGGTACCCAGAAGCCATTCCACTTAGGACCACCACAGCACCCGTGGTGGCAAGGGCCCTCTTGGGTGTATTCTCAAGAGTGGGTTTTCCTAAGGAGGTAGTATCTGACAGGGGTACAAACTTCATATCTAGTTACTTGATGGCAATGTGGAAGGAGTGTGGAGTGAATTGCAAATTCACCACACCCTATCACCCACAATGCAATGGTTTAGTTGAAAGATTCAACAAAATCTTAAAGGGCATGATCGAAGGACTCCCAGAAAAGCTTAGGCGCAGATGGGACATCCTTTTGCCCTGCCTTTTATTTGCCTACAGGGAGATGCCTCAAAAGGGGGTTGGTTACAACCCTTTTGAACTTTTGTTTGGCCATCCTGTTAGGGGCCCATTGTGTCTGGTGAAGGAGGGATGGGAGTTACCTCTCAAACCCCCTAAACAGGACATAGTGGACTAGTGGCTGGACAAGGTATTGTATAGCTGCGCTCGCGCTGCTAACGCTGTGTGATTTTAAATTCTCCCGTTTTTGTATTTTCTTTCATTTTATTTACTTGCCCTTGTTATTAATCTGGGATCAGGTAGGGTGCTTCCCTCCCTCTTACCGCATTTAATTGGCATAAAAACACCGCCGGTTTGGTGGGTCCGGGTCACGGGGTAGTCCTGGTTGGGCGCCATCTTTGGTTGGGTTCTCGATCTCCCGGCGGGCGCCATTGTGAGCGTTCCTGCACTCGAACAGCCTCGCGGGACACCTATTTAAGGCGGTTTTCTCTTCGCCGGCAGCCTGGACAAGGTATTGTATAGCTGCGCTCGCGCTGCTAACGCTGTGTGATTTTTAAATTCTCCCGTTTTTGTATTTTCTTTCATTTCATTTACTTGCCTTTGTTATTAATCTGGGATCAGGTAGGGTGCTTCCCTCCCTCTTACCGCATTTAATTGGCATAAAAACACTGCCGTTTTGGTGGGTCCGGGTCACGGGGTAGTCTTGGTTGGGCGCCATCTTTGGTTGGGTTCTCGATCTCCCGGCAGGCGCCATTGTGAACGTTCCTGCGCTCGGACAGCCTCGCGGGACACCTATTTAAAGTCAGTCCCCCCCGCGCAGCGGGATCGCGCAGTGGGACGCTGTCGCTTAGCCGGAGTCGTGCCAGAGTCCTGCCCGTCTGCGCCCGTCCGCGCTTAGGACGCACGGGGCGCAGCGGGTTTCTCTTTGGCACCTGTTGTCATCTGGTGTCGTGATGATCACCTATTCCAATGAGACTTTGCGGTCCATTGGAGTGAGCACGCCGAAGTGTGATCAGGCACATATTCATCCATTAAGCGGCCCGTTTCGATGTGCCTGCAAGAGATGGGCACTTGGCTCTCCCGCCCGCACCCGCCAGTGGCCTTCTGCTACTGCCTTTCGAAGTAATGGCTTGGTGCCTGAACTTCGAATACTTAGCCTGAATGTCAGGTCCCTGGTACAACACCATCAAGCCTTTTTGGACCTCATGCAGGATGAGACTCCAGATATATTTGCCATCACTGAAACCTGGCTGCAGGAAGATGACGCAGCCATTATTAACTTGGCTTTCCCCCCTGAGTATTCCATCTTCACTCTAAACCGTTTAACTAGAGGAGGGGGTATCGCCCTTGCTGTAAAATCTAGTTTTTCCTGTAGCTGGAATGTCTTAAATATTGCTGGATGCAAAAGCGCCTCTTTTAAGATCTTGATCAGCCCCCAGTTTTCGATCTCCGGGATGGTGGTATATCGACCCCCAGGCAGTGACGTTGCATTCAGAGAAGCTTTCCCTGATGCCGTTAGCTCTTTGGCAATTGGCTGCGCCAATTTTTCTATCTTGGGAGACCTTAATCTCCATTTTGACAATCAGAGCACGCCGGCTGTCAATAACATTTTAGCTGATCTTGAGGCCCTTCAACTGTCTCAAAAGGTAGCACAACCCACCCACGTAGGAGGGCATACACTGGATCCCTTTTTCACCAATCTCACGGAAGCCACAGTCTCTTCCATATCACCCTTGGGGTGGATGGACCATTTTCTAGTGGCTATCCGGGTCCCTCTGCCTGAGACTCCCTCTATTTTTCCATCTAGATCAGTCCCTAGAAGGCATTGGAACAAGCTCAGATTAGAGGACCTACACCATGTCTTGGGTGAAGATCCGCTGGGGCCTTTGGATAATGTTGAAACGGGTTATGACCAGTTTTGTCAGTGGATTACCAGGGCGCTTGACTCACTGATTCCCATCACGGCAAGTAAACTTAGTTCCAGAGAATCGAGCCCCTGGTATGACAGCGCCCTTCGTGCTTTGAAGGGCAACTGTAGGCGGGCCGAGAGAGAGTGGCGGAGGTCTTACGACACGGCTAAGAAAGCGTTGTATTTGGCCTCCGTTAAGGTTTATCATCGTGCCATCTGTAGAGCCCGCGCGGCGTTCTACTCGTTAGAATTCCGCAACAGTACTAACCCGTCTAAATCTATATTTAAGGCCCTTAAAGATCTTTTGGCAAAAAGAATTTCCTCCCCGGCATTGGCTTCTAACTCTCACTGTGAGGCTTTGGCATCCTTCTTTCTGGAGAAAGTGCAGGGCATATACCGGGCTTTTTCTTCCACGGGGCCACCTTTGGGGACCCTGGATATTATCCCGGGTCTCCCCACTATGGACTCTCTTCCTCTCCTTCCACCTGAGGAATTTGATAGGGTGACCCAGAAAAATAAATCTGGATCACCTTTGGATCCATTAAGACCTGCCCTTTTCAGGGATCAGTCTTTAGTGGGACGCCCCATGGTGTGTTCCCTCATTAACATCTCGCTGGCGACGGGCACGGTTCCAGCTAAATGGAAGCGGGCAGTGGTCTCTCCTATCCTGAAGAAACCCTCATTGGATCCTTCAAAACCGGAGAGCTACCGGCCCATTTCCTTGCTTCCCTGGCCGGCAAAAGTTGTGGAGGCCCACGTCAACCAGGCTCTCTCTGACCATCTTACCCGTGCCAATATTCTGGATGTTACCCAGAATGGGTTCCGTGCTGGGCATAGTACGGAGACAGCCCTTCTCGCCATGGCCGAACATCTGCGTATGGTGCTGGATGTGGGACAGACGGCGGCGCTAGTATTATTAGACCTGAGCGCCGCCTTCGATACTGTTTCACACCGCATCCTTCTGCATCGCCTGGAGGAGATAGCCATTGGTGGGCTCGCCTTACAGTGGTTCCGTTCCTTTCTCGATGACCGCTCCTTCTGCGTTGCCATACCACCGTACCAGTCCAAATTTCATTCTCTAGGCCTGGGGGTGCCGCAGGGATCCTCGCTGAGTCCCACGTTATTCAATCTTTACGTGAGACCGCTGGCTGATGTCGTCAAGCAGTGGGGCATGACTATGGTCTCTTATGCTGACAACACTCAGCTAGCGGTTACTATCAGCGGGGATGTTGAGCAAGATGCCCCTAGGTTTCAGAGTGGACTGAGGGCGGTGGCGAGCTGGATGAATGCAAACTGTCTCCAGCTCAACGCTAAGAAGACTGAGGTTATGGTTGTCGGGAAGGGGAAGGAGCTCTGGGGGGATAGATGGTGGCCACCGGAGCTTGGGCCGGCTCCAATTCCGGTAACGGAGTTGAGAAATTTGGGAGTGTGGTTGGAGCCCATTCTTAGCTCCGTGGGGCACTCTAAGAAAACCGCGGCCTGCTGTTTTGGGGTCCTTCGAGGCTTAAGACCTGTCCTGAAGTTTTTTGATCCCCCTACCTGGAAGCTGGTGGTTCAGGCAACAGTAATATCTCGTCTAGATTATGCCAGCTCCCTCCTGGTAGGGGCAAACCAGGCAGCAATTATTCGCCTTCAACGTGTACAAAACGCCGCTGCTAGAGCCATAGTTGGCTTGCCCAGGTCCTGCATCTTTTTCCAGTACTCTTCGATCCTTGCATTGGCTACCGGTTAAATCAAGAATTCACTTCAAAGTTTTATGTTTGGCCTTTAAGATCTTGAAGGGATCAGCCCCCCGGATTCTTTTGAATCTTCTGTCCTCTTATGTACCAACCCGCTCTTTGAGATCACTGGGCCAAGCGCTTGCGGTGGTCCCGAGGTTTAAGCTCAGCCGTGTTGGGGGCCGGTCCTTCCGGGTAAAAGCAGCAGTGCTGTGGAACTCTCTTCCGATCGAGATTCGCTTGATGGAAGACCTTCTTTTGTTCCGTACAGCTATAAAAATCTTTTTTATTTTAATTTTTCCCTTACTTGCTGTGCTCTTTTTGTCTTTCTCTGTCTCTATGTTGAGTGTTGCTATGTTTACCTTGTCATGCGCCAGGACGCCCCTTAGCTGGGGCAGCTGTGCGCACTACAAATGCTCATAACATGTACTTGGTCTCCCCTCCAGGATGGCTGAATATATGAAAAAGGCAACTAAAAACCTTGAGGCTAGCCAGGAATTACAAAAGGCCTGCTGTGACCAAAAGGCTGTGCTGACTGTTTACCAGCCAGGGCAGAAGGTGTTGATGTTGAGCCTGTGGCCCCAGCAGCCCTCCAAGATAAGTGGAGTGGCCCCCAAACAATTGTTGAACAGAAGGGAGAGGTAACATACTTGGTAGACCTTGGAACTCCCAGGAGTCCCCATAGGGAACTCCATGTAAACAGACTGAAACCATATGTTGACAGGGCAGACATGGGCTTGTTCATGGTTACTGATGAGGGACAGGAGGAAGAGAGTGACCCACTCCCTGACCTGCTCTCTCAGAACCCTGATGATGGATCAGTAGATGGTGTAGCCTTGGCAGGCAGCCTCACTGCCCAGCAGCAAACTGACTGCAGAAAAGTTTTCAGCCAGTTCAGACATATGTTCTCTCTGACTCCAAGTCAGGCTACCTGGTGCACTCATGAAGTGGACACTGGAGACAGTCTGCCTGTGAAGAATAAGATCTACAGGCAACCTGATCATGTCAGGAACTGTATCAGGACAGAAGTCCAAAAGATGTTGGATTTGGGAGTCATTGAACCCTCAGATAGCCCTTGGGCCAGTCCAGTAGTCCTGGTGCCTAAACCTCACACCAAAGATGGCAAGAGAGAGATGAGGTTTTGTGTGGATTACAGGGGTCTCAATGCAGTCATTAGGACTGATGCCCATCCCATCCGAAGGGCAGATGAGCTTATAGATACTTTGGCCTTAGCCAAGTTTCTGAGCACATTTGACTTGACAGCTGGCTACTGGCAGATCAGACTAGCTGATTATGCAAAGCCCAAGACAGGATTTTCTACCCCTAGTGGGCATTACCATTTTGTGGTGATGCCCTTTGGTTTGAAGAATGCACCTGCCACTTTCCAAAGGTTGGTGAATCAAGTCCTTACAGGCCTGGAAGACTATAGTGCAGCATATCTAGATGATATTGCTGTCTTTAGCTCCACCTGGGAGGATCACCTGGTCCACCTAAGGAATGTTTTGGAGGCTCTGCAAGCAGCAGGCCTAACTATCAAGGCTACTAAGTGCCAGATAGGGCAGAGTCAGGTTGTGTACCTAGGCCACCTTGTAGGTGGAGGCCAGGTTCAACCATTGCAGAGCAAAATCCAGACCATAATGGACTGGGTTGCTCCAACTACCCAGACTCAGGTCAGAGCTTTCTTGGGCCTGACTGGGTACTACAGAAGAGTTGTAAAAGGTTATGGATCCATTGTGACTCAATTGAATGATCTTACTTCTAAAAAAATGGCCACGAAAGTTCAGTGGACAGTTAGCTGTCAAAAGGCATTTGATGACCAGAAGCAGGCCATGTGCACTGCTCCCATTTTGCAAAGTCCTGATTACTCCAAAAAGTTCATTGTGCAAACAGATGCATCTGAGTTGGGGGTAGGGGCTGTACTGTCACAGTTGAATGATGAAGGTCAGGATCAGCCAGTAGCTTTTATTAGCAGAAGGCTGACCCCCAGAGACAAACGTTGGTCAGCCATTGAGAGGGAGGCCTTTGCTGTGGTTTGGGCTCTGAAGAAGTTAAGGCCATACTTGTTTGGCACTCACTTCATTGTTCAGACAGACCATAAGCCCCTCTTATGTCTAAAACAGATGAAGGGTGAAAACCCCAAACTTTTAAGGTGGTCCATTTCCCTACAGGGGATGGACTATACAGTAGAACATAGAACTGGGTGTAACCATGCCAATGCAGATGGACTCTCGAGATATTTCCACTTAGAACATGAAGACTCAACTGGTCAAGGTTAGTTTAATGTCCCTGCTTTTAGGGGGGGTTGTGTAGGAGAGTACGATCTGCTTCTTTTGGTTACCCCCCACTTTTTGCTGATTTAACACTGTTTTTCGACTTTAGTCTGGCTGAGACCCTGCTATTCAGGACCACAGCTTAGCTGCTTCCTCTCTAAATTGATTCCATGTACCTTAGGTACACCAGAGATTGGATTCTGGGGTGCCCTTATAAGTCCCTAGTATATGGTATACTATGTACCTAGGGCATAGGTACCCCAGAGGCCTACCAGGGGCTGCAGCATGTATGTAGAGACATGACAGCACCGGTATACCCAGTACCAGCTTAAAAGAGCCCTGGCATCACAAAATGGATGCTGCAGCCACAGACACGAGTCTGGCCTCCTGCTGCTGACCGAAACTCCGTCAGGGGAGGCCTGGACAATAGGTTTCCTGTCACAGGGAGGTGTTACCACCTCCCAGACAGGCTTTAGTGTATTGGGGCTGAGTGGGTGCACTCAAAGAGTGAGTTGAAGTCTGCACTGGGGGCACATTTGGTGTCCCTGTGCATAGCCCAGCTTAAACTGGTTGCAAGGGCTACCAGCCCCTGCTCTGGTGCAAAACTGGACAAAGGAAATGGGTGTAGCCACCCCTCTTTCCAAACCCTACCATAGGTGGGTACCCAAAGTTAGTTCAACCCCTTCTTTTGGTATCAATAAGGAACCCTTGACTACAGGACTTTGGATATTCCTGGACGAAACTCTGCAACTGAATCCTGGACCTTCGATAATCTGTTCAACACCAGATGACTGAAGAATCTATCTTGGGGTAAAGGAGTTGCTCCCCTGCTTGGCAGGCACCAAAGAAGCATCTGTCCAGTCTGCATCTCCGAAGCTCCCGCCGGACGCCGAAGACTTTGCAACACCAGAGGTGGATTTCCGGACTTCCCAGAGGCCGAACTGAGTCCCCAGCAAAGCTGAGACGTGTAGCCCTCGTGGATACTGTGGAACCGGAACCCCTGGACACCGCACACATTTGCAAGTGCATCAGCTACCCGATGACTCGCCAGGCTGTGCACTGGGTTACTTGTAACCCAGACCCGAGCACCTTTTGCACTGAAGATTATGGGCCTACACTTCGCGAGTGTTCCGTGAGCCCGCTCTTTGCATTCCCGCTCGAGGTACCTTCACGATCCCTGGTCCATCAACTGGTGGGTCCCTGTGAAGGCAACTCTTACTTGAATTGGGCTTCCCTGGTTGCTCCAGACGTGCTCCGACTCTCCATTGCTTGGGGAGTCCCCAGGACCTTGCTGGTCCGCATCGAAGCATCTTTCTCCTTCCTGCGTGGGTTGCTGGTTGCTGTTGCTAAGGCTCGTTGAGTCCAATCCGGGCACTGATGCTGCAGCACTCGACATCCTTCATGGAACAGCTCGAATCCAGCTCCTGGTCATCCTCCATGCCTCCTGGTCCTCGTGGCTGAAGAGTCAAGCTTCCCCTCTTCGCACCTGAAGCATCCAACATCGGTGGGCATTCGTCTTTCGTGCCCCTGGTCACTGGCAAGTGACCCAGACTCTGTCCCCTCTGCTTTCAGGTTCTTCACCCGGCAGCAGCACTTCTCTGCAAGCTGCCATTGAAAACGACGACACGACCCGACACCATTTGACACCTATGCACCCGGCTTCCCTGGGTGAGGTAACTCGAGTACTCAGGTGCTCCCATGGGTGTTGACCCTAGAACTGTCTATGTCCAAGAGGGCTTGGTCCTAGTCCAATTCTAAGTGTCTTTTAACTTTAAAATTCTAATCGCGACTTTCCCCATAGAAGCTAACGGGAGCTCACGGATGTGTTCTCAAACTGCACACGTCCCCGGTGGGTCCCCTGTGTCACTACCTTGGGTGGTTCCTTGGGGTCCCAGCGATTCTACAGGCACTAGGCCTTGTGTCTAGTCAAATCGTGGTTCTTATACCACTTTCTTAGTATATGTTTTGGTCCGCCCCTAGAGCCTAACGTGTATTGTGCTAATTTACTGTAATCATTTCAAGTGTAACTTATGTGCTTTTGCCTCTAGCCTCATAAAGAGACTAGAGGGGTGTGTTTAGTAATAAATACATATATTTTATATATATACCTGGTGTGGTCTCCTTTAATTTAGCCACTCAAGAGATTATAGACTGATAAAACAAGCTGCTTTACATTCCTTCAAGACTTAGCCTGAAGGCTGCTCTTCATAGCTACCACTAGGATAGCTTTCAATAAAGGTTGTCTTTAACCTATCATCAATAAGGGGTTGTTTGGACTGGTGCAAGGACTGGTGCAAGGTGCCCACTATAACTAGTGGACAGGCAAACTTCTCACATCTGTGAATTCAATTGGTTTTTTTTGGATCATTGTAAGGCACACTAAAACCACTTTGTGCAATTTTTACCACAGTTAATGGTTGCAAAGGTTAGGAGTAAGTGAGTGCCTCCTCCACCGTTTTTCAGTTCATTCTAGAGGAGGAAAATTCTCTGAGTCCTGGTTGTTGTTTTATATCTGTTTATTTATCCAATATGCATTGGATGGTGAAATACAGGGACTTTCACACAGCCATAGCCAACACGTGTTTCTCCCTTATGTGGTCATTTGGACCAGGACTTCCTCGGGGCTCGGTATACATTCATGTCAGGTCTTAAATTCTGAATTGGTTTATATGGATTCAAAGCATCTCTCAACAGCGTATATCGGTATGCGGGCTGTTGTGGTATTTGTCTGTGTCCGTCATCCTGATGGCAGACACAGCTGGCGTGATACGGTGAAACGGAAGCTACCCAAAAACAGGCTGCACAGGGCGACTTGTGGACAAGTCAGAGAACTCCCAAGTGGGGGCTCAGGTCGCAAGGGATCTTAGAGCAAGGGGGCACAGCCGGCTTGTCGTGACCCAGGCCGGACGGCTCGTGTGCAGAGTGGTTAGGTCAGCCTGGCTGGGTGCGCAAAGATGCTCCTCATGGTTAGGGACAAACAGCTAGCAGGGGCAAATTCAAGGCAGCTGGGCCACTCACGAACTGGGTCTCAGTGATGCTGATGTCTCGCGATGGCTGCTTTGTCCTAGTGCATTGAGAATCTGGACTGGGCTCTCACTGTTGGTGTATGCTCCAGGGTGTCCGGTACTCTGCGGTTGGTGCTCGGTACTCTGCGGTTGGTGCTGCATAGCTTCGGGGGTTCCTTGCATCTTCACACTCAGTGGGGAGAAAGATCTGACCTTCCAGAGCACAAGTACCTTCTCCTGGTTGTTTGTAGCATCTGTTGGGCCAGGGAGCTGCAAGGTGCCTGCGGACTGCAGTGGAATAGTTCCTCTACTCCAAGGAAGACTGTAGGAGATTTTTGTGCTGGAAGGCTACCCAAGGTTTTGGTAACTCTCCAACTCCAAGAACAAGCACCTCTGTCGCAATTGTCGAGAGAGGACTGAGAACAGGCAGGGTTTTGCACTAAAAGTCCTGCTGCAGTTTTTGCCAGGCAGTGACTCTTATTCATCCTTCTTCTCTTTATCCACCGAATCTGAATTCTTGGATTCAGGGGTGCCACCTAAATACTCAATTTAGGAGTGGTAAGGGGAGTGACAGGTAGTAGCCAGTGAGCTACCTACCTTTAGGGTGTCTACACCCTCTATATACCAACTTCCTGTGGGAAGTTGGTATAACCCTGACCGAAGAGTGCTTATTCCATCCAAAACAACATGGAGGAATCTGAAAAGTGTAGCCCACATCAGCTGGCCCGCCCTAGTGGTGGTGCTGGCTAAATGGGGGCACCCCCCTAACCTTACTAATGTTTCTGCCTGTCTTGCCACCTAACATGGGAGGAGGAGAGGGGGTTGGGCATCTCCACTATCTGGAGAGGCCCGGCAAGGGCGCAGAAATAGACGGACGTCCGGAGGATCCGGTGCATCAGAGGTGCTGACCATGGCGACAACGGTGGACAGGACATCGCCACACAAGTTGGAGAACTCAGACTGTCATTAAAAATGCCAAATATATAGTCTTCCGCCTGGATTGTTACCTGGGAAGAAGGGACCTGTGTGGACCCCTAATAAAGGTGCCGATGAGGAGTAGGCATGACCTTGGCACAGGTTGGAACTTTTGGCAGCACTTCGTTCTATGTAATGCCGGGACTGACAGCTTTCTCATGGAGTGTTCACCTACAGGCAAGCAGGATTGATTCAAGGGAGAGACCCGAAGCGGTCGGTCGTAGCTCTCCCCCTACACGCAAGTACATGGTTTGGGGAACAAAGCACTCTGCTAAGTTGGGGAGGCGGGTAGTTCAAAGTCCGCTAGGCAGGGAAGCAGGGAGGTGGGCGGGGGATGGGATTCAGTTAAGGGGGTTAAAGTTAGGGTTTGTTTTGAAGCATGTTTTACAAAAGGTTCGCATTTATCACCAGACCAAGACGTGTCCATATCCCGGGCCATGGTTACACAGTATACAGTGCCGGAAAACCCGTGACACTATGAACCCAGGATGACAGTAACGCCACCACATAGCCCACGTACCCTGGAGCTTGAGCTGCACCCCACGACACAGGTAGTACCCCTGACACTAGTTACCTGGAACGTCCATGGTTTGGGGGACAAAATAAAACGTGGTCTAGTCCTGCATAGTTTAAAACGGTGTGCTCCCGCAGGGGCCTTATTGCAGGCGACGCATCTGACTGGTACCACCTGTAAAGCTATGGATCGATTGGGCTTTAAAATGGTTACGCTCAAGAGGGGTGGGTATCCTCGTTAAAAAACAGTCTCGATTGATAGTACATCGCACGAAAACTGACAAAAATGGCTGCTTTGCGGCCATATCTGGCCAATGGAAAGGGAGGTTAATTAACATTGTGTCGGTCTACATTCCTCCGGCCCTTCACGCTGTATCCCTCCCAGCACTTGGTGAATTTATGTTGGATCTGCCAGAGGGTGAACTATTGATTGGGGGGGACTTTAATGACACCATCGATATGGCCATGGACCGATATCCAGCTAGATCACGAACACGTGGGGTCTCCCCAGTAGGGGGGTTTATAGCGGCACTGGGACTCACTGACACATGGAGATATTGACACCCTGACGAGCATAAATTCACTTTTCATTCCGGAGTTCACAATAGTCTCTCTAGGATAGATTATTTTTTTGCCTCCCGTGAGTGTCTAAGAAATGTGGCGACAGTAGAAATTAGGCCGAGGGGAATTTCGGATCACTCCCCAGTGTTATTAACGTACTCAAGTAGTCACAAAGTACGGCACCGCATTTACCCCATATACCCGGGGTATCTACAAGTCCCAAAAATCAAGAAGGTTATTACTACTACGACCCAGACTTACTTTCAGGACAAGGTGTCATCAGTTAATTCCCCTACTATTCTCTGGGAGGCGTACAAGACTGTGATCGGAGGGCAAGGAATAGCAACTATCACTGGTCACAAACGTGATAAACAACGAGAACTCAATGACATAGAACTTGGACTGCATGAGGCAGAAAGGCAATGTGCCCTCGACCCCTCCCAAGCCACGACTCAACGCCTGACCCTCAGACAACAAGAATATAGGGAGTATCTCAAAGACACGGTTAGAACACGTATGACAGCAACAGAACACAAGATTTACGAAACTGGCGATAAGGCTGGTAAACTCCTGGCATGGTTGGATAAGCATGAGGAGGATGAGAAATGCATAGCTCAGCTCCGTACGGCTAATGGGCAGGTAGTAACGGACCCAGAAGAAATAGTACAGATGTTGGCGAGGCACTTCCAACAGGTTTATACATGGTCCTCTACTATGTCCATGGAAGAGGCGCAGTCGTATATTAGAGATATCGACATGCCCAGGCTCACGCCTGAGGAGGCCCTCCAACTTAAAGTTGATCTCACGGTTGCAGAACTGCAATCGGCGATCGGCTCCCTACAATCCAGGAAGGCCATGGGGCCTAATGGTATACCAGTAGAATTATACAAAAGAACGGCGGGAACAATTACACCTTACCTGTTTAATATGTTTCACGACAGTTTGCAGAACGGCAAATTTCCATTAGACCAAAGACTGACCACTGATATATCGGGAAAACCCCTCGAGCAGTGTGCCTCATATCGTCCCATATCTTTAATTAATGGGGAGGCAAAAATTCTGGTGAAACTTCTTGCAATGCGACTCGCGCCACACTTAGGGACACTGATACATCCAGACCAATCAGGCTTCATGCCTGGCAGAAGTACAGCATTAAACTTGAGACGCCTACATGGGCTGATGGCTCGCATACCACATATACAAGAACCAGCAGTTATCCTCTCCCTAGACGCCCGTATGGCATTTGATATGGTGGAATGGCCCTTTCTCTTTGCGGTGCTTGACCACATGGGCTTTGGTCCCAAATTTTGTGCATTGATACGCTTGCTGTATACTAACCCAGTGGCACATGTGACAGTTAACGGGCACATTTCTCGGGATTTCCCACTCTCACGTGGCACACGTCAGGGCTGTCCACTGTCGCCACTCTTGTTTGCTCTAGTACTTGAGCCGCTGGTGGCATGGATTAGGTGGGAACCACTGATTCGGGGACTGAGATGGACGACGGATTAGGAGGATCGCATTTCATTATACGCAGATGACGTGCTACTGTATATGGCCTCCCCCAGTCATTCAATTGAGGCGTTACTTAACATCTGTAAGCTTTTCGGTCATGCATATGGGTATACCATAAATTGGTCTAAATCGGTTTTATTCATCTTACATGGTCCACCCTCGGCTCCCCAAGGACTGCCCACTGCATGTCGAAGATGACACATTTAAATATTTAGGAATCTATATAACTATAAGTCCGGAGGCCTTCTATAAGCTGAATCTCATACCTCATCTGTAATGCTTCAGACGGGATGTGACACATTGGGGCACATTGCCGTTGACGCTCCTGGGAAAGGCGGCGCTTTTTAAAATGATGGCACTTCCTCGATTCTTTTATGTACTAGAAAATGCACCATCTCTGGTACCCCCATGTTACTTCAAGGCAATAGAGGCGCAGGTCTCCAGTTTGTTATGGGGGAACAAACAGGCACGGATTGCACAGCGCAAACTGATAAAGGGATGGTATGACTGGGGAATTGCGCTCCCAAATATTCAGTTATACTGATATGATATACTTTACTTTATTCGATAAAAAAAATTTGTCATAAAAGTATGCAATTTATACAGTACAAAAAGGATAAAAACAAGAACCCGCCAATCCTTAAATACATACAACATCACATACTACACAAATTCTAATTTGATAAAATATACAATAAAAACAGATACCAGGAACCATGGGAACATCCTACCAGGAAACCCTCTAGCAATTAGGTGGAGTGGGGGAGGGACTTGGCCCTCCTCATGCGTGTCTGCCATGCACTACCCAAGTATTTAGCTACTCCACACACCATAGCAGTAGAGGTCGTGTCGGTGCAAAGAACCCGCAGGGCCATTTTGTGACATCTGAGACCCAGCCCCTTGCATAATGGCTTTAACCATATCTTCCTGGCAACCCTATATGCTGGACAGGCAAAGAGGCAATGCGCCACAGACTCGTTAGGGGCTGCACAACCAGGGCAAGCTTTCATTGGACCACCCAGGTTGTTCCACCCGGAGGTGAAGTCGTTCACCGGAAGAGTCCCGAGCCTAACTTTTAGGTAGAGTGATCTATCCAGGGGTTTCCCTATGAAGTCAAGGAAAGGTTCAAGTTTCCTTGTCCATTTAAACTCCAGAAACCGCTCAATGAGAGGACCCCTACACCTCTACATGTGGCCTCCTCCTGGACCCAGTCCCAATACAACTTCTTGATCACTAACTTGGGGGGCGGTGTTTGGCTCGTCCATGATTCACTCAATCCCAATTGCACAACCATCTGCCTCAGATTGCACAACCACTTGATCTTATTACCTGTATTAAGCAGAATAAGTTCATCTAGAGCTGCTGCATAGTTATGAAGCTCCTGGGTCCTTCTCAATCAAACCCAAAAAAGTAGTGGGCGCAGGCGCACTAAGTCTTTAAGGGGGCGCCTACCCAAATCTAACCGTAGTGGGATTAGCGGGGTGGAAACTGGAAGGGCTACCAGATCTCTCATGAACTTGTTTTCAGATGTAACTAACTCCGATGTATTCTCAAACCCCCACAACTCGGATCCGTATAGGGCAGCCGGTAATACTTGGCCCTCATAAATTGCGAGAGTCGGTGCCACAGGTTTACTCGTCGACTCCCGCTGTTCTCTCAAGACCACCCCTGAGGCTCTTTTATGGTTTAATAACATTTTGGCCAAGTGATCTTTCCAACTCCCTAACACCCAAATAGTCAAAGGAATCTACCAACTCCAGGGGTGCACCATTAAGCGAGAGATTGCTCCTCGGTACAAAACGCACTAAAACGGTGCAAGAGCTTTTGGAGGCCTGCGGGGGTTATAGAGATCAAAATGGTGTCGTCCGCGAAGAGTAGGGTAGATGTTTTTTCCCCTGCCAGGGATGGCGCGTCTTCCGATTCCTCTCTCAGGTGGTCCACCACTCCATTCACAAAGAGGGAGAACAGGGTCGGCGCCATAACACATCCCTGGCAAACTCCACTCCTCACGGGCACCCTCTTTGTCAGTTGTCCCTGGGTGCCCCATCTAATCCTCGCATAATTCTCCTTGTGGAGCTTCACAATAAAACCCAAAAGTGGCCCTGGGAAGCCCATCTTCTCTAAGATATCCCACAGCCTTGCACGGGGGACCAGGTCGAACGCCGTCTAGAGATCTATGAAAGCCAGGTAGAGGCTACCTTTATTGATGGTCACAGACTTCCAATAGATCGCAAAGAAGCGGAAGACCTGGTCCATCGTGCCCACCTTTTGTCGAAACCCTGCTTGGAAATGAGAAAGGACATGCTCCTCTTCCATCCAGACACCCACCCTCGAGATAATGACCCTGCCAACCACCTTCTGGATCACGTCGATCAGACTGATCGGTCTGTAATTGGCAGGGTCATCTCTGGCACCCTTTTTGTACACAGTTACCACCTCTGCTCCCTTCCACGAGTCTGGTACAGGGTGTCCCTTGGAAATCAAATTCATTATTAGGGCAATAAGTTTAGCCCAGGCTACAGGTTCTTCCAAAAGGAGGTCCCCCGGTATCCCATCAGGGCCAGCAGCCTTCCTCGGGGTCAGGTGTCTAATGGCCAGTGCTACCTCAGAGGCCAGAAATGGCTCCTCAAACACCAGTGGAGATAGGGCCCTACTATCTGGATCAGTAGGAGATGAACGTGTCGCATCTATCCCGCCGTACAGTGCAGAGAAGTGGGAATACCATTGTTGATTTGTTATGTGGTTAGCTATTGGTGGCATGCTTCGCTGCCTAGCCTTGTTAATCAGTTCCCAGAACAGCGTTGCATTCTTCGTGTTAGCTGCAGATTTGAGATCCTGCCAGTGTTGTTCCTCCCACTCTCGTTAGGCCAACACCATTACCCTCGCATAATCCTTCCTAGCCGCTCTAACTAGTGAGGGATTCTTTTTAAGCAGGGCAACTGTTAGCTCCTTCCTTTTTACCTTACACTGGTCCGAGTACCAAGGGTTACTGGCTTTGGGCAGTTTATTATTCACTCTACCACTTTTACCCTGGATTAAAAAGTATTGTCCTACTTCCTCTATTACGTTTTTATAAGCCAAGGCGAAGGACGGCCCCTGGGCACTAACTTTTCCCAGTTCAAGATCCACCAGCTCTACAGTCAGATCTGCTACGTGCGCCCTGATCCTCGCAAGATTACCCTCCTGGGATTGAACCTTATCCCATTTCAGCCTACGATTACCATTATAAGGGACGACCTCGTTGGTTGACCTCAAAGGGACATTATTCACACATCCTTTTAGTTTACCCCACCTTAGCTTCATACATAAGGGGTTGTGGTCGCTATCCTGCGAAGGTACCACCTCCATATCTATTAGATCACACCACAATGTGACATCCAATAAGATATAATCAATTCTAGATGGGCCATTAAGCCTATTAAAGGTCATCGCTCCAGCACGGTCAGAGGGTGTCCTGCCATTTAGCGCTCTTAAGTTGAATTCCACGGTAAGGGCATTGATCTGTATTGCCTTTGCTAACCATTTTCTGATTGGGGCTAATGACAGGGCTGGAATGGACCATCTAGAATCCTCCTCCTCTATGCCCAAGGGATCATCCCCACTGAGGGGTTTTGAATGTACAGTTAAAGTCCCCTCCCACGATAATTTTAGAGGTTGGGGGGCAGTTGGCTAGTGCCTGTTCTAAGGTCACTAATGTACATGAGGTTGAATCCCCCGGGGTCCCTCTAGAATAGATATTAAATAAATCTATCCTACTGCCCTTGTTTTGCCCTGCGAATGAAAGGTGTTGGATATCCCTACTCGCTGATTCGTGGGTGGTAACATCCCAATTCAGTTAAATTTTTACCCAGACATAGTAGGCCTCCTGCTGGTCTGCCCTTCCCACAACTTAGTGCGGGCAAGAAAAAGGTTGCATAACCGGATTTGTGTACTGGGAGCAAACTCCAGGTTTCTTGGAACATGCATACATCGAACTTCTCGATAAACGCATTCCATTCTGGAAAAGCCATCTTTTTTTGCAACCCAGCCACATTCCAAGATACCAAATGGATAACCTTATAACCTGTGGCGGACAAGTCAGGGATAACCCCCTTATTCCCACCCTGCACACATGGGATAGGCTCGATGGTAACTTCTAATGGGCCTATTGATTTTGGGGATAAACTACTGTCACCATTGCACCCCAAAAACAATAATTGTGTGGTGGTTGTGGTCCCACTATTATCAGAACTATTGGCTGCTATAGGAGCCACTTTCCCATTATCGGGGCTGATGGCCTCCATAAGGACCTCATAATCACTGCCCACTCGGCTAGCGGTGCATAATCGGCCCCACATGCCCAGCGTAGACTGTAATCTTCAGTCGCAATCATCCATACCAGTGAACACATCAAACCTGTTCACTGTCTCCAGGGGTGTAGAGGGTCTCCAATGATCCATTCTCCTGTTGGTATTTCTGTTAAATCTAGGAGGTACGATGTTCCACCCAAAGGGATCAACAGCGGGTGCTGTGTATTGTCCATGTGCCGGTTGCCTAGTGTTGTATGATATTAAGAGGTTTGTATGAGTGGGAGCCTGTCCACTTGTATGGGTTAGGGGGAACACCAGGGATCTAGGATAAAAATATGGCAAGGCACGGGGGATGATGCACTTATTACCATTTCCCGTAGGCCAATTTAGTGTATAGTCAACCGCGCGAGGATCTCTGAAATTAACTACAACTAAGTCTACCTCGATATCTTTGCATCTGCCACCCAGCCAAGGGAGTCGCCTAACGTGCACTATCTCACCATTGATGTTCTTTATGATTGGTCTGTATATACTGAGCCAGTGCATGATTTTATTTTTCAACTGGGCGAACCCTTCCCTCTTGTTGTCTGCCAATGTGGGCACCCCCGTCAGAACAACCACAAAGGGCACAGCTTCTGGGGGTAGTTCTACTTGTGGCCCTTTATTCGCTAAAGCCATGGTGTGTTTATTGCTTCCCCACTCTTCCCGCGTGTTCCCTGTGGGTGCCTTTGCCCTTCCCCTCGAGACTTCACTAGCAGGATTACCAGCCGGTTTATTTACATGCTTATGGGGCAGTAACCTTTGTGGTTAGAATCTGCCTGACTAGAAGGCTGTAATGTAGCTTTGATAGATTGGGATGTGACTTTAGGGGCATTATTGATGGGTAGTGTGGCCATGGGAGTGAGTGGCACAGCCACACTCACCTGAGCCCTGACCGAATCAACCTTGCTGTTTATAACGGACTCTATGTCCGCAAGTCTTTTCTCCACCCTCTTCAAACTCTCAATAATGGGCAGAATGAAAGACCTAATTAGATGTCCCATATTATCTTGTGAAGCAGTCGAGGGTGCTGCCTTCAGCAGCAATTCAACAAGGATAGGGGATAACTCAGTGATGTTAGCATCTGTTTCAAGGTGTGCAGATGATGGGGGGAGTGCCAAATTTGGCAAAATTGCTGGTACGGCCGCTGTCGCCGGAACAGTTCTAGCAACAGGCTTTGTGTGCTTACCAAAGTCGAAATGACTGATCTTGGGTTTAACCAGACCCCCCCTCCTTTCGTCTTCTTTTACTTGGTGGTGGACCATGAATCTTAACCGTCACTGATTTCTTTGGCTTCTTCCTAGCCGGTTTGCCACGGATAGGGGTCTGGGTGGTCAGGTCGACAGCTGTACTGATAGGACTGGGAAGAGGAGTGTCACTTATGTCCTGGTCAATGGGAACACAAGGTATGGGAGTACAATCTCGCAGCAAAAGTGGGACACTCTCCTGAGAAAGAAAGTCTTCTTTACCACTAGGGCTACCTCCATCATGGGAAAGGGCGTGGAGCATGAGATCTATGGGAGCCCTGTATTTCAAACTTTCAACTGAGCGTCGACGCTCTGCCCTGCGCTCTGCCAGTATGTTTTCCCTGTCTTCGTCCGGGAGGACCCTTGTAAAGTATTTATCAAGAGAGCCATTTATCAACCGCCCTGGCTTTTCAAGGATGACTTTGTCGGGACTCTGGGCCATGACAAACAATAATATCAAGGAATACAGATGAAAACAGAATGAAAATGAATGGGCCCTGCCCGGCCTCACTTGGCCTCTGAGGGCCTAAGAGGGCCTGCCCTTTGCCCGGGCGTAGCCCGGCGTCCCGCTCGCGTCCCGCGAGGCGGGGCTTACAACGTTTTTAAGCGCCTCCTGGCGCTGCAGAATGATGCGTGTAGCCGCAGGGGCAGCTGGGAGATGAAGTCCTCCGCCCTCACTCCACTCGGCAACCTCGCCAGCAAGGTGGTGGTTCCAGCGAGTCGGTGGGAGGTGGGCTAAGGGCTCCGGCGGCAAAGCAGCACTTGGGGAGAGCAGCGTTATCCTGTAAACCAGGCGGCAAACAGCAGTCCGTGGCAAGGCAAGAACCCCACTCAGCAGGGGCTTACAACGTTTTTAAGCGCCTCCTGGCGCTGCAGAATGATGCGTGTAGCCGCAGGGGCAGCTGGGAGATGAAGTCCTCCACCCTCACTCCACTCGGCAACCTCGCCAGCAAGGTGGTGGTTCCAGCGAGTCGGCGGGAGGTGGGCTAAGGGCTCCGGCGGCAAAGCAGCACTTGGGGAGAGCAGCGCTATCCCGTAAACCAGGCGGCAAACAGCAGTCCGTGGCAAGGCAAGAACCCTTGAAGATAGTTAACCAATAGATACATGCTCCACAAACTGACCCTGCCTTTAAAGCTGATAGACACGAACGTGGGGTAGAAGGTATGATGTCAGCACTATATAACGAGAGGCGACCCCCCTCTTTGCTTGGTCCTACAAAACACACTATCACTCTCTGGCATAAGGCACATACTAAATTGGGCTGGCGGGGGGTTATAACAAAACTCCCTCCCTTATGGGACACCTACGGTTGGGGCGACTCAGGAACAGTAAGGGATTCGCTCAATGGGATGCAATTGGCATCTCCACAGTGGGCGATTTGTGGAGTAAAGGGGAAATAATCCCATTCAAGCGTCTTCAGGACCAATACGAACTGGCAGAGTCAGAACGGTTTTGCTACCTGCAAATTAAACACACGTTACAAGCGGGAGTTAAGGTTCCAGAAGCTACCTCTTCAGAAGATATATTACTAACAGATCATATGCACAGGCGAGCTACTTCCTTCACCTACCGAAAACTAGTCAATAATTTATCAGACCCCACTGAGGCACTTAGGGAAAAGTGGTCCAGAGATGTAGGAGCATTGGGTGACGCGGATTGGCAAGATGGAACGGCATCACCGCGGGAGGTGGGCATAGCCTCGCGGCTTAGGCTGGTACAGCTTAAAATCCTGCATCGTATTTATTACACCAGAGTCCTCCTCTGCAAAACTGGGAAAGCTTCTCATCCGTACTGTTTGAGAGGGTGTGGGAATGAGGGGATTTTTTTTCATACACTATGGCAATGTCCAGGAATTGCGGAATGCTGGGCCAGGGTTATGAGGACGATATTGCAGGTTGAGGGAATATCACTGCTGCCAGAGCCCAAGAGTTGCCTACTGAACGTTTGGGAATCAAATGATCTTACGCTCATGGCTCAGGTTTGGGTTACGCTGGGGATAATGGTTGCAAAGCGGAACATTGCACAGAGATGGGGTTCGGAGGAAATACCGACGATGGCAGCTTGGTGCAATGATATGGATGGTGTTATGATAATTGAAAAAACAGTGTATAGTAACCGAGGATGCCCGAGCAAATGGAATAAAGTATGGGGAGGGTGGAATAAATTTAGAGGATACATTTGTGAGCCTCCTAAGGCACGGTCTGCGGAAACATCTGAGGAAGAAACTGTTGGAGACATGTGAGAATAATGTAAGAATGGTAATTGAAATTGGAGATTTATTTGGTGCACAATCGGAATAATGAAGTCCTAGGGTTATCGGACTGTAATTGTACTTTATAATGGTGATGTGAACCGTGCAAATTTTCTTCCTTTGTTAACAATAAATAAAAAATGTTTAAAAAAAAAAATAATCTCTGTAAGGCAGACATTTCACAGTGGATGCCTTCTAGTTAGGCCACCATCCATTGCAGTTGGCTGCCTTGTACCTGGATGGCATGCAGTAGTGCCATCGGACCAACAGAGATGTTTCTCAGCAGGCCAATAGCCTCCTCACTCAGGGCAGCGGAAGCTGAGGTGCATGGACCAAAGGAGACTGCTTCCCTCTCAGGGGAGTGGGCCCGGCCAACTGGGTAGGAAGCAACAAAGAGGGTAGAGATGGAAGGGGGGTGGTGGACAAGGATGGTGTGGATACAAGTCATGTGCGCTCCACCACAACTAGGGCGTGTCTACTGGAGGATGACTCTGTCGATGAAGAAGTTGAGCTTCTGCCCTCCGTGGGACTCCCCTCATCCAATGGGTCACTGGTTCCCTTGGTGTCTGTCATGCCACGACAGGAGTCAAAGTGGCCAGCTGCTTCCCCAACGAGGTTGACCCTGTCTCTTCTGCTTGCCTGGGATGATATTGAAATGACATTGAAAATATATTTATTGCATGTATCTGAGCACTCTTGACTAACAGATTTTATCACAGAACATTACTAAAGTGTACAGAAGTCTTCACCTACAAGGTCCACTATATTGGCATCAACATTACCATGACCACATGCATGCATGCCACATGACCTGTAAACAGTTGCTCACAAGGAAGTCATAACCACAGACAGCTCCAATTGCATGAGTGAAGTTGCTTCAACTCCATCCTCATGTATCTAGTAGGGTACCTGATCACCTTGTATAGATTGGCTCTTGTAGTAGTAACCTGATGCCATCAAATAGGATGTCAATGAGAAGTCAATTCCTACAGATTCCACGCACGGCCCTGCAATCAGCAAATGGTTATATACCTAAAACCACATCATGATGAAATGATGGTCAATTGATACAGCTATGTTGCACCAATACGTATATTATCAGGAAGAAGGTAACACTGAAATGGTCATTTCACACTAATGACACTTCCTAGTTGAAACTTACTCATATGTCCACTGTCAGAATAGTCTCAAGAATGCTATGTATCACATGTAGCACAGCAAAGTAGAATAGAGACAATCTGGCCCAAATATCCAGGACATTTGTCTACAAATATCCACAGCACAATGAATCAGCTAAGCCTAGGGCCATCCCCAGTCCAGAGTGGTACTGCTGAGAACACCATTCATACATTGCAAACCTAAAGGCCAATATACTTTTGAAGATTGTTGAGGCTCAGGGAATGCCCATTACATGAACAGGTGGTATAGCCTGTGTCCTAATAGTAAGGCACATCACAGTACCTTTTTGCCTCACAAACACAAATTCCATTGCATTACTGAGTGTAGACACTCACATATGATCCCTACATTTCTGCACATCATTCTGTGATGCAGATCACCAGTCAGTGAATGAGCCTTGACAAATCAAAACGTGCAATTCTCATAACTGAATAATCCCATGTCAATGGCAGGGAAATTCACATTGTGAGACATTACTGTAGGCCTACCTGTCATGTCCTTCATTGCTTCAATAATTGGACCTGACTAATGACATTGAGTAATGGCTTAGTGTATGTGTGACCCATTCACCAAAGTCTACACACTTCTGTCTGTGGTAACACATAAACTGTGTACCCATCACAAATAACTATTGGCAAATACAGACTGGCCTACACACACATTTGGGATGGAATCAGACATCAACCCATGAAGACACGTAGATCATGGATGAAACAGCAGTGCAGATGATACTACAACAGGCAAAGGTACAAATGCCAACATGTATGCACTAATACTGATGGCACCAGAGATGTTTGCTATCTCATGTTGGTGTACAGTCCCCACTTACCAAGGGGGAGTATTGCTCAGTCACTGCATCCAAAGTGCACTGTATGCTATGTCACATGTACACACTAGTGAGGGATCATCAATGAGACTTCTAGTGTGTCACACATGGCCCACCCCCAATAATTATGGGAAAAGGCCTGCCTGTAACACACAAAGTTGGCAATGTAACGTGTATGACTCTGGCCAGGACTCACCCCCTTGTCGCTACTGTTGGGTCCTCAACTGCCCATCAAGCTCCAGGTAGGCCACTGCCAGAGTGTGGGCCATTAGGCGGTCAGGGTCCGATGTGCTCCCCGTCCGCATTGGGAGGGCAGCCCTAGCTGGACCTCCGTGATCTTCCGGGTCCAGCACCTCAGGTCCTCCCACCTCTTATGACAATGGACGCTACACTTGCAATAGACCCCCAAATGGATTGCTTCTGATGGGTGTTGACCTGTATGGATGTAATAGAAGAAGAAACAAAATATAACTGCAAGGATTAGGATATCGGTTTGGTTGAAACACATATTGTATACACCTAGCACAAGCATGTAATCAATAGTTAACACACTATGCGTGTCATTCTCACATGCTAAGCACTACAAAGACATGAATGCACACTTTTGTAAACATCTGCTGACTAACCACAACCCTGGTCATGACCTACATTGACTACTAACATCATGTAGCCTTGGGTCTTCCTACATGTACTGTGATATAAGCCACTCTGAAACACAGCGTTGTGACTTTCTGAAGGGTAAACTACATTTGCATGTCTGTTCAGACACGTTTACAGCCAGACCAATTGACTTGATGCATTTGGTCCATACAGGCTGGTGCCAGAGTATACACTAGGGGCCATATTCACAAGGAGCTATCGCCGAATGAACTGCCCTTTATTGAAGCCAAATTTGTGATAAATGTACCTCCCCATTCACAAGCTGGTGCTAACAGCCCACAGCACCAGTTTACCCGCGATAGCAGCCCCAAAAAACATCGCCACAGATGACCCCCACAACTATCGCTAATGAGATGCAGAGTGAGCATTCCCATGCCAAAGGCCGTGACCACACCACTCCTCACCATTCTCAACGACCAGACAGATCAGCGATAAAAACACAAAACAGGCGATAAAGCGCGCTAGCACCAGGAAATCTACACCTGCTCTGACCTAGTGTTAAGTCGGACGGCAGCCAGCACCACAAAAGGGAGACCAGCCCAGGGCCACATCGGAAGGGCAACAAATGCCATGGAGCCACCTATCATGCGGCCCGGACACCCAAGACGGCCACAACACCCACCCACATCATACCCAGGCCCGCCACCCCACCCCCCCAGGGACCACCCCAACCCCGGACAAAGAAACTGCACACCAACACCACGAATCCCAATACAAACATTTTGCCTGATGTCGCACAAGCAGTCAAATAGCAATGCAATCACCAACACAGAACACCATACAAAAAAAGCCGAGACAACGCGTAGGATGAGTCCTAGCGGCTCCTCACTGGACAATCTGTAGCACACAGCCTGGAAGACCAAATCCAAGAGAAGAAGGTGTGCCATGCGCCCACCAAAGGAAAGAGAGGGAGGGAGCGAGGGAGAGAGAGAAACGGAGTGAGATTGCACAAGCAGCACAAGGCCTCACGGCCACCTGGCTCCACATGTCAACATATGTGTGTGTATCGCCATCCGTACACCATGAGCCCAAGGCCGGGTCCCAATCTCAGCGCCAAAGCCACATCACATCCCTAAGACGCAAGCAGCAGTCAGAAAAACATCAGGGATGAAAGCTCCATTGTCCCAATGCAGAAGGCGGGAGGACACCTGCACCTCTGACCTTGGTCCAGAATGCGCCTGGAACATCCTGAGAGAAATGCCATGGCAGACGGGGATGACTCCCACACCACGCATTCCACAAATGAACTATCTGACTCATCCACACCCCACACACAGAAGCCCCTGCCTGTGGTACCCACACCTGCGATGCCCTTGACACACACTGAATCAGAAAGCCAACCTCCCCAACGTTGCACACACATTCAAATCATTGCTCAGAGCTATGGCATATCCTCCACACAACTGCCGCAGTTCAGAAGAGTGCCGTTTCCACGATACGCACCAACACAATGGCAGGCCACAGCGGGCACATGCACAACCCCCGTCGCGTGAAACAGTACCGTGCACGTATGCTGCATTTACTTGGCGCAGTGCCACTGGCAGTGCTGCGGATCAGTTACCGGCTCAGCTTCCACCTTGCCTACATCACCTGCGTCCAGCCCTGGTTCCACTGCCGAACATGCACATTTGAGTGTCCCATGGATGTCTGCCTATCCAACACAACTGTTGATGAATTGGAATCTGACCTGTGTCTGCGCCCCCTGTTGGATCATGAACAGGAGTGTAACTGAGACAGCCGTGCATGGGATGCCCTGACATACTGCACATGTATTGGTAGTTGTGCATGGGAGATTGCATAATTCCTCGTGTGCAGTGACCACATTGAGGCGCTCCCCTATTGGACTGTGTTGCGGATTGGGGAAATAGCGTGGGCTGAGCACACCTGTCCGGACCACTTAATGGATTGGCTCACCCTGGGGTTCCTTGAACACGACAACGACGTACTATTGGAACACATTGCACATGAAGCTGCACGGGCATTCATGGACGAGTAACTACGTTCCTGCAGCCACATCCGATTGTCACCCACAGCACAGGTCCCAATAACTTGTTGCATTTTGGGGATTGCTCACATATCCCACCACAACATGGAAAACGTCTGCCTTCGCCCAGGCTCTGGATGCATGTGCGTGGTACAGCGCCTGTGTACACACACCTGTGCAAGGTGATGCACGTCCATGCTCGGTGCAACACAGCGTCGTTTGGCAAAGTTGCCAATTCGGACACGCTGCTGGGGGAGAGCACACACATGGCAATGTAGCACGACATGTGAACCTGTTGGACCCTCTCACCTGATCACCATCAGCAGAGCAGACAATCGGCGCACTCGGGAGGCAGAACACCATGCAGATCTCATGGGCAGTGAGTCGTGCCCCCTCACATGGGGCAATGGGCAGACACCAAACAAAACATGACTCATCCAGCAAGGCAAGGTGGACTGAGAGCGTTGCCATCCGTGATGAATGTTGCCCATTTTAGCCCCAACATTTCCTGAACCTCAACATGTACCCATGCTGCGTGTAAGTATCTCAAGCATGTCCCTGCCTGTTGTGTCCGTTGCCTCGACCGTACTGACACACACATGCCAATAAATTCAATGCAACTCCACCGGTGTCTAACTGTGAGGTGCGTTGTTTGGATTGTCCACTCGTGTGCCATAATGAGCATCGTCCCTACACAGGGAGGAACTGACTGACGCTTGTTCAATGGGGGGGGGGTGTCCCTTTGGCAAGCTGCACCTCTGTGAGCCAGACAGTGTTATTGGATTGGTGCTGGACGTCATGTGCACTTACGTTACTACAGCAGTGTGAGTATGGTGTCCAACCTCTGACCATGTGGAGCAATGTCATATATCACAACAGAATGTGTCCACACAGCTGTGTGTGAGTAGGTATGCGACGTGAACTTCTGGTGTCACATGTGGCCCGCTTTCGTTTGGGTCAGTCCTACACACAACCCTATTCAGTGCATGGCCGTGTGCCTACGTTGGGGGTTGTGAGATTGTTGTTGATGTGCAATGAGGACACAGCTAGTACTCACCTTCACAGTCAGCCAATTGGCCATGTGTCTCAGGGACACACATGCGCATAGATGTCAGTTACCAGGGTGTTTAGGGTCAAATTGTGAACTAAACCAAAGCTATGAGAGCACTAAGCAGAGTCAGAATGGATACTAATAAATCCCATCAGCCACCAAGATAGCAGCCCACATCATCTGGGATTCGGTAGCCCATCCTGAGCCTCCAAGATAATCAAGGCTGCAGATGAGAAGGGTAACTGTAACCTCTTCATTCATCTAAGATGAGGTATGTGCCCTGGATGTTTGATAGGCTACCTATTGTATTGATAGTGGTGATGGAAGCAGTGCAAAAAGAGTGTAAAGTGATAGTAATAAAATCATCTACTAGGATAGAAACAACCTTTAATAATGTCTATCCGAGTGACAAGGTTAAAAACAGTGTAGTAGCAGTTTTAACAAAATAACTGCTCAAGTCCGAAAGAACTAAAAGGGGTCTACATGTTTCAGCTGAAGGATCAAATTATAATCCGGCTTTCATCAGGACCAACAAGAACCTGTGCTACTGCTGTATGTATCGTGCAATTTCTATAAAAGTGAAAAACACCAGAAAAACAAATAGAATGACCTACTTGGAATAGAGATTACTCCTGGTTTATTTGTAGGAGAAATATCTCTTCAAATCCTGAAAAGAGAGTACAGGAAAAACAGTGCTCATTATGACTTGAATAGTGCCACAACTAAGTTTAAACACAGTCATGATTTGTCAATTGTGCAAACCATGCAGTAAACCACTCTAAACATATGTGTGGCACAAAGGGCCAGCTAGTGCTCAAATAATTAAATGAATCAAAAAAGCTTACCCGTCAAAAGTACGGGAGACCGCCTCACCTCACCTGGCATCCGCTCAGATAAAAGAGGCCCCGCTCTATATGAAGACAAGCAATTATCAGCAAAATTGTGAACCTCCTGTCTTCTGTTTAAAAACATACCCAAATGTCACACTAACCAAAATAAGCGTCAAACATATATATACCAAAAATATCTATATGTATGAATAGGCATAGTCTGTGTCAAAAAGATAAGTTATTCAATATCTTATTGTGGAAAAAGCACAAAGCAAAGGCTATATGAACTGAATCTTAATGTCACAAGACCAAGGTCGGGTGTAATGAACCTTCTATCTTCTGTTTATAGACACACATGGGTATCACCCGTGTCACGCTAACGAATTGAGCGTCACACATATATATACCAAAAATCTCTATATGTATGAATAGTCATAGTATGTATCTCAAAAGTATGTTATTCAATGTCTTATTGTGGAACAAGCACAAAGCAAAATCTGTATGAACTGTATCTTAATGTCACAAAACCAAGGTCGGGTATAATGAAATCCGAACTTACTAAGCAAAAACGTTACATAGAGCCAACTGCTCTGATATAAAGACGATATAAAGAAGATATAAATAGACTTGGAGCTCTGGATATATGTGTCTATATGAGTAGTCACACTTCAAATTAGGAACAACAACGTTCCATTCACATGCACCGGAAAAATAGTTTAAACATGTGCAACCAAATGTTCCTAGAGCACCTCTTAGCTCCGCGCACAATGTCAAAAGGATTATATGCCGGCAGACCGGTAATGAAGAACTAACCTGTCCGTCGGTACCTCGATGTGTCACAGAGCTGGACGGGAAGGTAAACGCTCGCGTTTGTTGTATGTTGAAATAGTGCAGCAAAAGGCGCCGCACGCTGTCTAATGACGTCGGACTGATGCACCCAGGCATCATGGGAAATGTAGTCTTCCATCTGGTATTCAGCTAGTAAACAGAAGTAAGGGACGAGATATACTAGTACTAGTGGATCTGACTAAGTCAGATATAACATCATGTCTTGTGCAGAAGGAGTTCTTATGAATGCCCTTTTAATGTACAAATTAAATTACATTAAAAAACAATTTTTTGTAATTCCATAGCATCCAAAAACATTTATGTTTAAAAAGCACAGATTAACATTCAAGAGAAGAAGCAACCAAACAGATCTCGTACTCATAGCAATCTATTCAGTGACTCGTACAACTCCGCATAGTAGGCTGCACCTGGGTCCGTCAGCACGCGGCCCTCACTGTTAGAGTCGGGGATCTCTGGTTGGCGCAAGGTTGCCCTTGTGTCAAGCAGGAACCCTCTCCTCTATGTCAGGGCGCAGGATAACCCCTTGTGAATGACCCTTGCTCACCCTCTAGGTGCGTGGCGTGAGCAGCCAAGGCGATTCCTCAGGCGTTGTTGGTTAAGCACTTACAATCACACACACAGTAAATACATCAATCCCCCCAGAAACGGACACCAGCCTTGGATATGTAGAAAAATACGCTTCTTTATGTAAAAATAGGTATATATATCTCAGCAGACTTATCACAAGACCAATAACGTTTTCGCTATGCCACCAGGTTGTAAAGCAGGCAAATGTTCTTTGTTCGTAGCTTCAAATAGATACTTTGCAGTCTCTTGCAAATGTCACTTGTGGTTCCAGTACTTACAGGGATCGACTCCTGCGAACGGGGAAATAAGGCGTTGCGGGCCCCGAGCCCGATACTGGAACTTCTTCAGTGATGTGGAGAATCGGCACAGGTCGGTGCGACTCTCAGCTTGGGAAGTGGTCTTGGGTCCTCGATCAGCGGGTGTGGGCAGGTAGGCAGGCGCGGCCAGCGACCCTCAGCACGGCGGTGCAGGGGGGGTCTCCACAGCGGGGGCGGCGCGGCCTGAGGTGTCCGGGGATAGCGAAGCGGGGTCACAGGGCACGGTCGGTGCAGCTGGATGACCCGGCGTAGATCACAGTCGTCGGACGGTTTCCGGCGGGAGGGGTGATAGCGCGTTCAGCGCGCTCCAGTGGCAGGCGGTGACAGGGGCGCAGGCGGCCTAGCCCGGGGACAGAGAGCGGCTCCGGACGGAGCGGGGCTCTCACGGGATTGCGGCAGGCGAGCTCCTGAGTGTCACGGCCCTAGGAGGGGCATTGAGGGGCCAGTCTCTTTCCAGCGGGATGCACACACGGCTCGAATCGGAGGACGAGCAAAAGCACAGAGAACCCACTGGTCCTGGGGTTCAGTTCAGGGGGCAAGCTCAGATCAAGCCCTTGGAGAATGTTTAAAGCACAAAGCAGCAAAGTCTTTTCAGTAGTCTCTTCCTCTCCTTTCTCAGCAAGGCAAGCAGCAGGCCAGCTCCTCCAGCGTCTTCTTCTCCTTCTAGTCGGGTAGAGGTTCTTTGTGGTAAAACAGGATTCTGATTTCTTAGGAGCCAGGCTCCTTCTTTTATACCATGATTCTTTTGTTCTTTAGCGCCAGGGGGCCTAGGCCTGGCTCAGTCCAGTTCTGGAGCACTTTGTTATGGTGACAGGGGGCGGCGCCGGCTTTGTGGTGGCAGAGCACAGGTCTATTCAAGAGTCAAGGTGTACTCCTCCCACCCATCCTGGTGTCATCTCCCTACCCACCACCTGGCAGCCAACCTGTCTCTGGGGATTCCCCAACCCTGCTCCTTACTGTTGCTAGGCAGAACACAGCAGAGGCGGACTGAAATGGCCAGGTCAGTAAATACTAACTTTCTAAAAGTAGTATTTACAAACCCAGGATATTAAAATAAACTTGACTACAAGAAGTATTTTATTATTCTGAGTTCAGGCATACTAAACTTGACATTCTACCATGCTCTCTGAGTCCACTGGGGTCACAGCGTGTAGTGACTCCAGCAGCCCATTCTGGCCTATGGAGAGCAGGTAGCCTTCAATAGTGAAAAACGAAGATGGCTGTAATTCACTACTAGGACATGCCACACACATCAGGGCATGTCCTACCTTATGCCTACAATGCACCCTGCCCTTGGGCCTACCAGAGGGGTGGCTAATATGTAGGTAAGGGAAGGTTTAGGGACTGGCAAGTGGGGGCACTTGCGCAGTCAGCGCGACGGTCCCAGACCGCGCACAGGGTCTGCGGTGGCAGACCCTAGACACATTTTACACGGCCGCTTTCTGTGGGTGGCGCAACCAGCGCTGCAAGCCCACCAGCAGCATTGGCATTCACAAGCCCTGGCACCCCTGGTGCACTTTACTGGGGACTGACAGTGAATCCAATAAAGCAATCATGAACATCAATTACAGGTACACTTTACCTAGGGAGCACTTGCACTGCGGCACGGATTAGCTGTGGCGCAGTGCCCTGAGCGGACAACACCAGTAAAACAATCGAGGCACACCATCAAAAAGTGGAAGGGAAACTCACGCCAAGGTGCCAGGTCTAACACGTGTCCCCTCCAGCTGAAATGTGGGGAGAACTACCCTTGCCCAGGGGGTTCCTCGTCACTAAGGCGGAAATACCTGGACAGACCGTCAGCGTTGGCGTGATCTGTACCAGGACGGTGTTCCACCGTAAAGTCCATACCCTGTAGGGAGATGGACCACCTCAACAGCTTCGGGTTCTCACCCCTCATTTGCATCAACCATCTGAGGGGCCTGTGGTCCGTCTGAACCCGGAAGTGAGACCCAAACAAGTAGGGTCTTAGCTTCTTCAGCGCCCAGACCACAGCAAATGCTTCTCGCTCAATTGAACTCCACCTACTTTCCCGTGGAAGTAACCTCCTACTGATGAAGGCTACGGGTTGGTCCCAGCCCTCCTCAGTCATCTGTGAGAGAACAGCCCCTACACCATGCTCTGAAGCGTCTGTCTGTACTAGGAATTCCTTGGAGAAGTCAGGGGCCAAGAGCACGGGCGCCGTGCACATGGCAGTCTTCAGGGTGTCGAAAGCTTTCTGACAGGTGTCAGTCCAGATCACATTCCTGGGCTGCTTTTTGGAAGTCAGCTCTGTCAAGGGGGCAACAATCGTTCCATAGCCCTTGACAAACCTCCTGTAGTACCCAGTGAGCCCCAGGAAGGCCCTCACTGCGGTCTGCGTCTTGGGGGGTTCCCAAGCCAGGATGGTCTCAATTTTGGGTTGCAAGGGTGCCACCTTGCCACTCCCCACTTGGTGTCCCAAGTACACCACGGAACCCTGCCCGATCTGGCACTTGCTTGCCTTGATCGTGAGGCCTGCTCGGCGCAGAGCCATCAACACTTCCCAGAGGTGGCGCAGGTGTTCGGGCCAGGTGGCACTGAACACTGCGATGTCATCCAGGTAGGCGGCACTGAACGCATCCAGCCCAACCAGTACCTGGTTGACCAACCTCTGAAAGGTGGCAGGGGCATTCTTCATTCCAAATGGCATGACTCGGAACTGGAAGTGCCCATCTGGTGTAGAGAATGCTGACCTCTCTTTGGCCCCATCGGTCAAGGCGATCTGCCAGTACCCAGACGTTAAATCAAACGTGCTGAGGAACTGGGCAGCCCCCAGCCGATCAATGAGCTCATCAGCTCTGGGGATGGGGTGCGCGTCAGTCTTCGTTACTGAATTGAGTCCTCTGTAGTCCACACAGAACCGGAGTTCAGGTGTGGCTCCCGGCGCAGCAGCTTTGGGGACCAAGACCACGGGGCTGGACCAAGGACTGCTGGAGGACTCAACCACCCCTAGCGCAAGCATTTTGGAGACCTCCTCCTTGATGCAAGCTCTGACCCTGTCAGTTACCCTGTAAGCCTTGTGCTTCACAGGTAAGCTGTCTCCTGTGTCCACATCATGGACGCACCAATCTGTGACACCAGGAACCAGGGAGAACCTATCGGAAAAGTGCCCCAGCAAGTGGCGGCAATCTTCCTGTTGTTCGGGCGTCAGGGTGGGTGAGAGGTTAACTCCATCCACTGACCCATCTTTCTCAGAGGCTACTAAGAGGTCAGGAAGAGGCTCGGTCTCCTCTTCCATTCCATCATCAGTGGCCAGCAGCATGCCCACTTCGGTCCTCTCTAAGTGGGGCTTAAGGCGGTTAACATGTAGGACCCTCAAAGGGTTCCTGGGAGACCGCATGTCCACCAAGTAGGTAATAGGACTTTTGCGCTCCACAACCTCAAATGGACCTGTCCACTTATCCTGAAGTGCACAAGGCTCCACTGGGGCCAAGACCCACACCTTTTGTCCAGGTTGAAGCTCTACCAGAGTGGCATTCCGGTCGTACCACCGCTTCATCTCCTCCTGGCTGGCTTCCAGATTTGCCTCAGCAAGTTGCCTGAAACGCCTAGTCTGGTTTCGGAAGGCCAGCATGTAACTGTATACATTCTGGGGAGGTTTCCTGGGAGATTGCTCCCAGCCTTCCTTTACCAAACTCAGAGGTCCTCTTACCGGGTGACCATACAGAAGCTCAAAGGGGCTGAACCCTAGAGACTTCTGTGGCACCTCTCGGTAAGCGAAGAGCGGGCATGGCAAGAGGACGTCCC
The DNA here is from genome assembly GCF_964204655.1 of Triturus cristatus. Lineage (NCBI taxonomy): Eukaryota > Metazoa > Chordata > Amphibia > Caudata > Salamandridae > Triturus > Triturus cristatus. Next base: position 544,992,854 of record NC_140586.1, read on the forward strand.
ACTTACGTCTCATTGGACCGTCCAGGCCCATGATCATGCCTTTGAGGGTTCGGTTGAATCTCTCAACCAACCCATTTCCTTGGGGGTGGTAAGGAGTGGTGAACTTGTACGTTACCCCACACTCCTTCCACAGGGATTTCATATATGTGGATATGAAATTGGTCCCCCTGTCGCTCACCACCTCTAGAGGGAATCCCACTCGGGAGAAAATTCCCATCAGTGCTCGTCCCACCACGGGGGCCGTCACTGTCCTCAGAGGGATGGCTTCAGGGTACCGGGTGGCATGGTCCACCAAGACCAGGATGAACCTGTTGCCCAGGGCTGTCTTGGGGTCCAGAGGCCCCACAATATCAATACCCACTCGTTGGAATGGCGTACCGACCACGGGGAAAGGTTGCAGAGGAGCCTTGTGCTTCCCTCCGCTCTTACCACTTGCCTGGCAAGTCTGACAGGTTCTGCAGTAGGAATCTGAATTCTTGTGCATTTGGGGCCAGTAAAAGTGGGTGACAAGCCTGTCATAGGTCTTGTCCATCCCCAAATGTCCTGCTAAAGGCACATCATGAGCCAGCCCCAGTAGGAAGGTTCTGAACTTCTGGGGTACCACCAGCACACGGGCTGACCCAGGTTCAGCAGCCTTAGGCTCGGAATACAGGAGGTCACTCTCCCAGTACACGTAGTGTGTTTTGGCTTGAACACCATTGGCCTGGTCTGCAGCCTGTTGCCGCATACCCACGAGAGAAGGGCATTCTTTCTGCTCCCGGCAGAATTCCTCCCTGGAGGGACCTCCTTCTTGCTGCCAATGGGTCAGCTCAGGCAGGTCTCCCAGTTCGGCAATCTGTTCCCCGGTAGGCTCCAGAGCATCCCCCTCAGGGTCTACTTCCTCCTGGGCCATGGGAACTTCGGGGGCCGGTTTCCCGTGCCTCCTGCGCCTTCTCCCTAAGGCCGGTTCCTGGACCTCTCCCTCAGGCTCCAGGACCCTCTCAACACCCCTACTGGCTGCCATGGACCGGGTGGTCACGCACGCCCAGATGCGTGGTCTTCTCCACCTTTTCCCAAGGGGAGCTCTCCAGGTCGTTCCCTAGCAGACAGTCTACAGGCATGTCAGTTCTCACAGCGACTTGTAGAGCACCAGAGACCTCCCCCCACTCAAAGGGAACTTGAGCCATTGGACAACGACTCTCTATGTTGTCAGCATTGACAACCCTACAGTAGGCATTGGGTACAATCTGCTCTTGAGACACCAGGTGTTGCCTCACCGAGGTCACGCTGGCTCCTGTATCTCTAAGAGCCTCAACCTTCTTTCCATTGATGGTCACTACTCTCCCATATTTCTTAGTGTTAGAGGGTAAGTAAGTTTCAGGGACCATCTCACTGTCTCCTAGCGAGACTAGGGTCATCTGCCCGGGACCCCCACCCTCCTGGACTGCTACCTCCTCCCCAAAGTTAACACTAGCTACTTGCCGGGGTGGAGCACCAGTGGGTGCGGTCTTACCAAACAGGCGACACTTAGGATCAGAGGCAATGTGACCCGGGTCACCACACCTATAACAATTGAAGGGCCCCTTTGGAACAGGTCTACCTGTCGGGGCCCCGTTCTGCTGCGGGGGTGGGGGAGGCTGAGAACCCTTCTGCTGGTTCCCTTGGGGATTACTTTGGGGGCCTTTTTGGAACCCTTTCTGTTTACCCCTGTCCCCCCCACTCTTCTGCTGGGGACCCTGCCCACCTTTGGCGGAGTCTCCCACTTGACCCTTGTGGACCCTGGTGCTGAGCCAGCGGTCCGCCTCCTCAGCAAGCTTCCTCGGGTTGGACAGCTTGCTATCAATCAGGTGCTGGCGTAGCTCAGGAAAACATTGACTGGACAAGTGCTCCCATGCAATTAAATCAAGCAGCCCTTGATAATCATTCACTTTGCTACCCTTTACCCAACCATCCAGTGCTCTGCAGAAAAAGGTTACATACTCCACATACGTACTCTCAGGGATCTTCTTAGTCTCCCTGAACCTCTGTCGATATAGCTCAGGAGTTAACCCATACCTGGTCATTAAAGCTTCCTTCATATGGGGGTATGAGGCTTGGAGATCTAGGGGTAAATCTAACAGTGTGTCACGCCCTTCAGCAAGGAACCTTCCCCACAACCCCGCTCCCCAGTCTTTCTCAGGGACCTGGTGCGAAGACATGGCCACCTCGTAGGCTCTAAACCACTGCCCTATGTCATCCTTTCTAAAATACTCCTTTACTACATCTTTGGGGATGTACACCTTGGACTCTACCTGCACCGGTGGAGTGCTGCCACCAGAAGGAGCGGTGTCCAAACTTTTCGCCTTCAGCTCCAACTCCTTCAATCTTATATCATGATCCATTTGGCGTTGTTGCGCCTCCAGGGCCAACTTCTGCTTTTCCATTTCCATTTGTCCTGCCAACTTTGCCATCTCTATTGCATGCGCCTTGTCTGCTGCCCTGTCTGCCAGCTCCTCTGGCGACCGGACTCTGCTGGGCTCCTCAAGGTTGTCGGGTGGAACGATGTCCCCCGCATTCCGTGGGTCTCTTGACTCCTTCCAGGCTCTCAACGCCTTGGTGTACTGGTTCTTCTTTCTGAATCCAGCATGGGGAACTCTGAATTTTACACTGTAGCCTTTCAATTGCTCCGCTGTGTAACCTTCCAGTCTCTCCCAATCCACCTCATCCATTCCAGAAATCACAGAGAGTGCTCTTCCAGCAGAGAGTGAGCCAGGCATGGTTGCAGTAATGGCAGATGTCTCAACAAAGTTGAAAAATGAAAACCTGTGGCTGCGTTACTTGGGCTGCTCTCACTATCTGGTGATTAATAATTCACTGTATGCAAATTACAAATGCAAATCCGAAATCCCAGCCGCTGCCAACAATGTTAGAGTCGGGGACCTCTGGTTGGCGCAAGGTTGCCCTTGTGTCAAGCAGGAACCCTCTCCTCTATGTCAGGGCGCAGGATAACCCCTTGTGAATGACCCTTGCTCACCCTCTAGGTGCGTGGCGTGAGCAGCCAAGGCGATTCCTCAGGCGTTGTTGGTTAAGCACTTACAATCACACACACAGTAAATACATCAATCCCCCCAGAAACGGACACCAGCCTTGGATATGTAGAAAAATACGCTTCTTTATGTAAAAATAGGTATATATATCTCAGCAGACTTATCACAAGACCAATAACGTTTTCGCTATGCCACCAGGTTGTAAAGCAGGCAAATGTTCTTTGTTCGTAGCTTCAAATAGATACTTTGCAGTCTCTTGCAAATGTCACTTGTGGTTCCAGTACTTACAGGGATCGACTCCTGCGAACGGGTAAATAAGGCGTTGCGGGCCCCGAGCTTCTTCAGTGATGTGGAGAATCGGCACAGGTCGGTGCGACTCTCAGCTTGGGAAGTGGTCTTGGGTCCTCGATCAGCGGGTGTGGGCAGGTAGGCAGGCGCGGCCAGCGACCCTCAGCACGGCGGTGCAGGGGGGGTCTCCACAGCGGGGGCGGCGCGGCCTGAGGTGTCCGGGGATAGCGAAGCGGGGTCACAGGGCACGGTCGGTGCAGCTGGATGACCCGGCGTAGATCACAGTCGTCGGACGGTTTCCGGCGGGAGGGGTGATAGTGCGTTCAGCGAGCTCCAGTGGCAGGCGGTGACAGGGGCACAGGCGGCCTAGCCCGGGGACAGAGAGCGGCTCCGGACGGAGCGGGGCTCTCACGGGGTTGCGGCAGGCGAGCTCCTGAGTGTCACGGCCCTAGGAGGGGCGTTGAGGGGCGCAGTCTCTTTCCAGCGGGATGCACACACGGCTCGTATCGGAGGACGAGCAAAAGCACAGAGAACCCACTGGTCCTGGGGTTCAGTTCAGGGGGCAAGCTCAGATCAAGCCCTTGGAGAATGTTTAAAGCACAAAGCAGCAAAGTCTTTTCAGTAGTCTCTTCCTCTCCTTTCTCAGCAAGGCAAGCAGCAGGCCAGCTCCTCCAGCGTCTTCTTCTCCTTCTAGTCGGGCAGAGGTTCTTTGTGGTAAAACAGGATTCTGATTTCTTAGGAGCCAGGCTCCTTCTTTTATACCATGATTCTTTTGTTCTTTAGCGCCAGGGGGCCTAGGCCTGGCTCAGTCCAGTTCTGGAGCACTTTGTTATGGTGACTCTGCTCTTTCCTTTCAGCAGCAGGGCAGAGACATCAGCCGCTCCACAGGGGGCGGCGCCGGCTTTGTGGTGGCAGAGCACAGGTCTATTCAAGAGTCAAGGTGTACTCCTCCCACCCATCCTGGTGTCATCTCCCTACCCACCACCTGGCAGCCAACCTGTCTCTGGGGATTCCCCAACCCTGCTCCTTACTGTTGCTAGGCAGAACACACACACACAGCAGAGGCGGACTGAAATGGCCAGGTCAGTAAATACTAACTTTCTAAAAGTAGTATTTACAAACCCAGGATATTAAAATAAACTTGACTACAAGAAGTATTTTATTATTCTGAGTTCAGGCATACTAAACTTGACATTCTACCATGCTCTCTGAGTCCACTGGGGTCACAGCGTGTAGTGACTCCAGCAGCCCATTCTGGCCTATGGAGAGCAGGTAGCCTTCAATAGTGAAAAACGAAGATGGCTGTAATTCACTACTAGGACATGCCACACACATCAGGGCATGTCCTACCTTATGCCTACAATGCACCCTGCCCTTGGGCCTACCAGAGGGGTGGCTAATATGTAGGTAAGGGAAGGTTTAGGGACTGGCAAGTGGGGGCACTTGCGCAGTCAGCGCGACGGTCCCAGACCGCGCACAGGGTCTGCGGTGGCAGACCCTAGACACATGCCACCATGTGAATGCCACCAGCAGCATTGGCATTCACAAGCCCTGGCACCCCTGGTGCACTTTACTGGGGACTGACAGTGAATCCAATAAACCAATCATGAACATCAATTACAGGTACACTTTACCTAGGGAGCACTTGCACTGCGGCACGGATTAGCCGTGGCGCAGTGCCCTGAGTGGACAACACCAGTAAAACAATCGAGGCACACCATCAAAAAGTGGAAGGGAAACTCACGCCAAGGTGCCAGGTCTAACACTCACCATCTGTGATCCCCGGGAGGGTCTGCGCATAATGCTGCCCCTGACACAGCCTATAAAGCATGGTCCCCGACTTGTCCCCCCACTTGTAAACCCGGCTTCTCGTAGCTAACCATGCCTGTCTCGCCTCGTCTAGCAAGAGCGAGGCGTATGTTTGCTGGGCATATTGCAACTGTCGCCGCAGGGCCCCCCCTGACTCCCCTTGACTCCTACTCTCAAGCTCCCGAATCTCGCCCTCTGCGTGGACCAATCCCGCGTCACGCGCTCGGTGGGCCGTCGCACTATATGAGATGTCTACTCCCCGCAGCGTCGGCTTCCATGCTTCCCATAGGATATCAATTCCCGACACCGAGCCCACATTCCGGGCCCAGTATAAATCCAACGTCCCCGTCATGCGGGCACAGTAGTCCTCTTGCTGAAGATGCCTGCCCGAGAGGCGCCAGCGAAATTGCCCACTGACCCCCCCGAGCCGCATACGAAGCGAAACAGGGGAATGATCCGACAACCCACGTGGAAGAATATCCGCCTCCACTCCCCGAGCCACCGCGGCCCGAGAGGAAAATGTAGTCTAACCGAGAGAATGAGCCGTGCACGGCAGAGAGGTAAGTGTACGCCCGCATAGTCCCATTAAGCCGCCGCCATGCATCCACCCAATTGAGACCGTCGGCCAGTGCCTGTAGCTTGGTTGGCCGATCCTCGCCATGCATACCACTCCCCGAACAACGATCCCGCGACACCACCATAACATCATTACAATCGCCGCCCACTATACCCGCCGCCAACGGCATCTCCGCCCATACACTCAAGATCTTTTCAGCCAGGGTCCACGAAAAGAGGGGGGGGGGCATAAACGCTTCCGAAAATAACTACTTCCGCCCCAATCTTTCCTTGTACAAAAATATACCGCCCTTGCGTATCAGCCCATACGCGCGTGTGGGAATAGCGGATCCGCTTATGAATGAGAATGGCCACACCTCGGGAACCCCTGGTGAACCCAGAATGAAAGACCTGCAGGTACCCGTACCTTTGGAGGCAGGGAACCTTAGTACCCAGGAGATGCGTTTCCTGCAGAAATAGTACATCCGCGGACGCCCGCTTAGTATACTGCAGGACTGCCCCCGTTTAATCTTGTCAAGCAGGCCTCTAACGTTCCAACTCAAGACCCGAAGTACCGCCGGTCTCCCATCAACCCTATCAACCGTACCCGCCATGATCAGTCCACGGAGGCCACGGAGCCCCCTCCAGAAGCCTCATAAGGCCACTCCCCTCTGGCAGCTCCAACAGGTGCGTGCGGTCCAACAAACCCCAGAACCCCAACAACAACAATCCCAACCCCCACCCCATACCTCAAAACCACTGAAGTACCTGTCGCGGTGGATAGCATCGCAAGACCCCAACCGTGGATCTCCAACCCCCCACCAATGGATCCCCAACCCAACCCCACCAACAAGTCGCAGGTGACTACCCCACTCGCAAGACGCTACAGCGGCACCTGCCCGTTACATACTCCCCCAACCCAGGACCCCCCCTTCCCGGCCCGCGGCATCAAGTAAGACATATAGTTTACAGTGTGACAAAGTCCCCGGCCAATGCGGCGGCAGCAATCAAGGAGTGGAGGGTGGACGTCCAGCAGCCTTCCCAGCTCCAGACTGCACTCCACCAGAGTGGGAGTGGCGGCGCGACCTGGACCGTCGGCCCCATCTCGCCCTCTGCCGACCGCCAGTCCTAGATGGTTCATCACGCGAGGAAGTAGAGTCTCCACCAGGAGGGGTGTGACAACGAAGTTTCACAGTTTCATCCGTCCATTTAAACACCTCCTCAGGCGTATCAAAGAACAAGGTCTGGGATTTGTACACCACCCGCAACCGGGTCGGGTACAACAAGGCGTAGGAGAGCTGAAGTTCCCGCAGCCGAGCCCTTAGCCGCCAGAAAGGATTGACGCTGCTGCTGCACCAACCTCGTATAGTCCGGGAAGATAAGAATGCGGGAATTTTCAAACTGGAGTGATTCCTTCGCCCTGGCTTGCCGGAGGATGACATCTCGGTCATGATAATTAAGAACCCTGGCGATCACCGGGCGAGGCCGGGCACCCACTGGCGGTTTTTGGACCAGCGCTCTATGCGCCCGTTCCACTATGAAGCAGCTCGAAAGGGTATCAGGGGGGAGCCAGGACTCCAGCCACCCCGTCAGGAAATGCTCCATATTGGCACCTTCACATCCTTCCGGAAATCCCACGAAGCGCAGGTTATTGCGACGGGCCCTCCCTTCCGCATCCTCGACACGGCCCACTAAGTTCTTATGGGAAGATTCCAGGGCCGCCATCTGCTTCTTAAGGGTCGCCACATCGTCCTCCACCCCCGAGACCCTGGTCTCCGCCTCTGTGATACGAGCCACTGCGTTCCTCAGGTCCTGTCACAGCAGTGTCACGTCGGAGCCCACCGCACCAATCTTCGTGTCCAGCATGTCCCTGGACTGGGTGATGGCCGCCAGCAGGGCCGTGTTATCCGGGCCGCCGAAGTCGCACCCCCGGTCGGGCCGGTAAACTTGTCGATAGGCCCCTGTTTGGCCGGCGCCCCGCCGGCTCTGTCCTTGGTCATGCTGCGACCAACACTCGGGCACACACCAAGGGGCTCCCGCCACAGAGTACAGGTCAAGATCAAAAGGGGGTCGCTGCTCCCACTCCAGGCGCACCGAGGAACATCTGCCAGGCCCCGAACCCCTGCCAAGCAGGGAGGCCCCAGGGAGATGAGTAGGGGCCCAAGCGCACTGCTGTCCCCGGAGTGGGGCCTACCTCCCGCAGCACACCGTCACCTCACACCACCCGCAGGACCCTCCTCGACCGCCGCGACCCGAATGGCCGCCGAGCACCCAGACTCCCACACGAAGCACTCCAGCAGGGCGTACAGCGGAAGGAGGGGGGGGAGAAAGAAACTCCGGTCCAATGGTAGCGGCAGAGGCCCTTCACAGCTACTCCTTCCGGGGCCCGGTCCCACCAGCCTCAAGTCTCAGCGCCACCGGCACGGACCCCCTCCCCCACACCCCCACGCGGCCTGAAATGACCGCCGAACCCCCGGCCCACCGACAACTGCAGGCACCAAGAAGTGAGTGAGCCTCGTGGGGGGGGAAGAGAGAGAACGAGGGAGAAGTGCCCTCCGTCGACGCCCACTCACCGCTGCTCCTGCGGCGCCGCTCTCTGCACCTCCGCCGGGGCGCCCTGTGGCCAGCGCACCCCCGCCGTCATCCGGGTCCGCTCCCGAGGGTGTCGACCTCCGGCCTTCCTGCACAGCACCCTCAGGGTCAACCCGGGCCAGCACTCGCCGCCCCCGTCCGCCGATGTACCGCAGCTCCCTGCTCACCGCGGCTGGCACACTGCCTGGAAAGACGAGCTCCTCCGCTGTGGCACCAAATTTAGGCCACGGCTGCAGCGGCCAAGGAGGCCCAGGCCACGCTCTCGTCCCCGTCCCACAGACTCCGGGAAGCGCCGGGAAACCGCCGGAGACAGCCGCCGATGCCCACACACCTCCACCGCAACGGGGAAGAATCCTGGGTCGGGCGAAAGGATAAATGGAAGGATAGTAACGGCGGGCTGGACGGAGCCGAGCTAAGGTGCGTCCGCCATTCTAGCCTGCCAAGCCACGCCCCCGAGATTTTCTTTTTGTACCTTATCACTAAGGCTAGTGACATAATGGGTGACGTTCCAGTTTGTATACGCTTTCCTTTCATCAACGGAAATCTTACTATTTTCCATGATTTTAGCCATAGCTACCATTCCCTTAATTAATGAGCTATGACTAAAATCCGGACCACCCCTATATGAACTAACGGATCGTTTGAACTTGCTTTGGTAGGCATTGGAGAAAATGACAAAATAAGCCCAAGCAGAACCCTCATAAGAAAACGGGAGAACTAAATATGGCATTCCTTTCTCTGTGGTATGTGGCATAAGTCCACACACCCAACAGTCAGTCGTATTGACCACTAACTGGTGTTGATGTAATAAATGGACAAAGGAATTGCTATAATATCCAGTTCTTCTAATGAGTTCATGTTGAGGAAGGGTATGAAAGAGATGTGGAGAGACAGTAGAAGAAGACGAAGAGGAAGAAGGAGAGACAACTTTTTGCTGCAAAGCATAAACAATCCAACCTATAAACGCCAAAACAATACACAATAATATAATAACACATAAGGTTATATTAAAACGACTGCACATTAATTTACAGGATTCTTTCTTCAGTTCTTCCTTTCTCTCTCTTTTCCCTAGTGTAGTTTCCATCTTTCTAATGGATGCTCACGGCAATCTTCATCGATCACTCAATTATGATTATCTGCCGTCCTATGACACTACAAGTCCTGCAGGCCTATTGCCACTACTCAGGTCACAATCAAGACTCCTACCGTGACCCTGCAACCGGGACAGAATACTACACAAGAGAGAGAAAAATCTTAAATGTTCTTTGGTCTAGGTCTCAAATTATAATGTTCTTTGTTTGGTACAGTCTGGTCTTGGAACAATGTTCGTGGATTTGTTGTATCTAAGCGACGATGTGGTGTTATCGCATCCTGCAGAATGTCGTCATCCTCTTTCTCAGACAGTGTCCCATTCAGACGTGCATCACTAAAAGGTACGAATCGTGGAACCTTCTCACTCTCAGAGTCACCAATGCCCCTGCACACCCATTGATCGTAGGGTAAAGGCAAAGGCACTTTCTTACAATGCACACCGTGAATCCAATTTTTTTTTCCTTCAACTTTGACTGCTGTTCTTCTGGTCAAAAGCACCAAACGAGGCTCCCTCCACCTGGGATCCAAATTTCTCGTCCTTTGGAAATTCTTGGTGCAGACCCAATCACCTGGTCGGATGGAATGACCTGGATCTGTGGAAGACTCCGGTAAAGCACTCTGAACCTGTTGATGGAGAACACGCAATTTAGTCGTAAGTTCATGCAAGTAGTCAACCAACATTGGATATGGCAAGTCTGAGTATTTCTTAGGGCGAGGGACTCCCCATACATTAGCCGGGCGTCCAAAAACCACTTCGTAAGGGCTAAGTCCCAAACGAGAGTGTACTGCAGTTCTGGTGGACAGCAGAGCCAATGGTAAAGCATCGGGCCAATTGAGTCCTGTACTAGCCTGAACTTTCGCTAGTTTTAACTTTAATGTACCATTGTAGCATTCTACTAAACCTGCTGACTGTGGATGATTTGCCGCATGGAACTTTTGCTTGATACCAAGACCCGTACAAACTTTTTGCATGACTTGACCCACAAATTCGCTCCCATTGTCACTCCAGACAATACGCGGCACACCAAACCTGGGGAAAAATTCTTTTAGTAAAGCTTTAGTTGTGGATAAGGCTGTGTTGTCTTTTAAAGGGTATGCTTCTATCCATCTTGAAAAGGCGCATACTACCACCAGGACGTATTTAAGGTTGTTGTTTCGCTCCATATGAATATAATCGATCTGCAACACCTCAAATGGATATGTTGGAGGAGCAAAGTGACCTGTTGGAGTTGGGGTTCCCTTTCCCGGATTGTACATTAAACAAACAATACAATGTTTCACTACATTGTCTGCACATTTTGGGATTCCTTCATATTGCCACACTGGAGCCAGAAGTTTGCATATACCTTTTGTACTTAAGTGGGCTGGAACATGCGCCATAGTAACCACTGGGAGTACATAGGCATCTGGTAACAGCAAACGTTGATGTTCAGATAATTCCACCCAACAACCCATCTCATCTAACATTCCCGTACTTTCTTTCCACCTACTTAATTCCTTCTCTGTAGCCTCTTCCTGAATCGATTTTTACACTTTCTACTGTATTCTCATACATTCCTCTCTCTTTGACCCAATTCGCAGGACCCGCCACATACATTCGACTTGTAACATCTCTCGCTGTCTTTTTCGCTACTTTATCTGCAAATGCATTTCCTCGGCCAACATCATCTGTAATCTTTTTGTGTGCACTACACTTCACAATCGCTATTTGGGTGGGTAAGGCAAGTGATTCAAGAAGATCAGTCACTAACTGACCATGTTGTATTTTAGTGCCATGTGAAGTGAGGAATCCCCTTTCCTTCCAAAGACGCCCAAAGTTGAACGCTACACCAAAGGCATTTTGGCTGTCAGTGTATACGTTCACTCTTTTCCCTTTTGACAATACACATGCTCTCGTTAAAGCTATCAGTTCTGCTGCTTGAGCTGAATTGTGTCTGACACGTGCTGTTTCCACAACTGTATGTAAAGTAGTTACAGCATAGGCTGAAACTGTATCTCCATTAGGCATTTTAAAGCAAGAACCATCTACCCATAGAGTTCCATCCGGATTCTCTAGCGGTGTGTCTTTCAAATCAATTCTTCCTTTTGTCTCTTCCTCAGTACGAAAGAAACAATCATGTTGCTCCGCAACACTTTTCTCATCTGGAAGGGGCAACAGAGTAGCTGGATTTAGGGTATTACATCGTTTGATGTGTACGTGACTAGACAAAAGCATCAGCTCGTATCCAGTTAGACGAGCACTCGTAAGATGCTGCGTTTTCGTTCTGTTTAGTAAGGTATCCACTGCATGTGGTACCATGACAATGAGAGTGTTATCCAACACCACTCCAGCGGACTGTCGAATAGAAATTGCTGCTGCTGCTGTCGCTTTGAGACAACTAGGCAATGCTTTAGCTACTGGGTATAACGTAGCCGAAAAATAGGCACATGGCCGCTGTTTGTCCCCAAATTGCTGTGTTAAAACTGACAACGCACAACCCTCTCTCTCATGAACATAGAGCGTAAAAGGCTTACTGTAATCAGGAGTACCCAATACAGGAGCAGAACACAGAGCAGTACGTAAGTCAGTAAAACTCCTTTGGCACTGATCAGTCCAAGGAAGGGGCTGAGGCGTATCTTTCAAAGTGAGTGCCAACAGAGGCTTAGCCAACAGAGAGAAGTTAGGGATCCACTGCCTACAATAGGAAGTAATACCCAGAAAGGCACGTACCTCCCTTTGTGTGGATGGCACAGACATTTGCGTAATCGCCTGAATTTGTTCTGGGGTTAATCGTCGTCCCTCCTTTGATAGGAGATGACCCAAGTAGGTAACCTCTCGGCGGACATATTGTAGTTTGGAAGGTGAAATCTTATGATTCAGATTAAACAAATGGCGTAACAATGCAACAGTCACATTTTTGCAAATATCTTCTGAATCAGCAGCGATTAACAAGTCATCCATGTATTGTATAAGAGCAGCACCAGACGGCAAATGAAAGGTATCAAGATGACATTTTAAAGCTTGGCTGTAAATGGAGGGACTTTCACAATAGCCCTGAGGTGCGCGCTTAAACCGGAAGCTTCGGCCTCCAAGAGAGAAGCCAAAAATGTCCCTACTCTCTTCTGAAATGGGAATACTAAAGAAAGCATTCTTTAGATCGATAACAGAGAACCAAGTCGCTGTGGAAGGTATCATTGTCAACAGAGCAGTAATATCTGGAACAACAGGAAATTGTGGTACAACAATTTTTTTTACCTCCCGAAGATCAATTACGAAATGATATACAGGTGGCTGAGAAGGATCAGTGCGTTTAAGAACAGGAAGAATAGGACTATTGCATGTGTTACCTCTCGTTTCTTCAACCACACCCTTCTGAATCAAATCATGAATGTTATGTTATGTTAAAAAGGGTTTTATATAGCGCACGGCTACTCTACAGAGTGTCCCGGCGCTTTTATTAAAGACCCGCCTAAAGACTGCAGACACAGTGAGACAGACAGAAAGCAGAAACATAACATAAGAGGAAGACTACCATACTAAAGAGTAAAAAGCCAAGTTTTTAGGCCTTTTATAAAGGCCAACAGATTGGCGGTGCAACGCAAGGCCAAAGGCAGCGCATTCCAGTGCTGTGGCGCCAAAAACCTAAAAGAACGCCCCCCAATGCGAGCTTTCCTAACACGGGGGACTACGGCCAAAAAAAGAGTCTCGGACCTCAAAGCTCGGGCCGAATGATAGAAAACGAGCCTCTTTTGAAGATATTTCGCACCTGAGGCATAAAGAGCCTTGTGCGTGAGCGTCAGGGCCTTGAACATAATCCGTTTCCGGATCGGAAGCCAATGTAATGACTGTAAGAGGCAGGAAGCATTGGCTCGCCTATGCAGGCCGAAGATCGCCCTCGCGGCCGAGTTCTGGACTACCTGGAGCCGTTGCAAAAGATACTCCGGTAGGCCCAGATATAAGATATTAGAATAATCCAGCCTTGAGCCAATCAGGGCCAACACCGTCATCCTTCTGTGCTCTTCGGAAAGAAGAGGAAGAAACTTGCGTAACATTCTCAGGAGGCCGAAACAAGTTCCAGTAAGACCTAGAATCTGGGTTTTCAATGACAACCCATTGTCAATCTTAATCCCCAGATTTTTAGCAAGCTGGGAAGAGCTCGCTGGAGGAAACATGCTCGCAGGCCACCATTCCTGCCAACTCGGGTCCGACACGCAACCAAAGAAGAGCACCTCAGATTTATCTGAGTTGTACTTGAGACTGTTACCCTGAAACCATTCAAAGACAGCCCCAAGGCACTCACGGATGCTCTCCCCATCAAAGTCATCACCTTTCCTGCACTTGAAGAGGAGCTGAGTGTCGTCGGCATAGGAAACAATCTGAGCTCCCCGAGACTCCGCCAGGGCCGCCAAAGGGGTCATAAAGATGTTAAAAAGAGTAGGGCTCAACACAGATCCTTGTGGAACTCCTACTCCCAGCGGCGGCATCGCGGCAGAGCTAGGGGGAACCCAAACCGTTTGCTGACGGCCTTCCAGAAAAGATCTAAACCACCTGAGCACCGTTCCCCTTAGACCGATGTCATGAAGTCTAGCGAGGAGACCCTCGTGGGGGACGGTGTCAAAGGCTGCCGACAGATCTAACATGACAAGCATAGCCTTGCCACCTGCACCCAGCACCTCTTTTACAGCCTCAGACACTTCCAGAAGCGCCGTCTCTGTACTTAAATTGGGGCGAAAGACGGATTGCGACGGGTGCAGGAGGCTATGGCATTCCAAGAAATTGGAGAGCACCGAATGAACATGTTTCTCCACAATCTTGGCCAGAGCCGGAAGCAGAGAAATAGGCCTATAATTGGCCAAAGTCTTTGGATCCAGACCAGGCTTTTTAAGAAGGGGAATCACCAGCGCTTGCTTCCAAGCCCGCGGAACCAGACCCTGACTAAGGGACAGGTTCAAAAGAGGATTAGCCAAAGGATTAACGACTTCCGCCACCTTGGCCAAAAGCTTGGCTGGGCACGGATCTAGCGGCGAGCCAGATTTGAGATTGGCCATAAGAGCCAAAGACGATGCAGTCGAGAGAGGCGGAAAAGCTGCCAAAACCGGGCCCGAGGAAGTCCCCGGATCCATGTCACACTCGAAACTGGGACAAGGCTTAACGATACTCCGCGGAAGAGTATCCTGAATCGATTTAATCTTATTGACAAAGAAGTCTGCTAGGGCAGAAGCCCACGACTCAGAGGGAGCAGCCACCGTCACAGTTTGTCGCGGGGACATAAATTCTCTAACAATAGTAAAAATCTCCTTACAGGAGTTAGAGGCGACCTCAATCCTTTTAGCCAAATAGTCCTCTTTTTCCGCAAGGATAGCACGATGATATGCTTTGACTGTCATCCTGTACGTCAGCTTGGCGGCCGGATCGTACTGCGACCGCCAAGCCCTCTCGGCTACCTTACATAAGCGGCGAGACGCCGACAGAGCAGCAGAAAACCAAGGGGCCGAGGCCCGTTTGGATGAACACCGGGGGGCCTTCTCAGGGTCCAGATCGTTCAGGCTCCCTGCTAGCCAGACCTGCAAAGATTCGAGGTCACTCTCCAAATCACCCGTAAAGGAGCACGGATGATCGTAAAATGCCCGAGTCAGCATATCGGGAGTCACCCGATGGTACGCTCTAGATGAAAATGCCTGATATCTAGGACCCGTACTAACAGGTTTCTTCAAGCCTAATACATGGAATTTGACCAACCTGTGGTCAGACCAAATCACCGGGAGAAGTACACAAACTTCAATGGGAGACATTGAATAACCTGGTCCAAGGTGTGGCCTTTATCGTGTGTAGGTCCTGTGAGATACGGAGTGAGAACAAGAGGAGCCGTAACATCTAAGAGCTTCATCGTGTCAGGATCAGAACCATCATCCATATGGAAATTGAAGTCCCCAGCCAGAATACAGTGCTGAGCTCTCAGAGCAAGCACGGTAATTAACGACTGGAGCTCATCAAAAAAAGAGCCAGCTGGACCAGGGGGTCTATAGACTAACAGTCCTTTTACGGAATGATGGTGCGCCAGCGCTAAAGAGAACGCAAGGCATTCCGATCCAGTGATGGCCTCAATAGGGATGATGGAACATGCAACCGATTTACTCACTACCAGAGCCACCCCCCCACCCCTACCGCCCGATCTATCTTGACGGTAGATATTATAGTCAGGGGGAATAGCTGCCGCTATATCAGGGTTGGAGAACTTCCCCAGCCAGGTCTCAGTCAGCATTAAACAGAGTGGCTTTTCGGTGGCTAAAAGATCGTAGATGTCCTGTGCATGGCGATGCACAGATCTAGTATTAAGGAGCATGAACAAATGTCTTAGAGGAACCACTTCCTCCTTTGACAAATGGGCCGCGGACTAAATGGGGAACCACCCACAGCCAGGGCACCTTTTCTTTCCCTTAAACCTCCCAGGAAAAACCTTGCGGCAGCTGCAGGACAACCTCTGTAAAGAGCGTAGTGCTTGCGCCGTGTAGCAAAGCATAACGCCAGCAACGAAAGTAAACCTACGGACCATACAATAACTACTACCTACCCTCCATACGCCTCCGAGACGCGGACGAGCGCAGACGGGCAGGACTCTGGCGCGACTCCGGCGCGACTCCGGCGCAGAGAAGGCGCCCACCACTGGCTTAAATGCACCGTCCGTGCATAGGCTGCAGGCCTCCTCCCCCAATATGGCGCCCGGCAATGGTCCACCACCACCCCAAGCGAAGATGGCGACCAAACACTCCCCGACGCTTCCCCCGGAGGACAGGACCCGCCAAACAGCGGTGTTCAAACACTTTTAAAATGCAGGTAAGAGGGCCACGGCGTAGCTAAAACAAGGGAAATTAAATAAAAATAAACGCAAATATTTAACAGGAAGTTTTAAAATACGGCTGCAAACCGCACTGCGCTGGACTGTGCGCTACTGTCAAGGCAGGTAGAAGCTGATTTACCTTGTCCGGCTGACCCGTGCCACTGCCCGCCTTAAATGCACCGTCCGTGCATAGGCTGCAGGCCTCCTCCCCCAATATGGCGCCCGGCAATGGTCCACCACCACCCCAAGCGAAGATGGCGCCCAAACACTCCCCGACGCTTCCCCCGGAGGACAGGACCTGCCAAACAGCGGTGTTCAAACACATTTAAAATGCAGGTAAGAGGGCCACGGCGTAGCTAAAAACAAGGGAAATTAAATAAAAATAAACGCGAATATTTAACAGGAAGTTTTAAAATACGGCTGCAAACCGCACTGCGCTGGACTGTGCGCTACTGTCAAGGCAGGTAGAAGCTGATTTACCTTGTCCGGCTGACCCGTGCTACTGCCCTCCTTAAATGCACCGTCCGTGCATAGGCTGCAGGCCTCCTCCCCCAATATGGCGCCCGGCAATGGTCCACCACCACCCCAAGCGAAGATGGCGCCCAAACACTCCCCGACGCTTCCCCCGGAGGACAGGACCCGCCAAACAGCGGTGTTCAAACACTTTTAAAATGCAGGTAAGAGGGCCACGGCGTAGCTAAAAACAAGGGAAATTAAATAAAAATAAACGCAAATATTTAACAGGAAGTTTTAAAATACGGCTGCAAACCGCACTGCGCTGGACTGTGCGCTACTGTCAAGGCAGGTAGAAGCTGATTTACCTTGTCCGGCTGACCCGTGCCACTGCCCGCCTTAAATGCACCGTCCGTGCATAGGCTGCAGGCCTCCTCCCCCAATATGGCGCCCGGCAATGGTCCACCACCACCCCAAGCGAAGATGGCGCCCAAACACTCCCCGACGCTTCCCCCGGAGGACAGGACCCGCCAAACAGCGGTGTTCAAACACTTTTAAAATGCAGGTAAGAGGGCCACGGCGTAGCTAAAAACAAGGGAAATTAAATAAAAATAAACGCAAATATTGATTTCCAAAAGCGCTTTTTCACCTTCAGTGGAAACTCTATACTGCGGAATACGCGGCAATTCAACATTAGGCTTAAGAGTGACAACATAAGGTGGAATTTAGAGACAGCCCACATCATTCGGACCCGTGGCCCAAAGCGTTGCTGGAAGAGAAAGCAATTCAGGTGGAACCTGATCTTTGGACAAATACATTGGAGAAATCAATTTCTGTCCTAAAGTAAGATGTACACCAGAAGGAGAACAATAAATTGTAGCATGCATTCTTTTCAATAGGTCCAAACCCAACAGATTCTCACCGCAACCATTCGTCAAAAGAAGTGGAGCTTCCAAATCATAAGGGCCAATTGAAATAGGCAAAGGGCAAGAAACCGGATTACGAACAGGGGCGCCAGAAAATCCTACAGAAACATTCGTTAAGCCAGACAAAGGTGCCCCAGGGAGTTTGGAATGAATGATAGAACTTCTCATCGCCCCAGTATCTAGAAGAAATGGCTCTAAAACACCCATTGTAGTGACGTTAACATAAGGTCCACTCTGGTCTACTGGAACCGACACAACTCCCTTACTTTGTCCATGGCTGTCCTAGTTGGCATGAAGAATTTCATTTCCGTTTTCAATATAATGATCTTCATTGTAGTACTGAGTAGACCTAAAATTTTGCTGATCAAAGTAGTTCATGGAATTGGGAGAAGGAAGGGCACGCTGTTCTTGAGTCAACACACCTCGACCTCTACCTCTGTTTGCTGACTGGAGGCCAGCACGACCTCGTGGAGCAGACAATGCTCCATTGCGCTGCAATAAAACCGGACAACTATTCTTAAAATGACCTTCCTCTCTACAATAAGCACAGTGATTAGGTCCTAGCAAAGGTCGCGGAATGTATGGCTCAGGTTTTTGATACAACCTCTGAAACTGCGGAGGCTGCTGAAATTAAGACTGAACATGACGAGGAGGATAAGCTTGTTGCAAGAGAACCTTCGTTTTTAATTATTTCATCTTTTTCTCTTGCTTTTCTTTTTCTTCTTTATCGTTTTCGTAATATTGTGCAGTAGCCAATATCTGGGCAGAAGAAGAGACAGCCCATGAACTTTCAGAATCTTTTAATTTGTGTGACAGCTCGGGAAGCAAATTAAATACGAATTTGTCCACAAATAATCGCTGTCCACCCTCTGTAGCCATATCTTGACCACTGGGATCGATAAATGTCTCCTCGAAACGAGTAAAGAAATCAGAGACACTTTCATCTTTCTTTTGTTTGCATGCTGCTAGTGTAGGAAGGTGGATATCTGACTACGGTTACCCCCAACTTTTTGCCCAGTGTCTAGCTGGTTTTTCGACTTAGTTGGCCTGAGATTCTGCCAATCAGGGTCTCATGCTGTCCGCTCTCTCTTTAAAATGGACTCCATGTACCCTAGGTACATACACAATTGGTAAGGATCACCTTATTGGACCCTGTACAGTGTACCCTAGGTACCCAGGGCATAGGTGTACCCTAGGCCTCCCAGGGGCTGCAGCATGTATTATGCCACCCCTGGTCTGGCCTTCCAATCAGACACAACTGGCTGATCACTCAGCTGGGGCAAGGTCGTGTAATCACCCCTTGCTTAGATATAGTATACCTATGCCTACCCTTAAAATAGACACATGTGTACCCATCAGCCACTCCTATGGCAGGCTTTAACAATCCTGGAGGCAGAGTGCTTGGTAACATTCTTAAAGTGCCTTATAATCTTAAACGGTTATGGTAACTATGGTTTGGCTTTATCAAAACATGTTGTGTAAGGTGTCTAACACTTTGGAATAATACCCCCATACCATTTCTGGTGATGATGATATTATTCCTCCCTTCTAGAGGGAGAGACATGTTAAAATCCTACTTTGCTGTTTAGCTCTAACCAAAGCCTCAGCATCACAAAATGGATGCTGCTGCCACAGACACGAGTCTGACCTCCTGCTGCTGGGAGTGATCCCGGCAAGGGAGGCTGGGACAATAGGTTTCCTGCTTGGGGAGGTGCTAGCACCTCCCCAGACAGACTTTAGTGTATTGGGGCAGGGAGGGATGAATGAAACGAGACACTGCCTGGGGCACACAAGGTGCCCATGCATAGTCCAGTTCAAACCGGTGCTGGGGCACACCAGCCCCAGTCCTGGTGCGAAACTGGACAAAGGGAAGGGGGTGTAACCACCCCCCTCCCAGGTCCCACCCATAAGGTGTGACCTAGCAGGCAACCCAGCCCCCCATTCGACGAAAGAAGAAGACTGAAGAATCTCCCTTGTGGCCAAGGAGTGGCTACCCTGTGCAAACAGGCACCATCAAGAGACTTACCCTTTGCTTTGCTGAAGTTCTGCGAGGGACCGACTGCAGAGCCCGACCAGAGCCTTGACTTCCAGACTTCTCCAACCCTGATCCACATCCACAGCCGAGCTGAGATCCGTGGAGGCGACGAGAGACGTGGGACCGGCTACCTGGGAAAAGTGGCGAGTATCTTCCAGCGCAGCTTCTGAGGTACCCTCGAAGTTGTGCACCGGGGATTGAGAAGCCCCAACCCCAAGCACCATCTGCACCGAAGATCAGCCCCCCACCATCCACGAGTCCTGCGTGGGGCCCTTCTGCATTTTCCTGCTTGCCGCGTCTGTCCGGTTGCTTGCCCGTTGGCTAGCGGCCTTTGCGACGACACACCTTTAAATCTTCACTGCTGGTTTGGCTCCTCCAGACTGGCTCCCGCTCCTCTGCAAAAGAGAAGCACCCCAGACCTTCCTGGTCTGCACCAGAAGCAAGTCCTCCGTTCTTCGTGGGTTCCGCTTGCCAAGGCTTGGTGAGTCCTAGTTCGACTTCAACGACGCCGACAGCAAGAGCCTTCGTGGGACAGCTCGCCTCCTGGTCCTGGTCGTCCTCGACGTCCCCTGGTACCCGTGGCTGCTGCGACAAGCTTCACCCTTCGCCTGCAATCTTCACGACATCGCCTGGTTCCTTCCTGGTTCCACGTGGTCACTGGCTAGTGACCTTGACTCTGTCCCTTCTGCTTGCAGGTACCCTTCCTTCTTGATCCCGGCCTTGGGATCCACCGGACACTCTGCACCACGACGAAACCCGACGCAAGTTCACACCTATGCACCCGCAGCCCGTGGGCTAGGTAACTTGGGTACTTCGGTGCTCACAAGGGTAGTGACTATCCTAGGGTCTAGTTTCCGTGTCTCGACTTTCTAGCTACTCCAGAAGTGTCCTAAAACTGCTTATTTCAGAACTGTACTATTTCTATTGATTATACGCATTACGCATGAGTGTTTCCACTCTGCACCTGAATCCCGTGGGCCTCCCACTTCCTAACTGTCGGTAGTGTAGTGTAGCCCCAGCGATTCCCTAGGCCTAGGCCTATTCTATTTCCGTGACAGTGGTCCTTATACCACTTCTTTAGTACATGAGATCCTGCCATTCAGGGTCTCATGCTTTCTGCTCTCTCTTTAAAATGGACTCCATGTACCCTAGGTACATACACAATTGGTAAGGATCACCTTATTGGACCCTGTACAGTGTACACTAGGTACCCAGGGCATAGGTGTACCCTAGGCCTCCCAGGGGCTGCAGCATGTATTATGCCACCCCTGGTCTGGCCTTCCAATCAGACACAACTGGCTGATCACTCAGCTGGGGCAAGGTCGTGTAATCACCCCTTGCTTAGATATAGTATACCTATATCTACCCTTAAAATAGACACATGTGTACCTATCAGCCAGTCCTATGGCAGGCCTTAACACTCCTGGAGGCAGAGTGCTTGGCAACATGTGAGATGGTGCTCTAGCATGAGCTGAGCCTGTCTGCAGCTTTCGGAACCATGTCCTTATAGCTGTTCTATGATATAGCCTACCATATACTCTTAAAGTGCCTTATAATCTTAAACGGTTATGGTAACTATGGTTTGGCTTTATCAAAACATGTCGTGTAAGGTGTCTAACACTTTGGAATAATACCCCCATACCATTTCTGGTGATGAGGATATTAGTACTCCCTTCTAGAGGGAGAGACATGTTAAAATCCTACTTTGCTGTTTAACTCTAACCAAAGCCTCAGCATCACAAAATGGATGCTGCTGCCACAGACACAAGTCTGACCTCCTGCTGCTGGGAGTGATTCCGGCAAGGGAGGCTTGGACAATAGGTTTCCTGCTTGGGGAGGTGCTAGCACCTCCCCAGACAGACTTTAGTGTATTGGGGCAGGGAGGGATGAATGAAACGAGACACTGCCTGGGGCACACAAGGTGTCCCATGCATAGTCCAGTTCAAACCGGTGCTGGGGCACACCAGCCCCAGTCCTGGCGCGAAACTGGACAAAGGGAAGGGGGTGTAACCACCCCTCTCCCAGGTCCCACCCATAAGGCGTGACCTAGAAGGCAACCGAGCCCCCCAGATTAGTATAAGAGTGGTACCTGGGCCCCAGGAGATTAGATTATCCTGAACCTGCAACTTGAACAGAAACTCTGGACCTTTGACATTGGACGAAAGAAGAAGACTGAAGAATCTCCCTTGTGGCCAAGGAGTGGCTACCCTGTGCAAACAGGCACCATAAAGAGACTTACCCTTTGCTTTGCTGAAGTAAGTTCTACAAGGGACCGACTGCAGAGCCCGACCAGAGCCTTGACTTCCAGACTTCTCCGACCCTGATCCACATCCACAGCCGAGCTGAGATCCGTGGAGGCGATGAGAGACATGGGACCGGCTACCTGGGAAAAGTGGCGAGTATCTTCCAGCGCAGCTTCTGAGGTACCCTCGCAGTTGTGCACCGGGGATTGAGAAGCCCCAACCCCAAGCACCATCTGCACCGAAGATCAGCCCCCCACACTCCACGAGTCCTGCGTGGGGCCCTTCTGCATTTTCCTGCTTGCCGCGTCTGTCCGGTTGCTTGCCCGTTGGCTAGCGGCCTTTGCGACGACACACCTTTAAATCTTCACTGCTGGTTTGGCTCCTCCAGACTGGCTCCCGCTCCTCTGCAAAAGAGAAGCACCCCAGACCTTCCTGGTCTGCACCAGAAGCAAGTCCTCCGTTCTTCGTGGGTTCCGCTTGCCAAGGCTTGGTGAGTCCTAGTTCGACTTCGACGCCGCCGACAGCAAGAGCCTTCGGGGGACAGCTCGCCTCCTGGTCCTGGTTGTCCTCGACGTCCCCTGGTACCCGTGGCTGCTGCGACAAGCTTCACCCTTCGTCTGCAATCTTCACGACATCGCCTGGTTCCTTCCTGGTTCCACGTGGTCACTGGCTAGTGACCTTGACTCTGTCCCTTCTGCTTGCAGGTACCCTTCCTTCTTGATCCCGGCCTTGGGATCCACCGGACACTCTGCACTGACTGCCTGTCAGCAACTTTCCTTCAGGCATCCATAGAAGTCCACGACGAAACCCGACGCAAGTTCACACCTATGCACCCGTGGGCTAGGTAACTTGGGTAATTCATGTTAAAATCCTACTTTGCTGTTTAACTCTAACCAAAGCCTCAGCATCACAAAATGGATGCTGCTGCCACAGTCTGACCTCCTGCTGCTGGGAGTGATCCCAGCAAGGGAGGCTTGGACAATAGGTTTCCTGCTTGGGGAGGTGCTAGCACCTCCCCAGACAGACTTTAGTGTATTGGGGCAGGGAGGGCTGAAAGGAATGAGACATGCCTGGGGCACACAAGGTGTCCCATGCATAGTCCAGTTCAAACCGGTGCTGGGGCACACCAGCCCCAGTCCTGGCGCGAAACTGGACAAAGGGAAGGGGGTGTAACCACCCCCCTCCCAGGTCCCACCCATAAGGCGTGACCTAGCAGGCAACCCAGCCCCCCAGATTAGTATAAGAGTGGTAGCTGGGCCCCAGGAGATTAGATTATCCTGAACCTGCAACTTGAACAGAAACTCTGGACCTTCGACATTCGACGAAAGAAGAAGACTGAAGAATCTCCCTTGTGGCCAAGGAGTGGCTACCCTGTGCAAACAGGCACCATCAAGAGACTACCCTTTGCTTTGCTGAAGTTCTACGAGGGACCGACTGCAGAGCCCGACCAGAGCCTTGACTTCCAGACTTCTCCGACCCTGATCCACATCCACAGCCGAGCTGAGATCCGTGGAGGCGACGAGAGACGTGGGACCGGCTACCTGGGAAAAGTGGCTAATATCTTCCAGCGCAGCTTCTGAGGCACCCTCGAAGTTGTGCACCGGGGATTGAGAATCCCCAACCCCAAGCGCCATCTGCACCGAAGATCAGCCCCCCCCCACACTCCACGAGTCCTGCGTGGGGCCCTTCTGCATTTTCCTGCTTGCCGCGTCTGTCCGGTTGCTTGCCCATTGGCTAGTGGCCTTTGTGACGACGCATCCTGAAATCTTCACCGCTGGTTTGGCTCCTCCAGACTGGCTCCCGCTTCTTTGCAAAAGAGAAGCACCCCAGACCTTCCTGGTCTGCACCAGAAGCAAGTCCTCCGTTCTTCGTGGGTTCCGCTTGCCAAGGCTTGGTGAGTCCTAGTTCGACTTCGACGCCGCCGACAGCAAGAGCCTTCGTGGGACAGCTCGCCTCCTGGTCCGGGTCGTCCTCGACGTCTCCTGGTCCCCGTGACTGTAGCGACAAGCTTCACCTTCACCTGCAATCTTCACGACATCGCCTGGTTCCTTCCTGGTTCCACGTGGTCACTGGCTAGTGACCTTGACTCTGTCCCTTCTGCTTGCAGGTCTCCTCTCTTCGTGATCCCAGCCTTGGGATCCACCGGACACTCTTCACTGACTGCCTGTCAGCAACTTTCCTTCAGGCATCCATAGAAGTCCACGACGAAACCCGATGCAAGTTCACACCTATGCACCCGCAGCCCGTGGGCTAGGTAACTTGGGTACTTCGGTGCTCACAAGGGTAGTTACTATCCTAGGGTCTAGTTTCCGAGTCTCGACTCTCTAGCTGCTTCAGAAGTGTCCTTAAACTGTCTATTTCAGAACTGTACTATTTCTATCGACTATACGCATTACGCGTGAGTGTTTCCACTCTGCACCTGAATCCCGTGGGCCTCCCACTTCCTAACTGTTGCTAGTGTAGTGTAGCCCCAGCGATTCCCTAGGCCTAGGCCTATTCTATTTCTGTGGCAGTGGTCCTTATACCACTTCTTTAGTATATGGTTTGCGTGGCCCCTAGGGCCTAACTGTATTACTTACCTGTGTGACTTAATGTATGCATAAATAAGACTGTGTTGTACTTACCTCTAATCTCATAAAGAGTGCTGAGGGTTTGACTAGAATAAATACACTTTATTTTATATATATATCTGTTGTGGTGTCCTTTCATTTGGTATTCAAGGGATTATATATGGTATCACAGCTGGCTTCACATGCCATTCAGAGTTTAGCCTAAGACTGCTCTTGTCCATGCTACCACTAGGATAGCTGGTCTATAAGGTTGACTTTACAACCAATCACCATAAGGGTTGTTTGGACTGATATAAGGTGTACACTAGAACTAGTGACATCATACATCAGGCCAACTTCTCACATTGGTGAGCAGCGGTTGGGATCTGAGCTTGCTGTTGTAATACCATTGTAATCTTGAGATACTAAATTGAAAGATCACACAGATATTGTTTAGGTACATATAACATTGATTATAATACTTAAGTCCTACTGGACTTAGTGGTTGTAGGTTGAAGGGAGTAACACACCCTGACTACATCTACCAGAGAGGTTTAGTAGAAACAACTAGTGTAGGTAGGTGCACACACCACACCCTCACTAGAATCATGTCCCTGAATGGAGATCACACTGATACTCCCTCAGGATAGGAGAATCCTGGACAGATTCCCTCTAGATATGATGCATTCACTTTCCAGGAGATGAGACAACTGTGTACCTCCAGGAGATTAAAACAGGGTTCCAATCCTACCCTTAGACAGCTAGTGGAGCTTCTGGAGGCCTATGATGCTGAAAGAGCTGCCAAGTATGGTGCCATAGCTGTAGATAAGGGCCTACCCACCACAGATGAGTCAGATGGGACTTCAGATGAAGAGGTAGACAGCCAGGGCCAAGTAGGAAGACTTAGCCAGGCTAACCTAAGCTTACATGGGAGTTTGCATGGGATCCCCCCATACAGACCCCCAAGTAGGCTTACACAGAGAAGCAGGAGGGACAGATCCCCTTCAAGGGAATCCATCCACTCCCATGTCTCTAGCATCTCTAATGCTTCCTCTCACAGGGAAATGACTTCCCCTGAGAGAAAGGAGCATGAAGCCAGAATGAGGGAAGCTAATCTGAGGATTCAGAGGGAAGAACTTGCCCTTGCCAAGGAGAAGCTTGCTCTGGCTAGAGAGCAAAAGTTAAGTGGGTCAGAACCCACTGGTGGCAGCAACATTCCTAGAGATAGGGATAGGTCTTATGACCATAGAAACCTAAGCAAGATAGTCCCCCCATATCAGAATGGGGATGACATCCACAAGTGGATGACTGCTTTGCAGAGGGCCTGCAAAGTACAGCAGGTACCCCAGAGTCAATGGGCAGCTATCTTGTGGCTCTCCTTTTCTGACAAAGGTAGAGACAAGCTCCTCACAGTCAGTGATGAGGATGCTAACAATTACAAAGTCCTGAAGAGTGCTCTGATAGATGGGTTTGGCTTAACCACTGAGCAATATAGGGTGTTCTTCAGAGACACCCAGAAGACACAGACACAGGACTGGTCTGATTTTGTGGATTGTGCCACTAAGGCTTTGGAGGGTTGGTTAACTGGCAGCAAGGTGCAGGACTATACAGGATTGTACAACTTGATTATGAGGGAGCAGATCCTTAGTAATTGTCAGAACCAGCTTCTCCATCAACACCTGGTAGACTCAGATTTGACCTCTCCCCAAGAATTGGGAAAGAGGACAGATAAATGGGTCAGGACCAGGATTAGGCCTAAAAATCAGGGTGGTGACCAAAAGAAAGATACCACCAAGCCTCAAGAGAAGGGTGGGGATAAAACAAAAGAGAAATCTTCCTCAGGGCCCCAAAACTCCACACAGGGTGGTGGGTCCCAAGCTCCCTCCTCTACCACAGTTACAAAGCCTTACTGCCATGAGTGTAAAACTCCTGGGCATTGGAAAACTGACAGCAGTTGCCCAAAGGCTAAAAACAAAACTGTTCCTCCAACTACTCCTGTCACACCACCTATTACTGTCAGCAGTAATCCCCCAGGTGGTGGGAGTGCCCCCAAAAATTTGGTTGGGTTTTCTTGGGGAACACAGGGGGACCCTGGCTTAGCCAATTCCCCTACAGCAGCTACTCTTGTCTGTGATGGTGGCATGGGGTTTGCCAACTTCACTGCCTGTCCCAACACTTTGGGTAGGTACAGACAGGAGCCCTACATCAATGGTAGAAAAGCTGAGGCCTACAGAGACACTGGAGCTAGCATCACTATGGTGGCCCATAGGCTAGTTCCCTCTGAGCAGCTTTTGCCTGGTTTCTCATACCAGGTAACTAACATTGATGGCAAACAGAACAGTCATCCCATGGCAGAGGTATGTCTCAGCTGGGGAGGTGTCACTGGCCCTAAAAGGGTGGCAGTGTCTTCAACCTTGCCTGTGGACTGCTTACTGGGGAATGACTTAGAACTCTCAGCTTGGGCTGGAGTTGAACAAGACACCCATTCTAAAATGGTAGGCCTTTCAGAAAAGGGTAGTGGGGTTGTGCCAGCCACAACCCCTGTCCAAGTAGATTTCCTCCCTGAAAAGGTTGGAAGGGCAGTGGTAGCCACAGCCCAGGCAAAGACAGACTTCCCTGTAGAGATTGGCAGAGCTGTGAGAGTCACAGCTCAAACCCAAACTGAGTGCCTCCCTGAAAAGGTTGGCAAAGCTGTAATGGTCTCAGCCCATACTCAGACTGACATAGGTGTAGTGAAGCCTGAAACTATGGATCACTCCACACAAACAGAGAGTAGTGGGGAGGAAGAAAAGTCTCCCTCTCCCCAGACATTAGGAAAAGGTCAGCCTCCTCAGGGATCTGACCTCACCCCTTGTGAAGGAACTGCCCAGAGGTAGCCAGGCCTGGCCTGGCAGAGCCTCTGATGTCAGTGGCCCCTTCCAAGGCGGGACCCAGTCTGGTGCAGGTAGCCTGCCTCTCTCTACCCTGCCTCAGTCAACCCAGGGCTGCAGAGGTCAGGGAGGCCAGTGGACCCCAAGAGGGCCCCTGTCCACAAGAACCCCCATCAAAAGAATGAGGATTGCCTGGCTAGTAGCCCTAGCCAGGTGATGGTTAAAAACAGTCCTGAGGGATCTCCTTTACAGGTAGTTAGGGACCTCCCCCAGAGGGATTCTGTTGGGCACAGGCAAACATGGGACCTTAGGGCCCCAAACCTGACTTGTCCCTCCAGTAAGCCCACAAAAGGGACCCAGCCTCCAGCTTTAGGTAGTCAGAGGCTGACCCTGAGAGCACAGTGCAACTCAGTGAAAGAAAGAAAGGCATCCATGGTGGAGGGTGATTGGAGGAAGCTGAGGCCTCACTTTGAGGACACTCACTTCAGTACTCCATCTCAACACCAGCCTTTTACTTTGCAAAGACACACCAAAGGTAGAGATTCCCTATGGTGGAGACCCTATGATACCTTTAGGGTGAGGGATTGCTTAGTGGACCATGAGACAGGGGGTAACCATGCCAGTGCTGGTTCTTCCTTATATGGCCACTTAGGCAATAGAGGCTTACCTTGTCAAGGCCAGCCTTATCTCCTTTCGTTTGGGGGGGTTGTGTAGGAAGGTGGATATCTGACTATGGTTACCCCCAACTTTTTGCCTAGTGTCTAGCTGGTTTTTCGACTTAGTTGGCCTGAGATCCTGCCATTCAGGGTCTCAGGCTGTCTGCTCTCTCTTTAAAATGGACTCCATGTACCCTAGGTACATTCCCAATTGGTAAGGATCACCTTATTGGACCCTGTACAGTGTACCCTAGGTGCCCAGGGCATAGGTGTACCCTAGGCCTCCCAGGGGCTGCAGCATGTATTATGCCACCCCTGGTCTGGCCTTCCAATCAGACACAACTGGCTGATCACTCAGCTGGGGCAAGGTCGTGTAATCACCCCTTGCTTAGATATAGTATACCTATATCTACCCTTAAAATAGACACATGTGTACCTATCAGCCACTCCTATGGCAGGCTTTAACAATCCTGGAGGCAGAGTGCTTGGTAACATGTGAGATGGTGCTCTAGCATGAGCTGAGCCTGTCTGCAGCTTTCGGAACCATGTCCTTATAGCTGTTCTATGATATAGCCTACCATATACTCTTAAAGTGCCTTATAATCTTAAACGGTTATGGTAACTATGGTTTGGCTTTATCAAAACATGTTGTGTAAGGTGTCTAACACTTTGGAATAATACCCCCATACCATTTCTGGTGATGAGGATATTATTCCCCCCTTGTAGAGGGAGAGACATGTTAAAATCCTACTTTGCTGTTTAACTCTAACCAAAGCCTCAGCATCACAAAATGGATGCTGCTGCCACAGACACGAGTCTGACCTCCTGCTGCTGGGAGTGATCCCAGCAAGGGAGGCTTGGACAATAGGTTTCCTGCTTGGGGAGGTGCTAGCACCTCCCCAGACAGACTTTAGTGTATTGGGGCAGGGAGGGCTGAAAGGAATGAGACATGCCTGGGGCGCACAAGGTGTCCCATGCATAGTCCAGTTCAAACCGGTGCTGGGGCACACCAGCCCCAGTCCTGGCGCGAAACTGGACAAAGGGAAGGGGGTGTAACCGCCCCCCTCCCAGGTCCCACCCATAAGGCGTGACCTAGCAGGCAACCCAGCCCCCCAGATTAGTATAAGAGTGGTAGCTGGGTCCCAGGAGATTAGATTATCCTGAACCTGCAACTTGAACAGAAACTCTGGACCTTCGACATTCGACGAAAGAAGAAGACTGAAGAATCTCCCTTGTGGCCAAGGAGTGGCTACCCTGTGCAAACAGGCACCATCAAGAGACTACCCTTTGGTTTGCTGAAGTTCTACGAGGGACCGACTGCAGAGCCCGACCAGAGCCTTGACTTCCAGACTTCTCCGACCCTGATCCACATCCACAGCCGAGCTGAGATCCGTGGAGGCGACGAGAGACGTGGGACCGGCTACCTGGGAAAAGTGGCTAGTATCTTCCAGCGCAGCTTCTGAGGCACCCTCGAAGTTGTGCACCGGGGATTGAGAAGCCCAACCCCAAGCACCATCTGCACCGAAGATCAGCCCCCCCACACTCCACGAGTCCTGCGTGGGGCCCTTCTGCATTTTCCTGCTTGCCGTGTCTGTCCGGTTGCTTGCCCGTTGGCTAGTGGCCTTTGTGATGACGCTTCCTGAAATCTTCACCGCTGGTTTGGCTCCTCCAGACTGGCTCCCGCTTCTTTGCAAAAGAGAAGCACCCCAGACCTTCCTGGTCTGCACCAGAAGCAAGTCCTCCGTTCTTCGTGGGTTCCGCTTGCCAAGGCTTGGTGAGTCCTAGTTCGACTTCGACGCCGCCGACAGCAAGAGCCTTCGTGGGACAGCTCGCCTCCTGGTCCGGGTTGTCCTCGACGTCTCCTGGTCCCCGTGGCTGCAGCGACAAGCTTCACCTTCACCTGCAATCTTCACGACATCGCCTGGTTCCTTCCTGGTTCCACGTGGTCACTGGCTAGTGACCTTGACTCTGTCCCTTCTGCTTGCAGGTCTCCTCTCTTCGTGATCCCAGCCTTGTGATCCACCGGACACTCTTCACTGACTGCCTGTCAGCAACTTTCCTTCAGGCATCCATAGAAGTCCACGACGAAACCCGACGCAAGTTCACACCTATGCACCCGCAGCAAGTGGGCTAGGTAACTTGGGTACTTCGGTGCTCACAAGGGTAGTGACTATCCTAGGGTCTAGTTTCCGAGTCTCGACTCTCTAGCTGCTTCAGAAGTGTCCTTAAACTGTCTATTTCAGAACTGTACTATTTCTATCGACTATACGCATTACGCGTGAGTGTTTCCACTCTGCACCTGAATCCCGTGGGCCTCCCACTTCCTAACTGTTGCTAGTGTAGTGTAGCCCCAGCGATTCCCTAGGCCTAGGCCTATTCTATTTCCTTGGCAGTGGTCCTTATACCACTTCTTTAGTATATGGTTTGCGTGGCCCCTAGGGCCTAACTGTATTACTTACCTGTGTGACTTAATGTATGCATAAATAAGACTGTGTTGTACTTACCTCTAATCTCATAAAGAGTGCTGAGGGTTTGACTAGAATAAATACACTTTATTTTATATATATATCTGTTGTGGTGTCCTTTCATTTGGTATTCAAGGGATTATATATGGTATCACAGCTGGCTTCACATGCCATTCAGAGTTTAGCCTAAGACTGCTCTTGTCCATGCTACCACTAGGATAGCTGGTCTATAAGGTTGACTTTACAACCAATCACCATAAGGGTTGTTTGGACTGATATAAGGTGTACACTAGAACTAGGGACATCATACATCAGGCCAACTTCTCACAAGGCCTATTCTATTTCCGTGACAGTGGTTCTTATATCACTTCTTTAGTATATGGTTTGCGTGGCCCCTAGGGCCTAACTGTATTACTTACCTGTGTGACTTAATGTATGCTTAAATAAGACTGTGTTGTACTTACCTCGAATCTCATAAAGAGTGCTGAGGGTTTGACTAGAATAAATACACTGTATTTTATATATATATCTGTTGTGGTGTCCTTTCATTTGGTATTCAAGGGATTATATATGGTATCACAGCTGGCTTCACATGCCATTCAGAGTTTAGCCTAAGACTGCTCTTGTCCATGCTACCACTAGGATAGCTGATCTATAAGGCTGACTTTACAACCAATCACCATAAGGGTTGTTTGGACTGATATAAGGTGTACACTAGAACTAGTGACATCATACATCAGGCCAACTTCTCACAGCTAGTTTATCCCAATTAACTCTCAATGCAGGCATCATCGTTTTCATTAATGTAATAATCCTACCAGGGAGTTCTGAAATCAAAGCATCAGGCTTTGCACCACCCTCTTGGTCTCT
Source organism: Triturus cristatus (assembly GCF_964204655.1). Classification (NCBI taxonomy): domain Eukaryota; kingdom Metazoa; phylum Chordata; class Amphibia; order Caudata; family Salamandridae; genus Triturus; species Triturus cristatus. The sequence goes on from NC_140586.1 coordinate 545,024,083, forward strand.
ATCTGTGGCAATTATAACATCCCAATTAGCACCTAATTCCTGTGCGTGATTCTCCTTACGAATCTTAGCCCATATTGTCTGTGGGACTACATTTCCCATCAACATATCGATATCAGCTAAATTCATGATGCAAGCGTCAACTGTCTGTGATACTTCTTTATAATAACCTGCAGGGTTTTTACGAGGATCTGGTAGAGTCTGTTTGAGGGCCAAAACTTCAGATCTCTTCCAGGGGACATGTACCCATATACGCTGAAAATGAGCGGGAATAGCTGGATTATTACCTACTGCTGCAACCTCTTCCGTCCATACTGGAGGAACCTTTCTCATGGGATAATTTTTCAGTGTCAGTACACTGTATTGGGGACCCTTTTTGATCCATCTATGTGCAAGAGATTCCAACCTCTCTCGTTCTTCCGGATCTGGGAACTGACTACGAGATTGTCTTCGAGCAAAAGCCAGAGACACATTTAAAGCTTCAAAGAAAGGAGATAAAATACCAGTGACAGTGTCCGTGAGTCGCTTACGCATGGACGGAGAATTGGACATGAGAATTGGAGACAAAGTATTATGCGAACTGACAGGAGGAGAACCGATAATTGCAGGAGGTGCAGAAGGTAAAGGAGATCGAAGATCAGGAGATGAGGGTAAAGAAGTCAAAGCTGATGGTAAAACTGGCAGAGGCGGTAATGTTGGAGGAGGCAAATGCGGAAGAGCCGGAACAGGCGGAGGTACCGCTGGCGGCTGAACAGGCTGTAACAATTGGGGTGCATTGGCACTTTGTGCATAGGGCGGAGGCAATCTCAATAAGTGAGACATTAGGGGATCTTCTTCTAAATCTTTCTTGTTTTCGGAAGGGGAAACTGGCAACACCGGATAGCATTTATCTATCGCCATACGATGCTGTCTCTCTGAAATTTCAGTCGCATTATCAATTTCATCATCCTTAAATTGTTGGGCAGCCTCTATAATTGTCATACCCTGCGCTTTTCTATCTCGTTTTGCTTGCTTAATTTCTTTCTGTTTGGCTTCCTTACGCCAAAGGCGGAAAGAGTCAAACATTGCCGGCCGGGCTTTTCTTTTGAATAGAACTGCTTCCAAATTATCTAGCACTTCAGAATCGAAACTACCATTTTCTGGCCATTTTAAAACACCATCTTTCTTCGTGCATAGGGTCCATGCCTCGTTAAAGGCAATGGGGCCAATACCATGTTTTGAATAGAGCTCATATGTGGGAGTTCCAACCGAAGGAATCGGACAAGAGTCCTCAAGTCGGGAATCCCTATTACATCCAAAGCAACAACATTTTCCAAACTTAGTCAGACCAGGCATCTCGTGATATCACCGGACTGTTCACAAACTTCAAGGGGGTAAAACTCAGTTTACGCAGCACAAATGCACTTACTTCGGCTATTGCAATAGTCGAATCTAAGAATCAGAGGTACTAAGGAACAAAGGACAAAAATTGTGGGCATGACCCATGAAATACTTAACTAAGGACGTCTTCTTACACCAACAGAGGCCCGTCTATCGACTCGCCTTACCATACATCATCAAAGGAAGGGCCAAGGCAGGGCGGCAGTCAGGGCAGCGGTCGTTAGTAGCCGTCAGGAAGGAGTAACCATGCTGCAAAAGACCTTCGGACCACTTTCGACATACAGGGGTCGCTTGACGTGGCTCGTGAATCCTCCGGATTTTTCTTGCGGGGTTCCTCACGACCTTCAGGCAGAACCGGTACCACTGAAACTGCCCCACGTGGGCGCCAGTTGAAGAACCAGAACCTTTTGGGCCTGGCGGCGCAGGGTACGCCTTAATCTCCTGGGTTCTCCTGCTCAGCTACACAGAGACACGGGACACTCTGTTAGCTGTTAGAAGATCAGATTTATTAGCTGCAGCTAGTACAGTTATCCCAGAAGTACACAAGGTAGGTTCTCAGGAGACTGCCACTTTACTCCGTGGCGCACAAACTTTTATACCATATAGGTAACATATACATTAACCAAATACACACCCAGAATATACAAGAAAGAGCCAATAAGAAAAGTTGAGAAACAGGACAGAACCAATAGAAAAGGTTTGAAAACAAAGTGTCAGATGACTCGAAGAAACCTCTCCTCCAGCTATGTTTGTCACCCCTCCCTCAAACTAATTCATTAACGGATTCGCAACTAACTTGCAGGTGGCTAGATACGTTTGTGTGTGTTGGAGGACAGTTGTGAAACGAGAGAATGCTAGCAGAGGACAGTGAAGGCCAGACGATAAGATAAAGTCAGAAAAGAATAGTGTGAACCAACAGATAGTTGAGACGGGGATTAGAAAAACCAGACAGGGATTAGTGTACTCGGCCAGAACTAACACCAGCTTTGCAAATAGAGGCAGAAGGGTTATTCCAACACGAAGCTGCAGAAAAAGCAGAATAGACTTTGTTCGCCGTGCTGCCTGAGTGATGGCAACATAAAATGGAGGCGGAGCACCAAATGGCGGGTCGATTCGATCGAAAATCGAAGTTCCTCAACCTGTTGTCTCTCTCTCTGTGTGGCTTTGGCCTACCCCCATTGCTATTGGCTGTTAGCTACAGCATTCAGAAATGCTGGTTTGTTATTGGTTCATTTCAATTAAAGTCCCTCCTTCCTGTATTTAGCTCTCTTTCCTGCAACTCCTTATATCTGGGTACCCCTGAGGCTACCACGATTGCAGGTGGTACAGAACTGCGCAGCCAGACTCCTCCACAATGTCCCTAGGAAACAATCGGCCAAGCCAGCACTAAGGGCACTGCACTGGTTACCGATCACAGAACGAATAAAGTTCAAATCACTCTGCATAGCGCACAAACCTCTGTGTGGTACGGGTCCAAACATCCTTCAAGATGTGCTGTCCTTTTAATTACCATCTCGAAACTTGAGATCCTCCAATCTCTATCAAGCCAGGGTCCCCAAGATCAAGAGAGCAAACGCGGGCGGCCGCCTGTTCTCAGTTAATGCCTCTGTTCTTTGGAATACGCTTTGAACTCAGCTCGCGCTCTTTGAACAACCACCTCAAATTCAGGAAGAAGCTAAAAACCTGGCTCTTCATGAACTTGCAGTGAGATTTTGTTTTCTGATAGTGGTAGGCGCAGAGCGCTGGGATGCCTACAGGTAGCCATGCGCTATATTAAGAACGCATTAATATTAATAATAATAATAATAATTTCAGGCGATTTCACTCAGAGTCCATTTTGGTCGGCCATCGCAAAGTACAGCGTGTGATGGCCTCTTTTGCAGTTTTATTTAGAGCGAATTCGACTGGAAGGTATTGGAGTGCTTTATATGAGCACAGCTGATGTTACACAATTACACATTTATTTTTGATAGGCACGGGGAGATTAAGTGATTTGCTCAGAATTATCGATGTCGAGCGGACGCCGAGGCTCGTTTCATCTGGTTCCGCCCCGCATTGATGTTGTTTACTTCTGCCCTCATTGACGTTACGAGACAGTGAGAGTCTCCTCCATGGCTGCCATTGGTGAATTGTTTAAATGGGTATTGGAGTGCTTTACATGAGCACCGCTGATGTTACACAATGACACATTTATTTTCTGGTAGGCACAGGGAGATTAAGTGATTTGCCCAGAATCATCGATGTCGAGCGGACGCCGAGGCTCGTTTCATCTGGTTCCGCCACGCATTGATGTTGTTCACTTCTGCCTCACATTGACGTCATGAGACAGTGAGAGTCTCCTCCGTGGCTGCCATTGGTGAATTTTTAAAATGACCTGTCTCTAATTGGCTGCACTTAACGTCAGGTTTTTTGGAACTAATTAGACTGGAAGGTATTGTTGGAGTGCTTTACATGAGCACCGGTGATGTTACACAATGTCACATTTATTTTTTGATACTCGCGGGGTGATTAAGTGATTTGCCCAGAATCACCAATGCCGTGCGGACACCGAGGCTAGTTTCATCTGGTTCCGCCCGCATTGATGTTGTTCACTTCTGCCCCGCATTGACGTCACTATTTCTACTTTCTTTGTAAATTATGTGTTACTATGGCACTTTTTTTTGGTTTACCTCTGCTTGTGGACTGCAATGATGTGTTCGTGTTTTATTTACTTTGTGCCGGCTTGATAAAAGAAACATTTGCAACCGCGTACATACACTCCACTCCAATATAAAACACATGGGTAAAATACATTGTCATTTATAACGCCTATACCGCTAACTCTCATAAATGCGAGACCAATTTGCATTGCAAATGCTTGTTTTTTAAATGCTGCCCATTTTCCTTAAAGGAAAACGGTATGCATTTAAAAAAGAAAAAGAAAACGTTTCAGTTTCATTTTGTAAGGGCAGGCAGTGGTCCCTGGGACCACTGCCTGCTCTTAAAAAATATTTTCTCACATACTCACAAAGGGGAAGGGGTCCCCTTGGGACCCCTTCCGTTTTGAGAGTGGTTTACCACCTACTTGAAGTAGGTGGTAAACTTCGAGTGGTTTGCGTCCGCAGATGCGGTTGCAAAACAATAGTATATGGCAGTGAGTCTCGCTCGCAGGAGGGACGCCCCTTCCTAATAGAGAGAGTCGCAAACGCTATTTTGCAAGTCAGTGACTCGCAAAATAGCGTTTGTACTTGCCATCACCCATTTTTGTAGTCACAAACGGGACGATCTCCCATTTGCGAGCGCAAAATATGGTTGCACGTCTGGCCCCAAATCTCAGTGGAACATAATGGAACATCCATTATTGGTTTCTGTGACCCGGCATAAGAACTCATAAAGACGTTTTCTGTTTATTTGCATAGTTGGTTACAAATTTCTTGCAGGTTTCAGATTACAATATTTGCACACTACACTTCTCAATGCTGTAATCTTTTCCTTTTTCGTTTTTCCTATGATGCTCATGTTCACATCTGGTATATTTATTTTTTTCTGTTATATTTATTTTACAAAACTTCAAGGTATGGTTGCAATGTGATAACCGTGATGGGTTAGGTCAAGAGAGTATTGCCGATATCTCCACAAGTATGCTGGTTGGGTTATGGTTGTAGCTTAGATATAAATGATATCAAGAGTCTTAGGTAAGATGTAACAAGTAGTGGGGAATGCAACAGTATGGGTGATTATGATGTATGGGAGTTATCTACCCCTGCTTCCTGTTTTCTTCACATCTTGGTTTACCTTAACTCTTGCTTGCATCTCAGCAGCTATGGGTTTTTCAATATATTGTTTTTTTTCTGCCACAGAATATTTTTCCACTTGGGGATTTTGGCAATGGCTACACGATGGTCTCTTGACGTCAATCTCACTTTTGGTTTGCGTAATTTTCTTTTTGCTTTACATGACATTATGCATGATGTTCGGGACTGGCTCAAGGGTCCACGGCTTCATCCTGTCATTTTAGCAACATACGATGTATGTATGGCATAACAGCTCTTTAACACTGAGGATAAGGTGATGGTTTTTCAGATTAGTATGATATGACTTAGTCATAGATGTTTTTTTCTGTTTGCTTGTAACCCTGAGGAAGTCAGCGGTGACTGTAACCACAACGATGAAACATGTGTTGGCTACTGGAATCATTCACAGACAGATAGCTCGAGCAAACCAGGAAGAAGTTCCATTCAAGGGCAGCCATCTTAGCCAGTCAGTGTTCTAGGCTTTACCAACATGAGGACACCTAAGCCCTCGCCCTATCTTTAAAGGCAAGGGAGTAGCTTCGATGAAGTGAGTACGGCATAGCTGATACACTATCTCCGTGTCTATGCAGCACTTTGGGTTTTTCTCATAAAGAAATACCCTGGGTTTTTTATTTTATTTCTCCCTTACAGAGTCTGACTAAAAGCCTCCCTTTACCCCATCTGAGCTCATGAGGCCATTGTATGTTCTTGACTTATTTTCACATTGAAGACTGGGCAAAGAATATTGATGCCGCAGGAAGATGGTTCTTAGTTTTTATAAACTACATGCTTGACTTAATGTTATTTTATTCTTTGTTTTGTCAATTTCTAATTTGTGAATAACGAAATTACGAAGCAATACTGAATTTATTGACCATCTCAATAATAGTTCGATGAATTACAATAACCCCAGTTAGAACTAATTTATCTTAACGAGGATAGGGGAAACAACCATTACTGATTTAATTGGGTCTTTTTGTACTTTGGGCATTATGGGGCAGATTTACAAGCCCCTTGCGCCTCATTTACGCCGCCGTTGCATCACTTTTGTGACGCAGCGGCGGCGCAAATCCTGCGCCATGGTGCGGGGTACTTACAATGTGACGCATCTGGGAGACGCGTCACGTTGTAAAGCCCTGCGCCACATGTAGGCGTTCCTGCGCAGGAGGGGCGTTCCGGCGCCGGAACGCATCCTAAAGGTTGCTGAGTGAAATCTACAAGATTTCACTCAGTCACTTTTAGGCCCATGCTGCGTCAAAACCCTGCACCTGCCTGAAGCAGGCGTAAGGATTGACGCAGCATTAACAAGATAGGGCCCACAGACCATTGCTGGAGCTGCGTCGTGCTTGCGACGCAACTCCAGCAATGCGCCACTTTTACGGCGCAGATGCGTCACGCATCTGTGCCGTTTTTGCCCCATGGTGCGCCGCATTGTAAATGCGGCGCATCCATGGTGGCGGAGCTGTGGCGCACAATAACTGGCGCATCCCTGCTGACATGCAGTGATGCGCCAGTTATTGTAAATATGCCCCTATGTGTTTTCGTTAGTTTACAGAGTGCAAAGTGTGTTTAGATTATGGACTCTATTCCATACAGGAAATTGATGATAAAAATCTTCTGTCGCACACATCAACTCAGCTGGACTTTCAAGCAAGTGTACACAGATTTTAAAATATGTCAACGCTTAATTGAGGATTTGCTGCAAGGAGTGAGATAACACTTTGGGTAACACCACCTACCACAGCCACTGTAAGTCACTGTTCTCTTACATCAGCAGGTGCAAAAAGAATATCAGCAAATTTATGGATACTACCTGACTTTCTGGTACCGTAGCATGTCATTCAGGACTCAGTTGCCCACATAAATGATCTTCCTGCGTAAATGTGTCATATATGTACGTTTCTCTATGCCCTGAATATTCTGACCTTTTTCTGTGGATTCTCATGTTTTACTTTCTATTCATGCTTACAGGTATCTATGCGATGAGACAGTGCTGAAACTATAATTATATGTTGCACTTTATAAGAGGGCTTACACACTTTACCCCTTGATTGAGAGGTATTTTTTTTTTAAGATTCTTTATTGGCAGACTTTTAAATTTTCACTTCAGATCATGTAATTTCGATCACAATCTTAGTTGGCAACATTTAGTTATATGGTAGTTTTGTGCTAGTGAAACTGTCAAGTATTACAAAACAGACAGGGAATCTGTGAACAGATTGTGCCAGACATATACAACTAACCTATTCTTCTTACTGTGGTCCCTAATTTCTATTAGGTCAACGTGTGGTATATAATACACAGACTGTGGGCTTTCGGTCAGTTCTATTCAGTCATTGGGTGCAGTGGATCAGTGTCATTCAGCCACTACTTTGAGACCATGCCAACTAAATTTTGGATCAGCCCAGAGTAGTATTTCTCTCTCATTAGCATGCTATTGATCAATTGATGCTTTATTCCACCTCATATGGGAGGATTCTCTTCCAGTGCAGGAGGTGCATTGTTTTTAGCACGTGGGAAAGGTTATTCTATGAGTTTCAAAAATGTACCTGAAAGTCAACTGTGTGAAAACGGAGCTTGTGTCCATAGCCAGCAACATTCAACAAGAAAGAGTGCAATAGGTTGGCTCCTGTTAATGAACCTCTACAGCTTGACAGCACTAAATTGCTAGAATTCCACAATGACGCCTTCCAAAGCTCCAGAAGAACCACTGTGAAAAAAACACGGACTTCGTGGCACAATAGCACTAAATCATCATGTTCAGGAAAAGGAAGACCTATCTCCTTAAGGCAGACTTTAGAACACTCATCCACGTTCTAATTGTGTCACATCCCTGTAACCCTGCAAATAGTTCAAACAAGGATTGTACGCTTCCAAGCAGGATTTCTACTTTAAAAATTATTTGTAAGTGGCTTTTGGGTCAGTTTCACTGTTCTAGTCCCTGGAAACCGCATTTTATCTGAAAACGTTGTATTTTGGATAGAGACAATGTGCCATTTCCCTTACTGCAATTAAATTCTAGTGCTGGTGTTTCATGTCATATATTATCTGTTGAGCAGGCTATGCAGAGCCTATTATACCAAAACAGAATGCTGAGATAGTTTAAGTGGATTTTGGTGTGAGAGAAATGTAGATTTGGAGGGAAAGGACAACTGTTTAGTTATATTGCCATGAAATCCCTAAAGCTCAGAAGATCCCAGCGTAATACTTACTTAAAGCACTCCCGTGTGTTTAGCATTGAGAGCTCCTCCGACTCCCAGATTTATGGATGAGCTGGCTGAATTCCCCTACCTGATAGTAAAACACTTCTTTGAGAGGCAAAGTCCACAATTACAGGATTATAGATTAGTTGCAAGGATTTAGTTAGTGCACTGACAATGCAACATCCCATGCTGTGTGAAGACCAGCAATAAGATAGGGGTATGGAAGACAAAGTCACTGAGGTGACTGAAGGAGCCATGATGGATGAGGTATACCAGACAATAGATTGTGTCAGATTGGGACCATATAAAACTTTGGTTGTCAGTGACAGAGAACACTTGATTAGACAAACTAATACCTTTGCACCAGAATTAACATAGAATACGGTACACTACTATCTAAATGATCTTCACCCATTTTTACTCACTATTTGTTTGGGCGTCCCCAAAATCAAACGTTCAGTTTTACCATCACTACTTTACACTGACAACCCCGTTTTGATAGCCTGTACTCCTAATGCACTTCGCCAGCTAGTAAGTGGTTTCGTAAAGTTTATGGTGCTACAAGACCTGCGCCCAAATTTTAATAAATCATTTATAATGTTCTGCGGCCCCAAAAAGCAGAAACTGGCAAGCCTGAAAGTGGGAGACTCATCTCTCCAATGCATAAGCACTTTTTCCTACCATGGCATGATTTATTTCGGATAGTGACTCTTGGCAAGACTACATAGCACATAGTGGGAGCAAACTATCTAGAGCCATAGGCTCTCTACTCAGTCTACCTCGCCCCAGGAAGGGGCAGCCTGGGTTCCTTTATTGAACATTTTCAAGACACAATGTCTCCCAGTTTCCACTTATGGAACTGAAGTTTGGGGTATTGACAAATGCTGGAAAATATTTGGGGGACGCCAATTTCGAGCTCCAACTTTGTCAGTCATACTGAATTGAATATTCCCTATTTTGAGGATTGTATTAGTGCTCGGTCACTGCTCCCTTGGTTAGCAATCTGGAATATTACGGAGCTAGATCTCTCATGAAACATTATAATAGATTATGTCTCCTGTAAAAAATATAGAAATATTCTGTGGTTGGCATCCGTAGTATCCTGTATGCATAAATTAGGCATCCATCATCTGTTCGAGAATCCAGATGACCCTCATATCATCTGTAAAAGACAGTTGCTCATTTGTTGACCATGTCTGTAGTGTGTTTCCACGCTCAGATTCCTTATCTTTAATTTCAAACCTGAAACAAATAATTAAAAGGATTAACATATGTAACCTAAAAGATTCACTGACACAATTGTGCCTGCCGAAATTAGAAAAATAAATGAATGCCTCCACGAGCCACCAAATGACTCTTCACTTGCCATCACTACCACTTCTTCTGTGACACAACCCACGAAAGATCCCATAACACTCCTGTCCACAAGACCAAGAACACCCCACAACCACTCCATTGCATCCTACTCAACGCTCGCTCGCTCGGTAAACATGCCATGGAAATCTGGGACACCATCATCACCACCCTCTCCATGGACATTGCCTTTGTCACTAAAACCTGGATCAACCACTCCACGAACCCTGACATCACCACCACCACTGTCGAAGGCTACAAGATGATACACCGAGACCACACCGACAAAGAAGGCAGAGGCATCGCCATTATCTTCAAGGATACCATCTGATGCACCATCACCAACAACGACCCCACGTCTCTCATGGAACACCTCAACTTCCTACTACAAACTGACACGAGGACCACAATAAGAGGAACCCTTGCCTACAGACCGCTGGAGCCCAGAGCAACATTCTGCAATGCCATCCCCAACCGCATTGCCCCTCTAGTAATCGACTCTCACCACTATGTCCTACTTGGCTACCTCAACTTCCACATCGATGACCCCAATAATGCCAACTCTATCAAACTCCTGGAGAACCTAACAACATCTGCCTCTGGTCACCCAGCCCACGTACAAAGCCGGACACACACTCGACCCCATTTTTACCTCCAGCAACAGAATCAAATTTAAGCACACCACAAAACTCACCTGGACTGACCACGCTATCATACACTTCACCATCGCCGAAGTTCAGTACACCATCACTAAGCATCACATCTCTTTCCACGGCAGCTGGAGCAAGGTCAGTAAATCCCAATGGACACAGGCCCTCATCTCCACCCAACTTGGATCCTCAGCAGACCTCGGCCAGGCTGTCCATAATTTTGATGCCTGGATAACCAACAGTGCAGACAGAGTCGCCCCACTGACACCTACAAAACCTCCAAACATGAACGCTGGTACAACCTCAGAACTCAGGACCACCAAGCGCAACTGCCTCCAACTGGGAAAATAATGGCACACCACCAAGAACCTCGACGACAGAGCATCTCACAAAACAGCCCTCAACAACTACCACCGTCATATCAAACAAGCCCAGAAAGCAGCCACCACCACCCGCATCGACTTCGCGGCCAACTACACAAAGAAACTCTCCACAATAGTCAAAGAGTTCTCCAAACGACAGCCATAGAGAGCAATATTCACTCCTACCAAGACCTCTACGACACCCTCTCACACTACTTCCATAGTAGGATCACCATGTACAACAATTTCAACCTCCAACTTGCCACCCATTACCACCTGGTCTCCTCTCACTGACCTGACCACCTCAGCCATCATGTCTTGCATCTGCTCCAAGGCACCCTCTGATCCCTGCCCCTACCACATCTACAAAATCACAATGAGCACTATCAGTACGCATCTCACCAGCATCCTCATCACCTCAATCTCCTTCAATCTCCTCAGCTACCTTCCCAGAGAAATGGAAACACACAGACGTCAGACCCCTTCTGAAGAAAGCCTCGCAGACCCCAGCGATCTCAAAAAATATTGTCTGATCTCCCTGCTCCCCTACCCAGCGAAAGTACTCAAGAAAGCCATCAACCAGCAGCTCACTGAATTCCTGGACCATAAACATCTACTGGATGCCTCACTATCAGGATTGTGGGCAAATAACAGCACTAAAACCTTGCTGATTGATGCCACAGACATCAGAACACTCATGGACCATGGAGAATCCAAGACCCTGATCCCCCTCAACCTCTCTGCTGCCTTCAATATCATCTCCCACAGCACCCATATCAACAGGCTCTACAACATAGGCATACAGCAAGATGCCCTCAAGTGGATCTGCCTCCCTTCACCTCCGCACCCAAAGGCATCTTAGGCAGCGTACCACAAGAATCGTTCCTCAGCCCCACCCTGTTCAACATCTACATGACCCCCTCACAGATGTCATCAGATCCTGCGGACTCAACTTATTCTCCTACGCAGATGACACTAAATTGATCTTCTCGCTCAACTGAGGACCTCTCCAACACCAAAATCAACTTTTGCAACACAATAACCAATGTAAGCAAATGGATGAGGGACAACTGCCCCCAGCTCAACTCCGACAAAAAAGAGGAACTTATCTTCAGAAAGAACACCTCTGCATGGGACCCCAGCTAGTGGCCTGCAGAACTCGGACCCACACTCACACCAACAGACCATGTACACAATCTTGGCATCATCCTCGACAGCCAACTTACCATAAACTGACAAGTCAATGCTGTCACCTCCTCCTACTTTCCCACACTTCACATGCTCCACAGAATCTTCAGATGGAACTCCACTAACACCAGAAAGACCTTCATTCAGATCCTCATCACCAGCCACCTTGACTACGGCAAATCCCTCTATGCCGGCATCTCCACCCAGCTCCTCAAAAGACTACAAACTATACAGAACGCTGCAGCCAGACTCATCCTGGATCTCCCCAAACGGACCCACATCACCCACCACCTTTTAAACCTCCACTTGCTCCCCATCCAGAAGAGATGCCAGTTCAAGATCCTCATGCATGCCTACAAAGCACTCCACAACCTAGTACCTGCCTTCCTCAACCAGTGACTGAACTTCCACCAACCCTGCACTCCTCCTCACTTGCCCTCACACACATCCCCTGCAAATGTCGCAGCCGCAGCAGTGGCTGCATCTTCTCCTACATCGCTGCCTAGACCTGGAAGGAACTCCCCCTCCAGTTCCGTACAGTCCCCACGCTGACAGACTTCAGAAAGATCTGGCTCTTTGATGCAGACGCAGCACCCATATACGCCTAGGGGTGACAGTGTTGCGCTTTACAAATGTCTTTTGTTTGATTGATTAATTGATTGATTGAATGAAAGTCTAAAGTATTGTACTACATTTGAAATCTATTGTTATGTCTAGGGCAAGGCAATATATGTAGTCACTTTTCAGAGCCCTCTCTCCGAGTTTCAGCCGCAGAAACGCAGACACTGTAATTAGTGTGTTTTCCGTAGAAATTGAATTTCACAGATTTCCTAATGAAGGCATTTAATGAAAGTACCCGATGGAGTTGCCATGTAGAGATTTCATTTTGGCTGGTGTACGAATAGAAAGTACCATGTTTTCAATCTTGAATTATGTATTTATGAGTAATGAGTCCTACAGATACTACTAGGCAGTTAATCCTCCAGGAATCTAAGGGCCTTATTTATATGTTGAGGACCTGGCCCCCAAATTTATAAATGCCCACCAAGCTGGCGATCATTTATAAAATAATGTTATATATCGCCTGTCAATGAAATCTGTTGTTTGGTGCAGAATTGCTTCAGCATGACGCAACCCTACACCAAACTGTATTCCTTTTTTTAAATCCCAAAATGAGATTTTGAAGAAAAAAAGTAATGCTCCACTCGCGATGGGAGTCATCTCTCATGACGAGGGGGGGGGGGGGTACTATTTGGTTTTTACTGTCATTCACCGTCGGGTTTGCCTGGCTGGGATGGACAGTAAGCAAATGGCTACATGTCCACCCATCATGATTGGGTGGGCAGACAGGTAAGGACTTGGTCTCTGCGTCCTGAAAAAATGAAAGGCTGCGTGCATAGAGATTTCACTCTAGAAATTTGGTGAAGGTGTTTCTCCCAGGAGTTTACTACCATTGACAGCCGCAGAGAGGACTGTGACTGGAGTGCCATCAAAAATTCTTCAGCCTCATCCATCCAGATAGCTTTTGCTTTCACTGAGGAGTCAAAGAGGTACACCACAGTGGCTACTTGCTGGGTTCATATATTCCACAGTATTGCTTTTACTATAGCTAGCTCAAATACATAGAACGCATATTTGCTGAGCTCTAACAAGTAGTTTTGCAAATTGGCAAAATTCTGTTTGTAAAAAAATCACACAACTCATTGTAGATAGAAACAATATACTTTAATTAGTGTGATACGAATAAACAACTGTATTAAATAGTTATACTGTGTGACAACAATATGGGTGTGTGCGTATGGGATCAAAAAGAGATATAAAGAGTTTTGAATATGGAAATCGTTGTCTTCGTTTTTTCATTCCAGATTATGCACAAATGTATATCAAACTCCATGGTGACAAGAATTTCAAAATATTCCATCAAATATGCTCATAAATGCTTTTGTTTCTTCATCTGAAGGACTCACACTAGAATTAAAACACACAAAGAGATTATTTACTGTTATTTTGTTTAGTATGGAATTAGTATACAGAACTCTCTGGGAAAACAGATGACTGGTATAATAATGCTTGCCAGTGTTCTAGCTCAATAGATATTGGTCTGTTAAATTTAATTCTTTTAATATTACATTTTAGTGTATACAATGTAATTACATAAAATAGGTAAATGAATACAGTGTTGTGGGATCATAAATCAAGTTATTTACTTTCAGTAACATTCTTTCTGATGGATATGATAGCTCCTGCAAATTCCTTAAGTAACCCCTTCCAAGACACCAGACTGAAAGCCAGATGTATGACCCTTTTTTGCGTCACAGATGAGAGATCGGCCCGTTTGCGACCGCAAAAAAGGGTCCAGGCAGGAACAAACGCTATTTTGCAAGTCACTGACTCGCTAAATAGCGTCTGCGACTCTCACTATTAGGAAGGAGGGGGTCCCTTCCTAATATCGAGTCTCAATGCCATTTATTATTGTTTTGCAACCGCATTTGCGGTTGCAAACCACTCGCAGTTTACCACCTACTTCAAGTAGGTTGTAAACCACTCACAAACGGTAAGGGGGTGTAACGCCCTGAACGTCTCAGGATCGTTTAACAGACACGATAATGAGAACGCAACCACTTGTGAAGGTTTAGTTATTTTAATGAAGGCAAAAATAATACAAGGAATAAACAAAGGTTATAGTCGCTGGAATCCTCCAGGCTAAGTAAGTTACCAGCCCACAGCACGGATGGTCCTAACCGTCCTCTGCATATACGCCGATCCCGGCGTATGCCAACAGAGGGCAGAAATGAAATGGCCGACAATGCCAATCGGTAGGCTGTGAGGGGCACGAAGAGTGTTGGGGAGAATCGAGGAGTCAGGGAAACACCCAGCCGGGGTCTCTACCTGAAGGGAGCAGCCGCTCAACCTCTTCCTCAGACTGCACCGGGACGCGGAGTCACCTCCTGGTGATGCGTCACCGATACCCCAATCACAAGCAAAGAAGACTGAACCGAGAGCAGCCGCTCGATCGATCCCGTGGACTTCCGAGTCTGTAACGCGGCAAACACCTCCTGGTGTGCGTTACAGCTGGCAGTCCCTGTATCTCTGGTCGGGCTGGGAGTTACGACTCCAACCAGCAAAAGCGCCACTGCGCTTTGACTCAGCCGAGTCAAAAAGCGAAGCTCAATGGTTATCCGGTAGAGCTTCCGGGTCCTTCACAGGTGACGATGGGGCAAGACACGGCCCAGGGAGTAACGACTCGACCTACCTCCGTTCTTGCCTTACTGGAGCACCTCTCCGGAACACTGCTCTTCACTAAGCAGGTACGTCGGTGTAAACACAATATCCGACAGCGTTGTACCTCCCGGTTCCTCCCTTTATAGGGCGTGTTTTCCTTGAGTTATGTAACAGCTCTCCTGTTTACATAAGGGCGTGTTTTCCTTGAGTTATGTAACAGCTCTCCTGTTTACATAAGGGCGTGTTTTCCTTGAGTTATGTAACAGCTCTCCTGTTTACATAACCTCTCAACCGCTAAGCATCCTGGGAGATGTAGTCCGTTTTCGCTGGTTACCGTTTTCCTCCCCTCGCATGACAGGAATTCTTGACAGGGGGCGCCAGGGGACCCCTTCCCCTTTGTGAGTGTGTGCCAAAATATTTTTTAAGAGCAGGCAGTGGTCCTTAAAAAATGTAACTGGAAAGTTACATTTTTGTTTTTTAAATGCATCCTGTTTTCCTTTAAGGAGAACAGGCTGCATTTAAAACAAGCATTGGCATAGCCAATAGGTCTCGCTTTTGGGACCTTCTAAGTATTTAGTTATGCAGCACAATATCCTTGGTGCAATAACATCAACTGTGAAGAACCAGAACCTTTTGGGCCTGGCGGCGCAGGGTACGCCCAAGGTCTCCGGAGTTCGTCTGCTTCGCTACACAGAGACACGGGACACTCTGTCGGCGTTAGAAGATTGGATTTATTTAGCTGCAGCTAGTACAGTTATCCTAGAAGTACACAAAGTAGGTTCTCAGGAGACTGTCACTTTACTCTGTGGCGCATCAGGTTAAATACTATACAAAATACAATTATTAACAAAATACACTCCCAGAGCATATAGGAAAGAGCCAATAAGGAAAGTTGGAAAACAAAGCGGAACCAATAGAAAAGGTTTAAAAACAGAAATATCGGATGACTCGAAGAGACCTCTCCTCCAACCGTGTTTGTCCCCCCACCCTCAGGCTAATACATTACAGATTCATAACTAACTTGCAGGTGGTGAGATACGTTTGTGTGTATTGGAGGACAGTCGGGAAACGAGAGAATACTAGCAGGAGACAGTGAAGGCCAGTCGATAAGATAAGGTCAGGAAAGAATAGTGTGAGCCAACAGATAGTTGAGACGCGGATTAGAAAAGCCAGACAGGGATTAGTGTACTCGGCTAGTTCTAACACCAGCTTTACAAATAGAGGCCGAGGGCGTATTTCGACACCAGGCTACAGAAAAAGCAGAATAGACTTTGTTCGCCGTGCTGCCTGAGTGATGGCAACACAAAATGGCGGCGGGCCACAAAATGGCGGGTCGATTCGATCGTGATCGAAAATCCCAGTTCCTCAACTGTTGCATGGCTAAACACTTATAAGGTACCAAAGGTGAGACCTATTGGCTATGCCAATGCTTGTTTACTTGGCTACTGGTCTCTTGGGTATTTCAATCTCTTGTATATCCCCCTTGGTGCACCTGGTTTGTTGAATGGTCCATAAATATATGTTGTTTTTCTTCAGATGCACCACTGTGTTTTAATAAAAATGGTGATAGTTATTGTTTGATTTACTTTGTGTTGTGTTTTTGTGTACAAAAGTTAAATTCACAAAAAACGAATTCAGTCACCAATTATTCTTAGCACATTTTTGTTAGGGGTGTGTGGAGGTTTTGTTAAGCGCCCAGAGTCTTGTATAGATCCTGATAATTTAATTATATGTAGATTGCTGAGTTTCCTTCAATTACGCCCTGGTCTAGTTTGTCCCAGTAAACGGACAATATTTCCTTGGAGTGCTAGTTATTGTTAGAAATGGTTGAGACTTTTTCTCGCGAATTAACTTTAGAACTGTTTCTTTACTTTGCAACTGCATGGATGTTGACAGTCTGTTTTTTTCAAACAAATTGAAAGGAGCTTGGAAAGTCTAATTTTGCAGTGAGAACTCATGGGGGAACATTTTGCTGTAGCAATCATTATTTATAGAACTCGGAACAATTACAGCAAGCTCACACTCTAAAACTTCGTCTTACACCCCTAATTTCAAGAGGTAATCTATTTGTGGGGAGATTTCGTTCTTGGCTTTACCTCCACCAAGCTATCTAAAATGGTAGTACACTTCCAAACGTAAATGCACACCACAGATCGAAAATAGAGTAGGTTACTTGATGGTGAATAGGTCACATTGAAGTACAAAGATTAACAGCCTCATTTAGAGTTCTGTGTTAATGTAGGGTGCAAAAACTCCTTTATAAAATACCCATTGTGCAAGTTGTCAGGTCAAATGTTTCGTTTGTTTGCTACTTTTGTGATTTTTATGGGGGGTTGCAGTCTTTGTGGCACTGCCTGTTGGCCCTTTGTTCTGCTGGGACCTTATTCTGTCACGCTTGCTCTAATAGCGAATGACACTCATTTATAGATGGAGTCCATTTCATAGGTAGGATATTATCTCAAAATGAGCGCCTAAGTGCTGGTGGTATGATGAATTCTCCGATATTGCTTTATTAAAGAAAGGACAGGAAAGGTAGGATCGTGTGGTAATATGATCAGTTCACATTTCTGTCATTTTCGCACCATCAGAACGAGTGCAAACGTTATGTCGCAGAAGATTGTGCAAAGCAACGCTCTACTGAAGACAACTTTTGCTTTACAAGGAGCATAATCATGAAATGGAAACTCCTTAAACAGACAAATCTGGGCTACATTTGGTTTCTTGAAATATTTTTTTCTTTATTTTGGCAACCGCGTTTTAAGATTATATAAACACGATTTGCAACTTCCTTTAGCTAACTAATTAATATGTGTGGGCAATAAATGCGGCTGCAATGCAAGTTATGGTAAATCGTAAATGTCTGTCTGAGATAACTGTGGGTATTTAAATACGGAGCCTGTCAAAATGGCGATACTGACATGCCCGCAACAAGTTTTGGAACTTGAACCAAATATGCTGTAACTAGGAGGCGTAGAAATTGTTCCCGCCTCAAAATTAAACCGTTCGGCCAGATGCATCTATAACATTTTAACTTGCAAACGCAACAATGACACAGGTAGATTCTGAAAACACCTGCAAAATCAATGCGAGTAAAGCACAGTTCTGAAAATCAGACTCCTGGATGCTTTAATCATCGACGGCGAAGAACAAAAGCTACATAAGCGCAGATCCGGGAGAGCTACCCCTTTTAGTCACTTTTTGACTAACTTTTTCGATCTTTTTTGATCTTGTCAATCGACTCCGGTGCCGGTAGGATGCCTGGTTTTAAAGCCTGTGCTGACTGTAGCCGACTGATGTCGGTTACGGACCATCACCGCCGGTGCCTTTACTGTTTGGGCCTCGACCACGATGCGGAGTCGTGTTCCGACTGCAAGGCCCTGACCTCGAAGGCTAGACGGGAGCGGTCCCGTAAGCTTCTCGAGATCCGCCACTCGGCTCCGCGCGCCGCTCGATCCCGGTCCAGGAGGAGGTCCAAGGATCGGTCGCGGAGCCGCAGCCGACGTCACCATCGGTCGTCGGGATCCAAGTCTTCGGGTAAGTTGAAGCATTCCAAGAAGTCCAAGAGGCGACACCGCTCTTCGGACTCCCCTCGCCGGTCATGCGACTCGGCCGAGGGTCAGGGTGGTACCACCCCCGCGGCTCCGGCGGAGCCGCAGGCGCCGCGCACGTCCCCATACCCGCCGGTCCCTGGGACTGACGCGACGCAGGCGGAGGTCAGTGCCTTCCTCTCGGCCATGAGGAGCCTGGCCCCGCCGTCGGCGCCCGCTGGCGCGCCTTCGGGCCCCGCGGACCCGACAGGGCTGCCTTGCCTGCCGGTGGCTCCGGCGCCGTCGACGGCTCCGGCCTCGACGCCGCAAGCGCCCGAGGGACCCGTTTCCGAGTCCCTGCCGACGCCGGTCGACCTCGTCACGCCTCCTCCGCCGGCGTCGACACCGGTACCACCCCCGATGCCGACGCCGACTCCGCTCGACGTCGGGCCCCAGTTCAGTCCCACTCCGGACCCGGCGCCGCTACGGCGTCGATGGACGCCGCGTTCGGCGCCGCTAGAGACACACTATGTCTACCGTCCGGCTCCGTACCTTCCTCCTGTATACCAGGAATCGGATGATGGGGACAACTGGGAGGGATCCGAGGATCCTATGGCCGCTCAGGCTCAAATGTCACAGGACTGGGCAGATGAACTGGGGGAGGCCAGTGGCCTGGATACCTCTCCAGACACTGGATTCGTCTCTCCTCCGACTGTGGCTTCGGAGGAGGGCGCTGCTTTCTCTGTGGTGCTGCGCCAGGCGGCCGCAGCCCTTGGGCTCGAGCTGCCTGCCGTGGCTGTGAGGACTAACGTCCTCACTGAGGTGCTTGAGTCTGCAGCAAGCTCCACTGAGCCTCTGCTGCAATTCAATGAGGCCCTCATTGACGTTCTGCAGGGCACCTGGTCCAAGCCCTCCACAGTCCCTCCTGTGGACAGGAACGTTGCCAGGCGCCACCGCCCTGCTCCGGGCGACCCCAGTTTTCTGTCCCAACACCCTACCCCTGAGAGCCTGGTTATCCAGGCCTCCACCTCCCAATCCTCTTTCCCGACCGCCCTGCCGGACCGGGATTCCAAGAGACTAGAACAGTTTGGCAAGAAGCTGTTCTCCTCCCTTAGTTTGGGCCTGCGGTCTTTGAACACCGCTTGTCTCTTGGACCGTTATTCCCACTCTCTGTGGGATGCGGTGGAGGACGCGCTGCCCCTGTGTCCTGAGGAGGTCCGGACACGACTTACCCAGGCTCTGGCCGATGGGAGGGATGCCGCGCGACATGCTATACGATGTGGGCTTGACACCACGCACTCGCTGGGTAGGGCCATTTCTACCACAGTGGCGCTTAGACGTCACGCCTGGCTGCGGTCCACGTCATTTTCGGGTGATGTCCAGAGCACTCTCATGGACATGCCCTTTGATGGCACTCGCCTTTTTGGCGAGAAAGCGGACAGTGCGCTGAACCGCTTTAAGGACTCCCGGGCTACGGCCAAGTCCTTGGGCCTCTTGGCCCCGCGGTCGCAAACTTCCGCCTTTCGCCCCTTTCGTGGCCAAGGAAGGGGTGCCTCCTCACGTACGCCTAGCCACCAGCCGCAGAACCAACCTGCGCGCGGTCGCGGACGTGGTTTCCGCCGAGGCGGATCTGGAGGTCGACGAGGTCAGCCCACATCCACCCCGGCAGCATCCGCCTCAAAGCCTTCCTAGTCCGAGCTTTCAGGCCCATTCCACGCCAGTGGGCGGCAGAGTTCGCCATCACCTCCTCCACTAGCGGTCCATCACATCGGACAGGTGGGTGCTGCAAATCGTCCGAAGGGGCTACTCCCTCCCCTTCGAGACGACCCCTCCAGCCATGCCACCGCAGCACCACCGTATCTCGGGGGATCATTTGAATCTTCTCCACGAGGAAGTTTTGGCCCTCTTGGCCAAGGGGGCCGTCGAGCGCGTTCCGAGCCCAGAAGTAGGTCGTGGTTGTTATTCCCACTACTTTCTGGTTCCCAAGAAGGGCAAAGGGGGCCTACGCCCTATCTTTGACCTCCGGAACGTCAATGCCTTCCTCCGGAAGGAGAGGTTCAAGATGGTAACTTTGGCTCAGGTTTTAGCTGCCCTAGACCCTGGAGACTTGATGGTAGCGTTGGACTTGCAGGACGCATATTTCCACATCCCCCACCTCCAGTCTACAGCGGATCTCCTGCATTTGCTGGGATTTTCCATCAACGTGCCGAAGTCACACTTGAGTCCCTCTCAGAAGCTCCTCTTCATCGGAGCAGTTCTCGATTCGGCGCAGTTCCGGGTCTATCCACCGGAACAGCGAGTCCGGGATATTCAGGCCCTGATTCCCATCTTTCGGCCTCTATCCTGGGTTTCGGTCAGGCCAGTGTTGCGGCTTCTGGGGCTGATGGCCTCCTGCATCCTACTAGTGTATCACGCCAGGCGGCGCATGCGGGCTCTGCAGTGGGACCTGAAGTTTCAGTGGGCCCAGCATCACGGCAACCTGTCCGACCATGTCTTGATCTCGGAGGGCACTGCACAGCAGTTGCAGTGGTGGCTCACGGACCGCGATTGGGTCATGGGCAGAAGCCTCTCCCTTCCCCAACCGGAGCATGTCGTAGTGACGGATGCGTCCCTCCTGGGATGGGGTGGCCATATGGGAGAGGCGGAGATCAGAGGCCTCTGGTCTCCAGCGGAGTCTCGTCTCCACATCAACCTGTTGGAGTTGAGAGCGATCCGGCTTGCACTGAAAGCCTTCCTTCCCTCTGTCAGGGGCAGGGTCGTGCAGGTGTTCACGGACAACACCACCGCCATGTGGTATTGCAACAAACAGGGCGGGGTGGGGTCGTGGACCCTTTGTCAGGAGGCTCTGCGCCTCTGGACGTGGCTGGAACACCAGGGCGTCACCCTAGTGGTTCAACATCTGGCGGGCTCTCTGAACGCCAGAGCAGACGAACTCAGCCGCCGGTGCATGATGGATCACGAATGGCGTCTGAACTCCGAAGTGGCGCAAGGTCTCTTTCAGCAGTGGGGAGAGCCTTGGTTAGATCTATTCACCACCGAAGAGAACGCGCAATGTCAGCAGTTCTGCGCGTTGGAATTTCCAAGGCGGCACTCGCTCGGCGACGCTTTTCGTCACGAGTGGAGTTGCGGTCTGTTGTACGCCTTTCCGCCTATACCACTTCTGCCCAGAGTGCTGAAGAAGATCAGGCACGACCGGGCCCAAGTCATCTTGGTGGCTCCGGATTGGGCACGAAGGTACTGGTATCCCGAGCTACTCAGTATGTTGACCGATCCTCCGATACGTCTGCCCCTTCGGGAGGATCTTCTGTCGCAGCAGCAGGGGACGGTCCTCCAACCGAACCTGTCCAGCCTCCACCTCCATGCGTGGAGATTGAGCGGCGGCAGTTGATGCCATTTGACTTGCCTCCTGAAGTCTGTGATATCATTCTGGCAGCCAGGCGTCCCTCCACAAAGACGGTATACGCCTGCCGGTGGAACAAATTTGTGGCATGGTGCACAGCAAAGGCTGTGGATCCCCTTTCCGCCCCTCTTTCTGAGGTTCTCCTCTTTCTTCTTTCTTTGGCCCGGCAGGGCTCTGCCCTGGGCACCCTGAAAGGTTATCTTGCTGCCATCTCTGCCTTCTTTCGGCTTCCTGATCAGCCTTCTCTTTTCAAGTCCCCTGTGGTTACACGCTTTCTAAAAGGCATTACTCACACGTTCCCTCCTGTCCCTTTTGTAATGCCCCAGTGGGACTTGAATCTGGTCTTGACATTCCTGTTGTGCGCTCCCTTCGAGCCTCTTCACAATTGTCCTCTTCGTCTTCTGACTCTTAAGACTGCTTTTCTGGTAGCCATCACCTCGGCTAGACGGGTGAGTGAGCTCCAGGCTTTATCCTCAAAGCCTCCTTTTCTGTCTGTTCATCCGGACAAGGTTGTCCTTCGGCCTCGTCCCTCCTTTCTTCCGAAAGTGGTGACTCCATTTCATCTTGGGCAGTCTGTCACCTTGCCCACCTTCTTCCCGCCTCCGCATCCTTCCAAAGAGGAAGAGAGGCTCCACCGTCTGGACCCAAAACGTGAGCTCTCCTTTTATTTGGACCGCACAAAGCAGTTCCGGGTGGACGACCAACTTTTCGTTGGATACATGGGTGCTAAGAAGGGGAAAGCGGTGCACAAACGGACCATCTCTCGGTGGGTCGTTTTGTGCATAAAAATTTGTTACTCTTTGGCAAAAAAGGACCCTCCTGTTGGGCTGCGCGCCCATTCCACTCGGGCCACGGCGGCTACTACTGCTTTGGGACGAGGTGTCCCTTTGCAGGACATCTGTCAGGCGGCAACGTGGGCTTCGCTACACACATTTGCCAGGCATTATTGCCTTGACAGCCAAGTCCGGAGGGATGGCTTCTTTGGCCGTTCTGTCCTCCAGGACTTTCTGGTATGATCTTGGTTCGCAGACCCACCACCGGGGATGGTATTGCTTGGGTATCTATTCTAAGGTGAGGAATCTAACTAACGTGTTTCATTCAGATGAACAAGTTACTTACCTTCGGTAACGATGTATCTGTAAGAAACATTAGTTAGTTAGATTCCTCACCGACCCTCCCATCCTCCCCGTTCTGCGAACTGACATCTAGGGTTAAGGTTATCTTTTTCAGGCCCCTAGATTTTATTTTTGGCACCAGTGTCGGTCTTTGCATGGCTCTGTGTTCCTGGCGCGGAAAGCTATGTACAAGAACTGACGTCAGCGCGCGAGGGTGGCGTCTAAGTACTCCGACGACGTCATTCCGGCGCACGACGCCGACGACGGACGCGGAGCCGCAGACGACGCCTAGTGACGCGCAAGGGGTATTGCTGACGAAAAATCTTCCGGATCCAGTCTGACGCCTGGGGATATTCTAAGGTGAGGAATCTAACTAACGTGTTTCTTTCAGATTGTTTCGTTTGTTTGCTACTTTTGTGATTTTTATGGGGTGTTGCAGTCTTTGTGGCACTGCCTGTTGGCCCTTTGTTCTGCCGGGACCTTATTCTGTCACGCTTGCTCTAATAGCGAATGACACTCATTTATAGAGGGAGTCCATTTCATAGGTAGGATATTATCTCAAAATGAGCGCCTAAGTGCTGGTGGTATGATGAATTCTCCGATATTGCTTTATTAAAGAAAGGACAGGAAAGGTAGGATCGTGTGGTAATATGATCAGTTCACATTTCTGTCATTTTCGCACCATCAGAACGAGTGCAAACATTATGTCGCAGAAGATTGTGCAAAGCAACGCTCTACTGAAGACAACTTTTGCTTTACAAGGAGCATAATCATGAAATGGAAACTCCTTAAACAGACAAATCTGGGCTACATTTGGTTTCTTGGAATATTTTTTTCTTTATTTTGGCAACCGCGTTTTAAGATTATATAAACACGATTTGCAACTTCCTTTAGCTAACTAATTAATATGTGTGGGCAATAAATGCGGCTGCAATGCAAGTTATGGTAAATTGTAAATGTCTGTCTGAGATAACTGTGGGTATTTAAATACGGAGCCTGTCAAAATGGCGATACTGACATGCCCGCAACAAGTTTTGGAACTTGAACCAAATATGCTGTAACTAGGAGGCGTAGAAATTGTTCCCGCCTCAAAATTAAACCGTACGGCCAGATGCATCTATAACATTTTAACTTGCAAACGCAACAATGACACAGGTAGATTCTGAAAATACCTGCAAAATCAATGCGAGTAAAGCACAGTTCTGAAAATCAGACTCCTGGATGCTTTAATCATCGACGGCGAAGAACAAAAGCTACATAAGTGCAAGAGCCTTTGGCATGGAACAAGCAGAGCATAGCGCCGTGCACTTCTGCATTCGGAGAAGGTTGGCAGGTTTCACCGTAGGGAAACTAGTGGTCTTTGTGGGGGGTTCGGTTGTACAGATGCCAGAGATGCATGAAGCTAAAAATGAAGGGGATCATATATAAAAGAGGCAAGAAATATATATCTCTGCAAAACGGATAACCAGATGTTAGGAGCAGTGGTGATGCACTGGAATGCCTGGGTGCACGATTGGGTTGAACAATGGTTATACAGAGGACTTTTCTGATATAATTACAAACTAGTGGTCCCGGTGTATCCATTAAAATACAATTACATTTGAGAGACACCGAGATAAAAGGGGAGTGTTTCAAAGGGGCCTCAATATATTTACAGACTCCTTATCAGAAGGGAACGCTAGGGAAACGGGTTCTGGAGATAGTTCTTCCCAATATTTCGAGACATATGGTTAAAGCTCGTTGGCTGGCCCCTTTAACTGCAGCTCATTGGCTCTTGTAACCCAGATATGTAAATACCTAGCACAAGTTATTCCTTTAAACAACTGAATGCACGCCAGTTAATTTTATTAGGACAGCGTTACATTGGCCTGCAAATACACCCAGTGGACCTTGAAATCACTGCATGCGATAAGTTGTTATTTTTCCAGGTGTGTTTAGAGTGCACGTTATGCCGATAATAATCGAGCCAGTCGGGTTTAAACGTGTACTGTCATATCACTATGCATAACGGCTCACTGTTTACTATGTGTACTAGCAGGTAACACACTAAAACAAGCATTGGCCGCGCGGCCGTAAAAGTAACGGCCGCGCGGCCGTGAAAGCGAAAGTAATAGCGATCGCGATCAAAGCGAAAGTGATAGCGATCGCTAGGACGGGACGCGCTGTGTGGCAAGCACGCGAGTGGTGCGCACGCAGCAGTGATTGGCGGCTGCGCGCATGCACGCTCGCGTGCACTCAAGCTTTAGGCCACAGGCAGCACTTTAATAATCCCAAATACAAAATGTCTCTGGGAGCCAGCACAAGCGCTGGGGCTCAGCGAGACCTAAAAAAGGGGAAAAAAACTGCTTCATTTAAAAAGCAGTCAAAGAAATGGTGGTCTGCTGACCCCAGCAGGCCACCATCCCTGTGAGTGCTAGCCATTCCCAATGAGGTCGCAAATTGTGCTTGCCTCATGAATATTGATGAGGCATGCAATTTGCGACCCCATTTGGAATCACAAACAATGTCTGAGACATTGTTGTACATTCAATTTAGCAAGTTGCAAATTGCGAGTCGCAATTCGGTACAATTTGCGACTTGTTAAAGTTAATGGGAGTACATCTGGCCCTGGGTCTGAAAATTGTTTATAGCAATATCTTGTCACTTGAGCTAAATGGTGCAGTTTGGCTAACATCTCACAACTACACTGGCAGTCAAAAGCCAATGGAAGTAGAGGACGCAGCTGAAAATAAAGCTTAAAAAATTATCATTTTATAAGTAGAGTCATCTGAAATCTGTGTCCGCTATGTTATGAATTAGAAATAATCTTTCTAAAAGGTATCTAACTTGGTTTTCTAATGAATACACACTCGTTCAGCTTCCTTACCCAAAGCATCTTCAAAGAAGGAAGGGTGAGGATATTACAATAAGGAAGGAAGCATGACTTTGAAAAATTAGATTGGCATAATTCCTCAGAGAAAAGGCAATAGTGTTTTTGCAAAGAATGCTTTGAGGACCACTGAATGGAACTGGGGAAGTAGTCATTGTTCCTCTAGCAGAAGGGGAGAAACATTCCTCAGTAATGGGCTTACAAGCCAGCTTATAACACTGAATTGGTAGGTAAGCCCTAAAATCCTTAACTAGGATATTGTCCAACGTAAAGGGTTATGTCCTTTAGATCTAATGGTTCAAAGCCCTTTAAGAATCGAACCTTTGAACTTTTACCTTTTCTTTAGATAGATGTGAAGGAACAATGATAAAGAAATAAAACTTTTGCCATCACGTATGGGAGGACTGAAGAACCATCCAGTTATTTGAGAAGGTGATAAAGGGTGTAAATGAAGGGGCCTGTCCAAGATGGCGACCTCAGCAGACATGTTCTGCGCTGCTCCGTCTTGGCCCGCTGAATCATCTTGTATTTATGTGTATTCTTGGACCCCGATCACACACAGGCGGCAAGCGCTGAACTACTGCTGCCTGACTGAGGAGGAAAAATCGTCAGCCATCGAGAGCAGACGAGCGGTGAGGATCTGTGCTGTTGACGCGGAACTCTACGACTGGGCCTGCCCACAGTAGCCTGTAACACCCAGAGCCGAGACGCACTTTGTCCCGGACATCCAAGGCGTGCGGACTCTATGCTGCCTGCCAAGGATTGTGGCTGCTGACTTGCACATGAAATACTGGCGTTGAATCACGGGCAGCCTGCCCGTGTGGGGAAAAGATTCTGCAACCACCGAAAGCAGTAATGAGTGGTGTGGTTTTGCACTGCCGATTCAGAGTCTGGTGGCAGGATCCGCCTGCGAAGGCCTGAAGCAACTGAAGATGGAACGAATGCCGACCCAATGGTGAACGCGGTCTCGGAGCTACATGTGGGAGATTGAGGCTGACGGTGTAGAGATCATGCAGCTCCCACCGGTGAGCAGGGATACCACTGCTGCAGCTACCTTGGTAGGGGTGTGGTCCTAACAATGGCGGTGAGAAGTGGCAGGCCAGACCCCAGCACAAATGGCTTTGCACGATGCCAAAGCCCTGATGCCACGGGAACTGCCTAGAGACCCAGAGACTCAGAGGTGCGCTGGGGTGGGCCTGGATTCAATGAGGAGGGACCCGCTCAGGCCCCCAAATATTGATGGAGTGCTGCGGTGTGCTTGGGATCCGACTTGGAGGAGCTGACCGGAGCCTGTCGGTACTTGCACCGCATTGGGACATTCCCGGCCCCTGCCTGTGTGAGCTGCACAGGATCTCATGGACGTGGCGGACCGGGGCATTGAGTGGTGGGATTTATTTGGGGCCCAGGGGATCGGCGACACGCCGCTACAGACCTGGTCTATACAGAAGGGGTTGCCCGGTGCCTTAAAAATTGCCGGGTGGCTGTGGTTGGCCAGTTTGCTGTGTGGATGGAGAAGCCCAGAAATACTGCTGTGGTTGGCATGTCAAGACGGGCCTGAGAACTGTGTCAAAAAGGCTATTCAAATTTTCGTCAACTGGTGCCATACTGCGGCGTCCTGAAACCCGCATTGGAAAAAAAGCCAAGATCCCTGTTGAACAATGTTCTGAGCACTCAGGTATTACCCATAAAGGAGATCAATTAACACCGCAAAGCAGATCTACATCTTGGATTGCAGAAGTCATCCCAACGCAATATCACCCGAGTCACAACACCATTGTATGCCAATGATGCGGAGGAGCCTGGTCCTATAAAAGGGGGCACTCAATTGCTACGGCACACCATAAACCCACAGCATTATATAGACACAACGCCCAAACATCTGGCGTTTGCCTTCCTGGTTTTCCTACACCCCCCCATAATGAAAATGGGCAGAACCAAATCAGAGAAACCTCTAATGCAAGTGGGGGTCACGTCTGTTTCAGAGGACAGTTCATCGGAGAGAGCCCCCATAACAGGACAACACCCGGGAGCAACACCTGATCACACAGATCGCTTCAAAACAATCATGGCAGCCATATTGGACATTAAATCTACCCTAGGCCACAAAATTGACTCACTCTGTACTGAGATGGACCTCCTGCGAGAGGATCAAAAACACCTAAAAGTGTGGGTAGAATTCTGAATCAACTCAGAGCACGATAAAGGAAACGGAGGAACAGCTTAAGCTGCTACAAAGGGAAGTGGGATACCTACGCGACAGGGTGGAGGACCAGGAGGGCAAATAACGTAGGAACAATATCTGTATAGTTGGTCTCCCAGAATGGGCAGAAGACCAAAATATAGAACTGTATTTGGAGCAGTGGTTCATAGACACGATTATGCAAGGCAAGCATTCTAAATTTTTCTCAGTGGAAAGAGCCCACAGGGTACCCGGAGGCCCTCCTTGTCCGGGGGCCCCACGACGTCGGTGGTGGCTCGCCTTTTCCAATTATTGTGACAGAGGCCACATCCTTCAGGTTACATTAGCATGCAGACTGTGGACAATCGAAAATGCCACAATCAATACTTACCTGGACTTCACCTTGGCGGTACAACAACGTAGATCCTCCTTCCTCGCAATAATGAAAAGCCTGTGTGAACACAATGTAAAATATGCACTGCAATTCCCGGCCAGCCTGCGAATTCAACATAATGGCAAGACCAACTTTTGCACTACACCTGAAGCAACATGGGTCTAGATGGGGCAAAACGTACTGGTGAGCACTTGGGATTCAGCCTCTAAACTCCAAGGGCCATGGAAGACACAAAGGTGGCGTGGACAGCGCTCTAGACACTGCCCACGGGGTCCCACCAAGGCATGAGCAGAAAAGGAGAGAGCACAAGCAGTGCAGAATGCGGGTCGCTATGCTGCACTTAACTCTGCACCTTCCTCTGACTCTGAGCCCGACAAAACACTGGAGGACACCTCTTATTTGACAGACTCACAGAGGGAGGCCCTAGAAGCGGGTGGTCCGGACAATATTTCTAATATTATGTGTAAATGTGAGTGCTGCTGGGGGCAGGTGCCCTGATTTACCATGCCTCAGCGCAGCTAAGTGGATCACGCTGGGGCCCAGACCAGGAACTTATGCAGGCGGGCATTCTGGAACTATTTGTAGACTCTGCCCTTCACTTTACCACTCACTTTAAGAGGCTGTTATAGATTTAGGGCCTCATTTATGAGGCCCCTTGCGCTGCCAGAATGTCACTTTTTGTGACGTTCCCTGGTGCAGAAGCCTGCATGATATTTATCAGACAGCACTAAGCCACTTTTTTTGGCTTATTGCTGCCTGATAAATATTGGTCCCTTCAACGCAGTTTTCTGCGTTAAAGGGGCATACAATGGGTGTTGCTGGGGGTGTTACCAGCAACATCCATGGCTTTTTGACACTGCCCCAGATTTCGGAGATATCGTAAATCTGCAGCAGCGCCAAAAACGTACACCTCCCCAGGGGAGGTGAAAGGGAGGCACAACGAGGAGAAATCTTGATTTCTCCTTGTTTTTCCTTTTTACATGTGTGCTGCATTCTGCAGCACACATAGAAAGAGGAAAAAGCCCCTTGTGATTATTTTTGTACAGGAAGGTTTTCCTTCCTGTACAAAAATAATCATCCCCGCAATACAGGCACCCTTGCACCATGGTGCAAAGGTGCCTTCATTGGCGCGTGGCAGCCCATAGTGCCCTGGCGCAGGGGAAAAGAACAGAAATGTGCCGTATCTGATAGATACGGCGCATTCCTGTCCTTTTCTTTTGCCTTTCGGCAGCACAGCAGGAAGGCCTGCTGCGCTGCCCTACAGCCAAACCTTATACATGAGGCCCTTCGTATTTTGTCAACTACTGTAATATCCCGTGTTAGGTGGGATTTTTCTGTTCTTTTTTTTTTATATATTTTTGTATGCTTATTTAGTCTTGTATTGCAACTAAGTGCAGATGTCTGGCTGTCCGTTGGCGCTAGGGCCTGGGAGTGGGAGTTGGGGAATGTTTTCAGTTAAAATGCTTAATCCTTGCCCAAACATGCACTCTGTCACCATGGTCAAATTTAACAACCCTTATTTAATGCAACATATATAGATATGCTCATGTTTGGTGGACACATTAACGCGGAGGTGGAACTTAGACTTACGCATTATTACTTTACCACACATATGGCCGCATGAGTCGATAATATTACACTCCTAACTTAGAATGGACGTGGGTTGGCGGGCTGTGCAAAACGCAATCGAGTGTATCAATACCTGAGGAGAAGAGGTGTCACCATTGTGCTTCTACAAGAAATGCACGTGAATACGCATATAATTACATCCATGTGCAAAAGGTGGAGGGCACAGTGGTAGGAACCACATATTCAAGCTATGCTAGATATGGGTGGCACCAGGGACCCCACTTGAAATAAAATCTACCTGCACTGATCCGAATGGAGGGTGTACGACCCTAGAGGGGATATTAAATGGACAACCAATAGCACTGATCTCATTATACGCCCCTAATTCAAGTCAAGCCCAGTTCTTACAAACGCTTACGCCAGCGTTACTGGAAAATCCTAACTTACCCACAATTTGGGGTGGGGACTTCAACTGCAGTCCCACCATGACACTAGACCACTCACGCCCACCAGCACAGGGTGCCCAAACTATTGCCCTCTCACATCACTTACAGACCCCGTTCTCTAATACACACTTATATGACGCTTGGTGGGAACTGCACCCTACACTCAGTGAATACTCCCATTACTCTAGTCTCCATGACCTCCATACTAGAATAGATCTGATATACTGTTCATCAGAAGCCCTGCCAATGACATCATATGCTGACTATCTCCCCCGCACACTTTCAGACCACAATCCTCTGCAAATATTTTGGATGTGCGGACCAATCCGATCCAGTATTCCAATGTGGCGCCTTCCCCTAGAGGTGCTCAAAGACGCAGCGCTGTGCAACTCACTCACACAAAATATCACAACATATTTTTCAGATACTGAAGGTACGGCCTATAACGCTGGTATAGAATGGGACGCCTTCAAAGTGGTCTTACGGGGACATATGATGAAAGCGGTATATGGGACATGGATGACACTTACAAAGGAATTAGAGGCTTTGGAGGAAGAAATACGGAATCAAGAATAACAATTACTCATGAACCCACAGTCAGCACCAACACTAGTTCAGGCCTGATTAGCCCACAAAGGGAGACTAGACAAGCTATGCGCCCTGGATTATAGAAGGTATCTGGCGAAAAAGCATGGAGAGGGCAACAAGACTGGTAGACTCTAGCTTGGTTACTAAAGACAGACATGACCCATACACCAATTACCACCATATATAACTCAGAGGGCTGCCTGGTCAACACACAAGCTGTGATAAACTCAGCCTTTCAAAAGTACTATAAAACTCTCTATAGTGCCTCCTCATCGCGAATGGGGACAGATATCCTGACATTTTTAGAGCACATTACATCCCCCCAAATCCCGCCCAATCACTATGAAACTCTAGAAGCCCCCATCACAGCAGATGAACTAACAGTGGCTATGTAGCAGTTAGCAAGAGGAAAAATCCCAGAGGCAGATGGCTGGCCTCTGGAATTTTACATCACTTGTAGCACACAAATAGTCCAGCGTCTGCATTGTGTATATATGGATGCTTACGAGAGGCACATTGCCATCCTCAATGCGTGAAGCTGTACTGGTAGTATTCCTCACACCCGGCAGAGACCCACAACAAATAGGATCATATCGCCCATTGTCATTATTGAATACAGATTACAAGATACTGGACAAGGTTTTGTCTAATAGATAGACGGAGGTCACACAACTGCTGGATGAAAATGGATTCATATCCAGCAGAAACACTTGCCTTAATTTCCTACGCCTTTTCCGATTACTAGAATGGGCGTGCACATCGGGAGAACTGATGTGGATACCCTGTTTAGATATAGAGAAGGCATTCAAAACTCTGGGTTGGAAATATCTAGACATGGTACTAGCAAAATATGGCATAGGCCTTAATTTCATGAAATGGATGCGATTGCTGTATAACGCACCACAGGCCAGGGTAAAACCTGGCCGCTTTTCCTCAGATTTGTTTAGCATCAAGTGAGGCACCAGACTGGGGTGCCCCCTCACCTCTATTATATTCGCTCTGACGAAGGAACCCCTGAGCTGCACCCTGTGAAAACGAGTAATGGACTGGGGCATCAAATCACATTACAAATGGCACTTAATATCATTATATGCGGACAACGCATTAATCTACATCTGAAACCACCACGCAGTGCTAGAAGATCTAATGGCACTGCTGGAATTTTTCGGGTGGGTCTCTAGCCTCAAAATAAGCTGGGAGAAATCCCTCCAGTCCCCGATGGTTCCTCAATCCCTGGAGCAACAGGCGACTTTACCTCCAGCACATCTCACCCAGACATACGATTCATTTAAATACCTGGGATGCAAATATATCACTTACAAGCGAACGTCATAACGTCATAGAAGGCAATTTGGGGAGGGCAATCATTGGGGCTCGCTCTTCCATGGCATTCTGGACGGAACTACCTCTGTCCCCAATGGGTCGAATAGCGATATCTAAAATGCTACTATTACCTTGATTTTTATATTTTTTGGAGACTATACCATTTCCATTGTCAAACAAATTTTTCCGTGAAATGAAGTCAATTCTAACTTTGTTAATCTGGGGCAAATCTAGAGCCTGCGTGGCCCTCACGAGGCTCTATGCTCCAATCACACAGGGGGGTTTGGGGGCTCCTAACTATGAGAAATATTATGCAGCTGGACAATTTCAATGGCCGACGAGGTTGTTAGCGAGTCATAATATCTCTGAGCTGGGCATTGGTCACCAAATAGCAACCAGATGACATTGCTGGAGTGGCTAGGCGGATCGAATAAGATGATCCCAAAGCACCCAGTAAATGTCTTAATGTCCAAAGCACTTAGCTGCTGGGCTCGATATGTACAGACCACACAATTACCCTGCCTTATGCCCCAGACCCCTATAGGGGTACTCCCCAACTCACAAAAGGACATACGACGTCCGGAAATGGCGGAATGGTATACCGCAGGTCTGGCGAACTGGGAGGATCTATTCATCGATTTCACACTCTGTGAATTTGAGACACTTGTAAATGATTATGGAATATCCCCTGGATCATTCCTATTATACACATCACTAACACAACGGTTATCCCAGAAGTGGGGCACTAGACAAGCTGAGCTGAAAACCTCTGACATACTTCATACACTCCTGATGCACAGCAAGGGTAGGCGAGCAAATACTATGCTATATAACTCACTCAAACCGGACACCATGACCCTTAAGGCCCCGCTCAGGGATTATTTGAATACCGCACTGCAGACCACATTAACCGATAAAGAATTGGCGCAGGGTTTATTGTACCCAAAAATAATATCAATCAATGCTCTAATCAAATTCACACACTTTAACTACTTACACCATACCTACTTAACCCCACACAGACTTGCGAGGACGTAGGAGAGCTCCCACCACATCTGTTCCCACTGCCAAGGCACCAGAGCCACGTTCCTACACATGGTGTGGGACTGCCCAAATATACAAACATATTGGAGCAAGTTGAAAACCACTCTCTCAGAAGCTACAGAGACATCATTGATAGCACAAGGGCTGCGTTCCCTTTTGGGGATCACCAAACGCACCTGCGAGAGGAAAAATATGAATACATTTATGGACTTGGCACTCAGACTGCCCAAACGTAGATTGCCCATGACGTGGAAATCGAGCCAACCACCATGTACAAGCACATGGCCCGCAAATCTTAAGACAGTGCTAATCGCAGAACACTCACAACTACAGGATACTGCGTATACACAAAATATAGGTGCTAACCCCCCAGAGTGGCAGAAATACATAACGAAATTCCGCCAATACGAACACAATGGCATTGCTCCACAGAACTGACTCCCTTTGGCAACATCCCGCCATAGACTTCCCTCTCAACCAATCCCAATCAGGACCATCACAGTTAGTTGCTTCAACACCTCGACCTTGTGCCTCTCCCCCATGCTCATGTACAAACACAACTAGTCAAAGGCCTTGCACTCCTTCCCGAGCATATTTATCCTAAGATCTATCCTCCCCTTCCCACACACATGCCATTGCGAGCACATCCGTCAGGTGATCCACCATGCAATACACCGCAACGTATTGAGCACCTTAGGGTAAATTATATAATAACTTAAATATAGGCAGTTGAACAGAAAAAAGTCCCTAAGCGGAAACAGACACGTCCTAGGGCAGATCTCCAGAGCCCACAAAGTACATACACATATAAGTATATACTGAAGTATATACAAGAGGTCATGATGAATATGTGACCTAAAAACGAAATTGGTAGTATGTCACTATCAGGACATGCCACCCACATCAGGACATGTCCCACCTTTCACATACACTACACCCTGCCAACAGGGGTACCTTGGGCCTACCTTAAGGGTGCCTTACGTGTAAGAAGAGGGAAGGTTAGGGCCTGGCAAGTGGGTGCACTAGCTAAATCGACAGGGCAGTACTAGACTGCACATAGGCTCTGCAATGGCAGGCCTGAGTAACTCTTTCAGGGCTACTCGTGTGGGTGGCACAATCATTGCTGCAGGCCCATTAGGAGCATTTGATTTACATGCCCTGGCACACTCAGTGCACTTTACTAGGGGCTTACCAGTAAATCAAATATGATAATGATGGAGACAGCAATCCATAAGAAGAATTTACAACAGGAGCACTTACACTTTAACACTGAACAGCAGTGAGAAAGTGCCCAGAGACGCTAAACCAGACTCAAACTGGGAGGTCAGAGACTAAAAAAAGACAGAGTAAACACACCAAAAGATGCCAAGTCTAACAGTCCTCATGTTCCACATTCTTCTCTTTAGACAACACCCCGCATGTCTCTTCTTTGCATATGAATTAAGAAGTCACAATTTATTCTGTGTTAAATGTCAAAGGAGTGACTTCTAAGCACTTTGAGTTAACTACTTTGTGGTGTCTCCGATAGTATAGAAGTCATCAGTTCCTCTTGGAGAAAATAATGACCATGCTTCAGTGTAGACATCTGCCACTATGAGTGACTTATGTTGTGTTAAATGGCATCCAAGTGGCTTCTAAGCACTATCGGTTTTCAACGAGGAGGGCAGGGAACTCTAAAAAAACCTCACTACAACACAAAAATGTTCTCCCAAAGTGTTACACTTGCACACATGATAAGTCACGTTTTACTATAATATTTGATGCTATGAATGTTGTTAAAAACGCTGTAACTGGTTGCCTATTTACGTGTCTCTAAATGATATACAGGCCTCTTTGTATAACAAGCATTGGCATAGCCAATAGGTCTCGCTTTTGGGACCTTATAAGTATTTAGTTATGCAGCACAATATCCTTGGTGCAACAACATCAACTGTTGCATGGCTAAACACTTATAAGGTCCAAAAAGCGAGACCTATTGGCTATGCCAATGCTTGTTTCTTATGTAATTTACTTTTCTCTATTATAAACTGCTCTGACACCTTTCTTGTAGTCTCAATATGCACCCATTGCGTAGTAGGTTCTGCTGTGGAGGGAACTACTTTATGTGTGGATGTGATTCCTACGAAAGAGCAGAATGGCATTTTTCATGGGAAGTTAGGCAATTGCTAAAGAGGGCTGCTCAATTGCCCCATGCTGTAGAGGGCGGAAGCAAAATGTGAATGACACAACAACAGCACAATGGATAAAAATGGCTTATTGGAACCCTGTTTATGTGAGTGTGTTATATATGTAATTTTAATAAAATTAAAAGGTGTTTGTTAACGCCAGACCTAAAAAAAAAAAAAAAAAAAAGTAGACTGGATGAGCTATCTCACTCAGCCAGAGATTTCTTCCGACAACATAATTAGCCCAACATCTTGAATTTCGACAAATAGATCAGATTGCCGATATCAAGGCAGCCGCAGTCTTCCATCAACTAAGGCAACACCCTAAACAGGGAGTAAGCTTGGACCTGTCTGAAATCCTAGACAACGGAACTCCCCGGATATTGCTCCACCCCAGAAACTACAACAACCCAGACATCATAACACACTGTCAATGACTGCTTCAACAAGCATTGGGAAAGCCTTTTTTCACCTATTGGCAAAAATTAACTTAAAAAAGCACGATTTTGTTAGGCATGGGTGCACTATGGTGGCTGATGAGAGAGCACATGCGTGTGCATACGTAATCATGTGGCTTCCACTTTCTTTCTTTTTTATTTTTACTACTCCAAATGGTGGAAACCAATCTTGGAATGGTAAATAGCACAAGCATTGGAAAAGCCAACAGGGCTCATCTTTGAGACCTATTGGCTCTTCAAATATCATTTGTTCATGCCATACAGCATCGTCAAAAATGCTGACCGAGTACAGCATAGACAAAAAAAAGAGGAAAAAAAGGCGCAATTACACAGCAGCGACATTTTGTGTGTACGCACATGTGTCATGACAAGGGTGTTATCGTTTTGAATTTACCGATCTGAGATGGATCGTTAAATTGACAAAAGAATTAAAGTGAAGTAGCTTGAAAATGCTTTGTTTATTATGTGGGAAGGATGGAAGCACTTTCAAGGGGTGGTCGAAGCCCTACTGCCCCTCACACTGGCACCGTGTCAACAATGCATAGCTCTGGGTCACACAACGGCTTGATTGCAGGCACCTGAGAGCGTCATGTATGCTGCAGAAAGATGCCCCTTTCTTGCCAGCTGGCTGCACGTTGCATGGGCCTGCCAGGTGGCAGAATCTCTGCTGGCATCGGTGGAAGGCTGCTGTCATACTGGAAGCCACAGACAGAGGCCTCTGGGTTAGGCCGGGGTGGGCGAGGGGACACGGCAGAGCCTGCAGCACTCGGGTAGGGAAAGTGGAAACACAAGAGCCAGCGCGAGGTGGAAAGAGGGCCAGAGAAGGAGTGAATCGGGCCTCTTGGGAGGGGAGGGAAAGAGATTACAATGGGGGGGGGGCGAGAATGTCTTTCACAGAGAACGAGGGAGATAAAATTAGGAACGACAACTACAGAGACCATCATCATATTAATGTGAGGAAAATGAAGGCAATGGCCAAGGAAAATGGGGAAGGGTGTAAAAGGGAAGGGAAGAGAGAATGAGCGAGAAAGGAAGACAAAGTGAACAAAAGAGCAAAGCAAAGAAGAATGAAAGGAGGGAAAAAACAGAAAGTAGGGAGAACCACAGAGGCACCGAACGAGATAAAGTGACAAAAGCTGGTAATTCAGAAAACAACCATTGGCTGCGCGGCCGTAAATGTAACAGCCGCGCGGCCGTGAAAGCGAAAGTGATCGGACGCGCTCTGTGGTAATCACGCAAGTGGTGCGCGCGCAGCAGTGATCGCGCTGGAAGGGACGCAGATGCCAGCTGCGTGCGTGAACGCAAGTGCTAGGCCGGATGTGGCAGCACTTTGAAAACCTGTATACTAAATGTCTCTCCGTGCAGCGCATGCGCTGGCTGTGGCGAGACCTAAAAACATGAGTTCAAAAAGCAAATGAATAATAAAAAGAACATTCCAAATCTTTCTAGTTCTCTTCAAGAATGGAGAGTTTGTTGGGGTGATTTAGGCAGCTGTAAAATGGATTTCCGTATTGCCTTCGGAGGGGATGTGGGTATTTCAAATTGGACCACCCTGCCTTTATAGCTAAAGTGTGCCCTTGGCAAGAATCTGCTGGACACAGACACCAGGAAGAGAGCTAAACGGAGGACAAAGCTCCTTTATCTCACACGGACTACTCCGGAGCATGTAAGCGGCACCCTCAGCCTCAGCTGCCAAATGGACTCTTACCACAGAAAAAGCACTAGGTTAACAGAGACAACTGGGGAGTTTGTCCAGACGGGGCAGTTTTTACTGCAGGCCTTTTGGAGTGCTTCCTCGCCAAACAGGGCCGTCACCTACTGATGAGTACAGGCCCCAGCTAGGCCCGCAGGACACAAGGGTTCGCTCTCCTGCAATGGAATCTATAAGGAAGTTGGCACGGAAACTGCAAAGTACAAAGACAAGGTTTATTAACCCTTAAGGGTGGTCCTACAATCCATACAATACCCTTCAGTATTGCATAGAGTAGCACACAGAACTTGCATACACGGTCCCCTTTTATACACAACAGAGGGGCTCATAAGTGGGAGGGCACGACATGAGACGAGGAATGTTACCTTTTATGGACATTTGCAATACAAGATCGATATGTGGGCGGAGCTGACATACTCCTTAAGCCCGCGAAAACATGGTCAAGCAAGGACTAACTGATAACAGATGTGGTCAAGTCTGGGCATGCGCCAGACGGACAAAGGAACTATTTATAGACTGTTACTAGGCAGATTACAAGAGCAACTAACACAAAGATAAGACTCTCCTCGTGTTGAGCACGTGGAGACATGACAGTACAAAATGGAGTCCAGACTTCAGTCAACATAACAAAAGGAACATGTGTAAGGGAGGAGAATTCATGTCTTTAGTAAATGCTTAATCACATCGAAGTTGCAATTTACAACAGACGACCCTTTCAGCATTTACTGAAGACATCCGGCTTGTTAGAATAATCATCATATATATCAATTATCATCATCTCTTCTACTTCCTTAACTAAATGTTTCTGATAAGTGACATTAGTAATAGCTTTCTTATCGGGGATACAAAATGATACACATACGGAACAGAGCAAAGGACCACATTGAATACAGATACAGCAAGAAAACAGAACTGCTATAATTATGCAGAGGCCAGTCAAAACCTTCCAACCCCAAGCAGTGATCAATGCCCAAAACCATCCAGAAAAGGACCAAGTGCCATTTTCTGTATGGATTTCAGCTGCAATTTTATGCAACCTGTTAATTGCATTGTAGACTGAAGGTGTGTGGTCAGGAATAAACACACAGCAACTACTTCCGATAATTTTACAAGCTCCACCTCGATCAGCTAACATAACATCTAACACCATACGATTCTGCAATGCAACAATTCTGGTAATCTGTAATTCTTCCGTAAGATTCCCAAGAGCAGCAGCGGTTTGGTTTGTCACAGCCTCTACCACTCGTGTTAATCTTCGAATTTTCCTACTATTTAGGGCAGCTCCAACGAAGAAAAACAATCCTAGATTGAAGTCGATATACTGCTGTAAACTGGTGTCAGTTTGATCCACATCATCAATTGATAAAGTACGTTTATACCTATTTACAGTCACATTATTCAACAACTTCAAATCCTTATGATAGGATGCAGGTGCCAGAAATACAGGAGGTAACAAAAATGATACATAACATACTCCAGACCAACCGGCTGGCAAACGATAATAACCCTTAGTTCCACACACGAAGTACGTATTATGGGATGCTAAAAAAGTACTGTTATTCAATCCATCGATGTTTAATATGGTAATACAATCGCTAACACCGACGGGAATATAACCCACACTTTGGACACACAGGTCCGCTTGAGCTTGTGCCACTTGAATCACAAATTTATCTCTTCCCACAGTGTCTCTGGTGTTCGTAAACACATATGGAATCGATTCATTGTCTGGTCGATACTCTTCCCATTCCCAAATTGTCCCATTCGCTTGCGGATATCCATCTTTATCCTGATGACATTCTTTATTGAGTCTGAAGAGTAATCGTCCCACTGTGGGTTTCCGAGTGACAAAAAGCAAAGTGTA
Source organism: Triturus cristatus (assembly GCF_964204655.1). Taxonomy (NCBI): domain Eukaryota; kingdom Metazoa; phylum Chordata; class Amphibia; order Caudata; family Salamandridae; genus Triturus; species Triturus cristatus. The sequence goes on from NC_140586.1 coordinate 545,063,863, forward strand.
CCATGCTCTACAAGAGCCATTATGAGAGAAAGGAAGAGGTATAAATGGCGTTCCTCCCTTCTTCTGATGAGCTGGCATCATACCACATATCCAACAGTTCGTAGCATTGGTGGCAACATGGGTATGATGTAACATCTGAATGAAAGTGTTATTCAAATAAGACTGACGATGCTTCAATTCTTGGTATGGAAGGGTATAGAAATAGTGCTCCGCAGGCACTGGAGTGGTCAACACAAGCAACTCTCGGGCAGGAGTCACGTTCTCCACAAACCATGTGGTTATCCCAACAATAGTTACTGTGAGCATAAAACCTGTTGCGCAGAGGATCTTCTTCTTCTCCATGTCAAAAAATAAAAAAAATCAATATCTTCCTGAAACTAAAGGTTTGTCAGAACTCTTCCCCTTGGGCAGCGGTCGATTTCTTCACCAACGGGCCAAGACGGGTGTCACTACACTAATGCAGGGCTGATCCCCCCCCCTTGCCTCACTGGCTCTCCGTTTCACTAACCCAAAGGCCGTTCTGACAACATGTCCCGATACTGAAGGATTCACTTTCTTGGCCTCAGATGATATCGCCTTCCTCCAGGAGTCGCGTGGTCCGGAAAGAGCTCCTCAGCGTCGTTCGATTCTACAGCACGGCCTTTCTCTGTGGTCAGAATCTCTTGTTGATCGGTCAGTACAGCGGGCTCCACCAATCCGGGCGGTACTTTGCGGCAGTGCAGGGAATGAATCCAATTCTTTCTGTTGGAAACTCGCACAGCCGTCCTTGTTGCCAGCAAGACTTGCTCAGGGCCCACCCATCTCGGCTCCAGGCTGTTCGTCCTATCGAAGATTTTCAACATGACATAGTCTCCAGGCCGGAGACTATGTCCTTCGCCGGTGGACCGATCAGGGAGCGCCTCCCGGACCTGTTGATGAATGGAAACCAAGTTATCCGTTAACTGTGCCAAATAATCATTCATCATTACGCAAGGTACATCATACACAGTCTTAGGTTTTGGCGGACCCCAAACATTCATTGGACGTCCAAAGACAATCTCATATGGTGTAAGACCGATTCGAGAGTGCGGTACCGACCTAATTGACAACAATGCCAGCGGTAAAGCGTCTGGCCAAGTCAAAGACGTTGAAGCTTGAATTTTAGCGATCTTGAGCTTCAGTGTACCATTATACTTCTCGACTAGTCCTGCAGATTGAGGGTGGAATACTGCATGGAACTTCTGGGTGATGCCTAGACCCTTCAGAACATACTTTATAACGTCCGCTATAAAGTGGGGCCCGTTATCACTCCACAGGAGTCTACAAACGCCATATCGAGGGAAGAACTCCTTCAACAGCATCTTAGCGGTAGTCATTGCAGTATTGTCCTTCGTGGGGTATGCCTCAACCCATTTGCTAAAGGCACACACCACTACTAGAACATACTTCAAATTATTACAACGCTCCAGCTGGATGTAATCCATCTGTAACACCTCAAAGGGTGCAGTAGGCATTACGAATCCTCCTGCTGGGGTCCGAGTCCCCTTTCCTGGGTTGTACCGCAAGCAGATCATACAGGTCTGCACCACTCTCTTTGCCGTGCTAGCAATCTCTGGATGCTCCCAAACTTGGGTAAGCAATTTTACAATTGCGGAAGCTCCAACATGTGCTAGCCCATGTGCCATCTGAACCATAGGTTGTACAAAAGCTGTGGGTAATTTCCATCGATCCATCTGCTTATTTCTCCAGCAACCCTCATCATCCAATTCTCCCTCACTGGACCATTGCTCCCGTTCTTTATCAGAAGCGGTCCTCTGTATTTCTCGCACTTCTTCCTTCGCATCATGCCATCTTTCTACTTGCGACTTTACTACATACATGGCAGTAGCACCGGGCTGCATCGCAGTCCCCCGCGCCACTCGGTCTGCTAACGCATTCCCTTCTCCAACTTTATCGACTACTTTCCTATGGGCGCTACATTTAATGATAGCAATTTTCTTCGGATATGTCAATGCAGTTAAAAGATTATGAACTAACTCCCCATGCATTATTTGTACTCCATGCGACGTTAAGAACCCTCTTTCCTTCCAGAGCAGGCCGAAATCGTGCGCTACTCCGAAGGCATAGCGGCTATCTGTATAAACATTCACACACAATCCTGTACTGAGCTCACATGCTCGTGTTAATGCTATCAGTTCCGCTGCTTGAGCTGATTTCTGTGGTATGCGTGCTGTCTCCACTATTGTTTGCAATGTGGTAATCGCATACGCTGCTGAAGTCGTACCATCTGGTAGCTTCAGGCATGACCCATCCACCCACAGTTCTCCATCTACATCTGAAAAGGGCGTATCCTGGAGATCAATACGACCCTTTGTTTGTTCCTCGGTCATGAGGATACAATCATGTGCTTCTCGTGCCTCAGACCGAGTCTCGGGGTATGGCAACAATGTGGCAGGATTTAACGTCACGCACCTCTTCAACGTGATATGAGGAGCCAAAAGCGTCAGCTCATATCCCGTTAAACGGGCACTGGTCAAATGCTGCGTCTTTGTCTGATTAAGCAGGGCATCAACAGCATGGGGGACTAATACCAACAGCTTATGAGATAACACAATTCCCTCGCTCTGGCGTATTGACACAGCTGTCGCCGCAACCGAGCGAAAACAACCAGGCAATGCTCGGGCAACAGGATCAAGTACAGCCGAAAAATATGCACAAGGGCGCTGCTTATCGCCGTGCATCTGCACTAAAACTGATAATGCACATCCATCTTTCTCATGCACATACAACGAAAAAGGCTTGGTATAATCAGGTGTCCCTAATACTGGTGCTGAACAGAGGGCCTGTCGCAGTTTCTGAAAGGCAGTGTCACACTCATTCGTCCAGGGGAGCGGGATAGGTGTATCTTTTGTCAAAAGGGCTAACAATGGCTTGGCTATATACGAAAACCCTAATATCCACTGCCTACAAAACGAAACAAGACCCAAAAATGCGCGCACGTCCTTCTGCGTGGACGGCGTCGGTGTATCCAGAATCACTTGAACACGGTCTGGTGTGAGTGCACGTCCCTCCTTAGACAAAAGGTGACCTAGATAAGTCACCTTTGGTCTACAAAATTGCAACTTTTTCCGAGAGACCTTGTGATTGTGGGATGCCAAAAAGGAAAGCAAAGACAACGTACTCGTTTCACACAACTCCGGGGTGTCAGCCGCCAGCAAGATGTCATCGACATATTGAATGAGGGCGACACCCTCGGGCAGAACAAAGGAGTCCAATTGTCTTTTCAAGGCTTGACTGTAGATGCTAGGGCTTTCCGTATAGCCCTGGGGAATTCTACAAAATCGGTAAGACCTATTATTGAGAGTGAAACCAAAAAGGTATCGACTATCGGGATGAATGGGAATTGAAAAGAAGGCATTTTTCAAATCAATAACAGAAAACGTGGTCGCCGTAGGTGGGACCAAAGTAAGCAACGTCGTGATATCCGAAACCACTGGGTACTGGGGTATCACGATCTTGTTTACTTCTCTCAAATCAATGATAAACCAGTAGACTTTAGCATCCGTATCCTTTTTCAGAATGGGTAGAATCGGGCTATTACAAACATTATAGGGAACTTCTTCCACCACTCCCACCTTAATCAAATCCTGCACAATCTGTATAAGAGCCTCTTCCCCCTCCTGCGAAATACGATACTGTGGAAGGCGTGGTAACACCGCCCCCTCCTGGACACTAATGTAAACAGGCGGAATCACCATCTGTCCCACATCAGTATCCGAAGTGGCCCACAGAGCACGGGGGAGGGCAGCTAACACAGCATCTTCTGTAGCCACACACATCCGTTCAGACAGGGGGTAATTGTCATTCAATATCACCCGCACTCCAGCAGGGGAACACCGGATCGTAGCTCTGAAGTGCTTCAGCATATCAAGGCCCATAATATTATCCGGCGTGCTCGGAGCTAACAAAAACGGACAGGGTGCAGAAAAGGAATTAACCCGAAATGCAAGGGGCTGCGAAAGAGGGCTTCGGGAGAGTGTTCCATCAAACCCTACCGATGTAACCATTAAGCCAGATGGGGGAGCCCTCGGAACCAATTGTTTAGACAGCGCACTACGAGTCGCTCCTGTGTCCACTAGAAACTGATCAGTGGAGCCCAAAACCTCAGCTGATACGTAAGGACCCCTCTGATCAACTGGCACCTCAACTGATTCTAACCCCCATCCAACGCATTCCTATGCATGCTGAGAATCATGATACCCAGACCGGTCAATTCCCGACACTTGATACTGATTTTGTCGATCAAAAACATTAGACCTATCTCGTTGCTGCCCAGCAAGGTCAAAACGAGCGTGATCAGTAGAATTCCCTCTAAAATTCGAGAAACCCCCTCTACCTCTGGGGCCACTCTGAGTGTGTCCCTGACCGTGCCCCTGCCGTGAAGCATGCAACGCTGGGCATTCTCTGGCCCAGTGCCCCGATTGCTTACAATACGCACATTGATTCCTATTCAGATCAGATCGGCCCGAGGGAGGACCATAAAATCCTCCCCTACCTCTATTTACACCCCGTCGGGGCGGACCATATACTTGTGCTAACATCACCTTCATTTTTAAATCCTTCGATTTCTTTTCCTCCTGCCCCTTCGCTTCTAGCTCCTGGCGCTCATAGTACTGAGCTATAGTCAGAAGGGCTGTCGGGGTCGTAGTGGACCAAGAACTTTCACTCGCTTTGAGGCGAGCTGCAATTGCCGGTAATAAATTCGCCACATATTTGTCAGCAAAAAGGTGCCGACCCGTATCATCCGTAAGAGACTGACCACTAAAATCATGGAACGTCTCCTCAAAGCGCGTAAAGAAATCTGCAACTGATTCATCGGCTTTCTGCTTACACGAGGCTAGCATATTCCAGTCAATCTTTTTAGGGGGAATGATGGTCTTCAACTTAGTCAAAATAGCAGCGGGGAGATCTAAAATAATCTGAGGTGGTTTCTGCGCGGGCTTTCTCTCCCTATCCTCATCCTCAAGTTCAGACCATCGAGCCTTAAAAGTGGCAACATCATCTACCTTCCGCACGGATCGCCACATATCTGGTGGTAGAATAAGCCCAAAGAACAAATCTATATCCGCTAAGGTCATAATACAAGAATTCAAGGCCCCCTCGACTTCTTCGTAAAAGGCCGCTGGATTCTTGCGGGGATCAGGCAACGCATTCTTTAATGCCATGACGTCAGCCCTGTGCCAGGGAGTATAAACCCAACTATACACAAAATATCCCTTAGCATCGGCGGAGGTAATATCCGAGCTAGTCCCCGCTCCTTTAGGAGGAACATACAAAGGCGCCGCCTCGCGCATTGGTTTAGCATGCACTGGATCGCTCTTATCTGATTGAGAGATGGATGAATGGCCGCCTCCAGTACGCGAATCCGACCGCCTTTCCTCCTCAAGATGTTGGCGCGCTTTCTCTTTAAGGTCTGCTGCCGCATCCCGCAACGCAAACAGTCGCCGAACTGCTTCAGGCGCCTTAGAGGGAGAGAAAACACCATTACGCAATGCTTTAGCATCCAATACCACATCGTCAGGTTCAAAAACGCTGGAATATTTCCGAAAGGCACCAATCACTTCATCAGAAAAGTGTCCTAAAAAATACAACCTTTCTCTATCCTGCCACGACTCCCAAGAAGCCAACAGTTCATCAAGGGATAACTTGCCCTTACATGCACGATAAGAAACCTGCCGAAGCTCACCCATTCGCTCAGCCGATAACATGGACCGCGTGTCTACCTTACTCGAACCCGATCCAGAATCTTGTGGCCTCGGGGCAGACGCGCCGACATAAGGAGGCGGAGAACGATCTAATAAATAAAAATCATCGTCATGATTATTAAGGACAGGATAGAGTGGCTGACGAACAGCATATTGACCCGAGACTTGTAACCTATGTTCTTTCTCTTGTTTCTCCGTCTGTTCTCTTTCCTCCCGACGCTTTGCTTCCTGCGCTCTCACACGATCATTCTTTCGTTGCTCTTTATCAAACAGCGCTTTCTCGCGTTTCTCTCGCTCACGTACTTCCTTCACCCATAGTCGCACACATTCAAACATGTCTTGCCGCGCACGCCGTTTACACATACACTGTTCCACATACTCAATCTTACGTATATCAAACGACCCATACAACGGCCACCGTAACTCAGGATCCTTCTTGGTATATTTCCTCCATACTGTGCTGTACATTATGGAGGAAAGACCATGCTTCACATACATATCCCTATTAGGAGTCCCCTCTGGGGGAGCTGGAGCAGATTCCTCGAGGTTTAACCGGTTTCCAAAACAGCAGCACCACTTACGGAGTGCGCTAAAAGCAGGCATGCTCAAAAATAATGCAGAATATGCAGTATTATCAAAAAAATGGCACTTAAACGTTGTGCTGGTCAAAGTTACACAGTTCCGGAGAAATATCTCCACATTACCTGCCTATATGTGTTGCAACGCATATATTCTCACAATAATCAATACAAGATATGACCGGTCATCGCAAATCAAACTCAAATAGCCAACCCAGGCTTCAAAAACTCGGAGCAAGTACCGTACAACGGTTCTTACCAATCAGGAGTCCAGATTCCAACTGCCAAGCTCCGAAATTCGCCCAAACGGCTGTCACGGCAGAACCGACAGAAGAGGTCTCAGTCGAGGACCGGCGCCACCCAGATGGTCAGCTCGGAAGGGAAGGAAGAAAAACCTCGGGATGCCAGGACTAAAGTGCCTCTGGCAGTGATCACATCCCCGGCCAAATTCCTCACCTTCGTCGCGACCAATCCTTCGAGCATCCGAGTCGCCGATGAGCCCCACGTGACGGGCGCCAATTGATGAGTACAGGCCCCAGCTAGGCCCGCAGGACACAAGGGTTCGCTCTCCTGCAATGGAATCTATAAGGAAGTTGGCACGGAAACTGCAAAGTACAAAGACAAGGTTTATTAACCCTTAAGGGTGGTCCTACAATCCATACAATACCCTTCAGTATTGCATAGAGTAGCACACAGAACTTGCATACACGGTCCCCTTTTATACACAACAGAGGGGCTCATAAGTGGGAGGGCACGACATGAGACGAGGAATGTTACCTTTTATGGACATTTGCAATACAAGATCGATATGTGGGCGGAGCTGACATACTCCTTAAGCCCGCGAAAACATGGTCAAGCAAGGACTAACTGATAACAGATGTGGTCAAGTCTGGGCATGCGCCAGACGGACAAAGGAACTATTTATAGACTGTTACTAGGCAGATTACAAGAGCAACTAACACAAAGATAAGACTCTCCTCGTGTTGAGCACGTGGAGACATGACAGTACAAAATGGAGTCCAGACTTCAGTCAACATAACAAAAGGAACATGTGTAAGGGAGGAGAATTCATGTCTTTAGTAAATGCTTAATCACATCGAAGTTGCAATTTACAACACTACAAAAAGAGTATTTAAAATCACCGAATAAAGTCTGAGCATTCAAGTCGACGAAGATCCCACTGTAGGCCTTGAAATGGAATTTAAAATGTGGCGTTCGAAATTAGAAACATGACCTCCTCACACGATTGGGACCATTTATTTGGATTGCAGTGTTTTGAAAATAAGGGTGGAATACATTTGGTAACCTGGTGATACACTTATGAAATTTTCAAAGTCTGGTATCCTGCGCTGCAATTAGTACCTGGATATACGTCTATGTGGGCAGGCCTGCTAAAGATAGGTACGCTTTTATTGATAACTGTTTTTTAAATATTTTGCCCTGGCATTGGTCCACTAAAGTCAAGTTAAAAAAAACTGCTAAAGTGCATAGAAGATACAATGTTGATGTTTTTAGCGTGTCAGTGGAACGTTTTTCTCCTTATGAACATGGGCCAGTTCAAGGCTATTTTGTATTTTTGTCTCTGGTGTAAGCTGGGTTCCCTCCATCTCTAAGTTTAGGACTAACATCTAATATTGACTTTTGCTCACTGGAATCTGTAAGTGCGTTTCTTTGGAGTAGGGCTACTCATTGGGAGGGGATACAACTCAGAGTAAGTAAACCAAGCATTGGCATAGCCAATAGGTCTCGCTTTTGGGACCTTACAAGTATTTAGTTATGCAGCACAATATCCTTGGTGCAACAACAACTGTTGCATGGATAAACACTTATAAGGTCCCAAAGCCGAGACCTATTGGCTATGCCAATGCTTGTTTTCCTTTGCCAGATGACTTCATCTTTCTAAAGGTGTTTGACGGATTAAGCGATAAGCCGCTGCCACGTCATTTATCAGAGCTGGAGTGCACACGCACCATGGGGGGCAGCATCTGACTGAGAAGGTGGGAACGGGTTTTCGCCAGAGACCATTTACGTGTTGTATGACGGCAGAAACACTAGGTGTATATGGCCCAACATGAGAATATTGCAACAGCTATGCCCTCTAGACCAATGTAACTGTCAGATCGCATTTACACGTACATCATGACAGGTGGCTCGCACACATATACAGCTGAGTAGCTCTCACAGATACATTGGGGTTTTCTGGTCACGCTCAGACACACAAGATCACACACATTAAGACAGATGGCTTACACACATCCACTTGGCACAGTTAGGTCACACATCCTGGGGCTGCTGCATCAAACACGTTCATTGAGCAGCCTGGTCAAAAACAAGAGGGCCAGCAGGGTGGCAAACTCGCATTTGCACAGCTATGGTCAATGCATTGTAAGAACACAAACTCTGTGATAGGGGGTGCAGGTTAACACAGAATCACATAAAATGCACACACAACGTCTACAGAGTGAAAGGCATGCCGTCAGACAATTACAAATGTGCACAGAAGGTACCAGGGCAAAAGATCCCACGCGCACACACTTTTTGTACGTGTACACCCTGCAAGTTGAGCTCTAAAGGACACGCTGTGTGCAAGCGGAGCTCTGGAGCTCACAATATTTAAGACATTCTCTTGGCTCGATTGGGAGCTGAGCTTGCACGATCTACGCAGACGGAGCTTTTTCTTACCTGGCTTCTGCTAAAAAAACACCTCTTTGCCCCTAAGTTACGGGCAACTTTTCCAGCCTGACCTGCCATGGAAGTCGCCATCTTCAACCGGAACTGAGCTATGCCAAATGTCAGAACAGACAGCTCGAGCAACGAGAATGTGGCATGCGAGACGTGCCTGGGGACTGGAGGCGGAGCGCTTGAGGGCTGGACTGAGTGCTGCTTCGAGGATCGATTCACTCGCTGTTGTTGAGGTCCTAGGCAAGAATTTCCTATTGCAGAAGCAGCGTGAGCAAGGTTGAGGGCATTTTGATTTGAATAAAGGGCTACAATTAATAAAGTTCATTAAACGGGCTATGTAGGACGGAGCTGCGCTGAAAAAAAAAAATTGCCTCAGGAGAACATCAAAGCGGCCGTGCGCCAACAGGAGTGAAAGTGATCGCAATCGCGATCAAACATCAAAGTGATTGCTATCAAGCGCGGCGCCCGCGCCCGCGCATATGCACTGTAGCTCTAAGCTGGCCAAGGTAGCACTTTTTTGAGCCCTCTCAATAAGTCTCGCCAGACCAGCGAATGCGCTGGGTCAGGCGAGACCTAAAAACAGTACCTTACTGGTTTGTGTAACCACATATTGCCCTCACACGAAAACGTTTAAGAAAATCATATGCAAAAACTAGCACTTGATTTTTTGCTAGTCTTTGATTTGTCCTCCCCATATTTGCCATGAAGAAATGTCCAAGTGTGAGATCACAAATCGTGAGAGAAAGCTTGATCCAACCAAAGAAGCGTAGTGATCTTCTAACAGCCTGGAATATGAAGCCTATACAGGGCCACCACAAATGTGGACAATGCATTGTCTGCAACCAGACATTGAAGGACGAACCTTCACTGATGGAAAAATAAACTGGATCCACAATGAATTCTCGAATTGCAAAACCAAAAATGTAGTGTACGCTGTGATTTATCCATGTAAAAAGATCTACATTGGAAAAACTAATCAAGAAGTCAGGTACCGCATTGTTCAACACAAGTCCAGAATTAAAACGAATACTGCCACAGCACCCATGGTCAATCATTTCCATCAAATGGGCCACTCAGAAAAAGACTTATTTGGGACAGTGCTAAGCGTGATCCACACAGACCCCAGAGGAGGAGACTTGGACAGCACACTTGTGTGAAAAGAGGCATACTTGATTTCGAAATTTAACATTGCCTTTAGAGGGCTTAATGAAATGTCTGAGATGAACAAACTACAATAGAGGCTCACGTCCTAATGTTCAAATTCACACTGCAACTCCTATAAGTCTTGAGTCTATAAGCTATAATCGTGATTGACACACTACAGCTCCCAGAATTCCTTAGAATAGCCTCTGGTGCTTGATTGAGCATGCCCAGTGCATGAGTCAGGGGTACACGTGGGTAGTCAGCGTCCACCCACTATTTTTACAGGGTGGACACTGTCAACCCTGCCAAGAAGTTGGACCCCACTAAAAAATGTGCTGAATTTGTCCCGGTGTTATTTGCAAACACCGGGACACATTCAGCAGAACCTGCACGTTGTTGTCTGCTTTCGATCACAACAAGGTGCAGGCGGGAAGGGGGGCTTTCTTAGTTCAGACTCCTGCCGGGCCAATAACAAAGGTCCAATTTGAGGAGTCATCAGGCCTCCTTTTGTTCAAGTCTCCAGGCTGGGAGCAGTTAGGAGCCCCACACTTAGAAGTAAATGCAGCAAGAGGAAACAAAGGCTCACACCTTGTTAGCACTTTACACATACTTAAGAGAAGCAGCTTTTCACTCTGTTAACCTGTTTACAAGATATGCATTCACTGTAAGAATGTCAGATGCATTGGTCTTTCCCTGTATTTACACAAAATAAATGGAATTTATACAGTGCTACTACCCCTGAGAAGGCGTTGAAATAATTTAAGAACCACTATTTTTTCTTGTAAAGCACTATGGGTAGAGGAAGTTGCAATGACAAAAGGCAACACTTTTATGCATAGCTTTCAAAAGTGTGAATCTTCTGCCTCAATCAGGAGGGTTTGCGTGTATACTCAAAAGGTGCTCCAATGTACTCATGATAGACCCTCTAAACATATACGTAAGGGCTCAAGATCCGATGTCACTTCTTATGATGCCACTTCCTGTGATGTCACACACCGTGATGTCACGCGCCTTGATGCCACTTGCATTCTGATTAACTAGGTTAGCCCCCCACTTATTGTGCCGTGAGCATGCCTTAATTTTCAAAGTTATTGAAGCAAGCCGCCATGTGTTGACGTCCTGATTCGAATGAGCCCTAGCAGTGATACACGGATTTAGTATCAGAAACGTAAGTGCTTTAATAGTCCTCAGCTAAGCCATATGTACGTTTCTTTCACATTAATGTAAAAAATATAGCTACACTAAGGTCAAATCCGCTCATACATATGAAGCAAGCTGGTCGAATTAGACTCCAAGAAACGTAGCAACATGTTAATCAATGCCTTGAAGTTTTCCTCGTTATGCGCATATACAACTGACGATATGTGACGGACTTTCCATTCAAGACTCCAGCTCTAGTGTATTTGCTTTTCCTTCACACAGCGCGTGTGAAACAATGTATCCGTTTAATGAGACGATACAAAGTACTAAAAAGTTCCTGTCTAACAAATGCATGCCGAACACGAAGCAAATCTTTTGCCTGCAGCACATTTCAAGATTTCAACTTAGCTTTTTCATAAGAGAAAAGACGTCGAAACAAAGCTCCTCTCATTTTATTGTCAAAGACTCAAGCAAGTCACGAATTAGAAGTGCTTAGACGCTGCCGGTTATAATTCATCTCTATTTAAGAAAGGCAAAACTCGATCTGGCTCAAATACTCTATGGCAGAACGCATCTGTAATTAAATGTTTTAACATCTTCGTGCCAAGTGCGAGCAAAGCATGAGTAACAGGGGCGGCTGGGGACATTTGAAAGTGGTAGGGCGTAAAAGTTCGGGAACAGTGACCTGTAGCGAGCAAGCTCGACTGTCATAATGAGGGTCTGAGGGGATTATCCCCCTGCAAAAAAATGAAAAAAGCTTGGCCAAATTGTGCATTTTAAAGCATATTTGAGCAAGCAAGAAGGTTAATAAGACAATTGTGAAAGTTTAGTTCTGACATCAGTAGAGATTTCATTTGATGACGTACATAGCTGCTTATTCAGTATAGCCCGGGCCTACTTTTGATCACAATACAATCCAGTAGTGACCGGTTATTGAAAAGTGTGTGTGGAAGCATTGGGAATGCTTTATTGTGCGGTGCACACTGTCTGTTATGTTTTGTGGGACGGTGGGTCTTCGTATAAGGCTGTTGTGTGACCCAATTCTAGCGCCTTGAAACCAGTGGAGCGCTATGAAAATCATGCTTTAACTGATAGTGTTCTCAGCCCGGTTTAATCACCTCAGTAGCAAATCATAGGGGCCCATGGTATTCTATAAACACCGAGTGGAGAGAGTGCCTTTCAGTCACACTGCAGAGCTCCGTCGGCACCCATTGGCCTAGCCTCTTCAACACATTTCATTGCGGACAGGGCCGGCTTTAGCACTAGTGGCGCCCTGTGCGACAATTTTGGTTGGCGCCCCCCCAAATGACCACCTCAGCTATGGAATCCCTCACTACCACCATTTGACAGTGCCACTCAAGTCTCCATAACCACTGTCTCTTAGATTTATATAGTTTTATAGCGCCACTCATAAAAGTGTAAGATGTCAGCATACACTTTACATCACACACACATTGCACAGAGACAATCAATCATTGGTGTGTAATCAGTGTATAGGAAACATTACATAAGACAGAGGCCTACAAAGAGTAAGAGTCACATGTCATCCATACTGGTAGGCAGTATAGTTTAAGAGTGATTGGACTGAAAAAGCACACATTCAGAATTTAAAATGTAACACCATTATTAGGGGTTTCCTTTAATAATAAGAATTGATTTCTACCCAAATGAACCCCTTTTGCAATATTAGGACAATGAAACACTGGGCAAAAATAATTAGCTCTAATATTTCCTTGCAGTTTGCATGAAGCTCTTTGGTGGCAGTTAATAGCTCACTATTAGGATTTTAACTTATAAACTGAAAATAACAAAAGAATCTCTGACAAAAGCGGTAACCCATTGATTTATTTTATATGCACTTTGTGATGTGAATGGGACACGTTCTTTGCAGCAGGCACATAAACCCTCTGTGCTATGAAGGAGTCGAATCTCTCACTAGACAAAGCTTTGGTCTCTCCAGGAAGAACATTAATCACCGGAGTTGTCATTTTTATTGATGCTGGAAAACTGCTTATTATGTACACGGCATCAGCTGCTTTTAAATAGATGAACATGACGCCCCCACCCCAAGTCAGCGCCCGGTGCGGTGGCACCGATCGCACCGCCCTAGAGCCGGCCCTGATTGCGGAACAGCAATCCTCCAGGACTGCTTCTGAACAGTGTGCCAACAGACTAGTGCCAATCTTATTTAACAAGGCACAGCCTCTCTCTCTGGCTGACTCTCTTGCCCGCTACACTCTCTCTCTGCCCCATCTCTTTCCTCTCTCCCTCTCGTGCCCTCTACAATCTCTCTCGCTCTCTTTCTCTCTCTGTCTCTATCCCCAACTCTCCCAGTCTGTCTACCTCTCTCCTGCCCTGTACTCTCTCTCCCTTCTGTATCTTTCTCTCTCTCAATGTTTTTCCCTGGCTCCTCACTCCTGCCCTTTAGTCTCGCCCCCACCTCTCTCTCTTTCTCTCAATCAATCACCCTCCTCACTCTGCTGCCTCACACACACAAGCATACAAGCGTGCTCTCCCTTCCATTACCTCCTCGTCAGCCCTCCCCGTCCCAGTCCTAACCAGATGAGCATAGCTCCTCCCACCAGACACTCCCAAGCAACTTGAAACCCATCCCTTCCCTCCAGGCCACACCCATACCCTGAGGCATATAACTCCGTGACCCGCCATTCCACATCCTGTTTGTTTTTTCTGCGGAATCGCTTCCGGGCGGACGTCGACGTGACAGAAGGTGCTTGGACTGGCCTCCTGTCAGGTCAGTGTGAAACGGGATGTTTAGCGCCCGTTTAAACCCCTTATGTGTCGATTTTTAAATTGAAGAGGCATTTACTTTGAGTCCCTGCTTTAGTGGGACCGTGGGGTTGGGGGGTCAGGACTACCTGGTGTGGGGTGGTGACTCCCTGCTGCGGCCTCCTCTCTTCCGGGTTTGTTCCCTGCTCTAGCGGGATCGCCCGGGGGGGAGGGGAGGTGTGTGAGGCGCGGCTTGCCTTTCTGCGCGCCGAGGGCATGGCGGTTTTGGCTTCTCCATTTCGTCAGTGGGGGCATGTCTCCTGTTTGTTTAACGCTACGTTTCAAATGATGTAGGCAGATTGGTTTACTGATTGCTGTTTTTCTGCTATGCAGTCAGCTTCGCGCTTCCTCGGATCTTTGAGTTGGGTGTTCTGCTCCTGCTGATTGGGTGGAGCTGCATTGTGGGAGCCCTGGGGAGGAGTTTCCCCTGTCCTCATGTCTGTCTCTGATGTCTGTGGGGGTTGTATGGGGTTTTTGTGGCTCTAATCACCTACTGCTCTAACACAGTCACTGTGGCCTAATGGTTTATGTCTGAGGCTCTGACTCTCAAGGTTACAGGTTCAATTCCCATTGATTCTGTTCCGGCAGATTTCTAAAAAGGGATTTGGGGTGTTTCTTACCTTGTTCACTGGTTCCTAGTGCGGGGGCTTCTGGGTTTCTTAGTATCCTTACGGTTGGGCCCTGTCCTGTCCTTTCCTTTTATGGGATGTGTAGCAGTCTCTGATTGGCTGGTTTGGGGCCGGCCTTCAGTCCTGTTGGGGATTGGCTGGGGATCAGTGGGGCTTTCCCTGGTTGGCCTTTGAAAAAAAAAAAAAAACTTTTTTTTTTCCTTGTTGGGCTCGGTATTTCTTGGGGTCTGTTTCTCTGTTCTCATGTTCACAACATGGTGGGTAGAGGTGCGGACGTACGTGAGCTTGGCTGTGTGGATGAGGTGGTGGTCGCTGGGTCTTCCACTGCTCCTTCCTTGATAGATATTCAGAAGATGATTGAGGCGGTGGTGGCAGCTGCCTTTGTGGCTCGTGATCCCATTGGGCCTAAGAAACAGAAATTAGATGCCTCGGCGGAGGTCGATCCGGACATGGACTCTGATGAGGAAGTGAAGGGTCGTTTTGTCCAGGGTTCGGACCTACGTTGTGTTCTGCACCATGTTCGGGACAATTTGGGGTTCCCTGGTCCCGTGACGGGTGGAGAGTCTGAAGACTTCTTCGCTAATTACCTGAAGAAAGAACCTGAAAGCCTCCCCATTCATGCTTCTGTGCGGAGGGTGCTGGAGGGGGAATGGAAGGATGTGGACAAACATGCCTTTCCCCGGTTTCTGGCTAGGAGGTATCCCTTGCAGGGTTTCACTGAGGAATTTCCAGCTGTGGTGAAGGTGGATTCCCTGCTTGCGGGTATGGCATCTCAGAGCCTGGTGGTGTCTGAGGATGCGGTTCCTTCTGATCCTGGGGACAAGCGTGTTGAAGGGGCCTTGAAGCGGTCCTTTGCTGCCTCTAATCTTGCAGTTCGGTCCGCGGCTTACACCAGCTATCTTGTGCAGTCGCTTCTTAAAGACTGTCAGGGTATTTCTGCGCAGCTCATGCAGGATGAGGATCCCTCGGAGTCTTTATCCATGTTGGAACAGCAGTTGCGTTTCTTGGCAGATTTGTCCTTTGACTCCCTTAGCGCTGCAGCGGCGGCTGCTGGTGCCTCGGTTGCTGCTAGGAGGCAGTTGTGGCTTAAGTCTTGGAAGGCGGAGGCTGCTCAGAAGGCTGCCGTGATGAAGATTCCCTTCACGGGCTCTAAACTGTTTGGTGAGCCATTGGAGGCTTTGATTAAAAAGACTGCGGAGGACAAGAAGTTGTTGGCTCCGGTCCGCTCTTCTCAGAAGGGGAAGTTTGCTGGTTATAAGCGGGCTTTTGGGCAGGCGTTTCAGTCTAAAATGGCGGCCCAGCCCTTTCGTGGTAGGGGACGTGGCCGGGGTGTCCCTTCCTTCCACAAGTCCCGGGGTCAACAGAGTGCTTCCTCTTCGGCAGGTCCCTCCAAGTCGTGACTATGTGATGATGGGGTTGCTGGTTGGGGGTCGCCTCACTTCTTTTTTTTCGGTCTGGGAGGAGTTCGTTCGGGACCAGTGGGTCCTGCAGGTGGTCCGGCTGGGCTACAGAATAGAATTTGGAACTCCTCCGGTGGATGTGTTCAGGTCTAGCCCTGTTCCCAGGTCTCCGGCGAGATGCCGTGCTCCGTTGGACGGAGTTCGGGACTTGGTGTCCAAGGGGGCTGTGGTAAAGGTGCCTGTGAGTCAAAGGGGTCGGGGGGTTTACTCAATCCTGTTCTTGATCCAGAAGCCAAATGGGGACTTCTGTCCTGTGCTGGATCTAAAGGCGGTGAACTTATGTATCCCTCATCGGTCCTTCAAAATGGTGACTCTACAGTTGATTCTTCCCTTCCTGTCGGTGGGGGATTTCCTGACTTCTCTCGATCTCCGGGACGCTTATTTTCATGTGCCAGTGCACGCGGATTCGCAGAGGTTCCTGCGTTTCTGTGTGGGGGTGGATCATTTCCAGTTCCAGGTATTACCGTTTGGCCTGTCTGCCTCTCCTAGGGTGTTTACTAAGGTGTTGGCTCCCTTGGTGGGTTTGTTGCATGCTGGGGGTATTCAGGTGTTCCCTTACTTGGACGATTGGGTGATTTCTTCCTCTTCTTTCCTTCAGGCTCAGGCTCAGTCCATGGAGGTTTGCAGTCTTCTTCAACGGTTCGGGTGGATTCTGAACTTGGAGAAATCCCATCTTCACCCCACTCAGGATCTGCTGTTCATTGGGGGGGTGTTCAACACCAGGTTGGGAAAGGTCTTCCTGTCGGAACCTCGCAGATTGACTCTTATGCACGAGCTGAGGAAGGTGTTGGGGGCTCGGTCTTCCACGGCTCGCCAGTGGTTGCGTGTTCAGGGGCTAATGTCAGCTACTGTTATGATTGGTCCTTGGGCCCGTCTACACTTGTAACCCCTGGTGAATCATCTTCTGGGGCATTGGGATCCGGCCTCTCTGAATTACGAACAGTTGATACCGGGGGGTGTGTCCATCGCCCGAGAGTTGTCCTGGTGGCTGGTGGATTGGAACCTCTTACAGGGCTCGCCCTTTGTGTCCCAGGAGAGGGTGGCCCTGACGACCGATGCCAGTGAAGTGGGTTGGGGTGCGGTCTTGGGTCAGGAGTCGGTGCAGGGTCTCTGGTCTGTGCCGGAGGCGGAGATGTCCTCGAATTGGAGGGAGCTGAAGGCGGTTCTGTTGGCGTTGACTCATTTTTTGCCTTGGGTACTCCAGAGGGATGTGATGGTACGGTCAGACAACACGGTGGTGGTGTGTTATATCAACCGCCAGGGGAGCGCGAAGGTGGCTTCCCTCAATTTGTTGGCGCAAAGTATCGGCCTTTGGGCGGAGTCTCACTTGCTGTCTCTGAGGGCTTTGCATCTACCGGGGATTTTGAATACGGAGGCGGATCGCCTGAGCAGGGTGTTTCCCTCCCTGTCGGACATGTGCCTGACTCAGGAGGTGTTTGGTTGCCTAATGGCTCGGTTCGGGATCCCGGTGGTGGACCTGTTTGCCGCTCCGGGGAACGCCTTGAGGGAGAGGTATTGTTCTCTGGTTCGCTCTGCGGTGGTTTGGAGGGTGGATGCCCTGTCCTTCCGGTGGGAGGGGGGTCTGATGTATGCCTTTCCCCCTATTGCTCTGCTTCCGCGTGTTCTCCTGAAGGTCAAGCTGGATCGGGCTTCGGTGATCCTGGTGGCTCCGGTTTGGTCCTGGAGGCCTTGGTTCCCTCTGTTATTGAAGTTGGCGGTGGGGCCTTGCTGGAGGTTGCCGGTGGTCCCTTATCCCTTGTCATTTCCCCCTCTATCTCGGGAGTGTCTGGTCCGCCTGCGATTGGCGGGTTGGCTGTTGAGAGGATGAACCTTGTGGCTTTGGGGTGTTCTCCTTCTGTGGCGGAATTTATTCAGAGGTCCAGGCGCCCTTCGACTCTCAAGTCCTATGCCCGGCATTGGGTTTCTTTTCGGTCTTGGTGTGAGGCGCGTGAGTGGTCTGCGTTGGAGGTGGATCCGGAGCGTGTCTTGGAGTTTTTGAAGGACGGGTTTGACTTGGGTCTCGCTGTGTCCTCCCTGAGGCCTTTCGGGGTTCGGTCTGTGACCCGGTGGTTCCCCTGGTGTCCCGCTTGTTGCGGAGTTGTTTCCTTCAGAAGCCTGTCATTCGGACCTTTGCTCCTAGTTGGGATCTGCCTCTGGTTTTGGGGGATTTGCAGGTGGCTCCCTTTGAGCCTCTGCATGAGGTGTCTTTGAGGTTTCTGACTATCAAGGTTCTGTTCCTTGTGGCTATTACCTCAGCTCGGTGGATTGGGGAGTTGGGCTCCTTGCTTTGTTCGGCCCCTTTTTTACGTTTTTTTCCTGATCGGGTGGTTCTACAGCCTGATCCTTCCTTTGTTCCCAAGATCCCTTCCTCTTTTCACTGCTCTTCAGATCTGGTGTTGCCTTTTTTCTGTCCTGATCCTCTTTCGGAGGTGGAGGTGCGGCTGCACTGTTTGGACGTTCGGAGGGCTCTGGAGGTCTATTTGTTGCATACTGCGCCTTTTCGTAAGGTGGAATCCCTTTTTGTGACCTTTGAGCTGGCTGGTCAAGGTCTGAAGCCTTCTGAGGCTACCCTCAGTCGTTGGCTGCGGTGGGCTGTGGGTGCTGCGTATGAGGCCTGTGGGGCGTTGGCTCCTGGTTCTGTTCAGGGGAGGTCGACTCGGGGGGTGGCGGCTTCCTGGGCTTGTTTTCAGGGGGCTTCCATGGCCGAGATCTGCAGGGCTGCTACCTGGAGTTCTCCTCACATGTTTATGTTCCATTATCGTTTGGTGGTAGGGGGGACTGATTCTGCTGGGTTTGGGGACGCTGTGTTGCGTTCTGCTCCGGTGGTGTGACTTTTCTGTGCTTATTAAAGTCTATTTTTTCTACTGAGTGAAGCCGATTATTGCTTTGGTATCTGCTCCTCTGGTTAGGACTGGGACGGGGATGGCTGACGAGGAGGTAATGACCGGTTACTCACCGGTAATATTCATTACTCCGAGTCGTAGCCCTCCCCATCCCAGTCCAGGTTCCCATCCCTCCCTCCCTTTTCGGCTTCTTGTGCTTGGTTGATACAGGATGTGGAATGGCGGGTCACGGAGTTATATGCCTCAGGGTATGGGTGTGGCCTGGAGGGAAGGGATGGGTTTCAAGTTGCTTGGGAGTGTCTGGTGGGAGGAGCTATGCTCATCTGGTTAGGACTGGGACGGGGAGGGCTACGACTCGGAGTAATGAATATTACCGGTGAGTAACCGGTCATTTTCTCGCAGTTCATCCGAACATACTCTGCCTCTAGCTGGTGAGGCCCTCCCTTCCTGCCCTATGGGGTAGGCCTCTCTGTATACAAATTCCCGCAGCTGGGTTGCAGCAGTGGGGTGCACACAGTTATTAACGCAAACATCTTGTGCACCACTGAACCCTCGTGCTGCTGCTGCTTGAGACGGGCCCACGTTTCCTGATGGTGTTCAGATCCCAAAAGCCCTAGGTGCACTTAGAACCCATATACAGTGTACACCCACACACGGAGCGCCGCCCTGTTACAGGTCACACATCAGATGGCTCACACGTTTATACGAACATGATTCAATTAACTTTCATTTAGGGAAGCTATGCGAACACTCCTTTAATTAAAAAAAAATATGTAGCACAATAAATTGAGTAAACGTAACTGTAATAAAACCTACCTTTAATTTGGGGGGGTTGCCTAGCATTAGCGTTTTAGCATTAGCTACTGTTTGAATTCGGAAGGTCCGGACCGTTACTCTCTAATCTGTGGTAGCTCCTGTGGCAGAGCAGCTCAGGCCGGCACTTCAGAACGAGGCTGGCAAGACAGAGAGCTTGGAAGCTCCGGGCAGTAACTCATAATGCTCAGTTCAGGGTGAGCCAACTAGCATGCCGTTCTGGGCCATTGATTTAGTAAAATCGGCTGCTTGGTTCTTTTTTCGATTCCTAACACACGTAAAAGAACAGTACACGCTGCTGCGACGTGGTTGTTCATTCAGTAGGTCCCAGCCCGCCAATCAAAGTGAGCAACAGCAGTGTCAGAGGCCAGTGACACGCCCAGCCTTTCGTTCTCTCCATAGACCTACTCCGACCCTTGCCATTTACTTTAATGGCATTCGTTCGGACCCTCACCCGGCCCTCAGAAAAACATAGAAACAAATAAAATTAAATGCAAACTTACATTTTATTTTAAGATGCCCAGTATTATTTATTTTTCATCCTCTTCTTCTTTCTCCTAAAAGTTGGGAGGGCAGCGCCCATTTCGACCATTAATACCAGCCGCCCCTGATGACTAATGCGGATTTAAAAAAACACTACCCATTATCTGAAGCGGACCGCAAGCACAGAATGTAAAACTTTTCCTAAGCAAAGAAGCTTTAGAATAACGAGGCCGCTCCCCTTTTTCTTCTAGAATGAAACAAGTGATAAAAGGTCACATCGTTGAGGTCCTAGGCTAGTATTGCATATTGCAGAAGCAGCGTGAGCATGGTTGAGGGCATTTTGATTTGAATAAAGGGCTACAGTTAATAAAGTTCATTAAACAGGCTATGTATGCATGCGCTGGTCTGGCGAGACTTATTGAGAGGGCTCCAAAAAGTGCTACCAGGCCAGCTTGGAGCTACAGTGCATGTGTGCGGGCGTGCGCTTTACCGCAATTACTTTCACTTTCGCTGCCGCACGGCCGCTTTGCATAGCCAATAGGTCTCGCTTTTGGCACCTTATAAGTATTTGGGGGCATATCAACAAAAACCGGTGATAATTATCGCTGAGCGCACTTAGCGCTCGGATAATTATCGCCGGCTAGCACTGATATTTATCGTTGAGATAGCGTGCTATTAGCAACACTTATTTCATCAGCGATAAAAATCCTAGCGCTAACTGGCTAACGTGAGATTATCACTGGAAACCCAGCGGTAATCTCATGTTAGCTAGTTGATAGGGACTCACAAACTTAGCCATGATATCCACCTTCCATAGGATATCATGGCTATGTCAGTCCTGAAGCAGGCGTAAGGAAAGTAACGATAACAGGGGTTATCATTACTTTTCCTGACGCTATGCTTCATAGCGTTAAGCTTGCTGGTAGGAGAAATGTCGCTTAGCGACATTTCTCCTGTCATGCCAGGTCATGAACGCCCACTTTGCATCTCATTAGAGATGCAAAGCTGGGCGTTAGGAATCCTGACGCTAAAGCAAGGTTTCACGCGTTAGCGTGACCTTGCTGATTAGGCGATAAAATTATCGCCGCTTTTCGGCGGAAAACGGCCGCAAAAGCGGCAATAGTTTTTTATCGCCTGCTTGTTGATATGCCCCCAAGTTATGCAACTGTTGCATGCCTAAACACTTATAAGGTTCCAAAGGCGAGACCTATTGGCTATGCCAATGCTTATTTTGTTTGTATTTTTTCCCTACTAGAGCTGCCATGTAAATCCTACATTTTTCATTGCGACAAGATTTGTGACGAGCCCTCTAGCCTTGATTTTGTCCTTATTTTCACTTATCTCAGTGGCGATCTATACCCCAACACCCTCTTCCTCTGCCCAGGTATAAACGATGCCTACCCCTGTTCTCCCCTCTAACCAGGGCTGCAACGCAGCCCACTACAGCCGCTGCCCCCTCCACCTTTCAGTTTAAAACCCATGGATACCCGTGTGTTATTGGATTTTCAGGGTTCCCTGACCACATTCAGCAGGGGGCCCCATCACTTTGCGTCATGGCACGGCCTCACCATATCCCCCTTTACACTTGGGCCTGGTACAACCTTAACCCGGGGGTTAGATTCTGGTGAATAACAAACGCGTCACCCCGCTCATTTGTATCCATTACTGTTCTGGTTCTACGCAGCTGTGCTTTTTATTATGTTGATATTAAAAACAACTATCTAAATCACAAAGAATGACTGCTGCTCCTGAAAAACTAGAATGGCACATACTATTTACTGTCATGGTAGATGGGGGAGAGAGCACCATGGCCCTTTGACCTCGGCCTCTCCCGCACTCAGAAGTGATCATTTCATATTCCACTCTGCGCACCTGCGCTCACAATAATAATTATATATGCCATACCGCTAAAAATAGATGTTACCCCATGAAGCGTGTTTTTGAAGCAAGTGCACTGGTAAATGCAGATTCAGACACGTACTACAGTGTATTCTATTGCAACATTTATAAAGCGCTTACTACCCCTGTGAGGCACTGACGCGCTTACCTAATTGTGTAGGCTCCTGAGGGTAGCCCCGGCTGCCTGTGCTGGTAGTCTGTGTTTTGGCTGAAAAGACTACGTCCTCTAATTGCGCAGTGAAAACCTCTTCCTTTCACTAGTGCTGAGCAGGTGGCTTTAAATTACACCCTTCTCGCGTCCCAAAGCGAAGGGAGGAGGGAGGCTGACTGGCCCCTGGAGTGTGCCCAGGGGCCAGTCAGCTCTTCCCTCGAATTGTCTCTGCACTTGCCACACACTTCGCACCTTGTAAGACTGCACAAATGTTGGATTGGAGGGCTTTGCACAAAAAAGGCAATGCTCTAAAAGGTTAAACATTACTAGTTTTCGGATACGATTACCATCAATTGGAGGCTGAGATGGACAAATAAGGTTGTGCCCCGACAAAAGCCTAGCATCCTTTGGGTGACACCTGAGGTTTGTGTTCTCGACACCATGTGACAGGAGCACCGTAAGGCCTTTGATAGTAGATGCTGGTTACTTTAATGTCGCTTTCCACAGCGATCTCTGAGGATGTGTATCCAGTTTGAGTGAATTCCCTGACCTGTCGAGATAGGTTTACTGGGAGTCATTCAGGAGCAGGCCACCAGCTCGCTTGTGTTGCATTGTGCGGTGGCAGAACAGTCCGATACTGCGACAGGAGATGTACCTCAATAGTGGGTTGCACTTGAGTAGAATTGATCACTGGACCACGGTGGCCTAGCTGAACCTCATGATTGACGTGGTAGTTGAGGAAAGGTTTGAAAGTGATCACCACCCCTTAGTTCTACATCTTCTAGCATGTGTCTTTAGGCATCTATTTCTTCACACCAAGGATTGTAATAACTTGCTAGATGAAAATCGGCGAAGGTTGAAATGGGATCATGTAAAGTCAGTGTTCCCTCTTATACCAAATGTTATTGTACCTGTAATGATGTCACCCAACCTCAAATTCTATATCCATACGTCTCAATCATCTGCAAATGAATAACTGTGCACCTCTCCAAATCTGCCCCCAGCAGGAGGCCATTAAAGCCAAAAGTGATGGTTCAACAGAGATGGTAGATTGGCCACGCCCTCCCTTTAGGAGGCCATAAAGAGCAGGTTTCCAGGGACGTTAGAGACCACAGGAGATGTTACAAAACTATCTTTGCCGGGAAAAGGGGAATAGTGTAAATACACTAGATGACCTAACCTACTCAAGGTAGCCACGTCAATGGATATGAAGTTATTCTAGCAAGTTGAGGTAAATGACAATATTATCACAACTGCAAGCCCGAAACTCCTATAAGACAAGACTGTTAGGTTGTCACTCTGTCTGCTTCTGTATTATGAGGTTACGGACCAGTCCAGAAATGATCCCCCTTGTTTTGCAGTGTCTGCCAACAGTTCTTCTTTAGAACCGTAATTCCGAAAGGAGATATCTAGCCAAATTTTGATTGGGTGTCAAAATTGTGTTTCTATAAAAGGAGTGGCAACAATGATCCAGCAAGTTACTTCCCAATTAGCCTAGTAATCAAAAATAACCATGGGGCAAACTTGCATACCCAGGAACCAGGGTAATTACCGATAATCAGCAAGCAGTGGATTCTTTCAGATTCATTTTTATTCCAGTAGTTATTCGGGGGGGAAGGGGGGCTAGTTACATGGTAGAGCAACCAGTCCTTCGAATTTATGAAAACCGGAAGAAATAACAAAAGGACGTATATCGGGAAAGACAGAAGTCAAAAGGTAAATCACATTGATTGATAATAGGTGCTTCTGGTGAAGGTGCAGTGCAAGTGGGAAGTGACCACGTGAGGGCTGCACATGAGGACACATTCATCATTTTTTTTTAGGCATGGCATTTGTGATCCAGCAAAAGACTGTCGATGTTTCAACCCTCAAAATGATTTAGGATAGGTCTTCAGGACAAAGCTGGTAGCAAATCACTATGTGGGTGGCGAGATGTGATGTTGAGCTGCTTAAGGTTTACGCAGAAATGTATTTGAGAAGGTGATGAGTGAGAATATGAAGACCTTTCTCAGCAAAACGTTTAGAAGCTTTAGAACCAACCATCAGAGGTTGCTACCTGTTGGTGAACTTTTTAGGCTGTGACAATGTCACTGCTAATGTGAGTCTGGCTTTTTAAATTGCCTTCTGTTCTTGCTACTCGGAGAGCCCAGTACGTCCTGCTGAGGGACCATGCCATTGCTGAAATATCTTCTTTAGCTATGCTCTGACCTCTGCTCTGTTAGTGGTAAGCCCACAATTAACCCATCAGAGAGATTACTTGTGCAGTGTATTGGATTCTTTTGGAGGGGTAGTTCATGCAAGTAGTTTAGATTTGATTGTAAACTAGCGATACAGGTAAACATGCTTAGTAGCTGCCCTACGATGACTCCATTTCCACCGGAATGGAAATTAAAATCAAAGATTGTTTAGTACGTGGCTAAAAGTAGACTGTCACAAATTCTTCCAAAGGCTCTTTGACAGATTTATTCCTAATAAATCAGAAAACTCCAAAGTTCGAAGCATTACTGGATAAAGTTGAGATTTTATCAAAGGTTTTGTACATCAAGTTCACACTGTGCACTTCCCCTCAAAGGAGTTTAATTCTAGTTGGGGCTTTAATCACAATCTAGTTGTGCGCCATTTTAGCTGCACTGATTGATTCTAGGATGAAATATTCTTTTGGTTCCTTTTGGCCACTGTATCCCACCCCTAGGGTCAAGTGATTAAGCCCTTTGATCGGAAACATGGGAACAAAAAAATTGATTTTTAATTATGCTTGGGCCATACCAAGTATGTACGTAGTCACGTTTGTGGTGGCCCTTTAACTCTTTTTGACCATACTTAAAATTAGGCATCCGGACTGTGATCTTTTCCTAGAGATAGAAATGTGATGATTATAAGAATATAGTTTATGCAGACAGTTCGTTCCAAACCTTACCAGCTCCTTGGTTATTTGCAAAGGGATGTGATGGCACCACTCATCGTCTGCGATGCCTACTACGAGAAACTACATCCGACAGAACTACATTACATTAGGCTAACGTGACCTGAGGAGCTGTATGTTCTAACATCCAGTTCTACAGCAATCCTGCATAATGTGTCTCCTGTGCCAAGTCTAGTCACCACCAAATCGTGTACAGTCATATGTAATCAAGGTGCAGACGTATGTACCGCCCTGCAATAAATTGCGGCTTTAGGTTTAATTTCCTCTGTTAAAGCACCCAAACTATAACAAGCATTGGCATAGCCAATAGGTCTCGCCTTTGGGACCTTATAAGTGTTTAACTGTGCAACAGTTGATGTTGCTGCACCAAGGATATTGTGCTGCATAACTAAATACTTATAAGGTCCCAAAAGCGAGACCTATTGGCTATGCCAATGCTTGTTTGAGCCCTCCCAATAAGTCTCGCCAGACCAGCGCATGCGCTGGGTCAGGCGAGACCTAAAAAAAATGGGAAAGGAAGTGTCAGCGCCCTGGGGTCTCGGTGGGGTGGATATTTAGGGCCAGTTGTTATGGTTCACGTGCGCAGGGCTGTACTGAAAGATGTACCTGTGCGATATACGGCGTTGGAGTACACTGCGCGCCTCAGTTCAGCTGGCAACAAACACACCGGGCACTCAGACACAATAAGCGTATTCTGCTACAACCTGCAAAAAGGTGCCTCTGCGTTAGGCAAATACAGAGCCTTGTCATCGTCCTCACTAGCATCCAAATGTAGGGCCATTTACCTTTTTCAAAAGTAACTTCGGAGACAAGGAAAGTGAACAAAAAACAAGTGATAGGGAATGTGAATGATTGAGGGGGAGGGGCTGCAATTTTAAAGGGAGCATTGTAAATTTGACAGTAAGGTTCTATCTAGAAAGTCTATGCGTGCATAATTTCCCCAAGAAAACGTTGAATAAAAATAGAACTATTGAGGGTAAAAAGAGTAACAAAACGTAGCACATGGAAAGGGGGGGGCTCTTGGCCCCCCCGCCTGCATGGCAGTGCAGCGACCTCCCCCGGACTTCTCGGTGGTGGGGCGTGTTCACTGGGGGCGCGCCCTACCACCGATTGGCTGCCTGCGTGACCCGGATGTCGTTAATCGACATCCGGGTCGGAAGGGAGGGGGGGCGGGCCACTGGGGGGGGATAAAGCGGCGGGGAGCGCCCAGGTGACCCCTTGTTCCCTGGACGCTCCCCCACATAGGACGTGCCCCGGCGCTCGGGGCACGTCCTATGTGGGGGAGCGTCCAGGGGAGGGGGCGGGCATCATCCTACGGAGGTGCCCGCCCAGGGGGAGGGGCCATTGGCCCCTCCTAGAACTTCAGGGGCAAGGTAACTGGTGCTTCAAAGGGGCGCGGGTTGGGGAGTCACGCTTTCCTTAGGCTGGTAGCCACCCCGCGCGCGCATACTCATGACGTCACCGGATGGCGCAGAGTAAGGGCCCTCCTTTAGTGGGTAAATGAAGTTCACGGCGTGGACCGGGTAATTACCGGGCCCGGCTGCGCATGCGCACACCTGTAGGGGAGGCGCAGCTAGTAGGACCTGACACCGGTTAGCGACCTTGCCATATGGCCCAGAAATGTTAGTATACAAAAATGCAGAGGAGGATGTTAGACTCGGTTAGGAAACAATCTGTATTAGAGTCTTTGTTAAGGATAGTCACTCACACCTGTTGACAATAATGTATCTAATGTCCTGCTGAATTTTTGTATAACCGTTTATCATGCAAATTTGAAATTTATTGTTTTGTACTTAATAAATACGGCCGGGGGGTCTCGCGACCTCCCGCCTTCCAAAGATACCACGTCTGGGTGCTGTGTCCGGGGGTGGTGTGGTCATAGGGGGAGGGCGGTA
The DNA here is from genome assembly GCF_964204655.1 of Triturus cristatus. Taxonomy (NCBI): domain Eukaryota; kingdom Metazoa; phylum Chordata; class Amphibia; order Caudata; family Salamandridae; genus Triturus; species Triturus cristatus. The sequence continues at coordinate 545,091,033 of NC_140586.1, forward strand.
GCCAGTCACTGACCATGTGCCCTGTGCCAATGGCATTCCATCGAGAGTGCCTGAGTCACTGGCCGTGGAAAGGTTTTAGGAAGCCTGACACACACACTCACACTTTGAGGTACCTCCGCTGCCTGTGAAGTCATCCGGCACCATGCCTTTAAATATGGACTCAGGAGTCTCCCTGGTGCACACGTCTTGTGCTAGGGCGCAGTGCTAGTGGGGAATGAATGCAGATACTGGGCAGGACTCCCAGCTCCGCCACTTCTTTCTGAGAACAGGTACAGTCACTTCGCATCTTGGCACTGGGGAGGGGTAAATGAAAGGGGCGGCACTTTATTCTTTCTAGTGACTGGCACTGACAGCAAGTGGGCAGTTGTGTGGTATCAGGTAAAATGGGGCTTTCCTATCACGTCGATTCAATTATTTTGATTATAGTAGTGTAGTGAGGGCCTGTGACGAGCATTTCTGGGGGCAGCGGTGCCGCCTTGTGACCTCAACACCTCAAAGGTCAGCATTTTACAAATCCCTCTGCGTGGAGCTGAGTACGGAACGATCCCTTTTTGTCCATGGGAATACCATGTAGTTTAATTCATCATGCTGCAGTGCATCGAATCACTGCTCCGCCAATCCCTCATCTCCCTCCACCAGCGGGCGAGTGGCTCCAGCTTTCAGTGTTTGATTTTCACATCTGTTGCCCGAGCCACAATTGCTCAATCTATCCTTCCAGCTGGGCATGGGTCGCAGGGCACCGGGAGCTGGTAAAAGCTGCATAATGTTGTTGTCAGGCTACTGTAACTCGCACTGGCTGCTTACCTACCCCTTCGTTGGGAACCAAGACATGCATCTGATGAAACGATTTTCACCCAGGGCTGGTGGATGCTTGCACTTCAGTCCCGGGGGCAGGGCTAAGGGGCAGGCTGTCTCGTTGCACGAACCTTGGGCATGAGCGGTTCTGCCCCTCAAAAGACAAGGACCTCTGCGGGCTCTCTGCCATGCTTTCTAGAAAGATATTCAGAAAGTCATTCCAACTGTAGGAAGTTTGAGCTCGTGGTGTTGTCAGAGCCTGGAGCTCTCTGCGGACGCTCGAGCAGCTCTGGAGACCAGAGAGACGGGGAGTTGCTGGGTTCCCTTTAAAAGGCAGATGCGGGGACAGGTGCTGAGCCGGGGCTCTGATGAGCAGCTAAGACTCTTGGTTGGACGCTGTCTGCAAGACCCCCGGGGTCATGACATCAGCAAAGAAACACAAGCATTTGCAATGCAATAGACGTACTGCATTGCACCACAGACAACGGGAGTGCGGGAGGGGGGAGAAGGGGGAGAGAAGGCACGGATAAAGTAGTGCTCACAGTCTAAATAACACATACTGTACTGTGTAACACTCATAATCAATCAGACTGCAGTATTGACAAAAGACAATGACACAAGCCAATTACAAACATGGGCCAAGAGTGGACAGAGATTCCACGGAGCTTCCACTTCATACTACATTACTGCATGCCTCGCAAAGCGAGCAGCCCATGCGCTCTGCCGCTATAGGCTCGACCTAAAAAGAGGGTAGAAATGCAGATAAAGCCTTAAGCCTACTTACTCACCTCAACTGACATTATGGCAAGAAGCAAAACTATCTTTCAATTGAAGAATTTTAGATATTAGCAATTCAATAGCTCAAAAGGTTGTCCCATAAAAAAAGTGGACAACAGATTTAACCTCCACTCCGTGACACAAAAGAGGATCTGTGGAAATGTACTTTGCAAGCCCTTCAAAAGTGAATGACAGCATGGAATTTTAGAAGTGAACCTTCTTTGGGAGTGTTAATATATCTTGGCATGGAATCAAGAATCCTTCCATGTGTATACCTTAAAATCTGACAAAAGGAAATCTACTACTTCCACCAAGAGAGCATAAGTGACTAGAGTTAATGGATCAGGTTCCAGACAAGCAAATTAGGTGTACCAAATTGGGAAAAAGACTGAGCTCTATAATATGCAAAAGTAAAAATGTTCTATAGGCAAGGCTGCCAAGGGAGATAGCAACTCAAGTACAGAAGAACAGGTGCCACATTTCACATAGTGCCCAGGGCACTTAACAGGAGTGTGTATTCACTTTCTTCACCCCGGGGCACTTTGGTATTACAGAAGGGGCTGCAGACACTTGTACATCCCTTTTGTACTACAGATCGCATTAGCGCACATGTAACACCGGCTTTGTCCCAAAGGGGCGTTCACTCATTTACATGGATCCCAATAACAAACTAGGGGGCATATTATCAAGGTCCGGCGATAAATATCGCAAAGCGTGCTTCGCGCTTGCATATTTATCGCCGGCTATCTCTGGAATTTATCGCCCGGTTAGCGCGTTATCAACAACGCGTATCGCCGAGGTGATAATGGTGGAAAACGGCGATATCCTAGATGATAGGGCCTGTGGTCTTAGCCACACAATCCAACCCCCATGTTTGGTATGCCTTAGTCAGGAATTTAACAGACGGTAAATTCCTGCGTTAAGGCATACTTAACGTGATTTTAAATATCGCTAACCCTCCTTGTCAATATGACTAAGCTGGGTTAGCGATATTTTCCCAAGGGAGTCTTGTCAGGTACGCCTCCTTTGCATCTCATTAGCGATGTGATGGGAGGCGTGCTGACAAGGGGCGCTATTGCCAGTAAACTGTCTCTAACAGCTGTTAGGGCGATAAAAATATCGCCGCCTTAGCGGCAAAAAGTGCTGCTAAAGTAGCGATATTGCCCTTGATGATAAGCCCCTAGGAAAGTACTTTACCTCTGTGCAAGTGCCATATTATAGACACACATGCTGAGGCAAAGGAGATGTCAGGGGAATGCTGATTGTGCACCACAAACAGGTGGTGCAGCTACTGCACCACCAAGGGCCACCCTATAGGAGAGGGGGTAGAGGGTCAGATGTGGGAAACCCTACACCTGAGAATATAATTCACACTCTTGGTTCACAGAGAGAATCCTGCTTAGAAAATTCACAGTGGTATTTGCCTTCCCTGCATGATGAGCTATCGCCAGATCAATTTCTCTACTGCCCAGTCTCAGTGTTCCGTAAGCTTTTGGCAAAGAGGGAGAGTTCCTATTGCTCCCTGCTTGTTATGTAATACATGATAGTTGTATTTTCCATCAGCACTTGAATCAGCTTCCCCTGAAGATGTAGAAGGAAAGCACTTTGGCAAATCTCTCTGCTCTTCGTTCCAAAAGGTTGATGGGATGCATACATTCTTGAGGAAAACAAAAAGAGTTGAAAGCAATATGATCTACATGTGAACATCAATCCCGGAAAGACATGTCTGTAACCATTGTCAGTTTGCTCCAAGGCAGTTGTAGACCTCACCTTCCAACAGAGTGAGGGTCCATCAATGTAGCAATTTCAACATCAAGAAAAACTAAATCCCATCATGGTGGTGCCAATAACATTGATTTTGATGAGAACATAATGTCTTTCCAGGGCCATGAACTGCAGACAAGTGTGAGGAACCAAGTAAATTCATGTTGCCTACTATCAAGAAATCTCAGAATTGAATATGCTGGCTGTGAGTAAGTCATTGATAAAACCGCCATCATCCCCTCCATGCTAGCCAACATCTCCATGGGTGGGACATTTTTCATCTGGCAAGTGTCTAATACTGCCCCTATGAACTGAAGTCACTTAGTGGGCACCAGATACGTTCAGGTTGATAACAAAATCAAGACTGTGTAAAGAGTGACAGCTATTAAAGCATTGTTTATTAATAACATTACAGACACAACATTTACAAGATTTCTAAGTAAGCTTTGGCTTGGATGTCAAGAAAGTGGAGATTTACCACTGGCACCAAAATCAATTTTGTGAAAACCCACGGGTCCAAAACCAGCCTGAACAGGAAGTCTGAAAACTGGAACGGGAGATCCACTACTATAAGCCTCAAGTACTTCTTGTGCTGGGGAGAAAATGGTAAATACATGCAGGCGTCTAGTAGATCCAATTATAGTAACATGTCCTGGGCCCGTAGGGTCATAGAACATGCTGAAGGATAACGATCTTCAACTTTTCCTTATCAGAGGTTTCAGTACCAAACTAAGATTTAACATGAGCTTGAGTGCCTCTCATATCTTCAGCACTTGATAGTACAGAGAGTAGCATCTTTGATCTCGCTGAAAGGGGGAAAACAGTCACATTGTTCCTTTGACCGGGAGGGAAACAATTTTCCTTCCTCAAAACCTTTATGTGGAGGGACAGTGATGGGTTCAGGAGAAACAGGAGGCACTCTTTTCAGAAATAGCAGATGATAACCTAAATAAATCAGATGAAGTTCTCACTAGTCTCAAGTTATTCTCTACCATTGATACTGAAATGAAACCAGATGCTCTAACATCTCCCACTGGTGTCTTGTTATTATACATGGCAGAGAAGGTGGAGGTTTCCTATGGGGACGTAAAAGGAAGAGGCAGAGGAATTAGTATTTGCATGATCTTCTATCTCTGAAAGGTAGATAAAGCTGGTGCTCCTGCTGTGGCACTTCATATTGCATCTTCTGCCTTCCTAATTTATGACCGTAATGGTGAAATGTGTGGTATTGGTGGTTAAAGTAAGTTGATGCAGGAGACATGCCTGATGCCCTGACAAAGGAGTTTGTCTTGTCACTAAGTAGGAACTGCCCATCAAAGGACGTGTAAAGATGTTGAGCCTGGGTGTGGCTCAAATAGCCTGTTATGTGGATAAATGAATGGTATCTCAAAACACTCATTCCATGAAGCATGACATGTGAATCTAGTACACCAAGCCCCATCTGCATGGACTGCTGTGCATCCCTATCACTATGTACTGGATCCAAGTATAGCTTCCTTATGTTTCAAAGGTTTGGCGCCGAAGGCATGGCTATCTTCAAAGGAGCTTGGAAGCAGCTTGCCAAAAGGCATACTGCATGAGATGACATACATAAGAACACTTCATCATGACAAAGTATCAGTTCACTTCGACTCTGAGGGCCCTTCCACCTCCGGAGACATGAGGTAAACATTAAAAAACAACTAAAAAATCATCAGCAGCTCCAGATCATGCATCTGTGGAGGCGCAGAAAACAGGCAACTGATATAATTGATGCAAAAGCACCACATATACCGCTGATACTTAAAGGAAGAGATCGTTTATGAACTTTGAGGGTGCAGGTATCAATTAGAAATACCATTTCTACCATAAATAGTATTAGTGATGTTAATATATGACATTTTTCTATATTAATACAGCTGAAGGTAGGCTTGATTGAATGAATATTAGCCTTATAAAGTGCAAACTTTGCCCAGAGACGTCAAGGCGCTGCGGAAAGGGCCAACAGGTGATAATACGTTGAGGGCTCAAAGTGATAAGTTAGTGAAGAGCCACATCTTCAGGGTCTCACCGAAGAGAGAGTGAGACTCCAGTCCAGAGATTGAAGAAGGAAGTGAATTCTAGAGCCTGGCCGCAGCACAGGAGAAGGCTCTACCCCCCCCATTTTACACTCTTAAACCTGGGAACTACGAGCACATTTTTACTGGCAGATCTTAACTGCTTAGTAGGAGTGTATCTTCGAAAAAGCCTTTTAATGCCTTCCGATCCAAGGTTATAAAAAGCCTTGTGAGTGAGACAGAGGGCTTTAAACAGGATTCTCCAGCCAATAGGGAGCCAATGCAGCTTACTAATAGTAGTCGAGACAGAACGTTGTTTGGGAAGGCCCATCACCAGCCTTGCCGCTGCATTCTGCACCAGCTGTAGTCGATGAACAAGTCCCTTGTTGATACCCAAGTAAAGGGCATTACAATAGTCCAGTCTGGACAACATGAGGGCAACGACAGAGGAAAAAGAAAGAATAAAACATAAACATTCATAAAATATTTCAAGGTATTTATAATCAATGTAGATCATAAGGGACACTGTTCCAAAAATGGGTGCAAAATGTCACCCAATCAATGTGTGAAAAGATGAAGGGTAGGACAGAAGATAAGAGGAGAGGAAAAAGAGAGAGGCAGAGGTACATCCCCAGTATCAAGGATCCAATCCCGAAGGGGAGGGCCAAGTCTTGCCTCTTAGTGACCCTCACACACCCCGAAGGAAGTCATGCTTCATCATCGGGCTTTTTTTGCTCCTCATCGGGCCGGCGCTGCAATTCCAGACGGTCCCCCGAAGGGTCACTTTAACAGAGATCTTTTTAAGAGAAAAGCCGTCTGGTGAGTGTGGGTGTGTGGGGTGGATCCAGTGGAAGTGGTGTTGAAGTGCGTGCAGTGGTGAGTAGATAAAAATACCTAGGGGTATCCACAGAAAAGTGCTTTAATGACGTGGTATCCCTGGTAAATTATAAAACCGGAAGGTTGGTGAGTTACCGCAAGGCCTAATGTGCCCGTGTAACTTAGCATGAGTTCGACATGTTTCCCGCCTGGTAGTCGGAAGGATCAATGGCGTTTCTTCAGGACCTAAGTGATATCGTGGATGTGCACTAAAAGAGGGGGTTCCAAAGGAGAAATGGTAACCCACTGGAGTGAGATGTAGCTTGGGATTTACCACGGGGATAATTTCCCAAATGTGTGGAATGGAAATCTCGAAAAGTAGATTTACCCAAGCGATGATGATACCCTTGCTTCAAAAGGGAGCAGTCTCCCTAGGCTAGTTTCCGCTAGGTGCCAGCACCCTATTGAGGTTGCGTCGGGGGCTGTCACGTGAGCACCTACCCTCTCCTAGCGGCTGCCTGCAATCAGTGTGTGCATGAAGGACACCCCCTACAAACCCTGGAGTTGATTCTCCAGGCTTTGTAATTGCTGTCAGCCATTTTGATACATATTGTGGCCATGCTTCATCACGCAACGGCTAACTATATATTGGCTGTGCCGAACCTGGACATGTTTGGTATCAAACTTGTTGGAATCATACCTCAACACCATTACCAGTGTTGGATGTAAGATTCAATGCACCACAGGACTCCTCCAGGAAGCCCTAAGTGCTCCCGTTAACAGCCTTCCAGAGTCTGCCAGCAAGCTACTGCTGCTGCCAAACCCAGACACGATTCCACCCTCCTGCTGCTGAACTGAGCTCGAGCAAGGGAAGTTAAAACAATAGGTTTCCTGTCACAGGGAGGTGTGACCAGCTGCCAGACAGCACATAGTGTATTGGGCTGGGGTGGGGGTGCTTGCCAGCACCACCAGACTGCTTTGAAGGGCACATTTGGTGCCCTCCTTGCATACTCCAGTTGGAGCCACTTGATGGAGCCCTTGGCTTCCACTCTGGTGGGAAACTGGACAAAGGACATGGGAGTATCCTCCCCTCTGTCCAGCTCCTCCTCCAGGAGTGACCCTTGAATCGTCCCAACCTCTTCCCTAGGCTACTTATGGGCTTACCTGTGGGTGCCTGTAGGAAGATGGAATCTGACTGCATGGTTGCCCCCACTTTTTTGCTGGTGTTTTGATGGTTTTTGACTTAGTTTGGCTGGGAACCTGCTATTCAGGTCCCCAGCCTATCTGCTCTCTCTCATAGATTGATTCCATGTACTTTAGGTACACTCCAGATTGGATCCTGAGGTACCCTTGTGAGTCCCTAGTATATGGTGTACTATGTACCCAGGGCATAGGTACCCCAGAGGCCTACCAGGGGCTGAAGCATGTATTATGCCACCCCTGGAAAGCCACCCAAAATGACACCACAGGTCTGCCACTGCAGCCTGGGTAAGGTGGTGCATGCACCCTTACTGTGATATAGGTTACCTGTATCACTATATATATATATATATATATATATATATATATATATATATATATATATATATATATATATATATATATATATATATATACATATATATGAAACAGTCTCGTCTCACCAAGTATCTCCAAACAACAAACGAGAGTGGACCCAAGTTAAGTGCTGGTTTTCTATTTTATTTCTTTAGTATGTCGCCATGACGCGTTTCGACAGCTCCCTGCCTTGATCACATGACAGCATTACTTCGTGTGCTCAATCTATTTAAAGTGACAGTGTCCAATCAAACAATTCATAGACATAAAAGACATAATTTGCATGATGTTTGCGAAAGTTTGAATGATAATCGCATGAATGCTTAAACAAGTGCTGTAGCTAACAGTCATATAATGTAAATATATAAATACAAATAAAACTAAGTTAGCAACACACTATTATACAAAAACATAATCGGAATTTAATAGTTTGCATAAATGCTTGGTTCCTGAATTATGTATTGTAAGACATATACCAGTCCCATTATAATGTTGAATATTTTTTCAGAATAGTTTGCTTAAATGCAATAAAGGGCCGGTATAGCCTAATGCTTATTATGTTGAATGGACCACTTATTCAAGTGCCTAAAATGTGAGAAAATTAATAATTTAAAAAAAAATCCCCATATTACCAACAGCTATATTCTACCCTTATTTTTCTGATGTTTTAAAGTGCCCGTGCCATATTTAATAAAATATTGTCATATTACCTTTACCTCATCTAACTCTGATTAATATCTTGTACACAATTGAATTTTTAGGAGGTAATAAAGGGTATTTGACGTACAAGTGTATAGACCAGGGTTCAAAAAAAGGAGGAATTTATGGATGTATTTTAGAGCAATTGATTCCCACTATTGTACTTTAAAATTAATATAAATATGTATATAAATATTAAATACATAAAATGTTAATAAATACAATTCAATTACTAAAATCCACTCCATAAAATCTTTCCAACTTTACAATATAAAAGCAGCATAAAAGGAAGAAAATACATAGAGGATAAAAGGTCACAAAACTCAGTAAACGTTTAATCAAAAACCATGGGTATAAAATGTATATGTTTGTTTTGTTTGTTATAGATGATGCCAATGATATCATTCTTAATCTAAATAAGTGTGCAAATCCTCACTGGTGTTGAGGCCCCCCGGCTGCTTTGTATCCATTTCTAAAATGTATTTAGTTTCAAGGCGCCTTAGCTTGTGTTCCCGATCACCTCCTCTCTTTAGAGGAGGGATAGCATCAATGACAAAATATTTCAAATATTTAAGATTACTATCATGATGCAATTTAAAGTGCCTCGCTACCGGGTAACTTGGGTCATTGTTAACGATGGCCCTTGTGTGTTGCAGAATGCGTTTATGGACAGATAACTTGGTGCTGCCTATATATGATAGATTGCAGCTGCATTGCAAAACATAGATTGCAAATTCCGTCCGACATGTCAAATGTTGTTTTATATCAGAGGCTTTGCTACTGAACGCAGTGTTGTATGAGGTTTTATTTATGCCATACTGACATGCTTTACAGCTAGCGCATTTGAAGAAACCATTCCTGGCCACTAACCATCCTTTCTGCTGTTGCTCTTCAGGGTTTTTCCGAACCAGAGCATTGGCCATTGAAAATGATTTTCTGTAAGTTATAGCCGGATGCTTAGGGAGCATTGCTCCAATTACTGGGTCATCCCGGACTATAGGCCAATTCCTTCTAATAATGGTTCGCAGCTGTTGTTCCTGCCTGGAGTAAGTTAGTATCAATCTAGTTGGTTCCTTATCCATCTTCCCTTTACTTCTGCTCGCTATCTGTGATTCGCTCTCTACCTTAAGTAAATCATGTCTGGAGCGTTTCCTAGACTTGACTATAGTATTGTCAATAGATACACTCCTGTATCCTCTTTCTAGGAATCGCTTTTTACTTTCTAGCTGTTTCTCATGCAAGTCGTGATCCTCGCTGCAAACCCTACGAATACGCAGCATTTCTCCGTATGGGATGCTTTGTATTAAATGTGGAGGGTGTGCACTGGATGCATGCAACATAGTGTTCCCTGCCGTATCCTTTCGATATAGGGATGTTGTCATGTTGTCATTTACTATGTTAATTTGTACATCCAAAAAAGTTATATTTGTCTTGCTAACATTGGAGGTAAATTGCAAATTCACATCGTTATTATTCAAAGATGCCACAAATTCATGTGCCTCATTTTCCGATCCACTCCATATAACAAACAAATCATCTATGAATCTAAGCCAAGAGACGACATTATTCATAAATACAATTTCATGCTTTCTCATGAGGACCAGCTCCTCCCACCACCCCATGAATAAACAGGCATAGCTGGGGGAAAAGCTGGCCCCCATGGCTACACCCTGTATTTGTTGAAACATTTGATTTTTAAACATGAATAGGTTATTTTCCAAACAAAATGCCAGCATGTCCAACAACATTGTATTGTGTCGTGCAAATTTAAGAGGTCTATTAGCTAAAAAATATTCCACGGCTTTAAGACCGTCTGCATTTTTTATGCACGTGTATAAGGAGGAAACATCAAGAGCTATTAAGAGCCAACCCTTTTGCCATTTTATATCAGCTACTTTTCAAATAAAATCACTGGTGTCTTGTACAAATGACTTTAAATTTTTAACGTGATCCTGTAAAAAGTAGTCAATATACCGAGACACATTTTCCAAAAGTCCATCACAGGCCGATATTATGGGCCTTCCTGGTGGTTTGTTGATGTTCTTATGTATTTTTGGGATAAAATACAATGACGGCGTTATGGGATACTCTTTCTTCAAATACTTATACTCCTCCATGTTCAATAAACCCATGCTTTTCCATGCTAATAATTTAGAGAAAAGAAGATTCTGCACAGATTTATATTTCATTGGAGTGCTCCTTCGGTAACAGTTAGTGTCATTTAACTGGGAATACGCTTCCTCCAAATATTGCTTTAATGGCCATAACACAATGTTCCCTCCTTTGTCAGAATTTCTAATAACGACCTGGCTCTCCTTCTTCAATTTCTCGATAAGTTGATTATATTTTCTCTCTTGATTTGTTATTTTTCTTCTTTTGGCCTTGTTAACATTCAAATGCCGTTTTTTCACCTGTGCCACAACCTGCTCGTTAAAAACATCAACAGAATCTCTTGGCATAATGGGAGTGAATTTTGATTGTCTTTTAAAGGGTGTGTCCGGCTTAGACCCAGTACCCATTCCTGGTGATTGCCCGGTTTCATTGTTCGTTTCCATACAACCTTCATCAAATTCATTCATGTTGCTGTTAGCCTCCTGTGCCAATTCCTGTATTGTTCTTAGTGTATCAAGGTCAGCAACCATTAAATCAGACATATTATTATTGTCATTATTGGGGATAGCCCCGATTTCTGTTCCGGATATCTGGGGGCGTAAAGCATGGAACTTTTTTTGCTTTAATTTACGGATGAATTTGTAAATATCAGCCCGAGTCTGAGGATAATCAAAATTCGACTCAGGACAGAATGAGAGACCCAAAGAGAGCAATTGTTCCTCTGCCCGTGTCAGATCTATCTGGGCCAGGTTAATTATGGTCATGGTCTGAGGTTCCCCGGGTGTGGTCTTCGTTGAACTTTTTAGCTTTATTTCTTGCTCCATCCACCCCGACCTCGCCCCCGAGTTTGGCGCCTGTTTGCGGCGTTCTCGGGCTGCTTTCCTCCGTTGTTTTCGGCTCTCAGTTCTTCGTTTTTTGCCGGTTGGTTACGGGGGCGCAGCGTTTCCTTTCTGCTTCTCCTTAGATAATCCAGTTCTTCCCCCAATGTAGGTTTGATTGCACAGTTTGCTCTACCCTCCGTGTCTGATCCACTTTCTACTGCCGAACTCAGGTCCGATGTTGAGGGAGTGTCCACTACCATTAAATTACTGGTTGAACTTTGCCCCTGCTTATTTATTGTTGCTGACCTATAGGCATCGAATTTACGTGCAAATGTAAAAATCTGGCCGCTTGCATAATCATCCTTATCTCTGCGAAATTTAAAAGTCTTTCTTTGCTTGATTTTTTCCTCCTCCTTACTGAGTCTTGACACCATATCCTCGTGTAACTTCGTCCTCTGCTGGGAATCACTGATAGTTTTTATTTCAGCGTCTAGGGCATCTATTTTTGTTTGGAGCTCACCACGATCGATATCCGCATATTTCACCAATATCTGGACCAATTTACGCGATGACTCCAGATTCGTCTCCGCCCACTCGGCCATCATTCGGGGGTTTGGGGTGTCGTAACTTGGGGCAATCATTATTCTCAGCCCCCTAGGTATCCGCCCCACATCTAGATATCGCTGCAAAGATTTCGACTCCCACCATTTAGCCTGTTCCTGACGCATTAATTTCTCCAAAATGCGATATTTCTCCTTTAGACCCTGTTCTCCACTTAATTCCTTGTTAATACCTTTGTCAATAAGCTGCGTTGTTACCGGAGAGTCTGAAAACATCTCCTCTGCGGCTGTTTCTCGATTCCGTAACGCTGCGGCAGACATTTCAAAAGAAAATAATAATGTTCAAATCAGTTCCGTTAGGACGCCTTACCGAATAATGCAATGATCCTGGCGCCAGGCTCCTCGGATGCACACCTCCCCACCTGCTGCTTTGTTTGCTTTTCAATTACTCTCCGGGTTTGCGAGACGAACAGTGCGCTGCTGCCCCCTCGCTGAGCACCACTCCTCCGAGTATACCCAATTCGAAGAGCTCGACTCCACGCTTGTCAGCTCCTTCCCGGATAGAATTCCGCATCAGCAGTGGGCTCCGCGTTTCCGTTGCCGGTTCCTTTTGTGGTCGCTTCCGGGACGCCGGTTTACTCGAGGCCTCGAGGTCCGCCGGATTCCACCAAGCAGTGACTTTACCAACCGCAGAGCCAACTTCACGGGGAGGGGGTCCACAACACCGGGGAAAGCCAAGCCGGTGAATATATGAAACAGTCTCGTCTCACCAAGTATCTCCAAACAACAAACGAGAGTGGACCCAAGTTAAGTGCTGGTTTTCTATTTTATTTCTTTAGTATGTCGCCATGACGCGTTTCGACAGCTCCCTGCCTTGATCACATGACAGCATTACTTCGTGTGCTCAATCTATTTAAAGTGACAGTGTCCAATCAAACAATTCATAGACATAAAAGACATAATTTGCATGATGTTTGCGAAAGTTTGAATGATAATCGCATGAATGCTTAAACAAGTGCTGTAGCTAACAGTCATATAATGTAAATATATAAATACAAATAAAACTAAGTTAGCAACACACTATTATACAAAAACATAATCGGAATTTAATAGTTTGCATAAATGCTTGGTTCCTGAATTATGTATTGTAAGACATATACCAGTCCCATTATAATGTTGAATATTTTTTCAGAATAGTTTATATATATATATATATATATATATATATATATATATATATATATATATATATATATATATATATATATATATATATATATATTATCTACTGGCGGTCGCCAGTAGATAGTTATAGTTACAACCTAGTTTCCATAGGAAATCTCAAAATTCTATTTTGAATAACTTTGGCGCCGCTCAGCTCCTACCCTGAAAGTCTCGGGGTGATTCGTCAAGCGGGGGCCGAGAAAAAAGGGGGGTCCCAAAACGCGTTTTCCCCATGCATTTTTCCATAGGACCTTTAGACACAGCCACAGCCAGAACGGCTGAACGGAATTACTCGAAATTTGGCAAAGAGGTAGTCCTCAGGTCAGGCATGTGCCTTTTTCATATATGGTGTAAATCCGTTCAGTAGTTCCTGAGAAAATCAAAAGTAAAATCATATACATATCTGGGCGGAGCCTAACCACACATCTCATTGTGAGATCTGATTGGCTGTCAGCACTTCATCCAAGAAGTGTTGGCAGCCATCTTGGGACCAATATACATGATAGCATCTCATTAAAAAGCATTGCAGTTAATAGAAGGTTTTAAGACTTTAGTTACATTATAAATCATTTGTTGATGGTACCATACTCATTTTAGGAATTGTAGTACGGTCTAAGGTGATTTTACCATGTGAAAAAGCCTTCTGCTGGGATATCATGAATCATGTTTGAGAGAAAACTATTTTCACATGCTTTTCCCACAGAGGTTTGGAAGGTGATCTATAAGCTAAACTGAGAGCATATTTTCTGTAAATTCACATTATCTTTCTCAGTCATGTGAGAATGAAGTCTGACATTCTCAGTAAAACATGTACATCCAACAAGGGCAGAGACTGTCAGTTGATTCCTTTGTGTTCTACTGCAGCTTCCCAGAGTGTTCCAAAGAACAACTAGAGCGCTAACAGTCTTACTTATGACAAAGGTATGGCACACCTGAAGCCATCTTGATTGGAATAAAGTGGTAACATTTAAAACATTTAATTTAAAAAGGAACAAAATGAGAGGGTTCATTTTGCCATAGAATGTATGATTAGTGCTGCAGAAAGAAAAATTAGGGCACATTTTGAGTGACTTCTCAAATCCTCTTCTATTTCATTAAAGAATTCTGACATGCAGCCTGAAACATGCACTTTCAATACCAGCAGCAGACTTCCCTGGTGGGCAGTAGCTTTACTACAGTGATCTAATGAGCAACTAGAGTGCTAACATTCTGAATTTATGGCAAATATGTGACACATCTGAATGCCTTCTTCATTGAATGAAAGTAAAAAAACTGACAGTATGCCTACTGAGGAGACTGCAGTAAATGAGGAAATTAGGAAACTTCATAACAAGTCTCCCAAGATGGCCACCAGAGACAAAAGAGCCCAAATGTAGCACAAATATCACCGAGATGTAGCCCAAGTATAGCCCAATGACAGAAATCCCAGAGTGTTTTAAAGAACAACTAGAGCGCTAACAGTCTTACTTATGACAAAGGTATGGCACACCTGCAGCCATCTTGATTGGAATAAAGTGGTAACATTTAAAACATTTAATTTGCAAAGGAACAAAATGAGGGGGTTCATTTTGCCATAGAAATTATGACTAGTGCTGCAGAAAGAAAACTTAGGGCACATTTTGACTTCTCAAATCCTCTTCTATTTCATTAAAAAGTTCTGACATGCAGACTGAAACATGCACTTTGAAAACCAGCAGCAGACTTCCCTGGTGAGCAGTAGCTTTACTACAGTGATCTAATGAGGAACTAGAGTGCTACCATTCAGAATTTATGGCAAATGTGTCACATCTGAATGCCTTCTTGATGGAACCAAAGTAAACAAGCATTGAAAATGCAATAGGTCTCGCCCTCGTTTAAGTTAAAGCAATTCTGTTTGTAATTAGGTGGCTTTTTAGCTTTGCTTTTATTAGTGTTTTTCAAAATTTCATGTAAATAACATGCATATCTGTATATGTATGCATGCATTTATATTTGGATTTATATAGATATGCAGATTATATATATATGTTTATATATGTATGTATATGCATATATATACACATACATATATATAAATGCATATATGTGCATATGTGTGCGGGCAGAGAGAGGTAGAGAGGTAGAGATGTAGAGGTAGAGACGTAGAGGTAGAGAGGTAGAGGTAGAGAGGTAGAGGTAGAGAGGTAGAGGTAGAGAGGTAGAGAGTAGTAGAGAGAGAGGTAGAGAAAGGTAGAGAGGTAGAGAGTAGAGGATGAGTAATAGAGAGTAGAGAGTAGAGAGAGAGTAGTAGAGAGAGTAGTAGAGAGTAGTAGAGAGAGTAGCAGAGAGTGAGTAGGAGAGAGTAGTAGTGAGTAGTAGAGAGTGAGTAGTAGAGAGTAGTAGTGAGTAGTAGAGAGTGAGTAGTAGAGAGTAGTAGCGAGTGAGAAGTAGAGAGTAGTAGAGAGTAGTAGAGAGTGAGTAGTAGAGGGTGTAGTAGAGAGTAGTAGAGAGTGAGTAGTAGAGGGAGTAGTAGAGAGTGAGTATTAGAGAGTGAGTAGTGGAGACTGAGTAGCAGAGAGAGAGTAGTAGAGAATGAGTAGTAGAGAATGAGTAGTAGAGTGAGTAGTAGAGAGTAGTAGAGAGTGAGTAGTAGAGAGTAGTAGAGAGTGAGTAGTAGAGAGTAGTAGAGAGTAGTAGAGAGAGAGTAGTAGAGAGTGAGTAGTAGAGAGTGAGTAGTAGAGAGTGAGTAGTAGAGAGAGAGTAGTAGAGAGAGTGAGTAGTAGAGAGTAGTAGAGAGAGTAGTAGAGAGTAGTACAGAGTGAGTAGTAGAGAGTGATTAGTAGAGAGTAGTGGAGAAGTAGAGAGTGAGTAGTAGAGAGTAGTAGAGAGTGAGTAGTAGAGTGAGTAGTAGGGAGTAGTAGGGAGTAGTAGAGAGTGAGTAGTAGAGTGAGTAGTAGAGTGAGTAGTAGAGAGCAAGTAGTAGAGAGTGTGTAGTAGAGAGAGAGTAGTAGAGAGTAGTAGAGGGTGAGTAGTAGAGAGTGAGTAGTAAAGAGAGTAGTAGAGAGTAGTAGAGTAGTAGAGAGTGAGTAGTAGAGAGTGAGTAGTAGAGAGTGAGTAGCAGAGAGAGTAGTAGAGAGTAGTAGAGAGTAGTAGAGTGAGTAGTAGAGAGTGAGTAGTAGAGAGAGAGAGTAGTAGAGAGTGAGTGGTAGAGAGTAGTAGAGTGAGTAGTAGAGTGAGTAGTAGAGAGAGTAGTAGAGTGAGTAGTTGAGAGTGAGTAGTAGAGAGTAGTAGAGAGTAGTAGAGAGCAGTAGAGAGTAGTAGAGAGTGAGTAGTAGAGAGTGAGTAGTAGAGAGAGTAGTAGAGAGGGAGTAGTAGAGAGAGAGAGTAGTAGAGAGAGAGTAGTAGAGAGTAGTAGAGAGTGAGTAGTAGAGTAGTAGAGAGTGAGTGGTAGAGAGTAGTAGAGAGTAGTAGAGAGTGAGTAGTAGAGAGTGAGTAGTAGAGAGTGAGTAGTAGAGAGTAGTAGAGTAGTAGAAAGTGAGTAGTAGAGAGTGAGTAGTAGAAAGTAATAGCGAGTGAGTAGTAGAGAGTGAGTAGTTTAATTTAAAAGGAACACAATGAGGAGGTTCATTTTGCCATAGAAATTATGATTAGTGAGGAAAAAAGAAAAATTAGGACACATTTTGAGTGACTTCTCAAATCCTCTTCGATTTCATTAAAAAATTCTGACATGCAGACTGAAACATGCACTTTCAATACCAGCAGCAGACTTCCCTGGTGAGCGGTAGCTTTACTACAGTGATCTAATGAGCAACTAGAGTGCTACCATTCAGAATTTATGGAAAATGTGGGACACATCTGAATGCCTTCTTGATGGAATCAAAGTAAACAAGCATTGAAAATGCAATAGGTCTCGCCCTCGTTTAAGTTAAACCAATTCTGTTTGTAATTAGGTGGCTTTTTAGCTTTGCTTGTATTAGAGTTTTTCAAACTTTCATGTACATACCATGCATATGTATGCATATATGTATATGTTTGCATGAATTTATATTTATACAGATATGCAGATTATATTTATATGTTTATATATTCACTGAAAAAACCATAGGTTTCACACACGTTATAGTTACGAATTAGCATTTAAAAAACCTTGCAAATTCACTTAAAAAACCATAGGTTTCACACATGTTATAGTTAGCTGGACATTTCACTCGTAAAAAACCAATGAAATTCCCCCGTTATAGTTAGTGCAGGCAACTATAACTCACGCGACCGCAATCCTCTGCTGATGACGTCAGATATTACATCACTGTATTTAGACACTTATTTACCCATGTCTTCTTCCATTAATCTTTAGCTATACATATATTACAAATATTTATTTTTCATAAAGACACATATGTCATCAGTGATGTAATATCTGACGTCATCAGCAGAGGATTGCGGTCGCGTGAGTTATAGTTGCCTGCACTAACTATAACGGGGGAATTTCATTGTTTTTTTACGAGTGAAATGTCCAGCTAACTATAACATGTGTGAAACCTATGGTTTTTTAAGTAAATATATATATATATATATATATATATATATATATATATATATATATATATATATATATATATATATACATACACACACACACATATAAACCTATAAGTCACTCCTATGGCAGGCCTTATCAATCCTGAAGGCAGAGTGTTTGGTTCTTATGTGAGAGGGTGCCCCTGCATGAGAAGAGCCCCTCTGCAGCGTTCGGAGTCCATTTTCTGATGCTGTTTGTAGCGCAGCCTGACCATATACTCTTAAGCGCATTATAACCAAACTGTAAATGCTAACTTTGGACTGGCTGCACGGAAACATGTCATGTTTGGTGTCAAACACCTTGAAATCATACCTCCACACCAGTAACTGGTGTGGGAGTATGATACCACCCTTATAGAGGGAGAGACATGGCAGCACTGGTATACCCGGTAGAAACGTAATAGAGCCCTTGCATCACAAAATGGAAGCTGCAGCCACAGACATGGGTCTTGCCTCCTGCTGCTGACCGAAACCCGGGCAGGGGAGGCCTGGGCAATAGGTTTCCTGTCACAGGGAGGTGTAACCACCTCCCAGACAGGCTTATGTGTATTGGAGCTGGGTAGGAGCACTCTCTGAAGATTGTCGGCCTAGTCACCCCGAGTGACCCATGGGTCGCCATTTTGTGTTTCGTCTCGAGGTCCCTTCGTGATCCCTGGTACGTTGACTGGTGGGTCCCTGAGGGGGTAACTTTGAATTTCCTTGGGCTTCCCTGGTTGCTCCAGACGTACCCTGACTCTCTACCAAGTGGTGAGTACCACAGACCTTGCTGGTCTGCACCGAAGCATTGTTTCTGCGTGGGTTGCTGTTGCCAAGGCTTGGTGAGTCCAATCCGGACCCCGACACCGCAGCACTCGACATCCTTCATGGGACAGCTCGAATCCAGCTCCTGGTCCTCGTGGCTGAAGAGTCAAGCTTCACCTTCTTCACCAGAAATCACCTGACATCGGTGGGCATCTGCCTATCACCTTCCTGGTCACTGGCTAGTGACTCAGACTCTGTCCCCTCTGCTTTCAGGTTCTTCTCATCTTTGATCCAGGCTTGGATCTCTTCGGACACTTCGCTTCTTCCTGGCAGCAGCACTTCTTCGCCAGCTCCCATTGAAACACCAAAAGACACCTATGCACCCGGCTTTCCTGGGTGAGGTAACACGAGTACTCCGGTTCTCTTGTGGGTGTTGGCCCCAGAACTTCCTAAGTCCAAAAGGGTTTGGTCCTGACTCAATTCTAAGTGTCCCTAATCTTTAAAAATCTAACTCCGAATTTCCCCATAGAAGCTAACGGGAACTCGCGGCTGTGTTCACACACTGCACACGGCCCCTGTGGGTCCCTTGTGTCACTACCTTGGGTGGTTCCTTGGGGTCCCAGTGATTCTACAGGCTCTAGGCCTTGTGTCTAGTTAAGTCGTGGTTCTTATACCACTATTTTAGTATATGGTTTGGCTCGCCCCTAGGGCCTGACGTGTATTTGTGCTTATTACTGTGATATTTGAAGTGTAATTTATGTGTTTTGACCTCTCATCTCATAAAGAGTCTAGGAGGGTGTGTTTAGAAATAAATACATATATTTTATATATATACCTGGTGTGGTTATCTTTCATTTAGGCACTCAAGAGATTATAGACTGGTAAAACAAGCTGCTTTACATTCCTTCAAAACTTAGCCTGAAGGCTGATCTCCATAGCTACCACTAGGATAGCTTTCAATAAAGGTTGTCTTTAACCTATAACCAATAAGGGGTTGTTTGGACTGGTACAGGGTGCCCACTATAACTAGTGGACAGCATATACCAGGCCAACTTCTCACAGTACCTCTTCAGATTAATCGTGGGCCAAGATTCAAACTCAAAACCACTTCAACTTCAACCGTCTGGGCACCTCGGACTTTGCCTGGAACCAAGACTGCACCAAGGAAGACTCCTGCTGCTCCTGAACTCATTGTTATGCAGGTCTTTTTTGTCATCTGTGCCAGCACTTCACCAAGGTTCCTCTCCAGGCCTGCGGGACAAAAAGACACCCGAAGGAATCTCCCCTGGAGTGAAGGAGTCACTTCCCTTCATCTGCAGGCACCGCAACTAAGCGGACCGGTCTGCTACTCCTGACGTCCCATGGACTCCAAAAGGCTCAGCAAGACAGGTGGTAGTTCTGCAACTCCCTCGAGGCCTGACCAGTCCTCTCAGCAAGTTTGAGGCCAGTATCCCTCGTCGGAACCGCGGGAAAAAAAACCCTGTGCACAGCCTTGACCTTCCTTTGCCAAAGATTGTTGGCAATATCCTCTAGAGAGTTTCGGGCTGTCAGAAGCTTTAGCCTAAAGGCATCTCTTCCTGCCATGATCTTCCTCCTCACCACATCCTCTGTACCGTGGGCCTGCATCTTTGGTGAGCTGCTCGAGGTCCTCTTCTGACTCCTGTGCCTTTGGCCTGTGGGTCCTCTTGAGGGTCTTCTTTGGCTTCAGTAGGCTTCCCAACTTGCTCGGGCCTGCTCTAACTTTCGTGCATTTGGTGGTCCCTTGGTCCTTGCTGGTCCCAACCATTTTTTCGTTTACCACGCCTGTTGCTGCTGCCAAGGCTTCTTGGTGCTCCTGGTGGACACTGACCCCCTGGTTCTTGACTTATGATGTGGGACAGCTCGTGAATGGCTCCTGGTGTTCCACAGCATCGCCTGGTCCTCACAGCTGCGGTGACCGTCATCTCTCCTGCAACTTCTGTCATCGGTGGTCATTGTTCTTGTGTGCCTCCTGGTCACCTCCGAGTAGCGTAGACTCTGTCCCCTCTGCTTGCACTTACTTCTTTTCAAGAATCCATCCTTGGATTCCACTGGACTCTTCCACCTTTTTCGCTAGCTACATCTTTCCTAAAGTCCTCTATTGTGGTCTACGGCGAATTCCGACGTAATTTCGCACATATGCAGCCAGCTTCCCTGGTGTAGGTATCGTTGTTCCTGGGGTATCCACAGGTGGGGTGACTCTCCAACCTTCTGTCTTCCACGGGGTTTCTTCAGGGTCCAGTGGGAAGGGTCCTTCTTCTTGAAAACTACAATCACAACTTTCCCATTGACTTGCATTGAGTACACGGCTGTGCTTCTACTCTGCACACAGCTTCCATGGGGTTATTGGGTTCTTACCTCAGGTGTTTCCTTGTGTCCCCAGCTCATCTGAGTCTTGGGTCGCTGTTCGCATTCCACTTCTTTAGTATATGGTTTGGTCTTCCTCTGGAGACCACTGTGTATTTGTGCTTACCAATCTGTTTAGAATTGGTGTATTGTGTGTATTGTGTTGATATCTTCGGGTAGGAGATATACCAATGTGTTAGTGAGTGTGTATAATAAATATACCTATCTTTATAAGTACACAGTGTGGTTATTTTTTGTTTAACCTACACTATATGATTAGTTCTGGTAAAACAAGCTGCTTAACTCTCCTTCTGGACTAAGCCTGAAGGCTGCTCTCCACAGCTACCACTTAGAGAGCTTCCTATGGTTGTCCAAGACCACTAAAATCACCATGAGGGCTGTCTGGATTAGTGCAGGGTCCTGCACTTAAATAAGTGTACACCATATACTAGCCAGCCTCCTATACCTCCTCACTCCATTCTTTACTATGAGTTAATGGTACCACCCCCATCTCTCGTGACTCCCTTCCCAAGATTCTTTCTTTGTGTATTTCCATTAAGTGAATCTACCCACTGTCACATAAAATACTCCCCTCACGTAACACTTCCTGTTATTTTTCGGTGGCCTTGATGTTAAGGCTCCCTTCAGCTTCTTTCTGTAAGTGGTGCATTGGTAGTTGGGCAAACTTACATGTAATATCTTTTTTTCAAAATAAATTACCTATCGGATTTTAAACATGTAAATATTCAATGAAATCACAATATCTTCCAATTACCATACTAGTTGGGTATTTAATCTGTTTCTGTTTTTGAATATTTGGTGAAGTGGGCTATTTTAGTTTCATTTTAGTAGTGCAGCAGCCTGCTTTAATTTCTATTTTCGGGAATGCAGTGACCCATGTTACTTCCCTAAAGCGGTTTTTCAGCACACTTTGATTAACGGTTCCATCACTTTTGTCGCTCAACCCCAGGAGCAAACTAATTTTGGGAATTTACTAAGCCCTGCAAAGCCACTTTGCGTGGTTTAGTAAATACAAAATAATGCAAGACAGCGCATGGCACGGCCTTGTGTTATTTTACACTGAGTAGCATTCTCAGGCATCCACCCATGTATTTTGATGCAAACCCAGATTTTATAAGACTTGTAAACCTGGGTTTGCCCCAAAATGGTGCACCTACACGACAGAAGAGCAACAAGGAGAAATATCTTTGTTTCTGCTTGTTGCTTCTTCTTTCCATTTGTGCTGCATTGCGTAGCATATGTACAAGGAGGAATATGCTTTTAAGGAAGGTTTTTGTGAAAAGAAAATTCTTTCCTGCACAATAATAATCCTGCTTGTAATGCTGGCACACTTGCACCATTGTGAACGGGAGCCTGCACTGGCACAAGACACAAAATAGTGCACGAGCGCAGACAGAAAGCAGAAATGCTCCCTTTCTTTGTAAATATAGAGCATTTTCTTGCTGCGCTGCGTTGTGTGACATTATAGTAAATGTGTCCCTACGTGTTTCAATAGTCAATATGAAGTGGCCTGCTGTACCATAGTACTGAGTGGGACAGTGTTGCTCACCCTATTTGGAGTAATTGGTGAGTAGGACCCAGCATTCATGTGAGCGATGCTGCGGCCCATGCGTTTAATTAAGCAGTGCATTTGTATGCATTTTTATGTAAGCAGCACTCGCAGATAAGTGATGCATCAGCCTGCGGTGCACTTCAAAGGTCATGCCTCCTGCACAACACACCTGAGGCAGTCACCATTTGTTTATGTCTCAAGTTAAAGAACTGTGGTGCAGCGGCTGTCAATATTCTGAAGTGGCCCTTAATGGAAGCCTGATTTGGAGATTACTGGATATCAGCAGATAATTGTGCACTAGCCCACATCTGTTATAAGATATGTTTTTCAATAATATAAATTAGGTGGCACATTTACCATTATTTAACGCAACTCAGCGCAGCAAGTTAACACATTTCTGCTCTCTCCTTGCGCTGGTGCACTGGATGCTGCCTGGCGCCAATGCAAGCGTCGTTGCAAAATAGTGCGAGTCACCTGTGTTATGGGCCGATTTATTCGTTTTACACACACACATATATATGTGTGTGTGTGTGTGTAGTTATAAATGTATATATAAAGGGAGAGAGAGAAGTAAAACTAAAACTTGAAAAACAATATAAAAAAAAATATATATATATATATTCACTTAAAAAACTATAGGTTTCACACATGTTATCATTAGGTGGATATTTCACTCGTAAAAAACCAATGAAATTCCCCCGTTATAGTTAGTTCAGATAACTATAACTCGCGTGCCCGCAATCCACTGCTCATGACGTCACATATTACATCACTCATGACATGTTCAGTGGCATCACTCATGACATCACTGATGACATCATCCTTGTGATAGAGTGGCGGTCGCGTGAGTTATAGTTATCTGAACTAACTATAACGGGGGAATTTCATTGGTTTTTTACGAGTGAAATATCCACCTAACTATAACATGTGTGAAACCTATGGTTTTCTAAGTGAATTTGCAAGGTTTTTTAAATGCTAATTCCTAACTATAACGTGTGTGAAACCTATGGTTTTTTCAGTGAATTTGTACTGTTTTTTAAATGCTAATTTATTTATGTATTATTATTTTTTATATATATTTATTTTACAATAAACTACGTATTACATTTTTTTTTTTTTTTTGGTTTTCACCGTGGATTTAAAAAAAAAAAAAAAACAATTCTGCCTTCGGAGTCCTTCAGGGACCCCCTGACAAAGGCTAAGGGGTCAGGAACTCTCTACCCTGCCCCCTCATCACGTTCGCCACCTTCCTTTTTCACTCTCGCACTGAAAACAAACAAAATGGCGGCCGACACTTCCTGATTTCGACCGATTCGAACGTTGACTATCATGTAACCACCAATCAGAATTACGCTCGCGCACGTTAGGGTGCTCGCACAGTGCACGCACGGTGCGCGCACCCTGCGCGTGTATAGATATTGATATGCTTTTAAATGCTATTTTCTCAGGAAATACTGAACAGATTTACACCAGACCTGCAAAAGGCACTTCCTTGACCTTATGGCTACCTCTTTGCCAAATTTCAAGTAATTCTGTTCAGCCGTTCGGGCTGTAGCTGCGTCTAAAGGTCCTATGGAAAAATGCATGGGGAAAACGCGTTTTGGGACTCCCCTTTTTTCTCGGCCCCTGCTTGACGAATCACCCCAAGACTTTCAGGGTAGGAGCTGAACGGAGCGCCCCATTAGTTTTGAAAATTTCGCGAGCATTCGTCAACCGGCGCCAAAGTTATTCAAAATAGAATTTTGAGATTTCCTATGGAAACACGGTCCTAACTATAACTATCTTTTGGCGACCGCCAGTAGATAATATAACCTTCTGGCGGTCGCCAGTAGGTAGTTATAGTTAGGACCTAGTTACTATAGGAAAATGGCAACATTCTATTTGCAATAACTTTGGCGCCGATTAATGAACCTTCGTGAAATTTTCAAAACAAATTCTTTGTTGCGATCAGCTCCTATGTTGAAAGTTTGGGGGTGATTCATCAAAGTGGGGGCCTAGAAAAACGTGGGGTCCCAAAACGTGTTTTTTCAATGTTAATTTCCATAGGAAACTTTAGACAAGGCTACAGGTCGAACGGGTGAACAGAATTACCCCAAATTTGGCAGGGAGAAGGGTCTTGGTCTAGAAAGCACGCTTTTGTTTATTTGGTGTAAATCCGTTCAGTAGTTTTTGAGAAATATCAAAATTTACAGATATCGATATTTGGGAATTCTGCCATCTGATTAGCTGAGGCGTTACGAGCACAAGCTTGCTGCTGATTGGCTGCGAGCGCTGCGAGCGTTTGCAACTAGGAAGTGTTGGCCACCATTTTATGATTTCGTTGAAGCGAGTAAGGGAGAAAAAGGGCAAAAAATGTGGGAAAGAGGAGGGTAGGAGCACTGTAACCTTTGTGGGGTGTTTAAGGTGTGCTATCGAGGGGGTGCGAAGTGAACTAATCATACCTACTGGTGTGAAAGTTCTAGGCTACGAAAATTAAGTGAGTTATTGGCTAGTGTGTGATATTTCAAAGGTGAGCTTGTGCGCGACTCCAGTATTAAAGCATGAGCCCACACTGTGTGTCTTATGCTGTGAAGTCGTGTGCCCTGGCCACTGCAGTACAGTTGTGGAAGTAGTGTCAGCATGTATTTATACCTACTAAGATGAACTACTGACCTGTAGTGGTGTGAAAGTCCTGGGTATGGAAAATATGTGAGGTATTGTCTAGAGTCTCATGGAAGGAGGAAGTGTTGGCTGCCATTTTGTGATTCCGTTGAAGTGAGTAAGGGGAAAAAAGGGCGAAAAAAGAGGGAAATAGGAGGGTAGGCGCACTGTAACCTCTGTGGGGTGTTTAGGGTGTGCTATAGAGGGGGTGCGAAGTGAACTAATCATACCTACCAGTGTGAAAGTGCTAGGCTATGAAAATTAAGTGAGGTATTGCCTAGAGTGTGATGATGCTAAGGTGAAGTGGTGCGGGACTCGGGGATTAGAGAATGAGTCTAAATTGTGTGTCTTATGCTGTGAAGTCATGTGTCGTGGCCGCTGCAGTACAGTTGTGGAAGTAGCGTCAGCATGTGTTTATAACTACTAGGATCAACTACCGACCCGTACTGGTCTGAAAGTTCTGGGGTACGGAAAATATGTGAGGTAGTGTGTAGAGTCTCATGCTGCTAAGCTGAGCTGCTGCCGGACTCGGGGATGGAAGCGTGAGTCCAAACTGTGTGTCATATGCTGTGAAGTCATGTGCTCTGGCCGCTGTGCTACATCTGTGCAAGTAGTGTCAGCATGTAGTTATAGCTACTTGGAGGAACTTTTGTATTGAACATTGTAACTTGTGTATGGTGCTTAGGGGGTGTTATATAGGGAGTGCGAAGGTAAATTTGTGTGTATGAAATGAATTTGGTATTTGGAAAGTGGAAAGCGCTGACTCCTACGGGTCTGATGGCGCTGGGGGCGTAAGGTGAGGTGCTGCTGGAGTTGGGAATAAAGCTGATGAACTACTGACCCCTATTGTGAACTTTTAACGTGAACGTGCTGTTGAATGTTCGATAAAATGTTGCAAAAGTATATCGTTAG
Organism: Triturus cristatus; assembly: GCF_964204655.1. Lineage (NCBI taxonomy): Eukaryota > Metazoa > Chordata > Amphibia > Caudata > Salamandridae > Triturus > Triturus cristatus. The sequence continues at coordinate 545,116,960 of NC_140586.1, forward strand.
GTTAAAAAAAAAATGATGAACTTTTAACCTGCAGGTGTCGTAGAAGGTTCCAGAAAGTGTGGTTAAAAAATAGGTTGAACTTGTGACCTGTATGTGGCGCGGAATAATAAGTAGCTTTACGAAAGGAAAATTCAAAATTAAACAATAGAGGTAAGTTTTGGAATGTCGTTGAAGGAATGAAGTATTCTGATTTGTTCTTTACATGTATTTATGTGTGGAGCAACAGAGAAATTGTGCCATTCCTGGTTTCATTTTTGATGAAGTCGGAGCTTTACATTGTATGCGTGTGTCATTTGAAATCTGGATAACAACTACAAAGGTGAATTAGAAATGAACAATGTGTGTTATGTGTTTTATAGTATTGATTAAGTATTTGAGGTGATGTTTTTAATTTTGAAAGTATTTTTTTATTTCAAATTAATATAGTGTTAGTAAAGTGTGGTGTTTGATATTGGTTATGAAATATGCATAACATTTGAGCTGTTATATAAGTATTTTATATATGTTTAGGAATTTTTCACAGAGAAGAAGTGTAGTTTGTCATCTTTATAGGACTGTATTGATTTGAAAATGAGGTACAGCGTTAATTTGAGTTTATAATGTATTTGGAGAGATAAAGAAAATGTCACACGATTGCAACTGATACTTTTTGTGGAAATATTGGGGTAGGGGGTGGTGATAGGAGACGTATGTGTTATTAAGTTAAAAGCGATAAAACTAAATGCAGAAATGTTATGTGGGCAGGTTGTGGTCTTATTTTTGACACTGAGAGGTAGGTTTGAATGTAAGTCAGGGTAGGTTGTTGTACAGTAGGGCCGTGTACAGTGTTTTGAGATTACATGGAGAGGAGATGGAGATAGGAACAGTGATATGTTCCTTTTATATGTACGCATAGTTTTAATCATGTGATCCAAAGTTGAGATAAATATGAATATGGTTTCTGGTTTGCATTAGGATATAGTGAATAGTTTTTGTAGTTTCTGACTAGTGAATAATAAAAATGTAGATATGCTAAAATATATGGTAGTAAACATATTAATTATTGTCTGTTCTTATGGAATAGAAGTAGTTGGGGAGTGCTTCATTAGAAGTGATGTTTTATAAATGTGTGAGAGATAAAAAATGTAAATGTGCGGTGTATTTTCTGTATGAGTTTGTTGACATTAGAGAACTACATGTGATTATAAGTGATACTATTTGTCAGGCTGTGTCGCTGTGGCGTTGAAGGTATGTATGTAGGTGTTGGAGTGGTTCGTGTTTTATTGATGGTGAGCTTCACTATCCCTTTTGAGACACTCGTCAATTTATTCATTCCAATTAATATCTTTAGTATAGATACAGTAAAGGGACTGTATATCAAAAGTTTGGGAATTAGAACTTTGTTTACTCTCCCGATGCCCTGCTATGCACTCTACAGAGTGTTTACAGGACTTTCGTAACATATAGATGTCTAGCTAGTAAAGGTGGTGTAGTTCGACTGGGCCCATTTATAAACCGTGCTATGGGATGGTTTATGTTTTACCCGCCAATTTGCATGTTTGAATACTTTTTGCTGATAAGTGTTCCGGCAGACACCTGTTAAAATTAACGTTGTATATGGGTATAGTGTTTGATTTCATACGGTTAAGCAAGGGCCGAGGTGGGTGTGGGGGAGGTGGTTATGTTGCTGATTGAAACACAGAATATAGTAACGTGCAGCTGTTGATCTACCAAAGGTGATCTAGTACCACTGGGAGCACTTATAAAGAGCCCTATGGCATGGGATATGTTTTAGTGGCAAATTTGCATGTTTTAATACGTTTTGCTGATGAGCGTTTCGGGAGACATCTGTTGAAATTAAGCCTCTGTTTGGCTATAGTGGCGCTTCTACGTTTGCTGGGGCGCTTTCTTTTATTGCGTAAAGTTAAGCAAGGGCGGGTGTTGAGGTGGTGTAGTGGTACTGTGACTATTTACAAACCGTCTTATGGTATGGTATATGTTTGAGTTGCAAAATAGCAGGTTTTAATAGGTTTTGGTGATGAGCGTTCTGGCAGACACCTGTTGACATTAAGTCTATGTATGGCTATAGTGGCGGTAACGGGAGTGCTGGGGCTCGTTGTTTGATTTCGTAAGGTTAAGCAAGGGATAGGTGAGGGTGGGGGAGGTGCGTATGTTGCTGGTTATAAGACGGATATTTGTAACGTGGGCATGTGTAGTTACTAAAGGTAATGTAGTTTCACTGGGCCCATTTTTAAACAGTGCTATGGGATGGTATATGTTTTACCCGCCAATTTGAATGTTTGAATAGTTTTTGATGATAAGTGGTCCGGTAGACACCTGTTAAAATTAAGCCTGTGTATGGGTATAGTGGCGCTACTAGGAATGGTGGGTTTTCTGTTTGATTTCGTACGGTTAAGGAAGGGCGGGGGTGGGTGTGGGGGAGGTGGGTATGTTTCTGATTAAAACACAGAATTTAGTAACGTGCAGATGTTGAACTACTGAAGTTGATGTAGTACCACTAGGAGCACTTATAAAGTGCCCTATGGCATGGTATATGTTTTACCCGCAAATTTGTATGTTTTAATACGCTTTCCTCATGAGCGTTCCAGTAGACGGTTGTTGAAATTAAGTTCTTGTATTGGTATAGTGTGTTTACTAGGTTTGGTGTGGCTCTTTCTTTAATTTTGTAAAGTTAAGGAAGGATGGGGAAGAGGGTGGGGCAGTGGCAGTGTGCCCATTTATGAATCACTTTATGGTATGGTATATGTTTTTCTGGGAAATTCCCATGTTTTAATTAGGGGTGAGTGGAATTTGCCAAAATGACTTTCGCAAATTATCGCGAAATTGCGCAAAATCTCAGCGAGCATGCGAAACTTTCGCAAAGATGCGGAGATTGCTTTTCCCACCCATTTGCGATGTATTTTTGCGTGCTCGCGGGAAAATATATCTCCAACTTGCCAATGCGGTCGCTAATGGGTGCGGCTATCTTGCTCGCGATGCTTATTTCCTTTTCGCGATCGCAACGACGTGTTCGCGATTGAAAACTCTCACGGGATAGCGCGACCGGCTACCAGCAATCCAACATCTTGTGGCACGCGCGAACGGATAGGAGAACTCGTCGGCGAACGCAGGGACCCGATAAGTCGCGACCGCGTGCGCGAGAATGCATTTTTAAAGCGCGATGAAGAAAAAACTTCCGATTCGCGGCAGGTTACGAAAGCTTTGACATTTTCTCGCTCTCCGCGGAACGCGAAAATGTCAAAATATCGCAAATTCCACGAGCGGAACGAAATTTACCGCCCAGGCCTAGTTTTAATACATTTTGGTGATGATTGTTCCAGCAGACAGGTACAGAAATTACACAACATTTCTGTGGAAAAGACATCTTCGTGCTGATAGACACTCTTGTACTGTGGTAGAAGGCTGATAGCGTTGATGGAAAATTATGAAACCTAGTGCCATTGTAGATTTTAATGGAAGGTTACACTGTGTGTTTGTTACTATGGTGTAGTTAGGGTTCTAAGTGGGAGAAAAAAGTGGGGGCACTCTAAAAGGGGGGGCAAAGCTCTTAAAGGGGTGTGGGCTATGCAAGTTGGGGCGTGGTCTAAATCAAGATAAGTATCATTGTGTGCTTTAGAAAATCCTCTCTAATTATCGTAGGTTCGGAAAAAACATTGTTTAAAGGATTTCCCTTTCTTCTACAATGTGGGTAACCGAGCGTGATGTCTCCAGTTCTCAGTAGTGAGCAAAACAAGCATGCGTACATCGATGTGCATGCTGTCACTGCAGTGTAATAAAAAAAAAAAATTGACTATCTTTGAGAGGGCCGAAAATAGAGCCTGGTAGAGAGTCGTTTGGAGGCTGCCTGAAAATAAGTGCCGGTCCCCAGACCCGGCCCAATTAAATCGCAGTATCCATGCATCCTAAGCACTGCGCCATTCAACCATCTTTTAATTGATGGATATATTCCTACTTATATATATACATAAATCTGTTTGTCCGCTTATCTTAAGCATCTATGAGCGCACTCGCCTATAGTAAGCACTGTGCCATTCATGCAGCGATACGCCTATATATGCATAGATATATCTGTCCCAGATTCAATCCTAAGCATTTATCAGCCCACCCGTCTATCGTAAGTACTGGTCTTTGCATTCATTCATCCTTCCATCCATCCATACTTTGATACATTGATCTATGTATCTATCCATTGATGCATCTGACCATGCATCCACTCGCCCTTTATTCAACTATACGTTCTTATTTCCGTGCATCGTCCGCCACGATCTTAAATACGACTTATTATACTCATCCAGCTACCCTTTTAAGGCATTGAAAAGGCTTGCGAAAAGCATTGACAGGCAAATGTTTCAATAAAGAATAACAAAGCTTTGAGTTACTCTTTGTGGCGCATACTTCAACGCCCTTCTCTGGTGGTGTTTTAAACAAAGGTACATCTAGCGAGAGAAATGTAAAGGAGCTTCTAAGTGTAAAACGTTAATTTAGAAACATAATGTTTAGTCGAGTTGTTTATAGGTACACTGTTTTAAAGTGGCAGTGACTGACAGATACTGAATACCTGTACTTCTTATATTTGAGAAAGAATACCAGAGAGCTAATTTGGGGTGGTGAGAACCTTGAGTTCTATATTTCCATGTGAAGTACAGTATAGGAATATAAAAGTAATTGGAAAGCTTTTATGTTCATATTAAAGAGGGGGTGTGAGAACTTATTGAGGCAGGCACAGTGTGTGTTTTCGTAGCACTAAAACAAGACAGTGTGTAAGGTGAGAGCAGGTTTGTGCTGGAGTTGCCTTGTTGTGGTCGTTTGCAGAGGTGCAACCAGAGGGAAATTTCAGGGGAGCCTAATTCTTTCAGCAATAGGTAGAGTGGGCATGTAGGGGTTGTAAAAAAGGGTGAAAAAGAACAGAGTCTCCTTTACCAAAAAATTATGTTTTGAAGACCGGTGAAGTACTCGGGTGCGGCTCTGTGTGTGCGCACGGGAAGCTGTGTCAGAGAGTCTGGGGCAATGAGCGTTGCGCGCATGGTGGTCTGTCTGCTAATCACCCCACGATGATGTTGCTGGCACGTTGCAAAAAGAGAAGGGAAATACTGAGAGAGAATGGCTCTCTTTAAAGGATTTCCCTTCTACTACAATGCGAGTCACTTGGCATGATGTCTGCACTTCTAAGTAGTGAGCAATGTGCATGCTCTCACAGTGTCACTGCAGTGCAATAAAGAAAAAAAAACGGATTACGTTTGTGAGGTCAGAAAATAGAGCCCTATAAATACCCGTTTCGAGGCTCCCAAAAATAAAGTGCTGGTGGTCACATCTCCACAGACACCCCCTCCAGTTAAAGCCATGGGTGCAGTGTTATGTTTGCGAAGTTGTTGATAAAATTGTTAGGTAAAAATGGACATTTTTATGTGTGCTGTTTGGTTTATAATATCATTCTAAGTACATAGATTAAAATTTAAAAAAATACTATTTATAACGTTGTGTGCGGTGGGTTGCAGAGAAAGTGGTGTGGGGTGGTAGGGTGTGGCGGAGAGGTGAAAAGTATGAGGTAGTGCAGTTATATATAAATTGTAAAAGAGTATGTAAATAATTAAATAAATACATGCTGTATGTTCTATGGCACTACTTGTCATCCTAGTGCTCATCTGTCGTGCTCCATCACGTTGCTGCACTGGGTCGGGAAGTTGTTAGTGGAAGTTTTGCAATTGTATGGTATTATTTTAACAAGGTGAAGAAATGTGAAAAATAATTGAATCTATTTTTTGTTTTTCAGAAAATAATTTCGTTTGGATTGAAATTTGGAAATGCCTAGAAGAAGTGAAAAAAAAAGAAAAGAAAAATATTTATTTGACAAAAAGGAAAGATCTTAAAGTAGAAAAAAATGCGAGTAGCAGAGAAACTGTTTGTTCGAGTAAAAGCAAAAGACAATTTTTGAAAAAAATATCAGGAACATTTAATGAGAAAAACATCACACGAAGCAAAAAGAAGAATTTTTCAAGTAAGGTGAAGCAGAGTTCAATTTCAAATACGAGGAAAAGGAAAGATGATAAAGAAATAGTATCTGGTACTCGGAGACAAAAAATAATTTCAAGAAATTCGTCAGAGACTTTTTCGATCTAGAGTGATTCAGAATTTATTGAAAACATGCTGCAAATATAAAAGAAGAATGTTCCAATTCAAAGAGAAGCAGCGTATTGAAAGTATAGTGGATACTGCTTTCAATTTGAAACAGAAGTTGTTCATTTTGATTTTAAACAGATTGAAAGTATTGGATAAAATAGTGAAAGTATTGAAAGACAAAAGTAGAAGAAAAAGACTTGTGAACAGAACCAACTTTTGTAAAATCTTTAGTGGACATTGGAGACATACTTCTAGTACTGAGCCTTTTTTTAATGAGGAAAGTTACTATCAGGAAAATAGTTTATCATTTGCAGTTGATACTGGAGGTCGTTGCTACGAAGTTCAGTATGGTGTTCCTCTTCCAAAGGAGGAAATGGTTGGTAAAAGTGCAGAAGAGTTAATAGCTGAAGAAGTGCAAGGGAAATGTCCATGAGCTCCTGTGTATAAGTGGAGTTGTAGTAGCATTTGTAGTATTCGACAGGAATCCATTGATAAAATGCGAAATTTGCTACGAGAATATACTCAGAAAAGTATAAAATAGAAGATTAAGTTGCTAAAAGGACTAGATCCATGTAATGTAAGAAAATATACTGAGAAGTATGGGTATTCTCTGGCTTGTCTTTCAAGAAAAGTTTGTAAAAGTGTTTTTCATCATTTGAGGATGTTAGCAGTACGCCATTCAGAAATGCAGAACTTTGTAAAGAAACTGTACTATGTAAAAAGTCCTGCATTAAGTTTAAGTGTACTGAATGGAAGTCTTTTATATGTTCTTTATCAGATGTTCAAAAAAAGTGTGATGATATTGAAATGCGATATTTTGGTTCAGAAGAGCAGTTCATAGAAAGTGAAAGTTTCATAATTACAGATGTTGGAGGAGATGAGAAAGAGATTAGCACTGATCAGTTTGAAGAAGAAATTGGAAAGTTTAATGTAATGTGCTCTGAAATACCAAACTATGTTTGTGTTTGTTGTCGATGTACTCATTATAAAAGTCAAAGTAGGAATGTTGATTTGTATTTGATAAGTGAAAAGGAGAACAATGGTAATTGGGAAGAATTTGCAACTTACTTTTTTGTTGCAGGTCGATTTGAGTTAGGCGGTGATCAACGTGTATGTAAATATTGTTACAACAAATTAGAAGAGAACAAAATGCCTGCTAGAGCATTGCATAATAAGTTGGTGTTAGTAGCTATTCCGCAGGAGCTGGCCAAATTTAATACATATGAGTCGGTTCTAATTCAATCTGTTCATCCTTTTCTAACTATAATTTAGATGGAGCCTAAAACAGGTAAACTGCCACCAACAGACTTGCAAAGAGGGCTGAAAGGAAGAGTGGTGTACTTACCTTTTGATTTTAAGAAAAACATTGAAACTATTGCTGGAGAGAAAGAGGAAGATAAGGCAGTAGTTATTTTAGTAAATGGTGTACCCACTAGGGGTGGGCGGAATTTGCGAAATTCACTTTCGCAAATTATCGCGAAAATGTTAAAAATCTCCGCAAACACGCGGAAATATCGCGAAGATGCGGAAGTTTTTTTCCCGCCCATTCGCAGTATTTTCTGCGTGGTCGCGGCTCGCCAACTTACCCATGCGGTTGCTCGCGGGCGCGGCCATCTTGTTTTCACTTGTCTCGCGGTGCATGATCGCGAGAAGAAAGACGTTATCGTGCGACGCATGACGTCACTGCGGGCGCGAACTGTCGCGAGACAGCGCAAATGGCTACCAACAATCCAACATCTCATGGAGAACGTGACCGGATCTGGAAAACTTTTCGGCGAACGCAGGGATTCAGGTAAGGCGATCGCGCGCACGCGAGAATGTATTATTTTACAGCGCGAGCAAGAAACAAATTTTCGCTAAGCTGCGGAATGTGGGAATTTTGACATTTTCGCGCTTTCCGCGGAACGCGAAAATGCCAAATTATCGCAATTTCTGCGAACGGAACGGAATTATGGCCCAGGCCTAGTACCCACAAGGAGACGGAAAATATGGCAAGAATTTGTGGATGTAAATAAAGTTGAAAGGGCTACCTTATATCTTATAGAGAACAATATTTATTACAAAAATGTAAATGTGGATGAACTGTTAATACGTTTAGAAGATGATTTTGAAATTTCAAGTGGTCAAATAGAGAAAGTGGACAAGTCAAGGACTGAAGAGATTTATGAACTTTACACAATATGTCCTTTGCATTCAAAAGAACTGATAGGAAGTAGCATTGAGTTATTTCAAATGAAAAGGAACAGGGAACTCCAATGAGTGTATGGGAGAAAAGCTTGGAAGCTCGTTGTTTCCCACAGTTGTTTCCTACTGGAGAAGGTAGACGATATGATGACCGACCTGTACGGATTCCAGCTTCAGAATATCGGTCAACAAGATTATATTCTGAAGATCCTAGATTTCGACAGTGCATTCCATACATATTTCACCTTTTGTTTGAAAGTGATCTGTCTTCTCTCTTGTATGCAGTAATTCATATACTTTAAACTGGAGGTCATGAATCACTTCCTTCTGCGAAAGAATTTGTGGAGAAAGTTCAAGAAACAGATACAAATTTAGAAGCACAGTTAATCAATTTGATGGCATGTCAACGTGGAACAAATGAGTATTGGTATCGTTGTCATGGAGAACTCAAGTGTATGTTACGGAACTTAGGTACACCAACATGGTTTGTCTCACTTAGCTGTGCAGAGTATGCATGGGAAGATATGCTTGAATTTTTAAGAGAAGCAAATTCTAATTTAAAAAATGCTGAAATAAAGACTCCTGGTGAACTATGTTCATTGGATCCTGTAAATGTGTGCAGATATTTTAATCATAAGTTTCAAGATATGATGTCTTATATCTGTAATAAAAAGAAGGGAGAAAGGAGTACCAAGCAAGAGGTGCACCTCATATACATATGCTACTATGGGTCAAGGATGCACCTAAATTTGGAACTGATTCGGATGAAACAGTATTGTCTTTCATCGAACAGTATGTGACATGTAAGATTCCAAGATTCCAAGAGAAGGAAGAGATAGAAGCTTGAGACATCAAGTTTTACGTTTCCAAAGTCACCGTTGTGGAAAGTACTGCAGAAGAAAATACAAGTCTAAAGGAAAATCTTACACCAAATGTCGGTTTGGTTTTCCCCGTCCAGTCATTTTTAAAGGAAGAGTAAATTATTTTTTTTCTTCTGTGAGGCTCACCATAACTCTGAAATCTCCAAAGAATACCTACAACTTAAAAAGAACAGAAGTGTCAAAGTATATCAATGACTACAATCCAGTCATTTTAAAAATGTGGAATGCGAACATAGACATCCAGTATGTTGCGGATAACTCAATTGCTGTTGCATGTTATGTTACATCGTACATAACAAAATCTGAATAAACAGAGATGAAACAAATGTGGGAAAAATCACACAAGAGAATAGTCTAGCAAAAAAATTGTACAGCTTTAGTTTGAAAATGCTTTCCCACCGAGAAATTGGATCGTATGAATGTTCAGACCGCTTGTGTTCTTCAAGTTTATATTCAAAGTCACAAGGAATCATTTGGGTAAGTTTAGGTCTTGCCTGCAAACGAAATAGAGTGAAATCATTGGAAGAAATTGAACAATTAGCAGCAAATAAGCCAGATAGTACAGACATTCTTAAAACTAAAATGTTGGACACATACTATCCGAAAAGGAGTCAACATCTGGAACAGCTATGTCTTTATGAAGTACTTCAACGTTACAGCTTCAAAAGAAATGTTAAAGAGAATTTAAAAGAAGGAAAGTTTGCAGTAGGTGGATGTCATGGTTGTTTAGTAATACAAGGAGGTACATGGAAAGCATTAATAGAGAAAGTTAGGAGACTTTTAGATTTTGCCAAAGAAGATAACATCATATGTTCAGATGAATACAACTTTCTTAGAAATCTTAATCCTAAACTACCAGCCCTATATGGATTACCGAAAGTACACAAAGATCTTACAAATCCGCCAATGAGACCCATAGTTTCCAGCCTTGATTCCCTTACTGAACCACTTAGCAAATATGTTGACACATTTTTACAACCTTTAGTGGTCAATCAGAAGGTTTACATAAAGGATACAACCTCTATGATTAAAAGAATTGAAGGACTGCCATACCACATAGAAAGTCAATGGTTAGTTACTCTTGATATAGAGGCCCTTTATACTAACATACCTCAAAATGATACTATTAAAATGTTAGAGGGCCTCTTAAAGAATGAACATGATGATCTATCGACCCACTCAGCATTTATAGAGGAATGTTTGGAAGTTATTCTTAAAAATAACATTTTTCTTTTTGGAACTGAGCTATACAAACAGGTCAAAGGTACCAGCATGGGAGCCATCTGTGCTCCCAGTCTGGCCTGTTTGTATGTAGCTGATTTCGAAGAGAGGCATATTTTTAATCTAGCGGCACCATTTTACGAGAATATTTCTTGTTGGTCCCGCTACATCGATGATGTCATTTTTATCTGGAGCGGTACAATTGAATCCCTCAACGATTTTCTAATTTGGATAAACCTAGGTGATATTAATCTTAAATTTACGACTAACATTAATAAAGCATATTGCGATTTCCTAGATATTAGAATAAAACATACTGATGGTAAACTAAAAGTAGAGTTGTTTACGAAACCTACCGATCATAATACAATGTTACATTATCATAGCAATCATCCGATATGCCAGAAGGATACCATCCCTTTCCGGCAGTATCTAAGAAAACGTCGCAACTGTACTGATATTAATGATTTTAACAGACATGCGGATGTTCTAACACAAAAACTGATAGGCAGAGGGTACCCAAAAAAAATTACCCGAAAAGCTTACAAAACAGCAACATATTTTGACAGAGACTCACTTTTCACAGATAAGAATCAAGGCGAAAAATCACAGGATCTACCACTAATCTTCGTAACAAATTTCAGTAGTATTAGCAACAAGGTGAAAAATATTGTCAATAGAAACTGGTCATTATTAAAAGATAAAAATGAGACCAAACTACCTAAACCGTTGTTTTCATTTAGAAGAAACAGCACGATCCGCAATAAGTTAGTACATACATATAGAGAAGAAAAGACACTTAAACAGAACACTATCAATAATGTCCCTTTCCCTGTTGGTACTTACCCTTACAATTCCTGTAAAAATTGCAGCAACATCATTAAAGGTAGTACAGTAATGCACAATGGGAATAAACACTACATTAAAAATTTGATAAATTGCAGGACTAGTAACTTAATTTATATGATAGTATGTCCATGCAATAAAGCGTACATTGGTGAGACGTCACGTGAAATACGTACTTGGATTACTGAACATGAATCTGCGATTAGAACCAAGAAAAAAACAGCCCCATTAGTTGATCACTGGTTAGAGGCAAATCACTCAATAGAGGATCTGAGGTGGCGCGGTATAGAAATCATCCAATATAACACATGTGGCAGTGATATTACGATCAAAAGAAAAAAATGTGAACAATTTTTCATGTCACGGCTCAATACATATAAAAATGGATTGAATAATAAAGAGGATTGGGGAAAACTACTGTAGCATATCTGTTTAACATATATGACTGTGTCAGATTGCGCACATTTTTGTTATTGTTACTTTTAATTCTGAATATGGAACTTTGATTAATACGTGCGCAACACTTTTCCATCTTGTTTAGACATAGCGGGGTAATGTCTCATCATGTATTGGCCGCATGATACTCTCATGGCCCTCTACTCCGTAATATGGAGTCTCATGTAATTCTTGACTACTCTACCTAGATGGCGGCCACTATTTCTATAAAGCTCTCTATAACAATATATATCAGAGCAATACTACGATTTTAATAAAGATTATATAGTGCTTTGACTGCCTGATTAACACTAGACGAGTATACAAAATATGGAATCACTGTGTTTTTGATAATAAAATTCCCGTAATTTCCAGAAACCTTTTAAGCGTACAGTGTTTAGTGGATACCACCAAGATGGCCGCCATTAAGAGATACATGAGAAATAAGTATCACGATGCCATCAGCTTATAGTTTACTGATGTGAACAGTTTGAAAAACAAAATAAAAATTCCTTATATGTTATTTCTAAATAGAAATAGGATAATTTTTATCTGTAGGATAATATTAACATTCAGCCCCTTACTCTATCCGATCTTTTAAGATGGCCGCCATTGTTACAAGGTGGAATACTAGGTACGCATACCAATTGGGCGGAATAGGAACTGACGTAATTACGTAATTAGGAAATCTGGCACAAACAGATATAAAAGAGATGTGAAACAAAAGACCCCCGACATGCCATTTTCAAAGGGTCCGCAAAAGCAGGGAGGCCGACTTTGTTTCAAAAGGTAAGCGCCAATGAGCACTTGGAATGATTCGCTTAAGCTTTTACTTTTGAGTTTGACACTATATTCAGCAGTAGATTATATAGAAAAGCGTATCATCGAGACAGAATCTGCTTGTTTAAAGAACGCTGTAATCCCAACAGCTAAGTCCCCTATGACTATTTAGAATTAGTAATTCGTCAAAATTAGGCTGGTATACTGCCGACTTACCGGTCGCCATTCTAGCTAGGCTACTATGACAGAAGAGATTAAGCACAGGAACACTCATGTGCATTAACATCAAGGAGTAATGTGCGATTAATTATTTGATCGACCCACGTGTATAGTCGAGTCTTTTTGAGAGAAAGATGTACAAATATAGAAATAATAATGAAAATTAAGTAACGATGAGTACAATATAGCCTCTTTTTTGTGCCTACGTATATTGAAAATAGATAAAGAAATTATCCAAATATATATAAATCAACCAATTGGAGAAACATGACTATACCAAAATGTGTCTGTAAGCGACTGTGATTAAATTAAGTAATAATAAAGAGTTAATCTATAGGAATATAGAAGCAATAATGTATCATGTTCCTCTATGTATAGGTTCTAACACAATCCAGTGGAAAGTTAAGAGAAATTGAGAATAATCACTCTTTTAGACCTATCTGGTGCAACTTCCTTATTATATGACAAAAATTGAAGAAAAGAAAAGGATTTGCACGTTCCTGAGTATTGCGGTGAGCAGTGTTTACCAAATGTTAGAAAATGGACTATATTGAGTAGTTTATGAAAAAAACTTTAGTTAATGAATGATGTTTTTGTTTTTCCTTAAATTGTTCCTTTAGAGATAAAAGTCCCTAAAAGATTTAAAGTGGTCCCTTCTCGACAAATGAATACATTTACTGTGGCTCTTGCGGATAAAATATATTACCTCAACTAATAATAAGGTACGCCAACATTGTCCCTGTAATGTTTAAGAAATAATAATGATAGCAGAGAATACACTAAAGAATGATACCTCCTTGTATTATAGGCTGAATAACCAGCAGGCAGAAAATATAAACTTGGAGGGTCATCCCCCTTGGATAGTCTATTCAAACTTCTATTCAATTTTAAGATGAGGTATGTGGTTTTAACTATTATGTTGAAAGAACTAATATCCTAAAGGAGAAATACACATGTATAACATAATATTGTGTATAAATTGTATGTTTTTAATAACAATACCATTGTACTGCCAAGTGTCTGTTCCATCTAGTAGTGATCGAAAGTAGTGTGCATAAACAAGAGGTTACTGTGAGAACTTAAGAAGTATGTAATTAATGCAAACAAATACTGTAGCTAATATTTACAGCACTGTACATTGCACTTTTGAGTAACAAAATTGTTTTATAAAAAGAAGAAAAATCTTTTCCTTTTTTTAGATTTGATGAAACTGTTTAGTCCTGAAGAAGGTGAAAGATTAAGAAATCACCGAAACGCTGCGTCGACTTTTTACTATGATGACTAATTTTAATTGTGATTATTTGTGATCATTAAAGATTGTAACCCATTTTGGGAGGAAGAGATATCTTACATAGTTCATTTCGCTTTTTTAAATGTAATAAATGATCTTGATTTTAAAGAATAAGTTTCTCAAAAGGTTTTGTTCAGTGCATATACAATATACAGTGTATAGTTTGTAGGGTAAACCCTTTTTCTGAGATAATCTATTGAGTCTGTGAACATTCGACACTTGGCTGAGGACAATACCGTAGGCCTTTTTAGATTAATGATAGGGACTCTTGTGTTTTTCTGAATATCGATACCCCGTCCCTCTGTGTGTGCCACATTGGGGTAACTCCCCTGTTATTTTTTATTATTATGGTTGTTTAGTAAAACATGCAAATGGTAATCTTATAAACCACAAGAAACTTAGTTGTGAAACTCCAGATAAGCGAGAATTTTACTATTTGGCACTTCTGCAGCTGTTTAAACCATGGCGTAGCGAAAGTGAATTACTTGGAGAGTTTAACTGCTACAAAGATTCTTTTAATGCTTGTAAAGAAAGCATTTGATGTGCAATTTTCCCTACATATTTAAAAATGTTGAATGATGAAGTTGAACAGGAAAAACTATTACAGCTGAAATAGCTCATGAAAGTTCTCAAGATAGTCAAAGTAGTGGTCCATGTAGTCAAGATCCTCTTGGACAACCAATGCTGGAAAATGAAGCAGCGATTGCTATGCATGAAGTCGAAATTGCAATGCAACAAGCACACGAGGAGAATATAACATTGGAAAAGTTAGAAGAACAAGTAAAAGTTGAACAGAAGGAAATATGTGTGCAAGTGAGAGAACGGATAGAACATGGTTTGTTGCATGAAAAAAAAGAATGTCTGTGTTCATCTTTTAAACCTCTTCTGATGTACATCAGTGGTCAAGCTGGGACAGGTAAAAGTTTTTTAATTAAAGTTTTGACCAGTTATCTTCAAAAAACTACTGGTTCACATTTATGTTGTGTGCTAACAGCTCCAACTGGATTAGCTGCACACAATGTTAAAGGAGTTACTTTGCATAGATTATTGATGTTATCAGTGGAGCATGATAATAAATTAGTATATCAGAAGTTGTCTGAAGAATCTTCTTATGAAGTGTCAAGAGTGCTGAACAAAATTAAACTTTTAATTATTGATGAGGTGAGCATGGTCTCAAACTTAATGCTTGCTTTTGTACACTTAAGAATGCAACAGGTTTTAAAAACAGATTATGACGATCTCCTTGGAGGAAAACAATTCATTGTATTTGGAGATCTGCTACAACTAACCCCTGTAAAAGGAGAACCAGTGTTTAAAACTCTTCTAAACGAAGACACAAAGAAATCTCTGGGCAGTATTGGAAATGTGAATCTGTGGTTAAATGTTGAATATAAAGAACTCACTCAGAATATGTGACAAGCAAGAGATGAAGATTATGCAAATATTCTAAAAGATGTAATAATTGGTGTTCTAAGCAAACATGGTAAAGAAGCTTTTCAAAGTCGTCTACTTAAGAACTTGTTTACAAACGAAAACACACCAGCAGAAGTAATGCACAAGAAAATGAAAGAAAAAAAGTCTATAATTTGCTTAATGCCTACAGTGGAAGAGTGTTTTACATTTAATAGAGAGCTTATGAAATTGGAAAATCAAGAAATAGTTTACATTGAAGCTATTGATAAAATAGAGCAGCAAGGAATAACAATTGTTCTTTCTGAAAAACTACAGACTAAATTGGATTCTTTGGAAAAGTCTGTATCGAAAACTACTGGCTTAGAATTTTTTTTAGATGTATGTTTAAACTGTCGGGTAATTTTGAAGTGTAATCTGAATGTAGAAGAAGGATTAGTGAATGGAGCAATGGGGAAAGTTGTTGATTTTGTGAAATATCAAAATAGAAATGGAATTGAATTTTTGAAAGTTATATTTGATCAGATTGCAGAGGTAAGAGAGATTGTACGTTCTGCCGCACTTTTTTTGCTTGTAAAAGACTTGTATGTTCGTAGAAAACAGTTTCCCTTCTGTTTAGCAAATGCAATAACTATTCACAAATCACAAGGTTTAAGTGTAGATAATGATTTGGTAAATGTTGGAAAAACTGTGTTTAAAGAGGGAATGGTATATGCTGCATTATCTCGAGTTAGAACGTTGTCTGTTTTGTATTTAATTGATTTTGATGAGAACAAGGTTAGTGCTGGTGTTAATTGTGTAACAGAATAGAATAGTTTGAGAAGGCTTTATGCTCCCCATTTAGGTGAATATCCTATTTATGAGAAACGTGTTGTGTGTTCAAAACGCAAATATGTTGAAGAGTTAATTATGGTTAAAAAGCAGAAAAAAAATCAACAGAAAAAAAAAGATCTAAAGAAGCAGAAAATACAAACAAGTGATGATGTTGTTGGATACTAATTAGAAAATGCTTCTGGTGTCAACTGCTATGGTGATGTCATTCTAAATGTTATATTTTATCTTGAAGATGTTTGTGGTGAAATTATGGAAAGTCAGGTAAAAACGTTATGTTCTGCACTCTACACTTTATTTCAAGAATTGAGGAACTGATAGAAGTAAGATTCATTCTGCTTCTGGTATTCGCCAACTGTTGGATACATGTACTGGATCTTTAACTTTCAGTGCTAATATACAGCAAGATGCACAAGAATTTCTGATGGTTATGCGTGGAGTACTAGAAAATGAAGGAATTCAGATTGAGAGTTTATTTGGACTCAGTTACAAATGGGAACATAAATGTAAAGAGTGTTCGTTAATTTCAAGCACTATAGTTGACAGAGAACGATTTTTATATTTAACAATACCTGACTGGAAATCTGTACCATTTTCCAAATTAGTAAAAGAAGCTGATCATGAGATGATGTGTTCTCGTTTTAAATCAAGAATGCTATCTGCATTATGCCTACAAAGATATGGAAAATATTTGATTATAATGCTGCAACATTGTCGACCAAATGGAAGAAAAGTGGAAACCAAAATTAAAAATGTTGTTGCTAATCAAGTATCTATTTTATTTAGATACACTATTCGGCTTTAATGGGAAGGTGTATAGAACTTTAAGGAATTCATACTGGATGCTTTCAAAGGGAAATGTTTGATACATTATCTGGCGTATTGGGAAACTGTGCAGAGAAACTACGTAAGATTTTTAAGGAATTCATACTGGATGCTTTCAAAGCGAACTTTTTGATACATTATGTGGTGTATTGGAAAAATTGTGCAGAGAAACTACGTAAGATCTTTAAGGAGTTCATACTGGATGCTTTCAAAGCGAAATGTTTGATACATTATCTGGCGTATTGGGAAACTGTGCAGAGAAACTACGTAAGATTTTTAAGGAATTCATACTGGATGCTTTCAAAGCGAACTTTTTGATATATTATCTGGCGTATTGGGAAAATGTGCAGAGAAACTGCGTCAGATCTTGATGGAATTCATACAGGATGCTTTCAAAGTGAAATTTTTGATACATTATCTGGCGTATTGGGTAAATTTGCAGACAATCTTCGAAGTAAAGGTAAGCTTTGAACATTTGAAGTACTATTGGATGCGTTATTTGTGTTGATGTTGTATTATATTTGAGAGAATTAGTTTTTTTTAACAATCTAGTTGATTGTTTTTTTTTCCCTGATGTTTATGATGAAACTACACTGGTATCACTGTGAATAGTGCAATTATGTAGTAGCTGATGACAGCAAAAAAAGGAAGAAAAATTGTTATCTGAATGCTACTTTGCTTTGTATTATTTAAAAACGCATTGTAATTTGTGAAATGTATTACGTTACATAGTACTTTTGCAGATTATTTTATGTAGTTGAAAAGTTAGAAAAAATAGTATTAATGACAAATACACAATAGTAGTTTGATATTTAAAAAACCTAGAACAGTCTCTAGATGCATTTCCTCAATAGTGCAAAGTGTTACGAAAGTCAAGAGAAGAGAAGTGTTCCCCCTCTCTCGTTCCCTTTCTCACCGTAGCCGTCATCATAGGGTAAATCCTCTTGTGGCATCACAGCGAGTGGGTTATGCTCTCAATTCATATCCAACACAACAAGTCTCCTAATAAAAGAGCCTCCAAACCTGCAGGGTGGCCTGGCGTTCACAGGCACGGAGAAGCCTGTATTTCAATCCATCAAAAAGACAGCTGCCAGGCCCAATTCGTAAAGCAGAATGCCTTTATTTATGGAACACAACTTGCTCCCAATTCCCTAACGTTTCGGCTCCAATGAGCCTTGCTCACAGGTGGGGCAGTTTGTTGTTAGGCGGCTGCGTGCTTCCCTTTAATGCTTGCCACCATGTGACCTTTCATTTGCTGCATACACGTCCCATAATGCACCATAGAAATACACAATCTGATCTCATAACTGCGATAAAAATTCAGGTAAGCCAATGATGTAATCTCACTTCTGCAGTTATAAACATTTCAAGTTCTGTAGCGTGGTGCAATAGGGGCAGTAAAGATTGTAGTGATGGAAAAAAGTCTCGTGACATCGTACCCCAATTTGGCAAGCTCAAAAATAATTTGGAGCACAGCCTAGAACACAGTCTCTAGATGCATTTCCTCAATAGTGCAAAGTGTTACAAAAGTCAAGAGAAGAGAAGTGTTCCCCCTCTCTCGTTCCCTTTCTCACCATAGCCATCGTCATAGGGTAAAACCTCTTGTGGCATCACAGCGAGTGGGTTATGCTCTCAATTCATATCCAACACAACAAGTCTCCGAATAAAAGAGCCTCCAACCCTGCAGGGCGGCCTGGCGTTCACAGGCACAGAGAAGCCTGTATTTCAATTCAACAAAAAGGCAGCTGCCAGGCCGAATTCGTAAAGCACAATGCGTTTATTTCTGGAACACAACTTGCTCCCAATTCCCTAACGTTTCGGCTCCAATGAGCCTTGCTCACAGGTGGGGCAGTTTGTTGTTAGGCGGCTGCGTGCTTCCCTTTAATGCTTGCCACCATGTGACCTTTCATTTGCTGCATACACGTCCCATAATGCACCATAGAAATACACAATCTGATCTCATAACTGCGATAAAAATTCGGGTAAGCCAATGATGTAATTTCACTTCTGCAGTTATAAACATTTCAAGTTCTGTAGCGTGGTGCAATAGGGGCAGTAAAGATTGTAGTGATGGAAAAAAGTCTTGTGACATCGTACCCCAATTTGGCAAGCTCAAAAATAATTTGGAGCACAGCCTAGAACACAGTCTCTAGATGCATTTCCTCAATAGTGCAAAGTGTTACGAAAGTCAAGAGAAGGGAAGTGTTCCCCCTCTCTCGTTCCCTTTCTCACCGTAGAAAAGTTAGAAAAAATAGTATTAATGACAAATACACAATAGTAGTTTGATATTTAAAAAACCTTTGAAATTCATTGAAAAAACCATAGGTTTCAGAGACGTTATACTTAGAAATTAGCAGTCAAAAAACCTTCGAAATTCACTAAAAAAAACATAGGTTTTACAGACGTTATAGTTAGGAATTAGCATTTAAAAAACCTTAGAAATTCATTGAAAAAAACATAGGTTTCAGGGACGTTATAGTTAGTTGGACATTTGTCTCATATAAAACCAGAGAAATTCGCCTGTTATAGTTAGTTGAGCTAACTATAACTCGCGCGCCGCAATGCACTGCTGAAAATGTCACATATTACATCACTCATGACATGGTCAGTGCCCCCTTTTCTTGTTTTTTAATGTTTTTTTGTACTGTTTTCTTGGGACTCGGTTTTACAGAGTCACAAGATGGCTGCCAACACTTCCTGATTTGGAATGTTGGCAGCCAATCACAGTGAAGCTTGTGATCGGGAGGGTTCACGAATCCTCCGTGGCCATAGATATATATATAAACATATATGTGTGTTAATCTGCTTATATTCTTTGATTTTTTAAACACTGCTAATATTATTTTATTTTTTAAACAGTAGGGACCCCCTGAGTATGCGTCGTGGACCCTTGAGGGGTCCATGAACTACAGGTTAATAACCACTTTTAGACCTTAAATTGGTCAACCCATTAATTTGGACAGCACGTTTCAATGTAAATTCTGTATCAATGGAAAACGTTTGTCAAAACAAGATCTTTGAAGATGCTTATCTACACATCCACATCATAGACACTCATCAGCTATTTCTCAGGGATCCTGCTAAGAAAGTCAACTGCCAATTTAGAGTCCATCCTTTTGGACTTAAGACAGCACCAAAGGTATCTATCAAGCTTCTAGGTGTGATTGCCCTTTTGCACAACAGATCCATATGAGTATACCCCTTTGTGGATGATATCTGTATCCAGGCCTCATCATCTGCCCAGTATCTAAAAGACTTAGAGATGGTGATTGAATCTCTGATGATCTAGGTTCCCTGATCAACTGTTCCACATTTCAAATCCAGCCAGTGCAGAGGTTGTAGTATCAGACTATTGCTTCATCTTCTATTTATGCTATTGAAGAACTGGGCGACAGCCAGGGAACAGCTTCAGGTCTGGGAAAACATAGTGAGTGTGTTAAGAGTATAATTTATTTCCCCTTTGTTGTTTATTTTTTACTTCAGACCGCAACCCTGTTGGTTATTCCACGAACTTGAGAACACCTGGGTCAAATAGTCGACTACGTTTTTTTATCACTGATATCCTCATTCAGAGGATTTCGAGATGAAGACTGCAGTCTCACGATATTCTGGAGCACCTTCAGAAGTAGGTTATTCCATTACCAAAGATAGGAATGAACTTCTCCTTGCCAAATCCAACAATTCTGAGAATTCAATGCAAGTAAGCAGGTTCTGGAAGGGGGCAATGCTGGGAATCAACTATATGGTTTTGCTGGTCCAGGAATGAGGCAAGTTAGTCTTCCAACTGGTGGAAAAGTAAGGCACTTTGCAGACAGATTAAATGGCAAGGAAGTGGTGATTCAACCACATAATTTGCAAATTAAAGCCTACTTGAGACATACATTTGAAACATGGTCTAAGATGTTGAATTTCCTAACTATCCAGATCTGTTCTTGGCCAAAGAAGAATTTACTTTGAATCAAAGCAGTCCACAATCGAGAGGGAGGCGTTGTTCAATCACATCAGCTAAGTAAAATGTTTTCATCCTTACAGGAATGCTCCCTCTATTCAACGGTGTTTCAGCAGATTTGTCAATGTTTCGGAGTTTTGTGGGTATACCTCTGTGTGAATCAATTGAACTGACTCTTTCCACTGTTTTCTTGAGGTTTTTGATCCTTAAGCATTTAGCATGGGAGCTCTGCTATGAAAGTAGGAGGCAGGCTTATTATGTAGCGTACCAAAACGAGGTACAGTATGTAGAAAGTCCGGACGACCCTTATTGGCTTACAGGGCTTAAATTAATAATTCCAAGTGCTCTTTTTTGTGGTAGCGTAGGCAGTCAGTTTAGACTTATCAGAGGGTAGTGAGAAACTCAAGACCACTTTAGAAAAATAACAGGTATTTTATATATTTTGTTAAGCAAAAATTTCACAAAAATGTGTTTTTACATGGAAATGTTTTCCTATGGAGAAATAAACATATCCTGCATACAGGTATTTGCAATCGTGTTTCGGGGGTCCCCTTTAGGTCTTAAGGTCCTAAGGGATCAATGTCACAAGATCCACCAGCAGTTCGGGATTACCTTTGCATGAAGGTTTGGGTAAAGAGGTGCTGGATGGGTTGGTAACCTTGTGTGCTACACCGTAGGCAAAAGGGAAGGAGCACCTAAAACCAGGCTGCAGAGTGGGACTTGAGGACAAGTACAGGAGCTCCCAACGGGGGGCTCTGTTCACGAGGGTCCTGGGAGCAGAGGAGCACACTTAGTGTCCGTGGACCCGGGGCGGGGAGCTCGGGTGCAGAGGGTTATGGTTGGCTGTTCCCATGCATCAAATGTGCTGGAGTCCTGATTGGACTTTAAACAAGCTTTGGTTGCTGCAAGGAGTTCAGTACACCAGGTATTGGTGCAGGGTGGCCCCGGGAGAGGAGGAGGTGTCCTGGCATCTCCAAACTTGGAGGGGAGTAGGTGTGGGTGGAGCCCATGGAGTTTCACTCTGCGGAATTCTGTGGAGTTACTGAAAAACTCAGAAAGATTCTGCAGAGATCCGTGAGCAGGCAGAATTAGATTCTCCTTGCATGGGATGGGGCGATTTAAAGCTGAAAAAGTAAGTCTCATGTAAACAGCAGTTGTAATTCTGATCCGTGACCACAGACATGCGTAAATTTGACAGTATGCAGTCAGTAATTTCATGGATTGATTATGCAAACAGCATTGATGTAAGTCCATATCAGCTAGATAAGATTTTAAAAACCCATGATACAAATGATTCTGAGACTGCCACCTCACGTCACTCAGGTGCCGTAACTATTAAACTAGTTCCTCTGCTAATTGAAAATTCCCTATGTTTGCAACCGTTATATCAAGTATGCAGTTTGTTTTCAGAGGAGTCCGGCAATTAAGATCTGGCCCTATGTGAAAACACCTCATCTGCCTTTATTATTCGTAAGGAGTCTTCCGTCATTCTTTACTTTCCTCAATCAAAACTGAAAATACATTTTCAATATTTATAATTCATTCTTTATTATGTGGTTAATTCAAGCTTAATACACAATTCAGTTTTTTAAATGACAGAGCTTCTAGACAATTGCGCGGCTGGAACTGGCCCACATTAGTTTCCCATGTCATTTATTAAATTTGAAATGGCTGCCTAAACTCCTTTAAAACTCACTGTGTATTAACATTGTATTAGTTTATCCACCCTGGCATATCCATCATCAAAGCCTTCCTCCTTATCCTAACACCCCTTCTCATTCCATACTTGATACACCTTTCCCGTACTACCTACTAGTCCCTTTTCACCTATATACACAGACCACACATCTTGACCCTCCCCTTCCAGTTAACCTGCTGACCCATTGGTCCCCCCTGCCCACCGAGCCTTACAATTTACTCACCTGCACCCATATCCCAGAACTCCTCGGCTACTGTACCCAGGCCCATCATGCAATCCCTCCTTGTCTTTCATTGCAACCTCCCCCTACCGAAGAACACACCAGCCACCGGAATATAATACAGTATCTCTTTTACAGATTATTTATTTCAGGCGCTTCCTATACAAGTTATTTCCAAGTTGTCAGACAGAGTCTTCCAGAACAGCAATGCCACGACACATGCCTCACGCAAAAATCGACCCAAGCCAGCATGCCACAAACTCAGTAAAAGATATTGTCATTTCCAACACTAGTAGCTCAAACTCAAGCAAATGCGAGACCAATTTGCAGTGCAAATGCTTGTTTTTGGTAGTGATAACTATAGCCAGGATAATAGGGAAGTTAAGGGGCTTTACCTTGTCACTGTCCTTACTTGGGAATCTTTGAGAATGGGATTTTTCTCAGATCACATTCTAGTTGTACCCTCAAGGTTAATACTACATACCATAGAAAACAGGAAATGGTATTGCCTGTTCTAGGTCCGAATTTGGATTCTGAAGAGGCTCAGGAATGCATATTTTGGAGTTTGTTAGAGCAGTCAAGATATACAGATCACCTGAATAAAAACAGTCAGACAGTTTCTGATTTTTATACAACAAAAAAGGGCTGTAGGTAATCTAGAGTTACTTTAGCGCGGTGCAGGAACTCAGTAATTTCATTAACTTACTAGAATGCTCCCTGATTCTGTCCAGGCTCCTTCAAAATAGGGGGATGGGAATCTCCTAGACAGAGTAGGCTGGGTTGTATCTAATTTATTTTTGCAAAGCAGACACTTGGTTGTTACATAGTTTATGCATCCATTTCTCAGGATAAATTGAGTTTGGCTCATGAGAATGCTCTGTTTTGTGTTACAAACATTTTGTCAAAATCAGTGGGACCCTAAAGAATTATGGATGCTTTTAAAAGACATATAATTTATTTTATGATTATTTTCAGAAGTGTTTCTAATAACATTTGTTTGTGTGAACAGGACGTCTGACCCATGATGTGGTATGTTCTGTTGATTTTACCAGAGCATGAGGAAGGCATACTGTTCGGGTTCATCTTCATTATAGTTAATGTTATTTTAATGTTAATGATATTTATACAGCGCAGCTGTTACCCAAAGGTGCCCTGGCGCTAGTTATATCTCTTTGGCAAAATGGAAGAAGTTCACTGGGCAAAGAGCCATGTCTTTAGGCTTTTACCGAAAGCTAAGAGGTTTATGATGCATCTTAATTGGAACGGCAGGTCATTCCAGGCCTTGGCCGCACTGTAGGTAAAACTTCTGCCTCTGCATCAAACTTTTTTTATGCGTGGCACTGAGACTAGCCTAGCCCCTAATAAAAGAAGTGGCCTTTTTGGTGTGTACCAATGGAAATACTGTTTCAAAGAGTTAGGTCCTGAACCATGCAGCGCCTTAAAGACTAAACACAGGACTTTAAAGCGTACTCGGTTCCTTACCGGTAGCCAGTGCAATTTGTTTATTTCCTTGGTAATGGGCGCAAACTGAGGTGTGCCCGAAAGCAGTCTGGCTGCCGCATTCTGCAGTGTTTGAAGTCGCGACCACTGTTTGTCGGCTGCTCGGGGGCAGGACCGGCAATATTTTCCTAATTGTTTTGATCACATAAAAGGTTTTAGATGCCACTGAATTAACCTGTTGACCAAAGGTAAGACCCTCATCCATTATCACACCCAGGTTTTTCATCTTATTAGTGGGTGAGGGGAGAGAACCCATCGAATCTGACCACCAATTTGGACTCCAGAAGTTAATATTATTTCCAAACAACATGACCTCTGTTTTGTTGAGTCTTTGGCAGCTCTCTGCCATCCAATAGTAAGGTATGGAACGAAGAAGTAGCTAAGGAAGTAATGTATGGATTACTTACTGGTCATTATTCCAATTCTTCCTTTCCTACCCCATTTCTTATGCTCCCCCCCTCTCCGTGAGAGGCCTTTTATCGCCCATCTGTTTTGGGAGTTTAGGAGTGCATTTTAAGGAATAGAAGAGAAATAAACAAAGAAAGAGTCTTTGAAATAGGAGTCGAAGTGGTATCTTCAGCTCATTATAGTACATAATGGGACGAGGAAGGAAAAATCAGAGTAATGAAATTTACCTGAAAGAAATAGAAAGTAATCCACACATCACCTCAAAGCCACCATTCCTCACTCCCATCCTTATGTTTCCAGGATGAATGACTTTGCACACTCTGCTTGCATAACGTCTGTTTGCCTGTTTGAGGAGATACTATGACATTCGGAACAAATGAGTTATTTTACATTTAATACATTACCTTTATATGGTTTTTCACATGCAGGTTCATATAATTGGCGCCGAAGAATCATATTTTGGAGGGGATTAGAACACTGTACCTGCTGCATGGTTAAGGTCCTTTTCAGAGTTAGCAGGGCAAAGGGCACTGACATGCATTTCCTGAAAAGAGGGCCTGCTAGAGCAGGTATGTATGCAGACTGTATTTTCAAGGTAGGAAAGAGACCTTGCAGAAGTGCGCACACCCCTAGGCTGTACCGCTCAAGCAGGTGAGGTGCAAGACACCGTACTATCCGCAATCAAACTGATTATTACAAGATGCCGTCCTGAGTGGGGGCAAATTATTTAGGATGTTTTCTACAGTCTTCTTAACTTTTGTTCAGATGATTTTTTATTGCCTTAGAATGGAGTAGGAAGGCATTTTTGCTTCATTCTGGTGCACTCAGGAATAAACAAGGGGTTTTGAGATATTGGTTAGTTCCTGGGATTGCTTTATGGGCACACAAGTTGCCAACTCGCATGGTATGTCTACCAAGAGAAACAATAAGACAGAGCCCATTGAAGGAATAGATTGTATTTCTCTAAATTCTAAGTAAGTATGCAAAGTTTTCAATTGCTTTCAATTTAATTGGTACGCCAAAGGCCCATAGATTCATCCTCCGATTGAATGATCTATATTAAGTCCTACTTGCAGATTCCTGCAATATAGTCTAGTTTTCAGTATGTGTTAAGTGAAAAGGGAGCAAATACTTCACCTCCTCAAACGGAGTATGCTTGCTCCATAGATTTAATCCCAAGTGTGAAGATATGACACGGTTTTTATAAACAGATTGACTCGAAAGGAACGGGATCCTGCAAAGACCTATCTTGATTATCTGAGAGCAGATGCCAATTACTGAAAACTGAATGCAATTGCAGTAAAGAATATAGACTCTGTGCCTTTGATCTATGTATTCTTGGATCAGTTTTAGAAAGCTAAAATGTCCCTAAAAGTAGGATATGAAAAGGGAGAGGGAATTGAAAACCGCTTTAAATACTTGATGTGGACATTTTGAGTATCTAGTTCAATCAATCAATCAGTGACACTTGTAAAGCGCGCTACATACCCGTAGGGTCTCAAGTTAGCCAACACTCTCTCCTCAAGTCTATCCAACACTTGGTAAAAGCTATTTGTAGTGTTATCCTTCCTAGACAACATTTTGAGCTGCTGTAAAGAAGAACGCAGACATCATGTCCTAGAAGTTTACGATGACTATTTCTTCATTCGTTGTATGCAACATTAATTAAGTGTATTTTTCAGGCCCAATCTGTGGGCTTTCTCATCCTGTCTGACAAAAGAATCAGCATTGATCCACAGTGGTTCACTGCGGTTGTGGAATGGCCTTGCTTCATACTGTGAAAGAAGTTTGTAGATTTGTGGGTAGTGCTAAGATTTATGGAAATTTTATTGAGTACTTTCCCACTGTAGTAACTCCAATCGTCTAATTGATAAAGAAAGGAGTACACTGGCGAACAGTTTGGACAATCTAAAAATCATTTCTTTTCTAAATCTAAAAACTTTCTGTATAACAAGAATTGTATCACCTTCCTTCCTTGTCATACAGAATTTGAACTCATCAGGTTCAGATTTCTTAGGGTGCCTAAATGCAGACTTAGTTCATGGGACGGGAACAGATAAATTAAGGAGGAGCCTCAAGAAAGAGCTGGAAGAACTTTTCCCAATAAAAACAAATTGTTTATGCTTAAACAAGAGCTACATCAAACGTTTTTTTTGCTGGTCTCGTGACTCTCCTAGTGATGAACACTTTGAGGGGAAAAGGACATTTCTGATGGGCATCTCTGAGATAGTAAGGGGAAGATTATGTCAGACGGTGTTCAATTTATGCCCAGATGATGTCTACTCATTAAAAACCCTCTGGCTAATGCATTTCTTTAAGTATTCCAGACAAGCCTTCGGAGATGATATCTATACACTCTTCATTATTGCCCTACCGCTTTCCAGAAAAAATACTGTACTCTTGGTTATGGTAGACTGTTTCAACAAATATGCAAATTTGGTACCATTATATAGATTACCAACAGCCCCTCAATAAGATATGGGATTGTTGCACGAAATTGTGAGATTATATGGTTTGTTCACAGAAATAGTGACTGACAGGGGCCCTAGTTCATTTATATATTCTGAAACTCTTTGATTAATAGACTGGATACTGGAAATTTGAAGTCTATTAGTAGGCCTGGGAGGAGTTCCACAGAAGTGACAAAAAATCTTCACCAAGCCATGCGGAGTTCCACGAACAGAGGAGTGCCTTACTTTGCACCGTTCACACTGATTTTTATAGCGCTGTGTGTTTGTTCAGTGTGAACGGCATGCACAGTGCAAGAGGGCGCAGCTTCTTTCTGCCACAGGAGTAGAAGTTCTACTTGAGCGGCAGCTTCCTCAACGCAAACAGAAGTTTTCTCAACACGAGCGGTTGTGACAATCTGCGACCACCTGCATTGAGAAATCTCGCAGGGAAGCAGTCTAGTGTTGGATATACCTTGCTCAAGTGTGCCAATTTACCACTGGCGAGTGCGAACGAAGAAAAAACTCCAATCCGCTACACAGAGTTTTTCAGAACTCTGCGAGCTCTGTGGAGCGCAAATTGCGAAAAACTTAGCATCTCTGGGAGCAGAGCAGAGTTCACTGCCCAGGCCTAACTAATAGTCATTTTCAAACTGATAGTCAAACCGAAGTGGTTAATCAATCCTTTGAACAATACCTTTAATTTCACACCATGACTCACAAGAAACAATGGGTCACTTGGTTGCCAATAGCTAAACTGGCATAGATCGATTCCTTAAATTCCTCCCTAGCCTGTTCTCCCTTTTTTTATTCCCGCAGGTTACCCTCACAAATGTTTACTGATACTGCATATTTAACCTCTGTCTCCACAGTCACAGCATTACTCTCCACTATCTCCATGATACAATCCAATACTCTTCTTCACCTGCAACAAGCCAGTGCTGATTGCAACTACTTTCCAGTAGTGTGATTAGTGAGTTAAGAGGCAGTGGTCATAGTTCTTCCTAGAAAATGGTGGATTCATTCTGCCTTTCACATCCCTAGAATTAAACCAGCTGCATTAAAGAATGGTAATCCTCCTGCCCCAGTAATTAGGTCATTGGTCCACAGAATTTAAAGAGTGAGAGGGCAATTGCATTATCCTGTGACCTGGAAGGGGATGGGCTCGCTGAGCATTCTTGTCAGGCTGCTTCATGTGTTCATGCTCCTAGATTGGTGGCTTCTTTTTTATCACAAAATGTTCATCTAAACTAGCACCAAGCAAGTTTCAGCGCTCCGTCTATCATCTCCTTGTGTTTTCTTTATTCCCCCTAAGTTGGCAGGGTATTTCCAGACATGGGTACCTTGCTCACTTTGCCACTAGATTGAAGCTAGTCTGCTGATGAGGGGTGTTACCCCGAAACTGGTCCCAGGATGCTTGCTTCCGGCCAGGTAAGACCTGGCGTGGCAGTTCGGGCTGGACTGTTCCCATAAGGAACAAGGTCATGACTGATTTGCAGATTGCTGGGTCTGAACTGGGATGGCGAAGTGGACTAAAGAACGATGATGGACTCAACCCAGATCTGTGACTGGGGGTGAGGGTCTGAAAAGTGTCAGCGCTTTGTACATCATCTGCTTGTGTTTGCTTTATTCACCCTTATTTGGCAGGGTATGCCCAGACGTAGGTTCCATGCTCACTTTGCCACTGGATTCAAGCTAGCCTGGCTGATGAGTGATGATACCCCGAAACCAGTCCCAGGATGCTTGTTTTCAGTCCAGGGGAGACCTGGCTTGGCAGTTTGGGCTGGACTGTTCCCATAAGAAACTGGGTCAAGACTAATTTGCATATGGCTAGGTCTGAACTGGGGTGGCAAAGTGAGCTAAAGAATGATGATGGATTCAACCCAGATCTGTGACTAGGGGTTAGTGTCTGTAAAGTTTCAGCGTTCTGTCCATCATCTCCTTGTATTTGTACCAAGAAATGATGGGCACCAAATGGTGGGAGTGACTGGGGGTGTGCTACTGCCAGGAATAAGCAAGGAGGTTTGAGTCATTGGTTTGCTGCTGGACAGTGGTGAGGTGCATTACTACAAGATTGGGGTTGAACGGCCTCTGGAAGCTAGGGCTCTGAGATTACTAGGCAGAATGAAGATGAAGCGATGAAACTTTCAGGGCATGTGTTAGAACTTGGATTTCTGGTTGGCAGAGGTATACACCCTGTCTAAGCAGGAACCACAACCTTTGGCAGAGTAAGTCAGATACACACCATAAATTAACCTGGGCTCACTCTCTGGTAGCTTGGCACAGAGCAGACTTAACTTAAGAGGCAATGTGTAAAGTATTTGTTCAAAACTTCAAACAGTAACACAGTGGAAACACCACAAAGACTTCACGACAGTTAAGAAAAATAGATTATATTTTTATAAATAAAACGAGATCAAAACAAGATCAAAATGACAAAATTCCAATAATTTTTCTAAACTAAAGTGAAAATTACGCTTAGAAGCAATAGGTGCCAATGGTGGTTATCTGGTCACGCTGGACCGGGGCAAAGTCGGGAGTTGAGGCCGACCGCAATGGAACACTAGCCTGGTACAGCAGCCACGCATGGCCCGCTGAACAAAAGTACCATGATCCTGGTCGCAACAGCGAGATGCGGGGTGCAGCCGAGTGATACGTCGGTGTCAATCCTACATTCGAGGTGATGCATCGATGTCCTCCACACAGTGATGGGGATGCAGCCGTTCCGAAGACAACTCGCTGGTTCCCAAATGTGCTGGTTCTGAGAGCGATGCAAAGGGCTTCTCCATGCAGTCAAGGGGATGCACAGATTGTCTCTCCTGCAGCAGAAGTGATGCAGTGGTTCGGATGCATCAGTTTCCATGGTGATGCGCTGGTTCCAAGTGTGATGGGCCGGTTCTGTTCCTGCAACAGTGGCGATGCGTCAATTGTGCATCATGCACTGGAGTGAGCACCTGGATTCACATTCAATGGACCAGGCACAGGAGCAGAGCTTAAGACTTTAATATCCCTGAGTCTTAGAACAGGAAATGAGCCAGCATGCCCATGGAGATTACTCTGTGTTCAAGCTAGAGTCCAGTTCTTCCTCAGCAGGGCAGAGGGATACAGGTACCACAGCAGAAAAGCACTTCTTCCAGATCAGCAGTCGAGCAGAGTGGCATCCTTGTAGCAGCACCACAGACCTTCCTCCTGGCAGATTCATTTCACCGGTCCAGTAGTCTCTGATCTGATGGGGTCAGAGACCCAATACTTATACTCAGTTGTGACTTTGAATTGGAAGTGACTTCAAAGAGGAGCTTTGAAGTGCACAGAGGTCCTTCCTCTCAGCTCTGTCCCCAGACTCACTAAATGGGGGTATGCAGTCCTTTGTGTTGTGGTAAATAATTTAATTACCGGGACTTAATTTGATACAGAACATAATAAAAATAGCTCAGTAAATAAGAGGCAGAATCCGTGGTATTAGAGGTTCGGAATGGGCTTTATTCCAATGGACGATTTCGAAATCGTGGCCTCCAAGTTCCATCACCACGGAGGTTCAGGAAGTGAAGTACATACATTATTGATAATTATTCACTTTTATACAATAGGCATTACAGGGAAGTAGATGCAAGAGGCGTAACAATTGATAGCAAAGATAACATTTCACATGCGTAGCTGAAAGAGGCGTAATTGGGAGTAACAAGGAAACGTCATTGGTTGTGATGTCACATATGGGTGGACCTATGAAATAATTTCGCAATGTCAGCAGAAATACTTGGCAGAGATGCGTGCGCAGCAGTATGACGTGTGATTGACGTGCAACTAGGGGGTGAAGGGGACTTGACATTTAGCTCTACATGTGGCGACAGAAGTCTGGAGGGTCAAGTCAACCTAATCCCAAATCATATCTAACATCCTATGTTTAAAGAACTATGTTATCCAGAAGAGAGGTCTCTTAGAGTAGAATCTTATTCTATACTGACTATACTGACTGTTAGTGCGTGTACAAGCGTCTAAGTGTCTACACTAGATGCGAGGGTAGGAATCTTCCATAGTAACAGGGCTATGAATTACTTGCATAAAGACAGAGAAACCGGGCCTTTGCTCGGTAGCTGGAAGAATGTTTACTGAAACTACTAGACAGGAATGCATTGGGCAGGGAACGGAGCAGATAATTTCGAAGGTGAAATACAGTTCTTGGCAGGCAGCAAGCTGATGTCAGGCTTCGTGAGCCGCGCAGGGAATGAGACAAAGTTCATGGTCACAGATGCAGGCTCAGACTGGAGCTTCAGAGGCAGAAAGCAAGAAAAACTTGATGACAGAATCAGGGCCTACTCGTCTGAACTGTAAAATGGCATAAGTGAACCATATAAAGGCGGTGGCCTTTTGTACTTAGGAATGGAATATCCGGCTCATTCATGGCGGATCTGAAAGAGGACATGTTAACGGTGGACGCACATGTATTTGCGTCTTCATAACTGGAACTGGAGGGAACATACATGTACTTGTAACATGCACATAGAACCGTTGGGGTCCAAGATAGGGGACATAACTGACCAGAAAAATCCATATTTCCACATTCCCTCCTTGTCCCCTACTTGCCCGTCAAGAGATATCAATCTTCATTAATCCATTGATCTGTTCATATAGCATCATTTGTTCTTCTTTCTTCTTCCGGGATTTTGAACGAAAATCTTGATGTGGAATACACGATGTGGCACACAGACCACAAATCGCTGGTCCACATTGCAGGCATAGACAGCAACTGAATAGTATGAGAAGGCCAATACCTAGGAAGGATAGAACTCTCCATCCCCAGGCTGATAACACGCTCCAAAACCAACCGGACCAAGTCCAGGTGCCTGGATTCTGGTGTATCTGGCTTACAATCTTATGAAGGCGGGTTATAGCTTTATATACAGATGGCGAATTTTCTGGTATGAAAATGCAACAGCTTGATCCGATGACCCTACAAGCTCCGCCCCTATCGGCCAGGATGACGTCAAGGACAAGACGATTTTGAAGCACAACAATCCGCATAGCAGACTGCTCTTCTGTTAAATTGCCTAAGGCGGAAATAGTTTCGTTCACTACTGCTTCAAGGGTTCTAGTTA
The DNA here is from genome assembly GCF_964204655.1 of Triturus cristatus. Lineage (NCBI taxonomy): Eukaryota > Metazoa > Chordata > Amphibia > Caudata > Salamandridae > Triturus > Triturus cristatus. The sequence continues at coordinate 545,149,316 of NC_140586.1, forward strand.
ATCTACGTATCAGCTTACTATTGGTAACGGTACCTATATAGGGAAAGAGACCTTTATTGAAATCTGTGTATTTTTCCCATGCTGTTTCAGTGTAATCGACAATTGGGAGATCTCTCCTTTCTCTATTGTGTACTAAATGAGTATTTCTGTGATAATCAGGAGGAGCTAGAAAAACAGGTGGCAAAAGGAATCCAATGTAGCAGGTACCATCCCAATCTAGAGGCAAACGTACATAGGCCGTCTGACCACATATGAAATAGGAATGGCGGAAAGCTCTAAATGTAGACTTGCCTTGATCACTAAATTCTACTACAGTGGTGCATCTACTATGGCCCATATGTATGGAACCATTCTTTCTTACACATAATTCACCTTTTACTGGAAATATTGACATAGCGGGCAAAATTGGAGTAGCTTCGGATTCGATATTTAGGATCATAAGATTAAGCGTAAAATTACCTAATCCATATACTTCATTTTCTAGATCAGTTCCTGTTCTCTTGGGAAGTCCCTCCTTGTTAGGGTAGCAGACTTTAAGTAAAACTAAGTTCAAATTTCCCCATACCCAGTTGTCTTGATAAACTGCAGAATTTGAATCTAGGGAATTAATTAAACTAAACCATGCTCCACAGGAGCCGTTGTGTGTGAATGAGTATGGAAAAAGAGGTAGAATTCCTTTATAATTCTGATAGGGAGGGAGTCGGCCACATATCCAACAATTTGTAGCATTGCTAACCTGATGGGGATGATGTAACATACTAATAAAAGTGTTATTGCGCAGCGCAAATCTATACGATAATTCATGCGGGGATAGGTCACTAAAAGAATGTTCAGCAGTAACGTTATAAACATGTCTAGAAATAGGGTAATATATGTGCAACAATATACTTGCAGTAATTATTAAGAAACTTAGGAAAAACAAAATTAATAACGTCACTGTACAATGACTACGCAGTGATTTACAGTACGCCTGTCGTTTCAACATTTTTCGGGTGCATTCTCTATTCAGGTCCAAGGGATACATGTCAGAGACAATTCAACCGCTTCACCTCGGAGAGGACTTAAACAATCAAATTGCTTGACTGATTGGACCTGAGTTTTAGTTTATAAAATTCGGAATTACTCTTTTCAACAAAAGGAAGTTTTGAGTCAATGGGTGAAGACACACAAGGTGTGGTATTCACATCCGCTGGTAGTCCATGAAATTTCTTGATATGACTTGAATGTATCCAGCCTTTTCTGCCCTCGATCTTCACGGCTGTCCTTGTGGTGAGCAAGACCAATTTCGGTGACTTCCACCTAGGATCCAGCTGAGTCTTTCGATCAAAGTTCCTCACTAAAACGAGATCCCCTGGAATTACGTCATGGGGTTTCACCTCAGTGTTGTCAGGAAAGGCTGCAGCTACCTGTGAACGACAAGATTGTAGTGCAGACATCAAGGAAGCCAAATAATCTGTCAGCATATTACAGTCAATATCAGTTATTTTACGTGGTATAGGCGTCCCCCACATATTTGGTGGTCTGCCAAAGATCACCTCATACGGGGATAGCCCTGTTCGTGAGTGTGCTACCATTCTCATGTAAAAGAGTGCAACTGGTAATGCTACTACCCAGTCGACACCTTTCTCCCTGCATATTTTGGACAATCTAATTTTCAGGATCTGATTATGTCTTTCTACGAGACCTGCTGCCTCGGGGTGTCGGACACAGTGGAATTTCCACTGATAGCCTAACAAAAGTGAAACGTGTTTCATTAGTTCGGATGAGAACGGCTGGCCGTTATCTGAGTAGACAGCACGTGGTAAACCGTATCGTGGGAAGAATTCTCGAACTAACTGTTTGGCAGTAGTCGGGGCAGTGTAATCTGAAACCGGGTATGCCTCTGTCCAACGGGACAGAGCACAGACAACTACGAGAACATATTTGAATCCTCGACATCGTTCCATCTGGATATAATCCATCTGAAGGATTTCAAAAGGGTGATCAGGAGGCTGAAATCCACCCTGTTCTACGGGAACGCTTTTTCCTGGGTTGAACTGGCAACAGATCATACAGGTACGAACTTTTTGTTTAGCTGCTGCTCGTAAATGTTTATTGAACCAAATGTGTTGGATGCTGTCTAGCATAGCTTTTTCTCCTAGATGTGCTGGACTATGTATAGTGTTAATAATAACTTGGACCATTGAGTCAGGAAGGAACCACACAGATTTTTCCTTCGTCATCCATCCTTGGTCCGTTTGAATCCCTCCTAATTCAGTCCATTTCTTTATTTCCTCTGGTGTAGCATGTGTCTGTATGTCAATTACGTCAAGAGCGGGATCTTTAATCGTCATACAATGTGTTGGTGTCTGGACTATTGTCTTTGTCATGTCGGATGTTTGAGTTTGAGCAGTCTGTTTAGCTGTTCTGTCAGCTAGATCATTGCCTTGAGAAATGATATCAGTAACTTTCGTATGAGCTTTACATTTCATAATTGATATTGCAGTGGGTAGATGTATTGCATCTAATAAGGCATGAATGAGGGGTCCGTGCTGAATGTGGGCACCGTGAGAAGTTAAATAACCTCTCTCTCGCCACAGCACGCCGAAGTCATGTACAACTCCGAATGCATAACGTGAATCAGTGTATATGTTGACTTTTTTATTTGCGGCTTGAATACAGGCTTGTGTCAGAGCGACGAGCTCTGCGGCTTGAGCTGACAAGGTATTTATACAATTAGTTTCAATGATTTCAGTGTCTGTTGTGACTGCGTAAGCGGCCACTAACTCTCCTGTACTTGTTCTCATACATGAACCATCTACATACAATGTCAGGTCTGGGTCTGACAATGGGACATCGGTCAAGTCTTGTCTGGGTTTCGTCGTGATTGTAATAACGTCAATACAGTCATGAGCTAGTGGGTCTGTTCCGTTTACTGGTAACAGTGTGGCAGGATTCAATGTGTTACAACGTCTGATTTCTATATGTGGTTGGAACAATGTTAATTCATACCCTGTAAGTCGCGCTATAGTTAAATGTTGTGTTTGCGTTCGATTCAAAAGAACCTCTACTGCATGTGGTACTTGAACTGTCAATGGATGTCCTAACACTATGGCATCGCTTTGTCTGATTGCTAAAGCTGTCGCTGCCACTGATTTTAGGCACGCAGGCAGAGCCTGAGCTACGGGATCTAATGTACTAGAAAAATAAGCACATGGTTTGTGGGATCCTGCCTGTTCCTGTGTGAGTACTGACAAGGCAGTACCTTCGCGTTCTGTAACAAAAAGTGTAAACTGTTTATTGTAACATGGTGTTGCTAAAACAGGTGCTTGACATAAAGCTTTCTTTAAGCTTTCAAAAGCTTGTGTATGTTCCTGAGTCCAAGGGAGACAGTCGATGTGGCTGCCTCCTGTGTTGTCAACTGAATGAGTGGTTTTGCTAGAAATGCATACTGAGGGATCCACTGCCTACAATATGAAGTGAGGCCTATAAAAGCCCGCACCTCCTTTTGTGTCTTGGGTATTGGCATGTTAGCTATTAACTGAATGCGGTCGGGTGTAAGCTGCCTTCCCTCCTTGGAGAGCGAGTGTCCAAGATAAACAATTCGCTGGACACAGAATTGCAGCTTAGAAGGGGACACCTTGTGCCCCTTTTCGGCTAGAAATTGTAAAACTGTCAGTGATGCTTTCTCACATTCAGGTTCGCTTCTAGCGGTGATCAGCAGATCATCGACATATTGAAGCAGAGCAGTGTTGACTGGCATGTGGATACTGTCGAGTTCTCGTTTCAGTGCTTGGCTATAGATGCTGGGGCTTTCTGTAAATCCTTGAGGTGCGCGTGAGAATTTAAAGCTACGTCCATTTAAACTAAATCCGAACAAATATTGGCTTTCCGGATCTATAGGGACGCTGAAAAAGGCATTCTTGAGATCAATTACAGTAAAGAATGTTGCTTCAGAATCAATAGCTGTCAGTAATGACGAGATATCTGGGACCACAGGGAATTGTGGCACAATGCATTTGTTCAATTCGCGCAGATCAATAACCAATCGATATACTGGCGGGGCCTTCGGATCTGTTCGTTTAAGAATCGGAATTATCGGTGAATTACATACATTGGAGTCTGTTTCTACAACCACTCCTTGGGCAATGAGCTCGTCAATGATTTGTAGTAAAGCCACTACAGCATCTGGTGGTAACTTGTATTGTCGCATTCGTGGTAGTACCACTCCTGCCTTTAGTGTGACTCGATATGGTGTAATATTCATGCAACCAACGTCAGTAGGGCCTTGTGCCCATAGATGTGTAGGTAAAGTCTGCAGTCGGGGATCCATATCTCGAGACACATAATGACCTTTGAAATCACGTAAAAACAATCTTACTCCTTCCGGAGAACAACATATTATAGCTCCTAGAGCTTTCAGTGTTTTTATACCTAACAAGTTTTCTGGACATGATTTAGTAAGCAATAAATCTGTAGTTCTGGTCAAGGGTCCTATCGTCAGTGGAAGAGGCTGTGATACTTCATTAACAATAGGTTTTCCTGAAAAACCAAGGGAAATATTCTGTGAGCCTGAGAGGGGTGCCCCTGGAACTTCACTACGTTTTATGGTTGTTCGACTTGCCCCTGTATCGAGTAGAAATTTTCTATCTTGACCTAATAATTCACTATGTACATAAGGTCCTTCTTGGTCTACCGGGATCTCGATAAGGGGTAAGTCAACTTCCCTCTCTAGGCTGGTTCATGCGTATCGTTGATAATCAGGGTAGTCGTACTGTGCGGTCTGGTACAGTTGTCGTGTCGTGGTTTGTGTGGCAGCAGCAGGCAACGCTGGTGCGGCTGGCACAAACTGTATAGACTGTTGTGGAGCTGGCATGGCCTGTGCATGCTGCGGTGCTCCTTGTTCATTCTGATCCTGTCTAGGTGGCCGTGGTCTTTCTTTTGTAATACCTGTGGCGATATTACGCTTTAGGACTGGGCAATCGTGTATATAATGACCTGGTTGTTTACAGTAGTTGCATGTCCCTTTTACAGGTCCTGCTGATTCACCGGAATGTGTCGTACCCTTTTTATGTCCTTCAGCTGGAACTGTCTGAGAGACTAGCATTTTCATTTTCGTGTCTTTCATGCGTCTTTGTTCATGATCTTGTTCCTCTCTAATTCTATTGTGATGATACTGTAACATTTGTAACATTTGTGATGGGGTATTACCTTGCCAGGTACTCTCGAATTTTAATACTCTATTCTTCACTTGGGGCAAGGAATTTTCAACTAATTTTGTCACAAACAGATGTGGGTATGATTCGCTACTTGCTTTTATACCACTATTTATACCAAAACATTTTTCGAATCGGGCATAGAAATCACTAGTGTCTTCATCTTGCTTTTGTTTACAGGCTGAGATTGCACCCCAGTCTTCCTTTTTCGTGGTTAATAAACGTGGCAGTACCTGAACTAGTAAACCTGGTAGTGCTTTAGTTTTGTCCCCAAGCCCCGAACCTGGACCTCGGGCCTTTTCTTCATTTTCTAATGCTGTCCAGTCTATCTTTTGGTCTCCCACCTCCCACTCTTTTTCCTTGAGTTTTTCATAAATGCCAGCAGGCATTAATACCTTTAATATTGTCATAATGTCGGGATAGGTATACTCTCCCATGAGTAACATGTCTTTAATTTCTCGGTGGAAACCCGCTGGGTCTTTGTCATGACTGGGTACCACTTTCTTCATTTCCAACAATTCTATTTTTGATATGGGCGTATATACATATACACGTTTAAACTGATTGTCCTCGCCCTTTATTGGGTGTACTTCTCGTAAAGGATTCTGTCTGTCCATGTAATACATCGGTCTTTCCTTGATGGGCAGTGAGACATGTTCTGGACATACAAAAAGAATGTACTGCTTTCTTGATTCTAGTATTTCTTTAATTAGCTTAGTACCTGAACCTCTCCATCTATTCGTGAGTAATTCAGTCAATATATCAGGTAAGGGACCAGGATCTGAATGTTGGCTTTTATATAGTATAAGAAGTTGTTGAATCATATAAATCCCAGCTAAACGCTGTTCATCTGGGGTGAGATTCAAAAATGTGTGTGCTACTGTATCATCATCATACTTTCCGGGACTGTCAACCCAATGAACGGCTGACCTGGCTAATTCTTGTTCATCCATAGAATCGAGAAAATGATAACCCCTTCGTTCTCGGAGTAATTTGTCAGCGGCTTGGAACGAATGCTCGGGGGACCTTATATTTATTATAGGTGTTTGGAAATTCCTGTTATTTTCTAGACATATCGGGCGTATCGGGTCAGTAAGACATCTAGTACTATTACAAGATCTTCCTCTACCTACATAGGCTATGGTTTCTGACTGTCCTGTGGACAGTCCTGATCCTTCCTCCTCGCTTTGTTCGAACTGGTCTACCGCTAATCTCTCTTCGTGTAGGCGTTCTATTTCTTTACGGATCTTTCGGCACATGGCTATTATACAGTTTTGCTTATCATGTCTCCCTTCTGATATATTCTGGCTCCATCTGGTAAGAATTTGCATTGCTTCCGGGTCTACCCCCGGTCGGTCTTGATTTCTGATCACACAATTTATGAGGAAACGTAACAGTTCCCCTTGTATCTCCACTTTCTGGTATTCCATAGCTCTGTTAATACATTCAGAATCTCGCCCTGTTTGGACAAAATGATATATATTATCTAGATGCATAGTCATTCCTGGTAACTTCCCTAAATACACCGCGGCTCGTCTGATACGTAGTGATGCCAGGATCATTTCGTCCTCTTTGCCGGGCACAGGGTCATATCTACAATCTATAAGAAGTTCCTTAAGCGTGCGGGAATTTATGAGTTTGGGGGTACGTGGATGTGCTGACTCTTGAAAAGTAAGTTTATTTATTCTGGGTGGCGTAGAAAAAATATTAGTAGCACCTCCGGTAGCCCCGTCTGGGGTATCGGGCGTGAAAGGATTCGTTGAACGCGATACAGCAACTATAGGTGTGGACACAGCTATAGAAGTAGCTGTAGGAACAGATGTGGAAACAGATGTGCTTGCCGGAACTTGTGTCAGGATTTGTTGTTGTAGAGATACAGATACAGGATCTTGGCGTTGAACCTCCCCGGCCAACGGTCTATGAGGGGCGGGGTTAGCATACTCGGGAGCTGCGTCATCTAAATATGAGGAGAGAAAAACATCTTCTGCGGTTCTAGGATGCCCCTTGGGATGTACCCTTATTGGAAATAATGGGGGTGGCAAGTCTTTTGGTATCCCCGCAGTAGCCTTAGGTAATCCCTCGGCCAGAAGGGGATACATACCCTTCATAAGGGCATGTCTTTGTCTGTCTACTTGTTCTGATTTTACTCGTGTACCTTCTTCAATTAATAGATTTTCTCGGACTTCATTTGAATTCTCTTTACTCTTCTCTTCCTGTCTACGTGCTTTTTCTGTACGTCTATACGATTCTTTACGCCATAATTCAATGGCGTCTTTCTGTGATTGTCTAGCTTTCTTTTTCCATAATTCTTCCTCTACTTTCACGATGCACTCTGCATCCCAGGTCCCAGCTGCGGGCCACGTCTGACTTTCTGGTAATTCCTTAGTGTAGTCTACCCATAAATCAAGAAATAATATAGCGTCTAAGCCGTGTTTATGATACATGAAGTACCGTGGGGTGTCCCTAGGAGGAATAGGAACAGCTTCTTCGAGTACCCCTTTTCTAGTTGTGATCTGTCTTAATTTCGAAAAGAGCGGCATTTTGAGAACTGATCTGATACTTGATTTTGAACAAACTTAATACAATAAACACGAAAATGAACAGTCATTCATACCACAATATGCAGAACGTATTAAAAACATTTAACACTTAACATTTAAATGGGCAAACAATGATGATAACGATCTAAGGAAACTTAATCATAAAACATAATTCTCGACATTTAACGGAAATTATTCTGAATTATGACGATCTAAGAAAACTTAATTATAAAACATAATTCTCGACATTTAACGGAAATTATTCTGGATTTATATACTTGATATACTAGATATACTGCTAAACAGTACAGATACACTGCTAAACAGTGCAGACCGGATTTGTGTACCCAAACCCGTCTGGACCGGCACAACTTATGTGCACGCCAGAACGCCTCCCCAGTAATGGTACTCACCGGGTAGCTCGGAACGGAAGGCCTCGGAACGGAACTGAACTGAACTGGACCGGACTGGACTCGACTCGACTCGAAAACTTCGGACACGTCAGGACATCGGAAACCTGGTGGGCCTCTGTATACCTCGGATCTTGCTCTCTCAGCTAGGCTCTGGTCGGGATACTTCGCACTTCTCACCGCCTCGTCTGGGTGTTGATCGCAGCCTCAGTCGCCCCCGCTTGACCGGAGGGAGATACAGGAAATCCTGCTGGTACGCGTTGTTGTCCGTCCAGCTGTGGCAGGAGACCGGGCCTGCAACGCACCGCCGGCGCGTGAGATGAGAAAGTGTCCCTATTCGGGCGCCATTCATGTGGTAAATAATTTAATTACCGGGACTTAATTTGATACAGAACATAATAAAAATAGCTCAGTAAATAAGAGGCAGAATCCGTGGTATTAGAGGTTCGGAATGGGCTTTATTCCAATGGACGATTTCGAAATCGTGGCCTCCAAGTTCCATCACCACGGAGGTTCAGGAAGTGAAGTACATACATTATTGATAATTATTCACTTTTATACAATAGGCATTACAGGGAAGTAGATGCAAGAGGCGTAACAATTGATAGCAAAGATAACATTTCACATGCGTAGCTGAAAGAGGCGTAATTGGGAGTAACAAGGAAACGTCATTGGTTGTGATGTCACATATGGGTGGACCTATGAAATAATTTCGCAATGTCAGCAGAAATACTTGGCAGAGATGCGTGCGCAGCAGTATGACGTGTGATTGACGTGCAACTAGGGGGTGAAGGGGACTTGACATTTAGCTCTACATGTGGCGACAGAAGTCTGGAGGGTCAAGTCAACCTAATCCCAAATCATATCTAACATCCTATGTTTAAAGAACTATGTTATCCAGAAGAGAGGTCTCTTAGAGTAGAATCTTATTCTATACTGACTATACTGACTGTTAGTGCGTGTACAAGCGTCTAAGTGTCTACACTAGATGCGAGGGTAGGAATCTTCCATAGTAACAGGGCTATGAATTACTTGCATAAAGACAGAGAAACCGGGCCTTTGCTCGGTAGCTGGAAGAATGTTTACTGAAACTACTAGACAGGAATGCATTGGGCAGGGAACGGAGCAGATAATTTCGAAGGTGAAATACAGTTCTTGGCAGGCAGCAAGCTGATGTCAGGCTTCGTGAGCCGCGCAGGGAATGAGACAAAGTTCATGGTCACAGATGCAGGCTCAGACTGGAGCTTCAGAGGCAGAAAGCAAGAAAAACTTGATGACAGAATCAGGGCCTACTCGTCTGAACTGTAAAATGGCATAAGTGAACCATATAAAGGCGGTGGCCTTTTGTACTTAGGAATGGAATATCCGGCTCATTCATGGCGGATCTGAAAGAGGACATGTTAACGGTGGACGCACATGTATTTGCGTCTTCATAACTGGAACTGGAGGGAACATACATGTACTTGTAACATGCACATAGAACCGTTGGGGTCCAAGATAGGGGACATAACTGACCAGAAAAATCCATATTTCCACAGTGTGGGGACAGAACACTGCCTATTCAGGTGGAAGTGTGAGCTCCTCCCTCCCATCCTTCTCAGGATGACCCATCAGGATGTGGATGGCCAGTCAGTCACACCTAACTTTCCTTTGCATGTAGCTGTCTGGAGGGAATGAACAAAGTCCAGCAGTCACCCACCACAGATGTGAATTTGATAGAGACTACAGGCACAGAGAGCTGAGAAATACCACCTTTCTAAAAGTGGCCTTTCTAAAATAGTGATGATAAATTCAACTTTGTCAGCAAAGATGATTTATCATTACTATTCCAATGATATGAAACATGACAGAACTACTTATTCTCAATCAGGAATTACAGCTTAAAAGTGTAATAAGAAATTCCCATTTTTTTTAAACAACTTGCATTGAGGTTTTATGATATATAATGGTTTTGGGTACAGTGTAATGGAAAGAAGAAAAAACAATGTCGGGAAGTCATAGTACAGCATTAAAAAAACAGCATTAAAAAACGGGTAACACCGTACGTGGTCACATGAAAATCGGTATAGAGAATGACAAGCATGATCAGAATGACATATTTTTTTAAAAAAGGTACAATGGTTTGAGCTATGAGTCATTAAACATGCATCTGCGTACATTCATATATTATAACAGAAAAACCTAGACATATTGGGTGTCCTGTAAAAATGGAATGGACCCAATAGGTAGAGATAAATGAAACCTCCATCAACAAGAAGGGGAGGCAAGAGGCTGGGGAGAAATTTGAGATAGAGGACTCAACAAGGGGGTGGGGACACAAGCAAGATCGGCAAGTTAGTGTACAGGGGAGAGGAGGGTGATGTGGGCTGGAGGTCACAAGGGGCAGGAGGTGAATGAGGGAACGGTTACGGGAGCACCACAACCTCTGGCACATGTCAGCACAAGGTGGGGTCTGGAGGGCTGCCTACCCAGTACAAGGGGGGTTTGTGGGCCAGCAGAGGGCCAGAATCAAAGACCACTCAACAGTGCCACTGGGAGCTAGGAAGGTGGAAGGGCTAGGGAGCAGGGAAGGAGGGTCTTCATAAGTCAGTGCCTTGAACTGTGCAAGCATGGTATCTCAGGCTGCAGCTATGGAAGTCTACGGATCCGCCTCGCTTACTCCCAATGTGGTGTGGTGCTTTCCGCCTCTCCCCAAGGGAGCAGTACACTGTGCCACTGGGGAGGAGTTGGGAACTGTTGGGCATTCCTGTGTATGCTGAGAAGACGTTTAGCCAACAGGACAACAAGATTAGAAAAGTGCGCTTGTACCGTGTGATTTTTCCACCCTACGGAAGAAACCCAGGGCAGTAGTTAAAAATCAATTTGGGTCTTTCTCACAACCAGAACATGCTAAACCTAACAGTACATGTTCTACTACCTTTTAATTACACAGCACCCTGCCCTGTGGGCTGCCTAGGGCCTACCTTAGGGGAGACGTATGTAATAAAAGGGGAGTTTAAGACTTGGCAGGGTTTTTATCTGGCAAGTCGACATGGCAGTGTACACTGCACACACAGACTCTGCAGTGGCACAGCTGGGACATGCTTTGAAGTGCTACTTGTGTGGGTGGCGCAATCAGTACTGCAAGGCCACTAGTTGCATTTAATTTAGAGACCCTGGGCACATATAGTGATCTCTACTAGAGGCTTTTAGATAAATTAAATATGCCAATTGTGGTACGTCAATTAAACCATGTTTTAGGAGGGAAGTACATGCACTTTAGCACTGGTTGGCAGTGGTAAAGTGCCCAGAGTCCTATGGCCAACAAAACGAAATCAGCAAAAAGGTTAGGCAAACAGGCAAAAGGTTTAGAGAAGACCACCCTAAGGCTGTCAGGTCTAACAGCATTTTAGGCAGAGGTTTTAGTTAAGATGTGAACCTTCCTTAAGAAGGTGCCTGGCAAATGTCCCAATTACATTGGCTTTACCACTTCTCATTCTTGTTTGTGGACTGTTGTTTAATCTCTCACCTATTTTCTTTTCTACCCTTTAACATTTCCCTCAGTTACTTGACTTCTTGCCTGCACTTGAACTAGACTAAGGTCCAATTGGGGGACCACAAACGGAGGTTATAGATTAGTCAATCCCTCATCATACAACAATAGGGGACTTAAAAAGGGGAAAGCTAATGAGATGGAAAAAGGGCAGAGACAATGCTGCTAAAGACCCCCAAACAGTCCCAACAGAACAGCCCTTCTGGGCCAATGACAATGCAAGTATCAACACCGTTGTCTGCACACCATGCAAGGAAGTTGCCCCATCTGCCGAAGAAGACTGACTTGGTGGCCGGATGACATCCACCACCTCTGTTGGCAGCTGAAAGGTGCTTAAATGTTCCTGGTCAATCTCCATGCATGTATGTGGAGGTTCTAGAGATCGGGGTGAAGCACCATGGCCTCCGACTGTGAAAGGAGATCTGGTCTGAATGGCAGCATGAGTGAGGGACACAGGGGAGAAGCGCTGAAGGTCTGCATACAACACCTTTCATGGCTAATCTAGGGCAATGAGAATTACTTTGGCCCAATATTGGTGAATCTTCCTCAGAACCAAAAGTATCAAGAGTAGGGGGGGAAATGCGTAGTGCAGCTGACAGTTCCATCTCAACAGAAATGCATCCCCCATGGCTCACCCCAACAGAAGCTTGAGGGCACAGAAGTGCCAGCATTGAGAATTCCTTGAAGAGGCAAACAAATCCATCTATGGAGTGTCCCACTGGGTGAAAATGCCCTACACTATCTCTGGCAGAAGATGCCACATGTGATCGGCACGATAACACTGGCTCAGGCTAGTTGTTCTGACATTCAGAGACCCCACTAGGTGATTGGCTATTAGCCTTATCCCCCTGGCCATGAGCCCAAGGTCATAGTGTCAAAGTTTCCAGGCAAAAGAGGTAAGACCTACCCCCCTTGTTTGTTGACATACCACATCACTTTTGTGTTGTCCTTCAAGATCTGGACAGATAAACCTTAGATGGAGGGGAGAAAAGCCTTGAGCGCCAGGCAGAATGTCTGCAGTTCCAACAAGTTGATGTGAAGAAACTGTTCTTCTGAAGTCCAGAGACCTCTGATCTCAAACTCTTCTAGATGGGCTCCCATCCTAGGCTGGAGGCATACATCACTACCGCAGTCATGCTTGGAGGGGTGGAAAAGGCCCTCCTGCAGCTCAGGTTTACCTCATTTCCCCACCAAACCACGCTCCCTTAAGCTCTGGGGGAGATCACAATGGAGTTCGACACTTTCCCTCTGTACTGTAGCCACTGCCTGCTGAGGTCCCACTGCAAGACTCTCATGTCCCAATATTCGTGCGTGACTAGGAGAATACAGGAAGGCAATAGACCTAGGAATCTTAGGACTCTCAGCAGTTGGAGTGGCATGCCTCGCTGGAAGGATGGGGCCATTTACTGAATGTCAGTGATCACCTGAGGGTGAAGAAAGGCACCGAGAAGGGTGGTGTCTAGTACCAACCCAACAAACTGGAGTCATTGAGAGGGCCACAGGTGAGATTTGGGCTGTTGATGGAAAAGCCCAGAATGAACAGCAGAGACGCTGTTGACTACAAAAGGTGCAAAACCACGTCTGGCGGAATGACTTTGCTTAGCTAATCATTATTGTCTGGAAAGGTTGGAGTGCCTGAATTTCTGCGTTGGGCTGCAACCACCTCCATCACCTTTGTGAAGGCTTACGGTGCCGATGTTAAGCAAAAAGGTAGTAAAACCCACTGCAAAGCGCAAGTACTTCTGGTGGGCCCGCAGGATTGGGATGTGCAAGCACGTGCCCTGCAGTTGCAGTGACACCATCCAGTCTCCAGCTTCCAATGCCAGTAACACTTGGGCTAGGGTCAGCATCTTAGATCTTTCTGTTTTGAGGAAAAAGTTCAATTCCCTGAGCTCCTTGATCGAGCACAGACTGCTGTTCTTCTTTGGCACAAGGAAGTAACAGAAGTGTTTTCTCACATTCACTCCACTGCTCCTTTCAGGAGGAGTGCTGCCACCTCCTGCCGAAGGATGTCGAATTGGTCTGCAGTAGTAGATGAAGGCGGGAGATGGTTGGAGTGGAGCCTGAAAGAATGGAATGCTGTAGTTTCCCTCTACTATTTGAAAGACCCACTGATTTGATCTAGGCCAGTGCAAAAAAGGACAGACATCCCCTCACAGGATCCACATGTGCTAGGGACACAGAACTAAGATTGCTTTCCTGGGGAGCAGAGGAAGAAGAGGAGGAGGAGGAGAGTCACTGGGTGGAGATGCCCGCCCTTTACTCTGCCCCTACCCCAACATTGACGGATCAGCAGGTTCTGGGGCTGGTGCATCGGTGACTAATAAGATTGCCTCTGCCAAAAAGAGAAACCTCTCTCGAATCCCTGAGATTGGCAAAATTGTCTGTAATCCCGCAGAGGCTGAGCTTGCTGGAGACTCAATAAGCATGCTGGAGGTTTGCTAGTTTTGAATCTTTCCAAAGCTGCATCCAAATTTTCACTAAGTAATTTAGGACAATCAAATGGCAGGAGGTGCATCAGACTGGCCTGCATGTCCGTGAGGGAACCAGATGTTCTGAGCCAAGCATGAGGTCTGATGGAGACCAAAGTAACCATGGTTTGAGCCACAGAATCTGATGTTTCAAGTCCAGACTTTATCATGTGCCTAAATACATTCTGTCCATCACAAAGGACCTCTTGGAAGTGCTTCCAAAGATCTATTGACATGGGATGTATCATCATCTGGGCCATACCCAGCCGGGCGTGGGTCCAACATGTTTGCATGTAATGACTTCAATGTCATACTGCCTGCTGAAAAAAATCTTCTTTCCTCATGCTTTAAGCCATTTGGATTCTCTACTTGAGGGGGCTGTGGGGAAGGTACTTTGTGATTGCCCCAATGAACAAGATGCTTGGACAACCAATCTCTCTGCTTAAGGGTGAAGAGCAAGAGAAAGTACAGATCACCTGGAAGTGGGTGGTAGCATCTGGCATCTAGACCCTTGACCATTGAAGCAGATGATGGATTTTCCCATGCTGTTATGACCAGCTCAGCAAGGCCTCAATAAAAGGCAATAAGGGTTCTGAGGTTGGCTGTGCAGGGAGAAGGGCCTCCATTAGGATATTCTTTTTTTACTTCAGCCACCGAGAGTTGTAAATTGAGAACCTTGCCTGCTTTCCTGACCACAGAGTGAAAAAACAATACTTCTGGAGTTGGTAGTCCAGCAGAAAACTCCATGTCCAGGGTGAAGTGTCTAGGTCACTGGTGGATGACAAACCAGGAATGTCAAAAGGATTGTCAGCATCATCATTGTCACTGTAGTAAAGGTCCAAGGGGTCTGAATCAGAAGCAAATAAGTCATAGGTCCTCTATCCGTACTTCTCCTCAATCCCTCGCTGAACTTCTCTTGTGGATCTATGCCGAGCTGGAAGATCTGTAAGAGGAGGAGAAAGGGGTGAGTGAGGCACCAATGTCTCTGAGCATTGCTCCAGTAGAGGTGAAGGTGGCATTGGTGTTTTCTGTGGTTGCGCTAGTCACAGCGTTGATGGCAAAACGTTATCATATATTTGGTGCAAAGGCTGAAAATGGACTAGGACCACTGGTCTGATGCCATATAGCACCATTTACATGAACATGGGAAAGTCAAAATTGGACTGTGCTCCAGAAGTGTTGGAGCCACGAGAAGACGGTGAAGATCAAGTTCAGGAATGCTGCTGGATCCATGCCCGACATTAGGAACTCCAGGAATGATAAAGATGGTGCCAGGAATTCTGGTATCTGTGGTGTTAGCAGCAATGCATTTGGATGAAAGGGTACCAGCGCCAGTGGAGTCAGGAATACAGATGCCAACGTCCATGTAACAGACTCATAGGTTGGGCCAAGCAGAAGTAGAGATGCAGAGACCCCCATAGCAGGTTCAGTAGGGCTTTAAGTCAACAACTCCAACTCCGAGAATAAAGATCCTGTAGGAGATCGGGCCATCTCCACGACGTAACTTTTCCAGGTTTTATCTCGTGTTTTTTACGCTTCCTCTTCTTGGTCTCCGATGAAGTCAACCTCAACCGGGGACTTTATTGATGACTCTCGTCATGGGACCAGTTCAAAAAACGCTGTCTGCCAATTCTTAATGGCCTTCAGGTTCATGCTGAGCCTCCGGGTGGGCGTAACTTGTGGAATTCCATGCATTGTAATCACGTGGAATTACCGAACAATTCCGCGAGATTCTGCTGAATTACGTGAAAAGAGTAGTTATGCATTTAGGGTTATTTTCTTTGGGCAAAAATGCCCACTCATGTCCAAAATGGATGCACGGATGCATTTTGAACTCATAAGTAGCACTAAATGCAACAGAACCTAGCCAGCACTTAAGGTAGGATTCACCCCCACCCCTAATTTACTCACTGCTTTTATCCCAATTTACTTAGCTCAAAATGCAACAGAACATGAATAGCAAGATCAAGCAGAATTGTGTTCCTTATATTACTCTTAATTACGCTGCAGGTGCAGTCGTGTTATTATCAGTAATTCCATGTCAAAGAGTAATGCGGAATTACTTACATTACTCCTATTACTGTGATGCAACCAAAATTCTGTCCAGGCCTAGCAGAGGCAAATCATGCTCGCAGCCCATTCCACCACAGACAGAAAATGGGAGTTATGATGGACTTTTGTCCCTTGTGTAGCCTGCTTGGTTTAAAGGCTTTAAAGCCAGACCGCTTGGGTGGAGACATAGCACTGAACTTTTTGTAGAAATGTTTGTGAAGAAAACTCATGCCTCTCCTGATCCTTGTTGGGGGCATGAAAAAAGGGAAGTGACATTGTGCTGGAGAGAAAGCTATATGGCTTAGGTAACGTTGCCTGACACCACTTATGTTCCATCCAAAGCCAGTGTCCCCTACAGATGATGTGAGAGCATTGAAGTTTCCGGATGTAGTCTGCTGCCCAGAATTATTCTAAAGGTGAGGAATCTGCAGGTAGAAGTATCCATCAAAACATATGTGTACTCCCTTTGCATCTTTGTATGCCCCTAAAGCTGTATGAGAAAACCATTGAGGGAGAGTTATTCTTGACAAGTCTATGATGCTGTGGCAGTCTGTTTTCTCTCTCACTCTCATTCCTTCTTCCCTTCAGTATTTGGTTCAGCTTCTAGTATTTAATCGAGTGCCTACAAACCATGTTCTGGGAACAGGGATCGGACTCTGCCAGAAAACACTCACAAAGCCTGATTAGTACTTGTAGGAACAGTTTTCCCTGTTCCACTAAACATGGTAGATGGGGGAAGATATTAGAGGATGGGCAGTGTATAGAGAATTCTGCTAGTGCCAGTGGCCATATACCTCTGAAATAAAAATTAAAACAAGCACTTTCAAAGTAAAAAGGATGACATTCCTCAACCTTTTTCTTTATCTCCTTCTCATCTTAATAATTTTTCTGCACCTTTTTGTTTTTTGCATAAGCTCTAGAAGAAATGCTTAAGATGTCTCAACTGTTCAAATGAAATAGATGGTTGAAACAGGTCTTAGTTGCTGTCCTAGCCAAAAGAGGTTTTGAGGGGGTCATGGTCAAGTGAAACAGACATGCTAATAACTAAGAAAGATAACTAGTAACCTACAGAAAATCCAGCAGTTCATTCTCTTTGTTATGCGGCAAGACGTTATGAAGATGTTGTGTCAGTTTCAGGTTCTACACCTGGGCTCCTACTTCATGATCCCATGTGAGATGCATTATTAAGGGAATACGCCTGAGACTACAAGTAGCCCTCACTTTCTGGTGCAGATACATATGATCAAAATGTTTATAGGTAACTTTCTCTTCCACAGTGAAGGTGGACTCATTACTGCCTGGCCTAATTAGTAAAACCTGGCACTTTAGGACATTTCTTCAGCATATATATTAACAGAACAGAAGCATCTCTGAAGCCTATCCGATTTCCCCAAGAGGGTTGGGGCTTATCTCATATATTGCACACAAGGAGAAAGACAAAAGAAAAAGTTAATTACCTGCGGTAATGATATTTCTGGTGGATTCTCTCTCTAACTGCAAATTTCTCACCTGTGTCACAATCCCAGGCCTCTCAACATGAGAACTTCAAAGCTCTCAGGTTGCCAGTAGGGTGTGCAGGCTTCGGCTGACTCCAGAAGTTACATTAGATGAGAACCTCCAGCAATATAGCACCTGCCTCAGCTCAGAAGTGTCTGTTTCCATCCATTTTTTCAAGCCCTAGAGGTGAGTGGTTTGACTGACATCAACAGGGTAGTGCATTACCAAAAGATGAATTGGGTTATTATAATTTTCCCTATGGCGCATCCATCAAACAGAGAGGTGTACAGGTTAGTAAGGAATCTGGAGGCAGATTGAGGATCCACCAGAAAGTACGTTACCGCAGGCAACATTTTCTTCTGATGGATACTTCTACCTGCAGATCCATCACCAGTAGAACAGATTTCAGAGTGATACTTCACTCCCTTAGGAGGGTGGGTGAAGGATCAGTAGATGAGGAAATCCTGCAGTATAGACCTGTCAAAGTGTCTGCTCATGCGCACCTTGGAATCCAGGCAGTAACGTTTGGTGAAAGTGTGCACGAATGCCCACATGCAGATCTCTGCACTGGGGATGCCTCTGAAAGGGTAGAATAGAATTGGCTCTGGTGAAATGAGCCCTTCTGCGGGGTCTTTCTTGGCCAAAGCACAGCAGGTTCTGATGCAAAGGATGACCCATCTTGAGGGAGTCCTATTTTGCATCATTTGACCCTTCTTAGCACCCCAGTATTTGGTAAAGAGCTGCCAGGCTCGCACTCACCGCTTAGTGCCACATGTTTTTCAATCTTGTGATTCCCCGCGGTGCTGCACCTGATGTCATGAGGGGGTTGTGTGCTACATGCCGGCGCCGCAAAGGACGTCACATGCTGCTACTGGAGTGGGGAGTTCAGTCTGTTGTGGAAGAAGGCGGCTTGCAGCTACTGGTTTGCGGGCGGCGCTGCAAATTAAAAACACCTCCTATAGTAGGTCACTTTTCTAATAATAGCAGTGATGGTTGTCTGTACTAAGGCCAGAGTAAAGTAAGTGACTAAAGAACAAGTTACCTACCTTTGGTAACGATGTATCTGTAAGAAACATTAGTTAGTTAGATTCCTCACCTTAGAATATCCCCAGGCGTCAGGCTGGATCCGGAAAGATTTTTCGTCAGCAATACCCCTTGCGCGTCGCTAGGTGTTGTCTGCGGATCTGCGTCCGTCGTCGGCTTCGTGCGCCGGAATGACATAGTCGGAGTACCTTGATGCCGCCCTCGCGCACTGACGTCAGTTCTTGTACATAGCTTTCCGCGCCAGGAACGCAGAGCCATGCAAGAGACCGACACTGGTGCCAAAAAAGTCTAGGGCCCTGAAAAGGATAACCTTAACCCTAGATGTCGGTTCGCAAAACGGGGAGGATGGGTGAGTCGGTGAGGAATCTAACTAACTAATGTTTCTTACAGATACATTGTTACCGAAGGTAAGTAACTTCATCTGAAAGAAATACGTTAGTTAGATTCCTCACCTTAGAATAGATACCCCAGCAATACCAACCCCGGTGGTGGGTCTGCGAACCAAGATCACACCAGAAAGTCCTGGAGAACAGAACGGCCAAAGAAGCCGTCTCTCCGGACTTGGCTGTCCAGGCAATAATGCTTGG
This sequence comes from Triturus cristatus, assembly GCF_964204655.1. Classification (NCBI taxonomy): domain Eukaryota; kingdom Metazoa; phylum Chordata; class Amphibia; order Caudata; family Salamandridae; genus Triturus; species Triturus cristatus. The sequence continues at coordinate 545,168,644 of NC_140586.1, forward strand.
CAAACGTGTGCAGCGAGGCCCATGTTGCTGCCTGACAAATGTCCTGCAAGGGGACTTCCCGCCCCAGGGCAGTCGTCGCCGCCGTGGCCCGAGTGGAATGGGCCCTCAGCCCAACAGAAGGTTCCTTTTTAGTTAAGGAGTAACAAGCTTTGATGCACAAAACAACCCACGAGAGATGGTCCGCTTGTGCACCGCTCGCCCCTTCTTAGTTCCCACGTAGCCAACGAAGAGTTGGTCATCCACCCGGAACTGTTTTGTGTGGTCCAGATAAAAGGAGAGCGCACGTTTTGGATCCAGATGGTGGAGCCTCTCTTCCTCTTTCGAGGGATGCGGAGGCGGAAAGGAGGTGGGCAGCGTAACAGACTGCCCGATGTGAAAGGCAGTCACAACCTTAGGAAGGAAGGAAGGGCGAGTGCGGAGCACAACCTTGTCCGGATGTCTAGAAAGGAAAGGAGGCTTAGAAGAGAGAGCCTGGAGCTCACTCACCCTTCTAGCAGAGGTGATGGCTACCAGGAAAGCAGTGTTAAGCGTCAACAGACGAAGAGGACAATTATGAAGTGGCTCAAAGGAAGCGCACATCAGATATGTCAAAACAAGATTCAAATCCCACTGAGGCATTACGAAAGGGACAGGAGGAAACATGTGAGTAATGCCCTTAAGGAATCGAGAAACAACAGGGGATTTGAAGAGAGAAGGCTGATCAGGAAGCCGAAGGAAGGCAGAGATAGCAGAAAGATAACCTTTAAGAGTGCCCAGAGCAGAGCTCTGCTGGGCCAAAGAAAGAAGGAAGAGGAGAACTTCAGAAAGAGTGGCGGAAAGGGGATCCACAGCCTTTGCTGTGCACCATGCCACAAATCTGTTCCACCAACAGGCGTATACCGTTTTAGTGGAGGGACGCCTGGCTGCCAGAATCACATCGCAGACTTCAGGAGGCAAGTCAAATGGCATCAACTGTCACCGTTCAATCTCCATGCATGAAGGTGGAGACTGGACAGGTTCGGGTGGAGGACCGTCCCCTGCTGCTGCGACAGAAGGTCATCCTGAAGAGGCAGTCGTATCGGGGGATCGATTGACAGACTGAGTAGCTCGGGATACCAGTGCCTTCGTGCCCAATCCGGAGCCACCAAGATGATTTGGGCCCGGTCGCGCCTGATCTTCTTCAGCACTCTGGGCAGAAGTGGTATAGGTGGAAAGGCGCACAACAGACCGCAACTCCACTCGCGACAAAAAGCGTCCCCGAGCGAGTGCCGCCTTGGAAACTCCAATGCGCAGAACTGCTGACATTGTGCGTTCTCTTCGGTGGCAAATAGATCTAACCATGGCTCTCCCCACTGCCGAAAGCGGCCTTGCGCCATGTCCGAGTTGAGACGCCATTCGTGATCCATCATGCACCGGCGGCTGAGTTCGTCTGCTCTGGCGTTCAGAGAGCCCGCCAGATGTTGAACCACCAGGGTGATGCCCTGATGTTCCAGCCATGTCCAGAGGCGCAGAGCCTCCTGACAAAGGGTCCACAACCCCACCCCGCCCTGTTTGTTGCAATACCACATGGCGGTGGTGTTGTCCGTGAACACCTGCACCACACTTCCCCGGACAACGGGAAGGAATGCCTTCAGTGCAAGTCGGATCGCTCTCAGCTCCAAAAGGTTGATTTGGAGCCGAGACTCCGCCGGAGACCAGAGTCCTCTGATCTCCGCCTCCCCCATGTGGCCCCCCATCCCAGGAGGGACACATCCGTCACCACTACGTGCTCCAGGTGGGGTAGGGAGAGGGATCTGCCGCTGACCCAATCGCGGTTCGTGAGCCACAACTGCAACTGTTTTGCAGTGCCCTCCGAGATCAAAACATGGTCAGACAGGTTGCTCCGATGCTGGGCCCACTGAAACTTCAGGTCCCACTTCAGAGCCCACATTCGCCACCTGGCGTGAGGCACTAACAGGATGCAGGAGGCCATCAGACCCAGAAGTCGCAGCACCAACCTGACCGAAACCCGGGATAGAGGCTGAAAGATGGGAATCAGGGCCTGAATATCCCGGACCCGCTGCTCCGGAGGATAAGCCCGGAACTGCGCCGAGTCCAGAACCGCCCCGATGAAAAGGAGCTTCTGGGAGGGACTCAGATGCGACTTCGGCACATTGATGGAGAACCCCAGCAAATGCATGAGGTCAGCCGTAGTCTGGAGGTGAGAGACGACTTGCAGGGGCGAGCCCGCCTTCAACAGCCAGTTATCGAGATAGAGGAAGACTAGAACCCCTGATCTGCGCAGATGAGCTGCGACCACCGCCATCACTTTCGTGAACACCCGAGGGGCACTGGTGAGGCCGAAGGGGAGCACCGTGAACTGAAAATGCTCCTGACCCACCGTGAACCACAGATAACGTCGGTGGGCCGGCAGGACGGTGTGAGAAGTTGGCCTGATATATGATGTCAGTAGTTCTAGTGCACACCATGTATCAGTCCAAACAACCCTTATTGTGATTGGTTGTAAAGTCAACCTTATAGACCAGCTATCCTAGTGGTAGCATGGACAAGAGCAATCTTAGGCTAAACTCTGTATGGCATGTGAAGCCAGCTGTTATACCATTATAATCCCTTGAATACCAAATGAAAGGACACCACACCAGGTATATATAAAAGTAGAATGTATTTATTCTAACATATACCCTTAGCACTCTTTATGAGTTCAGAGGTCTAAGTACAAACAATTTCTTAAGTAGCATACGTTAAGTTGCACAGGAGAATACAGTTAGGCCCGGGGGCCACACAAACCATATAATAAGAAAGTGGTATAAGTACCACGTCACAAACAGGGAGTAGGCCTAGGGCCTAGGGAATCGCTGGGGCTACACTACCCTACCAATAGTTAGGAAGTGGGAGGCCCACGGGAAGCGTGTGCAGTGTGGAAACACACACGCGGGTTACAGTTAAAGTCAATAGGAATGTAGTAGTCAGAAATAGGAAGAATAAGGACACTTCCGAAGTAACTAGGAGGAAGCAACTAAAGACTTAGACACTTGGATAGTCAATATCCACTGGAGCACCGGAGTACTCTCGTTACCTCACCCACAGGAGACGGGTGCATAGGTGTGAAGATGTGTCGGGTGTCGTCGCTGGATCCTATGGATGCCTGAAGAACAGATGCTGGCAGGCGGCCAGGAGGAAGATGTCCGGTGGTCCCAAGGATGGATCTTGAAGGAAGAACACCTGCAAGCAGAGGGGACAAAGTCTGGGTCACTAGCCAGTGACCGTGTGGAACCAGGAAGGAACCAGGCGATGTCGTGCAGAACACAGGTGATGTCTTGAAGCTTGTCTCTGCAGCTGCGTGGACCAGGAGGTGTCGAGGACAACCAGAACCAGGGTTCGAGCTGTCCCACAAAGGATCTTGCTGATGGTGGAGTCGACGTCCTGATTGGACTCAACAAGCCTTGGCAAAGGCAACTAACGCGGAAATGGAAATCCGCTTCAGGTGCAGACCAGGAAGGTCGGAGGTGCTTCTCTTTCACAGGGAAGCAAGAGCCAGTCTGGAGGAGACAAACCAGCAGTGGAAAGTTAAGGGTTCATCGTCACTGAGGCTACTAGCCAATGGGCCAGCAACCGCACAGACGCGTCGAGAAGGAAAATGCAGAAGGGCCCCACGCAGAACTCGTGGAGTGTGGAGGGATAATCTTCGGTGCAGATGGTGCTCGGAGTTGGGGCTTCTCAATCCCCAGAGCACAACTTCAAGGATGCCTCACAAGCTGCGCTGGAAGCTACTCAACAATTTTCCCAGGTAGCCGGTCCCACGTCTCTCGTCGCCTCCACGGATCTCAGCTCTGCTGTGGATGTGGATCAGGGTCGGAGAAGTCTGGAAGTCAAGGCGCTGGTCAGGCTCTGCAGTTGGTTCCTCGTAGAACTTGGGCAAAGCAAACGGCAGGTCGCTTATTAGTGCCTGTTTGCACAGGGTGGCCACTCCTTGGCCACAAGGGAGATTCTTCAGTCTTCTTGGTCGAATGTCGAAGGTCCAGAGTTTCGTGTCTAGTTTCAGTTCAGGATAATCCAAAGTCCTAGGGACTCAGCTCACACTCTTATACTAATCTGGGGGGCTGGGTTACCTGCTAGGTCCCTCCTATGGGTGGGACCAGGGAGGGGGGTGGTTACACCCCCTTCCCTTTGTCCAGTTTCGCGCCAGGGCTGGGGCTGGAGTGCCCCAGCACCGGTTTGAACCGGGCTATGCATGGGACACCTTGTGTGCCCCAGGCAGTGTCTCGTTTCTTTCATCCCTCCCTGCCCCAATACACTAAGTCCTGTCTGGGGTGGTGCTAGCACCTCCCAAGGCAGGAAACCTATTGTCCAAGCCTCCCTCGCTGGAAGGACTCCCAGCAGCAGGAGGTCAGACTTGTGTCCGTGGCAGCAGCATCCATTTTGTGATGCTGGGGCTCTGGTTAACTTTAACCGGGTAAGTAGGATTTTAACATGTCTTCTCCCTCTAGAAGGGGGGAATACTATCCTCATCGCCTGAAATGGTGTGGGGGTAGTATTCCAAAGTGTTAGACACCTTACACGACATGTTTTGATAAAGCCAAACCATAGTTACCATAACCGCGAGGATTATAAGGCACTTTAAGAGTATATGGTAGACGATATCATAGAACAGCTATAAGGACATGGTTCCGAAAGCTGCAGACAGGCTCAGCTCACACTAGAGCACCATCTCACATGTTACCAAGCACTCTGCCTCCATGATTGTTAAGGCCTGCCATAGGAGTGGCTGACAGGTTACCCATGTGTCTATATATAAGGTAGGTATAGGAATACTTCACCTGAGCAAGGGGTGATTACACGACCTTGCCCCAGCTGAGTGATCAGCCAGTTGTGTCATGAGGGGAGGCCAGCCAGGGGTGGCATAATACATGCTGCAGCCCCTGGTAGGCCTAGGGTACACCTATGCCCTGGGTACCTAAGGTACACTGTACAGGGACCCATAAGGTGATCCTTACCAATTGGGTTATGTACCTTAAGTACATAGTATGAATTTATAGAGAGAACAGCTGGGCTGTGGGTCTGATTAGCAGGCCCACAGCCACATCTAAGTAGAAAACCAGTAAAGCAAAAGCAAAAAGTGGGGGTGACCATAGGAAGCAGACCCTACTCTCCTACACAGCTCCCCCCCCCCAAAACTTAGGGACATGAAACTAACCTTGACCAGTTGAGTCTTCATGTTCTAAGTGGAACTATCTGGAGAGTCCATCTGCATTGGCATGGTCAGTCCCAGGTCTATATTCCACTGTGAAGTCCATCCCCTGTAGGGAAATGGACCACCTAAGAGGTTTGGGATTTTCACCCTTCATCTGATTTAGCCACAAGAGGGGCTTATGGTCTGTCTGAATCTTGAAGTGAGTGCCAAACAGGTATGGCCTCAGCTTCTTCAGGGCCCAGACCACAGCAAAGGCCTCCCTCTCAATAGCTGACCAACGTTTCTCTCTAAGGTCAGCCTTCTACTAATAAAAGCAATGGGCTGGTCTTGACCATCTATATTCAGTTGTGACAGAACAGCTCCCACACCCAACTCAGAAGCATCTGTTTGGACAATAAATTCTTTGGAGTAATCTGGACTTTTCAGAATAGGTGCAGTGCACATGGCCTGCTTCAGGTCATCCAATGCCTTCTGACAGCTTGCTGTCCACTGAACTTTCTTTGGCATTTTCTTGGAGGTCAAGTCATTAAGTGGTGTCACAATGGACCCATAGTTCTTAACAACCTTACTGTAGTACCCAGACAGGCCCAAGAAAGCTCTGACCTGTGTCTGGGTAATTGGAGGAGTCCAGTCCTTTATGGTCTGGATCTTGCTCTCCAATGGTTGAACCTGACCCCCACCTACTAGGTGGCCCAGGTACAGAACCTTGCTCTGCCCTATATGGCACTTAGTGGCCTTGATAGTGAGGCCTGCCTTTTGCAGGGCCTCTAAAACATTCCTCAGGTGGACCAGGTGATCCTCCCAGGTGGAGCTAAAGACAGCAATATCATCAAGATAAGCTGCACAGTAGTCATCCAGGCCTGTAAGGACTTGATTCACCAACCTTTGGAAAGTGGCAGGTGCATTCTTCAAGCCAAAGGGCATTACCACAAATTGATAATGTCCTCCTGGGGTTGAGAAAGCAGTTTTGGCTTTTGCACTCTCAGCTAGCCTGATTTGCCAGTAGCCTTCTGTCAGGTCAAATGTACTCAGAAACTTGGCAGCTGCCAATCTGTCAATGAGTTCATCTGCCCTAGGTATTGGGTGGGCATCTGTCCTAGTGACAGCATTGAGACCTCTGTAGTCTACGCAAAACCTCATCTCTCTCTTACCATCTTGGGTGTGAGGTTTTGGCATAAGAACTACAGGACTAGCCCAAGGGCTCTCTGAAGGTTCAATGACTCCCAGCTCCAACATCTTTTGTACCTCAATCTTTATGCAGTCCCTGACATGATCAGGTTGCCTGTAGATTTTACTCTTCACAGGCAGACTGTCACCATTGTCCACCTCATGGGTGCACCAGTTTGTCTGACTTAGGGTCAGTGAGAACATATGTCTATAGGCCTGTAGAACTTGTCTGCAGTCCTGTTGCTGATGATTAGTGAGGCTGTCTGAAAAGACCACACCATCAACTGAACCATCATCAGGGTTCTGAGTCAGCAGGTCTGGGAGAGGGTCACTCTCTTCCTCCTGCCCCTCATCTGTAGCCATGAGCAAGCCAATGTCTGCCCTGTCAACATATGCCTTTAACCTGTTGACACGAAGCACCCTGTGGGGGCTTCTGGGAGTCCCAAGGTCCACCAAGTAGGTAACTTCTCCCTTCTGCTCAACAATAGTGTGGGGTCTAGACCATTTGTCCTAGAGTGCTGCTGGGGCCACTGGCTCCAACACCCACACTTTATGTCCTGGCTGGTACACAGTCAGCACAGCCTTTTGGTCATGCCAAGCTTTTTGGAGTTCTTGGCTTGCCTCAAGGTTTTTAGAAGCCTTCTTCATATACTCTGCCATCCTTGAGTGGAGGCCAAGCACATAATCCACTATATCAAGCTCGGGTTGTCTGAGAGGTCTTACCCATCCTACCCTTACTAGACATAGGGGTCCCCCTACAGGATGCCCAAACAAAAGTTCAAAAGGGCTGTAGCCAACCCCTTTTGGTGGGACCTCTCTGTAAGCAAACAGAAGGCAGGGTAAAAGGATGTCCCATCTTCGCCTAAGCTTGTCTGGTAAACCTTGTATCATCCCTTTTAGGGTCTTGTTGAACCTTTCAACAAGCCCATTGCATTGTGGGTGATAGGGTGTAGTGAATTTGTAGTTAACACCACACTCCTTCCACATTGTAGTCAGATATCCTGACATGAAGTTGGCACCTCTGTCAGAGACAACCTCCTTTGGAAACCCCACTCTGGAGAACACTCCAAGTAGGGCCCTTGCCACAACAGGAGCTGTTGTGGTCCTCAGGGGTATAGCTTCTGGGTACCTGGTGGCATGGTCCACTATCACCAGTATGAATCTGTGCCCAGATGCTGTTTGGGGATCCATTGGTCCAACAATGTCTATCCCCACTCTTTCAAAGGGAATCCCCACCACAGGTAGTGGTATTAGGGGGGCCTTTGTGGTGCCACCTGATATGCCACTGGCTTGGCAGGTGACACAGGAGCGACAAAACTCCTTGGTATCTTCTGACATGTGAGGCCAGTGAAAGTGAGGGACAAGTCTGTCCCAAGTCTTATTCTGGCCTAAGTGTCCTGCAAGGGGAATATCATGGGCCAAGGTAAGAAGGAAGCCTCTGAAACTCAATGGTATGACCAACCTCCTGGAAGCACCAGGCTTGGGGTCTCTAGCCTCTGAGTACAGCAGCCCTTCATCCCAATACACTTTATGGGTACCTTGAGCATTCCCTGCAGCCTCAGCAGCAGTCTGCTGTCTGAGGGGTTCAAGAGAAGGACAGTCTAATTGTGCCTGCCTCAGATCTGCCCTTGAAGGCCCCCCTGTCCCAAGAAACTCAACCTGGTCAGGTTCCAGTTCTTCTAGGACAGTTCCTTCAGGGCTCTCAGAATCATCCTCCTGTGAGAGCTGATTCTCTACCTGAGGCAGGGGGAAGGCACAGCCTTAACCCTACTGCTCTTTCTCTTGGGTTGTGTCTGGTCCATTGTCCCAGGATCCAGCACTTGTTCAGGGTTGCATTTTTGGCCTGTGACCAAGTCACAGCAAGGACATGTGCATCTATTCCCACCATTTCTGCATGGGTCCTATACTCCACTTCAGCCCAAACCGAAGTTTCAAGGTCATTTCCCAACAGACACTCTACAGGAAGGTCTGAACTTACCACAACTTCCTTGAGGCCAGTTACCCCTCCCCAGGAGAAGTTAACAATTGCCACACTATGGGAGGTAGTGGCATTGCTAGCGTTGGTCACTAGGTAATTCTCACCTAGCATGATCTGTCCAGGGTCCACAAAGGCAGGTGTCACCATTGTGACACTAGCACCTGTGTCCCTGTAGGCCTGAGCCATCCTATGGTTGATTAAAGGAGTCTGTCTATACTTGCCCAGGTTACTGGGACTCACAGTAGAGGACAAAGCTATGTCCCCATCACAGATCAGAACATCCTGAGTTGGTATTCTGACTAGGCCAGAATCCACTTCAGTTCCCAGGGTTAACCCTATTACACCCTTTTGCTGGGAACCACCACTTACAGCTGGACTAGGGGGTACAGTTGCCTTAGGGGCAATGGTGGTTGGGGGCTTGTCCTTTTTGGTTCACTCACTATACCAATGGGAATTGGACTTACAATAGTTACACCAAGGTTTCTTTTGGCAATCTTTCTTTTTATCCTTTTTGGGACCACCCTCCCCCTGAGCCTTTTGGGGGCCTGGTGAATAATTCTGGTCTTTTGCTTTCTGCTCATTACCCTTCTGGTCTGCCTTTTTCTGATCACCGCCCTGGTTCTGGGATTTCTGCTTAACTCTAGTCCTGACCCACCTATCTGCCTTCTTTCCAAATTCTTCGGGAGAAGTCAGGTCAGAGTCAAACAAGTGTTGATGCAGTAGCTGGTTTTGACAGTTGTTAAGGATTTGTTCTCTCATGAGCAAATTATACAATCCTGTATAGTCCTTAACCTTACTACCCAATAACCAGCCTTCCAAAGCCTTAGTGGCACAATCAACAAAGTCAGTCCAGTCCTGAGTCTGTGTCTTCTGGGTATCCCTGAACAACAACCTGTATTGTTCAGTGGTTAGGCCAAACCCATCAATCAGAGCACTCTTCAGGACAGTGTAATTATCAGCATCCTCATCACTAACTGTGAGGAGCTTGTCTCTACCTTTCTCAGAGAAGGAGAGCCACAAGATAGCTGCCCACTGACTTTGGGGTACCTGCTGTACTTTGCAAGCCCTCTCCAAAGCAGTTATCCATTTGTGGATGTCATCCCCGCACTTGTAGGGAGGTGTGGAAATTTAGCTTGTAACTGAACATTATCTGCGCCATCTTGCCTCTCCCCAGCGCCACGCACAGCGAACGCACGGCCGCCATATTAGGCACCCCACTCTCTCTCCCCGCTCATTGTCGATCGCCAGCACGTTCCCCTGGCGCTGCAAGCATCCCCCGCGCGCCGGCCACCCCCGCTCTCTCATACACGGGCCATAAACCCTCTCCTTCTGCGCGACCCTGCCATGGAATCACACCCCGCGCCTGACCGACATCCCATACATGGTCATGCATCTCTTTGATAACCCCCTTCCTCTGCGCCCCATTGTCCGAACCGATCCCAGGCCATCACCTAGCCCTGCGGATGCAGTTTATTGCCCCTACTGTAAGGGAAACACCCCACATCAAAGGGATTACAGTAGATCAAAGCCCCTACCCCCTGAGACCCGGCCGGTCGCACACACCCCCGGGAATTGGCGGAATGTCCAGCTGTGTGATAGCCATCTCCTACTGTGGATGGGGTGGGGACTTCCACTGTAGATATGTGTGGGAACGAGCTCGAAGTGGGGATTCCGAGGATGTTCTTTCATGTTCCAAGACAATCTCAAGAATGTGCCATGTACGATAAACCTGCAATAAAGTCATAAACCTGTGTATAAGAGGCTAGGCCTCAGAGATGCAGTTAGAGCACCTCGTGACGATACCTTGCTGTCCGATCTGATGTGTTCTGCTCCGACGGAATAAAACTTTGTTTCCTGCCTTCCAGTCTCCGGCTCCTGTCTCTTTATTGGTTTAACATCGAATGGTATAAGAGGCGATTACCGCCGGGCAATACTTGAAAGGTTATCGACTGAAACTGCCGCTACCGTTTAACAATTGGCGTCCCAAGCGTGGGGCCCATCAGCGACACGTGGATCCAGTGGGAGAGCTCCTGCCCGATAGACCCTCGTCTGGCAGCCGATCATCCGAACTTCATTGTTTCCGTGCAGACCTCTCTCCATTGATCTACGGTCCTGACTGGGAACCATCAGGAGTGCCGCGGTAAATACGGAGAGTAGAGGACGATCGGGCGCTGGAGGCGGATGACGAGAAACTGTCCACGCGGTCCGGGTAAGGTCGTGAAACACGACAAATTGCGAAATAATTGATTGATTGACTGAAATACTAGTATTGCTCATTGATTGTTCTCTATGAGATATTCGCTGTCTACAAACGGGGAGGAGTAGAAATACTCTCTCTCTCTCCCTTTGCAGATAGTGAAGGGTAGGTAACGCAGACTTTTGTCCCCGTTGTAACCCGTCGTGCCTATCTTTATCTCCCCACTGATTGATTGTCCGAACATTGATTGTTTTGAAGAATAGTGCTCTTTGAGATATTCTCTTTTTGCAAATAACGTAGAATAGAAATATTCTGTCTAGTCTTTGCAAATAGTGAAGGGTAGGTAACGCAGACTTTTGTCCCCGTTGTAACCCGTCTTGCCTATCTTTATCTCCCCATTGATTGATTGATTGTCCGAACACTAGTTGTTTGATATTGGTTCTTTGGAGGTATTCTCTGCTTACAAATAACGAGGAATAGAGATATTCTGTCTAGTCTTTGCAAGCAGTGAAAAGATAGGTAGTGCTGACTTTTGTCCCCGTTGAAACCCGTCATGCCTATCTTCTCCCCACTGATTGGTAGTTGGTTCTGCCCGGACCGCTTATTAGAGGTGGACCATCCGGCTCCACTGGAAGGCACCCCTAATAAGGACATGTTCACTAAATATGGACTAATCGCCGTAGTTTATAGCAAGCTATGGCATAAAATATACAAAGGGGGACCCCGAGAGTCAGTGGCCACTGGTAGGATCCTTTTTGACCCTACAAAACTAAAGAAACGCTAGGAAATAGCCCTTTGTGGGATATATGGAACTAGGGGAAGGAACCAAGCTCACGGTCAAGACGGCCACGAGGTAGCCCGGCTCCATCGCTCTCGCTGCCTAAACATGTCTGCCCTACCACCCACCCCGCCCAGTACACACGACCGAAAGCCTGTAGATACCCACCATCGACGTCACCGAACTTGACTAGGATCACGCACAATTGGACTATGCCATTTTCCGATTACACTGTAACTAGATTGCAAATATGCACAACACTCCAACAAAGTAGTATGATTAAACATTTTAATAACTTATAGGTATAACAACATTCCGACAAGATGAACAGGTTAAAACACGTTTTAAACAACTATTTACATGACAGTCTGCTGCGACCTGCATCCCAAAGCATTTACGTCCACGTGACACCGTCCTCGCCTCTCCTCCCTCGAAGTTGCAACATTGACCTGCTTTGGGCGGTCCTTTTAGTCGGCTTTGGGCTATAAAAGCCATGCAAAATCCATCGACATCAGTGGCGGACGACTGTGCGAATAGGCCGGAGGCTACACGAAGCGCCGAAGCTCTGGCAGCGCCAAGGCGGAGTCTGCCACGCTGTGCGGATCTTCCCATTCTCTTCTTCCTTCAATAACGGAGGGTGCCCTGGCGGGGGGAAGCGACGCGGACGGGCCTCCCCCACCTCCCCAGGTGGAGGCTCGCCAGCAGATGAGGGCACCCCAACCGTCTCTTTCACCGGCCAGCCGAGTTGCACCCTGCCATTTCACTCGCCGGCCAGCTGAGTTGCACCCTGCCACTTCATTCGCCGTTCAGCTGAGTTGGCGCCCCTGCACTCGACCGCCGGACAACCACCCAAGCACGGGTTCACCAAGATCGCCACTAGCGCCCGACGCGAGGAGTGGGCCCCCGCAGCCGAGTGATCGGGGACCCACCCCGGTGGCGATACCATCCGAACTGCTGCTGTCGCTGCTACTGGACCCCCGGGGTGGCGGTTGATCTTTCAGATTCAGGCCCGGCCCGCTGGAAAGACGGCTCTGGACTCGGAAGCTTGTCTGCTTGGGCGTGGGCCCCACCCTTGGAAAAACGCCACCACAGCTTTGCAGATTCTGCGGGGGTCATTGGCCCTCGACTCCCTCGGACTTCCGGTAAGGACAAACCGCCGCCATTGTTCTTTGCCCCGGGCGGCAGCCACCTTGCCTCCGCTTGGTGCAGTGAAAAAGACTGAGGCAGGACGTCGGCAGAAAGACCCGCCTACTGTCCCGCCCTAAGAACGGATCACGGCATCACCGTGAGACCGTGGTGACGCCATGCTGACGCAAGCTTCTGTTTGAATTATCAGAAGACACCGCGGCCTATCCGCTCGGATCGGGTCCGGTGGAATCTCAACATGACCCGGTAGGAACCAAAACTGTACCTCCCCATCCCCGAATCACGATTCATGCTGTCTGTTCTTTTCCATGGATGCCAACGAAAGTTCTCGAACTGCCGAAAGGAATTCTGGTCCGACAGCTAATTCATGGAAAGACTTAGACTGTACACTGGCCCGACCTCGCCCCAAAATGGCGCCGATGTAGGAGAGGCCTACAACTCCTTGTGGCGTTCCAGTCACGTGGCATTTGTGTTAAAAGGATATGTATGTGATGTTTCCACACATGATGAGCAGAGGGACGGGAAGGGTACTGACCGAGCATACGTACAACCTTACTGATTGCTGACCTACCCATTTTTATTTAGCGTTTTTATTCTTTTATGCTAAGATAGTGTTGCTCATGATACTCGACGCCTCTCACGCCGTGGCCGGCCTGAACGGTTGTAGGCCCGTATTTTTATACTGACATTGTTTTAAATAAAGGGCTTCTTAAAGGGATTACGGAATCAGTGTCATGACAAATCATCTAGGTTGGTAAAGGTTTTTTCTTTTGAATAAACGATTGTTACTCCCAACCAATAGAAAACAGATAATGCAGACCCCATTTACATGAATCTTTTTGATTAACGGAATTTGTGCCCGTCACACCTGTCTTTTCCAAGAGTTGTTAGAAAATGGTCAACCATAGCTTAAGGTATATGCCGAATGCAAGGTATGGTATCTTGCACCATAATACACGACCGATTGAGAAATGCATGTACGACCAGGGAACCCGAATTTAGGAGATGAATGAAATAGAGCATCTTTGTCTCGGGAGAAAAGAATAATAGGTCTGTGGTATTACCCACTCCTGCGGCTAGCCTGGTACGTGGTAAGTAGAACTTTTTCGTGTCTACGCGCGCTAAGGTACTTTGAATACTGCACATCCCCTCCCCTCTTTTCCCTCTCTATAGGTCACGACGAAGTTCCGACTGAAGAATGGAGTGGACATGGACCGCACCGTGTTCAACATCGAGAAAAACATAGACAAACGTTGTGGGATAGTGCGTAAAGTGCAGACCACCATTGGGAACATGAAAAACTGTATGGTATGATTGTGCGTGTGTGCTACGATTATACGGTATGAATGTGTATGCATTTCATGCTTGGGTCGCTTGAAGAGAGCGTCATCGTATGATTGAAGTGCTCGTCCATCGATCAAAGGGAGGAGAGTAAAAGGTCCGACACCCCCCCTAATATAAACTACAAAATACTGAAAATACGCAGCATGCATAGGAAAGAGGACAGGAAAGGAGAGGTCCCCATACTCAACGTAGCCCTGAGTCTCCGTCTTAAGTTTCTGCGCTTGATGCATGTACTGTCACACCCTATCCGGTATTCGTGTGTGCGTGATCACCAAATTTATGTCTTTCCCCCGCTTGTGTTTTCTTACATAGAACAGACCCATGCTACTCCATGTTGTGTGTGCACCAAGTGGCCTATTATCGTACAAATGTCTCTCTCTCTCGTTTTGTGTCGTACATATGCCAAATAGCCTACTTGATGCACACGTCTCCGTCTCTCTCTCTCTCTCTCTCTCTCTCTCTCTCTCTCTCTTTCTCACTCTCTCTCCCTCCCTCACTAAAGGCTTTCTTGCCCTCTTTCTTTTTGAATAAATTAACGACACATACCTCTTCGGTAAGTGTATAATTGGCCTGAAACACGGTGGTGTTCGAACAAATTGACAGAAACAAAAACGACCGTACTTTACCACGTTACTACCTCTCCTTTCTGCAAATGTTGAGCTTAATTGGCTGAGAAAGAAAGGACAGGTAAGACGACTGATGTCTCCCAATTTGGCCCTCATCACGGGGACTATATGTCAGTGGTTTTTTTTCGTTTTTAGAGCTTTAACAACACCATCTCCACCGCCCAGAATTGCCCCCGCCCAATTACCCCAAACTAGAATGTATAAGCACCCCGTTCTCCCAAAATAACCCCAGCCCTATACTAGCCGTCTCAGAGTATTTCGAACGAAACAGCTGATGACCTTATTCTCTAAAAAATACATCGCCTAAACTGATAAGGGTTACCTATTGTCTCCAGCAAGAATAATGTTTGGCTTATGTCCCTCCCCGAAATAGATACCTGTGAACCCATGACAGTAGCACCTCGCACTTTTTCATAAACTTAGCAGTCCTCAGAGGAAAATGTGTGTTAACAAAACTTGTGTTGAGATGAACGAGTCTCTACCGGAGAATCCGGTTCGAATTTTTCTTAATAGACCAGAAGGTTGACAGATGTCAGGCTTCCTGCAACGATTATAGGGCACCGGAATCGACACCTAGCAGGCCAGACGATGGACAGGAACACCCACAGAAACCTGCACCACAGCAATGATTAATAAACTAGTAACGCTCACTGACATAACAATTAATAAACACCAATCATACAACAACCGATAAAAGCATTTCCCCAATTACTCGGTGGTTGGGAGAGAGGATGAAGTGTGTAAATGTCTTCCCTGCCAACTCTCTAAGATTTTGTTTCTTGTACTCATTCAAAGATAACCTGCTGCCATCGGAAGAGAGGGGTCGGACGTGACGCACAGCCTGGCTGCGGACCATGGAACATCTATGGCATCGACCAAGGGGGAAGCAACGAAGCAAAAAGGGCGTGAGACAAGGCACCATTATCAGGATGATAAGCGATAGAACGAAGGGCTATATCGAGGCCCCCTGCTCACTGACCAGCGTGCCTGAAGTCCCAACCCGTCGGGCCCGATTGATGGGCCCAGTGCTGGAAGATTCTGCCCCCCTTGGTCTGCTTTTTGATCCGACCCCACTCCACCCCCTCTTCCCCCGGCATCCCGAAGCACGCCACACCCCTTCTCTCTCTCCCTCTTTTATATGGATTTTGAATTTGACTTAACTACAGAAGAACAAAAAGCGGGTACCCTGTCTCAAAGTACCTATGATGAACTGTGTTAGGGAACAGGACTGTGATCGGAGAACAGCGAATGGTCACACCCTGCCACGTGAGAAATTGGATTTGAGCTGGACCTTAGCTCCACCGCCGGTGCTCAACAGTGCCAACAAAAGAAGAACAACAATAAGAGCTTACCAGTGATGGCTCTTTATAATAGGACACTGGAAAGAAGAACTCATGTTAAGTTGAAATCCTCTCCCAACCACCTTTTTATATTAACTATCTTCCTATCGAGTTTTCATGATGCTGCATCAGTCACTTCCGACTGTACACTGAGAAGTTAAGAAAATCTAACTTTGTATAATAACATTCATACAACACCAGCCATGCACACGACTATACTGACTATTTTTGATCCACACAAAGTCTGGGCCTTAAGTAATGTACGAAATATCCCTTGTTTTGCCAGAAACGTCTCTCTCGCTCTCTTTTTATCCTGTTTGTGCTCAAACAAGCTCCCCTCCTCCTATCTCTGGGCCTGACATGTGGCACAGCTGATGTAATTTTGTATGTACTACCTCCTCGCCTACTTTATCAACTGTATGTAACTATGTACAAATGTGTCAGATTACTCCTGCCTGCCCTAAAAACTCTGTATCTTTAAGGAATGCATGAAAAACATTAACGGTATTATAGCTGAAGGGTTAACGAAGGTGAATGTTGGCCAGGCAAGCTGGCGAGATATGTTAAAAGGGAGGACTGTGGAAATTTAGCTTGTAACTGAACATTATCTGCGCCATCTTGCCTCTCCCCAGCGCCACGCACAGCGAACGCACGGCCGCCATATTAGGCACCCCACTCTCTCTCCCCGCTCATTGTCGATCGCCAGCACGTTCCCCTGGCGCTGCAAGCATCCCCCGCGCACCGGCCACCCCCGCCCTCTCATACACGGGCCATAAACCCTCTCTTTCTGCGCGACCCTGCCATGGAATCACACCCCGCGCCTGACCGACATCCCATACATGGTCATGTATCTCTTTGATAACCCCCTTCCTCTGCGCCCCATTGTCCGAACCGATCCCAGGCCATCACCTAGCCCTGCGGATGCAGTTTATTGCCCCTACTGTAAGGGAAACACCCCACATCAAAGGGATTACAGTAGATCAAAGCCCCTACCCCCTGAGACCCGGCCGGTCGCACACACCCCCGGGAATTGGCGGAATGTCCAGCTGTGTGATAGCCATCTCCTACTGTGGATGGGGTGGGGACTTCCACTGTAGATATGTGTGGGAACGAGCTCGAAGTGGGGATTCCGAGGATGTTCTTTCATGTTCCAAGACAATCTCAAGAATGTGCCATGTACGATAACCCTGCAATAAAGTCATAAACCTGTGTATAAGAGGCTAGGCCTCAGAGATGCAGTTAGAGCACCTCGTGACGATACCTTGCTGTCCGATCTGATGTGTTCTGCTCCGACGGAATAAAACTTTGTTTCCTGCCTTCCAGTCTCCGGCGCCTGCCTCTTTATTGGTTTAACATCGAATGGTATAAGAGGCGATTACCGCCGGGCAATACTTGAAAGGTTATCGACTGAAACTGCCGCTACCGTTTAACAGAGGGACAATCTTGCTCAGGTTTCTATTCTCATAGGTCCTGTCTCTATCCTTAGGGATAATGCTGCCACCAGTGGGTTCTAACCCACTTAACTTTTTCTCCCTGGCCAGAGCAAGTCTCTCTTTGGCAAGGGCAAGTTTTTCCCTTTCAATCCTCAGATTGACTTCCCTCATTCTGGCCTTATGCTCTTTTCTCTGTGGAGAAGTCATTCCCCTCTGAGAAGAGGCATTGGAGCTATTAGAGACATGGGAGTGAATTCCTCTCCTATCTCTCTGGTTAAGTCCACTTGAGGGTCTGAATGGGGGGATCCCATTCTGTGGTGAGTGGAGTCTCCTGTAGAGGGCAGACCCTCATCTGTACCTAAGGTACCATCGTGGGAGGCTCTCTGAGCATCATACTCTTCTAAGATCTCCACTAGATAAATGAGGGTAGGGTTGGAACCCTGTTTTAACTTTCTGGAGGTACACAATTGTCTCATCTCCTGAACAGTTAGGTGTAGGAGAGTAGGGTCTGCTTTCTATGTTCACCCCCACTTTTTGCTTTTGCTTCACTGGTTTTCGACTTAGATGTGGCTGTGGGCCTTCTAATCAGACCCACAGCCCAGCTGTTCTCTCTCTAAACTGATACTATGTACTTTAGGTGCATAACCCAAATGGATAGGATCACCTTATTGGCCCCTGTACAGTGTACATTAGGTACCCAGGGCATAGGTGTACCCTAGGCCTACCAGGGGCTGCAGCATGTATTATGCCACCCCTGGCCTGGCCTTCCATTCTGACACAACTGCCTGATCACTCAGCTGGGGCAAGGTCGTGTAATCACCCCTTGCTTAGGTGTAGTATTCCTATACCTACCTTATATATAGACACATGTGTACCTATCAGCCACTCCTATGGCAGGCCTTAACAATCCTGGAGGCAGAGTGCTTGGTAACATGTGAGATGGTGCTCTAACATGAGCTGAGCCTGTCTGCAGCTTTCGGAACCATGTCCTTATAGCTGTTCTATGATATAGCCTACCATATACTCTTAAAGTACCTTATATTCTTAAACGGTTATGGTAACTATGGTTTGGCTTTATCGAAACATGTCTTGTAAGGTGTCTAACACTTTGGAATAATACCCCCATACCATTTCTGGCAATGAGGATATTATTCCCCCCTTCTAGAGGGAGAAGACATGTTAAAACCTACTTACCCGGTTAAAGTTAACCAGAGCCCCAGCATCACAAAATGGATGCTGCTGCCAAAGACACAAGTCTGACCTCCTGCTGCTGGGAGTCCTTCCAGCGAGGGAGGCTTGGACAATAGGTTTCCTGCCTTGGGAGGTGCGAGCACCACCCTAGACAGGATTTAGTGTATTGGGGCAGGGAGGGTTGAATGAAACGAGACACTGCCTGGGGCACACAAGGTGTCCCATGCATAGTCCAGTTCAAACCGGTGCTGGGGCACTCCAGCCCCAGCTCTGGCGCGAAACTGGACAAAGGAAAGGGGGTGTAGCCACTCCCCTTCCTGGTCCCACCCATAGGAGGGACCTTGCAGGTAGCCCAGCCCACTAGCCCAGTATATTAGTAGCTAGTTGGGCCCTGCTAAATTAGATTAACCTGAATCTGCAACTTGAACAGAAACTCTGGACCTTCGACATTCGACCTCAGGAAGAAGACTGAAGAAATCTCCCTTGTGGCCAAGGAGTGACCACCCTGGGCAACCAGGCACCATCCAGCGACCGCTGCTTGCTTTGCGACTGAATCCTACGAGGGACGACTGCAGAGACTGACCAGCGCCGAGACTTCCAGACACCTCTGAACTAGATCCACATCTCCAGTGAAGCTGAGACCCGTGGAGGCGGCGAGGGACGTGGGACCGGTGACTTGGGAAAAGTGGCTAGTAACTGACTAGCGCAACTTCCGAGGCTCCCTCGAGGCTGTGCTTGGGGAATTGAGAAGCCCCACTCCCGAGCACCATCTGCAAAGAAGATCAGCTCCCCACACTTCACGTGTTTTGCGTGGGGCCCTTCTGCACCTGTGTTGCTCGACGTGTTGTCCGGTTGCTGGCCCGTTGGCTAGTAGCCTCTGCGACGACAAACCTTTATTTTCATCTTGCTGGTCCGGCTCCTCCAGACTGGCACCCGCTCCTCTGTGAAAGAGAAGCACCCCAGACCTTCCTGGTCTGCATCAGAAGCAAGTCCTCCATCCTGCGTGGGTTCCGCTTGCCAAGGCTTGTTGGGTCCTGACACGACTTCGACGCCGCCGACAGCAAGAGCCTTCGTGGGACAGCTCACCTCCTGTTCCTGGTCATCCTCGACGTTTCCTGGTACCCGTGGCTGCTGCGACAAGCTTCACCTCTTCACCTGCATCTTCACGACATCGCCTGGTTCCTTCCTGGTTCCTTCCCGGCTCCTGGCTGGTGACCTAGACTCCGTCCCTTCTGCTTGCAGGTTCCTTCCTTCTTGATCCCCACCTTGGGATCCACCGGACACTCTTCACTGACTGCCTGTCAGCAACTTTCCTTCAGGCATCCATAGAAGTCCACGACGAAACCCGATGCAAGTTCACACCTATGCACCCGCAGCCCGTGGGCTAGGTAACTTGGGTACTTCGGTGCTCACAAGGGTATTGACTATCCTAGGGTCTAGTTTCCGAGTCTCGACTTTCTAGCTATACCAGAAGTGTCCTAAAACTGCTTATTTCTAACTGCTAGTGATTCTATCGACTTTTACACATTACGCGTGAGTGTTTCCACTCTGCACCTGAATCCCGTGGGCCTCCCACTTCCTAACCTTTGGTAGTATAGTGTAGCCCCAGCGATTCCCTAGGCCTAGGCCTATCCTGTGTTCGTGACAGTGGTTCTTATACCACTTACTTAGTATATGGTTTGCGTGGCCCCTAGGGCCTAACTGTTTTACTTACCTGTGTGACTTAATGTATGCTTAAATAAGACTGTATTGTACTTACCTCGAATCTCATAAATAGTGCTGAGGGTTTGCCTAGAATAAATACATTCTATTTGTATATATATCTGCTGTGGTGTCCTTTCATTTGGTATTCAAGGGATTACACATGGTATAACAGCTGGCTTCACATGCCATACAGAGTTTAGCCTAAGACTGCTCTTGTCCATGCTACCACTAGGATAGCTGGTCTATAAAGTTGACTTTACAACCAATCACCATAAGGGTTGTTTAGACTGATACAAGGTGTACACTAGAATTAGTGACATCATATATCAGGCCAACTTCTCACATTAGGGTATCATATCTAGAGGGTATCTTTCTAGGATATACCCCTCCTGAGAGAGAATCATCTTGATATCCTCTCAGAGACATGATCTAGTGAGGGTGTGGTGTGTGCACCTACCTACACTAGTTGTATCTACTAAAACCTCTCTAGTGGTTGTAGTCAGGGTGTGCTAGGCCCTTCAACCTACAACAACTAAGTTCAGTAGAACATAAGTATTCTAATATTTTGTTTTATATGTACCTTACAGTACCTAATGTGATCTTTCAATTTGATATCTCAAGATTATAATGGTATCACAACAGCAAGCTCAGATCCCAACCGCTGCTCACCAATGTGAGAAGTTGGCCTGATATATGATGTCACTAGTTCTAGTGCACACCTTGTATCAGTCCAAACAACCCTTATGGTGATTGGTTGTAAAGTCAACATTATAGACCAGCTATCCTAGTGGTAGCATGGACAAGAGCAGTCTTAGGCTAAACTCTGTATGGCATGTGAAGCCAGCTGTTATACCATTATAATCCCTTGAATACCAAATGAAAGGACACCACACCATGTATATATAAAAGTAGAATGTATCCCTTAGCACTCTTTATGAGTTCAGAGGTCTAAGTACAAACAATTTCTTAAGTAGCATACGTTAAGTTACACAGGAGAATACAGTTAGGCCCGGGGGCCACACAAACCATATAATAAGAAAGTGGTATAAGTATCACGTCTCGAACAGGGAGTAGGCCTAAGGCCTACGGAATCGCTGGGGCTACACTACCCTACCAATAGTTAGCAAGTGGGAGGCCCACGGGAAGCGTGTGCAGTGTGGAAACACACACGCGGGTTACATTAAAGTCAATAGGAATGTAGTAGTCAGAAATAGGAAGAATAAGGACACTTCCGAAGTAACTAGGAGGAAGCAACTAAAGACTTAGACACTTGGATAGTCAATATCCACTGGAGCACCGGAGTACTCTCGTTACCTCACCCACAGGAGACGGGTGCATAGGTGTGAAGATGTGTCGGGTGTCGTCGCTGGATCCTATGGATGCCTGAAGAACAGATGCTGGCAGGCGGCCAGGAAGAAGATGTCCGGTGAACCCAAGGATGGATCTTGAAGGCAGAACACCTGCAAGCAGAGGGGACAAAGTCTGGGTCACTAGCCAGTGACCTTGTGGAACCAGTAAGGATCCAGGCGATGTTGTGCAGAACACAGGTGATGTCTTGAAGCTTGTCTCTGCAGCTACGTGAACCAGGAGGTGTCGAGGACAACCAGAACCACGGTACGAGCTGTCCCATGAAGGATCTTGCTGATGGCGGAGTCGACGTCCCGATTGGAGTCAACAAGCCTTGTCAAAGGCAACCCACGCGGAAATGGAAATTCGCTTCAGGTGCAGACCAGGAAGGTCTGAGGTGCTTCTCTTTCACAGGGAAGCAAGAGCCAGTCTGGAGGAGCCAAACCAGTGGTGGAAAGTTAAGGGTTTGTCGTCACTAAGGCTACTAGCCAACAGGCCAGCAACCGGACAGACGCGTCAAGCAGGAAAATGCAGAAGGGCCCCACGCAGAACTCGTGGAGTGTGGAGGGCTGATCATCGGTGCAGATGGTGCTCTGGGTTGGGGCTTCTCAATTCCCAGAGCACAACTTCGAGGATGCCTCAGAAGCTGCGCTGGAAGCTACTCGCCAATTTTCCCAGATAGCTGGTCCCACATCTCTCGACGCCTCCACGGATCTCAGCTCTGCTGTGGATGTGGATCAGGGTCGGAGAAGTCTGGAAGTCAAGGTGCTGGTCGGGTTCTGCAGTCAGTTCCTCGTAGAACTTGGGCGAAGCAAACAGCAGGTCGCTTGTTGGTGCCTGTTTGCACAGGGTGGCCACTCCTTGGCCACAAGGGAGATTCTTCAGTCTTCTTGGTCGAATGTCGAAGGTCCAGAGTTTCGTGTCTAGTTTCAGTTCAGGATAATCCAAAGTCCTAGGGACGCAGCTCCCCCTCTTATACTAATCTGGGGGGGCTGGGTTACCTGTGAGGTCCCTCCTATGGGTGGGACCAGGGAGGGGGGTGGTTACACCCCCTTCCCTTTGTCCAGTTTCGTGCCAGGGCTGGGGCTGGAGTGCCCCAGCAATGGTTTGAACCGGGCTATGCATGGGACATCTTGTGTGCCCCAGGCAGTGTCTCGTTTCTTTCATCCCTCCCTGCCCCAATACACTAAGTCCTGTCTGGGGTGGTGCTAGCACCTCCCAAGGCAGGAAACCTATTGTCCAAGCCTCCCTCGCTGGAAGGACTCCCAGCAGCAGGAGGTCAGACTTGTGTCCGTGGCAGCAGCATCCATTTTGTGATGCTGGGGCTCTGGTTAACTTTAACCGGGTAAGTTGGATTTTAACATGTCTTCTCCCTCTAGAAGGGGGAGAATACTATCCTCATCACCAGAAATGGTGTCGGGGTAGTATTCCAAAGTGTTAGACACCTTACACGACATGTTTTGCTAAAGCCAAACCATAGTTACCATAACCGCGAGGATTATAAGGCACTTTAAGAGTATATGGTAGGCGATATCATAGAACAGCTATAAGGACATGGTTCCGAAAGCTGCAGACAGGCTCAGCTCACGCTAGAGCACCATCTCACATGTTACCAAGCACTCTGCCTCCAGGATTGTTAAGGCCTGCCATAGGAGTGGCTTACAGGTTACCCATGTGTCTATATATAAGGTAGGTATAGGAATACTACACCTAAGCAAGGGGTGATTACACGACCTTGCCCCAGCTGAGTGATCAGCCAGTTGTGTCATGAGGGGAGGCCAGCCAGGGGTGGCATAATACATGCTGCAGCCCCTGGTAGGCCTAGGGTACACCTATGCCCTGGGTACCTAAGGTACACTGTACAGGGACCCATAAGGTGATCCTCACCAATTGGGTTATGTACCTAAAGTACATAGTATGAATTTAGAGAGAGAACAGCTGGGCTGTGGGTCTGATTGGCAGGCCCACAGCCACATCTAATTCGAAAACCAGTAAAGCAAAAGCAAAAAGTGGGGGTGACCATAGGAAGCAGACCCTACTCTCCTACAGACGGGAATGTGAAAATAAGCGTCCTGCAAGTCCAACGCTACCATCCAGTCTCCTGGATCCAGGGCAGCCAGAACCTGAGATAGGGTAAGCATCTTGAACCTCTCCTTCCGGAGGAAGGCATTGGCGATCCTGAGGTCCAAGATAGGGCGTAGGCCCCCTTTGCCCTTCTTGGGAACCAGAAAGTAGTGGGAATAGCAACCACAACCTACTGCTGGACCAGGAATGCGCTCGACGGCCCCCTTGACCAAGAGGGCTGCAACTTCCTCTCTTAGAAGATTCAAGTGATCCCCCAACATGCGGTGGCATGGCTGGAGGGATCGTCTCGAAGGGGAGGGAGTAGCCTCTTCAGATGATTTGCAGCACCCACCTGTCCGACGTGATGGAACGCCAGTGGAGCAGGAGATGGCGATCTCTGCCTCCCACTGGCGTGGAATGGGCCTGAAAGCACGGACTAGGAGGGCTTTGAGGTGGGTGCTGCCGGGGTTGATATGGACTGACTGGCACGTTGACCCCCGGTACCACCTCGGCAGAATCCACGTCCGCGACCACGTGCAGGTTGGT
Source organism: Triturus cristatus (assembly GCF_964204655.1). NCBI lineage: Eukaryota > Metazoa > Chordata > Amphibia > Caudata > Salamandridae > Triturus > Triturus cristatus. The sequence goes on from NC_140586.1 coordinate 545,192,675, forward strand.
TCTGCGGCCGTTGGCTAGGCGGACGTGGTGGGGCACCCCTTCCTTGGCCACAAAAGGGAAGAAAGGCGGAAGTTTGTAGTCGCGGCCCCGAGAGGCCCAAGCACTTGGCCGTAGCCCGGGAGTCCTTGAAGCGCACCAGCGCACTATCCGCCTTTTCGCCAAAAAGGCGAGTGCCATCAAAGGGCATATCCATGAGGGTGCTCTGGACATCCCCTGAGAAAGACGTGGACCGCAGCCAGGCATGACGACGGAGCGCCACCGTGGTTGACATCGTCCTACCCAGCGAGTCCGTAGTGTCTAGTCCACATCGAATAGCATGTCGTGCTGCATCCCGCCTGTCGGCAATAGCCTTGGCGAGCTGCGTCCGGGCCTCCTCCGGACACTGGGGCAGCACGTCCACCACCGTATCCCACAGAGAGTGAGAATAACGGTCCAAGAGGCAAGCGGTGTTCAATGACCACAGTCCCAAACTAAGGGAAGAGAACAGCTTCTTACCGAACTGTTCCAGCCTCTTGGATTCCCGATCTGGGGGAGCGGATGGGTAGGAGGATTGGGAAGTAGAGGCCTGGATAACCAGGCTCTCAGGTGTGGGGTGTTGGGACAGAAAACTGGGGTCGCCCGGAGCAGGGCGGTGGCGCCGGGCCACGGTCCGATTCACAGGAGGTACTGTGGAGGGCTTGGACCAGGTGCCCTTCAGAACGTCCACTAGTGCCTCATTGAACTGCAGCAGAGGCTCCAAGGAGCTTGCTGATGGTTGAAGCACTTCAGTGACGAGGTTAGTCCTCATGGCCACAGCAGGCAGCTCCAGCCCAAGGGCTTCGGCCGCCTTGTGCAGCGCCATGGAAAATGCAGCACCTTCCTCCGAAGCCACAGTCGGAGGAGAGATGAAACCAGTGTCCGGGGAGGTGTCCAGACCACTGGCATCCCCCAGCTCATCTGCCCAGTCCTGAGATAAGTTGGCCTGCATGGCCAGAGGGTCCTCAGACCCCTCCAAGTTGCCCCCGTCATCCGATTCCTGATACACAGGGGGAATAAACGGAGCCGGACGGTAGATGAAATTGTCATCCATCGGCGTCGGCTGCGGCGCTGCAGGGTGCCGCACCGGTGCCGGGCCCGGACCGGGGCTGAACCGGGGAACGGCGTCATCAGGAGATGGCGCCGGGGGTGGAACCGGTGTCGGCGCCGGCAGAGGAGGCGTCGTGAGGTTGACCGGCACCGACTGAGATCCAGGCCTGGATCCCACGGGGGCATGCGGCGTCGGGACCGAAGTCGACGACGGCACCGGGGCCGGAGCCGCCGGCTCGCTAGGTCACCCTGTCGAGCCCACGGGGCCCGAAGGTGCACCAGCAGGCGTCGACGGCGGAGCCAGGCCCCTCATGGCCGAGAGGAAGGCACTGATCTCTGCCGGAGTCGCGTTAGTCCCAGGGACCGGTGGGTATGGGGACGGACGCGGCTCCTGCGGCTCCGGCGGAGCCCTGGGGGTGGTACCACCCGGACCCTCGACCGAGTCGCGCGACTGGCGAGGGGAGTCCGAAGAGCGGTGTCGTCTCTTGGACTTCTTACCATGCTTCGACTTACCCGAAGACTTAGAACCCGGCGAGCGGTGATGGTGGCTGCGGCTCCGCGACCGGTCCTTCGACCTCCTCCTGGACCGGGACCGTGAACGGCGCGGACCCGAGTGTCGGAGCTCGAGAAGCTTGCGGGACCGCTCCCGCCTAGCCTTTGAGGTCACGGCCTGGCAGTCGAGGCACGACTCCGCATCGTAGTCGGCCCCCAGGCAGTAAAGGCACCGGCGGTGGCGGTCCATCACCGACATCAGTCGGTGACAGGAGTCACAGGCTTTAAACCCAGGCAGTAGACAAAAGAGTCCAAAAAGTTTTAGTCAAAAAGTGACTAAAGGGGTAAGCTCTTCCCAGATCAGCGCTATCTGGCGCGGAAAAAAGAAGAACTGACGTCAGCGCGCAAGGGCGGCGTCTAGGTACTCCGACGACGTCATTCCGGCGCACGACGCCGAAGATGGACGCGGAGCTGCAGACGACGCCTAGCGACGCGCAAGGGGTATTGCTGACAAAAAATCTTTCCGGATCCAGCCTGACGCCTGGGAATATTCTGAGGTGAGGAATCTAACTAACGTGTTTCTTTCAGATATTGTCAATTTAAACATTGTCAAATTTATCACGAAATAGCGTTACAGTCCCCTTTCCAGATGCCGCCCCAACGCGCCTGTTATGTTGCGCCTGTGATGCAACAGGCGCACCACGCAAGGTCATGTGACCTAACTTTAATAAAGGGGTCGCGCACGTACGTACGCCAGTAAGGCTACGACCGTGAGACCAACAATATCACCACTTGGCTCCTGAGCATTATTTATAATCCAGTGAGGCCCACCAGTAAGTGACCCCCTCTGTGTGTCTGCGCTGGTCGCAACCCAGGCCCGGTTTGCAACACAACATCTGGCGACGAGGGTGGTCGTGCCCTCCTTGCACTCGGCACATCGGCGTGGCGGCCGCGAGCACTGTCATCGGCTCGCGGCGCTCGTGCCCCAGTGTGCGGCGCGTCATGCCCCTGAGCTCGGCAACCTGCGAAGTTCACCTGGATCACGGCGCGACTGTGGAGGTGTCTGGATAACATCAACGAAAGCCAGCAAGGTGAGGCTGTGTGACACGGCGCCCCTGCACGCTGCAGGGTGTGTGTGTAGCCTCGGCCCGTCGGCCACGTGGTGCCCCGCCCTGCATTGAGCGCGTGCAGGCGCTCTGATACCTTGGCTGCCAGCGGGGCCTCATCGAAGCATCCCCATCGTATTTCACCCTCATCCAGGCTAATCCCAGAAGGGAAGCACCCCTGCAGGGCCAGAAGAGGCTCCAGTACAGCGCGTGGGGGTGAAGTAGAAAGGCCCACACTTTATGCCTGGCTGAGAGGGCCATATTGCAGGCCTAGGAGAGGAAAAGCGACACGTGGAGCCCCCAGAAAGTAGACAGACTACTGATTCCCACACATGGGGAAAGGCCCAGTCAGCAGCCAGTCTGTAAGCTGTAGATGTCAGCAGTGAGTGAAGACAACAAGCACTGCTAAAGGCATACATTCACCTAATGTACAGCTCTAGCCAGCAGCCAGTCTTTAAGCTGCAGATCGTAGCATCAAGTGAAGACAACAAGCACTGCTAAAGGCACACATTCACCCAAAGTACAGCTGCGCTCCTGAGGGACAGCGAGCTCGTGGGAACCCGGCAGAAGGACACACACACACACCGGTCAAAGCGCCGACCATGTCCACAATACCTCCCATAGAGCCCTTTGTAGTGGAGGGATCGCCCTTGTCACTTGCACCCAAGTGGAAAGACTGGGTGGACCGTCTACTCATATTTTTTGAATCCACCAAGGTTCACAAGGACCAGAAAAGAGCCATGCTATTGCATTTTGGGGGCAAGGACATACACAACATCACCAAAACACTTGTAGAGGCCAAGCCCAAGAATCACCACACCCTGATAAACGCACTCAACGGACATTTTGAACCAATGGCCAATCAAGATTACGAAAGGTTCATATTTAGACAAGCACGTCAACTTCCCGAAGAATCGTTGGATACATATCATGCCAGACTAAAAAACCTAGCGTCCACGTGCGGATTACCTGATGAGACGGAGGAAATTAGGAGGCAAGTGATCCGGGAACGGATATTGGAGGAGTCGGGGAAGTCTATTGCTGACATTCTGACCTTGGGGCGCACTAAGGAGCTGTCAAATGCACGGGCAGCGCACATGGAGGCGGCCCTCCAGGTGCCGGTGAAATCGGAACCGGTGAACGGGGTGGCGACCAAACCCACGGTGAGGTGGGCCAAGAAAGGACCAGGAACATCGGTCTCTGGACCCAATAAGACCTGTGGATACTGCGGAGGACCACCCCATCAGGCGGCTGAGTGCCCCGCCAGAGGCAAGCGATGCTCAGGCTGCGAACGGTTTAACCACTTCGAGAAAGTGACCGGTCCCAGTCCCTGGGTCTCCCCAATTGTGATCACACGAAAGCCCAAACAGCCTGGCGCGGTGAGGATCTGTGTAGATATGAGGCTACCCAATGCCGCTATCAAGAGGAAGCGCCATATTACCCCCACCATAGATGACCTCATAGGGGAGATGGGCGGAGCCTGTTGGTTTTCCAAGCTAGATCTGAGGTCTGGATACCATCAGCTGGTGTTAGATGAAGAGTCACGTAACATCACGACCTTCTCAACCCACGTCGGCCTCCAGAGATATACCCACCTGAGCTTTGGGGTGTCCAGTGCGGCTGAAGTCTTTCAAACGTAATACAGGAGCTAATCACCGACATCCCTGGTGTTATCAATGTCAGTGACGACATCATGATACATGCAAAGACCATCCCGGAACACAACGCTCGCCTCACTCAGATACTTCGTCGACTGCGAGATGCAGGACTCACCCTCCACAGGGAGAAGTGTGAATTCCTAAAAAGGAAGCTACAGTTTTTCAGCTACACTTTCTCCACAGAAGGAGTCAATCCAGACCCTGAAAAGTTCAAGGACATAGAAGAAGCCGTCGCTCCTGCAAATATTACTGAGGTTCATAGCTTCCTCTGTGTGGTGAACTATTGCGGGAGGTTCATCCGAGATCTAGCCAACCTGACCTTACCCCTGAGGGAGCTCACCAAAGACTCCACCCCGTGGAAGTGGGGCCCGATCAAGCCAAAGCATTCAAAAAAATCAAGGAAGCCCTTTCAGAAGCCGCCACGCTTGCCTTCTTCGACCCCAGGAAGCTGACACTAGTTGCGGTGGATGCCGGGCCCTTGGGGCTAGGAGCGGCGCTATTGCGAAGGCGACACCAGGATGAAGACTGGGCTCCAGTGGCGTTCGCCAGCCGATCTCTCTCGGACACGGAGCAGCGGTACTCTCAAATCCAGAAGGAAGCCATTGCCATTCACTGGGGGTGCCGCCACTTTCACCTGTACGTCTACGGTAAGCCCTTCGTAGGAGCAACCGATCACAAACCTCTTGTAGTCCTGTTCTCTGGGACTTCCACCAAGCTACCGCCTCAAATCGAGAAGTGGATGCTGCAGCTCCAAAACTACAACTTCAAGGTGGAGTATCAGCCCGGATCCCAGAACCCTGCCGACTACTTGTCTCAACATCCCCGTGCAGCCACGGTCCAGGAGATGGAAGATGCAGCCGATACTGAAGAGTACGTCCGGTGCATCACTGCTCGCTCCTGCCCCCTTCCCCTCTCCATGGAGAGGCTCAGAGAAGCCACAAGCAGGGATGACTGTTTCCAACGGGCCATGGCGGCTCTACAGAGTGGCAACTGGCACAAGGCCAAGGAGGAATGGAAGATCCTAACGACTGATGCACAGCGCATCATGGACAGTCTATATCATGTGAGAGATGAGCTCACTGAAGTCGCCACGGGATGTCTGCTACGAGGTCACCGGCTGGTGATTCCGACATCGTTGACCACCCAGGTCATCAAGCTTGCACACATCGGACATCAGGGATTGGTCAAGACTAAGTCACGCCTGCGGACCAAAGTGTGGTTCCCACTGATGGATGAACTCGTGGAAGCCACCGTACGGTCCTGCCTCGCCTGCCAAGTGACGGGAGAGACACCCCGGCCCGCACCGATCCTGGTGGAACCAAGGCCGAAAACTCCGTGGTCCTGTGTCAGTTTGGACTTTGGGAGCCTTCCCGACAGTCGACACACATTTGTGGCCATTGATGACCATTCAAAATACCCGGAAGTAGAAATCATATCAGCTCCCAATGCTACCGAAGTGACCCCGAAACTGCAAAAACTCATGGCCACTCATGGTCTTATACAAGAACTGAGGACTGACAATTGGCCTCCCTTCCAAGGGCAGGACCTTGCCAATTATCTGAACTCCCTTGGTATCCATCATCGAAGAATCACTCCCAGGTGGCCGCAAGCGAACGGCGAAGTGGAGAGATTCATGCGGACTTTATATAAAGTGATCAGAATTGCTCACGACAAAGGACATTCCACAGAGCTGGCCATATTCACGTTTCTACGGAGCTACCGCCAAACACCCCACACCACGACAGGCGTGGCCCTCGTACATCTTCTCATGGGACGAGTAGTCACGGACTCGATTCCTCACCACCCTCAATGGCGGCCGGAGACGCCTGAAGACAATCACATTGATGCCAGACGTCGCAAGACCCATACCCAAGTCAGTCACCGGCGCAGAGCCAGAAGTCCTCAGCTTGTCAGAGGGGACATGGTATTGCTCAAGAATCGCATTACCAGTTGAAAGTTTAGGTTGCCATACAAAAAGGGACTGTGGTCAGTGTTAAAGGGACCCGGATTATTGCCACACGAGGCAGGGAAACTGTAACCCGAAATGCAACTCATTTCAAGAAATACCAGTTGGAAGGAGTAGGGCTCTCGTCCACCTGGTCCGAGAACAGTCCTGACTGTACGTCCTCGGGAGACACCAAGTCCAAGCGAGGTGGCAGACACGTCAGCCCCCGAAGACAGTCGAGCATCGCCTGGCCCCGTGTTGCAGCGAGGAGTCCCAACCAGTGAAGCGCTGGAGAGTCGATGCTATCATCAAGAGGCCCGGTCCTGTGACATCACACCTGAAGTTGAAGCCCGGGACACCCATCAACTGCGGGGTAATCCAGCGCCCTCCTGCCGACTAAAAGACTACTTCACGTAAGACTGTTCCTATTTGTGTCTGCTGAATTTTGCACTAGTTAGTTTGATAAAGTATGAGTCAAGCAGGAAGGTTGCCTGCTACTGTTGGGTTTTGTTGTTTGTTGGGGAGGAATGTTATGTTGCACCTGTGACACAACAGGCGCACCACGCAAGGTCATGTGACCTAACTTTAATAAAGGGGTCGTGCACGTACGTATGCTAGTAAGGCTACGATGGCAAGACCAACAATATCACCAATCGGCTTCTGAGCATTATTTATAATCCAGTGAGACCCACCAGTAACTGACCCCCTCTGTGTCGGCGCCGGTCGCAACCCAGGCCCGCCTTGCGACACAACAGCGCCCTTGAGCCACTCATATACAGATAAGAGTGCGGCCGGCCGGCCATGCCCTGCGGTGCAGCCCAGGGAGGGGACGTTAACCAGTGACTACAAGACTTCCACTTACACTAACAGCGAGAGAGCTAACTGAGCTATAAACACCGAGGCTGCATCTGACAGCATGGGGGCATTACACAAAAAGAGAGCTGACCCACCATCCACCACACTTGGATCACACGAGCAAGGTAAGTAATCTATCTCCCCACTTGATCGGGGCATACACCTCATGCATTGTATTGTGTTGTAGTGCGCCCCAGTGGCGTCACTAGGGTTGGTGTCACCCAGTGCGGTAACTCATGGTGTCACCCTTGCGGTCCGCACCCCCCGCGTGACGCCACTCAGAGAAAGAGTTGCCTTTGGGTCAGCCCGCTCATGCCACTGGGTTTCAGGTGTTTTTCTTTCTTTTGCCTTCTCTTGGGTGGGCTGCCTGTCAAGGACATGGCTTTCTGAGGACGGTCACATTCATTGTCTCATATATGTTTCCAGGAGAATTTGATGACGTACTTATCAAGTAGTCTGTCCTTTTGTCAGAATGCAGATGCAACGTTTAGCCTGTAACTGAGACCCAGGGTGTGTTTGTTATATATACTTTGCTGACACAGCAACATTTTAATTGCTGAATTAATACTAGGAAATGTGTGCAGTTTGGATAGCTTACTCTTTAAGAAAAAATACTGGTATTCACTAATCGCCCTTGCAGGTTAATTTATTTCATCTTATTGCCATGTTTTACAGCTTTTTTTATTTCCCAAGTAAAGACCCTACTTGGTCAGACATCTCTTATGTGATTAGTTTTTAAGAACTTATAAAATGTATTTTCAACTCATTCGTGCAATATCATTCAAATGAGAGTCACAGGAAGTCCAACATCCATAATGAGCAGGCTTCCACGGGCATTGAGTTTTATGTTTTGTTCGCTCAAAGTCTGGCCTGGTATTTCAATCATGCTCGGTGTTTAGATAGTTTGGTTACCAGAGTTTCCTGCGTGTCTTTCATTGTTTTTGAACCACGTTTGTTCTTTATTTGCCCAGGCATCTCCTATGAGTGACAACACCACAAACATCTTGGAAAACAATTCTGCTTACTGTACCAGTTTATGATTGTCTTTGGAAAGGGAATCGGGTTACACTGTCACGGAGGCATTCCTGTGTCTCTCTGTTTTGCCAAAGGCTTGTCCCACAATAAAGCGAAGTGCCCACTTTCACAATGACTTTCTTTTGTCCGCTTTTCGACCCCGCAATTCTCAAACAACTAAAAGAGAGAAAGTGAGGGTGGGGGGTCTACAGACTGCGCATGCGTAAAGATGGTCAGGGTCGTTTCTAGGTGTTTTGCTACCCTAGGCGAGAACTGAACAACGCCGCCCCCACTCTCAGCTGATGTACAGTTCTCAGTGCAGAACTGGTCACGGTGGTACTGCTATGCATGTATGAGAGAGGTGTGCCGTGCGTACCCTAAACACCACCTGCTCAGCCTCTACTCACGGACTCAGAGCAGGTGTTCATGAGTTTTATTGTTGCCAGGAGACAGAAACAATTACTGGGGCCCGGGCTGGGGCACAGGCTGAGGGTGGCGGATATCCTGTGTTATACATGAGCTATAATGCACTTTTGTGAAGGGCTAGAGAGCCTTTCAAGTTCAACAGAATAGTATTATGGAATATGTCTGTTTATCTAGGAGAAGTGTTTCCAACCAAAGTTTGCAATATATTCATTCAAACATGCATAGTTTAAAGTTGTTACCAGTTATTTCATCGTAATTTGCACAACACTGTGTTTGGCTCGATGATCAGAATGGCTTAAAAACATGAAGCTTTATTTATTAAGCACATGCTCGCAAAAAACACAGCAACATTGTATGCAAGGAAGCGAGAGAAAATGAAGCTGTGAAACACCCTATCATGCGGGGAAGCGAAAGGCTGCTTCACAATAGCTTAAAAGCGCATCACAATTAACACCGACCTCTGCAAACACGGTTCCACTTCACCAATTCAGCTGTTATAATTTACAAGCCAGGAACGAGAACCTTCCGTTTTTGGACAAAGGAAGCACTAAGCACGCATTCATTTCTATTGCTGCAGATAAGCATCACTCTAACGGACTTTGAAACGCAAATGTTTTCAAAATGCACGCCTCAAGCTAGGGAACCCGGGCCGGGGTTAAGTGTGCTGCCACCTGCTATTATCAATGACTTGCGCGGATTACTACACACCCGGAACATACTGCGCAGTCAAAAATCGGGTCCTCCCGAGAACTCACTGGCAACTTTCGTTTCCAGCGACTCCATCGGATGAGCTGGGCAAAACCACGGGGAAAGGAGAGGGCCAGGGGACAGCAGCACAGCGGGAGGGAGGAGCGAGGCACAAGCACCCCTGCGGCTCCTCCTGCTTATTGCTACCGCTGAATTGCAAGGCAAACTTGCCAAAAACTACTACTGCAATTACTTTTGGATAAATACGGTCTGCTGCTCACTCTGGCACTTACTGATCATCATGCAGGCTCGGCGGCCCTGTCGGCTGCAGTCACGTCGTGCAGCCAGGGCAGGATCCTATCCACATCGTTCCAACTGTTGACCGCGGCGGCGATGAGGAGCTGGCTCTCAGCCTAAATCCGTTACCCCGCCCCCCCCCCCCCGCCGCATTTGACTCTCACCCCCCACTGACCTTAGACTATAACACCTCAACAAGCAATGATTGGCCGGGCAAAGACTGACTTCAGCTATGCTCGTGTATCGGGCCGGGGGGTGGGGGTGTCTAACATGGATACATTGTTGTAGCGAAGAGAACAGTGCTCGAGAGCTACGAGCTGCCAGCCCTTTAGCCTGCCAGAAACAGTGCTGCATTGACAGCTAAGCAGCGCTATATTGCATGACTAAAGTCACTGTCACCGGGTGTCACCCCATGTGATGGTGTCACCCGGTGCGGTCCGCACCCCCCGCACCCCCCTAGTGACACCACTGGTGCGCCTGTTAACCTCATGTTTACGCCTTGATCAACAGTTACGGGATTCCCTGCACCTTTCCTAAAAGCAAGCATGCATTTATTTATAATGTGGTGAATGAATGTTGGCGTGCAATCAAAGTCTTTTCTACTGTCAGCGATGACAATGAACACCTGCCCTAAATGTTGTCATTGTCTTCGTCTGTAGTCTGAAAGGGTCACATCAATGGTTCTTAACTTGAATTACTACTGGTAGCTGGGGATCCTGGCTTCAGCAGTCAATCTGAACTTCAAAGCAATATTCAAAATACAGAAACACATGCATCAAACATATACAAAAAATATTACATCATTTATTTAATTCACAAACAAACCCTCTCCCCTCAACATATCTAAAACTTAAAGGGATGTTTGAAGCGACTAGGGATGTACTTTTATTTCTAAAACACAAAGCAGTACAGTTGATTACACCTCATTACTTTGTAAGTTGTGTGCCTACTGCATGCTCTCATTTTGACTGCGTATACCAATGCTTTCTCCAGCCAAACTCTTAAAATCTAGTCTACTTGTAAAGATGACATGATTCCTTGTAATCCTTTGTGTTATGTATCATTTCCTAGACTGATTTACACATGTATGATTCATTGTCTCTGTATATCTTGTGTGTGTAAAGTAGAGTGCTCTGACACCTTATATTGATATGAGTAGCGCTATAAAACAAATTAAATGGGCAAGGCAGAGAGCTACCTAGCGCGCACCGCCATTATGGCGGTTGCTGCGGGCCCCGGTGGGAATGGTGGGTGGGGGTTTAGCTGTGTCCGGGGAAGGTGCGTGCAGTTGGGTGTGTGGGGCACGAGGAATGCCTTTCAAAGTAGTACAGAGGCACCGGCCCGGTGAGCGGGAAATACTCGAACTGCTGTACCTCCGTATTTCAATTTGCAGACTCTGTATTATTATAATCCTGCTTTGAAACAGCTAATTTTTAAACGACGCTCACGGGCAAGATTTAAGAGGGCATAGAATCAGTAGGAGCTGGTACGGGGCCATTTGTTTTTGCCATTTTTTAGTTAGACAGCATGTTTTGGGCAAGTGGGGTACAGGAGAGCAAGAGGGCGTACTGACTGGCTGTTTTTTGCATCCAGAGGAATGCGCGCTGCGCAACACGAGAGTATTGTTTCTCTGTCCCACAGCCGCAATTGGTCTTAGTTTATATTAAGCTAAAGTGTTTAAGGCGCCGCAGCAGACCGGGCGTCGGTGTTGCCAGGTTCTGGTCATTTTCCCCCTGTTTTTTAGGCACATCTCATAGGGGTACGACCAGAACGGGTCCCATTCGCCATTTGCGGACGAGCAATTGTTGGATCACCACTGCAAGACTGTCCACAGGGGTTATCGTTGACGGCAGCACCGACAGGCCTGCACTTTCATTGCTTCCGGGAGCCATGCGGGTTTGAGTTCATCATCTGACCCACTGGACTATCTGGTGGGCGTGGTTCTGGTTGCGTGGGTGCTGTGGTCAGCTGGTGATTGCTACTACTGTCAGGTAAGGTCTTGGGCTTTGTCTCAGGCCGGTGCGCGAGGGTGATTTTGTGCCATCCCCAGCAGTGGTAGTTAAACGCAATGGCCCCTAAGGTGAGACGTAATGAGAAACGGTCCCACACAGATGTTATGTTGGAGGCCCTGATGCAACAAGTACAGGTTATGGGGCAGGCATTGACACGTTTACAGGAGAAGGTCGATGGTCCTGAGGGAGAAGGGAGGCCCAGGAGACCTATAGTACCTCCTAGAACCTACTCCCCGCCTTTATCTAAAATAAGTAAGTCCAGGGTGGGTGGAAACAGGCCAAAGGGTGCCACGGGGCCAGCCCCTAAGGAGGTGATACCGCAGCCTGCCGTTCCTACGCCGGTCCCGCTGGACAACAGGGAACCCACTACCCCAATAATTACGGTACTGGCAGGAGATCAGCCACAGGCTCCAGCAGTGCCCCCAGTGGAAGGTATGGGGGGGCTACCACTGTCCAGCCAGACATTTTGGCCAATCTGGCGGCGGTACTTTCATGGCTTGGGACAGTGGGAAACTGGTCCCCAGCAGCAGGGGCAAAGCAAATAATGGCACAGCTGGGGAAAGCAAAGCCTAATGGGGAGCCGTCAGTACCAGCGGATGGGGCAACGTCAGCAGTACCGGCGGGAGGGGCAACGCCTGTGGGTGCAATGCCAGTAGTTGGTGGTGGAGGTCCAGTGGCAGTATGAACACCAGCTGATCCAGAAGCACGGAAGGCGGCTGACACAGCAGCATCAGCAGGTATAAATAAAACACTGCCAACTCTAGGTTTGGGGGAATTGCGCTCATCCAGAGAACAGTTGGGGTGCCATTTGTCACAAGAAACAAAAGAAAAGATCTGGAAGGGGCATACGTTAACATTTTTTAACTGTTGATAGATGAGGCGGAAAGGGAAGAGGCTAGGAAAAGCAAAGAGTGTATGCTCCCTAGGTAATGGGCGAACGTAACCGTGAAATACAGGGTGGAAGAAAATTTGGCCAATTGGGTGCAGGGCTTTACCATCTTCATGGCAATCATGCTAGAGCGTTTTCCAGCCATGGGTTCAGAGATGGCGTGTTACCAGAACAGGATCACTGTAGCGCAGGCCACTCAGGTGGGTGACGGGTGGAAGGAGTACGACAAGGCATTTAGGAGGGCTAAGGCACAGGATCCAACATTAGGATGGAATCAGACAGACATGTTTATTCATCTAAAACATTTGGTGCAGGGGCCATCTGACAGCTTCCGGGTACAAGCACATGACAGCGTTAGGTTTCAGCCCTTTCATGCAGGCCCCTCAGGAACTGCAGGGGGCAACACAGGAAGGACGGGGAGCACAGGAAAAAAAGGAGTGTGTTTTGATTTCAATAAACGGACCTGTAATAGAGCCCCAGGCCCATGCAGGTTCAGCAGAACTGCGGTTTCTGTGGTAACGCATCACACCCCGAAGTTAAGTGCTTCAAGAAGTCCAAAAAGTAAGAATGAGAGAATGTCATTTGAAAAGGCTAGATCCCCCATAAATACCAGTGCCATGATCCCTTGGTTAAACATGTATAATTGTCCAGAGGCTGCAAGAACGATCAGGGAGGGGTTTCTGGCAGGTTTCAGGATCCCAGCAAAGGGTTACAATGGGGTGGCACATTGCAGGAACCAAATTTCAGTGAAGGCCAATGAGAGTATAGCAGCAGCAAAAATTGAGAAGGAAGTAAAACTGGGTAGGGTGGCAGGCCCATTTGACGACGTCCCAGTGGAAGATTTTGTTTTCTCACCACCAGGGGTTGTTCCCGAAAAGGTACAGGGCGAATCCCGATTAATCCACAATCTTTCAGCACCAGGGGGGAATTCTGTGAATGAGGCAATTCAGACACATTGTGTAGTGTAAAATATGTATCCTTTGACCAAGCAGTGGACATGCTGAGGAGTCTGGGTCAAGGAACATTATTGGCGAAGTCCGACATTGAGTCTGCTTTCTGATTACTGCCAGTGCACCCTCTGGATTTTCATCTTCTGGGTTTCCAATTTCAGGGGAAGTATTATGTGGACAAATGTATGCCAATGGGTTGTTCAGTATCCTGTGCCTACTTTGAGAAGTTTAGCTCCTTTTTGGAGTGGGTTTTCAGGTGCGACACAGGTCACCAATGGGTGTTACATTACCTTAATGACTTTCTCTTCTTGGGAGCACCAGGATCGGAGGAGTGCAGGACATCATTAAAAAGTTCTGTGCCCTCATGCAGGAGTTCGGTGTGCCATTGGCATCCGGTAAGATAGTGGGTCCCAGCACAAAGATCGAATTCCTTGGGATTGAGCTGGATTCTGTCCAAGGGGTGTCTAGGTTACCGGCAGGAAAAGTAAATGACTTCAGGGCAGCTTTGCAGCACTGCTTGACTAAAGAAAAAGTGACTGCATCAGTTGCAGCAAGTAGTGGGTCAGTTGAATTTTGCACTGCTCATAATCCCAATGGCACGCCCATTTTCCCGCACCATTTCACAGGCTATGTCCGGGTTCAGAGACAAGCACCATCACACCAGACTATCCAGCGAGGTCAAGCAGGACATGCTCATTTGGAAGGCATTACTGTGTGATTTCAATGGTCAGGTGGTGTGGCCTAGCCCGCCCAGGTCCAGTCCCGAGTTCGGACTGATGACCAACGCATCGGGTAGTGAAGGTATTGGTGCAATTTTGGGGTCTGAATGGATTGTACAGCGTTGGCCTGGTTGATGGAGAGACTCTGGGCTCACAAGTAACATAAGCTTCTTTGAGCTCTTCCCCATCCCGGTTGCATTGTCCGTTTGGCCCGTACAGTTGAGAGACCAGTCTGTGATATTCTGGTCAGATAACATGGCGGTGGTGGAATGCATTAATAATCAAGCGGCAAAGTGCAGCATGATCCTGCAACTGTTAAAAGAGATTGTGTTACGGTGAATGACATTAAATGTTCTTTTTAAAGCCAAACACGTGCCGGGTATATTAAGTTATGCTGCTGATGCATTGTCTCGTTTTAAAATGCAGGCATTCAGGTCCCACATCCCAGAAGCAGTGGTGCACCCAACACCTTTTCCAGAACAACTTTGGCAGCTTGGTGCCCCCAGTTATCGGATCTCGTGGCAGCTAGCCTAGCACCTAGGACCAGGAGAGCTTACGAAGGGGCGTTTTGGTCTTTTTGTCAGTTCTTGGGGGATAGTTGGGAGCAAAAGTGGCACGACCCAGGGTCGGTGGTTGCTTATCTTGGTTTTATGAAAGATAAGGGGCGCCCGGTAGCAGGGGCTAGCCATCACATTATGGCCATCTCCTTTTTTGCTAAAGCAAAAGGAAAAGGGGATCCAACAAGGAATTTTGTAATGCGCCAGGCTTTGAAGGGCTGGCAACGCTTGCAAGGGGTGCAGCCTGACGACAGGAGACCAATAGCGTTGGAAACACTAGCTAAATTGTTGGTAGATTGCAGCGGGTTTGTAACTCACCAAGGGAGGTTACTCTGTTTCAAACAGCATTCTGTCTCGCATTCTATGGCGCTTTTAGGGTAGGAGAACTGGTACCAAGGAACAAAAAGGACTGTCAGGAGGGCCTTCAGGTGGAACAAGTAAAAATAAACGGGGACTCCGGCTGATCTCCTTACATAGGTCCAAGACTGATCAGGGAGGAAGGGGTGAGAGCATAGTGCTTCGCAGGGCTAGAGGTAATACATGCTGCCCTGTTGCCAGTCTGGAGACCTTTATGGCACAGCGAAGGTGGGCCACAGCAGGGCCACTTCTGGTACATGGTGACGGGTTACCCCTCACTATCTTTCAGTTCAAAAGAGTCATGGGTTTGGCCATGCAAGTCACTGGTTTAAATTCCGTTAACTTTGGGACCCACTCCTTTAGGATTTGGGTGGCCACTGAGGCAGTAGCAATGGGTCTTAGGGAGGAGCAGGTCAAGAGGATCGGCAGGTGGTCCTCTAACTGCTAGAAGCGCTACGTGCGGCTGCACATGCTTTAGCCCGTTGGTTCTGTTTCATGTTAATTGCAAGTTCTTCATTCTGTGACTCAGAGAGAAGCTTGCACCGGTACACGGTTACATAGTGCTATGTGCTGTTGTGTATGTTTTTAGCCTGGCAGTAGGGCAATGCACTGACGATTGTTCTTTTCACGTTTGCCTGCAGTTTCTTCATCCTGTGACTCAGGGGAGAAGTCTGCATTGGCCCATCATCGCGACAAGAAGAAGTCACCTTGTCACTCAGAGGAACGGCGGTTAACAGTCCAAGAACAAACAGCTCAGGTTATGGCCCAAGTTCACTCTTTGGCCCCAGAACAGCAGAACCTCTGGGTAGTTGGTCACTCATGTGTCCGTCGTTTAAAAAATCTATTTTCAGGGGCCCACGAGGCCAGGGCGCGTAAGTTGGGAGCAAAAAAAGTGTTTCATGGACAGGGTGGACTGTGCATGGGGCAATTCAGGGAGCTGGTGAATCGCGCTTTAAAAAAAAGCATGATAGTGAGGGAATCTGTGGAGAAGGCGGTTGTTGTAGCACCCAGCACCACAAGTGCTAATGCCGGCCATGAGAGAATAAGCCAGTGATGTCTGTCATTGTGCTGTCTGAGGTTGACAGCATACTAATGTGATAGTACTGTAACTTCTAAGTTGGTGTGAAAGGTGTTTGAGTAGCCAAGTTATAATGGTCTGGCAATTTTACACTGACCTTTCGGAGAAAACAATGAATTTGATAAATTGTCCGTGGTACTGTAAGCAGCTCAGCTGTAGTGGTCAAAGGAGCTGCTTGGTTTTGCTCATGAGAATGTGCCACTCTAAGTATCACACTTTTGGTAATTGAATGTTGCTAATAGGTACACTGAAATCATGCAAATGTCACACACACTCAATCTCAAACATTGGCATCAATGGCAAAGCTGTGGATTTACCAAGTCAGGGTCTGCCAGACCCAGATAGTGAGGTGTGGCCCTGAGGAAGAGGACAACTGCATGAGCAACCGCTAAGCGCGTGAATGGAAAGAAGTCGTACGGGGGAAAAGGAACAGCTGCAGGGTTATCAGAGAGCACCCGTTGGGCAGGCACATGAAAGTAGCTGTGGCAGGATAAACAAGCACAGCAAGAGTTGCATGGAGGCATCGGCCAGATAGACCTGGCAGGAGCAAGGACAGCAGCAAAAACTGAAGAAAGGAACCCATCAGTACTACTTCTTGGGAGTTTAAGTCTTAGCTATGCCTTGGGATGATAGAAATGCCTATGAACAGCTCTCTTAGCCAATGCCTAACGCAGCCAAATCTCAGTAGACAGCAACTGAAAGCCCCAGTACCAGCGCCAAAGCCCTTTTCTGTGTATGTATGTATTTCCTGTGTGGTGTGGTGTTTTGTGATGACAATCAATAGTTAAAGCTGTCTGTAGGAGAGACATAAAAATGGACCTTTCTCTCTCTTTCAACCCTTCACATCACAGTAATCTTCAAGAAAAGCGAGACATATTGATTTAGTCAATGGTTATTAAATTTGAGTTGTTATACATAATATATTCTGATAATATCTTTATGTCAGTGTATTATGCTATTAAGATATATAGATACATCATTTATCACCTGTCTCCAGTTTCTTTCCCGGGCTGTGAAGAAACAGACAAACTATCTGTGAAGCAGGAAGTAAACATGTCCCATTTGGATGCTTTTGACTGTTGTATATCTTTTGCTTCTTTAAACCTGAACTACGGTATCAAATTGAGAAATGCATATGGTTAATATTAAAGCAAGTTAAACACTGGAATTCATACAAGACTGACTTGATTCATACTTGATGTATGCAGCTACATGAAGATGCTTTGTAATGCTTGATGTTAAAGAGCTGGAATTTTAATAACTTGCACAACATAGACAAAACACATGGCATGGCATGGTGTAATTTTATAAAATAACATATGAAAACAATAAAAATGTGTTGGACTTTACAGGGTCACTAGTAAAGTGGCACTACATGTACCAAGGGCCTGTAAATTACTACTAGTGGACCTGCAGCCCTTCGGGGTCATAGTTTGTTCCCAGAGGCCCATTGACTGCATTCTGGGGAATTAGTTGCTACTAGTATTGGAAGAGCCAGGAGGAACAGCCACTCAGGATACCCTGAAGGGCTAGGTTTGTGGGGGCACTACTCTCACAGGGAGACTACAGAGGCCCAGATTGCGGAACAGGGGAAGGAAAGGCTCACTCCTGACTCCAGTTCAGCCTCGGGGTACAGACTATGGGTTGGAGTACCCTTGGCAGGATATCAGCCCTGTACTGGTGGGAAGGAGAGTATAAGTAGGGTGCCAAACACTCAGGGATGTTGCCCCACGCTCTGAGAAACCTCAGAGGTCAGAGAACCCTCAAGAGTTGCTAGGAAACTCCTTGCCAGCCCAAAGGCTGGAAATGAAGCCTGCCCAATGTCCTCGCTTGGGCTTCCATCTGGCAGTGGATGACCTCGGCCTGGTTCTTGACAATGACAGCTGTCAGTGACCTCTGTTGGTTGCGGTCCTTATTGTGCAGAAGTTTCCTTGGGTCAGGTACAGATGTCTGATCCAAGGAGCAGAATGGGATACATTACTTTGTTGTTCATGGTCATTCTGCCTGCTTACTGGGATGCATATGTGAAATAGTTCAGCTTAGGAGATGCAAAGATGGGGTGCACAGATGAAGAGAAAGGTTCCCCATGTGTCAGTCCAGCGGCTAAGGAGGGTGTAGAAAGAGGGATCCAACTGAGTTCTGAAGGGTATGGAAATGATAAGTGTCACTGCATAAGATGGCCTTTGTCCAGTTCTATTGTCATAGCAGGGAAGCCCATCAAGGTATTGATTAGTCTACTCTGGCTTTTGGTTGTGGGAAGTTGTTTTGGACTTGGCTCTCTCTGCAGCGTCACTCTTAAACTTTTTGCCTTCACCCCTCCTCTTTTCTGAACCCATTTTTTGTTGGTTTTAGAACCCTGCACACTTTAACCTGTGTTAAAGTTCCTGAACTCTCTCCTTTAAACATAGTAAATTTGGTTTACATACAATTGGCACATTTAATTTACCTGTGAGTCTATAGTAAAGTGGTATTACATGTACCCAGGGCCTGCATATTAAATGCTACTAGTGAGCCTGTAGCACTTATTGTGCCACCCACTTAAGTAACCTTTTTAAACATGTCTCTGGCCTGCCTTTGCAGCCTGTGTGTGCAGCTTTAAACTGCCATTTTGACCAGGGAAACATTTTGACAGACCTTAACATTCTTTTTTAATACATATAAGCCACCCCCAGGATAGGTCTGAAACAGACCTCAGGGCAGGTTGCATTGTATTTAAAAAGTTGGACATGTACTTTTAAGTTTTACATGTGCTGGTAGTTAAAAATGTCTAAAGTTGTTTTTAATTATTTCAAGGTCTACCCAATAAGATAACATTGGGTTACCTTGTTGCACGTAATAAGTGATAACATTTGATTGTGAGCAGGTAGGGAAGTCATGCATGGTGTCTGAGGAAATGTAATTTTAAACCCTCTACAATGGTAAAGTCAGATTTTTAGTCACAATTCAGAAAATGGCACTATTAGAAATTGCCATTTCTTTGTCCTATCCATTTGGTGCCAGCATAAAAAGGATGTGGGGTAGGCCTACATAGGTATGGTAATAAAATATTAATTTACATTTTAAAAACCTAGATATTCACAGAAAAAACAGCTGTTTATGTGATGCTATAGTTAGACAAAAATGTAAACTAGAGGAACTCTAAACCTTCACCGTGCACTGCTTATGACCTCACATAATACATCAATCATGATATGTTCTAAAACCTCATTTCATTTTACTGGTGTTTTCATTGACATTGAACTTCTATAGTTTGGAATTTTAAGGTTTGTGGGGCATCAATGTTGCCTTTAAGGTCTGTGGGCCTTTGAGTCTCATCCTGCCACGTCTTCAGAGCCATTGCGGTGATTGTGCAGCAACCTTCCAGACAAAGAGCATCGTACTGGCTCGGTCGTAAATCACATCCATTGCACGCTACGGTTAGCTTCCGACCGAGATGTACGCAGCGGTTAAGACCCGGAAATGTCTCGGTCGGTGAATCTCACGTAGCTCGCATCGTACTTGCTCGCTCGTACAGCTGTATGAGTCGGCCGGAAAACACGCGTACGGCTGGTAGTTGTTCCGGCCGGATCGTGTTTGGTGCCCTTCCGACCCGGATCGGAATCGGCCCCTAAATGTCCATTGAAGCTAGGTTGGTAATGAAAGTTTGTTGTTCTAAAAACTGGGCCCTGGTTCAAAAATGTTTGGGATGCATTGATTTAGAGTGTGAATAGTCAGTATAGCACTCCGTTCCAAAGTCCAACACTTTCCCCAAAGTGGTTACATTTGGAGTAGGAATGATAAATCTAGACCCCCCACCCCCAACCAAACACATTTTCCAATTAGGTTAGGTTTGGAGTGAGAATCATAAATCTAGAACTCCTTCAACTCCACTAAAGTCCAACATGTTACTTGATGTGATTATGTTTGCTGCGGGCATAGTAAATCTAGAACCCTCAAAGTCCAACACTTTCTCAAAATGTGGTTAAGTTTTGGGGAAGATGTAATAAAATTACCCCACATCCCCAAAGTACAGCACTTTCTCTAATATGGTGAAGTTTGGAGGGGGAATAGTAAATTTAACTCCCCTAAGTCCAGTAGTTACTTTAATGTGGTTATGTATGGAGTGTGAATAGATAATGTAACTTACAAAATGTGCTTTTAATTTGGTTAAATTATTTGGTTTGGAGTTAACACTATTTATTTTAAATTAGTAAATATACAAACTCAATGTAACTTAATATTTCAAATTGTAAACCTTTTTTTAAAGAGACAACAGTTTATTGTAACAAGGTTTCTGTAATATATAACACAATTTTAAAAAATGCTTTAAAAGGTTGTAGTTATGTAAATATGCATTAATTTGCATAAATATTTTCATGCACATTTCCATGTATACATTTGTTAACATTTTTGACACACAATATTAAAACATTTTGTTTTATGTTTTAGTTTTTCTATTTTTATACATACAAATTAATGTAACTACATATTTTCAAATATTTTAGAGTATTTTGTGAATATAATTGCATTTTTATATACAACATTATTTTCCATATATTTATGTTTTAAACACGTTGTACATTTTTAAAAAATATACACATTTTTTGCATTTATTTATTGCTTGGTTTAATATAGAAAGAGAGTTTTTTCCTTTCCATTTTTCTGCCTTTGTTTAGCTACTTGCTTTAATTTGTAGTCCAATTTCATCGTTTTTGGGCACTGATGACTTTGCAGGTTAGCGGTTCCTCATTGCTCTTCTCCGTTAAAGGTAAGTTTAATTTTATATCTATTTTCTATAGTTACAATGACTAGGTGAGGTGGCAGATTGACATGAAGGCTAGTATTTGTATGTCAATGTATTTTGTAGGTTATAGCTACTGTAGGTTATGCCATAGTGGTTTAATGTGCATGCAGTAGGCCTAATACTGTCTTTTCTGCATATGTATTTTCATTGTAAGAAAGTATGCTATATTTTAATCTAATTTTACGTATTTTGACTTGTGGGTTTGTATTTAAGTGGAATATATTTGTATTGAGCATGGGTATCTTCTTGTTTTCTTTTGGATCACTGACACAGTATCGAAACCATAAATATTGTGATACTAAAAGATTGTGTCAAAAATATTGATTGCGAAATTACAGTTTTTCTATATAGGGGCTCATTATGATGTCGGATGGAAAGCCTCCGCCTGACATTGGGACTCTTCTGACCTATTCAATCGTTTACACTCCGACCGCATGATTACGATGTTCTCTGTCGCAATGTAAACCGGTTGGTCATTCTGACACGGTTCCGACCGACTTGCTGAGTATTCCTGTTGGTTGGAACCGCACCGTAACCCCCTATGGACGGTGTTTCCGCCGTTGGGATTATGATGTTGGTTTCCAAGAGCCTTTCCGCTTCGGCCTTTCCGACATGGAAAGGCTGTCAGAGACTGGCTGTGGGGTCCCTGGCATGGCCCCCTAGCACCCGTGGCCTACGGTGTTGGCCAAGGGGATGCCTAATGTAAGCCCCTGTAAAACCCTGCACTGTGTGGCAGGCACCATGGGGTGCCTGCGACAGGGTGCAGGGTTTTACACACACACACACACACCATTTCCCATAGGATCCTGTGTTACGGCCGGTTCTCGGGTGTAACACGAGCTCCTGTAGGAAACAACGGGAACCTGACCGAACGGTGTTGGGTCGCATCGTAATATGGCGGTTGGAACCGCTGAACGCAAGTCGGTTGGTCGCAAAACGGAGACGGGCGGGGGCTTTCTGCCCAACATCGTAATGACCCCCAAAATGGTAAGTACAAAAAAATTGGTAAAAAAATATTGTTACACACTGATATCGGAAAATATATACAAAAATACAGTTTGTACCCATGTATTATATATACATATTTTAACACAGAACGTTAATATAATGTAAATTAAAATGTTTAAATAATATTTATAAATATTTATAAATATTTACTAAATTAAAGAAATACACAAATACATGGATCAAAAAGTGTGTTTATACACACATATATAATATAAAACGAAATCTCTCTCGCTTCAGAGGGGACCTGCATTCGTAGGAGAAGTAGTGTCTAATCATCAATTTCACCAAGCAGAATGGAAATCCGATCACCAATGTTTCTCGAGACCAGGAAACGTTTTACTTCATACATCACACGAAGACTCGTTTCGGCTAACAGATAGCCTTTCTCAATTCAAATCGCCATTTTTTCAAACCGCTGACTTATGTGCTCTTAATATACAATTAGTTTGCTGAACATAGAAAACATACTCTCGATTTGTCCTCGTTTGATTAAACCGTAATTAATTCAAAAAGTTCCTTAAAATATCTTTTGCATTCATTCAATGATTCATCACATTTTAGGTTAATGCTTTTTTCCCCTTTATAATTGAATTAATATTTCAATGTTCGTTTCGAGGGGAATCCACAAACTGATTTTAATCACAGTTCGAGCACAGCAGTAACTTTTTACCTTGCTATGTTCATATTAGCCCTCTTCCCATTTTTCCTGCTAGGTTCATCTAATAAAACACATGTTCTCCATCCTCAACACTAGGCTAATGTCCCGATCCCCTTCCCTGGAAAACCGTGCACAAATTTAAGTAATTTTCTTGGCCTCTTTCAGGAAGACCAGGTATGGATTATTGCCGGGTCTGGTGGCTCAGTGGTCTATGCAAGGTCCTATGTTAGACCTCATGGTCGCAGGTTCAAATTCCGGCATGTCCACTCAGCCTTTCATCCATCTGAGGTCGATAAATGTAGTACCATTGAGTTGAGTAACAATAAACATCTGTTATTCAGCGCCAAGATACCCCAGTTGGGGTGAACGCGCACTTTACAAATACACATGTTATATTATGTTATGAGCAACTTATTCCTTATCACAGCTTTATTACATTAACACTTCCCTGTCTTGGGGCTAGTCAGCTATGTAACTCCCACAGCCAAACAAGTTGCGGTTTATATATATTTATTTTACCTTCACACAGAAAACTAAAAGTACAACAAATACACTGCAACATTTAAAAAAATATTTCCAATTTAATTGTACATAAAAAGGAAACAATACATAAACATAAGTTTTACTAAAAATATCTTTAAAATTATATAAATGTATATTTATAAAAAATATAAAATTAAATACACAAACACATAATAATAATATATATTAACCCAATATTAATTCAAAAATAAAACTCTATAAATAATAAATAAACTATTCCCACTGCAATGTACACAACAGTAGAGAAAGTGTTAAACCCAAGAAGGGTGACATTTAAAATTCCCAATCCAGTCTGTGCCACAGTAGTAAAAGCATTGGTCTTAGGAGGGGTAAAATGTACTATTTCCACTCCAGTCTGTGCAACAGTAGGAAAAGCATTGGAGTGCGCAGTAGCACAATTTACTATTCCCAATCTAGTTGGTGCAACAGTAGGGAAAGTGTTGAACTCAGGAGGGGTATAATTTACTCTTACCACTCCAGTCTGTGAAACAGTAGGGAAAGCATTGGACTGAGGAGGGGTTACAATTACTATTACCACTTCAGTTTTTACAACAGTAGGGAAAGTGTTGGCTTGCAGAGGGGCAAAATGTACTATTCCCTCCTCAATCTGTGCAACTATAAGGAAAGCGTTGGACTCAGTAGGGGTAAAAATGACTAGTCCCACTCCAATCAGTGCAACAGTACGGAAAGAGTTGGACTCAGGAGGGGTAAAATGTACTATTCCCGATCCAATTTGTGCAACAATAGGAAAAGGGTTGGACTCAGGATGAGTAAAAATACTATTCCCACTCCAATAGGTGCAACAGTAGGGAAAATGTTGGACTCAGGAGGGTTAAAAATGACTATTCCCACTCTAGTCAGTGCAACAGTAGAAAGAGAGTAGTTCACTTAAAAAAATAACATATTTTAACAACTCTATTAAATAACAAAAATATAAATATTCAAATTTAAAAATCAAGGGCTTGATTACAATGTTAGTCGGACTGCCACCGACAGACCAACGGTGGTGTTCCAACCGACTGACAGCCCTTCGGTCCGAGTGCCGCATTATGATGCTGGTGGTTGGACCCTATACGGTTGTAGTCCACACTGCCACCTCCACCAGGATCTCAGATCCTGATAAGGTGGCGGTCGGAGTCTCGGCCCTTAATAACGACAGTGCTAAGTCAGGCATCACCGCCGGTATTTGTATATCCCTTACCGACAGCCTGCTAATGGCGGGTTACACCGCCATGTACAGGCTGTCAGTAGGGGATATGGGGGGCAAAGTGCAGTGCCCCCAATCACGTCCATGCACCGTGTGCCATACACCACATGGTGCATTGCAGAAGGTCCATGAACGTGCAAGAAATGATCCTTTCATGGCGACTTAAGCTGCGGCTCTTTTCCTTGGCCGCAGCACAAGCCGTCATGAAAAGGAGCACTTTGCGACCGCCGTCCCGGTGGTTGCATCTTGATACGGCAGTTGGAACGCTGCCTGCTTGTGGGGCGGTTTCATGACAATCCCGCTTTGTGGCGGCGATGTGAACACCCAACATAAGGCCCTATTATGATGTGGGTAGGAAGTCGGAGCCCTCCTGTCCACATCGTACACTGCTGTAGGGATTCCTTTCCAACCGAGCCATTCCAATGGGCTCGGTCGGCATGGATCCGATTTGTTGTTCCAGATGGCTTCTGACGGGCTCGGAGAGGCCCTCGACCATCCTGAAACCCTTCAGTGCTCCCACGACCGGTTCTTTCCGGCTGAGGGAGTATGATGGCAGTTTTCTACTGCCTTTCTGTGCCGCCCTTTCTGACACAGAAAGGCACTAGGAAACTATCTTTGGGGGCCCCCAGCGGGGCTCCCATTGGTGCGAGGCTGCTGAATGGTGCCCCCCTGTTAGTCCCTGCACCCGGTGGAGAGATGAACTGCACCTCTGCACTTGAAGATGCAAGCATGCATCCCCCTGCGGAATGACCGAACAGGGTTTGGTTGCATCCTACTTGCAGGTCTGGAACCGATGACAAGAGATTGTACGGTTCCAGTTCCATCAGAATTGGACCCTATATATCTAAACATTTATAAAAATGTCATATTTATTTAAATGTTTAATTATTATTATAAATTCAAACAAATAATACTAATGTTATGAAAATAGCACACTATGGGGTCCTTTAACCACCCTAGCAGTGCTGGGACCGGCTGCTAGTGGGGCGGCAGTCCAGCACCGGCAATTAGGATGCAACCGCCATCATGGCCGTCGTATCCCACATATTCAACATTGCGGTGGGCAGTGCTGTAAGCAGCACCCGCCACAATGTTGAATGTGCATGTTGTGCATTCGCGGTGCCTGTCACCTTGTGCATGCTAATGTATGGGGGTACCATGGGTACCCCCCAAGTGCAGCCCCCCACCCCCCCACCCTCCCAGGGGCCCACAACGGGCCCCCAAAGTAAAAACCACATGCTTTTCCATGGCGGAGGCACACATCATATTATGGATGGCGGTGCCTGCAAGGCACTGCCACCATATTATGGACCTTTTCCGCCCTGTAGGCAATTGTGACGATTGCCTACGGGCGGAAAAGTGGCGAACGGTCTTTCCGTCTGCCGCAGTACCCCCGCCATGCAAATGGCGGAGGTAAAAGGCCGTCCGGCGGGGTGTTTTGGCGAGTGGATCGCCACCGCCGGTTGGGCTGTGGCGATCCACCCGCCATGCTATTAAGCCCCTATATTCTCACAATCATAACAACCAACAAATAAAATGTAATTGGAATTAAAAAGCATACCACAATTAACATATAACACAATAAATAACACAATCTTCAATAAATTAATAAATATTTTAAAATGTATTACTACTTAAATACCTTCTCATCCTATACCTCTACAACATAAACCACACACACTTAAAATATAACTTAACAAATATGATAATTTCATAATTTACATATTTATTAATTAAATATTAATAACAAATTAATAATTATCAATACATTATTTCTTAATTAACTTCATACCCTGTATTCCTGAAAAACCCAACAATCCACACCCACAATATATCTTTACAAAGTATAAAGATTTCACAATTTATATAATTATCAATTAAACAATTAATAATAATTAACTAACAAATTAATTATATTTATTTAACTAACCACCTTTTACACCTACAAACCTAACAACCCGCACCAGATATGGAAATTAAAAAAAATAGCTTAAGCACACAATTTACATAATTAATGATGAATTAAATAATTATAACTAACATTAATTAATAATTATTATAATTAATTATGTTCCCACCCTTTACCCCTACAAAACACAACCTGCAACAAAACTAAAAACTCAAAATATTATTAATTACACAATTTACATAATTATATGTCAATAAAATATTTAACAATAATTGTAAAGTAATTATTAATTAATTTACTTCGCACCCTGCAATCCACTACGACTCTAAAAATGACAAAAAATTAATTACATTTAAAAACATCTAAAAATGTAAAAAGTATCTTAAAAAACTTTAACAATAATTATACAAAACAATTTATAACATATACTATTAAAATATATGCTAAAATACATAAAAATATTTTAAAAGGATATTATCAATGATATTTTTGAAAATGATATTAAAAACAGATATTTTTAATATCGATGTTAACAACATAGATATTTTTAGTAAACAACATTAGGAACACAGATATCTTTGAAATCAATATTACTTACATCAGGAAATCATTATTCTTGTCAACGACATCTTGATATTTGTGGATCATGGTATTAAAAACTCGATATTTCTGCATCTCAATATTTGTTACTCAATATTTTGTCTCAGTACTTTTTTTTTAAATGTGTTTTTATTGAAACTGAACCTCTGTGTCTGCATCATGGATTTGTTTACTTCTTATTTTTAAAAGTAAAACAGCTTGGATTTACCCATTAATATATTTTATTTTTCCTTGTTTTGGGCATTTTCTCTGGAGTGGTGTTTGTCTAATATTTTTTAGATTTTGGGTGGCTTCGCTGGATTTTAGATCATTGTATTGGATCGATTATATTTTGTATTTCTATTTTTGTATTTTCTGGGCACTATTTTGTGAACTTTTTCATTATTGTGGGTTTTCTTGGAAGTTCTATTCTTGTCAGAGGTCTTTACCTACAGAGTTATGAGTAATTCTACTTGTCATAGCATTTATTTGTTGAGTAGTCATTTTGAATTATATTGGGATGATTCATATTTTGCAATTCTGTGTGATAATATTGTGTTATATGATGTACTGTCTTTGATCTACATGTGCATTATATCACGTATGTCACTTTTGGGGTTTTTGGAGAAAAGTTTATTTATTATAAATAATACTTTTTATGATTTTTTAACCATTCTGCAATAATGTTTCTATTTATTAATGTACGCTTTGGTTGTTTAATTTTTTTAAGATGGATTTTATTTTGATTTAATTTCTGATGAGTTTTTTACAGATATGTTCTGGCTATTGTTTCAAGATAGGGCAGGCCTTAGTTGTTAAAATAGCCAAACGTTGCACCTTTATTGTTCCACCCTCCCTTCCTTCAACTGCTTGTTAGTTTTTGCTTCTTGAGAGATGGTGCTGTCGTTGGCATTCCACTATGGAATGTGAAATTTGGCTTGGTGCCTGCAAGCTGATTGGTGCAGGCAGCCAACCCATGTTTTTTCAAAATAGCCCATTACTGGCAAGAGTTTTCTTTCATTTTATTAATATGTGACTGCTTACTTCTGTGTTAGTGACATATGCTAATGCAATTAATTCTTTACATCATATGCACATTTTGCAATTCTGGCAGTTTATATACAAACAGCAGATGATTTAGGTGCCTCCATAAACTTTGGTTGAAGTGGTAGTAAGTCTCTTGTATTGATTTGTGTGCGTAAACATTTAGGATAGTTGAAATCATAGATTGTTCAAAATCAATAAGGATTTTGGGGGGATTGTGATAGTTTTTTGTTAGATTAGCGTTAAGAGTTTGTTTCAGTTGTACTTTGCTTCTTTGGCAGTAGTGCATATAATGAAGGAATATTTGTCTTATGGCATTATACATGCATAGTGTATATTTGTGTAAATGGTGGTGGGCACAATGTAAATATTCCACCCATCATCCATGTCTTTGCATTTAGTTAGTAGATTACTGTAAATTGCATGAACAATGATTCTTTTGGTACTATTATCATTGACGTGCATTAGGAAATCTTCATTAGTATGTGTTATGTTTACATATTGGGTATTTGTATTTATTTCTATGTTCTTGATGCTCTTGGTGTTTCTCAATTAATTATCTTTGTTCTACTTAATAGTCTTTTTGGATTTTCTATGGGAAGGAATTGGCCTGTCACTTCTTTTTTTAGGTGATTGTGTTTCCTTATACTATGAACAATATTTTTTGGGTGTGGCCCGGCCATATCAAGCATTGAAGTTATACTAAGGTCCTCCTGGTGGACTGCCACCACAGTGCTGACAGGAGGACCGCTAAGCCTGTCTTGCTCCCACCCGTTGGATTATGAGTTTAATCCAGAGTGAGCAGGCGGAGCTGTGGCGGTCTCATGGAGGCAGCTGTGTCAGGCTCATAGGAGAGCTTTAATAGCAGACTGCCACCGTGACAGCGCCTGCACCAAGTGCACGAACAGGGGTGCAATACCAGGGGGCCACAACATGTGCCCCCCTCATGTACCCCCATGCCCAGAAGTGGCAGGGGGCCCTGTTGGTGGCCGATGACTTCTGGCTACCATTCCCACGGGGTCGAAATGTACCACGTACACGCACAACTTGGGAAACTTGAGCAGTACGGTGGCTGGGATAGGGTTGGTGCAGTGGTGCGTCCTTTCTGTAGCCACTAAAGGCAGACTGGAGGCAAGGTGTCACCGAGAGGCCCAAGGACATGGCTGTAGCCTGTGAGTCATTGAAGCGCTCCAGCGCTGAGTCTGCCTCCTCTGCGAAGAGACGAGTCCCATCGAAGGGCATGTCCATGAGGTTGGCCTGGACTTCCCCCAAAAAGCCATATATGGTGAACTTTTCTGCATCCCTCCTGTCTATCACTGCTTGGGAGAATATGGCCCTGGCGTCCTCCGAGACCTGTGGCAGCACTTGCTCTACCGTTTCCTATAGGGTATGGGAGTAATGGCCCAAAAGGCATGCAGTGTTCACCGACCACAATGCCATGCTGGCGAAAGAAACATCTTCTTCCCGAGTATGTCTAGCCTCTTGGATTCCCTGTCCGGGAGACTGGCAGGGAACATGCCATGGGAAGTCAAGGCTTGGACTAAAAAGCTCTCAGGGGTGGGGTTTTGGCTGAGGAAACTAGGATCACCCAGGGCAGGGTAAAGGAAGCTGGCAATTGTCCTGTTCACAGGAGCCCCTGTGCTAGGCTTGGACCAACTACTATTCAAAAGGGTTCAGTAACCACTTCCAATCTTCCATCATGCTTATATGTTCCACAAAACTTTGAGGTAATGACCTAGAACTACTGGGCTTTGTTAGCACCAGATTCGGCGTTCTGACTCTGAACCTTCTGGAATAAGATTGGAGCTGACGGCGCCAATGGGTGCCCGCAGTGCCGGGAGCATTGATGCCAGAACTGTCTCCGTAGAAGGTTGCATTGGCACGACCGGCACTGATCTGGATCTGGGATCGGATCCATGAGACCCCATCGTAGCCGGGGCTGGAGCCATAGGCGCAGAACCTGATGGGGCATCCTCTGTCCCCGTGGGACCCACAGGCACTCTGAGGGGGGTCGCTCGTTTAATTACTGGACACATGGCATTGTTAAATGCTTTTATTTAAGCATGGTTCTCTCCGGCTCCCGGAAAAGAGGGGTGGCATGGAGTCGTACCTGGCACTGACTTGGCAGAACCATTCTTGGAATGTCAATGCTCCCAACTCGTCTTGCCAGTTTGCTACTGACGAGGGGAAGTCGAAGCCCGTTTAGACTTCTTCTTCTTGTGCCTCTTCCCCAAGTGTCCCGAGGACCTGGAGTGTGGCGAAGAGGACTTGGGGCTCCTAGAGGACATTCTTGGCACACAAAAAAGTATATTAGATAAAATGCAGACAAAAGTCTGTCAAAAAGAGACAGTGGGGTAGCTCTTCTCCGGATTGGCGCTAACTGGCACAGAAGAAAAAAAACCTGACGTTCGCGCTTCTGGGTGCTGCCTATATAGGTTACCGCAACATCACTTTCTGTGCCAATGATGCTACGGCTGCCGCAAAGAACCAAATCAAGCCCCAACGGCACTCAGGGTAATTGCTCACGCAAAAGTTTCCGGATCCAGTCTGACATCCGGGAAACTCAAAGGTAAGGAATGTGAAGCTAGAAGTCTCTATCAGATAAACAGCTAAATGTTTGTCCATCTAAATTGGGCAGGCGTACGTATAGAAATTCTCGAAAAGCTGTTAAGCCATTGGATACGTTTGGCTATGGTGGAGATGGAGTAGTGACCATTATGGGCCTGATTCACAAAGTAAACTTACAATTTAGTGTAAGTTTACACTTGCTCTAGTAACTTTACTACAGTTTTTGTATTCACAAATGATGAGTGTAACTTTACTACTAGTAATTATATTACTAGAGATTCTACCAGGAGTAAAAGTACACTCATAGTTTGAGGAACCAAAAAGTAATAAAGTTACTACAGCAAATGTAAACTTACACAAAGGAGTAAGTGCACATTTGTGGATCAGGCCTAGTGTTGGCAGGAAGGGTACTCCGTCACCGTTGCCACCAACAAATAAATCAGGCCAAGTGTCCTTGGTGGCATGAAGACTGTCTAGATGTGAAGTCCAAGGTATGTCCAGGCCTGATAATATCCAATGCCAGACCGGGAAAAATACCCAAACTTTCCCTCTTACCAGCCTGATGTTTGAGAATTTGTGTAGGGAGGTAAGCCCAAGAAGTCAGGTCCTACATGTATGGTCTTTGGATTTTTTTCTGAAGAGGATGAGCTTCTTCCTCTTTGCTGGGGGTGTCCACTTGCTGGTTTTTGATGACCATATTGAAATGAAGATAATGGTTGATTGTAATGACCTGATTGCCTGTAGATGTGGTGCAATTGACAGAACTGTGGACTTTAGAAGTGGGAAACCAGGTTAGAGCCTCCGTGTTGACTCAATATCCTGTGTCAATGCCTGTTTTCATGATTTGCAAAGTCTCATCCATGCACTTCCCAATCAACTGCTGGGCATCAAAATGCATATGCAGTATTTTGGATTTCAAAATTTAGTGGAAGGAAGTACTCCATCCAAAGTGGGACAATAGCACAATACCGCTCAAGTGGCCAACTGTTTTCAGCTGTTGTTGGAATTATCTAGGAAAATATCAGTAGCAAATATGATAACAGTTCTCCTTTATATAGTATACTTGGTTTGCTCTTTACATTCTGTGGAATCTTTCCAATTTAGACTGCTACGTCTTGTCACAAATGTCTGTCATATTGCACACATCAGCCTCTCTAAGAACTTATAGACCCCATTTGGAGTGATAGAACATTTTACAAAAGCTCCCAAATAAATGAAGTAAAGGAATGGCATAGACAATTGTTACTACCATAGATGCAAAAGCCCCTGTTCTCTTGTCCATTGTATCCAGGCACCAAACTTCCATGTACGATGGAACCAGACATGGTATTATGGGATTTTGCGATCAGCATTGGACTGCAAATGAAATGAAAGAGTCTATTTTGATCTGACTAAGCAAGTAGGCTAGTGCTAATTCAGTAGGTTTGTATATTTGTCCAGTTTGGCTATGGTGGTAGTACCCCTTGCAGGGTATTCATACATACATAGTAAGCCTTCCCAAAAGTGATCAAGAAGTGGAATAGTTGATTTCACGTTGGCAACGAAAGTCAAAAGGGAAAGATGTTCTTTCCATTTGATAAGTCCCCTATGTAGTAGTATTCCAAGGTATGTAAAATGTGATGATCTTCATCTGAATGTCTCTCTTATCAGTGTGTCACTGTCTTGGTGAGGGGCAGCTACTTCACTTTGATCCCAGTTGATCCCATAATCTGAGATGGTAGAGAAAGGGTTAATAAATGCTACCTCATTGGGAAGTGATGGGCCTGGATCAGTAAGGATCAGCGTGATGTCTGAACAAAGGAGGATTTTAGATTGTATTGGATTTTGCAGTGGAGTTTATCTCTTTGAGTCCTTCTGATTGCCTAATTGCAGCTGCCAAAGATTCTATTGCATTAAGGAACAGTTGTGGGGGGAGGTCGTTGATGAATGGGCAGCCTTCTCTTTTTACCTAATATTTGGGGAAGATGTCTAACATGAAGCCAGTACAGACTATAGGCCGGATTATGACTTTGGTAGTCTTGGAGTGGGCCGACATTCCAGCGCCCAGCTCCAAGACCGCCAATGTTGTCAGCCCACCATCTGCAGGATTATGAGTTAAAATCCAGTGGACAGTCCTGCGGCAGAGGTCCCACTGCGGTGCCTTTGTAAGTCTCACAGCAGAGCACTAGAAAGGCACCTCTTTGGGACCGCCAAAGAACGCTTCTGCACCACATGGACTGTGAAGTCCATACTGTGCAGTTACAGGGGGTGCAGAAAGACAGGGGAGCACACCCCTGTGCATGCATATTACAGGTTTCCTCAATGCCACAGTTTTCATGGTGGTGAGCCTGCTATGAAAAGTGTGACAGTGAGGAAAGCGGTGGGGCCCCCTTAGTTTCCTCACTGCCACAGTGAGCCCGCCATGCATCTGTACCAGTGATAAAACTCGCAATATGCTTGGCTGTGCCATGCATATTACAGGCCTCAGACCGCTGTGCCACAGCAGGGGATCTGTGATCCCCGGTGGTTGCAGAGGTCCTTTGGCAGTCCAACTGCCAAACTCATAATAGGGCAGTCAGACTGCCGGTGCGGCGATGCCCGTAGCACCACCCAGGCTGTGCGGACTATAGGACCACAAATAGTCGTAAATAGCCCCTATAAAAGCAGTTAGTCTGCCATATGCCCATTTTCTACCTTGTTTTCCCATACTGTGAAAGAGGAAAACCCACTCCACAATGCTCAAACATATTTTAGACATCCAGAGAAACAGCTATGGGTCCCCTGGTTCATTTTTAATTTCCTATATGATATTAGCCAAGAGTCTTAAATGAACCCTGGATGTTCACTGTGATACAAAGTCCACTCCTAAAAACAGTACCAAATTTGTCTGTAAATAATAACCTAACCACTGATGTGAACCTACCTCCATGTAATTTGACAACGTTTTAGACACTTAGGGGCCCATTAGGATGGCGGGCGGACTTTAGTCCGCTTGCCACCCTAGCGGTGCTTGGACCAGCTGCCAGTGGTGCAGCGGTCCCACACCTGCAATTAGGATGCTACCGCCACCGTGGTGGTGGCATCCTCCATTCCCAGCATTGTGGTGGGCGGTGGTCACAGCACCGCCCACCACAATGCTGGGAATGCACCGTGTGCATTGTCATGCACAAGGTGACAGGCACCGCGAGGTGCCTACCACCATGTCCATGACAATGCAGGTGGGTACCATAGGTAACCTCCTGTGCACACCCCACCCCCAAACACCCTGGGGGCCCGCAAAGACAAAACCGCCTCCCTTTCAGTTCACCGCAATTATCATAATATGGGCTTTTCCGCCCGGTTGGCAATTGGGCGGATTGCCTACCGGTGGAAAACTGCCGGAAGGTCTTCCCGTCCTCCGGAGTCCCCCCCCGCCATCATAATGTGGTGGGGGGAAAGTCATGCGGGTGGTAGGTTTAGGCGGGCGGATCGCCACCGCCATACGGGCGGTGGCGATCCGCCCGCTATCATAATGACCCCCTAAATACAGAGAAAGTTAATAATCGGCTATTAATGACCAAGCCAGGTTCTCCTAATGATCCCTGTCCTCCTGCACCTCTATATCTGGTCTCAGAAAAGATCAGTGTACATCTAGCCACACTTTTAAATGAGGTGATCAATTTAGGGATTTTTCCACTGTCCTGGAAAAAGGCGTGTATTAGGCCTATCTTGAAGAAACCCGCCTTGGACTCCACTGAGGTAAAAAATTACCGTCCAATATCATGTTTACCAATAACGGCCAAAATTTTCGAAAAACCAGTTAATACTGACCTAACCCACTACCTTGATTGTAACAATCTCTTAGACTCTACCCAACATGTCTTTAGACCACGCCACTCCACACAGTCTACCCTGATTATGGCCACAGAGGAGATTTGCAGGCAATTGGATGGGGGGGAAGAGCCGTCCTTATCCTACTTGACTTAACAGCAGCATTTGACACCGTTAACCATGCAGTGCTAGTGCGGTGGCTGTAGGCAATAGGAATTAAAGAGGTGGCTCAAACCCTACTCTCCTCCTTCCTAGCATCCAGAGAGTAGAGGGTGTGCTGGGACAATCTCAAGTCAGAGAAATTTCGCCTCCCATGCGGGGTGCCGCAAGGCTCAGCATTATAACTGACCTTGTTCACTATTTATGTCACCCCTCTGGCCAAGTTAATCAGAGAGCATGGTTTTATGTTAATTTCATACGCTGACGACACCCAGATAATTATATCTATATCACAGAGTGTTGAAGTCACAGCGTTAGGTTCCACAAATGCCTGAAGATTATCATGGGCTAGATAAACCTAAATTTCTTCAACCTCAACACTGATTAGTCATGGAGTTTGGGAAGGGTCCACCTATATGGAATAAAGCATGGTAGCCAATCAAGGCAGGCAACTGCCCCCCTCCATCTACCAAGGCGAGAAATCTGGAAGTGACATTTGACAATCAGTTAAACTTTGCAGGACAGATCAATCGCCTGACTAACTCCTGCTTTTTCATATTAAAGATTCTCCGTAAGATCTTGCCTTCTATCCCTCAGGATCTTAGGAAAACGGTAATTGGTGCATTAATCCTCTCAAAAATATACTACTGCAATGCATTATTCTTGGGCATTGATAAGTATCAGATGGCTAAATTGCAGTCAGTGCAGAATGCCGCAGCACAACTACTACTTAACATCCCTAAATATCGCTCCTTTTCCGCTAGCATTAGACTGCTCCATTGGCTTCCGACACAACAACGTGCGGAATTTAAAGCACTTTGCTTAGTACACAAGGCATTGTAAAGCGGGGGAGCCATCGATATGCAGAAACTATTTCTTTGGTACTCCCAGCGACGGAATCTCAGATCAGCCAACACTGGGCTGGTTTAAGTTCCCAAAATTTGAAATGCCAGATTGGGGGAGGAGCCTATCCCATCAAGCAGCCAAACTCTGGAACAGGCTGCCGACTGCTATTAGGCTGCAGCCAAATAGCCTCCAGTTTAGGAAAATGATTAAGACTTGGCTATTCCCCCCAAATAAGCTCTGTTATCGTGCCTGAACAACACACGTCACGTTCTTTTTAGCGTCAAGACAACTCGGCATTCATGCCCTTTATAAATATTTTACTTACTTACTTACTTACTTACTTACTTACTTACTTACTTACTTACTTACTTGTGAAGAATGGCTCAGGCTTGGAATTACTTTTCTTAGGCAGTATGCCAAGATCTTGGACAAGATGGACATATACTTAGAGCATTGTAGTGAGTCTCTGCTTTGTTTTGAAAGGAAACTGATAACAACTGGTGAATTTCATATGTAGCCCTCCTGTTAATTTAACTTCCTTGTACACCACATATAGTATAGGAGGAAATACATTTTAGTCATTGTGTAGAATTAGCTTGGTGAACCATCCTACTCATGTGTCTTGTTATACTGGAGCTCCAAGTTCATTTCCTTAATTTTGTCTGTTGTAATTTCACTGTCTAATAATCTTCTACCTTCTATTAAAAAATGTATGCCATGTATCGAAGCCTCCTGAGCTTGATTCTTGCCAGCGTACCCAGAATGGTATATTTCTCAGAGCAAAAATTGCAATGCGCTTGTAATGTCAACTAGTCATGTAATTTGTGAGTTGGCACCACCTCTTATTGCTGCTCTTTTCGATGTGGCGATGCTACTAATAGTCTACTTGCCTTCTCTCTCTCTCTCTCTCTCTCTCTCTCTCTCTCTCTCTCTCTCTCTTCACAGTACCTACATCACTAAGCAATGGATGGATTAGAAAAAGGTGATAAAAGGTGGCTTTGAGTACTTAGTAGATGTATTCCAATGCTGAGACCAATCTTCAGGTAATTTTTTTAGCATCCGTGCATGCACCAGAGACAGCTGCTTGCACCATCATGTACGGGGGTGAATGTTTGACATTGTTCAACATTCTGTTCATCAATTGTTCTTTTTGCATTTGTCGCCCCGAGTGGGACAGGTATGCGTAGACGTGGGTCCTGTGATCTCCATGCCACTGGAGTCAAGCTAGCCTGGCTGATGAGGGGTGAAACCCCAAAACCGGTCCTAGGAGGCTTGTTTCCGGTCCGGGGAGGATCTGGCCTGGCAGTTCGGGCTGGAGTTTTCCCATGAGGAGCAGGGTCAAGTCTGATTTGCATATGGCTAGGTTTAAACTGGAATGGCATGGGGAGAAAGAAAACAATGGATTTAGGCCCTGATCTCTGCACTGGGGTCATTGTTTGACATCGTTCAACATTCTGACCATCAATTGTTCTTTTTTCACTTGCACTATCAATGTCACATCTTGTGGTATCAAAAGTACTAAGGGCCTAATTTACAATATTTTGACACACGGCTGTACAGCCAGCCTTCCAACTGCGCTTTCGTGCTCTAAAATAAAAGGGCAGGAATGAACCGTATCTACAAGATAGGGCACATTCCTGTCCTTCTCCCTTGCACCAGAGCACAAACAGCAGCCGTCCACCAGCCCAGAAACCCTTTCGTCATTTTGCAAGGATGCCTGTGCCGAGGCGATGATTGTTTTTTTGCAGGAAGGGACACCTTTCTGCAAAAAAAAATAATTAAAGGCATTTTCTTCTTTAAATGCATACTGCAGGGGGGCGTGGCCAAGATGGCGGGGTGAGCGGACGCTTCCTCCCGTAGCTCCTCCGGCCCGGCCAAGCTAAAGCCTTTTTGTTATGCTTTTCTCCCCCCGCTGAGGCTCGGCGCGGGAGAGGAGCGTGGCGGAACATCAGGGGCACACATCGGTGCTGTTTTGGTCCGGATCGCCCCGGGGGAACCCCCCCAAAAGTTCGTCTGAGATCAGGGGACGACGGCGGCGAGCCCGAGGGGCGGAGCGTATTGGAGAGCTGTCCGGGCGCCTCGGTTGGGCCTGGTGCTGAAAGCTGCGGTCTGGAGGGGATCTGGCCCGCCGCTCGACGGTGACTGAAGGAGCCTGGCGGGCAGGGGCCCGACGGTGTGGAGGGCTTGGGACGGGTGCCCCGGCACTCGGACTGGTGACGGCGACACCTGGCACTGCGGAGGCCCTGACCCCTAGCCGAGGTACGGCGGACTCCTTGTTGGGGTCGGATCATCTGGCCCCCTGTGCGTGACTAACGGGGGCCGGTGGTGGAACTTATTTCACGGCGGGGCACCTCGGAGGCCCCGGGGGTGCCGCCGGGCCTAGTCGGTGTGGCTTGCTCCGCCCGGCCGCCATTTTGTCCCCGAAGGAGCAGTGGTGGCGACCTCCGCTGAGCCCTGGATGCTGGCTGCACACGACCTCCCGATATTGCTGTCTTGACTACCGGAGGGATGAGCTGTTGGGACCCCCTCGCTGCGGCCCCCTTGGTTGTCTCACGCTAGCTCTTGCGGCTGACGGTGACCGGGCTCGGCCGCCATTTTGTCACCTGTGACGCAGCGACCTCACTTGTGGGGGATCCCCCGGCCCGAGTGCTTGCCGGCGGCTGAGCATCTCTGGGGCGCCTGGATCGGGGCCCGACTGCGGAGCTGACGATGGCTGGGAAAGGAGGCCCGAAGAAAGGGGACCGTACTCTGCCGGACATGCTTGGCAGGGCCCAGCACTTGCGGGACAGGACACAGCCCTCGCCGGGGCCCTCCCGGGCTCCGGCGGATGTGACTGGAGGGGAGCCACCCGTCACGAGGGCCTTCATGCAGGAACTGTTTAGCTCCCTCAGGGAGGACTTCCAGACACTGAAGCGGGAGGTGGCCAGCGAAGTCCGAGAAGTGCGCAGAGAGGTGGAGGGCCTAGGTGAGCGTGTGGAGGCGGTGGAGACGGAGGGCCAACAGCGAGCGGAGGAGATAGTCCACCTCCAGCAGGACGTTCTTCGCCTCCGGGAACAGTGTGTGGAGCTCCAGGCCCACTCTGAGGACCTCGAGAACAGATCTCGGAGGAACAACATCCGAGTGCGTGGCGTGCCGACTGCGGATGAGGGGTCCGATCTGGGGGGCTATCTGCGGGCCCTGTTCCGAGAAATCCTGGGGGAGGCCGCGGACTTTCCCATCAGCATCGACAGGGCGCATAGGGTTGGCCGCCAGCGCCAGCCATCGGCACCCCCACCGGACATTCTGGCCTTCCTGCCCGACTTTCCACTAAAGGAGCGTATCATGGCTGATGCCCGCAGGAAACAGCCCCTGACCTTTCGGGATCGGCCGGTGGCGCTGTACCAGGACCTCTCTGCCATCACTCTACAGAAACGCAGGTCCTTTAGGATTGCCACTGACTTTTTGCGCGAGCATGAGACGCCGTACTCTTGGGGTCACCCCTTCCGCTTGATTTTTCGGTGGAACGGGGTATTGCATCAGCTACGCTCCTTGCAAGACATTTGTGGTGTCCTGGGGCTCACGGCAGCGGAGGAAGAGGGAGCTACGCCGTCGTGGAGGTCCTCGGAGGGACGGAATCGGCGGAGGTCATCGAGGCGGCGCTCAGCGACCAGTGCAGGGCGCCCGGACTCCCCTACCATTAGGGCGGACATGGCAGACGCCCTGAGGGCGGCGGCCGGGGACTCGATCGGCTCCTCTAGCGTGGCCTTGACGGCCTAACATACACTCCGGGGGGAGATGTCTTTAGCTTCTTAACATGCTTGGCACGGGGCGGGGGGGTTGGGGGGGAGCGGGCGGAGGTGAGTGGCTGGACGTCCACTTTGCTATTTTCTACGGACTTGCCCGTTTTGGGGCTTGACTGAGACTATGGGGTGTTTGAGTTTGGGGATGGCTAGTTGCCAAGGTTGTGTTTTGGGTGGGGGAGGGGGTTGTTTTGGGGTTGGGAAGGTCCCGTCCGATGTTGTCTTTGCCCGCTTTGTCTTGGCTTGTCCCGCGCTGCGGCCCCGCGCGCCCCACCCGCTGATTCCCTACCCATTGCATGGCGCTCCCGATCCCTGCGAGGAATGCCGGGCCTAAAGGTAGTGACCCTTAATGTTCAGGGTCTGAATAACCCGGTGAAGCGCAGGGCGATCCTGTCGTTGCTGGAGGGGACGCAGGCGGACATTTGCCTTTTGCAGGAGACACACTTATTGCCCCGAGACTGCCACAGGATGCGCTCTGCTAAGTTCCCCACCCAGTTCTTTTCCTCGGCAGCGAACAAGACGGCAGGGGTAGCCATTCTCCTAGCGAGCTCCTTTCGGGGGGAGGTGTTGCATAAGTGTGCTGAACAGAAGGGGAGGCTCCTTGCGTATCGCATGAGCCTGCGAGGCATAGCATTTACGGTTGGCTCCGTTTATAGCCCAAACGAGCACCAGGAGCGCTTCCTAGACTCCGCGCTGGTGGATGTCACTGCTTCCCCGGACCGACACGTTATCTTGGGCGGAGACCTCAACATTGTCTTTGACTCTGGGATGGACAGATCGGCGCAGCGCTTCCCGCAGACGGGGGAACTGTCCCAGGCTGGGAAGGCCCGGATTGCGGACATGGACTTGCATGATCTCTGGCGCTCCCTGCACCCCACGGATAGGGACTACTCTTTCTTCTCGCACGCACACCGCACTTACTCACGGCTGGACTACCTCCTGGTGAGTGGACCGATGCGTGCCGCTGCCACGGCGGCGGACATCGGGGTCCTGACCCTGTCTGACCACTCTCCAGTTATCGGCGTTTTCCAGTGGCCGGCGGCCTCCCCCTCTCGGGGGGTGTGGCGCCTCCGGGACACACTTCTACACAAAAAATCGGTGGTGCAACGCATCGGGGAGGTCATACAGGACTATCTCACTCACAATAGCAACACTGACACCTCGCAGGCGACACAGTGGGCGGCATTGAAGGCCGTCCTACGGGGGGAATTCATCTCTATCTCTGCAGCCGAGAATAAGGAGCGACAACTGAAGAGGGATGAGTTGACGGCTCAAGTTCGGGAGCTTGAGCAGGTCCACCGCCGTACGGGAGCGCCGAGGGTCTGGAGGCAGTTGAAGGCAGCGAGGAAGCTCCTCTCGGCTCTGGATCTTGATAGGGCGGAGTACGCCGCCTTACGTTTGAAACATGCCTACTACACTGGGGGGGACAGATGTGGCAAGCTCCTAGCACACCGGCTCCGGGTCGCGCAACAGCGCAGCGTCGTGAAAGAATTGGTGGGCGCGGACGGGGGGGTTGTCTCCGGGGACGCGGAGGTAGCGGAGTCTTTCCGCGGCTTCTACGAGGCGCTGTATGCTGAGGAGCCCTCCCCGCCACGGGAGACCGATAGCTATTTGGAGTCGGTGACCCTCCCGGTACTGGACCCGGCTCAGGCTGACCACCTGGAGCGGGACATCCATGTGGAGGAAGTGATTTCAGCTATTGCGCGGCTGAAACATGGCAAGGCCCCGGGCCCGGACGGGTTCACGTCGCTATTCTACAAGACTTTTTGCACGGCCGTGGCCCCTGTCCTTACGCGGCTGTTTAACTCTTTCTCCGCACCGGGAGCCATCCCTCCGGATCTCCTGAGGGCGACGGTCGCGGTAATCCCGAAGCCTGGGAAGGACCGGGCCCTTTGCGGCTCATACCGGCCCATCTCTCTCCTAAATGTCGACCTCAAGTTGTACACGGGGATTCTCGCAGCCAGGCTGGGTCCACACCTCCCCGACCTGGTGGAGGCGGACCAGGCTGGTTTTGTGCCCGGTAGACAGACGGTTGACAACACCAAGAGGGTGACACATGTTCTGGAGAAGGCCTCAAGGATCTCGGGGGAGCGGATGTTGTTGTCCGTTGATGCAGAGAAGGCCTTCGACAGAGTTCACTGGCCGTATCTTGAGCGGGTCCTTAAGAAACTGGGAATCGGCGATAAGTTCCGCACCATGGTATTTAATTGCTATAAGCATCCTTCAGCGTCGGTGCGGGTAAACGGGTGTAGCTCTGGTAGCTTTGCCATCGAGCGCGGCACGCGGCAGGGCTGCCCTCTCTCGCCGCTCCTGTTTGCCCTCTACATGGAGCCGTTTGCTCAGAGGATTCGTGACAATCCGGATGCTGTCGGGGTCCGGATGGGCCAGTACGTCCACACCGTCAGTCTCTATGCGGACGATGTCCTGCTGACTTTGGACGACCCTAGGAGGTCGCTGCCTACTTGCCTCCGAGAGTTGGACGCCTTCGCGGGGGTGGCCGGCTTCAAAATGAATATGAGCAAGTCGATGGCACTGGACGTGTCCCTGGCTGCGGAAACCAGGAGGGATCTTCAACGGCTCTTCCCCATGCAGTGGTCCTCGTCCACGGTGCCGTATCTGGGGATTCTGCTGGCGCCTACACTGTCGGAGATGGTTACGGCCAATTATGCCTCCCTCAGCGGGAAGATCAAGGACGAGCTTGGCCGCTGGAACAAGGGCCTGCTGTCCTGGCTGGGGCGAATCGCGGCGGTCAAAATGACGGTGCTGCCCCAGATACTATATCTTTTCCGGGCCCTTCCACTCCAACCCCCGGTGGGCTGGATACGACAAATGCAGGCTGACATCTCCCGCTTTGTCTGGCAGGGCCGCAGGCCACGCATGAAGAGGGTCCTCTCCACGCTTGCTCCGGAAGCGGGGGGTCTCGGCATTCCGGACCTCCGTAAGTACTTTCAGGCGGCACAGCTCCGCTATCTGGTGGAGTGGAGCAGGTGGGAGTCCGACAAACATTGGCTCTTCCAAGACCAGGCAGTGGCGGGCCGCACCTTACAAGAGGTTCCATTCCTGCGCCGCGCGCACCGCCCCGCTAATCTTTACGCTTCCTTTGTTACGCGGGTCCCACTGCGTGTGTGGGACGCGGTCTGTGAGGCCCGGGGCCTTACCACCTTCCCTTCGCCGCTCGCGCCCATTGCGGGCAACCCGGACTTCTCCCCTGGGATGGAGCCGGGGGTTTTCTCCCACTGGGTGCAGGCGGGCTGCAGGGCACTCTTCCAGATCTATGGCCCGGAAGGAGTGGTTCCTTTTCAGCAACTCCGCCAGGAGTTCGGCCTGACGGAGCTGGACAGATTGCGCTACATGCAAGTTCGGCATTGGGCCCTCCAGCCTCAGGTGCGTGCCGCCGCTGCCCGTCCAATTACACCGTATGAGCGGTGGTTGGCTACTCGGACCTCCGACGCTAAACTGATCACTGATCTGTACAAACACCTACAACCCCCGCCGTTTCACTACTACAATCCGGGGAGGGAGCGTTGGCACAGGGAATTGGGTAGGACACTCAGCCACAAGGAATGGGACAAAATTGCGTATCGGGCGCGGCACTCTGCATACCACACGGGCCTTACGGAAACCTTCACTAAAGTGTCCACATACTGGTACTACACCCCGGAGAGACTGTATGAAATGCATAGACACACTGACAAGGGGTGCTGGCGGAGCTGCGGGCAGGAAGGTACCCTTACACACATCCTATGGGATTGCCCAGTGCTGACCGCCTACTGGAAGGAAGTTCTGGACGAGGTGGATGAGCACTTTGGCATAGAGCTGCCGCGCCTCCCGGCGTATGTCCTGCTGGGCCTCCCCAATGACCTAATGTACCCACTGAAGTCCCGCAGGGGTAGGCAGATTGCGATAGCGCTGGGGTCTGCGGTTCAGAACATTCTGATCCACTGGCGCACATCCACCGCCCCCTCCATCACCGGTTGGTTGCACAGACTCTGGCATGTGCTGGGGATGGAGAAGCTGTCGCTTACGGCTGCGGGGGAGATAGACCAATTTGAGGAGCTATGGCAACCCTTTCTAGCGCTGCTGTCCACTGAATTCCGGGAGCTCACCTGCCCGAGGTATCTTAGGCTTCTCAGGCTGCGGCCGCCGGTGACCCCGGCGGACTAGCTTACATGTGAGATGGGGACCCCCGGGGGGGGGGGGGGGGGGGTGCGGGGCTTCCTGGTTAGGGCAACTTTGCTGCGGGACCATAGGACGGGGGGAGGGGGGAGTGTTGTTGTTTTTGTACTGGGAGGATGGGGGATGGGAGGGGGGGGACTGTGTTCTGTTGAGGGGTTGATTGGGGGGGGTTTTATTGCTCTGCTTTTGGGTGTCGGATACGCGCGTGGGATTCCACAGCTTGTAATTCTAGCGTTCATTTACTGTGTTCTTCCCTCTGAGCCAACGCTTCACCTATTGCCAACCCTCTGGAGATGCATCCCTTCTTCTTTGACTGTATTCCACGTATCCTGCCTCCTGTCCCCCTCCCCCATGGTTTGTTTTGTCTCAATAAAAACGTTTTAAACATAAATGCATACTGCAGAATGCAGCACACATGGAAAGAGTAAAAAACGAGGATAAATACTTTTATTTCTCCTCGTTGCACCTCCTTAGGCCTCGCCTGTGGAGGCATAGGATTCTGACGCATTCCCAGGTCTACAAAATGGTGTAAATTTGGAATGCGTCAAGTTCATGGATGTTGCGTCGGAATACCCACAGCAACACTGATAAAACACCCCTTTTACATAGAGTTATGCATGAAAGGGAAACATATTTACAAGGCCATGAAAAGTCACGCAGGGTGACTTTACATGGCCTTGAAGATATGGGGGAGCCCATTGCGCCGCTGGTACAATGGGCATCTAAATAAGCCCCAAAGTTTCAGTGTTTCAGGGACGGCCTGGATATACACAGTTATCAACAAAGCCAGCTGTTGTCACATTTTTTCTGATCCAGCCATTGCTTGGTGATCAAGTCCGGTTTTTCTTGCTCTGCAACCCTGGAGACTAAATGAGTGATTTAGTCTCCAGGATTGCAGAGGCAAGGTTGTCAGTGGGGTCTTTGCTGGTCACCCACCTGTCTCCGGTTTGGCCGCCCCCTGAAGTGCAAAGATTGGAAAAGTCCATAGACGATGACTCCAATTCATCAATATACTGTTGTAACTCCTCAGGAATTCTCTGTTTCTGTCCTCTATGGTCAGCATCATTGCTGGTTCCAGTAATCTGTAGCAAATGTTCCACTTACAGAACCGGGGATTTAGCACCAGAATTTATTTCAGTTTCATTGTAGGTTCCTGGGAAAAAAACTGTCACTATGATTTCTTCCCCCTTGTAGTCCAATGAGCCATTCAGATTCCTTGCAGTTTTGAGAACTTGACGTGTCATCAGAAATTGTAGAAAGCTAAATATTGCTGCTGTTGGTGTGTGTTAGACCTGGCATCATTGGCATGAGTCTCTCCTCCATTTTTTTCTGTTTGCCTCCTCTGTTTACGATGTTTTTGCTGGATTATTGCTTTGGGCACTGTGCCACTGCTGATCAGTGCCACAGTGCAAGTGCTCCCTATGTTAAATTGTTACATTGATTGGTGTTACCATGATTGGCTTGGTTGACTTACTGTTCAGTCCCTAGTCTAGTGCACTGAGTGTGCCAAGGGCGTGTAAGTTAACTGCTGCTGGTGGGCTTGCAGCACTGGTTGTGCCACCCACAGAAGCAGCGTACAAAATGTGTCTCAGGCCTGCCACCGCGGCGCCTGCGTGCAGTCCCTGACTGCCATGTCGACTTGGTAAGGAAACCTACTTACCAGTCTCTAAACCTTCCCTTTGCCACATTTCAGACACCTCTATGGTAGGCCCTAGGGCAGGGTGC
Organism: Triturus cristatus; assembly: GCF_964204655.1. Taxonomy (NCBI): domain Eukaryota; kingdom Metazoa; phylum Chordata; class Amphibia; order Caudata; family Salamandridae; genus Triturus; species Triturus cristatus. The sequence continues at coordinate 545,237,555 of NC_140586.1, forward strand.
ATTGTTGGTAAAAGGTAGGTCATGCCCTGATGTGTGTGGCATGACCTAATAGTGAATTACAGCCATTTTCGTTTTTCACTATTGAAGGGCTACCTGCCTCCAATAGGCCAGACTGGGCAGACTGATTATTAACTCCATTATAATCTATCTGACTCAGGGAGCATGGTAGCAAGTGGAGTTTAGTATCCCTGAACTCAGAATTTAATAACACACCCTTTAGGATGGATGGTTTTTAAATTCTATGTTTGAAAATAGCACTTTTAGAAAGTGGCTATTTTCTTGTCCAACTATCTACCGGTCTCTGCTGGTTTGGTGTGTGTGTCAGGGGCTGGGTGGCTCCAGAGGTCTGAGTGAGTCAGTGTGGGGTGAATGGGGCGTTTACACATAGAGTGAGGGAAGAGTAGCCTGCCCTGCCTGACACAATACTGGCTCCGCCTCCTGCTGGGCGACTGATAGCCCTGCTCCTGCCAGTGACAATACTGGCTCCGCCTCCTGCTGGGTGGCTGAGGACTCTGCCCTGCTCAGTGAATAGGCCAGGTGCCTCTGCCTGGCAACACCCACAACAAACCTGAGATGGTGGGAATCGCCCTGCTTGGACAAAGGGAACAAAGGGAAAAAGGGGTATAAGAGAAGGACCCCTGAACCAAGAACTCAGATCACTTCTGACAAGGAAACCTGTACCAAGGACAAGAAGCCTGCTGATCTAAGGACTTGCCTCCCCTTTCTGCCAGAGTGCTGTTTTGCTGTGGAGGAACCTGAAAGCTGCTTCTTTATTTTTGCCAAGGAACAAGGAGAGAGGAACTTGGTGTGTACTCTCTGAACACTTGCTAGGAAATCTCCAAGGACTGGAAGAGTGCCAGTCTCCTGTTGAAGTCACAGGGCCAAAGGACTTCACCATCTACTGAATTGCTGAATTGCTGGACAGTGTTGTTTCCAGTACACAAGGGAAAATCTGCAGTCTCGACGCCAGCAGCAACGCCAGTGAGCAGTGGGTATCGGCCCCGGCTCCAAGTGACCCCGTCTCGACGCCGGTATCGACGCCAGTGAGGAGTGAGTATCGGGTCTACCTCCAAGCGACCCCGTCCCGACGCCGCTGCTGATCGCATCGACTCGACGCCCTTCTCGACGCCGTGAGCGTTGCTCCGGCCCGACATCCCTCGGCGCCGCTGCGGATTGACCCGACTCCGAGGCACGATCGACGCCGACCTCGCGCCGACATCTCGACGCCGTGGATCATCGTTTTCTTCGTTTCTCAAGGTACTGTACTTGTGGGGTCTGTTGCAACTCCAGGCTCGACGTAGCGCTCCTCGCGGTCGACGCCGAACCTTGGGAATTCTGTAGACTCGACGTCGTGTGACTCCTGTGGGGGTTACATTGTTGCCAAAGAACTGTGCTCAGAAGAATACTTTGCTAAAGAACTATTTGCCAAGAAGAAACCTTATTCGAACTATTATTTTCCTTCCAAAGAGTATTTATTAAGACTGTGGTATATTTTTGTCGTTATTTGGTCTTGTGCTAAGCCTTTTATAAAAATACTATTTTTATAATAACTTCTGTGTCGTGTCCATCTGTAGTGTATTCACTTTATTACTGTATGTGATCATAAATGCTTAACACACTGCCTCTGAGATAAGCCTGTCTGCTCTGCCAAGCTACCAAGGGGGTAGCAGGGGTTATCTGAGTGTGTAATCCCCCTTCCCTGACTAGAGTTGGTTGGTCCCTATTTGTCAGAAGTGTATACCTCTGCCAACTAGAGACCGCCGGTTCTAACATTGGTGGCAGCGGTGGGATTTGAACTTTGCATTTATGACTCATGTGCAGTGATTAGTGTACGCTACATAGTGAAAGCAGACCATAACGCAGCCACAGTCTGTTTGGTAGGATATCCTATTTTTGTTCTCCGCTTTCCTGGATCTGATTTTTCTAAACACTGCCAGTTTTGACCATGGAGAATGCCGGAGCTGCTACACCTGTGGAGAATGTTGTGGGGGAATTCGATAAGGAGAAGATAGATTCCTACACGCTAAAAGATCTAAAAGGATTTTGCAAGCAGTTTAAAGTTCCTACCACAGGTGTCTCAAAGAAAGAGGGCTTCCTCAAAGCGCTGAAGGCCTGGTTAGAGGCCAGAAATCCCTCTGATCCGGTGGTGGTACCGGAAGAGGAAGAAGAAGAGGAAGAGGAAGAGCCCACAGGTGGGCCAGTGTCATCTCCAGGCAGTAGTGCGTCCTCTAGGAGCCTTTCCCCCGAAGAATTAGAAGACAGGGAGAAGGAGAGGGGGTACCAGTTAGAAATGGCAAAACTTAAATTAGGAGGGCAGTTGGAATTAGAGAATGCAAGAAGCAAGAGAGAAGCTGAAATGGAGAGCAAAAGATTAGATTTTGAGAGAGAGAAATTAGCGTTTGAACGTGAGAAGATGGTGAGGGAGATGGAGCTTAAAACTAAGAGTTTAGAGTTGAATCCCTCTGGTGGCAGCACTCCATCTGTGCCTGCAGAAAGTAGGTTTTATTTTCCTAAAGATGTGATCAAAGATTACAGTAAGAATGAAGATATTAGCCAATGGTTTAAAGCATATGAGTTAGCATTATTGGCCCACCGGGTCCCTGAGAAGGATTGGGGAACGGGGTTGTGGAGCCGCTTTACAAACGAGGGGAGAGATACCTTGTTGAGCCTTCCTGCTGAGGATAGGATGTCTTATACTCATATGAAAGATGCTTTAATGCTGAGATATGGCTTAGCTCCAGAAAAGTACAGACAAACCTTTAGAGAATGTAAGAAGTTGCCTGGTACTACGTGGGTTGAATATGTGTCTTTTTTCTGCAGAACCATGGATGGTTGGATAAAGGGTAGCAAGGTTGATAGTTATGATGCTCTTTATGATTTGTTTGCTTGGGAGCACTTGTCTTATAACTGTTTTCCAGAGCTACGCCAGCACCTTGTTGATAGCAAGCTATCTAACCCTAGAAAACTTGCTGAGGAGGCGGACCGCTGGGTCAGTACCAGGGTCCACAAGGGTCCAGTGGGAGACTCAGCCAAGGGTGGGCAGGGTCCCCAGCAGAAGAGGGGGGGGACAGGGGTAAACAGAGGGAGTTTCAGAAAGGGCCCCAAAGTAGTCCCCAAGGGAACCAAGGGAAGGGTTCCCAGCCTCCCCCTGTAAAGAAGCCAGAGGCCCCGACAGGTAAACCTGTTCACAGGGGCCCCATGACCTGCTATGCCTGTAAGCAGGTGGGACACCGTTATTATGATCCCCAGTGTCCCATGAAGGATTCGAATGCACCGCCGCGTGCACCCCCTCGGCAGGTAGCGAGTGTAGCCCTGGGAGGGGAGGAGATGGGTGCCCCCGGTGGGTGGGGTCCCGCAGAAATGTCCCTGGTCTCTCTAGGAGACGTGGAAATGGTCCCTCCAACCCCTCTGCCTAGTAACACTAAGAAATATAGGCAGTGGGTGACCATTAATGGCCATAGGGTGGAAGCTCTCAGAGACACCGGAGCGAGTGTGACAGCTGTCAAGTGTCACTTGGTGTCCAGAGAGCAGGTGGTCCCGCATGCATTCTACCACGTTGTAGCTGCTGACAACTCACAGAGTCAGTGTGAGGTAGCTCAAGTTCCCTTTGAGTGGGGGGGGTCTCAGGTACTCTTCAGGTTGCTATGAGGCCCGCCATGCCTGTTGATTGTCTCTTGGGCAATGATTTGGAGGACTCCCCTTGGGCTAAGGTGGAGAGAAAATCGCATCTGGAAATGTTGGGTCTGCCTGAGTGGGTGTGTGCGACCACCCGGTCCATGTCAGTCAGTAAGGGTGTTGATGGGACCCTGGAGCCTGAAAATATGGCCCAGGTCCCAACCGTGAAGAGAAGAGGCAGGGGACGCGGGAAACCGTCCCCCATCGTTCCCGCGGTCCAGGAGGGAGCAGACCCTGAGGGGGATGCCCTGGAACCGACAGGAGAACAAGTGGCCGAACTGGGAGGCCTGCCCGAGCTGACCCATTGGCAGCAGGATGGTGGTCCCTCCAGGGAGGAATTTTGTGCTGAACAGAAAGTGTGCCCTTCTCTCGTGGGTATGAGGCAGCAGGCCTCAGCCCAAACGACAGGTGATCAGTCAGGATCACATTGGGTCTACTGGGAGAACGACCTCCTGTATAGCGAGCCTAAGGCTGCTGAACCTGGGTCAGCCCGTGTGCTGGTGGTACCCCAGCGCTTCAGAGCCTTCCTACTGGGGTTGGCTCATGACGTTCCGTTAGCTGGACATCTGGGGCAGGACAAGACCTATGACAGGCTTGTCACCCATTTTTATTGGCCTCAGATGAGAAGGGATTCAGATATCCATTGTAGGACCTGTCAAACTTGCAAGGCAAGTGGGAAAAGTGGGCGGAAGCAGAAGGCTCCCCTCCAACCTTTTCCCGTCATCAGTACCCCCTTTGAGCGAGTGGGAATTGACATTGTGGGGCCACTGGACCCCAAGACAGCCATGGGCAACAGGTTTATCCTGGTCTTGGTGGACCATGCCACCCGGTACCCGGAAGCCATCCCTCTCCGCACAGTGACGGCCCCCGTGGTGGGACGGGCACTGATGGGTGTTTTCTCCCGCATGGGGTTCCCCAGAGAGGTGGTGTCAGACCGGGGCACCAACTTCATTTCGAATTATATGAAGTCTCTGTGGAAGGAGTGTGGGGTAACCTACAAGTTTACCACTCCTTACCACCCTCAAGGTAATGGGCTGGTTGAGAGATTCAACCGGACCCTAAAAGGCATGATCATGGGTCTTGAAGAACCAATGAGGCGTAAATGGGACGTCCTCTTGCCATGCCTGCTGGTTGCTTACCGTGAGGTGCCACAGAAGTCTCTAGGGTTCAGCCCCTTTGAACTTTTGTATGGTCACCCGGTAAGAGGACCTTTGAGTCTGGTCAAAGAAGGCTGGGAGCAATCTCCCAGGAAACCTCCCCAGGATGTATATAGTTACATGCTGGCCTTTAGGAACCAGACTCGGCGCTTCAGAGATCTTGCTCAGGCAAATCTGGAGGCCAGCCAGGAAGAGATGAAGCGGTGGTACGATCAGAATGCCACTCTGGTTGAGCTTCAACCTGGTCAGAAAGTTTGGGTCATGGCCCCTGTGGAACCTTGTGCGCTCAAGGACAGGTGGACTGGACCATTTGAGGTTGTGGAGAAAAAGAGCGATGTCACCTACTTGGTGGACTTGAAGTCTCCCAGGAACCCCTTAAGGGTCCTGCATGTCAACCGGTTAAAGCCCCACTTAGAAAGGTCCGAAGTGGGCATGCTCCTTGCCACAGATGCTGGGATGGAGGAGGAGAGTGAGCCTCTTCCTGACCTCCTGTGTGCAAAAGAAAAAGATGGGTCAGTGGATGGTGTTGTCCTCTCTGACACACTGACCCCTGAGCAGCAGCAAGATTGTCGCCATCTGTTGGTACAATTCCCTGATCTGTTCTCCTTAATCCCTGGTGTCACTCAGTGGTGTGTCCATGATGTGGACACTGGGGACAGCACTCCTGTGAGGCACAAGGCCTACAGGGTGACTGAAAAGGTCAGAGCATATATCAAGGAGGAGGTCTCCAAGATGTTTGCCTTAGGGGTGGTTGAGTCCTCTAGCAGTCCTTGGGCCAGCCCAGTGGTCTTGGTCCCAAAGGCTGCAGCGCCTGGTGCTTCACCAGAACTTCGGTTCTGTGTGGATTACCGAGGACTCAATTCGGTCACCAAGACTGACGCGCACCCCATCCCCAGAGCTGATGAGCTCATTGATTGGTTGGGGGCTGCCCGGTACCTTAGTACGTTTGATCTAACGTCTGGGTACTGGCAGATCGCCTTGACTGATGGGGCAAAAGAGAGGTCTGCATTCTCCACACCAGATGGGCACTACCAGTTCCGTGTGATGCCCTTTGGGATGAAGAATGCCCCTGCCACATTCCAGAGGTTGGTTAACCAGGTATTGGCCGGGCTGGAAGATTTCAGCGCCGCCTACCTGGACGATATAGCAGTGTTCAGCGCCAGCTGGGAGGAACACTTGCGCCACCTCCAGGAAGTGTTGTTGGCCCTGCGCAGAGCAGGCCTCACAATCAAGGCTAGTAAGTGCCAGATTGGGCAGGGTTCAGTGGTGTACTTGGGGCACCAAGTAGGGAGCGGCAAGGTGGCCCCCCTGCAACCCAAGATAGATACCATCCTGGCTTGGGAACCGCCCAAAACCCAGACTCAGGTGAGAGCCTTCTTGGGTCTCACGGGTTACTACAGGAGGTTTGTCAAGGGGTATGGTAACATTGTGCACCCCTTGACCTCGCTGACTTCCAGGAAGCAGCCGAGACTTGTGATCTGGACTGACGCCTGTCAGAACGCCTTTGACACCCTGAAAACTGCAATGTGTACAGCACCGGTCCTCCAGGCACCCGACTTTTCAAAAGAATTCATTGTCCAGACAGACGCTTCAGAGCATGGTGTGGGGGCTGTTCTAGCACAGATGAATGAGGAGGGCCGAGACTTACCTGTAGCCTTCATCAGCCGGAGGTTACTTCCCAGGGAACAAAGGTGGAGTGCGATAGAGCGTGAGGCATTTGCTGTGGTCTGGGCGCTGAAGAAGCTAAGACCCTACCTGTTTGGGACTCACTTCCGGGTTCAGACAGACCACAGGCCCCTCAGATGGTTAATGCAGATGAGGGGTGAGAACCCAAAACTGTTGAGGTGGTCCATTTCCCTACAGGGGATGGACTTTACGGTGGAACACCGCCCTGGTACAGATCACGCCAATGCTGATGGTCTGTCCAGATTTTTCCGCCTTAGTGATGAGGACTCCCTGGGTGAAGGGTAGTTCTCCCCACATTTCAGCTGGCGGGGACACGTGTTAGACCTGGCATCATTGGCATGAGTCTCTCCTCCATTTTTTTCTGTTTGCCTCCTCTGTTTACGATGTTTTTGCTGGATTATTGCTTTGGGCACTGTGCCACTGCTGATCAGTGCCACAGTGCAAGTGCTCCCTATGTTAAATTGTTACATTGATTGGTGTTACCATGATTGGCTTGGTTGACTTACTGTTCAGTCCCTAGTCTAGTGCACTGAGTGTGCCAAGGGCGTGTAAGTTAACTGCTGCTGGTGGGCTTGCAGCACTGGTTGTGCCACCCACAGAAGCAGCGTACAAAATGTGTCTCAGGCCTGCCACCGCGGCGCCTGCGTGCAGTCCCTGACTGCCATGTCGACTTGGTAAGGAAACCTACTTACCAGTCTCTAAACCTTCCCTTTGCCACATTTCAGACACCTCTATGGTAGGCCCTAGGGCAGGGTGCATTGTTGGTAAAAGGTAGGTCATGCCCTGATGTGTGTGGCATGACCTAATAGTGAATTACAGCCATTTTCGTTTTTCACTATTGAAGGGCTACCTGCCTCCAATAGGCCAGACTGGGCAGACTGATTATTAACTCCATTATAATCTATCTGACTCAGGGAGCATGGTAGCAAGTCGAGTTTAGTATCCCTGAACTCAGAATTTAATAACACACCCTTTAGGATGGATGGTTTTTAAATTCTATGTTTGAAAATAGCACTTTTAGAAAGTGGCTATTTTCTTGTCCAACTATCTACCGGTCTCTGCTGGTTTGGTGTGTGTGTCAGGGGCTGGGTGGCTCCAGAGGTCTGAGTGAGTCAGTGTGGGGTGAATGGGGCGTTTACACATAGAGTGAGGGAAGAGTAGCCTGCCCTGCCTGACACAATACTGGCTCCGCCTCCTGCTGGGCGACTGATAGCCCTGCTCCTGCCAGTGACAATACTGGCTCCGCCTCCTGCTGGGCGGCTGAGGACTCTGCCCTGCTCAGTGAATAGGCCAGGTGCCTCTGCCTGGCAACACCCACAACAAACCTGAGATGGTGGGAATCGCCCTGCTTAGACAAAGGGAACAAAGGGAAAAAGGGGTATAAGAGAAGGACCCCTGAACCAAGAACTCAGATCACTTCTGACAAGGAAACCTGTACCAAGGACAAGAAGCCTGCTGATCTAAGGACTTGCCTCCCCTTTCTGCCAGAGTGCTGTTTTGCTGTGGAGGAACCTGAAAGCTGCTTCTTTATTTTTGCCAAGGAACAAGGAGAGAGGAACTTGGTGTGTACTCTCTGAACACTTGCTAGGAAATCTCCAAGGACTGGAAGAGTGCCAGTCTCCTGTTGAAGTCACAGGGCCAAAGGACTTCACCATCTACTGAATTGCTGAATTGCTGGACAGTGTTGTTTCCAGTACACAAGGGAAAATCTGCAGTCTCGACGCCAGCAGCAACGCCAGTGAGCAGTGGGTATCGGCCCCGGCTCCAAGTGACCCCGTCTCGACGCCGGTATCGACGCCAGTGAGGAGTGAGTATCGGCTCTACCTCCATGCGACCCCGTCCCGACGCCGCTGCTGATCGCATCGACTCGACGCCCTTCTCGACGCCGTGAGCGCTGCTCCGGCCCGACATCCCTCGGCGCCGCTGCGGATTGACCCGACTCCGAGGCACGATCGACGCCGACCTCGACGCCGACATCTCGACGCCGTGGATCATCGTTTTCTTCGTTTCTCAAGGTACTGTACTTGTGGGGTCTGTTGCAACTCCAGGCTCGACGTAGCGCTCCTCGCGGTCGACGCCGAACCTTGGGAATTCTGTAGACTCGACGTCGTGTGACTCCTGTGGGGGTTACATTGTTGCCAAAGAACTGTGCTCAGAAGAATACTTTGCTAAAGAACTATTTGCCAAGAAGAAACCTTATTCGAACTATTATTTTCCTTCCAAAGAGTATTTATTATGACTGTGGTATATTTTTGTCGTTATTTGGTCTTGTGCTAAGCCTTATATAAAAATACTATTTTTATAATAACTTCTGTGTCGTGTCCATCTGTAGTGTATTCACTTTATTACTGTATGTGGTCATAAATGCTTAACACACTGCCTCTGAGATAAGCCTGTCTGCTCTGCCAAGCTACCAAGGGGGTAGCAGGGGTTATCTGAGTGTGTAATCCCCCTTCCCTGACTAGAGTTGGTTGGTCCCTATTTGTCAGAAGTGTATACCTCTGCCAACTAGAGACCGCCGGTTCTAACAGTGTGTTTTGCATTCTAGTAGTTCTAGAACATATTCTATGGTCTCTTTGAAGTCCTATCGTGGTGTCATTAGTCGTTCAATTAGTTCTGGGTGAAATGTTAGTTAGAATGACATAATGTCATCTGATTCAAGCCCCTTCAGTATCCCTAAGGAAATGGACCCTAATGGATATTGTTCCAATGACTCCTGTTTTACATAGCCATACTTTTTTGCCTCATGTGCTGCAGCTAACTTTGAAAATAAGGTCACTGTTGATGCCTTCCAAATATTCCTCTACTGCAGACCTGTTTTTGCAGTGTTCATTCTCAATTAAAAGTTGCGTAAGTCAGCATACATTGACTCACTAAAGTATTTTCTCACATAGAGTCAATCGTCTTTCTGATGGAGGTAAATCCCCTCATCAATTACTTTGAAACCTTATGTTTGGACATTTGGTAGCTTAATTGTTAATGTACTTTTCTTTTTTTTATGTGTTTTTATTGTATTTTTTAAAAGAAAAAGGAAACAACAACAAAGAGAAACTCATCCACAACAGGTTCATATCGCATCAATTCGGTAAGTAGCATGCAATGCTCCGGTGGCAAATATCATAACAATCTTCAAACCACAACGTTGCAGGGTTGCACAAGTTAAAAGTACAGGTGATATTGATTGCCCACATGCACCAGCTGGTACATTTCGCATTATTAGTGTTGAGACATTTCAATCAGTAAGTTCAGCGTGCAATAGTAGGTAGGAACGAAGTTGTTGCCAAATGTTCTTGGATCGAGACGCAAGGGGTAGCAGTGTTGCATAAACATCGCTAGTTGTCTCGCAGTACATTAGATCTCCTAGCCATGCCTTTCCTGTCGGATGCTGGGGCGCCCCCAGTGGAGTGAGATTTGCCTCTTGGCCAGTAGTAAGGCAATAGCAGTAAAGCGCCGGATTCCTGTAGCTAGCGGGCAAACATATCCTAGCACTGCCAGCAGTGGGGAAAGGTGAAAGCTCTGATTCCACCATCAGCGCCAAATGGCCTGAAAATCGCCCCTCACAGCTCCAGGACCGTGGGGCAATTCCACGCCAAGTGGAGGAAGTCGGCATGTGGCGCTGCACATTTCTGGCAATTGTCTGGCCTAGTGAATAAGGCGGTACAGTCGGGAAACCAAATGTGTGCTATCGGGCAATATGATTATTGTGGACAGGGGGGAAAGTCCTTTGGTTTCATCATCGAGGGGCGTATTGCAGCAGTCAGAGAGGCCCTTGTCCTGTCTATAAGAAATTTGTCCAGCGTGGATATGTTGTGGCGCTCCACAATATCTGTAACTGAGCGCACCCCTACCTCTTTAAACGCATCCCCAATTACTTGAATCCGGCACCTGGAGAGCGCACGTTGTGTTAGATTCTCGGTAGTCGGGGGTATCAATGGGTTATTCAGTAAAAGTAAGTGTGGGGAGTATAGGCGGTCAGCCTGCAAATATTTATGCAGCCTTCCCCAGGCCCAGCATGTAGTCTGCAGTGTGTGAATTTCTGCTGGTGTTCTTGTGAGGCCCTGCGGTAACAGACTAGGAAGGGGGCAAGGCGAGCCTGGGAGTATTCAGGTGTTAAATACGGTAGTCGCGAGTCTGGGTGATACCAGAAATTGGCATAGTGTGCCTGCGCTATTAGATAATATAAGTAGAAATCCGGCACTCCAAACCCACCCCGCTCAAAAGACAGTATAAACGATTGCCATCCTAGCCGTGGCCGCCCAAACCAGCCGAGTCAGCGGGCTTCTGAGCGTAGGAAAGTAGTTGTGAGTGAAATTGGAATGTTCGAAAACAAATAAAGAAAGCGCAGTAGAACAACCATCTTGATGATAGCTATCCTCCCGGCAACTGATAATGGAAGCGTTATCCAGCGGTTGATTCGCGTCGATAAACGGTCCGTAATTGATCCGAATAACTTCTGGGGCTGTGCGATGTGGTAGGATACCGAGGTATACAGGGGGTTTGTCACACCAATAAAGTGGGGATTCCAGCGCAAAGGGCAGAGTAGCATCAGTTAGGGGGACGACCTCTGATTTGGCCCAGTTAATGCTTAGCCCAGAGATAGCCCCAAAGCGGATCACGTCCCGTTTTATTGGAGAGAGATTAGTGAGTGGTTCACGTACGAATAGCAGAATGTCGTTAGCAGTTAAAGAGGCCAAAAAAGGCCCCTGATGAAATCTGAGTCCCCACTGGAGATGACGCTCCTGCAGGTGCCTCACCAGCGGGTCCATAGCAATGAGAAACAAAAGGGGTTGGAGGGGGCACCCCTGGCCGGTATTCCGTGACAGGGAAAACTGCCCTGCGAGCTCTCCATTAATGCCAATCCGCGCCACTGGGTGTGGTTAAAGTGGATGGATCAGGGCACTGATGTTGCTAGGAAGAACCAATTTGTTTAGTGTTGAATGTGAAAAGGGTCCCTCCAAGGAGTCGAATGCTTTTTCAGCGTCGAGCAATATCGCCACAGCAGGAAGCTCTGGATTAATCAGGTCAATGACTGCAAATAATATGCGCAGATTAACTGAGGTCAACCTATTGAGGACAAATCCCGTCTGAAGTGGGGCGATAATCGTGATCGATTAGGAGCGATATACGTGTTGCGAGCACTTTAGCTAGTATTTTATAATCTTGATTTAACAAAGATAGAGGTTTATATGAGGCACATCTATCAGGCGGCTTGCCAGGTTTAAGTAGCAAAGTTACTATAGCTTCGCGCATCGTGGGGGGAAGTGCTCCCACGTCCAGAGCTTCATTGTAGACTTCTAGAAGGTGAGGGACTAGTAAAGTTTTATAAGACTTGTAGAATATGCCTGCAAGTCCATCCGTACCGGGGGCGTGGGACCCATCAATGTCATCTATAGCTTCAGATATTTCCTCGGCGCCGATGGGTGAGGCTAAAAACTGCTGACGTCTCTCTTCAATCCATACCATTGCCACTTCCGCTAAGTAATCAGAAGGGGAACTGTTGACGGGTGGGGGGCGTGTCGTATAGAGATGGGTGTAATAGGGCAGGAAAGTGGTGAGTATGTCTTTGCATTGAGTGACTTGAGTCCCATCATCCAACTGCATTTGAGTGATGTATGCGGCTTACTGCCGGGGGCCAGGTAGTCTAGCTAATGTCCTTCTCCGCCTCTCCCCCTCCCCATACACCGGGCACGTATGTATTTCCCCAGGTAGGCAATCTCACCAGTAGCAAGTTCCTGGAATTCTTCCAGTCACTTCGCGCGCTGATCTAGCGGAGATGGCAAGCTATCCAAGGCTACCAGAGCATCAAGATCCCGCAGCGCTCTCTCAGTGATATCAAGGTCCCAAAGTACAGAACGCAGAACTCCCGGCTGCTTAGCTATACAAATGTCTCGGATGCACACTTTGAATGCTCCCCATAAAGTAGCGTGTTGGGTCACTGAACCCGTGTGAATCTGGAAGTATTCTACAATCACTTCTCGAACCTCGCTGTCGAACACCGCTTCAAGCAAGGCATCTGTTGAGAATCGCCATTGCCTGTATGAACGTACAAGTCTAGGCAAAGTTAGTGTTAATGTCACTGGGGAGTGGTTAGACAGCGTGCGAGGTGGATAGTCTGTCACCTGCGCACTTATCAGGAGGTCGGAAGTTAAATAGCAGTGGTCTAAACGGGACCATGTGCCGTGTGGTGCGGAACAGAAGGAGAACTCTGCAACAGTTGGATACTGAAACCACCAGACGTCAGCCAGCAGATGGTACGCCAGCATATGTCTGAGCTCTTCCATGGAGTGTGGCTTAGTGATGTGGCCAGTGCCTGTAGTGTCAGAAGAAGGCCGTAAAGTCAGGTTAAAGTCACCCCCCAATATAATAGAGTCAATGGGAATACCAGCAATGTGAGAAGATAGGCTGAGAAAAAGCCCGGTGCATCCACATTAGGGGCGCATAAATTATGAGTAGTCGCTTTGAACCCAGGCTACCTGCCACTAGGATATACCTTCTCTCAGGGTCAGTAATTACCCTATGGGTTGTAAACCGCAGTGTTTTGTGGATCAGTATGCACACACCACGTGAGTATGTGCAGTAACTGGCAAAAAAACTGTATATGGTGCTCACTTATTTAAGGGAAGCACCTTGCACTAATCCAGGCAACCCATATGGTGATTTAGTGGTCTTTGATAACCATAGAAAGATCTCAAAGTGGTAGTTGTGGAGAAGAGACTTCAGGCTTATCTTGAAGGAGTGTTAAGCAGCTTGTTTTCTAGTTTAATCATGTAGTGTAGGTTAAACGAAAAAGAACCACACATATATAAAATATGTATATATATATATATATCCAAACCAAGTTCCATTCTGAGAAGAAGAACGAGCCACACACGCGCACAGCAGGTCCAGCAGCTTTAATGGGCAATTCAAGGCATGACGCGTTTCGTAGTCAAACTTTTTCAAATGCCTTTAAGTCATGAATGCTCGTAAGTGTCCACCTTATAAACCAGCTTGTCTCACTGCGATTGGCTGTAGTCATCTGGCAGGTACTAGGGAGTATCTCAAAACTCAGCACTCCGAGTTTTTGTCAAGGCAGTCAAACGGCGTAGGTACTACCCAGGTGGGCGGTGACTGCCTCTTCTCCCAATGTGCCTGGATCTAGCTTGTGGAAAAAGCAGCCGGCCTGGACGCTCACCCTTCCGCAAAGCGCAGCCGAGACCTCGGAACATCCCAACGGTGCAGGATGCCCCCTCGTGCAGTCACGGTCCATCCAGCGGGTAGGTAACTGCTGCAAATTGCGGAGGTTCAGTGTTTCCCCGGTCCGCGAGGTAATCCCAGAAGTTTTGCCACTATAACACTGAACAACTTGTAGGGTGGGGGCTCAAGTGCGCTGTGGCCGCGCACATAATATCCAAACCAAGTTCCCTTCTGAGAAGAAGAACGAGCCACACACGCGCACAGCAGGTCCAGCAGCTTTAATGGGCAATTCAAGGCATGACGCGTTTCGTAGTCAAACTTTTTCAAATGCCTTTAAGTCATGAATGCTCGTAAGTGTCCACCTTTTAAACCAGCTTGTCTCACTGCGATTGGCTGTAGTCATCTGGCAGGTACTAGGGAGTATCTCAAAACTCAGCACTCCGAGTTTTTGTCAAGGCAGTCAAACGGCGTAGGTACTACCCAGGTGGGCGGTGACTGCCTCTTCTCCCAATGTGCCTGGATCTAGCTTGTGGAAAAAGCAGCCGGCCTGGACGCTCACCCTTCCGCAAAGCGCAGCCGAGACCTCGGAACATCCCAACGGTGCAGGATGCCCCCTCGTGCAGTCACGGTCCATCCAGCGGGTAGGTAACTGCTGCAAATTGCGGAGGTTCAGTGTTTCCCCGGTCCGCGAGGTAATCCCAGAAGTTTTGCCACTATAACACTGAACAACTTGTAGGGTGGGGGCTCAAGTGCGCTGTGGCCGCGCACATAATATCCAAACCAAGATCCCTTCTGAGAAGAAGAACGAGCCACACACGCGCACAGCAGGTCCAGCAGCTTTAATGGGCAATTCAAGGCATGACGCGTTTCGTAGTCAAACTTTTTCAAATGCCTTTAAGTCATGAATGCTCGTAAGTGTCCACCTTTTAAACCAGCTTGTCTCACTGCGATTGGCTGTAGTCATCTGGCAGGTACTAGGGAGTATCTCAAAACTCAGCACTCCGAGTTTTTGTCAAGGCAGTCAAACGGCGTAGGTACTACCCAGGTGGGCGGTGACTGCCTCTTCTCCCAATGTGCCTGGATCTAGCTTGTGGAAAAAGCAGCCGGCCTGGACGCTCACCCTTCCGCAAAGCGCAGCCGAGACCTCGGAACATCCCAACGGTGCAGGATGCCCCCTCGTGCAGTCACGGTCCATCCAGCGGGTAGGTAACTGCTGCAAATTGCGGAGGTTCAGTGTTTCCCCGGTCCGCGAGGTAATCCCAGAAGTTTTGCCAGTATAACACTGAACAACTTGTAGGGTGGGGGCTCAAGTGCGCTGTGGCCGCGCACATAATATCCAAAGCAAGTTCCCTTCTGAGAAGAAGAACGAGCCACACACGCGCACAGCAGGTCCAGCAGCTTTAATGGGCAATTCAAGGCATGACGCGTTTCGTAGTCAAACTTTTTCAAATGCCTTTAAGTCATGAATGCTCGTAAGTGTCCACCTTTTAAACCAGCTTGTCTCACTGCGATTGGCTGTAGTCATCTGGCAGGTACTAGGGAGTATCTCAAAACTCAGCACTCCGAGTTTTTGTCAAGGCAGTCAAACGGCGTAGGTACTACCCAGGTGGGCGGTGACTGCCTCTTCTCCCAATGTGCCTGGATCTAGCTTGTGGAAAAAGCAGCCGGCCTGGACGCTCACCCTTCCGCAAAGCGCAGCCGAGACCTCGGAACATCCCAACGGTGCAGGATGCCCCCTCGTGCAGTCACGGTCCATCCAGCGGGTAGGTAACTGCTGCAAATTGCGGAGGTTCAGTGTTTCCCCGGTCCGCGAGGTAATCCCAGAAGTTTTGCCACTATAACACTGAACAACTTGTAGGGTGGGGGCTCAAGTGCGCTGTGGCCGCGCACATAATATCCAAACCAAGTTCCCTTCTGAGAAGAAGAACGAGCCACACACGCGCACAGCAGGTCCAGCAGCTTTAATGGGCAATTCAAGGCATGACGCGTTTCGTAGTCAAACTTTTTCAAATGCCTTTAAGTCATGAATGCTCGTAAGTGTCCACCTTTTAAACCAGCTTGTCTCACTGCGATTGGCTGTAGTCATCTGGCAGGTACTAGGGAGTATCTCAAAACTCAGCACTCCGAGTTTTTGTCAAGGCAGTCAAACGGCGTAGGTACTACCCAGGTGGGCGGTGACTGCCTCTTCTCCCAATGTGCCTGGATCTAGCTTGTGGAAAAAGCAGCCGGCCTGGACGCTCACCCTTCCGCAAAGCGCAGCCGAGACCTCGGAACATCCCAACGGTGCAGGATGCCCCCTCGTGCAGTCACGGTCCATCCAGCGGGTAGGTAACTGCTGCAAATTGCGGAGGTTCAGTGTTTCCCCGGTCCGCGAGGTAATCCCAGAAGTTTTGCCACTATAACACTGAACAACTTGTAGGGTGGGGGCTCAAGTGCGCTGTGGCCGCGCACATAATATCCAAACCAAGTTCCCTTCTGAGAAGAAGAACGAGCCACACACGCGCACAGCAGGTCCAGCAGCTTTAATGGGCAATTCAAGGCATGACGCGTTTCGTAGTCAAACTTTTTCAAATGCCTTTAAGTCATGAATGCTCGTAAGTGTCCACCTTTTAAACCAGCTTGTCTCACTGCGATTGGCTGTAGTCATCTGGCAGGTACTAGGGAGTATCTCAAAACTCAGCACTCCGAGTTTTTGTCAAGGCAGTCAAACGGCGTAGGTACTACCCAGGTGGGCGGTGACTGACTCTTCTCCCAATGTGCCTGGATCTAGCTTGTGGAAAAAGCAGCCGGCCTGGACGCTCACCCTTCCGCAAAGCGCAGCCGAGACCTCGGAACATCCCAACGGTGCAGGATGCCCCCTCGTGCAGTCACGGTCCATCCAGCGGGTAGGTAACTGCTGCAAATTGCGGAGGTTCAGTGTTTCCCCGGTCCGCGAGGTAATCCCAGAAGTTTTGCCACTATAACACTGAACAACTTGTAGGGTGGGGGCTCAAGTGCGCTGTGGCCGCGCACATAATATCCAAAGCAAGTTCCCTTCTGAGAAGAAGAACGAGCCACACACGCGCACAGCAGGTCCAGCAGCTTTAATGGGCAATTCAAGGCATGACGCGTTTCGTAGTCAAACCTTTTCAAATGCCTTTAAGTCATGAATGCTCGTAAGTGTCCACCTTTTAAACCAGCTTGTCTCACTGCGATTGGCTGTAGTCATCTGGCAGGTACTAGGGAGTATCTCAAAACTCAGCACTAAATATATAATAAAAATACTTCCATCTATTACACAACAGTCACTAACACATTGGCATATCTGCTACCCAGAGATATCAACACAAATACACAATAATACTTCATCTGCAATAAGGTAAGTAGCACAAAATACAGTGGTCTCCAGTGGGAGGCCAAACCATATTTTAAGAAAGTGGAATGCGAACTGTAGGAGAGGACGGGACTTGGAGCAGAAGACACAAAGGAGTCGGGACACAAGGACCAACCCATGGTAAGTACCCAGGAACCTCACAGAGGCTGTATGCAGAGTGGGAACGCAGTTGCGTGTCCAATGGAAGTCAATTGAGAAGTCGTAGTTGTAGTTTTACAAAAGAAGGATCCTTCCCAGAGGGCCCCAAAGAATTCCCCTGGAGAACAGATGAATGGCGAGCCACCCCATCCGTGGATGCCCCGAGACTAGGCTACCTGTACCAGGGAAACCCGGTGCATTTGGAGAAGCAACATCGTAAACCTCCATAGATGACAATGGAAGGCTTGGACAAAAGTGCCTCTAGAGAAGAAGGTGAAGAAGTCCGGTGGAATGGTAGGATGGATTCTGGAAGTGAAGAACCTGCAATCAGAGAGGACAGAGTCTATGCCACTCAGTGATGAGGAGGCACGGAAGAGAAATGCCCACCAATGTCGGACGGTTCAGACGACTTGACTGTGACCTTGTTGCTGCAGCTGTGAGGACCAGGCGTAGCTGAGGAAGACCAGGAGCTGTACATGAGCTGTCCCACATCGGCTGTCGGTGATCAGGGGGTCAGTATCCGGCGGGAGCACCAACAAGCCTTGGTAGCTGGAACTGGCATGGAGAAAGAAGGAACAACGTTGGGATCAGCAATGTACAAGGGACTCACCACACACAGGAGAGTTAGAGCAGGCCCAGAGATAGCAGGGGAGCCCACTGGAGCAGGAGAAGACCCTCAGGAAAATCCACAGGCCGAAGGCACAGGAGTCGCAGGAGGACCTCGAGCAGCTCTCCAAGAAGGAAACCCACGGTGCAGAGGTTGCAGTGAGGACACTGTGCTTGGCAGAAAGAGATGCTGGAAGCTAAAGCTTCTTGTAGACAAAGATCTCTGGAGTGCAGAGCCAACAAGCCTTGACAATGGCAGGCCGATGCGGTGCACAGGGGTTAGGTCCCAGCAGTTCCGAAGAGGGATACTGGCCTCAAAATTGCAGAGAGAATAGGTCAGGCATCGAGGGAGTTGCAGAACCAACACCTGTGTTGCTGAGCCTTTCGAAGTTCCTAGTATGTCAGGAGCAGCAGACAGGTCAGCTTTGTTGCGGGGCCTGCAGATACAGGGAAGTGACTCCTTCACTCCAAGGGAGAATATTTCTGGTGTCCTTGATGCCCACAAATCTGTTGAAGATCCTGAAAAAAGCACAGACACAGATGATGAAGAAGACTTGCAGAGCAGTGAGACCAGGAGTAGCAGGAGTCTTCCTTGATGCAGTCTCGGTTCCAGGCAAAGTCCTGTGAGGTCCAAGTGTCCAGACTGCCAAAAAGAGATCTGGCTTCAGGCTTGAGTCTTGTCCCATGACAAATCTAAGGAACCACCAACAGGTACACCCTTAAGTATCCTAGGGAAAGGGTTGGAAAAACTCAGGGACTGGACAAAAGGGAGGATACTCTCATGCCCTTTGTCCAGTTTCACACCAGAGCAGAAACCAAGGGCTCCCTGAACTGTAACCCCACTGAGTGGAATTAAAGGGGCCTTTGTAATGCCACCTGACTTACCACTGGCTTGGTAAACAACACAGGAGCAACAAAACACCTTGGTAAAAGTGAGGGACAAGCCTGTCCCAAGTCTTGCTTTGCCCAATATTCATGCAAGGTGTATGTCATGTGCTTGGGACAATAGAAAACCCCTGAATTTCAGAGGGTATGGCAACCTCCTGGTGGCACCAGGCTTGAGGTCTCTACAGTCAGAAAATAGGAGCCCATCTTCTCAATAGATCCTATGGGACCCACTGACATTCCCTGACTCCTCAGCAGCAGCTTGCAGTCTGAGCTGTTCAAGAGAGGGGCAGGTTTTCTGCTCCAGACTCAAGTATGCCCTGGAAGGGCCCCCTGCCTCCAAGAACTCTGCTGTGTCAGACCCAAGTTAATTTGGGGCAGTTCCATCACAGGGGCTGAGGTCATCTCACACAGGAGAATGATCCTCACTGTGAGTCTGACAGGAGGATACATCTTTACCCTTCCTGCTACTTCTCTTGGGAGCTGGCTGGTCCATTGTTCCAGGATCCAGAGCTCCTTCAGTGCTTAACGTTTTGGCCTGGACCCTGGTAACAGCAAAGGCCTTGGCAGATTTTCCCATTATCGCTGCAGGTGTACCGAACTCCAATTCAGACCAAGCTGAAGTTTCTAAATCACTGCCCAATAGACAGTCCACGGGTAGTTCTGTGGGAAACAACAACCTTTTTAGGGCTAGTAACCCCTCCCCAGCTGAGATTTACAACTGCCAAGCACTGATCAGTCCTGACATTGCTTGCATTGGCCACTTGGTAACTTTGACCAAGTATGATCTGTTCAGGAGACACAAGTTTCTCTGTTACCATAGTAACACTAGCCCCTGTGTCCCTGTATGCCACAGCTTCTTGGCCATTAATCCGGGGCTGCTCTCTATACTTGCCCAAGTTAGTGGGACTTACAAGTAAAGTGGGGCAAGTTCCATGACACTGTCACAGACAAGGGCAGCCTAGTGGGTGTTCTGACTAGGCAAGAACCTCCTTCAGAACCAACGATTAGCCCTACTAATCTCTTGGGGGCACTACTACTACTTGTGCTGGTGCTAGGGGCATTAGTTGCTTTAGGAGCAGTAGTAGTAGTCTCCTTGGTGCCAGATTTAGAGTAATCAGCATATTTCGGTCGATGGACTTTTTCCTTACACAGGTAACACCAAGGTTTCTTGTTGAAGGAGGAAGAGGTTTGGGACCCACCCGCCAGAGGAAGACTTTTGGAGACCTTGTTAAGACTCCTTTTTTGTCTTTATCTTTCTCCCCACCTTTCCCTTGGGCTTTTAGAAGAATCTTGCTTCTTCTAGTCACCACCACCGTGAGCTTTCTGCTTAACCCTGGTAGGAACCCATTTGTCTGCCTTCTTTCCCAATTCTTGGGGAGAGGTCAGAGCAGAGTCCACCAGGTACTGGTGCAGCTGCACATTTTGACAATTATTAAGGATGTGCTCCCTCGTCAATAAATGGTACAGTCCCTCATAGTCATGTACATTACTTCCATAAAGCCAGCCTTCCATAGCCTTAATAGCACTGTCTATTTAATCAACCTAGTCTTGGGAGTGTGCCTTCTGAGTGTCACTAAACTTGACCCTGTACTATTCAGTGGGTAATCCAAACCTATCTATGAAGGCACTCTTCAAGACTGAGTAATTAGCTGCGTCCTCTTCCCTAACAGTGGGAGGTTTGTCTCTACCAGTGTTAGCAAAGGAGAGCCACAGGATAGCTGCCCACTGCCCTTGAGGGATCTTCTAAACTTTACAGGCCCTATCTAAAGCAGTGATCCATTTATGGATGTCATCCCCCTCCTGGCAAGGAGGGAGTATCCTGCTCAGGTTCCTAATATTAAAGAAATTCTGTCTGACCCCTGGTTTGCTAGTTCTGCTACCATGAGACCCTTGACCCAAATTGTTATCCCTCTGAACTTCCAGGGTCTCCTTATCAAGAGCCAACTGCTCCTTCTTGATTTTGAGCTTAGCTCTCTCAAGTTTGAGCAGATGATACTCCCTCTCTAAAGAGTCCTACCTCTGGCTTGAGCTGGAGGTCCCTATGGAATGGAAAGAGGCATTGGAATTGACAGAGGAGGACCTAGACCTCCGCTGGACTCTTTCCTCCCTCCCAGGACCTGCCTCTAGGGACTCCCTCTGTACCATTCCCTGGGAGATTAGACTTCACCAGTGAGGGTCTACAGACTCCTCCTGGTCATGCTCAGAATTGGTCATGCCGGGTAATGCTCAGAATTAGGGTCATTGGAGTGAGCCAACCCCAACCCTACATCATGAGGCCACCCAACCTAGAGTTTTTCTGCTCTTCTGGCATCTCAGGATTCTGGGGGTCATACTGCAGGCACATCTGTAAGAGTTGCCCCCTGTTAGGGTTGCTACCTGTCTGTATCTTCCTGGATGCAACTAAGGTCCTAAGTTCCTGGAACTTAAGACCACTGTATCTAGAGGGTTGGGAGCCAAAGGCTTACGCAACTAAAGACATGGTGAATAGGTGTAGTGTAATGTTGAACCTACCTACCCTACTGAAACTAAACTTCCAGAGATTGGAGAAAGGGTTGTGCCAGACCCTTGATTACAAATCCCAAAAGTTCAGTAGAACTTACTTATCACAACAAGTATTTATATGTGCCTAAGCTAGTGATGGCATCTTATATAACCACACCTAGATTAAATGGTAAAACAGTTCAAGTTTAAATCCCAGCCACTGCACACCAATGTAGGATGCTGGCTTAGTATATGGTCCACACTTATTTAAGTGATGCACCTTGCACTAACCCAGGCAGCCCTATTAGTTTTATACTGATTTTAGTGGTCTTTGATGACCATAGAAAGATCTCAAAGTGGTAGCTGTGGAGAGCAGCCTTCAGGCTTATCTTGAAGGAGTGTTAAGCAGTTTGTTTTAGCAGTTTAATCATGTTGTGTAGGTTAAACGAAAAAGAACCACACAATGTTTATATAAAAATACTTTCATTTATTCCACAACAATCACTAACACATTGGTATATCTCCTACCCAGAGATATCAACACAAATACACATTAATACTTAATTTGCAATAAGGTAAGTAGCACAAAATACAGTGACATCGAATGAAAGTTTATTGTTATTAGTTAATAAAAACCATCACAATACAAATTAGGTGTACATATAAAAGAAATCCTTTTTAAAATAATCAATTTTCTTAAAAACGTAGATTAATATTGCTACGACAGAGGAAAATATTGTGGTCTTATTTAAAACATGAGAAAAAATGCACAGTCATACTAGAATGTGTCCCCCTGGGCACACTGGTTGGTCTCTTTTTGGGAGACCAAGTTTGTGATACAGATACGATTATACGTTGTATGTAATTTCCACAATTTTATTCATTGCATTTCTCTGTAATTGCTTGTTCATTTATACTTTCATTTATTCATTGCTTGAGGTTAAACGAGACATCTTGAAATTCAGATGTTTGTTATTTGTCCAATGCATTTCGGGTTTCTTGAACCCTTCATCAGGGACATGTCTGCAAAATAATCATAATAAGCAATCATAGTGAGGAGACCAATACATCTCTAATACATATCTGTAAATAATCATAGTAACGTCAACTGTTTTATCATAATAAGCAAAGCGTATATATATGTTAGTGTTTAGAGGAGGGAACTAAGTGTTCGCAATGCGTCGGTTTTTAAGTCATTCCTTACGGAAGCAAAAGCATGAGTTATCATGTAACTGAATTATAGAAAGGATAAAGTTGTAAGATTAAAAAATGTTGTATTTGTGACGTGATGGTCTTTGTGTGTGCCGAGATTGCGTGAAACCTATTGGAAAAGTCAAAGAATTTTCGCGCTTTTATTACAACGCGGTATTCGTAATGTCGAGTTGCATAAGTGGCTGTCCCTGTGTCGGGGTATCGTGCTCTTATTGCAGCACGATGTTCACGATGTCAAGTTACACAAATAACTCCCAAAGTATCGGGGTATCGTATATTAATTAAATTTAAACGAAAACCATGGGAAAGGAGCACTTACTTCGAGTTCGTGTAGAGTTAGTATGTCCTTCTTCTTATCTTGGTGTGGGTGAATCGCGTGTGTCTGTACCTTGCTATAAGTAAACATGGAGTCGAGAGAAAGAAGGATGTAGCGTTACTTGAGTGTATGAGAAGATGTTTTCGGCGGCCATGTTGGAATTGGTGACAAAAAAAGATCTTGGAATCCTTAAGAGACTGGCCAACAATCCCAACATAATATGTACGAAAGCTGACAAAGGAGGAGCTATTGTAATTCTCGATACGTCTCACTACGACAGGGAAGTAACCAAACACGTTATGGATCAAACCACCTACATCAAACTCAACAACAACCCTACCGAGTCATTCTTGAATCTGCTTAAAACAATTGTTGATAAAGCATATAACAACGGAATCATTGACGACAAAACTATGAAGTTTCTAATGCAGAATAATCCCAAAAGTCCTACACTTCACACGGTACCAAAAATTCACAAAGATTTGAATAACCCTCCCTTCAGACCAATCGT
The DNA here is from genome assembly GCF_964204655.1 of Triturus cristatus. Lineage (NCBI taxonomy): Eukaryota > Metazoa > Chordata > Amphibia > Caudata > Salamandridae > Triturus > Triturus cristatus. The sequence continues at coordinate 545,260,774 of NC_140586.1, forward strand.
ATCCACAAGAGGAAGTCTACATGAACCCGTCGGTCAATTTCTCGACAAATACCTCCAACCGAGTGTCACCAAAATGAAAACATACATAAAAGACACCACCGATTTTTTATCATTAATCAATGAATTTCAAATGGATCTTCAAGAATCCATCCTACTATGTACCATCGACGTTAAAACACTCTATACGTCAATCCCTCATAACCTTGGCATTGAAGCCATTGAACATGCCCTAATGCACTCAAATATCAATCAAGACATGCAACTTTTCCTAATGGAACTATTACATTTTACCCTCTTTCAGAGCTACTTCAAATGGAAAGATGACTGGTTCCTACAAATGACAGGCACTTCTATGGGCAACTGTGCAGCGCCAGCGTATGCCAACCTGTTCATGGAGAAATTTGAAGAAGACTACATCATTTCAAAAGCCCCATGGAATACACACAACAGGATATTTATTCGTTATATCGATGATATTTTCATCATCTGGAATGGATCAAAAAACACACTCATTCAAGCCTTAAATGATCTAAACTCCATCAATAAACAAATACAATTTTCCTATGAAATACAGGATAAAACCATCTCCTATCTGGACGTGACCATCACCAATGTTGACAATATCCTATATACAGACCTTCACCGGAAACCAACAGACCGCAACAATATCCTACACTACACCAGCTTTCATCAAGAATCTCTCAAAAACCACTTACCATATTCCCAAATACTCAGGGTCAAACGCATTGTTTCACATCCACAACTGGCAAATGAAAGGACACAAGAAATGATCACTCGTTTCAAACAAAGAGGATATCCCAATGAAATTATCGAACAAGCAACAAAACATTGTCAACAGAAAACACGTAGTGACTTATTTCTAAAATCGACTCCAAAAACAAGTGAACGGAACGTTCTGGTATCTAAATATTCTATCATAAGCTACAACTTTAAAAAATCATCAAACGACACTGGCCCATTCTAAAATTAGAACAAGACTTTAACAACATCTTTAATGAACTTCCGATCTTTGCGTTCACAAGGAACAAAAATCTAGGTGAACTACTGAAAGCAAAAGAAGAAACAATAAGTACAATTCATAAAGGTACTCAACAGTGTTACAACTGCAACAATTGTAACAGCATCATTCAAGGATCCTCCATCACACATCCACGGAAAGGATACAAAATCAAACTACATGTCACAGCTACTTGTGACACCACTAACGTGATCTATCTACTAAAATGCCCATGTGGGCTTGCTTACATTGGAAAAACAGAACTAAAAATTAAAATAAGACTTAACGAACACAAATCCAATATTCGCACCCACAACATCAAATCCAACATAGCGATCCATTTCAACGAAAACCACCACAACATCAGTCAATTGAAATTTCTAATTCTGGAAACTGTGACAAGAAAAGAAGGCCGAGACAACAATAAACACTTGCTACTACGGGAGAACTTTTGGATTAAGAAAATGGATTCCTTAAAACCTAACGGCCTCAATGACCGTATGGAATACCAATGTTACCTATAGAGATTACCAATTCACCTGCATATTGAGCTAATGATGACTCCCCATTGTTCTAAATGTATATTCTCAATGTGGTTAATTAAGCCATCCTCAGACACCTATAACTTATTTAGATTTAGACGTTGCATCCTTTATGATTTCCCAACTTCACAGTCAGAATTGATACATCACCTCACGCTTACTTACAGATTTTACATCACATTAATTGCTATTCCATTTTTATTTACAAACCATCATGGTATTAACACACACCTAATAGTAGCATCTTTATTTAATACATTATAAACACCCATTAACACAGTCTTGCCTTAAGGGCTAATAACACGAAAGTCAGTTCTCAAACGACCGTTCCCAACACAAGATGGCCACCAACTTAGCTAAGCACACACCAATAACGTCAAATACATTATCTTCCCACCAACTTCAACTGGGTGATCAACATATCACGCTATCATATGTGCAAACTAAGCACGCATAGTTTCACTCAAGCGCTTTTTATATTGAGTGCATACAGCGTATTACGCACATAACATTAACACCAATTCCAACATGGCCGCCGAAAACATCTTCTCATACACTCAAGTAACGCTACATCCTTCTTTCTCTCGACTCCATGTTTACTTATAGCAAGGTACAGACACACGCCATTCACCCACACCAAGATAAGAAGAAGGACATACTAACTCTACACGAACTCGAAGTAAGTGCTCCTTTCCCATGGTTTTCGTTTAAATTTAATTAATATACGATACCCCGATACTTTGGGAGTTATTTGTGTAACTTGACATCGTGAACATCGTGCTGCAATAAGAGCACGATACCCCGACACAGTGACAGCCACTTATGCAACTCAACATTACGAATACCGCATTGTAATAAAAGCGCGAAGATTCTTTGACTTTTCCAATAGGTTTCACGCAATCTCGGCACACACAAAGAACATCACATCACAAATACAACATTTTTGAATCTTACAACTTTATCCTTTCTATAATTCAGTTACATGATAACTCATGCTTTTGCTTCCGTAAGGAATGACTTAAAAACCGACGCATTGCGAACACTTAGTTCCCTCCTCTAAACACTAACATATATATACGCTTTGGTTATTATGATAAAACAGTTGACGGTACTATGATTATTTACAGATATGTATTAGAGATGTATTGGTCTCCTCACTATGATTGCTTATTATGAATATTTTGCAGACATGTCCCTGATGAAGGGTTCAAGAAACCCGAAATGCATTGGACAAATAACAAACATCTGAATTACAAGATGTCTCGTTTAACCTCAAGCAATGAATAAATGAAAGTATAAATGAACAAGCAATTACAGAGAAATGCAATGAATAAAATTGTGGAAATTACATACAACGTATAATCGTATCTGTATCACAAACTTGGTCTCCCAAAAAGAGACCCACCAGTGTACCCAGGGGGACATATTCTAGTATGACTGTGCAGTTTTTCTCATTATCACGACGTTCTTGACCGAATCGTCACCCCAGGAGCACCTACAAAAACCTTCTATACTCCAAGTAAAATAAAAAAAAAACCACAAAAAAACACAAAAAAACCCCAAAGAAAACCGCGTACATCAAACTTGTTGTAGCGCGCACTAGTACTTCATTCTTATTTAAAACATGACATTATAAAATTCCTTCAATTCATTATTGTGGATACTCTTCACCATTGTTATAAAGTGGCATATGCATCAGTATAAAATTCCACAACTCCAAATGTCAACATCCTACTACTGTTTTAACATTGTACCAATGTCGTGTACTCATAAGGCGGGGCAAATTCCTTATGCTATAGTATGCAGCTTACAATTCTGTTTGACTGCTTTGCCATGAAATTGTAAAAACTACAGAACTCTGCAGTTTAGCTGAGGATCTGTAGGATCCCTCTCTCATTAAATAAGCACTTTAAAAGTGTACGGCGTACATTATTCAGTTTGGGACATATGCTGACCAAATGCACAAAATCCTTGTTTGGGGCATCAAATAGTCTGCACATTTTTGGTCCTTTATATTGCCATACTGGTTTGTCTGACAAAGATGGCAGTTCACCTAAGCGCATAGCCAATAGTTTTTTCTTGAAATACACCGGATAGGTTAGGTGTAGGTAAGTTGCCGGTTGCAATGTGACATATGTTTGAATTATCATCCAAGTGTGGGATCGCCACGAAAATATGCTTTTGTCCTCAACTAGCGAATTAATTTTTGCTGTTTTATTCATGGCTTGGCAAAAAGTAGGATGCGATAAATTCAAGTGCCATGAGTCACCCGCATTGGTTAGTTGTAGAGATGATGACAAGTTTTTGTTTTAACTTGAATTCACATCATTATTCACAGATTCCCATAGAGCACTGATAAAAGGGCTGGACTGATTATTTCTTATTTTATGCATGGATTTAATGAAATGATATCTTCTTGCTATGTTTTGCTGTGTCAATCCAAATTCCAAACGAATTTGAGCGGGAGAAGCATTACAGGGCAGACGAAAGACCTGTTTGTATGTTTTGATTTGTAATCTATCCAACGTTCTGAAGTCCCTTCCATGCATCACTGTACTTGCGTAAGTTAGAGATGGAAGCAGTTTTGCTGTGATAACAGAGAGCAATGGTTGATAAGAGGGGCCATCTAGTTTTTTTTGCAAGTAAACTGAATGAATCTATTAGAGCATTATTTATCCTAACCATATACTGTTGGTGTGCATGAAAGTTAAAGTTTTTATCAAAATTAAAACCCAAATATTTATAATTACTGACTTCTATGGTTACATTATCCAGCTTGATCTTTAGTGAGGCATGGGGATTAGTCCCAATATGCATGGATTTTGTCTTGGCAATGTTAATTTCCAGTTTATTGAGTTTATCATATGCCGCAGTTTCTTTAATCAATCTTTGAAGTCCAATTTCTGTGTGACTCAGCAGCACAATATCATTGGCATATGATAGATCGGATATCATTAGTGGGCCTAACCTTGGAGCATGCGAGTTGACTTGATCCAGGTGGGTGGATACATCTGCCGTAAAGAGGTTAGCCAAGTGTGGCGCTAGCACACACCCTTGCTTAAGACACCTTGCAGTTGGTATTTTCCTTGATATTTTGGTCCCATCCCCTACCTTGATTTGAATCCATGTTTCTGTGTAAAAAAATTCTTGAATACTCCACTGTCTTAATTTAGCCCAGAGAAGTGGTCGATCTACCCGATCAAAAGCTGCTTTCAGATCTATAAAGCAGAGTTGCAGTTTTTTCTTTTGGCGTTTGCACAAAATACAGTGGTCTCCAGGGGGAGGCCAAACCATATATTAGGAAAGTGGAATGCGAACTGCAGGAGAGGACAGAATTTGGACCAGAAGATACAGAGGAGTCAGGAACACCTGGAACAATCCATGGTAAATACCCAGGAACCCCACACCGGCTGTGTGCAGAGTGGGAACGTAGTCGCCCGCCCAATTGAAGTCAATTGAGAAGTCGCAGTTGTAGTTTTGCATATGAAGGACCCTTCCCAGAGGATCCCAAAGAATTCACCTGGAGGACAGATGGTTGCAGAGCCCCTCCACCTGTGGATGCCCTGGAGACTAGGCTACCTACACCAGGGAAGACAGGTGTATGGGGTGAAGCAACAGTGGAAACCTCCATATATGACAATGGAAGGCTTGGAGAAAAGTGCCTCTGGAGAAAAAGGTGAAGAAGTCCGGTGGAATCCAAGGATGGATTCTGGAAGTGAAGAACCTGCAGGCAGAGAGGACAGACTCTATGCAACTCAGGAGTAATGAGGAGGCACGGAAGAGCAATGCCCACCAATGTCGGACGGTTCAGACGAGTTGACGGTGACCTTGTTGCTGCAGCTGTGAGGACCAGGCGAAGCTGAGGAAGACCAGGAGTTGTGCATGAGCTGTGCCACGTCGGATGTTGGTGATCAGGGGGTCTGTGCCCGGCGGGGGTACCAACAAGCCTTGGTAGCCGCAGCTGGCATGGAGAAAGAAGACGGAACTACATTGGGCCTAGCAATGTACAAGGGACTCACGCACGCAGGAGAGTTAGAGCAGGCCCAGAGAAAGCAGGGGGGCCCACTGGAGCAGAAGAAGACCCTCAGGAGGACCCACAGGCCGAAGGCATAGGAGTAGCAGGAGGACCTCGAGCAGCACACCAAGAAGGAAGGCCCACAGTGCAGAGGATGCAGTGAGGACACTGTACTTGGCAGGAAGAGATGCTGGAGGCTAAAGTTTCTTTTACCCCAAAGATCTCTGGAGTGCATAGCCAACAAGCCTTGAAAACGGCAGGCCGATGTGCTGCACATGGGTTAGGTCCCAACAGTTCCGAAGAGGGATACTGGCCTCAAAATTGCAGTGAGAACAGGTCAGGCATCAAAGGTGTTGCAGAACCACCCCCTTAGTGGCGGGACGCCTGGCTGCCAAGATTACATCACAGACTTCAGGAGGCAGGTCGAAAGACGTCAACTGCCGCCGCTTAATCTCCACTCAAGAAGGTGAAGACTGGACAGGTGCGGGTGGAGGACCGTCCCCTGCTGCTGCAACAGAAGATCCTCCTGAAGAGGCAGTCTGATCGGAGGACCGATGGCCATGTTGAGCAGCTTGGGTTACCAGACTCTTCGTTCCCAATCCGGAGTCACAAGAATGACTTAGTCCCGGTCGCGCCTGATCTTCTTCAGCACTCGGGGCAGAAGTGGTATAGGCAGAAAGGCGCACAACAGACCGCAACTCCACTCAGGATGAAAAGCGTCGCCTAGCGAGTGCCGTCTTGGAAATTCCAACGCGCAAAATTGCTGACATTGCGCATTCTCTTCAGTGGCGAATAGATCTAACCAAGGATCTCCCCACTGTTGAAAGAAACCTCGCACCACCTCCGAGTGAAGACGCCATTCGTGATCCATCATCCGCCCTGGCTTTCAGAGAATCTGCGAGGCGTTGAACCACCAAGGAAATGCCTTGATGTTCCAGCCATGTCTAGAGGGGGCGGGCCTCCTGACATAGGGTCCACGACCCCACCCCGCCCTGTTTGTTGCAATACCACATGGCGGTGGTGTTGTCCATGAACACCTGCACTACTCTTTCCCGGACTGAGGGAAGGAATGCCTTCAGTGCAAGACGAATCGCCCGGAGCTCCAGAAGATTGATGTGAAGCCCGGGCTCCGCCAGAGACCAGAGGCCTCTGATCTCCGCCTCTCCCATGTGGCCACCCCATCCCAGAAGGGAGGCATCCGTCACTACAGTGTGGTCTGTTTGGGGAAGAGAGAGAGATCTGCCATTGACCCAATCCTGGTTCGTAAGCCACCACTGCAGTTGTCGAGCAGTGCCCTGGACGCAATTGGACAGATTCCCCTGATGCTGCGCCCACTGGAACTTCAGGTCCCACTGCAGAGCCCACATATGCCACCTCGCATGATCGATCAGCAGGATGCAGGAGTCCATGAGGCCCAGCAGCCCCTGGGTCATTCTGACTGAAACCCAGGACAGAGGCGGAAAGATCGGAATCATAGCCCGAATACCCCGGACTACCCCGGACTCGCTGTTCGGGAGGATAGACCTGAAACTGCATTGTGTCTAGAACCGCTCCGATGAAGAGGAGCTTCTGAGAGGGAATCTGGTGCGACTTCGGCACAATGATGGAGAACTCCAGCAAATGCAGAAGGTCGGCCGTAGTCTGGAGGTGGGAGATGACTGCCTGGGGCGAGCCCGCTTTCAACAGCCAGTCGTTGCGATAGGGGAAGACTGAAACCCCCGATCTGCGCAGATGAGCTGCGACCAGAGTCATCACTTTTGTGAACACCCGAGGGGCGCTGGTAAGGCCAAAGTGGAGCACGGTGAACTGAAAGTGCTCGTGGCCCACCGTGAACCGCAGGTAACGCCGGTGGGCCGGCAGGATGGGAATGTGAAAATAAGCATCCTGCAAGTCCAACCCTACCATCCAGTCTTGCAGGTTGAGGGCAACAAGACCTGAGCAAGCGTCAACATCTTGAACTTCTCCTTCTGGAGGAAGCGATTGACGTCCCTGAGTTCCAAGATAGGACGCAGGCCCTTGTCCTTCTTGGGAACCAGAAAGTAGTGAGAGTAACAACCACAACCTACTTCTGGGACAGGAATGCGCTTGATGGCTCCCTTGGCCAAGAGAGCAGTAACTTCCTGCTGGAGAAGAGCTAGATGATCCTCTGACATGCAGTGGTATTATGGTGGCATGGCTGGAGGGGTAGTCTCAAAGGGGAGGGAGTAGCCCCTTCGGACTATTTGCAAAACCCACCTGTCCTAAGTGATGGTGCGCCAGTGGGGGAGGTGATGGCGAATCCTGCCATCCACTGGCGTTTGATGGGTCTGAAAGGCCGTACTAGGAGGGTTTGGAGGCAGCTGCAGAGGGGGGGTTGGTGGACTGTTCCGCCGCTGGCCCCCGGAACCCTGCCAGTTATTTCCACGCCCCCGGCCACGTGAAGGTTGGGTAACTTGCTGCAGCCTGTGACCTTGGGTGGGACGTAGCGGGGCACCCCTTCCGTTGCCATGAAAGAGGCAAAAAGCAGACTGTGCTGGACGGGAGGAGAGGCCCAAGGACTTGGCCGTAGCCCATGAGTCCTTGGAGAGCTCTATGGCGTTTCTGCTTTGACGCCAAAAAGGTGATGGCCATCAAAAGGCATGTCCATCAAGGTGTTCTGGACATCCAATGAAAAGCCAGTGGACCTCATCCAGGCGTAGCACCGAAGCGCTATCGATGTTGAAATAGTCCTGCCCAGAGAGTCAGCGGTGTCCAGCCTATAATGGATCATAAACTTTGCTGCATCTCTCCCGGTGGCAACAGCCTGGGAGAGCACTGCCCGGGGCTCCTCCGGACACTGAGGCAGCACTTGCACCACCGTATCCCACACTGATTGCGAATAACAGCCCAAGAGACATGCGATGTTTAAGGACCGCAGTCCTAAGCTGGCGGAAGAGAAAACTTTCTTGCCAAGATGGTCCAGCTTCTTGGATTCTCTTTTTCCGGTGGAGCGGTAGAGAAGGCGCTTTTGTACGTAGAGGCTTGGACCACCAAGCTCTCCGGGGTGGGGTGTTGGGAGAGGAAAGTGGGGTTTCGAGAGCCGGGCAGTGGCGTCGGGCGATCATCCTGTCCAAAGGAGCCCCCGTGTTGGGCCTGGGCCACGTGCCCAAAAGGACGTCGGTGAGGGCCTCATTAAACGGTAGAAGGGGCGCCGAAGAGCTTGCCGCCGGTTGAAGCACCTCAGTCAGGAGGTTAGTGCTGACCACTACCGTAGGAAGCCCTACGCAACACCACAACATATGACGCTCCCCCTTCCGCAGCCACGGTAGGAGGAGACAACATGCCAAAGTCGGATGAAGTGTCAAGACCACTGGCATCCCCCAGTTCCTCCCTCCAGTCCTGCTCAGTATCTAGCTAGTCAGTTAAAGGGTCACCTGACCCCTCCCAGTCCTCCTCATCATCTTCTGGGTGCCACTGTTGTTGGAAAGGGACCCCAGGAGTGAACAGGGTCATGAAAACCCCACCCGGTGCTGGATCCGGCGATGGTCAATGCCGGTCCGGCTCTGTGTCCACGTCGGGATGGATCCCGGGGTTGATGCCGGCCGGGGATACGACCGGCGATGGTAGTGAAAGTGGTGCTAGAGGAAGCGGTTGACCTCATTACGCCTCCACCGGCGCCGCTTCCTACGGCACCACTTCCGCTACCTACGCCGGTCGTGCCCCCGGCCGACATCAACCAGGAACCAGGCCTTGATCCAAAGGGAGCCTGCGGTGCCAAGGCTGGAGCCACCGGCAGCGAAGACCCAGGTCCCCCGACTGACCCCGCGGGGCCGAAGCCGCGCCGGTGTGGTCGGTCCGCCCAAAGATGCCAAGCATCGCTTCGTAGAACGTACAAAGTTGGGAAGGGGTTGCTCCGGGTCCCGGAAAGGGAGGGAAGATCGGGGTTGATCCTTTGGCCTTCGCGCGTGGAGCCGCAGGAGTGGCACCACCCACGTGCCTCGTTGGATCGGCCGACCAACGAGGAGAAGTCGAAGAGCGACGAGGCTTCTTCCTCTTCTTCTTATGCTTCGACTTACCCGACCCAGAGTGCGATGACTTAGATGACTTGGATCCGGAATGGTGGTGGCTCTGCAACTGGTCCCTTAGCCTCCCTCTTGACCGGGACCTGGAACGGCGCAGAGCTGACTGTCAGCATTCATGGGGTCGTGGTCGCGCTCCAGGCAAAAGAGGCACACGCGATGCGGATCTATCACCGACATCAATCGGTTACAGGACCCACAGGCCTTAAAACCAGGCATCCCTCGTGCACCTGTTCGTAGTCATAGACTCGAAACAAGACGTTGACAAAAGTCGATAAAAAGTTAGTCAAAAAATTACTGAGGTACGCTCTTTCCAGATCTGCGCTGGCTGGCGCGGAAAAAGAAAGAACTGATGTAAGCGCAGAGGGCGGCGTCTAAGTAGCTGCTGCAACATCATCCCGGCGACCACGATGCCGACGACGGACGCGGAGCTGACCGACGCCACCTTCCGACACGCAGAGGTACTGCTGACGAAAAAACTTCCGGAACCAGTCTGACACCTGGGGTAATTCTAATGTAAGGAATGTATAACTAACGTGTTTCTTTCAGAATTATAGGTTTTAAGTGTAGTGACCCCAGATATAAGGAAATATATCTGTTGTGAGAGGTGCAAGCACCAACTCACACAGGATGCAATGCCAAGCCTGTAATCACAGTTTAAGTGGGCCCCCATTGGTGGCACAATACATGCTGCAGCCCATGGGAGACCCCTGGTGTACATACACCCAGGGTACCTTAGTACCATATACTAGGGACTTACAAGGGTACACCAGTAGCCAATTGTGGATGTACAGAAGTACTTTCCATGGTCAATGTAGGAAGAAAGCATATGTACTGGGGTCCTGATGAGCAGGATTCCAGACAGACTAGTCAAAAACATAATAAAACCAAGCAAAAAGTGGGGTTAACAATGAAAGCAGATCCTACTTTCCTACACATCCCTCCCCCCAAATGATAGGAAATGAGCCTAACCTTTCCCAGTTGAGTCTTCATTTTCTACATGGAAATATCTGGAGAATTCATCTGCGTTGGCATGGTTTCTCCCAGGTCTGTGTTCCTTAGAAAAATCCATCCCCTGTAGGGAAATGGACCACCTCAAAAATTTAAGATTTTCACCCTTCATTTTTTTAAACCATAAGAGGGGCTTATGGTATGTCTGAACAATGAAGTGAGTGCCAAACAGGTATTGCCTCAACTTCTTCAAGGCCCAGACCAAAGCAAAAGGCCTCCATCTTAATAGCGGACCAATGTTTCTCCCTGGGGGTCAAGCTTCACCTTATAAAAAGTGCTGGTTTTTCCTGGCCTTCTCTGTTAAGTTGGGATAATACTGCACCTACCCTTATCTCAGACGCACGTATCTGGAAAATAAATGTTTTGGACTAATCAGGACTTTGCAGAATGGGAGCAGAGCACATGGCCTGCTTCAGGTCATCAAATGCCTTCTCATAGCTAACTATCCACTGAACTTTCTTAGGCATTCTTTTGGAGGTGAGATCATTAAGGGGTGTCACTATGGATCCATAGCCCTTAGCAAACCTCCTGTAGTACCCAGTCAGGCCCAAGAAAGTTCTGACCTGAGTCTAGGTAATGAGAGCAACTCAGTCCATTATGGTCTAGATTTTACTCTCCAATGGCTGAACTTGGCCTCCACCTACAAGGTGGCCCAAGTAAACAACCGTACTCTGCCCTAGCAGGCGTTTTGTAGCCTTGATAGCGAGGCCTGCCTTGTGCACGGCCTCCATGACCTTTCTGATGTGGACCAGGTTATCCTCCTAGGTGGAGAAAATATAATCTAGATATGCTGCACTATAGGCTTCCAGGCCTGTTAGGACTTTGTCACACCAGCCTCTGGCATGTGGCAGGTGCATTCTTCAAGCCAAAAAGCAATAAAATAAATTGATAATGCCCACTAGGGGTTGAAAATGCTGTTTTTGGTTAGGCATCTTCAGAGAGTCTGATTTGCCAGTAACCAGCAGTCAGGTCGAATATAGTGAGATACTTGACAGAGGCCAGAGTATCAATCAGCTCATCTGCCCTGGGAATTTTGATGGGTGTCATTCCTAGTGATTGCATTGAGTCCCCTGTAACACACACACAGAACCTCATTTGTTGCTTACCATCCTGGGTGTGAGGTTTTGGGACAAGGTCTACAGGTCTAGCCCAAGGGCTATTTGAAGGCTCAATGATCCCGAAGTCCAGCGTATTATGGACCGCAGTCCTGATGCAGTCTCTGACATGGTCAGACTGCCTGTAGATTTTACTCTTCACAGGCAGCATGTCATCTGTGTCCTCTTCATGGGAATACCAGTTGGTCTGACTGGGTGTCAGAGAGAACAGACCAGAAAACTGACTGATAACCTGTCTGCAATCAGTCTGCTGTTGATCAGTGAGGCTGTCTGCCACGACTACTCCTTCCACTGATCCATCAACAGGGTCCTGAGAGAAGAAATCAGGGAGAGTGTCACTCTTGCTCCTGTCCCTCATCAGTGGCAATGAGCAGGCTCATATCAGGCCTATCAATATAAGGTTTTAGGCGGGTGACATGAAGTACCCTGTGGGGACTTCTTGGAGTGCCTAGGTCAACTAAGTCGGTGATCTCACCTTTCTTCTCAAATATAGTGTGGGGGCCACTCCAGGATTCCTGGAGCTGCTGAGGCCGCAGGCTCCAACACCCACACTTTCTGTCCTGGATGGTAAACAGTCAGTACACCATTTTGGTCATGCCAAGCTGTCTGAAGCTCCTGGCTGGTCTCAAGGTTTTTGCTGGCCTTCTTTATATACTCAGCCATACAAGAATGCAGACAAAGTACTAGCAGCCTCATGCATCAACCCAAAATCCAGTCGGTAAAATACCGATTCGGTAATAGCTCCTGGTATTAAGTAAAAAATACCCAATCCCAATGCATCAACCCAAAAGCAGAAATCGCTATTTAAGGAATCCTTAAATAGCGATTCTTTAAATAGGGATTCCTTAAATACCGATTCCTTAAATAGCGATTGCATTTAAGGAATCCCAAAGTGAGATTCCTTAAATGCAATGCATCAAAGTTAAAAAATTAGCGATTTCGCTAATAGGGGGAGCAAATTACCATGAAGATGAACTGCATAGTAATTTGCAAGAACTTTGAAAAATGCACTTTTGTGCATTTTTCAAAGTTTCATGTTGCGCACACACATGCCCTTAGAGCATGTGTTTGTGCAACATATGTGCACATATCATTTTCAGGGGTGCAACAGGGTGTCCTTTTGACACCCTGGCACCCTTGAAAGTGCTCCCGCTATTAGCGATTCGGTAATACCGAATCGCTAATACAGACTGGCTTTACATTCATTCCTATGGGCCTCCAAGCCCATAGGAATGAATGGGTAGGTATTCCTTATTACCGATTCGGTATTACCGATTCGGTAATAAGGAATAGTAAGGAATCGCTATTTGAATAGCGATTCCTACATGCATAGCCTTTTGCTATTCCTTATTAGCGATTCCTTATTTTTCGCTAATAAGGAATCGCAAATGCTAATGTTGATGCATATGCCCCATAGTCCACTATGTCCTGTTTAGGAGGTTTGAAAGGCTGTTCCCATCCCTCCTTAACCAGACACAATGGAGCCCTAACTGGATGTCCAAACAGAAGCCCATCCCCTTCTAAGGAATCTCTCTATAGGCAAAGAGAAGGCAGGGTTGTAAGACATCCTTATTTTGCTTAAACTTTTCTGGAAGTCCCATAATCATACCCTTTAGAGTCTTGTTGAAGATGTCAGCATGCCCATTGCACTGTGGATGATGGGGTGTGGTGAACTTGTAGTTTACACCACACTCCTTCCACATAGCAGTGATGTAGCTAGACATGAAGTTAGTACCCCTGTCTGACAAGACCTTCTTAGGAAACCCAACCCTGGAAAAGACTCTCGGGAGGGCCTTAACCAGCACAGGAGCTGTATTGGTTCTAGGTGGACTAGCTTCTGGATACCTAGTGGCATGGTAGACATCAGACGCTCCCCCACTCAGCTCACCTTCAGGAAGAGCCTCAAGACCTGGCTCTTTGGCTGACTCAGAGCTGCACCCCCCACGCCTTGAGACCCTCATGGGTGAGTAGCGGACTTCACACTTCCCTGATTGATTGATAATCAAACACCACTAGCATGTAACTATGTCCAGAGGCTATTGGAGGGTTTAAGGGACCTACAATGCCTATGCCTATCCGTACCCTCTCAAAGGGAACTGCAACCACAGGGAGTTGAAGTAAAGGGGCCTTTGTAGTGCCACCTGACTTACCACTGGCTTGGCAAGTGACACAGGAGTGCCAAAACTCCTTGTTATGCTCAGACGTGTTGCCAGTAAAAGTGAGGGCCAAGCTTGTCCCAAGTCTTGTTTTGCCCAAGATTCATGCAAGGGGTATGTCATGTGCTAGGGACAATAGAAAACCCCTGCATTTCAGAGGGTATGACCAACCTCCTGGAGGCACCAGGCTTGAGGTCTCTACACTCAGAAAATGGGAGCCCATCTTCTCAATACATCCTATCGGACCCACTGACATTCCTTGACTCCTCAGCAACAGCTTGCAGTCTGAGCTGTTCAAGAGAGGGGCAGGTTTTGTGCTCCAGACTCAAGTCTGCCCTGAAAGGGCCCCCTGCCTCCAAGAACTCTGCTGTGTCAGACCCAAGTTCATTTGGGGTAGTTCCATCACAGGGGCTGAGGTCATCTCACACAGGAAAATGATCCTCACTGGGAGTTTGACAGGAGGATACATCTTTACCCTCCCTGCTCCTTCTCTTGGGGGCTGGCTGGTCCATTCTTCCAGGATCCAGAGCTCACTCAGTGCTTAACTGTTTGGCCTGGGTCCTGGTAAAAGCAAAGGCACTGGCAAGAACCTACTTCAGAACCAATGGTTCACCCTACTAATCCCTTGGGGGCACTACTACTACATGTACTGGTGCTGGGGGCATTAGTTTCTTTAGAAGCAGTAGTAGTAGTCTCCTTGATGCCAGATTTAGAGCAATCGGCATATTTTGCCCTATTGACTTTTTCCTTACACAGGTAACACCAAGGTTTCATGTTGAAGGAGGAAGAGGTTTGGGACCCGCCCCGAGAGGAAGACTTTTTGAGACCTTGTTAAGATTCCTTTTTGTCTTTATCTTTCTCCCCACCCTTCCCTTGGGCTTTTAGAAGAATCTTGCTTCTTCTAGTTACCACCACCGTGAGCTTTCTGCTTAACCCTGGTAGGGACCCATTTGTTTGCCTTCTTTCCCAATTCTTGGGGAGAGGTCAGAACAGAGTCCATTAGGTACTGGCTCAGTTGCTGATTTTGACAATTATTAAGGATGTGCTCCCATGTCAATAAATTGTACAGTCCCTCATAGTCATGTACATTGCTTTAATGAAGCCAGCCTTCCATACCCTTAATAGCACTGTCTACAAAATCAACCTAGTCTTGGGAGTGTGCCTTCTGAGTGTCGCTAAACTTGACCCTGTACTGTTCAGTGGTTAATCCTAACCCATCTATGAAGGTACTCTTCAAGACTTATTAGCTGCGTCTTCTTCCCTAACAGTGAGAAGTTTGTCTCTACCAGTGTTATCAACGGAGAGCCAAGGGAAAGCTGCCCACTGCACTTGAGGGACCTTCTGAACTTTATAGGCCATCTCTAAAGCAGTGATCCATTTATGGATGTCATCCCCCTCCTGGCAAGGAGGGAGCATCCTGCCCATGTTCCTAATATCAAATTAATTCTCTCTGACCCTAAGTTTGCTAGTTCTGCCACCGTGAGACCCTAGTCCCAAATCGTTATCCCTCTGAACTTCCAGGGTCTCCTTATCAAGAACCAACTGCTCCTTTTTATGTCTCGCCTGACCCAGCGTATGCGCTGGGCTGGCGAGACTTTTTGTGAGGGCTCAAAAAATGCTACCATGGCCAGCCTAGAGCTACAGTGCATGTGAGCGGGAGCAGGCGGGCAACTAGAGCCAAATTTTGGGGGGGGGCTGAAAAAGATTTCGGGGGGGGGGGGGGGGGGCTAAGTCTTCCAGCCATAGGCAGAGTGGCTGTAAGAAGGGATGAAAACATAACAAAAGCCTCATTAAGGAGTAAATGGTCTTTTAAAGACCTGTCAAGTACTCGGGTCCGGCTGCAATTAGACGGACGCCAGCCCGCGAGGCTGTCTCAGCCGGGCTGACACACATGACGGGGGGGGGGGGCTGAAGCCCGGTGAGCCCAATGGGTGTTGCGCGCCTGAGCGGGAGCGTGCTTAGGAGCAGAGGCTGGCAAACCTCGTCATGCTCATTAATTGCCCGCTATTACTTTCACTTTTGTCCGTGATCACTTTCGCGGCGCCCCTTTGATGTTCTTGTTCAAAGAACATCAAACATCAAAGAACATGTTGTGTTAATGCTTTGCTGCACCCGTTTGACTTTCAGTGTGCTTTCTCTTTCCACAAACTCGATGTTTGTGTTCCTTTATTTTGAGCTGCTTTTAGTATTACTGTTTTGTGACTTAAAGAACATTAAGGAAATGTTACTTTGAAACTGGACAACGTTCACAGTGTTTATTTCTGATCGCAGCGGCTGCTTCATGTCCGTTGCACCGTTCAGGAAGTCCTTTCGTTGGCACATTCATGAGGACATGATGAGGAAGCTGGAAACTTTTGGCACATTCTCTTTAAAAGCACAGCATGTTAGCGACTGGTTAATCGATTAGACCTATGTAGCGCTTTAGATCACAAAGCGCTATGGTGGGTGCAGCAGTTACAACTCATGAAATATGGGGTGCAACTCATAAGGAGGGGGCAAGTTTGAGTGCACATTGGCTGCAATCGAACTCTTAAGATAATGGGCTGTGTGTATCCATTATCAGCACTCAGTCTTCGCTAAGTGATATTGTTTGTTTTGTTGTTGTGTTATTGCTTTGCTGCGCCCGTTTTACTTACAACCGTGCTTTCTCTTTCCACAAACTCGATGTTTGTGTTCCTTTATTTTGAGATGCTTTTAGTATTACTGTCACACACACAACCACACACACAACCACATACACAACCACAACCACACACACAACCACAACCACACGCACAACCACACACAACCACACACACACACACACAACCACAACCACACAACCACAACCACACACACAACCACAACCACACACACAACCACACATACAACCACACACACACACACAACCACACAAACACAACCACACACACACAACCACACACACACAACCAAACACACACAACCACACACATATACACAACCACACACACACACACACAACCACACACACAACAACCACACAACCACACACACAACCACACACACACAACCACACACAAACACACACACACAAACCCACACACAACCACACACACAACCACACACACAACCACAACCACACACATACACATACAACCACACAACCCCACCCACAACCACACACAACCACACACACACAAGCACACACAACCACACAACCACACACACAACCAGAACCACACACCCAACCACACACACAACCACAACCACACACACAACCACACACATAAAACCACACACACAAACCCACACAACCACACACACAAACACACACAAACACACACAACCACACACACACACACACAACCATACACACAACCACACACACAACCACAACCACACACAACCACACATACAACCACACACACACAACCACACACACACAACCACACACACAACCACATACATACACACAACCAGACAAACACAACCACACACACACAACCACACACACACACAACAACCACACAACCACAAACACCCCCCACACACAACTGCACACACACAACCATACACAACCACACATATACACAACCATACACAAACCCACACACAACCCCACACACACACAACCACAACCAAACACACACACATACAACCATACAACCACACCCACAACCACACACAACCACACACACACCCACACACCCACACAACCAAACACACAACCAGAACCACACACACAACCACACATACAACCACAACCACACACACCACACACACAACCACACACAACCACACACAAACACACACAACCACACACACATACACAACCACACACACAACCACACACACAACCACACACACAACCACACCCACAACCACACCCACAACTACACATACACAACCACAACCACACCCAACCACACCCACAACCACACACATGCAACCACAACCACACACATACATACAACCACACACACACAGCCACACCCACAACCACACACACACAACAACCACACATCCACACATACAACCACACACACACAATCACACACAACCCCACACACAATCACACACATACACACACAACCACAACCACACACACATGTACAACCATACAACCACACCAACAACCACACACAGAACCACACACACACAACCACACACACACACACACACACAACCACACACACAAACACACACAACCACACACATAACCACAACCACACACACAACCACAACCACACACAATCACACACACACAACCACACACACACAACCACATGCACAACCACACACAACCACACACACAACCACACATACATACAACCACACACACAACCACACCCACACAACCACACCCACAACCACACCCACAGCCACACACACACAACCACACCCACAACCACACACACACACATAACCACAACCACACACACACACACAACCACACACACAACCACAACCACACACACACAACCACACACATAACCACAACCACACACACAACCACACATACAACCACAACCACAAACACAACCACACACAACCATACACAACCCCACACACAACCACACATACACACACTCACACACACAACCACACACTCAATCACACATGCACATAACCACACACACAACCACACACACACAACCACACACACAACCACACACAACCACACATACACACATACCCACAACTGCACCCACACCCACACACACAACTGCACACAACCACACATACACAACCACACACACACCACACACACAACCACACACACAACCACATACAACCACACAACCACACACAACCACACAACCACAACCACACACAACCACAACCACACACACAACCACACATATCACCACACACACACACACAATCACACACACACACAACCACACACACACAACCACACACACACACAACAACCACACAACCACACACACACAACCACACACACAACCACACACACACAACCACACACAACCCCACACACAACCCCACACACAACCACGCACATACACACACAACCACAACCACACACACATGTACAACCACACAACCACATGAACACGCACACACAGAACCACACTGTGTGTGGTTGTGGTTGTGTGTGTGGTTGTGTGTGTTTGTGTGTGTGGTTGTGTGTGTGTGTGGTTGTGTGTGTCACAACCCCACACACAATCACACACACACAACCACACACACACAACTTATGCACAACCACACACAACCACACACACAACCACACATACACACAACCACACACACAACCACACACACACAACCACACCCACAACCACACCCACAGCCACACACACACAACCACAACCACACACAACCACACCCACAACCGCACACACACACACACAACCCCAACCACACACACACACAACCACAACCACACACACACAACCACACACACAACCAAACACACAACCACACATACAACCACAACCACAACACGCACAACCACACACACAACCACACATGCACACACAACCACACACACACAACTACACACACACAACCACACACACACAACCACACACACACAGCCACACACATAACCACACAAAACCACACACACAACCATACACAACCACACACACAACCACACACACCCACACAACCACAACCACACAACCACACACACACAACCACACACACAACCACACACAACTACACATACACACACCCACAACCGCACCCACAACCACAACCACACACACAACCACACACAACCACACAACCACACACAACCACACAACCACAACCACACACAACCACAACCACGCATATCACCACACACACACACAACCACACACACAAAACCACACACATACACAACCACACACACAACCACAACCACATGCACAACCACACACAACCACACACACACACACAACCACAACCACACACACACAACCACAACCACACACAACCACACATACAACCACACACACACACACACACACAACCACACACACACACACACCCACACACATACACACAACCACACACACACAACCACACCCACAACCACACACACAAACAACCACACAACCACAAACACATAACCACACACAACCACACCCACACAACCACACATACACAACCACACACACAACCACACACAACCACACATACACACATACCCACAACTGCGCCCACACCCACACACACAACTGCACACAACCACACATACATAACCACACACACACCACACACACACAACCACACACACAACCACATACAACCACACAACCACACACAACCACACAACCACAACCACACACAACCACAACCACACACACAACCACACATATCACCACACACACACACAATCACACACACACACAACCACACACACACAACCACACACACACACAACAACCACACAACCACACACACACAACCACACACACAACCACACACACACAACCACACATAACCCCACACACAACCCCACACACAACCACACACATACACACACAACCACAACCACACACACATGTACAACCACACAACCACATGAACAACCACACACAGAACCACACACACACAACCACACACACACACACAACCACACACTTAAACACACACAACCACACACACAACCACAACCCCACACACAATCACACACACACAACCACACACACACAACCACATGCACAACCACACACAACCACACACACAACCACACATACACACAACCACACACACAACCACACACATACAACCTCACCCACAACCACACCCACAGCCACACACACACAACCACAACCACACACAACCACATCCACAACCACACACACACACACACAACCCCAACCACACACACACACAAGCACAACCACACACACACACAACCACACACACAACCACACACACAACCACACATACAACCACAACCACAACACGCACAACCACACACACAACCACACACGCACACACAACCACACACACACAACTACACACACACAACCACACACACACAACCACACACACACAGCCACACACATAACCACACAAAACCACACACACAACCATACACAACCACACACACAACCACACACAGCCACACAACCACACCCACACAACCACACACACAACCACACACACAACCACACACAACCACACATACACACACCCACAACTGCACCCACAACCACAACCACATACACAACCACACACAACCACACAACCACAACCACACACAACCACAACCACACACACAACCACGCATATCACCACACACACACACAACCACACACACAAAACCACACACATACACAACCACACACACAACCACAACCACATGCACAACCACACACAACCACACACACACACACACAACCACAACCACACACACACAACCACAACCACACACAACCACACATACAACCACACACACACACACACACACAACCACACACACACACACCCACACACATACACACAACCACACACACACAACCACACCCACAACCACACACACAAACAACCACACAACCACAAACACATAACCACACACACACAACCACACACAACCACACCCAACCACACACACAAATACACACAAACACACACAAGCACACACACACACAACCACACACACAACCACAACCACACACACCACCACACAAACAACCACAGACACAAACACACCAACAACCATACCCACAGCCACACACACAACCACAACCACACCTAACCACACCCACAACCACACACACACAACCACAACCACACACACAACCACACACATACAACCACAACAACACACACACAACCACACACACACAACCACACACACAACCACACACACAACCACACACACAACCATACACACAACCACACAGCCACACACAACCACACACACAACCACATACACAACCACACACACACACAACCACACACACACACAACCACACACACAACCACACACACAACCACACACAACCACACATCCACACACACACCAACAACTGCACCCACAACCACACCCACACACACAACCACACACAACCACACACACACAACCACACACACAACCACACACACACAACCATACACACACTACCACACACACAACCACACACACACACAACCACACACACACAACCACACACACAACCACACACACACAACCACACACACACAACCACACACACAACCACACATACAACCACACACAACCACACATCCACACACACCAACAACTGCACCCACAACCACACCCCCACACACAACCACACACAACCACACACAACCACACACACAACCACACACACAACCACACACACACAACCATACGCACACTACCACACACACAACCACACACACACACACACACAACCACACACACACAACCACACACACAACCACACACACACAACCACATACACACACAACCACACACACACACAGCCACACACACACAACCACACACACAACCACACCAAGCATTGGCATAGCCAATAGGTCTCACCTTTGGGACCTTATAAGTGTTTAGCCACGCAACAGTTGATGTGGTTGCACCAAGGGTATTGTTAGAATTGGGAATCTCTGGTTGACACAGGTAGGGACTTTTGTCAAGCAGGGATCCTCTCTTCCAGTCAGGGTAAGGGGTTACACTCCAACAATAACCCCTGCTCACCCTCTAGGTAGCTTGGCGCGAGCAGACAAGGCTTATCTCAGGGCTCAATGGTTAAGCATTTGTGACCGCACACAGTAATTAAATGATCCCCCACAAATGGATTCCACACTGGGTTTATCACAAATAATTATTTTATATAAAAGCAGACTTAGCACAAGACCCAATAACGTAAAACGGGCCCACAATACTTTTAGTAATAAGCAGTTCTTGATGTTAAGCGTATTTCAATAGTTCTGTGCGTTTCGTGTACCTTGTACGGTTCGTACGGGCCGAAAAGAGCTTACGAGCGGGGCTCACAAGTGTTGCAGACGCTCCGGACGAAGCATGCACCCTGCGGTGCTCATGAGCGGGGCTCACAAGCGATGCAGGCGCTCCGGGTGATGCGTACACCCTACGGGGTGTACGAACGGGGCTCACAACTGCTGCATGCACTCCAGGCGATGCGTACACCCTACGGGGCATACGAACAGGGCTCACAACTGCTGCAGGCACTCCAGGCGATGCGTACACCTTATGGTGTGAGCGGACACAGTACCTTATCTTGGAAAGTTCGTCATGGACGATGCGTTGAATCCCAGCGCGTTGTACAGTGCGATGTCCTCCTGTTGTGGTGCGAGCTACGGCTCGTAGGGGGGCCTTAGTCACGATGCTTGAGGGGACGGTGCGAAAGTACGGTGCGTTGGCTCTTCGTTGCAGCGTACGAGCTGTACCTTGGGACCGCTGCCTTTTCTTGAAGCGCGGTGCGAAGCAGGCAGTACGCTCCGATGGTGAGCGACGTACCCACCACTCCACGCACCGCAGCCTGCCCACAACAGGGGTAGGGGGGCACGCTGAGCAGTACGATGCAGAGAGGGGGCAATAAAAGTGCATCACGAAGTTCTTCCTTCACGTTGCGAGCTACGGCTCGTAGGGGGGCCTTAGTCGCGTTGCTTGGGCTGGACAGCTGGGCACAGGCTTGCTTAGTGTATGTGCCGATCTGGGGAGCGCACACTTCTCTCAGCGTCAGCTTCATGATGAGAACGGTGGGTGCACTTGCCAATCAGCATGACAGTACCAGACTGCACGCAGGTTCTGCAATGGCGGACCTAGACACATTTTACCAGGCCGCTTCTGTGGGTGGCACAACCAGTGCTGCAAGCCCACCAGCAGCATTTGTATTTACAAGCCCTGGGCACTCCTGGTGCACTTTACTGGGGTCTGACAGTAAACCAAAAAGGCCAATCATGGAATCCAACCAACAAATACATTTTATATAGGGAGCACTTGCACTGTGGCACTGGTTGGCAGTGGCACAGTGCTCTGAGCAGCTAACACCAGCAAAACACATGAGGCACAGCGACAAAAATTGGAAGGGAGACTCACGCCAAGGTGCCAGGTCTAACAGATATTGTGCTGCATAACTAAATGCTTAGAAGGTCCCAAAAGCGAGACCTATTGGCTATGCCAATGCTTGTTGATTTTGAGCTTAGCACTCTCATGTTTGAGCAGATTGTACTCTCTCTCTAAAGAGTCCTCCCTCTGGCTAGAGATGGAGGTCTCTATGGAATCGAAAGAGGCATTGGAATTGACAGAGGAGGACCTAGACCTCCCTTAGGAGGAATAAAGGGGGACCTGCCTCTAGGGACTCCCACTGTACCATCTGTATCATTCCCTGGGAGATGAGAATTCACCTGTGAGGGGTCTTCAGACTCCTCCTGGTTATGCTCAGAATTGGGTTCATTGGAGTGAGCCACCCCTGACCCTACATCATGAGGCCACCCAAATTAGAGTTTTCCTGCTCTTCTGGCCTCTCAGGATTCTGGGGGTCATACTGCAGGCACATCTCTAAGAGCTGCTCTGTGTTAGGGTTCGTACCTGTCCTTATCTTCCTTGATGCAACTAAGGTCCTAAGTTCCTGGCTTACTCAACCGAAGACATGGTGAATAGGTGTAGTGTGATGTTGCACCTACGGACCCTACTAAAACTAAACTTCCAGAGACTGGAGAAAGGGTTGCACAAGACCCTTTCTCCAATACCACCACCAATCCCAATCCCACCACTAGTACCACCACCACCAATACCACCAATGCCACCACCAACAATACCACCACCAATACCAGCACTACCACCAATACCAGCACCACCAATTCCACCACCACCAATACCACCAATACAAATACCACCAATACCACCACCACCAATACTAATACCAACACCTCAGTGCCTCTCGCTCACTAGTAATAGCAGGGACACTGTACGAGGCTGGAGCTGCAGCCGAGACCATCCCTCCCTCCCTCCATGCCTATCATAAAGCACAGCCCGCCCTGCACCAGGAGGTGAAGCCAGGGCCCTACTGCAGCTGGAGTGTTTGTTATTAGGCCAAAGATAGCAATGACATTACACAATGCCACACTGCACACTCAGATCACGGAGAGGGCAGGAAGTAGCCTGCCCCCTCCCGCTCTTCCTCCTGAGCCATGACAGTGTAATCACAGAGCGAAAGGAATTGGAGTGCTTTGTTACTGTTTATAGCTCGGATCATATGTAGCTCCCACTTCACTCTTTGTGTCTGTGTAATTTACAACACTTAAACATCTTCTTTACTGCACTATTTATCACTACTTTGAAGACGTTGCAGGCCGGTCACTTCCTCTGATATTTACAATCTAACAAGCGGTCGAGAAGGCCCTTTATTGCAATGCAATAGGCCTCGAATTTGCGAGAGTTTAAGCTATTAGTATTGTAAATGACAAAGCCTTTTATTTATGTTTTAAAACCCAAAACATAAATAAAAGGCATTGTCATTTACAATGCCAATAGCTCATACTCACGTGAATGTGAGACCTATTGTATTGCAAATGCTTGTTTATTTTGAGAGTGAGAGTACCTGCACTTCTCAAGAAAAATGTAATACTTTTAATTGGAGAGCTCTGCACTTCTCAGAAACGAGTAGGTACTCTGGTACAGGATACCTGCTCTTACATTATTCCATTTTCAAGCACTGCTTAAGGTTAAACAGGGATGTATTTGCAAGTGCTGGTTTGATTTGTCGGCTCCTTACTAGAGTTGTACATCTAGTTATGAATAGCCTTTGTGCTAGCATCGCTCCTTGTAACCCTGGGCATGACCCCTTTAAAGGACCGTGAACCTTGGAGTGGAGTTGGGGGCATGTTTACAAGAGCACCATTGATGCCAGATAGCTCATTCCACTCATCTCTCGCATCCTTCTATCGTCCCTCCTAGTCAAGTGTGCTACGTGGGGTTTACTAACCTTTAATTCCCTGCATACTTGACATTTCTGTGCACATTCCTACCCCCTCCCCTCCCCGCCCCTCCCACCCTGTTCCACATGAGTGGTTGTCTCAAGGCTGTAAAGGGCAGACATAGCTAGCTGGTCTATCTATGGGCCTCAAAGCCAAACCGCCCCCACCCAGGATGATTAATGCTAGAATTGAACCCCTCTACTTGTTACTCCAGCTGTGAAGGGGGAACACATTCGCCAACGGAACTTCAAAAATGTGTTTTTTTCTTCATTGAACTACTGTTTGGGGGTAAAAGTGACAGTGTTTTGGTGTGCTTTGGTGTATATGTTGGGCATTTTGTTCTAGACTGCATATGCAGGTCTAGTGGACTTATACCCAAGGAGGGTGGGTACTGTAGCACCATGGGAACATCCTTTGGAATTCATGAGCTATAAAATGATTGATAAAACATGAATAACTATCTTATAGATTGTGCAGATATGAAAGCATATCCACTGGTTGTACGCATAACCCGTGGAGGTTTGTTGTATAGGTCTGATGCCATCGCTGTGGTTTGACACTGTGTGTACTGTGCCTAGCCATTGACTGTGGGTGCCCTCATACCCCATACCCTCTCCTCACAGTGTCCTCGTGCCCTCTGAAGGTGCTGCGTGCTCTCTCAGGGCTTGTATCCCACGTTTCTGCACGTTGATATGCGTAGGATCTGGCGTAACGGACAGAGCTTCCGACTTTAGAACTGGGAAACCAGGTTTGAGTCTGGGCGTCAAAATTCTCTGATTCTGGGCAAATCACTTAATCTCCCCGTACCTATAAAGCACAAAAACAAATGTCTTTGTGTAATGTAACGAGTTCTCATGTAAAGTGCTTCCATACCTTCGGGTCGAGTTTGTGCCATATATAACTGCAAAAGAAAATGTAAAACAGCCTCAACAAAGCCAATAGATTTTGCTTAGGCGAACCTTATAGGCTTTGCTAATGTTTTTTTCGTACTAGGTGAAACCTATCAAAAAATATCTGCACTGAGTGCCTCATCAGTGCCAGGAGCCGCTACATAAATATAAACATCCATGTGGAAGATCTTATACTAAGGGGCAGAACACCAACCCAGCTGGCTCGGACATATTTTAATGGTCTTTAAGGTTGAAAGCGGACGTAACCATCAGAAAATAAAAAATCAGCAAACAAAAGATTATGGGGCATATTCTCCAGGATCTATCACCAAGTTATCGGCACTTTATCTCAGCCAAAGTCACGATAAATTAATCGCCTCATTCACAAGCTGGTGCAAACAGCCGATACCACCAGTTTACCTGCGATAGCATGCGCAAAAAACATCACCATGGATGACCCCGGCAACTATCGCTAATGAGATGCAGAGTAGGCATTCCCGAGCAAAAAGACGCAACAACACCACACCTCAACATTCTCAGCGACCAGCCAGATCTGAGATAAGAACACAAAACATGCGATAAAGTTTGTTAGCAGCAGGAAATTAACACCTGCTCTGACCTGGTGCAAAGTCGGACTACAACCTGCACCAGAAAAGGGAGCCCAGCCCAGAGCCACACCTGAAGAACAACAGATGCCATCGAGCCAATGATCATGCAGCTCAGAGCCCCAAGAGGGCCACAACACCCACCCCTGGATTCCCCCCCCGGGCCCCCCCCCCCGGGCACCCCCCACCTCCCCCAGACCAAGAGATTGTACATCAACGTCACAAAATCATGAACAAAACCATTCACCTGATGCTGCAGAATCACAACAACTAACAGTCACGTGAGTACAGAAAAAGCAGAATCAATCATTCACCATTTAGAGTCCAAACAAAATATCACAATAACATTTCTCACCAAACTACTATTTGGAAGAGTCATGGTGGGTCATCCCTGGACAATCTGTAAGTGACAGCCTGTAAGACAATATCCCAGATAAGAAGGTGTGTCAGACACTCATCAAAGGACAGAGAGAGAGAGAAAGAGAGAGAGAGAGAGAGGGAGAGAGACTGAACAAGGAGCGCAAGGACAATCGGGCCCTTGGCTCCTCCATGCCAATGGTAGCGTGTGTTTTGCAATTGGTGCACCCTAAATCTAAGGCCTGGCAACATTTCCAGCACGAAGGCCACCTCACATTTCAGAAATACAAGCAGTAGTCAGACTAAAATTAGGCATGAAAGTTCCTTTGTCTCAATACGCAAGGCGGAAGGACAGCCGAACCTCCGACCTTGGTCTTCAATGCGCCTGGCACCCCCTAAGTGAGATACCATAACAAACTCTGGTGACTCCCACACCACGAACTGTGCTAATAAAAAAAGAGCAATGTGTCCACACCCCACACACACTTGTCCCTGCTCGAGCTACACCTGCATGGCATGCCCCCAACACATTGTCAAACAGCAACCCATACGTCCAAACGTTGAACACACAAACGACTCATTGCTCCGAGCTGTGGCATATCGTCCACAGAACTGCCGCCGGTCTGAGGAGTGCCAGTGGTACGAGACCAAAAAACGCAATGGCAGGCAATCCCGGGCACATGCACAACCCCAGTCAAGTGGAACTGTACCGTGCACGAATGCTGCAGCTGTTGGGAACTCTGCCGATGGCAGTTTTGAGAATCAGTTACCATCTGAGTTTCCGGCTTGCGTACGTCACATGTGTCCAGCCCTGGTTCCACTGACGATCATGCACATTCTAGTGGCCCATGGAGGTCTGCCTATCCAACACAACAGTAGCTGAACTGGATTATGACTTGTGTGTGCGCCCCCTGTTGGCCCATGAACAGGAATGCAACTGGGATGCACAGGATACATGGGATGCCTTGATATTTGTTGTCTGTGCCGGCAGCAGTGGATGGTAAATTGCACAAGTCATCATATGCAGTGACCACATCGAGGCGCTCCCCTATTGGGCTGTGTTGCGTATTGGTGAAACTGCGTGGTCGGAGAACATCTGTCCGGACCAGTTAATGGATTGTCTCTCCCTCATGTTCCTTGAATCCGAGAACAACGTCCTTCTGAAACTGATTGCCTATGAAGCAGCGCTCGCATTCATGGACGAGTAACTACCTTCCTGCAGCCACAACTGATTGACACCCAAAACACAGGTCCCAACACCGTGTTGCATCGTGGAGGAATGGTCCCATACGCCAGAACAACAGTGGACATGTCTGCAGTCGCTCGGACTCAGAATGCATGTTCCATGTATGTTGTACATGTTTACATACAGTCTGCATGACAAAGTACATTGTGACTGTTTTGGAGGAGCTGGCTATTTGATGGGAGACAGTGGACATTTTGACTACATTGCGGACGTACATTATCATCTCACAGTGTCATGCAATGCCAGATGTGATTTGCCAGTTTCTACACACGAGCAGCACCAGTTGTGTCCTCTGACCTGTGGTGTAAGTGTTGCACTTTGTACCACATTGTCATCAATGTTGATGTGCTGTGATTGTTATGTGTGTGTGCTGCATTTTTGGCGAGTTGGCCCTGCAGCTCTGATTTGGCGTCCCCTTATCCCTTTGAGTCGGTGTGCCTTTGACTTGTGTGCTTTTCGGGTGCTGTGATGTTTGCGACTTGGGTGATTGGTGCTCTTGCACATATTTTGTACTCTTGTGCATTGTTTGTCTGTAGATGTGTTTTTGACGTCATGGGTTGTAGGTGCACGTTGATGTGTCAGAGTGTGACCTGCTCCTTTACGGATGTGGTCCACACTCAGCCACCTCAAAGTCGTCTCCTGCACCATGTCATGTATTGTGACTGCATCCATGCTATCTGTCGTGCAGTGTCACTTGCATAGTCCATGTGGTTCACAGAGCCGCTGCTTTTCTGGATTCAGCACATGTGCATGGGTAGGTCGTGGTATTGGTGATATGGAGGGGGGCCCATTTGTGCACATTGTGGACGGGGGCCTACTTGGTGTTTCTATGTGTTCTGCAGTGTGCCAAGGGTATCAGGGACATGTTCCACACTCATTTTGGGTGTGCAATGTGCTGAACATGATTGTGCATGTGTGCCATTGTGCCCTTCTCCCTCTGCCCCCCCAGTCCCTGGTCGTTTCTCACCCTGTTGCTGGTGGGTCAGGTCATTTCGAGCTGTGTGCAGACTACCAACTCCTTGCACCGTCTCCGCACTTATGACTGTGGCCACCATTGCCTCCAGCTCATCCAGCTCCTCCTGTGGTTCAGGAGTCCCACCTCCAGTCGCCTTTGCTGCCTTCCTGTTGGCAGCGAGTTTCTCCTTGGTTTGTATGTGCACTTCATGCCAGTGCCTCTTGACCTTCTCCATTGACCTCATCGACACTCCGACTGCATTCACGTTGTGGACGATGGACTGCCATATTTCCGTTTGTGTTGCCAATGACGCAGTGGAGGTGACGAACAGTTGTTGGTTGTGTTCTGTCACCTCCGTGACGATGATACGGTCTTCCTGCGGACTGCACCCCGTCTTCCTCTTCTCCTTCCCCTCCCCAAGCACGGGGTTCCAGGCTGGCCCTCCGTGGGGCTTGTGTGGTTCGGGTTGTCCTCTGCACTCGGTCCAGGTGCATCCATGGTGCTACGCAGTTTGATTTGGTTTTGGTGAGTTTTTTTTTTAGCTTTTATAGTGCATTTTCCCGCATGAAGCATGGGAATTGCAGGCCTGTGGCTGGTTTTCGCTGATTTTTGTATCGCGCTTGGCCTCATCGCAGCTTTTTTTACATTCGTGTTTTGCATTTTTGCAGCGTCGCGTTGACTTTGTCGCAGACATTTGACGCGTTATCGTGGGCCTATCGCATGGTACCGCCGGCTTGGGAATACCGCGTTACCACAATGTTATTTTCCTGCGATGTGAAGAGTTGCGTTAAGCTATATTCACACGTTCATGAGAATTTACCCCTTTGATGATTGATTATCAAACAAACTGGAAGATAGATGACGTTCGTGTTGAGATTGTAAAATGTTACCACTATTTGGCTGTTAAAATGTCAGCTTGTCTTCGAATTGGGCATTAAAGCTTGAGTGTGCTTGACGGAGGGCAGCATAAAACAAGTTATGCATCCCATTGACATCCCCTTGCATTCGTGTATTTCAAGTATTTGAGCGCAACAAGGGCACAATTCTACTGCACGACTAGTTAAAATGAACTTGTTTTGTTAGTTCTGCAATTGATATAAACGAAGGTCCACCAACTTGACTCAATTTGAGTTTCTTATTTTTTAGGAATGATGTAAGTATCATTGTATTGCCTTTTTATTGAATAAATAATGACAACAGTAACAATAGCTTCAATTATCTGCTATTGTCAGCTCTTCTGCAGCGCCTGCTTACATGCCAGAGCTGTGTTTTTTTCACACAAAGAGGGATTCTTTCATAATATCTATTACCCCCAGGTCCCTCTTGTCCTCGTCCCATTCCTTAACAAGTGTAGATGACCATCTCCACGACAGAAAAAAAGAAAAGGAGCATGCTGGGATACCCAACCCACTCCCTCCCACTGGGATTACATAAGCGGTACCATCCCAGCATGCAGCCTGTTCTTTTTTTCTGTCTCCTGACAGATTGGCACGTGTTTGAACTTACCTGATGGATTCTTCGCTGGACGTCTCGTTGGGGTGGCTGGGCTGTCCTCGCCGTCCTCTTCCGCGTTCTCCTGGCCTGCCGGGCTTGCCAGGAGCCGTGTTGACTGCCGATCGGCCCTTTGTGCCTGGGGCGCTGTTCCTCCCGGTCTCTTCCGGGTTGCAGTGCACGTCTCCCTGTGGCTTTGCTGGTCTGGGGGACACGCTGCTGAGGCTGTTCGGTGGGTCCTGGGGCTCTGCTGGGCGATGCTCCTGGGTCCCCTGCTTGGTGTTTGTTGTCCTGCAGGCCTCCTCTTCTTCCTGCTGCCCCTGCTGCTCGGTTGGGTCGGTGCAGGGGCGGGCCTTGCTGTGGCCTCGGAGGCCGTTTTCAGCGGACTTCTCTGCCCGGCGCTGGGTCTGGTGCGCGCCTGGGCGGCTGTTAGGGGGCAGTGGGCTTGTGGTGTGCCCTTTTTGCCCCCTTGGTGAGTACCGCATAGCGGCCTCCTTTTTTTCTCCTTGCTGTTTTGGGGATGTGATGGCTGGCTCTCCTTCTGGGTG
This sequence comes from Triturus cristatus, assembly GCF_964204655.1. Taxonomy (NCBI): domain Eukaryota; kingdom Metazoa; phylum Chordata; class Amphibia; order Caudata; family Salamandridae; genus Triturus; species Triturus cristatus. The sequence continues at coordinate 545,292,631 of NC_140586.1, forward strand.
CTGCTTGGATTGGGGGTTGGGACTCCTGATGATGCGGGGGTTTGTGCCTGGGGACCCATGCATGCGGTGCGGGCGCTCTTCTGCTGGGCTGCTTCACCGCTTCTGCACCTGCGTCTCCTCTGGCCGTCCTTCCTGTGTGCGCCTCTTCTTGTCTGTGGGCGAGGTTGTGGCGTGAAGCTGGGGCTACCAACTTCCGTGCCTGTGCCTGCTGGTTTGCCCTTGGCATCCTCTCCGCATCCTGTGTTTCCGGGCTTGATCCCATGTGTGCTGTACCTCATGTTTGTGTCATTGCATTGGTCATTTTCAGCTGGGTTGCGCTTCCCTTGCGGCGTCGTGTGCTGCTGTTTGTGGCTTGGCTGGTTTGGGGATTGGGCTGTTTGACGGGGTCTACGCTGCAGCCTACGTTCCTGTGGCTTTGGTGCTCGCGCTTGTGGTTTCCCTATCTGCTGCGGTATCTCTGTTCCTTTTCGCCTGGGTTTTCCGGGTTCGGTTGGCTTCTGCTTTCCGTGGGATTCGCTTGCAGCCCTGGGTGGTGTCTCTTCCTCGTGCCCTCTTTGGGTGTTTGGGTTGCTGCCTGCTTGGCCTTCTGGTCGCTGCCGCTCTGTGCGCCTGGGCCTCTGGGTGGTGCCGGGGTTTGTACCCGGGGCCTCCTGATTGCGTTTCTTGCCCCCTTTTCTTTGCGCTGGGCTCCGCTGGTCTCCCTGGGCCTTCCCGTCTGGGTTTCTTGCTTCCTTTCGGGTGCTGTTAGATCCAGTTGTCCTCAGGTCTCTTCCGGTGCTGGTGGTTTCCTGTCTCTGCTGGCTCCTGTTCCTGCGTGCTGGCCCTCTGTACTTTGCTGGTTGCGTGTGGTGTGGGTCTGCTTGCTGTCTCGGTCCGGGGCCCTTGGTGTCTCTGGCCTGGTTCTCTGCCTCCTGTGCCCCCTGCTCCCGGGTCCTGGTGGTCCTTCGGCTTTTTCTGCTGCCTAAGGCGTTGGCTCCCGTGCCTTCGCTGTCCTGTCTTGGGCCATGGTTTCCCCTAGGTCGCTTCCTTTTTTTGGGGGTTTTGCCTAGGGGGGTTGATGGGGTCCTTCGGGGCTTCCTTCGTGGGTTGGTGCGTGCCTGTTTGGGGGCCTGCCTGCCTGCGGTTTTTTGCTGTTGGGTGTTTCTTGTGTCCTTCTGGGTGCTTTTGCTTGCCCCTCGCTTGCGGTGTCTGCCTTCTGTGGGTTCGCTGGGTCCTCCCCCTAGTTTTCCGGGGGGGGGGGGGCTGTTGTGTCCTTCCTCGAATTCTGGTGGACCCTTGACCTTGTTGGCCTGTTGGCTCTGGGGCAGTGCTGGTCGGGGCCCTGGTGGCTTCTAGCTGGTGTTGGGTGTTGGCTTGTTGGGCTTGTCTTCTCGCCTGCCGCTCTTTTTGCCTCCTGTGGTGGCTGGGTGTCGTTGGTCTTCCTTGGCCTCTGCCATGGGTGGCCCCTTGTTCTTCAGGTGCCCGGCTCCTGTGCCATGCCCTGCCTGCTGTGCCCTTCCCCTGCTTGTGTTTGTTGGGTGTCGGCCTCCTCTGGTGCGTGGGCTGCTTTGTTGCTTCCCGCTCCTCTCGTTCCGCTTTCGGGTTGCGGTGGGCTTGCCTAGGGTCTGGGGCTCCGTTTTTTTCCCCTTGGGGGCCTGTCATTGGGCCTGTACTCCCACGCAGGCTGTTTGCGGCCTGTGGCGTCTGTGACCCTTGCTCTCTTGTTGGCTCTGGGGTGTTCCTTCTCCCCTTGTTTGGCTCCGTTCCTGCTCCCCTGTTGGGTGGTGCGCCTTTGGCTTCTCTGGGCTCCTCTCCTTTTGGTGCCAGGGTTGTTCCAGTGTGCTCTTGGGTCCTGGGCTCTGCTTCTGTTGGGTTTGCCCTTGCGGTCCCTGTGTTTGGCCTCCCATTCACATGTGCGTTTGGGTTGCTGGTACACCTCTGGGCTTGGTTGTGTCTGGCTTTGTGCTGTTGGGCCCTTGTTTGCTTGGGGTCCCCTTTGGTCCCTGCTTGGGTCCTTTCCTGGGCGCTCCTTCTCTTGGGCTTTGTTGCGGTCCTGGGCTGGTCTTCGGTCCTTTCCTGTGCCGTTCGTTTCGGCTGGCTGTGGCCCTGGGTCCGTGGTGTGGGCTGCTGGGCTCCCTCCCTCTGCTTCTTCGCTCTCTGGATGGCCTGGCTGTGATTGGATGCGGTGCCTTTCCCTGTGCCCCTTCTTGTTTGGGGGTTCTTTTTGCCTCTCCATCCGGGTCCTGGTGGCGCTGTGTTCTGTGCCTCCTGGCTGGTTTGCCTGCTGGTTTTCCGGCTGGCTTCTTGGGGGTTGGGCTGTTGGCCTCCTTGTTGGTCTTTCCTGTTTTGCCCTTCTGCCTCTTGGGATTCGCCTTCGGTGGTTCCTTGGTGTCCTCCTTTCTAATCCTGCCAGTTGGTCTGCTCTTGGTTGGTGTTGTTTCCTCCTTTACGGTTCCGGGGTGTTGGTATCCCAGGTTCCGTGTTGGGCCTCTGTTGTTGTCTTTTTGATGCCCTGGTTTTTTGCCGGGTCTGCTTCGGGTTGGGCTTCTTTGCTCTCCCTGGCCTCCGTTGGGCGGGTTGCTGGGCTTCTTGTCCCGGAGTCTCCTGCTTTGGGGATGTGCCTTGGGCCTAGCCTTTTCTTGTCGCCCGGGTTCTTTACCCGGTGGGGTGGCCTTTTGGTTCATGCGGCTCTTCGTTGTCTCGGCTGGGGTTGGCCATTGGTCGTTCCTGCCCTGTGGCCTGGTCCTTTTGTGGGTTTCTGGCCTTCGGGTTCCCTGTTGCTGCTGTTGTCATTGGGGGGGGGGGGGGGACTTGCTTGGATTCCCTGCCCCCTTCTCTTTCCTGGCTGTTCCTTTGGCTGGTTTCCTGTTTTCTTGTCTGGTTCTGCCCTCTTTCGTCTTTGCGATTCTGCTGTTGGCTTCCCCTGGTGTGTTGGGGTGGTTTGGTGGTTGGTCATGTCTTGCCTTGTTTTGTTCCTTCCTGGGCCTTTGGCCCTGCCGCCCTGTGCGGTCTGTTTTCCTCTGCTCTTGGCCGCTGGGCTGGGTTGGCCTGTTTGGTTCCTGGTTGGGTGGCCGCCTGGTGGTGCCTGGTTCTGTGGGCTTCGCCCTTGGGGGGGGTCTCTCCCTGGTCAGTTGCCCTTTTCTGGCTCCGTTTCCCCGTTGGGGCACGCCCCCTTCCCCTGGCCTTCCTTTCGTCGTTCTTGGGGGGGGGGGCTTGGTTTTGCCCCTCTGGTTGCTCCCTTGGGGCTTGGTTCTGTGTGTGTGGCCCCTTCTGGCTTGCCTGGGGGGGTTCTTGTGTTTTTTCTCTGGTCGTCCCCTGCTGGATTTGGGGTGTCGGCTCTGTCCGCTTGGTTGGGGGCATGCTTGGTTGTGTGCTCCTGCCTGCGTTTTTTCTCCTTCTAGTGGGCTCCTTTTGCTCCTGTGTGGTGCCGTTTTTCGGTCTGGTGCCCTTGGCGTTGGTGGGGTTCCGGAAGGCCAGTTTCTCTGCTTTGGTATTCTCCACTTGTTAAGGAATGGGACGAGGACAGAGGGGACCTGGGGGTAATGTCCTATTACTTACCGGTAATCTTCATTACTCCTGGTCCCGTTGTCCTCGTCCCATTCCTTACATCCCTCCCTCCCTCCCTGGCGGCCGGCCTTCCGGTTGTTGGTTTGGTGTTTTCAGGCTGCATGCTGGGATGGTACCGCTTATGTACTCCCAGTGGGAGGGAGTGGGTTGGGTATCCCAGCATGCTCCTTTTCTTTTTTTCTGTCGTGGAGATGGTCATCTTCACTTGTAAATGAATAGGACGAGGACAACGGGACCAGGAGTAATGAAGATTACCGGTAAGTAATAGGACATTAATCATTGAGATGCGGGTGGGAGATCAGGTAGCACATTCTTCTGCTCTGATTGTTACCTCGGCCATGGGAGCAGCAGTATGCCACTAGGGGCAAGTCTTCCTGGTGCCTAACTGTTGTGACTGCTATCTGCACACCAGACCCTGTCTTTATGTGCCCTAGTGACAACTTTCACACCTTTCTTTCATGTGTTTTTCAACCTTTAAGAGTTATTCAGGCCCTTCCTGGTTAGACTCTCCACTCCACTACTCTTCTGCCAGGGCTGGTGTAATAGTTTTTCTCCCTCTTCACACAAGATGTCAGTCTGCTCGAACTATAGCACCCGTGTTTGGCCTCACTCTCAGTAGGAGAGAAAGGCCAGCTGGAGGCCAGCAGACCAAAGAAAAGAGAAACAAAACAAGAAAAAACAAGCACTGGCAAAGCCGATAGGTTTCGCCAATGCGAAATATTGTAGCTTTGGCAATGTTTTTTAGACATGCTGTTGCACAGCAGCAATCACACTGCTGTCCAAAGTGGCAGAAAAGAATAGGGCTATGACACTGACGACACTGGCTATTATTTTCTTTCCGCCAAGCTGCACAGTAGCCAACACTGCTGTGCAACATGTCTAAACAACATTAACAAAGCCAATAGTTTTCGCAGAGACGAAACCTAATGGCTTTGCCAATGCCTGTTTTTATTCTATTGACACCAAAGGTTTTCTCTTGAATGCCACTTGTTGCACAAGAACGGTGGTGATTAGATGTTTTAGAGGTTTCTATCTTTATCCAATGGGTAAACGAGAGACTTTCCTTGAAATGCTTCTGTATCTTACATGTTCTCAGACTCAGTTGGAGAGTGCTTTGTTTGGATACGTTTTCTGAATAAAGTAAAAAATTTCTTTCCTGATATACAGCAGCAGACTGTGCAATAATCTCATTTTACTCTCCCAATGGAGCTGTATATTTAAGAATGAGGAAAGGGATCAGATATGTACATTGAATTCATATTTGTCTCATAAATCCAAATATTAGTCGAAACTCCATTTCGTTTCAACTAGTATAACCTTAGAAGTGCCTTGAAGCCTGCTCTTGATGTTCAATTGCTTCTTTCCCCCTTATTTACCATTTATTTGGCGCGAAATATCTGAGTATAAATGAGGGTGGGACGACTGAGATGGTTTGCAACATTACAAGCAGTGGTAAAATTAGTCATACTATGATTAAGGAAGACATTGAGGATATGCACACAAGATACATACCTAAAGGATATTTTTGATATGGAAACCGATGAAAAAGTGATATATAAAATGAACTACCAAAAATCTAAATTTGATCTCACTAAAGGATCAAAGGGGCATAACAACAACAACCGGCGATAATTATCGCTAAGCGCACTTAGCGCTAGGATAATTATCGCCGGCTAGCGTGGATTTTTATCACTGAGATAGCGTGCTATTAGCAACGCTTATCTCAAAAGCGATAAAAATCCTAGCGCTAACTGCCTAACGTGAGATTATCGCTGGAAACCCAGCAATAATCTCACGAAATGTGGCGTTAGCTTGCTTATAGGGCCCCACAAACTTAGCCATGATATCCACCCTCCATAGGATATCATGGCTAAGTCAGTCCTGAAGCAGGCGTAAGGAAAGTAGCAATAACAGGGGTTATCGCTACTTTTCCTGCCGCTATGCTTCATAGCGTGGGGCTTGATGATAGGAGAAATGTCGCTTAGCGACATTTCTCCTGTCATGTTAGGTCAGGAACGCCCACTTTGCATCTCATTAGAGATGCAAAGCTGGGCGTTAAGATTTCGTACGCTAAAGCAAGGTTTCCCGCGTTAGCGTGACCTTGCTAATTAGGCGATAAAATTATCGCCGCTTTTCGGCTGAAAACGGCTGCAAAAGCGGCGATAATTTTCTATTGCCTCGTTGCTGATATGCCCCAAAATGTGGATGGAAGATGCAGAAAATGGAGCAAACTAAGGGGCATATTAACAAGCCAGGCGATAAAATTATCGCCGCTTTAGCGGCAGAAAACTGCCGCTAAAACGGCGATATGGGCTTGATAATATGCTCTATGGAATTCCTATTGAAGCCCATGTTAGATGTGAAGGACATCTAACCTGGGCTTCAATTGGAATTCCAAAGATCATATTATCAAGCCCATTATCGCCGTTTTAGCGGCAGTTTTCTGCCGCTAAAGCGGCGATAATTTTATCGCCTGGCTTGTTAATATGCCCCATAATGAGGTGGGGAGGGTAGAAATGGAGAAAGGGTAGGTAGAAATGATGGAGACGATGATTATGTTTAATACTGGATTAAATTGAGCACTAGACTTTTATAACATGTATGTACTTTTATGACAAAACTATATACTATGTTTTGTTTCAGTAATTAATTGCAATACAAAGTCAAGAGTCAGATATGTTTTTATAAGAAATAATACATGCATCACAGACACAAATGATAGCTAGGTTTAAATCCATTCTTATGCCACGTGTGACCATAAAAGGTTTATTTAAGCTCCTTACTGTTTTCATCCCCCCAGCATAATGAGTCCAAGAAAGTTTCCATCAGACCTTTGGTCATATTTCCAGAAATAATACATCGAAAAGTTGCATCTTTTTTATTTAGCTCAAACACTGAGTTGAGTTTAGCAATTAGGAATGATTTGCTTTTTAACTGAATGATATGCCTACTCTGATTTATATTCTGAAATATTAAAAAATGTAAAATATATTGGATTTGATTGCATTAGTGGGAAATATTTTACTCTGCATCTAATGTGTAGCCAATATTGGTGTGTGTCATATGTATCAGTGGCAATAAACCGAACCACTGGACAAAAGTGAGTAAGAGAAGACAATACCGAACAAATGAAATAAACATTGCACTATATATTAATTTTTTTAATGTATACATACCATATGCACATTTCTGGCATCCATTTTTAGATTTGATCTCGGGTTCTCTGGTTCTTGTAAGATGTCATTAGACTCCTCTTGTTTTTGAGAAAAACTGGAAAATCATTGAATAAATAATTCAGAAAGAGAACACAATAGATAAAACATCTGACATACAATACATTTTTAGGCCTTAGTTTTAACAGTGCAGCTCATATACAGACCTATAGTTAACAAGCATTTGCAATGCAATAGGTCTCGCCTTTGTAAGAGTTTGAGCTATTGGCATTGTAAATGACAATGTCTTTTATGTATGTTTTGGTTTTTGAAACATAAATAAAACACAGTCATTTACAATGCTTATATCTTAAACTCGCGTAAATGCGAGACCTGTTGCATTGCAAATGCTTGTTTGTTAAGAACTCCAAGAGAGTGCATGGTTTTTTTACAGCTGTCTCTCTCATGTTCCTCTTTCCACCCATGTGTTTCTCCCCTAGGCTTCCCTCCTTCATTAGCTGTTCAAGCTTCCTCCCCACCCGCCCACCTTCCATTGCAGTTCTTGCTTTCCCTTGTCCGTTTACTGCCTCATCCAGCCTGCCCACCCTCATTTGTCCAATTTCCCATCCCCAACCACTCTTGCTTGTGTGCTTGCCCCTCCCTTGTCCATGTGCTTCCAGCCAACCCATCATACATTGTCCTTGTGTTTCCCTAAGCTCTCCTTTGTCTGTACGCTTCTACGCCCGCCACCCTCACGGTTGTCCATGTGCTTCCCTATTGTTGTCTCTCGCTTGTTCTTCTTTCCCACTGCTTCGTCCCCTGCACACTACCCACCCCAACCTACTTCCCCATTTGTTTTTTGTTTTAAACGGATTCGCGCTATATCAAACAATCGCATTTTGCACAACTTTTTTATTTAATAATCCATCCCTGATTATTAAATAAAAAGAAAAAGTGCTGATCTCATTTTGAAGGTGTGCACATGCATGCTGGAGCACGCTCACAAAATGATGCGACAGACACAACTTAGCATTTTCATGCACGCTGTACACCAGCTGTACAGCATGACTAAAAATCATTACCAAAGCCAACAGGTGAGAGCTACTGGCTATGCCAATGCTCCTTATCAGTGACGGATCTGGTGCATCTTCTATTCATTTTGTTTTTTAGTCTCTGTGTATCGCCCTCTATAATACCAAGAAGTTTTTTCTACAAGCACTCATTAAGTACACTTACTAAAACAAAGTATGGTGTGACCTGTGAGGGACCAACTTCAGAGATCTCAACTATGTCAGGCAGAGGTAGTTCCATCAAATACTATATATTCCATTGCAATGGGGTACCTGCAGTTCTGCTACTTTCTTTAATGGAAAGTACTGCAAGGATCTGAATACGAAGGGAAATAAAATAATTCAAGCCTGGCGACCTTGGCATTGCGCCAGGCTTGCGGTTGAATCGCTTGCAATAAAGTCCAATATAGGAGTCGTGCACATCAAACACTGGCACGCTGCAAACAGATAAACGTCATGAATATGCCACAAACAGACCTGTTTTTCTTGTTACAAAATATGTGTTTTCACTGCTCTTGAGGTCACTTACTGCTGATTCACTATGATGGTTAGGTAACTACTTTTACTGTTATGTCCCTGATGGTATGAACTGTTATTTTCTTCTTGTTTTCTGGTTTTATAATGTTTGTTAACCAGAACTCCCTTCCTGCTCTCTTGTAAAGCACTCGAATGCCTTTGGGCCAAGTATACGCCATATAAAAATGCAATAAATTAAACATGCATCGTGAAAACTTGGCAGCTATGCAACCTTTGTCCTATAAGAAGGAGGAGGGGCTGTGAGTAGAAAAGGTGTAAGAGAGCTCCATGGAAGTCAGTTTAGAGGAGCAGAAGGGTTTCCACTTGGCTTCAGCCTCCAGACCAACACAACATAATACCCGTCATAGGATTACTTTTGAGGGTCTGATGCATTCTGGGCTTGTAGTACTGGCTTCTTTCCCCTTAACACACACAAGGATGCGTTTTAAAAGGAAATACCAGCACTAGAGTCACGGTGTCCTAAAGACGGGGAGTTATGGGTCTGTACAGGGTGCTAATAAGATTGCAAAGGGTGTGGGGGTGTTACCATGCCCATCTGTGGAATACTCGGCGCTCTGCAAGGATGGGAGCCTCAGGGAGCTAGAACGAGGACCTCTAACACCACGGTCTGTGTAGTTAGCGTTGGGGAGGGTGCGGGGGTGTCTTCTCGGCTCTTACCCATCATCATGCCGCGGACCGGGTCTCGATGTCTCGCTGTGCTGTAGGGTCCATGAGATGCCAGTGCCGTGCCTCCACCTAGACGTCTCCCTAGGGCGGGCGCCATCTGCAGAAAATGGACGGCACTGCAACGCCCCCTCTAGTGACTCAAAGTATGAGGGGTGAACGGCCGAGCGCCATCTGCAGAGGTTTTACTCGATAACAACAAAAACCAAGCGGACGCCATGACATATTTTCTTGGCTTTTTCTGCCGAGCCACTTGGACGGTCTCGGCTGCGAAAAGGTTTCTTATCTTTATGGGGCCATGTGTTTGGCCCCATAAAGATAAGAAACCTTTTGCGACGAACTTAAAGCAGGCCAGGCCGTCCAAATGGGATGGCTCAGAAAGCCAAGCAAATACGTCACCGGCATCTCTTTTCCAATAGTTGCCACCGTTTAGCATAAACGGTGACGCCAGCCAATGGAAAAGAGGGGCGGGGCTTAATGCCCCTTACAGAAAATACCACATCTCATTAAATCTCGACAGCGAGACTGCGCTTGCGCGCAGCCTACGCCAGGCGAGACCTAAAAATATATATGGAGTAGACTTTTTCTCCTCTTTCAGCTATTGGTTTGAAATTTTGTCAATCACATCTTTACTCAGCCCGGTGGAGTATTTGTTTCTTATTTAATGTAAGCTGGCTTTTTGGCTTCAACATTCAATCTTCACCACGGGAGCAACTAGATCCGAACTTCAGGGGTACTAGTACTAAACAGTGTTGGTGAGGCTACCATTTGGCACACTTGGGGATGAGACAGTATTAGAATATATGTTTGAAAAGCCAATAGGTCTGAGGTTAATGTGCTAACACATGGAAAAGGCATATCTCCTTGCTTGATCTTACGTGCAGTAGTTCATTAAAGCCAGATCTTTTGTCTTTGCCAATGCATTTCCCTGAGACACCAAGCATTGCTGGAGTTCACCAAGTGTCCACCAGACCTGCGAGTATCAGATGTCTGAAAGATGGTTGGTACATGTCAGAAATGAAAGCACTGAAGGGTTACTGGAAAAGTGTCTTTTCTGATTAAAAGTAGTATGAACTGCATAAAGATAACATGGTTCCAGGAAACAATAACGTGTGTGACAGAATTTTCCAACGTGCTCAATATAGTGCTCCCACAGAAATTGAGAAGTGGACTTGAGGTGTGAAGAATAAACCGGGATAAAGGAAATCGTGGTTACTTCTATGTGGCTGTCACAGAATTAGGTGGGCTCACCACCTGCTCAAAAGGAAGGGGTATCTACAGAGAATAATAAGCTTGGTACTTGTTCACAATATAAAATCATGCATGTGTTAGTATTTCTACAGCATGGACTTAACCCAAGAGCAACAGAGTGTTGCCCAGTAAGAGAGGTGATGGAAAATGATGCAAGACTGTATTCATCAAGTGATGGCTTATATCGTTTTGTTAAATGCACTTATACTAGAATCTCACACATTTAAATTATAGGCACATTGACATTTTCAGTCAATGCCAAGCTGGTTTTAAATCAAGGTCCTCAGATTGACAACGTAGCTACTAGACCACATCTCCTTCCTTATTTGGTGTACTAGAATATTCAAAAAAAGCCTCTAATATTCAATTGCACCACTCCTTGTGAACACTCATGTTCTGTTGATGATTTACCTTAGCCATTAGGCCGCAGTCATCATGCTGTCTAGTGAGTGGACTGAATGCAAATTATTTTGATATCTATGTTTTTGGATGGGTAGCAGCTAAATGCTAAATCCAATGCTAAAAACAGCATTGGATATAAATGTCATGACAAACGATAGGCAGTCTGCAACCACAGGATGGAGCTGTAAAGGGCAACAAGACTAGAACAACATGGCTGATGGTAATTGACCACATTTCTACAACATCAAAGAATGTGCAACCATACACCCCAGTAATGACCTATTGACTGTAGCACAGCCAAATAGACCCTCAAACCGATTGACCACAGCGTAGTCATGGAGACCCCAAAGTAATGGGAAAGGAATAGATGAGGGTGACGGGAGGATAGAAGAACATGAAAAAATCCCCACACTGGAAGGACCAGGGTGGGGGAACGTGGAAGGATAAATACCTTCACCACCCAAGGATGAGAATGGGTGTGGAAACAACTGATAAGCAGAATGAGACATCCTGCCCGAAAGCAGGTGATGAAGACCACCCTGCAGGAAGACCAAGGCCATCTGTAAGGAAGCAAGTGGGTAGAAACCAGCCTGGTAAGGTCTTTGCAGAACGGGGAGGCTGGGTGGGCGTTAAGGAATCTGCAGCTAGACTGTGTCTCTACCAGATACTTCGTTACCGAAGGTAAGCAACTCGTTCATCCGATAGAGACATCTAGCCGAAGACTCCTTAACTTAGAATAGATACCAAAGCTATACCCCATTGGAGGAGGTTCTGCGATTGAAACCCACCAAGTTCCAAAGAGAACTAATTCGCCAATAATATTGACTAAAGCATGGTGGGGACCGCAACGACAGTTTGGCTGACACCAGACCCACTAAGCTCAGGATGGAGGTATGAGCAAGGGGAGCAAAGGGACCACAAACCTTCAGAGGATGGCACAAGACCTCTTTCGTCCAGACAGGGGCGAAATCAAAGCGCAGAATCAGAATGGTCAGTGCATAATGGAAGAATGCCACAAACGTCCACAAAGGAAGTGAAATTGAGCACAGGATCCCATGGATCCTCAAGAGGCAAAGTCCCAGAGAAGGGACAAAAAGAGTATGACAGAGTCAAGCATACAACTGAGCATGCACAACAGTGGATGCTAAAATTGACATGGCAGGGGACAATGTCACGATGCTGAGATAGACAGAACCATGACTACCAGGAGACACCTGTATTTGGCTGACAGGAATACACATAACCACATCACACAAATGCAAAAGCCCAATGAAATGGAACAGCGACACCACATGCACGTCGCCGAGAAGACTGGTGCATCACGAGGTAGTCAACAGGCCAACGATACCCAGGGGTACAATAGCTAAGGACACCGGCAAGGCCAGGCACATAGAAAAAGTTATCTCCCATGAGAGAGAGAGAGAGAGAGAGAGAGAGAGACGGAATCTGGGGCAGAAATCCTGGAACAGCAGCAGGTAAAACGTTGTGTGTCCCCCTCATGACAGAATACATATATAGACATATAGATATATATGAAAAAGTCATGAACAATGAAAGACAAAGGGATACCCTACCAATGGCACCGATGTAAAGCATCGCAGGACGTATCTTGGAAGCAGTGCAGGATATAACAATGTCAAGACACTGAAAAGACGACACCATCCTCTCCACCAGGGAAGGAAACCTGGTCTCACGCATGACAGGCAGGGGTAATGACCATCACATAAATGAGGAATAAGTCTGAAAGACACAAACATAGTGTGTCTGAAAGAATGTGTACATAACCATATACAGGGACTGCATGATGCCAGAGAGTATCCTAGGCAGAATACGTCCACTTAAAACAGGAGCAGGAGCCAGGAGCGGAAGTACCTGAGCTCTGCGCAGCAATGAATAGGAGGACTTGAGGTAAGGGCACAAGGCAACACGCAGCAGAGACGTGTTGGGCGTAGACTTCACTGCCCATAGGCAAAAATCCCGACAGGTTCTGAGCCATGAGAGAAGACCTAATCCCTTCCCAACACCAGGGAAGAAGATTAGACAATGCCACAAGAATAGGACGAGGCCAAGACAGTGGAGCAAGGGATACCACGCCACTCCGTGACAGCGCACACACCCAGTGTGTACTCACATGTCGTGTCAGCATAGAACACAGACAGAAACTGTTCCAGAGCGGAACAGAACAATAGGCCCACAAAGGACACATGCTTACGTTTAAGATAGCCAATGTAGCCCAAAAACCTAGCAAAAGCTGAAGGAATAGCCAAAGGCAATACAAGGGGAATGTGAACATGCTGGGGTGAGCCGGGTGTGGTAGAAACCCAACAATACTCTGGAGAAGGCTACATCCAGAGAGGAAGGAGAGTGGCACGGATCAACTTTAGGCTAAAACACAGAAGCTCCAGGAGAGAGCCACACCAAACCTGTGGATCCCCCCAGAGGAGCCATCTACATCAGTAGGAAGAGAGGAAGCAACATTGCCTGCATTTTTGACTGACGACTCACACCCAGTGCAACACCAGGATCTGAACACAGAACCTTTGGAGTAAGAGTCTGAGACCACAACCACTAGGCCATGGTGACTCATCGCAACAAAGTAAGAAGTCCACAGTATAATTAATTGGACATGTCCCCAGAAAGACAGAAAATATATAAAGAAGACTTTGCGGGAGCCTTCAACATTTCCTGGGCAAGTAGGAACACCTATACAACAGCCAACGAATACCCCACATAAGGTATGTCACATCCCTATAAAAGGCAAGGGACACCTCTTGAGACAAGCTCGAGGACAGAGGGCTCAAAAAAGAAATGCAGAAAACAGCTAGCCTGGCTGTACCAAACTAAGGGAAAAACGGCTGATTAGCCGCACAAACCGTCTGGGAAATAACACTGTAAACCCATAGACAGATACCAGAAAAGCAGTGACAATATTGCAACTAAATTAAAGAGCCGCAATAAGGACTATAAACTTTGGAAGTCATGGGAGCCCAGACAAGAGGCGCTGGACCACAGAGTCAGCATGACTGTCAAAGAGATTGAGCCCATCAAAGAGGAGATCCATGAGACGCTCCTGAACATTTTTAGGGAAACTACCATCGCGCAGCCAGGCATGGTGACGCAGAGCAACTGACCTGACCATAGCCCGACCCACGGAATCAGTGGTGTCCATGGTCGACCGAATGGAAAACTGACCCATGTAGCAGCCATCACGAAGCACAGGTCCAGGTCAGCACGAGGGCCCTCTGGCAAGGATGGAAGGAGGTGCTCGACTGAGTCCCAAAGGGCAAAAGCAACCCGAACAAACACGCAAGTCGTGTTCAGGGAGCGAAGTCCTGAGCTGGTGGAAGCAAAGACATGGCCGGCCACAGGACTCCAACCATCTAGACGCCCTAGTGGGAGGAAGCAACGGAAGAGGAGAAGAAGAAGAAGAGAGTGCTGCCTGGACTACCAGTCCTTAAGCCCTTGGATGGAGGGACAAACAGGCAGGGTCATCTGGAGCCGGGCAATGGTGGTGTGCAATAGCACGACCCACAGGATCCCCCGATAAGGGTCTTGCCCAAGTACCCAGAAGGATATCATGTAATGACCCACCAAAAGGCAGCAAGGGCTCCACCACCATGGCGCCCTGGTGGAGAAGATCGAACAAAGGATCAGAAGGCAGAGAGACTGAGGGCGGATGCATCTCCAAGACAGCTGCAGCCCTGCGAACCGTCCTTGCAAAAGCAGCACTGGCCTCCGTGGCCATCCTAGGCGGCGACAGCAAGTCATCTGGAGGGAACAGTTGCAGGCTAATCCATGCACCAAATGACAGTGCAGAAGGAAGAGCCGGCCAGTGCCCCATGGGAACCTGCTCCGAGGAGCAGCGAAACAACCCTGGGGTTGGTGAACTCTCCGGGGCCTTGTCCTCTACCAACCGAGGAACAGCTGGGGACGGCACCAACGTCGAATGATGTTGGGACGGTGTCAGTTCGACATCGATGACCAATAAAGAGGACTCGACTCGACCTCCACCGAGTTGGGAAAACACAGGAAGGAACAGCGTTGACTCAGAGTCCAACTCCGTGCTGCAGCCAAATCCGACATCAACGCAGGGAGCCCCACAGGGCTGTGCAGCGACTCTACAGGAGAGTCTGTCGTCTGGCTGGGATGCCCCTCCGGGCCGTGTCTGGACGTCGCAGCGACTCTGGAACCGGAGTCAGGGCACTCGATCAGTGCCTAGGGCGAACCCGCCGGCGAATCCCCGACCTGAGTCCCTACCCCCTCTGTGGGGTCCGATGGCTTGCCAGGGAGAGTGGGTGAACCAAAGATGGCCTGTAAAGCATAGAATAGGCTTCCATCTGGGTCTGAGTCGCCGCAGCACCAGGGAATGGTGGGTAGGTGAGGGCTGACTCCTGTGGGCCTGTGTCCAGCAAAGATGAAGAGCAGCGAGCTGCGATGTCATGGTTATGCGAGGCCGACGACCTCCGTGACTTCCTCCTGTGCTTACCTGCGTCAGGTGAATGACGTACGCGGAAACGACTCCTGGGCCTGTCCCGAACAGGAGCCCCAGCATGAGAAGTCTGGCGCCGCTTGGACCCCTCAGCTGGAAATGGAGACCGGTGCCGAGAGGACTCTGAACTGGACATCCGGGCACACAGCAACTTCATACGACGTTCTCGCAGGGACTGCGGCTTCAGCTGCCGGCAGGCGTCGCACTCCACGGAGTCGTGGTGCTCTCCCAAGCACCACATACAGATCTCGTGCATATCAGTTGCCGACATCTGCCACGTACAGGTCCCACACGATTTGAGGCCCGTAGGCATCGCACACTGTTCCGGGATGCTAAAAGGCATCGAGAGGGCCTGAAAACATCAAACAGGCCAGATGAACCTCTTCTCCCGGATCCACATTGGGACGTGGCAAAGAAGGAAAACTGACATCAGCGCGCTGGGAGGGACTTATATGGCTCCATTGACGTCATTTCCGTGGACGATGTCAGGACGGAGCCGGGCGACGCCACCCTGCGGCGTGCAGAGGTACTGCTGGGGGAAAATTTTTCGGATCCAGTCTGCCACCTGGGGATATTCTAAGTTAAGGAACCTGCAGCTAGATGTCTCTATCAGATACACAATTTCAAAATTGACTAGACCATCTTTTAAAATTCTAAAACATAGCTGTCAAGTAAATCTGTCACATATGCAACATCTTCACAACAACCCAGTTCCTAATTGACTAATCAAATGTGTGGTGGTGACTGGCATTGACACCCTCCTCAAACAGCATGGTCCAGTGACACAGTGAAAGGCAGGCTTCTTATGAAGTGAGCAAAGCAATGGGTGAACTATGCTGTAAAATTTGCTTTAGTCAATATAGACACTGCCTCCTACTTCCACGCCTTCAAAATGTTCAATGAAATCTTCAAATGGCTCCCAGTCAGCTCATGCAGAATGGCCACCCAGGACTATGGCAACATACTCTGTCGGAATCACTAACTGCTAGACGACTTCAGACCATACAAAACCCAGCCGCCAAATTCACACTTAGGTTTTCCCCTGTGTTCACATTATCTCACCCTACATAGACCTCCACAGCCCCCCATTCACTAACCCACATGCAACACACTCACCAGGTACTTCTGCTCAGTCAGAATTCTGCTCACACACATCTCCTACATACAGAGAACCGTATTTGACTGTTATCCTTTTCCCTACCTCCTGCCCAAAGCCTGGAACGACCTGCCCCTACACATTTGAGCTGTCTCCTCAGTACTTGAGCTCTGCAAGAAACTGGAAACATGGCTCTTCACTTGGTCAAGTCCCAGTCACAGCTGCAATAACCCCTGCTTTCTCAGGACCAGGATACTCTTCAGGATGAGCTGTGCACTTAACAAATACCCTTTACATAACATGACATAAAGTTTGCCTTAGCATTATTTCTGTAGTGTACATACATCTCTCACTCAGGTATCTCCTGTGTCACACTCCATCTCTGTTCTTTTCCATCTCAGTCACACTCTCTTGATTTCTTTCTCACCTTTCTGTCTATGTTTGCACACATGCTTAATTCTCTTTCACTATAATCTACCTTGACTTTCTCTCTCTCTCTCGTCAATTGCTTCTCCTGATCCATTCTCTCTCACTATCATTCTCCTTGGCCCCTTCTACTCCTCAATCCCTTTCAGGAAGATTAACTCTGGTAAGAGATGTGTGATGCTCCCACAGAATATTAGCACATCCTGGTTTCTCAGGTCTCAAAGAACCTTGGGCTTTACATTATAGGAATGAATGCTGAAAGAGCTCATCTCTGGCAGTGAACTGGCTCACCTCGATCTATGTCTGCGAGGGGCTTCACCACTGTCTGCATTTAAGTTTGGCTGCATAATTGGAAGAGCTCTGTTCTGTCTGCCCTGGGTCACAGTGCTATGTTTGCAGAAACTCTTCTCCAACTCAATGAAAGAAGTACCTATGGGTAGACGGTATATGATGTATCGGTGCATGGGTTCTGCACTATGTATGCGGGGACTTGGCTGCATCTGTGCTGGAGCTCAGCTCTATCTCTAGGGGAGTGAGTTCAGCTCTACAAAATGATAAGGTTATGTTTGTGGCAGAGTTCGACTCTCTGTATGAACACAAACTTACTTTTCTCTATGGAATGTATGTCTTCTAAGTGTTCAGCCTATCTCCAGAAGAGCAACCAACTTCCTACCATTAATAAAATAAGCATTGAAATGAGTTCTTGATATCGGGCAGACTTCACCCTTTTGAATGGTGATTTTTAATTGACTTTGCGCTGCAAGAATTTAGACACGTGGTGTTGATCTCTATTTTCAATGTCTTCTTATCCCCTTTCAATGGCACACCCTCTTCCTTCCCAGAGTGTGAATTGTTGTCAACATCTTTTTAATGTTCATTGCTTTTTTGTCATTTAGGTATGTCCTTTTGGTCTACACTTGCAGTGAAGAAATTTAGAAAGAGCAAGGAAGAGAAAACTGAGACAAGGATACAATGTCAAATATGAAATGAGACAAATAAGAAATGTATGGGGTGGAAAGGGGAAGGTTGAGAAAATGAAAAGGGAGGGTGACAGGGAACAGGAGAGAAGGCAGTGACATGTGACAAAAGGGACCTAGGGCAGGATGAACCATACTAAGGCCTGGTTGACTACCTGTGGACAATGCAATAGAAGTTAAATTGCTCTGTAGCAAATCAGAAGGAAAGAGTGGGCCTGAGCAGAATCACAAAGCTAAAGAAAAACATAAAATTTGAACTCTAGTCTCGGAGTACCAAGTATAAGCTTTAAAACAAATAGACTCTGAAAAGAGGAGAGTCAGGTGGACCATGCCTCTGAAGTAGGTGTGTTAACCCACAGGACTACATTTACTGGTTTGAATCCCTTTAAATATGCATTCGTCTTGGATTTGGAGCAGACACTACATTCCCTTTGGCTTAAGGTTTTCCAGCCACCATCTATCACTTGCAGGAATGGTAAGGATGATCAAGACGTAGAGCATATGAGTGCGGAGCAGACTGGGAAACCCCATGCTGTTATGGTAGAAAGCTTTGGTGGGAGAAGTGCCCAGAGTTTCAGCCCTGGCTATGGAACACAACGAAGGAGAGAAGGGGGGCAGCCGAATGGGTGCTGCTCGCCTGATCTCCGCTGGAGTGCTTGCATTGAACCGCTTGAGTTATATTTTACAACTATATTCCTCTGTGCCCAGCTGGCCTTTGGCATGGGCGAGCTGGGTACAGGCCCAGGGCGGTGAGGCCCATAGAGCTGTCTGCATCAAAGTCCTGCAGACAGCATCGTCCCTCTTACTTGACTCTAGTGATTCAGACTATTCTTCTTTTGTCATTAGGTTGAGCTAAGAGTCAGCATGCATGCACTGCTCTGCGAGAATTTATGTAGCTACAATATGGGCTTTAACTAAGCCCATCGACCTCCACTTGCTCTCTTCTGTGACAGTCAAAAATGCTGGTTCCCTATTAGTGAACAGCTTACCAAAGTCCCTCCCTCGGTTGCTTGGTTGATGCACAGGCGATATTACTTAGAGAATATTTTTGTTGGCCATCCACTGCGTTTAAATGTGTATGATGGCTCCCCCCCCTTTTCCCTCCTCGTGCAACAGAGACATTACTGACACCAGCTCTGCATGAACCCATGACACAGAGAACAGGCTTTACACATGTACGGGTAGACACTGTGTTTTCAAATGATAAATCCTTTGGTCTTAAAATCTAGACAGACATTCGAGTGACTGCACTGTGTGCTATCTTACACCTTAGTAATGACCTTCCAATAGTTATATAATGGGAAGCGCAATAGAGTATCCGGGAGAGTTTAGATGATGTACAGTAGTTAAGAGAGACTAGGAAAGGTGTTGGGTATTAAGAATTTACAATTACTTGAAGCGTGTCACGTCCGTAGGAGTAACACAAGCCCCAAACACCCATGTGGCATTTTGCATTACGTTACTGGTCACGTCATCATATTGTTGAGGAGTGAAAACCTTGATAAACTAAACAGGTGAGGGACCGTCATGAGACCGGTGTGCTGAAGAAGGATAACCGATATCGCCCTCCCCATACCAGAACAACATTACAGCTGTACCCATCATATGAAACAACAACAGACAACCAGATTTGTGTTTTGAGAATGTACCCATTCTCTGGCCTTATTTATTACACTCCATAAACACGACATGAAAATTCAACAGTTGGCTTCATATTCCATAACATTTCCATATATTTACAAAAATTCACAAAGTTTAAAACAGCAAACTTTTTACAAGTACATATGATCTCCTGCGCACATATTCTCACACTCCCTTAGGAGCCATGATTGACCACCTCTCATTTCCTAGTGGCATCGTTTACAAGGCAAACTCTCCACTCCCTCAAGATAGAGGGAGCTAGGGCCAGCAAGGCAGCTAACCCCCCAAAAAGAATCATGCCAGAGCAACCCAGTAAAGGGACACCCCCTGGCACCCAATCGGGGGGATGAGCCTGGGCAACCGGGCCATACCTTGGTCCCCTGGCGCAGCCACCACCCCCCCTTCACTATCACGGGGCGTATCACGGGGTACCCCCTAGGGCCAGGGACAATTGCGGTGGCGGATGCCCCCAGACCTTCACCAATGACCGTGTCACCCCTTCCCCGGGGTATTAAAAAACCAACAACATCTTGAATCCGCCTGCACTTAAATCTGTGACGCCCCACGTTGGCAACACGTTTTGAGGTCAAAACATGACTCCTTAAACGCTGCAGGAATGTTTGGTTCCCTGACCAACCATGACTCCCCCAAATATGACCACCTAGCAACATGAGAAAATGCTGCATCACGAAAGAAAGCAACCAACTTTTTACAAAGAGCTTATTACCCTGCCCCGACAAATGGACCCCGTATCTGTGAAAACTTGCTGTGGTTGCATATGGGAATCCCTTAGCCAACCCAGGTGATTCCCGCCAGCAGAGCCGTGAACAAGGTCCTTCTGGCGCCAAATCATTACCGCCCATCAGCAGAATGATGGGTGCCGGGAGCGGTAGCCCCCGGGTTGCAACCTCCTTGTCGACGCCGCTTGAAACCTTCCAGACGAAGACCGCCCCTACCGGCCGTGTAAAATTCAAGACCTGCATCTGCTGTCTGCTTGGATAAACGACTCCGACTGCATGTTGACCGTGCGCGCTGCACGAAGGTAAGACCAATGACCCACACACTAGCGGTAGCCATGTGCTGTAATGCAAATAAACAGGAAGGAAATATTATCGTTACTTCAATGGGCCAGAGAGAAGCTCCTGTGCCTATAACATATTGAGCCACACATATCGTTTGCAGCATTCCGACTTCCTCCTGACATTCTTCTTAACTGATTCTATGTTAATGCCTGCTACCACTGCAGATGTTGCTGCCCCTATCTTCAAGGAATATGTGCTGAGGGTGCCGTGGATGTCTACTGCCACGAGGGCTTCGCGCATAACATGGGCAAACTGGCATTTATTTCAAGGAAACACCTGGGACTAATAGTGAAGCTGATGCCAATCTTGGACGCTTCTGCAAGTATGCATCAGTTGCCTTAACTGGACATCCCCAAAAACCTCCAGCTCACCCCAGAATCACTTGACCCCCTTTTTCACATTGGTCTGTTGTTGAGCTTGGAATGGTGACTACCCGAGTGTCCCTTAAGCATGAAATATTACTGAGTACAAAATACCGCCGAGGATGTCCTAGTTGGACCCCAACCCAATTACATAATAAGGGGGGCGTTGACAACAAAGTTACTGCATCTCCAGCCTCACCTACCCAGTCCAAGACCCCCAAGATCCTATCCGGCTTACCAACATCTATCGGGCACCTTTTGTCCGGGGTGTACCCTTTCAAACTCTGCGCTTGGTCACCTGAGCAAAGGGGGCGCTATCCAAATAAATTTGTTCTTGGAAGCCTTTAAAAGACTTTAAGTGCTGAATGCCTCCCGGGTGCCCGTTAAGGGGTTTCATAATAGGCTGGTGCAACCAAAAAAACGGGTCTGCCCGCTTTCCCTTCGCTAACCTACTTGGGAAGCATCACAGAATATTTACCTGGAGATCTCGGCATTCTTTCTGGCAGTATAGTATAATTTTATGGTTCGGGTAGTGTGAAGCAATGCCAAACAATTTCCCATATTTGTGTGGGAACCTTGTAGTTGGCTGTTACCTGGGGACGCTTCGGCTTCCTAGTGCTGTGGAAAATTGAACAATGTTTTAGACAAATATATTCCTGCTGCAGAATCCTCCAGTCTTTGAAAAACCTGCTGAGGGCCCACATTGAGGTCCCTAATGGAAAGGCATTGCCATAATTTATTTAGCATTTTTAATGGCTCAAGCAATGACAGGTACATTATCTTGGCAATAGTCAGTGAGAACCTTACCCCATGAGTTTGAGTTGCAACTCCAAAGATGTGGGTAATAGACTTATCACTCCATATTAAGGTGCTCATTAACAACACACTTAGATACTCGAACCCTAGCTGTCACTGTTAGTGATCCACAACTGGCATTACAAACTTAACTGTAAAATTGCATGTTCACCGTAAAGGGTATCATGGCACTAAATAACAGATATTCATTGTTACCCAATTCAATTTATCGCCCCCGGAAGTATGAAAAGGTTTAATGAAACCCGTGAGGTATTGAACCTGAGGCCATGAGGTCAAACACAGGTCCCTATAGTGAAAGCATTAGCTCATTGAGCCATCTGATCTGTCTGTGTTAGTCAATTGTTTAGGGCAATGGCCCATACTTATGGAAAAGAACTCTGATAAGAATATGTTCAACCCTCGTTAATTGCTATGTTTACCTTTAAAGCGATTTGTGCTGTATTTATAGCTATGTTTTAAAATGCATTCTGCCAACTAACTAATCTTCCTCTTGGCACATTACTGATGACCAGTCAGTCCTATTAGCAGAAAGTTATCAATTTCAGGACTAATTTGCTGTCCTTCTAGCCAAACATATGAACCTTAGAACATGGGCACAATTCCTAGGCAGCTCGTCTGCTCACCATGCCATTTTGCGGATTTCGTGGCTTTTGTGTACGATTCTTTTAGAGCTGCCAGGAGGTGCATAGCTACTATTCTTCTACACCACCACCCGTTTGTGGTAACCACGTGGGTAGCTTGCTTATTAGCAGGCCATGCCGTGGTGTGAGCAGATGACAGAGGTGAGGGTGAGACTGCAAGTGTCCTGCCTACTTAGGCACAGACAGCCATTAGAAATACGGTCGCTAACGAGGCTAATTTAATCTGCTCCATGGCACACAATGCCAGCAGGATGTGACATTGTGCCACGTTGCCCACTTTCCCGATGGGCCATCTCCCCACTGGGACTCGCTGTGCTTTGCGTCCCGCCCCCAGCTCACCTGTTCCAGATGGGAAGCACAGTAGGGGACTCACTAGCAGAGGCGGATGTGTTTGTTTGAGACAATGTTGTGCGGCTGCAGATAGTATTGCCTGGCAGTGGTCTTTGCTCCCTGTCACTGCTGTCACACTCCGAGTAGTGCTGTTTTTAGGTCGAGCCAAGCACATCACGCATGCGCTGCTCTGCGAGGCTTCTTGTAACTACTCTGTGTGGGTCTGACACTCGCCACGCATTAGGTTGGCTTTTGCGTGTGTCATTTTCTAATCGTAGCGTGCAAATGGCTAAAGGTGGGTGCATGTCCCACCTCTTCTGAAAAGGTTCACTCTCACGGCGTTTTGCGGGAGTGAGCTGCGGCGCGCAGTGCCTCCTTGTCTCTCCTGCACCGCTCCCCCTTTTCTCCCTGTGCCCGCCGCCACCACTCCTCTTGAGCTGCTTGTTTGTTTATATGAAGTCTGCACGCTCCCTCCCCTCCCTGCATCACAGCCGGCCGTGCTTCATGCTCCGTGTAGCAGGCCCTGTGTTGTTAAAAGAAATCTGCATTTTCTCTGCCTCTTCCTCCGAGGTGCCATTATCCCCCATCTCCCCAAACATTGCTCTTTGTGTCGCTTGTTTTTCGTTTTTGGCAGGGTTGCGGGAATCAGCCAAAGTTTGCTATGGCAACAGAATAACGATTTAATTAAAAAAGTCAGTTACATTTTTTACATGAGGCTTTTACAATGGAATGCCGATTTCCATTTTTAGTGACACCCTACGAAATCAACAGGTCTTCCGTACTACTGATATTAGTAGTCTACAGCCCACAAAGACATTCGGAGGTGGGGAGACCTGTGGAGAAATGGAGACCGTCACAGTTACCAACAAGAAGCAGCTACGGGGAGACAATAAATGTAGGGGCTGAATCATTTACATTTCCGACAGAAACTTGTCACGTAACTGACAGTCACTGCTCCTCTACCAGGCCCTCACTTGCCCCGTCCCCTCCGTTACCGTCCTTCCAGAGGCCTTCACCAGGCACGTACAAAATTCTAGCCAGTCCCAATGGCCTTTCAGAGGTCTCTCCTGTCTAGTGACTGCCGCGACTCAAGCCCTACTGGCCTTTCGGGGATGTCCCCCAACCTGTGACTGCCACTACTTCAGCCATATTGGCATTTCATAGGACTCTGTTGGAGTGTGACTGCAGATTCTCCAGCCCCACGCGTCTTTCAGGGGTTGCGTCTGACAAGTCGCTTGGCTTTGTTTGCTTGTCCCCGCTCTCTGCTGACTGTCAGGGAACTCACTTGGGATTTCACAGACTTTGTCCATTCGTACCCACCTTCCACTAGACTGAGGGGGCAGAAACAGCCAAGTCTTTGTCATGCTGTGGGGCAGATAGTAAACCACCCTCTAATAAGGGTTTTGTGGAAAGCCCGGTTGCCCTCACCACCTGTTCGGTGAATGTTAATGCTGAATGTGTTTGTTGATTTTTTTTTGTTACGGCGCTACCTAAAGGATAATGATCCAAAAAACACACGCCAAAGACAAACCGGTTAGCTGGCTGCGTTTCAGATTTTAATACAGAAAAGTAACATATGTGAGCCCACAGGCAAACAAGCCCCACAAAGTTTTGTTTTTGATTCAGCTTGAAAATCAGACACTGTGCCGCTGACCGCGGCCCCCGCAGGGGGCCACTCGGCGGTCGGCGCCTTAGTGGCCCCGGGGCCCCGGTCACCCCTCCCCACTCCCTCCTTCGGGGGGGGGGGCAGGAACACAGACTGGTGCCCCCCTCCGTGTCAGGGCCGGAAGTGACGCGCAATGCGCGTCACTTCCGGGCCCAGGTGTGAGGGGGAGGCTATTTAGCCTTCCCTCACCCTCACTGGCGACCTCTTTTGTCGCCCACCTCGCCTAAGGTACCAGCGTGTGAGTATCAGATATCTGCTTTCCAGCAGCACCGTGCCCTGGGAGCACACGCGTTGCCCTAACTCTGGGGCCCTCCCACAAGGGAGCCGGGTAGCAAAACAAGTGAATAGGCTCCTTAGGCGGGCCTCTGGCCTTCAGCTGGGTGAAAACACCATCAATTGGAGAGAGGCCCAGGTAAAAATGGGCTTTCCGTAATGCTTGGAGGACCATTGCGGTTGGTGGCACTCCCCACCGGAATCATGGTCGCGTACGGCAGCTGCAGGAGACTGGGATCCTGGTTACGGACACTTTTACCGCGCTATGGGTGCTGCTGTCCCAATATCTGGGGTGTAAGCGGGGCAAACAAAAGGGGACATTATGACAGCGCGCAACACTTAAGCCAAACAGATTCCCGAAGCTGGTATGCCTAAGGGATCATCACTGAGGGATCCGTATAAGGGATGGTGGGCAGGGGCAAGAGTCGCCCCTTGCCCATGGTCACGCGCTGGCAGTTAGGTGCACTCCCGTGCCCCAGGTTAACTATCTGAGGGGACTGTACAAATGTTAAGTAACCCTTCTCGTCATAATAGTCAAAGCGGGCAGGCCCAGGATTGTGAATAGGTGTAACCTTCCCGCTGGGGGGCCAATAGTTATCGCACATCTTCACAGGCCCATCTATTTCAACAGACCCTATCCGATTAGGATAGTGTCTAGGGATTGGGGACATAGATGGGGCCATCTACAACTCCAGGAGCTATAGCTCACTGGTAAGTCTTGGGCCTGTGGTTATAAGGGATCTCACAGGGTTTGAGTCCCGCGAGCACTGTCAAACTGTCATGAGGTGGCAGAATGTCAAACTCTTCTGTCTGCAGGGATGGTTCCCTTCCAGCTAGTTGCAGGAAGCCCTAGATAGGAGAGGTGCAGGTAAAACTATAGCGGGTTGGTGGGGGGCCCTGGCTGCGACGGTTAGCCGCCTCCAGGGCTGTGGCGGAGTTACAGGGCGATCTGGAAGCAGGCCGGTACAAAGGGTACCTCTGCGCGGCACCACGTGGTGCCTGCGCCAAAACGAGGAGCCTCCAGAGACGTCCCGGAAGCCGGTCGGCGCCCCGCTAGGCCTGCGGGCGGTTGTGGGCCTGAACAACCGGGGGCTTGCTATGCGACGCTCCGCCCCGAGAGGGGGGGTGTGAGTAGAATTTCAACGGCACGTGATCGTAAAAAAGAATCACTTGGGGGGCAGCACTTGCGGGTCGTTCCCGTGCTGCCCGGCTCATCAGGCGGGCAGGTGAAGTAGATGGCCACCTGCCCTTGGATCGCCCGTAAGATAACCCACCTATTACATATACTGGAATTATGTAATAAACCTGCAGCATTTGTTACCCACTTACAACTGTTTCTTGTGTTTTCATTGGGTAACCTAATTTGGGGGAGGGGGGAAAGCGGGGTGCCCCTGGGGGTACTATGCCGCTGATCGCGGCCCCCGCAGGGGGCCACTCGGCGGTCGGCGCCTTAGTGGCCCCGGGGCCCCGGTCACCCCTCCCCACTCCCTCCTTCGGGGGGGGGGGGCAGGGACACAGACTGGTGCCCCCCTCCGTGTCAGGGCCGGAAGTGACGCGCA
This sequence comes from Triturus cristatus, assembly GCF_964204655.1. Lineage (NCBI taxonomy): Eukaryota > Metazoa > Chordata > Amphibia > Caudata > Salamandridae > Triturus > Triturus cristatus. Next base: position 545,318,610 of record NC_140586.1, read on the forward strand.
ATGCGCGTCACTTCCGGGCCCAGGTGTGAGGGGGAGGCTATTTAGCCTTCCCCCACCCTCACTGGCGACCTCTTTTGTCGCCCACCTCGCCTTTTCCCTCCCTACCGCTTACCCGGCGTAGGCGTGGTTGGGGGGGGGTTTTCTGAGCGTTGTAATGTTTTCCTTTTCGTTGCAGGCGGAGTTACAGGGCGATCTGGAAGCAGGCCGGTACAAAGGGTACCTCTGCGCGGCACCACGTGGTGCCTGAGCCAAAACGAGGAGCCTCCAGAGAGGTCCCGGAAGCCGGTCGGCGCCCCGCTAGGCCTGCGGGCGGTTGTGGGCCTGAACAACCGGGGGCTTGCTATGCGACGCTCCGCCCCGAGAGGGGGGGTGTGAGTAGAATTTCAACGGCACGTGATCGTAAAAAAGAATCACTTGGGGGGCAGCACTTGCGGGTCGTTCCCGTGCTGCCCGGCTCATCAGGCGGGCAGGTGAAGTAGATGGCCACCTGCCCTTGGATCGCCCGTAAGATAACCCACCTATTACATATACTGGAATTATGTAATAAACCTGCAGCATTTGTTACCCACTTACAACTGTTTCTTGTGTTTTCATTGGGTAACCTAATTTGGGGGAGGGGGGAAAGCGGGGTGCCCCTGGGGGTACTATGATGACAAGCGTGCACCGGGAGTTCACCAACTGTGGCTGCTTAGTTCAGAGAGCCCTCCCTCCCCACAGCCTCCTCTTTCTAGTTCTCCAGTGGTCTACAGCGATGTCTGGAGACAGCCTCAAAGCTGCATCCCATAGTCAGCCAGAGCTACATTTAGAATTAAACAAATAAACGACGAGGATCACATGTTGCCACTGTCTGCCAGAGTTTTCTGGGATTCAAAACATCCCACAAGTACAGTTAGAGGCCATTTAAGTAGCATGTGGTCACCATATACATGGACAGTGGTTGGCCGGATTCTAATATGGGTCAGGGTGGCTTATTATGTGTAGGACGTGTACTGAAAGACCACTGTCACTTGATATGAGGCAGAGATTTGCTCCAAAAACAGTTATTTTATAGTGGCTTGGAACTAAACACGCAGTGTCAGTGTGTCTACTAGTAATTAAAACAAGAGTGCAGGGTCTCAAACCTGATGGAATCCTCCTCTAGCAATCATCTGCTCGCTGTCTGCCAGCATCACCCTACAACTCAAAATGCCTGTACTATCCTCTGCTTAACAATGGAAACAGTCGAGAATCCTACACCAACTGCTGCACTGACCTTTGTTTTGTGCTCAAGAAGCCCCTTTCCAGCAACCCTGCCCCCTTCTGATGCTCCAAACCTGCTTAGTGAATTCTGTATGGCTCAGTGAGTAATTCAATTCATTATACAAAAACGTTGCCGCAAGCACTTGTTGTTTTACTGACTGCAGATACTCTATGAAGCATCAGCTACTGAGGCCTGGGTATGGTAACCATTTAAAATCCTTAATGCATACTTTGGAATTATGCAATGTACGTTTTTAAAACAATATTACTCAACCTCACAGTGTTTATTCATTATGCATGCAAACATAATTACTCAAACAATGCATACCATAATTTTCCACATCAACCTTTTGATTGTGTGGCAAAGATGCTTCCGTATACTTTCTATGAAATATTTAGCTTTCAAACACAATAAACTGGATTTGGATCTCTTTATCGTGATTCACGCATGACACTCCTGCAAGGACTACGGTATGTAAAACTTTGAGCCCCAGAGTCTACGTGCACTGCACCTCTTGTTTGTTTCCTTCCCCTGTCGACAGTGTCTTTCATGTTTCCTGCCCTCAGCTTACTTCATCCTGGCAACCCTGCCCAGCCCCGCTCTGTCAGATTCAGAGGTCACATAACATCACAGATTTTGTGTTTTTAGAAATATCCATGGTTAAAGAGCTGCTCTGAGAGTTGAGAAGTTAATGGGTAGAAATAACACACCTACATCTCCTCCAAATTTACAAACTGCATAGGTGCAGGTACAGCTGAAAAACTTTCTGAAATTTGCCTAAGCATTTTGCTTTGCATTTGTTATTTGAGGCGCTAAAAGTAATGTACTCTGGACTAGACATGTCCTTGTCTACTTACACACACATGCATGCGAGAAGCATGGTGCCGGCCAAATGAATGCTGTATCGGTGCTTTTGGAGTGGAAATCCCGCAGTAATCTCGCTTTGGAAAATCTAGGAAATGTGGCACCATTACCTGTGATTACGGTTACCCTGATTTCCGCTTAAGGTCGATGGATCTTTGCCACCGTTTATGACCAGAGAGCTCCTAGATAAACATGAACAATTAATAAAATGCAATTAAACATTTTAGCCAATAATGAGAGTTGTGAGTAGTTTTAAAGGAATTTATTTTCCAATCAAAATTTAAGAATCTCTGACTCTTCATTTAGTAGTCTGGTATCAATCAGGTTACAGAATTGATAACAGAAAACTTAAGTTAGCACAAAGCATCATAATTTGCAAACAGCGCATTCCATAAAGGAACAATCTCTATTCTAAGACAATAGGGCACAAATGATGTCAGTCAGAACTCCTGAAAAGTTCTAGAAGCAAGAGTGAGTTAGCATAAAGCCAAATCAATAATTAATAATTGCAGAATCTCCCATGAAGGGAAACAAAGCATAGAGCAAATAAGCCTTGGCAAAGCCAGTTAGTCAAAGCACAAATCAGAATGGAACTAAACCTACATCTAATCTGCCTACGTCTGCCTACGTTCTGCCCTCCATCAAGGTCTGCCCTCTCCTTCACTGCATCTGCAAATCACTTCTGCCCTCCTCCCTTCATTTCTGCGTCAGAGTCTGAAACTCCTCTGCAGCCATGCGTCTCTAAATCTCTATCTGTCTGTCTCTCTCAAAGGGCTCCTAAAGTCTTCCTGCCTGTGTTCTGAAAAGTGTTCTCTCTCTCAAACTCCTAACTAGGAACGCGTTTATCAAATAATAATGTTACAAAGCATGTAGCGTGACTTTTCTTCCTCCAACTGGAATCCAGCATTCTTGTTGGAGGGAGGACCACCGGGGAGTCGGAGGGACTACTCCGGGGCACCTACCTACCGCAAAGTTATAGCCGAGCGCCGCTGAGAAGCCTCCTAGGAGAGGTCCTTCTCCTATGATCGTACTAGGCCCAGTAACACCACCACACAGGACTCCGTATCAGTTGCTTATCTTGGTTCTTTATATAAAAAGGAGCACGTTCAATGTTTACAGTGGGATCGAGTGATCCAGTAAGAGTCTCAATGTCCTTGGAGGAATAGGGTAGCGGGACAGTCTTAGTACCAGCCAGGTACGGGAAGGCTCTGCGCCAGACCTTGGGTGCTGGTCTCAGAGCGGCTCGGACGTGGAGAGCCGCGACGGTGTCTGCAGGGCTCGGGTGGTAGTTCCGCTCGGGTCGAGCCGCGACACAGTCAGCAGGGCTCCGGTGGTAGGTCCGCTTTGGTCGAGCCGCGACGAGGTCAGCTGGGCTCTGATGGTACGTTTCAACAAGGTCGGGCCGTGACAGCGTCAGCAGGGCCCCAAAGGTTCGTGAAGGTCTTGTAAGCACGATGGAGCCGCGACGTCGTCAGCAGGGCTCAGAGTGTGGTTTCAGGAAGTCTTTCTCCGTAGGGTCAGCCGCGATCCGATCAGCAGGGCTCTTGACTCCAGGATACAACTGTCGTCTTGTTGCCGGGTTGCCCCAGATACAGGTCTGGAGCCCTTTGATGTCCGGACCCTTGCGCCCAGGAGGGCGGAGAGGCCGGGTAGGGCGCGGCCAGACGCCCAGCAGGAGAGGCGCCAGGCCCCAGAGAGCTGTGGGGCGATCGCACCTAGGTGTGGAAGGACGGTTGGGGTCCCATCGATACTGCCCTCCACCGGGAGTGGGAAGGGCTCACGTGGTATCCCCCGGGCCAGGGGTTGGCGCCTCGATGTCGGGCCTCGCTGGGACCGAGGCCGGGTAGAGCAGGGTCACGTAGGTGGTCACGTGGAGTGACGTATAATCCAAAATGGAGGAGCTCCGAGGTGCATGGGACCTCGTGCGGCTTAGCGAGGGGGAACAGGACCACGCCACGAGGCCGGCTCCAACACGCGTCCCCCCCAGCTGAAGGCAGGGAGAGTCACCCATCTCCTTGGGGGTTCTCCTCGCCGAGGCGGAAGAATCTGGACAGGCCGTCAGCATTGGCGTGGTCGTTGCCGGGCCGGTGTTCCACGGTGAAGTCCATCCCTTGCAGCGAGATGGACCATCGCAACAACTTGGGGTTCTCGCCCCGCATTTGCATGAGCCACCGCAAGGGCCGGTGGTCAGTCTGGACCCTGAAGTGGGTGCCGAAAAGGTAGGGCCGGAGCTTCTTGAGAGCCCATACCACAGCGAAGGCCTCCTGCTCGATGGTGCTCCACCTCTGTTCTCGTGGCAGCAGTCGGCGGCTGATAAAGGCCACAGGTCGGTCGAGGCCCTCGGCGTCCATCTGGGAGAGGACTGCCCCGACCACATACTCTGATGCGTCGGTCTGCACCACAAATTCCTTGCTGTAGTCAGGGGCCTGTAGCACCGGGGCAGCACACATGGCCGCCTTGAGGGCTTCAAAAGCGGTCTGACAGCGGGGCGTCCAGTGCACCACCTTGGGCTGTTTCTTGGAAGTGAGCTCCGTAAGGGGGCCCACAATGCTGCCATAATCTTTAATAAATCGCCGGTAGTAGCCTGTGAGGCCTAAGAAGGCCCGGACAGCGGTTTGGGTTGCGGGGGGCTCCCACGCCTGGATGGCATCGACCTTTAACTGGAGGGGCGCCACCTGGCCACTCCCCACCTGGTGGCCCAGATAGGTCACAGATCCTTGACCGATCTGGCACTTGCTGGCCTTAATTGTGAGCCCGGCCCTTTGGAGAGCGGCCAGGACTTCTCCGAGGTGTCCTAGGTGCGCGGCCCAATGGTCGCTGAAGACTGCAATGTCGTCGAGGTAGGCCGCGCTGAAGGCTTCTAGCCCGGCCAGGACCTTGCTCACCAGCCTCTGAAAGGTCGCTGGGGCGTTCTTCATACCGAAGGGCATCACCCGAAAGTGGTAGTGCCCATCGGGGGTGGAAAAGGCGGATCGTTCCTGGGCGCCGGGAGTGAGCTTGATCTGCCAGTACCCAGCGGTGAGATCAAAGGTGCTTAGGTAGCGGGCGGCCCCTAAGCGATCGATCAGCTCGTCTGCCCGTGGCACGGGGTGGGCATCGGTCTTGGTGACTGCGTTCAGGCCCCGGTAGTCTACACAAAATCTGAGTTCCGGAGAAGTGCCGGGGGCGGCGGCCTTCGGCACCAAGACCACCGGGCTGGCCCACGGGCTGTCTGAGGGCTCGATGACTCTGAGGGCGAGCATCTTGGCGACCTCGGTCTGTATGCAGGCTCGGACTCGGTCAGGTACTCTGTAGGTGCGGTGTCGCACAGGGGGGCTGTCCCCGGTATCCACGTCATGGACGCACCAGGGGGTCACCCTGGGCGTGAGAGAGAAGAGGGCAGCGGAGGGTTGCAGCAGCCTCCGGCAGTCATGGCGCTGTTCTGGGGTCAGCGTGGCGGAGAGGTGGACGCCCTCTAAGGAGCCGTCTTGGCCCGAGGACCCCAGGAGGTCTGGTAGGGGCTCGGAGTCGCTTTCGCCCCCATCGTCAGTAGCCAGCAGCAGGCTTAGTTCAGTTCGGGCAAAGTGGGGCTTGAGCCGGTTGGCGTGTAGGACCCGGAGGGGGTTCCTCGGGGACTCCATGTTGAACAGGTAGGTGACGGGGCTCTTCCTCTCAACCACCTTGAAGGGCCCGGTCCACTTGTCCTGCAGGGCGCAGGGGTCCACGGGTGACATGACCCAGACTTGCTGGCCCGGCTCGAACTCGATGGTCGAGGCATTTGCGTCATACCAGCGCTTCATGTCTTCTTGGCTGGCTTCGAGGTTGGCTTCTGCCAGGGCCCGGAACTTCCGAGTCTGGTTCCGCAGGGTCAGGAGGTACCGGTAGACGTCGGGGGGGGCATCTTGGACGTTCGCCTCCCAGCCCTCCTTGACCAGGCTGAGGGGCCCTCGGACGGGGTGCCCATACAACAGTTCGAAGGGGCTGAAGCCCAGGGATTTCTGTGGTACTTCTCGATAGGCGAACAGGAGGCAGGGCAGCAGGACATCCCACCTCCTCCTCAGGGGCTCTTCCAGGCCCTTGATCATCCCTTTTAGGGTTCTGTTGAACCGCTCGACCAGTCCGTTCCCCTGGGGGGGGTAAGGGGTGGTGAATCTGTAGGAGACCCCACATTGTTGCCAGAGGGATCTCATGTATTTTGAAATAAAGTTTGTACCCCTGTCGCTCACCACTTCTCGGGGGAACCCCACCCTGGAGAAGATGCCCATCAGGGCCCGGCCCACCACTGGAGCTGTCACAGTGCGGAGTGGGATGGCCTCGGGGTAATGGGTGGCGTGGTCGACCAGTACCAGGATGAAGCGGTGTCCCAGGGCGGTTCGGAGGTCGAGGGGCCCCACGATGTCGATCCCCACTCGTTCGAACGGGGTGTGGACGGCTGGAAATGGTTGGAGGGGGGCCTTAACTTGACCCCCAGTCTTTCCGCTAGCCTGGCAGGTCTGGCAGGACCGGCAGTGGTGGTCCACGTCTCTCCGCATTCGGGGCCAATAGAAATGGGTCACTAGGCGGCTGTAAGTCTTGTCCCGCCCGAGGTGTCCGGCGAGGGGCACGTCATGCGCCAGGTTCAGGAGGAACTCCCGGAACCGGAGGGGAACCACCAACACCCGGCCGGCTCCCAGTTCGGCGACTTTCTGCTCGCTATATAGTAAGTCATTGTCCCAATAGACCCAGTGGGTTCCCGTGGGGTCCCCCGAGGCCTGGGCGGCTGCTTGCTGTCGGGCCCCCTCGAGGGACGGGCAGGCCTTCTGTTCTTGCTGGAATTGTTCGCAGGTGGGGCCCCCATCGTGGCGCCACTGGGCCAGCTCGGGGATCTCGCTGAGGGAGGCGGCCTCGTCGGGAGAAAGTTCGGATGGCCCGGCCTCATCGTCGGGTTTCTCCGTGCCGGAGGAGGGTGATAGTTCTGGGCCCGTAGGCTTGTCGGTGGCCGCGGCAGCGGCTGGTTGGGCGGTCATGGACTGGGTGGTGGCGCAGGCCCACTCGGGCAGCCCTAGCATCCCCAGATGCTCTCGGCGCTCCACCCGGGCCCAGGGGGAGCTCTCTAGGTCATTCCCCAGGAGGCAGTCCACGGGGGCGTCGTCGCGGACAGTCACTTTTAGGGTGCCGGACACTCCTCCCCACTCGAAGGGGATCCTGGCCATCCGGCACATGCTTTCGGTGTTGTCCGCGGTCCGGACAGGGCATAGGACATGTGGCAGGATTTGTTCGGGGGTCACTAGGTGGCAGCGGACAGCGGTCACGCTGGCCCCAGTGTCCCGGAGGGCTTCGGCCCATCGTCCATTGATGGTGACCCACTGCTGGTACTTCTGGGTGTTGCTGGGGATGGCCGCTCGGGGCACCATTTCTCGGGAGCCCAGGCATACGAGCGACATGGCAGCTGGTTCCCACTCGGGGGATCCGTCGTCGCGGTTTTCCTCCTCTTCTTCTCCTTCCCCCAGGGCTGCGGCGGCTATTTGTCGGGGAGGGGGCCCGGCGGTCCCGTTCCGTCGGTTCACGGGGCAGGCCGGGTCGCTCGCATAGTGGCCGGTCTGCCGGCAGCCGAAGCAGGTCACTGGTGGTCGCGGTCCAGGCCGGGTGATGGGGGTCCCCCTTTGGCCCAGAGTCGGGGACGTGTGGTTGGCGGCTTGGCCTCGTGGCGGGCTTCTGGGCGGTCCAGCTGGGAATTCTCAACTGCGGTGGGACCCCCCTCCTCCGCCCCGCTGGCGAGGAGGTCCCGTGGTACTCCGTTGGTAGTCCCCCACGGGGTTCCGGGGGACCCGGGTGTTGACCCATCTGTCTGCTTCGGCGGCGAGCTTCCGGGGCTCGGTCAGCTTACTGTCCAGGAGGTGTTGCCTTAGTTCCACAAAGCAGTTGTTGGCGAGGTGCTCCCAGACAATGAGGTCGAACAGTTCATTGTACGAGGTGACCTTGCTCCCTTTTATCCACCCTTCAAAGGCCCGGCTGAAGAAGTCCACGTACTCGACCCATGTGGTACCGGAGAGCTTCTTGCAGTCCCGGAAGCGCTGCCGGTACATCTCGGCTGATAGTCCGTAGCGGGTGAGTAGGGCTTCTTTCATGTGGTCGTAGGAGGTCATCACTGCGTCGGGGAGTTGCAGCAGGGTATCACGGCCCTCGCTGAGGAACCTCCCCCATAGGCCGGCACCCCAATCCTTCCGGGGTACCCGATGGGAGGTCATGGCTACCTCGTAGGCTCGGAACCACTGCTGGATGTCGTCGTTCTTGTAGTATTCCTTGACGACATCCTTGGGGATATGAACCTTTGGCTCGGTCAGTGGCAGAGCGTCCTGGGTCCCGGGGGTGCTGGTCTCCCCCGTTTTGGATTTCAGTTCGAGTTCTTTGAGGCTCCTCTCGTGCTCGAGGGTTAGCCGTCTCTCTTCAAATTCCCGATGCCGTTTCTTTTCTTCGATTTCCTCTTGCAGCCGTAGTTGCTCCAAGGCTATTTTCTTCTCCGCCAGTTGGAGCTCGCCGTCCAGCCGGAGTCGTGCGAGGTCCATTTCGTGTGCCCGGACCCTCTCCCGTTCTCGTATTTCTTCTTGGGATAGGCCGGCTTCGGGGATGCCTCGCCCCCCATCTGTCGGGGTTGTGGTCGGCAGGTTTTCGTCCCGGGCCGAGGTCCCTTCGGTGCGGGGTGGAGTGGCCTCGGCTTCTGCCCAGGCTTTCAGGGCTTTCTGCATTTCTTCCTTGGTGCCCAATCCTGTGGTTGGGATCCCTTTGTCCTTGCAGAATTGTTTTAGTTCTTTGTGGGTGTATTCTTCCAGCTTTTCCAGCTGGAAGGTTGCGGCCACGGTTGCTTCTTGGCCGTCCATGGTTCCCGTTTTCTTTTTCCGTCTGGTTAGGTAGTGGGTGCGTTACTTGCCTGTACGATTGCGTCTGGCTCGGATCCCGTCGCTGGCCACCAAATGTTGGAGGGAGGACCACCGGGGAGTCGGGGGGACTACTCCGGGGCACCTTCCTACCGCAAAGTTATAGCCGAGCGCCGCTGAGAAGCCTCCTAGGCGAGGTCCTTCCCCTATGATCGTACTAGGCCCAGTAACACCACCACACAGGACTCCGTATCAGTTGCTTATCTTGGTTCTTTATATAAAAAGGAGCACGTTCAATATTTACAGTGGGATCGAGTGATCCAGTAAGAGTCTCAATGTCCTTGGAGGGATAGGGTAGCGGGACAGTCTTAGTACCAGCCAGGTACGGGAAGGCTCTGCGCCAGACCTTGGGTGCTGGTCTCAGAGCGGCTCGGACGTGGAGAGCCGCGACGGCGTCAGCAGGGCTCGGGTGGTAGTTCCGCTTGGGTCGAGCCGCGACACAGTCAGCAGGGCTCCGGTGGTAGGTCCGCTTCGGTCGAGCCGCGACGAGGTCAGCTGGGCTCTGATGGTACGTTTCAACAAGGTCGGGCCGCGACAGCGTCAGCAGGGCCCCGAAGGTTTGTGAAGGTCTTGTAAGCACGATGGAGCCGCGACGTCGTCAGCAGGGCTCAGAGTGTGGTTTCAGGAAGAGTCTTTCTCCGTAGGGTCAGCCGCGATCCGATCAGCAGGGCTCTTGACTCCGGGATACAACTGTCGTCTTGTTGCCGGGTCGCCCCAGATATAGGTCTGGAGCCCTTTGATGTCCGTACCCTTGCGCCCAGGAGGGCGGAGAGGCCGGGTAGGGCGCGGCCAGACGCCCAGCAGGAGAGGCGCCAGGCCTCAGAGAGCTGTGGGGCAATCGCACCTAGGTGTGGAAGGACAGTTGGGGGTCCCCTCGATACTGCCCTCCGCTGGGAGTGGGAAGGGCTCACGTGGTATCCTCCGGGCCAGGGGTTGGCGCCTCGATGTCGGGCCTCGCTGGGACCGAGGCCGGGTAGAGCAGGGTCACGTAGGTGGTCACGTGGAGTGATGTATAATCCAAAATGGAGGAGCCCCGAGGTGCATGGGACCTCGTGCGGCTTAGCGAGGGGGAACAGGACCACGCCACGAGGCCAGCTCCAACAGCTGCCGGTACATCTCGGCTGATAGTCCGTAGCGGGTGAGTAGGGCTTCTTTCATGTGGTCGTAGGAGGTCATCACTGCGTCGGGGAGTTGCAGCAGGGTATCACGGCCCTCGCTGAGGAACCTCCCCCATAGGCCGGCACCCTAATCCTTCCGGGGTACCCGATGGGAGGTCATGGCTACCTCGTAGGCTCGGAACCACTGCTGGATGTCGTCGTTTTTGTAGTATTCCTTGACGACATTCTTGGGGTTATGAACCTTTGGCTCGGTCAGCGGCAGAGCATCCCGGGCCCCGGGGGTGCTGGTCTCCCCCGTTTTGGATTTCAGTTCGAGTTCTTTGAGGCTCCTCTCGTGCTCGAGGGTTAGCCGTCTCTCTTCGAGTTCCCGATGCCGTTTCTTTTCTTCGATTTCTTCTTGTAGCCGCAGTTGCTCCAAGGCTATTTTCTTCTCCGCCAGTAGGAGCTCACCGTCCAGCCGGAGTCATGCGAGGTCCATTTCGTGTGTCCGGACCCTCTCCTGTTCTCGCATTTCTTCGTGGGATAGGCCGGCTTCCGGGATGCTTGTTCCCCCATCTGTCGGGGTTGTGGTCGGCAGGTTTTCGTCCCGGGCCGAGGTCCCTTCGGTTCGGGGTGGGGTGGCCTTGGCTTCTGCCCAGGCTTTCAGGGCTTTTTGCATTTCTTCCTTGGTGCCCAATCCTGTGGTTGGGATCCCTTTGTCCTTGCAGAATTGTTTTAGTTCTTTGTGGGTGTATTCTTCCAGTTTTTCCAGCTGGAAGGTTGCGGCCACGGTTGCTTCTTGGCCGTCCATGGTTCCCTTTTTCTTTTTCCGTCTGGTTAGGTAGTGGGTGCGTTACTTGCCTGTACGATTGAGTCTGGCTCGGATCCCGTCGCTGGCCACCAAATGTTGGAGGGAGGACCACCGGGGAGTCGGAGGGACTACTCCGGGGCACCTTCCTACCGCAAAGTTATAGCCGAGCGCCGCTGAGAAGCCTCCTAGGAGAGGTCCTTCTCCTATGATCGTACTAGGCCCAGTAACACCACCACACAGGACTCCGTATCAGTTGCTTATCTTGGTTCTTTATATAAAAAGGAGCACGTTCAATATTTACAGTGGGATCGAGTGATCCAGTAAGAGTCTCAATGTCCTTGGAGGAATAGGGTAGCGGGACAGTCTTAGTACCAGCCAGGTACGGGAAGGCTCTGCGCCAGACCTTGGGTGCTGGTCTCAGAGCGGCTCGGACGTGGAGAGCCGCGACGGTGTCTGCAGGGCTCGGGTGGTAGTTCCGCTCGGGTCGAGCTGGGACACAGTCAGCAGGGCTCCGGTGGTAGGTCCGCTTTGGTCGAGCCGCGACGAGGTCAGATGGGCTCTGATGGTACGTTTCAACAAGGTCGGGCCGCGACAGCGTCAGCAGGGCCCCAAAGGTTCGTGAAGGTCTTGTAAGCACGATGGAGCCGCGACGTCGCCAGCAGGGCTCAGAGTGTGGTTTCAGGAAGAGTCTTTCTCCGTAGGGTCAGCCGCGATGCGATCAGCAGGGCTCTTGACTCCGGGATACAACTGTCGTCTTGTTGCCGGGTTGCCCCAGATATAGGTCTGGAGCCCTTTGATGTCCGGACCCTTGCACCCAGGAGGGCGGAGAGGCCGGGTAGGGCGCGGCCAGAGGCCCAGCAGGAGAGGCGCCAGGCCCCAGAGAGCTGTGGGGCGATCGCACCTAGGTGTGGAAGGACGGTTGGGGGTCCCATCGATACTGCCCTCCACCGGGAGTGGGAAGGGCTCACGTGGTATCCCCCGGGCCAGGGGTTGGCGCCTCGATGTCGGGCCTCGCTGGGACCGAGGCCGGGTAGAGCAGGGTCACGTAGGTGGTCACGTGGAGTGACGTATAATCCAAAATGGAGGAGCCTCGAGGTGCATGGGACCTCGTGCGGCTTAGCGAGGGGGAACAGGACCACGCCACGAGGCCGGCTCCAACAATTCTCAAAAGGATGCCTCCACCTATCGGCAGATTCATACGTCATCTCTCAGGCAGGCGAAGATCCTTCCCACATCTACATCTTATTTAATACAATTTCATCTCCTAACCTTCCTTTAAAAAACATTTTATTTCTAACTACACACATAACATTAGCTGCAAAAGAACCCTTTTTTCTAACTAAGCAAGAAACGTTAAACATGGTAATGCACTTTTAAAAAACCTGTATTTTCTTTTCTCACTAAGCAAAGAATTAAATGAGGCTGTGTTCAATATTTCCAGCAACTACAGAGATAAAGCTCAGACCGAGGTCACAGCTGTAAAATATGCCACTGTTCTCTTCATACGGAGAGAAAAAGATTCCTTTGCTTATCTTTAAGGCCAACAGAAACTCTGAGAGCAAGAGCTGAATTAAGAGCAGGTTCTGTTTCTACATTTTAAAATGTTGTGCTAATTCTATTACAAGTTATTTCTACTAATGCACATTTTAACACTTTCACAAGTTAGAATCACATTTTCATAGTGAGAACAACATCTAACTAAACACATTTAAATCAAGTTATGAATCACTTGCACATGGGTTACATAAATTGCTAAATGAAAGTGTCTGGCTAAAGTCTGTGAATTTCAGAGCTCATGTTTTCACCCTGTGGCACAAAATCTGCGTGTCACTTTTCAAAGGCAGTTTTTCATTTCTGAAGTAAAGGCAGGTTTTCCATGAGTAAAGAAAGCACAGGTTTAGGCTCTTTCAGTGCTCTCCTTGAGGGTAACTTTGAATACAGTGCGCGGTCTCTCAATAAAAACAGCACATGCCATTTTATGGCATTTTTAAAAAACATATCACCTTTTCTAGTGTAAAAGTTTGAGACAGAATGAAAATGGTTTAGGAGTTATGACGTGTTGTGCGAGCACAGGCATCGTTGCTGTTTTACGTTACTTAAAAGGGCATGCCTTCAGAGGAGTGCCGGTCTCCCCCCATGTCGCTGCTTGGTATTGGATGCCTCGCCACTTTCCTCTTCCTTTGGGGCCTGGAATAGAACTGAGAGGGCTTGTGTACTGGGCCGCCTCTAGGCGCTTCGTGGAGGGATGATGCACAAGGCTGCCTGGGTTGTGGTCTTAGGACAGAGGGGTTGTGTGTTTGCTGGCATTTTTACTGATTTGTCTACTTAGGGACTGTCAAGATGGATGCATTCTTTCAGGTGCAGCCCTTTTGCTGTTTCTTACACACACTCACCCCATCCCATTTGCATGCACAAAAACTATTCATTCTTTCTTTCACACCCAGTGTATAGTTCTTCAGTCTCTGGCGGCAAAGCACCCAGGATAATGTGCTGCATGCCTAAACACTTATAAGGTCCAAAAAGCGAGACCTGTTCGCTATGCCAATGCTTGTTTTAAGTGCAAAGGAAACTACAATTCTGGCTGATCCTATCAGGGCTCATGCAGCCTGCCTACTCTAAGGTTGCGCGGCCAGGATGGTTTCCAGCTACATCGTACACCGTGTTGTGTTTTAGCATTTTGCGGTAACTGTTTTTAAGTACAGTGGGGACCCTCACAGCAATGTGTGACCCAATATCCACAGTTACAGATTGGATGATGCAAACTCCTGCCAAATTCTATAACTTTGGTGTGCAACATTTAGAAATGTCACGCCCCTCATTTATTTGTTTCTCTACTGCAGGAAAGGTTAACATCCGGTTATTTATATATCGCTTAATAACAACATTTAACCTGTTTCTCAGCTTTTCTAAGTTCGACATGTAAAGAAACTGCGGCACAAGGAGATAACTTAGTTTCTCAGGATCACACACTTTTGGCTAGGTGGGACCCCTCCCACAACAGTGCATGCCCACATCACCACCACTCCGAGGTCGCTGCTTCTTCCGACTCATGGCGGTGCTTCTCCAGCTTAGACGCCCTCTGTGGCGTCCCGCCCTTCATATAAGTAAAACACATTTCCAGCACACCTCCAATAGCTCTAACTCTGAAAACATGTGAGACATATTGCATTGCAAATGCTTATTTGTACTTGCCACAGGTGCCGTTTTACACCTGATTAACCTACTTTCTTCGCCTCCCAGCTCCTTTTCACTTCCTTCCCGATACACAACACCGGCCATCCACACCACCAATAAAGTGGCACTAGTGTGATCGAGCGATGCTGTGAATGAATAGGAATATTTGAGGGGAGGTGCCGAGAAGTTTCTGCTCAGAGACCAGTCATAACTTTGATGTGTGACAGATCTGTGAACACAAAATGAACTGCCTTCTGCCTCATTTAATTTACCAGCTACGGCATGCGCCAAATTTCTCTCAGCCCAGGGCGCTGTCCGATCAAAGGCCTCTGTGTCTGCTGTTCCCTCTCGTATGCCTTGCCATGTTGTTCCTCTTCTGTTCTATTCTCTTCCCTATTCTCTTCCTCCCGCCCTCTCATGGGTGGTCCTTGTACTTCCCTCTGGCTCATCTTCATTCCACCTTATGTCCAAACTTCACCCTTTGGTCGAGTGTGCCAGTAACACGTTTGTTGATAATAAAACATGTCAAACCTCCGTAACCAGAGCATACTGTTGAGCGAGGAAGGTGGTTAGGAGCCGCATCACCATGGGCTTTGCCTGCCCAGCGCTGAGTCAAGCACCTGCTTTTATGTGCCTGCAGCATTTATAGAGAATTCACTTAACCCGATCTTTCTCTGAGTTGGTGCTTTATTTTCAGGCATTACAGATCAGAAACAGATTGAAGCAAACCTTGCTCGCTGTTTCTAAGCTATACTTTTTGAAAACAAAGCACCGACTCACATCGTGTTAAATTAATTCACTTTACACATGAAGCCCATAAAGACACTTTTGGTTCTATGCGGAACCAGCAAAGTCCATTAGAATACGGCCCATGGCCTTAAGTCTTTTTATACAGTGCGAGAAAATGTGCTGAGAAATAAAGGTACACATTGCAGTGTTATATTAGTTGTATACTGGGATCCATTATATTACATGAACATGGAATACAATGCTGGCTTCCTGAATGCACTAGACCCTTTTATGGATCAGGGCATCTTTGGTCATTATCGAGGGGTATTGTGCTGTCTTAGTATACAACACCATATCTATGTGTTATGTGTTAGCCCATTCGGCCTTGGCAGGGGATGGCAAGTTGGTTAGTCAATTAATAAAGAAGAAAACGAGCTTGGGAAAAACGACTAAAAGTCACATTAGTTTTAAACGGATGTAGGCTGCTTGTTGTATGCTTCCAGCTCTAAAGGAATGCTTGCACTGTAATGCATGCGTCACCATTTTGCATCTAAGAACGCACTTTTGCGCACATTCAATTCTGCCTCGTACATGCACTCGAAACAAGAAATCAATTTATTATGACTGAAGCATGCAGTTATAAGTGCTATTGTTATGACTCGGCTGCAAACCTGACCCTAACTGGCTATTTGATTGCTTTTTATCACCCCACCATCAATATCATAAGCACCAATGCCACCACCAAAAAATCCACAATCAACAAGAACACCTCCACTAGTACCTAAGGCATACATCACATGTTCCCAATACCATCACCACCAATAATATCACTGATACCACCTGCACCAATACTAATACCACCCCTACCTCTACTACCATAAAATTCAGCACCAATACCAATAGCACCACTAGACAATGCAAATACTACCAATAATGACACTATCCCACTAGTGGGACCCCCACAATACTACCACTAAAGCCAATGCCATCAATACCACACCATCAACACTTTTAACAAGAATGCACTGACACAATATCAGCAGCAATATCACCTCAATGCCATAACACAGGTTTTGCCTTGACCAAGGCAAAACCTGTCTCCTAATCCTCCTAGACCTATCCTCGGCGTTCGATACAGTCAACCACGAAACTCTCCTGGAACGCCTGAAACTCCGGATGGGATTGGATGGCGCCGTTCTTGAATGGTTTAGTTCCTTCCTCCAGAATCGCTCACAGAGAATCCTAATCAACGGTAACTTATCCGCTCCCTCTCCGATCACGGTAGGAGTCCCCCAAGGATCAACCTTGTCTCCTACCCTCTTCAAGCTTTACCTCGAACCCCTCATAGAGGTGCTACACACCGCCAACATCGCTTATCACATGTATGCCGACGACACACAGATCTACATTAAAATCTCTTCTCCTGAGGACATTCACTCCCTGAATGAGGCCTTGAAGCTGACGGTGCATTGGCTCACCTCTAACCAGCTCAAACGTAACACAAAAAAACGGAATTTCCCCTTATCTCCCCACCCAAAACCAATTCAGTCATTCAGGAATGGATCAAGGCTATCACAGCGTTAAACTGCCCTCCTACCATTGTGGACTCTGCTAAATCACTGGGAATAACCCTAGACTGCAACTTGAATATGCGTGGCCATATCAACTTGATTGCCAAAACTGCCAAATTTCACCTGAGCTACCTAAGACCCCTGAAACCTTTCCTCGACACCCCGACCAAAAATGGCAACCCAGGCACCAGTTATCTCCAGACTAGAATATGGGTGCTCTAACCTCGCAGGTCTACCCAAGAACTCTTTGGCCCCATTGAAAGCCTGCCTCAAAGCCGCCGCCAGACTCCTAACAGGTTCAAAGAAATTCAACCATATTTCTCCCCACCTCAAAGCTCTAAAATGGCTTCCTCTCGAGGCCACAATCCAACTTAAGCTGGCTTGCATCACTCACAAGGCTCTATACTCCAATTTCCCAGCTTTTCTCGCCCAGAAACTTGTGATATCCGGAGGAGCCAGAAACTCACGATCCGCCAGAGACCTTTTGCTCCAGCCATCATGCTTGCGAGAAAAAAAACGTACAATCGGGCCTTCTCTGGGGCCGCCCCAAGAATATGGAACTCGCTCCCGCCCATCATCAGAAGACTTCCATCTTTGACACTACCATCTCAGTACACTCTGGACCTCAGGACACTCTGGCAGGATGAAGGACTGCTGTGCTGCTGAAAGAACTGACACTCAGATGTACTCTGCTGGCTATGCTGGACTCCTGCTCAGTTGTGCCTGCCCTTTTGCCCATTGCCTGGTGGTGAGAAAGACTTGACCAGAATCTCTACAGCCCCAGAACCAAGTTACTCCAAGCGCTTGCTGGCTTGCCTTCTGTTCTGAAGTCTCAGGGAAGTCAAATGCTTCATTCAACTGTGAGTCCTGCTGTGCTAAGTGGTGCAAATTTAGTCCTGGGCCCTTGGAGGTAGGTTTTTCTGGCTGCGTCTACAAAAATACATGCATCACCTGCTTTGTTCCAGTCAGAACTGATGCATTTGCCTTCGACACTGACGCATCGTAGCATTGAGGGCTCCACAGGGTCAACAGTGCGGCTCAACGATGATGTAGGACCGAACTGCATGGTTCGACAATGAAACCTTGCATTTACTGCCCAGAGCTCGACGACGATGCTGGACCTGACTGCATCTCTCTGAACTGACGCATCGCCTACAATCCTCCAGATTGATGACGACGCATCGCCTCTCCCGCTCCTCGCAGCTGCTCCTTGGTGTCAATGCTTTTCTCCATAAGGTGCTTTATCAGCGGGGCCTGCATGGCTTCTGTATCCGACCAGCAATCCATTGTGGTCAGCTTGACTTTTCATATTTGACCTGGTCCAGCGTGGCCAGATCAGCTGCCGCTCCTCTGTAATGGCGGAGGAGCATTGCTCCATTCACTGCAGATGAAAAAGAAACAATTTTATTGTTTTATTTTTCACTTACAGCCAATGCTGACAAGTCTAGGGCAGAGAGGGAGCATCCTGCATCACAGCAGCAGCTATAGTTGGGGGATGTGGAGTGTTGGGCACTGTAAGTGCACATGACAGTTTAGCCAACCATCTTAGGCCGGCCAAACCAACATGCACACTTTGATATCTCGAACCCAGCTGTATTGTACAGCTGAATGGAGAAATGGCAAAGACTACCAGTCCCTTACTGAGCACCTAACCAGGCCACTCAGACCAATCCTGGAGCTGCTCTCATGCTGAGAGCCGCGTTTGGATTGGGTGGGAGTGGCCATGGACTTCAAGATAGGTCCCCTCCTCTTACGATTTTAGTGCGAGCTCCACTTTCCTCTAGCAGTGCTGTGTCGGTCCCAGAGGGCTCGTGCAGCCATATACGACCCGCCTGCACAAACACTGCTTTGTTCGCCCCGCTCTTCATGTTACTTCATCATCGAGGCAGCAGGTAGGTGTTTTTTTTGTGTTATTATTTGGCCCGCGCTGCCCCACCACTTCATTTTGGCAGCAGCTGCCCCTGCCACTACAGCCCTCTAGATCACACAAAGCACTTCTTAAACTTTGCTCTAGGTTCAGCCTACATGACTCCTGGACTCCTGGAGACTGCAACACACTGACACTAGGGATTATACTTTCTTCTTCAACTCACACAAATCTTACTCCAGAATTGACTACCTGCTGATATCTAAGGTGCATGTGCATCTAAAAAACAAGACAGACATACTATCAAGACTAGTTTCTGACCACTCTGCCGTTACCCCATCTCTTACTGGCACCAATGCGAGACCACGTTGGAAAATTTGGAGATTTAATGATGAATCAGTTAGAGATGCTGCATCCAGATACAGGTTCTATAAGACCAATACTAAATTATGTAAAGGAAAATTTGGCCTCAGATACGTTTCCCTCCATCCATTGGGACGTTTTCAAAGCTACTGTTAGAGGCACTCTAATTGAGATCCAACCTAAATTAAACAAATCCCACAATAATAATCTCCTAGAGCTGGAAAAGGAGATGAAAGCCCTAGCGGCTGCTCACATTTCAAACCCGGATGCCCAAACCCTTTCTACCCTTACGAATAAAAATAGAAATACAATAGAATCCTGAGTGAGAGAGCTGGGGTCTGCATTAACAAATATTACATCTTAAAACTATGCGAAGCAAACAAAGCCAGTAAAATACTGGCATCATATTTGAAACAAAAGCAGAGCCATAAGGTTATCAATGCACTTAAGGATAAAGCGAAAATCACTCACATATACCCTCAAAAAATCTTGCACATCCTCAGGGACTTCTATCAATATCTGTACATGACTCAAACTGCCCTAGGGAGAATTGAAAGGCTTACCTAAATAACACACACCTAGTTGCTATCACTGATCCAGAGAAGAAGTCTCTTAGCTCACTTGTGACAATGGAGGAAATCATAGTGGCTATCAAATCCATGAAATCACATAAGGCCTCAAGACCAGATGACTTTACAACTAACATTTATAAAACATTTGCTTCTGTCTTTAACCCTACACTTCGTGACCTCTTCCATCACTTCTCAGATTCAGGTGTCATTGTAGGCACCGCTAGCAGGGCCCCTATTGTGGTAATCCCAAAAGAGGGCAAGGACCCAACTCTGGTAAAAATTCACAGGCCAATCTTCTTAATTAATCTGGATGTAAACTCTATGCTAAAATCCAGAGACTTGAGCCACTTTTACCATGCCTGATTGACCATACACGGTTGGGTTAATGAATAATCGACTATCTAATGACAACACTCGCCTCCTATGCCACATCATTGAGAGAGACAAATAAACTTATTTTGACACTGTTGTGAATACCCTACATGCTAAAAAAGCATTTGATAGGGTCTCCTGGTCATTTCTGCTTGAGACCCTACTGAAGTATAACCTAGATGAGGCCTTTACTAAGATGGTCATGGCAGTTTACTGTGGTCCCTCTGTCAAGGTGAAATCCGGCGGCCTAATGTCTCTGCCTGTAATTTAGAAAAAGCACAGGCAAGGTTGTCCCCTATTCCCCTCCCTATTCATTTTGATTCTGGATCTGGCGCCTTTACTCCATAATATGCGGTCTTAGTCCTCCATCTTCTGTGTTTCTTTTAACAAATCCAAAATGAAGGTGGCGGTCTACGCCAGTGATATTTTGATCATGACTGAAAATGAATCCCTGTCAATCCCTCCCTTGCTGCAGACAATAGAAGCATTTGCCCTGGTTATTGGGTATAAGCTTAATAACTACAAATCCGAAATCAAGGGTTTAAACAATGTCTCCCCTAGCAATCTTTTCAAAGCTACAGGGCTGTACTGGCAACCCCACTTCATAAACTATTTGGGCCTAGAATTTAACTCAGACCTATTGGAATAGCCCCACCATAATGAAAACTTAACACTAAAGAAAATTAAAAACCTACCGAATGGATAGATTCCCAAATTCCTCACTTGGTGGTGTCACATTGAGACTATCAAGATGATGGTCACCCCAATAGTCAATTACCTCATAAGTATGTTGCCTCTAGTATTATCCGATGAAATTCATCAAAAACTAGACAAGTTGTTAACAAAATTTATTTGGCAGAATAAACGCCCTAGAACCGCCATTTAAAAACTATGCCTTCCCTTACATCTGGGAGGAGTTAACCTGGCAGATTACAAAAACTACCCAACTGCTTTTTTAGCCAGGCAAGGCTCACTTGGTTCAAACAACCTCTGGATTATACCCCCATATGTCCTCTAATCAAGAAAGAGATTCTAGGAGACCTGCACCCCGTAACGCTTCTAACCATGAAGACAAAATCCCCCCTTCGGCCAAATATATCCATAACAATATAAAAAGAGCCCTCCTGAGGATTGATAGACTCCCAGAGAGCCCAATTGCCCGCTCTAAACTGAACTCACTCTGGCACAACCCTAAAATCAAAATCCAAGGGGAATCTATATTTTGGAGGTCATGGGCATTTAAGGCCATCTACTTTTTAAAACATTTAGGCACTCAGTAAGTGCCTCTTTCCTTTGGTGAACTGCAACAACAACATAATCTGTTCGACATAGACTTCTATGATTTCCTCAAGCTCAAAGTTAGCCTGTCTAAAATGAAGTGCCCAAAGGAGATCCCTCACTCCTCAAGATCATTTTTTCCTTTAACAAAACCGGCCACCAATCCTCCAAGTTCTACCACTTTAAAATCCCAAACTACACATTTGACTTTAAAACTCCAGACAAAATGGGATGCCCAGGGGACTATTTCTCCAGACGCCTGGCATTTCCTCTGAAAATCCGTTGTATCCCAAAAATATGACCCCTTCCTTATCCCAAACGAAATAATGGCTCCTGCATAGGACAATCTGGTCACCCACAAGACTTCATAAGCTGTCCCTTAGAGAGAGCCCAGCATGTTCGAACTGTATTAAAGCCACAGGGGATCTCCGCCATCTACTTTGTTACTGTAGCAGTGTCTCTCCTTTCTGGGACTGCATATCAACATTTTATTCAAAGTTTATTTGGGATACATCTGAAAAGGGACTTTCTTTCACTAATTTAGGGTTTCCTGGAATCGCAACTCAACTTACATAATGATAGTCTCATTGTAGACATTCTATTATGTGCGGCCTGTCAGTCTGTCCTCACTAACTGGAAAAATACTGTTGCTACCACGTTTTGATCTGGACTGAACGGGGTGGTGTACTGAAGGGGGACGGATAATATCAC
Organism: Triturus cristatus; assembly: GCF_964204655.1. Classification (NCBI taxonomy): domain Eukaryota; kingdom Metazoa; phylum Chordata; class Amphibia; order Caudata; family Salamandridae; genus Triturus; species Triturus cristatus. Next base: position 545,340,152 of record NC_140586.1, read on the forward strand.
TCTTTAAAACTCCTTGTGGAGACCACAGAGCAGATCTGTTTAGAAGACAGTCAAAAATTAATTTGCCACTATCAAACCACCATGAGTCCCTTAACATGCCATAAAATGGAATGATAACTACTACCTATACTGACCCACTCTCTTTTCCATCACCAGATTGTTGCCTCCTTAAAAGTATGTATTTTACTATGTCTAAATGCACATTTGTCATGCCTACTGCTGTAAATCTCCTCATCCTGTTTCTTCCTAAATTTTATTTCACACACAGGATTTGTTTTTGATATACCTTATGTTTTGCTTTTCTTCTGTTCCCCTTACAGTTATTAACCAATCGTGTACAAGAGAATGTTCTCTGTACCTGCCTCTTCTGACATGTATTTACATTACTGTTTCTAATTTGTTCCTTTTGCACAAAATCCAATAAAATTATTTGTAATAAAACAAACTGAGCAACATTTTTAGCTGTGTAAATAATTGTTAAATGGTACGTACAGTAGTCTACCTGTGATAAGAATCCTGTCTAGCAGTTTGTTCTAACTGGAATATACAAATGGAATCTGCTAGTGATCCTGTTACAGTAGGTGGATTAGCGTTCTTTAATGCAACCGATGCATAGACAGCAATTTAAAAATCCCCAACTGGATCCTCTTTTGAATGACTTTCTAGGTTTCCACTCGGTGGAAACAGCACTGCTACAAGTCACTCCATTCATCATCTCAGCTAAAATCAAAACCAACACCCATACTTATTTTACTAGACTTGTCAGTAGTATTTCAAACTGCGGGTCACTTAATTCTTCTCAACAATCTCAACCCATTAGGCATTATGAGTACAGCCCATTAAATTCCTCCACCCCACCTGTCTCACCTTCCTTTCTCCATCTCTTACTGCTCATATCTTTCATAACAAATCACACTTATCTGGTTTGCGATAATACCTCTTTTTGAGTGATCACCCCCATTTTTGGCTGAGATTTATTGCTGGTTTTTAGACCATGCATTTATTCAGTGACCAGTGTTCATACCCTGACCCCTAAAAGATGTAAAAATGGGTTAATCCCATATTGCAATATTTAACTCTTCTGTAAGGTCATAGTATATGGTGTAGAAACTCCACTAATAGAGCAGAAAGTTAAATGTCAGCTGTAAACTGTAGTGCATACTGTGCCATCCATGAGCGTGACAAGGAAAACAGGCCCACCAATGTAGCATCACTACAGCAGTTTAAACCTGCAGCCTGACCTGTCAAAATAACCCCTTTGACAGGGAAAAGCCTCCCTCTTAAATGTTAATGAGTCACACAAAAGTAGGTCTTCTATCCCACAAGGTAAGGTGCCTAGTATTTAAAAATAGCATACGTCGAAATGGAATGTTGGCATATCCCTACAGTGTCAAGCCCACAAAAGTATAGAAGGTCTCTGTCCATCCCATGAGAAAAACGAGAGTGCAGAGTATTCTATACATTTTCAATCTCAGGTTGGAATGAGATAGCAAAATGAGTCAGCCACTATGTTAAATATTTATTAAAAATCCATTCCACTGGTGAATTGAAAGTTTTGAAAAGTATTAAGGAAAAGTAACATTTAAATGTTACCTTTCCCTGCCAGAAACCCGGAGGCTAAAATTGCATTAGCCTGCCAGTAGCTACTCCTGCCAGCAGCTGCCACTGCCAGTGTTTGACATTAAATATGTGAAAACAACTCCCAGAGTAGAGATAATGGGTCATTCCTGGTGAGAGGACGAGTTGGGGGTGAGACATTTGATACTCAAGTCAAGGAAGAACAGCTGAGAGGGTTCAGTATTTTAATTCCCTTCAAAGGTAAGACCTGTTCATTCACAGTCCAGTGTAAGGAGAAGGCTGAGGAAGGGAAGCCTTTAATCGTTAAGCTCTTTGTAGCCAATTGGGCACCAGCTCTGTGGGAGAGGCAGCTGGTGCAGAACCAGTTTGAAGTGACTGGGAAAAGAACTGCTAATTTCCCTAAATACAACTGTAGCTGGCCCGTAGGGCATAAAGCCAGTGCCAGCTTGGATTTGCCTTCGAATTGTGCAATGTATGAGAGTTTGCAGTAGGGCAAACAGGATGTGCTTCAGAAGTGTGATGGATTGCTCCCATGATCTTCCTCCTCATTGGTTAGGGAGTGTCCAAGAGTCACCACTACCTACTGATTAGTAAATCCTACAAAAGTGGCACCTCACCCATAGCTCAGGAGTCCACTGTCTGGGTTGGTATGAGAACAGAAGAGAACTGAAGCCGCAGCCCTGGAAACTTTAGCTGTGTCCAGAAGGACTTATTCTGAAGTCTCTGAAAACTTTGGACCTAGAAAAATATTGGATTTTCAGATCTTTGGCAGGCCAGGACCAACCACCCAAGTCAATGGGCAAGGTACAATCTCATTGGGCAAGAAAACCAATTTGGTCCAGCTCTAAGCTTTTTGCAGCCTGAAAATCTAGTTCAGTGGGCCCTCGCAGCAAGCCTATCCTTCTGTGTAACATTCATGGATAAAGATTGCTCCAGATTGCTAAAGATTTGCCCCAGTGAAGGAATCAGAGCTCCAAATAAAAGAGACTGGCAAAAGTGTGAAAGGTATCCGGCCAGTATAGAGGACTTCCTTGGATGCAAAATTTAACTTTTCCCACTCAACACTTTTCCTGCCAAACCTAATGGCTTCAGCGGGACATCACTCAAAGTCCACCTGACTTCGAAGAAACTTTGCCGATAGAGCCTACTACCTTGCCCTGCTGGAGGATTCTGACTATCACTTCAAAGGCTAAGGGCCTTATTTTGATCTTGGCGGATGGGTTACTCCGTCACAATCGTGACGGATATCCCGTCTGTCTAAATATATATCCAGGAGGATATAATGCGATTTATCTTTTGCCGACGGAATATCCGTCACCGCTGTGATGGAGTAACCAGTCCGCCAAGATCTAAAACAGGCCCTAAGTCAGAAGTAAAAAATTTGGACCAGGGTAAACCTCCTTGGTGTATGTAAATTGATACTTGTATAGCGCACTACTCACCCGCAAGGGTCTCAAGGCGCTTGTACGAATACCGCTGTGGAACCCATCCTGGCTTTCCCTGTGAGGCATCCACTCCTGGGCATCCCCAAGGTGGAGGCCAGGCATCCTTAGCATTGTGGGGGCCATTTTGGAGATTAAGCAAGCTATTGCCCAGAGTTGAAGAGTGGGACTCCATGATTGGAATGGCACCGAGGCAAGAATTATCAGGTCTGTGGAATTTTGAGCCCAAGACCCGCCGAGGCGGGGAATTGAACCCTGGTCCCAGGCTAGATCTCTGCATCAGGGTCTGCTGCTCTAATCATTGAGCCACACTTCTCCAACTAATGATCAGTCAAAGTAGGCCTGAAACTGCACCTAATTCCCTGTCACAAACAAACAGTACTTCCTATTGATGCTTTACTTTTTCTTGTCACTATTTAGCTTACCTGTCAAAAAATTCATATCTCCGGTTTGCCTTATCGGACTGTTATTACTTTGGTGTCATTTTGTTTAATATTTGTTTCTCTAGTTGTATAAATAAAGTGGGATATTTATAGTGTTGCGTTATTTAAACTATTTTGTTACTTCTAAATGTTCTATACATTTTCTCTTAGTTAAGCCTGTCTGCTCTGTGGCATACCTACAAGGAGTTGAGCTCAGACTTAAACTATCGAATCCTTGTGTCGAACATAACAAGTTGGTGATACTATTACAGGCAGTAAACTACTATCCACCTCAAATGATAATTTACTTTCTTACAACTTGGGACTCTGTACTGGGTCCATTGCTATTTTTGATGTTCCTTTATAATCCTCTTGTGGCTTCTCTTCCATGCTTATGCTGTTGACACCCAAATCTTTATCTTTTAACACAAAATGTCATTAAGCAGGTCCAGATAGCCAAATGAGATTGGATCTTGAAACTTAAAAACAGTATTCCTATGCGTCGGTATCGACGCATTCTACTCCAGGAGTGACCAGCGGAGTCGTGTATAAGTGCCACCCATGCACGCTGCCATCAGGTGCTTTCTTAGGCTTGTCTGAGCCCTCAGATGCAGAACCTCTCAGCAAAGTGGCATGATAAGTGTGCAGGTCTCCAGAGTGTGGCCTTTTTAGATAGAAATGTGTCCAATTTGCAAAACAGGGAGCTAGGAGGTCAGTGAGGAATCTGCGATTAGATAGAGTGTCCTCCAGAAAGAATGTCACTGAAAGTAAATAACTTAAATAACTTGTTCTACTGAATGATACTTCTAACTGCAAACTCCTCACCTTCTGAACAGATAGCATATCAGTACCACGCCTGGGTCAATAAAGCTATTGCCAGTTAACTCATGTACAGGTCTTGAAGGAAATACCCCAAAAACACTTTGTGGTGCCTCTGTGCTTGACTGAAGCATGCTTTCTATGTGCAATCATGGGGTAATAAGAACACAATGACACGTGTAAAGATGGTAGACTCCTCCAAGACAATGATGTTAGATTAGATTGCCATGTATAACCTATTTAGTCATCAATTAACAAGCACAGAAACACCGGTACAGAGTAATGGTCTTTCCTTCATACCCCAGGTCATTCATGACCCTATTGACACTAAAAAAGAATTGTAACAGCTTTTGAAAAGTCTGGCTGAAGATCTTTTTTCCCCATTCTGAGACTCCAATAGACAACAATTAACTTAAGAACAAATCTAGGTTTTGTCCATTAAGTCAAACATGTCTCCTCAAGAAACCACCACTAAGGAAATAGTTTTGAAGGAAATTGATATTTTGAATGCAAAAAAATTAAATTGTATTTCAACAATAATTTTTCTAAATCGGACATGCAATCTTTCAAACAGCTGGGTGATCAAACCCGCTGATAAAGGAGTAGGTATACTGATATTAGATAGCGAGAAATATAAACAAAAGTACTCCGACAATAACTTAACATCAGGCATTGCTAACGGATCCCCACTGACCTACTAAAGAGCTGTCCAAAAAAATAGGTGAGGCAACCAAAATAGCTATAGAAAAAGGTTGGATTTGTGCAAAGGAGTTTGGATTTCTAAATAAGAGTGACCCTCACATGCCTGTGATCTATGTCCTCCCAAAGCGCAAAGAAGTCTGACTAATCCCCGAGGGAAACCGATCCTCTCTGCATGTGGTTCTCTTCTTGAACCGGTGGCGCAATAAGTTGACTTTTTTCTTGAACCACTCGTGTGCTCTACTCAAGAATATGTGAGAGACTCCATTAATAAAATTGAGGGTTATGAACACAGAGATTCTAACTATGTTTGATATAGAATTGTTATACATGAATATCTCTCAGGACAAAGCCATAGCAATTATCATAGAGGTATTAGACTCAAGGGGGCCGATTCACAGAACTAACTTAAGACAAAATCCTAAACTTACTACTTTTGGTATTCACAGAAGTTAGGATTTTGTCTTAAGTTTGTCTTAAGACAAACTTAAGACAGACTTAAGACAGTCTTAACACAGACTTAAGACAGTCTTAAGACAGACTTAAGACAAACTTAAGACAGACTTCAGACAGACTGAAGACAAAATCCTAACTTAAGTCTGTCTTAAGTCTGTCTTAAGTCTGTCTTAAGTCTGTCTTAAGTTTGTCTTAAGTCTGTCTTAAGACTGTCTTAAGTCTGTCTTAAGACTGTCTTAAGTCTGTCTTAAGACTGTCTTAAGTCTGTCTTAAGTTTGTCTTAAGACAAACTTAAGACAAAATCCTAACTTCTGTGAATACCAAAAGTAGAAAGTTTAGGATTTTGTCTTAAGTTAGTTCTGTGAATCGGGCCCAAGAATTTGTCCTCATGAGGTCTTCCTGTTAAAATGGCATAAATGTACCTTAAGAATACATTCTTCAGTAGCAAAGATGATTTTGTTTTACAAATTAAGGGTGCAGCCATGGTTTGTAGCTTCTTCAGAGATGTCAACCCTTTTCACCAGTCCATTAAGAGATGGTACGGTTTCATATACTATGGGCCCAATTCACAAAGGCATTCTGAGACAAAAGACTAAATTAATGACTTTTTTACATATTCACAAAGGTCATTTACAAACTGTTTCTCTGCATCCGCAGTTGGGCCAGAATCTCCAGCTTGGGCCGTATTACCGGATTCGAGTCGTACTCTCCGGCCTGGGCTGAATGAACGGCAATCAAGTGGCCGGAATGCAATTTTTACAAAAAAAAGGAAAATTAACAACATGAAAATCAGTTTGCGCGGGGAAAAGAGTGTGGTCGGACACTACATCATATCCCAGAAAAGTTTGTTCCTTTGCATCATTGGACATGCAGTCCACAATTTGCACTCCCCTCAGTGTTGGAACAGTCAAAACTACATCTGGGAGATTTCCACTTGGACTTCTTATGTTTTTCCTTCAAATTACCGAAAGACTTAGACTACTGAACCGTGGAGTTTCCCAATGTTTGGTGATGTAGAGTTTCCCCCCTAGTCCCGTATGGCCTTAAGATTCATCTTGGCACAGTGAGGGCAGGCCTTGGCATAGTGTTTCAACCTCTAGCGCCAAAGGCATTCCTTGTGGAAGTCTGTCACAAACATCTGTTTGCAACAGTCCCTATAAGGTTTAAACCCTGTTGTTTTGCGAGGCAACATATTTCCCTTCCACACTGGTAAAAGCCAAAATAGTGAGAAAATATTTCATCAAAAGATAAAGGAGAAGCTCACTATCTGACTTTAAATGTGTTGAAAGAAATGAATTGACATCATCACTCATAGGTAGCCATTATATGAAGCTACACTTGTCACTTCTGGAGCGGAACAACATCATTGTGGAGCCATAGGATGCTTTTAAGTTTCCAGATCCAGTCTGATGCCTGGGGAATGTTCTCAAGGTGAGAAATCTGTGGTTCGAAGTATCTATCAGAATATCAAGCGCTGGTTGAGCCTACCTTTTCTCATGCTTATTTCCTTCAAAACTGAAGTTATCTATATTCCGGACTAATCCAACCTCTTTACTGTTATTCCTCATTTCCTTTTTCCCTTTACATTCTCTTTAACCTCCTCAACTTCATGTAGGCTCATGTGCTATTGGGTTCATGCCTGTGCTTCTTCACAGTGAACACAGTCACTGCAGTTGGATCTCAGTTATTACCCCTCGTTCCAAGTTCATCCCTGAATTTTGTTAGGGAGGTGGTGAGCCTGTTGAAGGAGAGGTTGAGAAGGTGCCACTATTAGGGTTTATTTACCCTTGTCCTACCAAATTTGGAAGCCCTGGGAGTGGACTCACTCTGAACATCCATTACATTTCACCCTATGTTGAAAGTGTCTCATTATAATCATTTGGTACGTGAATAACAAGACGCGCTACGACCATGCACTACGCCCGCAGTTTGATAGGTGACTCTGATGTATCACCCTCTTGCATATCGTCTTTACGTTTGAAGAAGTCCAATGTTTTGGACGAAACACGTTGGCTGTTTTCTGCTATACAGATTGCTTATGTGTGAATATGACTGAATAAAAAGATTTGAACACATCTTTGAAAATTGCTCTGAATTGTTTGGTTACTCTAACACACTGAATTGAATTGTTGTATGGTGAGACTTTTACTTTGTCTGGCGCCTTTAATACTTGTTTATGTGCAGGAACGTGTCCCTTCCTGCACATAAACAATCATTAAATAATGGTGATTTGCTACTTCTATGTGTGCTGCATTCTGCAGCACACAGAAGCAACAAATAACCATTATGGGCATAGTCGACATACTTGCCAAACAGAGCATCGCCATGGTAAGATAAAAATATTAGATATATTTGCGCCTCAGGTTCTAAATGCAGTGGCCCTGAGCCAACACTGGCGTCTAAGGACCACTGACCCTGCCAGTTGTGGGATAACTATTGAAGCTATATCTATAGCTCAATCTATGTTTACTTGTTTCTGCCCTTTCTGTACTCGGGCAGACATTCTATGTATGTGGCAATGTCTGACTACATCTTGTGTTAATACCTGCCCCATATTGCCAGTGAATTGGCAGCCAGTACAGTAGCAGCGGGCATAATTGAGAATGTCTCCTTGCTGGTTAGGCAGGGTTATGAGTGACAGCGTTTTACAATTGTAATGCCAAGGGACACGTCCATTTTTGAGTGTCTGAAGCGTCTAACTAAACTGCATAATGGATCTGAGCTGACTTAGACCATGATGCAATGTCAACATATCATTCTGCACAATATCAATAACAGATGACAAAATGCTATTCAAATTATAAATAAGGGATGATAACGTATTAATGCTGTTGTCCACTACAGCAAGCACTTCATCTAAATTATCTTGATCAATTTGTCTCAAACGTATAGCAGCTTCTATTTCTGATAATTTTCAAATTTCATTGTAAGCCGCATATGGGAATCTTTTAGAATGAATGGGCTTGTGGACCTACCTAATAAAACATCAGATAGATTCATGTTCTCAGACAGAAGAGACAGATGTTGTTTCACTGCAGATAGTGTAGAATGTTCCAACCATTGCTGGCACAACCTTCCCACTGAATAGGTGGTAATAATGTTAGAATGGGTTGACTGTAAGTATTGTGGATCTGGTCTACTTTATTTGAATATGGGTGTGTAGTTAAGAAAATGAGAATGACACCCATTTGTGTCCACTGGCCACAATAACCACCCACCAGGATTCAAAAATAATTAGTTAAGTGCACCATTTTGTACCATACCATTTAACTGGGCCTCAGTATAGTTTGTGTAAGACTGCCAATCATCAAAATGGGCATTCATTTCTTTAATGTTTCCAATCCCAGACAAGTAGTCTATTGGATCATTTTGTTTAGGAGGATAATTTGTGTGGGAATCAGGCAGGCTCTGAATAAAGTTTTGGTGCTTTGTACCAGCCAGGACTTCGTACCCCAAATTGAATTCAAGTCAATATTGTTTTTCTAGTAATCATAGCCCTTAAGGGCCAGCTGGTTGACAAATGAAATCGCAAATATCAGCATGGTCTGAGGAAGCATATACTTTTTTGACTAGGTTTGAATCAATTTGAAATAGTATGATGTTGGATCTGAAAGATCATAGCTTGTAAAATATGTGTACTTCTCTGTCTGCGTTTTTTTAACTTTCCTGCAGTAGAGTTGGACAGTGTTCCCACTGTGTATAACTATAATGGGGATGTTGTCCACTTGCTCAATGCAGAAAATGATGCCCATAATGGTGGTAGCAGAACATCTCTGCGTAATTATCAGAATTAAGATATAAATCTTCCAGTTCAAACATAGTATAATATTCTAATTCAGAAAGCATTGCATTTACAGTGTTAACATCCCAATCATCTGATTTCAACCCCAGTAGTATTACATCACCCATAGAAAATCTGAACACATATGGTATTTGTAGGGTCTACTTAGGACCGAATGTATCAAAATAAACTTTATCCCAAATAATTCCATCAGTCACTGTAATGGCTGAAATGTTGACAAGAGACTAGTCTTGTTTCATTGTATATGAGGAGGAATGAGGAGCCAACACCCCGTCAACTAGTTCTGTAGCAGAACGTCTGGAAGGTAATGGCCATTGATCAGAAGGAAAAATCTGTCACAAATCCAATGCACATGAATATAATAACCAAGGTAAATACGATTCAGATATTTATCCAAGGATGGACTAGATAGATGCATTTGAACCAGGAAATTAAAACACAAATCCATGCCAAAGGTAGATGTAGAACTGAAGACGTTGAAGAACTGTCAGATGAAAAATGGTCTTGAACCATACAGTACCCGGAGGAGCTATCAGGGAAAAGAGAAGCCTGTGATTCTGCAGTCGGATTCGAAAAATATAACTCAGAAGGGGTATCTAACAGCGGATCAGTATAACGACATCCATTGTAGAAGATGGAAAGGTAGAAACATGTTATATTATACCATGTCAACTGAGGTCTCGCCCCCCCCCCCCCCCGCCAGCTGCCGGAGAGAAGCAGCAATGGTGGTGCTCACGGGCTATGAAGGAAAGTCTTGTAGAGACAACTCCTGGGCATACTATGGAGAATGGGCCATATGGTATAGCTTGACGTGTTCAATGGACACAAAGCAGTTTTCTTTATGTCCTAAAAGTGGTGACAAAATGACAGTTTGTGTAGCCTGGATAACAAGAACTCGAACAGGAGCACAGTACGTTGGACCGAATTCCTTCTTGAGGACCCCTTTTTCACGAAAAATGTAACTTTGGGAAGCTAGATACAGGAACTTGAGTATCTGGACTTGAAGAGAGAGAAGCAGGCAAATGCGTGTGAGCCAAGGTATCACCGCTCTTTTGTAGATCCTGTAAGACAGTACAGTGGATATCTACATCAAAGTTTGTGGCTGCCACCACAACGCCTGGAACTAAAAGGTCTGGAACATACATGTTGATGTCAAAGAGCATTTCGTTTGGGGTACGCCCAACAAGTGATCTTTTAGGGAGGTTATTTAATACTCGTTGAACCCCAGAGAGATGATTCAACCAACCACATCCTGTACCTAATACTCTAGCTGTTTAGGATTGCTTTAAGTTACGGTTCATTCTCTCCACAACAGAATTGCCTATATGGAGAAGAAAAATACACCTGCACACCCATGGACTTCATGGAATCACGGTACGCCTTAGAGGCAAAAGCCTTGCCTTGGTCTGAGTGGAATGCGCAACAGGCATAAGTCCGGACACTGACTTGCAAATCTTTAATAACAGTTCGAGCGTCAACCAAGTGCTGTGGCCAAACCCAGAGGAACCTGGAGCAAGAATCAACTACAACCAAAATAAATGGGAAAGCAGTTTTGCAAAGTAAAGGACCGCAATGATCTAGATAAACACAGCCGAAAGGCTGAATTAGAAATAAACAAATGTGTCTGTGGTCATTGAGACATAGTAGAACTTTTAATTTGTTGGCAAATGTCACAACCTAAGACATGTTTTCTTATTTGCTGGTACAACCCTTGCCACCAATATCTTTGTTGTAAAAGTGAGATCATTGCAGCCACTTCCACATGTGCTGAAGCGACTCCTTCATGGGTGGCAACTAACAAAGAATGTATGTGGTCAAGGTTGGGCATCATGCAATCGCCAGCCTCTGGTACAGTCACAATGGAACTTGCTGTTCATTCAGGTAATATGAATATTTGGAAGAAAAACCGTGAGATAAAGTGGTGCCGGCTTGAAAAGCATAGATGGCAGCCAAAATGTCACGAGCAACACAAGTTTTAGAAAGCATAATTGCTGTTATTGTGCCTGTGGCTACTGCAGATTTGGCTACCTCATCAGCCAGATAATTCCCTGCTGAGGTTGCTCTCACACGTTGATGACTAAGCCTGGGCGTTGAACTATGCTCTGTTCCTGGAGCTTGCGAAGTTTAGGCAACTTCGCGATTCGCGTAGAGCGTGAAGTTGCAGATTGCTACACAATCTAGCACGTAGCGTAGTAGTTTTGCTTCCTCGCGCACGCGGTAACGTCTTACCACGTTTCTGCGATCGCCTACTTGCTTTTCTGTCCGTTCGCGTGCGCCACAAGATTTGTAATATGGCTGCCCAATCCCGCGAGAGTGTGCAAACGCAAACACCTCATTCGGGTGCGCAAGCTGACTTCCGGCGGCTGTCTTGGTAAGATCGCGATCCCGAACATGCAAAAACTACAATCTGGCGAAGACTATCTCTCGAGCTTCATAAAACCTACTCTAAAATAATCATTTTGCTCAGAAAAACTCCTCAGATTGTGATTTTGCTGTCGTCTTTTGTGTAAGGAGTCTTTTTTTTACACTTTTTTTCAAGAGGAAGGAAGTGCCCCTGAGTCTCCAATTTCCTGTTCCTATCCAGCAGGCTCCTCCCTGTGCTTTGTCCATGTGCTGTTCACTTTCATTTGGATTTGGAGCTGGAAGGATCACTTTTTGTGTCTGTCTGCTGCATCATACCATTGGATTGGATTTATTTGAGGACTTTTTGATTTGAGATTTAATTTACTACAAGTAAGTTGGAGAATTGGTGTGTTTGTTTCATTGGGGCTTGTTTGTACCTACATTTTTCTGGGATTTTCATTGTTTTAAAAAATGATTGTTGTGGGTGGCTTGTACTTTCAATAGGGGCTTAGTTGTTTTTCTCTGCAATTTCAGCCAGTAGGGTACCCATGGGTCCATGTTTCGTGGTGTCTGTTGAATTTCAACATCATGTAGGGCATGGATGGCATAGGATTGAAATGCTAAATGTGGCTGTGATGTATTTCACTGTTTGTGTTTGTGTGTGAAATACCTTTGTTGGATGTGTGTGCTTGATGTGTAACTTCTTTCCAATCCTTTCGTAGCCCTGTTGATTTTCATTTTTGCATTAAAGCTGTGTTGTTCAGCAGGCCTCCTTTGTACGGTCATATATAGGCCTGCTTCAGTTCATTGTTTTCCATGGCCTGTTGTGACTGTGAGTGGCCATGAGGCTTGTGGCAATTTTGTGGTGGTAGTTTAGTAGTGTGTACTTCTTTTTCCATAAAGGCCTGCATTTCTTTTCTTTGTTCCCCTTGGCTTATGCTTGTTGTGTCCTGGTCATGTGTGTGGCGGCCATTTTGTGAAGGCAGGCATTGTGCTTTTGCCATAGGCTTACATTGTCTGTCTTCCATTTCTTGTTGTTGTCGGTGTGTAGCGGCCATTTTGTGGAGCCATCCAAGCAGTGTGCTTGCTTTTGCCATTCTGTTCCAAGCTTGTGGCCTAGTCTGCCAGTAGGCCCAGAGGTAGTCATCCTCAAATCTTTGGTGCATTATTTAAATTGACAGTTTGTGTTGTCCATGGATGGCTTTGGATTGAATTGCAAAAGGTGTTTTTTGGAGTGGAATAGCAGTTTTTGGGTGTGTGCTAAATAAATAGGGCTTTTCAGCCAGTAGGTAACCCTAGGGATTCAGCTCGCGTACTTTTGGTAACTCTGCACAGCGCGACAAAGCGGACTTACAGTTTTTGTCATTTTCACGCTCTCAATATGCGTGTTTGTGCACGCGATAAAGCCTTTTTGTACAGTTCGCGATCCCGAACACGCAGCATTTGCAATCTGGCAAACAATATCTCGCAAGCAACATAAATCCTTCTCGAAAACGCTGATTTTGTGCATTTTGCTAAAAAAACTCCTCAGGTTGTCCTTCTGCTGTAGTTTTGGAGCACAGTGTCACTTTTCTTTTTTTTTTAACATTTAGGAGAGGAAGTAAGTTCCACAGAGACTATAACTTCCTATTCCTGTCCTTTGTTATCACTTTTTTTGTTATTATTGTGGTGGGTGGCCTGAGCATGTGTGGCGGCCATTTTGTGGAGGCAGGCATTGTGCTTCTGCAATAGGCCTGCATTGTCTGTCTTGTATTCCTGACCTTTTCTTGTTTTTGTGAGTGGCCTGGCCATGTGGTGGCGGCCATTTTGTGGTACCAGCCACTGTGCTTTTTCCATAAGCCTCCAAGCTTGTTGCCTAGTCGTACAGTAGGCCCAGGGGTACTACTCATCAATCATCACGTCGTGACGTGTGAGTGACCTGACCAGGCATCTCTGCAACTTGTGCAACTGAGTGCTGTTTTGACATCTGAAGAAGATGCCCCCAAAGAAAGCAGGTAGCAGGTCCTCCGGTACCAAGAAAGTTGCCATGGAGAAGAAGGAACAGAAGAAGAAGGAAGTGTCACTTAAGTCTGGTGTGCTTCCCAAAACCTTTTTTCGGACACCAAAAATGACGCCTGGAGCAGCGGTGTCCGGGGGCCAAGCTGGGGGCAGCACCTCTGCATCAGTGGGCCCAACCCACCAACCCAGGCCCAAGCAGATGAGTGTGGAAGAGGTAGCCAGCCTTATGGTGGAAAGCAGTGATGCTGAGCCTGAACTAAACTTATCGCTATCTCAAAGTAGTACACAATCAACGCAGGAGGGAACACAGCAGATAAGTGGTCAACAGCCGCAACCACCGCCCGCAATAGTAGCTGTAGTTCCTTCCGAAGTAGGTGCAGTTCAGGTAATTGAGCCTCATGCAGAGGAAGAATAGGAAGCCACTCCTTCAGAAGTTCCATTGTCTTCCAAATCCCCAGCAAGGATAAGGAGGGTTAGTACATCAAGTTCTTCACCAAGCCCCCCTTCTTATGATCTAGATGCCACTTGGAAGCCACAAACTGAGTCTGAGAGGGAAACACGTCACAAGAGCAGGCATGGGAAAAGGAAGGTTCCAGAAAGCCTTACACTTATGGAGGTTGATGTAGAAGAGCAGGATGATCATGATGATGATGAGCCAGTCATCACGAACATCACTCCTGGGCCCGAGGAGATGGAGACCAACATTTTTACACTATCCAAAATGGCTGCGAGGGATGTAGCACACATACCTCCAACACAGGTAACACCAACATGACCTCCAGCTTCCATATTTCCATTAGCAAAGGGCCGGCAGCGTCCTACATCCAGCACAAGCACCACCTCAGCAGAAGTAGGTGGTGGTACTGCACAGAGTCAAATTCAACACACACGCTCCAGTTCATCCGGCATTGGAAGTGGCACCTCCAGCAGGAGACAAAAGTTAAGCTCCCCAGTGTGGGACTTCTTTACGGTTAGCGGAAAGAAGGAGAACATTGCTATATGCTCCGTTTGTCATACCTCTGTTAGTCGTAGTAAGCTTGGTACAAACTATGGTACCGGAGGCCAAATGACCCATCTGAAAAAACACCACGCAATCCAGTGGGAGGAGCACCTTAGTTGCATAAAAACTGGAACCATTGCTGTTGGGGATAAATGAGTAGAAAGTCCGCTCACGGTGGAACAGGAAGAAGAGGGAGACATTCTCTGTGGTAGTGGTACACAAAGTAGCCCTGTCCCCAGCACTGCAGTGGTAACGCCCACATCCTCAGCCACATCTCAGTGGCACAAGAGTAAGAGTCAGCCTGAGATACCAAGGAGTATTGCTTTAAAAAAAAGTGCGACATTGAGCACAGGAAGGAATAGCATGCAGCCTACCATTCTTAGCATGTTTACTAGGCCGGAGGGGCAGTACGAACGCAACCACCCAATAGCACGGTTGTACAATGCGAAGCTGGCTAAAATGTTAGCACTGGACCTTCTCCCTTTTTCTTTTGTTGAAGTGGTGGGTTTTCTTGAATTTGTGACCACTATCTGCCCAAAATGGAAAGTTCCCAGCCGCTACTATTTCACAAGAGTTGCTGTTCCAGGACTACATCACGACGTGCTGGAATTGCTTGGAAAAGCCTTAAAACAGAGTGCTGTTCAGAGTATCCACCTGACAACAGACATGTGGACCAGTTGCCAAGCCACTGATTACATGTGCATCACTGCACACTGGGTCTCTTTTTTGGGTGTTAAAGATAAGATATCTGACGGTGTTGTTGACACCGCTGAGATTTTTAAAGACACCTGCAAACATGCAACTGCAGCCATGTTTGCTATGGATAAATCTCATACTGCTGCAAACATTTTGGATGAGTTTAACAGCAAGATGTTTGAGTGGCTGCGACCAAGAGGGCTTACCATTGGTTTTGTTGCCACAGACAATGGCAGTAATGTAGTTAGGGCCATGAAAGATGGTGGCTATTTCAGGGTCCCGTGTTTGCCACACTGCATTAACATTGTTGTTCAAGACTTTCTGAAAAATGAAAGCAAAGTCAGCAGCTTACTGACCACCTGCAGAAGAATATGCACACATTTCAGCCATTCTTTTAAAATCCGGAAGCAGCTGAGGGTCATTCAACGTGAGCATAAAATGCCAGTCAAAGCACTCATCCAGGAGGTGCCAACACGTTGGAACTCAACTTATTACATGCTTGAGCGTCTGTTTGAGCAGTACATACCACTCAATGCTTATGTCATGAAAAGGTCAGGAGATCCTACTGTGAAAGGCATGACCGTTGAGATGGCCCAATGGGACCTCGTTAAATGCCTGACAGAGATGGCACTTCCTTTGAGGTCTTCACACGTAAAGTCAGCAGGGAGGACTGTACTATGGGCCAAGCTATCCCATTGTTGTACATGCTAGAGCAAGAGCTGAAGGAGGTGTCAGAAATGTACGCAGGTGTGGATGACAAAGAAGACGCATATTATTTGGCGGACACCTTAGCCGCTCGCTTATCTGACAATACAAGGATTCAAAATAACATTGTGTCACATCGACATTACATCACTGCCTCAATTTTGGATCCACGTTACAAATTATTGCTGAGCAGTAATGAAGTAATTCCTTTTTCAGAAGTGGATGTTGCCAAGTACAAAACTTTGATAGCTGAGGAAGCCACTGACTTTGAAAACAAACGGATCTTAATTAGAGGCCCGCCACCCCAGGGCAGAAAAAGTACTGCAGGGCACCCAGAGTCAAGTTCTACTTCAGAGGCCGAGAGCAGTGCGTTTGCCTCCCAGCAGTCCAGCAGTCAACAACACTGCCAGCAATAACATCAACAGCACCAACAGGATCATCAGCCACATTTAAAAAAACGGCAGGTGATTGGTTTCTACGGAAAGTGTGTTGTACGTCCATGACTGATGCAAAGGCAAAAGAGGCCAAGCAAATCGGAGCACCCCTGAACATTGAGCGGATGGTTCAGGCCTATTTAGATGACACAACAGAGGTCTTCATGGAGCAAAGCCCATTGGTGTATTGGTAAGGGAAAAGAAGCCAATGGCCAATGCTCAGCAGGCTGGCGATAAAGTATGTGGCTTGCCCTGTTGCAAGTGTCTCTTCAGAGCGTGTTTTCAGTGCTGCTGGTGCTATTGTTACTGTGAGTAGGACCAGTCTCTTGCCCAAAAGCGTGGAGAGGTTAACCATGATCAAAATGAATCTACACTTTATACCACCGGAGTACAAAATACGTGAATCACAGCAGGAAGAGCAGAGCGACTTCGATGACATAAGTAGTGGGTTCTTACATGACGTACTTCTGTCCGAACCACAAGAGTTTGAGGACGAGCTCCTCTTCCCTGACAACTAGGCTTTCAAATTGTTCTCCCTTCCTTTATTTGTGTGTGACTGTGTATCTGATTTTCTGGTTCAAAATCTAATCACAACAAATCCATCAACAGTCTCCTCTTTTTATTTCCCTATTGGAGTTGCACATCTGTGCATAACTGTCCACTCCACTCCTCAGGGTCCTGCTCCATCTTCCTTACTCTCCCTAAATACATTTCAAGCAAGCCAGACATTGGATGGAGATGGAGAATAGTACAATACATGTTGCCTCTAACAGTCCCTCCATAAGAAGTGAAACGTGACTCCAGCTATATTCCGTTTTGTTTCCAAGCCGA
Source organism: Triturus cristatus (assembly GCF_964204655.1). Lineage (NCBI taxonomy): Eukaryota > Metazoa > Chordata > Amphibia > Caudata > Salamandridae > Triturus > Triturus cristatus. The sequence continues at coordinate 545,357,377 of NC_140586.1, forward strand.
AAGAAACTCATCACTGACTGTCAGAAGGCTAGGCAGGCATCAGATCTGACAGCCAAAGAGAACAGCAAGACAGGTAATGAGTGAATATTGTGAATGATGGCATGCATTGCATTAGATGCTTGCTGACTACGAATGATTGTGCATGAAGTCGAACTATACTAGTTTATCGACAAAGTAAAAGTGACTCAGGTCAGGTGACAGTCAATGTTTCCTTGTTGTTTAATAACCACATTGTACTCCTACCACTGCAGGTGCTGCCCAATATCCGTTGCAATTTTGTAGTATGGAATATATTATAAACTTAATCAGTCACTACAGACTGAGTTGGTGTTGGAGAACACGTACCACACGGTCATCATGATGCTGTTGAGCATACTATCTTTGCACACAGTCAGTCAGTTGGATCGGAGATAATTGATGGAATAACTGTGTTTCATGGACTGCCTTAAAAGGTAAACAGTTTCAACAAGAACCACAGTAGACCTAGGCTACATGTCCGTGTAGTGGTGTGGACTGGAGTAGAGTGTAGTGGTATGAGAGACAGTGGCGCATTGATTTAGTCACTTCAGTTGGAAAATGCTAGGTTGCTGCAGTGCATATGCCATTTGTCTGGCTCGGTCAAAATGTAAGGTAAGGGGTAGGGTGCTTGGCCTGTGCCGCGGTTGTCCTGTTTTGTGGCTGTGCTGGCTCCTGAGTCCTGTCCCGTTGTTGTTGTAGCTTAATGCTGTAGAGTAGACACTATGTATCCTATCCAAGCTGCCTCAGTCTGAAAGTGTTCTCTCAAGAGTCTTGTCTTCTCTTCTTGCACTCCGCTGTAATTGAGTTTATTTTTTTTAATTCAGTTATTTTTCAATACCCCTTTTGTTTTTCCATCTACACTTACAGGCCGTCCTTTAACCTGTGCTATAGTGGGAGGAACAACTCACACTTACCTTACCAATCCGCATCAGGCAGGCAGTGGTACCCAAGATTGATGTGCGGAGTGTCCATGGAAGGGAGGACCAAGAGGAATGACGAGAATGATGCAACTCCACATTTGGACCAGGATAATACAGTAACTTTAGTATCATTCATCATTCGTCTTTAAATTTATTTGATTCCTTTTTTCTCTTCAATCATTACGACTGTGTGTTGTGGTTTGTTTGGTAATTGATCCCTACAACTATTTTTTCATTTCCTTTGCTAGCTTGAAAAATAAAAGTAAGCCCGGTACAGCATGTAATTTGGTTCAGTCTGAGCTCTGAGGGCGGCAGACAGGCAAGGCAAATTTCATATTAATAATTTCTACCCTGTACTGTCTAATTGTGTAGTAGTAGTTAGTAAGTACAGCTCATTATCATTAACCATCAAGTTCTCTTCCTCAGCATGCATGCATTTCCTTTTTCTCACTTTATTATTTTTTTTTGTTTTGAAAAACCTTTATTGTGCACAGTTGCATCCTCTTACAACGCACAGTCACCGTCCAGGCGGCGAAGCAGTTAAGCAAAGCGTACGCTTCCAGATGTTAGAACACAGCCATTCAGCCGACAACCCGGGGGTCCGGCGGCGTTGTACAGGGTAGCATGCGTACAGAAGGGAGGTGCGTGCGTTGTGAAGAGAGTAGGTGTGTGGCGCTGTTTATGCGTGTTTGATTTTTTGTGGTGTCCCAGGTGCATGTTATCGGCGACAGAGGAAGGCGCTGTGATCCAGCCCACTCCACGGCTGCGCCGGCTGTCACCCAGCCCCCGATCCGGAGACCTATTGGACGCCGCTGTTACCCCAAAGTGTAAAGGCCTCCGGGCAGCCGAGCGCCAGCATCATGCTCAGAGTGTGGGCCGAAGCGCGGCAAGGATGTTGCAGTATAGCTCACAGCGACCTATATTGCAGCGCATAGATCCGGCGAGTCTAGTATGCAGCGTCGTAGTCCATATCTATCCCGTGTATGTAGGGCAATAGTATGTGTTAAGGTTAGGGTCGTGAACTCAAGTAGGGTCAAGGGGAAGGGGGAAGAAGGGAGGGGGAGATCAATCTGCGGTAGAGCAGGAGGGTCATCATCCGCCAAGCTGGGCACAGCGGGACTGCGTAGTGTGCGCGGGAAGCCGCGGGCCAGGGGAGGGGGAAAAAGAAAGAGGGCCTTCAAGAAGGCTGGAATTCCCCAGCGTCCGTGCCCGCACCCGCCCACCCTGTGTGTAGGGCGCCCCCCCGCGCCAGAGAAGGAGCGGCCCGGCAGGACAAATCGGCTACGCCCCCCCCATCCGACCCCCCATCCGGACAGTGCGAACGTCCCCGCAGGCCGTGGCGGCAGCGAACTCCGTGTGTGTGGTATAGCTGCGTAGCGAGTACCTCCCAGCGACAGTCCCATGCAGGGCGGCAGTGTGGGGCATCAGGGGTAATCAGGGGTAAGCAGGGGGGGGGGCAAGAGCCATCCCCCTAGTAGTCCCGGGGCCGCCGCCGCCCCGCCAGCAGGGGAGCGACAAACCCCAGGGATTCAGGTTATCCCCCTGTCCTGGCAAGCCCTCTGGAATGTCACGAGGAGATTATCCCAAAGTTGGGCGATGGGGAACTTCCGGAGCCCTGCAGTTTCCTCGCGAAGAAGCACTGCGCTCTCTGCCTGCGCCCAATTAACAAAAGAGGCTCTCCAATGTCGAACGTGTGGGGGGGCGGTTGCCTTCCAATGCTTGGTGAGCAAGCGTTTGGCCGTTATAAGACCCATGTCCCAAAAGCGTGCCTGTACTTTATTGTCTTTTGTGCGCCGATAGAGCCCTAGTATGCATGCTTCCCATGTATGTGGGAGCCGTCCATCAGCGCCGCGCGCGAGCAGTGTCAGTACGGCGTCCCAGTATGCCTGTACCTCTGGGCAGTGCCATAGCATATGTAAGAGGTCCGCTCCCGGTAGTAAGCACCGCGGGCAGGTTGCATCTGTCCTCACAAAGTACCTGTTAATTTTTTCGGGCGTGAGGTATGCGCGCTGTAGTATGTAGTACTGTATAATTTTAAAGCGGGGATTGCGTGGGATGTTCGTCGGACCGGTCAGTATCAGTGCCCATTCTTTGTCCGTTCAGTCTCTTCCCCTATCTGTCGCCCAGCGCTCCCTCAGCGTTAATGTGGATGGCTGCGAGTGCGCCTGTAGTGCCTGCGCCAGCCAGTGTACGATGTGCGCGCCATGGCCCATAACATGTAGGTATTGCATGAAGGCATGCACCGGAGGCTCCACTGCCATGTCGCCCCAGGAAGCAGTGAGTGTGTGCAAGAGGGAGGCGTGTAGGAGGAACTGTCCCGCCGGGAGAGTCGTGTCTTCAGCCAAGTTGGCGAACGTGAGCAATTCGCCATCCGCATATAAATCGCTCAGTGTGTCCACCCCCGCCTGATCCCAGCCAGCCAAGTGGGCCTCCGTGAGCGGCCCCGTCGGGCCAGGCATACCCAAGAGCGGCATGCTCGGGGCATAAGGCTTAGTAGCACGCGTGAGACGAAGGCTCCTCAGGAAGCATCTGCGCGCCACTGCCAAGTAGATCTGGGAAGGGCAGGGTGTGCGGGTTATCGGGTGAAACAGCGCATTAATTTGCGTTTGTGTCCATGTAGCCGCATGCGTGGCAGTGTCCTCGAGTTGCTTGCCGCTCAGCCATCCCGCCACCCATTGCATCTGTGCCGCAAGATAGTACAATTCCAGGTTAGGAACCGCCAAGCCCCCCGAGTCTGTGGGCATATATAATTTAGCCAGCGCCACTCGCGGCCTCCCCCTGTTCCAGATGAGGGAACGCAGCAGCACCTCTAGGTCACAAAAGAGCTTGACGGGCACATACAGAGGCATATTCGCAAAATAATAGAGTAGGCGAGGCAGCACAATCATTTTGGTCAGTGCCACGCGGCTGGGCACGTTAAGGGGTAGGGTGTTCCAGAAGCCAATCTGCGCTCGGACAGAAGCGATCGCTCGGCAGAGGTTCCCTTCCAGGATATCTGCCGGTGTTCTATATATACGTATCCCTAGGTATCGGAAAGTGGTGGGATGCCATTGCAGTCTGTCCCCTCCCAGCCGGATGTCACATTCAGGTACGTCTGGGCTAAAGGGGTACGCCCCCGACTTGGCCCAATTGACTCTCAGGCCCGACATTCCCTCAAAGTTGCGGAAGATGTCAGCAAGGGAGGCGGGGATGGCAGTTATGTCCCTGACGTACAGCAGCAAGTCGTCTGCATACAGTGACACTGCGTGCAAGCCATCCGCCAACGGGATTCCCCACTCCAGCCCGTGTGTTCTGAGAGTCGTGGCCAGTGGCTCCATGGCCAGTGAGAAAAGCAATGGCGACAATGGGCAGCCCTGGCGGGTGCCTCTGCGGACTCGGATGGTAGCTGAGAGGAGGCGGCCCGTGCGGACTCGGACTGTCGGTCTGCCGTAAAGCAGATCAATCATGGCCCGGTATCCCCCCCCCAGTTGATACTTCTCTGTAACCGCCCGCAGGTACGGCCGCTCCACTGAATCGATTCCTTTTTCTCACTTTATACTTTGATTTCTTTGATAATGGATCATGGTCATCTTACAAGATTGTGTTTTACTTTTGTTGTGTCCATGTATACTGTCTGTTTATCTTTCTCAAACCTTTCCCAAAACCCCACTTCCCACCCATTCATCAATCCCTAACCCTCTTCCCCTGGGCTGTGTGATTTATATTGCGGTGTGATGTGACTACATTAAATGTACACCAACAATTGATCACACGCTTGCTGGGGCAGATGTGGTGAAAGCAACACTAATTGAATTTCAACTAAGGCAGGGCAAGGATCATCTTCTGCATAGCCACCCATGTTGTAGTTTACTTTGTTCTACTACTCCTCCCACAGTCTCTCAGTCAAGTGACTTTCTCTTTCTTTTTTCAAATGCTATTGCCAGTGTCTACTACTACCACCACAATAATGGCATCTTCTCCGTTCATTTGGGAAACCAACCATGCAGCCATCAGTGTGCCGAACTTCATCATCATCAATCACAGGTAAGATACGTTTGGTGGGAGGTATAATGGACTAGGAGGAGAGACTGACAGTACTATTATGACAATTAAAAATAACTCAGTGAGGGGTACTGCATCTATCGGTTTGTGTGTTACAAAATCGGCAGATCTTTTAAATCAAACACTGGCTGCGGGCATGCAGCAGCAAGGAAACAAAGTAACAAACCATGTAACTTAGATTGAATTCAGAAAACAGTAACCCACCACAAAACATTAACATCATAAGTTTAAGTAAATAATATAAAATTTAATAGACCCTCACAAAAATAAACTATCCCACTCTGACCTAACCCACCCCCCTCCCTAACCCCAACCAATGTGCGCAACGAAAGTCCAAGTCCCAATGTCCAAAAGTGAATCCCCAACGCCCAAAAACCCACCCACCAACAAAAGGAATTTAAAAAGGGGCAAACAACAAGGTCCTCTATAGTCGGCGGGCCTTCAGGTGTTTATCCACCAGGATTTTTACCCGCTCCTCTAGGTTCTCCTCCAAGCGGGCCATCCGACGGAGCAGCTGGCGGCGAAATGCCCTGCAGTTACATGCAGGGTGGGGGGAAGCAGTGGTTGAGATGGAGGCGCGGCGGCGGGCGGCTGCCGGACCACGGCGCGGTAAAACTGGTGGCAGGGCCTGACTGGGGCCCGGGGCATTGGAGGAGGCTGCAGCTGCAGCCGCCTCCTCCTCTGCCTGAGCCACCAGCCGGCGATATTCTTCGCAAATGGCCTCCAGTTTACGGCGCCGGGCCCTGGTGGCCAACTCCTTCCTAGATGGTTTTGGTGTGGATGTGGAAGGAGTATCTATATCAAGAAAGAATAAGAACATGTTGTAGCCAATACTCTTAGCAAAACAGACACTAAAATCATTCAACACATAGTGTCACAGAATCACTAGCAAGCACAGTACATAACATTTGTGATTTGGTGGTAACTATCTATATTACTACTTCCTTGGACTCTAACATTTGTGGGAGTTTCCAACATTATACTCGTACTATGTACTCCGGTACACCAGTCATGTTGTTCTTATCTCTAGTTTAGCGCAATTACATAACCTTGTTGTAGCCGGCCCGGCATGCCAGCTCAGTCAACTAAGCTTGCACCCAAGAGAAACAGATATGAGTCACATGATGCAGACTCACATTAGTTTTATTTACTACTACTGTCTACAGGTGGGGAAGCTCATATTTTAGTATTACGCCTTACGGCCTGTGGCACTGGCCATACTCTGTCTGTTACATGAGGGCAAATGATCAATTTCACTTACACCCTGCCCTGGGTACTACAAAAAGGCTGATTATTTATCTGATCCAATGATCATTGCTTAAATTTATATTATAGATGGTAATACGAGCGACATCAGGTCAGTAGCGGTCGGTGGTGGGAGTGCTGCCGGGCGGTGACGTGGGAAGGTGCAGGGTGGGGGTAGTAAACTATGGATTACGGACAATCACAGGTAATTAAACAATACATACAAAAAAATAAAAAAAATTGTTGCAATGAAAATCATTTTATTTATTTTTATGTTGATTACCTGTATTTGGCCATTATAAATAGTTTACTTGCCAGTGCCACCCACCCTGCCCCTTCCCATGTCACCGCCCGCCAGCACTCCCACCACCAACCGCTACTGCATAGGGTACTTTTCTTTCATTGATTGTGTAAGCATAACCAACAGAAAGGCCACCCTTTGCAGGCTGGCTGACCCAATCGAAAATACATTAATAGGTAGGGAGTTGTCCCCGGAGTCGGAGGAAGGGGCTTCTGCTTGATAATATATATATATATATATATATATATATATATATATATATATGTATATATATATATATATATCAATTCCTCGCTTCACCCACGCCATCGAACTCGCAGCGGGTGCCTCCGGACGGGGGGTGAGTCCGTCATTGTTGCACAACAACTACGATACGAACCTTCGGAGCACTCTCGGGAATTCAAGTAAGATTTATTCATTGTAAATGCATTTCGGCATCGGCCTTCATCAGTACAAAAAAATCAATGTTTCAAACACAGCTTGGGGTTTCTTTTAAAAGCAACAGTGTATTTCCTCATTGGTGCGGCTCATGTCAACTCTGATTGGTGACATTTTCTTATCAAGGGTGTGTCTTTCAGGGAACCGGTGGCCTCAGTTTCCCACAATGCAGCAATACCTAATTTATTGTGTCCCAATCGGTATTTTTCGTAGCGCCACTCCTGTCCCCTTCATTTTATCGCCGCAAAGTTGCTCAGTAATTCAATCACTTGCCGTATTCAATTTCCCTCGCCTGCTGCATATGCATATATATATATATGACGTGCTTGCAAACTACTGCGAGTCAACTGTATTCTGATAATACTACCTATATTCCCCTATGCTTTGCTACTGTGGCGCAGTTTCTTTTACATTTTCTTCAAAGTAAGACTCTCCAGTGACACTTTCCACCTATGCTGTCTATTGATGATAGTACATCCAGGCATACATCCATTAAAGTATACGTTTATCCTTCTTTTTTATATATCTCATAACAGACCTTAGTTGGTTTCACCAACAACCACCCATGCTTCCTCTCCTTCCTTGCTTGTCTTGGCTTTGAGTTTGAACCAAACACCGCTGATTCTTGCTATCTAGGCAGGCATTCTCTTTCACCTTCCACCCATCCTTCAACAACCCATGCATCTGATCTGATTACTATCAGCCACCTATGCATGCTTCCAACATATCCTTCTCTGCCAGTCAGTCATATTGTTTATCTCGCCCGTCCTTCCACCCTTCTTTCCCTCTTTGTCCAACACATCCATCAAGGTCATCTGATCTGAGTTTGTCTTCTCCATAAAACCTTCACAGCTGATTTTGGAGTCAAATAGAAGAGGCCATTGGTCACTCAACTCACGCTGCTAATGCTAAGTAAAGGGTGTCTTCTTCAAACGTTGTATAATGTTCACCACAACTTAATAAGTCGCACAGTACAGTGAAGTAGTGAACACACTTCCATCTAGTAGTAATGTCAAGAAGTAATGAATATAACTTACCACCGCCGGCCACTGCTGCTGGCTCCCCCCCTGTCGCTCCTGCAGGGGCCGCCAGTTCTCCTGCCCCCTTCGGAATGGCTGCATCGCCGCTGGCCCCGCCGGCACTGGTGGTTGGTAGTGTGCCTAGAAAAAAACATCACACATTTTTAGATGCCTGGAAACCTCCCCCTATTTTATTAGTGTTCACTTGGAACATTGAAAAAAAAGTTAACACAACCTACATCAGCACTAGAGTAGTAAGTACAGTCAGTAGACATACACTAGTAGTGATATGGTTCCTAGGGTCATCTAGTCCTACTCTACTCTTTTGAAAGTTAGCCTGAGCCATGTGTAACCCATTTAGATTCATCATGTCGACTACTACTCTTTTGGCGCATATTTAATTATACCTGGCAGCTTATTGACATGTGCAGTAGACGCCTTTGAGTCCACATGACTGTTGCGTACAAGTGAAGAGGTCGAAAAACAAGGCACTTTGTTATTGAGTTTGGTTAGTCCGTATTGCTTAGCCATCACATACATGTTACACTTTTTGCCATGACTGCAAAGTGCTTGCATTCACCAGTATACTATCTAACGGCTAACGCGCAGCATTTTTCTCATATAGTAGGCTGAAGATTCCCTTCTACAAACCAGAGATTTACAGAGCTTATCCATGCATGATGTAACCAGTATTTCTACGTTCTACGGTGAGGGGTCTTCCAGAATTGAAAAGATCTTGTCTCTTGTCTCTTGTTCTTGTTGTCATGCACTTGTAAATGTTTACTGTTTTAATCTTATGCATTTTTCTTGCTGGCTTATTGACGATGGCTGTAGTATATTAAATTTCATATAACGATGTACAGAGCTTGTTACTTGTTTCAAATAAACCTTTTGAACTTACACATAGACTCTGTGGTATTTGGTGTGGTGGGGTGGACTTACACAAGTGAGTGAGCAAAATGGTGTTATGTTCTGGGTTGACTGTCTCAGTCATCATCAACATTGTGTATCTTCTTCGTGGGGGGGGTCGGAAGTGGAACCCTAATGTGAGACACTATAGCTAGTCGGTCAGGGGATCGTGGGTTCTTCGGACTGAGGTGTGATCAGTAAGGTCCAACCTCCCATCACCAACATCCTATTTTGTTGTGCATAGTTCTGTATGTGGCTCTGCAGAATCACTACAACAATAGTAGTATCATGTACTATCTGATTGTTAGAAAAGGTAGACGGACCGGGAGGGCCGGCCGGGGTCAGGGGGAGAGGTCTCCGGGGAGAGCCGTCTCCAGCGATCGTACAGACAAGTAACTTCCCCACCCCACAGACAGGAATCACACACGGATAAGGTTCAGTGTTCTTTATAGGTACTTAGTTATGATACGGTAGAATGGTACAAGGAGGTCTGGACGCCGGGGTCCCCTCGATTAGAGTCTCGTAAGGTAGGGAAGGGGGTAGCGGGTCAGTCTATTTACCAATCAGGTAGTTCGGATGAGATGATGATGAGCTCACAATCCTCGAGCTTGGTGTTTAGGTGGCACGGTCCGCGGCAGCGCCAGCAGGTCCCGGTAAGGATGGTTGATACAACGGGCCGCGGCAGCGCCAGCAGGTCCCCGGAAGATGTACTGTCCGCGGCAGCGCCAGCAGGTCCCGGTGAGGATGGTCGTTACAACGGGCCGCGGCAGCGCCAGCAGGTCCCAGGAAGATGACGGTCGTTACAACGGGCCGCGGCAGCGCCAGCAGGTCCCAGGAAGATGACGGTCCGCGGCAGCGCCAGCAGGTCCCGGAGAGGATGGTCGTTACAACGGGCCGCGGCAGCGCCAGCAGGTCCCAGGAAGATGAAGGTAGCAGGAGGCCGCGGCAGCGCCAGCAGGCAGGATGATGGTTCACAAGAGCGGGCTACGGCAGCGCCAGTAGACCGTCAGGGTTGAGTTCACTCGGTGTCTCTCGACTCCAGGATACAACTGCCTTCCTGCTCCGGAGCTGTCTTAGTTATAGGGCTGGTGCCCTTTGATGTCCGGACCCTCGCACTTGGAGGTCGGAGGGTCCGGGATGAAGGTGTCCAGACACCCAGCAGGGGGTGGAGCCAGCGCCTGGGGGCTGCTGGAGGCGATCGGCACCTGGCGGGGGAAGAGCTCTTGACGCTTCGTTCTCCCATTGACCTGCCAAGTGGTCCGCTCACCTCCTGGGTGGATGGTGGTGCCGGGATGTCGGAGCCGGCCAGGCCCGGGGTTAGGGTCGAGGTGAGGCCACGCGGCCGCGTGGTGCAGGGCCCAAGATGGCGGCTTGACCCGGCCGGGGAAGCCGGTGGGGCTGGACCCCGTGATGAGTAGGGGTCCGAGGGCAGAGGGTCCGTCGGGAGACGGAGTACAGGGCTTGTCACGGGGGTATGCCGGGTGGCCCGGAGCTCGGGCCCTGTCGTGCGGGGGGGGAGCAAGCCCTCTGGGTGGCCTGTCCAACATGCGTCCCCCCCAGCTGAAGGCGGGGAGAGTCACCCATCTCCTTGGGGACTCTCTTCGTCGAGGCGGAAAAAGCGGGACAGGCCGTCCGCGTTGGCGTGGTCTTGGCCTGGCCGGTGCTCCACAGTGAAGTCCATTCCCTGCAGGGAAATGGACCAGCGCAAGAGTTTTGGGTTCTCCCCCCGCATCTGCATCAGCCATTGCAGGGGTCGATGGTCGGTTTGTACCCGGAAGTGGGTACCGAAGAGATAGGGTCGGAGCTTTTTGAGGGCCCACACTACTGCAAATGCCTCCCTCTCGATTGTGCTCCAACGCTGTTCTCGGGCCAGGAGACGTCGACTGATGAAGGCCACCGGCTGGTCATGACCTTCGGGGTTCAGCTGAGAGAGGACGGCCCCGATGCCGTGGTCGGAGGCGTCGGTCTGCACTACAAATTCCCGACTGTAATCGGGGGCCTGGAGCACCGGGGCGGTGCACAGGGCGGCCTTCAGCTCCTCGAAGGCCGCTTGACAATCAGGAGTCCAGTGGACCCGCTTCGGTTGATTCTTGGATGTGAGACCCGTGAGGGGCCCCACGATGCTGCCGTAGTCCTTCACGAACCGCCGGTAGTAGCCGGTGAGCCCCAAGAAGGCTCGGACCTCGGTCTGGGTGACGGGGGGCTGCCAGGACTGGATGGCAGCAATCTTAAGTTGTAGTGGGGCCACCAGCCCGCTTCCCACTTGGTGCCCAAGGTAGGTCACAGACCCTTGGCCAATTTGGCACTTGCCGGCTTTAATGGTGAGGCCGGCCCGCTGGAGGGCTTGGAGGACCTCTTGGAGGTGACGGAGGTGGTCGGACCAGTGGCGGCTGTATACAGCGATATCGTCCAGGTAGGCAGCGCTGAATTCTTCGAGCCCTGCCAAGACCTGGTTCACAAGACGTTGGAATGTGGCGGGGGCATTCTTCATGCCAAAGGGCATGACCTTAAATTGATAGTGGCCATCGGGGGTGGAGAAGGCTGACCGTTCCTGAGCCCTGGGTGTGAGGCCGATCTGCCAGTAGCCCGCCGTTAGGTCGAAGATACTAAGGTAGCGGGCGGCCCCCAGCCGGTCGATCAGCTCGTCTGCTCGGGGGATGGGATGAGCGTCGGTCCGGGTGACAGCGTTCAAGCCCCGGTAGTCGACGCAGAATCTCAGTTCAGGGGCGATGCCGGGGGCAGCGGCCTTGGGAACTAATACAACCGGACTGGCCCAGGGACTGTCCGAGGGCTCGATGACCCCGATCGTGAGCATCTTGGCCACTTCCTCCTGTATGCAGGCCCGTACCCGATCTGGTACGCGGTAGGCCCGGTGCCGGACAGGGGGACTGTCCCCGGTGTCTACGTCGTGCAAACACCAAGGGGTGACCCCGGGGGTGAGGGAGAACAGGGCAGCGAACTGCAGCAGGAGGTCCCGGCAGTCCTGGCGTTGCTCCGAAGTGAGGGCGTCGGAGAGCCGGACCCCATCCACGGAGCCGTCCTTCTCCTGAGTCTTTAAGAGATCCGGGAGGGGCTCGGAGTCTTCTTCTGTACCACTGTCGGTCGCCATCAGGAGGCTTAGTTCGGAGCGCACAAAGTGTGGTTTGAGCCGGTTGGTGTGGAGGACCCGCAGGGGGTTCCGGGTGGACCCCATGTCGATGAGGTAAGTGACGGGGCTTTTACGCTCGACCACTTTGAAGGGCCCCGTCCACTTGTCTTGCAGGGCACATGGTTCGGTGGGGGACATCACCCATACTTGCTGCCCAGGCTCGAACTCAACGGAGGAGGCATTGTGATCATACCACCTTTTCATGTCCTCCTGACTGGCCTCGAGGTTCGCCTTGGCCATCTCCCTGAAGCGCCGGGTCTGGTTTCGTAGGGCCAGGATGTATTTGAAGACGTCGGGAGGGGTCGTTAAGGGGGCCATCTCCCAACCTTCCTTGACTAGGCTGAGGGGCCCTCGCACAGGTTGCCCGTACAAGAGTTCGAAAGGGCGAAAGCCGAGGGACTTCTGGGGGACTTCTCGGTAGGCGAAGAGGAGGCACGGGAGCAGCACATCCCACTGGCGACGGAGAGGCTCTTCCAATCCCCCAATCATCCCCTTGAGAGTGCGGTTAAAACGCTCCACTAGTCCGTTCCCTTGGGGGTGATAGGGGGTCGTGAATCTGTAGGTGACCCCGCATTGTTGCCAGAGGGATTTCATGTATTTAGATATGAAATTCGTACCTCGGTCGCTGACGACTTCTCGGGGGAAGCCTACCCTGGAGAAGATCCCCATCAGGGCCCGGCCAACCACCGGGGCTGTCACTGTCCGTAGGGGCACCGCCTCGGGGTAGCGGGTGGCATGGTCCACTAGTACCAAGATGAACCTGTGTCCTTGTGCCGTGCGGGGGTCCAGAGGCCCCACAATGTCTATCCCCACCCTCTCGAACGGGGTGGTGACCACCGGGAAGGGTTGCAGAGGGGCCTTCAGCTTCCGACCACTCTTCCCGCTGGCTTGGCACGTGGGGCAAGATCGGCAGTGGTTCAGGACGTCATTCCTCATTTTTGGCCAGAAAAAGTGGGTCACCAGGCGACTGTATGTTTTGTCCTGGCCCAGGTGTCCAGCCAGGGGGACATCGTGGGCCAGGTTGAGCAGAAAGTCTCGGAAGCGGAGCGGTACCACCAGAACTCGCCCGGCCCCCAGCTCGGCGATTCTTTGCTCGCTGTAGAGCAGGTCGTTGTCCCAGTAGACCCAGTGGGTTCCGGTGGTGTCCCCTGCGTTTTGGGTATCGGCTTGTTGGCGGAGTCCCTCGAGGGAGGGACAGGTCTTTTGTTCCTGGCGGAACTGTTCTTGGGTGGGCCCCCCCTCTTGACGCCACTGAGCCAGATCCGGAAGGTCCTGGTGTTGTGCGTCTGCTTCGATAGTCGGGTCCGGGAGGTCGGCCTCGCTGTTGTCCTCGACGGGGGCAACCGAGGGCGGAGGTGCCGGCCATTCGGTTTCTTCTGATCGGGGGGTGGCCCGGGCGGCCATGGATCGGGTGGTTATGCAGGCCCAGTCCGGGAGGCCCAGCATCCCCAGGTGCTCTCTTCTCTCGACGGTGGCCCACGGGGAACTCTCGAGGTCATTCCCCAGGAGGCAGTCCACGGGGGCATCGTCCCGGACCGTCACCTTCAGTAGGCCGGAGACCCCTCCCCATTCAAACGGGACGCAGGCCATCTTACACATGCTCTCAGAGTTATCTGCCGAGCGGACGGGGCAGAGAATGTTCGGCAGGATCTGCTCGGGCTTCACCAGATGACAGCGGACGGCCGTCACGCTGGCGCCGGTGTCACGCAAGGCCTCGGCTCTCTGTCCATTAATGGTCACCCACTGACCGTATTTTCTGGTGTTGGCGGGTAGGGGAGCCCGCGGAACCATGTCTCTTCCCCCTAGGCATGCCAGGACCATGGCGGCCGGTTCCCACCCTTGCTGGGCCGGCTCGTACTCTTCGGGTCCCTCCGAGGATGGCTCTTCCCCTAGGGCAGCGGCCGCTACCTGGCGGGGCTTGGGTGTTTGATTTAGCGGGCAGTTCGGGTCATTGGCGTAGTGGCCTAGTCGCTGGCACCGGTGGCACGTGACGTTGGCTCGGTACCCAGGCCGCAACGGGGGGTTGCCCCGGCCGGCCGGAGGCGGGGTGCTGGCCACGGGTGTTGTTGGTAAGGCGTCTCTCCCTCGCCCCTGGCCCCCTCCTCCTCCCCGAGGACGGTGCTGGCCTTGGTTGCCTCTGTTCTGGTCGTGGGGCCCTCTCCGGCCCACTCGGGTGCTTTCCCACCGGTCAGCTTCGGCGGCGAGCTGCCGGGGGTCGGTCAGCTTACTGTCGAGTAGGTGCTGCCGGAGCTCGACGAAACAGTTGTTTGACAGGTGCTCCCATACCATAAGGTTGAAGAGTTGTTCGTAAGTGGTGACCTGACTTCCCTTGATCCACCCTTCGAATGCCCGGCTGAAATAGTTCACGTATTCTACCCACGTTGTACCTGGGATCCGGGTGCAATCTCTGAACCTCTGGCGGTACATCTCGGGCGTGAGGCCGTAGCGGGTGAGGAGGGCAGCCTTCATGTGGTCGTAGGACGACATTTGGTGATCGGGGAGCTGCAGCAGGGCATCGCGACCCTCGTTGATAAATCTCCCCCAAAGTCCGGCTCCCCAATCACTCCGGTCGATTCGGTGGGAGGTCATTGCGATCTCATAGGCTTTAAACCACTGTTGTATGTCGTCTTCTCGGACATATTCGCGGACAACATCCTTGGGGATGTGAACTTTTTTCTCACTTGGCCCCGGGGTGTGTGGTCGCTCAGGCACCCCCAGTTCCTTATTCTGTTTGCGCAGTTCTATTTCCGCTAGTCGGCGCTCGTGCTCGAGCGTTATTTTTTTCTCTTCCAGCTCTCTCTGTCTCTGCTTTTCTTCTCGTTCCTCTCGAAGCCGCATATGCTCGAGGTTAAGTTTCTGTTCAGCTAACTTGAGTTCCCCATCCATCTTGAGTCGTGCCATCTCCAACTCGTGTAATCTGACTCTGTCTCTTTCTCGGATCTCCTCTTGCGGAAGGCCCGTTCCCCGCTCCTCGGGAGCCGTGGCGTTCCCCTCTGGTGTGATGCTGGTTTGGTCTGGGGTGACGCTGCTTTGGTCGGGGGGTCCTGTGACCCCCGTTTCTGTCCATGACTCCAGAGCGCGCTTTAGATCATCCTTGGTACTCAGGCCGGTGGTAGCAATGCCAAGTTCTATGCAAAATTGTCTCAGTTCGCGGTGGTTGTATTCTTCTAATTTCTCCATTTGGAATTTCTCGGTGGAGCTGCTATCTTTGGTCGACATCGTGTTTTTGTCGTGGGGTGAGCTACTCTCTGTACGCTTACGCGTTGATTCGGATCGCGCCGCTGGCCACCAATGTTAGAAAAGGTGGACGGACCGGGAGGGCCGGCCGGGGTCAGGGGGAGAGGTCTCCGGGGAGAGCCGTCTCCAGCGATCGCACAGACAAGTAACTCCCCCCCCCCACAGACAGGAATCACACACGGATAAGGTTCAGTGTTCTTTATAGGTACTTAGTTATGATACGGTAGAATGGTACAAGGAGGTCTGGACGCCGGGGTCCCCTCGATTAGAGTCTCGTAAGGTAGGGAAGGGGGTAGCGGGTCAGTCTATTTACCAATCAGGTAGTTTGGATGAGATGATGATGAGCTCACAATCCTCGAGCTTGGTGTTTAGGTGGCACGGTCCGCGGCAGCGCCAGCAGGTCCCGGTAAGGATGGTTGATACAACGGGCCGCGGCAGCGCCAGCAGGTCCCCGGAAGATGTACGGTCCGCGGCAGCGCCAGCAGGTCCCGGTGAGGATGGTCGTTACAACGGGCCGCGGCAGCGCCAGCAGGTCCCAGGAAGATGACGGTCGTTACAACGGGCCGCGGCAGCGCCAGCAGGTCCCAGGAAGATGACGGTCCGCGGCAGCGCCAGCAGGTCCCGGAGAGGATGGTCGTTACAACGGGCCGCGGCAGCGCCAGCAGGTCCCAGGAAGATGAAGGTAGCAGGAGGCCGCGGCAGCGCCAGCAGGCAGGACGATGGTTCACAAGAGCGGGCTACGGCAGCGCCAGTAGACCGTCAGGGTTGAGTTCACTCGGTGTCTCTCGACTCCAGGATACAACTGCCTTCCTGCTCCGGAGCTGTCTTAGTTATAGGGCTGGTGCCCTTTGATGTCCGGACCCTCGCACTTGGAGGTCGGAGGGTCCGGGATGAAGGTGTCCAGACACCCAGCAGGGGGTGGAGCCAGCGCCTGGGGGCTGCTGGAGGCGATCGGCACCTGGCGGGGGAAGAGCTCTTGACGCTTCGTTCTCCCATTGACCTGCCAAGTGGTCCGCTCACCTCCTGGGTGGATGGTGGTGCCGGGATGTCGGGGCCGGCCAGGCCCGGGGTTAGGGTCGAGGTGAGGCCACGCAGCCGCGTGGTGCAGGGCCCAAGATGGCGGCTTGACCCGGCCGGGGAAGCCGGTGGGGCTGGACCCCGTGATGAGTAGGGGTCCGAGGGCAGAGGGTCCGTCGGGAGACGGAGTACAGGGCTTGTCACGGGGGTATGCCGGGTGGCCCGGAGCTCGGGCCCTGTCGTGCGGGGGGGGAGCAAGCCCTCTGGGTGGCCTGTCCAACACTGATCCAAAATACTAGTCAAATATCTGGGTGGCCATTTTGTTTGTGGTAATTGTCAAAGCCTCAACATTGAGAAAACTAGAAGAGGACAACTCAAAGGACAGGACACAGTGGCTAGAGCTATTGGTCAATCAGAGTTGTATTATTCCAAAGAAAACCTTCAATAAAGAGTGGGCAACTGTGCAAGCTTCGCTACAGACAGAATAATAGTAGTAGTAGTAGTACAGAGAGTCATAGCAGAGGCAGTTAGAAGGAACTTAGTTAGAGGCAGGGATAAACAGAATTTGGAAACAGATAGTCAAGGTCAAAGAAGCTTTTGTAAAAAATAGAATTAGAAAGTTGAACCATAATTTATAGTTCGGAAAAAAAAGATGCAGTAAAAGTTAGGGAAATATAACTGTCAATATAACCACTGGAGGACTTTCTGGGACCAGCAGCAGGAGCCTCGGTAGAGGAGTGGTCCTGTGGTTCCCCCGCCGACTCCGACCCCGTCTTCTTGCCCCTGGGTGGTGCTGATGATCAAGTAAAATATAATAAAGAAAGAGACAAACATTAAGGAGTGCTGTGAAACAAATAATAATAAATCATTTAGAAAAATAACAACATTTTAGGAAACAACAATTGCAATAAAATTGACCTATCTAATCAGATGGATCGACTACTGGCTGCTTCCTGCATTCACGGATCGTCTACTTATTTATGAACACTCCAGTGTTCCATAATCATTCTGATTACAAATACTAACGAAGCCTAGTAAGTACCACCTGACCTACACCACCTATTCCAGACGGGCCAATTGTTCACTAAGTCTGCATTTCCATTTTTTTCAGCCATCAAATGCATAGATGAGATGGAGGACACATGCATACATTTGTGCATACATACAACAAAGTGTGGGTTGGTTGCATGATTCTGATCTAGTTCTGCTACTGACTGACCATGCTAAGCCTACCACTCACTAAACAAAGTACAAAATGTTCTACGGAGGACTGGGGTAAGAAGCACTCAGTGACAGAGGAGGCGTCATGCAGACCGCATAAAACAATTATTAACTAATGCTAACACACTAAACCTAGTATCCAATATCCATCCACCACTATTTCACAGTAGGACAATGGAAGGACTAGAGTCTCTCTAGCAAATCGCATTACCTAACTTCAGTTCTCTAAAATAAACTCTTACATAATCAGCACAAGCTAGCGCAAACTAAGTTGCAAACAAGTAAGAGTACCACCGAGCACCTGGGTCCTACAATCACAGAAGATTTTGCTTTTTGGCACGCAGCAGTAATCTTGTTATTTGTCAAATTTAATTTCTACACAATAAGTTACTCACCAAACCCGACGACCTCGACACCTAGCAGGTCCAACAGGTCCTGCTCCCGGTCCAGGATGTCGGACCACCGGTGGGCCAACTGATTATGGGTGCGCCGGACCCCAGAGCACCGGAACACTGCCCGGCGCACCTTTGCCCACCGACGGTGACGCTCCTGGGTAGCGTACCCGGAGCCAGGCCTGCTGCCAAGGTCAAGGGGAGGTGGCGCTGAATGAAAAAAACAAGGGCGGCCTGCACCCCTGCAGGACGCATTCTGCCGCAAGGCAGGCGGCCCTTGCCTGCTCCTGCAGGTCCCTTGCCCTTGGCACTAGGTGTGCCCTTAGCCATGGTTCTGGGGTGGGTGGGAGGCAGAAAAGAAAGTTAGAAGGTGAAAAAAAAGTTAGGGGAAGAAGAAAGAAAGAACTTTATAAAACTAAAAAAACACAGTCTAAGTAGAAATAAAATGCACAATATAAACTTAGGGAAAGAGAGAGGAAGATGATAACTAAAAAAAGTCTGAAAAAATGTTTTAAATACAAAGGATTACAAAGATTAACGGAGGATAGAAAAGTAGGCCCAGAACCATAGCATAGAGTGAAAAACAAGATGGACACGCCCATTCGCGACCGCGTGGGTAAGTTTGCGCGATATTTCTCGCGAACATGCACTATTCATTGCGAACAAGTAAAATGCGCTCCCGAACATGACAATGCGCATCACGAACACGCTATCCGCGACCCAGAACAGGAAATAAGGCATCGCGAGCGGGTGGGACAATTGAAAAACAAGATGGCCGCGCCCATTGGCGACCGCATGGGTGAGATCGCGAGATATTATCCCCCGAGCATGCAAACAGCTCCCCGAACACGCTCACCACGCTCCCGAACAAGAAAAAGCCATCGTGAATGGGCGCCCCAAGCAACTACACAAGCTCGCGAAGCTACGCGTAGCTCACGTAGTGCAAGTACATCTTCGCGTAGCTTCGCGAAGCACGACTACGCGAACTACACCCAGGGTTATTGATGACCCGATGTATGAGTTGCATGAGCTTGTGGCAATTTATCCTTAAAATCTGCCACCTTAATCCAAAGCATCTTATGCTTGATTGTGCTATCCTTTAAATAATTAATAAATAATTTTGTTGTCAAAAATGCAAATTATCATTAAATTGAATCACACACTATAAGTGTGGGGAATTCGGGATTTGTATCTTCAAGTCCATGAAGCAAAGCCTTCAGTTCAGCTAACTGCACAGTACAGTCTAGTAGAAATGGAGTGCGAGCAAGTGTAGGTTGAAAAACGCCATCTAACATAGTATCTATTCCATGGCACATGCTGCAGAGTATTGCTCTTTAAAACCTATAGCCGGTTGCGCAGAACCATCTGTGTGTATATGATGCACTTATATTCATCAAGTAGAAGAATAGAGAAAAGTACAGGATAGACGTGCTCATTTTGCAAAAATGCTTGCGTCTGTAAAGAAGGGTCAAAGTCAAAGTCAATATCAATGGCTGTTAGTGACATAGACCACTGAATCCACCGGGGCTGAAGGGCTTTAGAATTTGGAATGCTAGCTTTTGGGACAGCCTCTAAGGCAGGCACAGGAGAAACGAGAATAATACATTTACCTTGAGCCAGAGGCTGTTCTTTGAGGACAGCCATCTGACTGCTGTCAGTATTTCTTCCAGGGATGCAAAATGCATTTCCGCCTGGGAATATAAATGCATTTGCATGCAGTAGTGACTGTCTCACGTTCATTAAATGTGACATAGGTAAATCTAATTGTACCGGGCAAAATCCGGATAACCTAATTCGTCGTATTAAGACGTGTATGTAAATGCCCTGTTTCAAGCAAATCAGACTGTAAAGACCAGAGAATCTCTGTGTAGTCCGGCATCCAGCTTGATGCGGGAAAATCTGGATTTATTAAGGCATAAAGCGGTTTAATAATTAAGCATAGTCAGGAATGTATGTCCTCCCAAAATTTAAAAATCCAAATAAAAACTCCAACAAGTCTATTTGGGGGTTACAATTATGCACATTGTTCTAAAAAGTGAGGGCCCAAGCTCTTACCTTCATTAGTTATTATATAAACAAAGAAAAAAACACTGAGGAAAGCAGTGTGAGGTTTAGAAAAATTGAACTTGTAACCAAGTTCAGCAAATTATATTATTATGTGATCCACTCTTGCCAAATGAGGATTCAATTCATCATCTGGTAAATAAATGTCATTGACATAGGATGAAGTATCAGGGTCAATGTCATGTAGAATTGTAACAATAAGTGCCACAAAGACACCTAGGTTGTTTTTATAGCCCATAGGCAAACAAGTGTACTGCCTATGAGATCAAAGGGCGGTAAACATGGACCAATCATGGTTCTCTGGAGCAAAATTGCGACTAAAGAAACACTGGAAATCTCAAGCGTGGTTTTAAATTTTTTATGAACAATAATATTAATCGCTGCTGTACTATGTGTATGCTAGACATCAAATGTGCGGGTTTGACTATTTAAATGTCGATAATCCAAAACAATGCAATAGGAGTGATCGGGTTTTAAAACAAGAAAAAGAGGATTGTTCATCTAGGATGCACAGGGTTCAATTACCCCCCTGGTACTCTAATTGGGTAAGAGTGTCTTTAACGGCCACTTTGGCATCACGTTTAATAGGATACTGCGGTTGAAGCTGTGGAGTGGAACGCATAAGAATAAAATGGAAAGGGAAATCCTTATCCCAACCAGCTTAGTTGTGATATAAGGCAGGAGCCAATGCAAGAGCCCATTCAGATGCCTACGCCTGTTTAACTTTGTCAGGGACAAGATGCAAAAAGAAAGGGAGAATAATATCCTCACCTGTGGGACAAGCAAGGATAAAAGGAGGAGGCCAATAAATCTCCGCCAGAGGAACATCATATGAAGAAGTCAAGTTGTCCCAAAAGATAGCTTTAATTGTGCGTTTAATGTCACCTTCAATTTGAATATCTAAGTGATAGAGTCTGTCTGGGGGTGCAACGCAGGTGTCCACGGTCGCTACTGTGACAAAAGTTTCTGTTGCCCTCACCTCCAGAAACTGGAGGAGTGTCTTGTGCGGTATGGTGACCTCTGTCACGCTGTTGAGGAGAGTCACTGACTAGCTCTTGTTCAGGAGAATGGTTCTCACTGTCTGGGGCATATTTTCCTGTTAAGGCTGAAACTTTCTTCTTTTGAAAGTGAGGTTTATATGGAGGTGGTTGATCCTCCTTCTTGATCTTCATCTCAAAAGAGCGTTGTGTGTCCCGTTTAGGCTGCATGTACTCTCCTTGTCTGCGATCAGATTGCCCTCCTCTGTTATTACGGCGGGCAACAAGGAAGTTCTAAATGTCTATTTAAACTACCATGCTCTAGAATGCAGTATAGTGTCACAATCAGAAAACTACTGCCTAGCAAAAATACCATCAGCCCAGTCAGTAAGCCACATATTATGAAAAGCTCTGTCATATTATAAGACAGATTAGCTTAACCCCCTTCCCCTTCTACAGAAGCAAACTGATTATACAGCAAGGAACTCTGGGACTAGTAGCAGACCCCGTACTTTAGCATACACAGATGGATGTTCTACATTGCAGAAACTGCCATGATTTTCTACCAGAAAATATCTATCTCTATGTGTGTGTTAAATTACTTTGCATACCTAAATGACATGGTGTACATGCTCCAAAGCAACAGCTGCATTTCTGTGTTGTGACTAGGTGCTAGTGCCTGACCAGAACAAATAACAAGGGATACCATTCTTTGTCCTTGACTGCTGTGTTCAGACTAAATCCCAGGAAAGACCAGAATGCGAAAACAACAGCAGGTTCTGTGAGAAAATAAAATGTGGCACAAAGGCAAAGGCTGTTTATATTGTAACGTGTAAAAAATAAATGCAGCCTGTGTCGTGCACAGTTAGGCTAAGATGGGGGAAACTATAATGGGCCATGCACAGAACACATGACACCCCCAAACCAATGGTCTTGTTGTGAGATTCAACAAGACTATGAAAGGTATTATTGGTGGACTCCCTGTAAAGCTCTAAAAGAGATGGGATGTCCTACTACCATGCCTGCTTTTTTCCTAGAGAAAAGTGCCACAGAAGTGAGTGGGGTTTTCCCCCTTTGAACTTCTGTTTGGTCATCCTGTAAGGGGGCAATTTTGTTTTGTGAAGAAATGAAGGGAGAGGCTACTCAAAGAGCCTACACAGGACATTGTCGATTATGTGCTTGGCCTTCTTTCCAGAATGGCTGAGTACATGAAAAATTAAAAACCTTGAGGCCAGCCAAGAGCTCCACAAGTTCTGGTATGACCAAAAGGTTGCAGTGGTGAAGTTCCAACCAAGGCAGGTTTTAGAGTCTGTGGTTCCCAAGGCTCTCCAGGACAAATGGAGTGGGCCCTATCCTATACTTGAGAGAAAAACGGTGATCACTAATCTGGTGAACAATGGCAGTTGCAGGAACCCGAAAAAGGTCATCCATGTCAACCTCCTTAAAGCTATCATGACAGGGCTGAAGTGACCGTGCTCATGGTCGAAGATGAGGATCAGGAAGCCAAGATTGAACCTCTCCCTGACCCGAAAGATAGGTCAGTTGAAGAAGTGGTCTTGTCAGACAACTTCACTGCCCAACAGCAAACTGATTGCAGGCAAGTCCTACATCCGTATGCTGAGCTCTTCTATTTGACCACTGGCCAGACCACCTGGTATACAAATGACATGGACACTGGGAACATCCTACCTGTCAAAAACAAAATTTACAGGTAGCCTGTTCATGCCAAAGAGAGCATCAAAGCTGAAGTAAGCAAGATTCTGGAATTGGGAGTCATTGAACCCCCTGAGAGCCCCTGGACCAGCCCAGTCGTCTTAGTCCCCAAATCTCACACGCAGGGCGGAAAGAAAGAACTGAGGTTTTGTGTGAACTATATGGGCCTCAATTATGGGACCAATCAATCAATCAATCAATGGACATTTATTCAGCGCGGCTACCTCTAACAGGGGTGTCCAGGCGCTAGCATTGGATTCAAAAGTGAGAGACCAAGACTGATGCACACCCAACTCCTAGGACTGACAAATTCATTGACAGGTTCGGGGCAGCCAAATATCTCAGTACTTTTGATCTGACATCAGGGTACTGGCAGATAGGTTTGACCCATGGAGCAAAAGAAATGCAGCATTCTCGACATCAGATGGGCATTATCGGTTCACTGTTGTGCCCCTTGGATTGAAGAATGCCCCTGCCACCTTCCAAAAGTTGGTAAATAAAGTTCTTACTCGGTTAGAATCCCTTAGTGCCGCTTATCTTGATGATTTTGCTGTCTGTAGCTTCACCTCGCAGGATCACCTGATTCACCTTGGCAAGGTCCCTGAGCCCCAGTGTAGGCCTCACTGTCAAGGCAAGTCATTGCCAGATAGGGCAGGGCTCAGTTGCATACTTGTGCCACCAAGTTGAGCCCCTACACCCCAAGATCCAGACAATTCTGGACTGGGTGGCTCCAACCACCCAGTCTCAAGTCAGGACCTTCCTTGGCTTGACTGGGTACCTCAGGAGGTTTGTGAGGGGTATGGCTCCATTG
This sequence comes from Triturus cristatus, assembly GCF_964204655.1. Classification (NCBI taxonomy): domain Eukaryota; kingdom Metazoa; phylum Chordata; class Amphibia; order Caudata; family Salamandridae; genus Triturus; species Triturus cristatus. Next base: position 545,380,848 of record NC_140586.1, read on the forward strand.
TGGCCCCCCTCAAGAATTGACCTTCAAGAAGATCCCGAAGAATGTTAACTGGACAGTGAGCCGTCAAAAGGCTTTTGACACTCTGAAGGAAGCATTCTGCTCAGCACCCATTCTGAAAGCTCCAGATTACACCAAGCAGTTCATAGTGCAGACAGATGCCTCTGGACATGGATGATCGGAGCGGTCTTATCCCAAACCAACCAAGATGGTTGGACCAACCTGTTGCTTTCATTAGCTGGAGGTTACTCCCCTGAGAGCAGCATTTGAGTGCCATTGAGAGGGAAGCCTTGGCTGTGGTTTGGTCCTTGAAGAAGCTGAGTCCATACTTGTTTGGCTCTCACTTCCTTGTTCAAACTGATCACCAGACTCCCAGATGACTGATGCAAATGAAAAGAGAAAATACCAAATTGTTAAGGTGGCCATATGCCTACAGGGAATGAATGGACTGTACAGTGGAACACCTACATGGAATTGACTTTGATGATAAAGGCTCTCTTGGGAAAAGTTAGTTTCATCCCCCATTGTTTGGGTGGGAGTTGTGTAGGAAAGTGCCCCTTTTTAACATGGTCATCCCCACTTTTTGCCCAATACCTGATGCGATTTTTACTGTATCTGTATCTGTATTATCCTTTTTATATTTAAAAATCTGAGAAGGTAACATTTCATAGTAATTTATTGTGTGGCCATAATTTGATTTGTTTATACTCCCTTTTTTATGTATTGTTTATAAACTGACATGTACTTCTCAATAAACATATACCAAAAAAAAAAAAAAAGAAAGTGCATTGGGTCCCTGCTAACAAGGTCCCCAGTGCCAGTGCTCTTCCAAAAATGTACCATTGTTCCACAACTGGCACAACTTCAGCCCCTTGTAAGTCCCTAATAAATGGCACTGCTACCTAGAGCATTGGGACTGAAGAGGGTCCACTAGGGTTGCAGCACAAATTGTACCACCCTAGGGACCCCTCATCTAGATCATGCAAACTGCCATTGCAGGCTGTGTGTCTTGGTGCAGACAAAACCAAAGAGTTGACATGACACACTGCCCTGTGTCCCATGCCTATAGACACTGCATGAGATACAGGTAGGCCACCCCTATAGCAGGCCTTACAGCCCAAAGGCAGGGTGCACTATGTCCCATGTGTGGACTTATCTGCCTGAGCAAATGTTACCCTACAATGTCGAAATCCATTCTTAGATCTTGTAAGTGAACAGGGAAGCCATACCAAGTACATGGGATGGACACATCATCACGAAGTCCCCAGCTCCATGATGACTTCACTGTACCCCAAGATGTTTAGTACCAAACATCTCGTCTTAATAAACCCGCACTGATGCAAGTACCAGATTTACTAATAAATGCACACAGAGGGCACTTCAGAGGTGCCCCCTCAAAGCCTACCGACTACTAGTGTGGTGGCCAACTGGTCTCAGTCAGCCTGCCATCACGAGACATGTTTCTGGCCTCTTGGGCTGAGAGTCATCTCTCTCAGAGGCTGGGAACAAAGCCTGCTCTTGGTGGAGGTTTTCTCACCTCATTCAAGCAGGAACTGCCTTCCAGGGCGGGAAGCTTCAAATGCGATGCCGCCTTTGAAATACGACAGAAGCATCTCCAGAAAGTTGAAGATGCAACCCCCCGTCCTAACCTCACTATGCAGCAGGAGGACAAGCAGGAACATTTGTTAACTTAAGAGGTGGGTCCACACCTAGCCGCACCACTCCTAAGGTGGGACAGCTGCTGTGGACCCCACTTTTGCAAATCCTCCATCTTGTGTTGGAAAGACAGCCTATTAGGGTAAGGGTTATGCCCACTTACCACAGGAAGTGTGCATATAGAGGGTGTACTTACCCTACGGTAGGTAGCCCATTGGCCACTACCTGGTACACCCCTTTCCACCCCTAAATTGAGTATTTAGGTGGTACACATCAACCCAGAACTTCAGATTCGACAGTCCTAAAAAAGAAAAGGAGAAAGAAGAGGTGCTGAACTGAGACCCTGCTGTGCAGTTTTGGCTCAAACCCCTGCCTGCTGCTTTAAGACTCGACATTCGAGTAAACTGTCTCATTCTGCTGCTGTTTGGCCTCTAGGAACACCAGAGGTTCACCAGCCTTTGCTAATTGGCAAGAGCTCCCTTGGAGTAGAGGAGCTACTCCCTTGCAGTCCACAGGCACTGAAAACCACAGAGTCCGGTCCATCGACTTGCCGGCCCGTCCGATGCAGCAACCAACCAGCAAAAGGTACCCATGCTCTGGAAGGTCAGATCTGTTTCTTTCTCGAGAGTGGAGGCACCAGGACAGACCAGGGCCATGCAATACTAATCCCCGGGGTATAGGACACCCTACATCAAGACCAAACACAAAGATTGCAGTCAGGACTCCAACTCCCCAGGAAGCAAACAACCGTCAAGGGACATCAGCACCCCTGAAACCCACTCCAGGAGTGGCCCAGCAGTCCTGCTATCGTCTCTGCCATCTGTCTGCTCCTGACAGCGAAGACCGCCAATGCGCACAGAATATGTCCAACCTACTTGATCTGCTCCTAACTTGCCCGGCCTGGGTAATGATGAAGCTGCTGTGCTCCTGTGCTGCTGAGTCCCTTGAGACCTGTGCCCCCGCTTGGAAGCTCTCTGACTTGCCTACAAGTCCTCCTCTGCAGCCTATTTCTTGGTGACCCCGCTTCTTTGTAGTGTGCCAGCTACCAATGCCTTCAGCACCCTGCTCCTGGCCGAATCTGGGACTCTCCTGACAAACACAGGACATTTGACCTTGGCTATGACCTTCGATTGCTAACCCTCCCAACCGAGTAGGTGAACACCTAGAACCGTCTGCCTGATTTTCTATGCATTTCAGCTTTTTCCTCCCATAGATATCTACTGCGAGTAATTGCACCCAACTGTGAACTACTTTCCTAACTTTGATAATTTATAAGATAAACAGTGCGTACTGTTGAACAAAGTTCTTGGTTTAAATATATAATTAAAAATAAGTATTATTATTTCTAAATTGGTCTTGGAGTGTGTATGTCTCATTTATGTTCTCTATGAGTACAGCAAATGCTTAGCACTACCCTTTGATAAGCCTAACTGCTTGCCCCCACTACCACAAATAAAGCGTCAGTATTATCTACTTTTGCCTCTGTTAACCAATTGGGGACTCACTGGACTCTCTGTACAGTGTACTTCTTTTTAGTGCATTATATGGAGAGCCAGCTTTCTACAACTATTATTTGCAGACTAAATACAACTGTCTGCAGAAAAAGACCTAAATAAGACAACAAGTCAATGAAAACTAGGGCAACTCAATGAGTTTATAGCAGTTGTTCGCAAACCAGAAAACTGTGTCAAACATCAGAACAAGCCTTGGAAATCTAGACTGTCTGGTTACCATAATAAAAAATGGTTAAAAAAAACATATTATATGAGTGCTATTATTTGAGCAATATAATGGAAGCAATGGGAAAAGTGCTCCCCTTCCTATGTGCACTCATCTGACAGTTGTACTAATGACTATACGCCTTAATACATTGGCATAATTTTGTACTTCATAACTAAAAGTTACAATCAACCAAGAGCTGATGAACATGGGCTTATCAATAGGTGAATGCCACAATAACCAATGACTAGAGGGGCTGACCATTAGCCCGTCTCTTTATAAACTGAATGAGCTCTAAGGGGTAGTTGATGATCTCCATTTCTGACTTTTTGCTGAAAATTTGTGTTAATGGTAATATGATATGCAATCTCACCTGTATAGGCAACTCTAATTTTCTCTGTCAGATCAAATTTGAGGTTATTAGCTTGGAATTTGGTGGATGAGTTATAGTTTGTATGACTGCTGAGCTATAGATTGCAGTTGTAGCCACAATTTATTCATTTAAATGGTTGTTCTATTTTAATATGTAACTATACCTCCACTTTAAATGTGCTTTTTTGGGCCAGTTCCTGATTTTTTTTAAACATATACTTAAGGTGTTATACACTAGGGGGCACATACATCAAGCTAATAACCGGTCGCAAACGGGCCGCTTTGCAGAATCGGCCCCTTTGCAGTTGGTAATTAGCCTATTGGGATGCATCAAGCCCAAAGCCATTTTCAAAATAGGTAATTGCTAAAGAACAAGTTACTTACCTTCGGTAACGATGTATCTGTAAGAAACATTAGTTAGTTAGATTCCTCACCTTAGAATATCCCCAGGCGTCAGGCTGGATCTGGAAGATTTTTCGTCAGCAATACCCCTTGCGCGTCGCTAGGCGTCCTCTGCGGCTCCGCGTCCGTCGTCGGCGTCGTGCGCCGGAATGATGTCGTCGGAGTACTTAGACGCCGCCCTCGCGCGCTGACGTCAGTTCTTGTACATAGCTTTCCGCGCCAGGAACGCAGAGCCATGCAAAGACCGACACTGGTGCCAAAAATAAAATCTAGGGGCCTGAAAAGGATAACCTTAACCCTAGATGTCAGTTCGCAGAACGGGGAGGATGGGTGGGTCGGTGAGGAATCTAACTAACTAATGTTTCTTACAGATACATCGTTACCGAAGGTAAGTAACTTGTTCATCTGAAAGAAACACGTTAGTTAGATTCCTCACCTTAGAATAGATACCCAAGCAATACCATCCCCGGTGGTGGGTCTGCGAACCAAGATCACACCAGAAAGTCCTGGAGGACAGAACGGCCAAAGAAGCCATCCCTCCGGACTTGGCTGTCAAGGCAGTAATGCCTGGCAAACATGTGTAGCGAAGCCCACGTTGCCGCCTGACAGATGTCCTGCAAAGGGACACCCCGTCCCAAAGCAGTAGTAGCCGCAGTGGCCCGAGTGGAATGGGCGCGCAGCCCAACAGGAGGGTCCTTTTTTGCCAAGGAATAACAAATTTTGATGCACAAAACGACCCACCGAGAGATGGTCCGTTTGTGCACCGCTTTCCCCTTCTTAGCACCCACGTATCCAACGAAAAGTTGGTCGTCCACCCGGAACTGCTTCGTGCGGTCCAAATAAAAGGAGAGCGCACGTTTTGGGTCCAGACGGTGGAGCCTCTCTTCCTCTTTGGAAGGATGCGGAGGCGGAAAGAAGGTGGGCAAGGTGACAGACTGCCCAAGATGAAATGAAGTCACCACTTTCGGAAGAAAGGAGGGACGAGGCCGAAGGACAACCTTGTCCGGATGAACAGAGAGAAAAGGAGGCTTTGAAGATAAAGCCTGGAGCTCACTCACCCGTCTAGCCGAGGTGATGGCTACCAGAAAAGCAGTCTTAAGCGTCAGCAGACGAAGAGGACAATTATGAAGAGGCTCAAAGGGAGCGCACATCAGAAATGTGAGAACAAGATTCAAGTCCCACTGAGGCATTACAAAAGGGACAGGAGGGAACGTGTGAGTAATGCCTTTTAGAAAGCGTGTAACCACAGGGGACTTGAAAAGAGAAGGCGGATCAGGAAGCCGCAAGAAGGCAGAGATGGCAGCAAGATAACCTTTCAGGGTGCCCAGGGCAGAGCCCTGCCGGGCCAAAGAAAGAAGAAAGAGGAGAACCTCAGAAAGAGGGGCGGAAAGGGGATCCACAGCCTTTGCTGTGCACCATGCCACAAATCTGTTCCACCGGCAGGCGTATACCGACTTTGTGGAGGGACGCCTGGCTGTCAGAATGATATCACAGACTTCAGGAGGCAAGTCAAATGGCATCAACTGTCACCGCTCAATCTCCACGCATGGAGGTGGAGGCTGGACAGGTTCGGGTGGAGGACCGTCCCCTGCTGCTGCGACAGAAGATCCTCCCGAAGGGGCAGACGCATCGGAGGATCGGTCAACATACTGAGTAGCTCGGGATACCAGTACCTTCATGCCCAATCCGGAGCCACCAAGATGACTTGGGCCCGGTCGCACCTGATCTTCTTCAGCACTCTGGGCAGAAGTGGTATAGGCGGAAAGGCGTACAACAGACCGCAACTCCACTCGTGACGAAAAGCGTCGCCGAGCGAGTGCCGCCTTGGAAATTCCAACGCGCAGAACTGCTGACATTGCGCGTTCTCTTTGGTGGCGAATAGATCTAACCAAGGCTCTCCCCACTGCTGAAAGAGACCTTGCGCCACTTCGGAGTTCAGACGCCATTCGTGATCCATCATGCACCGGTGGCTGAGTTCGTCTGCTCTGGCGTTCAGAGAGCCTGCCAGATGTTGAACCACTAGGGTGACGCCCTGGTGTTCCAGCCACGTCCAGAGGCGCAGAGCCTCCTGACAAAGGGTCCATGACCCCACCCCGCCCTGTTTGTTGCAATACCACATGGCGGTGGTGTTGTCCGTGAACACCTGCACGACACTGCCCCTGACAGAGGGAAGGAAGGCTTTCAGTGCAAGCCGGATCGCTCTCAACTCCAACAGGTTGATGTGGAGACGAGACTCCGCCGGAGACCAGAGGCCTCTGATCTCCGCCTCTCCCATATGGCCACCCCATCCCAGGAGGGACGCATCCGTCACTACGACATGCTCCGGTTGGGGAAGGGAGAGGCTTCTGCCCATGACCCAATCGCGGTCCGTGAGCCACCACTGCAACTGCCGTGCAGTGCCCTCCGAGATCAAGACATGGTCGGACAGGTTGCCGTGATGCTGGGCCCACTGAAACTTCAGGTCCCACTGCAGAGCCCGCATGCGCCGCCTGGCGTGATGCACTAGTAGGATGCAGGAGGCCATCAGCCCCAGAAGCCGCAACACTAGCCTGACCGAAACCCAGGATAGAGGCCGAAAGATGGGAATCAGGGCCTGAATATCCCGGACCCGCTGTTCCGGTGGATAGACCCGGAACTGCGCCGAATCGAGAACTGCTCCGATGAAGAGGAGCTCCTGAGAGGGACTCAAGTGTGACTTCGGCACGTTGATGGAAAATCCCAGCAAATGCAGGAGATCCGCCGTAGTCTGGAGGTGGGAGACGACTGTCTGGGGCGAGCCCGCCTTCAACAACCAGTCGTCGAGATAGGGGAAGACTGGAACCCCTGATCGGCGCAGATGAGCTGCGACCACCGCCATCACTTTCGTGAACACCCGAGGGGCACTGGTGAGGCCGAAGGGGAGCACGGTAAACTGAAAGTGCTCTTGGCCCACCGTGAACCGCAGGTAACGCCGGTGGGCCGGCAGGACGGGGATGTGGAAATATGCGTCCTGCAAGTCCAACGCTACCATCCAGTCTCCAGGGTCTAGGGCAGCTAAAACCTGAGCCAAGGTTAACATCTTGAACCTCTCCTTCCGGAGGAAGGCATTGACGTTCCGGAGGTCCAAGATAGGGCGTCGGCCCCCTTTGCCCTTCTTGGGAACCAGAAAGTAGTGGGAATAACAACCACGACCTACTTCTGGGCTCGGAACGCGCTCGACGGCCCCCTTGGCCAAGAGGGCCGAAACTTCCTCGTGGAGAAGATTCAAATGATCCCCCGAGATACGGTGGTGCTGCGGTGGCATGGCTGGAGGGGTCGTCTCGAAGGGGAGGGAGTAGCCCCTTCGGACAATTTGCAGCACCCACCTGTCCGATGTGATGGACCGCCAGTGGAGGAGGTGATGGCGAACTCTGCCGCCCACTGGCGTGGAATGGGCCTGAAAGCTCGGACTAGGAAGGCTTTGAGGCGGATGCTGCCGGGGTGGATGTGGGCTGACCTCGTCGACCTCCATATCCTCCTCGGCGGAAACCACGTCCGCGACCGCGCGCAGATTGGTTCTGCGGCTGGTGGCTAGGTGTACGTGAGGAGGCACCCCTTCCCTGGCCACGAAAGGGGCGAAAGGCGGAAGTTTGCGACCGCAGGGCCGAGAGGCCCAAGGACTTGGCCGTAGCCCGGGAGTCCTTAAAGCGGTTCAGCGCACTGTCCGCTTTCTCGCCAAAAAGGCGAGTGCCATCAAAGGGCATGTCCATGAGAGTGCTCTGGACATCACCCGAAAATGACGTGGACCGCAGCCAGGCGTGACGTCTAAGCGCCACTGTGGTAGAAATGGCCCTACCCAGCGAGTCCGTGGTGTCAAGCCCACATCGTATAGCATGTCGCGCGGCATCCCTCCCATCGGCCAATGCCTGGGTAAGTCGTGTCCGGACCTCCTCCGGACACAGGGGCAGCGCGTCCTCCACCGCATCCCACAGAGAGTGGGAATAACGGTCCAAGAGACAAGCGGTGTTCAAAGACCGCAGGCCCAAACTAAGGGAGGAGAACAGCTTCTTGCCAAACTGTTCTAGTCTCTTGGAATCCCGGTCCGGCGGGCGGTCGGGAAAGAGGATTGGGAGGTGGAGGCCTGGATAACCAGGCTCTCAGGGGTAGGGTGTTGGGACAGAAAACTGGGGTCGCCCGGAGCAGGGCGGTGGCGCCTGGCGACGTTCCTGTCCACAGGAGGGACTGTGGAGGGCTTGGACCAGGTGCCCTGCAGAACGTCAATGAGGGCCTCATTGAATTGCAGCAGAGGCTCAGTGGAGCTTGCTGCAGACTGAAGCACCTCAGTGAGGACGTTAGTCCTCACAGCCACGGCAGGCAGCTCGAGCCCAAGGGCTGCGGCCGCCTTGCGCAGCACCACAGAGAAAGCAGCGCCCTCCAACGAAGCCACAGTCGGAGGAGAGACGAATCCAGTGTCTGGAGTGGTATCCAGGCCACTGGCCTCCCCCAGTTCATCTGCCCAGTCCTGTGACAATTGAGCCTGAGCGGCCATAGGATCCTCGGATCCCTCCCAGTTGTCCCCATCATCCGATTCCTGGTATACAGGAGGAAGGTACGGAGCCGGACGGTAGACAAAGTGTGTCTCTAGCGGTGCCGAACGCGGCGTCCATCGATGCCGTAGCGGCGCCGGGTCCGGAGTGGGACTGAACTGGGGCCCGAAGTCGAGCGGAGTCGGCGTCGGAGTCGGGGGTGGTACCGGTGTCGACGCCGGCGGTGGAGGCGTGACGAGGTCGACCGGCGTCGGCAGGGACTCGGGAACGGGTCCCTCGGGCGCTTGCGGCGTCGAGGCCGGAGCCGTCGACGGCGCCGGGGCCGGAGCCACCGGCAGGCAAGGCAGCCCTGTCGGGTCCGCGGGGCCCGAAGGCGCGCCAGCGGGCGCCGACAGTGGGGCCAGGCTCCTCATGGCCGAGAGGAAGGCACTGACCTCCGCCGGCGTCGCGTCAGTCCCAGGGACCGGCGGGTATGGGGACGTGCGCGGCGCCTGCGGCTCCGCCGGAGCCGCGGGGGTGGAACCACCCTGACCCTCGGCCGAGTCACGCGACCGGCGAGGGGAGTCTGAAGAGCGGTGTCGCCTCTTGGACTTCTTGGAATGCTTCGACTTACCCGAAGACTTGGATCCCGACGACCGATGGTGACGTCGGCTGCGGCTCCGCGACCGATCCTTGGACCTCCTCCTGGACCGGGATCGAGCGGCGCGCGGAGCCGAGTGGCGGATCTCGAGAAGCTTACGGGACCGCTCCCGTCTAGCCTTCGAGGTCAGGGCCTTGCAGTCGGAACACGACTCCGCGTCGTGGTCGAGGCCCAAGCAGTAAAGGCACCGGCGGTGATGGTCCGTAACCGACATCAGGTGGCTACAGTCAGCACAGGCTTTAAAACCAGGCATCCTACCGGCACCGGAGTCGATTGACAAGATCAAAAAAGATCGAAAAAGTTAGTCAAAAAGTGACTAAAGGGGTAGCTCTCCCGGATCTGCGCTTACTGGCGCGGAAAAAAGAAGAACTGACGTCAGCGCGCGAGGGCGGCGTCTAAGTACTCCGACGACGTCATTCCATCGCACGACGCCGACGACAGACGTGGAGCCGCAGACGACGCCTAGCGACGGATCCAGCCTGACGCCTGGGGATATTCTAAGGTGAGGAATCTAACTAATGTGTTTCTTTCAGATTTTGCGATTACCTATTTTGCGAATGCAGTTAGGGAATCGCAGTTTGCGATTCACTAAATGCAATGTGTTAGACCTGGCATCCTTGGCGTGGTTTTCCCTGACTTTTTGCCTCTTCCTCCTGTGTTTTTGATGCTATGCTGGGTTTCGTTTTTGCAGGCTTGGATGCTTTGGGCACTTTGCCACTGCTGATCAGTGTCAAAGTGCAAGTGTTCCCTGTGTAAATTGTGAATATGATTGGTTCTCCCTGATTGGCATATTTGATTTACTAGTAGGACCCTAGTAAAGTGCACTAAGTGTGCCAGGGCTGGTAAATCAAATGCTATGAGTGGGCCTGCAGCACTGATTGTGCCACCCACATGAATAGACCCTAAGAGATGTCTCAGGCCTGCCAACGCAGTGCCTGCGCGCAGTTGCTAACTGACATTTTGACCTGACATGTGCACCCACTTGCCAGGCCATACCCATCCCTTTCTTTGCACATAGGACACCCTTATAGCAGGCCCAAGGTACCCCCCTGGGCAGGGTGCAGTGTATGTGAAAGGTAGGCCATGTACTGATGTGTGTACCATGTCCTGCCAATTTCGTTTTTCACTATTGAAAGGCTAGCTTGCCCAAAGGACAGAATGGGGAATGCTGTGTAACTTGTTTACCTGCACATCTTCCCATAGGAGTGAGATAGAAAACTGTAGTCTGGTATCCCTGAACTCAGAATTTAATAACACATATTTTAGTAAAGATGGTTTTTAAATTCTGTGTTTGAAAACAGCACTTTTAGAAAGTGGCTATTATCTTGTTCAACGTTTCAGTGTGCCTCTGCCTGTTTGTGGATTGACTGTCTGGCTTGGGAGTGACAGGGGCTGGGGTGGCTCCAGCAGTCTGGGTGAGTCAGCACTAGGCTGAATAGACTGATCTGCATTTGGAGTGGTGGGAGGAGTAGCAGCTGGGCCTAAATAGGGCTGTGCCTGCCTTCCACAATGCTGGCTCCACCTCCTACGGTGTGTCTGAAGACCCTGGCCCACATTCACAAAGTAAGAAGTTGTGCACTGGCAGAGTGCACCCAGAACTGGTTTGGACTGGGTCCAGGACCCCCTCACACATAGAGAACAAATACTTTTGGGGTATATATGTAAGAGCGGAAACCCCTGAAAATTAGACTACTTCGTGATCAAGAGTAATCCCTGCCAAAGAAGATCAGAGACTGAGGAAAAGAACTGCCCTTGCTGTGTGTCTGGGGCTGAACTGCAGTTTGCTGTTCCTACTAAGGAGAGGACAAGGGACTTTGCTGTGTGCTGTGTCCCCACTGCTTGCCACAAGGACTTTGCTGTGTGCTGTGTCCAGAAGTGAAACATCTCCAAGGGCCTGAGGAGAGCTGGCCTCCTGTTACCGAAACACAGGGTAACAAAAGTTTCCAAAAGATTCCTGAAACGCTGGATGTGTGTGTCTGGGCACCCTTCGTGAGGCTCGCAGTGCTGAGGAATACTTTGCTTCCTGAAATAACCCCTTCACGCTGTGGTGTGCATGTAATAGTGCCTAGGGAACTGATCGTGAGCAAACTGCGAGGCCGTCACCGCCGCTGGCCTGAGTCATCTACCAAGCTGTGATCATCCATGCCGTGCTGTGAGGAAGCTTCACCACCGCTGGCCCGAGTTACATGCTGGGGAACTGATCTGGAACAACTGCGAGGCCATCACCGCCGCTGGCCTGAGTCGTCAGCGAGATCGCTAGCAGAGGAAGAGAAAGCTAGACCATGATCGTCGGCTGCAGGACGTTGCCTGGCAACCGGAACGCATCCACGAGGCAGCGCTGCTGCGAAGGAAGCTGCCCATTGGAACGTCATCGCCGAGCCGGAGAGTGAAGCCGCGCTCGCACCAAGAAGGGTTGTCCCAATCCTCCCTGACCGCGTCATCAAGAGGAGAGCCCCCGTCCAAGGACAGCAACGAGGAAGTCGCTCCCGCAGGTAAGGCTCGGATCGATGATCGGAGCCTGCGATCGAGACTGCTGCCGGGGTGTGGGCCTGCAGGGAGCTGTCGAGTGCAAAGCTGCCAACGGCGCTTCCTTCCCGGGCGTTTCCCACAAGGCCTACTTGCCCGTGTGAATTCCGCAATACCGGGGGCCTGTTCTAAGCATTCTTTTTGGTCCCAAGGGGACCCGGGGGCAAGTTTCAGAGAGGCTGACAACGGAGGAAGCCTCGTGTGGGCATATCAGCGTTTAAGTGCCAGAGAAGCACCGCGCACCGGCGCCGAGTAATTTGGGCTGACAACCGGACGGTGCAGGCGCTTAAGAGAGCAGCGCTAGGGATATTTCCAGGGCTTTAAGTGGGCCGGGTCTGTCCGGGTCTGAGCACCGGCAGTTTTTTTTTGGGGCCCTCGAAACGGGTCTCTATCGGGCTCTATTTTCGTGGCTACTAAAAGTAGTCCGTTCTTTTTTTTTTTTTTTTTCGGACCCGTTTTGAGGGCCCAAAAAAAAACTGCCGGTGCTCAGACTCTGCCCACTGTTGCTGCACTGTTAGGCAGTGCTTTAAATGGAAAAAGTCCCTGAGGTGTTGTGACGCAGCACTGTAATAGTACACAGGCGGGCGGGCAACTAGAGCCAAATTTCGGGGGGGGGCTGAAAAAGATTTCGGGGGGGGGCTAAGTCTTCCAGCCATAGGCAGAATGGCTGTAAGAAGGGGTGACAACACAACAAAAGCCTCATTAACGAGTAAATAGTCTTTTAAAGACCCGTGAAGTACTCTGGTGCGGCTGCAATTAGACGGACGCCAGCCCGCGAGGCTGTCTCAGCCGGGCTGTCACACACAACGGGGGGGGGGGGGGGGGGCTGAAGCCCGGTGAGCCCAATGGGTGTTGCGCGCCTGAATTTTAGTACACATTGCACTGCTGTGTTCTTCTGATGAAGATCGCACTATTGTGCTCTGAAAAAGCAATTATAATCCCATTGTGCTGCAATGCATCTCTTTTAATACACGTTGTGTTGGATACTACGTTGTATCGCTTGTAATACACATTGTCCCGCAATGACACAAAACCTTAGATAGGCATTTCTCTGCAGTGATGTAGTTTACTTTCTAGAGCACTTTGCATTGCAGCGCTACACATACTATGCCAGTTAATAAAAGGATAGACTTCAAGATGCTGTGTATCGCCGATAAGGCTCTTCATGGCGATGACCCTGTTTATTTTAAACATAAACTAACTAGATGCACTACTACCAGGACACTTCGATCGTCCTCAGCAGGTAGCTTACAGTGCCCAAGGTCAGAAGATCGCAGGGGTAGGGGGAGGGGGGTGCAGAAACTTCACATACGGCAGAACCAAACGATGGAATGCTCCACCCTTCAACTTAAAGACCAGCTCTTCCCTGTTAATCTTTAGGAGGAACCTTAAGACCCGGCTTTTCAATCTATAGTCTCTGCTTTTTATGGACATTAATATCTTCTGCTATGCTACCAGCGCCAAGATGCCCTAGGGTATTTAAGCGCTTTATAAAACTCTGAACAGAGAGCTCTGAGAGTCAATTTAAACATGCAATCAGAATATATACAGCACAAATGCCAAGCGCAAACACTTTTATTTCAAATATTTAGATCTAAATATTTGAAATATAGGATCAGAAATCTAAAGATCTCCTCTCGTTCTAAGTGTTTGCGCTTGGCATTTGTGCTGTATATATTCTGATTGCATGTCTATGTTGCCTCTCAAAGCTCTCTGTTCAGAGTTTTATAAAGCGCTTGAATACCCTAGGGCATCTTGGCGCTGGTAGCATAGCAGAAGATATTAATATTATTAATAGCTTAATATTTGTGGTTTATTGGTGGCAAACCATACTCTGAGGTGAGCAATTGTAACCATTTTGTGCCTTTTTTGAAGATTTAAAACTACACAAGTCGGTGCTATAGTATGTTTCACTGGCCATCATTGTTAGTTTAATCGCTTTATAAAACTAATTTTCATTTTGATTTTATTTTTTACTACACAAATTGTTCTGCTTTGCTGTTGCATGTGCAATAATTAACATTATCCTGCTGTGACAGAACCTCTGCAGTGGTGATGTTTGTCTTTTGTGTGACTCTTACCCCTCAACGCTACACAATACACATTGTTCTGCTATTGCCACGCTGCAGTGTTGCTCCCATAGTACACACTGCCCAACTGAGACAAACCCCCTACAAAACACATTGCTCTGTGAAGCTGTGGTCCATCTTTTGTATTAAGTGTTGCCCTGCAACGCTACACACGACACATGATAATGCTGCGGTGTAGCTCCCATAACACTCACTGCACTGCTATGCTGTCACTGCACGTTTGTTATACAGGCTGACTTGCAGTGGCGTGACACATGTCTTGTGAAACATATCACCTTGTTGTTGGTGCCACTCCTGAAGGACATTCCCCAACGCTGTTGTGTAGCGGCATATGCAGGGCTTTAAGTGGGCTGGGTCTGTCCGGGTCTGAGCACCGGCAGTTTTTTTTTGGGGCCCTCGAAACGGGTCTCTATCGGGCTCTATTTTCGTGGCTACTAAAGGTAGTCCGTTCTTTATTTTTTTTTTTTTCGGACCCGTTTTGAGGGCCCAAAAAAAAACTGCCGGTGCTCAGACTCTGCCCACTGTTGCTGCACTGTTAGGCAGTGCTTTAAATGGAAAAAGAGAAGTGCCGGTACTCACCAAATTGATAGGGGTGAGCCTGGGAGGTGCGTGTCTGGGGGCGTGGCTTCAAGGCAGCCTTGTACACTATCAGCATTTTCTTCTTCACTGTTCAAAGTGCCTTTGGCCAAGTTCTGCCCATAGCTGCAGGGTGTAATTAGCGTTTGTTGTAACTATATATAGCGTGAACTTAGCCCGAGGGCATTAACATGAGAAGCAGAAGTTTTACGCGAAAGCAGACTTTTTTTTTTTTTCAAGGCACGGACCTGCAAACTTTCCCTATAACTCACAGCGCGACAGTTCCAATGTCGAGACCTCTAGCTTAGAAAAACACAGGTGTCTTCCTGTCCTGTTGCGCTGTCAGGGTGTGAGCAGGGCCGGCCTGTTTTAACACCTCATTGTCCCTTTCTTCGCGCTCCTTTCACCGTTTCACCCCTGCTGATACACACACCAACAGACCCATCACCGTGAGGCAGCTAAACTATCGGTGATTTAGGTGAGCTGGGGAGGTCCCGAGGCGTTTGGGTTCAGGGGGCAGTCACTGCTTAGCTCAACTCAAAAAGGACCCCCTGCTGCCGCATTTCAGTCTCTATTAGCAAGGGCGCCAAATTTCTCTCCGCCTAAGGCGCTATCTTATCAAATGCTGGCTCGGAGTGTAGGGCTGCAGCCGCAACCTAGCGCCGGAATCCACTCGACATTAACTGTCAAGCACCCATAACCTAGAGACTGACCACAGCATGCCACTAGGAGTACCGGTACTCTCTTAACACAAGGAGAAGTCCCGGTACTCAATGGGAGAACACGGAGAAGTGCCGGTACTCATGATTTTCTTAAGCACACAGTGCTAGTTATTTTGATTTAGACCACGCCCCTACTCGGATAGGCCACGCCTCTTCAAGACATTAACCACGCCCCTTTTAGAGCACCCCCAGTTTTTTTTTCCCACTTAAAGCACTGGATATTTCACTTGATGGTTAAGAGAGATACAGTTTCAGCACACGTTTTCCTTTCAACCCTGAGACTGAAGTGTTAATCTCACAATATTTGTCTAAAGAAGTACAGAACCTACAGGAGAACATTTAAAAGAATATACTATGGACTTACTAGTAAGTTAGCTTATGTCAATTAGATATACGCCATTTACACATACACTTTTAAAGGGTCAGAGCACATGCAAGTCCTGATCAGCAGGGTTCAGGGCATTTCAGAGCCATTACACCAGTGCCCAGTAGTTAAAATAGGGGCAAAAAAGTGGGAGGGAACCTGCAAAAAGCCTGTTTCCTCACATATTAGAACTCTCTAACTAGCACTCTCTAACAATAGAAGTGATACTTTTCAAATCTTTAAATATAAAAACTTTACCGTTTACCCTTTAAATACATACCTGTATCCAAGTGGACTGCTAAGCTTTTTTTCTGCGTTTATTAAGGACAGTTTGCTTTCCAGAGTTTTAAGTTTTAGATTGTTGTGAGAACCTGCAAAAAGAGACATTGTACTTCAGATATGTTCACTAAGTAGTTTAATTTTAACAGACCACTCAAGCCTGTTTTTAAATTGTAAAGATACCCTAAGATCTGCAAAGCTCATAATATATGTTACTTTTCTTTCTCTGTTTTTATAGTGAATGGTTTTACAGGCTGCCCATAATACAAATTAATATCCCAACACTACCCAACAATCATTGCAAGGAAAATGAATATGCTCAATCAATCAAACTTGAACAGGAACTATCCCTATAAACCCAGAAGGTTAGCAATGGACATAGGATTTGGCACGAAACCCGCAAGGCAATTAGACCACATTGATTTAGTCATGTATGTCTTGCAGACCTTCCATTTCACACAGTGTCATTGCATGTCACATGATATTAGTCCCTTCACACAGTCACCCAACGAATAAAAACGATCACATGGTGTGAGACCGGCCTCACGGCGTGGCCCTCTCCATCATCCAGCCAACCTGCAACCACCCTCAAGACACGACATCCCCGACTCCGGCCGCCCCAGCCACCCCCGATCCGCGGGCCGGCCAGAGGCCTGACCAACTCACCACCCTACCACGCATGTCCAACCAAGGAAGCGGGAGCCTCAACACAGACCCAGAGGCGCCAGCCCAGTCACACCTCGGGTCGCCTTCCCCGGGAGGACTCAATCGGCCACCAGGCCCCTGGGGAGCAGGCGCCTCCCCTACCGAGCGTCTGGGGTCCCTCCCAGGCCCACCTGAAAAGACCAAAGAAGTGAGCGGCAGGAAATCCCGCCGAACCCCCTCCGTCACCCCAGTCCCCCCTCTGCGAGCACTCCGGACTTCAAAGAACCAGCGGAGTATAACAAGGGGTGCCGGAGAAACAAGGACAGAGAAGACCTGGAACCATCTGAGCCTGCAGACGCTGTCGCGGCTCCTGAACCCTGAAGTCACCTGGGCCTGCTGAGTGACTCGCGGCCTCTTGCTATTGAACCATCTGAGCCCTGCGGACTAGGTCGCGGCTCCCGAACACTGAACCACCTAGGCCTGCTGAGTGACTCGCGGCCCCCAGCTATTGAACCATCTGAGCCCTGCTGACGGAATCGCGGCTCCTGAACTCCGACCACCTGTGCCTGCTGAGAGACTCGCGGCGCTCCCCTTGAGGACGACTCGGGAAGAGATCGCCCAGAGACACGACACCCTCCGGCTCGAGGATTGTGAGCTTCCGCAGGGTATTTCGCAGAGACACTATCTTGAAAGACTGTCCCGCTACCCCCATTCCCCACGACTGACTTGTGGTACGTTGTACCACTGCTGTACTATTCGCCTTTTGGGTCATAAAGATCCCTTGAAATCATCGATAAAAGAACTTATCGTCCTACAAAGAATACGTGTGGTGTCCCTCTGTTCACAGTGCAGTTCAGGGTGTGCGCGCCTGGTTCGGCTTATTTGGGAGAGGTGGGTCAAAGGGGTGGGCAGGACGTGTATCGAACCCCCTTCCGGCGAACGCCTTTCCAACATTTGGTGGCAGACGACGGGATCCGAGCCGACACCGAAAGAGAGCGTGCAGTGAACGACTGACGCACTACCAAACAGAGATGGAAGGAGAAACCCCCCTGGGTGCCGCAGGTACCGAAATAAGCTCACCGTTCCGAGAGGATCAATTGGACTATTACACGCATAGAGAACTCAAACAGTTTTGCAAAGACCTTGGCATCGCTACCACCGGACTAAGCACAAAGGAAGACTTCCAGAAAGTACTGAAAGCCTGGGTCGAGACGGGGGCGCCCCCGACCCAAACGGAAGAAGACTCTACCCATGAACAAACAAGCACCCCGGCGAGAAACAACGGGCCAGAGGGGAACCTGTCCTCCGAGGAACTAGCGGACCGAGAGAGAAGCCGCAACCACGAACTGGAACTGGCAAAACTAAAAATTGAGGGAGAGATAAAACTGGCAGAGAAGAAGTTAGCCGTCGAGCAGTTACGGCTACAAGGGGAACTCGAAGAGAAGAGACTCCAAAGGGAGCACGACGAAAAGAAACTCCAGTTAGAACATGAACGCGGCCTGAAGGAGATTGAGTGGCGGGCTAGACACGAAACGTCACAGCCGCACGGGAATCCACAGCCCGCTCCCGCCGGGGAAACCAAAGTTCACATCCCCAAGGATGTGGTCAAGGAGTATTATAAGAACGATGATATCCAGCAGTGGTTTAAGGCCTACGAAGTCGCCATGACCTCTCACCGAGTCCCGCAGAAGGATTGGGGGGCTGGCCTATGGGGCCGGTTCTTAAGCGAAGGAAGGGACACTCTGCTCGATCTGCCCTCCGCGGTCATGAACTCCTACAGCCACATGAAGGAAGCCCTCGTGGGCCGGTACGGACTCACCCCCGAAATGTACCGACAACGGTTCCGAGATTGCAAAAAGATACCGGGCACCACGTGGGTCGAATACGTGAACTTTTACAGCCGAGCCTTGGACGGGTGGATCAAGGGCAGCAAGGTCTCCACCTTCGAAGAGCTGTTCGATCTGATCGCCTGGGAACATTTAGCGGCCAATTGCTTTATAGAACTGCGCCAGCATCTCCTAGACAGTAAACTCACCGACCCTCGGAAGCTGGCCGCTGAGGCTGATCGTTGGGTGAACACCCGGGCCACCCGGGGCCCCGTGGGGGACTACGGCCGCCACAGTCAGGGTCCCCCCCGCCAGAGGGGCGGAGGGAACCACGGCCGACCAAGAGACTTTGCCGGGTGGTCCTCCACCAGCCCCCCCAGCAGCCCACCAGCGGCGGGTTCGGCCCAGTCTCCAGCCAGCACCGGAGCCCCAGGACGACCAGGTCCACGAGCTAGGATCACCTGCTTCCGCTGCCAGCAGCCCGGACACTACGCCAATGACCCCCAGTGTCCCCAGTATCAGCGAACCACCACGACCAACCCCCCGACCCGGCAGATGGCCTCCGTGGCTCTGGGGGAAGAAATGGAAGACTCCGAGGAATGGGAACCAGCGGCCATGGCCCTGGTCTCCCTTGGTGATCGAGAAATGGTCCCCGGGACACCCTTGCCCGCCAACACAGAAAAGTACCGACAGCGGGTGACCATCAACGGCCACCGAGTCGAGGGCCTTCGCGACACCGGGGCGAGTGTCACCGCGGTCCACCGCAGCCTAATTTCCGAAGACCAGATCCTAGCCGGAGCCCTCTGTCCATTCGTATCCTCCGACAATTCTGAGAGCCTCTGCCAGATGGCCCTGGTGCCCTTCGAGTGGGGAGGGGTCTCCGGAGAACTGAAGGTAGCGGTCCGGACCTCGCAGCCCGTAGACTGCCTCCTGGGCAACGACCTGGAGAGTTCCCCGTGGGGGCAGGTAGAACGAAGAGCCCACCTGGAGATGATGGGCCTACCAGAATGGGTCTGCGCCACCACGCGCTCCATGACCGCACGAGTGGCCCCCTCCAAGGGCGGTGAAGCCCTCTTACCGAACACTTTCCCCGAGAGCAGGGACCCCCTACCAGAAGCAGACAACCCTCCTTCCGAGGAAGAAAGAGACACTAACCCAGGGGAAGGACCGGAACCTTCCGCCCCAGAGGCCCCGATGGAACTCGAAGAACTGCCCGAGTTGGCCCAGTGGCACTGCGAAGGGGGGCCCTCCCGCGAAGAGTTCTGCCAGGAACAGACCACTTGCCCCTCCCTCGAGGGACTTAGACAACAAGCCGAAGCCCAGGTCGCCGGTGACCAAACCGGAACCCATTGGGTCTATTGGGACAATGGCCTCCTCTACAGCGAGCAAAAGTCCGCCGAGCTCGGCGCAGCACGAGTACTGGTGGTACCCCTGCGGTTCCAGAGCCTCCTCCTGGGCCTGGCCCACGATGTTCCCTTGGCAGGCCACTTAGGCCAAGACAAGACATATCAGCGATTGGTTACCCACTTCTATTGGCCCAAGATGCGAGCGAATGTAGGAGCACACTGCAAATCATGCCTCACGTGCCAGGGCAGTGGGAAGAGTGGCGGAAAACGCAAAGCTCCCTTACAACCGTTCCCCGTTGTGAGTACCCCATTTGAGCGGGTCGGCATCGACATCGTGGGACCCCTGGATCCGAAGACCGCCCAGGGCCACAGATTCATCCTTGTCCTGGTGGACCATGCCACCCGCTACCCCGAGGCCATCCCCCTCCGCACCGTGACGGCTCCCGTGGAGGGCCGGGCTCTCATGGGGATCTTCTCCCGTGTCGGATTTCCCCGCGAGGTTGTGAGTGATCGCGGCACGAACTTTATATCCCGCTACATGAAGTCCCTGTGGCAGCAGTGCGGAGTCACGTATAAGTTCACGACCCCCTACCACCCCCAGGGCAACGGCCTGGTGGAACGCTTCAACCGAACTCTGAAGGGAATGATCCTGGGCCTCGAAGAGCCCCTGCGCCAGAAATGGGACGTCCTCCTCCCTTGCCTCCTATTCGCGTACCGGGAGGTTCCCCAAAAGTCTCTGGGGTTCAGCCCCTTCGAACTGCTGTACGGACATCCCGTTCGAGGGCCCCTGAGCCTGGTCAAAGAGGGCTGGGAGACAAGCCCCCGGGGGACACCCCCGGATGTGTTCCGCTACATCCTGGCGCTCCGCAACCAGACAAGGAAGTTTAGAGAACTTGCAGAGGCTAACCTCGAGGCCAGCCAAGAAGAAATGAAGCGCTGTTATGACCAGAACGCAACCCTGGTCGAGTTCCAGCCGGGCCAGCAGGTTTGGGTCATGGCTCCGGTGAAACCCTGCGCCCTACAAGACAAATGGACTGGCCCATTCAAGGTGGTCGAACGGAAGAGCCAGGTCACGTATCTGGTCGACGTACAGTCCCCACGGAACCCCCTCCGGGTCCTCCACGTAAACCGTCTCAAGCCCCACTTCGTAAGGACAGAATTGAGTTTGCTACTGGCCACCGATGAGGGGGCAGAAGAAGACACTGAACCCCTGCCCGACCTCCTGTGCACGAAAGAACTGGACGGTTCCGTGGAGGGTGTGACACTGTCGGCCACCCTCACTCCCCAGCAGGCCGACGACTGCCGCCAGCTGCTCGGACAATTCGCAGACCTCTTCTCCCTCATTCCAAGGGTGACCGACTGGTGTGTCCACGACGTGGACACCGGCGACTGCCCGCCTGTGAGACACCGAGCCTACCGGGTGCCTGACCGGGTCCGCACCTGCATCAAGACCGAGGTACAGAAAATGCTCAACCTAGGGGTCATCGAGCCCTCCGACAGCCCCTGGGCCAGCCCGGTGGTTCTGGTCCCGAAGGCGGCCTCCCCAGGGGTCGCCCCCGAACTAAGATTCTGTGTAGACTATCGGGGGCTCAACGCGGTCACCCGGGCAGACGCTCACCCTATTCCCCGAGCCGACGAGCTCATCGACCGCCTGGGGGCCGCCCAGTTCCTCTGCACTTTCGACCTGACCTGCGGGTACTGGCAGATCGCTCTCACGGAAGGGGCGAAAGAGCGCTCTGCCTTCTCCACGCCAGATGGCCACTACCGCTTCAGGGTCATGCCGTTCGGAATGAAAAACGCCCCAGCCACGTTCCAGCGGTTGGTGAACAAGGTCCTGGCCGGACTCGAGGAGTTCAGCGCAGCGTACCTTGACGACATCGCCGTATTCAGCTCTCAATGGCACGAGCATCTCCAGCACCTCCGACAAGTACTAATGGCCCTGCGCCGAGCAGGCCTGACAGTGAAAGCCAGCAAATGCCAGCTCGGACAAGGCTCCGTGGTCTACCTGGGGCATCAGGTGGGCAGCGGCCAGGTCGCCCCTCTCCAGCCGAAGATCGATGCCATCAAGTCCTGGGAGCCCCCCACCACGCAGACAGAGGTTCGGGCCTTCCTGGGCCTTACGGGGTACTACCGGAGGTTCATTAAAAATTATGGTAGTATCGCAGGGCCCCTCACAGAATTGACCTCCAAGAAGCTTCCGCAGAAGGTGCAGTGGACCCCCCAGTGCCAGCAGGCGTTCGACGCCTTGAAAACCGCCATGTGCACCGCTCCCGTACTCAAGGCCCCCGACTACTCCCAAGAGTTCGTGGTCCAGACCGACGCATCCGAACATGGCATCGGGGCCGTGCTCTCGCAGTTCGATGACAAGGGCATTGATCAGCCCATAGCTTTCATCAGCCGAAGGCTGCTGCCGAGAGAGCAGCGTTGGAGTACTATAGAGCGAGAGGCCTTTGCCGTAGTCTGGGCCCTCAAGAAATTGCGGCCCTACTTGTTCGGAACCCATTTTCGAGTACAGACGGACCACCGGCCCTTGCAATGGCTAATGCGGATGAGGGGGGAGAACCCCAAGCTACTACGATGGTCCATCTCCCTCCAAGGGATGGATTTCACTGTCGAACATCGCCCCGGGACGGATCATGCCAACGCCGACGGCCTGTCCCGGTTCTTCCGCTTCGGCGAGGAGAACCCCCCGTGGATGGGTAGTTCTCCACGCCTTTCAGCTGGGGGGGACGCGTGTGAGACCGGCCTCACGGCGTGGCCCTCTCCATCATCCAGCCAACCTGCAACCACCCTCAAGACACGACATCCCCGACTCCGGCCGCCCCAGCCACCCCCGATCCGCGGGCCGGCCAGAGGCCTGACCAACTCACCACCCTACCACGCATGTCCAACCAAGGAAGCGGGAGCCTCAACACAGACCCAGAGGCGCCAGCCCAGTCACACCTCGGGTCGCCTTCCCCGGGAGGACTCAATCGGCCACCAGGCCCCTGGGGAGCAGGCGCCTCCCCTACCGAGCGTCTGGGGTCCCTCCCAGGCCCACCTGAAAAGACCAAAGAAGTGAGCGGCAGGAAATCCCGCCGAACCCCCTCCGTCACCCCAGTCCCCCCTCTGCGAGCACTCCGGACTTCAAAGAACCAGCGGAGTATAACAAGGGGTGCCAGAGAAACAAGGACAGAGAAGACCTGGAACCATCTGAGCCTGCAGACGCTGTCGCGGCTCCTGAACCCTGAAGTCACCTGGGCCTGCTGAGTGACTCGCGGCCTCTTGCTATTGAACCATCTGAGCCCTGCGGACTAGGTCGCGGCTCCCGAACACTGAACCACCTAGGCCTGCTGAGTGACTCGCGGCCCCCAGCTATTGAACCATCTGAGCCCTGTTGACGGAATCGCGGCTCCTGAACTCCGACCACCTGTGCCTGCTGAGAGACTCGCGGCGCTCCCCTTGAGGACGACTCGGGAAGAGATCGCCCAGAGACACGACACCCTCCGGCTCGAGGATTGTGAGCTTCCGCAGGGTATTTCGCAGAGACACTATCTTGAAAGACTGTCCCGCTACCCCCATTCCCCACGACTGACTTGTGGTACGTTGTACCACTGCTGTACTATTCGCCTTTTGGGTCATAAAGATCCCTTGAAATCATCGATAAAAGAACTTATCGTCCTACAAAGAATACGTGTGGTGTCCCTCTGTTCACAGTGCAGTTCAGGGTGTGCGCGCCTGGTTCGGCTTATTTGGGAGAGGTGGGTCAAAGGGGTGGGCAGGACGTGTATCGAATCCCCTTCCGGCGAACGCCTTTCCAACACATGGTGTTCACACAATTGGCTGGAAACCACTGCAGAGAGCAGATTTTGAGCAAATTGTGCAGAGGCCCTGCGCAGTCGATGTCCCTTGCGAGGTGTGGAACCTGCCCAGGGCATCAATGGCAACCTCATAAGCTTTATTTATTAGCACTGGAGGAGGAGGTAGTGAGTTTAAAGTGCTTAGGCCTGTGCTTGGAGTTATTCTGCACCCTCTAAGTCCCTCTCCCTTCTCATACAATGACTCATTTTCACAAGTTGGCAGATCTGGTCCTATGTACACACCTGGGGCCGTATCATGATGGGTTTTACTTGCATACTGCAGATCCAGCGCCTGTTTGATGGATCTGCTATGCATAAATGGAATTCACCTAACCCAATATTTCCCTGAGATAGTGCTTTATTTTTAGACAGCACAATTCTGAAACAGAAAGAGGCAAATCTTACTCATGGTTTCCAAGCTGTAATGTCTAAAAATAATGCATTAAGGGCCTGATTACAATTGGGTCAGTGTACACCGACCCCTGTGTAAACTGTTTGCGCACTGGTCAGAATTACGAGCTGTGAGTTATCCATCTAATCCAATAATTATCAGATGCATTAAATACCTCAACCTTTGTTAAATTTCCGCAGATCAAAGCTGCCGAAATTTAACATAGTAAATGTGTATTGTATTTATCATGCTATGCGGATTTTGGTACATTAAATGCCAAAATCTGAATGTTATTCCATGAAACCCATAATAGGCCCTGTTTATCACCCTGGATGTAGGATAGGCTGTCGTTATTTATGCGGTGCGAGAAATAGCACCTTGTTCTCGTTGCTTCCCTGACCTACTGGTAATCAGGCCCTTATTCAGAGAAATATCGATTACAATAATTCACTTTATGCACTGCAGGCGCTTAAACTTGCACTGCAACAGCAAAACCCATCATGATACGGTCCCTGCAGTGGATTACTTTGTGTCTGACACAGTCCACCAACCATTAGAAACTGTCATATATTGAGTATCTTTAATCGGATTTCATAGATCGTCCTACCACGTCGCCCTCAACTTGTTCATCGCAGTAACCTCCATAGGGGCCCATACACTAGAAAGTTCAGTAATGGGCCTAACCTCTTCACTCATCAATATTGCATTCAACTTTTGTACGTCTAGTTCCTTTGCAAATGCATGCAAGGCTTTGTCAATGAAGCCACAGTGCCAGCATTGGTCATAAAAGGGTGTGATATACACTACATTTGTTGCAGAATTCAGAAAAACCTAAACGATGCTACACATACATATGCAACATGTTGTCGACCGAGATAGTGCAGAGCCTTTCCCGAGTAAAGCAGAATAGGAATAAACATATAGGGCCCAATTCACAGAACTAACTTAAGACAAAATCCTAAACTTACTACCATTTTGGTATTCACAGAAGGCACTTACTCATTTTGGTATTCACAGAAGGCACTTACTCATTTCGGTATTCGCAGAAGTTAGGAGTCCTAACTTTAAGACTCCTAAATGCCTTCTGTGAATACCAAAAGTCTTAAAGTTAGGATTTTTCTCAGTTTAGGAATAGTAAAGTTAGGACTCCTGACTTTAGGACTTCTAAATGCCTTCTGTGAATACCGAAAGTCTTAAAGTTAGGATTTTTCTCCGTTAAGGAGTAGAAAAGTTAGGACTCCTAACTTTAGGACTCCTAAAGGCCTTCTGTGAATACCGAAAGTCTTAAAGTTTGGATTTTTCTCAGTTTAGGAGTCCTAAAGTTAGGAGTCCTAACTTTACTACTCCTAAACTGAGAAAAATCCTAACTTTAAGACTTTCGGTATTCACAGAAGGTATTTAAGAGTCCTAAAGTTAGGACTCCTATTTTCTGTGAATACAGAAATGAGTAAGTGCCTTCTGTGAATACCAAAATGAGTAACTGCCTTCTGTGAATACCAAAATGGTAGTAAGTTTAGGATTTTGCCTTAAGTTAGTTCTGTGAATCGGGCCCAAAGTGATGCTGACATCAATTGTCTGCACCAATGCCAATCCAGTACAGTGCGGGTAGGAAGGAATCTGTCTGTCTACTAAGGCATTATTTCGAGGGGTAACGTTAGTGGGAACTTATTCGAGATGGTGACTAATGTGAATAAACAAATATTTAAAGGAACTAGTACTCACTTGTACAGGCAGTTCACTTACTTCAGTGTGGAGAGGGAGTTCTCCGCTTCCCCACTGAGAAATGCCCATTTCCAAAGAAAAAAGGCTCACTACATGATGTAGACTTGTTCCCTTTTTGAATACTTCAGGTGCCACACATTACCTACGTCCCTTTCTAATCTTAATTCCTCACATGAGGATTCCTTGCCTCCAATCAAACATCTCCCCTCTACTCATAAAAGCCCCTCCCACACCCTCCACCTCCTTTCTTTTTTGTCTCTAGGCAGACTTACCTGTGTTTTCCCTCATGGTAGGTCGCGTCGGAACATCGATTGTCAGAAAACAACAGGATTTCTAAAGGTACTCAGCAGCAAATGGAACTTGTTTGCAGGGGATTCCCAGTAGGACAGCATTTTCTTCAAGGTTTTAAGCTCATCAGGGGAAAGGAGACTGTCGGTGGATGCCGGAACAGAGTCCGGCGAGCCATTGTGGTTGGGACACTGCCACCAGGTTAGAGTATTTGCAGGGCACAGTGTGGCTCTGCGGAGCATGGAGGCAAACACAAACGGTAAGAGGCAGGAAGAGCCTGGAAAGGGCAGATTTGGGTTTAGGACACATAAATGATGGCAAAAGACACCGAATTGATGGACGGAATTCAGAACAAATCAAAACATTCACCCCAATCAAGAGATCTTGGATAAATCCATCATTCTTTTGCTCATCATGCCACCCCAGTTTAGACCTTGTCATATGCAAATCAGTCTTGACCCTGTGCCTCATGGGAACAGTCCAGCCCGAACTGCCAAGCCAGGTCCTCCCTGGACCGGAAACAAGCATCCTAGGACCGGTTTCGGGGTTTCACACCTCTTCAGCCAGGATATCTTATTTCCAGTAGCACAGTGAGCCCAGGACCCACGTCTGGGCATACCTGGCACACTTAGGGCGAGAAAGCAAAATACACAGAATTGATGGACGGAATGCAGAACAAATCGAAACATTCACCCCAAGTCAAGAGATCTGGCATAAATCCATCATTCTTTTGCTCGCCACGCCACCCCAGTTTAGACCTGGCCTTATGCAAATCAGTCTTGACCCTGTGCCTCCTGGGAACAGTCCAGCCCGAACTGCCAAGCCAGGTCCTCCCGGGACTCGTGCTCTCCATGTCACTGGAATCAAGCTATCCTTGCCTGAAGAGGGGTGAAACCCCGAAACCGGTCCTAGGATGCTTGTTTCCAGTCCAGGGAGGACCTGGCTTGGCACTTCGGGCTGGACTGTTCCCATGAGGCACAGGGTCAAGACTGATTTGCATATGGCTGGGTTTAAACTGGAATGGCATGGTGAGCAAAAAAACGATGGATTTAGGCCCAGATCTCTGTACTGGGGTGAATGTATGACATTGTTATGCATTCTGTCCATCAACTGTTGTTTTTACATAAATGATGGCAGCAATATTATGCCTAGGAACAAAGAGGAAGCCTTTGACCCTAAAATCCCGAGAGGGATTGTTCCAAAGTATACAGAAGGTGATGACATCACAAAACGGTTCACAGCAGACATGTCGCCCCTCCCACCCCCTCCTAAATCATAAGCCTGCTTGCCCCCTCTCTCTCCACCACAATAATACTAAACCTTAATATGTAAACCACCATATTAGATGGAAGAAACTTAAATTAGGGTTTGAGAGAGTTTCAAGCCCCAGAATTCCTAAATAAAACTAGAATATCTATGAATCACCTACCCCTCCTTCTTTCCCTTGAGCTCATCAATATACAGCTGGACTTTTATCTCAGAGGTAAACATCTTAATATTTCCATTGACAATGATCTTAAATCTCGCAGGATAAAGTAAAAATGCTTCATGACCCAGCTTCTGTATTGGGGCTATCAGTTGTCTAAGGCGCCACCTCCTCTCCACCGTGACATGACAAAAGTCAGGCCTTGCGAAAAACGTGATCCCCTCATAGCTACGCCTTGCCTCTGGTTTTGCCTTATTCAAAATCTCTTGCCTGGCCAAAAAATTTCCCATATATATAAGGATAGCTCTAGGTTTTAGAACCTGTGACTCCCCATATATCTTCCTTTGTAGCAGTGGGAATCGATGAGCCCTCTGCACCTCGTTCTCCCAATCCCATTTAGTAACATCTGGAAAAGCCCCCCTTAACAGACTTATTACATAAGGTCTTATGTTCTCTCCCTCGAGTCCTTCAGCAACCCCTAGTAGTCTGATGTTGTTCTGGCGCTGCCGATTTTCATAGTCTTCCAGTTTCCACCTTATGTCTTCTGACTTCTTTTCCTGCGATTCCTTGAAAGTCTGCCAACGAGAAACATCATCCTCTAGTCTAGATGTACGCTCCTCCACATGCGATACTCTACCCGCCAATTCCTCATATACTTTATTCATTTTTCGCATGGAGCTCTGTATCTTTTTTGTCGCCACCTTAGCTCTTCGGCTTTCAGTTCTAGCCTCTGCTTGCATCTGGATAAGAGTCTCATACAGTAGACCCAATGAGGGTGCTGAAGTAGAGGCACCCTCATTCACAACCTCTTTGACCCTCCCCTCAGCCTCCTCTTCCTGATATAATGAAGCCGTTGCAGAATAATCCCAGCAAAGCTTAGGATCAGAAGATTGAAGAAGAGGGCTATTTAAGGGGTCTGTTTTAGCTCGCCTTTTCATTCTCTGGGGTTTAGCATGGCCTGGCGGTGCTTTCTGGACTGAGGATTTCGCTGCGGAATCTGAGTCAGTACCCGAAGCAGAACTTACGTCTTGACTTCCGTCACCCAGCTCACTAGAGAGATAAGATTCTGAATCAGAATCCTCATTCACTGAAAAAAAACACTCCCCATTGGGTGTTGCCGGGACCACTTTTCCAGGGATACTCATAGTTACTAGACCTCCCGTTTTTGTGTCCCCAGCCAGTGTCCCACCAACATTTCCTCCAGAGACCATCTGTGGAAGCGTTTTTTGTGTTATCTTACTTAGTCCTTGTCTTGGCACTCCATCAAGGGATTCGCTCCGTAGTTCTGAGCCCATCTCCTCACCCGTGCATGCCGTATCAGCCTCTGCATCCACTTGCAGGCACAGGGTCAAGACTGATTTGCATATGGCTGGGTTTAAACTGGAACGGCATGGTGAGCAAAAAAACGATGGATTTAGGCCCAGATCTCTGTACTGGGGTGAATGTATGACATTGTTATGCATTCTGTCCATCAACTGTTGTTTTTACATAAATGATGGCAGCAATATTATGCCTAGGAACAAAGAGGAAGCCTTTGACCCTAAAATCCCGAGAGGGATTGTTCCAAAGTATACAGAAGGTGATGACATCACAAAACGGTTCACAGCAGACATGTCGCCCCTCCCACCCCCTCCTAAATCATAAGCCTGCTTGCCCCCTCTCTCTCCACCACAATAATACTAAACCTTAATATGTAAACCACCATATTAGATGGAAGAAACTTAAATTAGGGTTTGAGAGAGTTTCAAGCCCCAGAATTCCTAAATAAAACTAGAATATCTATGAATCACCTACCCCTCCTTCTTTCCCTTGAGCTCATCAATATACAGCTGGACTTTTATCTCAGAGGTAAACATCTTAATATTTCCATTGACAATGATCTTAAGTCTCGCAGGATAAAGTAAAAATGCTTCATGACCCAGCTTCTGTATTGGGGCTATCAGTTGTCTAAGGCGCCACCTCCTCTCCACCGTGACATGACAAAAGTCAGGCCTTGCGAAAAACGTGATCCCCTCATAGCTACGCCTTGCCTCTGGTTTTGCCTTATTCAAAATCTCTTGCCTGGCCAAAACATTTCCCATATATATAAGGATAGCTCTAGGTTTTAGAACCTGTGACTCCCCATATATCTTCCTTTGTAGCAGTGGGAATCGATGAGCCCTCTGCACCTCGTTCTCCCAATCCCATTTAGTAACATCTGGAAAAGCCCCCCTTAACAGACTTATTACATAAGGTCTTATGTTCTCTCCCTCGAGTCCTTCAGCAACCCCTAGTAGTCTGATGTTGTTCTGGCGCTGCCGATTTTCATAGTCTTCCAGTTTCCACCTTATGTCTTCTGACTTCTTTTCCTGCGATTCCTTGAAAGTCTGCCAACGAGAAACATCATCCTCTAGTCTAGATGTACGCTCCTCCACATGCGATACTCTACCCGCCAATTCCTCATATACTTTATTCATTTTTCGCATGGAGCTCTGTATCTTTTTTGTCGCCACCTTAGCTCTTCGGCTTTCAGTTCTAGCCTCTGCTTGCATCTGGATAAGAGTCTCATACAGTAGACCCAATGAGGGTGCTGAAGTAGAGGCACCCTCATTCACAACCTCTTTGACCCTCCCCTCAGCCTCCTCTTCCTGATATAATGAAGCCGTTGCAGAATAATCCCAGCAAAGCTTAGGATCAGAAGATTGAAGAAGAGGGCTATTTAAGGGGTCTGTTTTAGCTCGCCTTTTCATTCTCTGGGGTTTAGCATGGCCTGGCGGTGCTTTCTGGACTGAGGATTTCGCTGCGAAGCAGAACTTACGTCTTGACTTCCGTCACCCAGCTCACTAGAGAGATAAGATTCTGAATCAGAATCCTCATTCACTGAAAAAAAACACTCCCCATTGGGTGTTGCCGGGACCACTTTTCCAGGGATACTCATAGTTACTAGACCTCCCGTTTTTGTGTCCCCAGCCAGTGTCCCACCAACATTTCCTCCAGAGACCATCTGTGGAAGCGTTTTTTGTGTTATCTTACTTAGTCCTTGTCTTGGCACTCCATCAAGGGATTCGCTCCGTAGTTCTGAGCCCATCTCCTCACCCGTGCATGCCGTATCAGCCTCTGCATCCACTTCTGCATCTTCCTGCTTGTTCTGTCTCTGCCGTTGCTTCCGGGTCGGCTCAGAGTCTATCGGCCCTGCTGCTCCCTGTAGTGCGGTCGAAGCCTGTGGATCCGCGGGTTCTGAGACCTTCACCGCGAACGACTCCTTAACTGAGGGCTGTCTGAGAGTCGGGTCCTTTCCCGGGACATTTCCTTTCAGAGCGACGATCTCCTGGCAGCCGCTGACACTGCTGATGCCGCCATTATCGAGCCCTGCTTCTGCCGGTTTCGAACCCTTACGAAGCAGCGAAGCCGGTCGGCTGGCAAACATCAAAGACTCCCTGTCTTTCTCCTTTACGAGGTTTCCTCTACCATCCGATGCCGGTGGCTGTGCTCGTTTAGTCGTCACGGCGTCTCTCACGGTCTTTGATGCTTTGGGAGGCATAGTTCTATCGAAATTTCCCAGCTGATTTTTACATCGAAGGGGGAACAGTCCACTGCCGAGTAATGCTCTTGTCTTGGTGATCCACCGAAGCGCCAAAATCTCGACACTCAGGTAGGAGAGGCTTATTTTACTATTCATTCCAACATTCTTCTAGGTTACCCTATTTTTTTCTTGATTGTGGGCAAGTTTAAGGAGGGTGGTTTGGAGCGACTGTGTACTGCAATCAGTCGGTGGCCATCTTGCCCCTCTGCTGTTATCAGGCGACCACACATAGGTCAGGATTGACCTATTTGCCTGTAGCTGGGTGGGGGGGTGGTGGCTCGAGAAAGGAAGGGAGGGTTAAGGGGAGGAGGAGGGGGGCAGATGGTCTTGTAAGTTAGGCATTGTTCACAGCATTTTTCACAGTACATATCAAATTGCATATTCATTAATATCTCTTAAAGTTTATTTTTGTTATCTTAGAGTATTGGCTTCTTTAAGTAGGGGTGTGCCTGATGTATTTTAATGTCGTGTAGAATTGCATCAATTAATATACGTGGGCTAAATGATGTTAACAAAAGATTGAGAGTGGCTGCTTTAATTAAAACTCTCCGGGTTGATATCTTGTGTCTTCAAGAAACACATATTGAGGGAGGAAAGGGATATCTTCTGGAGCAACTGGGGTTTCATCTGTTGGCATTTTCTAAACAGGGGACAAAGACAAGGGGAGTCGCAATCCTAGCCAAAGACAGGGATGTTGTTGTAAATAGAAAAAAAGAGGATCAATGGGGGAGATGGGTATTGGTGGAAATAATATATAAAGGAGAAAAGTGAACGGTAGTTACAGTATATGGCTCCACGGAGGATGACCCGGAGGTTTTTCAATTTTTAGATACTGAGTTGGCTCAATGGTCAGAACCTATAATATGTTGTGGTGATTTTAATATACATGATCCATGTAGTTCATTTGCACAGGAAGGGGGGAAATATACTGGTAGAAAGAAGAAGATGTACAGGGCCCTATCTGATATGACGTACCACAACTCCTTAATTGATCCATGGGTTAAGTTATATCCCCATAGGGAAGGCAGCACCTTCTTCTCCGCACCACACCAAGTTATGGTTAGACTTGATTATTTTTTAATTTCCAGCTCCCTTATTTCAGGATTATTGATGGAAAAGCAACCTAGGATCGTTTCAGATCATAATCCCCTGATCCTAGAAGTGAATATAGGGCAGACTCAAAGGAAATGCTCACAGTGGACATTTGAGAGAGCAGTATTAAAAGATGAAGGATACAGAGAACATATGAGCATATGGATAGAGAGCTTCTGGGCAATAAATCGAGGAACAGCAGCCTCAGGAACGGTTTGGGATGCGTTTAAAGCAGGGATTAGAGGGGAGACTCTGAGTTATACTGGTTATAAACGTAAATTGGATAAGACCAGATTAGATGACTTGATTAAGGAGCTAGGGAATTTAGAGAATGAACTGGTACAGGGAATTCGACTAAAATTACCTTTAGAGGATCTTCTGCTTAAAATTATGTTGATTAAAACCGAAACTATGGAGAGTATTGCCACAAAAACAGCAGTTGGCTATTTAACAAGAAAAGAGAACTCATATGAATTAAGTGAGAAAGTGGGGCACATACTAGCTGTCCGTACAAGACAGAAAATAGCTGCGGCAGATATTAAGGAGATTATAGATGGGCAGGGTAATCTGGTTACAGATGCTGATACCGTTAGAGAAGTCTTTAGGCAATTTTATTCAGATTTGTATTCACGAGAGGGTGGAACTCATTTAATTGATGTTGAAGGGTATACTAGAAATATAGCTTCACCAAAACTATTGCAGGAAGAGAAAATGGCTTTAGACTTACCATTACAGTTGGAAGAAGTCAAAACAGCATTGAATGATCTACCTTCAGGTAAAGCATCTGGTCCCGACCAGATCCCACTTGAGTTCTATAAAGTATTTCAAGATATCCTAATTGAGGACTTTTTTAATATTTTGAGGTTAGCACAGAGAGGGGAATCAATTCCTGATTCATGGGGGGGAGCAGATATTATAGTAATCCTGAAGAAAGGAAAGTCCTCGATACTTCCCGGCTCTTATAGACCAATCACGTTAATAAATGCAGACGTTAAGATATTTTCTAAAATTTTGGCTAAAAGACTTGGTAGAGTCATTGAGAGTATAGTTAGTTCAACACAGCACGGGTTTATTCCGGGGAAAGGCACCACTCATCATATTAGGCGGTTGATTACACTATTTGATGCAACGGAGGTCCTGGGAAACCCTATGGCAGCCTTATTCTTAGACGCAGAGAAGGCGTTTGATAGGGTTTCCTGGGATTACCTTTGGGCAATTATGAGATGGTTTGACATAGGGGAGGGGTATATACGAGCAATACAGACATTATATAGGAACCCTAAAGCTAGGATAAGAGCCAATAGAGGGTACTCCTCAACATTCAGGATAAGCAGAGGGACGAGACAGGGATGCCCGTCATCCCCATTATTATTTGCTCTCATTATTGACCCATATTTACGTAAACTAGAGGCTAACGTTAAGATACCTGCAGTTTCGATAAAAGGTAGAGCCTGTGAAATATTGGCGTATGCGGACGATGGAGCCATTATAACATCTAATCCATCGGAGGCTATTAGGAAGGTGGACGCTGAGGCTCATCATTTTGGACAGTTGTCAGGATATAAAATCAATAGTACTAAGACACAGATTGTTAAAAATAAGTATACGCATTGTATTGACAATCGAGTTGTAAAATCAGCAGTATATCTTGGGGTTCTGATCTCTGCAGAGGTGGAGAATGTGGTAGAGCAGAATATGGCCCCTCTTATGGCAACTGTACGAATAGAATTGGAACGAATGAATAATCTTCATTTATCTTTGGTTGGGTGTACCAATGTTATTAAGATGTTAATATTGCCAACATTTCTTTACTTTTTTAGATCCATACCTTTGTTCTTTGAGGCTAGGTGGTTTCATGCATTAGAGTTAATTTTGAACAGATTTATTTGGGCTCAGGGGAAAACACGTAGGGCTTATAAATTAATTTCGCTTCCCAGAGAAAGGGGGGGGGGTGGGGTGCACCAGACTTTAGACTGTACTATTGGGCCGCAGCGTTACAATATATGCAGGGTCTAATTGGGGGTGGGACACACAATTGCTGGGATATTAATAGCTCCATAGATATTTATGCAGTGGTTTTTGGCAAAGATGTTGGAAATTGTTTTATGAATTGTATTGATTTCTCATATTACAAGAGGACTAGGTTTAAGACAGTTAGTGCAGTTATTAAGATTTGGACTGCATTTCGGAAAAAATTTGGTATGGGTAGGATAAACAGATATACTCGACTATATCGAAATAAATCGTTCCCGGAATTGATTTTTGCAGATAATGTTATGGCAGAATGGGCGAGTAAAGGGATAGTGCAGATAGGGGACATGATGGGACAAGAGGGCGTAGTGCAGTTTGTGGTCCTAAGAACCAAGTACCAGCTGGATGCTAGAATTTTTTTTAAATATCTCCAAATTAGGAGTTTTCTGAATACTAAGAAAGGGGGGCCCGCTGGGTTTGGGAATAATGTAATATTGGATAAAATAAGCAGGGGGCAGGGTTGTACAATACGTGGCTTTTATGCAACATTAGTAGAAACTAAAATAGATGATATCGATAAGTTTGCTAATAAATGGATGGAGAAGTTGTCTATTGAGTCGGGATTTTTTCAGGAATCATTGACTTTGGGATATACTGTTTTGTGTTCAGCCCCACTTCAGGCCCAGCATTACAAAACAATATATGCTCTGTATTATACTCCTGCTAGAATTCAACAATGGGGAGGTACCAGTGGGACGAGCTGCGCAAGATGCAACTCCGTTGGAGCAGATATTATTCATATATTTGCATCTTGTCCTCAGTTATACACATTAAAACGGGATTTGGAAATGTTTTTAGCTACACACTTAGGCATCCGAGTTGCGCTCTCACCAACCTTAGTGCTACTTGGGATTAGTACAGACCCATCGGTCCCACACCGGGAATTCCTCTTTATAGCAATGGCAGTATATAGATTAATGATTGCCAGGGCTTGGCTGGATGTAAGACCTCCGGACATGAGTCAGTGGTTGGCAAGTTTATTGTCTGCTTATAATATAGAAAAAGCAATCTATGCACGTAAGGGTAAAAAGAAGAGGCAACTTGGGTTAAAAATCTGGGAGCCTGTAAGGATATGGAAGCAGGGAATGGTGTTAATTTAAGGATGCTGGACTGATTGTTTGTTTAAATACCTTTATGATATAGCTGTTTATATATATATGTAATGAGATATAATATAATGTGAATACTAGTTGAACTAATATTGTATCTAGGGTTATTTTTCAAAATGCAATATACTGTATAATGCTGTGATAATGATGTATTACTGATGGAATATAAGGGAAAAATTTTGAAAAATCAATAAAAATAATAAAAAAACAAACAAAAAAAAAAACGGTTCACAGCATTCAAGAGAACCTGTAGTGCAAGGAAGATCAGCCAGAAGTACTAGAGCTCTCACCTTTGGCATCTGTTCGCTGGTAAGTGCAGGGATAGACTTCTAATACTGATAGGAACAGAAGCTGGGTCATATGACCACATGAAGGGTACCCTGATTGAGGGTTTTGGACTCACCACAAAAGAATACCAAATCCTGTTCAGGGAGACTCGAAAAACCCAGAGTCAGTCCTGGGTAGAATATGTAGATTTTTTTGTGAAGACGCTAGGTGTCTGTTTGAAAGGTAACAACGTGCATGACTATGATGGGCTGTATAATTTAATTATGAAAGAATACCTATTGAGTTATTATTATCAAGAAAGGTTGCACCAGTACTTAGCAGACCTAGATACAATTTCTCCGCAAGAATTAGGAAAAAGGCGCCCCACAACGTCAAGATTAGGGTGGCCAAAACTAACACTGGTGGGGGTGACAAAAAGAAAGGGGTTACTAAGTCTTCTAAAGACCCTCAACAACCTGCTAAGGAGGGTGGGCACTTAAGCTCTTAACAGCCAAAAACTGGGTACTGAGGTAAGAATTGAGATCCCAAAAAAGCATGGTGTCATAGCTGTCACAAGACGGGACACTGAACTTGAGACTCTGCCTGTCCCAAAAAGAATCCCTCTAGTTCTTCAGTTAGCACTGGAAGAGCAAGTCTGCAGGTAGGATCCCTAGATTGCACTGAGCGAATCAGAGTGCTCACAAAAGCTACACTAGTCTCTGAGAGTGGAGGATTATGTTACAGGATGGCAGAGTAAATGGGTAAGGTAGGTAAAAACCTTAAGGCTGGCCAACAGCTTTAACAACTCTGGTATGACCAAAGAGCTGCCATGGTGGAGTTCCAACCAGGGCAGAAGGTATGAGTTTTGGAGCCTTTGGCACCAAGAGCTCCCCTGGACAAATGGAGTGGTAGCCACCCTATCCTTGAAAGGAAAGGTGAGGTCACCTATTTGGTTAACCTTGTCACTAGCAGGAGCCCCAAAAGGGGCATCCATGTTAATCGCCTGAAACATTTCCACAGCAGGGCTGAAGTGACTATGCTGATGATCACTAATGAGGATCAGGGAGCAGAGAGTGAACCTCTCCCTGACCTCCTTTCCAGCACCCCCAAAGATGGGTCAGTGGATGGAATTGTCTACTCAGGCACCCTCTCTGCCCAACAGCAAGCTGACTGCAGGCAAGTCCTGGAGCAGTATGCTGGGCTCTTCTCCTTAACCCCTGGACAGACACACTGGTGTACCCATGATGTGGACACTGGTGACAGCTTGACTGTCAAAAACAAGATTGATCGACAGTCTGACCATGGTATGGAGAGTATTAAAGCTGAAGTCAGCAAGATATTGGAGTTAGGGGTTATTGAACCCTCTGAGAGCCCCTGGGCTAGCCCATTGGTCTTAGTCCCCAAACCTCACTCCAGGGTTGGGAAACCAGAAATTAGGTTTTGTGAGGACTACGAAGTCTCAATGCTGTCACTTGGGGCCATATGTAGATAGCTAAATACCGGTCGGTAATGGCCGAAAATCGGTAATTTTACCGTTACCGACCGGTATTTAGCCCTTTCTAATGTAGGAGGCAGGTTGTAAGGATTCGGTAATTTACCGAATCGGTATTTTAAGGAATCGGTAAAATACCGAATCGGTAAATTACCGAATCCTTAAATCCTATGTAGGGAGCACTCAAGTGAGTGCTTTTTTGTTTTAAGGATTCGTTATTTACCACCAACTACAGGTTGGTGGTAAATACTGAATACCTTTTAAAAAGCACTTTTGTGCTTTTCTAGAAATGCCATGTGGCAGACATACATGCCCTTAGGGCATGTATGTGCGCCACATGTGCACACATGCACGATTCAGGGGTGCAACAGGGTGTCAATGTGACACCCTGCCACCCTTGAATATGCTCCCCCTATTACCGAATCGGTATTTACCCAATCGGTAATAGTCAATGGCTTCCCATTCATTCCTATGGGCCTCCAGGCCCATAGGAATGAATAGGAAGGTATTCCTTATTACCGATTCGCTTAATACCGAATCAGTAATACCGAATATTACCGAATCGGTAAAATTTACAGATTTTTTACCTACATTCTATTTACCGATTCTTAAATACAGAATCTGTAAAATTCGGTATTTAGGAATCGGTAA
This sequence comes from Triturus cristatus, assembly GCF_964204655.1. NCBI lineage: Eukaryota > Metazoa > Chordata > Amphibia > Caudata > Salamandridae > Triturus > Triturus cristatus. The sequence continues at coordinate 545,418,383 of NC_140586.1, forward strand.
ATAGAAATTACCTACATATGGCCCTAAGACAGATGCTCACCCCATACCCAGAGATGATGAGTTATTAGACACATTGGGAGCAGTCACATTTCTCAGCACCTGATTTGACATGTGGTCGCTGGCAGATTGGCATGGCCCCAGGAGCAAAAGAAAAGACAGCATTCTCCACTCCAGATGGGCATTATCAGTTCATTGTTATGCCCTTTGGCTTAACGAATGTCCCTGCCACCTCCCAAAGGTTGGTAAACCAAGTCTTTGCTGGGCTTTGCAGGCTCTTTAGACTGCAGGTCCCAGTATCAAATGTCAGATAGGGGATGAGCAGAGTTGTATACTTGGGCCACCTGGCAGGTGGGGGCCAAGTTCAACCCATTTCGGCGGCCCGGTCCCCGCGCTCTGTTTGCCTGGGGCGCCATCTTGGGTTGGTGTGGGAAGCACTCTGCAGCCATTTGCTGGCACCGTCACGTGATCGGGCTAGAGGCTGTATCCAGAGCGCATATTTAAGGTGGGTGTGAGGTAACTTCATTCTTAATATCGCCTGCACCTAGCGCTACCTGGCAGACGCTGCTATTATTTTAATTGTCCTCGTTCTGTCGTTCATTTTACTTATAATTTGACTCACTTTGACCCCGCTTTTTAACTAGTTCAGAACTGCGTAAGATAGTCTCTTGTCGCCCCTACCTGTGCTTCTGCTCCCGGACCGCATCCTTGCACAATAAAACTTGGCTGCTTTCACCGCCATTTCGGCGGCCCGGTCCCCGCGCTCTGTTTGCCTGGGGCGCCATCTTGGGTTGGTGTGGGAAGCACTCTGCAGCCATTTGCTGGCACCGTCACGTGATCGGGCTAGAGCGCTACTTTATTGGTTGGTCATGACGCGCAACGTGTACGCGCATCGGGGACGCCATAGTGACGCCGGAGTCACGCCAGAGTCCAGCCCGTCTGCGCCCGTCTGCGCCCCTCTGCGCCCGTCTGCGCCCGTCTGCGCCTGTCTGCGCCCGTCCACGCTGAGGACGCGCTGGGCGGCTGGACTCCGGACTTGAATGGGGTTGCTGCCTCCTCACGGAGATATACGCATCAGGAGATGCTACGCCTGAAACCTTGCTACATGAGATGTTCGCACATCTGTGAACCAGACGATCTTCTTCGTCCCCTACTATGTGATTGTCACTATACGTGTCCACCGGGCAATCCCGCTTCCTCCCCCTTTCACCTCCCATGTAATCCCCCTGTCGTTAATAGCCCCAGGACAGTGGGAGTAGAAGGCATATTGATCAATAGTCGCTCCTTGGTCAAAAATAAAATAATGTTTAGAGAGATGGTCTTGGATAGAAAGCCGGCATTAGTGTTTATCACTGAAACTTGGGCTAAAGATTCATCTGGCCCTGATCTGATTGAAGCGGTCCCGGAAGGATACTGCCTGGCCAGATTAGATAGACAGGGACGAATGGGAGGGGGGATAGCCATTCTCTATCAAGATCACCTGCAATGCCATACAGTGCCTATACCTGATCTTCAGGATGGCGTTCAGGCTCTCTTTTTTGTGATAAAGGAAGGGCGTTGCCCTCTTTTCAATGGAATGCTATTGTATCGACCTCCTGGCCCGAGGACCAACTTTTTGTGCAATCTTCTTCAGTACTTGGAGCCCTACTTTGGTCGAGAAAATATTTCCATTCTTGGGGATTTCAATTACCATTTAGAAAGGCTTGATCTAACAGATACTTCGTGTCTTATTGATGCCCTGGCGTCTTGTGGACTCACGCAGCGAGTCCACGGGGCTACCCATCGTGCAGGCCATATTCTAGATGGTATCTTCTCCAACGACCATCGTCTGATCGTTAAGGATCCGGTACATCTGTCCTGGTCCGATCATCTTGCGGTTCCATTCCTGTTGGAATGCCCTCAGATGGATGGTAGCAAAATAGGGAAACACATCATGGGAACTGGCAGAAATTTCAGAAACATCAGTGCTGATTCCCTTACTCCTTGGGCTGGTAGTCTCTCTCTACCGCGGGCTTGGATAGTGTCCAGACCGCGGTCGGCCATTTTGAACGGGTTATTACTGAGGCCCTGAATGAACTGGCTCCATTACAGACCCGTCGTCGAGCCAGGAAGAGACCCTCTGCCCCATGGTACTCGGAATCCCTTAGACTTCTCAGGCAAGAAGTGAGGAGCATGGAGAGGCTTTGGCATGCTAGCTGGGATCTTAAGAATAAGGAAGCTCATAGGCTCCTGGTCAGGAAATATAAGGCTGAGATTGTGCAGGCCAAACAAAACTACTCTGTGGCCATGACAACTTCCCTTTCCTCACCGAAGGAGCTCTTCAGAATTGTTGACTCTTTGGTCAACCTACAAACATCTGATCCAGTCATCCCCTCGCAAGATTTGTGTGACAAAATTGCTTCCTTTTTTCACACAAAAATACAAGATATCCATCTAGCTCTCGAGATACAAAAAGCTTCGATCAGTGGGCCCTCCGTATTGGTTGAGGGGGATAGAACCATATCTGACATCTCCCCATTGAGTATTCTCGACTCCTTCCCCCCGCTGGTCCTAGAAGATCTGGAGATCTTGCTCGACAAAACTAATTCTGGCTCCCCCTTAGACATCTGCCCTTTGAAGATCATCAAGCAGTGTAGGGAATCTCTCTTACCGCCTCTACTAGAAATTATGAATCGATGTATGAGAGATGGCATCTTCCCCTTGGAGTGGAAGAGTGCAGTAGTTAAACCTCTGCTAAAGAAAGCTTCCCTTGATCCGGAGGTCCTAAAAAACTTCCGTCCGATCTCCCTGCTTCCAGCCCCTGCGAAGATGCTTGAGGCACATCTTAACAAGCATCTCGCTGCCTTTGTGGAAGGCTCGGGCTGCTTGGACTTTTCCCAACACGGATTCAGGAGGGAATATAGTACTGAGTCAGCCCTCACCATCGTGCTTGATAAGATCCGCACTAGAGTAGATGGGGGCCAGACCACCCTCCTGGTCCTGTTAGATCTAACTGCAGCCTTCGACACCCTCTCCCCCTCAATACTTATACACCGTCTGAGGGAGGTGGGGGTGAGGGACGCAGCTTTAGATCTGATGACCTCCTTCCTTAATGGAAGGGAACAAAGAGTCAAGCTGGGAGAGTTCCTATCTCCATCCCGACCGGTGCTCTGTGGGGTCCCGCAGGGGTCGGCTCTTAGTCCGACCCTATTCAACATCTACGTGACCCCACTGGCCAGATTAATTAGAACTTTCGGGATGGAGGTAGTCTCTTATGCAGATGATACCCAGATCCTCGTCTCTCTCTCCCATTCAGATGTGCCAACTGCCTCCAATTTTAGATCTTGTATGGAGGCAGTTGGTCAGTGGATGGTTCAAAATTCGCTTAAGCTGAATGGGGAGAAGACTGAGGTGATGGTGTTTGGAGGGAATCAGAACACCTGGTCAGCCAGCTGGTGGCCTGATTCGCTGGGAGTATGCCCTTCCCCCACGATATCTGCTAGGAATCTTGGGGTGATGATAGATCCTGCCCTGAATATGGGCGGACAGGTTAGTAGAACCATCTCTACCTGTTGGGGCTTAATTCACACCCTGCGAAGAATCAGGAAGTATCTTTCCCTACAGTCCAGAAAACAAATAGCTGTCGCTCTCATCGGCTCACGACTGGACTACTGTAATGCGCTGTACGCAGGGCTTAATAGGAGCCTACTACAGCGCCTGCAGGTAGTCCAGAACGCCGCCGCTAGATTTGTTCTGGATGTCCCCAGACGCTCCTCGGCCACTCTGGCTAGGAGAACACTGCACTGGCTACTGGTAGAATACCGAATACGGTTTAAAGTTCTATGTATGACGTACAGAGCCATTGCAAGGAATAATGACATGGGAGTTGGTTCTATCATCTCCCATTATATTCCTGGAAGGGACTTGCGTTCCTCCAGGAAATTGCTCCTGACAGTCCCCCGTATACGAAGAGCCAAGTGGGGTGGTAGGGCTTTTTCCACTCTGGCTCTTAAATGGTGGAATGATCTTTCTTTGGAACTCAGGTCGTTGCCTTCCCTACAGAGATTCCGAAGCGCCCTCAAAACTTGCCTCTTCCTGCAAGCCTATGTGTAAGGTGGTACACTGATATTTTATTTATTTTTAATAGGCGCCTTGATACCTGCGGGTTATTGTCTTGCGCAATATAAATTTTTAATCAATCAATCAATCAATCATAACCCAAAATCCAGACCATTCTGGATTGGGAAGCTCCAACCACTCAGACTCAAGTCAGGGCATTCCTTGGCTTGACTGGATATTAGAGGAGGTTTGTGAGGGTTATGGTTTCATTGTGACACCCTTTACAGAACTCACCTCCAAGAAAATCCATAAAAAGATAAACTGGACAGTTAGGTGTCGATTCCGATCCTGGAGAAACCGGGTACGAACCGTCGGTCGGAGCGTTTTCTCCGTCCGACTCGTACCCGGGAAAAACACATTACAAACATGCAAGTACGATTCGCATGGACACACCATTTCCGTACGAATCGTACAAAACACCGACCGACGAAAATATACATACAAATGTGATCCGGGGAACGCGCCGACATGACGTCGGGACGCATTCAGGCTGCGTTTCATGAACCAGGAAGTACGAACCGCACCGACGTCACCCCGCACGGATAAAAATCTCCGACTGCCAAAAACTGCCGGGAAATCAGGACGATGCGCGCTAGGAGCACCTGTACGCGACGGACAGCCATGGACCCGAACCTACGTGTCATCCCAGCCCTCATAGCAGTCCACCTGCTCTACAGGAACCAACGCAGACGCCGCAGAAGGTCAGAACAACACCCAGGGGCAAAGGGGGGGGGGGCAGGGGCAGGACACAAAACCCCCACCCAAGTCACAAATCATACATGCCCTGGACATACCTGACCTTCAGGGCCTGGTCACTTCGAGGGGGTGGGGGGGTGTCCAGCAACAGAAGTGGATGTACACGCGAAACGGCAACACAACAAGTCCGGTACGTACCGTACCCACGCCTTAAGAGCGTGGGTACGAGTCGGACCACGCCCACCCCTACGTCACCCCAACAATGGCGGTACGGCCCGTACCCATGTTCCAAAGGCCCGGGTACGGGCCGCACCCCCACCCGTGTATGTACGGACCGAACCCCCACCCCAACAGTGTATGTACGGACCATACCCCCACCCGTGTATGCATGGAGCGTACCCAGACCCGCGTATGTTCGGAGCGTACCCCCACCCGTGTATGCATGGAGCGTACCCAGACCCGTGTATGTTCGGAGCGTACCCCCACCCGTGTATGCATGGAGCGTACCCAGACACGCGTATGTTCGGAGCGTACCCCCACCCATGTATGTACGAACCCTACCCACACCCACGTACGTATGGAGCGTACCCCCACCCCAACAGTGTATGCACGGACCGTACCCCCACCAGTGTATGAATGGAGCGTACCAACACCCCACCCGTGTATGTACGGACCGTACCCCCACCCCACCAGTGTATGTACGGACCGAACCCCCACCCCAACAGTGTATGTACGGACCGAACCCCCGCCCCAACAGTGTATGTACGGACCGTACCCCCACCCGTGTATGCATGGAGCGTACCAACACCCCACCCGTGTATGTACGGACCGAACCCCCACCCTAACAGTGTATGTACGGACCGCACCCCCACCCGTGTATGCATGGAGCGTACCAACACCCCACCCGTGTATGTACGGACCGTACCCCCACCCCACCAGTGTATGTACGGACCATACCCCCAGCCGTGTATGCATGGAGCGTACCAACACCCCACCCGTGTATGTACGGACCGAACCCCCACCCCAACAGTGTATGTACGGACCGTACCCCCACCCGTGTATGCATGGAGCGTACCCAGACCCGCGTATGTTCGGAGCGTACCCCCACCCGTGTATGCATGGAGCGTACCCAGACCCGCGTATGTTCGGAGCGTACCCCCACCCGTGTATGTACGGACCCTACCCACACCCGCGTACATATGGAGCATACCCCCACCCCAACTGTGTATGTATGGAGCGTACCCCCACCCCAACAGTGTATGTACGGACCGTACCCCCACCCGTGTATGTATGGAGCGTACATGGCAGACACAGGAGGGGTGTATGCAGAGTCCTCCCAGCAGTGCCCAGACACAGGAGGGCTGTGTGCAGAGTCCTCCCAGCAGTGCCCAGACACAGGAGGGGTGTGTGCCTATCATACCCAGCAGTGCCCAGAAGCAGGAGGGGTGGGTGCAGAGTCCTCCCAGCAGTGCCCAGACACAGGAGGGGTGTGTGCCTATCATTCCCAGCAGTGCCCAGACGCAGGAGGGGTGTGTGCAGAGTCCCCCCAGCAGTGCCCAGACGCAGGAGGGGTGTGTGCAGAGTCCTCCCAGCAGTGCCCAGACACAGGAGGGGTGGGTGCAGAGTCCTCCCAGCAGTGCCCAGACACAGGAGGGGTGTGTGCCTATCATTCCCAGCAGTGCCCAGGCGCAGGAGGGGTGTGTGCAGAGTCCTCCCAGCAGTGCCCAGACACAGGAGGGGTGGGTGCAGAGTCCTCCCAGCAGTGCCCAGATGCAGGAGGGGTGTGTGCCTATCATTCCCAGCAGTGCCCAGACGCAGGAGGGGTGTGTGCAGAGTCCCCCCAGCAGTGCCCAGACGCAGGAGGGGTGTGTGCAGAGTCCTCCCAGCAGTGCCCAGACACAGGAGGGGTGGGTGCAGAGCCCTCCCAGCAGTGCCCAGACACAGGAGGGGTGTGTGCCTTTCATTCCCAGCAGTGCCCAAACGCAGGAGGGGTGTGTGCAGAGTCCTCCCAGCAGTGCCCAGACACAGGAGGGGTGTGTGCCTATCATTCCCAGCAGTGCCCAGACGCAGGAGGGGTGTGTGCAGAGTCCTCCCAGCAGTGCCCAGACACAGGAGGGGTGTGTGCAGAGTCCTCCCAGCAGTGCCCAGACACAGGAGGGGTGTGTGCCTATCATTCCCAGCAGTGCCCAGACGCAGGAGAGGTGTGTGCAGAGTCCCCCCAGCAGTGCCCAGACGCAGGAGGGGTGTGTGCAGAGTCCTCCCAGCAGTGCCCAGACGCAGGAGGGGTGTGTGCAGAGTCCTCCCAGCAGTGCCCATGGAAAGAAAAAGGGTGGAGTACCCACAGATCCAATTGGCACAATTGTCAGTCAGGTGCACAAAGACCCTGCAGTACATGTAACACATGTGTGCGAGGCTGGGAGTACACATATGCATACTGCCTAAAAGGGAACATGTCCACATGAAGTCATGTCAACAGACTACATACACAAGTTTAGTGATCACCCAGGATGCCACGAATGATGCAGGTGGAGACATCGCTCTGCATGCATGGCCACAGTTGAAGGGGTCCGTCACACACCCAGCTAATGTAGACACAGCTCAGCGCAACATATTGGAAACACCCTGCAGGGAAGATGTCAGGGTACACAGAGGAAGGAACACACCTTGGGGCGATAACACCATGCAGTAACTGCCTACATGAACAAAGAAACTTAGCTAACACCTTGTGATGGCACACAGATACCAGGGTCCCCCCTATGACCAGCACACCACTACATTTCCCACACACGGAGCAGCCCCACCAACAGCAATACCACAAAAGCAGTAGAGTTCTAAGAAAAAAAAGGCTTTATTCAGCATTAGCAAAAAGATGTTTGTGTGGATAAAGTTCAATATTTACAAAGCCCATAGGGCGGCAGTCCATTAGTCACAGCTGGATGGGGGACACAGTGGGACGCGTGTCCCCTAGCTTGCCTGCACAGTTCAGACCACCCTGTCATCCACAGGGGGGGGGCATCATGTGGGGGGGAAGGACCAGGCACCGCAGGGACAGGAGGGGCAAGGGCAGGCGTTGTGGGTGCAGGGACGGAGGACTCCACCACAGGGGTTGGGGCAGTGCCAAAGGAGGTGGTGAGGATGGCGCTGCACACGTCAGCAAGGTCCCCCAGCGTATCCCCTGCACCCGAAGGAACCACAGGCCCCAACGAGGGGGGGGGGCAGAGGAATGGGTCGCAGCGCCACTGGGGGAGGGTGTGGACAGGGGGGGGCACTCAACTACCCTGACCGGGGATTCCTTTGCCCGCTTGCTGGCTGGTGTCACTGTTGGGCTCAGGGACAGAGCGTGCATGAAGGAATCTTTGCTGGATTCGTGGCCAGGAGAGCTGAGGGGAGTGGATTTGGAGGGAGTGGATTTGGCGGAATGCGGACTCCCACTCTGGCTGCGTGACTTACGTTTGCCCCCCGACCCAGTGGGTGTGCCTACCTCACCCTGTGTGTGCGTGACAGGAGGTGTGCGCTTTGCCTTCCCTGGTGGTGTGGTGCCTGTGTCTGGTGTTGTGCGTGCATGCTGACGTCTGGGTGTACGTGGGACAGGCATGGGAGTGGGAAGTGTGGATGGGGCAGGGGTAGGGGGTGGGACGTAGTGCTGCAGGAGATCCACTGCTGCAGTCAGTGTCGACTCTATGGACCTCAGCAAGTTGCGTTGGTCAGACTGCGCGGCTGAAATGCCCTCCAAGTATGCCTCCATCTGGTTCAGCACTTGGCTGTGGCCATGGAGGACATTAAGCGTCGCAGTCTGACCAACCCGCAACTGCCGCAGGATGTCCACAGACTCGGCATTGGTGGCAGCAGTGGAGACAGGGGCAGGGGGTGCGGTGCCTGGCAAGAAGGAGACACGTGGTGACCGAGCACGGCGGGAAGGGAAACGAGCAAGTGGGAGGCCGGTGATCGGAATGGAGGGGGCGAGTAGTGATGGAGTGCTGGTGTCAGCTGTGGGACCAGCCACCGCCCCCTCGGAGTGCTCAGCCTCGGACCCGTCTGCGTCATAGTCGGTGGTGGAGTGACTGGACAGTTCCTCCGCTGCACTCCCGTCGGCCTCCGTGCCACTCGATGTGCCAGACAACTCTGCACTGCTGGCACTGGTGCCCGCTCCCTCCTCACGGTCTGTGCCAGTGTCTCCCTCGGTGTCCCCCGATGATGCTGTGGGCAAGGTGAAGAGAGACAGGAAATAATCAGACACCTGTATACATATGTCACATGAGTCAAATCAACATAGGTCACAGTGCATAGCCTGAAAAGCAACATGAGTAACATCTACAATACAAGGCACATATGTAGGCCCTGCAACACACAGTTGGTTGACCCACCATGCCACTGACCAACTATGGAGAGTATGACACAATAGCAAATAACATGATATGGATTTGGACAGAGGAGCCAGGCACTGGGGACAATCCAGCACAGCATCTGCAGCACACAGCGTTGGCGTAAAAAGGGATGAGCAGGAACCATGTCTATTAACTGTAGGCACATGCTGCAAAGGCAATACTTAAAAACATGCCCGACATTAATGGGTCACTGCACCTTGAGTGTATGTCCAGACAAACATCACACACTGGCCAGACCTAGCAAGGAGACTTCGGGCCCGATTCACAGAACTAACTTAAGACAAAATCCTAAACTTACTACTTTTGGTATTCACAGAAGTTAGGATTTTGTCTTATGTTTGTCTTAAAACAGACTTAAGACAATCTTAAGACAAACTTAAGACAGTCTTAAGACAGACTTAAGACAGTCTTAAGACAGACTTAAGACAAACTTAAGACAGACTTAAGTTAGGATTTTGTCTTAAGTCTCTCTTAAGTCTGTCTTAAGTCTGTCTTAAGTTTGTCTTAAGTCTGTCTTAAGACTGTCTTAAGTCTGTCTTAAGACTGTCTTAAGTCTGTCTTAAGTTTGTCTTAAGACAAACTTAAGACAAAATCCTAACTTCTGTGAATACCAAAAGTAGTAAGTTTAGGATTTTGTCTTAAGTTAGTTCTGTGAATCGGCCCCAACAGGTCTAGACATGTAGGCCTTGCCCGCACCAACCACGCCCTACATGAGACAATTTATTGAGACACAGGAAGCACTTACATCTCTTAGTCTGGAATAAAAACACATGGCCTGCAAGTAATCCTGATTGGACACCAAATACCCCTGGTGCGCCGGTACAAATACATCATCTACAAATGGCCATCATCAGATCATTTTACCAAGACACACAGGCACTGGCCCCCGTGAGTATGAACAAGGGACATTTGGTCAGCCTGTACAGTTGACACATGTAGCAGAGTTTACGTAGACACAAATGGTGCCAGGGTACAATGGCACAGAGCACAACCTATGCTGTAGACACAGAGATTGTCGACATTTTTGGATTACACACATGATACCTAGGAAAAGATGCCCCAGGGGACAGTAGTGGCCACACTACTCCATGGTCCTGAATGGTAATGACTGCAACACAAGCCACCATCCCTGCACTCTGCATATCTCACACTCATGCACATCATGTCATAGGCCACAAAATAGGACATGCATGCTGTAAAGCAATACACTTTAGAGACACACTCCTATGTCTGGACTCAGCATCAGTGACAACTGACATGGACCCCACAAGTACTGAACTGGACAGGGCACAGGCAAGGTCCCAAAACCTGTTACACACCACCCCCACACATGAAGCTGCAAGCATTGGGCACATCGATAAACTGGCAGCCTAGATAACCTTGTGCAAGTGTGACTACACACAGACAAGGGTACCCATGCCAAGGAGGGGAAGGGAGGAAGGACAGCACCGCTACACTTTGGGGACCAGGAACTGCACTGCACATGTAAACCCTGGCAGTGTATCCATGCAACTGTGCACTTACAAATGCTAGTGACACACAACAAACACACATGTACCTACCCCCTTCCTGCTGCTGCTTTTCCCGTAAGCGCCTGTCCATGTCAGGGAAGACGACCGCCAGCACACGCTTGTGGATGTGGGTCAGACGGCGGCGCCCATGGTCCTTTTGGCTCACAGGTGAGTCCCCCAGCAGGACCCGTGCGATCCTCCGCGTCCAGCACCGGATATCCTGCCAGCGTTTCCTCACCTGGGCTAGGCGCCGCTTGCCACCATCCGTCCGTCTCACGGCACTGACGGCGTCCTTCCAGATCTGCTCCTTGGCACAGGCGCCTACCTGTGAGGAAGAAAAAGTGAGACAACATCAATACACCTGCGACATGTCACAGAGACACACATTAGAACAATTTGGCTGGTTTAAACAGGGCATAGAATGCATCAAACTCATTACACCTGTGTCACAGGGACACTTTCCTCTGTGGAAGGCAAAAAGCACTAGGTGACATTATTGAGTACACAGGTGGCATGAGGGGTACGACACAATCATTCATCCAGGCTCACACTGTGCATCACAAGCGACACCAGGATTATGTGCAGCACCTCAAAGCAGTCACATGCCACAGGCCACTGAGGCGCCCTCAGCAGAGTACACAGACACACACAGCCACAGGACAATCACCTGCCATTGCCAACTGCAGCTACACACCTCACTCTGCACATGTGCCACCAGACTGGGGGGTGTCACAGGTGTGGGGCAGGCCCATCACGGCAGACACACAGCACTGCTCCCTGCTCACATCAGATGGGCAGGGTATATCCATCCCTCATGCAGCTGGGGTGCTACACTCCACATATGCACTCACCCACATGACGGGACTTACACACACACACCAATGTCCAGGGGACAAACACATCATTTGGACACTCTCCGCACATGTACACTAAACAAACACACATCTGTGGGTACTGCCACCTGTCACACTGGGGGGACCACAGATTCACATGAGGACTGTAGTAACAACATTCCCAGGAGGATTAGACAGGCAGAATGTGTAATGCCACATGCAGTGATTGTCACAGTACACACAAAGCAAGTGAGGAGAGCAGACATGCACCACAGCATGCTCTGGCTGCGAGACATTAGGCATTCCCCCACCCCGGAACCACCCTACAGTACATTGCATGTGTGTTACACCTGGACACAATGGCAGAAGTCACAGTCACTAAAAAGGGGCACAGTCTTTGCTAGTGGACTCAGCACTCACCTGAACCCCTGGTCGACCATACAGCATGGGGTACTGTGGGAGGATCACATCCAGCAGGGCTTGGTTCTCCTCCTGGGTGAAAGGCTGGGCCCTCTCCACAGACCTGGACATGGTGCCAGAGGATTCACGAGCAGCAGCAGTGTAGTTGAATCAAAGGATGTGCAGGCAAGTGCTCTCTCATGGGACCTGGCTGCCTTATATCTACCTTGCTGCCCTGTTTCATTCACAGGAGTACATAGTGATTGGTCACTCACATTTGCATCCTATGTTTCCTCCAATCCCTTTAAACCTACCACAGTCAGTGGCTGTGCTCTTTTTTTTTATTGAGCATGATGTCAACTCAACAACCACTTTGCAACAATGTAGATTCTTTCAAACCGACTTTTGCTGGGCACCTGATAAAAAAAATTCAAACTTTAAACTCGGTCTCCATGACAACCAGCATGCATGTAGGGCTTTATACTTGTCCCTCATGTGTCCCCTATGTAATTTGGACATTCACACACAGGTACGGTGAGTTCCAGGGCCCTAGGGCACCCCAAATGCATAGAAACGGCCCATACACGCGCGTGTATGGGGCGTATCACTATGGGTACGCATACGCGAGCAAAGCCATAGTGAAACGGCCCGTACACGCGCGTGTACGGGCCGTTTCACTATGGCTTTGCTCGCGTATGCGTACCCATAGTGATACGCCCCGTACACGCGCGTGTACTGGCCGTTTCACTATGGCTTTGCTCGCGTATACATACCCATAGTGATACGCCCCGTACACGCGCGTGTACGGGCCGTTTCTCTATGGGTAGGCCTACGGCAGCACTCCCATAGTGATGTGGAAGGTACACACGCCCTCAGAGCGCATGTACGGTGCCTTCCACACCTGACAGTGGTGACAGGCAGCACACAGAAAGGAATAGAGCTGACATACTTGTCCAAGGCTGGACATCAAGGCATTGTCTGTGCAGTACTACATGTGTGGGGCACAGGTGTGTCAGGCTGTAATGTGGCACATTACTCCTGAGTTGTGAAGGCAATAGATGTATGATGAGATGTGTACAGATTTCATGTGTGATGGTGGACTATGTGCCAGACATCCCCTTCACTCCTTTGACATGTGTGCATGTAGTACAGCACACTTGTGAAAAGCGTCACTGCCATGGCACAGTCAAAAACACACGCAACTGTCCCCTGATGCCAGCTACAGGGGTTTTCACACCTGACATGTGACTACCCGCGTTGCACGATGTGACTATGTCATGTATGTGTAGTGTGTTCCCATTAGCTTGCTGTAGGTGTTTGGTCAAATGCATCTGCAGTTGCTGCAACCAACATGTGTCTGTGTGTAGATGGCCATGGCACAGTGTTACGCATACCACGCCACATGTGGAATCCGACGTAAGGTGTGTGTGTATGCATCGACACGGAGTTTCAAAACAAGGACATTTCTGCATACTCTCAATGTATGTGGGATCATTATTGAAATGCAATCCTTCATGGCAAGGTGTGCGGTCTGTCCTTTTTCCATTACATGTGACCTGTGCCTCTAGTGTTCCGCAACCTGTCTGTACAATACACATCCTTCCTCTGCACAAATTTAATTGTCTATAACTCCTGCAATGCGTCTGCCTGCTCACTTACACTGGCCCACAGCTAGTTTCATGGCATGGCATTATGATGTTGAGAATAAACCTTTGGAGCTGTCTCTTGGTAGGTGTGTCACATGCCTGGCATACGTGTCCAGGGCATATTGCACAGACCTGACTCTGTATGTAGCATATGTGTATTGCCTGTTGACCATGTGCTCAGTACATTGACATTGGTGGTGTGCTGTACTCACTCTTCGTTGTCCCTTCTAATTCACTGCAGGGCTCCGCCTCTCCCTCGAGCAATTCCGGACTTGGCTGACATGCGGGAAAATGACTGTATACGCCGCTACCGCTTCCCCCAACATTTGATTGACAACTTGACGACACGGCTGGCAGCACACCTCCAACCGCTACACAGGTATCCTGGTGCACTGACACCCAAGGTGAAGGTGATGGCAGCCCTACATTTCTTGGCCACGGGTACCTTTCAACATACCATTGCCCATGTGGGTGGGATGTCCCAAACTATGTTAAGCCGTGTTCTGCATGATTTTTTAGAGGCCATGTTGGAGCACCTTGATGAGTTCATAAAATTCCCAACTCCTGAGCAGTTGACAGCTGTCAAGCGTGAGTTCTATGCCCTGGGAGGGATGCCCCATGTCATTGGGTCCATAGATGGAACACATGTGGCTTTGGTACCACCACAGGCACAGGAGGTAGCCTTCCGTAACCGCAAGCATTACCACTCCATTAATGCCCTTGTGGTGTGTCTTGCCAACATGGTGATTTTTTCCAGGATCTGCACACGATGCGTACATCATGAGGCGTAGCAGGGTGCCTGAAATGATGCTGCAGCTGCGCAACGAATGAGCATGCATTGTTGGTGGGTATACTCTGCCAGTCCTGTATTTAACGTCATCTTCCTGTTTTACTGCTTCTCCTGACCCACTCTTGTCCATGATGTTTCCATGTAGGGGACGCTGGCTATCCCAATATGCCATGGCTGATCACGCCTCTCCGCAACCCCAGCACGGCTGCCCATCACCGCTACAACAACGCCCATGGTCGGACCCGGCGAGTGATAGAGAGGACGTTTGGCCTCCTGAAGAGCCGCTTCCGTTGCCTCCACAAGACCGGTGGCGCCCTCCCATATGCACCAGTGAAGGTCTGCAAGATATTCCTCGTGTGCTGCATGCTGCACAACATGGCAGTGGAGAAAGCTGTGCCACTCATCCTGGATCCAGATGAGCAGGACCATCCACCCGTGGAGGATGAAGGGCTTGGGCACGAGGCGAGTGATGTGGAGGAGGAGGAGGTGGTGGAGGACATGCGGAGTCGGCTCATACGCGACTTCTTTGCTTAGTGGTGAGTTCCAGTGTATGAGTGGGCACTTATTGGGCTGTGTGTGGCATGTGTTGCAATGTGTGTGTCCATCTTCATGTCTTCAAAGTGAGTCAGAGGTGTGTTTGGATGTGTCACTCGACTGATGGTGCAATAGAAGAAATGTTTTTCCAGAGTCATCATTGTCACCTAGCATATTGACAACCTAATACGTGTCGAGTACATGCACATGCATGCGGTTGTGCTTCTTTTGGCTGACTTGTGATGTGTCTCCCATCCACAGGTACTTGCGCATGCTGTCTGCTGGTGGCATTGTTGTGCTCCTGCTATTCCTCATGATCACAGCAACATGTGCTGAATCATGCACGGACAAGTTTGAAAATCTCCTTCGGGTAAGGGATGCAGCACGGCTTTTTGGGAGTGGTATTTGTTATGAATGTGTGTGCACTGCTCCTGTTCATGTTTGGTTACTTTCCATACATGTGGAATCACCATGGGGCACATGACCTGGAGCAGAATTCACCTGAATTGATGGTCAGACTTGGTGACAGTCATCTGTAATGGGATTGTGATGGAGCCATCAATGTGTGTGACTCTGGCCTCGGAAACATACGGGTTGCACCGGGTTGACATGGTGTGTGAATTCCCCATTAGGGGCTCAATGGTGTATAGCAGGCTCTCCGTGAGCAGCAGGGGGTGTTTAGCTGTAACCCGTCACTTGTGTGCCAGTGCCATGGATTCCCAGCATCTGTGGTGCTAAGGGGGGTGCCAGTGTTGGTCCCACGTGTTCATCCACATGACCTGTGTATGTGTAGACAGAGTTGCATTAGCATTCCGACACACATGACTAATAAAGGGGTCCCTCAGCCTCCAAGGTGCCTCATCTCTGTCAATGGTGGTCTGTTGCCACTGTGCATGCGGCATGTCTGGCATTGTTTTCAAAGATGGTGCGTATGAGTCTATGTGTAGAGTAGCAAGATGCAAGCTGTTTGTCAGGGATTAGATTCTGTATTGTGCATGATGTCCATGGCTGTGTAGGTTTTGTGGCCTGTCAGTCTCCACGACAGCCACTGTGCCGCATGTGAATCCATTGTGTGTGTGTGTGCCATGTTGAACCAGACATTCCTTCCTTGACATGCACCTTTTGCATGGTTCCTTCCTGAGATCCTTGTCTTTGTGTGCTACTTGTGGCATTGTTACCTTGACATGGCGCATGCTGCTGCAGGCCCTGCTGCAAGGGCACCCAGTGTCCACGCAAACGAGCTGGTGTCCATCATGGATTGCTTGCTGACATGTGCTATGCTGATCAGCAGTATCTGTGCCTCATGCGGCAGCACACTCTGCATTATGCACAAGATCCCCAGTTCCATCCACCTCAAGGCAAGAGGGAGACCATCCCTCAGGTCAACTATGACATCCGTGTCTACTCCTACCCTGCACTCTACGGACATGTGCATTAGAAATCCCATGATACTTGGCCACATCCAGGGTGCATCTGCACAGCTCTGCTACTACATCCGGCGACCAGGCCACATCAACGTCCAACAGAGATGGGGGGAGTGGATCACTGCCAGCTGCAGGATGACCTTCTCAATCCACGCACACCCTCAGGATGCAGCCCACACCCACAACACAACCTTGTGGCACTGTGATCCAACACCCAATTGTGCCATCTCCATGCATCCAACCTTGGCTGGGCCACCATTCTCCACATCCACCTGACTCAAGCATGCAGGACATGGTTCTGCCACGTGTCTACACATACCTAGGACTCCCACCCCAGGACACTCCACATGATCCCTGACCTCTGCGCATGACTGTTCCTCTTCTGAATAGGTCTGTGGACACAGTTGTGCGGGCACCCCCTCAGCTGGTTGGGCCCATCACGGGTGCGTATGGTGCTCCATGTCTGTCTTGGATGGTACGTTGTGACCCATGTGTGTCCTGTGCCAGACTCAGACCTCAGGGTATGGTGGTTCGGAGTCAATTCAGAAATCAGGCATGGTTAGACTTTACAACACACAAATGTAGTGTAATAATGCAAAATGACGGCATCATCTTGTGATTGTGATGAATTTTATTAGTGCTGGGGTACGTGTTTGGGGGGGTGACAAGAGGTGCTTGGCGGGAGTGTAGAATCCAAAGTTCACAGGGGGAGTTGATGTCCTTGCCATTGACAGTCATCAGAGTCTGTGCCACAGTCTTTGTCAACATTGGTCAGACAGTGACCAGCAAGGCCATGTGGCAGAGAATGTCTTTTGCTGCTGTGCTGCTGTTGGGCCATAGGGCCAGGTGCCAGGCCAGGTGACCTGGGAGATGGTGATGTTCCGCTGACTCTCACGGTCTTTTGCATGGATGACCCACCTTCCTGCGGGGACCCTCAGACGCCTGGCTTGACGGTGCAAGGGACGTTCCGTCAGATGATTCCTCCTCCTCCTCCCTCCCTGGGGCTGTTGCTGCTCTACGCCTGCTGGCACAGGGAGGGTTTGCCAGGCTTTGGGCGATCTGACGGAGGGATTGGCCGATGTCCCTGTGCACCGCCAAGTGCTCTGCATGTCTTGCCTCCATCCTGGCATGATGTTCAACCTGCAGGGCCTTCATCTCATTGAGGGTCTCCACTACCTGGGCGATGCCTCTGGAGTCACGCCGGTATGCGTCCAGGATGGTTCTGACGTATGCCATAGCCGGGTCCTGAGCCAACTGGGCAGGTTCGGGCCTCCGCCGTCCTCCACTCCCACCACTTTTGCCCACTTGCGCCTGGCCTGCCGTTGTGGGCACATTGAGTCTCCGGGACCCCTGAGGGATGGCATTTGCGGTGTCGCCTGCCTCCTCCTGGGTGCCCGGAGAACCTTGTCCCTCCTGGACAGACTGGCTGCGTTGTTGTGTGCGGGCAGGGCTCCTGGGTGTCTCCTGGGATGTGGCAGGAATGGGGGTGGTGGTTGGCACAGTTGTACCTGACGCAGGTGCTGCAGGTGGTTGGACACCAGAGGGGCCAGGTTGGTCTGGGTCATCCACGGAGTGGTGAGAGTCGTCGCTGGCATTGGGGGCCTCTTCACGCAGAGCCTGGTCCTGTGAGTCTTCCCCCCCAGTGTTGGGGGGAGATCGACGACGTTGACCTGTGTGTGAGAGAGACAGTGTTAATTGTGTTACATGCGACATCCATGTTTCATTCTTTTTTGATTTGGCACAGTTCCTCTGGGTGGTTGGATTTGGCTAGCATTCCTCACACAGTGCACTTGTGCATGGGTATGTCCCTTGGCCACAGCTTTCGGCACTTTACCTATGTGTGACACAATCTTAGTTGATGCATATTTTTGGAACGCAGTCAGCAGTGTAGTGAGCGGGCGTAGCAAGCCATGCAGAGCCGCCTTACGTGTTGCACTGTACGTGGCCGAATGGTGTTTTTTCCATGCTATTTGAGAATGCAGGTAGGTAACTTAACAATTTGTGACAGGGTTCTGATGAACACAGTGGGTAGGTATACTGGGTGTAAGGTTCTGTTTGTGCCTGCAGCACGGATGTACTCGTGCACAGATTGACACATGGCCTAGTGTTTATCAAAGGTTGAAGGGGGGGTTAAGGCACTGCCAAACCTTGTCTACATGTACACAGTCCACCTGCTGATGAGCAGACATGGCCACACCACCCAAGGGTGATTTGGTCTGCCTCTGTATCCCTTGCTCCCTCCCTCTGTCAGCCTCCTCCCACTGTCCGTCTCCCTCTATCTCCCTTTCTCCCTCCCTCTGTCAGCCTCCTCCCTCTGTCCGTCTCCCTTTCTCCCTCCCTCTGTCAGCCTCCTCCCTCTGTCCGTCTCCCTTTCTCCCTCCCTCTGTCAGCCTCCTCCCACTGTCCGTCTCCCTCTATCTCCCTTTCTCCCTCCCTCTGTCAGCCTCCTCCCTCTGTCCGTCTCCCTTTCTCCCTCCCTCTGTCAGCCTCCTCCCTCTGTCCGTCTCCCTTTCTCCCTCCCTCTGTCAGCCTCCTCCCTCTGTCCGTCTCCCTTTCTCCCTCCCTCTGTCAGCCTCCTCCCTCCCTCTGTCTGTCTCCCTGTGTCCACCTCTGTCTCTGTCCCTCTCTCTGCCCCTCTACCTCCCTCTGTGTGTCACCCTCTGTCACCTCAGCCCAGCTTCCTGGGCACACACAGTTTGCAGGTCTTGCAAAGGCCATTGGCTTGTTCATGTGGGTTTGTTTCTTCTCTGCGGGCACCCATTGGGCGGAGTGTGTGAGTCTGCGCTGCTGCTGTGGCGGTGTGTGCTGACACTCTTTCAGTGTGCTGCGTCTTCATTGGCTGCTGTTATGTGCAAATTGTGCCTTCATACCCATGTCGTCCTGCAACGCGGCCACCATTAGCAGGCAAAACAGTACTGTGTGGGGACACACTGTTGGTATGGCTGTGCCCTAAGCCATATGGGCTGAGGGCATTGTTGTGTGCTTCAGAGTTGCTCTATGTTAGTTTTGAGGCCCACCTTCCCGGCATCAGGGACATCCTGTCTTGTGTTTGTGTTTTGTGTGGCCTGTGACTTGGCCTGGCCTTGCTTGGGGCATGGGGCATGGAGGCGCTAGGGGCATGTGTGTGTTTTTGGAGTGTGGTTGTGTCCGGTGCTGGCTTTGTGGGGGTTGCGTGCATGATTGGTATTTGGTTTGTATATGGCGTTCCCCCCATGTGAGGTGAGTTGTTTGTGTACTCACCAGGCTCTCGGAGTCCTTCTAGTCCGTCTACTCCCAACGGCTCCAGCGTGGTCATCACCTTCTCCTCCCAGGGATGGTAGTGTACCGGTCTGTGGGATGGCCCTCCTTCAGTGATGTTGGCCTGGTTGTGCTCGTCCATCATTTTGCGGCGGACCGTCCTCCGCAGATCGTACCACCTGGCTTGGCACTCATGCCTGGTCCTTCTGGTGGACCCAACAGCATTCACGGAATTGACTATCCTCTCCCACATGGCAGTTTTTTCTGATATGCTGGTCCGTCTGACCAATGTACCAAAGAGCTGTGACTCAACTCTGATGATTTCGTCGACAAGGGACTCCAGCTCGTCCTTTGTGAACTTTGGATTATTGTTGGTGGGCATGGTGTGGGGTGTGGGTGTGGATGGTTGTGGGGGTGGGGGTGTGGATGGTTGTGGGTGTGCAGGTGTGTGTGTGTGAATGTGATGAGGGTGTGTTTGTGATGGTGGTTGTGTGAATGAGTGCAAGTGTAAGGTGTATTGATAGTTGGAGTATGGTGCAGTGCGTTGTCTCTGGGGTCTGGCAGCAGTGGATCTGTTGCAAAGGATCATGGTTTGTGTGTGTTGGGCCTTTTTATTGGTCCATTTGTGGGTGTGGCTGTGTTTGAACTTTGGGTGGGTGTGTTATAAGGAGTGGTAGTGGTTTGGGCCTCTGTTTATCTGTTTGTCAGTTGCAGGTCAGTGTATAGGATGTATTTGGCCTTGTTGGATATGTTTAGTGGTGTTGTGGGCCTTGGATTGACTGTCCTTGTGTTTTTTTGGTTAGTCATGGTTCAGTAGGAGTGTTTTTATCGTCTGTACGGTGCGTACATGGGCCATGTTGTTGTACAGTGATGTCCTTTGCTATGGCTTAGTACGACTCGTACATGCCCGATGTTGGGTGAGGGTGCTGGTGTGTGGGCCTGGGGTAGGGTGCGTACGAACACGGGTGGGGTGTTGGTACGCTCCATTCATACACGGGTGGGGGTACGGTCCGTACATACACTGCTGGGGTGGCGGTACGGTCCGTACATACACTGCTGGGGTGGGGGTACGGTCCGTACATACACGGGTGGGGTGGGGGTTTGGTCCGTACATACACGGGTGGGGTGTTGGTACGCTCCATTCATACACGGGTGGGGGTACGGTCCGTACATACACTGCTGGGGTGGGGGTACGGTCCGTACATACACTGTTGGGGTGGGGGTACGGTCCGTACATACACTGGTGGGGTGGGGGTACGGTCTGTACATACACGGGTGGGGTGTTGGTACACTCCATTCATACACGGGTGGGGGTACGGTCCGTACATACACTGGTGGGATGGGGGTACGGTCTGTACATACACTGTTGGGGTGGGGGTACGGTCCGTACATACACTGGTGGGGTGGGGGTTCGGTCCGTACATACACGAGTGGGGTGTTGGTATGCTCCATTCATACATGGGTGGGGGTACGGTCCGTACATACACTGGTGGGGTGGGGGTACGGTCCGTACATACACTGTTGGGGTGGGGTTACGGTCCGTACATACTCTGGTGGGGTGGGGGTACGATCCGTACATACACGGGTGGGGTGGGGGTTCGGTCCGTACATACACGGGTGGGGTGTTGGTACGCTCCATTCATACACGGGTGGGGGTACGGTCCGTACATACACTGCTGGGGTGGGGGTACAGTCCGTACATACACTGGTGGGGTGGGGGTACGGTCCGTACATACACTGGTGGGGTGGGGGTACGGTCCGTACATACACGGGTGGGGTGGGGGTTCGGTCCGTACATACACGGGTGGGGTGTTGGTACGCTCCATTCATACACGGGTGGGGGTACGGTCCGTACATACACTGGTGGGGTGGGGGTACGGTCCGTACATACACTGTTGGGGTGGGGGTACGGTCCGTACATACACTGGTGGGGTGGGGGTACGGTCCGTACATACACGGGTGGGGTGGGGGTTCGGTCCGTACATACACGGGTGGGGTGTTGGTACGCTCCATTCATACCCGGTTGGGTGTACGGTCCGTACATACACTGCTGGGGTGGGGGTACGGTCCGTACATACACTGGTGGGGTGGGGGTACGGTCCGTACATACACTGGTGGGGTGGGGGTACGGTCCGTACATACACGGGTGGGGTGGGGGTTCGGTCCGTACATACACGGGTGGGGTGTTGGTACGCTCCATTCATACACGGGTGGGGGTACGGTCCGTACATACACTGGTAGGGTGGGGGTACGGTCCGTACATACACTGTTGGGGTGGGGGTACGGTCCGTACATACACTGGTGGGGTGGGGGTACGGTCCGTACATACATGGGTGGGGTGGGGGTTCAGTCCGCACATACACGGGTGGGGTGTTGGTATGCTCCATTCATACACGGGTGGGGGTACGGTCCGTACATACACTGCTGGGGTGGGGGTACGGTCTGTACATACACTGGTGGGGTGGGGGTACGGTCCGTACATACACTGGTGGGGTGGGGGTACGGTCCGTACATACATGGGTGGGGTGGGGGTTCGGCGCGTACATCCGCGACCGGGGGCGTTTTGCGCGTACATGCGGGGTCTGTGGTAGGGTGTTCGGCGCGTATGCGGACACGTGTCTCCATGCTTGCTGTGGGAGTTCGGTCCGTACGGTGTTTTTTGCATACAGTTGTGAAATCGAAAGGATGAGAGTGATCGTACTAGCGCGGTCGGACTTCATTTTTCCCGATCGTACGGTAAATCGTCCGGGGATGTGTCGGACACAATTTCCGACCCGAGGACGTGTGGGGAAATGTTCCGGATGTGATTCGTATGGAGTTTTTCCCATGCGAATCGTACTTGGCAGTTTGTACGCTACTTGTACGATTCGTACGGTAAAAAATCCAGATTCAATTCGGCCGGGGAAATTTTTTCCAGGATCGGAATCGGCCCCTAAGTTGTCAAAAGGCTTTTTACAGCTTGAAAGAGGCAATGTGCTTAGCACCTATTCTTAAAGCTTCAGATACTCTAGACAGTTCATTGTGGAGACCAATGCCTCTGAGCAAGGGATAGGAGCAGTCCTATCCTAAACCAACATTGATGGCCATGACCTGCCTGTTGCTTTTATAAGCAGAGGTTACTCCCCAGGGAACAGCGTTGGAGTTCGATTGAGAGGGAAGCCTTTGCTTGGATTTGGTCTTTAAAGAAGCTGAGACCATACATGCTTGGGATTCATTTCTTTTTTCAAACCCACCACAGACGTCTAAGATGGCTTATGCAGATGAAAGGTGAAAACCCAAAACGTATGAGGTGGTCCATCTTCCGACATGGAATGGACTTTCCAGTGTAACACAGACCTGGGACTGACCATGCCAACGCAGATGGCCTTTCCAGATTCCAGAATGAAGACTCCTTAGGGAAAGGTTAGGTCTCATCCTCTTTTGTTTGGGTTGGGTTGTATAGGAAAGTGCCCCTTTTGACATGGTTACCCCCAATTCTTTTCCTGGTATCTGGTGCAATTTTGACTGAAAGTGTGATGGGTTCCTGATAACCAGGTCCCTAGCATCAGTGTTCTTTCCCTAAACTGTACGATTGTTCCACAATTGGCAACCCTTTATGATCCATGCAAACCCCTAGCAAATGGCACCTCTGGTACCTAAGGTATTAGACCTAAAGAGGGTCCCTTAGGGTTGCAGCCCGGAATGTGCCACCCTTAGGGACTCCTCACCAAGCTCATGCAAACTGCCATTGCTACCTGTGTGTCTTGATGCAGAGAAATCTGAAGAGTCGACAATGCACACATTCCTATGTGCTATGCCTGCCAGCACTACATGTGGTATAGGTGAGTCATCCCTATGGCAAGCCTTAGAGCCCTAAGGCAGGGTGCACTGTGGTGCACCCTGGTGCCCATGTGTGGGCATATCTGCACAAGTGGATGTGTCCCTGTGCTATCTAAGATCGCCTTGGATACCACAAATGTACAGGGTAGACATACAGAGTACATGGGCCGGACACCCATGACTACGAGTTCCCAAGCTACACAATGGCTTTACTGTACCCTCAGATGTTTGGTACCAAACATCTCGTCTTAATAAACCCACACTGTTAGACCCGGCCCTCGGAACATAGCTAGACCTGACCCCTGCACCTCACACCAGCCCCCAAACCCACGGCCTAGCCGATCCTCCCCACCAGAACTCACACGCACCCAACCCGGACTTCCCCGTCCATGGCCTTCCTCCCTTCGGCCACACCGGGCCCGCGTGCCCACTTCATGCACCAAGATGGCCGCCCGGCCCCAGCGCGACCCTGGCCTAGAGGCGCCACTCCGGCTGGAGGACATCGCGCTCCCCTTGGGATGAGAGAGGGAGGAGCAGTTTCTATCACACCTCTGCGCTTCCCTGGGACGGTGGGTTTCGATCGACCTGCCGGCCTCCCCGAGGGCTGGCTCCACGCCTGCTGGGTGTCTGGGACTCCTCCCGACCCGGCCCTGGAAGGATCAAAAGACAATGGCAGGAAACCCCAACAAGCAACCCTCCAGGTGACCAGACCCTGCCTGCACAGACTCCGGACATCAAAGAGGAGTCGCCCTATAACCTATAACAAGGGGTGCTCTGGGACTGTCCGGCAGATTCGCCTTGGAACACCTGAGCCCTGCTGAGTGACTTGCGGCTCCCTGAAGATCGTAAGACCTCCGAACTGGTACCTGAGCCCTGCTGAGTGACTCGCGGCTCCCTGAAGATCGTAAGACCTCCGAACTTGTGCTTGAGCCTGCTGAGTGACTCGCGGCTCCCTGAAGATCGTAAGACCTCCGAACTTGTGCTTGAGCCCTGCTGAGTGACTCGCGGCTCCCTGAAGATCGTAAGACCTCCGAACTTGTGCTTGAGCCTTGCTGAGTGACTCGCGGCTCCTGGAAGATCGTAAGACCACCAAACTTGTATCTGAGCCTTGCTGAGTGACTCGCGGCTCCTGCAGACTCTCTTGGTCCCGCCGGACCCCACGACGACAAACGTATCCCCCAGCTCGAGGATTGTGAGCTGTGCGCCGGGTACGCTCCTGCATTTGATCCATATCCCCAAAGACTGTCCCGCTACCTCCTACCCCCCTCCAAGACTCTGAGAGCCCACGCTCTGCTGGTATATATTTGCCGTGCGGATCATAAAGATCCTACTACTCTAACTTGATAAAGATTTGCTCGTAAGAACTCCTCGTGTGGTGTCCCTCTGTCGTGTGGTGCCGAGTGTGCGATCCTAGATACGAGGTTCCTCCCCGAGGAATCTCCCGCCAGTGCCCGGCTACGATACTTCGAGGGTGGGTCTCAGGGCAGTCAGGGCCCCGTCCGGGCCCCTCTGAGGTCGCCTTCTAACATTGGTGGCAGCGATGGGATTCGGGCCCATAATCTAGAGATCGTACCGTGAACGGCTGAAGCACTACCGACAAAGATGGCGGAAGGAAACGCCGTGGTTCTCATAGAAGACGACTCCAGTACCGTGTTCCAGGTGGAACAGCTGGAAGCGTACACGCACAAAGAACTAAAACAATTCTGTAAGGAACTCAGAATCGCTACCACTGGTCTCAACACTAAAGAAGATATGCAAAAGGCACTGAAAGCTTGGGTGGATTCAGGGGCCTCCCAGCCAGAAGGAGCGGGGGAACCCCACGACGAAGCTGGACCCTCCCAAGGAGAACGCAGCAACAACCAGGTGCGAGGCTTCGTACCAGACGGGGGCCTATCCCCGGAGGAACTCGCAGACAGAGAAAAAAGTCGCCATCACGAGCTCGAATTAGCGAAACTCAAAATTGAGGGCGAGCTGAAATTAGCCGAGAAAAAGCTAGCAGTAGAACAGTTGCGAGTACAAGGAGAGCTGGAAGAGAAGAAACTCCAACGAGAACACGAGGGAAAGAGACTTCAACTGGAGCATGAACGCAGCCTGAAGGAAATAGAACTGAAAGCAAAAAGCGGAGAAACGCGGCCCCCGGGGAACCGGGAGGCGACCGCCCCAACGGAACAGAAGGTCCACATCCCCAAGGATGTGGTCAAAGAATATTATAAAAATGATGACATTCAGCAGTGGTTTCGGGCCTACGAGGTCGCCATGACCTCCCATAGGGTCCCACAGAAGGATTGGGGGGCTGGGTTATGGGGACGATTCCTGAGCGAAGGAAGAGACACCCTGCTCGACCTACCCACCTCCATGCAAACGTCCTATGAACACATGAAAGCGGCCCTCCTCACAAGGTACGGCCTCACCCCGGAGATGTACCGCCAGCGGTTCCGGGACTGCCGGAAGATCCCGGGTACCACCTGGGTGGAATATGTGAATTTCTTCAGCCGCGCCTTCGATGGTTGGATCAAGGGCAGCAAGGTAACCACCCTGGAAGAACTAACCGACCTTATGTTGTGGGAACACCTGGCGGCCAACTGCTTTGTAGAACTTCGCCAGCATCTGCTCGACAGCAAGCTCACGGACCCAAGGAAGCTGGCTGTCGAGGCGGATCGCTGGACCAACACCCGGGTCTCCCAGAGCCCTGTAGGAGAGTACCCCCGAGCCAGTCAGGGACCACCCCGCCAGAGAGGGGGGGGGAAACCAGGGAGGGCAGAGAGAGTCCCAGGCTAGTCCCCCGAAGTCCCAACCTCCACCCTTCCCGGCACCCCCACCTGCTGTATCCGCCCCCCCCCTTAGATGGGGGCACCGGGTAACCATCACTTGTTTCCGTTGCCAGAAGCCCGGGCATTACGCCAACGACCCTGAATGCCCCATGGCCCCACGCACCACCCAGGCAGCACCCCCTGCTAGACAGATCGCCAATGTAGCCCTGGGGGAGGAGGTTGAGGAGGCCGAGGAGTGGGAACCCGCCGCTATGGCCCTAGTATCCTTAGGAGATAGAGAGATGGTCCCTGGGAGCCTCCTGCCCTCTAACACAAAGAAATATGGGCAGCTCGTAACGATCAATGGCCACCAAGTAGAAGCCCTCCGTGACACCGGGGCCAGCATCACCGGTGTCCTTAGCCATTTAGTACACGAAGACCAGGTCCTCCCCAACGTCTTTTGCCCTGTCATCTCAGCCGACAACACAGAAAGCCTATGTAAAGTAGCCCTGGTGCCCTTTGAGTGGGGAGGGGTGGTCGGTAAACTAAAGGTTGCAGTAAGAACCTCCCAGCCCGTCGACTGTCTCCTGGGGAACGACCTGGAAAGTTCCCCCTGGGGACAAGTTGAGCGCAAGACCCATCTAGGGATGATGGGCCTCCCTGAGTGGGTGTGCGCCACCACTCGATCCATGGCGGCCCGACTGACCCCCCTGAGGGAAGTCGACGACGCCCCGACCCCTGAAGATAGGATGGTCCCAGCCGAGGGCCCCCCATTACCCCACCAGAGGAGTCGATCGCCAGTGACGAACCCCCGCCTTCCGACTCCACCCCAGTCACCGAGTTCGGCGATTTGCCCGAATTAGCCCAGTGGCGCCACGAAGGGGGCCCCTCCCGAGAAGAGTTCTGCCGAGAGCAGGCTTCCTGTCCCTCCCTGGACGGGCCCCGGCAACAGGCAGAGGCCCAGGCCGCGGGCGACCAGACTGGGACGCACCGGGTGTACTGGGAGAAGGACCTCCTGTACAGTGAACAGAAGTCGGTGGAGCTAGGGTCCGGCCGGGTGCTGGTGGTACCCCTATGCTTCCGAAACCTCCTCCTGGGCTTGGCCCACGATGTCCCCCTCGCAGGCCACTTGGGCCAGGACAAAACGTACAGTCGCCTCGTGACCCACTTCTACTGGCCCCGGATGAAAGCCGATGTAGGAGCCCACTGCAAGTCCTGTCCCACGTGCCAGGCCAGTGGGAAGAGCGGAGGGAAGAGCAAGGCTCCCCTCCAACCCTTCCCTGTCGTCAGTACCCCTTTTGAGCGGGTCGGGATCGACATTGTAGGACCCCTGGACCCCCCAACTTCCCAAGGGCACCGGTTCATCCTCGTCCTGGTGGACCATGCCACCCGTTACCCTGAGGCCATCCCCCTGCGCACCGTCACGGCCCCCGTGGTGGGCCGGGCGTTGATGGGAATCTTCTCCCGCATGGGTTTCCCCCGCGAGGTCGTGAGCGATCGCGGAACCAACTTTATCTCCCGATACATGAAGTCCTTATGGCAACAATGCGGGGTGTCCTATAAGTTCACCACCCCATACCACCCCCAGGGAAACGGCCTGGTAGAGCGGTTTAACCGGACTCTGAAGGGGATGATCGCGGGCCTGGAAGAGCCCCTCCGGTGTAAGGGGGACATCCTGCTCCCCTGCCTCCTATTCGCATACCGCAAAGTTCCCCATAAATCCTTGGGGTTCAGCCCCTTTGAGTTACTCTACGGGCACCCAGTCAGGGGGCCCCTCAGCCTGGTCAAGGAAGGCTGGGAGGCGGCGCCTCGAGGCCCCCCCCGAGATGTGTTCCGGTATGTCCTGACCCTCCGAAATCAGACTAGAAGGTTCCGAGAGATGGCCGAGGCCAACCTGGAGGCGAGTCAGGAGGAGATGAAGCGCTGGTACGACCAGAACGCCACTCTGGTCGAGTTTCAGCCGGGCCAGCTGGTATGGGTCATGGCCCCAGTGAAACCCTGCGCCCTCCAGGATAAATGGACCGGGCCCTTCAAAGAGGTTGAGCGGAAGAGCCAGGTCACGTACTTAGTGGACGTCCAGTCCCCCCGGGACCCCCTCCGGGTCCTCCACGTGAACCGCCTCAAGCCCCACTTCGTGCGGACGGAGCTGAGTCTGCTGCTGGCCACCGATGACGGGGCCGAGGAGGAGTCCGATCCTCTCCCCAATCTCCTGTGTACCAAAGAGAAGGACGGCTCCGTAGAGGGAGTGAACCTCTCCCCGTCTCTCACTCCCCAGCAAAGGGAAGATTGCCGCCAGCTCCTAGGGCAGTTTTCAGACCTCTTCTCCCTGGTCCCTAGGGTCACTGACTGGTGTGTCCATGACGTGGATACCGGGGACAGTCGGCCAGTGAGACACCGGGCCTACCGAGTCCCTGATCGGGTCCGGTCCTGTATCCAGGCCGAAGTCTTGAAAATGTTGACCCTAGGCGTAATCGAACCCTCAGATAGCCCCTGGGCCAGCCCCGTGGTCCTGGTCCCTAAAGCAGCCGCCCCCGGGGTCGCGCCAGAACTCCGCTTCTGCGTGGACTACCGGGGACTCAATGAAGTCACCCGAACCGATGCCCACCCCATTCCCCGAGCCGACGAGCTCATTGACCGGCTCGGGGCTGCTCGGTTCCTCAGTACCTTCAATCTCACCTGTGGCTACTGGCAAATTGCGCTCACAGAAGGAGCCAAGGAGCGGTCCGCCTTCTCCACCCCGGATGGGCACTATCGCTTTCGCGTGATGCCTTTCGGGATGAAAAATGCCCCGGCCACCTTTCAGCGACTGGTAAATAGAGTCCTGGCCGGGCTGGAAAAATTCAGTGCCGCATATCTCGACGATATCGCGGTTTTTAGTTCTGAGTGGAGTGAGCACCTCCAGCACCTTCGGAGGGTGCTGACCGCCCTGCGCCAGGCAGGCCTCACCGTAAAAGCCAGCAAGTGCCAGATTGGGCAAGGTTCGGTAACCTACCTGGGGCACCAGGTCGGAAGCGGCCAGGTCGCCCCCCTACGGCCCAAAATCGACGCCATCCTAGCCTGGGAACCACCCACTACCCAAACGGAGGTTCGAGCCTTCCTGGGCCTCACGGGCTACTACCGGAGATTCATCCGGAATTACGGCAGCCTGGTCGGTCCCCTCACGGGACTCACGTCCAAAAAACAGCCCAAGAAGGTGCAATGGTCCCCTGCCTGCCAAGAGGCGTTCGAGGCCCTGAAAGCGGCCATGTGTACTGCCCCCGTCCTCCAGGCCCCAACTACTCCAAAGAGTTTGTGGTACAGACTGATGCCTCCGAGCATGGCATCGGGGCAGTCCTCTCCCAGGTGAATGACCAAGGCCTAGACCAGCCCGTGGCCTTCCTCAGCCGAAGGCTATTGCCCAGGGAACAGAGATGGAGCACCATCGAGCGAGAGGCATTCGCCGTAGTCTGGGCCCTCAAAAAACTACGCCCTTACCTGTTCGGCACCCATTTCAAAGTCCAAACCGACCATCGCCCCTTGCGATGGCTCATGCATATGCGCGGAGAAAACCCCAAGCTACTGCGGTGGTCAATACCCCTCCAGGGGATGGATTTCACCGTAGAACATCGCCCTGGGAATGACCACGCCAACGCCGATGGCCTCTCCCGGTTCTTCCGCCTCAGCGAAGAGAACCCCCAAGAAGATGGGTAGTTCTCTCCGGCTTTCAGCTGGGGGGGACGCATGTTAGACCCGGCCCTTGGAACATAGCTAGACCTGACCCCTGCACCTCACACCAGCCCCCAAACCCACGGCCTAGCCGATCCTCCCCACCAGAACTCACACGCACCCAACCCGGACTTCCCCATCCATGGCCTTCCTCCCTTCGGCCACACCGGGCCCGCGTGCCCACTTCATGCACCAAGATGGCCGCCCGGCCCCAGCGCGACCCTGGCCTAGAGGCGCCACTCCGGCTGGAGGACATCGCGCTCCCCTTGGGATGAGAGAGGGAGGAGCAGTTTCTATCACACCTCTGCGCTTCCCTGGGACGGTGGGTTTCGATCGACCTGCCGGCCTCCCCGAGGGCTGGCTCCACGCCTGCTGGGTGTCCGGGACTCCTCCAGACCCGGCCCTGGAAGGATCAAAAGACAATGGCAGGAAACCCCAACAAGCAACCCCCCAGGTGACCAGAGCCCTGCCTGCACAGACTCCGGACATCAAAGAGGAGTCGCCCTATAACAAGGGGTGCTCTGGGACTGTCCGGTAGATTCGCCTTGGAACACCTGAGCCCTGCTGAGTGACTTGCGGCTCCCTGAAGATCGTAAGACCTCCGAACTGGTACCTGAGCCCTGCTGAGTGACTCGCGGCTCCCTGAAGATCGTAAGACCTCCGAACTTGTGCTTGAGCCTGCTGAGTGACTCGCGGCTCCCTGAAGATCGTAAGACCTCCGAACTTGTGCTTGAGCCCTGCTGAGTGACTCGCGGCTCCCTGAAGATCGTAAGACCTCCGAACTTGTGCTTGAGCCCTGCTGAGTGACTCGCGGCTCCTAGAAGATCGTAAGACCACCGAACTTGTATCCGAGCCTTTCTAAGTGACTCGCGGCTCCTGCAGACTCTCTTGGTCCCGCCGGACCCCACGACGACAAGCGTATCCCCCAGCTCGAGGATTGTGAGCTGTGCGCCGGGTACGCTCCTGCATTTGATCCATATCCCCAAAGACTGTCCTGCTACCTCCTACCCCCCTCCAAGACTCTGAGAGCCCACGCTCTGCTGGTATATATTTGCCGTGCGGATCATAAAGATCCTACTACTCTAACTTGATAAAGATTTGCTCGTAAGAACTCCTCGTGTGGTGTCCCTCTGTCGCGTGGTGCCGAGTGTGCGATCCTAGATACGAGGTTCCTCCCGGAGGAATCTCCCGCCAGTGCCCGGCTACGATACTTCGAGGGTGGGTCTCAGGGCAGTCAGGGCCCCGTCCGGGCCCCTCTGAGGTCACCTTCTAACACACACTGATGCGAGTGTTGGATGTATTAAGAAATTCACCCAGTGGGCACATTAGAGGTGCTCCCTGAAAACCTACTGACTACTAATGTTCTCACTGACTGGTCCCGACCAGCCTGCTCCCCTAGACAAGTTTCTAAACCTCTGAGGCGATAGCTTTCACTCGCGGAGGTCAGGAACAATGCCTGTTCTGGGTGGAGGTATTTATCCTACTCCCTGTAGGATGAGCCTCTCCAGGGCTGGAAGCTTTAAAGGCCCTGCCGCCTTTGTTATGTGACCTAGGCCTCTCCAGATAGTGGATATGCCAATCCCCTTGTTCTGAATCCACATTTTGGTGGCAAGACAGGTGGGAAAATTAGTAAGATTAGGAGGTGTGCCGACCTTTAGTCGGCACCACCCCAAAGGTGAACCAGCTGATGCGAACCTCACTTCTCAGATTTCGCCATCTTGATTTGTTAGGATTAGTATTCTAGGGTCAGGGTTATGCCCACTTCCCACAGGAAGTGGTCAAATAGAGGGTGTAGACATCCTAAAGGTAGGTGGTCAATTGGCGACTACTTGTCACTGCCCTCTAATACCCCTAAATTGAGTATTTAGGTGGCACCTCTGAACCCAAGAACTCAGATTTGACGGATCAACAGAAGGAGGATGAAGAAGAGTCACTGCCGAGCGAGAACTGCAGAAGAGCTGTCAACGTTTGGTGTGAAACCCTGCCTGCTCTCAAACTCTCTCGAGAATCGCAACAGAGTTACTCATCCTGCCAGCTGGAGACCTACCAAAGCCTTGGGTAGCCTGCCAGCACTTCAAACATCACCTACAGTCTCCCTTGAAGTAGAGGAGCTACTCCCCTGCAGTCCACAGGCACCGACAAGCAGAGCCCAGTACACCACCTGTAGCTTCCCGGCCCGACCAATGTTGCAGACGACAAAGAGAAAGTACTTGTGCTGTGGAAGGTCAGATCTGTCTCCCCACTGAGTGTGACGACACCAGGACAAACCGGAACTGTGCAGCACCAATACCCGGGGTACCGGACTACCTGCACCAAACAGAAACAATGAGAGTCCAGTCTGGATTCTCACTGCACCACGACCAAGGAGCCATCAAGGGACGGCAGCATCACTCAGACCCCCATCATGAGTTACCCAGCTAACCTGATTTAGCCCTTGCTAGCTGTTTGTCCCTAACCATGAGGAGACTATTTGCGCATCTGCCCAGCCACCCTACACACTCTGCATCCGAGATACCCAGCTGGAGTCCGAAGTACCGGCTGTGCCCCCTTGCTCCAAGACCGCTTGCAACCCAAGCCCCCATTTGGGATCTCTCGAACTTGTCCCCAAGTTCCCCTGTGCAGCCTGTTTCCAGGTGCCCCACCTCCCCCCTTCACCTTAGCATTCCCAGCTGCAATTTCACCAACACCCTGCTCCCGGTGAAACCCTGGCAGTTCCCAAAGAACTGCTGGCAGTACTTTGGACCTTGGCCCTCTACAACTCTAAAGTCAGGAAATACTGACAGAATATCGAAGGTCAGAATATCGACCTACAAAAATATTGCAGCAAGAATATCGAAGTCAAGAATATTGACATCCTATCTACATTATGGTAAGTACAAAAATATCGTTGTCAAAAATATCGTTGTCAAAAATATCGTTGTTAAAAATATAGTTTTTTTAGTTAAAAAAAATAATGTAAAATAAAGTAAATAATACATATAATTAAAATAAACATAGTTAAAAATATTTTTAAATGTTTAAAATTATAAATAATATATATAATTTACAAATACATTCAATATATACATATAATATATGCACTCACTTATAAATATTTTAATAATTATTTTAATAACTTATACATTATTAAAAAATATTTTACAATATAGATACATCTATACACATAAAACAATATTATAGATACAAATTAAATAAATATATGTAACAAATTTAAAAAAACATTTATTTTTAGTCTATTTAAAATTAATTATATACTACATTAGCTAAAATAATACAACAAATATTAGATAGTTGAGAGAATAAAATTACTATTCCAACTCCAATGAGTGCAACAGTAGGGAAGGTGTTGGATAGCATAGGGGTAAAAATTACTATTCCCACTCCAGTGAGTGCAACAGTAGGGAAGGTGTTGGATAGCGTAGGGGTAAAAATTACTATTCTCACGACAGAGAGTGCAATAGTAGGGAAAGTGTGGGATAGCGTAGGGGTAAAAATTACTATTCCCACTCCAGTGAGTGCAACAGTAGGGAAAGTGTTGGATAGCGAATATGTAAAAATTACTATTCCCACTGCAGCGAGTGCAACAGTAGGGAAAGTGTGGGATAGCGTAGTGGTAAAAATTACTATCCCCACTCCAAAGAGTGAAACAGTAGGGAAAGTGTTGGATAGCATAGGGGTAAAAATTACTATTCCCACTCCAGTGAGTGCAACAGTAGGGAAAGTGTTGGATAGCATAGATGTAAAAATTACTATTCCCACTCCAGAGAGTGCAACAGTAGGGAAAGTGTTGGATAGCGTAGGGGTAACAATTACTATTCCCACTCCAGTGAGTGCAACAGTAGAGAAAGTGTTGGCTAGCGTAGGGGTAAACATTAGTATTCCCACTCCAGTGAGTGCATCAGTAGGGAAATTGTTGGATAGCATAGGGGTAATAATTACTATTTCCACTCCAGAGAGTGCAACAATAGGGAAAGTATGGGATAGTGTAGGGGTACAAATTACTGTTCCCACTCCAGTGAGTGCAACAGTAGGGAAAGTGTTGGATAGCGTATATGTAAAAATTACTATTCCCACTCCAGAGAGTGCAACGGTAGGGAAAGTGTGGGATAGCGTAGTGGTAAAAATTACTATTCCCACTCCAAAGAGTGCAACAGTAGGGTAAATGTTGGATAGTGTAGGGGTTAAAATTACTATTCCCACTCCAATGAGTGCAACAGTAGGGAAGGTGTTGGATAGTGTAGGGGTAAAAATTACCATTCCCACTCCAGAGAGTGAACAGTAGGGAAGGTGCTGGATAGCGTAGGGGTAAAAATTACCATTCCTACTCCAGAGAGTGCAACAGTAGGGAAGGTGTTGGATAGCGTAGGGGTAAAAATTACCATTCCCACTCCAGTGAGTGCAACAGTAGGGAAAGTGTTGGATAGCGTATATGTAAAAATTACTATTCCCACTCCAGAGAGTGCAATGGTAGGGAAAGTGTGGGATAGCGTAGTGGTAAAAATTACTATCCCCACTCCAAAGAGTGCAACAGTAGGGTAAATGTTAGATAGCGTAGGGGTTAAAATTACTATTCCCACTCCAGTGAGTGCAACAGTAGGGAAAGTGTTGGATAGCATAGAAGTAAAAATTACTATTCCCACACCAGTGAGTGCAATGGTAGGGAAAGTGTTGGATAGCGTAGGGGTAACAATTACTATTCCCACTCCAGTGAGTGCAACAGTAGAGAAAGTGTTGGCTAGCGTAGGGGTAAAAATTAGTATTCCCACTCCAGTGAGTGCATCAGTAGGGAAATTGTTGGATAGCATGGGGGTAATAATTACTATTTCCACTCCAGTGAGTGTAACAATAGGGAAAGTATGGGATAGTGTAGGGGTACAAATTACTGTTCCCACTCCAGTGAGTGCAACAGTAGGGAAAGTGTTGGATAGCGTATATGTAAAAATTACTATTCCCACTCCAGAGAGTGCAACGGTAGGGAAAGTGTGGGATAGCGTAGTGGTAAAAATTACTATTCCCACTCCAAAGAGTGCAACAGTAGGGTAAATGTTGGATAGTGTAGGGGTTAAAATTACTATTCCCACTCCAATGAGTGCAACAGTAGGGAAGGTGTTGGATAGTGTAGGGGTAAAAATTACCATTCCCACTCCAGAGAGTGAACAGTAGGGAAGGTGCTGGATAGCGTAGGGGTAAAAATTACCATTCCCACTCCAGAGAGTGCAACAGTAGGGAAGGTGTTGGATAGCGTAGGGGTAAAAATTACCATTCCCACTCCAGTGAGTGCAACAGTAGGGAAAGTGTTGGATAGCGTATATGTAAAAATTACTATTCCCACTCCAGAGAGTGCAATGGTAGGGAAAGTGTGGGATAGCGTAGTGGTAAAAATTACTATCCCCACTCCAAAGAGTGCAACAGTAGGGTAAATGTTAGATAGCGTAGGGGTTAAAATTACTATTCCCACTCCAGTGAGTGCAACAGTAGGGAAAGTGTTGGATAGCATAGAAGTAAAAATTACTATTCCCACACCAGTGAGTGCAATGGTAGGGAAAGTGTTGGATAGCGTAGGGGTAACAATTACTATTCCCACTCCAGTGAGTGCAACAGTAGAGAAAGTGTTGGCTAGCGTAGGGGTAAAAATTAGTATTCCCACTCCAGTGAGTGCATCAGTAGGGAAATTGTTGGATAGCATGGGGGTAATAATTACTATTTCCACTCCAGTGAGTGTAACAATAGGGAAAGTATGGGATAGTGTAGGGGTACAAATTACTGTTCCCACTCCAGTGAGTGCAACAGTAGGGAAAGTGTTGGATAGGGTATATGTAAAAATTACTATTCCCACTCCAGAGAGTGCAACGGTAGGGAAAGTGTGGGATAGCGCAGTGGTAAAAATTACTATTCCCACTCCAAAGAGTGCAACAGTAGGGTAAATGTTGGATAGTGTAGGGGTTAAAATTACTAGTCCCACTCCAATGAGTGCAACAGTAGGGAAGGTGTTGGATTGCATAGGGGTAAAAATTACAATTCCCACTCCAGAGAGTGAACAGTAGGGAAGGTGCTGGATAGCGTAGTGGTAAAAATTACTATTCCCACTCCAAAGAGTGCATCAGTAGGGTAAATGTTAGATAGCGTAGGGGTTAAAATTACTATTCCCACTCCAATGAGTACAACAGTAGGGAAGGTGTTGGATAGCATAGGGGTAAAAATTACTATTCCCACACCAGTGAGTGCAACGGTAGGGAAAGTGTGGGATAGCGTACGGGTAAAAATTACTATTCCCATTCCAGAGAGTGCAACAGTAGGAAAAGTGTTGGATAGTGTAGGGGTAAAAATTACTATTCCCACTCCAGTGAGTTCAACAGTAGGGAAAGTGCTGGACAGCGTAGTGGTAATAATTACTATTCCCACTCCAGTGAGTGCAACATTTGGGAAAGTGTGGGATAGCGTAGGGGTAAAAATTACTATTCACACTCCAGTGAGTGCAACGGTAGGGAAAGTGTTTGATAGTGTAGGGGTGAAAATTACTATTCCCACTCCAGGAGAGTGCGACAGTAGGGAAAGTGTGGGATAGCGTAGGGGTTAAAAATAACATACTTATAATTAAAAAATGTTTTAAAAACTAAATAATGATTTAATTATTAAATAACAGTAAATCAATTGCCAATACCAATACATAATTAATAAAAAATAATTACCAATTAATAATTAATTAACAATACATTAATAATAAATACCAATACATAATTAATAAAAAATTAATTACCAAATACAAATTAATTAACAATAAATTAATTTTCACTACCCAAAAATATTAATTAATAAAAAGTAATTACCAATTAATAATTATTTAGCACTAAATTAATGATAAATACCAATAAATAATAATTAACAAAAATTAATTACCAATTATTAATTAATTACCAATACATTAATTATCAATATCCAACAATAAAATGAATAATTAATGAATTAGAATTACATTACTTTGCACCCTATTCCCCTATAAACTCACACCCCGCTCCAATAATAAATTAATACACTAAGGTGCCGATTCCGATCCGTTAAAAAAAATTACCGTACGACTCGTATCCGTATTTTTTTACGTACGAATCGTACAAGTGCCGTCCCACCGGTGAAGTACGATTCGTATGTGAAAAATACATACGAATCGCTTCGGGAAAAGTCTACGAGACGTCCCCGGACAGTTTTACATACAAATCGTAAAACTGAAGTCCGAGCGCGCAAGTACGATCCGTACCGCCCTTCCGAAAACCCAAGCGCATGGAAAAGGCCCCGTATGGAGCGAACTCCGTACCACTTGTATCCGGGTAAACTTGTGCCTGGGAAACGAGTCGTACAGCTCCTCCCCCCCCCCCATATGTCAGCACCGTACCCCCCATGTCCGCACTCTTCCCCAGCCCCGTACGTGTACGCACCGTACCCCACCACGCAACCCCAGCCCCGTACATGTATGCACCGTACCCCACCACCATACCCCAGCCCCTTACTTGTACGCACTGTACCCCACAACCGTACCCCAGCCCCGTACTTGTACGCATCGTACCCCAGCGCCGTACCCCAGGCCCGGACTTGGACGCACCGTACCCCAGCGCCCTACCCCAGCTCCATACCCCAGTGCCGTACCCCAGGCCTGTACGTGTACGCACCGTACCCCACCACCGTTCCCCAGCCCCTTACTTGTACACACCGTACCCCACCACCGTACCCCAGCCCTGTACTTGGACGCACCGTACCCCAGCGCCGTACCCCATTCCCAGACTTGGACGTACCGTACCCTAGCGCCCTACCCAAGCCCCGTACCACAGCCCCATACATGTACGCACCATACCCCACCACCGTACCCCAGCCCCGTACTGGTACGCACCATACCCCACCACCGTACCCCAGCCCCGTACTTGGACGCACCGTACCCCAGCGCCGTACCCCATGCCCCTACTTGGACGCACAGTACCCCAGCACCGTACCCCAGCCCCATACATGTGCGCACCGTACCCCAACACCGTACCCCAGCCCCGTACTGGTACGCACCGTACCCCACCACCATACCCCAGCCCCGTACTTGGACGCACCGTACCCCAGCGCTGTACCCCATGCCCCTACTTGGACGCACCGTACCCCAGTGCCGTACCCCAGCCCCGTACATGTCCGCACCGTACCCCAACACCGTACCCCAGCACTGTACTTGTATGCACCGTACCCCAACACCGTACCCCAGCCCCGTACTTGGACGCACCGTACCCCACCACCGTACCCCAGCATCGCGTATGTACGAACCGTACAACAACATTTCATATGTGAGCACTGTACAACAACATCGCGTATGTACGCACCTTACATATGCTAAAACGACTCGTACAGAACAAGGACACTGTAAAACAGCACAAGGAGGGTCAATTCGACTCGCACAACACCACAAAACACGTCTACAGTACAAAAAACATCTAAAAGACTGACCTGGCACATCCAAACAGGCAAACAGAGGCCCAAACTCACAACCACCTCTTATAACACACCCACCAAAAGTTCAAACCCAGCCACACCCACAAATGGACCAATAAAAAGGGCCCACACTCACAAACCATGAGCCTTTGCAACAGACCCACTGCTGACAGACACCACACTCAAACAACTGCACCCATACACCATAACTTACACACCTTCACACAACCTCCTTCACACATACCCCCTCTACACATTCACACACACACCTACACATTCACACCCACACACCCACAACCATCCACACCCACACCCCACACCATGCCCACAGACAAGAATCCAAAGTTCACAAGGGAGGAGCTGGACATCCTTGTCAACGAAGTCATCAGAGTCGAGCCACAGCTCTTTGGAACGTTGGTCAGACAGACCAGCATAGCCGAAAAATCACGCCTGTGGCAGAGGATCGTCGATTGGGTGAATGCTGTTGCGCCCATCAGAAGGACCAGGAATGAATGCCAAGCCAGGTGGTACGATCTGCGGAGGGCAGTGAAGCGCAAAATGAACGAGGACTACGCCCAGAGTAATATCACTGGAAGTGGGCTGCCCTGCAGACCGGTACATTACCATCCCTGGGAGGAGAAGGTGATGGCCCTGCTTCCGCCGGTGGGAGTACACGGAGTCGAAGGAGTTGCCGAGCCTGGTGAGTACACAAACAACTTACGTGACATGGGGGTAATGGCATCCACACCCCAACTACAACAAATGCACTCACCTACCCCCAAGCCCTCATCGGACACAACCACACTAAAAAACAACGCTCATGCCACTAACATGTGTATGCCCCATTCACAAAGCAAGGCCATGCCATGTCCCAGCCTTCACAAACCACAAACCCAGATGCTGGGAGGGTGGGGATCACTAAACATATTGTACAACTCATAAACAGACACCATTGCCCTCAGCCCATATGGCCCAGGTACATACCCATGCACCATGCTCAATGCACAGGGACTTGCAAAGTACTGACAAGGTAGCTGACACTTGGCCCTGCTGTAGGCAGCACAAGGACCTCCTGTGACCACTGCAAACTCTAACACAAACACAACAAACTCAGATATCTAGGACAGGAACTCACACTCACTGACATGGCAGCATGCTCCATGGGGGGACAGATACATCACCTGGGAGACCCACTGCCAAATCACACTACACCCACCAGTAGGCACCGTCAATCAATTAACAATCGATCAGGGTACTTGTAAGGCGCGCGACTTACCTGTGAGGGTCTCAAGGGGCTGAGGGGGGGGGGGGGGTTCCACTACTGCTCGAAGAGCCAGGTCTTGAGGAGTCTTCTGAAGGCAAGTAGGTCTTGGTTCAGTCGTAGGTGGGTTGGGAGGGTGTTCCAGGTCTTGGCAGCGAGGTAGAAGAAGGATCTGCCGCAGGCGGTCGTACGTTGGATGCGGGGGACAGCTGCGAGGGCGAGGCTGCCGGAGCAGAGCTGGTGGGTGGGGGTGTAGAAGCTGAATCTGATGTTCAGGTAGGCTTGTCCGGCGTTGTGGAGTGCCTTGTGTGCGTGGGTGAGGAGCTTGAAGGTGATCCTCTTGTCGATGTGGAGCCAGTGCAGGTCACTCAGGAGGGGGGTGATGTGGCTGTGGCGGGGGGCGTTGACGATCAGTCGTGCTGATGCGTTTTGGAAGCGTTGTAGCCGCCGTTGTTGTTTGGATGGGAGTCCTGCGTAGAGTGCGTTGCCGTAGTCCAGTCTGCTGCTGACGAGGGCCTGTGTCACTGTTCTACTTGTTTTGGTCGGGATCCACCTGTAGATCCGGCGGAGCGTGCATAGGGTGTCGTAGCAGGAGGAGGAGACGGCGTTGACCTGCTTGGACATGGAGAGGGAGGATGCGAGGATCAATCCTAGGTTGCGTGCGTGGTGGGTGGGTGTCGGTGCTGTCCCCAGAGCGATCGGTCACCAGGAGTCGTCCCAGGCGATGGCCCTCAGACCCTCATGGATGTTTGTTGTGGCGGTGTGAGGGTCCTTGGTGAGGGAGAGGATGAGCTGCGTGTCTTCGGCGTAGGAGATGTTTTTGAGGTTGTAGTGGCGGGCCACTTGTGTGAGGGGGGCCATGTGGATGTTGAACAGCGTCGGGCTGAGGGATGATCACTCACCCCTCACACAAGCACACACCCCCCGGGCAGCCAATGGAGTTACCCACTCTCACAATGGACATGTGACACAACAAGATCAAGCC
This sequence comes from Triturus cristatus, assembly GCF_964204655.1. NCBI lineage: Eukaryota > Metazoa > Chordata > Amphibia > Caudata > Salamandridae > Triturus > Triturus cristatus. Next base: position 545,458,907 of record NC_140586.1, read on the forward strand.
ACAGCCAAAGAAGCATCCAAGCCCAAATTTGACATGTCAAACACCCTGGAGAACATTTCAATCATTTCCCTGCAACATACCCATCCACAAGTGAACATTGATGTGAATGCTAGGCACATACAACTACCTGGAGGAACTGTGGCAACTAGAATATGTATGAAACATGGATGTCGCATTAAACAGCATTAACATTGTCTCTCTCTCACACACAGGGCAACATCATGGAGCAGGAGGGACATGATCTGGTTGGTGTGACAGGGCCTGGAAGGTAGGGCAGCGCTGTGTAGGCAGTTGGAGTTGCACACTCAGCATGCAAAGGTGTCGTGTGTGCGCTTAGGGTATGCCTGAGAGCAGACAGTTGAATTTCGGATAGACATTGCTTGGAGGGTGGCTACAACATCAGACTGTAGTGTGATGTGGGTCATGCAAGGACATGAGGGTCGTGCAATGTGCACGTTGCATGTGCTGACGGTCCTGCCTTTGGCACCGCGTGGCCGCAACAGTGGCACAGACAAGATGATGACAGCCAAATGAATGGGTGGAAGGAGGCAGGGAGGAGCATCTTTGAGGGGTGTGTGTTGCCGATTCCTGCTACTTTGTGGGCCCTTGCTACAGGGGCCGCAGCAGCAGGCGGCATGTCCTGGAAACTATGCCAAAAGTAGGACACAAAGACAAGGATGTCAGAAAGGACAACTGCAACAGGCGTATGTAAAGGAAGGAGTGTCCGGTTACCCATGGCACACCCAGAAAAAATGGATGCACAATCACCAAAGATGACTGACACAGGATCAGGAAACAGAAGGCCGAGCCGCGCACAGGAGACACACCCTCAGCAGGCGTTGACGGCCCGTCGTGGGGACCAACATGCCCAAATACATACACAACCATGGACTTCATGCACAATAGAGATTCTAACCCATGAAGAACTGCATGCATGTAGCCAAACTACACATAGACTCATATGCACAATCTTTGACAACTATGCCAGAGATGCCGCATGCAAAGTGGCAAGAGACCTGCATTGACAGAGATGAGGCACCTTGGAGGGTGAGGAACCCCTTTCTTACTCAGGCTCACACTAAGGGAAATTCATCAATATGAACAGACACACAGGTCATTTGGCTGAACATGTGGGACCTACAATGGACACCCCCTTCACAACACAGATGTAGTAAATCCAAATGGCCTGGCAAGTTAAGGGGATGAGCCAAACACCCCCTGCTGCACACGGAGAGGCTGCAATTCCCCATTGAGCCTCTTATGGGGATGTCCCACACCATGTCCACCCGTAGCATCCCGTATGTTTCTGAGGAAAGTTTTACACACATTGATGCCTTCATCAGAATCCACAAACCATTACAGATGACTGTCACGAAGGTTGACTATCAATTCATGGGAGTCATGCTACATGTCATGTGCCCCATGGTGAGTCAATATGTATGCATGGTAACCCAACATGCACAGGAGCAGTCCCCACACATTCCAAACACATAACACCCCCAAAATGCCTTGCTGCAATCCTCACCCAAAATGACTTTTCCCCATATCCATGCATGGAACGCTGATTCAGCACACGTTGCAATACTCATGAAGAATAGCAGGAGGCCAACGGTGACACGACCAGACAACATGCACAAGAACCTGTGGATGACAGACCCACAAGAAGTCAGCTAAAAGATTGTTATCCGCATACATGGTCATTTACTCTAAAGGAATAATGTTGTCACCATGCGATTTGAAAATTTAGTGTCTCAGCTAAAATGAGTGGAATGACATCATCACTCGAGTGACACATCAGAACCCACATCTAGATCACTTAGCATACAGTCAGCTGGACACACACATTGCAACACAGGCCACACAAGGCTCCAAGCGTGTACACTCAGACCCAGTGACTCACCATTATGAGAAGAAGTTGCGTAGGAGCTGACTCCGGATCGCCTCCTCCTCGTCCTCCTCCTCTTCCTCCTCACTTGCCTCGTGACCAAGCCCTTCATCCTCCACGGGTGGATGTTCCTGCTCATGCTGCTCCAGGATGAGTGGCACTGCCTTCTCCACTGCCATGTTGTGCAGCATGCCGCACACAAGGAAGATTTTGCAGACCTTTGCCGGTGCATATGGGAGGGACCCGCCTGTATTGTGAAGGCACCGGAATCGGCTCTTCAGGAGTGTTAGAAATGGGGATTTCTGGTTGGCTAAGGCTTGCGCCAAAGTCAGGCAGAAACCACCACTCTAGTCAGGGCAAGGAAGTTACACGCCAAAGATAACCCCTGCTCACCCCCTTGGTAGCTTGGCACGAGCAGTCAGGCTTATCTCTGAGGCAATGTGTAAAGCGTTTGCGCGCGCACCCAGCAACAACACCCAAGGCCCACCACAAAAGAAACTCCACACAAGGTATTGTATAAAAATAACCTTTGTATTATACCACAACACATTAGATAAAAACACACACTCTACAATGTGCCAACTGGCACGGGCAGAATTTACAAGGGATTATATGTACAGGGCCACATGGACCACTGTCAGGAATTAGCACTTTTGGAAATTAGCACAAATCACCAATAGTAAATGTAGAACATAACACAAAGTAACTGTAGAGCACAACCAGTAACTACTGGTGCAATAATGACCTCAGCGTCATCACACTAGCATCAGGTATAAAACCTATCCTGCATCTATCACAGGGGCATAAATCACATTATGCAATTCTCATTGGTCTAACGCATTAGACCTAACCACCTAAGTATAACTATACTAGGGGCGCACATCGCCCAGGGAAGTACATTCTCCCTACCATCAACCTAAGCAGGTAAAACAACCTTCTAGGCAGAAATAACCACATTTAGAGGTATCAGACACAGGGTGCGCCAAACATACTATACAGAGTACATTTCCTAGCACCATAAGCATGAACACAGGGTGCGCAAAACATACTACACCGTACATTTCCTAGCACCAAAATCACATCAGAGTCCAGGTTGCACCAAAACCTAAACGTAGCAGCTGCCCACTACTTGCTGGGCAGCTGGGGACAAGCACAGGGCCTAAACGCTGCAGCTGGCACTAAGTGCTGCACAGCTGGGGAAGGCAAATAAGGCAGGGGCTCTCAATAGCCCCTGAAACAATAGGCCAAAACGTGGGAGCCATCTGGCTCAGAAAGTAACATGTCCCCATGGAGCGCACGGGCTCTTGAAATAACTGGGCGCCAATATCGAACAGGAACTTGCCCCAAAGTACTGTGGAGCGCACTGGCGGCGAAATGGAAGGTGTCCCCAAACGCTGGAGCCCTCTCTGGGCTCTAGAATAATCGTGGCCGCCTCGTTGGAGCCTCGGGGCTCTAAACAACCACAAAAGCACCCTAGAGCCTCTGTGGCTCTGTAAACTAATGTGGGAGTGGCCCGCTGCCATCTGGGGCCACTCAAACACGGCAGGAATGCCCCGGTAACGTTGGAGCCCTCTAGGCTCGAGGAATAATGCCGCCGACGTTGGAGCGTCTAGCGCTCTAAATACTCATGCCCCCTTTTAGCGTTGGAGCGCCGCTCGGCTCTAGGCAATTGGCCCCCAAGTCCCCCTGGGACTTCTAAATATCAAATGGCCCCCAGGTTGGAGCCACGGGGCTCTTAAAACAAATAGGCCCCCGTTGGAGCCTCACAGGCTCTTCAACGATGTGCCCCTTCGTTGGAGCGCCCCCCCCCCCTATCAGGCGGGGGGGGGGCGCTCAGGACATAGACCGGTCTGGGACCGGCACCCACAACATGGAAGATAGCCCCTACTCACCGGGGCTGTGGAATCGGACTCCTTCGGTCTTTTCTCCCTTCTGCCGGCAACGCGGGGCTCTCCCTCGCTCTGGGGAGCCCCGCCTCACTCCTGGCGCCGGCACTCTGCTCTTCGCCCGGTCCCTCTTCCGGGACCAGGACTTCGGCATGGAGCCTACGGGGCTCCAGACGTCTCCTCCGGCTGCCGGGGCGTGCGCGGGACTTCCTCTGCAAAACCGGAAGTCCCGCCTGCCGCCAGGCAGCTTCGCGCCTGACTTCCGCTTTTGCCGCGACTCGGGCCGCAGCGGTGAACTCCGAGACAGTCAAGTCGTGGGGTGGGCACCCGCGATGTAATTAGAGAAATCACGTAGGAGGCAATGACGCGGGGTGGGCACCCGCGATCCATAAAGCCAATTCAGTAGCGGGGCAGGCTCCCCCCCCCCCAAAGTGCATAAACGCGGGGTAGGCACCCGCCGGGCAGCTGCACAGGGGAATCCCTCCCGTGGGGATTCCCTCCCCACAGACGGCAGCGCATCGCTGCGGAGCTCCAGCGCTCCTACGGGCAAAATAAAGCCATGTACCGCTCCCCGGGCGCTGGGCAGGCTAACAAGCCTTGGTAAAGCAAAAGAACCAGCAAAAAGGTCCCCACGGTCCTGAGGGCATCCAGGGGGCAAGGTAGGGCCCAGGGGCCAGCACACAGGGCCCTCCAGCAGGGAGGTAGCCCCCATGGCGGTCCCTCCTGGGCCCCACCAGCAGCAAGCCCCCCTCTGTCAGGATCCAAGAAGAGAACAGTTTCTGTGGGGACACAGCCCCATTTTTATACACTAAAACCCTTTGTTCTTGGTTCAGGGTGAGGGGGAAAACCAGTCGCAGCTGGTTGGGGAGCACCCTTGATGTGCTCAGCCCCTCACTCTATTCACTGGCAGGGCTAGGGTCGTCAGTCGCACCACAGGGGGCGGAGCCAGCCTTGTGTGGGGAAAGCCCTGCCCTATTCAGGTCCAAGGTGCACTCCTCCCCAGCCATCAGCATGCTAATCTCACACTCACCACTGGGGCAGACCCAACCAGACTCCTGGAGCCAGGCTCACCAGCCAGCTCCAGCCAATCACACGCCAGACACACTGCACACAGAAGTGCCCACTTCTAGAAGTGTTACAACAAACAAATGATGGACGGAATGCTGACAATGCAGACATTCTCCCCCAGTCAAGAGATCTGGGTTAAATCCATCGTTCTTTTGCCCACTACACCACCCCAGTTTAGACATGGCCATATGCAAATCAGTCTTGACCCTGTGCCTCATGGGAACAGTCCAGCCCGAACTGCCAAGCCATGTCTTCCCTGGACCGGAATCAAGCATCCTAGGACCAGTTTCTGGCTATCAGCCGTCATCAGCCAGGATAGCTTGACTCCAGTGGCGTAGTGAGCACGGGTCCCACGTCTGGGAATACCCATCCCACTTAGGGCGAAAAGCGTTACAACAAACAAATGATGGACGGAATGCTGACAATGCAGACATTCTCCCCCAGTCAAGAGATCTGGGTTAAATCCATCATTCTTTTGCCCACTACACCACCCCAGTTTAGACATGGCCATATGCAAATCAGTCTTGACCCTGTGCCTCATGGGAACAGTCCAGCCCGAACTGCCAAGCCATGTCTTCCCTGGACCGGAATCAAGCATCCTAGGACCAGTTTCTGGCTATCAGCCGTCATCAGCCAGGATAGCTTGACTCCAGTGGCGTAGTGAGCACGGGTCCCACGTCTGGGAATACCCATCCCACTTAGGGCGAAAAGCGTTACAACAAACAAATGATGGACGGAATGCTGACAATGCAGACATTCTCCCCCAGTCAAGAGATCTGGGTTAAATCCATCGTTCTTTTGCCCACTACACCACCCCAGTTTAGACATGGCCATATGCAAATCAGTCTTGACCCTGTGCCTCATGGGAACAGTCCAGCCCGAACTGCCAAGCCATGTCTTCCCTGGACCGGAATCAAGCATCCTAGGACCAGTTTCTGGCTATCAGCCGTCATCAGCCAGGATAGCTTGACTCCAGTGGCGTAGTGAGCACGGGTCCCACGTCTGGGAATACCCATCCCACTTAGGGCGAAAAGCGTTACAACAAACAAATGATGGACGGAATGCTGACAATGCAGACATTCTCCCCCAGTCAAGAGATCTGGGTTAAATCCATCGTTCTTTTGCCCACTACACCACCCCAGTTTAGACATGGCCATATGCAAATCAGTCTTGACCCTGTGCCTCATGGGAACAGTCCAGCCCGAACTGCCAAGCCATGTCTTCCCTGGACCGGAATCAAGCATCCTAGGACCAGTTTCTGGCTATCAGCCGTCATCAGCCAGGATAGCTTGACTCCAGTGGCGTAGTGAGCACGGGTCCCACGTCTGGGAATACCCATCCCACTTAGGGCGAAAAGCGTTACAACAAACAAATGATGGACGGAATGCTGACAATGCAGACATTCTCCCCCAGTCAAGAGATCTGGGTTAAACCCATCGTTCTTTTGCCCACTACACCACCCCAGTTTAGACATGGCCATATGCAAATCAGTCTTGACCCTGTGCCTCATGGGAACAGTCCAGCCCGAACTGCCAAGCCATGTCTTCCCTGGACCGGAATCAAGCATCCTAGGACCAGTTTCTGGCTATCAGCCGTCATCAGCCAGGATAGCTTGACTCCAGTGGCGTAGTGAGCACGGGTCCCACGTCTGGGAATACCCATCCCACTTAGGGCGAAAAGCGTTACAACAAACAAATGATGGACGGAATGCTGACAATGCAGACATTCTCCCCCAGTCAAGAGATCTGGGTTAAATCCATCGTTCTTTTGCCCACTACACCACCCCAGTTTAGACATGGCCATATGCAAATCAGTCTTGACCCTGTGCCTCATGGGAACAGTCCAGCCCGAACTGCCAAGCCATGTCTTCCCTGGACCGGAATCAAGCATCCTAGGACCAGTTTCTGGCTATCAGCCGTCATCAGCCAGGATAGCTTGACTCCAGTGGCGTAGTGAGCACGGGTCCCACGTCTGGGAATACCCATCCCACTTAGGGCGAAAAGCGTTACAACAAACAAATGATGGACGGAATGCTGACAATTCAGACATTCTCCCCCAGTCAAGAGATCTGGGTTAAATCCATCGTTCTTTTGCCCACTACACCACCCCAGTTTAGACATGGCCATATGCAAATCAGTCTTGACCCTGTGCCTCATGGGAACAGTCCAGCCCGAACTGCCAAGCCATGTCTTCCCTGGACCGGAATCAAGCATCCTAGGACCAGTTTCTGGCTATCAGCCGTCATCAGCCAGGATAGCTTGACTCCAGTGGCGTAGTAAGCACGGGTCCCACGTCTGGGAATACCCATCCCACTTAGGGCGAAAAGCGTTACAACAAACAAATGATGGACGGAATGCTGACAATGCAGACATTCTCCCCCAGTCAAGAGATCTGGGTTAAATCCATCGTTCTTTTGCCCACTACACCACCCCAGTTTAGACATGGCCATATGCAAATCAGTCTTGACCCTGTGCCTCATGGGAACAGTCCAGCCCGAACTGCCAAGCCATGTCTTCCCTGGACCGGAATCAAGCATCCTAGGACCAGTTTCTGGCTATCAGCCGTCATCAGCCAGGATAGCTTGACTCCAGTGGCGTAGTGAGCACGGGTCCCACGTCTGGAAATACCCATCCCACTTAGGGCGAAAAGCGTTACAACAAACAAATGATGGACGGAATGCTGACAATGCAGACATTCTCCCCCAGTCAAGAGATCTGGGTTAAATCCATCGTTCTTTTGCCCACTACACCACCCCAGTTTAGACATGGCCATATGCAAATCAGTCTTGACCCTGTGCCTCATGGGAACAGTCCAGCCCGAACTGCCAAGCCATGTCTTCCCTGGACCGGAATCAAGCATCCTAGGACCAGTTTCTGGCTATCAGCCGTCATCAGCCAGGATAGCTTGACTCCAGTGGCGTAGTGAGCACGGGTCCCACGTCTGGGAATACCCATCCCACTTAGGGCGAAAAGCGTTACAACAAACAAATGATGGACGGAATGCTGACAATGCAGACATTCTCCCCCAGTCAAGAGATCTGGGTTAAATCCATCGTTCTTTTGCCCACTACACCACCCCAGTTTAGACATGGCCATATGCAAATCAGTCTTGACCCTGTGCCTCATGGGAACAGTCCAGCCCGAACTGCCAAGCCATGTCTTCCCTGGACCGGAATCAAGCATCCTAGGACCAGTTTCTGGCTATCAGCCGTCATCAGCCAGGATAGCTTGACTCCAGTGGCGTAGTGAGCACGGGTCCCACGTCTGGGAATACCCATCCCACTTAGGGCGAAAAGCGTTACAACAAACAAATGATGGACGGAATGCTGACAATGCAGACATTCTCCCCCAGTCAAGAGATCTGGGTTAAATCCATCGTTCTTTTGCCCACTACACCACCCCAGTTTAGACATGGCCATATGCAAATCAGTCTTGACCCTGTGCCTCATGGGAACAGTCCAGCCCGAACTGCCAAGCCATGTCTTCCCTGGACCGGAATCAAGCATCCTAGGACCAGTTTCTGGCTATCAGCCGTCATCAGCCAGGATAGCTTGACTCCAGTGGCGTAGTGAGCACGGGTCCCACGTCTGGGAATACCCATCCCACTTAGGGCGAAAAGCGTTACAACAAACAAATGATGGACGGAATGCTGACAATGCAGACATTCTCCCCCAGTCAAGAGATCTGGGTTAAATCCATCGTTCTTTTGCCCACTACACCACCCCAGTTTAGACATGGCCATATGCAAATCAGTCTTGACCCTGTGCCTCATGGGAACAGTCCAGCCCGAACTGCCAAGCCATGTCTTCCCTGGACCGGAATCAAGCATCCTAGGACCAGTTTCTGGCTATCAGCCGTCATCAGCCAGGATAGCTTGACTCCAGTGGCGTAGTGAGCACGGGTCCCACGTCTGGGAATACCCATCCCACTTAGGGCGAAAAGCGTTACAACAAACAAATGATGGACGGAATGCTGACAATGCAGACATTCTCCCCCAGTCAAGAGATCTGGGTTAAATCCATCGTTCTTTTGCCCACTACACCACCCCAGTTTAGACATGGCCATATGCAAATCAGTCTTGACCCTGTGCCTCATGGGAACAGTCCAGCCCGAACTGCCAAGCCATGTCTTCCCTGGACCAGAATCAAGCATCCTAGGACCAGTTTCTGGCTATCAGCCGTCATCAGCCAGGATAGCTTGACTCCAGTGGCGTAGTGAGCACGGGTCCCACGTCTGGGAATACCCATCCCACTTAGGGCGAAAAGCGTTACAACAAACAAATGATGGACGGAATGCTGACAATGCAGACATTCTCCCCCAGTCAAGAGATCTGGGTTAAATCCATCGTTCTTTTGCCCACTACACCACCCCAGTTTAGACATGGCCATATGCAAATCAGTCTTGACCCTGTGCCTCATGGGAACAGTCCAGCCCGAACTGCCAAGCCATGTCTTCCCTGGACCGGAATCAAGCATCCTAGGACCAGTTTCTGGCTATCAGCCGTCATCAGCCAGGATAGCTTGACTCCAGTGGCGTAGTGAGCACGGGTCCCACGTCTGGGAATACCCATCCCACTTAGGGCGAAAAGCGTTACAACAAACAAATGATGGACGGAATGCTGACAATGCAGACATTCTCCCCCAGTCAAGAGATCTGGGTTAAATCCATCGTTCTTTTGCCCACTACACCACCCCAGTTTAGACATGGCCATATGCAAATCAGTCTTGACCCTGTGCCTCATGGGAACAGTCCAGCCCGAACTGCCAAGCCATGTCTTCCCTGGACCGGAATCAAGCATCCTAGGACCAGTTTCTGGCTATCAGCCGTCATCAGCCAGGATAGCTTGACTCCAGTGGCGTAGTGAGCACGGGTCCCACGTCTGGGAATACCCATCCCACTTAGGGCGAAAAGCGTTACAACAAACAAATGATGGACGGAATGCTGACAATGCAGACATTCTCCCCCAGTCAAGAGATCTGGGTTAAATCCATCGTTCTTTTGCCCACTACACCACCCCAGTTTAGACATGGCCATATGCAAATCAGTCTTGACCCTGTGCCTCATGGGAACAGTCCAGCCCGAACTGCCAAGCCATGTCTTCCCTGGACCGGAATCAAGCATCCTAGGACCAGTTTCTGGCTATCAGCCGTCATCAGCCAGGATAGCTTGACTCCAGTGGCGTAGTGAGCACGGGTCCCACGTCTGGGAATACCCATCCCACTTAGGGCGAAAAGCGTTACAACAAACAAATGATGGACGGAATGCTGACAATGCAGACATTCTCCCCCAGTCAAGAGATCTGGGTTAAATCCATCGTTCTTTTGCCCACTACACCACCCCAGTTTAGACATGGCCATATGCAAATCAGTCTTGACCCTGTGCCTCATGGGAACAGTCCAGCCCGAACTGCCAAGCCATGTCTTCCCTGGACCGGAATCAAGCATCCTAGGACCAGTTTCTGGCTATCAGCCGTCATCAGCCAGGATAGCTTGACTCCAGTGGCGTAGTGAGCACGGGTCCCACGTCTGGGAATACCCATCCCACTTAGGGCGAAAAGCGTTACAACAAACAAATGATGGACGGAATGCTGACCATGCAGACATTCTCCCCCAGTCAAGAGATCTGGGTTAAATCCATCGTTCTTTTGCCCACTACACCACCCCAGTTTAGACATGGCCATATGCAAATCAGTCTTAACCCTGTGCCTCATGGGAACAGTCCAGCCCGAACTGCCAAGCCATGTCTTCCCTGGACCGGAATCAAGCATCCTAGGACCAGTTTCTGGCTATCAGCCGTCATCAGCCAGGATAGCTTGACTCCAGTGGCGTAGTGAGCACGGGTCCCACGTCTGGGAATACCCATCCCACTTAGGGCGAAAAGCGTTACAACAAACAAATGATGGACGGAATGCTGACAATGCAGACATTCTCCCCCAGTCAAGAGATCTGGGTTAAATCCATCGTTCTTTTGCCCACTACACCACCCCAGTTTAGACATGGCCATATGCAAATCAGTCTTGACCCTGTGCCTCATGGGAACAGTCCAGCCCGAACTGCCAAGCCATGTCTTCCCTGGACCGGAATCAAGCATCCTAGGACCAGTTTCTGGCTATCAGCCGTCATCAGCCAGGATAGCTTGACTCCAGTGGCGTAGTGAGCACGGGTCCCACGTCTGGGAATACCCATCCCACTTAGGGCGAAAAGCGTTACAACAAACAAATGATGGACGGAATGCTGACAATGCAGACATTCTCCCCCAGTCAAGAGATCTGGGTTAAATCCATCGTTCTTTTGCCCACTACACCACCCCAGTTTAGACATGGCCATATGCAAATCAGTCTTGACCCTGTGCCTCATGGGAACAGTCCAGCCCGAACTGCCAAGCCATGTCTTCCCTGGACCGGAATCAAGCATCCTAGGACCAGTTTCTGGCTATCAGCCGTCATCAGCCAGGATAGCTTGACTCCAGTGGCGTATTGAGCACGGGTCCCACGTCTGGGAATACCCATCCCACTTAGGGCGAAAAGCGTTACAACAAACAAATGATGGACGGAATGCTGACAATGCAGACATTCTCCCCCAGTCAAGAGATCTGGGTTAAATCCATCGTTCTTTTGCCCACTACACCACCCCAGTTTAGACATGGCCATATGCAAATCAGTCTTGACCCTGTGCCTCATGGGAACAGTCCAGCCCGAACTGCCAAGCCATGTCTTCCCTGGACCGGAATCAAGCATCCTAGGACCAGTTTCTGGCTATCAGCCGTCATCAGCCAGGATAGCTTGACTCCAGTGGCGTAGTGAGCACGGGTCCCACATCTGGGAATACCCATCCCACTTAGGGCGAAAAGCGTTACAACAAACAAATGATGGACGGAATGCTGACAATGCAGACATTCTCCCCCAGTCAAGAGATCTGGGTTAAATCCATCGTTCTTTTGCCCACTACACCACCCCAGTTTAGACATGGCCATATGCAAATCAGTCTTGACCCTGTGCCTCATGGGAACAGTCCAGCCCGAACTGCCAAGCCATGTCTTCCCTGGACCGGAATCAAGCATCCTAGGACCAGTTTCTGGCTATCAGCCGTCATCAGCCAGGATAGCTTGACTCCAGTGGCGTAGTGAGCACGGGTCCCACGTCTGGGAATACCCATCCCACTTAGGGCGAAAAGCGTTACAACAAACAAATGATGGACGGAATGCTGACAATGCAGACATTCTCCCCCAGTCAAGAGATCTGGGTTAAATCCATCGTTCTTTTGCCCACTACACCACCCCAGTTTAGACATGGCCATATGCAAATCAGTCTTGACCCTGTGCCTCATGGGAACAGTCCAGCCCGAACTGCCAAGCCATGTCTTCCCTGGACCGGAATCAAGCATCCTAGGACCAGTTTCTGGCTATCAGCCGTCATCAGCCAGGATAGCTTGACTCCAGTGGCGTAGTGAGCACGGGTCCCACGTCTGGGAATACCCATCCCACTTAGGGCGAAAAGCGTTACAACAAACAAATGATGGACGGAATGCTGACAATGCAGACATTCTCCCCCAGTCAAGAGATCTGGGTTAAATCCATCGTTCTTTTGCCCACTACACCACCCCAGTTTAGACATGGCCATATGCAAATCAGTCTTGACCCTGTGCCTCATGGGAACAGTCCAGCCCGAACTGCCAAGCCATGTCTTCCCTGGACCGGAATCAAGCATCCTAGGACCAGTTTCTGGCTATCAGCCGTCATCAGCCAGGATAGCTTGACTCCAGTGGCGTAGTGAGCACGGGTCCCACGTCTGGGAATACCCATCCCACTTAGGGCGAAAAGCGTTACAACAAACAAATGATGGACGGAATGCTGACAATGCAGACATTCTCCCCCAGTCAAGAGATCTGGGTTAAATCCATCGTTCTTTTGCCCACTACACCACCCCAGTTTAGACATGGCCATATGCAAATCAGTCTTGACCCTGTGCCTCATGGGAACAGTCCAGCCCGAACTGCCAAGCCATGTCTTCCCTGGACCGGAATCAAGCATCCTAGGACCAGTTTCTGGCTATCAGCCGTCATCAGCCAGGATAGCTTGACTCCAGTGGCGTAGTGAGCACGGGTCCCACGTCTGGGAATACCCATCCCACTTAGGGCGAAAAGCGTTACAACAAACAAATGATGGACGGAATGCTGACAATGCAGACATTCTCCCCCAGTCAAGAGATCTGGGTTAAATCCATCGTTCTTTTGCCCACTACACCACCCCAGTTTAGACATGGCCATATGCAAATCAGTCTTGACCCTGTGCCTCATGGGAACAGTCCAGCCCGAACTGCCAAGCCATGTCTTCTCTGGACCGGAATCAAGCATCCTAGGACCAGTTTCTGGCTATCAGCCGTCATCAGCCAGGATAGCTTGACTCCAGTGGCGTAGTGAGCACGGGTCCCACGTCTGGGAATACCCATCCCACTTAGGGCGAAAAGCGTTACAACAAACAAATGATGGACGGAATGCTGACAATGCAGACATTCTCCCCCAGTCAAGAGATCTGGGTTAAATCCATCGTTCTTTTGCCCACTACACCACCCCAGTTTAGACATGGCCATATGCAAATCAGTCTTGACCCTGTGCCTCATGGGAACAGTCCAGCCCGAACTGCCAAGCCATGTCTTCCCTGGACCGGAATCAAGCATCCTAGGACCAGTTTCTGGCTATCAGCCGTCATCAGCCAGGATAGCTTGACTCCAGTGGCGTAGTGAGCACGGGTCCCACGTCTGGGAATACCCATCCCACTTAGGGCGAAAAGCGTTACAACAAACAAATGATGGACGGAATGCTGACAATGCAGACATTCTCCCCCAGTCAAGAGATCTGGGTTAAATCCATCGTTCTTTTGCCCACTACACCACCCCAGTTTAGACATGGCCATATGCAAATCAGTCTTGACCCTGTGCCTCATGGGAACAGTCCAGCCCGAACTGCCAAGCCATGTCTTCCCTGGACCGGAATCAAGCATCCTAGGACCAGTTTCTGGCTATCAGCCGTCATCAGCCAGGATAGCTTGACTCCAGTGGCGTAGTGAGCACGGGTCCCACGTCTGGGAATACCCATCCCACTTAGGGCGAAAAGCGTTACAACAAACAAATGATGGACGGAATGCTGACAATGCAGACATTCTCCCCCAGTCAAGAGATCTGGGTTAAATCCATCGTTCTTTTGCCCACTACACCACCCCAGTTTAGACATGGCCATATGCAAATCAGTCTTGACCCTGTGCCTCATGGGAACAGTCCAGCCCGAACTGCCAAGCCATGTCTTCCCTGGACCGGAATCAAGCATCCTAGGACCAGTTTCTGGCTATCAGCCGTCATCAGCCAGGATAGCTTGACTCCAGTGGCGTAGTGAGCACGGGTCCCACGTCTGGGAATACCCATCCCACTTAGGGCGAAAAGCGTTACAACAAACAAATGATGGACGGAATGCTGACAATGCAGACATTCTCCCCCAGTCAAGAGATCTGGGTTAAATCCATCGTTCTTTTGCCCACTACACCACCCCAGTTTAGACATGGCCATATGCAAATCAGTCTTGACCCTGTGCCTCATGGGAACAGTCCAGCCCGAACTGCCAAGCCATGTCTTCCCTGGACCGGAATCAAGCATCCTAGGACCAGTTTCTGGCTATCAGCCGTCATCAGCCAGGATAGCTTGACTCCAGTGGCGTAGTGAGCACGGGTCCCACGTCTGGGAATACCCATCCCACTTAGGGCGAAAAGCGTTACAACAAACAAATGATGGACGGAATGCTGACCATGCAGACATTCTCCCCCAGTCAAGAGAACTGGGTTAAATCCATCGTTCTTTTGCCCACTACACCACCCCAGTTTAGACATGGCCATATGCAAATCAGTCTTGACCCTGTGCCTCATGGGAACAGTCCAGCCCGAACTGCCAAGCCATGTCTTCCCTGGACCGGAATCAAGCATCCTAGGACCAGTTTCTGGCTATCAGCCGTCATCAGCCAGGATAGCTTGACTCCAGTGGCGTAGTGAGCACGGGTCCCACGTCTGGGAATACCCATCCCACTTAGGGCGAAAAGCGTTACAACAAACAAATGATGGACGGAATGCTGACAATGCAGACATTCTCCCCCAGTCAAGAGATCTGGGTTAAATCCATCGTTCTTTTGCCCACTACACCACCCCAGTTTAGACATGGCCATATGCAAATCAGTCTTGACCCTGTGCCTCATGGGAACAGTCCAGCCCGAACTGCCAAGCCATGTCTTCCCTGGACCGGAATCAAGCATCCTAGGACCAGTTTCTGGCTATCAGCCGTCATCAGCCAGGATAGCTTGACTCCAGTGGCGTAGTGAGCACGGGTCCCACGTCTGGGAATACCCATCCCACTTAGGGCGAAAAGCGTTACAACAAACAAATGATGGACGGAATGCTGACAATGCAGACATTCTCCCCCAGTCAAGAGATCTGGGTTAAATCCATCGTTCTTTTGCCCACTACACCACCCCAGTTTAGACATGGCCATATGCAAATCAGTCTTGACCCTGTGCCTCATGGGAACAGTCCAGCCCGAACTGCCAAGCCATGTCTTCCCTGGACCGGAATCAAGCATCCTAGGACCAGTTTCTGGCTATCAGCCGTCATCAGCCAGGATAGCTTGACTCCAGTGGCGTAGTGAGCACGGGTCCCACGTCTGGGAATACCCATCCCACTTAGGGCGAAAAGCGTTACAACAAACAAATGATGGACGGAATGCTGACAATGCAGACATTCTCCCCCAGTCAAGAGATCTGGGTTAAATCCATCGTTCTTTTGCCCACTACACCACCCCAGTTTAGACATGGCCATATGCAAATCAGTCTTGACCCTGTGCCTCATGGGAACAGTCCAGCCCGAACTGCCAAGCCATGTCTTCCCTGGACCGGAATCAAGCATCCTAGGACCAGTTTCTGGCTATCAGCCGTCATCAGCCAGGATAGCTTGACTCCAGTGGCGTAGTGAGCACGGGTCCCACGTCTGGGAATACCCATCCCACTTAGGGCGAAAAGCGTTACAACAAACAAATGATGGACGGAATGCTGACAATGCAGACATTCTCCCCCAGTCAAGAGATCTGGGTTAAATCCATCGTTCTTTTGCCCACTACACCACCCCAGTTTAGACATGGCCATATGCAAATCAGTCTTGACCCTGTGCCTCATGGGAACAGTCCAGCCCGAACTGCCAAGCCATGTCTTCCCTGGACCGGAATCAAGCATCCTAGGACCAGTTTCTGGCTATCAGCCGTCATCAGCCAGGATAGCTTGACTCCAGTGGCGTAGTGAGCACGGGTCCCACGTCTGGGAATACCCATCCCACTTAGGGCGAAAAGCGTTACAACAAACAAATGATGGACGGAATGCTGACAATGCAGACATTCTCCCCCAGTCAAGAGATCTGGGTTAAATCCATCGTTCTTTTGCCCACTACACCACCCCAGTTTACACATGGCCATATGCAAATCAGTCTTGACCCTGTGCCTCATGGGAACAGTCCAGCCCGAACTGCCAAGCCATGTCTTCCCTGGACCGGAATCAAGCATCCTAGGACCAGTTTCTGGCTATCAGCCGTCATCAGCCAGGATAGCTTGACTCCAGTGGCGTAGTGAGCACGGGTCCCACGTCTGGGAATACCCATCCCACTTAGGGCGAAAAGCGTTACAACAAACAAATGATGGACGGAATGCTGACAATGCAGACATTCTCCCCCAGTCAAGAGATCTGGGTTAAATCCATCGTTCTTTTGCCCACTACACCACCCCAGTTTAGACATGGCCATATGCAAATCAGTCTTGACCCTGTGCCTCATGGGAACAGTCCAGCCCGAACTGCCAAGCCATGTCTTCCCTGGACCGGAATCAAGCATCCTAGGACCAGTTTCTGGCTATCAGCCGTCATCAGCCAGGATAGCTTGACTCCAGTGGCGTAGTGAGCACGGGTCCCACGTCTGGGAATACCCATCCCACTTAGGGCGAAAAGCGTTACAACAAACAAATGATGGACGGAATGCTGACAATGCAGACATTCTCCCCCAGTCAAGAGATCTGGGTTAAATCCATCGTTCTTTTGCCCACTACACCACCCCAGTTTAGACATGGCCATATGCAAATCAGTCTTGACCCTGTGCCTCATGGGAACAGTCCAGCCCGAACTGCCAAGCCATGTCTTCCCTGGACCGGAATCAAGCATCCTAGGACCAGTTTCTGGCTATCAGCCGTCATCAGCCAGGATAGCTTGACTCCAGTGGCGTAGTGAGCACGGGTCCCACGTCTGGGAATACCCATCCCACTTAGGGCGAAAAGCGTTACAACAAACAAATGATGGACGGAATGCTGACAATGCAGACATTCTCCCCCAGTCAAGAGATCTGGGTTAAATCCATCGTTCTTTTGCCCACTACACCACCCCAGTTTAGACATGGCCATATGCAAATCAGTCTTGACCCTGTGCCTCATGGGAACAGTCCAGCCCGAACTGCCAAGCCATGTCTTCCCTGGACCGGAATCAAGCATCCTAGGACCAGTTTCTGGCTATCAGCCGTCATCAGCCAGGATAGCTTGACTCCAGTGGCGTAGTGAGCACGGGTCCCACGTCTGGGAATACCCATCCCACTTAGGGCGAAAAGCGTTACAACAAACAAATGATGGACGGAATGCTGACAATGCAGACATTCTCCCCCAGTCAAGAGATCTGGGTTAAATCCATCGTTCTTTTGCCCACTACACCACCCCAGTTTAGACATGGCCATATGCAAATCAGTCTTGACCCTGTGCCTCATGGGAACAGTCCAGCCCGAACTGCCAAGCCATGTCTTCCCTGGACCGGAATCAAGCATCCTAGGACCAGTTTCTGGCTATCAGCCGTCATCAGCCAGGATAGCTTGACTCCAGTGGCGTAGTGAGCACGGGTCCCACGTCTGGGAATACCCATCCCACTTAGGGCGAAAAGCGTTACAACAAACAAATGATGGACGGAATGCTGACAATGCAGACATTCTCCCCCAGTCAAGAGATCTGGGTTAAATCCATCGTTCTTTTGCCCACTACACCACCCCAGTTTAGACATGGCCATATGCAAATCAGTCTTGACCCTGTGCCTCATGGGAACAGTCCAGCCCGAACTGCCAAGCCATGTCTTCCCTGGACCGGAATCAAGCATCCTAGGACCAGTTTCTGGCTATCAGCCGTCATCAGCCAGGATAGCTTGACTCCAGTGGCGTAGTGAGCACGGGTCCCACGTCTGGGAATACCCATCCCACTTAGGGCGAAAAGCGTTACAACAAACAAATGATGGACGGAATGCTGACAATGCAGACATTCTCCCCCAGTCAAGAGATCTGGGTTAAATCCATCGTTCTTTTGCCCACTACACCACCCCAGTTTAGACATGGCCATATGCAAATCAGTCTTGACCCTGTGCCTCATGGGAACAGTCCAGCCCGAACTGCCAAGCCATGTCTTCCCTGGACCGGAATCAAGCATCCTAGGACCAGTTTCTGGCTATCAGCCGTCATCAGCCAGGATAGCTTGACTCCAGTGGCGTAGTGAGCACGGGTCCCACGTCTGGGAATACCCATCCCACTTAGGGCGAAAAGCGTTACAACAAACAAATGATGGACGGAATGCTGACAATGCAGACATTCTCCCCCAGTCAAGAGATCTGGGTTAAATCCATCGTTCTTTTGCCCACTACACCACCCCAGTTTAGACATGGCCATATGCAAATCAGTCTTGACCCTGTGCCTCATGGGAACAGTCCAGCCCGAACTGCCAAGCCATGTCTTCCCTGGACCGGAATCAAGCATCCTAGGACCAGTTTCTGGCTATCAGCCGTCATCAGCCAGGATAGCTTGACTCCAGTGGCGTAGTGAGCACGGGTCCCACGTCTGGGAATACCCATCCCACTTAGGGCGAAAAGCGTTACAACAAACAAATGATGGACGGAATGCTGACAATGCAGACATTCTCCCCCAGTCAAGAGATCTGGGTTAAATCCATCGTTCTTTTGCCCACTACACCACCCCAGTTTAGACATGGCCATATGCAAATCAGTCTTGACCCTGTGCCTCATGGGAACAGTCCAGCCCGAACTGCCAAGCCATGTCTTCCCTGGACCGGAATCAAGCATCCTAGGACCAGTTTCTGGCTATCAGCCGTCATCAGCCAGGATAGCTTGACTCCAGTGGCGTAGTGAGCACGGCGGTCCTAGGATGCTTGATTCCGGTCTAGGGAAGACATGGCTTGGCAGTTCGGGCTGGACTGTTCCCATGAGGCACAGGGTCAAGACTGATTTGCATATGGCCATGTCTGAACTGGGGTGGCGTAGTGGGCAAAAGAACGATGGATTTAACCCAGATCTCTTGACTGGGGGAGAATGTCTGCATTGTCAGCATTCCGTCCATCATTTGTTTGTTGTAACGCTTTTCGCCCTAAGTGGGATGGGTATTCCCAGACGTGGGACCCGTGCTCACTACGCCACGGGAGTCAAGCTATCCTGGCTGATGACGGCTTATAGCCAGAAACCGGTCCTAGGATGCTTGATTCCGGTCCAGGGAAGACATGGCTTGGCAGTTCGGGCTGGACTGTTCCCATGAGGCACAGGGTCAAGACTGATTTGCATATGGCCATGTCTGAACTGGGGTGGCGTAGTGGGCAAAAGAACGATGGATTTAACCCAGATCTCTTGACTGGGGGAGAATGTCTGCATTGTCAGCATTCCGTCCATCATTTGTTTGTTGTAACGCTTTTCGCCCTAAGTGGGATGGGTATTCCCAGACGTGGGACCCGTGCTCACTACGCCACGGGAGTCAAGCTATCCTGGCTGATGACGGCTGATAGCCAGAAACCGGTCCTAGGATGCTTGATTCCGGTCCAGGGAAGACATGGCTTGGCAGTTCGGGCTGGACTGTTCCCATGAGGCACAGGGTCAAGACTGATTTGCATATGGCCATGTCTGAACTGGGGTGGCGTAGTGGGCACAAGAACGATGGATTTAACCCAGATCTCTTGACTGGGGGAGAATGTCTGCATTGTCAGCATTCCGTCCATCATTTGTTTGTTGTAACGCTTTTCGCCCTAAGTGGGATCGGTATTCCCAGACGTGGGACCCGTGCTCACTACGCCACGGGAGTCAAGCTATCCTGGCTGATGACGGCTGATAGCCAGAAACCGGTCCTAGGATGCTTGATTCCGGTCCAGGGAAGACATGGCTTGGCAGTTCGGGCTGGACTGTTCCCATGAGGCACAGGGTCAAGACTGATTTGCATATGGCCATGTCTGAACTGGGGTGGCGTAGTGGGCAAAAGAACGATGGATTTAACCCAGATCTCTTGACTGGGGGAGAATGTCTGCATTGTCAGCATTCCGTCCATCATTTGTTTGTTGTAACGCTTTTCGCCCTAAGTGGGATGGGTATTCCCAGACGTGGGACCCGTGCTCACTACGCCACGGGAGTCAAGCTATCCTGGCTGATGACGGCTGATAGCCAGAAACCGGTCCTAGGATGCTTGATTCCGGTCCAGGGAAGACATGGCTTGGCAGTTCGGGCTGGACTGTTCCCATGAGGCACAGGGTCAAGACTGATTTGCATATGGCCATGTCTGAACTGGGGTGGCGTAGTGGGCAAAAGAACGATGGATTTAACCCAGATCTCTTGACTGGGGGAGAATGTCTGCATTGTCAGCATTCCGTCCATCATTTGTTTGTTGTAACGCTTTTCGCCCTAAGTGGGATGGGTATTCCCAGACGTGGGACCCGTGCTCACTACGCCACGGGAGTCAAGCTATCCTGGCTGATGACGGCTGATAGCCAGAAACCGGTCCTAGGATGCTTGATTCCGGTCCAGGGAAGACATGGCTTGGCAGTTCGGGCTGGACTGTTCCCATGAGGCACAGGGTCAAGACTGATTTGCATATGGCCATGTCTGAACTGGGGTGGCGTAGTGGGCAAAAGAACGATGGATTTAACCCAGATCTCTTGACTGGGGGAGAATGTCTGCATTGTCAGCATTCCGTCCATCATTTGTTTGTTGTAACGCTTTTCGCCCTAAGTGGGATGGGTATTCCCAGACGTGGGACCCGTGCTCACTACGCCACGGGAGTCAAGCTATCCTGGCTGATGACGGCTGATAGCCAGAAACCGGTCCTAGGATGCTTGATTCCGGTCCAGGGAAGACATGGCTTGGCAGTTCGGGCTGGACTGTTCCCATGAGGCACAGGGTCAAGACTGATTTGCATATGGCCATGTCTGAACTGGGGTGGCGTAGTGGGCAAAAGAACGATGGATTTAACCCAGATCTCTTGACTGGGGGAGAATGTCTGCATTGTCAGCATTCCGTCCATCATTTGTTTGTTGTAACGCTTTTCGCCCTAAGTGGGATGGGTATTCCCAGACGTGGGACCCGTGCTCACTACGCCACGGGAGTCAAGCTATCCTGGCTGATGACGGCTGATAGCCAGAAACCGGTCCTAGGATGCTTGATTCCGGTCCAGGGAAGACATGGCTTGGCAGTTCGGGCTGGACTGTTCCCATGAGGCACAGGGTCAAGACTGATTTGCATATGGCCATGTCTGAACTGGGGTGGCGTAGTGGGCAAAAGAACGATGGATTTAACCCAGATCTCTTGACTGGGGGAGAATGTCTGCATTGTCAGCATTCCGTCCATCATTTGTTTGTTGTAACGCTTTTCGCCCTAAGTGGGATGGGTATTCCCAGACGTGGGACCCGTGCTCACTACGCCACGGGAGTCAAGCTATCCTGGCTGATGACGGCTGATAGCCAGAAACCGGTCCTAGGATGCTTGATTCCGGTCCTGGGAAGACATGGCTTGGCAGTTCGGGCTGGACTGTTCCCATGAGGCACAGGGTCAAGACTGATTTGCATATGGCCATGTCTGAACTGGGGTGGCGTAGTGGGCAAAAGAACGATGGATTTAACCCAGATCTCTTGACTGGGGGAGAATGTCTGCATTGTCAGCATTTCGTCCATCATTTGTTTGTTGTAACGCTTTTCGCCCTAAGTGGGATGGGTATTCCCAGACGTGGGACCCGTGCTCACTACGCCACGGGAGTCAAGCTATCCTGGCTGATGACGGCTGATAGCCAGAAACCGGTCCTAGGATGCTTGATTCCGGTCCAGGGAAGACATGGCTTGGCAGTTCGGGCTGGACTGTTCCCATGAGGCACAGGGTCAAGACTGATTTGCATATGGCCATGTCTGAACTGGGGTGGCGTAGTGGGCAAAAGAACGATGGATTTAACCCAGATCTCTTGACTGGGGGAGAATGTCTGCATTGTCAGCATTCCGTCCATCATTTGTTTGTTGTAACGCTTTTCGCCCTAAGTGGGATGGGTATTCCCAGACGTGGGACCCGTGCTCACTACGCCACGGGAGTCAAGCTATCCTGGCTGATGACGGCTGATAGCCAGAAACCGGTCCTAGGATGCTTGATTCCGGTCCAGGGAAGACATGGCTTGGCAGTTCGGGCTGGACTGTTCCCATGAGGCACAGGGTCAAGACTGATTTGCATATGGCCATGTCTGAACTGGGGTGGCGTAGTGGGCAAAAGAACGATGGATTTAACCCAGATCTCTTGACTGGGGGAGAATGTCTGCATTGTCAGCATTCCGTCCATCATTTGTTTGTTGTAACGCTTTTCGCCCTAAGTGGGATGGGTATTCCCAGACGTGGGACCCGTGCTCACTACGCCACGGGAGTCAAGCTATCCTGGCTGATGACGGCTGATAGCCAGAAACCGGTCCTAGGATGCTTGATTCCGGTCCAGGGAAGACATGGCTTGGCAGTTCGGGCTGGACTGTTCCCATGAGGCACAGGGTCAAGACTGATTTGCATATGGCCATGTCTGAACTGGGGTGGCGTAGTGGGCAAAAGAACGATGGATTTAACCCAGATCTCTTGACTGGGGGAGAATGTCTGCATTGTCAGCATTCCGTCCATCATTTGTTTGTTGTAACGCTTTTCGCCCTAAGTGGGATGGGTATTCCCAGATGTGGGACCCGTGCTCACTACGCCACGGGAGTCAAGCTATCCTGGCTGATGACGGCTGATAGCCAGAAACCGGTCCTAGGATGCTTGATTCCGGTCCAGGGAAGACATGGCTTGGCAGTTCGGGCTGGACTGTTCCCATGAGGCACAGGGTCAAGACTGATTTGCATATGGCCATGTCTGAACTGGGGTGGCGTAGTGGGCAAAAGAACGATGGATTTAACCCAGATCTCTTGACTGGGGGAGAATGTCTGCATTGTCAGCATTCCGTCCATCATTTGTTTGTTGTAACGCTTTTCGCCCTAAGTGGGATGGGTATTCCCAGACGTGGGACCCGTGCTCACTACGCCACGGGAGTCAAGCTATCCTGGCTGATGACGGCTGATAGCCAGAAACCGGTCCTAGGATGCTTGATTCCGGTCCAGGGAAGACATGGCTTGGCAGTTCGGGCTGGACTGTTCCCATGAGGCACAGGGTCAAGACTGATTTGCATATGGCCATGTCTGAACTGGGGTGGCGTAGTGGGCAAAAGAACGATGGATTTAACCCAGATCTCTTGACTGGGGGAGAATGTCTGCATTGTCAGCATTCCGTCCATCATTTGTTTGTTGTAACGCTTTTCGCCCTAAGTGGGATGGGTATTCCCAGACGTGGGACCCGTGCTCACTACGCCACGGGAGTCAAGCTATCCTGGCTGATGACGGCTGATAGCCAGAAACCGGTCCTAGGATGCTTGATTCTGGTCCAGGGAAGACATGGCTTGGCAGTTCGGGCTGGACTGTTCCCATGAGGCACAGGGTCAAGACTGATTTGCATATGGCCATGTCTGAACTGGGGTGGCGTAGTGGGCAAAAGAACGATGGATTTAACCCAGATCTCTTGACTGGGGGAGAATGTCTGCATTGTCAGCATTCCGTCCATCATTTGTTTGTTGTAACGCTTTTCGCCCTAAGTGGGATGGGTATTCCCAGACGTGGGACCCGTGCTCACTACGCCACGGGAGTCAAGCTATCCTGGCTGATGACGGCTGATAGCCAGAAACCGGTCCTAGGATGCTTGATTCCGGTCCAGGGAAGACATGGCTTGGCAGTTCGGGCTGGACTGTTCCCATGAGGCACAGGGTCAAGACTGATTTGCATATGGCCATGTCTGAACTGGGGTGGCGTAGTGGGCAAAAGAACGATGGATTTAACCCAGATCTCTTGACTGGGGGAGAATGTCTGCATTGTCAGCATTCCGTCCATCATTTGTTTGTTGTAACGCTTTTCGCCCTAAGTGGGATGGGTATTCCCAGACGTGGGACCCGTGCTCACTACGCCACGGGAGTCAAGCTATCCTGGCTGATGACGGCTGATAGCCAGAAACCGGTCCTAGGATGCTTGATTCCAGTCCAGGGAAGACATGGCTTGGCAGTTCGGGCTGGACTGTTCCCATGAGGCACAGGGTCAAGACTGATTTGCATATGGCCATGTCTGAACTGGGGTGGCGTAGTGGGCAAAAGAACGATGGATTTAACCCAGATCTCTTGACTGGGGGAGAATGTCTGCATTGTCAGCATTCCGTCCATCATTTGTTTGTTGTAACGCTTTTCGCCCTAAGTGGGATGGGTATTCCCAGACGTGGGACCCGTGCTCACTACGCCACGGGAGTCAAGCTATCCTGGCTGATGACGGCTGATAGCCAGAAACCGGTCCTAGGATGCTTGATTCCGGTCCAGGGAAGACATGGCTTGGCAGTTCGGGCTGGACTGTTCCCATGAGGCACAGGGTCAAGACTGATTTGCATATGGCCATGTCTGAACTGGGGTGGCGTAGTGGGCAAAAGAACGATGGATTTAACCCAGATCTCTTGACTGGGGGAGAATGTCTGCATTGTCAGCATTCCGTCCATCATTTGTTTGTTGTAACGCTTTTCGCCCTAAGTGGGATGGGTATTCCCAGACGTGGGACCCGTGCTCACTACGCAACGGGAGTCAAGCTATCCTGGCTGATGACGGCTGATAGCCAGAAACCGGTCCTAGGATGCTTGATTCCGGTCCAGGGAAGACATGGCTTGGCAGTTCGGGCTGGACTGTTCCCATGAGGCACAGGGTCAAGACTGATTTGCATATGGCCATGTCTGAACTGGGGTGGCGTAGTGGGAAAAAGAACGATGGATTTAACCCAGATCTCTTGACTGGGGGAGAATGTCTGCATTGTCAGCATTCCGTCCATCATTTGTTTGTTGTAACTCTTTTCGCCCTAAGTGGGATGGGTATTCCCAGACGTGGGACCCGTGCTCACTACGCCACGGGAGTCAAGCTATCCTGGCTGATGACGGCTGATAGCCAGAAACCGGTCCTAGGATGCTTGATTCCGGTCCAGGGAAGACATGGCTTGGCAGTTCGGGCTGGACTGTTCCCATGAGGCACAGGGTCAAGACTGATTTGCATATGGCCATGTCTGAACTGGGGTGGCGTAGTGGGCAAAAGAACGATGGATTTAACCCAGATCTCTTGACTGGGGGAGAATGTCTGCATTGTCAGCATTCCGTCCATCATTTGTTTGTTGTAACGCTTTTCGCCCTAAGTGGGATGGGTATTCCCAGACGTGGGACCCGTGCTCACTACGCCACGGGAGTCAAGCTATCCTGGCTGATGACGGCTGATAGCCAGAAACCGGTCCTAGGATGCTTGATTCCGGTCCAGGGAAGACATGGCTTGGCAGTTCGGGCTGGACTGTTCCCATGAGGCACAGGGTCAAGACTGATTTGCATATGGCCATGTCTGAATTGGGGTGGCGTAGTGGGCAAAAGAACGATGGATTTAACCCAGATCTCTTGACTGGGGGAGAATGTCTGCATTGTCAGCATTCCGTCCATCATTTGTTTGTTGTAACGCTTTTCGCCCTAAGTGGGATGGGTATTCCCAGACGTGGGACCCGTGCTCACTACGCCACGGGAGTCAAGCTATCCTGGCTGATGACGGCTGATAGCCAGAAACCGGTCCTAGGATGCTTGATTCCGGTCCAGGGAAGACATGGCTTGGCAGTTCGGGCTGGACTGTTCCCATGAGGCACAGGGTCAAGACTGATTTGCATATGGCCATGTCTGAACTGGGGTGGCGTAGTGGGCAAAAGAACGATGGATTTAACCCAGATCTCTTGACTGGGGGAGAATGTCTGCATTGTCAGCATTCCGTCCATCATTTGTTTGTTGTAACGCTTTTCGCCCTAAGTGGGATGGGTATTCCCAGACGTGGGACCCGTGCTCACTACGCCACGGGAGTCAAGCTATCCTGGCTGATGACGGCTGATAGCCAGAAACCGGTCCTAGGATGCTTGATTCCGGTCCAGGGAAGACATGGCTTGGCAGTTCGGGCTGGACTGTTCCCATGAGGCACAGGGTCAAGACTGATTTGCATATGGCCATGTCTGAACTGGGGTGGCGTAGTGGGCAAAAGAACGATGGATTTAACCCAGATCTCTTGACTGGGGGAGAATGTCTGCATTGTCAGCATTCCGTCCATCATTTGTTTGTTGTAACGCTTTTCGCCCTAAGTGGGATGGGTATTCCCAGACGTGGGACCCGTGCTCACTACGCCACGGGAGTCAAGCTATCCTGGCTGATGACGGCTGATAGCCAGAAACCGGTCCTAGGATGCTTGATTCCGGTCCAGGGAAGACATGGCTTGGCAGTTCGGGCTGGACTGTTCCCATGAGGCACAGGGTCAAGACTGATTTGCATATGGCCATGTCTGAACTGGGGTGGCGTAGTGGGCAAAAGAACGATGGATTTAACCCAGATCTCTTGACTGGGGGAGAATGTCTGCATTGTCAGCATTCCGTCCATCATTTGTTTGTTGTAACGCTTTTCGCCCTAAGTGGGATGGGTATTCCCAGACGTGGGACCCGTGCTCACTACGCCACGGGAGTCAAGCTATCCTGGCTGATGACGGCTGATAGCCAGAATCCGGTCCTAGGATGCTTGATTCCGGTCCAGGGAAGACATGGCTTGGCAGTTCGGGCTGGACTGTTCCCATGAGGCACAGGGTCAAGACTGATTTGCATATGGCCATGTCTGAACTGGGGTGGCGTAGTGGGCAAAAGAACGATGGATTTAACCCAGATCTCTTGACTGGGGGAGAATGTCTGCATTGTCAGCATTCCGTCCATCATTTGTTTGTTGTAACGCTTTTCGCCCTAAGTGGGATGGGTATTCCCAGACGTGGGACCCGTGCTCACTACGCCACGGGAGTCAAGCTATCCTGGCTGATGACGGCTGATAGCCAGAAACCGGTCCTAGGATGCTTGATTCCGGTCCAGGGAAGACATGGCTTGGCAGTTCGGGCTGGACTGTTCCCATGAGGCACAGGGTCAAGACTGATTTGCATATGGCCATGTCTGAACTGGGGTGGCGTAGTGGGCAAAAGAACGATGGATTTAACCCAGATCTCTTGACTGGGGGAGAATGTCTGCATTGTCAGCATTCCGTCCATCATTTGTTTGTTGTAACGCTTTTCGCCCTAAGTGGGATGGGTATTCCCAGACGTGGGACCCGTGCTCACTACGCCACGGGAGTCAAGCTATCCTGGCTGATGACGGCTGATAGCCAGAAACCGGTCCTAGGATGCTTGATTCCGGTCCAGGGAAGACATGGCTTGGCAGTTCGGGCTGGACCGTTCCCATGAGGCACAGGGTCAAGACTGATTTGCATATGGCCATGTCTGAACTGGGGTGGTGAAGTGGGCAAAAGAACGATGGATTTAACCCAGATCTCTTGACTGGGGGAGAATGTCTGCATTGTCAGCATTCCGTCCATCATTTGTTTGTTGTAACGCTTTTCGCCCTAAGTGGGATGGGTATTCCCAGACGTGGGACCCGTGCTCACTACGCCACGGGAGTCAAGCTATCCTGGCTGATGACGGCTGATAGCCAGAAACCGGTCCTAGGATGCTTGATTCCGGTCCAGGGAAGACATGGCTTGGCAGTTCGGGCTGGACTGTTCCCATGAGGCACAGGGTCAAGACTGATTTGCATATGGCCATGTCTGAACTGGGGTGGCGTAGTGGGCAAAAGAACGATGGATTTAACCCAGATCTCTTGACTGGGGGAGAATGTCTGCATTGTCAGCATTCCGTCCATCATTTGTTTGTTGTAACGCTTTTCGCCCTAAGTGGGATGGGTATTCCCAGACGTGGGACCCGTGCTCACTACGCCACGGGAGTCAAGCTATCCTGGCTGATGACGGCTGATAGCCAGAAACCGGTCCTAGGATGCTTGATTCCGGTCCAGGGAAGACATGGCTTGGCAGTTCGGGCTGGACTGTTCCCATGAGGCACAGGGTCAAGACTGATTTGCATATGGCCATGTCTGAACTGGGGTGGCGTAGTGGGCAAAAGAACGATGGATTTAACCCAGATCTCTTGACTGGGGGAGAATGTCTGCATTGTCAGCATTCCGTCCATCATTTGTTTGTTGTAACGCTTTTCGCCCTAAGTGGGATGGGTATTCCCAGACGTGGGACCCGTGCTCACTACGCCACGGGAGTCAAGCTATCCTGGCTGATGACGGCTGATAGCCAGAAACCGGTCCTAGGATGCTTGATTCCGGTCCAGG
The DNA here is from genome assembly GCF_964204655.1 of Triturus cristatus. Lineage (NCBI taxonomy): Eukaryota > Metazoa > Chordata > Amphibia > Caudata > Salamandridae > Triturus > Triturus cristatus. The sequence goes on from NC_140586.1 coordinate 545,487,379, forward strand.
GAAGACATGGCTTGGCAGTTCGGGCTGGACTGTTCCCATGAGGCACAGGGTCAAGACTGATTTGCATATGGCCATGTCTGAACTGGGGTGGCGTAGTGGGCAAAAGAACGATGGATTTAACCCAGATCTCTTGACTGGGGGAGAATGTCTGCATTGTCAGCATTCCGTCCATCATTTGTTTGTTGTAACGCTTTTCGCCCTAAGTGGGATGGGTATTCCCAGACGTGGGACCCGTGCTCACTACGCCACGGGAGTCAAGCTATCCTGGCTGATGACGGCTGATAGCCAGAAACCGGTCCTAGGATGCTTGATTCCGGTCCAGGGAAGACATGGCTTGGCAGTTCGGGCTGGACTGTTCCCATGAGGCACAGGGTCAAGACTGATTTGCATATGGCCATGTCTGAACTGGGGTGGCGTAGTGGGCAAAAGAACGATGGATTTAACCCAGATCTCTTGACTGGGGGAGAATGTCTGCATTGTCAGCATTCCGTCCATCATTTGTTTGTTGTAACGCTTTTCGCCCTAAGTGGGATGGGTATTCCCAGACGTGGGACCCGTGCTCACTACGCCACGGGAGTCAAGCTATCCTGGCTGATGACGGCTGATAGCCAGAAACCGGTCCTAGGATGCTTGATTCCGGTCCAGGGAAGACATGGCTTGGCAGTTCCGGCTGGACTGTTCCCATGAGGCACAGGGTCAAGACTGATTTGCATATTGCCATGTCTGAACTGGGGTGGCGTAGTGGGCAAAAGAACGATGGATTTAACCCAGATCTCTTGACTGGGGGAGAATGTCTGCATTGTCAGCATTCCGTCCATCATTTGTTTGTTGTAACGCTTTTCGCCCTAAGTGGGATGGGTATTCCCAGACGTGGGACCCGTGCTCACTACGCCACGGGAGTCAAGCTATCCTGGCTGATGACGGCTGATAGCCAGAAACCGGTCCTAGGATGCTTGATTCCGGTCCAGGGAAGACATGGCTTGGCAGTTCGGGCTGGACTGTTCCCATGAGGCACAGGGTCAAGACTGATTTGCATATGGCCATGTCTGAACTGGGGTGGCGTAGTGGGCAAAAGAACGATGGATTTAACCCAGATCTCTTGACTGGGGGAGAATGTCTGCATTGTCAGCATTCCGTCCATCATTTGTTTGTTGTAACACTTCTAGAAGTGGCACTTACACACTAGGTACATGCATGCCGCACACATCATCGCGCAGCATTCAATCACACGAGTCCGCTCATACCAAACTCGGGCCTGCAGTGCACACCCCACGCATCAGGAACTACTAGGGACACATACATTCCCCATGCATTCCTATGGGAGGGCAGGCCTATCTCACCACATGCACTCAGAGTGCGCACGCACTTTACCCTGGGACACAGGGAAAGTGCGCAGAAACCAAAAACCACTACCACCAAGTCACCAATAAAAGCAAAAAGTTCAGGGGTGAACCTGCCAGAAGCGCCAAGTCCAACAAGGAGGCCAAACGTCCTCTCAATCACTCGCCTGGTTTGCCCATGTGCATTGTTGTAACGGTGATCTGCAGCTGATCTTGGGTTGCGGACAGGCATCATCAGCCATGGCATGTTGGGATAGCCAGAGTCCTCTACATGGAAACATCATGTAAGTAAGTGGGTCAGGAGATGCCGTAAGATACAAAGATACCGCAAAACACAGGACAAACAGAGTATACCCACCAACAAGACATGCTCGTTCGTTGTGCAGCCGCAGCATCATTTGTGGCACCCTGCTACGCCTCATGATGTAGGCATCGTGTGCTGACCCTGGAAAACGTGCACAGACATGGGAAATCAGCATGTTAGCAAGACACACCACAAGGGCATTTATAGAGTGGTAATGTTTACGGTTGCGATAGGCGACCTCCTGTGCCTGTGGTGGTACCAAAGCCACATGTGTCCTATCAATGGACCCAATGACATGGGGCATCCCTCCCAGGGCATAGAAATCACCCTTGACACCTGTCAACTCCTCAGGAGTCGGAAAATGGATGAATTCATCCAGGTGCTCCAACATGGCTGCCAAAACATCATGCAGGACACGGCTGAACATCGTCTGTGACATGCCACCAACATCAGCTATGGTGAATTGAAACGTACCTGTGGCAAAAAAATGTAGGGCTGCCATCACCTTCATCTTGGGGGTCAGCGCAGTAGGATACCTGTTCGTGGTTGGAGGTGTGGTGCCAGCTTGGCGGTCAAGTCCTCAATCAACTGTTGGGTGAATCTGTAACGGCGTATGCAGTCACGTTCCCTCATGGCACCCAAGTCTGGCATTGGTCTGGGGACAGGCGGTGCCCTGCAGAAAATTGGAATGAATAACGAACAGTGAGAACATAACAACATCACTGTCAATGAACTGAGCACATGCTCAACTGCTAATACACATCTGCTAAATACAGAGTCTGGTCTGTGCAATACATCCAGTACACGTATGCCAGCCAGGTGATACTCCTACGAAAAGCCAGCTACACCCGTTGATTGTCAAGTCTACATGACATGCCCTGAAACAAGCTGTGGGCCAGTGTCAGTGAACAGCCAGAGACATCACAAGAGTGACATACATCCACATATCAGCATTTGAAGGATGTCATCTCATACAGACAGCTGACGGCAAGCTAGATGCACAGATCACATGGAATGTCAAATGTACAGATCACACACATTGCGATGAAGGGGTACACTTGAAAACAGAAAACACAGACATTGAGACGACGCAGATATGTCCTCATGTCAAAATATCATGTTCGATGCATACAGACACACGTTACGTGGAAATCCACATGTGGCATGGTGTGCGTAGATGTGTGCCATGCCCATCTACACACAGACACATGTTGGATGCAGCAACAGCAGATGCAGTTGACGGAACACCAACAGCACGCTCATGGGAACACATGACACACACATGACATAGCAAAAACCAAAGGAAATGATGGACGGAGTGTTGAACATTGCAAGCACTCACCCCCAGTCAACTGATCTGGGTTTAATCCATCCCCATTTTTTAGCCCACTCTGCCACCCCAGTTCAGACATGGCCATATGCAAATCAGTCTGACCCTGTGCCTCATGGGAACAGTCCAGCCCGAACTGCCAAGCCATGTCTTCCCTGGACCGGAAACAAGCTTCCTAGGACCGGTTTCTGGCATTTCAGCCGTCTTCAGCCAGGCTTGCTTAAATCCAGTGGCAAAGTGAGCAAGGGACTCACGTCTGAGCATACCCTGCCAACTTAGGGCGAACAAAAGCAAAAACCAAAGGAAATGATGGACGGAGTGTTGAACATTGCAAGCACTCACCCCCAGTCAACTGATCTGGGTTTAATCCATCACCGTTCTTTAGCCCACTCTGCCACCCCAGTTCAGACATGGCCATATGCAAATCAGTCTGACCCTGTGCCTCATGGGAACAGTCCAGCCCGAACTGCCAAGCCATGTCTTCCCTGGACCGGAAAAAAGCTTCCTAGGACCGGTTTCTGGCATTTCAGCCATCTTCAGCCAGGCTTGCTTGAATCCAGTGGCAAAGTGAGCAAGGGACTCACATCTGAGCATACCCTGCCAACTTAGGGCGAACAAAGCAAAAACCAAAGGAAATGATGGACGGAGTGTTGAACATTGCAAGCACTCACCCCAGTCAACTGATCTGGGTTTAATCCATCACCGTTCTTTAGCCCACTCTGCCACCCCAGTTCAGACATGGCCATATGCAAATCAGTCTGACCCTGTGCCTCATGGGAACAGTCCAGCCCGAACTGCCAAGCCATGTCTTCCCTGGACCGGAAACAAGCTTCCTAGGACCGGTTTCTGGCATTTCAGCCGTCTTCAGCCAGGCTTGCTTGAATCCAGTGGCAAAGTGAACAAGGGACTCACGTCTGAGCATACCCTGCCAATTTAGGGCGAACAAAGCAGAAACCAAAGGAAATGATGGACGGAGTGTTGAACATTGCAAGCACTCACCCCCAGTCAACTGATCTGGGTTTAATCCATCACCGTTCTTTAGATCACTCTGCCACCCCAGTTCAAACATGGCCATATGCAAATCAGTCTGACCCTGTGCCTCATGGGAACAGTCCAGCCCGAACTGCCAAGCCATGTCTTCCCTGGACCGGAAACAAGCTTCCTAGGACCGGTTTCTGGCATTTCAGCCGTCTTCAGCCAGTTGACTGGGGGTGCGTGCTTGCAATGTTCAACACTCCGTCCATCATTTCCTTTGGTTTTTGCTTTGTTCGCCCTAAGTTGGCAGGGTATGCTCAGACGTGAGTCCCTTGCTCACTTTGCCACTGGATTCAAACAAGCCTGGCTGAAGACGGCTGAAATGCCAGAAACCGGTCCTAGGAAGCTTGTTTCCGGTCCAGGGAAGACATGGCTTGGCAGTTCGGGCTGGACTGTTCCCATGAGGCACAGGGTCAGACTGTTTTGCATATGGCCATGTTTGAACTGGGGTGGCAGAGTGGGCTAAAGAACGGTGATGGATTAAACCCAGATCAGTTGACTGGGGGTGAGTGCTTGCAATGTTCAACACTCCGTCCATCATTTCCTTTGGTTTTTGCTTTGTTCGCCATAAGTTGGCAGGGTATGCTCAGACGTGAGTCCCTTGCTCACTTTGCCACTGGATTCAAGCAAGCCTGGCTGAAGATGGCTGAAATGCCAGAAACTGGTCCTAGGAAGCTTGTTTCCGGTCCAGGGAAGACATGGCTTGGCAGTTCAGGCTGGACTGTTCCCATGAGGCACAGGGTCAGACTGATTTGCATATGGCCATGTTTGAACTGGGGTGGCAGAGTGGGCTAAAGAACGGTGATGGATTAAACCCAGATCAGTTGACTGGGGGTGAGTGCTTACAATGTTCAACACTCCGTCCATCATTTCCTTTGGTTTTTGCTTTGTTCGCCATAAGTTGGCAGGGTATGCTCAGACGTGAGTCCCTTGCTCACTTTGCCACTGGATTCAAGCAAGCCTGGCTGAAGACGGCTGAAATGCCAGAAACCGGTGCTAGGAAGCTTGTTTCCGGTCCAGGGAAGACATTGCTTGGCAGTTCGGGCTGGACTGTTCCCATGAGGCACAGGGTCAGACTGATTTGCATATGGCCATGTTTGAACTGGGGTGGCAGAGTGGGCTAAAGAACGGTGATGTATTAAACCCAGATCAGTTGATTGGGGGTGAGAGCTTGCAATGTTCAACACTCCGTCCATCATTTCCTTTGGTTTTTGCTTTGTTCGCCATAAGTTGGCAGGGTATGCTCAGACGTGAGTCCCTTGCTCACTTTGCCACTGGATTCAAGCAAGCCTGGCTGAAGACGGCTGAAATGCCAGAAACCGGTCCTAGGAAGCTTTTTTCCGGTCCAGGGAAGACATGGCTTCGCAGGTCGGGCTGGACTGTTCCCATGAGGCACAGGGTCAGACTGATTTGCATATGGCCATGTTTGAACTGGGGTGGCAGAGTGGGCTAAAGAACGGTGATGGATTAAACCCAGATCAGTTGACTGGGGGTGAGTGCTTGCAATGTTCAACACTCCGTCCATCATTTCCTTTGGTTTTTGCTTTGTTCACACACATGACATAGTCACATCGGTGCACGATGGTCGTTAAATGTCAGTTGTTAGTGTCCCTGTCCCTGGCATCAGGGGACAGTTGCGGCTGGTGGTGACTGTGCCATACCAGTGATGCTGTGCTTGACACGTTTGTACTACATGCACACATGGGCAAAGTGTGAAGGGGAAGTGTGGCACATAGTGCCCCATCACACATGTCGTGTACACAGGTCATCACACATCAATTGTGCAAATACATGAGGCGACATGTGAAATATCACTGCCTGACACACCTAGGCCCTGCACATGTAGGACAGCAATGACAATGACTTGATGTACATCCTTGTGCGAGTCTGAGACCTCCATTCCTTTCGTGCGCGCATCCTATCAACAGTGTAAGCGTGTGAAACGCACCGTACACACGCTCTGAGGGCATGTGTACAGTCCGTATCACTAGAGTTGGGTTGCCGTAGGAGTACGCGTGGTACGGACCGTAAAAGTACGGTCCGTATTACTATAGTAGTGGTGCCGTAGGAGCACGTGTGGTACGGACCGTACACACGTACGTGTACTACCAGTGCCTACACGTACGTGTACTACCATTGCCTACACGTACGTGTACGCACTGGTAGTACACGTACGTGTAGGCACTGGTAGTACACGTACGTGTAGGCACTGGTAGTACACGTACCCGTACGTGTACTACCAATGCCTACACGTACGTGTACTACTAGTGCCTACACGTACGTGTACTACCAGTGCCTACACGTACGTGTACGCACTGGTAGTACACGTACGTGTAGGCACTGGTAGTACACGTACGTGTAGGCACTGGTAGTACACGTACGGGTACGTGTACTACCAGTGCGTACACGTACATGTAGGCACTGGTAGTACACGTACCTGTACGTGTACTACCAGTGCCTACATGTACGTGTACTACCAGTGCCTACACGTACGTGTACGCACTGGTAGTACACGTACGTGTAGGCACTGGTAGTACACGTATGGGTACGTGTACTACCAGTGTGTACACCTACGTGTAGGCACTGGTAGTACACGTACGTGTAGGCACTGGTAGTACACGTACGGGTAGGCACTGGTAGTACACGTACCCGTACGTGTACTACCAGTGCATACACGTACGTGTCAAACGCACTGTGCAACTGGTGCCGTAGGGGTACGTGTGAAACGCACCGTACCTGTGTGTGGATTTGAAAATTACATAGGGGACACATAAGGGACAAGTATTAGGCACTAAATGCATGCTGGTTGTCATGGATACAGAGTTTTCAGTTCAAATTTTTCCATCAGGTGTACTGGAAAAGTTAGTTGGCCACAAAATACAATGTTGCAAAGCGGTTGTTGACTTGACATGATGCTCAATATTTGAACGATGCAGATGCTGTCATTGGTGTATGTGGAAAGGGATTGGAGTAAACGTAAGATGCAAATGAATCTGACCAATCACTATGTACTCCTCCAAATGAATGCCCCTCAGCAAGACAGATATAAGTCAGCCAGAACCCATGAGAGGGCACTTGCCTGCACAACTTTCCTGTTGACAACACTGCTGCTGTCTGTGCTTCCTCTGGCACCATGTCAAGGTCTGTGGAGAGGGCCCAGCCATTCACCCAGGAGGAGAATGAGGCATTGCTGGATGTCATCCTCCCACAGTACACCAGCCTGTATGGGAGACCAGGGGAGCAGATGAGTGCTGACTCCACTACCTTTGACTGTGCACTTTTTTTGTGACTGTCACTTCTGGCATTGTGTTCAGGTGTGACAGACATGCAATGTTTTTTAGAGTGGGTCCCAGGGGGGGAATGGCTTATGTCTCCCATGCAGAGCATGATGTAGTTCATGTGTGCACTCCTCACTTGCATTGTGCTTACTGTAACATTCACTGCATAGTGCATGACACATTCAGCCTGGCTAATCCTTTGTGGCATTTTTTGTCTATAGTCCTGAGGTGATTCAGTGGTCCCCCCGGTGTGACAGGTGACTGTACCCACAGATGTGTGTGAGTTAAGTGGAGCTGTGGTGAGAGTGTCCAAGTGATGTGCACGCCCCCTGGACATTGATGTGTGTGAATGTTCCTTGTCATGTGGGTGAGTGTCTATGTGAAGTGTTGCACCACAGCTGCATGGAGGAGGCAACAGCTCTACCCATCTGATGTGAGAAGTAAGCCGTGCTGTGTGTCTGACTTGCTGAGCTCGCCCCACACCTGTGACACCCCACAGGCAAGTGGCACATGTGCAGAGTGAGCTTTGTATCCGCTGTTGCCAATGGCAGGTGATTGATCTGTGCCTGTGTGTGTCTGTGTACTCTGCTGAGGTTGTGTCAGTGGCCTGGGGCATGTAACTGCTTGGAGGTGCTGTCCATCAGCCTGGTGTTGCTTGTGATGCACAGTGTGTGTCATGATCATGGAGTGTGTCGCACCCCTCATGCCACCTGTGTACTTTAAATGCCATGTAGTGCATTGGGGCTTCCACAGAGGCCAATGTCCATATGACAAAGATGCTATTCCTTGGCAGCATCCTATGCCCTGTTCAACATATCAAAGATGTTCAAATGTGTGTCTCTCTGACATGGAGCAGGTGTAGTGATGTTGTCTCACTTTGTCATCCTCACAGGTAACTGCCTACGTGAAGGGGAGATCTGGAAGCGGGCTGTCAGGGCCGTGGGATCGGTGGAGGGTCGCAGTCGGCGCCTAGCCCAAGTCAAAAAACCGTGGCAGGACATCCGGTGCTGGACCCGGAGGATCGACCGCGTCCTGCTGGGGGACTCACCTCCACGCCCCCACGGCGGGCGCCGATGCCTGACCCACCAGATGAGGCGTGTCTTCCCTGACATGGATAGGCGGTTACAGGAGAGACAGCAGCAAGGAGGGGGTAGGTACATGTGTGTTTGTTGTGTGTCCCCAGCTTTTGGAAGTGCTCAGTCGCCTGGATACACTGCCAGGGTTTATATGTGCAGTGCAAATCCTGTTCCCCCAAGTCAACCGGTGCTGTTCTTCCTCCCTTCCCCTCCTTGACATGTGTTCCCTGGTCTGTGTGTAATCACTATTGCACATGGTCATCTAGGCTTCCAGTTAATCCAAGTGCACATTGCTTTCTGCATCATGTGTGGGGGTGGTCTGTGACATGTGTTGGTACCTTGCCTGTGCCCTGTCCTGTTCAGTCATTTAGGGGTCCATATTTGTGGGCACTGATGCTGAGTCTCAACATAGGAGTGTGAGGTTTCAAATGAACAGACTTGCAGCATGCATGACCGATGTTGTGGCCTCAGACATGATGTGCATGAGTGGGAGATATGCATAGTGCCGGGACGGTTGCTCATGTTACAGTCAGATCATTCCAGGACCATGGAGCAGTGTGCCCACTACAGTCCCCTGAGACACCCTTGCCTCGGAATCATGTGTGTCATCCAACACTGTGCCCATTCTCTGTGTGTTCAGCATAGGTTGGCCTCTGTGGCATTGTTCCCTGGCCTCATTTGTATTTATCTAAAGTGTGCTACATGTGTCCACTGGACAGGGTGACCCCATTTGGCTTGTGCATCCTCACACCGGGCAGTGCCTGTGTGTCTATTTACAACTATCTGTTGATGGTTGTTTGTCATAAATATGTGTTGGCAGCCTCACGAGGTGCAATGTTCAACACTCCGTCCATCATTTCCTTTGGTTTTTGCTTTGTTCGCCCTAAGTTGGCAGGGTATGCTCAGACGTGAGTCCCTTGCTCACTTTGCCACTGGATTCAAACAAGCCTGGCTGAAGACGGCTGAAATGCCAGAAACCGGTCCTAGGAAGCTTGTTTCCGGTCCAGGGAAGACATGGCTTGGCAGTTCGGGCTGGACTGTTCCCATGAGGCACAGGGTCAGACTGTTTTGCATATGGCCATGTTTGAACTGGGGTGGCAGAGTGGGCTAAAGAACGGTGATGGATTAAACCCAGATCAGTTGACTGGGGGTGAGTGCTTGCAATGTTCAACACTCCGTCCATCATTTCCTTTGGTTTTTGCTTTGTTCGCCATAAGTTGGCAGGGTATGCTCAGACGTGAGTCCCTTGCTCACTTTGCCACTGGATTCAAGCAAGCCTGGCTGAAGACGGCTGAAATGCCAGAAACCGGTGCTAGGAAGCTTGTTTCCGGTCCAGGGAATACATGGCTTGGCAGTTCGGGCTGGACTGTTCCCATGAGGCACAGGGTCAGACTGATTTGCATATGGCCATGTTTGAACTGGGGTGGCAGAGTGGGCTAAAGAACGGTGATGTATTAAACCCAGATCAGTTGATTGGGGGTGAGAGCTTGCAATGTTCAACACTCCGTCCATCATTTCCTTTGGTTTTTGCTTTGTTCGCCATAAGTTGGCAGGGTATGCTCAGACGTGAGTCCCTTGCTCACTTTGCCACTGGATTCAAGCAAGCCTGGCTGAAGACGGCTGAAATGCCAGAAACCGGTCCTAGGAAGCTTGTTTCCGGTCCAGGGAAGACATGGCTTGGCAGGTCGGGCTGGACTGTTCCCATGAGGCACAGAGTCAGACTGATTTGCATATGGCCATGTTTGAACTGGGGTGGCAGAGTGGGCTAAAGAACGGTGATGGATTAAACCCAGATCAGTTGACTGGGGGTGAGTGCTTGCAATGTTCAACACTCCGTCCATCATTTCCTTTGGTTTTTGCTTTGTTCCCACACATGACATAGTCACATCGGTGCACGATGGTCGTTAAATGTCAGTTGTTAGTGTCCCTGTCCCTGGCATCAGGGGACAGTTGCGGGTGGTGGTGACTGTGCCATACCAGTGATGCTGTGCTTGACACGTTTGTACTACATGCACACATGGGCAAAGTGTGAAGGGGAAGTGTGGCACATAGTGTAAGGGTGGGCGTAGTGGGCGTAGTGGGGCTACGTGAAGCAGCACGTAGTGTGCCCAAATCTACGCACACTACGCGCTTCGCGTAGCCCCACTACGTGCCACCCACCTCCCGCCCGCCCTTCTTTTAAATAATATAAGCATTGAAAAATAAATTAAAATAAGTCGACTTACCCGTAAGCGCGGCGTCTCCGGGGCTCCCTCTTTCTGTTTCTAATTTCTTCTGGCAAATGCGCATGCGCGGACGCCCGCGCATGCGCATTTCTCGCGAGAAATGCGCATGCGCGGGTGTCCGCGCATGCGCATTTGCCAGAAGAAATTAGAAACAGAAAGAAGGAGCCCCGGAGACGCCGCGCTTACGGGTAAGTCGACTTATTTTAATTTATTTTTCAATGCTTATATTATTTAAAAGAAGGGCGGGCGGGAGGTGGGTGGCGGGTGGCAAGCAGCTACGCTTCGCCCTCGGCGTGTGCGTAGCGCTGCCCTGCTTCGCCTACTTCGGAAAGTGCGAAGCAGGCAGCGCTACGTACACTACGTGGGCGAAGCGTAGTGCTACGCCCGGGGTTAACATAGTGCCCCATCACACATGTCGTGTACACAGGTCATCACACATCAATTGTGCAAATACATGAGGTGACATGTGAAATATCACTGCCTGACACACCTAGGCCCTGCACATGTAGGACAGCAATGACAATGACTTGATGTACATCCTTGTGCGAGTCTGAGACCTCCATTCCTTTCGTGCGCGCATCCTATCAACAGTGTAAGCGTGTGAAACGCACCGTACACACGCTCTGAGGGCATGTGTACAGTCCGTATCACTAGAGTTGGGTTGCCGTAGGAGTACGCGTGGTACGGACCGTAAAAGTACGGTCCGTATTACTATAGTAGTGGTGCCGTAGGAGCACGTGTGGTACGGACCGTACACACGTACGTGTACTACCAGTGCCTACACGTACGTGTACTACCATTGCCTACACGTACGTGTACGCACTGGTAGTACACGTACGTGTAGGCACTGGTAGTACACGTACATGTAGGCACTGGTAGTACACGTACCCGTACGTGTACTACCAATGCCTACACATACGTGTACTACTAGTGCCTACACGTACGTGTACTACCAGTGCCTACACGTACGTGTATGCACTGGTAGTACACGTACGTGTAGGCACTGGTAGTACACGTACGTGTAGGCACTGGTAGTACACGTACGGGTACGTGTACTACCAGTGCGTACACGTACATGTAGGCACTGGTAGTACACGTACCTGTACGTGTACTACCAGTGCCTACATGTACGTGTACTACCAGTGCCTACACGTACGTGTACGCACTGGTAGTACACGTACGTGTAGGCACTGGTAGTACACGTATGGGTACGTGTACTACCAGTGTGTACACGTACGTGTAGGCACTGGTAGTACACGTACGTGTAGGCACTGGTAGTACACGTACGGGTAGGCACTGGTAGTACACGTACCCGTACGTGTACTACCAGTGCATACACGTACGTGTCAAACGCACTGTGCAACTGGTGCCGTAGGGGTACGTGTGAAACGCACCGTACCTGTGTGTGGATTTGAAAATTACATAGGGGACACATAAGGGACAAGTATTAGGCACTAAATGCATGCTGGTTGTCATGGATACAGAGTTTTCAGTTAAAATTTTTCCATCAGGTGTACTGGAAAAGTTAGTTGGCCACAAAATACAATGTTGCAAAGCGGTTGTTGACTTGACATGATGCTCAATATTTGAACGATGCAGATGCTGTCATTGGTGTATGTGGAAAGGGATTGGAGTAAACGTAAGATGCAAATGAATCTGACCAATCACTATGTACTCCTCCAAATGAATGCCCCTCAGCAAGACAGATATAAGTCAGCCAGAACCCATGAGAGGGCACTTGCCTGCACAACTTTCCTGTTGACAACACTGCTGCTGTCTGTGCTTCCTCTGGCACCATGTCAAGGTCTGTGGAGAGGGCCCAGCCATTCACCCAGGAGGAGAATGAGGCATTGCTGGATGTCATCCTCCCACAGTACACCAGCCTGTATGGGAGACCAGGGGAGCAGATGAGTGCTGACTCCACTACCTTTGACTGTGCACTTTTTTTGTGACTGTCACTTCTGGCATTGTGTTCAGGTGTGACAGACATGCAATGTTTTTTAGAGTGGGTCCCAGGGGGGCAATGGCTTATGTCTCCCATGCAGAGCATGATGTAGTTCATGTGTGCACTCCTCACTTGCATTGTGCTTACTGTAACATTCACTGCATAGTGCATGACACATTCAGCCTGGCTAATCCTTTGTGGCATTTTTTGTCTATAGTCCTGAGGTGATTCAGTGGTCCCCCCGGTGTCACAGGTGACTGTACCCACAGATGTGTGTGAGTTAAGTGGAGCTGTGGTGAGAGTGTCCAAGTGATGTGCACGCCCCCTGGACATTGATGTGTGTGAATGTTCCTTGTCATGTGGGTGAGTGTCTATGTGAAGTGTTGCACCACAGCTGCATGGAGGAGGCAACAGCTCTACCCATCTGATGTGAGAAGTAAGCCGTGCTGTGTGTCTGACTTGCTGAGCTCGCCCCACACCTGTGACACCCCACAGGCAAGTGGCACATGTGCAGAGTGAGCTTTGTATCCGCTGTTGCCAATGGCAGGTGATTGATCTGTGCCTGTGTGTGTCTGTGTACTCTGCTGAGGTTGTGTCAGTGGCCTGGGGCATGTAACTGCTTGGAGGTGCTGTCCATCAGCCTGGTGTTGCTTGTGATGCACAGTGTGTGTCATGATCATGGAGTGTGTCGCACCCCTCATGCCACCTGTGTACTTTAAATGCCATGTAGTGCATTGGGGCTTCCACAGAGGCCAATGTCCATATGACAAAGATGCTATTCCTTGGCAGCATCCTATGCCCTGTTCAACATATCAAAGATGTTCAAATGTGTGTCTCTCTGACATGGAGCAGGTGTAGTGATGTTGTCTCACTTTGTCATCCTCACAGGTAACTGCCTACGTGAAGGGGAGATCTGGAAGCGGGCTGTCAGGGCCGTGGGATCGGTGGAGGGTCGCAGTCGGCGCCTAGCCCAAGTCAAAAAACCGTGGCAGGACATCCGGTGCTGGACCCGGAGGATCGACCGCGTCCTGCTGGGGGACTCACCTCCACGCCCCCACGGCGGGCGCCGATGCCTGACCCACCAGATGAGGCGTGTCCTGGCGGTGGTCTTCCCTGACATGGATAGGCGGTTACAGGAGAGACAGCAGCAAGGAGGGGGTAGGTACATGTGTGTTTGTTGTGTGTCCCCAGCTTTTGGAAGTGCTCAGTCGCCTGGATACACTGCCAGGGTTTATATGTGCAGTGCAAATCCTGTTCCCCCAAGTCAACCGGTGCTGTTCTTCCTCCCTTCCCCTCCTTGACATGTGTTCCCTGGTCTGTGTGTAATCACTATTGCACATGGTCATCTAGGCTTCCAGTTAATCCAAGTGCACATTGCTTTCTGCATCATGTGTGGGGGTGGTCTGTGACATGTGTTGGTACCTTGCCTGTGCCCTGTCCTGTTCAGTCATTTAGGGGTCCATATTTGTGGGCACTGATGCTGAGTCTCAACATAGGAGTGTGAGGTTTCAAATGAACAGACTTGCAGCATGCATGACCGATGTTGTGGCCTCAGACATGATGTGCATGAGTGGGAGATATGCATAGTGCCGGGACGGTTGCTCATGTTACAGTCAGATCATTCCAGGACCATGGAGCAGTGTGCCCACTACAGTCCCCTGAGACACCCTTGCCTCGGAATCATGTGTGTCATCCAACACTGTGCCCATTCTCTGTGTGTTCAGCATAGGTTGGCCTCTGTGGCATTGTTCCCTGGCCTCATTTGTATTTATCTAAAGTGTGCTACATGTGTCCACTGGACAGGGTGACCCCATTTGGCTTGTGCATCCTCACACCGGGCAGTGCCTGTGTGTCTATTTACAACTATCTGTTGATGGTTGTTTGTCATAAATATGTGTTGGCAGCCTCACGAGGTGATGTGAAGTACATTTTGGAATTCTTGATTCCCCTTTTTTTAAACCCTGATTAAGAGGTGTCACTTCTTGATTTGTCTCAATCACATTGTCTCAGGTATGGGGGGTTTGTGCGGGTGAGGCCTACATGTCCAAACCTTATGTCTCCTTGCCAGGTCTGACCTGTGTGTGATAATTGTCTGGACAGACACTCAACATGCAGTGACCCAGTGATGTTGTGCAGGCTTTCATGTTTGTGCTTTGCAGCATGTGTCAAAAGTTTAAATATATGATTCCTGCTCATCCATTTTTGGCACCAGTGTGTAGTCCAGATGCTACGTAGTTTGGTCTTTGTGTGCTGACATCTGTGTGGACATTCTTGCTTGCCATGAGGGTGTCTCCTCAGTGCAGGTGTGCCTTATTCCGACACAATTGCAGGCCCATTAGCCTATTGTTGGACCCGGCCTCGTAGAATGGCCCTCCGTGCCCCTGCACCACCGAAACCTGGTACCTACAGCCCAAGCCCCCGGCCCAGCCGAACCTCCCCACCAGGACACACGCACCGACCCGGACATCCCCGTCCCTGGCCTCTCCCCTTTCGGCCACCCCGGGCCCGCGTGCCCACTTCATGCACCAAGATGGCCGCCCGGCCCCAGCGCGACCCGGGCCTAGAGGCGCCACTCCGGCTGGAGGACATCACGCTTCCCGGGGATGAGAGAGGGAGGAGCAGTTTCTATCGCACCTCTGAACTCCCCTGGGACGATGGGTTTCGATCGGCCCTCCGGCCTCCCTGAGGGCTGGCTCCACGCCTGCTGGGTGTCTGGGACTCCTCCCGACCCGGCCCTGAAAGGATCAAAAGACTATAGCAGGAAATCCCGACAAGCGACCCCCAGGTGACAAGACCCCTGCCTGCACAGACTCCGGACATCAAAGAGGGGTCGAACTATAACAAGGGGTGCTCTGGGGCTGTCCGGCAGATTCGACGCTGGAACAACGAGAGCCTGCTGACGTGGTCGCGGCTCCTGGAACTGGAACTCACCTGAGCCCTGCTGAGTGACTCGCGGCTCCCTGAGGATCGTAAGGCCTCCGAACTTGTACCTGAGCCCTGCTGAGTGACTCGCGGCTCCCTGAAGATCGTAAGACCTCCAAACTTGTACCTGAGCCCTGCTGAGTGACTCGCGGCTCCCTGAAGATCGTAAGACCTCCGAACTTGTACCTGAGCCCTGCTGAGTGACTCGCGGCTCCCTGAAGATCGTAAGACCTCCGAACTTGTACCTGAGCCCTGCTGAGTGACTCGCGGCTCCCCCAGACTCTCACGGTCCCGCCGGACCCCAACTCCGACCACGTATCCCCCAGCTCGAGGATTGTGAGCTGTGCGCCGGGTATGTCCCTGCTTTGAACCGTTACCAGAGACAGTCCCGCTACCCCCTACCTTTCCGAGACTCTTGAGCCCGTGCTCACCTTGTACATATTTGCAGTGATACCTGTTTGATAAAGCTTGTTCTGAGAATACCCAGTGTGGTCCCTCTGTGTCGTGTGGTACCAGAAGTACGATCCTGGTTGCGAGAGTCCTCCCCCTGGGGAATCTCCCGCCAGTGCCCGGCTACGATACTTTGAGGGTGGGTCTCAGGGTAGTCAGGACCCCCTTCCGGACTCCTCTGAGGTCGCCGTCTAACATTGGTGGCAAGCGACGGGATTCGGGCCCATCACCTAGAGATCGTACAGTAAACGACGGACGCACGACCAACAAAGATGGCAGAAGGAAGCGCCACGAGCTCCGCAGAAACCAACGCCAACAGAGTGTTCCAGGTGGAGCATCTGGAAGAATACACACACAAAGAGCTAAAACAATTTTGCAAAGAACTCAAAATCGCTACCACTGGCCTCAACACTAAGGAAGACTTGCAGAAAGCACTGAAAACTTGGGTGGAGACCGGGGCCTCCCGCCCGGAAGGCACGGGGGAGCGCCCCGACGAAGCCGAACCCCCCCAAAGTGAAAGCAGTAGCAATCAGGTGCGAGGCATCGTACCAGACGGGGGCCTGTCCCCGGAAGAGCTCGCGGACAGAGAGAGAAGCCGCAGTCATGAACTCGAGTTAGCCAAACTCAAAATCGAGGGCGAATTGAAGTTAGCGGAGAAGAAGCTAGCAGTAGAGCAAATGCGTGTACAAGGCGAACTGGAAGAAAAGAAGCTCCAACGGGAGCACGAAGGAAGAAAGCTCCAACTGGAGCACGAACGGAGCTTAAAGGAACTCGAGCTCAAGGCCCGAAATGAGGACGGAAGGCCCTCGGGGAACCGAGAGACGGCCCCCCCAGCGGAACAGAAGGTCCACATCCCCAAGGATGTGGTCAAAGAATATTATAAAAACGATGACATTCAGCAATGGTTTCGGGCCTACGAGGTCGCCATGACCTCCCATCGGATTCCACAGAAGGACTGGGGGGCGGGGTTGTGGGGACGGTTTCTGAGCGAAGGAAGGGACACCCTGCTCGACCTACACCTCTCCCTGCAGACCTCCTACAGCCACATGAAAGAGGCTCTCCTCACAAGATACGGCCTCACCCCAGAAATGTACCGCCAACGGTTCCGGGACTGCAGGAAGATCCCGGGCACCACCTGGGTGGAGTATGTAAACTTTTTTAGTCGGGCCTTCGATGGGTGGGTCAAGGGCAGCAAAGTCACCACCCTTGCCGAACTCACTGACCTCATGTTATGGGAACATCTGGCTGCGAACTGCTTCGTAGAGCTACGTCAACATCTGCTGGATAGCAAGCTCACAGATCCCCGGAAGCTGGCCGTGGAGGCCGACCGCTGGACCAACACCCGGGTCTCCCGGGGCATGGTAGGAGAGTACCCCCGAACCAGTCAGGGACCACCCCGCCAGAGAGGGGGAGGGAACCAGGGAGGGCCGAGGGAGTCCCAGCCTAGCCCCCCGAAGACACCACCTCCACCTTTCCCGGCGCCCCCCCCACCAGTAACAGGGCCCCCTGGGAGACGGGGACACCGGGTGACCGTCACATGTTTCCGCTGCCAGAAACCCGGGCACTACGCCAATGACCCAGAGTGCCCCATGGCCACCCAAGTCACCCCTGCGAGACAGATAGCCAACGTAGCCCTAGGGGAGGAGGTTGAGGAAGCCGAGGAGTGGGAACCCGCCGCGATGGCCCTAGTATCCCTGGGAGATAGGGAAATGATCCCTGGTAGCCTCCTACCGTCCAACACACAGAAATATGGGCAGCTCGTCAAGATCAATGGCCACCAGGTAGAGGCCCTGCGGGACACCGGGGCTAGTATCACCGGTGTCCTCAGGCACCTAGTTCCCGAGGAGCAGATCCTCCCCAATGTCTTTTGCCCCGTAATATCTGCAGACAATAGGGAAAGTATGTGTCAGGTGGCCCTGGTGCCATTTGAGTGGGGAGGGGTGATAGGTAAACTCAAGGTGGCCGTAAGAACCTCCCAGCCGGTCGACTGCCTCTTAGGGAACGACCTGGAGAGTTCTCCCTGGAAGCGCGTAGAGCGCAAGGCCCACCTAGGAATGATGGGACTCCCCGAGTGGGTGTGCGCCACCACCCGATCTATGACAGCCCGACTCACTCCCCGGAGAGAAATCGAGAGCACCCCGGTCGAAGTAGCCAGCGCCGTCCCCGCCGAGGGTCCTCCCGTTCCCCCATCGGAAGGGTCCGTCGCCAGCGACGAACCCGCACCATCCGACCCCGCCCCGGTCCCCGAGTTGGGGGATCTACCCGAGTTGGCCCATTGGCGCCACGAGGGCGGGCCCACCCGAGAAGAATTTTGCCAGGAGCAAGCCACCTGTCCTTCCCTGGTCGGGCTGCGGCGCCAGGCCGAGGGCCAAGCCGCAGGTGACCAGACCGGAACGCACCGAATCTATTGGGAGAATAACGTCCTGTATAGTGAGCAGAAATCAGTGGAGCTGGGATCCGGACGGGTACTGGTGGTACCTCTCCGCTTCCGGGATTTCCTCCTGGGCTTAGCCCACGATGTCCCCCTCGCCGGTCACCTGGGTCAGGACAAGACCTACAGCCGTCTCGTGACCCATTTTTATTGGCCTAAGATGAAAGCAGCGGTAGAGGCCCACTGCAAGTCCTGCCCCACGTGCCAAGCCAGTGGGAAGAGTGGGGGGAAGCGCAAGGCTCCCCTCCAACCCTTCCCGGTCGTTAGTACCCCCTTCGAACGAGTCGGGATCGACATCGTGGGGCCACTGGACCCCCCCACCTCCCAAGGTCACCGTTTCATCTTGGTCCTAGTGGACCACGCCACCCGCTACCCAGAGGCTATTCCCCTACGCACCATTACGGCCCCCGTGGTGGGCCGGGCCCTGATGGGGATCTTCTCCAGGGTGGGTTTCCCCCGCGAGGTCGTGAGCGATCGCGGCACTAATTTTATATCCAGGTATATGACGTCCCTGTGGCAACAATGTGGGGTGTCCTATAAGTTCACCACCCCGTACCATCCCCAAGGAAACGGCCTAGTAGAGAGGTTTAATAGGACTTTGAAAGGGATGATCGCTGGCCTAGAAGAGCCCCTCCGGCGTAAGTGGGACGTCCTGCTCCCCTGCCTCTTGTTCGCTTACCGGGAGGTCCCCCAGAAGTCCTTAGGGTTCAGCCCGTTTGAATTACTCTATGGGCACCCCGTCCGAGGTCCCCTCAGTTTAGTTAAGGAAGGGTGGGAGGCAGCACCCCAGACCACCCCCCGAGATGTGTTCCAATATGTCCTGGCCCTCCGGAACCAGACCAGGAGGTTCCGGGAACTGGCCGAGGCCAACCTGGAGGCGAGTCAAGAAGAAATGAAGCGCTGGTACGACCAGAATGCTACTCTGGTCGAGTTCCAGCCGGGCCAGCAGGTGTGGGTCATGGCCCCCGTAAAGCCTGGCGCTCTCCAGGACCGATGGACTGGGCCCTACAAGGTGGTCGAGAAGAAGAGCCAAGTCACCTACTTGGTGGACGTCCAGTCGCCTCGGGATCCCCTCCGGGTCCTGCACGTGAACCGCCTCAAGCCTCACTTCCAGCGGACAGAACTGAGCCTCCTGCTGGCCACCGATGATGGGGCCGAAGATGAGTCGGATCCCCTCCCGGACCTCCTGTGTATCAAGGAGCAGGATGGCTCCGTGGAAGGAGTGAACCTCTCCCCAGCCCTCACTGCCCAGCAACAAGCGGACTGCCGCCAGCTCCTAAGACAATTTTCTGACCTCTTCTCCCTGACCCCCCGGGTCACCAACTGGTGTGTTCATGATGTGGACACCGGGGACAGCCCGCCGGTGAGACACCGAGCCTACCGGGTTCCTGACCGGGTCCGGTCCTGCATTCAAGCGGAAGTATCGAAGATGTTGACCCTGGGGGTGATCGAGCCCTCTGACAGTCCCTGGGCCAGCCCCGTGGTCCTGGTCCCGAAGGCAGCGGCCCCCGGTGTCGCCCCCGAGCTCCGATTCTGCGTGGACTACCGGGGGCTCAATGACGTTACCCGAGCCGATGCCCACCCCATTCCACGAGCCGACGAACTCATTGACCGACTAGGGGCAGCCCGGTTCCTCAGCACCTTCGACCTCACCTGCGGATACTGGCAGATTGCGCTCACCGAAGGGGCCAAAGAGCGGTCCGCTTTCTCCACCCCCGATGGGCACTACCGCTTCCGCGTAATGCCCTTCGGGATGAAAAATGCCCCGGCCACTTTCCAGCGACTGGTGAATAGAGTCCTGGCCGGGCTAGAACAGTTCAGCGCGGCATACCTGGACGACATCGCTGTCTTCAGTTCAGAGTGGAGTGAGCACCTCCAGCACCTCCGAAGGGTGCTAATCGCCCTGCGCCAGGCAGGCCTCACAGTAAAAGCCAGCAAGTGCCAGGTCGGGCAAGGATCCGTGGTCTACTTGGGGCACCAGGTCGGGAGTGGCCAGGTCGCCCCGCTACAGCCAAAGATCGACGCCATCCTGGCCTGGGAACCACCCATCACCCAGACGGAGGTCCGAGCCTTTCTGGGACTCACGGGCTACTACCGAAGATTCATTCGGGGGTATGGCAGCCTTGTCGGCCCTCTCACAGAACTCACATCTAAAAAACAGCTAAAGAAAGTGCAGTGGACGGCTGCCTGCCAGGAAGCTTTCGATGCCCTAAAAAGGGCCATGTGTACTGCCCCCGTCCTCCAGGCTCCCGACTACGCCAAGGAGTTCATAGTCCAAACCGATGCCTCCGAGCATGGCATTGGGGCCGTCCTGTCCCAAGTAAATGACCAAGGCCTAGACCAGCCCGTCGCCTTCCTCAGTCGGCGGCTGTTGGCCCGAGAACAAAGATGGAGCACCATAGAGCGCGAAGCCTTTGCCGTGGTCTGGGCACTCAAAAAGCTACGACCCTACCTGTTTGGCACCCATTTCAGAGTCCAAACTGACCATCGGCCCTTACGTTGGCTCATGCAGATGCGAGGAGAAAACCCCAAGCTACTGCGGTGGTCAATCTCCCTCCAGGGGATGGATTTCACCGTGGAACACCGCCCTGGTACGGACCACGCCAATGCTGACGGCCTCTCCCGGTTCTTCCGCCTCAGCGAAGAGAACCCCCCAAGCTGATGGGCAGTTCTCTCCGGCTTTCAGCTGGGGGGGACGCGTGTTGGACCCGGCCTCGTAGAATGGCCCTCCGTGCCCCCGCACCATCGAAACCTGGTACCTACAGCCCAAGCCCCCGGCCCAGCCGAACCTCCCCACCAGGACACACGCACCGACCCGGACATCCCCGTCCCTGGCCTCTCCCCTTTCGGCCACCCCGGGCCCGCGTGCCCACTTCATGCACCAAGATGGCCGCCCGGCCCCAGCGCGACCCGGGCCTAGAGGCGCCACTCCGGCTGGAGGACATCACGCTTCCCGGGGATGAGAGAGGGAGGAGCAGTTTCTATCGCACCTCTGAACTCCCCTGGGACGATGGGTTTCGATCGGCCCTCCGGCCTCCCTGAGGGCTGGCTCCACGCCTGCTGGGTGTCTGGGACTCCTCCCGACCCGGCCCTGAAAGGATCAAAAGACTATAGCAGGAAATCCCGACAAGCGACCCCCAGGTGACAAGACCCCTGCCTGCACAGACTCCGGACATCAAAGAGGGGTCGAACTATAACAAGGGGTGTTCTGGGGCTGTCCGGCAGATTCGACGCTGGTCGCGGCTCCTGGAACTTGAACCCACCTGAGCCCTGCTGAGTGACTCGCGGCTCCCTGAAGATCGTAAGACCTCCGAACTTGTACCTGAGCCCTGCTGAGTGACTCGCGGCTCCCTGAAGATCGTAAGACCTCCGAACTTGTACCTGAGCCCTGCTGAGTGACTCGCGGCTCCCCCAGACTCTCACGGTCCCGCCGGACCCCAACTCCGACCACGTATCCCCCAGCTCGAGGATTGTGAGCTGTGCGCCGGGTACGTCCCTGCTTTGAACCGTTACCAGAGACAGTCCCGCTACCCCCTACCTTTCCGAGACTCTTGAGCCCGTGCTCACCTTGTACATATTTGCAGTGATACCTGTTTGATAAAGCTTGTTCTGAGAATACCCAGTGTGGTCCCTCTGTGTCGTGTGGTACCAGAAGTACGATCCTGGTTGCGAGAGTCCTCCCCCTGGGGAATCTCCCGCCAGTGCCCGGCTACGATACTTTGAGGGTGGGTCTCAGGGTAGTCAGGACCCCCTTCCGGACTCCTCTGAGGTCGCCGTCTAACACCTATGCATTGTCCTGTGTTTGGACATGTGTGCCACTCCACATGACAGGCAGTGGGTCAGATGTGTTGCCAACTGTGTCATCATGGTACGGATGGCCATGTGACAGGTGGCATGATTCAAGTTGTTAGTCAAGAAGTCTTGTACCTTGGCACTCACTACACTTGTCAACATGTCTTCATGTTTTCAATGCTTGACTTTGATGTTTTGTTGTGAAGGACAATAATGTGCCTGCATGACAGATGTCTCCCAAGGAAGTGCACAAGAAACCACCGTTACACTTTCAGGGGACACGCTGGCACATTTTAAAGAAAGGCACAGTTCAAATAAGACTGTTTTTCAGATTATACATATCCATGTTCACACAGTGTGGTGGCATTTGGGTAAGTCCTTGGTTGTTGCTGATACCAACTTACGAGTGTCAAGTCATCCAGACCGCCGTTGTGCCATGTATATGAACTTACTGAAACCCCATTTCTTTCTAACAGTGACTTATTTGAATAAGGCTGGCAGCTCATACAATGACTGTATAAATGTAGTTTTGTGTGCACCTCCTTGTGTGACTTCTTTTATACAGGCACATGTGTGTTCTGTTCACAAAGTGGCACATTCACAGATTCCAAACATGTAGATTGTGTAAAGTGGTGTGATTCCCAAGGGATCACAATGTATTTCGTTTGGGTTTCCAAAGTACTTACAGGTCTCTAAGTGTGGGGACACCTTCAGCATTGAGGTCTGTTATTTAGCCTTGGGTGCACCAATACTGTTTCTTTCACAGTAAACAAGAGGTGGCATGCCTTCATAGTATTGCTGTGCTCAACTGTTCCCAGGCACTAGCTTCTCAGTATATTTCTAAATCAAGTTTTTGGCTGTTGTGTCCTATTTTTCCTTGTTTCCAAGTGGCATGGTGGGTCAACCAACTGGGGAGTACAGGGCTTACATATGTGCGGAGTAATATAGATGTTACTCATGATGCATTGCCTGATATGCACTGTGAACTATTTTGTTTGGACTCATGTGTCAGATGTATACAGGTGATTATTTTCTGTATCTTCACCTTGCCCACAGCATCATCGAAAAACACCGAGGGAGACACCTGCACGGACCTGGAGGAGGGATCCAGCACCGGTGCCACCAGTGCTGGCGAGTCTGCGGGATCAAGTGGCACGGAGGGAGAGGGGAGTCAGGCGGAGGACCTGTCTGGTGGCGACACCGACTACGACGCTGACGGGTCCGAGGCTGAACTCATCGAGGGGGCGGAGGCTGCTACAACACCTGGCAGCAGTACAACATCTGTCCCCGCCTCCTCCATTCCCATCACCGCCCTCCCAGTTGCTCCGGTCCCTTCTGTCCGTGCAGGGCACCACCATGTCTCCTTCGTGCCAGGCACCGCACCCTCTGCCCCTGTCACCCTTGCTGCCCTCACTGCAGAGTCTGTGGACATTCAGCGGCAGTTGCAGGTTGGCCAGACATCGATGCTGAATGTCCTCCATGGCCACACCAGACTGCTGACACAGATGGTGTCGTTCATGGAGGGCATGTCAGCAGCGATGTCTGACCAACGGATGTTGCTGAGGTCCATGGACTCTTCACTGATGGCAGCAGTGAGTCTCCTGCAGCGCGTTGTCCCCCCCCTACCCCAGCCCCATCCACACTTCCCACTCCCATGCCTGTCCCATGCACACCCAGACATTCCCAGGCACGCACCCCATCAGACACAGGCAGCACACCAACACGTAAGGGCAAGCACACACCTCCTGGCACGCACACTCAGGGGGATAAAGGCACACCCACTGGGTCTGGGGCACACAGACATACACGCAGCCACAGTCTGAGTCTGCATGCCTCACTACCCAGTCCCTCCAAAAGCACTCCCCTTGGCTCCCCTGTCACACAGTCAGACAAGGAGAGCTACATGTCTGTGCTGGGCCTCTGCCCCACTGGGTCACCAGCCCGCAAACGGGCAAGGCACTCCCCGGGTAGGGGAGTTGAGTCCCCCCCATGTCCACCCCTTCCCCCAGTAGTGCTGCACCCCATCCCTCCGGCCCCCCCCTCCTTTGTGCCTGTGGTTTCTTCCGGTGCAGGGGATACTCTGGATGCCAAGCTCACCTCCACCTTTGGCACTGCCCCACCCCCTGTGGTGGAGGCATCCGGCCCTGCACCCACCACACCTACCCTTACACCTCCTGTCCATGCGGTGCCTGGTCCTTCCCCACATGATGCCCCCCCCCCTCAGTCGACGAACCTGAGGGTTCAAATGTGCAGGCAAGCTAGGGGAGACGCGTGCCCATGTGTCCCCCCAAGGACTTCTATTCTGGACTGGCCATTGGCCTTTGTATATTGTGTTTTTGGGGGGGAAAAAATTATGCTGATTATAGCATTTTCTTTTTACTTGAACACTATTGTATTTCAGGTATTGATGTTGGTGCTGATGCTCCAGGAGTTGGGGTTGTGGTAATGTGTTATGTTTCAGGCAAGGGTTCGAGTCTGATGGTCATGAGGTGGACCATGGGATCTGCGTGCCATCACAAGGTCTCTGCAAAGGATCTTTGGTCGTGTGTGTTATTTGTTTTTTGATACATTGTACCAAGGAGTGTCCCTTCCTCCATGGCACCTGACATCTTCCCTGCAGAGAGTTGCACAATTGTTGTGCTGACCTGTGTATACATTCCCTCTGTTGGTGACGGATCCCTTCAACTATGGCCATGTCTGCTCAGCAATGTCTCCGGCTGCATCGTCTGTGCCATCCTTGCTAGTCACTGTACTTGTATATTGAGTATGTTGCCATGCCTTCATGGAGAAAATCTCCCTTTTCCGCACTATGCATGTGTGTAATCCCAGCCTAGCACACATATGGTACTTGTTCTGCAGGGTATTTGGGCACCTGACTCACAATTGTGGGCATTGTATCTGTGGGAATTCCACCCTATTCCTTCCATGAGAGACAACATCTTGGTGGCTGTCCCAGCACCTGTACATTCCTATCAGTCCTGGGATGTGGGTGACAGTGTGTGTTCTCTTTGGCTCTCTTAGTTTAGTAGGCATTGACATGACTATACAGTCTTGTGGCATGATCTCTATGTGTGTATTGTGCTGCATCCGCCAGGGGTGGGTATGCATGTGTCATTTGTCCTCACACCCACATGTGGTGTGTCATGCAGTGGGGGAAAGACATCCATCCTCATGGGAGTGAGACAATGCTGTCAGTGATGTGTTGTTATGGCACTATCAACATAGTAAAAAATTAGGGATGCGTACATACACCCAGGGAGTTGTGGTAATCTGGTAATGATGTACACACCCCCATGTCTCTGTCCACTGCTGGTATTCCTCTGCAACCACCCCTCACATGTCTCTGTCCACTGCTGGGAGTGATAGGCACCCACCCCCATGTCTCTGTCCACTGCTGGGAGTGATAGGCACCCAACCCTCACATGTCTCTGTCCACTGCTGGGAGTGATAGGCACCCACACCTCACATGTCTCTGTCCACTGCTGGTATTCCTCTGCACCCACCCCTCACATGTCTCTGTCCACTGATGGGAGTGATAGGCACCCACCCCTCACATGTCTCTGTCGACTGCTGGGAGTAATATGCACCCACCCCTCACATTTCTCCGTCCACTGCTGGGAGTGATAGGCACCCACCCCTCACATGTCTCTGTCCACTGCTGGGAGTGATAGGCACCCACACCTCACATGTCGCTGTCCACTGCTGGTATTCCTCTGCACCCACCCCTCACATGTCTCTGTCCACTGATGGGAGTGATAGGCACCCACCCCTCACATGTCTCTGTCCACTGCTGGGAGTGATAGGCACCCACCCCTCACATGTCTCTGTCCACTGCTGGTATTCCTCTGCACCCACCCCTCACGTGTCTCTGTCCACTGCTGGGAGTGATAGGCACCCACCCCCATGTCTCTGTCCACTGCTGGGAGTGATAGGCACACACCCCCATGTCTCTGTCCACTTCTGGGAGTGATAGGCACCCACCCCTCACATGTCTCTGTCCACTGCTGGGAGTGATAGGCACCCACCCCTCACATGTCTCTGTCCACTGCTGGTATTCCTCTGCACCCACCCCTCGCATGTCTCTGTCCACTGCTGGGAGTGATAGGCACCCACCCCTCACATGTCTCTGTCCACTGCTGGGAGTGATAGGCACCCCCCCTCACATGTCTCTGTCCACTGCTGGGAATCCTAGGCAGCCACCCACCCACCCACCCGCACCCTTGGTGCAGTACACTGCTGTCCTGGGCATACACACACCCCAATATACTGGTTATATGCTGCATCAGGCCCTAAGCCAACATTCGTGGCGTGTGGACGCCTTGTATCACAAATGTTATGGTGCCCTAGGGGTACGGGTGATGATGTCCATACCCCCGCATTCATAGGTTGGGTACGGTCCGTACCACGCGTACCCCTACGTCACCACTACAATGGTGGTACGGACCGTACCCACGCTCTGAGGCCGTGGGTACGGTCCGTACCACCATTGTAGTGGTGACGTAGGGGTACGCGTGGTACAGACCGTACCCACGCTCTGAGGGCATGGGTACGGTCCGTACCACCATTGTAGTGGTGATGTAGGGGTACGCGTGGTACAGACCGTACCCACGCTCTGAGGGCGTGGGTACGGTCCGTACCACCATTGTAGTGGTGATGTAGGGGTACGCATGGTACGGACCGTACCCACGCTCTGAGGGCGTGGGTATGGTCCGTACCATCATTGTAGTGGTGATGTAGGGGTATGCGTGGTACGGACCGTACCCACGCCCTCAGAGCGTGGGTATGGTCAGTACCACGCGTACCCCTACGTCACCACTACAATGGTGGTACGGACCATACCCACGCTCTGAGGGCGTGGGTATGGTCCATACCATGCGTACCCCTACATCACCACTACAATGGTGGTATGGACCGTACCCACGCCCTCAGAGAGTGGGTACGGTCCGTACCACGCGTACCCCTACGTCACCACTACAATGGTGGTACGGACCGTACCCACGCACTCAGAGCGTGGGTACGGTCCGTACCACGCGTACCCCTATGTCACCACTACAATGGTGGTACGGACCGTACCCACGCTCTGAGGGCGTGGGTACGGTCCGTCCCACCATTGTAGTGGTGACGGGTACGCGTACACGTCCACTTCCGTTGTTGCGGTACGCAGGGATGGGTGGACACGCCCCCCAAGTGACCAGACCCTGGAGGTAATGTATGTCCTCCATATTGTATGTTTTAATTTGTGTAGGGGGTATGTTTCATGCCCCTCACCCCCCCTTGACCCATGGGTGTTGTGCTCACCTTCTGCGGCGTGTGCGTCGGGTTCGGTGCACCAGGTCGTAGGCTAGGAGGGCCGGGATGACACATAGGATGGGGTCCATGGCTGTCCGTCGCTTACCGGTGCTCCTTAATCGTGTTGTCCTCAATTTCCTGGGAGTTTTTGGCTGCCGTAAAAAATGAGCCGTGCAGAGTGACGTAGGCACGAATCGTACTTGCTGGTCCGTAAAACGCTGCCTGACTCCGCACGAACGTCACGTACGCGATGTCCCGGATCAGAATTGTGGGTATTTTTAGCTGCACGTAGTTTTTCACGATTCGTACGGAAATGGTATTTCTTTACGAATCGTACTTGCTGGTTAGTAAGGTGGATTTCCCGGGTATGAGTCGTACGGAGAATAGGCTCCGTACGACCATTCGTACCCGGGTTTTACAGGATTGGAATCGGCACCTTAATATATTTACCAATTAATCAATTAATAAGAATGAATTACCAATTGATAAAAATTAGTTACCAATTAATAATTATTTAACAATAAATAATTATCAATACCAATAGATAAAAATAAATATTTACTTAATTACAATTAAATTACTTCCCACCCTATTCCCCTATAAACCCACAACCCGCTACAGAACTAAAACGAAAAATGTAATCAAAAATAATTAATAATTCCTAAAAATTATAAATGTATTTACTATAATTAAATTACTTCCCACCCTATTCACCTATAAACCCAAAACCTGCTACGGTACTAATACGCATAATTTACTTAAAAAAACATGACTAACTTCTAAAAATGTAATACATAAATTTAAAAACCAGTACAATACTTAACAAAAAATATATAACACATACATATAAAATACATAATAAAATACATAATATTAATATAAATATATATATTAGTAACATCGATATTTTTAGGGGTGGGCGGAATTTGCGTAGTCCCGCTACGCAAAACTCCGCGAAACAGTGGAACACGTGGAATTGCTTGTTCGCGATGCTTTTTTCCTGTTCGCGATCGCTGTTTGCTTGCTCGGGGGGGGGGGGGAAATATCTCGCGAACACGCATTTTGAGAACGCGAACAAGCAAAAAAAACGCAGCATTTTGGGCAATTCCGCGTTCTCCGCGGAACGTGAAATTACCCAAATTCCGCAAATTCGGCGAGCCGAACAGAATTTACCACCCAGGCCTAGATATTTTTGCTATCGATATTACTAACTTCGATATTAACAAAAACGATATTTCTTACCTTCCGGTCGATATTCTGGTCGTTGATATTCTTGATTTCGATATATAGAGAGCCAGCTTCCTACACTACTATCATCTTATTAGTACTTTTTTGGTTTGGTACAGGTAAATGGGTGCTAGTTATTAACCACAATGTTTTAAGTTCCTTCTTATGCTGGGGGTTTATCTTACTGCGCATTTTGGCTTTGTAATTGCGTGAAGGCCCTACCTCTCCATACTGTTACCCCTACCTCCCAGGGATGTGGCCTCGGTCCCTGTTGTGCAGAGAACCCTGGCTGTGGTTGCTTCTGCCACGTGTTTATCCAATTACCTGTTCCTTGCTGCGGTAGTGTGGAGGACAGTGGACCTCCCTGAGTCTGAGTATAGGGTACATTCTGATTCCCGTGTGCTTGGTGTTGAGGAGAGACATTTCTGGGGTTTTGTGGTGGCTGGCCATGGCTTATTGATCTCTGCTGCTTTTGCTGTTCATGCTATGCCTTTAAGCGGCATCTCTGTGCGGTGACCTGGCCTACAGTAATAGCAGCACTTCCTACGGTCTGGTTGCTGGCAACCTCCCTGGTCCTTACCTCCATAGCCGGTTTAGAACCCTCTGGGATTTTGCGATGGAGCCCTTATTGACCACCATATGCACAGTTGTGGCCATTGCTTCACCCTTGAGGGCAGTCTTTTTCAATTTGCATTGAACCAGTTTTGTTGTGTATCCTCTGGCTTTTTCCTCAATGGATGTTGTCTCTGCAGCAAACTGTATGGAAGTATGTGTGTCTGCCCAACCACCCCATAATCGGCATTCTTTATCATGCGATTCGCAGGGTTGTGTCCCCGCAATAGGTTTTTACCCCCAGTGTGCGTGGCACACTTTACTACTGCTGCGCATTTGGGCAGAGTAATCAGTAGCTCAAAGAGGTCTTTCTGCATGATGGGTGTACTGTACGACATCTAGGAAGCATCGTCCTCTCCACCTGGCGATGTTCGGGTGTACTGAGGTGGTGATATTAGCTGAGTTAGAGAAACTCTCGTGATCTGTGGTATTTCTGAAGGCGTGTAGATTTGCGCTGCTACGATCACTGCCCCTGTGTGTTTAACCCGTTTCCTGTTCTATCACAGGGGGCCCATCAATGAACAGTGCCTTGCTGGCTGGGATGGGATCCTCCTTGGCATGGCTGAACCCACCGGGTGCATATGCTGCACAGTCACAAATCTCTTCTGCCTCCTGCACTTCATTGGCTATGAAGACTTTTGCCCTTTCATAGCCATAAGCAAGGGGCGATGAGCGTGCTGTGCCCACCGCCTAAGGTAATGACAGAGGTCTAAGAAATTTTGCATGACCTTTAAGACGGCCTTAGTGAAGACAGTCTGATTGGCAGGTGATGTCCTCATTTGTTTGCCTGAACTGTGGGGGCATTTTAACATGAGTCTCAGGGAAGAGAACCCCAGGGGAGGAGCAGGCTATAGTCCTGTTGTCAAAAAACTGAATGCTTATGTTTAGCTTGACCATTAAAGCTCGCCCCAATACATTAATTGGGGATGAAGGATAATACAATAGCTGGACCCTCAAACAACTACCTTCTATGTCCAATTCTAGGGGTTTCGTGAATGGGGTCCTCGTCACCGCATCGAATACCCTTGCACGTCCATAGTGTCTTTTGATGAAGAGACGATCCACTCCCTTAGACATGTCTTTGTTGTGCTGTGTTTATCAGGACAGGAAGTTATAAGGTGTGTTTTTCACAAGTATTGTTACCATGGGTTCCTCTTCAGATTGGCATGTAGTTTAAAGTATGAGGCGTGTGTGGTTGTGTGCCCTTTCTCTCTCAAACATCAGTTCCCAATTTTCCATCTCGGCCCGTCTGGCCTGTCTCTTTTTCTCTGGATTACATTCTGTACCCGATGACCTGGCTTCACTTTCAATTTCACTTTCTGCTGTCTCCTAAGCTACCTGGGCATATCCTGTAGCCTCACCCTCATCATCAGTTCCCGGGGAACTGGAGCTCCTTTCCTCTCCCCCACTCGCTGTATCGCTATTGAGAACCCCCACAAACTTCCCTGTCACTCGAGTATGTGCACCTGAACCAGTGGGAGTGTGTGTTATTCTTGCTGTTGCGGTTCTTTGTGTTGGACGTAGTAGATGGGGGATCAAGCTTTTGGGGACCTTTTCAAGGAACTTGAGTTGCACTGGAAAAGTCTGGGCTCACTGGCTTTTTGTTCTCTCATGCTTGGGCCTAACTGTCCTTTCAGTGAGGGGTTCTTTGGCTTCTATTATTGGCAGATTTGAATATCCTAATGCGGGGGAGATGGCATGAGCACCTCCATTCTTGCATATGGTGGGGGAGGCACTGACGCCTTGCTCGCTACTGGCATTGTAGGGCTATCGCTTTTGGCCTCTTCGGAGATGGCCAATAATTCTAATAATGCCTCTCTCTGGATAGATGCATCCCAAAAATAGCATCCTGGGAGCCATAAAGGGCTATATAAATAAATAAATATTCACCTTTCCTAGCATGATAACTATTGAAAAAAGGTGACTTCTACTGGATGGTATCCAAGGCCACCTTACGACTGATGCAGTTGAGACATATAAAATAGGTAATTTGCCAGACTCTGCCTGTGGCAAGGCACTCAGGTTATCTTTTTACACTTCCGCCGCGGTCGCAAACAGTGATGAATGGGAGAACCGGCGGAAGAGCTGTAGCATAGCCACCGCCGCGGAAGCTCCGTGACAAATATGGTGGTCGACAGAAAAAACTCACAACAAGGCCACAAAGTGCACACAGCAAACTAGCCATGCACTCAAAAATACAGAACACACCCCTATGACACAACCACATGGCAACTACAAAAATACAAATTCCAGGACAACCCACACAACACACCTGACAGCAGTACCCCATTTGGACTCACCCACATAGCTGAGTATAAAACCAGCCCCTTCCCTGACCACAATCCTTTGCATCACTCCACGCCTGAAGGACCCAAACCCTGAGAACAATGGATAGGCAAAGCAACACACCATCACTACTCACACCACACACAGTACCACCACCACTTCCACCACTGCACCACTAACCCCCTGCACACCACACACCATACACATCCCCACCACCCCCACCACTTACACCCCTGCACCCATAACCCCTTTGCACATCACACACCATGGCAACACAAAAAATACCCAAATTCACAGAGAGTGAGTTGAAGGTTATGGTAGATGAGATAACCAGAGTTGAGCCACAACTGTTTGGTAGCCTGGTCCAACAGACACCATTAGCCACAAGAACACAAATGTGGGCAAGGATAGTTGATAATGTCAATGCAGTAGGGACCACCCCGCACTCAAAAAAGGGAATCATGAAGCGGTGACCTGACCTGAAGTGGGTTGTGAAAGAGAAGAGGAGCAAGAACCGTGAGCTGGCTCAGAGGACTGGCGGTGGCCCTCCCATCCCACCAAAAACATTCACTGCATGGGAGGAGAAGGTGCTTGCCATACTGCATCCAGAGAGTCTCACAGTAGTAGACGGGGGAGTGGAGGCTGGTAAGTACAAACAAATGACTATCACCACACTGCTATGTACTGTCCTGCACAACTACAAAGCTACACCTCGTAGGCCCAATTCCATTCATGTGTACCACAAACTCCCCAACACATGTTTCACAGATCCAACATACACTCCCTCTCATTCACCCCAAACGTAGCTAGCAACATCACCATGGGGCCATGTGTACAGGCAGCCAGCACCACAACTCCCACCAGGCCCCCTTGTCCCACAGCTCAGCAAGATGGAACACTGCCACCACCCCACCCAGAGGCATGTGTCAGCCAAAACATTTTCTACATGAAACAGGTAGGTAGCCATCTTAACAGGGAGGTGTGTTTGTGGGTAGGAGGCCTGCACTACTACTCCAGCCATGCACCCTTGTCCCCCAGCCCATCAAGATGGAACACTCCCTCCCACCCAGATGCATGTGGAAGCCATTATTTCACTACAAACAACCTAACAGGTAGGTAGCCATTTACCAAGCTTGTACTGTTTGGGGTTGGGAGGCCTGCACTACCACTCCCACCATGCCCCCTGTCCCACACCTGAGCAGGATGGAGCACTCCCCCCCACCCAGATGCATGTGGCAGCCATTCTTTCACTACAAACAAACTAACAGGTAGGTAGCCATTTCCCAAGCTTGTACTGTTTGGGGTTGGGAGGCCTGCACTACCACTCCCACCATGCCCCCTTGTCCCCCAGCCCATCAAGACAGAGCACTCCCTCTCACCCAGATGCATGTGGTAGCCATTGTATCACTACAAACAAACTCACAGGTAGGTAGCCATTTTCCCAGGGAGGGCTGTTTGGGGGTAGGATGCCTGCACTACCACTCCCACCATGCCCCCTCTCCCACACCTGAGCAGGATAGAGCACTCCCCCCACCCAGATGCATGTGCAGCCATTTTTGCACAACAAACAAACTAACAGGTAGGTAGCCATTTACCAAGCTTGTACTGTTTGGGGTTGGGAGGCCTGCACTACTACTCCCACCATGCCCCCTTGTCCCCCAGCCCATCAAGATGGAACACTCCCTCCCACCCAGATGCATGTGGCAGCCATTGTATCACTACAAACAAACTCACAGGCAGGTAGCCATCTTCCCATGGAGGGTGGTTTGGGGGGTGGGAGGTCTGCACTACCACTCCCACCATGCACCCTTGTCCCCCAGCCCATCAAAATGGAGCACTCCCTCTCAACCAGATGAATGTGTCAGTCATTGCACTTTCCACTTCAAACTAACAGGTAGGTAGACATATTATACTTTCTTGCCCCCCCCCTGAGCAGGATGTATGCCTCCACCACACACACACATACACAGGTGTGTCACAAAACAAAGCCAAATGCCAAATGTGAAAACATAACAGGTAAGTAGCCAGTACGTGCACCCAGCCAGTCTTCTCAAAAAGCATGGTGCCATATGACAACCCCAGCCCTCTCATTGCACAAATATACACACCGATCCCATTGCCACTCAAAGTGTGCACACAGCTAAGCTAATGAAACTGTCACATCAACCAAAGTGTGACACACCAGTTCACATGTAGAAGAAAGACTGGGCGCAATAACGCACAGCACTGAATGCCATGTGTAAGTGCCATGGGGCCAGAGCAGCAAGGACCATATGAAAACAAAGTAAGCATGTTCAGTGGTACAAATTAAGATATGCACATGACAAGACAAAGGTATGCAGGAGATGACAATGGCCATTTCATGTTCAAATGTAACGTCTGCCAGGGTAGAGTAATCAACAAAGAGGCTTCACAGAAATTCTTTGTGGCGCTAGTCCCTAGATGCCAACATGTCCCTGTCATCACAAAATATGCATGTGGCGCTTAGCAGGTTCTGACACCTCACACCATGGACAAGTAATGCATGTACCTCAGCATCATGTCAGGAGGCACAGTAGTGCACATACAAACAATGTGATGATTTGTCAACTGTGTGGTGTACAAACAGTGAATGATACACAGCTAACACAAAGCTTGCGGGGTGCACTACAATGACCATTTCCCATCTGACCTACAGGTGACCAGGAACTGACTGCAGAGGACAACACCAGCAACCTGCAGAGCCAGTCCCCCCTCCCCCCAGAACATGGATGTTGGACCCGGCCTCGTAGAATGGCCCTACGTGCCCCCGCACCCCCGAAACCCAAGCACACGGCCCAGCGGACCCTCCCCACCAGGACACACGCACCAACCCCGGACACCCCCGTCCATGGCCTCTCTCCTTTCGGCCACCCCGGGCCCGCGTGCCCACTCCCTGCAGCAAGATGGCCGCCCTGCTCCAGCGCGACCCGGGCCTCGAGGCGCCACTCCGGCTGGAGGACATCACGCTTCCAGGGGATGAGAGAGGGAGGAGCAGTTTCTATCGCACCTCTGAACTCCCCTGGGACGATGGGTTTCGATCGGCCCTCCGGCCTCCCTGCGGGCTGGCTCCGTGCCTGCTGGGTGTCTGGGACTCCTCCCGACCCGGCCCTGAAAGGATCAAAAGACAATAGCAGGAAACCCCGACAAGCGGCCCCCAGGTGACAAGACCCCTGCCTGCGCAGACTCCGGACATCAAAGCGGGGTCGACCTATAACAAGGGGTGCTCTGAGACTGTCCGGCAGATTCGACGCTGGAACAACGAGAGCCTGCTGACGTGGTCGCGGCTCCTGGAACTTGAACCCACCTGAGCCCTGCTGAGTGACTCGCGGCTCCCTGAAGATCGTAAGACCTCCGAACTTGTACCTGAGCCCTGCTGAGTGACTCGCGGCTCCCTGAAGATCGTAAGACCTCCGAACTTGTACCTGAGCCCTGCTGAGTGACTCGCGGCTCCCTGAAGATCGTAA
Organism: Triturus cristatus; assembly: GCF_964204655.1. Classification (NCBI taxonomy): domain Eukaryota; kingdom Metazoa; phylum Chordata; class Amphibia; order Caudata; family Salamandridae; genus Triturus; species Triturus cristatus. The sequence goes on from NC_140586.1 coordinate 545,522,406, forward strand.
GACCTCCGAACTTGTACCTGAGCCCTGCTGAGTGACTCGCGGCTCCTTGAAGATCGTAAAGACCTCCGAACCTGTACCTGCACCCGCTGAGTGACTCGCGGCTCCCCCAGACTCTCACGGTCCCGCCGGACCCCGACTCCGACCACGTATCCCCCAGCTCGAGGATTGTGAGCTGTGCGCCGGATACGTCCCTGCTTTGAACCGTTACCAGAGACAGTCCCGCTCCCCCCTACCTTTCCGAGACTCTTGAGCCCGTGCTCACCTTGTATATATTTGCAGTGATACCTATTTGATAAAGCTTGTTTCTGAGAATACCCAGTGTGGTCTCTCTGTGTCGTGTGGTGCCAGAAGTACGATCCTAGTTGCGAGATTCCTCCCCCTGGGGAATCTCTCGCCAGTGCCCGGCTACAATACTACACGGGTGGGACTCAGGGAAGTCAGGACCCCTTTCCGGGCTCCTCTGAGGTCGCCGTCTAACATTGGTGGCAAGCGACGGGATTCGGGCCCATCACCTAGAGATCGTACAGTGAACAACGGACGCACGACCAACAAAGATGGCAGAAGGAAGCGCCATGAGCTCCGCAGAAACCAACGCCAACAGAGTGTTCCAGGTGGAGCATCTGGAAGAATACACACACAAAGAGCTAAAACAATTTTGCAAAGAACTTAAAATCGCTACCACTGGCCTCAACACTAAGGAAGACTTGCAGAAAGCACTGAAAACTTGGGTGGAGACCGGGGCCCCCCGCCCGGAAGGCACGGGAGAGCGCCCCGACGAAGCCGAACCCCCTCCAAGTGAAAGCAGCGACAATCAGGTGCGAGGCATAGTACCAGACGGGGGTCTATCCCCGGAAGAACTCGCGGACAGAGAGAGAAGCCGCAGTCATGAACTCGAGTTAGCCAAACTCAAAATCGAGGGCGAATTGAAGTTAGCGGAGAAAAAGCTAGCGGTAGAGCAAATGCGCGTACAAGGCGAACTGGAAGAAAAGAAGCTCCAACGGGAGCACGAAGGAAGAAAGCTCCAACTAGAGCACGAACGCAGCTTAAAAGAACTCGAGCTCAAGGCCCGGAATGAGGACGGGAGGCCCTCGGGGAACCGAGAGGCGGCCCCCCCAGCGGAACAGAAGGTCCACATCCCCAAGGATGTGGTCAAGGAATATTATAAAAACGATGACATTCAGCAATGGTTTCGGGCCTACGAGGTCGCCATGACCTCCCATCGGATTCCACAGAAGGACTGGGGGGCGAGGTTGTGGGGGCGGTTTCTGAGCGAAGGAAGGGACACCCTGCTCGACCTACCCCTCTCCCTGCAGACCTCCTACAGCCACATGAAAGAGGCTCTCTCACAAGATACGGCCTCACCCCAGAAATGTACCGCCAACGGTTCCGGGACTGCAGGAAGATCCCGGGCACCACCTGGGTGGAGTATGTAAACTTTTTTAGTCGGGCCTTCGATGGGTGGGTCAAGGGCAGCAAGGTCACCACCCTTGCCGAACTCACTGACCTTATGTTATGGGAACATCTGGCTGCGAACTGCTTCGTAGAGCTACGTCAACATCTGCTGGATAGCAAGCTCACAGATCCCCGGAAGCTGGCTGTGGAGGCCGACCGCTGGACCAACACCCGGGTCTCCCGGGGCATGGTAGGAGAGTACTCCCGAACCAGTCAGGGACCACCCCGACAGAGAGGGGGAGGGAACCAGGGAGGGCCGAGAGAGTCCCAGCCTAGCCCCCCGAAGACACCACCTCCACCTTTCCCGGCGCCCCCCCCACCAGTAACAGGGCCCCCTGGGAGACGAGGACACCGAGTGACCGTCACATGTTTTCGTTGCCAGAAACCCGGGCACTACGCCAATGACCCAGAGTGCCCCATGGCCACCCAAGTCACCCCTGCGAGACAGATAGCCAACGTAGCCCTGGGGGAGGAGGTTGAGGAAGCCGAGGAGTGGGAACCCGCCGCTATGGCCCTAGTATCCCTGGGAGATAGGGAAATGATCCCTGGTAGCCTCCTACCGTCCAACACACAGAAATATGGGCAGCTCGTCAAGATCAATGGCCACCAGGTAGAGGCCCTGCGGGACACCGGGGCCAGTATCACCGGTGTCCTCAGGCACCTAGTTCCCGAGGAGCAGATCCTCCCCAATGTCTTTTGCCCCGTAATATCTGCAGACAATAGGGCAAGTATGTGTCAGGTAGCCCTGGTGCCGTTTGAGTGGGGAGGGGTGATAGGTAAACTCAAGGTGGCCGTAAGAACCTCCCAGCCGGTCGACTGCCTCTTAGGGAACGACCTGGAGAGTTCTCCCTGGAAGCACGTAGAGCGCAAGGCCCACCTAGGTATGATGGGACTCCCCGAGTGGGTGTGTGCCACCACCCGATCTATGACAGCCCGACTCACTCCCCGGAGAGAAGTCGAGGGCACCCCGGTCGAAGAAGCCCGTACCGTCCCCGCCGAGGGTCCTCCCGTTCCCCCATCGGAAGGGTCCGTCGCCAGCGACGAACCCGCACCATCCGACCCCGCCCCGGTCCCCGAGTTGGGGGATCTACCCGAGTTGGCCCATTGGCGCCACGAGGGCGGGCCCACCCGGGAAGAATTTTGCCGGGAGCAAGCCACCTGTCCTTCCCTGGTCGGGCTGCGGCGCCAGGCCGAGGGCCAAGCCGCAGGTGACCAGACCGGAACGCACCGAATCTATTGGGAGAATAACATCCTGTATAGTGAGCAGAAATCAGTGGAGCTGGGATCCGGACGGGTACTGGTGGTACCCCTCCGCTTCCGGGATTTCCTCCTGGGCTTAGCCCACGATGTCCCTCTCGCCGGTCACCTGGGTCAGGACAAGACCTACAGCCGTCTCGTGACCCATTTTTATTGGCCTAAGATGAAAGCAGCGGTAGAGGCACACTGCAAGTCCTGCCCCACGTGCCAAGCCAGTGGGAAGAGTGGGGGGAAGCGCAAGGCTCCCCTCCAACCCTTCCCGGTAGTCAGTACCCCCTTCGAACGAGTCGGAATCGACATCGTGGGGCCACTGGACCCCCCCACCTCCCAAGGTCACCGTTTCATCTTGGTCCTAGTAGACCACGCCACCCGCTATCCAGAGGCCATTCCCCTGCGCACCATTACGGCCCCCGTGGTGGGCCGGGCCCTGATGGGGATCTTTTCCAGGGTGGGTTTCCCCCGCGAGGTCGTGAGCGATCGCGGAACTAATTTTATATCAAGGTATATGACGTCCCTGTGGCAACAATGTGGGGTGTCCTATAAGTTCACCACCCCGTACCATCCCCAAGGGAACGGCCTAGTAGAGAGGTTTAATAGGACTTTGAAAGGGATGATCGCTGGCCTAGAAGAGCCCCTCCGGCGTAAGTGGGACGTCCTGCTCCCCTGCCTCTTGTTCGCTTACCGGGAGGTCCCCCAGAAGTCCTTAGGGTTCAGCCCATTTGAATTACTCTATGGGCACCCCGTCCGAGGTCCCCTCAGTTTGGTTAAGGAAGGGTGGGAAGCAGCACCCCAGACCACCCCCCGAGATGTGTTCCAATATGTCCTGGTCCTCCGGAACCAGACCAGGAGGTTCCGAGAACTGGCCGAGGCCAACCTGGAGGCGAGTCAAGAAGAAATGAAGCGCTGGTACGACCAGAATGCTACTCTAGTCGAGTTCCAGCCGGGCCAGCAGGTGTGGGTCATGGCCCCCGTGAAGCCTGGCGCTCTCCAGGACCGATGGACTGGGCCCTACAAAGTGGTTGAGAGGAAGAGCCAAGTCACCTACTTGGTGGACGTCCAGTCACCTCGGGATCCCCTCCGGGTCCTGCACGTGAACCGCCTCAAGCCTCACTTCGTGCGGACAGAACTGAGCCTCCTGCTGGCCACCGATGACGGGGCCGAAGATGAGTCGGATCCCCTCCCGGACCTCCTGTGTGTCAAGGAGCAGGATGGCTCCGTGGAGGGAGTGAACCTCTCCCCAGCCCTCACTGCCCAGCAACAAGCGGACTGCCGCCAGCTCCTCAGACAATTTTCCGACCTCTTCACCCTGACCCCCCGGGTCACCAACTGGTGTGTTCACGATGTGGACACCGGGGACAGCCCGCCGGTGAGACACCGAGCCTACCGGGTTCCTGACCGGGTCCGGTCCTGCATTCAAGCTGAAGTCTCGAAGATGTTGACCCTGGGGGTGATCGAGCCCTCTGACAGTCCCTGGGCCAGCCCCGTGGTCCTGGTTCCGAAGGCAGCAGCCCCCGGTGTCGCCCCCGAGCTCCGGTTCTGCGTGGATTACCGGGGGCTCAATGACGTTACCCGAGCCGATGCCCACCCCATTCCACGAGCCGACGAGCTCATTGACCGACTAGGGGCCGCCCGGTTCCTCAGCACTTTCGACCTCACCTGCGGCTACTGGCAGATTGCGCTCACCGAAGGGGCCAAGGAGAGGTCTGCTTTCTCCACCCCCGATGGGCACTACCGCTTCCGCGTGATGCCCTTCGGGATGAAAAATGCCCCGGCCACTTTCCAGAGACTGGTAAATAGGGTCCTGGCCGGGCTAGAACAGTTCAGCGCGGCCTATCTGGACGACATCGCTGTCTTCAGTTCAGAGTGGAGTGAGCACCTCCAGCACCTCCGGAGAGTGCTAACCGCCCTGCGCCAGGCAGGCCTCACCGTAAAAGCCAGCAAGTGCCAGATCGGGCAAGGATCCGTAGTCTACCTGGGGCACCAAGTCGGGAGTGGCCAGGTCGCTCCTCTACAGCCAAAGATCGACGCCATCCTGGCCTGGGACCCACCCATCACCCAAACGGAAGTCCGAGCCTTTCTGGGACTCACGGGCTACTACCGCCGATTCATTCGGGGGTATGGCAGCCTGGTCGGCCCTCTCACTGAACTCACGTCTAAAAAACAGCCAAAGAAGGTGCAATGGACGGCTGCCTGCCAGGAAGCTTTCGATGCTCTAAAAAAGGCCATGTGCACTGCCCCCGTCCTCCAGGCTCCCGACTACACCAAGGAGTTCATAGTCCAGACCGATGCCTCCGAGCATGGCATTGGGGCCGTCCTGTCCCAAGTGAATGATCAAGGCCTAGACCAGCCCGTCGCCTTCCTCAGTCGGCGGCTGCTACCCCGAGAACAGAAGTGGAGCACCATAGAGCGCGAAGCCTTTGCCGTGGTCTGGGCACTCAAAAAACTACGACCCTACCTGTTCGGCACTCATTTCAGGGTCCAAACTGACCATCGGCCCTTGCGATGGCTCATGCAGATGCGAGGAGAAAACCCCAAGCTACTGCGGTGGTCAATCTCCCTCCAGGGAATGGACTTCACCGTAGAACACCGCCCTGGTACGGACCACGCCAACGCTGACGGCCTCTCCCGGTTCTTCCGCCTCAGCGAAGAGAACCCCCCAAGGTGATGGGCAGTTCTCTCCGGCTTTCAGCTGGGGGGGACGCGTGTTGGACCCGGCCTCGTAGAATGGCCCTACGTGCCCCCGCACCCCCGAAACCTGGTACCTGCAGCCCAAGCACACGGCCCAGCGGACCCTCCCCACCAGGACACACGCACCAACCCCGGACACCCCCGTCCATGGCCTCTCTCCTTTCGGCCACCCCGGGCCCGCGTGCCCACTCCCTGCAGCAAGATGGCCGCCCGGCTCCAGCGCGACCCGGGCCTCGAGGCGCCACTCCGGCTGGAGGACATCACGCTTCCAGGGGATGAGAGAGGGAGGAGCAGTTTCTATCGCACCTCTGAACTCCCCTGGGACGATGGGTTTCGATCGGCCCTCCGGCCTCCCTGCGGGCTGGCTCCGTGCCTGCTGGGTGTCTGGGACTCCTCCCGACCCGGCCCTGAAAGGATCAAAAGACAATAGCAGGAAACCCCGACAAGCGGCCCCCAGGTGACAAGACCCCTGCCTGCGCAGACTCCGGACATCAAAGCGGGGTCGACCTATAACAAGGGGTGCTCTGAGACTGTCCGGCAGATTCGACGCTGGAACAACGAGAGCCTGCTGACGTGGTCGCGGCTCCTGGAACTTGAACCCACCTGAGCCCTGCTGAGTGACTCGCGGCTCCCTGAAGATCGTAAGACCTCCGAACTTGTACCTGAGCCCTGCTGAGTGACTCGCGGCTCCCTGAAGATCGTAAGACCTCCGAACTTGTACCTGAGCCCTGCTGAGTGACTCGCGGCTCCCTGAAGATCGTAAGACCTCCGAACTTGTACCTGAGCCCTGCTGAGTGACTCGCGGCTCCTTGAAGATCGTAAAGACCTCCGAACCTGTACCTGCGCCCGCTGAGTGACTCGCGGCTCCCCCAGACTCTCACGGTCCCGCCAGACCCCGACTCCGACCACGTATCCCCCAGCTCGAGGATTGTGAGCTGTGCGCCGGATACGTCCCTGCTTTGAACCGTTACCAGAGACAGTCCCGCTCCCCCCTACCTTTCCGAAACTCTTGAGCCCGTGCTCACCTTGTATATATTTGCAGTGATACCTATTTGATAAAGCTTGTTTCTGAGAATACCCAGTGTGGTCTCTCTGTGTCGTGTGGTGCCAGAAGTATGATCCTAGTTGCGAGATTCCTCCCCCTGGGGAATCTCTCGCCAGTGCCCGGCTACAATACTACACGGGTGGGACTCAGGGAAGTCAGGACCCCTTTCCGGGCTCCTCTGAGGTCGCCGTCTAACAATGGACTCTTGGATATTGACTCCTAGGATTCAGAGGACGAGGAGCTTGGACGAACGGGTCGGTCAGAACAAGATTCCCACGAGCTTCTCCTGCTGATGAGGTCCATGGACACCCGCATGGGACAAATTGTGGACCTCTTGGGCCAGCTAGTGGCGGTACTGAGGGACAGGCCTGTGCCACAAAAAACACCTCCAACTGCCCCTGCTGGGCCACAGGAGGACAGTTCACCGTCCTCCGCTGCGGCCACAGAGAGGGGTGAGTCCTCAGACCCGACTGTCCCTTCAGCAGAGGCCCCCCTGCCAAGCGATGAAGGGGCTGTCCCAAGAAATCCCTGGGAGTAACCCATGGCAAAGCACCTGCCAAACGTCAGACACAGAGCCAGCCCTGATGGCAACCCTCTTCACCACTGCATTGACTTTTGGGACTGTCTTTCCCCACACTGCCTTGTGAATGGCATCTGTCTGTTGGACTGGGTCACTACATCCATGTAGTGGCTACTCGATTCCCTCATTTACCATAACTGCCAACTCACTGCTCCACTAATCACCTCAATGTAAATGTTCACCCCCTCACATCACCATTGTAAATAAAGACTCCTTACACACATGTTGTTTCTGCTCAGTCTTTATTCCAGGATGTGCAGTCTTCACAATGATTACAATGTACCAGGAGTATGGAATCTATGTAGGCAAGGAGAGGTTGAAGGGACCTAGGAAAACACAACAGAACATCATTCACTAGTCAGGGTGTGGCATCACAGACATCAAACAACACTTACCATCAAGATAATCCAACATGCACACATCACAATGGACAACAAGTGTCAACATACACATCCTGTAGATGTACCAAAATAACCTTTCCCAGAAACATTGCCAGCCACCACTGAGTCAACAACCGGCTGCAGTCACAAATCTCACAAATCTCACATACACCTTCACAACTACCGCAACATCATCAGACAATGGGTCTGTTGCACATTGTCACTCACCCTCAAGTGAAGTAGCGGCTGATGAGCTGTTGACGCAGGTCAACACCTTCCTCCTCTCCACTGTCCTCATCCCTGGACACAGGTTGGTTTGCAGGTGGGGGCCTTTGCTGCTCATTATCATCCTGGATCAGGGGGATCTCCTTGCGAATGGCTAGGTTGTGGAGCATGCACGATGCCACTACAATCTGACACACCTTCCCAGGCGAGTACATCAGAGCACCTCCGGTCTTGTCCAGGCAGCGAAATCGTGACTTCAGCATACCAAAAGTACGCTCCACCACACGACGTGTCCTCCCATGCTCATCATTGTAACGGACATCAGCTGTTGTCCTGGGATTCCGCAGTGGGCTCAGCAACCAAAGACAGTTGGGATATGCAGAGTCACCTAGGTGTGACAACCACAGATAAACATTGTAACATTGCTGTGGCAGAGGACAGCAGGTCACACACACAGCACGCTATTTGACTAGGCATACTCACCCACAATCCATGCACGCTCATGAAGCAGATTAGCCATCAGCTGTGGTACAATGCTCTTACGCAGGATGTATGAGTCATGGGCCGAGCCTGGAAAATTGGCACAAACGTGCAAGATGATCATATCTGCCTGGCACACCACTTGCACGTTGATGGAGTGGTAATGTTTGCGATTCCTGTAGATGTGCTCACATGCCTGTGGTGGAACCAGCCCAACTTGTGTGCAGTCAATGGCACCAACAACATGGGGGATGTATCCAAGGGGATAAAAATCTCCCTTCACAGCCACCAATTCAGACCCCCTGGGGAAATGGATATATGTGTCCTTGTAGATCATCATAGCGGACAGAACATCACGCAGCACCATGCTGAACATAGGTTGCGATTTCCCACCTGCGCTGGCCACCGTGTGCTGGAATGATCCAGAGGCAAAAAAATGCAGGGCCGCAATCACCTTAGACGTTGGGGTGAAAGCTGTTGGATATGTTCGGCAAGGCTGCAGGTGGGGCTCCAACATAGCACAAAGGGTCTGTAGGGTGGCTCTATCCACACAAAATTTCCGGATGATCTCCTCATTCTCCATGTCTGCCAGCACTGTGAAGGGACGATGCAGATTTGGTCTCCTTCTATTTGAGATGAAATTGGACACATGTCAATGCAATACATCATGAGATGGGCACAGCATTTCACGTTTTGACTGACACAACGCCAACAATGACTGTCATCACAAGTGAGTTACAGAGCAGATTACATGTAGGGACACCTTCAGCTACACTAATCGTACACTTGTCAACTTACACACAGCAAGTACCTCCAAAACAACCTCGGACTATGAAAATGCACATAGGGATATGGCCACATTTAGCATGGGCATGCCTGGGGATATATCATCCAGCGTATGTGTAAAAATGCAACACTACTGTCTCATACCTAGCTGCTGTACCTGACACACCTTCAGGTGTCAGTTGAACATGGCACACATCGACAATACAATGACCACAGGCTGAGCGTAAATGAGGAGTGTCTGCATGATCAAACATAAGAGGACAGGCAAATCTGCACATTCTTCATGAAGACAAACATTGCTGTGATTTTCACTGCACTTTAACACATTGACAGGTGTACACATTGGAGAGTCCATAACAACACTGTCCTGTGTACAGTCCCATCAATATCACAAGTGACATGTGAGGGAGTACATGCCAATGTACAAAATCACATACACAAACATGGCATGTGTAGTCAGCAGTGGGGTAAATGTAACATTGGCATTGTGTGCACAATGATGTGCCATCAACCATGTGGCCACTGTGCACTGTTCATGACTGCCAGATGGCCATTAACACAGCATGATTTGCCCATTGGTGTTGTCAAAGTAATCCAACACCCAAATCCCGGCCACCCATGTCACTGTATGGCACCCAAATCGCGGTAGCTACCTCCTGGCACCAGCGGTGTGTCACCGCCATGGACCATGACACAATTGCGGTAGTGATAGGTACATATGTATCGTAAAATGGCGGTTGGCATGCTCCGCCACCCAAATCCCATCCACCCATGTCACTGTGTGGCACCCAAATCGTGGTAGCTACCGCCTGGCACCAGCGGTGTATCACCGCCATGGACCATTACACAATCGCGGTAGTGAAAGGTACATGTGTATCGCAAAATGGCGGTTAGCATCCTCCGCCAACCAAATCCCGGCCACCCATGTCCCTGTATGGCACCCAAATCACAGTGGCTACCATCTGGCTGCAGCAGTGTGTAACCGCCATGGACCATGACACAATTGTGGTAGTGATAGGTACATATGTATCACAAAATGGCGGTTGGCATGCTCCGCCACCCAAATCCCGGCCACCCATGTCACTGTATGGCACCCAAATTGCGGTAGCTACCGCCTGGCACCAGCAGTGTATCATCGCCATGGACCATGTCACAATTGCGGTAGTGATAGGTACATATGTATCGCAAAATGGCAGTTGGCATGCTCCGCCACCCAAATCCTGGCCACCCATGTCACTGTATGGCACCCAAATCGTGGTAGCTACCGCCTGACACCAGCGGTGTGTCACCTCCATGGACCATGACACAATTGTGGTAGTGATAGGTACATATGTATCGCAAAATGATGGTAAGGAATGCTCAGCCACCCAAATCCCGGCCACCCATGTCACTGTATGGCACCCAAATCGTGGTAGCTACCGCCTGACACCAGCGGTGTGTCACCTCCATGGACCATGACACAATTGTGGTAGTGATAGGTACATCTGTATCGCAAAATGATGGTAAGGAATGCTCCGCCACCCAAATCCCGGCCACCCATGTCACTGGATGGCACCCTAATCGCGGTAGCTACCGCCTGGCACCAGTGGTGTGTCACCGCCATGGACCATGCCCTTACAGCCAATAGGACACGCAATCGTGGTAGCATGATGCAATTTTGAAAATCGCGGTAGCCGTGCTCCGCCACCGAGGAGCCGGTCAATTGATGTATTTGAAAAAGGCAGACCTGGAACACCAATTGCAGCAGCTTAACACCACTGAAACAACCCCAGGGGGCTATATATGTGTGGGAGAGAGCCCCACATTTCCACTGCTCCCAGAGCCTGCTGCCTGAGACCCCTCACCTGCTGCTGCCTCCAGGGACTGCTGCCTGGGACCCCTCACCTGCTGCTGCCTCCGGGGACTGCTGCCTGAGACCCCTCACCTGCTGGTGCCTCCAGGGACTGCTGCCTGAGACCCCTCATCTGATGCTGCCTCCAGGGATGGCTGCCTGAGACCCCTCACCTGCTGCTGCCTCCAGGGACAGCTGCCTGAGACCCCTCACCTGCTGGTGCCTCCAGGGACTGATGCCTGAGACCACTCATCTGCTGCTGCCTCCAGGGACTGCTGCCTGAGACCCCTCATCTGCTGCTGCTGCTGCTGCTGTCTCATGTCCACAGTGATGGCGAGGACTGAGAAGATCCGTGCTAGTCCCTTCACCAGCGAGGAGCTAGAGGTTCTGGTGGACGAGGTGCTCACACAGTATCCAAGGCTCTATGGTGCCCCAAATGTCGTGGTAAGTCTTCAACAGTGTGAGTTTAGAGTGCAGGGGGTCACACATGTAGTTGATCTGATGCAGTATGTGCCTGAGAGTGTGGGGTTGTGTCATGCACTGCCTAACATGCTGTCTCCAGGGGTAAGGGGGGTGTACCCTATTCCACACATTTCCCTGCCCGCACATCAAGATTGGGGGGACATGTATTGTCTTGTCAGCCATACGGTGACGCAGCAAGTTGGTAATGCAGGAGTCAGGACAGTGATTGCTTATGTGAATGGCTGTGTGGGTCCCTGTTGTCCACCTCAGTGTGAGCCCACCTGGCCTGCACAGTCACCACCCAAAATGACAAGGTTACATCATTGAACGAACAGGGTGTTACATGTGTCTTTTCTCATTACACTCCATCAATGACCCATCTCAGCCCTGTAGATTGCACATGACAGGCCCTGTGAGGAGGGTGTGAGTTTGTGAGATCATGTCACTCAATGTGACATCATGACACAGTGAGCTATTCACAGGGCAAGGACATTGAGGGCTGTGCAGTGTTGGACACAGTGAGTCTACCCCCAAACACATGTTGATATGTGATATATGTCTTGCTCTACTTAGAAATGGACAGTAGATGTGGGCAGACTGCACATGACTTTCTGTTCTGGCATCCTGCATGTGTATGAGATGGGCAGGTAATGTGTCCCCCCTCACACCTGCATGCATTAACACGTGGTTCTCCCATGAAGATGTACCATGTGAGATGCATTTTTGTCTGAAAGACATATCTGTGGATTTTGGATGAGTCTGTATCATGCTACTGTACTGAGAGATTTTGGTACATAACACAGTGTCACTGTAGTTTTCCCCCTCTTGTCTCCCATGCCTGCAGCTCAAAGTACACCAGCGTAAGTGTTGGACCCGGCCTCGTGGTGTGGTCCCGAACCCTCCTACCAGACCAAACGGGGGCAACCCCAACCCTTCGGGCCCCCTGAGCTTGTACCCCGCTACCTGCACCAGCCTTCGCGACGCGGCCCGCCCGGGCCTCGATCCCTGCGAAGCCCCAACATCAAGGCGCCAAGACCCGACCCAAGGGGGGTCGAGTGGCCACTCCACAGATCCCGGAGGAGGGGAGTTTCGGGCCCCCGACACCTGGGCCCGAACGCCCTCCGGCCTCCCTGGGCGATGGCTCCACCCCCCGCTGGGTGTCTGGACTCTCTCATCCCGGCCCCTCCGGCCCCCCAGGCGCGAGGGTCCGGACATCAAAGGGCTCCAGCCATATATCTGGGGCAGCCCACAACCAGGACGGCAGTTGTATCCTGGAGTCCAGAGCCCTGCTGATCGGATCGCGGCTGACCCTACGGAGAAAGACTCATTGCCTGGAACTGAGAACTCGAGCCCTGCTGACTGCGTCGCGGCTCCCCCTTGCTGAGAAAGAAGACCCTCATGGAACATCGGAGCCCTGCTGACCTCGTCGCGGCTCGACCTCGCTGAAGCAACCACCGGAGCCCTGCTGACCTCGTCGCGGCTCGACCTTACCGAAGCGACCCCTCGAACCCTGCGGACTACGTCCCGGGCTGAAACTGAGACTGTCCCGCTACCCCCGCTCCTAACCAAACCCTGAGACTCTTTGGATCCCCTGATCCACCTGTAAATATTGCCACGGAGACCTACCCTTAATTCTGATAAACGACTTGTGAGCATCGATACCCTGGTTGTGTCCCTTTGTGGTGGGAGGGGATTACTTGGCTGTACATTCCTAGGAGAAGGACCTCGCCCAGGAGGCTTCTCAGCGGCGCTCGGCTGCATCCTTACGGAACGGTGCCTCTCGGGGTGGTCGGTCCGACACCCTCTGACCCCCCGGAGGTCACCCTTCTAACATTGGTGGCCAGCGGTGCGATCCGAGCCCGACGCAAATCATACAGCGAGTAACTCACCCACTACCTACCCAGACACAGAGTAACTATGAGCAACCAAGAGACCACCCCAACCGCGGAGTTCCAACAAGAACGGTTGGAGGAATATACCCATAAGGAACTAAAACAGTTTTGTAAAGACAAAGGCATCGCGACCACCGGATTAAACACAAAAGAAGACCTGCAGAAAGCCCTAAGGGCCTGGGTAGAGCCCGAAGCAGCTTCCCCCCAAACCGAAGAAAACCCGGTGCCAAGCGTTCACCAGCAACCAGCCGCAGCCCCAGCAGATGGGAGAAGAACTAGCATGGAGACCGGCCTCTCCCCGGAAGAGATGCGAGAACGGGAGAGGGTCCGGACCCACGAGTTAGAGCTCGCCCGACTCCGCCTGGACGGCGAACTCCTACTAGCAGAAAAGAAATTGGCCCTAGAGCAACTACGGTTGCAAGAAGAAATAGAGGAGAAAAAACGGCACCGAGAACTGGAAGAGAGGAGGCTAACCCTCGAGCATGAGCGGGGCCTTAAAGAACTTGAAATTAAGTCCAAAAATGGAGAGACCGGCGCCCCCGGAAACAGGGACAACCCTCCGCCGGCCGAGGCGAAGGTACATATCCCCAAGGATGTCGTCAAAGAGTACTACAAGAACGACGACATCCAACAATGGTTCAAGGCCTACGAGGTAGCCATAACCGCCCATTGGGTACCCCGGAAAGATTGGGGTGCCGGCCTATGGCGACGGTTCCTCAGCGAAGGCAGAGACACCCTGCTACAGCTACCCGACGCAGTGATGACCTCTTATGACCATATGATGGAAGCCCTGCTCACCCGCTATGGTCTCACCCCAGAGATGTACCGCCAGCGCTTCCGGGACTGCAGGAAGCTCCCCGGTACCACCTGGGTGGAATACGTAGACTTTTTCAGCAGAGCCCTGGAAGGGTGGATCAAGGGCAGCAAAGTCACCTCCTACGAACAGCTGTTCGACCTCATTGTATGGGAGCACCTCTCCAACAACTGCTTCATCGAGCTGAGACAGCACCTCCTCGACAGCAAGCTGACCGAGCCGCGGAAGCTCGCCGCCGAGGCCGATCGATGGGTGAACACCCGGGTCCCTCGGAACTCGATGGGGGAGTACCAGCGGAACAACCCGGGGCCCCCCCGCCAGCGCAGCGGAGGAGGGGGATCTAACCGAAACAGAGACTTTTCCGCACGTCCCCGTCCCTCGCCCGAAGAGGGACCCCCCTAGCCCGACCAGGGCCTCGACCGACGGTAACGTGCTACAACTGCCAACAGCCAGGGCACTATGCCAGTGACCCGACCTGCCCCGTGAACCGACGAGCCGGGCCCACCGGGCCACCCCCCCCGCCAGTTGGCGGCTGCGGCCCTGGGAGAAGGGGGAGAAGATGAAGAGAACGACGACGCAGAGCCAACCGAATGGGAACCCGCCGCCATGACCTTGGTATGCCTGGGCAGCCGGGAAATGGTGCCCCGGGCTCCCATCCCGAGCAACACCCAGAAGTACCAACAGTGGGTCACCATTAATGGACACCGGGCCGAAGCCCTCCGCGACACCGGAGCCAGCGTGACAGCCGTCCGCTGCCACTTGGTGACCCCCGAACAGATCATGCCTAATGTACTGTGCCCCGTCCGGTCTGCAGACAACACCGAGAGCTTATGCCAGATGGCCCGGATTCCCTTCGAGTGGGGGGGGAGTGTCGGGCATGCTGAAGGTGACCGTCCGCGACGACGCCCCCGTAGACTGCCTCCTGGGGCACGACCTGGAAAGTTCCCCCTGGGCCCACGTCGAGCGCCGAGAGCATCTGGGAATGCTGGGACTGCCCGAGTGGGTTTGCGCAACCACCCGGTCCACGACCGCCCGGGCCATCCAGCCGAGCATACCTGCTCCCCCCGAAGAGCCGGAGTGGCCCGAACCGCCACCCCCCTCCGTCGAAGAAGAAGTCGACGCTCAGTCCGGCCCGCCAGAAATCCCCCCGGACGAGGTCGGCGCGCTCGGCGACCTACCCGAACTCGCCCAATGGCGCCAAGAAGGTGGCCCCACCAGGGAGAAGTTCCGCCAAGAACAGAAAACCTGCCCCTCCTTCGAAGGGACCTGGCAGCAAGCAGCCGCCCAGGCCACCGGAGAACAAACGGGGACCCACTTGGTCTATTGGGACAATGACCACCTCTACAGCGAGCAGAAGACCGCACAACTGGGGGCCGGCCGAGTGCTGGTGGTCCCCCTCCGATTCCAAGACTTCCTCCTCAATCTGGCGCATGATGTGCCCCTCGCCGGGCACCTGGGGCAAGACAAAACCTACAGCCGCCTGGTGACCCACTTCTACTGGCCCCGAATGCAGAAGGACGTGGACAATCATTGCCGCACCTGCCCGACCTGCCAAGCCAGCGGGAAGAGTGGGGGAAAAGTCAAAGCCCCTCTCCAACCCTTTCCAATAGTACACACCCCATTCGAGTGTGTAGGGATCGACATCATGGGGCCTCTGGACCCCCGAACCTCTCAAGGACACCGCTTCATCCTGGTCCTGGTCGATCATGCCACCCAATACCCTGAGGCCATCCCTCTCCGGACAGTGACGGCCCCCGTAGTGGGCCGGGCCTTAATGGGAATATTCTCCAGAGTGGGTTTCCCCCGGGAGGTCGTGAGCGACCGAGGCACGAACTTCATCTCAAAATATATGCGGTCCCTGTGGCAACAATGCGGGGTCACCTACAAGTTCACCACCCCATACCACCCCCAGGGGAACGGACTAGTCGAACGATTTAACAGGACATTGAAAGGAATGATCAAGGGCCTGGAGGAGCCCCTAAGACGCAAATGGGACGTCCTGCTGCCCTGCCTCCTGTTTGCCTATCGGGAGGTCCCACAGAAGTCTCTGGGGTTCAGCCACTTCGAACTCTTGTACAGACACCCTGTCCGGGGCCCCTCAGCCTGGTCAAAGAAGGCTGGGAGACTGCCGTCCAGGATGCTCCGCCTGACGTCTACCGGTACCTCCTGACCCTGCGGAATCAAACCCGGAAATTCAGGGAACTGGCCGAAGCCAACCTCGAGGCCAGCCAGGAGGAAATGAAACGCTGGTATGACCAGAACGCCTCCTCCATCGAGTTCGAGCCAGGCCAGCAGGTCTGGGTCATGTCGCCCGTTGACCCTTGTGCTCTCCAGGACAAATGGACCGGGCCCTTCAAGGTGGTAGAGAAAAAAAGCCCCGTCACCTACCTGGTCGACATGGAATCCCCCAGGAACCCCCTCCGGGTTCTCCACGCCAACAGGCTCAAACCCCACTTTGCCCGAACGGAACTTAGCCTGCTGATGGCTACGGACGATGGGGCCGAGGACGACTCCAAGCCCCTACCCAACCTCCTGAGAACCTCCGAAAGGGACGGCTCCGTAGAGGGAGTCATCCTCTCCACCACCCTGACTGCGGAGCAGCGCCAAGAGTGTCAAGGACTGCTGCATCACTTCGCTGCTCTCTTCTCCCTCAATCCCGGAGTCACCCGATGGTGCGTCCACGATGTCGACACCGGGGACAGCCCCCCCATGCGACACCGAGCCTACCGAGTCCCCGACCGGGTGCGGGCCTGCATCCACGCCGAGGTCTCCAAGATGTTGGCCCTGGGCGTCATCGAGCCCTCCGACAGTCCCTGGGCCAGCCCTGTGGTCCTGGTGCCGAAAGCTGCCGCCCCAGGCACCACCCCGGAGCTCCGGTTTTGCGTGGACTATCGGGGGTTAAATGACGTCACCAAAACCGATGCCCATCCCATTCCTCAGGCAGATGAACTGATCGACTGCCTAGGAGCAGCCCGCTACCTTAGCACCTTTGACCTCACCGCCGGATACTGGCAGATCAGGCTCACCCCGGGCGCCCAAGAGCGTTCTGCTTTCTCCACCCCCGATGGCCACTACCACTTCCGAGTGATGCCCTTCGGCATGAAGAATGCCCCGGCGACCTTCCAAAGACTAGTGAACAAGGTACTGGCCGGCCTAGAAGCGTTCAGCGCCGCCTACCTGGACGATATTGCGGTGTTCAGCAGCCACTGGGCCGAACACCTGAGGCACCTCTGGGAGGTTCTGACCGCCCTCCAAAGGGCCGGGCTCACAATAAAAGCCAGCAAATGTCAGATAGGCCAAGGATCCGTAACCTATCTGGGACATCAAGTGGGGAGCGGCCATGTGGCTCCCCTCCAGCCAAAGATCAACGCCATCATGGCCTGGGAGCCCAGAGCCACCCAAACAACTGTGAGGGCCTTCCTGGGACTCATGGGCTATTACAGGCGGTTCATTAAGAACTACGGAAGCATTGTGGGCCCCCTCACGGAGCTCACCTCAAAGAAGCAACCAAAGAAGGTGCAGTGGACGCCCCTCTGTCAGGTGGCCTTCGAGACCCTCAAAACAGCGATGTGTACCGCCCCCGTGCTACAAGCTCCCGACTACAGCAAAGAGTTCGTGGTACAGACTGATGCCACGGAATACGGAGTCGGGGCTGTCTTGTCCCAAGTGAACTCTGAAGGGATTGACCAGCCGGTGGCCTTCATCAGCCGGCGCCTGCTGCCCCGGGAGCAAAGATGGAGCACCATTGAACGAGAGGCCTTCGCCGTGGTGTGGGCCCTCAAGAAGCTCTGGCCCTACCTCTTCGGCACCCACTTCAGGGTCCAAACCGACCACCGGCCCTTGCGGTGGTTAATGCAGATGAGAGGCGAGAACCCAAAGTTGTTGCGATGGTCCATCTCTCTGCAGGGGATGGACTTCACTGTAGACCATCGGCCCGGCAACGACCACGCCAACGCCGATGGCCTATCCCGCTTCTTCCGCCTCGGCGAGGAGAACACCCAAGAAGATGGGTGACTCTCCCTGCCTTCCGCTGGGGGGGACGCCTGTTGGACCCGGCCTCGTGGTGTGGTCCCGAACCCTCCTACCAGACGAAACAGGGGCAACCCCAACCCTTCGGGCCCCCCGAGCTTGTACCCCGCTACCCGCACCAGCCTTTGTGATGCGGCCCGCCCGGGCCTCGATCCCTGCGAAGCCCCAACATCAAGGCGCCAAGACCCGACCCAAGGGGGGTCGAGTGGCCACTACACAGATCCCGGAGGAGGGGAGTTTTGATGGGGCCTCCCGCCGGCCCCCGACACCTGGGCCCAAACGCCCTCCGGCCTCCCTGGGCGATGGCTCCACCCCCCGCTGGGTGTCTGGACTCTCTCATACCGGCCCCTCCGGCCCCCCAGGCGCGAGGGTCCAGACATCAAAGGGCTCCAGCCATATATCTGGGGCAGCCCACAACCAGGACGGCAGTTGTATCCTGGAGTCCAGAGCCCTGCTGATCGGATCGCGGCTGACCTTACGGAGAAAGACTCATTGCCTGGAACTGAGAACTCGAGCCCTGCTGACTGCGTCGCGGCTCGACCTCGCTGAAGCAACCACCGGAGCCCTGCTGACCTCGTCGCGGCTCGACCTCACCGAAGCGACCCCTCGAACCCTGCAGACTACGTCCCGGGCTGATACTGAGACTGTTCCGCTACCCCCACTCCTAACCAAACCCTGAGACTCTTTGGATCCCCTGATCCACCTGTAAATATTGCCACGGAGACCTACCCTTAATTCTGATAAACGACTTGTGAGCATCGATACCCTGGTTGTGTCCCTTTGTGGTGGGAGGGGATTACTTGGCTGTACAATCCTAGGAGAAGGACCTCGCCCAGGAGGCTTCTCAGCGGCGCTCGGCTGCATCCTTACGGAACGGTGCCTCTCGGGGTGGTCGGCCCGACACCCTCTGACCCCCCGGAGGTCGCCCTTCTAACAGTAAGGCTATGTGGAGGGCAATCGCAAGCAAGGTGCGGGCTTTGGGTGTCTCCAACCGACAGCGCACCCACTGTCACAAGAGGTGGGATGACATCTGCCGGCTGGCAAAGAACGTGGCGGAGATAACACTGGGGCTGCTCCCTCGGACTGGCAGGTTGGCATGGCGCAGCATGACACCACTAATGGGCCGCATCTTGGCCGTGACACAGCCTGAGCTGGATGCACGTTTGAAGGAGCATCAGCAGCAAACTAGGGGTGAGTATTCTGGGAAGGGTGACTTTAGCTGTGAGTGGCTGCATGTGTACACAGCCTGTGCCAGCGAAGGGCTATTTGATGTTGGTAGTGTGATGCAGTGGCTTGTAAATGGCCTCTGTGCTGGGTGCAGCTGTCATACATTTGCCCTACCTGTACTTCCTAATGTAATTTGCGTACTGGCATTTCCATAGCATTCAGATTTGTGGGCTTCAGGTATCATCTGCATTGGGGTAGTCTGGGAAATCCCATGGAAGGGAACGGCAGTGTGCCCAATCTGAATGTGCTTTCATCAATGCGTGCATTGCCTGACCCCAGATTTGTGAGGCTTAGACATCTGACTCCAATGTGCAACAGTAGTTGTGCCCCAAAGTATAACATGGTGGATGGCATGGGCTCATGGCCATTGTGGAATGTCATGTGGTAGTCTGTATCTGTGTTGTCACCTCCTGCTCCATCCAGATCTGACAGTGGCAACATGTTGTAGGGTTCATCCTTGCCCCCATCAGGGCCCTAGGTATGCTCGGAGCTATTTGTGTGTCTGGTTGAATGGAGACACCAGCAGGATGTTGTGCTGTGTGGTCATCACATGGCTCACTTATGCCTGGATTTCTTGTTTACACACACTGTTGGAGTCAAAAAGTTGAGTTTGCACAATGTTGTTGCACAGGGTGGTGTGCAACATGTAGATTTAGTCATCTTCAGTGATGATTTGCTTGCAAATGTTTGTTCTGTTGCTGCCATTGAACTGACCCTACATCTTTCTCTCTCATGCAGCATCTCCCATGGGCACGAAGGGACAGGGGACGGATACCAGTGGTGAGGCATCAAGCACAACAGCTGCACAGGAACACAGTGACACAGATGTGACCAGCGCCTCGGAGGGGGACAGGAGTCTGCTGGAGGAATCACAGCCAGAGGAGCAAAGCTCAACGTCATCTGATGCCAGCAGTGACGCATCCATTTTGGTGGGCACAGGGAATGGGGACACTGCCTCCTCTTCCACCACACAGCAGCAAACAGTGCCCACCCTCCCAGCCACTTCCTCTAGTGCTGCCTGTGTTCGCACCAGTAAGAAGGGAAGAGTGTCTTTCACCCCAGGCACCGCTGCCCCTGCCCCTGTCCCCCTGCTGCCATCAGCGCTGAGCCTGTGGACCTTTTGCGCCAGCTGTGTGTGGGCCAGACAGCTCTCCTCAATTCCTTCTTAGACCACGACAAAAAATTGGCACAGGTTTTTGCTTTCATGGAGGGCATACATTCAGACGTGGGTGCAGCTCCAGTCTCTTTGTCGACCCCCCTGCCAGTGGCCACATCTTACAATAGTGACCACACTCCACAGACCTCAAGCGGTCCAGGGCCCAGACACCATCCCCACAGAAAACTAAAGCCACCCCAGAGCGCAAAGACAAACGCCCGTCAGGCGACACCAAGGGCCAAAAATCCAATAAGCAGACGCCAGGGTCACATACCTCAGAGGCATCCCCAGCCAAGGACTCTCCTGTCCCAAAAGCGTCTCGCAAAGACAAGCAGACAGTTTCCGTGCCCACTGAGAAGGGGGTGCCTGCCAAGAGTACACATAACAGGGGCCCAAAGGCAGGTTCACCCAGTAACTTGACTCCCATTCGAAGCCCAGTGAAGCAGGGTAAGGAGGGCACTGTAGGGGGAACACCTGTTAAACAGGGAATGGAGGGGCAAAGGCAAGGCCAGGCGAAGCATACCGCTGGATCCAGCACATCCCCAGAGGGAGGGCCAGCGTATGTACCTGATGAACAAGTTACTTACCTTCGGTAACGATGTATCTGTAAGAAACATTAGTTAGTTAGATTCCTCACCTTAGAATATCCCCAGGCGTCAGACTGGATCCGGAAGATTTTTCGTCAGCAATACCCCTTGCGCGTCGCTAGGCGTCGTCTGCGGCTCCGCGTCCGTCGTCGGCGTCGTGCGCCGGAATGACGTCGTCGGAGTACTTAGACGCCGCCCTCGCGCGCTGACGTCAGTTCTTGTACATAGCTTTCCGCGCCAGGAACGCAGAGCCATGCAAAGACCGACACTGGTGCCAAAAATAAAATCTAGAGGCCTGAAAAGGATAACCTTAACCCTAGATGTCAGTTCGCAGAATGGGGAGGATGGGTGGGTCGGTGAGGAATCTAACTAACTAATGTTTCTTACAGATACATCGTTACCGAAGGTAAGTAACTTGTTCATCTGAAAGAAACACGTTAGTTAGATTCCTCACCTTAGAATAGATACCCAAGCAATACCATCCCCGGTGGTGGGTCTGCGAACCAAGATCACACCAGAAAGTCCTGGAGGACAGAACGGCCAAAGAAGCCATCCCTCCGGACTTGGCTGTCAAGGCAATAATGCCTGGAAAACGTGTGTAGCGAAGCCCACGTCGCCGCCTGACAGATGTCCTGCAAAGGGACACCCCGTCCCAAAGCAGTAGTAGCCGCTGTGGCCCGAGTGGAATGGGCGCGCAGCCCAACAGGAGGGTCCTTTTTTGCCAAGGAGTAACAAATTTTGATGCACAAAACGACCCACCGAGAGATGGTCCGTTTGTGCACAGCTTTCCCCTTCTTAGCACCCACGTATCCAACGAAAAGTTGGTCGTCCACCCGGAACTGCTTAGTGCGGTCCAAATAAAAGGAGAGCGCACGTTTTGGATCCAGACGGTGGAGCCTCTCTTCCTCTTTGGAAGGATGCGGAGGCGGAAAGAAGGTGGGCAAGGTGACAGACTGCCCAAGATGAAATGGAGTCACCACTTTCGGAAGAAAGGAGGGACGAGGCAGAAGGACAACCTTGTCCGGATGAACAGAGAGAAAAGGAGGCTTTGAAGATAAAGCCTGGAGCTCACTCACCCGTCTAGCCGAGGTGATGGCTACCAGAAAAGCAGTCTTAAGCGTCAGCAGACGAAGAGGACAATTATGAAGAGGCTCAAAGGGAGCGCACATTAGAAATGTGAGAACAAGATTCAAGTCCCACTGAGGCATTACAAAAGGGACAGGAGGGAACGTGTGAGTAATGCCTTTTAGAAAGCGTGTAACTACAGGGGACTTGAAAAGAGAAGGCTGATCAGGAAGCCGCAAGAAGGCAGAGATGGCAGCAAGATAACCTTTCAGGGTGCCCAGGGCAGAGCCCTGCCGGGCCAAAGAAAGAAGAAACAGTAGAACCTCAGAAAGAGGGGCGGAAAGGGGATCCACAGCCTTTGCTGTGCACCATGCCACAAATTTGTTCCACCGGCAGGCGTTTACCGTCTTTGTGGAGGGACGCCTGGCTGCCAGAATGATATCACAGACTTCAGGAGGCAAGTCAAATGGCATCAACTGCCGCCGCTCAATCTCCACGCATGGAGGTGGAGGCTGGACAGGTTCGGGTGGAGGACCGTCCCCTGCTGCTGCGACAGAAGATCCTCCCGAAGGGGCAGACGTATCGGAGGATCGGTCAACATACTGAGTAGCTCGGGATACCAGTACCTTCGTGCCCAATCCGGAGCCACCAAGATGACTTGGGCCCGGTCGTGCCTGATCTTCTTCAGCACTCTGGGCAGAAGTGGTATAGGCGAAAGGCGTACAACAGACCGCAACTCCACTCGTGACGAAAAGCGTCGCCGAGCGAGTGCCGCCTTGGAAATTCCAACGCGCAGAACTGCTGACATTGCGCGTTCTCTTCGGTGGCGAATAGATCTAACCAAGGCTCTCCCCACTGCTGAAAGAGACCTTGCGCCACTTCGGAGTTCAGACGCCATTCGTGATCCATCATGCACCGGCGGCTGAGTTCGTCTGCTCTGGCGTTCAGAGAGCCTGCCAGATGTTGAACCACTAGGGTGACGCCCTGGTGTTCCAGCCACGTCCAGAGGCGCAGAGCCTCCTGACAAAGGGTCCACGACCCCACCCCGCCCTGTTTGTTGCAATACCACATGGCGGTGGTGTTGTCCGTGAACACCTGCACGACACTTCCCCTGACAGAGGGAAGGAAGGCTTTCAGTGCAAGCCGGATCGCTCTCAACTCCAACAGGTTGATGTGGAGACGAGACTCCGCTGGAGACCAGAGGCCTCTGATCTCCGCCTCTCCCATCTGGCCACCCCATCCCAGGAGGGACGCATCCGTCACTACGACATGCTCCGGTAGGGAAGGGAGAGGCTTCTGCCCATGACCCAATCGCGGTCCGTGAGCCACCACTGCAACTGCTGTGCAGTGCCCTCCGAGATCAAGACATGGTCGGACAGGTTGCCGTGATGCTGGGCCCACTGAAACTTCAGGTCCCACTGCAGAGCCCGCATGCGCCGCCTGGCGTGATGCACTAGTAGGATGCAGGAGGCCATCAGCCCCAGAAGCCGCAACACTAGCCTGACCGAAACCCAGGATAGAGGCCGAAAGATGGGAATCAGGGCCTGAATATCCCGGACCCGCTGTTCCGGTGGATAGACCCGGAACTGCGCCGAATCGAGAACTGCCCTGATGAAGAGGAGCTTCTGAGAGGGACTCAAGTGTGACTTCGGCACGTTGATGGAAAATCCCAGCAAATGCAGGAGATCCGCCGTAGTCTGGAGGTGGGAGACGACTGTCTGGGGCGAGCCCGCCTTTAACAACCAGTCGTCGAGATAGGGGAAGACTGGAACCCCTGATCTGCGCAGATGAGCTGCGACCACCACCATCACTTTCGTGAACACCCGAGGGGCACTGGTGAGGCCGAAGGGGAGCATGGTAAACTGAAAGTGCTCTTGGCCCACCGTGAACCGCAGGTAACGCCGGTGGGCCGGCAGGACGGGGATGTGGAAATATGCGTCCTGCAAGTCCAACGCTACCATCCAGTCTCCAGGGTCGAGGGCAGCCAGAACCTGAGCCAAAGTTAACATCTTGAACCTCTCCTTCCGGAGGAAGGCATTGACGTTCCGGAGGTCCAAGATAGGGCGTAGGCCCCCTTTGCCCTTCTTGGGAACCAGAAAGTAGTGGGAATAACAACCACGACCTACTTCTGGGCTCGGAACGCGCTCGACGGCCCCCTTGGCCAAGAGGGCCGAAACTTCCTCGTGGAGAAGATTCAAATGATCCCCCGAGATACGGTGGTGCTGCGGTGGCATGGCTGTAGGGGTCGTCTCGAAGGGGAGGGAGTAGCCCCTTCGGACGATTTGCAGCACCCACCTGTCCGATGTGATGGACCGCCAGTGGAGCAGGTGATGGCGAACTCTGCCGCCCACTGGCGTGGAATGGGCCTGAAAGCTCGGACTAGGAAGGCTTTGAGGCGGATGCTGCCGGGGTGGATGTGGGCTGACCTCGTCGTCCTCCAGAACCGCCTCGGCGGAAACCACGTCCGCGACCGCGCGCAGGTTGGTTCTGCGGCTGGTGGCTAGGCGTACGTGAGGAGGCACCCCTTCCTTGGCCACGAAAGGGGCGAAAAGCGGAAGTTTGCGACCGCGGGGCCGAGAGGCCCAAGGACTTGGCCGTAGCCCGGGAGTCCTTAAAGCGATTCAGCGCACTGTCCGCTTTCTCGCCAAAAACGCGAGTGCCATCAAAGGGCATGTCCATGAGAGTGCTCTGGACATCGCCCGAAAATGACGTGGACCGCAGCCAGGCGTGACGTCTAAGCGCCACTGTGGTAGAAATTGCCCTACCCAGCGAGTCCGTAGTGTCAAGCCCACATCGGATAGCGTGTCGTGCTGCATCCCTCCTTTCGGCCAGAGCCTGGGTAAGTCATGTCCGGACCTCCTCCGGACACAGGGGCAGCACGTCCTCCACCGCATCCCACAGAGAGTGGGAATAACGGTCCAAGAGACAGGCGGTGTTCAAAGACCGCAGGCCCAAACTAAGGGAAGAGAACAGCTTCTTGCCAAACTGTTCCAGTCTCTTGGAATCCCGGTCCGGCGGAGCGGTCGGGAAGGAGGATTGGGAGATAGAGGCCTGGATAACCAGGCTCTCGGGGGTAGGGTGTTGGGACAGAAAACTGGGGTCGCCCGGAGCAGGGCGGTGGCGCCTGGCGACGTTCCTGTCCACTGGAGGAACTGTGGAGGGCTTGGACCAGGTGCCCTGCAGAACGTCAATGAGGGCCTCATTGAATTGCAGCAGAGGCTCAGTGGAGCTTGCTGCAGACTGAAGCACCTCAGTGAGGACGTTAGTCCTCACAGCCACGGCAGGGAGCTCGAGCCCAAGGGCTGCGGCCACCTTGCGCAGCACCACAGAGAAAGCAGCGCCTTCCTCCGAAGCCACAGTCGGAGGAGAGACGAATCCAGTGTCCGGAGAGGTATCCAGGCCACTGGCCTCCCCCAGTTCATCTGCCCAGTCCTGTGACATTTGAGCCTGAGCGGCCATAGGATCCTCGGATCCCTCCCAGTTGTCCCCATCATCCGATTCCTGGTATACAGGAGGAAGGAACGGAGCCGGGCGGTAGACATAATGTGTCTCTAGCGGCGCCGAACGCGGCGTCCATCGACGCCGTAGCGGCGCCGGGCCCGGAGCGGGACTGAACTGGGGCTCGACGTCGAGCGGAGTCGGCGTCGGTGTCGGGGGTGGTACCGGTGTCGACGCCGGCGGAGGAGGCGTGACGAGGTCAACCGGCGTCGGCGGGGACTCGGGAACGGGTCCCTCGGGTGCTTGCGGCGTCGAGGCCGGAGCCGTCGACGGCGCTGGAGCCGCCGGCAGGCAAGGCAGCCCTGTCGGGTCCGCGGGGCCTGAAGGCGCGCCAGCGGGCGTCGACGGCGGAGCCAGGCTCCTCATGGCCGAGAGGAAGGCACTGACCTCCGCCGTCGTCGCGTCAGTCCCAGGGACCAGCAGGTATGGGGACTTGCGCGGCGCCTGTGGCTCCGCCGGAGCCGCGGGGGTGGAACCACCCTGACCCTCGGCCGAGTCGCGCGACCGGCGAGGGGAGTCCGAAGAGCGGTGTCGCCTCTTGGACTTCTTGGAATGCTTCGACTTACCCGAAGACTTGGATCCCGACGACCGATGGTGACGTCGGCTGCGGCTCCGCGACCGATCCTTGGACCTCCTCCTGGACTGGGATCGAGAGGCTCGCGGGGCAGAGTGGCGAATCTCGAGAAGCTTACGGGACCGCTCCCGTCTAGCCTTCGAGGTCAGGGCCTTGCAGTCCGAACACGACTCCGCGTCGTGGTCGAGGCCCAAGCAGTAAAGGCACTGGTGGTGATGGTCCGTAACCGACATCAGGCGGTTACAGTCAGCACAGGCTTTAAAACCAGGCATCCTACCGGCACCGGAGTCGAGACAGGATCAAAAAGGATAGAAAAAGTTAGTCAAAAAGTGACTAAAGGGGTAGCTCTCCCGGATCTGCGCTTACTGGCGCGGAAAAAAGAAGAACTAATGTCAGCGCGCGAGGGCGTCGTCTAAGTACTCCGACGACGTCATTCCGGCGCACGACGCCGACGACGGACGCGGAGCCGCAGACGACGCCTAGCGACGCGCAAGGGGTATTGCTGACGAAAAATCTTCCGGATCCAGTCTGACGCTAAGGTGAGGAATCTAACTAACGTGTTTCTTTCAGATACAGATTTGGTGGTGTGTGCGCCTGTTGTGTCCACACCACTTCCCATTAATCCCCAGACAGGGAAGCCATTTAGAGTCCCCAAGAAGTGGAAAGGCACCCCTCAACAATCTCCCATCCACACTGTGTCTCACGACAGCATGACTCCACCTCCACATGCCACTACACCACCTGGTCCAAGCAGCCCTCCGGCTTCCCAAGCCACTGATGCCTCTGCCTCAGCTGGGCCTCTCTCTCCCCGGTCAAGTCCTCCAACTGTCCCGACACACAGCCAGCTCCCAGTCTGACTGCTAGCCAATTCTGAGTGGTAGTCACCCTCACACACCTGTCACTCCCACAGCGGTGGCTACACTGCCTGTTGTTACCACCTTGACTATGTTGCTGACCATGCCAGTGTATAGTCGCATACTTTCCCTGTGCAGCTTCTAATGGACTCACTCTGCACTTTGTCCTGCCCACTGGCCTTGGCATTCACTGCTGTGTGCCCCTTGCCTGTGCAGCTTCTCATGGACTCACTCTGCACTTTGTCCTGCCCACTGGCCTTGTCATTCACTGCTGTGTGCCCCTTGCCTGTACAGCTTCTCATGGACTCACTCTGCACTTTGTCCTGCCCACTGGCCTTGTCGTTCACTGCTGTGTGCCCCTTGCCTGTGCAGCTTCTCATGGACATACTCTGCACCTTGGACTGGCCACTGGCCTTGCTGTTTTCCCCTTTCCTGTGCAGCTTTTCATAGACATACTCTGCACTTTGTTTCAGCCACTGGCCTTGTAGCTCCTTGCTGTGTTAAACTATTCCCTGTGCAGCTTCTCATGGACATACTCTGCACCTTGGACTGGCCACTGGCCTTGCTGTTTTCCTCTTGCCTGTGCAGCTTCTCTTGGACATACTCTGCACCTTGGACTGGCCACTGGCCTTGCTGTTTTCCCGTTGCATGTGCAGCTTCTCATGGACATACTCTGCACTTTGTTTTGGCCACTGGCCTTGTTGCTCCTTGCTGTGTTAACTAATCCCTGTGCAGCTTCTCATGGACATACTCTGCACCTTGGACTGGCCACTGGCCTTGCTGTTTTCCCCTTGCCTGTGCAGCTTCTCATGGATATACTCTGCACCTTGGACTGGCCACTGGCCTTGCTGTTTTCCCCTTGTCTGTGCATCTTCTCATGGACGTACTCTGCACTTTGTTTTGGCCACTGGCCTTGTTGCTCCTTGCTGTGTTAAACTATTCCCTGTGCAGCTTCTCATGGACATACTCTGCACCTTGGACTGGCCACTGGCCTTGCTGTTTTCTCCTTGCCTGTCCAGCTTCTCATGGACATACTCTGCGCTTTGTTTTGGCCACTGGCCTTGTTGCTCATTGATGTGTTAAACTATTCCCTGTGCAGCTTCTCATGAACATACTCTGCATTTTGTGCTTGTCACTGGCCTTGCTCTTGTCTAATATTGGTGCATATATGTGCAATATGTGAATAAAGACAGTTGCTCCTGTTGTCTGTTTTGTCCGTGTCCCTACTGAATAACGTTTTTTCTGTGTGTATATGGTTTACTTTTCCACATGCTCTGTGTGCCACTTCAACATTGCCAATGGCTTGTCTCACTTATTCTAATTTTTACAGGGGTGACAGGGACTTCAGTTCTTCCTGACTCTGATACTTGTGAGTGCCATGATGGTGGTTTTAGATGAAATACCGTCATCATTTACATTCTTTGTTCCTGTTAGCTATATTTTTACACATGTCAGGTTTGGGGGCTCTGCCAGAACATACTGGGTTCTATCCACGGTATTGCAGGCAGGCTGTCCAGGGTCATCATGTATGTGTGTTCTTACTTATTGTGTGCTCAGCAGTGTAGGTGTATAGTCATCTTGTGATGGTCAGTCATCCTAGTCACTTGGCTTGCTTTCAATGTGTGCACTTGTGTGGTCAAGAAGTGTGCAGAGTGAAGGGGTGAATTTGTCGTGAGTGTTGATGTGTGTGTGCCCCTGCAATATCAACTACACACGTGTCACCCAGGAGTAGAGTGCCTGTTTGTGTGATTGTTTAGCCCTGTGATTTTGATTGTGTGCACGTGTGTGTTGTATGTTGTGCACTGTGCAGTGTGTTGGCATTTCCTTGCAGTTCTTGCTGACTCCTACTTGTTGTTTTTGTCAATTGTGAGTATGCAAGTCAGTGTTGTGTTTTGTTGCTCAGCCATGTGTGTTGATGCTGTTTGTGGTCACTGTGCAGCCTGCTCAGCCTCACTGACATTGTGGTGTGTTTTCTTATGCATTGCTGTCACTTGGGGATTTTTTGGCTCCATTATGGCATGTGGTGTGTGGTGTCATACCATCCCATATCTGTGCTTCAGATGCCTATCCATTGTGAGTCTGCACTCCCTCTATTTGTGTATGGTACACTCCTGCCATGTCCACTACTGATGTGCACACCACCTCAGTTTAATGTCATCTATCCTCTTGGGTTGCCTGTGTGGTGTGCCTCCCTATCACTTCATTTGTAACACTGTGCTTTGTGGTGCAGATCTTTGCCCAGGAGCAATGTGCCACTCGGGACATATTCCCATGTGGTTATATGTGATTTTCTTGTACTGTTTAGCAGTCATGGTTGTTCATATGCAGTTCAACTGTTTGTGCTGCCCAGTCCTCTGGTCATGTTGTTTCCACTTTGGTCTCCCAGACTTGTGCATCTGTGGGTGTTGGGTTAGATGTATGTGTGTTTGCTGAGGTACTGCTTGACTTCCAGTGTGATGTTGTCAGTGTGCTGTTTTGATTGTTGTTGTGGGTGTTCATGGTGTGTCACTCATATCTGTGTGGACTGGTATGTGTTGTGTGCACACACTGCTTGTTGTGCATGCAGTGCTGTGAGGGTATGTTGCCTTGTCCTTGCCTGGTGTGCATCCCCTGATGTCCTGCTGTGTTTGCTATGTGATTTATTGGCATGTGCATCTGTTGTGTGTTTGATGTGGCTGTGTTGTTTTGTGATGGTGCACTTTGTGTCTGCGTTGTGGTATCATGACTGATGAGGTTGTGCATTCCTGTTCTGTCTGTGCTCCCATTGCCTTTCCACAGTTTGGCTGCACAGGTCATATCTGGTCTTGTTGTGGTTCTGTGTGTGTTTTTGTTGAGTTATGTGTTTGGCAGTTGTTTTTGTGCAGACATTGGTTCTGGCATCCCTGTGTGTGTGTGATGTCTGTGGATACTCCCAGGGAGTGTGATTGTTTGTCTGTGTATTGACTGGACATTATTGGCACCCTTTTGTGTGTCTGACACTGGTGTTGTGTGCTGCAGGTGTGAGGGGGTATGTGTGAAGATTCCTACTTGTGTTTGGAAGTCATGGAGTGTGTCAATGTGCCCTGTGTGTAGTGCTGCTGACATACTCCTGTCAAGTAGTTGTATACATATGTGTGACTGTTCACAGTTTGACTTCAGGACCTTCCTTTCATCCCTGTGCCTATACACGGGTTGCCTTGCTGTCGCCCTGAGTTGTTGCACTGAAGTGAATGTGGTTTGACTTCACTCACTGTGCCAGCCATTTGTTATTTGATGGGATGAGGGTGTTGTTTTCTGTCCCTTGTCTTGCATGTGATGTACACATGCTTGGTGGTTATCTTCTTGGCCTTCCATTTGTGTGCACCTCACTTTAGCTTTCCTATATGTTGTACTCCATTGCTGCTGGCATGTGCTCTGCGTATGTAACTGTGTGTCAGTGTGGGTTATGTCTGTGTGACTTGGAAAGCTGTGTGTCCAGTGGAGTGATTGTTCATTATCTGTGTGTGTTAATTTTGTGCTTGGACTCAGTTTTCTTGCCATGTGTGTGGTGTTATGGTGGTGTGTGGGTTGCCCTGGGCCTGTGCTGTGGGTTCACCTAGCTTGTTGTTGTGCATGGGGGAGCACAGGAGGGGCACATGGCATGTCCCTTCATGTTAGGGTGGGGGGGGTCAGTGTGTGGAGGGAGGAGGTGTGGCACTGTGTTCTTTGTGCATTGCCCATGCCTGTCGCTGGCCCTGCCTTCTGCATTGTGCGCATGTTTTCCCTGGTCTTCGCCGCTGCAGTGACGTGACAGGGACATTGCTTCAAGTTCGCGGAAATAGGTGACCTGGATGCAGAGGAGTGAGTTGGTGCCAGGTAGGGCATGTGTGGGTTCACTTGTTCATGTGTTCCTGTCCCCAACAGGGTGTCTGGTGTGGACAGGGACCCTGTATCAGCCCATGAGTTGTGTGTTGTGGTTGTGTGAGGGATTGTGTGTTTGCGTACCTGCGGCATCGTCCGCGACGGTCCATGAGTTGGTGGTGATATATCAGTTACAGCACCGGGAAGACGTGTAGAGCTGGATCCATTACGGTCGGGACCGGGTGGAAGGGACAGGGACCGGGACTCTGGTTTCGTACTCCGCTGTCGAGCTTCCGCCGTCTCTGGTTGGGTGGTTTCTCCACTGCGGTGCGACTGGCTGTTTGGGGCATCTTGATTTGTACAGCGGATGAGACGTTATTCCGCATGGCAGTGAGTCTCCATTGGCTCACACCGCCGCGGTGGTGGGCGCACTTTGATGGCGGATCGCGTCGCAGCGCGGCGGACGGGAAATGGGCTATGTTTGGCCATACTAATATAGCGGACGGGGGTACCGCTGCTGGAAAGCGGAAAAAAACATTTTCCACCACCGCCAGCACCGCGGTGGCACCGCCCGCCATATTAATAGGCCCCTAAATCTTCAAAATTCATGCTGAGAGCTGCAGTTCCTCAAGGCTCTGTCGAGTCAAATGCAAAAGCATTTATATTCTTTCCTGAAGGTGCAGTTGCACAAGTCGTTACTATGTCTCCCTCATCAGTCTAATGCAAAGCATTGAAATTCTTACATTAAGCCCTTGTTACACTAGTTATTATTAGGTGCCCCTCACAGGTCAAATGCAAAAGCACTGAAATTCTTTAATTAAGCTGCTGTTCTACTGTTACTAGTTGTCTTTCAAAAGTAAAATGCAAAAGCATTGAACTTCTTACTTGAAGATGCAGTTCCCCAAGTCATTACTAGGTGTCCTCATAAGTCAAATGCAAAAGCACCGAGATTCTTCAATCAAGCCGCGGTTGCACTCGTCACTAGGTGTCAGTCAAAAGTTGAATTCAAAAGCACTGACATTCTTAAATGAAGCTGCACTTCCACTAGTTGTTAATAGAGGTCCAGCTCAAGTTAGAAGCAACTGTTTCAAATGACCTGCACCATGCTAAGGAGCCATGACTTTCGTATAGAAATCTGCATGCGCACTTTTGCTATTTTAAAAATGTGTGCTTGTTTTCCATAGGATTAATTATCTGCCAAAGCTGTTTCAACATAACGAGTAAAAGTTACAAATTTCAATACATTTCTTATTTTCTTAACATTTGTCATCACACCCAAATATTTATAGGAACGTGTATTCAAAAGTAAGTACAAGTATGTTTAGATAGCCTTTTTTGGCTGTTTATGTTTCAGTGGGTGTAAACTTTGTCTTTGAGTTGAGAGGAGTGAGGGAGTATAATTTGAGAGACATGTCAACAGACCAAAGGCAAAACAAGGTTGATTGGGAGCCCCTTTGCTGGAAACTGGTCCTCTCTGAAGGGTCACCCCAAACGTTTTGCCTTCCTTCTCCTCTTTTTCTGAGCTTCTTTTTGTTGGCTTTAGGACAATGAGCTCTTTACCACTGCTGACCAGTGCCGAAGTGTATGTGCTCTCTCCTCTAAACATGGTACAATTTGTTTATACCTTGGCATGTGTGCAAGTCCCTTGTAAAGTGGTATACCGTATACCCAAGACCTGTAAATTAAATGCTGCTAGTGGGCCTGCAGCACTAATTGTGCCACCCACATAAGTAGCCTTTCAAACCTGTCTCAGGCTTGCCACTGCAGGGGTCTGTGTGTGTAGTTTACTTTGACTTGACATTTAAAACTACTTCCCAAGCTTGAAGCTCCATTTTATTACACCTAATTCACCCCTAAGGTAGGCCCTAGGTAGCCCTAAGGGCAGGGTGTTGTGTAAATGTAAAGTAGAACATGTACTGGTATGTTTTGCATGTCCTGATAGTGACAAACAGCCTATTTCATTTTTCACTACTGTGAGGCCCACCCCTCCCATACGATGGCAATGGGAATTCCTTAATACACTTTTGAGCTGTAATTCATGATCAGAGAGGAGTAGCTTTTTCATGTTTCATATCTTTGGAATGATAATGATAAATCCTCCTTACTGGAGAAGTTGGATTTAACATCACTGTTTTAGAAATGCCACTTTTAGAAAGTGGACATTTCTCTGGACTTCCAGCTCTGTATGCCTGACAGCCTGTCTCCAATACACTTCTGGGGTGGGTGACTGCAATTTGTGCATTTCCTCTAGACAGTCTCAATCACAGGAAGGTGAGGCTCATCTGCATTCATCTGCATTCTGGTGGGTCTTCCTGGGTAGGAAGGGCATTCCAGGGAGGAATGGGAGAGGTTCCTTGGGCACTTCAAAGAGCTGCTTTGAAGTCACACCCTACAGCAAATGCACTTTTGGGTGTAAGCACTGGATCTCTGACCCCCTAAAATGAGACACTTCTGGATCTTTAAATGAACCTCTGTCAGAATGACTGCTGTGCTGCTTAAAGGACTTACCTGGACTGCTTTTCTGGAAGTACTGCTCTTCTGCTTGTTGCCCTGCTGCCTGCTGCTCCCTGACTCTGTTTGACTCTACCTTCCCTCCAATGGCTGGCTGGCTTGCCTACAGTTTTCTCTAGTCTGAGGGACACAAATATCTTCTTGCAATTCTACTGGTGTTGCGGGCCTCTGCCTTGTGTGAGTCCTACCCTTGTCTGAGGTGCCTTCTCCATGTTCTGGTCCTCAAAAGTAAGTTCTGCAGCTGTTTTGCTGCAAAATCGATGCATTACTTGCGACCAGAAAAGCAACGATTCTGATCTGGACGCATTCAAGCAGCGGTTTCCGGCCCAGCAAGTACGATTCGTCCCTACGTCACTCCGTACGGCTCTTTTTTTACGGGAGCCAAACACAGCCGGAAAAGCAGAGTCCGACGTGAACCGCTACGCAACGGAGCCCCGGTACGCGACGTACACACCATGAACCCCATCGTACTTGTCATCCCGGTCCTCCTAGCCTATGACCTGGTGCACCGGACACGACGCACACGCCGCAGAAGGTGAGAACAACACCCAGGGGCCAGGGTGGGGTGAGGGGCAGGAAACATACCCCATAACCAAAGCCAAACCTATAATATGGAGCCCATACATTGCCACCAGGGTCTGGTCACTTGGGGGGGCGTGGCCAGCAACCCCTGCGTACCGCAACAACAGAAGTGGACGTGTACGGTGCGTTGCACACGTACCCCTAGCACCAGTAGAACAGTGATAGGGACCGTACACACGCAATGAATGCGTGGGTACTGTGCGTTCCACACGTACCCCTACGGCACCAGTAGAACCGTCATACGGACGGTACACACGCAATGAATGCGTGGGTACGGTGCGTTCCACACGTACCCCTATGGCACCAGTAGAACAGTCATATGGACCGTACACACGCAATGAATGCGTGGGTACGATGCCTTCCACACGTACCCCTACGGCACCAGTAGAACAGTAATACGGACTGTACACACGCAATGAATGCGTGGGTACGGTGCGTTCCACACGTACCCCTACGGCACCAGTAGAACAGTCAGACGGACCGTACACACGCAATGAATGCGTGGGTATGGTGCGTTTGACACGTACCCCTACGACACCAGTACATTTGGGATACGAGGCGTACACACGCCAGGAATGTGGGATTACCTTCATATTGGTGTGTTTGTAGGTCCAGGCCAGCAGTGTACTGCTCCAAGGGGGTGGGTGGGTGGGTGGGTTCAGAGGATTCCCAGCAGTGGCCACACATATAGGGGTGGGTGCAGATTATTACCAGCAGTGGACAGAGACATGGGGGTGGGTGCAGAGGACTCCCAGCAGTGGACAGAGACATGGGGGTGGGTGCAGATGAATACCAGCAGTGTCCAGACATATGGGATGGGTGCACAGGACTCCCAGCAGTGACCTGCAATATGAGGGGTGTGTGCAGATGAATACCAGCAGTGTCCAGACATATGGGGGTGGGTGCACAGGACTCCCAGCAGTGGCCTGCAATATGAGGGGTGTGTGCAGATTAATACCAGCAGTGTCCAGACATATGGGGGTGGGTGCAGAGGACTCCCAGCAGTGGACAGAGACATGGGGGTAGGCGCAGAGGACTCCCAGCAGTGGACAGAGACATGGGGTGGGTGCAGATGAATATCAGCAGTGTCCAGACATATGGGGGTGGGTGCAGAGGACTCCCAGCAGTGGACAGAGACATGGGGGTGGGTGCAGACGACTCCCAGCAGTGGACAGAGACATGGGGGTGGGTGCAGAGGACTCCTAGCAGTGGACAGAGACATGGGGGTGGGTGCAGAGGACTCCCAGCAGTTGCCTGCAATATTAGGTGTGTGTGCAGATGAATACCAGAAGTGTCCAGACATATGGGGGTGGGTGCACAGGACTCCCAGCAGTGGAGAGAGACATGGGGGTGGGTGCAGATGAATACCAGCAGTGTCCAGACACATGGGGGTGGGTGCACAGGACTCCCAGCAGTGGACAGAGACATGGGGGTGGGTGCAGACGACTCCCAGCAGTGGACAGAGAAATGAGGGTGGGTGCAGAGGACTCCCAGCAGTGGACAGATACATGGGGGTGGGTGCAGAGGACTCCCAGCAGTGGACAGAGACATGGGGGTGGGTGCAGAGGACTACCAGCAGTTGCCTGCAATATGAGGTGTGTGTGCAGATGAATACCAGCAGTGTCCAGACATATGGAGGTGGATGCACAGGACTCCCAGCAGTGGCCTGTAATATGAGGGGTGTGTGCAGATGAATACCATCAGTGTCCAGACATATGGGGGTGGGTGCAGAGGACTCCCAGCAGTGGACAGAGACATGGGGGTGGGTGCAGATGAATACCAGCAGTGGCCTGCAACATGAGGGGTGGGTGCACAGGACTCCCAGCAGTGGACAGAGACATGGGGGTGGGTGCAGATGACTCCCAGCAGTGGACAGAGACATGGGGGTGGGTGCAGAGGACTCCCAGCAGTGGACAGAGACATGGGGGTGGGTGCAGAGGACTCCCAGCGGTTTCCTGCAATATGAGGTGTGTGTGCAGATGAATACCAGCAGTGTCCAGATATATGGGGCTGGGTGCACAGGACTCCCAGCAGTGGACAGAGACATGGGGGTGGGTGCAGACGATTCCCAGCAGTGGACAGAGATATGGGGGGGGTGTACATCATTATCAGATGACCACACCTACATGGTGGTATGGACGCATCCCTAACTTTGGACTATGATGATAGTGCTATAACAACACATCACTGACAGCAGTGTCCCACTCCCAGGAGGATGGATGTATTTCACACACTGCATGACACACCACATGTGGGTGTGGGGACATATAACACATGCATACCCACCCATGGCGGATGCAGCACAATACACACCCTGATATCATGCCACAAGACTGTATTGTCATGTAACTGCCTACAAAACTAAGATAGCCAAAGGGAACACACACTGTCACGCACATCCCAGGACTGATAGGAATGTCCAGGTGCTAGTCCAGCCACCAAGATGTTGTCTCTCATGGAAGGAATAGGGTGGAAGTCCCCTAGATATAATGCCCACAATTGTCAGTCAGGTGCCCAAATACCCTGCATAACAAGTACCATTTGTGTGGTAGGCCGTGATTACACACATACATAGTGCTGAAAAGGGGGAATTTGTCCATGAAGGCATTTCGACATACTCAAAACACAAGTACAGTGACTAGCAAGGATGGCACAGACGATTCAGCAGGAGACATCGGTGAGCAGGCATGGCCATTGTTGAAGGGATCCGTCACCAACAAAGGAAATGTTGACACAGGTCAGCACAACAATTGTGCAACTGTTTGCAGGAAAGATGTCAGGTGCCACAGAGGAAGGAACACTCCTTGGGACAATGTCTCTAAACAAAATTAACACACACTACCAATGATTCTTTGCAGAGACATTGTGATGGCACACAGATACCATGGTCCACCTCATGACCATCATACAAAAACATTTCTCAGAACCCTAACACATTACCAGAACACCAACTCCAGGAGCCTCAGCACCAACATCAAGTACCTGAAATGCAATAGTATTGAAAGCAAAAATAAAGGCTTTATTCAGAACTAAAAAAAAACAACGAAAAATAGACTATGTACAGAGGCCAATGGCCAGTCCATATTTCAAGTCCAAGGGGGGACGTAGGGGACCGCGTCTACCCCTAGCTTGCCTGCACAAAGGAACCTCAAGGTTTTTCGACCGGGGGGGCATCATCTGTGGCAGTACCAGGCACCGCAGGGACAGGAGGGGGAAGGGTAGGTGTTGCGGTTGCAGGGGGGGATGTCTCCACCACAGGGGGTGGGGCAGCGCCAAAGGTGGAGGTGAGCTCGGTGCTGCACACCGCTGCCAGTGCCTCCATCCGAACCCCTGCACCTGAGGATTCCCCAGGGTCAACAGAGGGTGTGGTGGGTGAGGGATGGGGTGCAGCGCTCTTGGGGGAGGGGGTCGCCCTGGTGGGGGACTCAACTCCTGTGCCCGGGGACTTCCTCACCCGCTTGTGGGGTGGTCGCTCAGTGGGGGCGCGGTCCAGCTCACCCATAAAGATATATTTGGGTGAGAGTTTGGCAGGGGAGTGGTTTTGGAGGAACAGGGTTGTGAGGACTGCGGACTGCGACTGTGGCTGCGTGTATGTCGTCTGTCCCCAGACCCTGAGTGTGCATGCCAGGAGGTGTGCGCTTTGCCTTACTTGGGGGTGTGCTGGCTGTGTCTGGTGGGGTGCGTGCCCGTGACTGTCTGTGTGTGCGTTGGACAGGCATGGGAGAGGGAAGTGTGGATGGGTCTGGGGTGAGGGGGACGGAGCGCTGCAGGAGACTAACGGCTGCCGTCAGGGAAGAGTCCATGGACCGCAGAATCCTGCGTTGGTCAGACATCTTTGCTGACATGCCCTCCATGAACAACACCATCTGTGTGAGCAGTTTAGTGTGTCCATGGAGGACATTCAGCACCGATGCCTGCCCAACCTGCAACTGCCGCAGTATGTCCACAGACTCTTCACTGAGGGCAGCAGGGGTGACAGGGGCAGGGGGTGCGGTGCATGGGCCGAAGGAGACATGGTGGACCTCTGCACTGACAGAAGGGACGGGAGCAACTGGGAGGGCGGAGATGGTAACGGAGGAGGCGGGGACAGATGTGGGGATGCTGCCAGGTGGTGTTGCAGCCTCCGCCTCCCCCAGGAGGTCAGCGTCGGACCTATCGGCGTCGTAGCTGGTATCGTGTCCAGACAGGTCCTCTGACTGACTCCCCTCGCCCTCCGTGCCACTGGCTCCTCCTGACTCTACAGCACTGGTGGCACTGTCGCTGGGTCCCTCCTCCAGGTCCGTGCAGGTGTCTCCCTCCGTTGCGGATGATGATGCTGTGGGCAAGGAGAAGAAACCGAAATGCATCAGTCACCTGTACAAATCTGACACATGAGCACAAAAACAATTGGTCACAGTGCATATCAGGCAATGCATCATGAGTAACAGCTAGATTACTCCGCACATATGTAAGCCCGGTACTGCCCAGTTGGTAGACCCACTATGCCACTTGGACACAAGGAAAAAACGAAAAAACACCAGGCCACTACTTGAATGAGAAATACACTGAGAAGCTAGTGTCTGTGAACGGGTGAGCACAGCAATACAATGAAGTCATGACACCTCTTGTTTACCCTGAAAGAAACAGTAGTGGTGCACCCAACGTAAACTGACACACCTCAATACTCAAGGTGTCACCACACTCAGAGACCTGTAAGTACTTTGGAACACAAAACGAAAAATTTTTGGTACCTTGGGACTCACAATACTTTAGACAATTGACATGTTTGGAATGTGCCAATTCGCCATTTCGCGAAAAGAACACTCATGTGCCTTCATGAAATATGTCTCACAAGGCAGTGCACACAAAACTACATTTACACTGTCATTGAAGAAGCTGGCACCTTTTCTAAGAAGCTACTGTTAGAAATGAATGGTGTTGCAGAAAGTACATATACATGGGCCCACGGAGGTCTGGATGTCTTGAGACTTGTTAGTTTGTATCACCAACAACAAAGAAGTCTCACAAAATCCAGACCACTGTGGGAACATGTATATGGAGAATCTGCAACACCATTTAATTCTAACAGTGGCTTCTTTGCAAAGGTGCCAGCATGTTCCATGAAAGTGGAAATGTCGTTTGGTGTGCACTTCCTTGGGAGACATCTTTCATGCTCCCCCAGCAAGTAGCAACCCTCCTATTTACCTGCTGAGCCATGGAAAGAGCGGGGTCGATCATAACTCCCAGGTTACGAGCCGAGTCCGTCGGTGTGGGACACGCTTCCAAAGAAAGAGGCCACCATTCAGAAGACCAAACGTCCATATTTCCACCAAAAACAAGGACCTCGGTTCTCTCCCCGTTCAGCTTCAGTGAATTGTGAATCATCCACTGAGAAACTGCCTCCATGCAGTTCCTGAAGCTGAGAGCGGAGGTACTGACCGAGTGGGAGAGGGACACCATAATCTGGTTGTCATCAGCATATGATACCACCTCCATCCCGTAAGATCTTATTAACCCGGTGTAGGAAGGTGGATATCTGACTATGGTTACCCCCAATTTTTTGCCTAGTGTCTAGCTGGTTTTTCGACTTAGTTGGCCTGAGATCCTGCCATTCAGGATCTCAGCCTATCTGCTCTCTCTTTAAAATGGACTCCATGTACCCTAGGTGCATAACCCATTGGAACTAGATCACCCTGTGAGCCCCTGTACCAGTGTACACTAGGTACCCAGGGCATTGGTGTATCTAAGGCTACCAGGGGCTGAAGCATGTATTGTGCCACCCCTGGCCTGGCCTAACAAATTTCACACAACTGGCTGATCACTCAGCTGGGGTAAGTTGGTGTAACCACCTCTTACTTAGGTGTAGTATACCTATACCTAACCTTAAATGGGACACATGTTAACCTATAAGTCACTCCTATGGCAGGCCTTGACAATCCTGAAGGCAGAGTGCTTGGTTCCATGTGAGAGGGTGCTCTGGCATGAGCTGTGCCTGTCTGCAGTGGTCGGAACAACTTCCTTCTACCGTTTCCAGATATCGTCATACCATATACTCTTAAGTGCATTATGAACCTCGCGGTTAAATGCTATCTTTGGTTTGGCTTTATCAAAACATGTCGAGTAAGGTGTCATACGAATTGGAATACTAACCCCTCGCCAATTCTGGCGACGGGGTTAGCATTCCACCCTTCTAGAGGGACACGACATGTACAGTACCTGAAACCCGGGTAAAATCAGACATAGCCTCAGCTCCACAAAATGGATGCTGCCACCACAGACACAAGTCTGCCCTCCTGCTGCTGGGAGTCCTTCCAGCTTGGGAGACGTGGACAAAGGGTTTCCTGCCAGGGGAGGTGCGTGCACCACCCCAGACAGGATTTTGTGTATTGGTCAGGTAGGGCTTGAATGGAATCAGACATGCCTGAGGCTCACAAGGAGCCTCGGTGCATATGCCAGTTCAAACTGGTCCTGGGGCACACCAGCCCCGGACCTGGGGCGAGCTGGACAAAGGATTGGGGGTGTAACCACCCCCCTTCCTGGTCCCACCCTTAGGGAGGGACCTAACAGGTAGTCCGGCCCCTAGAATCCGCTTAAAGGTAGGAGCTGTGTCCTAAGACTTCAGACATCCTGGAATCAACTTAACTACAAGAAGAAGACGGGAACTTCAATGCTCTGCTCCACAGAGGACAGAAGGAAATCTCCCCTATGGTCAGGGAGTGACCATCTTGCTAACGCAAGCACCAACCAGCTACTCGACGTCTGCTTTGCCGCCGCCTCCTGCCGGAGCCCGAGCCTGGAGCCTGACAAGACCTGGACCTCCAGACCTCTCACCGCCCGATCCACAGTCCCTGAAAAGAAGGAACCCGTGGAGGCACCGAGACACGTGGAGCCAGCCATCTTGAAAGACCCACGACAAGCTGCAAGCGCAACAACAGAGGCTCCCTCCAAGTTGTGCTTTGGGTCCTGAGAAGCCCAACACCTGAGCAGCATCTGCACGAAAGTTGAGCCCTCCAGCATCTCCACGATCTGCATGGGGCCCCTCTGCACTTTGCATCTCAACGCGCCTGCCCGGTCCCTGGCCCGTTGGCTAGTGGCCATTTTGGCGACGAACCTTGAAATCTACGATGCTGGTCTGGCTGCTCCAGACTGGCCCCTGCTGCTCTCCAAAAGAGCAGCCCCTCTGACCTTGCTGGTCAGAACAATCAGCTTTCTCCATTCTTCACGACTTCTGCTTTTGCCAAGGCTTGTTTGCTTCCTTCGAGTCGCCGACACCGCCGACAGCGAGAGCCTGCGTGGGACAGCTCGTGACTCGACTCCTGGACGTCGTCGACCTTCAGGGACCACGTGGCTGTGGAGACAAGCTACACCTCATCACCTGTTTGCACCCGACATCGCCTGGTACCTACCTGGTGCCACGCCGGTCACTGGCTAGTGACTGTGAACACTGTCCCCTCTGCTTTCAGGTCTTCTACTACTCCGATCCACTCTTGGATCCCCCGCATCTCTTCTGGACCGACCGCCTGCAGCATCTTTGTCATCAGGCTCCATTGAATCGATAGACGAAACCCGACGCACTTCGAGACCTATGCACCCGCTTCCTGTGGGTGAGGTAAAGCTGGCACTCCGGTGCCCAAGTGTAGAGAAACATCTCTAGTGTCTGTGTTTTAAGTCCCAAGTTCGTAGTCCATCCAGAAGACCCTTCTAGCAGTAACTTTTGAACTTTTACGCACCCATTGAAAACCTATGGGAGCCCGCGTGTAACTTTCCTCACTGCACACGCGACCCGTGGACCTCCTGGTCACTAACTGAAGTTAGCTCCTTGTAGGCCCAGCGATTCTAGAGGCCCTAGGCCTTTTCCCTTTCCTATTCGTGGTACTTATACCACTATTTTAGTATATGGTTTGATCGGCCACCGGGGCCTATCCATATAAAGTGCAACTTCTGTATATTGTAATACTTTCTTGTTTAACGATTTGTGCTCCTGTGCTCATAAAGAGTCTAGGGGATACTTTGAGTAATAAATACATATATATTTTGAATATATATCTGTGTGGTGTCCTTTCATTGGTATAAAAGGGGTTTACATATGGTAAAACAGCTTGCTTAACACGCTTTAACGAGTTTAGCCTCAAAGACTGCTTAGCCTACGCTACCACTAGGGCAGCTAGTCCGAAAAGGTTGACTTACAACCACACCATAAGGGTTGCTTGGCATGGTACAAGGTGGTCACTTTAACTAGTGAACATCATATACCAGGCCAACTTCTCACACCCGGCAAGCGGGGCCACATAGATATTGAAGAGGGTCGGACTTAGAGCCGACCCCTGTG
The DNA here is from genome assembly GCF_964204655.1 of Triturus cristatus. Taxonomy (NCBI): domain Eukaryota; kingdom Metazoa; phylum Chordata; class Amphibia; order Caudata; family Salamandridae; genus Triturus; species Triturus cristatus. The sequence continues at coordinate 545,564,508 of NC_140586.1, forward strand.
GAACCCCACATTGCACCAGTGTGGATGGAGATAGATACTCTCCCAATTTGACCCTCTGTTCCCTCTGATCGAGGAAGGAGACCAGAAGGCTCAGTGCCGAACCTTCCACCCCTATCTCACTAAGACGAGATGTTAGGACCGAGGGAGATAGGGTATCAAAGGCGGCTGTCAGGTCTAGCAGAACCAGAAGGATGGTGTGGCCCAGGTCGACCTCAGTACGGATGTTGTTTAGCACTACCGTGAGAGCCGACGCCGTACTGTGGCACCTCCGGAAGCCATGCTGAGACTGATCCAAAAGACCCAAAGTATCCTAGACAGCTGCCAGATGCTGATTTAGATGAGTCTCCAGCATCTTTGCTGGTGCCGGAAGCAAAGAAATGGGGCGAAAATTCTTAAGGATTTCAGGGTCTAATGTTGGCTTCTTTAAGAGGGGCTTAACCACAGCACTCTTCCACGGAGAAGGAAAAATACCCTCCTGCATCGCCCGGTTCATAATGTCCAGGAGAGGGGGCAATAGGGTTTCCCTACAATCTTTAAGAACCTTAAGAGGGCATGGGTCCAGTGGGGACCCCGACCTAGTCTTACTTAGGAGCAGGTCCAGTTGTTGTAGGGAGAGCGGCGGAAAATTAGACAGGCTCGCAGAGGAGGCCAAGGTTCCACATCCTCTGGCGGATGAGACCAAAGTGGGGGGGGGAGGCATTGATGCCCTTTACAATTCAAGAGCCGAATAAATGTCGGCTATTTTAGAATGGAAGAATTGGGCGATCTTGTCACAAAGATCTTGGGAACTAACAATAGGGTCGGGCATTTGCAGGGTGCACAAAGAGTCTAAAATTCTAAAGAGTTCTCTGGGAGAGGTAAGGGCGATAGTTAAATTAGAAAAATACTCCTTCTTTACTTTGATTACCTCCGCTTTATACCCTTTGAGAAGAAGTTTGTGCTTTTCCCTCTCTTGATAGTCTCAACTCGCCCGCCACAGCCTTTCCTGCTTCCTGCAGCCCTGTCTTAAGAGTCTCAAAGACTCTGAGAACCAGGGGGCCGAAGGTCTCTTCCTGGCGAAGTAGCAAAAAGAGACAGGGGCCAACAAATCCACTGCCGCGGTGATAGAACTACTCAGTTCAAGCACCGCCGTACTAACATCCTTCGCTGTGGCAATTGCAATATTAGAAATTAGAGGAGCAAGGGTGTCGTTGGAAATCCTCCTATAATTTCGCTTAGGTTCTTTCTTACTAGGACCGCTCAGCTTAGTATCTGCAGGAGAGGCCTGAAGTTCCAGGGGGACAGCTAAATGATCAGACCAAACCAACGGAATCGGCAAGTCTGTCGTTAAACTAAGATCATTTGAAAACACCCCATCCAGAATGTGACCCGCCTGATGGGTAGGGCTTTTAACCAACTGCTGAAGGCCACAAGTGGACAGTGAATTCAAAAGGGAGAGAGTTTCCCTAGAATCTAGGTTTTCAAGATGAAAATTTAATCTCCCAGAACCGTCAGATGAGCACAGCCAAAATAGGGTTCTAGGATATTAAACAGGGTCTGGCTGAAATTTGCTCTGGGCCCTGGCGGTCTATAAATCAGTATGCCCACAAAAGGAGCAGCACGGGGAGAAATTATTGAGAAATGTAGGACCTGAAGAGTATCTGAGGGGGCAGTTAGGGTAGTAATGCGACATATGTGGGATATCTTATAAAGAATCCCCAGCCCTCCTCCTCTGCGTCACACTCTGTCCATCCTGGCTAGCGCATAACCATCAGGAATGGCGTCCACCAGATCAGGCCCAGAGGAATCAGAGGCCCAAGTTTCTGTAATAAAAACCCAGGTAGGCTTTCTTACAGACACAAACTCGCTAAAAGCAATATTGTTCTTCACCAGCGATCTTGCACTGATGAGAAAGCCGCTTTCATTAGCGGTAATAGAAATAGAGAGAGATTTAGTAGGAGGGCATAGATTGGAGGCACACTCTGTCGAGGACGTGTAATTTCTAGAAAAACAGCAACAGCAAGAGGAATCCAAAAGAGCCTCCGGGAGGCAAGAATAGTGGCATGGTAACCGTGGGGGTCTATCGGCAGTTAAGTCCTGATATGAATACGTAAAACTTACATGACTGACACCACTATGTCCATATGTCTTTACGCCCGGCCTGTCCCCTAGCCCATCCTTAGCGCGGACAGGCGCAGACGGGCTGGACTCTGGCGTGACTCCGGCGCGAGTACGGCGCGCCCGCTGCGCGCACACGCTGCGCGCTTGCATGATTGGTTAATATAGAGGTCTAGTGTGTCAGCCTGACTACTAGACCGCTAACCATCCGTCACCTGATTACACAGTTCGCTACACATATGACCTACTGCCTGTCATCTGGAGTGGCACCAATGTCCACACCCAGGACAATGCATAAGCTACTGGGCCTGCAATTGGGATGTTAAAAAGCATAGCAAAAACCAAAGGAAATGATGGACGGAGTGTTGAACATTGCAAGCACTCACCCCCAGTCAACTGATCTGGGTTTAATCCATCACCGTTATTTAGCCCACTCTACCACCCCAGTTCAGACATGGCCATATGCAAATCAGTCTGACCCTGTGCCTCATGGGAACAGTGCAGCCCGAACTGCCAAGCCATGTCTTCCCTGGACCGGAAACAAGCTTCCTAGGACCAGTTTCTGGCATTTCAGCCGTCTTCAGCCAGGCTTGCTTGAATCCAGTGGCAAAGTGAGCAAGGGACTCACGTCTGAGCATACCCTGCCAACTTATGGCGAACACAGCAAAAACCAAAGGAAATGATGGACGGAGTGTTGAACATTGCAAGCACTCACCCCCAGTCAACTGATCTGGGTTTAATCCATCACCGTTATTTAGCCCACTCTGCCACCCCAGTTCAGACATGGCCATATGCAAATCAGTCTGACCCTGTGCCTCATGGGAACAGTGCAGCCCGAACTGCCAAGCCATGTTAAAAAGCATAGCTGTACTGTGGAGACACCCTCATGGCAAGCCAGAATGTCCACACAGATGTCAGCACACAAAGTCCAAACTGCGTTGCATCTGAACCACACACAGGTGCCAAAAATGTATGAGCAGGAATCATGTTTTTGAAAAAATGACACAGGCTGCAAAGCACGAACATTAAGCACTGGCCAGCATCACAGGGGCACTGCACGGTGATTCTGTGTACAGCCAATTCTCACACACAGGTCAGACCTGGCAAGGAAAAATCCGGGGTGCCCATGTAGGCCTCTCCCGCACAACCACCCATACCTGAGTCAATTTGATTGATACAGATCAAGAAGTGACACCTCTTATTCAGGGTAACAAAAACTGTGCAGCAAAAATTGCTAGATTTACGCAACATCACCTCCTGGGGCTGGCAACCCATATTTGTGACAAACAACCAGCAACAGATTTTTGTGAATAGCCACACAGGCACTACCCAGTGTGAGTATGCACAAGCCAAATGGTGTATCCCTGTCCAGTGGACACATGTAGCACACACTAGAAAAATACAACCTAGGCCAGGGACCAATGCCACAGAGGCAGACCTATGCTGAACCCACAGAGAATGTGCACAGTGTTGGATGACACACATGATTAGGAGGCCAGGGTGTCTCAGGGGACTGTAGTGGTCACACTGCTCCGTGTTCCTGGAATGAGCTGACTGTACCATGAGCAACCGTGATGGCACTATGCATATCTCACACTCATGCACATCATGTCTGAGGCCACAACATTGGTCATGCGTCCTGCAAGGGTGTTCATTTGAAACCTCACACTCCTATGTTGAGAATCATCATCAGTGCCAACAAATATGGACCCCCAACATAGTGAACAGGTCATGGCACAGGCAAGGTACCAACACAAGTCACAGACCACCCTCCCACATGATGCAGAAGGCAATGTGCACTTAGATTTACTGGAACCTTAGATGACCATGTGCAAATGTGATTACACACAGACAAGGGGACACATGTCAAGGAGGGGAAGGGATGAAAAAGAGCACCAGGTGACATTGGGGAACAGAAAATGCACTGCACATATAAACTCTGGGAGTGTATCCAGGCTACAGAGCACTTCCAAAATCTGGTGACACATAACACAACAAACAGCCATGTACCTATCCCCTCGTTGCTGCAGTCTCTCCTGTAACTGCCTATCGAGGTCAGGAAATACCACCGCCAGGACACGGCTCATGTGGGGGGGGGGGGGTCAGGCGTCGGCACCTGCCGTGGGGGAGAGCAGAGTCGATCCACAGCTGGACCCGGGTGATCTGCCGTACCGGATGTCCGGCCACCTTTTGCGGACCTGGGGCAGGCTCCGACTACGCTCCCCCGCAGATCTCACGGCCCTGACGATGTCCCTCCAGATCTCCCCCTTCTCGTAGGCAGTTACCTGCCAAGATGACAAAGTCACACAACATCAATACACCAGCTCCATGTCCCAGAGACACACATTTGAACATCTTTAAAATGTTGAACAGGGCATAGGATGCTGACAGGAATTGCATCATTCACAATAAGAAATTTGCCTGTGTGCAAGCCCCAATGCACTACATGGCATTGAAAGTCAACAGGTGGCATGAGGGGTGTGACACACTCACTGATCATGGCACACACTGTGCAGCACATGCAACAGCAGGCTGATGGCCAGCACGTGTCAAGCAGTCACATGTCCCACTCCACTGACGCACCCTCAGCAGACTAGACAGACACACCCAGGCACAGATCACTCACCTGTCAGTCACAACAGCGGATACAACCCTCACTCTGCACATGTGCCACTTGCCAGTGGGGTGTCACAGGTGTCGTGCCAGCTCTGCCAGTCAGACACACAGCACGGCTTACTTGTCACATCAGATGGGTAGATCTGTTGCCTCCTCCATGCAGCTGTGGTGCAACACTTCACATAGACACTCACCCACATGACAAGGAACATTCACACACATCAATGTCCATGAGGTTGTACACATCATTTGGACACTCTCACCACAGGGCCACTCAACTCATACACATCTGTGGGTACAGTCACCTGTCACACCGGGGGGACCACTGAATCACCTCAGAACAATAGGGAAAAAAGCCACCAAGGATTTCCCTGGCTGAATGTGTCATGCACTATGCAGTGAATGTCACAGTAAGCACAATGCAAGTGAGGAGTGCACACAGGAACTACCTCATGCTCTGCACGAGAGACATAAGCATGTCCCCCCCCGGGACCCACTCTAAACAACATTGTTGGAGCCGGCCTCGTGGCGTGGTCCTGTTCCCCCTCGCCAAGCCGCACGAGGTCCCCTGCACCTCGGGGCTCCTCCATTTTGGATTGTACGTGACTCTGCGCACCAGCCTACGTGACCCCGCTCAACCCGGCCTCGGCCCCAGCAAGCCCCGACATCAAGGCACCAACAACTGGCCAGGGGGTACCACGTGAACACTTCCCCACTCCCGGCGGAGGGCAGTATCGATGGGACCCCCAACCGTCCTCCCACACCTAGGTGCGATCGCCCCACAGGTCTCCTGGGCCTGGCGCCTCTCCTGCTGAGCGTCTGGCCGCTCCCGACCCGGCCTCTCCGCCCCCCCGGGCGCAAGGGTCCAGACATCAAAGGGCTCCAGACCTATATCTGGGGCGACCCTGCAATAGGACAGCAGTTGTATCCCGGAGTCAAGAGCCCTGCTGATCGGATCGCGGATGACCCTACGGAGAAAGACTCATCCTGGAACCACGCTCTGAGCCCTGCTGACTACGTCGCGGCTCCACCGTGCTTAAAGACCTTCACGAACCTTTGGGGCCCTGCTGACGCTGTCGCGGCCCGACCTTGTTGAACTTGCCATCAGAGCCCGGCTGACTTCGTCGCGGCTCGACCGAAGCGGACCTACCACCGGAGCCCTGCTGACACCGTCGCGGCTCTCCACGTCTGAGCTGCTTTGAGACCAGCACCTGCTGCTCCCATCCCCGGAGCCACCTTCGGCCTAACGCAAGGTCTGGCGCAGAGCTTCCCCGTACCAGGCTGGTACTAAGACTGTCCCGCTACCCTGTCCCTACAAAGACATTGAGACTCTTTCTGGATCTCTCGATCCCCCTGTAAATATTTCGAATGTGCTACTATTGATAAAGTACCTAGATAAGCAACTGATACGGAGTCCTGTGTGGTGGTGTTACTGGGCCTAGTACGATCATAGGAGACAGACCTCTCCTAGGAGGCTTCTCAGCGGCGCTCGGCTATAACTTTGCGGTAGGAAGGTACCCCGGAGTGGGCCACCTGACTCCCCGGTGGTCCTCCCTCCAACATTTGGTGGCCAGCGACGGGATCCCAGCCAGACGCAATCGTACAGGCAAGTAACGCACCCGCTGCCTAACCAGACGGAAAAAGAAAGAGAACCATGAGCAGCCAAGAAACAACCGTGGCCGCAACCTTCCAGCAAGAAAGGTTGGAAGAATACACCCACAAAGAATTGAAACAATTCTGCAAGGACAAAGGGATCCCAACCACAGGATTGGGCACCAAGGAAGAAATGCAGAAAGCCCTGAAAGCCTGGGCAGAATCCGAGGCCACTCCACCCCAAGGCGAAGGGACCTCGGCCCGGGACGAAAACCGGCCACCGACCATGACCCCGGCAGATGGGGGACGAAGCATCCCGGAAGCCGGCCTATCCCACAAAGAAATGCGAGAACGGGAGAGGGTCCGGACACACGAATTGGAACTCGCACGACTCCGGCTGGACGCTGAACTCCTGCTGGCGGAGAAAAAGTTGGCCTTGGAGCAACTACGGCTGCAAGAGGAAATCGAAGAAAAGAAACGGCATCGAGAACTAGAAGAGAAACGGCTAACCCTCGAGCACGAGAGGGGCCTCAAGGAACTCGAACTGAAATCCAAAACGGGGGAGACCAGCACCCCTGGATCCCGGGACGCTCTGCCACTGACCGAGCCAAAGGTTCATATCCCCAAGGATGTCGTCAAGGAGTACTATAAAAACGACGACATCCAGCAATGGTTCCGAGCATACGAGGTAGCCATGACCTCCCATCGGGTACCCCGGAAGGATTGAGGTTCCTCAGCGAGGGCCGGGATACCCTGCTGCAACACCCCGACGCGGTGATGACCTCGTACGACCACATGAAAGAGGCCCTACTCACCCGCTACGGACTATCAGCCGAGATGTACCGGCAGCACTTCCGGGACTGCAAGAAGCTCCCCGGTACCACATGGGTCGAATACGTGGACTTCTTCAGCAGAGCCTTTCAAGGGTGGATAAGAGGGAGCAAGGTCACCTCGTACAACGAACTGTTCAACCTCATTGTCTGGGAGCACCTCGCCAACAACTGCTTTGTCGAACTAAGGCAACACCTCCTTGACAGCAAGCTGACCGAGCCCCGGAAGCTCGCCGCCGAAGCCGACCGATGGGTCAACACCCGGGTCCCCCGGAACCCCGTGGGGGACTACCAACGGAGTACCACGGGACCTCCTCGTCAGCGGGGCGGAGGAGGAGGGTCCCACCGCAGTCGAGAATTCCCGGCCGGGCCGCCCCGAAGCCCGCCACGAGGCCAAGCCGCCAACCACACGTCCCCGACCCTGGTCTGTAGGGGGACCCCCATCGCCAGGCCTGGACCTCGACCAACAGTGACCTGCTTCGGCTGCCAACTGACAGGCCACTATGCGAGCGACCCGGCCTGCCCCGTGAACCGACGAAACGGGACCGCTGGGCCCCCTCCCCAACAAATAGCCGCCACAGCCCTGGGGGAAGGAGAAGAAGAGGAGGAAAACCGCGACGTAGGGTCCCCCGAGTGGGAACCGGTTGCCATGTCACTCGTATGCCTGGGTACCCGAGAAATGGTGCCCCGAGCCCCCATCCCGAGCAACACCCAGAAGTACCAGCAGTGGGTCACCATCAATGGGCAACGGGCCGAAGCCCTCCGTGACACTGGGGCCAGTGTGACCGCTGTCCGCTGCCACCTGGTGACCCCCGAACAGATCCTGCCGCATGTCCTATGCCCTGTCCGGACCGCGGACAACACCGAAAGCATGTGCCGGATGGCCTGGATCCCCTTCGAGTGGGGAGGAGTGTCAGGCACCCTGAAAGTAACTGTCCGCGACGACGCTCCAGTGGACTGCCTCCTGGGGAACGACCTGGAGAGCTCCCCCTGGGCCCAGGTGGAGCGCCGAGAGCATCTGGGGATGCTAGGGCTGCCCGAATGGGCCTGCGCCACCACCCTGTCCATGACCGCCCAACCAGCCGCTGCAGCGGCCCCCGTCGAGCCTGCGGGTCCAGAACTGCCACCCTCCTCCGGCACGGAGGAGCCTGACGATGAGGCCGGGCCATCCGAACTTTCCCCCGATGAGGCCGCCTCCCTCAGCGAGATCCCCGAGCTGGCCCAGTGGCGCCACGTCGGGGGCCCCACCCGCGAACAGTTCCAACAAGAACAGAAGGCCTGCCCGTCCCTCGAGGGGGCCCGACAGCAAGCGGCCACCCAGGCCACGGGGGACCCCACGGGAACCCACTGGATCTATTGGGACAATGACTTGTTATATAGCGAACAGAAAGTCGCCGAACTAGGAGCCGGCCGTGTGTTGGTGGTTCCCCTCCGATTCCGAGAGTTCCTCCTGAACCTGGCGCATGACGTGCCCCTCGCCGGACACCTCGGGCGAGACAAGACCTACAGCCGCTTGGTGACCCATTTTTATTGGCCCCGAATGCGGAGAGACGTGGACCACCACTGCCGGTCCTGCCAGACCTGCCAAGCCAGCGGGAAGACTGGGGGTCGAGTCAAGGCCCCCCTCCAACCATTTCCATCCGTCCACACCCCGTTCGAACAGGTAGGGATCGACATCATGGGGCCCCTCGACCCCCGAACTGCCCTGGGCCACCGCTTCATCCTGTTACTGGTCGACCACGCAACCCGATACCCAGAGGCCATCCCCCTCTGAACTGTGACAGGTCCAGTGGTGAGCCGGGCCCTGATGGGCATCTTCTCCAGGGTGGGGTTCCCCCGAGAAGTGGTGAGCGACAGGGGTACGAACTTCATCTCGAAATACATGAGATCCCTCTGGCAACAATGTGGGGTCACCTACAAGTTCACCACCACTTACCACCCCCAGGGGAACGGACTGGTCGAGCGGTTCAACAGAACCTTGAAAGGAATGATCAAGGGCCTGGAAGAGCCCCTGAGGAGGAGATGGGACGTCCTGCTGCCATGCCTCCTGTTCGCCTATCGAGAGGTTCCACAGAAATCCCTGGGCTTCAGCCCCTTCGAACTGTTGTATGGGCACCCCGTCCGAGGGCCCCTCAGCCTGGTCAAAGAGGGCTGGGAGGCGAGCGTCCAAGATGCCCCCCCCCCGACGTCTACAGGTACCTCTTGACCCTGCGGAACCAGACTCGGAAGTTCCGGGCCCTGGCAAAAGCCAACCTCTAAGCCAGCCAAGAAGACATGAAACGCTGGTATGACGAAAATGCCTCAACCATCGAGTTCGAGCCGGGCCAGCAAGTCTGGGTCATGTCGCCCGTGGACCCCTGCGCCCTTCAGGACAAATGGACCGGACCCTTCAAGGTGGTTGAGAAGAAGAGCCCCGTCACCTACTTGGTCGACATGGAGTCCCCAAGGAACCCCCTCCGGGTCCTACACGCCAACCGGCTCAAGCCCCACTTTGCCCGAACCGAACTAAGCCTGCTGCTGGCTACCGACGATGGGGGCGAAAGCGACTCCGAGCCCCTACCCGACCCCCTGGGGTCCTCGGACCAAGACGGCTCCATGGAGGGCGTCAAACTCTCCACCACCCTGACCCCAGAACAGCGCCATGACTGCCGGCAGCTGCTGCAACCCTTCGCTGCCCTCTTCTCAATCACGCCCGGGGTGACCCCCTGGTGCGTCCACGACGTGGATACCGGGGACAGCCCCCCTGTGCGACACCGCGCCTACAGAGTGCCCGACCGGGTCCGAGCCTGCATACAAACGGAGGTCTCCAAGATGCTCGCCCTCGGAGTCATCGAGCCATCCGACAGCCCGTGGGCCAGCCCTGTGGTCTTGGTGCCGAAGGCCGCCGCCCCCGGCACCCCCCCGGAACTCAGATTTTGTGTGGACTACAGGGGCCTAAACGCAGTCACCAAGACCGATGCCCACCCCCTGCCACGGGCAGACGAGCTGATCGACCGCTTAGGGGCCCTACCTTTTCGGCACCCACTTCCGAGTCCAGACTGACCACCGGCCCCTGCTGTGGCTAATGCAGATGCGGGGCGAGAACCCCAAATTGTTGCGATGGTCCATCTCGCTGCAAGGGATGGACTTCACCGTAGAGCACCGGCCCGGCAACGACCACGCCAATGCCGACGGCCTATCCAGATTCTTCCGCCTCGGCGAGGAGAACCCCCAAGGAGATGGGTTACTCTCCCTGCCTTCAGCTGGGGGGGACGCTTGTTGGAGCCGGCCTCGTGGCGTGGTCCTGTTCCCCCTCGCCAAGCCGCACGAGATCCCCTGCACCTCGGGGCTCCTCCATTTTGGATTGTACGTGACTCTGCGCACCAGCCTACGTGACCCCGCTCAACCCGGCCTCGGCCCCAGCAAGCCCCGACATCAAGGCACCAACAACTGGCCAGGGGGTACCACGTGAACACTTCCCCACTCCCGGCAGAGGGCAGTATCGATGGGACCCCCAACCGTCCTCCCACACCTAGGTGCGATCACCCCACAGCTCTCCTGGGCCTGGCGCCTCTCCTGCTGAGCGTCTGGCCGCTCCCGACCCGGCCTCTCCGCCCCCCCGGGCGCAAAGGTCCGGACATCAAAGGGCTCCAGACCTATATCTGGGGCGACCCTGCAACAGGACAGCAGTTGTATCCCGGAGTCAAGAGCCCTGCTGATCGGATCGCGGCTGACCCTACGGAGAAAGACTCATCCTGGAACCACGCTCTGAGCCCTGCTGACTACGTCGCGGCTCCACCGTGCTTAAAGACCTTCACGAACCTTTGGGGCCCTGCTGACGCTGTCGCGGCCCGACCTTGTTGAACTTGCCATCAGAGCCCGGCTGACCTCGTCGCGGCTCGACCGAAGCGGACCTACCACCGGAGCCCTGCTGACTGTGTCGCAGCTCGACCCAAGCGGAACTACCACCCGAGCCCTGCAGACACCGTCGCGGCTCTCCACGTCCGAGCTGCTTTGAGACCAGCACCTGCCGCTCCGATCCCCGGAGCCACCTTCGGCCTAACGCAAGGTCTGGCGCAGAGCTTCCCCGTACCAGGCTGGTACTAAGACTGTCCCGCTACCCTGTCCCTACAAAGACATTGAGACTCTTTCTGGATCTCTCGATCCCCCTGTAAATATTTCAAATGTGCTACTATTGATAAAGTACCTAGATAAGCAACTGATACGGAGTCCTGTGTGGTGGTGTTACTGGGCCTAGTACGATCATAGGAGAAAGACCTCTCCTAGGAGGCTTCTCAGAGGCGCTCGGCTATAACTTTGCGGTAGGAAGGTACCCCGGAGTGGGCCCCCTGACTCTCCGGTGGTCCTCCCTCCAACAAACATTGCATGTCTGTCACACCTGGACACAATGCCAGAAGTGACAGTCACACAACAGGTGCATAGGGAAAGGTAGTGGAGTCAGCACTCACCTGCTCCCCTGGTTTCCCATACAGCTTGGGGTACTGTGGGAGGAGGACATCCAGCAACGCCCATTCTCCTCCAGGGTGAATGGCTGGGCCCTCTCCACAGTACGTGACATGGTCCAGAGGAAGCAGAGACAGCAGCAGTGTGGTCGACTGGAAAGTTGTGCAGGCAAGTGCCCTCTCATGGATTCTGGCTGCCTTATATCTGTCTTGCTGAGGGGCATTCATTTTGAGGAGTACATAGTGATTGGTCAGACACATTTGCATCGTACGTTTACTCCAATCCCTTTAAACATACACCTATGACACGCATTCGCATTGTTCAAATTTTGAGCATCATGTCAAGTCAACAAGCACTTTGCAACATTGTATTTTGTGGCCAGCTGACTGTTCCAGGACACCTGATGGACACATTTCAACTGAAAACTCAGTACCCATGACAACCAGCATGCATTTAGGGCCTAATACTTGTCCCTTATGTGTCCCCTATGTAATTTTGAAATCCACACACAGGTACGGTGCGTTTCACAAGTACCCCTACAGCACAAGTACAATGGTGAAACTAAGCGTACACACGCCATGATTGTGGGTGTACGGTGCGTTTCACACGTACCCCTACGGCACAAGTACAATGGTGAAATGAAGCGTACACACGCGATGATTGCGGGTGTACGGTGCGTTTCACACGTACCCCTACGGCACAAGTACAATAGTGAAACGAAGCGTACACACGCGATGACTGCGGGTGTACGGTGCGTTTCACACGCTTACAATGGTAATACAGACATACACATGCCAGGAATGGAGGGCTATGAGTCGCACAAGGATGTCCATCAAGTACTTGTCATTGCATACTTTCATGTGCAGGCCCTAGGTGTGTCAGCTAGTGATATTGCACATGTCATCTCATCTAGTTGCACAATTGATGTGTGATGACCTGTGTACAGATGCCATGTGTGATGGGGCACTATGTGACACTTGCCACATGTGTTTCTGTAGTCCAACTGTGTCATGCACAGCAGCAGTGGAATGGCACAATCATCACCACCCGCACCTGTCTCCTGATGCCAGAGACAGGGACACTCTCTTAACTGACATGTCACGATCAGCGTGCCCCTATGTGACTATGTCAGGTGTTTGTCATGTGTTCCCATGAGCTTGCTGTTAGTGTTCCGTCAACTGCATCTGCTGTTGGTGCATTCAACATGGGTCTGTGTGGAGATGGGCATGGCACACATCTACGCACACCATGCCACATGTGGATTCCCACGGCTGTAGGGTCTGTGTGCACGGGACATCATATTTTCCCTGGCATACATGTCTGCGTCGTCTCAATGGCTGTGTTTAATTGTTGTCACGTGTACCCCTTCATCACAATGTGTGTCATATGTACATTTGACATTCCATGTGACCTGAGCGTGTGCCTTGCAGTCAACTGTCTGGATGAGATGACATCCTTCCAATGCAGCTATGTGGATGTGTGTCACTCCGGTGATATCTCTGGCTGTTCACTCAGACTTGCACCCAGCTCATTTCAGGGCCTGTCATGTAGACTTGACAATCAAAAGGTGTATCTGGCTTTTCGTAGGAGTGCCAGCAAGGTGGCATATGTGTCCTGGATGTATTGCACACACCAGACTCCATAGTTACCTGATGTGTAGTAGCAGTTAGCATGTGCAATGTTCATTGACATTGATGTTGGCAGACTCTCAATCTTCATGATTCCTAACAATGTCTTGCAGGGCACCGCCTGTCCCAAGTACAATGCCAGACTTGGCTGCCATGAGGGAACGTGCCTGCATCTGAGGTTACAGATTCTCTCAACAGTTGATTGAGGACTTGACTGACAGGCTGGCACCACACCTTCAACCGCAACACAGGTATCCTACTGCGCTGACCCCAAAGATGAAGGTGATGGTGGCCCTATATTCTTTTGCCACCTGCACGTTTCAATTGACCATAGCTGATGTTGGTGGGATGTCACAGACAATGTTCAGCCGTGTCCTGCGTGATGTTTTGGCAGCCATGTTGGAGCACCTTGATGAATTCATCAAATTTCCTACTCCTGAGGAGTTGACAGATGTCAAGGGTGATTTCTATGCCCTGGGAGGGATGCCCCATGTCATTGGGTCCATTGATGGGACACATGTGGCTTTGGTACCACCACAGGCACAGGAGCAAGTCTATCGCAACCGTAAACATTACCACTCAATAAATGCCCTTGTGGTGTGTCTTACTAACATGCTGATTTCCCATGTCTGTGCATGTTTTCCAGGATCAGCACACGATGCCTACATCATGATGCGTAGCAGGGTGCCACAAATGATGCTGAGGCTGCACAACGAACGAGCATGTCTTGTTGGTGGGTATACTCTGTTGGTCCTATGTGTTGCGGTATATTTGGCTCTTACGGCATCTCCTGACCCACTTATTTACATAATGTTTCCATGTAGGGGACTCTGGATATCCCAACATGCCATGGCTAATGACACCTCTCCGCAACCCAAGAACAGCTGCAGATCACAGGTACAACAATGCACACGGGCAGACCAGGCGAGTGATTGAGAGGACGTTTGGCCTCCTGAAGAGCCGATTCCGGTGCCTTGACAAGACAGGCGGGTCCCTCCCATATGCACCGGAGAAGGTGTGCAAAATCTTCATTGTGTGCTGCATGCTGCACAACATGGCTGTTGAGAAGGCAGTGCCAATCATCCTTGACCTGATGAGGAGCAACACCTACCCGTGAAGGATCCAGGGCTTGGTTACGAGGCAAGTGATGAGGAGGAGGAGGATGATATCCAGAGTCAGCTCATACGCAACTTCTTCTCATAATGGTGAGTCACTGGGTATGAGTGTGCAAGCTTGTAGCATTGAGTGGCATGTGTTGCAATGTGTGTGTCCAGCTGACTGAATGCAAAGTGACTTTGATGTGTGTACTGATGTGTCACTCGAGTGATGATATCATGCCACACAGTTTAGCGGAGAGACTTTCTTTGAAATTTGCATGTGTCCAACATTGTTCATGTTTCGTAACTGACCATGTGTGCGGCGAGATTTGTTTTAGGTGACTTCTTGTGTGTCTCTCATTCCCAAGTTTTTGTGCCTGTTGTCTGCTCGTGTCATCGTTGTCCTCCTGCTATTCCTCATGAGGATTGCAACGTGTGCTGAATCAGCGTTCCATGCACGGACATGTGGAAATGTCAGTTTGGGTTAGGAATGCAGCAAGGCTTTTTGGTGGTGGTATGGGTTGGGAATGTGTGGGGACTGCTTCTGTCCATGCTGTGGTACCATGCATACATGTCTTCTCACCATGGAGCATATAACATGTAGCATCACTCCCATGACATGATAGTCACCCTTCTTGACAGTCATCTGTAGTGGAGTGTGGAGTCTGATGAAGGCATCAATGTGCGTAAACCTTGCCACTGAAACATTGCTGATGCTACGGGTGGACATAGTGTGGGACATCACAACAACTGGCTCTATGGTGATTTGCAGCATCTCCGTGTGCAGCAGGATGTGTTTGGCTCATCCCCTTGACTTGTGTGCCAGTTCATTGGGATTCACAACATCCGTATTGTGAAGGGGGGGTCCAGCGTATGTCCCACATGTTCTGTCAACTGACCTGTGAGTCTGTTCGCATGGATGCATTTCCCTTTGTGTGAGTTTGTGCAATAAAGGTGTTCTGCACAATCCAAAGTGCCTCATCTCTGTCACTGCATATCTCTTGCCAGTTTGCATGCGTCATCTATGGTATAATTGTCAACGATTGAGCATATGAGTGTATGTGTACTTCAGCAACATGCATGCATTTCTTCATGGCTAATAATATCTATTGTGCATAAAGTACCTGGTTGTGTATGTATTTGTGCAGGTTGCTCCCCACGACGGGACGTCAACACCTGCTGACGGTGTGTCTCCTGTGCGCAGCTCCGCATTTTGTTGCCTGATCCTGTGGCCGTCATTTTTGTTGATTCTTCATACATTTTCTCGGAGTGCCCCATGAGTAACCTGACACTCCTTCCTTTACATACACCTGTTGCACTGTGCCTTTCTGACCTCCTTGTCTTTGTGTGCTACTTTTTGCCTAGTTTCTCACCCCTTCCGCCTGCTGCTGCCTCACCTGCGGCACCGCCCCACCGAGTACCCTGATTCGGCAACCCACACGCCTACAAAATGCTCCTCCCTTCCCCCTCCACCCATTCTAAATGCAGCCAGCAACTTGTCTGTGCCACTGTTGCACCAACGCCGTGCCAAAGGCAGGACCGTCTGCGCCTGCAACGTGCACAGTGCACGACGCTCTGGTCCTTGCATGACCCACGTCACACAACAGGCTCATGCTGCAGCCACCCTCCAAGCAATGTCCTCTAGACAATCAACCGCCTGCTATCAGGCAACCCCTAATCGCACACACGACACCTTTGCATGCTGAGTGTGCAACTCCAACTGCCTACACGGCACTACCCCGCCTACCAGACCATGTCAGAACAACCAGGTCATGTGCCTCCTACTCCACACCCGCTCCGTCCACAAGCACGCCATTGGACTCTGTTACCTCCTCAACACAACGGCCCCACACATCACCTTCATGACAGTAACCTGGTCAAAAACATCCTCAGCACACAACTTCTTCATTGCCATCTCAGACGGATACAAGATCCCTCGCAGGGACGGCAACAACAATCCCGGAGGATGAATTGTAATTTATTCCCAAGTACACCCTCAGAGTCACAAATCCGGTTTTGCTCCAACCACTTGGCAACCCTCAGAGTAACACTCATCTACAGATCTCCAGGCCTACATCCACAATTCTGCAAAGCCATCAACACGTACATCTGCATGCACGCCCTCACCTCCACACTCTACATGTGGCTGGGGGCCAGTAATTTCTTGCTGGAGGAGAACCACACCACCATCCAACATTGGTCCATCAACATTTGCATCCACGTCTCCGACAAGTAACACACTGCCCCTTACCACGCTATCGATCCCCCAAAGATGCTTGATGTAAGTCTCCACAGACAAGCTGTGTGGGACACTCGAACCAACACCACCGCCACACCCTGCAACCTCACACACTGGATCAGCTACTGATACAACAATCTTGCCACATTGACGGACTTTCCTGTGAAGCACAACAACAGTTAAGCCACCTGGGACAAGGCAGACCTACTGGACTCATACAGATCGAGCCGGACTCTTGTGCAAGCCTTGCTACACAAAGTACCTTCATTTACCTTCCAGCCCTGGAAAACGCCACTCACAGCCATCACCATATCATCAGCAAGGACAAGTGGAGATCCTTCAGATAGGGCCGAGGCACCAAAACCCTCGACATCATGGAGCTCATCAGCATTGTGAGTGAACTGACAGCAGATCTCCATCCAAAAGACACCCCGCCCTTGCAAGGCAGATCACATCCCTTGCAACTTTCTACCACTGCAAGCTCATGGCCATACACAACAGCCTTGGCACACAGAGGCAGACAGCACTATTGTCCACGTGACAAACCCCCTCAGGTTCTGGACTCCCGTCAGCAACAAATACACCACCTGGCTCATGTGCACCATCCACTCTGGCTCTCCATCAGGCCCCTTCCCACACAACATCTCAACCACATCATTCCCCATCCTTGAAGCCCACGTCCAGGGCGTCCAGAATGTCTCATTTGAGTTTGCCACATTCCATGGGAGCTGGAGGCATGCAGAGACCCAGGCCCTTCTTCAACAACGGATGGCAGTACCGCAGGATCTCCTGGAACATCACCCTGCTTCCCTACCCAGCAAATGTCATCAGGAAGACACTCAACGAGCGACTGACAAACTTCCTCCGCGCAAACAGCTCCAGGCAACCGGCACCAGAACATCTTCCACAGTAATCACACCACTGCAACCGTCATCATTGCCACCACCAACGACAACTTAGCCCTACTCAACAATGGTGAGACCACCCCCCTTGACCTCTCAACGGCATTGTACACCATGTGCTACCACACTGTCAGCTCACACATCTCCAAGACTGGTATCCAGAGGAGGGCCCAGGATTAAATAACCAAGTAGCTCACCAGCAAGGCCCAGGGAGTCGGCCTCCACCCTGCAGCATGTAGTACACTGGGGCCATGTGGCCCATGCCCCAGGGCTAATCTCTCAGCGTGACGATCTTCAATGTCTCCATGACCCCCCTCTCCACCATCAAATGTGCACACGACCTCATCATCATCTTGTATGCCATTGACACCCAGCTGCTCCTCAATCTCACCAAAGACCCAGCCATTGCCAGCTCCAACCTTCAAGAAGGCATGAGATCCGTTGATGAATGGCTGACTATCAGCCACCTGAGGCTGGGCTTGGACAGGACTAAGGTCATCATCTGAGGATTGTCCCCTTACACCTGGGTCAACTCCTTGTGTCCCACCGGCCTGGGCACCGCACCAGCAGCCAGTGGCCACCCACGCAAGCTGGTGTTCATCATGGACTCATCGCTCACAATTACCATGCAACTCAACACCATCTGTACCTCATGCTGCAACACCCTCTGCATGCTGAAAATGATCCACAGATAGATCCACTCCAAGGCAAGACAGACCGTCCCCCTGGTCCACAACACCAGCTGGGTCAACTACAACAACGCCCTCTACGGAGGAACAACAGCAAAACTGCAGGAGAAGTTGTCCACATCCAGGGTGCATCTGCACAACTCATCTTCAACATCCCCCGCCCCAGCCACATCACCGTCCACCTGAGATAGCTAGTATGGCTCACTGTCTGCTGCAGTATCACCTTCAGACTCCTGAACCCCACTCAGGAGGCAGTCCACAACCCCAGACCCAAAACCGACCTTGGACGTCTGTCATCCAACACCCCGTTGGCCCAACTTCGTGCAGGCCACCTTGCCCTGGCCACCATTCATCACATCCACAGAACAACTGCATGCAGGAGATAGTTCTCCCACCTCGCAAAACAGACCTGGGACTCCCTCCCCGGGCACCTCAACATGACCCATGACCTCTACACCTTCATGATTCTCTGGCAAATTGGTCTGTCTGAGCAGTATTGCAAGCCCCCCCCTCAGCAGCTTGAGGCCATCACGGGTGAGGATTGGGCTCCATGTCTGTATTTGGTGATACATTGTGACCCATGTGTGTCCTCGACCAGACTCAGATCCAAGTGTATGGATGGCTGGAGTTAGTTCCACACTCAGGCATACTTTGACATATCCCCACACGTATGTTGTGGACTCATACTAAATGACTGCAACATAAAATTACAATTATAAATTTTTTTATTATAGGTCTGGGGCATGATTTATGCACAGAAAAAGGTGCAATACAGGGGACCATAGAATCCAAAGTTCACAGGGGGAGATGGGATCCTTGGCATTTGAAGTCATCAGAGTCCAGGCCACAGTGTTTGGCATCATTGGTCAGACTGTGACCAGCAAGTCCATGTGGCAGATGATGTCAGTCAATGAGGTGATGATGTCGCACATGGAGGCCAGGTGCCACGCCAGGTGACCTGGGAGATGTGGATAGTCCGCTGCCTCTCACGGTCTTTTCCGTGGAAGATCCACCTTCATCTGTGGACCCTCAGATTCAGGCCTTGACGATGCTTGGGACGCTCCATCGGACGAATCCTCCTCCTCCTCCCTCCCTGTGGCTGGTGGTGGTCTTCGCCTGGTGGCACAGGGAGAGTTGCCCATGTTGTCAGCGATCCGACTGAGTGAAGGGCTTATGTCCCTTTGCACCGCCAGGAGCTCAGCCGGTCTTGCCTCCATCCGTCCTTGGTGTTCTTGTTGACTGGCGTGTTGCTCGGCCTGCTGGTTCTTCATCTCTGTGAGGGTCACCACTACCTGGCTGAACTCCCTGGTGTCACGCCGGTATGCGTCCATGATGTTGTCTATGTGTGACATACCGGTCCCTTCAGCTGGCTGGTCAGGTTCTCGCCTCCGCCTGTCTCCACTCCCACCACCCCTGCCCACATGAGCCTGGGCAGCCGTTGTGGGCACATCAGGTCTACGGGACCCCTGAGGGTTGGCAGTGGCAGTGTTGTCTGCCTCCTCCTGGGTGCCCGGTGCACCTTGTCCCTCCTGGTCAGACTGGCTCAGGTGTTCACTGCGGGCAGGGCTCCTCGGTATCTCCTGGGATGTGGCAGGAATGGCGGTAGTGGTTGGCACAGATGTTCCTGAACCAGGTGCTGCAGGGGCTTGGACACCAGAGGGTCCAGGTCGGTCGGGGTCATCCGCGGAGTGTTGAGAGGCGTCGCTGCCGGTGGGATCAGGTTCCTCCCGAGCCTGGGACTGTGATTGCCCTGTGTGTGAGAAACAGACAATGTTAATGCTGTTTCATGCAACATCCATGTTTCATACACATTCAAGTTGGCACTGTTCCTCCAGGTAGTTGTATGTGCCTAGCATTCTCCTCAATGCTCACTAGTGGATGGGTATGTTGCAGGGGACAGATTGATATGTTCTCCTGAGTCTTTGACATGTAGATTTTTGGCTTGGATGCTTCTTCGGCTATGTATTGGTGTTGTTGTGTTACATGTCCATTGTGACAGTGGGTAAATCCATTGCCCGTCCCGGGGGTGTCTGCTTGTGTAAGGAGTGTGTGTGACAGGGCCTGCTGGTGGGTGTAGTGTGATTTGGCACTGGGGCTCCCAGGTGATGTAGCTGTCCCCCCATGGAGCATGCTGCCATGACAGTGAGTGTGAGTTCCTGTCCTAGATATCTGACCTTGTTATCTTGGTGTCTGTGTTTGCACTGGTCACAGGTGGGCCTTGTGCTGCCTACACCTGGGCCAAGTGTCAGCTATCTTGTCATTACTTTCCCAATCCCTGTGCATTGCGCATGGTGCATGGGTATGTACCTGGGCCATATGGGATGAGGGCAATTGTGTCTGATTTGGAGTTCAACAATGCGTTTTGTGACACCCACCCTCCCAGCATACGGGACATCCATTCTTGGGTTGGTGCTTCGTGTAGCATGGGACATAGCATGGCCTTGCTTTCTCAATGGGGCATACACATGTTATTGGCATTAGAGTTGTTTTTTACTGTGGTTGTGGCCGGTGGGGGCTTGAGGGTAGTTGCGTGCATTTTGTGTAGTTGGGGTGTGGATGCCATTACCCCCATGTTACGTAAGTTGTTTGTGTACTCACCAGGCTCTGGAAGTCCTTGAAGTCCATGTACTCCCACCGGCAGAAGCAGGGCCATCACCTTCTCCTCCCAGGGATGGAAATGTACTGGTCTGCGGGGCCCACCCCCTCCAGTGATGTTGCTCTGGGTGTAGTCGTCATTCATTTTTCGCTTGACCGCACTCCGCAGATTGTACCGCCTGGCTTGGCATTCAGTCCTGGTCCTTCTGATGGGTGCAACAGCATTCACCAAACGACGATCCTCTGCCACAGGCGTGATTTTTCGGCTATGCTGGTCTGCCTGACCAATGTTCCAAACAGCTGTTGCTCGACTCTGATGACTTCTTTGACAAGGATCTCCAGCTCCTCCCTTGTGAACTTTGGATTCTTGTCTGTCGGCATGGTGTGGGGTGAGGGTGTGGATGGTTGTGGGTGTGTGGGTGTGAATGTGAAGTTGTGGGTCTGAATGTGAAGAGGGGGTATGCGTGAAGGAGGTTGTGTAAAGGTGTATATGTTAAGGTGGATGGGTGCAGCTGTTGGTGTGTGCTCTCTAGCTGCAGTGAGTCTGTTGCAAAGGCTCATGGTTTGTGTGTGTGGGCCCTTTTTATTGGTCCATTTGTGGGTGGGCCTCAGTTTGAATTTTTGGTGGGTGTGTTATAAGGGGTGGTTGTGAGTTTGCCCCTCTGTTTGCCTGTTTGGATGTGGCCAGGTCAGTCATTTCCATGTTTTGTTTGTGTACTGTAGACATGTTTTGTGGTGTTGTGCGAGTCGAATAGACCCTCCTTGTGCTGTTTTACATTGCCTATGTACGGTGCGTACATACGCTATGTTGTTGTGAGGTGCGTACATACATGATGATGTTGTTGTGGGGTGCGTACATAGGCGATGTTGGGGTACGCACCGTACATATGCGATGATGTTGTTGTGGGGTGCGTACATACGTGATGTAGGGGTACGCACCGTACATACGCGATGATGTTGTTGTGGGGTGCGTACATACGCGATGTTGGGGTACTCACTGTACATACGCGATGATGTTGTTGTGGGGTGCGTACATACGCGATGTTGGTGTACACACCGTACATACGCGATGATGTTGTTGTGGGGTGCGTACATACGCGATGTTGTTGTTGTGAGGTGCGTACATATGTGAGGATGTTGTTGTTGGGTGCGTACATACGCGATGTTGGGGTACGCACCGTACATACGCGATGATGTTGTGAGGTGCGTACATATGTGATGATGTTGTTGTGGGGTGCGTACATACGCGATGTTGGGGTACGCACCGTACATACGCGATGATGTTGTTGTGAGGTGCGTACATATGTGAGGATGTTATTATGGGGTGCGTACATACGCGATGTTGGGGTACGCACCGTACATACGTGATGATGTTGTTGTGAGGTGCGTACATATGTGATGATGTTGTTGTGGAGTGCGTACATAGGCGATGTTGGGGTACGCACCGTACATATGCGATGATGTTGTTGTGGGGTGCGTACATACGTGATGTTGGGGTACGCACCGTACATACGCGATGATGTTGTTGTGGGGTGCGTACATACGCGATGTTGGGGTACTCACTGTACATACGCGATGATGTTGTTGTGGGGTGCGTACATACGCGATGTTGGTGTACACACCGTACATACGCGATGATGTTGTTGTGGGGTGCGTACATACGCGATGTTGGGGTACGCACCGTACATACGCGATGATGTTGTGATGTTGGGGTACGCACCGTACATACGCGATGATGTTGTTGTGGGGTGCGTACATACGTGATGTTGGGGTACGCACCGTACATACGCGATGATGTTGTTGTGGGGTGCGTATATACGCGATGTTGGGGTACGCACCGTACACACCCGATGATGTTGTTGTGGGATGCGTACATACGCGATGTTGGGGTTCGCACGTACATACGCGATGATGTTGTTGTGAGGTGCATACATACGCGATGTTGGGGTATGCACCGTACATACACGATGATGTTGTTGTGAGGTGTGTACATACGTGATGTTGGTGTACGCACCGTACATACGCGATGATGTTGTTGTGAGGTGGGTACATACATGATGATGTTGTTGTGGGGTGCGTACATACGCGATGTTGGGGTACGCACCATACATATGCGATGATGTTGTTGTGAGGTGCGTACACACGTGAGGATGTTGTTCTTGGGTGCGTACATACGCGATGTTTGGGGTACGCACCGTACATACGCGATGATGTTGTTGTGAGGTGCGTACAGACATGATGATGTTGTTGTGGGGTGCGTACATACGCGATGTTGGGGTACGCACCATACATACGCGATGATGTTGTTGTGAGGTGCATACATACGCGATGTAGGGGTACGCACAGTACATACGCGATGATGTTGTTGTGTGGTGTGTACATACGCGATGTTGGTGTACGCACCGTACATACGCGATGATGTTGTTGTGGGGTGCGTACATACGCGATGTTGGGGTATGCACCGTACATACGCGATGATGTTGTGATGTTGGGGTACGCACCGTACATACGTGATGATGTTGTTGTGGGGTGCGTACATACGTGATGTTGGGGTACGCACCGTACATACGCGATGATGTTGTTGTGGGGTGCGTATATACGCGATGTTGGGGTACGCACCGTACATACCCGATGATGTTGTTGTGGGATGCGTACATACGCGATGTTGGGGTACGCACGTACATACGCGATGATGTTGTTGTGAGGTGCGTACATACGCGATGTTGGGGTATGCACCGTACATACGCGATGATGTTGTGATGTTGGGGTACGCACCGTACATACGCGATGATGTTGTTGTGGGGTGCGTGCATACGCGATGTTGGGGTACGCACCGTACATACATGATGATGTTGTGGGTTGCGTACGTACGCGATGTTCGGGTACGCACCGTATATACGCGATGATGTTGTTGTGGGATGCGTACATACGCGATGTTGGGGTACTCACTGTACATACGCGATGACGTTGTTGTGAGGTGCGTACATACGCGATGTTGGTGTATGCACCGTACATACGCGATGATGTTGTTGTGGGGTGCGTACATACGCGATGTTGGAGTACGCACCGTACATACGCAATGATGTTGTGATGTTGGGGTACGCACCGTACATACGCGATGATGTTGTTGTACGGTGTGTACATACGCGATGTTGTTGTGAGGTGCGTACATATGCATGGGGGGTCCTGTACGACTCGCACCCCGGGAACTACTGTTCCCGGGATACGAGTCGTACAAAGTTTGCTTTGTAGCAGGTAAAGTCATTCCCCATGTACGGGACGTTTTCCATACGAATCCTAAATCGGAAAGCCGGTCCGGATCGTACTTGTACGGTCGGACTGTATTTTTAGGCTTCGTACGGAAAAGTGTCCGGGTCCGTCTCGTACAACTTTTCCCCATCGAATTCGTATGGATCGGGCCGATCCGTATGTATTTTTCCCGTACGAATCGTTCTTCACGGGTGGGACGGGCTTGTACGATTCGTACGCGAAAAATTACGGATGCAAGTCATACGGAAAAAAAAAATACAGGATCGGAATCAGCCCCATAGTGTACTTCATTTTAGTACACCATATAGAGAGCCAACTTCCTACAGGGTGGTCAGAAATACTGTCTGCAGAATACAAAGAATAGTAATTAAGCTAAGGAAGCACTGTTTCCCTTCAACTTATATAGAAGAGGGAATCATACAAGACATGCATCAGTACTATTTCCATTAAGACAAAGTTGTTTCCAATTTGTGTGTGAGGCTATTTCAACAGAAGGGGAATCTGAGGGGAAATGTATTAATTAGAAGCACATTTTAAAGAACCCTTTCTGTGACATTTTGTTATTTCAAACAGTAACAGTTGTATACAAAAGTACCTGAGCGAGTGTTAAAAGTTGACAAAGATGAAAAGGTGTCAGCATTTATTAATTTCTCATCTTCAAAATCATCCCAAACGTCTTCTCCCAGGTCAAATGTCACATTAAATGCTCCTGATGATCTTGAGCCTTTTTTATCAGCATCAGTCAAGTTTGTCATGAAAGAACTGCAAGAATGTATATTTAACGGTGGCGTCTGATAATTTTTTTGGGTTGAAACAATAGAAGGTTTCCAAATAGAAAAATCTGAAACAAAGAAAAACAAGAAAAAGCTAGTGGAAATATTAAACAAGCATTAGCAAAGCCAAACAGGCCTGGCCTTGCCGGAAGTGCATTTAATGTGAATGTATTCAAAATAGGCATTGTGGTCATTGTTGTACACCCTGAACCTTACAGATGTAGAATATCAGGACTGCTATGGAACAGTGCTTCCCAAACATTTTAGAACCATGACCCGATTTTTAGAGCAACAAACATTTTCAACCCATCTCACTTTAATCAACTTGAGGTGGGCAATTTTTTTATTTAGCTACAGCATAGTGTGGTAGCGCACTATAATTTACAGATAGCGCACTTTCCTTGAAATAACCACTACATTTACATAGAAATACAGTTTTACTCATGAAACTATGTTGCAAACAAATGATAGTGTGGAAATCGTGTTTAATTGAATATTTGTACATCACCAAGTAAAGTGTCTTAATTTGTTTTGATCCTATTAAAAATCTTTGCTTCCATTATACTTCAGAATCACATTAAAAAACTTACTTCATTTTTACTTTCATAACTGCTAAATGTGTATAGTTCATTTACAGCTTTTTACATTTGTTGTGTGTTACAAAACAATTACATCCTATATATTTTTTCGATATTTTCCTTTCACTCCCTGTACCTCAGCAAAGATTGTCACATAATTCACTTTACTTTTTTTCCTCTGACTGCATTAGTGAGAGGAGTTTGTTAATACCAATCATTGTAAAAAAACATAAGCAGCAGTTTGTCAGAAGACATAGCCCGACATTTGACCTCTGTCAAGATTTTGTGACATCTTGTATATACTTTAGCATATACTTCTTTGTGGGCTTACTGATTTTCATTGGTTTCTTTCGGTGTCCTTTAAAAATCCTTGCTTGGTAGTAATTAGTCGTTCCTATGTGTCCCTCCTTTTCAATCCAAGGAGCAGTGCCCCAGTACATGTACCCTTCCACTTGTCTCATAGTAGCATCAGTTTTGGTTCTACTTTTCCCTTTCTCTAAGAGCATTTGACCAGATCGATGTTTCCCTGCTTGTGTTACTGTTTGCTTGTGCTCTGACCCCTGTTTATGTACACAGGGCTGTAATTCTTGTTATCTCCTCAGATTTGCAGTTCATTCAAAGACCAACATCAAATGGCAGACGCAAGGTAATAGTCTTTCTCTGAATTTAAGGTGAGAGGATTTCCCCATCCCCCACATCCCTCTGCTTTGCTGCTTGCCTTTCTTTCCCGCTTATGTTTGTCTTACTCCTCTGAATGGTCGGTGCCTGCCCCTTTTCCAATTGTCATGCTCCGCTGCGTCTTTAACTCTGCCCTCTTTAATTTCCTCGTTGCTGGAAAAGTTCAGCTGTTGTGCTCCGATCTAAGCTGCTGCGAAGGAGGGGGGGCATATCAGCAACAACCGGCGATAATTATCGCTAAGCGCATTTAGCGCTAGGATAATTATCGCCGGCTAGCGTGGATTTTTATCACTGAGATAGCGTGCTATTAGCAACGCTTATCTCCAAAGCGATAAAAATCCTAGCGCTAACTGCCAAACGTGAGATTATCGCAGGAAACCCAGCGATAATCCCACGAAGTTTGGCGATAGCTTGCTGATAGGGCCTCACATACTTAGCCATGATATCCACCTTCCATAGGATATCATGGCTAAGTCAGTTTCAAAGCAGGCGTAAGGAAAGTAGCGATACTTTTTGTGTCG
The DNA here is from genome assembly GCF_964204655.1 of Triturus cristatus. Lineage (NCBI taxonomy): Eukaryota > Metazoa > Chordata > Amphibia > Caudata > Salamandridae > Triturus > Triturus cristatus. Next base: position 545,591,057 of record NC_140586.1, read on the forward strand.
CTATGCTGCTTTGCGTGAGGCTTGATAATAGGAGAAATGTCGCTTAGCGATATTTCTCCCGTTATCCTGGGGAGGAACGCCCACTTTGCATCTCATTAGAGATGCAAAGATGGGCGCTAGGAATTCAGGCGATAACGTGACCTTGCTAATATAGCGATAAAATGATCGCCGCTTTTCGTCAGAAAACGGCTGCAAAAGCAGCGATAATTTTATATCGCCGCCTTGTAGATATGCCCCGGGGTGCTCTGCTGCTGAGTGCTTTACATGAACACTAGCTACATTACACATGTTCATATTCATTTTGTTCGGCATGGGACAATAAAGTAATTTACACATAATCGCACAATGTTAAGCCACCCCCACAGTCATACTGATTAGAGCCATTTCATATCTATCTAACACTGGGGCGTATTATCAAGCCAGGCGATAAAATTATCTCCGCTTTAGCGGCAGAAAACTGCAGCTAAAACGGCGAAAATGGGCTTGTTAATATGCTCTATGGAATTCCAATTGAAGCCCAGGTTAGATGTCCTTCACATCTAACATGGGCTTCAATTGGAATTCCATAGAGCATATTATCAAGCCCATTATCGCCGTTTTAGCGGCAGTTTTCTGCCGCTAAAGCGGCGATAATTTTATCGCCTGGCTTGATAATATGCCCCACTGACTCTCTCACTCAGGGCCATATTATCAAGGAGAGAGTTAAAATTATTGCCGCTAAAGCAGTGATAATGGGCTTGATAATATGCCCTTGTGAATTCCCATAGAAGCCCATGTTCCGGTGTGAACATGGGCTTCTATGGGAATTCACAAGGGCATATTATCAAGCCCATTATCGCCGCATTAGCGGCACTTTCCTGCCGCTAAAGCGGCGATAATTTTAACACCGTCCTTGATAATATGGCCCTTGGATCGCAGATTTTTGACATAGTTTTTTCTTTCACACTGGTTTCCAGCCACTTAATTATGGCATGTTAAGTAGCCTGTGGTCACGGTCTGTAAAATGTTACACCATGTCGGACATCTTGTGGTGAGGTCTTTGCACATTTTTGTTTACTACTTGCTTCCACTTTATCAATCCCCTTTTATTGTGCATCTTTTCCGTATCTGTTTTCTCACTCCTTTCCTTTCTTTTTGCTCTACTTTTTACCCCTCATTCTCTTTCAATACTTACTCATATGTAACCGCCATTCCACTTTCTCTATTTTGTGGTCCCTCACTCATGTGTATTATTTGCTTTCTTGCTCTCTGTCCTAATAATTCTCTATTTTGTGGTCCCTCACTCATGTGTATTATTTGCTTTCTTGCTCTCTGTCCTAATAATGTGCTTACTGCAAGCGTGTGCTATTCAGATCGTGGGACATGTGCACACTACGTGGTATGTTTAATTTGCAGTATTCAATAAAAAAAAAATAAACCACAAATATATAATTTCTTATTCTATCTCTCTCTCTTGATTCTGTTTCTCTGTCACTTTTCTACTTCCTGTGGGTATCATTCTTTCTATTCAATTGCTCTCCTCAAATACTAACTAACTATGGGGCAAATTAGCAAGAACCTCGTTAAAATTATCGCCGTTTTAGCGGCAGGAAACTGCCGCTAAAACGGCGATAAAGGGATTGCTAATATGCGTTATAGAATTCCAATAGAAGCCCAGGTTAGATGTCCTGCACATCTAACCTGAGCTTCTATTGGAATTCTATAACGCATATTATCAAACTCATTATCGCCTCGGAATAGAGCATCTCTTCAATCTCCCCTATTAGATGTCACCAGCTGCTATAGTAATCCCGTTATCCTGGGGAGGAACGCCCACTTTGCATCTCATTAGAGATGCAAAGATGGGCGTTAGGAATTCAGGCGATAACGCGACCTTGCTAATATAGCGATAAAATTATCGCCGCTTTTCAGCAGAAAACGGCCGCAAAACCAGCGATAATTTTATATCGCCACCTTGTAGATATGCCCCGGGGTGCTCTGCTGCTGAGTGCTTTACATGAACACTAGCTACATTACACATGTTCATATTCATTTTGTTCGGCATGGGACAATAAAGTAATTTACACATAATCGCACAATGTTAAGCCACCCCCACAGTCATACTGATTGGAGCCATTTCATATCTATCTAACACTGGGGCATATTATCAAGCCAGGCGATAAAATTATCTCCGCTTTAGCGGCAGAAAACTGCAGCTAAAACGGCGAAAATGGGCTTGTTAATATGCTCTATGGAATTCCAATTGAAGCCCAGGTTATCAAACTCATTATCGCCGTTTTAGCGGCAGTTTCCTGCCGCTAAAACAGTGGTAATTTTAACGAGGTTCTTGCTAATATGCCCCTCTGTCTGTATTAACAAGCGCTTTATCTCCGCTTTTTTGGCTTTAAATGCCAAAGAAGCGGAGATAAAAATATCGCCCTATTAACAACAGGGTGCTAACATGCAAAATCGCATGTTAGCACCATTTTTCACTACGCTTCCCTTTGCATCTCTAATGAGATGCAAAGAGGGCGTTCTAGAGCAAAATAATAGGAGAAATGTCGCTAAGTGACATTTCTCCTATTATTAAGATTCACGCTAACCCTGTTAGAGACAAAAAAAGCAGCGCTAAACCACGGTTAACGCTGCTTTTTTACGTCTGCTAATTTTCAGACTTAGCCTTGTAATCCAATGGGAGGTAGATTACATGGCTAAATCCACCATGGGCTATCAACAAGGATATCCCTATCCTTGTAGTTTTATCGCTGCATTACCAGCGATAACCTCCCAAAATGCCGCTATCGATAAAAAAATTAACGCTAAGCGCCCTTAGCGTTAATATTCCCTGAACCTTGTTAATATGCCCCTTATTTCTTTGCCCCTACACAGACCCTCTTACCTCACTGGTTCATTCTCTATCTCTGACCTTGATACTTCTATATATATATATTACCTTTTACTGATTTCACACTCTGTCCACACAGTTTATAATATGCTGCATTACCACAATTGCAGACTGACCTCGGAATAGAGCATCTCTTCAATCTCCCCTATTAGATGTCACCAGCTGCTATAGTAATTCAAATACTATTTCCCAGCATCCACCCTACCGTTATTTATATCCCCAAAAAACAAAAACATATATATATCTTACAAAATAGCAATACAACAGGCAGAAAAAAGTTACCAGCATTACAAACACACACAAAACCCTTCCCACATTTTTTATGGTTTTACTTTTTTAATAGGATTGTTAAGTAGGACAGAATATCTTCATGGTTATATATAAATAAGCTGAAATGCCTATAGCAACTTATTATAACTTTCCAACAGGCTACAAGGCAGCCACACTGCTATAAAACATAACTTTAACACATTAGCAGAGACAATAGCTCTAGCTAAACACTTACAAGGTCCCAAAGGCAAGACCTGTTGGCTATGCCAAAGCTTGGCTTTCTTGAAGCCTTTTATACTTTGGGGTTGAAGTGAAGGATGGCCCCTCGCCCTGTTATCCCGGCAGCCACCATCCCAACCTTCCTGGTGCGTTAATGACCCAGACATACTCTCATATTATTGCTGTAACAAATAGTTCTTGGGTTGCGCTGATCTACCTTATGTGCTGTTTTCCCAAAGCATTACCTTCATCTGATATAAATATCAGAGCTTGACAGAGTAAAGTGATTTTTCGCCTATTGTGCAGATCTGTAACCCTTTAAATGTCAATGCAGTCCTAACACAAGAAATGTTATTAGGAATTTCAATTGCAAAACTGTAACTTTAAACACATTCTTTTGGTATTCCCCTATTTTATGAAATATGCTAGGCATTGAATAAAAAATAATAATAAAATGTTGGTAATGTAGGTACGCAACATATAAATTCAGTAGCATTTTGATTGTCGGAGCCTGCAGTTTCACTCTTTCTGTTGGGTAAAGCATCAGAACTGGCTGAGGGTGTCACACAATACCACAACGCTCAAATCCATCTGCATAAATCAACCACATACAACATATTTTAATATCGGATAATAACATGCCACACAACTCAACTATTGTTACAGAAAACAAACGATGGACGGAATGCTGAAAATGCAAACATTCTACCCAAGTCAAATGATCTGGATTACATCCATCGTTCTTTTGCCCACTACTCCACCCCAGTTTGGACCCAGCCATATGCAAATCAGTTTTGACCCTGTGCCCCATGGGAACAGTCCAGACTGAACTGCCAGGCCAGGTCTTCCCTGGACCGGAAACAAGCATCCTGGGACCGGTTTCAGGGTATGTCACCCTTCTTCAGCCAGGCTAGCTTGAATCCAGTGGCACAGTGAGCAAGGGACCCACGTCTGGGCATACCCATCCCAATTAGGGTGAAAAGGGTTACAGCAAACAAACAATGGATGGAATGCTGACAATGCAAACATTCTCCCCCGTCAAAAGATCTGGGATAAATCCATTGTTCTGTGGAAATATGGATTTTTCTGGTCAGTTATGTCCCCTATCTTGGACCCCAACGGTTCTATGTGCATGTCACAAGTACATGTATGTTCCCTCCAGTTCCAGTTATGAAGACGCAAACACATGTGCGTCCACCGTCAACATGTCCTCTGTCAGATCCGCCATGAATAGGCCGGATATTCCATTCCTAAGTACGAAAGGCCACCGGCTTTATATGGTTCACTTATGCCATTTTACAGTTCAGGCAAGTAGGCCCTGATTCTGTCATCAAACTCTTCTTGCTTTCTGCCTCTGAAAACTCCAGTTCGAGCCTGCATCTGTGACCATGAACTTTGTCTCATTCTCTGCGCGGCTCACGAAGCCTGACATCAGCCTATTCTCTGCCAAGAACTGTATTTCACCTTCGAATTATCTGCTTCCCCCTCAGCCGATGCATTCCTGCCTAGTAGTTTAAGTAAACATTCTTCCAGTTACCAAGCAAAGGGCCCGGCTTCTCTGTCCTCATGCAAGTAATTCATAGTCCTGTCACCATGGAATATTTCTACCCCCTCGCATTTAGTGTAGACACTTAGACGCTTGTACACGCACGCACAGTCAATATAGAATAGATTCTGTCCGAGAGTCCTTCTTTTATGGATAACATAGTTCTTTAAACATAGGATGCTAGATATGATTTGGGATTAGGTTGACTTGACCCCCCAGACTTCTTGTCTCCACATGTAGAGCTAAATGTCAAGTCCCCTTCACCCCCTAGTTACACGTCAATTACACGTCATGCTGCTGCGCGCGCATCTATGCCAAGTATTATCTTATAGATCCACCTATAGGTGACATCATAACCAATTATGTTCCTTTTTACTCCTTGTTCCACCCATTTTCGGTTACGCAGACAACTCGTCATTTTCCTTATCAATTGTTACGCCTATTGCATTCGCTTCATTGTAATGTATGTACTATAAAAGTCATTTCATGTCAATAATGTATGTACTTCACTTCCTGAACCCCCGTGGTGATGGAACTTGGAGCATCCGATTATAATCGATTATTGGAATAAAGCCCATTCCGAACCTCTAATACCACGGATTCTGCCTCTCATTTTACTGAGCTATTTTATTATGTTTCTGTATCAAATTCAGTCCTGGTAAAGGAAAATTATTTACCACATGAATGGCGCCCGAATAGGGACACTTTCTCATCTCACGCGCCGGCGGTGAGTTGCAGGCCCGGTCTCCACCCATAGCTGGACGGACAATAACGCGTACCAGCAGGATTTCCTGTATCTCCCTCCGGTCAAGCGGGGGCGACTGAGACTGCGATCAACACCCAGACGAGGCGGTGAGAAGTGCGAAGTATCCCGACCAGAGCCTAGCTGAGAGAGCAAGATCCGAGGTATACAGAGACCCACCAGTTCGAAGTCAAGTCCAGTGTCCGACGAGTCGAGTCCAGTCCGGTTCAAGTTCAAGTTACCGAGGCCTTCCGTTTCCGAAGCTACCCGGTGAGTACCATTGCTGGGGAGGCATTTCTGACGTGCACATAGGTTGTGCCGGTCAAGACGGGTTTGGGTACACAAATCCGGTCTGCACTGTTTTAGCAGTGTATCTGTACTGTTTAGCAGTATATCAAGTATTCCGAAGTATCAAGAATTAAGCTTGGTGATTAGTTATGCAGACGATCATCATTGTTGTTTCAGTTAAAGGTTTAATGTTTAATGTTTAATGTGTTTAAAAACGTCCTGCATATTGTGGTATGAATGACTGTTCATTATCGTGTTTATTGTATTAAGTCTGTTCAAATTCAAGTATCAGGTCAGTTGGTCAAAATCAAGTATAAGGTCAGTTCTCAATATGCCGCTCTTTTCGAAATTAAGACAGATCACTACTAGAAAAGGGGTTCTCGAAGAAGCCGTTCCTATTCCTCCTAGGGACACTCCAGGGCACTTTATGTATCACAAACATGGCTTAGACGCTATATTATTTCTTGATTTATGGGTAGACTACACCAAGGGATTACCAGAAAGTCAGAGGTGGCCCACAGCGGGAACCTGGGATGCAGAGTGCATCATGAAAGTTGAGGAAGAGTTATGGAAAAGGAAGGTCAGACAGTCACAGAAAGACGCCGTTGAGTTATGGCGTAAAGAATCTCATAGACGCACAGAAAAAGCACGTAGACAGGAAGAAAAGAATAAAGAAAGTTCAAATAAAGTTCGAGAGAATGTATTAATTGAGGAAGGGATCCGAGTGAAATCAGAACAAGTAGATAGGCAAAGAAACGCCCTTATGAATGGTATGTATCCCCTTCTGGCCGAAGGATTACCTAAGGCTACTCCAGAAATACCGAAAGACTTGCCACCCCCATTGTTCCCAATAAAGGTACATCCTAAGGGGCATCCTAGAACAGCAGAAGATGTTTTTCTTTCCTCATATTTAGATGACGCAGCTCCCGAGTATGCTAATTCCGCCCCACATAGACCGCATACCAGGGAGGTTCAACGCCAAGATCCAGTGCCCGTATCCCTACAGCAACAAATCGAGTCACAAGTTCCGGCAAGCACATCTGTTTCCGCTCCTACAGCTACTTCTATAGCTGTGTCCACACCTGTAGTTGCTGTGTCACGTTCGACGAATCCTTTCACGCCCGACACCCCAGATGGGGCTACGGGAGGTGCTAGCAACATTTTTTCTACGCCACCCAGAATAAATAAACTTACTTTTCAAGAGTCAGCACATTCACGTACACCGAAACTCATTAGTGCCCGTACGCTGAAGGAACTTCTTATAGATTGCAGATATGACCCTGTGCCCGGTAAAGAGGACGAAATGACCCTGGCATCATTGCGTATCAGACGAGCCGCAGTGTATTTAGGAAAGTTACCAGGAATGACTGAGCATCTAGATAAAATATATCATTTTGTCCAAACAGGGCGAGATCCAGAATGTATTAACAGAGCTATGGAATACCAGAAAGTAGAAATACAGGGGGAACTGTTACGTTTCCTCATAAACTGTGTGATCAGAAATCAAGACCGACCGGGGGTAGACCCGGAAGCGATGAAAATTCTTACAAGATGGAGCCAGAATATATCAGAAGGGAGACATGATAAACAGAATTGTATAATAGCCATGTGCCGAAAGATCCGTAAAGAAATAGAACGCCTACACGAAGAGAGATTAGAGGTAGACGAGTTCGAACAAAGCGAGGAAGAAGGGTCAGGACCGCCCACCGGACAGTCGGACACCATAGCCTATGTAGGTAGAGGAAGATCTTGTAATAGTAATAGATGTCTTACTGACTCGATACGTCCGATATGTCCAGATAATAACAGGAATTTCCAAATACCTATAATTAATATAAGGTCTAACGAGCATTCGTTCCAAACCGCCGACAAAATACTCCAAGAACGAAGGGGTTATCATTTTCTCGATTCTATGGATGAACAAGATTTAGCCAGGGCAGCTGTCCATTGGGTGGACAGTCCCGGAAAATATAGTGATGATACAGTAGCATGCACATTTTTGAATCTCACCCCAGACGAACAGAGGTTAGCTGGGATTTATATGATTCAACAACTCATTATACTATATCGGAGTCAGCATTCGGACCCTGGTCCCTTACCTGACATATTGACCGAATTGCTTATGAATAAATGGAGAGGTTCAGGTACTAAATTAATTAAAGAAATTCTAGAATCAAGAAAGCAGTATATTCTTTTTGTATGTTCAGACCGTGTCTCATTGCCCGTCAAGAAAAGAACCACGTATCACATGGATAGACAGAATCCCCTACGAGAAGTGCACCCAATAAAAGGCGAGGACAACGAGTTTAAGCGCGTATTTGTATATACGCCCATATCAAAAATAGAATTGTTACAAATGAAAAAAGTGGTACCCAGTCATGACAAAGATCCAGCGGGTTTTCACCGAGAAATTAAAGACATGCTACTCATGGGAGAGTATACCTATCCCGACATTATGACAATATTAAAGGTATTAATGCCTGCTGGTATTTATGAGAAACTCAAGGAAAAAGAGTGGGAGGTAGGAGACCAAAAGATAGAATGGTCAGTGTTAGAAGCAGAAGAAAAGGCCCGAACTGCAGGAGCAGGACTTGGGGATAAAACTAAAGCACTGCCAGGTTTATTAGTACAGGTACTGCCACGTTTATTAACTACGAAAAAGGAAGATTGGGGTACAATTTCAGCCTGTAAACAGAAGCAAGATGAAGACACTAGTGATTACTATGCCCGTTTTGAAAAATGTTTTGGTATAAATAGTGGCATAAAAGCAAGTAGCGAATCATACCCACATCTGTTTGTAACAAAATTAGTAGAAAATGCCCTGCCCCCAGTAAAGAATAGAGTATTAAAATTCGAGAGTACCTGGCAAGGTAACACTCCATCACAAATGTTACAAATGTTACAGTACCATCATAATAGAATTAGAGAGGAACAAGAACATGAACACAGACGCATGAAAGACACGAAAATGAAAATGCTAGTTTCCCAGACAGTTCCAGCTGAAGGACATAAAAAGGGTATGACACATTCCGATTCAGCAGGACCTGTAAAAGGGACATGCAATTATTGTAAAAAGCCAGGTCATTACGTACACGATTGTCCAGTTTTAAAACATAATATCAGCATAGGTAAAACACAAGAAAGATCACGGCCATTTAGACAAGAGCAGAATGAACAAGGAGCCCCGCAGCATGCCCAGGCCATGTCAGCCGCACAACAGCCAGTACAGTTTGTGCCAGCTGCACCACCGTTGCCTGTTGCTGCCACACAGACAACAACACGACAAATGTATCAGACCGCACAGTATGAATATCCTGAGTATCAGCGTTACGCATGAACTAGCCTAGAGAGGGAAGTTGACTTACCCCTTATTGAAATCCCAGTAGATCAAGAAGGACCTTATGTACATAGTGAATTATTAGGCCAAGATAGAAAATTTCTACTCGATACAGGGGCAAGTCGAACGACCATAAAACGCAGTGAAGTTCCAGCGGCACCCCTCTCAGGCTCACAGAATATTTCCCTTGGTTTTTCAGGAAAACCTATTGTTAATGAAGTATCACAGCCACTGCCACTTACGATAGGACCTCTGACCCGAACTACAGATTTATTGCTTACTAAATCATGTCCAGAAAACTTGCTAGGAATAAAAACGTTGAAAGCTCTAGGAGCCATAATATGTTGTTCTCCGGAAGGAGTAAGGTTGTTTTTACGTGATTTTAAAGGCCATTATGTGTCTAGAGACATGGATCCCCGACTACAGACATTACCTACACATCTATGGGCACAAGGCCCTACTGATGTTGGACGCATGAATATCACACCATATCGAGTCACATTAAAGGCAGGAGTGGTGCTACCACGAATGCGACAATACAAGTTACCACCAGATGCTGTAGTGGCTTTACTGCAAATCATTGACGAGCTCATTGCCCAAGGAGTAGTCGTGGAAACAGACTCCAATGTATGTAATTCACCGATAATTCCGATTCTTAAACGAACAGATCCAAAGGCCCCGCCAGTCTATCGATTGGTTATTGATCTACGCGAGTTAAACAAATGCATTGTGCCACAATTCCCTGTGGTCCCAGATATCTCGTCATTACTGACAGCCATTGATTCCGAAGCAACATTCTTTACTGTAATTGATCTCAAGAATGCTTTTTTCAGCGTCCCAATAGATCCGGAAAGCCAATATTTGTTCGGATTTAGTTTAAATGGACGTAGCTTTAAATTCTCACGCGCACCTCAAGGATTTACAGAAAGCCCCAGCATCTATAGCCAAGCACTGAAACGAGAACTAGATAGTATCCACATGCCAGTTAACACTGCTCTGCTCCAATACGTCGATGATTTGCTGATCAACGCAAGAAGCGAACCAGAATGTGAAAAAGCATCACTGACAGTTTTAAAATTTCTAGCCGAAAAGGGGCACAAGGTGTCCCCTTCTAAGCTGCAATTCTGTGTCCAGCGAGTTGTTTATCTTGGACACTCGCTGTCCAAGGAGGGAAGGCAGCTTACACCCGACCGCATTCAGTTAATAGCTAACATGCCAATGCCCAAGACACAAAAGGAAGTACGGGCTTTCATAGGCCTCACTTCATACTGTAGACAGTGGATCCCTCAGTATGCATTTCTAGCAAAACCACTCATTCAGTTGACAACACAGGAGGCAGCCACATCGACTGTTCTCCCTTGGACTCAGGAACATACACATGCTTTTGAAAGCCTAAAGAAAGCTTTATGTCAAGCACCTGTTTTAGCAACGCCATGTTACAGAAAACAGTTTACACTCTTTGTTACAGAACGCGAAGGTACTGCCTTGTCAGTACTCACACAGGAACAAGCAGGAGCACACAAACCATGTGCTTATTTTTCTAGTACATTAGATCCCGTAGCTCAGGCTTTGCCTGCATGCCTGAAATCAGTAGCAGCGACAGCTTTAGCAATCAGACAAAGCGATGCCATAGTGTTAGGACATCCACTGACAGTTCAAGTACCGCACGCAGTAGAGGTTCTTGTAAATAGAACGCAAACACAACACTTGACTATAGCGCGACTTACAGGGTATGAACTTACATTGTTTCAGCCACACATAGAAATCAGACGCTGTAACACATTGAATCCTGCCACACTTTTGCCAGTAACCGGAACAGACCCACTAGCTCATGACTGTATTGAAGTTATTACTATAACGACAAAACCCAGACAAGACTTAACCGATGTCCCATTGTCAGATCCAGACCTGACGTTGTATGTAGATGGTTCATGTATGAGAACAAGTACAGGAGAGTTAGTGGCCGCTTACGCAGTCACAACAGATACTGAAGTCATTGAAACTAATCGTATAAATACTTTGTCAGCCCAAGCCGCAGAGCTCATCGCTCTGACACAAGCCTGTATTCAAGCCACAAATAAAAAAGTCAACATATACACTGATTCACGTTATGCATTCGGAGTTGTACATGACTTCGGCGTGCTATGGCGAGAGAGAGGTTATTTAACTTCCCACGGTGCCCACATTCAGCACGGACCCCTCATTCATGCTTTATTAGATGCAATACATCGGCCCACTGCAATATCAATTATGAAATGTAAGGCTCATACGAAGGTTACTGATATCATTTCCCAAGGCAATGATTTAGCCGACAGAACAGCTAAACAGACTGCTCAAACTCAAACACCCGACATGACAAAGACAATAGTCCCGATGCCGACACATTGTATGACAGTTAAAGATCCTACTCTTGACATAATTGACATACAGACACATGCTACACAAGACGAAATAAAGAAATGGACTGAATTAGGAGGGATCCAAACGGACCAAGGATGGATGATGAAGGAAAAGTCTGTGTGGTTCCTTCCTGATTCAATGGTCCAAGTTATAATTAACACTACACATAGTCCAGCACATCTCGGAGAAAAAGCTATGCTAGACAGCATTCAACACATTTGGTTCAATAAACATTTACGAGCAGCCGCAAAGCAAAAAGTCCGTACCTGTATGATCTGTTGTCAGTTTAACCCAGGAAAAAGCGTTCCCGTAGAACAAGGTGGATTTCATCCTCCTGATCACCCTTTTGAAGTGCTCCAGATGGATTATATCCAGATGGAACGATGTCGAGGATTCAAATATGTTCTCGTAGTCGTCTGCGCTCTGTCCCGTTGGACGGAGGCATACCCGGTTTCAGATTACACTGCCCCGACTACTGCCAAACAGTTGGTACGAGAATTCTTCCCACGATACGGTTTACCACGTGTTGTCTACTCAGATAACGGCCAGCCGTTCTCATCCGAATTAATGAAACATGTTTCACTTCTGTTAGGATATCAGTGGAAATTCCACTGTGTCCGACACCCCGAGGCAGCAGGTCTCGTAGAAAGACATAACCAGATACTGAAAATCAGATTGTCCAAAATATGCAGAGAGAAAGGTGTCGACTGGGTAGTAGCATTACCAGTTGCACTCTTTTACATGAGAATGGTAGCACACTCTCGAACAGGGCTATCCCCGTATGAGGTGATCTTCGGCAGACCACCAAATATGTGGGGGACGCCTATTCCACGCAAAATAACTGATGTTGACTGTAATATGCTGACAGATTACTTGGCTTCCTTGATGTCTGCACTACAATCTTGTCGTTCACAGGTAGCTGCAGCCTTTCCCGACAACACTGAGGTGAAACCCCATGACGTAGTTCCGGGTGATATTGTATTTGTGAGAAATTTCGACCGAAAGACTCAGCTGGAGCCCAGGTGGAAGACACCCAAGTTGGTTCTGCTAACCACAAGGACAGCCGTGAAGATCGAGGGCCGCAAGGGCTGGATTCATTCAAGTCATATCAAGAAATTTCATGGACAATACTCGGGTATAGACATTGTGCCCTGCACTCCCTCACAGACTAATTCAAAACTTCCTTTGGTTGAAAAAACTGAAAATGAACTCTATAAAGCTAAATTGAGGCCTAGAACGTCAGACGGTTTGATTGTTTAAGTCCTCTCCTAGGTGAAGCGGTTGAATCTGTCTCTGACATGTATCCTCTAGACCTGAATCATGGACAGTCGCGGAAAATGATGAAACGACAGGCGTATTGTAAATTACTGCGTAGCCATTGCATAGTGACATTAATAATTTTGTTTTTCTTGAGTCTTTTAATAATTACTGCAAGCATATTGTTGCACATATATTACCCTATTTCTAGACAAGTTTATAATGTTACTGCTGAACATTCTTTTAGTGACTTACATCCGCATGAATTGTCTTATAGACTTGCGCTGCGCAATAACACTTTCATTAGTATGTTACATCATTCCCATCAGACTAGTAATGCCACTAATTGTTGGGTGTGTGGTCGGCTCCCTCCCTATCAGAATTATGAAGGAGTCCTGCCATTCTTTCCACACCCATTTACACATAACGGCTCCTGTGGAGCATGGTTTAGTTTAATTAATTCCATAGATTCAGACACAGCTGTTTACCAAGATCAGTGGGTATGGGGAAATCTGAACCTAGTTTTACTCAAGGTCTGCTACCCTGACAAGGAGGGTCGCCCCAAAAGAACAGGAACTAATCTAGAAAATGAAGTATATGGATTAGGTAATTTTACACCTAATCCCATGATTTTAAATGTCATACCCGAAGTTGAACTAGTCTTACCCACCATGTCAGTATTCCCAGCAAAAGGGGAATTATGTGTAAGAAAGGTTGGTTCCATACATATGGGCCATAGTAAATGCACTACTATAGTAGAATTCAGTGATCAAGGCAAATCTTCATTTAGAGCTTATCACCACTCCTACTTTATATGTGGTCAGACTGCATATATGCGTCTGCCTCTAGACTGGGATGGTACCTGCTACATTGCATTCCTTTTGCCACCTGTTTTTCTAGCTCCTCCGGATTATTACAGAAATATTCATTTAGTACACAACAGAGAGCGGAGAGATCTCCCAATTGTCGATTACACTGAAACAGCATGGGAAAAATACACAGATTTCAATAAAGGCATCTTTCCCTATATAGGTACTGTTACTAATAGTAAACTGATACGTAGATTAACTAGAACCCTTGAAGCAGTAGTGAATGAAACTATTTCCGCCCTAGGCAATTTAACAGAAGAGCAGTCTGCTATGCGGATTGTTGTGCTTCAAAATCGTCTTGTCCTTGACGTCATCCTGGCTGATAGGGGCGGAGCTTGTAGGGTCATCGGATCAAGCTGCTGCGTATTCATACCAGAAAATTCGCCATCAGTATATAAAGCCATAACTCGCCTTCATAAGATTGTAAACCAGATACATCAGAACCCAGGCACTTGGACTTGGTCCAGTTGGTTTTGGAGTGTGATATCAGCCTGGGGATGGAGAGTTCTATCCTTCCTAGGTATTGGCCTTCTCATACTATTTAGTTGCTGTCTATGTCTACAATGTGGACCAGCGATCTGTGGTCTGTGTGCCACATCATGTATTCCACCACCAAGATTTCATTCGTCACGAAAGAAGAAAGAAGAACAAATGATGTTATATTAACAGATCAATGGATTGATGAAGATTGATATTTCTTAAACGGGCAAGTAGGGGACAAGGAGGGAATGTGGAAATATGGATTTTTCTGGTCAGTTATGTCCCCTATCTTGGACCCCAACGGTTCTATGTGCATGTCACAAGTACATGTATGTTCCCTCCAGTTCCAGTTATGAAGACGCAAACACATGTGCGTCCACCGTCAACATGTCCTCTGTCAGATCCGCCATGAATAGGCCGGATATTCCATTCCTAAGTACGAAAGGCCACCGGCTTTATATGGTTCACTTATGCCATTTTACAGTTCAGGCAAGTAGGCCCTGATTCTGTCATCAAACTCTTCTTGCTTTCTGCCTCTGAAAACTCCAGTTCGAGCCTGCATCTGTGACCATGAACTTTGTCTCATTCTCTGCGCGGCTCACGAAGCCTGACATCAGCCTATTCTCTGCCAAGAACTGTATTTCACCTTCGAATTATCTGCTTCCCCCTCAGCCGATGCATTCCTGCCTAGTAGTTTAAGTAAACATTCTTCCAGTTACCAAGCAAAGGGCCCGGCTTCTCTGTCCTCATGCAAGTAATTCATAGTCCTGTCACCATGGAATATTTCTACCCCCTCGCATTTAGTGTAGACACTTAGACGCTTGTACACGCACGCACAGTCAATATAGAATAGATTCTGTCCGAGAGTCCTTCTTTTATGGATAACATAGTTCTTTAAACATAGGATGCTAGATATGATTTGGGATTAGGTTGACTTGACCCCCCAGACTTCTTGTCTCCACATGTACAGCTAAATGTCAAGTCCCCTTCACCCCCTAGTTACACGTCAATTACACGTCATGCTGCTGCGCGCGCATCTATGCCAAGTATTATCTTATAGATCCACCTATAGGTGACATCATAACCAATTATGTTCCTTTTTACTCCTTGTTCCACCCATTTTCGGTTACGCAGACAACTCGTCATTTTCCTTATCAATTGTTACGCCTATTGCATTCGCTTCATTGTAATGTATGTACTATAAAAGTCATTTCATGTCAATAATGTATGTACTTCACTTCCTGAACCCCCGTGGTGATGGAACTTGGAGCATCCGATTATAATCGATTATTGGAATAAAGCCCATTCCGAACCTCTAATACCACGGATTCTGCCTCTCATTTTACTGAGCTATTTTATTATGTTTCTGTATCAAATTCAGTCCTGGTAAAGGAAAATTATTTACCACAGTTCTTTTGCCCACTACACCACCCCAGTTTGGACCCAGCCATATGCAAATCAGTCTTGACCCTGTGCCCCATGGGAACAGTCCAGACCGAACTGCCAGGCCAGGTCTTTCCTGGACCGGAAACAAGCATCCTGGGACCGGTTTAAGGGTATGTCACCCTTCTTCAGCCAGGGTAGCTTGAATCCAGTGGCACAGTGACCAAGGGACCCACGTCTGGGCATACCCATCCCACTTAGGGCAAAAAGTGTTACAGCAAACAAATAATGGACGGAATGCTGACAATGCAAACATTTTTCCCCAGTCAAAGATCTGGGTTAAATCCATTGTTCTTTTGCCCACTACGCCACCCCAGTTTGGACCCAGCCATACGCAAATCAGTCTTGACCCTGTGCCCCATGGGAACAGTCCAGACCAAACTGCCAGGCCAGGTCTTCCCTGGACCGGAAACAAGCATCCTGGGACCGGTTTCAGGGTATGTCACCCTTCTTCAGCCAGGCTAGCTTAAATCCAGTGGCACAGTGAGCAAGGAACCCACGTCTGGGCATACCCATTCCACTTAGGGCGAAAAGTGCAACAGCAAACAAATGATGGACGGAATGCTAACAATGCAAACATTCTGCCCCAGGCAAAAGATCTGGGTTAAATCCATTGTTCGTTTGCCCACTATGCCACCCCAGTTTGGACCCAGCCATATGCAAATCAGTGTTGACCCTGTGCCCCATGGGAACAGTCCAGACCGAACTGCCAGGCTAGGTCTTCCCTGGACCGGAAACAAGCATCCTGGGACCGGTTTCAGGGTATGTCACCCTTCTTCAGCCTGGCTAGCTTGAATCCAGTGGCACAGTGAGCAAGGGACCCATGTCTGGGCATACCCATCCCACTTAGGGCTAAAAGTGTTACAGCAAACAAATGAGGGACAGAATGCTGACAATGCAAACATTCTCCCCAAGTCAAAAGAACTGGGTTAAATACATCGTTCTTTTGCCCACTACGCCACCCCAGTTTGGACTCAGCCATGTGGAAATCAGTCTTGACCCTGTGCCCCATGGGAACAGTCCAGACCAAACTGCCAGGCCAGGTCTTCCCTGGACTGCACCAAGCATCCTGGGACCGGTTTCAGGGTATGTAACCCTTCTTCAGCCAGGCTAGCTTGAATCCAGTGGCACACTGAGCAAGTGACCCACCTCTGGGCATACCCATCGCACTTAGGGCAAAAAGTGTTACAGCAAACAAATGATGAACGGAATGCTGATAATGCAAACATTCTCCCCCAGTCAAAAGATCTGGGTTAAATGCATCGTTCTTTTGCCCACTACGCCACCCCAGTTTGGACCTAGCAATATGCAAATCAGTCTTGACCCTGTGCCCCATGAGAACAGTCCAGACCAAACTGCCAGGCCAGGTCTTCCCTGGGTCCGGAAACAAGCATCCTGGGACCGGTTTCAGGGTATGTCACCCTTCTTCAGCCAGGCTAGCTTGAATCCAGTGGCACAGTGAGCAAGGGACCCACGTCTGGGCATACCCATCCCACTTAGGGCAAAAAGTGTTACAGCAAACAAATGATGGACAACATGCTGACAATGCAAACATTCTCCCCCAGTCAAAAGATCTTGGTTAAATCCATCGTTCTTTTGCCCATTGCGCCACCCCAGTTTGGACCCATCCATATGCAAATAAGTCTTGACCATGTGCCCCATGGGAACAGTCCAGACCAAACTGCCAAGTCAGGTCTTTCCTGGGACAGAAACAAGCATCCTGGGACCGGTTTCAGGGTATGTCACCCTTCTTCAGCCAGGCTAGCTTGAATACAGTGGCACAGTAAACAAGGGACCCACGTTTGGGCATACCCATCCCACTTAGGACGAAAAGTGTTACAGCAAACAAATGATGGATGGAATGCTGAAAATGCAAACATTCACCCCAGACAAAAGATATGGGTTAACTCCATCGTTCTTTTGCCCACTACGCCACTGCAGTTTGGACCCAGCCATATGCAAATCAGTCTTGACCCTGTGCCCCATGCGAACAGTCCAGACTGAACTACCAGGCCAGGTCTTTCCTGGACCAGAAACAAGCATCCTGGGACCAGTATCAG
This sequence comes from Triturus cristatus, assembly GCF_964204655.1. Taxonomy (NCBI): domain Eukaryota; kingdom Metazoa; phylum Chordata; class Amphibia; order Caudata; family Salamandridae; genus Triturus; species Triturus cristatus. Next base: position 545,608,852 of record NC_140586.1, read on the forward strand.
GGTATGTCATCCTTCTTCAGCCAGGCTAGCTTGAATCCAGTGGCACAGTGAGCAAGGGACCCACGTCTGGACATACCCATCCCACTTAGGGCGAAAAGTGTTATAGCAAACAAATGATGGACGGAATGCTGAAAATGCAAACATTCTCCCCCAGTCAAAAGATCTGGGTTAAATCCATCGTTCTTTTGCCCACTACGGCAGCCCAGTTTAGACCCAGTCATATGCAAATCAGTCTTGACCCTGTGCCCCATGGGAACAGTCCAGAACGAACTGCCAGGCCAGGTCTTCCCTGGACTGGAAACAAGCATCCTGGGACCGGTTTCAGGGTATGTTTCCCTTTTTCAGCCAGGCTAGCTTGAATTCAGTGGCACAGTAAGCAAGCGACCAACGTCTGGGCATACCCATCCCACTTAGGGCGAAAAAGTGTTACAGCAAACAAATGATGGACGGAATGCTGACAATGCAAACATTCTCCCCCAGTCAAAAGGTCTGGGTTAACTCCATCGTTCTTTTGCCCACTACGCCACTGCAGTTTGGACCCAGCCATATGCAAATCAGTCTTGACCCTGTGCCCCATGGGAACAGTCAAGACCGAACTGCCAGGCCAGGTCTTCCCTGGACCGGAAACAAGCATCCTGGGACCAGTATCAGGGTATATCATGCTTCTTCAGCCAGGCTAGCTTGAATCCAGTGGCACAGTGAGCAAGGGACCCATGTCTGGACATACCCATCGCACTTAGGGCGAAAAGTGTTACAGCAAACAAATGATGGATGGAATGTATTTGTCACCACGAGTGGGATGAGTATGCCCAGACGTGGGTCCCGTGCTCTCCATGCCACTGGAATCAAGCTATCCTGGCTGAAGAGGGGTGAAACCCCGAAAGCAGTCCTAGGATGCTTGTTTCCAGTCCAGGGAGGACCTGGCTTGGCAGTTCGGGCTGGACCGTTCCCATGAGGCACAGGGTCAAGACTGATTTGCATATGGCTGGGTTCTAACTGGAATGGCATGATGAGCAAAAAAACGATGGATTTAGGCCCAGATCTCTGTACTGGGGTGAATGTAGGACATTGTTCTGTATTCTGTCCATCAACTGTTGTTTTTGCATTTGTCACCCCGAGTGGGACGGGCATGCCCAGACGTGGGTCCCGTGCTCTCCATGCCACTGGAATCAAGCTATCCTGGCTGAAGAGGGGTGAAACCCCAAAACTGGTCCTAGGATGCTTCTCTCCAGTCCAGGGTGGACCTGGCTTGGCAGTTCGGGCTGGACTGTTCCCATGAGGCACATGGTCAAGACTGATTTGCATATGGCTGGGTTCAAACTGGAATGGCAAGGTGAGCAAAAAAAACGATGGATTTAGGCCCAGTTCTCTGTACTGGGGTGAATGTATGACATTGTTCTGCATTCTGTCCATCAACTGTTGTCTTTGCATTTGTCACCCCGAGTGGGACAGGTATGCCCAGATGTGGGTCCCGTGCTCTCCATGCCACTGAAATCAAGCTATCCTGGCTGAAGAGGGGTGAAACCCCAAAACTGGTCCTAGGATGCTTGTTTCCAGTCCAGGAAGGACCTGGCTTGGCAGCTCGGGCTGGACTGTTCCCATGAGGCACTGGGTCAAGACTGATTTGCATATGGCTGGGTTCAAACTGGAATGGCATGGTGAGCAAGAAAACAATGGATTGAGGCCCAGATCCCCATACTGGGGTGAATGTATGACATTGTTCTGCATTCAGTCCATCAACTTTTGTTTTTGCATTTGTCACCCCGAGTGGGACGGGTATTCCCAGAAGTGGGTCCCGTGATCTCCATGCCACTGGAATCAAGCTATCCTGGCTGAAGAAGGGGAAGCCCCAAAACTTATCCTAGGATGCTTGTTTCCAGTCCAGGGAGGACCTGGCTTGGCAGTTCAAGCTGGACTGTTCACATGAGGCACAGAGTCAAGACTGATTTGCATTTGGCTGAGTTCAAACTGGAATGGCATGGTGAGCAAAAAAACGATGGATTTAGGCCCAGATCTCTGTACTGGGGTGAATGTATGACATTGTTCTGCATTCTGTCCATTAACTGTTGTTTTTTCATTTGACACCCTGAGTGGGAAGGGTATGCCCAGACGAGAGTCCCGTGCTCTCCATGCCACTGGAATCAAGCTATACTGGCTGAAGAGGGGTGAAACCCCGAAACCGGTCCTAGGATGCTTGTTTCCAGTCAAGGGAGGAACTGATTTGGTAGTTCGGGCTGGACTGTTCCCATGAGGCACAGGGTCAAGACTGATTTGCATATGGCTGGGTTCCAACTGGAATGGCATGGTGAGCAGAATAGCGATGGATTTAGGCCCAGATCTCTGTACTGTGGTGAATGTATGACATTGTTCTGCATTCTGTCCATCAACTGTTGTTTTTGCATTTGTCACCTCGAGTGGGACGGTTATGCCCAGACGTGGGTTCCGTGCTCTTCATGCCACTGGGCTCAAGCTATCCTGGCTGAAGAGGGGGAAACCCTGAAACCGATCATAGGATGCTTGCTGGGGTGAATGTATGACATTGTTCTGCATTCTGTCCATCAACTGCTGTTTTTGCATTTGTCACACAACTCAACTACACACACTTCTGCACATCATTCGACTACATTTCACATAACCAACACACCAATAAAATAAACTACACATTATTGAACTCTGCTACATGCCACAAAATTCCAATTCACATAATACCACTCTGCTACATAATTCCCCACCATATAATACTGCTCCACACCATTGCACATATTACCACTACAAAACATGCCACGTAATTCCACAAACACCACACAATTCAATGCCTCACAATTCTGCACCACACAACATAATCACATTCCACATATTGGCACTGAGCGCCATGTATTAAGCCACACATAATTACACTCTGTTATGGTGTGGAGTGCATTTATTTGGATTGCTGGTATGTGGACTCTATGCCACATACCAGCAATCCAAATAAATGCACTCCACACCATAACACATAATTCCATTAAGTATAATTTCACTCATCGCCACACAGTTCCACGCCACACAATTGAACTCCACACATTTCCAATACTCACCACATAATTCCACACCAAACCACCTATTTCAAATACACAACACAATTCCACGACACACCACATACCTCCAATACACACGGCAGATTTAGACATCATACTACAGCTAACAATTCAAATACAAACCACATAATTCCATTCCACTCCACATACATCCACTACACTGTAAACCAAATCACATAGGTAAAAGACATTGTCATTTACAATGCCGATAGTTCTAACTCTCGCAAATGTGAGACCTTTTGCATTGCAAATGCTTGTTTCTAAAGGAAACAGGTGTCATGATCCATTTTCCTGACAATAAATCACTTTACAGATGGAAAAAAAATAAAAGCCCCCGGGACACTCTAAAATTATGATTGTTGTGTTGTGCAGGATATATGTACAAGGAAGGACACAGTTTCTTCCACAACACTAGAGGTGCTGAGATTGAATTCATCTTTGGGTCCAAGGTAACGACCCGACGGCGTGAAGGATGGCCGCAAAGAGAGCGCCAGGTGGGAAGGAAAGGTACTTATACCTGCCTCCCTGCCAACGACGCGGCGGAAATGACGCGGGGTGTGCCGGACCCAGAGGGGTCCCAAAAACAGTATACTGTCGCCATGTGCCAGCAAGTGGCACTAAGGCAGCCGCATTCTAATGGAGGCCCCCTGCGTGGACTTCGGGCAGCCACATTTTGATTGGCCCAAGTCCCTGTCTGACATACTATTACTGCACAGGCAGCATGCACGCTTTAAAAAGACACAATTTAATAACACACACATATTAGCACACACATTTGAAAACAAGCACACCTAACACATCGGCAACCTCACAAACACGGTTGTGACAGTGGCCACACCCAGAGCTGAAAGGTACATAGGGATACCCTCTTCAGGAGCACGACAAGGGTGCATAGGCCAAATATCCTCCAGAAGTCCTTGCGGTGGACCCTGGATCAGCGATGGCGCCCCGTTAGTCCTACAGGCGGTGGTAAACCTGAGCAACCGAGGGCTGCCTGGTACGCTCCGCCCCCCTCAAGGGGCGTGAGTAATTGGGTGGACTGGCGGTCCACAGGTGGGAAGGGGTAAACCCTTCCCCAAAATTGATAAGCACCGATAGGTTAGTGCCACGGTGCAATTTGGCTCTTCAGGTGGGCAGGCAGCGGAGGGGCTGCCTTCCCTTGGATCGCCCGTAAGTTGACCCACCATGTTGGCTTATTTCAGTATGCAAATAAACCTGCAGCAATTTTGTACACGAAAAAAAGGTGTCTTGTGTGTTTTTTATTTCATCAGGAGATTGCTGTATGTATGATGGGGAGTGTGTTGCCGATATTGGCACTATGAGCACTAAGGGAAAACAAAGGCACTCTGTACACTTAGGTACACTGTACACTTATTTTAGGTCTGTTCCATGATTTTTTTTGTGTGCTGTAGATGTTGCTAGAATTGAATATTCATTGTGATGAATACGCACAGAGCAAAACAGCAGCTTTTTCTTGCAGGTTTCTATAGCTTCTGTATTGTAGTGGGAGATTGTAAACACTACTGAGCAGCGATGCCTTCTTTAGGCCGAAATGGATTGTCTTGGTGACTGAGGTTTGCTTTTAGTAGCTGCTTTTCATGATGAGTAAAAACGAGTGTGGCATGCAAGAAATGTTTTTCTTTAAAAAAATGATATTTAAGTACACACTCTTATTTTCACCTTTGCAGTATGTGAGTATGGTTTGAAACGGAACATGGATTTTTCACATCTTCACACATATGCGCCACGCCAGTGCGCATAGATGAGATTTATAATTATTTTTCAGCACACAATCTTTAATATTTTAAGAAAATGCTGGTACTGTGACGTTTTACTTGTTAAACAGTAACTCGGAGCATTGACGTTCCTTCTTACATTTTAATGAGTCGCTTTTGGGCTTTGGAACAGGGGAGCCAACGTGTCCAAGTTGAGTTTGGGAGCATTCCCTGCAATATTATGTTATATAATTTTTTTAAAAAATTTAAATGGTACATTTTACACATTTTGTTTACTACCAGAACAACGTTTCATGCTACCTACCGCTTCTGCCCCTATTGTCTATGTTTCTGCTCTAATTATCTTCTCATCCCTGACAAATGAACTGATTGAGATAAACTGAAAAGTGTTGTCCTTTATTAACTGTTGGCACCTTGGTCCATTTGACCGAGACCTAAAGAGTGGCGAACGTACTTTGGCATTGTCATCCTGTAATTAGCAAAGTAAAGTGTACCCTGAAATGGGTTAACTGACTGCTAATCGCAACATTGTGTATCTATTAGCCAGAACTGCACGCCATATGAAAGTATTTTCTGTATCCGCAGGCACACTTAGCAGATGAGCCGTGTAAGGCCATGTGTATTAGACAAATCTAAAGACTTGTGTAGCCAGCGGTGTTTGTCACCCCTAGCCAGGCACCCATGGAGTAACACTTTGCACAAAGCCCCCAACTGCTGCACAAGTAGAGAGTAACAGCTGGTAAAATTTGAAGCACGGGCCAGCATCAACTCCCGTATGCTCTGCACACGAACTAGCCGATAAGGGCCATTAAGGATGATCCTAGATGTAGAAGAGGAACTTTGCAGTAGAAACAAAAAAGAGAACTAGTCTGTCTTTTATATCCTTAGGGCCTCCAACCAAAAATCAACTTCAACTTTAGTGTAATCTGACACACGTTGAAGAGTTGGGCTGTCGATTGGTAGTGAGAGAGGGATCCAAATTGGAATGAAAGGCGCACAAGTTCTTTGGTGGAAGAGAGGAGCGTGACCTATGTCACTAGATGGCAAGAGTTTGGCTCGGGAAGAAATAAAGAAGTAGTGCCGCAACAATGACCTAAAATGGCTTTTGCAGAAGTCTAACAGGATTTCACAGAGGCCCTCTGGAGGGCTGAACACCAGAAGACCCATGACGTATTCATGCTTTTGGCATATGGGGAGAGTACAAAGTTGAGCAATAATGGTGCCAGGAAATGGGAAGCCTATGGACGGGCTGTTGCCCAAAAAGCAGATACAACATGCCTCTGTTCAAGACAACACATGCGCGATATCTAGAGCTGAGACCTAAAATGTGTGTTATTCACTTAGGAAGGTTACTAAAGAGAACTGTGCTAAAGAAAATGAGTACTGCAGGATATTGCCAGAGAAACAGCCAATGAAAAGTGTGTACATCTCTAAAATGCCAATGTTGACTATGCTTGCAGAAACATACAAAGGGTAAAGTAGCATACCATAGCTACAGAAATCTGATTGTGACACACTGGCCACATGTTACATTCCAAGTGGGCTGGCCACATGTTTCATTCCCATTGGGCCAATCCAGCTCTCCATCCTTCAGAGTTTATAAACTGGGTGTAATTATATTGGGTAATGGAAAACATTTCATTTACAGCATAACAACAAACCTAAATTGTAGTAGCAAGCAGTACATAAAATAAAGCCATTAGTAGAAAAATTGTGAGTCAAATACAAAATCTTTCCACAATTTACACACAAAATGACATTATCATGAAAGCTTGATGTACTCTATACTGGTATTAATATTAGAAACATCTGTTGTACATACATACAAATTATGACCAACAGAAAAAAGTTTAATGTACTGTACAATTAGAGTGACCCTTCACTATTACACAAGATATACAAAAACACAAGTTTCCCAAAATACTTTTATGACATATGCAGCAGATGTGAAGAACAAGGCCCCTAATATTTTTGCACAAGGTCAATGTCTATTTCAAAGGTGTGCAAGCACCCTTGCTGATAAGGGTTGGTGTCAAGCAAGAAGTAACTCAATGGTTTGAATATCATCTCATGTATTGCTATGTAACTTGTGATCAGTTTAGTTCATGGCCATGAGTTAACATAAACGGGTATCATAAGTTGGCCTCCTCCCTTTACCAATTGACAGGCAATACGCTGTAACTGTAGTGTACACAGGAGTGTGCACTGTAATGTATCCTCCCCAGTTCTAACCCACAAAAATCAGGTGGGTAGTTGATGATTCATCAATAGTGAACAATTAAATAATGCTTATATCGCTCAGAATATCTGTGTGTTGAATCTCGGACCATTGTTTACAACAATCTGGATAACAAAGGTGAGTATGCAGGATGATTTCCAAACCGGGGTGTGATGTCACTTGCATGTCGTTTATACTTAGATTCACATTCAGATTAGCAGAATATAGAATGGTATGATGGAAGGGTTCCATCACTGCGATGTTTGAACAGCTGGAGTCAGTTACAGTTGGACTGGAGATGGCTGAGGTTTGCAACTAATAAACCTACTGGATTCTCTCCACCTCCGCTGTGGTATCGTATTTATTGAACCTTACTTACACTGGCGACAACTGGCCTTGTTGCGCCTCAACATGGAGAAGGAAAACTAAAGGAGGTTTGACATAACTTCTAATGAAAACCTGAGGAAAAAAGAAGAAAAAACACTTACTTTGTGATGGCAGGTGAAGAATTTACTGCTGGGAACTGTGGCAAACTCTCTGTCGATGCGACTGTGAGTCTGGTATGGTTGAAGTCCAATGAAGTCAAGGCGGTCGTGACGTCACAAGAGGCCGGAGAGATGGTGGAGCTGGCTCGGTGGCAATCGAATGCACCTGCATTTTACTGAGATGTAACTATGACGTCTGCGGTAAAGGCGTTAAGCTGATAGCAACGCTTAACAAAGAAAAAAATAAGGCCAAACGACCACGAAGAGCATGTGATTTTTCACGTTGCAGTTGGCCTATCTTAGGTGAGGCCGATTGTGAAGCACAAAGGAAAAACTGACGTATCAGGTATTTCGGCTCTGGAATTAAGCAGCTTGTGAAATTGACAGCCAAAGTACTGAAGAGAAACAACGTGACTGAAGTAGCCGGTCCTGGAAAATTTAGTGATGGGCACACAAAAGCCTGTCATGTGCATGTCGGTGCCAGGCACATCTCGATAAGTAATTTAAGATTTGTCTACATTTGACCTACTGCAGAGATTTTATTATTAGGCACACCAAAGCCTGTTATTTATATCTCTGTGACAGGTAACCTCAATAGTTTATTTAAAGAATAGGGTGAGATCAGACACGTATTCAGTTCAGGAATTTAGGTAATTAAGTTTGAATGCTGGAGACGTTGTGGGTGAGGTGTGTGAGAACTATTTGACTGAAAAGGACATTCCTAATTTGAATAGTATGTCAACAGTAATGAACATTTAATTAATGTGAGGATTAGAGCATAATAGCTAGGATAGGAAAGTAGAGTGCATTATTTATAGGGCAGATTGTGGTGTATTCTCATAGTATTATAAAGTATTATACATTTTATATTACATTTTGGTCCAGGAATATAAAATAGTGTCAAAATGCAAAATGTAATGCCACCACCATTTTTTATAAGTATTCCAGGGAGCCACCGGTAAGATGGAGCAAATGGAAGATGCTCAACCATTATGCAAGGGTATGTGGGCCAACATTAGGTGCCGAAAGGAGACATGCTTTGTTAATGCATTGTTTAGGGGCGAGGTTCAGGAGGTGATAGAAAACTTTCTGATTTGAACCCTGAAGAGCAAAGTAACTTAATTGAATATGAAATGTGTTTATTAAAAATGGATAAACATTTTCTTACAAGAGTAAGCACAGTTATAGAGAGGTATTATTTTGGGTAGGTCATGTGCATGTCGGTGCCAGGCACATCTCGATAAGTAATTTAAGATTTGTCTACATTTGACCTACTGCAGAGATTTTATTATTAGGCACACCAAAGCCTGTTATTTATATCTCTGTGACAGGTAACCTCAATAGTTTATTTAAAGAATAGGGTGAGATCAGACACGTATTCAGTTCAGGAATTTAGGTAAGTAAGTTTGAATGCTGGAGACGTTGTGGGTGAGGTGTGTGAGAACTATTTGACTGAAAAGGACATTCCTAATTTGAATAGTATGTCAACAGTAATGAACATCTAATTAATGTGAGGATTAGAGCATAATAGCTAGGATAGGAAAGTAGAGTGCATTATTTATAGGGCAGATTGTGGTGTATTCTCATAGTATTATAAAGTATTATACATTTTATATTACATTTTGGTCCAGGAATATAAAATAGTGTCAAAATGCAAAATGTAATGCCACCACCATTTTTTTATAAGTATTCCAGGGAGCCACCGGTAAGATGGAGCAAATGGAAGATGCTCAACCATTATGCAAGGGTATGTGGGCCAACATTAGGTGCCGAAAGGTGACATGCTTTGTTAATGCATTGTTTAGGGGCGAGGTTCAGGAGGTGATAGAAAACTTTCTGATTTGAACCCTGAAGAGCAAAGTAACTTAATTGAATATGAAATGTGTTTATTAAAAATGGATAAACATTTTCTTACAAGAGTAAGCACAGTTATAGAGAGGTATTATTTTGGGAAGCGAGAGCTAGGAAAGTATGAAACAGAGGAATATATTACTAGTGTAAGGATACTTGCTGCCACGTGTAATCTTGGGGCAACATAAGATGAGATAATTTGTGATCAAAATGTGTGATATTGTGGGAGTGATAACAGCAAGGAAGAGTTATGGTTGATGGACGAGCCACCTTTGGAGGAAGTGTTAATGATGTCTAAGTGGGTACAGCACATGCTGAAATGTGTCTCAGAGTTGATTTCCATGAAAGGGAAAAATAGGGCGGAGTCAGGAAAGGTTGAAGAACTAGCTTGGGAGGTAAAAATAAGTGTAGACAAAGACAAAGGTGTAGACAAAGACGAATATGTGGATAAAAACAAAGGTGGGTGGACAAAATTCACAGCTGAATGTTTTAGATGTGGGCACAAAACTAATGCAAATGAGTGTCCAGCATTGGAGGTATATTGTAATGGCTGTGGGAAAAAGTAAATTTTTATAAACGCTGTCACAGCAAATTTAAGAAAAATCTGAGAAAATGTTAAAGTGGTTTTCACATTATTTTATTTCAAGTAGCTAAGTTACATGATAAGGTAGAGCATCCTAGTGCGAGTATGGTGTTAGATGGGGTGAAGGTGCTGATGTAATTTGATTCACATTTGATGAATATTTCAAAAACTCTTATGACCAACATTTTGAGGAGAAGAATAAATTGTATGCTGTGGATGTGATCCCAGGGTGGTATGGGGGTCAGCCGATTAAAATGTTGGGATATTTTGAAGGTTGTTTAGAGTTGAAGGGAACAGATATGGTAGGGAAAATGTATGTTTCAAATAAGGGGGACAATTTACTGAGCTGGTCACATCAAAGACTATTAGGTGTGGTACTTAATCAAAATGCTCTGCCTCATGTGCAAACACAGGAAGTTGAACTAGAGAGAATGAATTTTTTCAAAAGGTTTTCTGAAGTATTGTCAGATTCTTTGGGGTGTTTAAAGAGGTACAAGCATTGTATTAAGTTAAAAATAAAAATGCCAGTCCAGTCTCTGCGAAAGTGAGAAGAATTCCTTTGGGATTACATAATCAGGTAAAAGCTGAATTGAAGAGTTTAGAATCTATTGGAATAATTGAAGCAGTGGATGCCACTGAGTGGTGGCACCTATTGTGGTGGCCAAAATACCCAATGGAGATATCAGATTGTGTGTTGACCTTAGGGCACTCAATTAGGAGGTTGTGGTAGATACATATCCTCTTACTAATATACAGGAGATAATTTCAATGTTGGGAGGCGCAAGACCACATTGGACTTAGCCTTTGAATACCATCAGGCGGAACTGGGAGGTGCGTCACAAGTCCTAACAGCATTCATAACACCCATGGGTGCATTTAAGTTCAAGAGAATGCAGTTCGGTCTTGTGCCAGCTGCATCGGTGTTCCAACGTATAATGAGCAAAGTGTTGGACAACTTAAAAGGGGTAAAGTGTTACCAGGATGATGTACTGATATTCGGTAACACAATTGAATAACACAATATTTGTGTATGTAAGGTGACAAGGTCTTAGAAAGATTACAAAATGCAGGTTTAACATTGAGAAAATGGAAATGTCAGCTTAGTGTGCAAGAAGTTTCATACTTAGGTCATTCAATTTCAGAGGAAGAAGTGAGATCAAAGAAGGAATTGGTGGACACTATTAGAAATTTGAAAACTCCTGAAACAAAGGAGGAGCTAAATTCCTTTTTAGGGATGGTTGAGTATTATGGGAGGTATGTAAGGAAACTGACAGTGAAATCTGTAAATTTAAGGTGCCTGTTAAAAAGGAAAATATATTCGATTGAAATACTCAATGTGATGCTGAATTTATGGCTATCAAAGATGAATTGAAGGAGACTCCTTGCTTGCAAGCTTTTGTTCCGGGTTAGGAGACAATAATAACAATGGATGCCAGTTTCAAAGGTTTAGGAGCTGTTCTCACACAAAGGAGCAGAGGACAAGAATAATTGATAGCGAGTGCATCTAAATCTTTGAGTGTGTCAAAAAAAATATCTGGTAGTAGAAAAGGAAACTCTAGGCATTTTTTTGGGCACTGAAGAAATTAAATTTTTTATTTGGAGTACAGAGTTCAAAGCATTTTTAGATCATAAACATGTGGTGGAGGTGTTCAAGAAAAAAGGGCGTGATTATATTTTGACAAGAATACGAAGATGGATAATAGCACTGCAAGAATAAAAATTTAAGGTGGAATGTCTGCTGGGTGTTAATGTTAGTGCCTATTGTCTATCTATACTAATAGATGATGAGTTGAATGAAGGCAAATGAGAGCAAATGAGTGACATGGAAGAGGTTGTGTGCGAGGTCACACAAGATGTGTGTGAAGTCACTCAAGGGGTGATAACTGATGGAGAATGAAAGCAAGAATTAAATAAGGACAAGTTGTTAATGGAAGTGACAGAGGCCATACGTCATGACAAGTTTAGGGATATAGATGAGTTGAGTGGCAATTGATCGAGAGTTATTATTAGAGTCACTAGATTCATTCTGCCTAGGGGCCAGAGAGTTAAATTAATAGAGCAACCTCATGAAGGTCACATGGGACCTACATGGAAACATAACATGGGACATAAAAACCAAAGAAAAATTGAAGGCTAATTTGTGGTGGCCTGGGATGGATGGAGAAATAGAGCGAGCTGTGAGAAAATGTGTAGAATGCTGTTGCAGTGATAATATCTTGAAGATACGTCAGATTCCCATGGTTTGTAGAAATCTTCTGATTTAACCTTGGAAGAAGTTATCTATAGATATTGTAGGTCCATTGCATGGTGAACATCTTCCATCTTATTTAAGAGTGATGATGGATCTTTATTCTAGGTGGGTGAAGGGTTACAATCTATATTTCATATTTTGCTATTATAAAGTTTCTGGAAGATGTGTTTAAGAGAGAAAGTTATCTTAAAAGTATATAATCTGATGATGGTCCTCAATTCTGTTCTAAGGAGATTGAAAAGTATTTTGCCCAGTGCGGTACTGTTCACAAGAAAAGTGCCATTTACCATCCAGAAACCAATGGTGCAATATAATGATTCCCCAAATTTGTTCAGGAAGGAAAACATCTGACAAGAACGAACTGTTTGGACTGGAAGGTGGAACTACAAAAAAGGGTAATTACATATCGCATGTCACCACATATGACCACTGGAAAAACTTTGTATTGTTTAAAGGTAGAGCACCCAACACTTGTTTGTGCCCTGGTTGGATGGACTGGGACAAGGGTATACAATTCAATGGAGTTGCAGAATGGAGAAATTGAGAGGTATACGAGAGGAAAAGTTGATGTTTCAAAGAGAAGAGGAACTTGACAAAAGTAAAGATGTTAAAGATGTAAAGGTCAAACTGGGTGATGTTGTTATAATCAAAGCACCTATAGGATGTGCCATGTGGTCAACATTTACTAAAGCAATACAGTTCTTAAAGTTTTCCACATTGCTATAAAAACAGATGATGGCAGAATTTGGAATAAAAATAGAATTGTACCTATACATTTGAAAGAAAGGGAAATGTGGTTGATGAAGAAGAGGCGGGAAGTACAAGTGGTGTTAAGAATAGGAATAGGAAAGATGTGAGCATAGGTAAAGGGAATGGTCAAGGTGATAAAAGATATATGGGGCACAGTATAGGAGTGAGTTGTAGACAAAGAATGCGTCCAAATTATCTTAAAGATTAATGTGATATGTTGATAGTCACTGAATAATAATGTGATATGTTGATAGTCAGGTACTTCTCATGTTCAATAACATGCTTTTGTTGATATTTATATTGTAAGGAAGGGAGAAGTGTGATGTCGCTTGCATGTGATTCTATACTTAGAATCATATGCAGATTAGCATAATATAGAATGGTATGAAGTAAGGGTTCCATCACTGCGATGTTTGAACAGTCTGAGTCAGTTATGGTCCGACTGGCGATGGCTAAGGTTTGCATCTAATAAACCTATTGCAATCCCTCCACCTCTGGTGTGGTATCGTATTTATTGAACTTTACACAGGGTTGTGTGGAATCTGGCATCAACTTTACTGAACGCTGGTGGGGTTTAACAGGGAGAGGCTGCTTTCACCATAAGTATAAGCAGTTCATTCTAACCCATGGAAACTGTAACTGCAAACGCCGTTAATTCTGTGCTTGATCCACTAATGCATGTTATGTAATATTATCCCCTGATACAGTGTTGTACATAGTAAGTTAATTATTTTAAGGTTCGGTTATCTTAATTGCACCTTCATACTGTACGTTTTAACTAGGTTGTGTATACCGTCATTAGGAACCAATTAGAACTTGCCTGTACTGTGATGTAATGCATGTGGAATGTTTACATAGTATTTTTGTGATGTCATAGAATGACGGATTCAGATATGCCTTTTCTTTTATAAGAACCAGATTGCCTTGCCATCACCTGCGTGTGGGCCTCATTTACTCTTATATGTTAATAAATATTTATTAACATCATCTAGTTGTGATTGCTGTCATAACATACAACATTTATATGTTTGCTTTGTATTGCTTTGCTGGTTAATAAGAAGAATGACATTGTTTCACTGTTACTTAATAAATGCTTGATGACTATTTTATGGCTCTGATTCTGTTTTAACTCTGAATGCAAAAAAAGATAGTTGATAACTAAAGAATAGAAAATAATTAGAATAGCAAATATTTCATGGAAAAAACAGACGCACAAACGGTCCTGAAGAACTGGTGAAAACTCACTGACCCTAAAAGCCTCATTGATCTGTTAGATAAGCGCAGCACTGCCCAGCCTGTAGAGGCACCAGAATGAAGAGAGCAGTGAGCTACAGGCTCAGTCAGGCTGTAAATTAAATTATATTTTCAAGAACTTTGGGGCATATCTACAAGGTGGCGATATAAAATTATCGCCGCTTTTGCAGCCGTTTTCGGACTAAAAGCGGCGATAATTTTATCGCTGAATTAGCAAGGTCACGCTATTGCGTGAAACCTTGCCTTAGCACCTGAATTCCTAACGCCCATCTTTGCATCTCTAATGAGATGCAAAGTGGGCGTTCCTCCCCAGGATAACAGGAGAAATGTCGCTAAGCAACATTTCTCCTATTATCAAGCCTCACGCAAAGCAGCATAGCGACAAGAAAAGTAGCAATAACCTCTGTTATCGCTACTATCCTTACTCCTGCTTTGAAACGGACTTAGCTATGATATCCTATGTACGGTGGATATCATGGCTAAGTATGTGAGGCCCTATCAGCAAGCTATCGCCAAACTTCGTGGGATTATCGCTGGGTTTTCAGCGATAATCTCACGTTTGGCTGTTAGCGCTAGGATTTTTATCGCTTTTGAGATAAGCGTTGCTAATAGCACGCTAGCTCAGTGATAAAAATCCATGCTAGCCGGCGATAATTATCCTAGCGCTAAGTGCGCTTAGCGATAATTATCGCCGGTTGTTGCTGATATGTCCCTAAGAATGTTAATTCAGTGCTAATAAATATTAAAATCAATAATTTCTAAGGCACTGTCATCTGAGCAGAGCGCTGCCCAGCCCACCGCACACCAGCCTGAGGAGAGCAGTGAGATACAGGCCCAGTCAGGCTGTAAATTTAATTGTATTTTCAAGAACTAACTTAAGTGCTATTTTCAATATTAAAATCAATAATTTTACTAAGCCGCTGTCAGATAAGCAGAGGGAGCCCTGTCCAGCTCTTTGCGGCACCAGCATAGTTAAGCAGCAGGCTTAGGCTAACACTGTAAATTGAATTATATTTTCAAGATAATATATTACAGACCTGACTGTGAGTGCCACTGGCCACGTCAAGTCTCCGGCAGCTGGTTTGGTTGCACGGCATGACGAGAGGCACCATTAACTGACGAAATGCAGCTGCCCGCGGCCCACGCTGTGGACCGCCCTTTTTAGTGCCAATTGGGCACAACCATCGCCCCTCTATTTGTGGGACTCGGGGAGGAGTCCCTATGCACGGCGCACTAGACGCGTCACTTCCGGCGTCTAGAGGGTCAGCGGTGGGTACTTATACCTCCCCCTGCCTTTCTGGCACCCTCTTTGCGCCGGACACAACGTCTCGACTGGTTGTCTCGCGTCATGTGCGCTTTGATCCTGGGACTGAGCTACGGGTGGTCGTGCAGGTCCACTCTGCTTGGTCGGGTCATCGTTCTCGCCGAATTAAGGTTAGTGGTAGCACCCGTCCAATCACGAGGCCACAGCCAGGGTGTTGAGCAGGACGCACCCCCCCACACCCTCCCCCACGGCTGGGCACTGGGGGTGCTGTGGCCGGGCCTGGTGACTTTTGGGGAGATTAACTCCACGGCCCTTAGGCCTGACCGACCGGACGATGGCACGACGATTCGGCTGGGCACCGTTAGTCCAGTTGCCGAATTTAGCCTATTGGTAGAGTGGCCTGGTTGGATGTTAGTTGGGGGTAGCGTGCGGGTCATTCGGCGACCAAGCTGAGGGGGCAAGTGTAGATTTGGAGGCCTCGTGGGCTAGCTCCCCCCATCACGAGTTATGAATGCGAACCACGAGCGGGCAGCAGGTTCCGTCGGGGCCTCCTACCTGCCCTGGGTCCATGCGGTGTGCGCCCTTCTGCTCACGCCCATTGTTCCACAGTGCAGCGCCCCCCAGGCAGCCATGTGGGCAGTGGTGTCTGGGGGTCCATTGGGTGCTTGGGGTCAGGTTGGTTGGTGCCATCGATGTCTGTTGTTTCCCGCTTCCAACGCTTACAGTGGCGAGAGAATGTTGCTTCCCGCTGCCTCCACAGGGGCGAACATGCGTGGCTGCTTTTGGCGCTCAGGTCACCCCCTATGTGTGTATCCTGGGTGTTCGCTGTCGGGGGGCATCACCCGAATGGCCCTGAATGTGGAATTTAAATGTTGTTTCCTGCTGCCTCCCCAGGGGAGGACGCGTGTGGCTGATTTTGGCGCTCAGGTCGCCGCCTGTAATGTGTCTCCAAGGTGTCTGCTGTCGGGGGGGGGGGGGCCGTCACCCAAGTGGCCCAAAATTTGGAATTTAAATGTTGTTTTCCAGTGCCAAGCCAGGGGAGGACGTGCATGGTGGGTTTTGCGCTCAGGTCGCTGCCGGTATTGTGTCTCCTGGGCTTTGCTGTCGGAAACTCATCGCCCAATCAGCCCCGAATTGTGACTTTAATACTGCCAGGTCCAGTGGCTCACTGGACTTATTGGTCGAGTGGGGGGGCCTCTGTTTGACACAGGTTCAATCACGGTGGTGGTTCTGCAGTCAGTGACAATGAATATCTTATCATGGTTGGTGGGGAGGGGCTTCATTTTGAGTAAAATTGAGGGGTGTTAGTTCGGTTCCTCGGGGTAAAGTGGGTCCAGCATAATGGGATCACCAGTCCCTTGCGGGCCGGGGGTGTGAAGCCCCATGCCATACTGAAAGGTCACTTTCGTGCAACGTTGGCTGAGGCTCGTCCTTATTTAAATAAAGAAATAAATACTTGTAGTTGGTGGCAAAAGTGCAGGGTGCGGGGCCCCCCCACATATCACACCTTTATAAGAGGAGGCGTGTCACAGCTAGGTCGGAGGGCGAAGGCCTCTATTTCACGGCAGTATACAGCTGTTTCGTCCCCTACATGTATCTGGGCCTGGTTCTCATGCAGCGTGCGGAGTTGCTGCTCGGCGATTAGAGGTTGTGTGTGGAGTTCGTCCCCCGGGAATTTCGGCCTCTACATGTATTTTGGGCCCGGATTCTCACGCGGCCTGCAGCGTGTGCAGGAGGTTGCGGAGTTGCTGCTCAGCGACTGAAGTGCTCCGCACCAGGAGCTTAACAGTGCTTACTTTATATATGTATCATCAGGGTGCTCATTGGACTAACAGTAAGTGTTTCCCTGCAGAAAGTAGAAATGCAGCAAGCATGATTGTTTATCCTGCAGCTCAAGTGTTAGTGCAACATCTACAAATGTGCATGTGTAACATTTAAATTGTATCCTCATTTTAACACTCGTGGTTTTGATTGACAGTAGAATCCAAGGGAGTATGGAGCAAGTGTTCCCTGTAAAGAGCCTAGTATATGCAGGCTTGAGTAACATTAGTAGCCGCCAGTTCAATCATGCAACTTTAAGGCCAAGAGATAGGCCAGCGCCCCCATGGCGAGGCCTGTACGAGATGCCGAGGTCCCATGATGTAGGGTCCGGTCACCTGCATGATTTGGCGTGCCGGGGGAGGTTGTGGCTGTTCATCTTTCACTTGTGGGCATCTCCCAGGTTTCCCATGGGCGAGCTCATCAGATGGGTCTAACCTTATTCTCCCATTTACGAGGCAAGCAAGGTGGCACCTGTTTCCGTTTGGTAATTTTACAGCATTACCTGGTCGCCTACATGGGTAAGTCAGGAACGTGGTAATCAGGGAGGAGTGACACAGTCATGTGCCAAGACCCTTCTCTGTCCCAGCAAATCTCCAGGCTGCATGCCACGTGGGCATACTGCTGGGAGTGGGAGAGTTGAAACGGAAATTGTAAAGGAAATTTGTGAATGTACTGGGCTCACTCAGCAGTGTAGTAAGCAAAAGATTTAGCACAATTCCATAAGCCTGAAGTGTGACGCAAGCAACAAGTTTAACACAGCCATAACAAATCAAGGTACTCAGTGGCAGATGTACAATAGACAAACATTCACAGAAACCAGAGTGACACCATTCATTTGCTCGCCATAGTTTATCAATAAACTGCCTGAGCAAATGTCTTGTCGATTCAGCAATGGATGTGCACTCTGTAAACATGGGCATGTTACAGGTTGCTTCGGTCAAGCTAAAATCACCCACGTCTTTAGCCATGGCAGCAAGGCAGCTTGTGGAGGTTCCACCTAACAAGTTTGCTGTGGTTCAAAAGTTGGGGTAACATGGGGTTAGAGCACAAATTGGCTACAATTTATGAAAGAACATTTGGCACTCCTAGTATTAAGAAAGGGCAGGTATTTGTACATATTTTTCCCCTCCTGTTCCCACCACTTGTCTGCTCCCTGGTATACATTAGCTGAAGTTAGGAGTGCAAGACTCCATCTAGGGTGGGGACTGGATCAATTTTGATGAACTAGTCCAAAACGTTTCAATTGCCTATGCATAGTTTTACTCATATACACAGTATTATATTAATAATCGCTGGAGTGACCAGTGCGACCAGCGGACGCTCACACACCAAGGCATCCGCCGCAGTGAGTGTGGCTTTGCTGTAAGCTTATAGGTTAAATACGACTGCCAGGTCCCGCTGGGGTGTCGGCCAAATGGCCACTTACGGGTTAAAAGAACAAGTTACTTACCTTCGGTAACGATGTATCTGTAAGAAACATTAGTTAGTTAGATTCCTCACCTTAGAATATCCCCAGGCGTCAGACTGGATCCGGAAGATTTTTCGTCAGCAATACCCCTTGCGCGTCGCTAGGCGTCGTCTGCGGCTCCGCGTCCGTCGTCGGCGTCGTGCGCCGGAATGACGTCGTCGGAGTACTTAGACGCCGCCCTCGCGCGCTGACGTCAGTTCTTGTACATAGCTTTCCGCGCCAGGAACGCAGAGCCATGCAAAGACCGACACTGGTGCCAAAAATAAAATCTAGGGGCCTGAAAAGGACAACCTTAACCCTAGATGTCAGTTCGCAGAACGGGGAGGATGGGTGGGTCGGTGAGGAATCTAACTAACTAATGTTTCTTACAGATACATCGTTACCGAAGGTAAGTAACTTGTTCATCTGAAAGAAACACGTTAGTTAGATTCCTCACCTTAGAATAGATACCCAAGCAATACCATCCCCGGTGGTGGGTCTGCGAACCAAGATCACACCAGAAAGTCCTGGAGGACAGAACGGCCAAAGAAGCCATCCCTCCGGACTTGGCTGTCAAGGCAATAATGCCTGGCAAACGTGTGTAACGAAGCCCACGTCGCCGCCTGACAGATGTCCTGCAAAGGGACTCCCCGTCCCAAAGCAGTAGTAGCCGCTGTGGCCCGAGTAGAATGGGCGCGCAGCCCAACAGGAGGGTCCTTTTTTGCCAAAGAATAGCAAATTTTGATACACAAAACGACCCACCGAGAGATGGTCCGTTTGTGCACAGCTTTCCCCTTCTTAGCACCCACGTACCCAACAAAAAGCTGGTCGTCCACCCGGAACTGTTTTGTGCGGTCCAGATAAAAGGAGAGCGCACGTTTTGGGTCCAGACGGTGGAGCCTCTCTTCCTCTTTGGAAGGATGCGGAGGCGGAAAGAAGGTGGGCAAGGTGACAGACTGCCCAAGATGAAATGGAGTCACCACTTTCGGAAGAAAGGAGGGACGAGGCCGAAGGACAACCTTGTCCGGATGAACAGACAGAAAAGGAGGCTTTGAAGATAAAGCCTGGAGCTCACTCACCCGTCTAGCCGAGGTGATGGCTACCAGAAAAGCAGTCTTAAGAGTCAGAAGACGAAGAGGACAATTGTGAAGAGGCTCGAAGGGAGCGCACATCAGGAATGTCAAGACCAGATTCAAGTCCCACTGAGGCATTACAAAAGGGACAGGAGGGAACGTGTGGGTAATGCCTTTCAGAAAGCGTGTAACCACAGGGGACTTGAAAAGATAAGGCTGATCAGGAAGCCGCAAGAAGGCGGAGATGGCAGCAAGATAACCTTTCAGGGTGCCCAGGGCAGAGCCCTGCCGGGCCAGAGAAAGAAGAAAGAGAAGAACCTCAGAAAGAGGGGCGGAAAGGGGATCCACAGCCTTTGCTGTGCACCATGCCACAAATTTGTTCCACCGGCAGGCGTAAACCGTCTTTGTGGAGGGACGCCTGGCTGCCAGAATGATATCACAGACTTCAGGAGGCAAGTCAAATGGCATCAACTGCCGCCGCTCAATCTCCACGCATGGAGGTGGAGGCTGGACAGGTTCGGGTGGAGGACCGTCCCCTGCTGCTGCGACAGAAGATCCTCCCGAAGGGGCAGACGTATCGGGGGATCGGTCAACATACTGAGTAGCTCGGGATACCAGTATCTTCGTGCCCAATCCGGAGCCACCAAGATGACTTGGGCCCGGTCGTGCCTGATCTTCTTCAGCACTCTGGGCAGAAGTGGTATAGGCGGAAAGGCGTACAACAGACCGCAACTCCACTCGTGACGAAAAGCGTCGCCGAGCGAGTGCCGCCTTGGAAATTCCAATGCGCAGAACTGCTGACATTGCGCGTTCTCTTCGGTGGCGAATAGATCTAACCAAGGCTCTCCCCACTGCAGAAAGAGACCTTGCGCCACTTCGGAGTTCAGACGCCATTCGTGATCCATCATGCACCGGCGGCTGAGTTCGTCCGCTCTGGCGTTCAGAGAGCCCGCCAGATGTTGAACCACTAGGGTGACGCCCTGGTGTTCCAGCCACGTCCAGAGGCGCAGAGCCTCCTGACAAAGGGTCCACGACCCCACCCCGCCCTGTTTGTTGCAATACCACATGGCGGTGGTGTTGTCCGTGAACACCTGCACGACACTGCTCCTGACAGAGGGAAGGAAGGCTTTCAGTGCAAGTCGGATCGCTCTCAACTCCAACAGGTTGATGTGGAGACGAGACTCCGCCGGAGACCAGAGGCCTCTGATCTCCACCTCTCCCATATGGCCACCCCAGCCCAGGAGGGACGCATCCGTCACTACGACATGCTCCAGTTGGGGAAGGGAGAGGCTCCTGCCCATGACCCAATCGCGGTCCGTGAGCCACCACTGCAACTGTTGTGCAGTGCCCTCCGAGATCAAGACATGGTCGGACAGGTTGCCGTGATGCTGGGCCCACTGAAACTTGATGCACTAGTAGGATGCAGAAGGCCATCAGCCCCAGAAGCCGCAACACTAGCCTGACCGAAACCCAGGATAGAGGCCGAAAGATGGGAATCAGGGCCTGTATATCCCGGACCCGCTGTTCCGGTGGATAGACCCGGAACTGCGCCGAATCGAGAACTGCTCCGATGAAGAGGAGCTTTTGAGAGGGACTCAGGTGTGACTTCGGCACGTTGATGGAAAATCCCAGCAAATGCAGGAGATCCGCCGTAGTCTGGAGGTGGGAGACGACTGCCTGGGGCGAGCCCGCCTTCAACAACCAGTCGTCGAGATAGGGGAAGACTGGAACCCCTGATCTGCGCAGATGAGCTGCGACCACCGCCATCACTTTCGTGAACACCCGAGGGGCACTGGTGAGGCCGAAGGGGAGCACGGTAAACTGAAAATGCTCGTGGCCCACCGTGAACCGCAGGTAACGCCGGTGGGCCGGCAGGACGGGGATATGGAAATAGGCGTCCTGCAAGCCCAATGCTACCATCCAGTCTCCGGGGTCTAGGGCAGCTAGAACCTGAGCCAAGGTTAACATCTTGAACCTTTCCTTTCGGAGGAAGGCATTGACGTTCCGGAGGTCCAAGATGGGGCGTAGGCCCCCTTTGCCCTTCTTGGGAACCAGAAAGTAGTGGGAATAACAACCACGACCTACTTCTGGACTCGGAACGCGCTCGACGGCCCCCTTGGCCAAGAGGGCCGAAACATCCTCACGGAGAAGATTCAAATGATCCCCCGAGATACGGTGGTGCTGCGGTGGCATGGCTGGAGGGGTCGTCTCGAAGGGGAGGGAGTAGCCCCTTCGGACGATTTGCAGCACCCACCTGTCCGATGTAATGGACCGCCAGTGGAGCAGGTGATGGCGAACTCTGCCGCCCACTGGCGTGGAATGGGCCTGAAAGCTCGGACTAGGAAGGCTTTGAGGCGGATGCTGCCGGGGTGGATGTGGGCTGACCACGTCGTCCTCCAGATCTGCCACGGCGGAAACCACGTCCGCGACCGCGCGCAGGTTGGTTCTGCGGCTGGTGGCTCTGCGGACGTGAGGAGGCGCCCCTTCCTTGGCCACGAAAGGGGCGAAAAGCGGAGGTGTGCGTCCACGGAGCCGAGAGGCCCAAGGACTTGGCTGTAGCCCGGGAGTCCTTAAAGCGGTTCAGCGCACTGTCCGCCTTCTCACCAAACAGGCGAGTGCCATCAAAGGGCATGTCCATGAGGGTGTTCTGGACATCCCCGGAAAATGACGTGGACCGCATCCAGGCGTGGCGGCGGAGCGCCACCGTGGTGGAAATCGCCCGACCCAGCGAGTCCGTGGTGTCAAGCCCACATCGTATGGTGTGCCGCGCTGCATCCCTCCCATCGGCCAAAGCCTGGGTAAGACGTGTCCGGACCTCCTCCGGACACAGGGGCAGCACGTCCTCCACCGTATCCCACAGAGAATGGGAATAACGGTCCAAGAGACAGGCGGTGTTTAAAGACCGCAGGCCCAAACTAAGGGACGAGAACAGTTTCTTGCCAAACTGCTCGAGTCTCTTGGAATCCCGGTCCGGCGGAGCGGTCAGGAAGGAGGATTGGGAGGTAGAGGCCTGGATAACCAGACTCTCGGGGGTGGGGTGTTGGGACAGGAAACTGGGGTCGCCCGGAGCAGGGCGGTGGCGCCTGGCAACGTTCCTATCCACAGGAGGAACTGTGGAGGGCTTGGACCAGGTGCCCTGCAGAACGTCAGTGAGGGCCTCATTGAACGGCAGCAGAGGCTCAGTGGAGCTTGCTGCGGTTTGAAGCACCTCAGTGAGGATGTTAGTCCTCACAGCCACGGCAGGCAGCTCGAGCCCAAGGGCTGCGGCCGCCTTGCGCAGCACCACAGAAAATGCTGCACCCTCCTCCGAAGCCACAGTCGGAGGAGAAGTGAATCCAGTGTCTGGCGATGTATCAAGACCACTGGCCTCCCCCAGTTCATCTGCCCAGTCCTGTGAAAGCTGCGACTGAACAGCCATAGGGTCCTCAAACCCCTCCCAGTCGCCCCCGTCGTCCGATTCCTGATAAACAGGAGGAATGATCGGAGCCGGACTGTAGAGATGATAGGTCTCAAGCGGCGCCGGACGCGGCGTCGGTCGACGCCGTTGCGGCGCCGGGTCCGGAATAGGGCTAAACTGGGGTTGGAC
The DNA here is from genome assembly GCF_964204655.1 of Triturus cristatus. Taxonomy (NCBI): domain Eukaryota; kingdom Metazoa; phylum Chordata; class Amphibia; order Caudata; family Salamandridae; genus Triturus; species Triturus cristatus. The sequence continues at coordinate 545,632,248 of NC_140586.1, forward strand.
GCCGTCCGGAGTCGGCACCAAAGGCGGCGGCGTCGGCAGCACCGGAGGTGTAGGCGTCTGCGCCGGTGGCGCCGGTGACGGCGTCGGTGGTTCATGCGCCGGCGCCGGTGGAGGAGTGGTTAGGTCAACCGGCGTCGACGGGGGCCCAGGCATGGGCCCCGCGGGGACCTGCGGCGTCGAGACCGGAGTCGTCGACGGCGCCGGGGCCGAAGCCGCCGGCAGGCAAGGTCGCCCAGTCGAGTCCGCGGGGCCCGAAGGCGCGCCAGCGGGCGTCGACGGCGGGGCCAGGCTCCTCATGGCCGAGAGGAAGGCACTGACCTCCGCCGGCGTCGCGTTAGTCCCAGGGACCGGAGGGTATGGGGACGGGCACGGCGCCTGCGGCTCCGCCGGAGCCGCGGGGGTGGAACCACTTGGACCCTCGGCCGAGTCGCGCGACCGGCGAGGGGAGTCCGAAGAGCGATGTCGCCGCTTGGACTTCTTAGAGCGTTTGGACTTACCCGACGACTTGGAGCCCGACTATCGATGGTGGCGTCGGCTAGGGCTCCGCGAGCGATCCTTGGACCTCCTCCTGGACCGGGATCGCGCACGACGCGGAGCCGAGTGGCGAAGCTCGAGAAGCTTGCGGGACCGCTCCCGCCGAGCCTTCGAAGTCAGGGCCTGGCAATCGGAGCACGACTCCGCGTCGTGGTCGGGGCCTAAACAGTAGAGGCACCGGCGGTGGTGGTCGGTCACCGACATCAGTCGATGGCAATCCTCGCAAGCCTTGAACCCAGGCATCCTACCGGCACCAGATGTCGACAGACAAGGATCAAAAGTGATCAAAAAAGATTTAGTCAAAAAAGACTAAAAGGGGTAGCTCTCCCGGATCTGCGCTTACTGGCGCGGAAAAAAGAAGAACTGACGTCAGCGCGCGAGGGCGGCGTCTAAGTACTCCGACGACGTCATTCCGGCGCACGACGCCCACGACGGACGCGGAGCCGCAGACGACGCCTAGCGACGCGCAAGGGGTATTGCTGACGAAAAATCTTCCGGATCCAGTCTGACGCCTGGGGATATTCTAAGGTGAGGAATCTAACTAACGTGTTTCTTTCAGATAGTGAGTTCAAAGGGCCAGGAGTGGTCATGGCAAAGGACACCTGGACCGATTTACCTTTTGGGTCTGGTGGTGGGTTCGACCTCATCGTCATAGTATCTAACCCCCGTTGGGTTCAACCAACCTTTCATCCCTCTTTGGTTGTTAGAATGAGTATCAGTGAGCAGGATAACAAATTTCACTTAATCAGCGGCAACATGCTTACTGGAGCACTTGCATTTCACAATTTCACAAGCCTCTGGTTATGCTCCAACAAGTGCTATACACAGATCTGGGTAAGAGGAAAGAAGGGTGGAGCGGGATATAACTTTTACTGCTACCTGCTTTGGCACAGCTGGCCAGGAGGGGTTTGTCAAAAAGTTTTGCACATCTTACCAGGCAACGTCAAGAACCCATCCACACTAAGCCAATTGTTTAAGTTCATCTTGGGCCGCATACACTCAGCCCGGTATTAGGCCCCTGTGGCCGTCAGCACCATGTATTACCAAATTACAACTGTATAGTGGGCGGGCCTGCTGACCATGCTACTGCATGGTCAGCAGGCCCGCCCACTGTACAGTTGTAATTTGGTTGTAATTTGGTAATTACTGGTATTACTAAGGCCTTTATGGATGTTAGAATGGGGAACCTCTGGTTGGCACAGGTAGGTACTTGTGACAAGCAGCGGTCCCTTCTTCTATTCAGGGCGAGAGAATTACCCCTTCCGAACAACCCCTGCTCACCCGATAGGTAGTGTGGCGCGAGCAGTCAGGGCTAAACTTCAGGGCGCTAGTCAGTTAAGCATTTATGATCACACACAGTAAACCACAACGATCCCCCACAAATGGACACCAGGCGTAAGTTGTATCAAAAATACGGTCGCTTTATATAAAAGATTCTTTGTTACGCAGGCATGTACAAGACCATAAATAACGGTTGCGAAATGGAAGCCACGAGATGCTAATTAGGCACTGTTCTTTTCTTTGGTAACTTATTTGATCACGAGCACTTCACAGGGCTCGGTTGAGTCGGTCCAGTCACGATGATGCGCAGTGCACCGGGGTACAGTGATACGGGGAAATCAGAACGTTGCGGACCCCGAGTCCGATAGAGAGTTCACTGTACCTGGGAACGTGCGATGTGCTTGGACGAGTCTTCGGGGGAGATGCAGGTTCTGCACCTCGCGGGTCTCCGGATCAAGAATTCAGCGGGCGGCTCTCGACACGGACTGTGCGGGAGGTCACTGCGGAGGGCGGCACGGTCAGACTCAGGCTGGGAGGTGAAGCGGGGCGGCCGGATACGTTACGACGTACGGGCGGCCGTCCGAGGCTTGATTTCACTTCCCAATTAGAAATTCGGCGGGAGGGCGAGAGGGCACCAGGCACGCTCCAGTGGCAGGCAGGTGACAGGGAAGCGGGGCGGCCAGACTCGATGGGTCCAGAGCGACTCAGGTAGAGCGGGGCTCTCGGCGAGGGGAGGCGGCCAGGCTTCTGGGTGTCACGGCCCTAGGAGGGGTGGCAAGGTGCGCAGAGCACTCCGGCGGGAGAAAGCACACAGCTCGAGTTCTCAGACGAGCGGAGACACGGTGAACCCACTGGTCCTGGGGTTCAGTTCAGGGGGCAAGCTCTTCTTCCAAGCCCTTGGAGATAGTTGAAGAACAAAGTGCAAAAGCCTCTTTCAGTCTTTTTCCTCTCCTTCCTCAGCAAGGCACCTACTGCAGGCCAATCCCCCAGGTCAGGGAAAGTTACTCCTCCTTCAGCTTCTTCCAGGTCCTTCTAGTCAGGCAGAGTTCCTTTGTGGTTCAATCTGGATCTGATTTCTTAGGAGCCAGGCTCCTACTTTTATACAGTGATTCTTTTGTTCTTTAGCGCCAGGGGGTCTGGGCCTGGCTCAGTCCAGTTCTGGAGTACTTTGTTTTGGGTGACTCTGCTCTTTCCTTTCAGCAGCAGGGCAGAGACATCAGCCGCTCCACAGGGGGCGGAGCCGGCTTTGTGGTGGCAGAGCACAGGTCTATTCAAGAGTCAGGGTGTACTCCTCCCACCCATCCTGGGGTAATCTCTCTACCCACCACCTGGCAGCCAACCTGTCTCCTGGGATCCCCCAGCCCTGCTCCTGTACTGTTGCTAGGCAGAACACACACCCACAGCAGAGGCGGACTGAGATGGTCAGGCACGCAAAGGCTAACTTTCTAAAAGTAGCATTTACAAACCCAGGATATTAAAATAACCTTTACTAAAAGATGTATTTTATTATCCCGAGTTCAGGCATACTAAACATGACTTTCTACCATGCTCTCTGAGTCCACTGGGGTCACAGCGTGTAGCGATCCCAGCAGCCCATTCTGGCCTATAGAGAGCAGGTAGCCTTCAATAGTGAAAAACGAAAAGGGCTGTAATTCAGTATTAAGACATGCCACACACACCAGGGCATGTCCTACCTTATGCCTACAATGCACCCTGCGCTTGGGCCTACCAGAGGGGTGACTAACATGTAGTTAAGGGAAGGTTTAGGGACTGGCAAGTGGGGACACTTGCTCAGTCAGCGCGACGGTACCAGACCGCGCGCAGGTTCTGCAGTGGCAGATCCTAGACACATTTTTACCCCGCTGCTTCGGTGGGTGGCACAACCAGTGCTGCAAGCCCACTTGCAGCATTTGGATATACAAGCCCTTGGCACCCCTGGTGCACTCTACAAGGGACTGACAGTAAACCAAATATGCCAAACGTGGAAGTCAATTCACATGATACATTTTACCATAGGGAGCACTTGCACTGTGGCACTGGATGGCAGTGGCACAGTGCCCTGAGCAGCTAACACCAACACAAAAACACATTGAGGCACAGACAAAAATGGAAGGGTGACCCACGCCAATGGTGCCAGGTCTAACACGTGTCCCCTCCAGCTGAAAAGTGGGGAGAACTACCCTACCCCAGGGAGTTCTTCATCACTAAGGCGGAAAAACCTGGACAGACCTTCGGCATTGGCGTGATCTGTGCCAGGGCGATGCTCCACCGTAAAGTCCATACCCTGTAGGGAGATGGACCACCTCAACGGTTTTGGGTTCTCACCCCTCATTTGCATCAACCATCTGAGGGGCCTGTGGTCGGTCTGAACCCGGAAGTGAGACCCAAACAAGTAGGGTCTTAGCTTCTTCAGCGCCCAGACCACAGCAAATGCTTCTCGTTCTATCGCACTCCACCTTTGTTCCCGGGGAAGTAGCCTCCTGCTAATAAAGGCTACTGGTTGGTCAAAGCCCTCCTCAGTGATCTGTGAGAGAACAGCCCCTACACCATGCTCTGATGCATCCGTCTGCACCAGGAACTCTTTGGAGAAGTCAGGAGCCAAGAGCACGGGCGCCGTGCACATGGCAGTTTTCAGGGTGTCGAAGGCTTTCTGACAGGTGTCAGTCCATATCACTTTTCTGGGCTGCTTCTTCGAAGTCAGCTCTGTCAAGGGGGCAACGATGCTGCCATACCCCTTGACAAACCTCCTGTAGTACCCGGTGAGTCCTAAAAAGGCCCTCACCTCCGTCTGGGTCTTTGGGGGCTCCCAAGCCAGGATGGTTTCAACTTTGGGTTGGAGGGGCGCCACCTGGCCGCTCCCCACTTGGTGTCCCAAGTACACCACTGAACCCTGCCCGATCTGACACTTGCTTGCCTTGATCGTGAGGCCTGCTGTGCGCAGCGCCATCAACACTTCCCAGAGATGTTGCAGGTGTTCTTTCCATGTGCCGCTGAACACTGCGATGTCATCCAGGTATGCAGCGCTGAACTCGGTCAGCCCAGCCAACACCTGGTTGACCAACCTCTGGAAGGTGGCAGGGGCATTCTTCATCCCAAAGGGCATCACCCGGAACTGGTAATGCCCATCTGGTGTAGAGAATGCGGACCTCTCTTTGGCCCCATCAGTCAAGGCGATCTGCCAGTACCCAGACGTTAAATCCAACGTGCTGAAGTAACGCGCAGCCCCTAACCGATCGATGAGCTCATCAGCTCTGGGGATGGGGTGCGCGTCAGTCTTCGTGACTGAGTTGAGTCCTCGGTAGTCCACACAGAACCAGAGTTCGGGAGTGGCACCCGGCGCTGCAGCCTTTGGGACCAAGACCACGGGGCTGGCCCAAGGACTGCTGGAGGACTCAACCACCCCTAGAGCAAGCATCTTTGAGACCTCCTCTTTGATGCAGGCCCTGACCCTGTCAGTTACCCGGTAGGCTTTGTGCTTCACAGGTAAGCTGTCTCCTGTATCCACATCATGGACGCACCAATTTGTGATACCAGGAACCAGGGAGAACAGGTCAGGAAACTGCCCCAGCAGCTGGCGGCAGTCACCCTGTTGCTCAGGGGTCAGGGTGGGTGAGAGGTTAACTCCATCCACTGACCCGTCTCGCTCTGAGGCTACCAAGAGGTCAGGAAGAGGCTCGGACTCCTCTTCCGTCCCATCATCGGTGGCCAAGAGCATGCCCACTTCGGACCTCTCCAAGTGGGGCTTCAGCCGATTGACATGTAGGACCCTTAAGGGGTTCCTAGGAGACCGCAAGTTCACCAAGTAGGTGACAGAACTCTTGCGCTCCACAATCTCAAAGGGTCCGGTCCACTTGTCCTGGAGTGCACAAGGCTCCACAGGGGCCAGGACCCACACTTTTTGACCAGGTTGAAGCTCAACCAGAGTGGCATTCTGGTCGTACCACCGCTTCATTTCCTCCTGGCTGGCTTCCAGGTTTGCCTCAGCAAGTTGCCTGAAACGCCTAGTCTGGTTCCGGAAAGCCAGCATGTAACTGTATACATTCTGGGGAGGTTTCCTGGGAGATTGCTCCCAGCCTTCCTTGACCAGACTAAGAGGTCCTCGTACTGGGTGGCCGTACAAAAGCTCAAAGGGACTGAACCCTAGAGACGTTTGTGGCACCTCGCGGTACGCAAAGAGAAGGCATGGTAAGAGGACGTCCCACTTACGCCTCATGGGTTCCTCGAGACCCATAATCATGCCCTTCAGGGTTCGGTTGAAGCGCTCAACCAACCCGTTTCCTTGGGAATGGTAAGGGGTGGTGAACTTGTAGGTCACACCACACTCTTGCCAAAGGGACTTCATATATTTCGATATGAAGTTGGTCCCCCTGTCAGACACCACCTCTAGAGGGAATCCTACTCGTGAGAAAATTCCCATCAGTGCCCGTCCCACCACGGGGGCCGTCACTGTCCTCAGAGGGATGGCTTCAGGGTACCGGGTGGCATGGTCCACCAAGACCAGGATAAACCTGTTGCCCATGGCTGTCTTGGGGTCCAGTGGCCCCACAATGTCAATCCCCACTCGCTGGAATGGGGTACTGACCACAGGGAAAGGTTGGAGTGGAGCTCTCAGCTTCCTTCCACTCTTGCCACTTGCCTGGCAAGTCTGGCATGTCCTGCAGTGAGTGTCAGAACTCCTGCGCATTTGGGGCCAATAAAAGTGGGTGACAAGCCTTTCAAAGGTCTTGTCCTGCCCCAAATGTCCTGCTAACGGTACGTCGTGAGCCAGCCCCAGTAGGAAGGCTCTGAACTTCTGGGGTACCACCAGCGCACGGGCTGACCCAGGCTCAGCAACCTTAGGCTCGGAGTATAGGAGGTCGTTCTCCCAGTAGATCAAGTGAGTTCCGGACTGATCACCATTGGCCTGGGCTGCAGCCTGCTGCCGCATACCCTCTAGAGAGGGGCACTCTTTCTGCTCCCTGCAGAATTCCTCCCTGGTGGGGCCTCCTTCTTGCTGCCAATGGGTCAGCTCAGGCAGGTCCCCCAGTTCGGCTATCTGTTCCCCGGTAGGCTCCAGGGCATCCCCCTCAAGGTCTGCTTCCTCCTGGGCCGTGGGAACTTCAGGAGCCAGTCTCCCGTGCCTCCCTCGCCCTCTCTCTAAGGCCGGTTCCTGGGCCTCTCCCTCAGGCTCCAGGGTTCCTTCAACACCCCTACTGGCTGCCATTGACCGGGTGGTTACGCACGCCCAATCAGGTAAGCCCACCATCCGCAGGTGAGTTGTCTTCTCCACCTTTTCCCAAGGGGAGCTCTCCAAATCGTTGCCTAGGAGACAATCAACAGGCATGGCCTCTCTCACAGCCACTTGCAGAGTACCAGAGACCCCCCCCCACTCAAAGGGAACCTGAGCCATTGGACACTGACTCTCTGTGTTGTCGGCGTTGACAACACGGCAGAATGCGTGTGGGACAACCTGCTCTTGAGACACCAGGTGTTGCTTGACAGCAGTCACACTGGCTCCTGTATCCCTAAGAGCCCCCACCCTCTTGCCATTTATGGTCCCCCACTGCCCATACTTTTGAGTATTGGGGGGCAGTTGGGCCTCAGCGACCATCTCACTGTCTCCTAATGAGACTAGGGTCATCTGTACGGGATCCCCCGCCCCTTGGACATCTATCTCCCTCCCAAAGGCTACACTATTCACCTGCTTTGGGGGTGGAGCACCAGAGGGTGCTGGTTTACCGTACATGGGGCACTTGGGATCCATGGAAATGTGCCCCAGGTTGTTACACTTGTAACATCGGAGGGGCCCTCTTTGAACAGGGTTACCTGTCGGGGCCCCGGTCTGCTTCGGGGGTGGGGGTGGCTGAGAACCTTTCCCTTGGTTCCCTTGGGAATTACTTTGGGGCCCTCGGTAGAACTCCCTCTGTTTACCCTTGTCCCCCCCACTCTTCTGCTGGGGACCCTGAACACCTTTGGCGGGGCCTCCCACGGGACCCTTGTGGACCCTGGTGCTGATCCAGCGGTCCGCCTCCTCAGCAGGCTTCCTAGGGTTAGTCAGCTTGCTATCGATCAGGTGCTGGCGTAGCTCAGGAAAACAATTATCCGACAAGTGCTCCCATGCAATTAAATCAAACAGCCCTTGGTAATCATTCACTTTGCTACCCTTCACCCAACCATCCAGCGCTCTGCAAAAAAAGGTCACATACTCTACATAAGTGGTAACCGGTTTCTTGGTGCAATCCCTAAATCTCTGTCTGTATAACTCAGGAGTTAACCCATACCTTGTCATAAGAGCTTCCTTCATGTGTGGATAGGATGTTTTGACCTCCGAGGGGAGATCCAGCAGTGTGTCCCGCCCTTCACTCAGGAACCTTCCCCACAACCCCGCTCCCCAATCTTTCTCAGGGACCCGGTGGGAGGACATGGCTACTTCATAGGCCCTGAACCACTGCCCAATATCATCCTGTTTATAATATTCTTTGACTACATCTTTAGGAATGTGCACCCTTGACTCTGTTGAATTGCTGCCACCAGAGGGTGAGTTGTCTAAACTCCTGGCCTTGAGATCCAACTCCCTCATTTTTACCTCATGCTCCATGGCCAGTCTTTGCCTTTCCATCTCCATTTGCAGTTTTGCCATCTCCACCTCATGTGCTCGTGCAGCACTCCTGTCGGCCTTCTCCTCTGGCGACAGGCCTCTGCTAGGCTCACAAACACCTTCGGGGGGTATCACCTCCCGTGCATTCTCTGGGAACTTTGATTCGTGCCAGGCTCTCAGCGCTTTCACGTACTGATCCTTGGTGCCAAGTCCACTCTGCTTAATTCTGTACTTGGAGAGATATCCATTCAGGACATCATTGGTGCACTTCCTCAGTGCCTCCGGCTCCCAATCGATGTCATCCACTCCAGAGAATACAGAGGACGCTCCGCCTCCACTGACTGAGCTAGGCATGGTTTCTTAAAGTGGAGATTCTTCTTTAGCAACAACTGTCAATCAATCTGTGGCTGCGTTATAGGTCTGCTCTACGTGGTGATCAATAGTTCAATGTATTTAAATCATAAATGCAAATTCGAGATCCCACCGCTGCCACCAATGTTAGAATGGGGAACCTCTGGTTGGCACAGGTAGGTACTTGTGACAAGCAGCGGTCCCTTCTTCTATTCAGGGCGAGAGAATTACCCCTTCCGAACAACCCCTGCTCACCCGATAGGTAGTGTGGCGCGAGCAGTCAGGGCTAAACTTCAGGGCGCTAGTCAGTTAAGCATTTATGATCACAAACAGTAAACCACAATGATCCCCCACAAATGGACACCAGGCGTAAGTTGTATCAAAAATACGGTCGCTTTATATAAAAGATTCTTTGTTACGCAGGCATGTACAAGACCATAAATAACGGTTGCGAAATGGAAGCCACGAGATGCTAATTAGGCACTGTTCTTTTCTTTGGTAACTTATTTGATCACGAGCGCTTCACAGGGCTCGGTTGAGTCGGTCCAGTCACGATGATGGTACAGTGATACGGGGAAATCAGAACGTTACGGACCCCGAGTCCGATAGAGAGTTCACTGTACCTGGGAACGTGCGATGTGCTTGGACGAGTCTTCGGGGGAGATGCAGGATCTGCACCTCGCGGGTCTCCGGATCAAGAATTCAGCGGACGGCTCTCGGTAGACAGGTGCGGCCCAGGGCCTCCGACACAGACTGTGCGGGAGGTCACTGCGGAGGGCGGCACGGTCAGACTCAGGCTGGGAGGTGAAGCGGGGCGGCCGGATACGTTACGACGTACGGGCGGCCGTCCGAGGCTTGATTTCACTTCCCAATTAGAAATCCAGCGGGAGGGCGAGAGGGCACCAGGCACGCTCCAGTGGCAGGCAGGTGACAGGGAAGCGGGGCGGCCAGACTCGATGGGTCCAGAGCGACTCAGGTAGAGCGGGGCTCTCGGCGAGGGGAGGCGGCCAGGCTTCTGGGTGTCACGGACCTAGGAGGGGTGGCAAGGTGCGCAGAGCACTCCGGTGGGAGAAAGCACACGGCTCGAGTTCTCAGACGAGCGGAGACACGGTGAACCCACTGGTCCTGGGGTTCAGTTCAGGGGGCAAGCTCTTCTTCCAAGCCCTTGGAGATAGTTGAAGAACAAAGTGCAAAAGTCTCTTTCAGTCTTTTTCCTCTCCTTCCTCAGCAAGGCACCTACTGCAGGCCAATCCCCCAGGTCAGGGAAAGTTACTCCTCCTTCAGCTTCTTCCAGGTCCTTCTAGTCGGGCAGAGTTCCTTCGTGGTTCAATCTGGATCTGATTTCTTAGGAGCCAGGCTCCTACTTTTATACAGTGATTCTTTTGTTCTTTAGCGCCAGGGGGCCTGGGCCTGGCTCAGTCCAGTTCTGGAGTACTTTGTTTTGGGTGACTCTGCTCTTTCCTTTCAGCAGCAGGGCAGGGACATCAGCCGCTCCACAGGGGGCGGAGCCGGCTTTGTGGTGGCAGAGCACAGGTCTATTCAAGAGTCAGGGTGTACTCCTCCCACCCATCCTGGGGTAATCTCTCTACCCACCACCTGGCAGCCAACCTGTCTCCTGGGATCCCCCAGCCCTGCTCCTGTACTGTTGCTAGGCAGAACACACACCCACAGCAGAGGCGGACTGAGATGGTCAGGCACGCAAAGGCTAACTTTCTAAAAGTAGCATTTGCAAACCCAGGATATTAAAATAACCTTTACTAAAAGATGTATTTTATTATCCCGAGTTCAGGCATACTAAACATGACTTTCTACCATGCTCTCTGAGTCCACTGGGGTCACAGCGTGTAGCGATCCCAGCAGCCCATTCTGGCCTATAGAGAGCAGGTAGCCTTCAATAGTGAAAAACGAAAAGGGCTGTAATTCACTATTAAGACATGCCACACACATCAGGGCATGTCCTACCTTATGCCTACAATTCACCCTGCGCTTGGGCCTACCAGAGGGGTGACTAACATGTAGTTAAGGGAAGGTTTAGGGACTGGCAAGTGGGGACACTTGCTCAGTCAGCGCGACGGTACCAGACCGCGCGCAGGTTCTGCAGTGGCAGATCCTAGACACATTTTTACCCCGCTTCTTCGGTGGGTGGCACAACCAGTGCTGCAAGCCCACTAGCAGCATTTGGATATACAAGCCCTTGGCACCCCTGGTGCACTCTACAAGGGACTGACAGTAAACCAAATATGCCAAACGTGGAAGTCAATTCACATAATACATTTTACCATAGGGAGCACTTGCACTGTGGCACTGGATGGCAGTGGCACAGTGCCCTGAGCAGCTAACACCAACACAAAAACACATTGAGGCACAGACAAAAATGGAAGGGTGACTGTTGGAAAACCACTCCCACACTAGAAGGGGCGGAGGTGGTCTTCCGTACACACTGTGGTAGCTTGGCTCGTGTGGTCAGGAATCAGGCTCCGTGCTAAGCATACAACATACCCAAACAATAACCATGCGTGCATCCGTTCCAAAAACGACTCTACACCGTAAAAATTATGAAAATAACTTTCTTTATCTGCTTTTTCTCTTAGTTGCTGATTGGAGAAAATAAATAACAATCACAATATACAAGCTTTTTAGAAAGTGCAGGACAAATAATTACTGGCTTAATGATTCAATAAATAGGGGTGATCATAAATACTGAAGGCATAAATACAAGTGCAATACAGACAGGCAATTAAATATTCTGAGGCAATAAATACTGTAACCAATAAATATTGTGCATCAATAAATACTGTGGACCAATAAATACAGTGGAACAATAAATAGGTTAAATACAATAAATACAGTGCCCCTAATAAATACTTAAAAGCTGACAGTGACACTCATGGATTCAGATCACTTTTGATTCCTAAGGGCTGATTTGGCCCAGGCACAGCTTGTGGGGATGTGGAAGGCTTGGGGGTGTCTACTCCCTGGCTTGGTCAAGGCTGAGGCCTAAACTGAGGTAGATAAAGGGGGAAAATACCAGAGACCTGGCTTTCTCTCTCCACACAACTTCTCTAGATTAGTCCCAGTTCACCCCTGGCACAGTCAGGTTGGTTCCAGCACCTCCCTAGCCCCTTAGAGCAGTCTCTCAGGTCTCCACAGGGCCTTAGGCGCCCTCTACTCCACTTACTGCCCTTTTTCTGATGCTCCGACGCCGCTGGAGTCGGGTCGATGCCGTGAGGCGGTTCCAGCTCGACGTCGGCGGCCTCGGCACAATGTCAGTTCTTTGACGACGCCGGCGGCGGCTCCGGTCTCGACGTCAGCGGCCTCGGTTCGATCTCGGCCTCCGATTCGATGGCGTCGGGCAGTCTTACTCGATGTCGACTTCGGGCGGCTCCGGTCCGATGGCGACCTCGGCTTCGATGACGTCGGCCGGCCTTGCCTCGATGTCGACTTCCGGCGGCTCCGGAGTGCGATCCTCACTCCCGACCTCCGGTGCTCCTCACAGGTTTCCGGCGACTCCGGAGTGCGACCTCCACTCCCGACCTCCGGCACGATTCTCACAGGTTCCGGCGACTGCGGAGTGCGATCCTCACTCCCGACCTCCGTTACCCTTCACCTCGGTCTCCGACGACTCCGGAGGGCGGACTTCACTCCTCCGATGACGCCGCTCACTCGACCTCGGGTGACTTCCTCCTCGACCGCTGGTATTCCTCACGACCTCTGACGGCGCCCTCTCTCGACCTCTGGCGGCTCCGGGTACGACGTCTGCTTTTCCAGTCAGCGCCGCTTCCCCACCTCGGGCTCCAGGTCTTAGGCTACTCGACGTCGGACTTCAGGGAAACCAGCTTCCAGGTCAGGATCTTGCTGTTCTCTTGTTTCTAAGGCCTGTTCCTGCTGTCCAGGTCCTCAGGATGGTTTTTCTGACTTCTTCCCACACAGGGCTCTAGGCTGGGCTCCGTCAGTAGGGACTAGTATCAAGGGTGGGTTTATGGACCCCACTCCAGGCACAAGTTTCCACCCCTGCTGCTTCACTCCTTCCTCCTTCACGTTTGTGCTGCTCACTCTTCACCAGTCAGGTGCCAACTGCCAGCTCCAACTGCCAACTCTCTGTCTTAGCTTCCCAACATTCTAAACCGCCTCCAACGGTCACAGGGTTCTGGAATGTTCTGGAAGGTGCTAGCAGGTTCCAGTGGATGCTGGTGATGTCACAGGTGGCCACCATTTTGTGCTTCAGGCCTCCAGACAGAAGTTTCAGGGGTAGCTAAAATGGCTCCCTGAATCTGCAGCAACACGAAAAAGTCTGGTGGTTCCCAAAAAGGAAAAATTCAAACAGGGTTTGAGGCAAAAGTGGGACAAAATAAATAATGATGAGGAGGGACCACCCAAAGGGCCGACAGGTCTAACACGCGTCCCCCCCAGCTGAAAGTGGGGAGAGCTACCCAACCCCTTGGGAGTTCTCATCACTAAGGCGGAAATACCTTGAGAGACCGTCTGCATTGGCGTGGTCCACTCCAGGCCGATGTCCCACCTGAAAGTCCATTCCCTGTAGGGAAATAGACCACCTCAACAACTTGGGATTCTCCCCCTTCATTTGCATCAGCCAACGAAGGGGTCTGTGGTCGGTCTGAACAAGGAAGTGCGAGCCAAACAGGTATGGCCGCAACTTCTTCAGAGCCCATACCACTGCAAAGGCTTCACGCTCTATTGTACTCCACTTCTGTTCCCTGGGAAGTAGTCTCCGGGATAGGAAGACCACGGGTTGATCCAGACCCTCCCCGTTGAGTTGCGATAACACTGCCCCAATGCCATGTTCTGATGCATCTGTCTGGACAATGAACTCCTTGGAAAAGTCTGGGGCCCTTAAGACCGGGGCCTCGCACATGGCTTTCTTCAATCTCACAAAGGCTTGCTGACAAGCCTCCGTCCAGACTACCCGTCGAGGTTGTTTCTTGGACGTGAGCTCCGTGAGGGGGGCTACGATGATACCGTACCCCTTCACGAAGCGGCGGTAGTAACCCGTGAGGCCCAAAAATGCTCGGACCTCAGTCTGTGTCTTGGGGGGTTCCCAGGCCATGATGGCCTCGATCTTCGCCTGGAGGGGTTGCACCGCTCCCCTACCCACCAAGTGTCCAAGGTACACTACCGACCCCTGCCCGATCTGGCACTTGCTGGCCTTGATCGTCAATCCAGCTTGTCTCAGGGCCTGGAGAACAGCTTGCAGGTGACGCAAGTGATCCTCCCAGCTGTTACTGAAGACGGCTATGTCATCCAGATGAGCAGCGGAGAAACTCTCCATTCCGGTGAGGATCTGGTTTACCAGGCGCTGAAACGTGGCAGGTGCGTTCTTGAGCCCAAAGGGCATCACACAGAACTGGTAGTGGCCATTGGGCGTGGAGAAGGCTGACCTTTCCCTTGCTCCATCAGTCAAAGAGATCTGCCAGTACCCTGAAGTAAGGTCAAAGGTACTTAGATATTGGGCAGCTCCCAGCCGGTCAATCAATTCATCCGCCCTAGGGATCGGATGAGCATCAGTTTTGGTCACTGAATTCAGTCCCCGATAGTCCACACAGAACCTCAGTTCCGGTTGGGCACCCGGTGGTGCAGCTTTTGGTACTAACACCACCGGACTGGACCAGGGGCTGCTAGAAGGTTCGATCACTCCTAGCTCCAGCATCTTAGTGACTTCACTGTGAATGCTGGCCTTCACCTTGTCTGACATCCGGTAGATCTTGGACTTCACAGGTGGGCTGTCTCCTGTGTCCACGTCATGGACGCACAGGTGAGTCCTACCCGGGACAAGGGAGAACAACGAGGAGTACGGCCCCAGGACCTGGCGACAGTCCTCCTGCTGTTCAGGAGTTAGAGATGGGGAGAGAATCACTCCCTCCACCGACCCATCCTTCTCTCGAGACGCAAACAGATCAGGGAGAGGCTCGCTTTCCACGTCCTCTCCTCCGTCAGTCACCATCATCAAGATGACTTCGGGCCTCTCGTGGTGGGGTTTGAGGCGGTTGGCATGCAGCACCCGCAGGGGCTGACGAGGGGTCTTCAGGTCCACCAAGTAGGTAGCCTTACCCTTCTTCTCCAACACCTCAAAGGGTCCTGACCAGCGATCCTGGAGGGCACTAAGCTCTCCCGGTTCGATCACCCACACCTTCTGGCCAGGCTCCAACTCCACCGGGTGAGCGTTGTGGTCATACCACGCCTTCATCACTGCTTGGCTGGCTTCCAAGTTGTCAGAAGCTTGCTTCCACAACTTAGCCATTTGGCTCCGGAAAGCCAGCATGTAGCTCACCACATCCTGGGGAAGCTTTCTGGGAGTTCTTTCCCATCCGTCTCTCACCAGGTTGAGAGGTCCACGTACAGGGTGCCCATACAGAAGCTCGAAGGGGCTGAAGCCCACTCCCTTCTGTGGCACTTCCCTGTAGGAAAAAAGTAAACAGGGTAGGAGGACGTCCCATTTCCTCCGCAGGCTTTCAGGCAGACTTCTGATCATGCCCTTCAAGGTTTTATTAAACCTCTCCACCAGACCATTGGTCTGGGGGTGGTAAGGAGTTGTGAACCGGTATGTCACTCCACACTCCTTCCACATTGCCCGCATATACGCTGACATGAAGTTGGTCCCCCTGTCGGACACAACTTCCTTGGGAAAACCCACTCGGGTAAAGATTCCCATCAGGGCCCTTGCCACAACAGGTGCTGTTATGGTCCTCAGAGGTATTGCCTCTGGGTACCGTGTGGCATGATCCACCAGAACCAGGATAAACCTGTGACCAGCTGTAGTTGGCGGATCTAATGGACCCACAATGTCGATGCCCACCCTTTCAAAGGGGGTGCTAACGACAGGAAGTGGTTCCAGGGGAGCTTTCAGCTTCACCCCTGTTTTCCCACTGGCTTGGCAAGACACACATGTCCGGCAGTAGGTATCGGACGACACTTTCATCTGAGGCCAATAAAAGTGTGGGACAAGACGGGCGAAGGTCTTGTCTTGCCCCAAGTGTCCTGCCAATGGTATCTCGTGAGCCAACTCCAGAAGGAAGGCTCGATAACGTTGAGGAACTACCAAGGCTCGTGACGATCCGTGTAGGGGTGCCTTGGGTTCACTGTAGAGGAGGCCATCCTCCCAGTAAACACTGTAGTTCCCTTCAACGTTCCCTGCTGCCTGGGCTTCGGCCTGTCGCCTCAGCCCCTCAAGGGTAGGGCACTCCCTCTGGCCCTGGCAGAATTCCTCCCTGGACGGGCCTCCCTCCACGTGCCACTCGGCCGGGATGGGTAGGTCCTCCAGGTTGGTAACGTCCCCCACCGCAGACTCCTGGTCCACCACCTCCGGTGGCCTATCCGTCCTACGGGGTGGGGACGCCGAGGCAGGCTCCTCCTGTCCTCGGTTCTTCCCTTGACTAGCAGCTGGCTGGGCCTTTGTTCCAGGCTCCAGCCGAAATGAACTCCCTCTTCGGGTAGTCGCGGACCTTGTGCTAACACAGGCCCAGTCAGGTGTACCCAGCATCTCGGTGTGAGTCCGGTATTCCACCTCCTTCCAAGCGTTGTGCTCCATGTCATTCCCCAGCAGACAATCGACTGGCACGGCAGGGCTTACGGCAACTCGAAGTGAACCTGCAACCCCCCCCCATTCAAAGGGAACCTCGGCCACTGGATAGTGGCCTGTTCTGCCGTCAGCCATCGCGGCTGGGTGGAGTACATCGGGAATTACCTGCTCTGGAGACACCAGTTGGCTACGCACCATAGTCATACTGGCTCCTGTGTCTCTCAGAGCCTCCCCTCTTTGGCCGTTGATGGTGACCCCTTGCCCATACTTTGCGGTATTTGCGGGCACCTGGATCTTAGGAACCATCTCCCGTTCTCCCAGGGACACTAAAGTGACACCCGCCCACTCCCTTCCCTTAGTTAAGGGCATCTCCTCCCCGAGCACTACACTAGCTACTCCGGGGGTCTTTCCTCCAGTGGGAGGGGGTGGTCGTTTCAAGCACTTCGGATCTCCTTTATAGTGTCCAACGCCACCGCACTCATAGCAATGGACAACCCTTGGCTGCTGACTCTGGCCAGGATTAGGGTTTCTGGGTGGGTTAGCCTTAGGGGTGAATCCTGTTCCCTTCCCTTGGAAGTTATTTTGGGGGCCTTTGGAGAACTCCTTTTTCTTTTCCCCTCCCTCTTTCTTCTGGGGGGCGCCCTGTCCGGCCTTTTGAGTATCCCCTCCAGTCCCCCTTGTGGACACCCGGGTACTAGCCCAAATGTCCGCCTCCTCAGCAAGCTTCCGGGGACTGGTCAGCTTGCTATCCACCAGGTGTTGCCGCAGTTCAGGGAAACATTTCTCGAGCAGGTGTTCCTTCAGTACTAGGTCAAACAACCCCTCGTAGTTCCTCACTTCACTGCCCTGAATCCAACCTTCCAGTGCCTTCTTTGCATAGTCCAGGAAGTCCACCCAATTCTGCGTGCCCAGTTTGTGACTACCCCTGAACTTCTGTCTGTACTTTTCAGGTGTTAGTCCAAACTTTCTGATGAGCGCCAGTTTCATGGTGGGGTAGTGGGTCTGCTCATCCTCTTCGAGGGCCAATAAAGCATCCCTACCAGCTGGAGGCATGTACTTGTACAATCCCCCTCCCCAGTACTTCTCTGGAACCCCATGGGCCCTCAGTGAGACCTCATAGGCCGCTAGCCACTTGGCGATATCGTCGCCCACTCCATAGCTAGCTACTATGTCCTTTGGCAGGTATGGTTTAGGTTCCCTGGTGATCCCTTGGGTTTGGCTGCCACCATTAGGAACAGGTTGTGCCCCGATTCTCAAGATCTGAAGATCTATTTCTTTCAGTCGTAATTCATGGGCCATCCTCTGCTCCTCCTTCTCCTTCTCCAGCCTTGCTAAGTCCCATGTGAGCTGTCTTTTCTCCCTCCGGTCTGTTAACTCCACTTCAGACAAGCCACCGCTAGAGGCACTGCTGCCCTTCCTAGAAATGGTTCTGGGCCCCGCTGACAGGTTCCCCACCTCAGGTTGGTACATCTCCGCCCCCTCGAGGTCAGGCTCTCCATCCCTGTCTTCCTCCTCAGCCTTGCTTTCTCGGCGTGCCTCCCCCCAAGCCCTTAAGCTGGTTTGGAGTGCACCCTTCTTTGCTCCTGGGGGACAGTACACCCCCTCCCGCTGGCAAAACTCCCTGAGTTGGGCCACAGTGTACGTTTCTAGATTTTCTAGTACAAACTCCATCTTGCCCACTCAGGTTAGAGGACAGGTTTTTGTGCAGTAACTATGCAGGGGGGTACCTTTAATAATACCTCCTCCCACCACCAGAGTAAATTTGGAAAAAACAAAAACCCACAATTAGGAAGGCCGCTCTTGAGAAAACTCCCGGTGTAGGCCTATGGACTACCCACAGTTATTGTTGAGTATGCGTAGGCACAGCTCTATCCCACCACTGAACACCAATTTATGTTGGAAAACCACTCCCACACTAGAAGGGGCGGAGGTGGTCTTCCGGACACACTGTGGTAGCTTGGCTCGAGTGGTCAGGAATCAGGCTCCGTGCTAAGCATACAACATACCCAAACAATAACCATGCGTGCATCCGTTCCAAAAACGACTCTACACCGTAAAAATTATGAAAATAACTTTCTTTATCTGCTTTTTCTCTTAGTTGCTGATTGGAGAAAATAAATAACAATCACAATATACAAGCTTTTTAGGAAGTGCAGGACAAATAATTACTGGCTTAATGATTCAATAAATAGGGGTGATCATAAATACTGAAGGCATAAATACAAGTGCAATACAGACAGGCAATTAAATATTCTGAGGCAATAAATACTGTAACCAATAAATATTGTGCATCAATAAATACTGTGGACCAATAAATACAGTGGAACAATAAATAGGTTAAATACAATAAATACAGTGCCCCTAATAAATACTTAAAAGCTGACAGTGACACTCATGGATTCAGATCACTTTTGATTCCTAAGGGCTGATTTGGCCCAGGCACAGCTTGTGGGGATGTGGAAGGCTTGGGGGTGTCTACTCCCTGGCTTGGTCAAGGCTGAGGCCTAAACTGAGGTAGATAAAGGGGGAAAATACCAGAGACCTGGCTTTCTCTTTCCACACAACTTCTCTAGATTAGTCCCAGTTCACCCCTGGCACAGTCAGGTTGGTTCCAGCACCTCCCTAGCCCCTTAGAGCAGTCTCTCAGGTCTCCACAGGGCCTTAGGCGCCCTCTACTCCACTTACTGCCCTTTTTCTGATGCTCCGACGCCGCTGGAGTCGGGTCGATGCCGTGAGGCGGTTCCAGCTCGACGTCGGCGGCCTCGGCACAATGTCAGTTCTTTGACGACGCCGGCGGCGGCTCCGGTCTCGACGTCAGCGGCCTCGGTTCGATCTCGGCCTCCGATTCGATGGCGTCGGGCAGTCTTACTCGATGTCGACTTCGGGCGGCTCCGGTCCGATGGCGACCTCGGCTTCGATGACGTCGGCCGGCCTTGCCTCGATGTCGACTTCCGGCGGCTCCGGAGTGCGATCCTCACTCCCGACCTCCGGTGCTCCTCACAGGTTTCCGGCGACTCCGGAGTGCGACCTCCACTCCCGACCTCCGGCACGATTCTCACAGGTTCCGGCGACTGCGGAGTGCGATCCTCACTCCCGACCTCCGTTACCCTTCACCTCGGTCTCCGACGACTCCGGAGGGCGGACTTCACTCCTCCGATGACGCCGCTCACTCGACCTCGGGTGACTTCCTCCTCGACCTCTGGTATTCCTCACGACCTCTGACGGCGCCCTCTCTCGACCTCTGGCGGCTCCGGGTACGACGTCTGCTTTTCCAGTCAGCGCCGCTTCCCCACCTCGGGCTCCAGGTCTTAGGCTACTCGACGTCGGACTTCAGGGAAACCAGCTTCCAGGTCAGGATCTTGCTGTTCTCTTGTTTCTAAGGCCTGTTCCTGCTGTCCAGGTCCTCAGGATGGTTTTTCTGACTTCTTCCCACACAGGGCTCTAGGCTGGGCTCCGTCAGTAGGGACTAGTATCAAGGGTGGGTTTATGGACCCCACTCCAGGCACAAGTTTCCACCCCTGCTGCTTCACTCCTTCCTCCTTCACGTTTGTGCTGCTCACTCTTCACCAGTCAGGTGCCAACTGCCAGCTCCAACTGCCAACTCTCTGTCTTAGCTTCCCAACATTCTAAACCGCCTCCAACGGTCACAGGGTTCTGGAATGTTCTGGAAGGTGCTAGCAGGTTCCAGTGGATGCTGGTGATGTCACAGGTGGCCACCATTTTGTGCTTCAGGCCTCCAGACAGAAGTTTCAGGGGTAGCTAAAATGGCTCCCTGAATCTGCAGCAACACGAAAAAGTCTGGTGGTTCCCAAAAAGGAAAAATTCAAACAGGGTTTGAGGCAAAAGTGGGACAAAATAAATAATGATGAGGAGGGACCACCCAAAGGGCCGACAGGTCTAACAGTGACCCACGCCAATGGTGCCAGGTCTAACAATGGCCAATTAGTCAGACACCAGCAGCAGTGAGGGTGGCTTGCCCTCAGTGCAGTTGTTAGGAGTATTACAACTCAATATACAGGTTACACTGGATTTGCTACCAGTGAGTCACTTGTGTGAGCGGGTAGGGCCATTGAAAAAAGGCATAAAAGGAGTATGGCATAACACATAGACTACTAGGAATTCAAGCAGGGACCAGCTACCAACACACAAGGATTTTTGTGGAGGGCAGTCAACTCCTGAGTAACCAAGTGTACCAGGTCTAGTGCTTTAGCATTATGGGTCACAGCTTTTAGCATGCAGTGTGTATCTGGGATCGCCCAGGCACACTCTGCAGTGTAAAATGCGAAGGAGCTGCGCATCTCTCAATTCGGAGTGTGACAGAAACAACAATTATATCCCAGCCAAAGCAAAACAAGGTACTTATTGTCAAATGCACAAAATACAACCGTTCACTCCAGCCTCCCTGATGGTAGTCCTTTAACAGAAGTCTACAACGGGATGTCTTGCGTCACGGTGCGGACATTGAACGGGCGACACAACAGATAGCCTGCGTTGAGACGAGGGTAACCACAGGCTAGGAGGCCATGTAATGTAGCAGAACCTACCGCTAAGACCCCTATCACCCTCCGGACTGCCCGAGAATGTGAGGGCAGTGGGATTTGCAATGTTACAGGTATCTTATTCGCCCATAGAGGGGCAGGAGAGTACATTGCAGGAATCGGCATCAATAGTGGAGGTAAGACCTATAGAAGATGTGCCTAGAATTTTGGGTTGGGAGCACCATAGCTGACAATTCTAGTGCACACACTGCACCTCGATCTTAGTAGGTGAAGGCATTATGCTGATATATGCAGCTTTGATTTTGGGGAGGGCAATCATTGCAGGGATATCAAAGTGGACTAGGTCTATAGCTGGATTGAGCACCAAGGGTCACAGCTGGTTAGCAAGTAGGTGTGTATCGGTGATCGAGCTTTAGTTATGCTAGCCTGGTAGATGGCATAAGTTGTCACTGCTTTAAGGATGCTGTGACTGCAAAAGTGGCACAATAAGAACTTTCCTGTTGGCCACGGTATAGCATGCAAAAAGGTCTGTGCAAATGTCTGGTCAACTTCAACAAAGTATGTGCAATCTGCTCCGAGGACAGGTTACGGGTTGCTTCAGTTAAGCACAAAAATCCCTGCCCTGATAGACATAGTAGATAGGCGGGTGTTGGATTAGGTCATCTGACGAGGGTGCTGCTGTTCCTCAAATTGGAGAAACAGGTGTTAAGGCACAGAGTGCTAGAAGGTTTGCGACCACAAGTTGCAGGAGGTGGGAGCCTACATCAGCTTGAAGGGTAATATAGCGATAGTTAAGAGTAGAGCTCCCTACTGGAAGGCCACCACATTCTTACATGTCATGTGAGGCAGTTGTACATTCCTGGAGAAGGATAAATCAGCTCCATGCGCAAGTTCGCAGAGCGAAGGGGCTTTGGCTTCATCAGGCATGGGCGGTGCCAGGCGAACACCAAAGGTTATTTTGACAAAGATGGGATGCACTCGTCACAGGTGGGCATGGATCTGTTCCTACTGGACATGAAGCAGGCCCTGGAAACAGCGTGTTGCAGGTGTGGAAGTAGCAGTGTTGGTGGGGGGCTCTGTAGGCGATGGCGGCCGCCCCCAGAGATGTTGCGGAGTTACAGGGCGATCTGGAGGCAGAAGGGTACCTCTGCAGCAGCACAATAGGGGTGCCAGTGCCAAATCCCAGGAGTCCTCATGGCAGGTCCATGGAAAAAATTAGTCGGGGCCCTGCTAGTCCTAAGGGCGGTTGTAAGCCTGAACAACCAGGGGCTTGCCTTGCAACGCTCCGCCCTGAAAGGGGCGTGAGTAAGATGGTCCAATGGGTCAGGTGATCCTGGGAAGGGGATCACTCTATAATGCGTAGCACTGATTGGGTTTGCCACAGTGCAAGTTAGCTCATCAGGCGGCAGGGCAGCATAGGTTAGTTAACCCTGCCTGCCCTTGGATCACCTGTAAGATAACCCACCATATTGCATACTTTGGTATGGAATAAACCTGCAGCAATATTTTCCCAAACAAAAGTTCTATTGTGTATTTACTTATTCGTCATGCATGCTTTGGCAGCGGGTGGGGAGTGTTGCCTTTAATGGCACTATGCGGCTGCCCGCGGCCCACGCAGTGGGCCACCTTGAAAGAGCGGCCCCCTTAGTGCTATTAAGGCACAACCATCACCCCTCTATTTGTGGGACTCGGGGAAGAGTCCCTCTGCAGGGTTGACTTTAAAGCTCCCTCGAGCTAAACGGCTGACGAGTCAGGATCCCGCACCCGCGCGCCGTGAAAGGTATTTGACCTTGTATACTTGGCAGTCTACCGGCACCCCACATACAGACCTGCTCCCTGCTGACGAGAGGCAACTACCTCGAAACACGTGTCCAGGGATGGCATTTACTTAACACTCGTAGCATAGGTGTACTCGCCGCTGCTACTTCATTGTCCAGAATCCTATGGGGCAACTTGCTAGTATGACGAGCGGTGTGCGACCCATTTAATGGTTGACTTTAAAGCTCCCTCGAGCTAAACGGCTGACGAGTCAGGATCCCGCACCCGCGCGCCGTGAAAGGTATTTGACCTTGTATACTTGGCAGTCTACCGGCACCCCACATACAGACCTGCCCCCTGCTGACGAGAGGCAACTACCTCGAAACACGTGTCCAGGGATGGCATTTACTTAACACTCGTAGCATAGGTGTACTCGCCGCTGCTACTTCATTGTCCAGAATCCTATGGGGCAACTTGCTAGTATGACGAGCGGTGTGCGACCCATTTAATGGTTCCCTCTGCAGGGCGAGCTAGATGCGTCACTTCCGGCATTTAGAGAGTTGGGGGAGGGTACTTATACCTCCCCCGGCATTTAAGGCGCCGGACACGCCGTCTCACGCCGTCTCCCCCCTACCGCTTACCCGGCGTACGGCTGGTGAGCTGAGTAGGTGGAACTTTGTAAGGTTTTCTTTTGTGTTGCAGGCGGAGATACAGGGTGATCTGGAGGCAGAAGGGTACAGAAGGGTACCTCTGCAGGAGCACAATAGGGGTGCCAGTGCCAAATTCCAGGAGCCCTCATGCCAGGTCCCTGGAAGAAATTCGTCAGCACCCCACTAGTCCTGAGGGTGGTTGTAAGCCTAAACAACCAGTGGCTTGCCTTGCAACGCTCTGCCCTGAAAGGGGCGTGAGTAAGATGGTCCAATGGGTCATGTGATCGTGGGAGGGGGGTCACTCTATAATGCGTAACACTGATTGGGTTCGCCACAGTGCAAGTTGGCTCATCAGGTGGGCAGAGCAGGGCAGCATAGGTTAGTTACCGCTGCCTGCCCATGGATCACCCGTAAGATAACTCACCATATTGCATACTTTTGTATGGAATAAACCTGCAGCAATATTTTCCCAAACAAAAGTTGTGTTGTGTATTTATTTATTCGTCAAGCATGCTTTGGCAGTGGGTGGGGAGTGTTGCCTATAATGGCACTAAGGCAGTGGTGCGAGCAGTGGCTGCAAAACTAAAGAAGCACAACTGTGGGCTGTTCGCTCTGCATGCACTGGCGGCCCGCCTCTCTAGTGACTTAGGTTCATGTCTCGATGGGCACACATTGTTGCAGTCACATGACACCATGTAACCTGAATTTCACCGCAGTGAATGCTGCAGTCAGCGAGCGCAGCTGAGCCCCCAGGCTTGGCCGGCATGACCGAACCCACTCTGTGACCGAGCAGATCACGTAAACTTTTAATTTAATTCAAGACCAGGGCAGCACTGCACAGGGTGCAGTAGTGCAGTCTGACAGAGCAGTGCATGGCCCGCGCTGCTTGCTCAATGAATGCTACTTCTATAGCGGCGCTCCTGTCACAGCAAGAAGGTGCTATAAATGTGTGACTTTTCATTTTAGTGCGGTGATGTGAGTGTGTTGGAGTGAAAATACTGATTTTCTGATTGAGACAAAACTACCAAAAATGAAAATGAAATTTAAATGTGCACCTTGAAGTAAGTTGTACCATTCAGCACTGTAAAAGTGTGCTTGGTTAGTTAGGGAATAATAGAGTCAATAAACATTGTGATTTTGAGATGAATTTTCGAACAGATTACTTACATTTCTAACAAAGATGTTGTGAAAAAGAAACATGAAAACTTAGCATTTCTTGCAGATGTGATTTTATAACATATATAAGTGCAAAACTCTTATGTTACACGTTAGAGCTTTGGCATTTTTAGTATAGATGCCCGATATTATACAGATTCTTGACTTATGAAAACGATTTTGTTCAAATGCTTAAAAAAATGTTTTACATGTTACTACTTTGAGAATGCAGTAGTAGGCCATAATCGCAGTTGCATATCTATCACCCTTATGCATCAAGCCAAAATCCAGTCGGTAAAATACCGATTCGGTAATTGCTAATTCGGTATTACCGAACTCGCTATTAGCCAAATCGGTATTACCGAACTCGCTATTTGCTAGTGGGGCCGTTTGCGTGCCCCGCTATTAAGGAATCGGTAAATTTAGCGATTTTTAAGGAATCGCTAAATTTTACCGAATCTGTTGATGCATGCCAATTACCGATTCCTTAATGGCGATTCCTTATTTTTCGCTATTAAGGAATCGGTATTACTTTGGTTGATGCATATGCCCCTATGTGTATTAATCACTGAAAAACATTACAGAATGCATATATATTATATATTCGAGTGATTTTATAATGCCTTTTTTTCCCCTAAATTAGGAGGTTTACACCAAGGGCCAGATGTATGACCATGACAATTTGCGAGTTGCAAATTGAGCTTGATTGCGAGTTGCAATTTGCGAGTCGCAAAATGCTGTGTACAATAGTGTCTGAGACACTGTTTGCGATTCCCAATGGGGTTGCAAATTGCATGCCTCATGAATATTTATGAGGCATTTGCAATTTGCGACCCCATTGGGAATGGCTGGCCCTCCCAGGGATGGTGGCCTGCTGGGCTCAGCAGACCTCCATGTCTGGGACTGCTTTTCAATAGAAGCAGGGTTTTTTTTAAATGCAGCCCTTTTCCTTATAGGAAAACGTGATTCATTTTTTTTTTTTAATGAAATGTTTTAGTTTTATTTTTTAATGGGCAGGTAGTTATCCCTGGGACCACTGCCTGCCCCTAAATAATATTTTCCCCTGCATTTGCAAAGGGGAGTGGTCCCCTGGAGATCCCTTCCCATTTGTGAGTGCATTACCACCCTCTTGAAGAGGGTGGCAAATTGCAAGTGATTTGCAACCGCAATTGCGGTCGCAAAACATTCTTACATCGGCTAGCGAGTCGCAATTAAGAAGGGATAGCCTTGGAACACCCCTTCCTAACTGCGAGTCGCAAATCCTATTTAGTGAGTCGCAAATAAAGTGTGACTTGCTAAATAGGGTTTGTACATGGCCCGATTAGATTTTGAATACGCAAACCGGTCGCTAACCTGTTTGCGCATGCAAAAATGGGTCGTACATCTGGCCCCAAATGAAGTATGAGTATAAAAGATGTTTGAATTAACTTTTCTCTTTAGGCCCGCCTCTCTAGTGACTTAGGTTCATGTCTCGATGGGCACACATTGTTGCAGTCACATGACACCATGTAACCTGAATTTCACCGCAGTGAATGCTGCAGTCAGCGAGCGCAGCTGAGCCCCCAGGCTTGGCCGGCATGACCGAACCCACTCTGTGACCGAGCAGATCACGTAAACTTTTAATTTAATTCAAGACCAGGGCAGCACTGCACAGGGTGCAGTAGTGCAGTCTGACAGAGCAGTGCATGGCCCGCGCTGCTTGCTCAATGAATGCTACTTCTATAGCGGCGCTCCTGTCACAGCAAGAAGGTGCTATAAATGTGTGACTTTTCATTTTAGTGCGGTGATGTGAGTGTGTTGGAGTGAAAATACTGATTTTCTGATTGAGACAAAACTACCAAAAATGAAAATGAAATTTAAATGTGCACCGTGAAGTAAGTTGTACCATTCAGCACTGTAAAAGTGTGCTTGGTTAGTTAGGGATTAATAGAGTCAATAAACATAGTGATTTTGAGATGAATTTTCGAACAGATTACCTACATTTCTAACAAAGATGTTGTGAAAAAGAAACATGAAAACTTAGCATTTCTTGCAGATGTGATTTTATAACATATATTAGTGCAAAACTCTTATGTTACACGTTAGAGCTTTGGCATTTTTAGTATAGATGCCCGATATTATACAGATTCTTGACTTATGAAAACGATTTTGTTCAAATGCTTAAAAAAATGTTTTACATGTTACTACTTTGAGAATGCAGTAGTAGGCCATAATCGCAGTTGCATATCTATGTGTATTAATCACTGAAAAACATTACAGAATGCATATATATTATATATTCGAGTGATTTTATAATGCCTTTTTTCCCCCTAAATTAGGAGGTTTACACCAAGGGCCAGATGTATGACCATGACAATTTGCGAGTTGCAAATTGAGCTTGATTGCGAGTTGCAATTTGCGAGTCGCAAAATGCTGTGTACAATAGTGTCTGAGACACTGTTTGCGATTCCCAATGGGGTTGCAAATTGCATGCCTCATGAATATTTATGAGGCATTTGCAATTTGCGACCCCATTGGGAATGGCTGGCCCTCCCAGGGATGGTGGCCTGCTGGGCTCAGCAGACCTCCATGTCTGGGACTGCTTTTCAATAGAAGCAGGGTTTTTTTAAAATGCAGCCCTTTTCCTTATAGGAAAACGTGATTCATTTTTTTTTTTTAATGAAATGTTTTAGTTTAATTTTTTAATGGGCAGGTAGTTATCCCTGGGACCACTGCCTGCCCCTAAATAATATTTTCCCCTGCATTTGCAAAGGGGAGTGGTCCCCTGGAGATCCCTTCCCATTTGTGAGTGCATTACCACCCTCTTGAAGAGGGGGGCAAATTGCAAGTGATTTGCAACCGCAATTGCGGTCGCAAAACATTCTTACATCGGCTAGCGAGTCGCAATTAAGAAGGGATAGCCTTGGAACACCCCTTCCTAACTGCGAGTCGCAAATCCTATTTAGTGAGTCGCAAATAAAGTGTGACTCGCTAAATAGGGTTTGTACATGGCCCGATTAGATTTTGAATACGCAAACCGGTCGCTAACCTGTTTGCGCATGCAAAAATGGGTCGTACATCTGGCCCCAAATGAAGTATGAGTATAAAAGATGTTTGAATTAACTTTTCTCTTTAGGCTGTGTCTTTTTCCATGGCCTGATGCAATGAACTTTGACACATTTTCAAATGTTGATTATTTGGTCGGATCATTCCAGATTCCTTACAGGACAAACCGGACAATTTTTCTTAATTCTCTTTTGTGTGGATTTCATGAGAATCTAACATTTTGACAGTGTCAGTGTCCATGGATAAGAAACAAGGTTAAAGCTTTTTGTTGACAAACCTCTGAGGATGGAATGTACTGTTCTTCTCATGATGCGCATGAGAAAATATCCTGGAGTATCTATTTGTACCTGCTAAATGAAAGAGTGATCACATGTGATCACTCCACAGTGGATTCACAACAATGCCATGATGACAAATATGCAATATAAAGCTATTGGATTTGGGAGGAGTGGGCTCCACTGCTTTTTTGTGTTCTCTCTCCATTATTGTTTTTCGTTTTCTGAGGACTCTTTGGTGATGCTCTTGAGAACTGTGGTTGTTGCCATCGTTCCATCACTTTCCTTGAAACTATCCTGCCAGCCAAACTATGTCGTTTTTGCTATTGCCTCATGCTAATGAATTTAACTGCTAGGCTATTTGGAGCTGTCTGGTGAGAATCCAGACTTGAGCTTACTGATTAAATGCTCCATTCACCTTTGCCTATACTTATGGACTTTCTCCTAGTGGATTTAATTTGAATCTTGTGTCCCTTTGAGAGATTTCTAATTGAACCATCCTTTACCATAGAAACCATTCTTCGCATTCTTTGATTTGATTGACTAAATATTTAGATTTTTGCTGCATACATTAGTATGCACAACAGAATTGCAAAAAATGTAGGGGTGAGTGAAGAATTCCGCTCCGACCATCGGATTTTGCGGAGTTTTGCCCACTGCGCGCTTCGTATGGATTTTCAAAAAAACTTCGTGAAGTGATGCAGACCTGAGTTTTTTCTCTCAAATGGTTTGCCAACGGTAAGTTGGCGAGCACTTGCGAGAAAAAATAACACGCAAGACCTCCTACTGGCAAGATTTCTCATTGTGGGCAGGTTGCGACCGCTCACGTTCAGAAGTCTGACACTCGTGTTGAGGAAGCTGCTGCTCGAGTAGAATATCTACACGTGCGGCAGAAAACAGCAGCGCCCTCTTGCTATTCACACTGATTTTAGAGCTGGGACAAACGCCTGGCACAAAAAATCAGTGTGAGCAATACAACTTAATAGACTCTGCCGCTGGCGGAAATCCGCAGAGCACAGTGGAGTTTTTCTGCCACTTCGCGGAGTTCCACGGAGTGAACCTCTACAAACTCCACCCAGGCTTATAAACATGCTTCTTACTTGTATTAATTTTGAATCGACAATACAATAATTCATTTATTTCAAAGATCTGTTGTAAATCATTTATTTAAGATTCATTCAGGGAAACTGTGCTTGGAAGTTGGCTATCAATTAATGGTGTTCATTGGGTAGACCGGCAGTGGGTTATACTTACTACGACGAAGAAAGGTCCATCAGAGGACCAATGCCTCTGAGGTAAAGTATAGCAAGAAGATTGTAAAAATTCAGCACTCCTATGGGCCTGGTGCTGAACGACCCTTTTTTCTTAAAAAGTGCTTCAGCCACCACAAATCTTGGTAACAGAGGATGGTTTTGTCTAGTAACATCAGGATTTAGGGTACCCCAAAATTTGATTTCCACTCTCCAGTCCAAAGGTTAAAAAATCTCATGTTCGGCAGAAAGAGTGATGGAATAGCTAATGGATTTGCAAAACTTGTAGCAGCAAAGGAGTGTGAGTATTAATTGGGTTGCGCAATGCATTGCTTTTGCTTAGATTGCAGTATTATTTTGATAAGGTTGTGTGTTGTTGAGTGAAGTGGTTAAAGTCCACAAAGTGGTTAAAGTTCATGTAATGGTTAAAGCCCATGGATAATTGTGGCGCCTAATGCAAAGAAGTTAAAGTGGTTTTCAGGTCAGTTTGTGGCCTAAAATCCTGGGGTATACAGCTATGTGGTGGTCTTAGTGTAAAAAAGACACTAAATTGTCTGCTGTAATGTGGTGTTAGTCGTGAGATGTCATTGACAGGACTTGGATAGGGACTCCCTAATGTGTTAGTGGTATACGATTGGCATAGTTGAATAGGGAATAACTGTATCAATTAACGGTGGAATCCCGCTGGTTGAGATTTCATTTGAAGTAATTGATATATATAAATAAGATATTTCATATTACTTTTGAATAAGAGAAATTTTTCCTTAGTGGAGCAAACAGTTTTCTGTTGAAATGCTTGCATATTGTTTGTGGTTTTGTTTTGAAAGCATGCTTAAGAAAATTGTAAAGGAGGGTGAGCTGCTGCAGGAAGTAAGACAGACATCACAGTGTGTCGCGCGGTGATTGATTGGTTAGTGGAAAGCCGTGCTGGGATTGGTTGACAATGTCATAGAGAGTCACACTGTTATTGGTTGAGACTGCTAAACAAAGAGAGTTGTGGGAGAATTTCATTTCCTGGATTTTACGGAAACCATTTGTGCATAACAAATTGAATAATAAAGACATTTTTCAAGGCTTTACGAAAATTTATTTAGAGAAATGGCACAATACCTGCTAGAGTAGGAGTAGAAGCACCACCTGAGGGTACGCCAGGACACATGTATTATTTTCATTGTCTGAAAATGGTGTGGACAACTTTCTGCAAATCATAAACTCAGAGCTCCTAAGGTGGGCCCCGGATCACCCCGATTCTACTTTATGCAGACGAGGCAGTATTGATATCCAGGGCGACAGTCTGCCTTCAGCTCCTAATAACACATTTTATCAACTTTATGCTAATGAATTTAACTACTAGACTATTTGGAGCTGTCTGTTGAGAATCCAGACTGGAACTTACTGATTAAATGCTCCATTCACCTTTGCCTATACTTATGGACTTTCTCCTAGTGGACTTTAACTTGAATCCTGTGTCCCTTTGAGAGATTTCTAATTGAAGCATCCTTCACCATAGAAACCATTCTTTGCATTCTTTGATTTGATTGACTAAATGTTTAGATTTTTGCTGCATACATTAGTATGCACAACAGAATTGCAAAATTCCGCTGGTCAAGATTTCATTTGAAGTAATTGATATATAGAAATAAGATATTTCATATTACTTTTGAATGAGCGACATTTTTCCTTAGTGGAGCAGACAGTTTTCTGTTGAAATACTTGCATATTGTTTGTGGTTTTGTTTTGAAAGCATGCCGAAGAAAATTGTAAAGGAGGGCGAGCTGCCGCTGGGAGTAAGGCTGACATCACAGTGTGTCGCGCGGTGATTGGTTGGTTAGTGGACAGCCGCGCTGAGATTGGTTGACAATGTCATAGAGAGTCACACTATTATTGGTTGAGACTGCTAAACAAAGAGAGTTGTGGGAGAATTTCATTTCCTGGATTTTACGGAAACCATTTGTGAATAAAAAACTGAATAGTAAAGACATTTTTCAAGGCTTTATGAAAATTAATTAAGAGAGATGGCACAATACCTGCTAGAGTAGGAGTAGAAGCACCACCTGAGGGTATGCCAGGACACATGTATTATTTTCATTGTCTGAAAATGGTGTGGACAACTTTCTGCAAATCATAAACGCAGAGCCCCTAAGGTGGGCCCCGGATCACCCCGATTTTACTCTACGCAGACGAGGCAGTATTGATATCCAGGGCGACAGTCAGCCTTTAGCACCTAATAACAAATTTGATCAACTTTATAGAGAGTAGAGATCTAAAACTGAATTTAGTGAAGACCTATACTATGGTATGTGGGAAACGCCAAAAAAAGGGATTTAGTCATTATGCAAAGGGCGAAAAGCTCCAGGAGGTGAACACTTTCAGTTATTTAGGAATTGTTCTCTCCCAGAAAGTTGTTTGGTAACCAAACCTGAAATCAGGCAAATTAAAATTTATAAGGGTTACTTCAGCAATATCCAGCTTTGCTAAAACATTGGAAATAATACTTTGAGAGAGATTACTAAACTCAATAGATCTAAATGCCTCCGAGTGTCTCTTTATGGCTACCCAGCATGGGGTGGAGAAAAGATTAAACTCTTACAGTTACATGAAAATAACTATTTACTGGCATTAGAGTTTATGGAGGATACCATTGACCTTAATACAGTAAAACATGGGATAGTATCTGGTTAAAACAGGGTGTTAAGTTCACAAGGGAACTCATCACAAATTGTTTGGGATTTGACCTTGGCTTTGACCTTGGCTGGGAAAATACCTTGGCTTCAGTACATAAGATATTTGTTATTAGAGCTTGGTATACATTTTAATCCCCTAGAACCCCACAGTATTCTGCAATTTAGTAAAAGGGAAAATTAATAAATTTGGTTGGAAAGAAGGGCAGCCCTTAGGGAATTACAGAAGAAAAAGAAAAGTGCAGTGGCTAGATACTGTGCAGATATAAACCAAGAGGGGGTACAGGGTTATTTTATTGATATGAAGAATACTTATGATCGATTTTTGTTAATGA
Source organism: Triturus cristatus (assembly GCF_964204655.1). NCBI lineage: Eukaryota > Metazoa > Chordata > Amphibia > Caudata > Salamandridae > Triturus > Triturus cristatus. Next base: position 545,664,173 of record NC_140586.1, read on the forward strand.
GACTCTGCCTCAAGATGATCCATCATTTAGTGGTTTTCCCCAAGTTACATGCATGGCACCAGAATTTACCTAGGTGCCTGTGTAATGGACAGGCAAGACAGACAACCATGTATTTTTTATTGTTTTGTAGATTTTATAAAGATATTAGGTCATTGACATTGCATTCCCTCTTCCTATCTCAAGGTATTATCTATCATGAGGCAGCAATTAGCTTTTTTTTAAAACTTCTCTAACTTACACAAATGTTGTATTATTCTTATGCCAGAAAGGCCCTTCGTAACTTACTTGGATGATTTGCATTTTGGGGAAACTCATGGTGATCTTTGAGAATGTTTTATACTGTTTTTACAACCAAAAGATACAAGTTGAAATCAATGGGATCCTTGGATATTTTTGTAGAATTTTATTAAAGGGAGAGAGACATGTGAGTTTATTCATTCTTGCTTTGCCAATCTACATCCTCTGACAAGTTTTTGAATGTGTAAATAAGTATGTTTTTAGATAAATAATGTGTATGTTTTATGTTTATTGAATGCTTTAAATTATGAAATTATGATCCTTTCATTGTTGCTCTTTAAAGGATGTGTTTATACATCTGAATAAAAATTTGATTGATTGAACTAAATATGCAACCTGCACCAAGTAAAGATTTGACTAATGTAGATTTACATTTAAATAATTCAAGAGAAATATCTGGAGTTACTCCTCAAGAATTCGATGATTAGCTTAAAGGATACCGTATACCATTGAATAATCAAAAGTTCTGAATTTATTTCAATTCTAGAAAAAGGAAAAACAATAGATGTGATCAAATTGAAAGCAGAGCTAGAAGAAATGACTGTGGGAACTATTAGCCCATCATGATTAGAGAACTATCAGAAAGAGGAATTATTGTATCCCTATAAAGACATTACAAAATTAGCTAGATTGACACATGAAAAGCTAGTTGAATTGGCTCGCAAATGCGGAATTAATGACCAAAAATCAAGAGTCCTGCAGAAGTCGTACAAACTAGACTTTAGTGAAAAAGATCTTGCAAACATGAGTCTTCAATGAAATTACAGATTAGGGAATTAATAACATTGATCAAGTAATAGGGTAAAAGAGAGACATGGGAAGGTAGATGGTCGAAAAAGAAGGAAACACGGTGTTAGATTGCAGACACCTGTTTTAATCAATGGAGAGGCTGGAAAGATACAGATGCTTCCATTTAGAGAAGTACCTGGTGGAGGATATGTGCATGTGCCTTGAAATATTTTGTCATTTACCAATGAATTTTCGAAATTGAGAGATAATCCAGTGAAATGGTACAGACAAATTGAAATGTTTGTGAAAATGTCAAAGGTTTAGTGGATTGATTTGAACATCTTGTTTGACATTATGGTTTCTGGTGATTTATGGGCAGAGTGTAAAGTCCTTGTGGATTGGCCAGAAGCAGAACCAGAAAGGGATCCCACAACTGGTGCTCCATCTCCTGTGGTATTGAAGAAATGCCAACAAGTGATTACTTTCCTGAAGACAAAGGTTTCCCCAAAAGAAATTGAATAGCAGAAGATGGATAGAACATCACAGGATATTAAAGACTCAGTATATACTTACTATGAGAGACTGATAAAGGCTTTCTGACAGTACCATGGAACTGAAAATATGGCAGAAAAAGATTTGGCACATTTTGTTTACAGATTTGTCATTGGTTGAGACCTAAGATTTCAACAATGATTCAGACATTTTTACTGTGTTGGCAAAGTATGCTGATAGATGAAATTTTACATTGTGCAACATTTTGTGAGGATGAATTAGTTTCGAAGCATAAGAAGTTGAAAGAAAAATTTATGATGGATGACAAGAAAGCACTACAGAAAGAACATAATTCTTTTTACAATGCATTTCCAGCCTAGGAAGGATTTATTATGGCTCCGGTAATGCAAGGTGTTAATGGTTTACAACAGCAACATTTTCAGCAACAAGGTAGAGGTCGTGATGTACAAATAGATTATAGACCAGGTGTTGATGTGTCAACTTTGAAGAAAACAAATCAATGTCACACGTGTGGAAAATTAGGGCATTGGAAACTCCGGTGTAAGATTAATGTGAATAATCCTGGGAATCAGATACGGAATGGAGGTTGTGCACAGTTTCAGAGAAATAACATGGGTCAGACTCAACAGATGCAAAGACATAGAATTCAAAATCCTAATATTTCATAGTCAATGCAGCTACCTCAAGCCCCGATGCCTCAACAGAATGTTCAGATACAAAGGTACAATATGAATCAAAATCAGAATCAGCAGATGAATAGAAATTGTTTTCAAAATCAAGATGTATTACCACAATATTTGATTCAGAAAGATGATTTCGATCGGGACCCATCAGCCTGACGGTGCCTGAGGGGGGGGGGGAGGAGGAATGCGTGCTTGGTTAATCCATAGAGGTAGACCAGAGTGGTCCTTATTTGGCAAGAAATGTAAATGGGAATCATGTCTCATTCCTTGTTGACACTGGTGCTACTGGCTCTACTGTAAGAATAGCATAGGTTCTTAACCTACCCTTCTCAGGAGAAAGTATCCAAGTTGGTGGAGTTATAAATAAAAAGTTGTATACTCCAATTTTAGAACCAGTACCTGTTAAAATAGGGTATTTTGAAGATCAACACCGATTTGTGATTTAAGTCCAGTGAATGTGCTTGGACGTGACTTACTGTGCAAATTAAACTATTGCACTCCAAGAGGTAAGGAATTTCAAACTAATGATGAGGATGTTGCTTTTAAACTTGCTCGACAAATATCTGAGATGGAAATGTATCCTCTATTGACTTTAACCCCTTGCATGCCCGCCCCTTTCCCCGCCCAGTGCCGCGCCTTTCATTAGCGGGCGGAGTTCATGACGAGCTGGACTCGTCATGGGCACAGCGCCACCGCAGCCCATGACGAGTCCAGCTCGTCATGGGCACTGAAGGGGTTAAACGACTTGCCATTGAACTGAGAGACAACGTCTTACCTCAAGTCTGGGACTTTGCAGGTAAAGATATTGGACTAATTACAGGTGTTGAAGCAGTCCAAATCACTGTCAAAACCGAATGCAGAAAATCCAAGAATCTCACAATACAATTTGACTCCAGATACCATAGCTGGAATTACTTCTGTGATCGACTCAATGACTAAGCAAGGGATCCTAAAGGAGAAAATGGGACGTCAATATAACTCTCCCATTATGGGCTTGCAGATGCAAAACGGCAAGATATGCACAAGGTGAATGCCATTGTAGTTCCATGTTGTCCTGTGATGCCAAATCCAGCTGTGATCTTATTTCAGATCACCATTCCAGGCTGAATATTCTTCAGTCATTGACTTGTGCCAAGCCTTTTTCTCAATTCCATTGCATGAGGATAGTCAGTTTTTATTTTTTTTAGTATTGGCAGTCATGTTTTGGCACGGTGCTGAGCCCCACAGGGGTATACGTAAAGTCCGTCGATTTTTAATCAGATCCTCAAAAAAAGAATCTTGAGTCTCTGGTCATTCGAAATCACTCAGTACTGGTACAGTATATTGACGACCTGCTGGTAACATCAAATATGAAAGAAACTAGCACAACTGAAATATTTTTGCACTTCTGAATCATCCAGCCGAAAATGGACATAAAGAATCCCTGGCTAAGTTACAGTTTTGTTAAACTGAAGTCCTGTATGTAGGACACCACATTGAAAAAGGAGCAAGCAAAATGTGGCCTAAATGGAGTGTGTTATAACTGGATGTCCTGCAGGGCTGTATTTTGGTCCCTTTCTATTTTTTATTTATATCAACGGGTTTATTTATTGTCACATGTGAAGGACGTCCCAAAAGCAGGAAGCCGTCCCATCCGCACCTTGTTATTTGTGGACGACACATTTCTTATTTCTTGGACTGCAAACGATCAGCAAGTCTTGATGAATGCTTTCTGTGCTTTCATGAATAATTTAGATCGGAAAGTAAATCATGGTAGGAAGCTGGCTCTGTATATCCTATACCAAAGTAATTGAAGCCCATGTTAAATGTGAAGGACGTCTAACATGGGCTTCAATTGGAATTCCATAGAGCATATTATCAAGCCCATTATCGCTGTTTTAGCGGCAGTTTTCTGCCGTTAAAGCGGCGATAATTTTATCGCCTGGCTTGATAATATGCCCCTAAATTAGGTGTGTACTAACTGCTCTCTTTGTGGTAGTGCGGGTGAGCAGTTAGGCTTATGCAGAGGCTGTATTAAGCATTTATTGTATTCAATCAATCAAAGACTGATACACACACTCAGAGACAGAATCCAGACTAATTAGGTAAGTATAAAAAAGATATACTTAGATTTTATTTTAGGACCAAGCAGGTCTTGGCACAGGTAAGTAAAATATACTTTCAAATACAAGACTGTTCAAGGAAATGCAGTTGTGGTTGAACTTTGAAATGCAGTTAGAATTATGCAGTAAATACTTTCAGTTTACTTTTAGATTACTCTTTGAGTACTGGAGGTGGTATGCCTAGTTACCACATCGTAAGCTCATGCAATACAAGGTAAGTATGACTTTTTATAGGTTGCAATTGAGTTCACTGATCTCCATACATTTAACAGTTCACACAGAGAACATTTGTAGGCCCAAAATCTTATAACGTAGGATCCTATGGGAGAAGAATGGTTATTGGTTTTGAAGATAAGTACACGACTTACAGGGGCGAGTTTTGGGGTTAGGACCAAGGTTCCCAAAGGTGTTGGAGGGCACTCAATTTGCACCACCACTAGTGGCACTGGGGTGGCTGGGTGCAGAGTGCATGGGCTCAATGTTAGCCAATGGGGCTAAGGGATCCTTCGCTTAGGGATGTGCAGGCCACTCGGGTTTGGAAGCAAAGCTCTGGGGTTAAGGTCAGCACTGCAGGGGACAAAGAGCAGCCAAGGAGCTGCACCAGCAGCGGCACTGGGGCGGCCACGTGCAGGTTGACTCTGGCTGTTAGTACGCCGTTTTCGTAAGTTGTGAGCATTCTCGGGATTCAAGTTGGCAATGAAGGAGGTGTTTGGACTGCTAATTCTGTTTGCCCTGTTCATTGTTGCCTTGCACGTACTATGTTGGGGGTTGGCTATTGCTAGGGCCACCTCTAGGCTGGCTTCTTTCCTGAAAGCTATTGAGCTTGATTGTGTCCCCTCCACCGTTGTGCTTTTTCCTGTGGCCGTAGTTTCGGCCTTTGTTTCTGAGCTGATGTTGCATCCATTGTTTAAGGTGAGTTTTTTCAAGTCCGTAATCAGCGTTGTCAAGACTTCCGGAAGTGTTGAAAACAGGAGTATTTCGAAACCCGCTCACACCTCCATGCCAGTGGCGAGCAGAAGAAGCCCGAGTCAAACAAGACCTCAGGGCATAGACGCTGTCTTGTCAGGCAACTCAGGAAGAGCTGACGGGACGAAAGGAAATGACCGTTGAGGGAGCAGAGTCTGACAGAAATGGAACAGCAACTGAGCAAACCCTAGATAATACAACAGAGAACAGAGCCTCAAGAGCACAGACAAACACGTAAGAAAACACCATAGCTCATACATTGACTTTATATAAAGTACATGTCACGTGGGAGGACAGGCACCCTCAATAGAGGAAATATTTTGAAGTTGCGTTATCGCATACCCTCGTTAAAACAAGTAACGCGCGAAGACCTCCTCAGTGTACAATTAGAGGTGAATAAGCTGCAACCCACCATGGAAAACACACTAACAACATGGAAGACACATATCCCAGCTGACATGGTTTTAAGAGAAAAGTCCAGTTTCGAAAAATGGAGCATAGTGGTCCGGGAATTAGAAGATGAAAAATACCCATACGTGCTAGTCACACAAGAGGGTGGCTTTACCGAACAACATAGAACCGGTTCAAAGACACAAAGCTTCCTAAAAGGGACCCACCCCGTAGGCACGCCGTCGAGCTTTCACAACTTCACAATTGAAATTAGTGAAAAAAAGGGTCACAGTGAGAGGAAAGTACTTGAAAGGAACACAGCAGATGGAGACTGGCATAGACCCCCGACAAGAATGGCACCCCACGCAGCCCCTACACTGCATGGAGGGCACATCAAGCGGTACTCACTCTAGCCATAAAGTGAAAAATAAGGCAAACTTCAAAGTTCCAGTACACATTTATTTTGAGGGAATGGCAAATAGAGAACATAAGACAAGCCTGAGGCTCATAATATGGAAAGTGGCAGGAATCGTAGACACAAGAAATACCGTTTCTACAATGGAAAAGATCCAGGAGGGGGACATTCTCTGCCTGCAGGAAACATGGGCCACAAAGGACATCCACTTACATGGGTTTGCCGGTATCCACGTGACAGCGAGGAAAATTCATGCCTACGGTAGGGCCTCGGGAGGTCTCTCAATTTTCGTCAAACATGCAGTAGAGGTCTCAATTGAAGTGTTTGGGAGTCAAATGGACATGGCACAATGTATTGTGATAAACGGTCTATGGGTTGGTAAATCCAGAAAAGAACTCCTAATCATTAATGCATATCTTAACTATAACAGAGCTTCAAAACTGGCAAACACCAAACAGATTATTGTGACCCTAGAGGAAGTACTCCTTGAATACACCCACTTGGACTTGATTATTACTAGGGACTTCAATCTTCACTATCTGAGTCTGGACAACGGTCAAGGCTCACCGGCGGAAAGAAAATGTAATGACTTTCTAAGGTTGTATGGTTTAATCTCAGTTCAGGCCTGGAATGAGCAACACTCCCCAAGGTTTTAATCTTTCTGACTTTCAATAATCAAACCACAATTGATTATACCTTCATCAGGAAAGGCATGTGGAACATAATTCTCGACTTTCAGATACACCAACATGACACAAGTGACCACGCAATGCTTATCATAGAATTTAACCTCCAGTGCGACTGCCGTGAAGAATTGGTGCCCATAAGCAATACACGAGGGTGGAAGGAGCACACATTAGTGAAGCCGATCAGATGGAACCACTTCACGGTCTCGAATTGGGAAGCTTGGAAGCTGGGACTAGCACAAAAGGGACATAAGAAGCATCCCTCCCCAGCCATCCGGAGCTGGGCAACCTGGATTGATGAACTGCGGTCAGCCCTACTCAAAGGGGTGTGGAACACAGCCCCAAAATCGGTGGGGCACCAAGAACGAACCAGAAAATACAACAAAAGGTTGAAGAACAGCTCCCACATCCTTAGACAGGCCAGACAGGCATATCAAACAAGTGGCTTCCCACGGGCAGAGAGAGTTTATAATGAAGCCCAGCGGAACCACAAACATTTAATATGGAAAGAAAAATGCCAGACAATTTAGAAGGAATGGATCAACTTATTTGATTTATGCAAACCCAACAAACAGAAGCAATTCTGGGAGTACATAGCCAAGATGCAAAACACAAAAACGGACAGGCAGAATGCAGACACAGCTGAAGCCTGGCTGGACCATACGGCAGAAATATATACAATCTAACCAGGAGGCCAAAATGTCAGCATATCCCCTAGATCAGAGGGGGCCAAAGTGGAGGAAGAAGACTGCACAGATGAGGTGGGCCAATCCCAGGACCCGAAGGAAATTTTAAAGGTCATAAAAAGGATAAAAAGGGATGGAGCCCCTGGTCCAAATGGCTTGCCAGGCGGATTGTTCAAGCAGGAGCACAAGGGGTGGGCGTAGTTGCTATTACCTCTGTATATGGAATGCAGAGCCTTGGGAGACGTGCCAGACGCCTGGTGCGGCTCTCTATTGCTGCCAATACACAAGCAGGGAGCAAAAACCGACCCCAAAAACTATTGACCAATTGCCTTGTTAGATATCAAAGGTAAAGCATATGCCAGTACTTTGCTACAGGAACTACCAGCCTGAATCGAGGACAATGAAATCTACCTCTTTACTATACTGGTTTCCGAAAAGGCTGTTCCACTATAGACAACATTATAACTCTCTCGTTCCTGGCACTACAGGCAAACACCAGTAAAAACCTGCCAGCCTTCGATGGGGTAAACCGAAGCAAGCTATGGCACAAACTGTCCTGCTGGAAGATCCCCGGCAAACTACGGAAGGCAATTATGTCACTGTACACCTACACTTGGGTGAGAATCAAATTGGCAGGGGATACGGTCACACACAAGCTGCCAACTGACCGAGGCCTAAAGCAGGGTTGTGTTTTAGCACCAACACTGTTTGACCTTTATACAGCAGGCCTTGGGAAAGCTATACAAGGAGCAAGCTTGGCAATCCCGAAAATCGGACAGCAACAGCTAAACATACTCCAGTATGCTGACAACCTGGTGATTCTCGATCACACCAGAGTAGGTTTGCAAAAAGGGTTGACTGCATTAAACAGCTACAACCCGGATAACTAGCTTGTGGCCAGCCCAAGCAAAACAAAAGTCATGGTGTTTGGCAAATATCTGAAGAAAACATGCTTAAAGTGGACACTGGGCAGTAACAAGACAGCCACAGAAAGAGCACACCACTACCTAGGAGCATGGCTGAACGACAAAGGCAAGGCAACCTTGTGCCAGGCCAAGACGCAAACCAAAATACAAGCCACCATCTATGCTCTGTGAAAACTTCAAGGTAAACGACACAGTCCTACTATGAAACCTATCATGAGAGTAACAAAATCTAAACTCCTCTCTGTTGCTGGGTACGCATCACACGCATTCCCAGGGAAGATGGAAAAGATAATGGAAAAGACCCAGTGCCAGTGTTACAAAAGGCTTTTTAGGCTCCCTAAGTATACACAAAATGCCCTGATTCGACTCGAGTTTGGCCCGGTACAACAAAAATATGAATGCAGGAGCACATTGGTTAAATTCTGCCTCAAGACAGTAAAAGCGCAGAAAGGATCCCTTAAGGAGGTATTGCTTATTATATTTGAGGGGGCACCAAACCCATGGTAGCAGTACCGTCTCGAGACAGTGGTGGAGCTGGGCTTATCCACAGCGTCCTGGTCCTAAGAAGAACTAAACTATCCTGCAATAAAGAGGGTGCTAAACAATCAAATCAAGGAGTGAAGATATAGCAAGACTGAAGGCCACCAGAGGGTTTATTGGCCTAACTAAAGCATATGAGTCATACAAAATTCAGCAATATATGAACAACGTCCTAGGAAAGAAGTGCTTGAAAGAAATTCAGTGGGCATGCCTCTCAGTCCCCCTGCCAATAAAAGAACTAAACTCAGGCTGGAAATCACTGAGCAACATGGTTAGATGCAGGCTATGCAACTTTTGAGAAGAATCATTGGTACACCTACTATGTTTCTGCCCTGCTTTACTGCAACACCATTGTAGATTGTTAAAACCAATGTTTTTAAGGCATTGGATCAGAAAATGCGCTGACGCAGTGACCCTGCTCCAGTCCAGCACGAAGCCCTCGGAGCTGGCCAAATTTGGCAAATTCATGAATATGACACAAAGGGCCCTAATTGAAAACAGCACAGAGGAATATTGTGCAGTTGCAATTGTCGTGTCTCCTGGAGTAACAGAAGGAGACGAACGGTGAGGAGCCCCCACCAGGAAAGGATTGCACGACCCTCACAAGACCCCCAATGAACCAAGTGACTCTGTCTCAAGAACAGATAAGAAACAGAGGGGGATATTCACAAGGAGCTAACGCCGAGTTAATCGCAGCCAAAGTTGTGAAAAATTGATCGCCCCATTCACAAGCTGGTGTTAACAGCCCACAACACCAGTTTACCCGCGATAGCAGCCACAAAAAACATCGCCACAGAAGACCCCCGCAACTATCGCTAATGAGATGCAGAGTAGGAGTTCCCGTGCCCAAAGCCGCGACAACACCACTCCACAACATTCACAACGACCAGCCAGAACTGCGATAAGAACACAAAACAGGCGATAAGGTGCGCTAGCAGCAGTATAATAACACCTGCTCTGACCTGGTGCAAAGTTGGACCACAGCCTGCACCACAAAAGGGAGCACAGCCCACAGCAAAGTCGGAAGGGCAACCGATGCCATGGAGCCACCGGTCATGTGGGCAGGACGCCCAAGAGGGCCACAACACCCACCCTCACCACCCCAGGAACCCAACACCCACCCGGAACACCCCCCCAGACCACCACACAGGCAGCGCAAACAAAGACAGCGGACCCCCAGGAAACGCACCAGCCACACAGACCCAACACCTGACAATGTCAGTGCCCACCACAGGCTCAAAAGGACAACCATTGTACGCATCCTGACCAACAACACCCAACAGGCCGATGGCACTAACACAGCGGACAACCAACATCCCACCCCACACAAAGCTGCTGGCTGTGCTGCACCTGTTGGCCCCTGGTACCCCCAACCAACACCCGCCACAGTTGAAGAAGACACACAGCCAGTCACATCCAAGTCCCTCACACCTGACCTGGACATCACCATCAGCCTGTTACCGCAGTCCCTATACGTCCAACACAATGCGCAGGATCCGCTGGACACAAAGCAAGGCCCATACGCCATCGCCGGATGCACGCACGTGTCGAGGGGAATCCACAGCACACATGTCATACCTGTGCCCCCTGCCGATCCAGCACACAATCACCGCAACAGAAAGCACACGTCTCATATCAATGTGCAGGCAACAACCGAACACCGTAGAAACCTCCACCAATCTCGCCTCCAAATACCTAGCCACTGTGAACGATTCCTCCATCCTCCGACAGTCCAGCAGCAACCAGCGTCCCTAGGGTGGCACCAAGGGAAATGCACAGCCCCTTGGCAAGTTCCAAATGAACACCCCACTCACCTCAACTCCACAACCATGCAACTCACGACTCTGGCAATGCACACGTCACAAAATCAAAACCAAAATGCCAAACAACATGACCACCCACCAGACACGACGGAACAACTCACAATGGTAACCTGGGCAAGCTGTGAACAGGAGCCCTCAACGGCATGGAACCTCAGCCACACACTAGCCCAATGTGAGAAGAGGTGGCAACCAGGCATGTGTGAAGGATGCAGGAGAACCATGACTGGGAAAGCACACAATGCCGGAGATGTGCTGGACAGACCGCAGTATGCCGAACACACCCATATCCATGGCGACATACACCTCTGGTGTATGGAGTGTAGTGGACAGTGGACGCAACCATGCCAGTGGGGGAGTTCGCAGAAATGTTGCCTGTTATGTACCCCCCTAAGCGTGAGCAGAGTGGGATGGCCCAGCGTATGCCAGGCCAGCGTAGGGGTGTGAATAAAATGCACGTAGCCCTGGGCGTGGTCCTCTTCCAGAAAGCCCAACGTCTCTGCCAGTGCAGCGCCTCTCACCATGCCACGAGGCCTATGCCGTCCTCGTGAGCGGACTTGCCTGCGATCCTGGGCGCCTGCCATACCCCGGCACGCTGGACCCCGAACCCGTCAGGCCCGCCTCTGCACAGCCAGGTCACACTGATCACCTTTCGACATCAGCGTGTGTCAAGGAGGGTCCACCACATGCCGGTGCAAGCTCCAAGCACCAGTTCCGTGACCTCTGCAGCCTCCGCAGACCATCGCTGGCCCCCCGACACTGGCGCACATCACTCCTTCCTCATTCACATACTACACCATCGTCCTCTTCGTCCCAGTAGTTCTAATATGTGTCCTGAGTCCTGAATGGCAGTGACCCCAAAGCCGGAGCAGCGGCCAAAGCACCAGATTCCCTTCGATCAGTGAGGCATAGTTCCATATGGGCATCTTGCAACACGTGGTGCCACTAACCCTGTTCAACGCCAGCCGGCGACATGTGGTGCCACTAACCCTGTTCAATGCCAGCCGGCGACACGTGGTGCAACTAACCCTGTTCAACGCCAGCCGGCAACACGTGGTGCCACTAATCCTGATCAATGCCAGCCGATGACACGTGGTGCCACTAACCCTGTTCAACACCAGCCGGCGATACGTGGATGAGGGGAAACACCCATTACAACGAATCTGTTTTCACGCGCTGTCATCGCAACGCGACTTTCACATCGCAGGAGGCTTGACATCGCATGCTTTTACAACGCATGCTAGTAATGCGCATAGACATTTACATCGCTAGCATTTACATCGGACAACGCATAAACGCTTTAAGAAGGCATGCTAGTAATGCGCATAGGCATTTACTGAACTGCAGCGTAAGCTAACTAAAGGCCTTCACAGGAAAAACCCCGCCATTTCCAAGACAGCTAAGAGCAAACACAGAGCCAGGCCCCAGCTCTCACCTCTGGGCCCCGGTGCCACTGCACCTGTTGCCTCAATCGTACCTGGGGCAGGGGGGACACCGTTTCGTCCTTGCACTGCTTAATGTACACCAGCGGTTCAGTGTAGCTAATCTGACGCACAACTGTAAGGGCCATCCTGTGTAACTCAGCGCACGGCCCACCGCATAACCAAACCACCCCCCAGCAGAGTAGATTGAGGGGGCCTCACGCGCAGACAGGCCCAGTCAGGAGCCCTCAGGCCAGGGGCCCGCCGCTCGTGCAGAGTGTCGTAGAGGGCGCCCTGGAGCTCGGGGGCCATTGGTACGCCACCGGGGGTTATCTAACAAAGGTCGAGTGGTCGCCCGTGTGCGTGTTGCCTTTTATAAACAGAATGAAGCTTTACCTGGCTTCGAACCCTATGAGAGACCTCACAAAACCCTAGTAATTCCCAAAGTGTTGATTTTAAATGTAGATGCCATCTCAGATAATTAATGTCTTGAAAGACAATAGGACGGATTAACACTTTTGACTGGCTCCACTGCATGTCCTTGGAGACAGTGCTTGGTGCAAACACCTTTCACCACTGGATAAGGAAATAGCATAACGTGTGCATTTGTAAGGCACACACTCCCTTCAGGCTTACTATGCCGGCGTTATATGAAAATACAGACGGGATATGAAAATACATTCCTGCACACTTTACGGACGGGAAATAATAAAACGGCGGTATGAACATTTTTAATAAAACGGCGATATTAAAATTTTTACAAATTACAGACGGGAAATGTACATTCCTGCCGACGTTGGTGTTCGCCGCGTGATTGTCATATTGCCCACTATGGATACTAATACATGTGCGTTAGTAGACGAGATGCAAATGTACATTACAGAGCATTCATCAGTATTTACACGGTGTTATCAGTGTAAGGTGTTCCACAAGGCACACACATGTACGCATTATGCTCGGGATACATTTAAATTACAGCACAGACAGGCGTTATAATACCATTCATCTGTATTTAGATGGTGTTATTAGTGTAAGGCACACACATGTACATTAAAAGGATGGATGTGTGGTGGATGAATGAGGGATGGGTGGATGTGTATGCGATGTAATGACGTGCGATTTGATCGTCGGCGATGTCAGCTACTTGCCTATAGGCATCAAAGCATTCGCGTAGCACCAACGTGCGATGTAAAAGATGGCGATGTATTGGACTTTGCGATGTATTGAGCACGTGGTTAAAGCACGCGATGGAAGGGTGCGCGATGTATCGACATACATCCGTGGATGAGGGACCAGGACTACCCTGCGGACCAATAGATCCCACATCCAGCACCTAGTCGTGAATCACGAATGGCAGAGTCCACACCAGTGGTCACATGGAGAGAAGTAAGAGGAAGATGTGGCTCAGTTCGGGCGAAAGAAGGGTCACAGTCATGGAGGTGACCAAACACTATCAACCCTGTTCATCGCTAGTCCGCGTCCCGTGGTGCCTCTGACCCTGAACTACGCAGGCCGGTGGGGCCATCCAACCTATGCCGGCGACACTCGGTGAATTGCCCGTGCTGACAGCTGCCTCAGGCCTACACTGTGGTCCAGTACATCACACATGTGGAACTGTGTTTTGGGTAAGATGTGGAGGAATCTACACCATTGGACACGCCTCATCGCAGGCGGCATCCCCTAACTGCACTGGTGCCACTAACTCTGTGCGCAATGAGTCATGGACCCCATCTTGTTGGACCTTGGTGGCATCAGAGCTCATGGCCTGGTGGTTTTCTGCATCTTCTTCTGGCTGGACCTGACTTGGTGTCCGACATGTGTCTGTTCCATTCATCTCCACCATAGTGACTGTATCAGCATGGGCCTGCCCTCTGCATCCTGCCCTGGGGGTACACCTTCCACTGTCCATCGAGACACTCCGCGACAAGGCCCCTTGTCATCCCGTGAACCTTCTCTGCACCAGTGACCCTGCCCCAGTGCACCGCAAGTCAGCGGCCCGTGGCGGCAGGCCTGTGCAGGACCCTGTGCATCCGAGGCTACCAACTCTGTACAGCACAAATCATGGGGCCTTTATGGTTGAATGGTTGTGTCCTTTACGATGTACACTGTTGTCTATTTTTGACTGCACCAGGCAGCCCTAGCTGGCTGGTGTGCTCACACCCCACACACATCCAACACAGGTGTCACTCAGTAAGTGTATCTGATAATAAATGTGGCCGTGCGCACATGCCCGTAGCCATTCACACCATCTGAGCAAGTGTGTCCGTGGGTTCATTGTGTTAGCTTGATGGGCACGGGCCCTGCAACATCACAGTGTGCTGTCTTCTGCAGACGTTACCATGTCACCTCAGCATTGGCAGTGACCCTGGACATGTAGACCCACACCTGCCCCCCTGCTTGCACAGGCTGCATGTGCTGATTCTGCAGGGGGGGCAGGGCGTGGTCCGGACCTGGCCCGGTGCACGAAGTGCGGTAAGTGTGTCTCTGTTTTGGGGTGTTATCGCCACCAGGGCCACAATACATGATGTTGCAATGTGGCATGTACCAGGAGGAGCGGGCCCGCAGGTATGGGGACATGTAGGGGCGCAAGGACGCTCGGGGTCTTGGCACATGCATGCCAGGTGTGATGTGTATTAGACTTGCAGCTGCATGAGTCTGTTGGCTGGCCTCATTCGCAGCGCGATCCCAGCCAGCCGTGGGCTGGACACCTGTGTCCACTCTGTCCGGACCATTGGCCTACACCCAAGTGGGTGCACACCTTCGAAGGCCAGCGCAGGGGTGTTGTTGGCATGGCGCAGGACATGCGCGGATAGGCATTAGAATGGTGTCCTGTAGAATTGCACGTGATGCAACCATGCAGCGTACACAAGTGTGGATGCCCGTGGCAGGGAGGAGCAGCTGTGTGGCAACGTGACACACAGTGAGTCTGCTCATGTGCATCATGCTGGGCATATCATCCATGATTCCCAGGGTCGCAGACATCCCACCACACCCACGACCCGCCTCTGTACGTCTTCTGTATGCATGCAGCTGGTGAAGTTACTGTAGGGGTGAAAGGTCCTTTGTCTGTACTATTAGGTGGTAGCACATCTGCAGCTCCGAGCAGGAACTTGCATGTGCCCAGCATCCCCTGACAGATACAATAGCATTTGGTTGCGACTCCCACACTACGCACTGCCAGGCGTGAGCCAACGTGTACACATTCCACACGCAGTAGTTGGTCGTAGTTGGCTTGCGTGATATGGCCTTCACACGTACTCCCACCCCACCCAAGACCTGCACCCGTTGCACACAGACACTGCTCATTGCACCGAACTGTCCAATTTCATCGACAGGACTGTCTCAGGGCAAGCCAGTGCCGCTTCAAGCAGAGCCACTGACGCAATGGCAGACCATCCCGGACACATGGTCTACTCTAGTCACATGGAGCTGTACAGTGCACGTCTGCTGCATGTAATGGGGGCACTGCCGTTGGCAGTGCTGCGGATCAGTTACCGGTTGAGCTTCCGCCTTGCGCACGTCACCTGCATGCAGCCTGTGTTGCATTGTCGCTCATGCATATTCGAGTGGTCCATGGATGTCTGCCTCTCCAACGTTACGGTAGCTGACCTGGATTTCAACGTGTGTGCTCCCCCTGTTGGCCCACGACCGGGAGTGTCACCAGGATGACTGCTTATGGCATGCATGGATGTTTGGCATTCAGTCTGGAAACTGGACCTGGGAGATTGCACGAGTCATCGTGTGCAGTGAGCACATTGAGCCACTACCCGATTGGGCTTTGGTGCACATTGGGTCCAGTGGTCGGAGTCAGCACATCTGTCCAGGTCAGCTGATGGATTACATCGACGACATGTCAGATGTGGTGGACGACGATTGCTCATTGGAGATGCACTCGCGTTAATTGACCAGTGACAAGGTACCTACAGCCACAACTGGATGTGAGCCATTGCACTTGTCACGACACATGGTTGCATGTTGTGGATATGGTCACAGGTCCCGAGACGACAGTGGACATGGCTGCATTGGCCAGGACTCATGTTCCAGGTGCAGACAGTCAACGCGGTTGGCACTGACTTGTGTTGGTGAAGAACTCCCCCAAGGTGGACATGGGGGCTTTCCTACGTTCCTCATTCAGACATGCTGCTGCATTTGTCTGCATATCGTGGCACTTCTCTTGGCCGTACGGCCTCGCACTTGTTGATAAAGTTTCCGCACTTTCACTTGTCTCCAACTGTGTTGTGTCTTGATTTGTATGCCAATGTGTGTGTCACAGACTCTGGCTCCCTGCCATCCGTGCATTGCTACCCCATCAGGACTGTGTGTTTGTACGTGTGCATTATCATGTCCTTGTTTCGTGCTCTGCCAGATGCGTGTGGCCGTTTACTGGCCACAGGCAGGTGCACTTGTGTCCTGTGTTTCGTTGTGCATAAGTTGGTGTTTGTACCACATTGTGTTGGATGTTGGGGTGCTCTGCTTCCTATGTGTGTGTGCTGCATTGTGTGTGAGATGTCCCTTCAGCTCTGATTTGGCTCACCCTTCTCCCTTTCTGGCAGTGTAGTGTTCACTTCTGTGCTTGTTCAGTGGTGTGACATTGCCAGGTTGTGAGACTTGTGCTCCTGGTTGGTGTTGTTACTCCTCGGAATGGTTTGTCTGCAGTTGTGCTGTGCTTAGTTGTGCATGTGTGCCATTGTGCCCATCTCCTCCTGTCCCCTAGTCCCTGCTGGTTCCTCTCCCTGTTGCTGTTGTGTCTGTTTTTTGGTGCAGTTTCCGGTCCCTGAGTCCTGCCACCATCTCCAGACTGATGTGGTGGAGATCATTTCCTCCATGCCATCCAGCTCCTGGTGTGGCGCTGGACTACCACCTCCGGTGTGCATTGCTGCCTTCTTGTTGTTGGCGTGTTTCTGCTTGTTTGTGCCTTTCGCATCATTGCTGGAGTTCTGGTTTTCTGCCATTGTCCTCCTCCACTCTCAGGCTGCATTCATCTTGTCCAAGTTGGCCTGCCATGTACAATGTTTTGTTGCCAATGTGTTTGGTGGGGTTGTCTGCTGGCTCTGGTTGCCTCCATTGTGGTTGGCTGTTTTTTTCTGTTTGGTCAGTCTTGCTATTTCAGGCTTTTCTTGTGCTTATTCCCGCCTGCCGTGTGTTTTGCGGTCCTGGCGGTGCTTATCCCTGCTTTCCTCATCGCAGATGAGCTCATAGCAAGTTGTCAGGTGTGTTTTGTGTTTTTATCTCCGTCGGGGTGGTTGTATCGTGGACATTGGCAGCGTTTTCGGTGGACTATCGCATGCTACCGCCGTGTTGTGAATTCCACGTTAACACAGGGCTATTTTCCCACGATGGGCTACGATGTGCAAAGTTGCGTTAGCATTCTTTGGTGATGTTTAGCACACGTTCTTGTGAATATGCCCCAGAGACTTTTTCTATTACGCAATTTTTAAACCAATGAATTTTAGAATGTAGCCCACATTTTAGAAATGTTACCGCTGTTTAAATGACACTTCTAATTCTTTATTCACGATTAGACATTTGTATTATAATGGTATGAGACACGTATTTTAGCATAATTTTGATAATGTACTGCAACTTTGCAATGATTTTAAGTAATTATGCAAATAAAAAAAAAATATTCATTCATTCAAAAAGGGGTACTTTCCTACAATCACTCCAAGTCTTTCAACCTGATTAGTGTCCCTGAATGTATCAAAATCAAGCTTCATGCCATAGGCGGGGTTTTAGTTGTTAAAGTTGAACATTTTAATTATTTAGGAATTCTCTTTGATTCAGCACATAAATAAAGTTTTTTATTGATACTGCGAGCGCTACAGCTCTCTAGAGTTGTTGAGGCTCTTTTTTGTTTTGTTGCTAAATTGGGCCATAAGCCTGTCAGGGAGATGCTAATTCTTTATACGGCCAAATGTATTCTGGTGGGGGTTTATGGAGCTGGAATATGGGGTTATTCCAACCCCGAATTAATTCAAAAGGTTGAAAACGATTTCCTGAGGAGGCTCCTTGGTGTTTCTCTAAGTACTTCAACATACATTTGTTATGCTGAAGTTGGGATAAATTATATAGAGGACACCATAAGTCTGGCCCCCCTGATGTTATAGCTTAAGATCTGACTAAAACCAGAGGCGGGCGTTTCAAGATTGATTTTAAAAGATAGTTTGAGCCTGGATAACACGATTAGAGTAACCTGTCTTGCCTATGTTAAAGACTCCTTTGTGAAAATAGGAATCCCAGAGCTTTTCTCTCAGGTCTCTTTCTCTAGATTACCGTGTCATGTTATTGGCCAACAATTGCAGTCTGTAGTAAATTTCTTTTTTAATTAAAGTACAGCGCCACCGTGACATTGTCCACTCAGATTGGAGGAGCTACTCTTGCCGCCTGCAGGATTGTGTCCCTGTCGAGGTAGTTGAATATACGTGCCAGGATCGGTCGTGTTGGCACTCCCGGTCGGGCCGCCCGCCAGGGACCCGGTGCGCTCTTTCCACCGAGAAGAAGCTTGATAGCCCACGTGGCTGCAGCTGATCTGTTATCAGTTTTTTTCGACGAAGAGGTCTAGTGCTGGCCCCCTAACACTCTCTGGCACTCCAACCAGTCGTATGTTGTTTCTTCTGGATCTCCCTTCCTGATCATCAAGCTTCGCCATGAGTTGCTTTTGCGTGACTTCTAGTGCGTGTATTTTGGTCTTAAACATTACCGTGTCCTCAGCAAGAGTTTCCGTGGTCGTTTCGACCTCCTTTAGTCTTGCGCTCATTTTGGAGAGGTCCGCACGTACTAGCGTGATGTCGGATGAGATTGTCCCGATGGATGTTTGCATCTGGGCCAGCGCTGCCATCACATCCTGAAGAGTCACTTCCTTTTGTTTTGCGGGCGCTGGATCCGGGCCATCAGCCCCCGGTGGAGCCTGCGAATCCGGCTGTCCTCTTTGATATACGTATTTATCTAACTTGGTGTGGGGTGCCATCCGTTGGCCCTTTCCTCCCATGTCGATCAGGGCAGGCCGCACTGTAGAGAAGCTGAATCGGGGGGGTACACCGGGAGAAAGGGCCGGCAGTCGCCGTCGCCTACTATGAGGCAATGCCTCCGTCCGGCCTGTCAGTTTTACCGGCCCTTGCGGCGAATCCCCCACCACAGCCTGAAGTATTTATTTACGGGGACTGTCTTGTCTCTCGGAGCCCCAATCTGGGGCACTCGCCAGCAATCAAGCCCATGTGCCACCTATTCGGGGGTCCACCCACTCTTCAGGTACGGAAGTGTCGTTAATACCCCATCAGCAGCGTCTGCTGGGATGACGGTGTTCCTCCGCCCGGCCCCGCCGCTCCGATATACTAGATGCGTCTGTTTCCGATCAACTTCAGTCCCCAGAGCACGAGACTGGGCCCAAGGCGTCCCCACAGCCACTCCGGCCTCACCTTCCCACGTGGACCGAGCCTTCGCCTCAGCAGTCCGCAGTCCAACGTCATGCGGAGCCCAGCTACTGCCCCCGCGACGTCGAGGACTCTCTTTATTGCGACGCTGCACCTCCACCTCCGGCCTCGCTCCCTCCCGAGGCCCTTCTGCCGACAGTCTGCCTGTGAGTCCGGGGCAGGCGGGCGGTGCAATCCCACCCCGAACGGGTGTCTCAGCGCCCGCTCTCCACCTTCTTCGATCCGGGTACCTGCTGCAGGCGGCCGTCGTCCGGGCCCGGGCACGCGAGGGAAGCGCGCTCTCTTTATCTCCGGCGTTCCGCATACTTGAGGTCCCGGCTTCACCCGGTACCGCAGGCCTCCAACGTCGCGTCTCGCTCCGTTCTCCACCAAATGCTGCCGCTGAGGTCACGCTCGCTGCGGGTCAATGCTCCGGTCTTCTTGGGCTTTTGCGAGTGTTCGCACCGCCGTTTCTGTCAGGATTCTTTACAGGATCAACGTGGGAAGGAGCTGTGTTCACGGAGCTGTCCTAGGCTGCTGCCATCTTCGTTGGTTGCTGGCCACGCCACCTCTCTTAATGCCTTTTTAAATAAGAATATCAGTGGTTTTGATGTTAAATAATAATGACTCTCTTTTAAAAGTGGCACAGACTTTCATGTTTGAAGTTAGGCTTCTATGCTTAGGGTTATGAATGAATGCGTTTAAATATGATGGCAAGGGATGCAGCTTGCTTTTCATATGTGGACTCATCAAAATGATTGGATTTATTAAAAAAAAGAAATTATTTTGATTCTATAAAATAATGTTATTTAAGAAAGGTGCATTAAATTTGTTTTTTAATATTTATAATGCCTAATAATGATACTGTGAACTCCTAGCATCCAAATTGAATTTAAGCAGTACTGTACAGCAATAGGGGGTCACTTACATGTGAAATGTCACTTTACCCAGGCGTACAAACTCATTTTTATAAGGGTATACATTATACATTTCTGATCCCCCATCTCTGGGATATGTAGAGGACATTCTGGGGATGACTATTATGCAAAAACATTGTAGGATATTCATTTTTAAGTGCCCCAAACATAAAAGTCAAAATTGGGTAATATTCACTATTTCAATGAGGTTATTCCAATCAGAGCAGCTTTTAAACTGCCTTAGGCTCCAGTAAATGCACATATGTAAGTATAGAATGAATAACCGACATCTATACTGCTAGACAAGCACTCAGCACCACACTGCTTACACATATAAATGTGTATAAAAAGCTAGCAGAAGTTATTAAGCTTACCTCAGAAATTGCTTGTAGACAGGAATGGAGTGGGTTGCTGTTGAGCTCTCAGTCTCCAGGGTCACATTGAATTGGGAGAACAGCATAGAAAACCTTGCACACAAGATGGAACAGCTGTGAATAGGTTAAAGGTCGAAGTTCTACATTTAGAAGCCTAGCAGGGCTCAGCGCAACATTTGCTTTGACATTTCGACATTTGAAAGACGAAATGGCAGGGCAGGGAAAGAAAGAGGTTTTGCTTACTTTTTTTTAGCAAAAGCAAGTTTTTGTGCACTCATATGAACAGAGGGAAATATAATGGTATATGTGAGCTCTGATTAAGACAATGGCTCTGCCATATATATAGCACTAATGCTTTGAGGGCTGAATTAAGGAAGCAATGGGATTTAGTTTGAATTCATTCGCCCTCATGTTACACTTGTACATTTGCTAAAGGAATATGTTATTTAGCTAGCTCAATGTGCTATTTAGCTCCTCAGAGTTTGTTTATGCCCAGTTGCTTCAAATAGGGGTTGATAGTGTTGACAGAATGAAACCTGTTACAGGTTTCCTACAGTCAAAAATTGGGGAAGGAGGCTAGCTCCTCTACAAATTAAGGGTAGGCAAATGTATGTTTTCTCTCTCTTTTTCTCAATTTCTTTTGAGCCTGTCTAAACTGTCTGTGAAATAGCCATGAGACATTTAATTGGCTATTCAGTAATACTGTTTTAAACATTGTTAGCATTAATAAAATGAATAAATAAATTTGTTATGTTACTGCCCATCCTGTCTGATGTAATTATGAAAGGATGAGAAGTCTAGATTGCTGCTTCCTTATTTGATCTTTAAGGGGAACTAGCTGTGGGTAGTTTTTGTTCTAAACTTCTCAGGTGATAACACCACTATTGTTTGTTATTCTCATGCTACATACAGTTTTGCAAGGGCATTGCTAGTTTTTATTAGCCAGTCTGTGTAACTAAACTGACAGTCCTTACTAGAGCTGATGTTGCATAGTTTGGATTGTGAAAAATAGAATACAGGGAAGATGCCCATGTGATCCTTAGCAAACATTTTTGAGGAAAATATTGTTTTATAGGAGTTTGTCACAACATGTTCTGCTGGAGAAAATGTACCCATTATGTTGAAGTTTTTAGTTCTTTATGTAATAGGAATCCCTGTTACATTAGCAGTTTTCGATTTTCCTGTTGCTCCTATAACATGAAAGCATGGTCCTAAGCATACAATATAGGTGCTTTTATTAAGTGTAGAACATTTCCTTTTTTCTTGAGGGTCTTCAGATGAATAAGATAGGAATATACAGATGTAAGGATTTGGAGTATGTCTGTATTGTTTTTCTCTTTTCTTCAGAATTTAGTAAATGAACACAGACTTCCTTGACTGCTTGGGATTGAGTGACGTATTACTCTTGTCAGTTCACCAAAGAGTTCCCTTTATACTTGTCAATAGGTCCAGGCTGTTGTTTTTTTTACTCTCACATAGATGAAAGTGGTTCTTGGGTGCCTTGCTAATATATGGGGCATCCCAAGACTAGGAAGTATTCTGAGAATATCCTCACTGTTGATAGATTATTTCTGTGCCTTGTCTAAAGACCTTTTGTTCTGTCCACCAATAGATATTTGCTGCCTTACAACCATTGCCAGAGGGGCGCAGACATCAGATCTAGCATGGGGAGTCAGCACCAGTCCAGCTTGAAGTCAAGGTGAAGGTAACCGGCACAGGCATTGCTGGCAACTAGGACCTCAGTGAAGGTAGAAGGCCGGAAGCACTGGGATGTGAAGTGTGTACCCCTGCCACTGTCTTGGGCGAAAGACGGGGTCACAAATCAGGAAGGAGAAATCGTGGATCAAGTTTTTGATGCCCAGCTGAGAGTCACAGACCGACCAGAACAGCAAGGAAATTCTTGCTTGAGGTGACCCCCTTTGAAACAAGGGTTGCTTCAGAGATCCTAGCATCAGGTCTCTGAATCCTGGTCCCAAAGTGGCTGTAAAGTCTTCACCTGTGTTGATCAAGAGATACCTGGGCACACTGAATGCAATCTATGGCCCCAACCAAAGAGCAGTGTGCCAGCAGAGCACTACAGGAGTTAGGGAAGGACTTGAGTTCAGGGTACAGGTGCTGTGTCTCTGGTGTCTGTTAAATTGAAGTGAAGAAAACTGGTGCGCTGCCTGAGACACTGGACAGGATCGCTGAGAGCATTTGCCCTGGTGGGTGACTGCCCTATCCTGAAAGAAGAAACTTTTCCCTTGAAACTGGGCCGTGATTCCTGAGTTGCGAGTTGTGCAGCTCCACCGTGGGAACAACAAGAGCCTGCCTGTGAGGCTCAAACGGACACAGGGAGAAGACTCCCCTCTGGCTGGTTGTACAGCGGCTTTAATTTCCCAAGGACATTTTCTTTTTTGTTGAAAATGTACCCCATTGGTCGTCCCATTTTGAGGAGGAGCATCCCTTTGCAGCTCTTCATCCTAATTCTCATGGCCCTGTGTGGTCCTCCTGGTCCCCTGGATCCAGGATCATTTTTGTAATAATATGTCTGACTGCTTTAATGTTTGTATTCGGAATAATGTTTATTCTGCGAGAGAAAAGTTCATCTGAGCAGTTGACAAATGTTACTTTACCCTTTCCTTGATTATAATGATTGATACTCTAGCCCTCATAAAGGAAACACTGGAAAAGTCTAGCGAAAATGTTTTTATTAGATATGTGCTGTTGGCTATTCTGAAGTTGAAATGGATGGTCACTGAAAAACATAGGAGCCTTGAAAATGTTTTTACTGGATGGTTCTAGGATTTGCTTAGGACTAGAAAGCTAATAGTTCTGTTTCTGATAATAGTAATTACTCTCTCCTGCTATCTGTATGACCCAATGCTCTGTTCCCTTTGTACTACTGCTTATACCTTATACATACCCGCTTAACAACATTTAGAATGAGAAATGCCCACCTAGCAATGAATTAGGATATTGATACATTTATGAAAATTAATGTGCACATTTTCTGTTTTCCTACTGGATCATGGGAAATGTCTTTAGCTCATGCTAAAAGGACCATCTGTTAAAAGATTGCAGGAATCTGTTAGCATGAGCTGAAAGCCATTTTGTACTTGGCAGCCATTTTAGTTAGCTATGTGCTAGCCATTTGCTGTTTCCCTCTCCCAGAGTCTTACACATGCTCAGAAGGGCCTAGCTAGTAGAATGCACCTGCTCATAGTATTGAACTGTCAGGCTGTTCTAACTGATGTCAGCAACTTATTACTCCTCCTACTTGTTGACTGTGCATTTTCTGTATGACCATCTATGTGTGTAACTCTTCTCATGTGTACTTGTACCTCCTTCTTTTGAGCCCCTGTGTGGGTATATAAGGCCCCTGTTCTTTGTACTCCTTAGAAATGTCTCCTACAGTGATTTGAGAATACTGTATGACGCAATTCTCCCGCTTCTGAGGTTAATAAAAAGATGTCTTTTATATTACAGCTTCTGTGCCAATCTCTTCTTTGTTTCTTTAAAAGGACCAGGTGTATCAGTGAAGCCCCTGAGAAGGTTTTGATTTCTTCAATGCCACCCACCATGTTGTACTTTGGGGCCAAAAGACTGGTGCACATTGTTGTCAGATGTCTATGCCTACCCAATCCTGGTGCATGCAATGGACACATTGATGAAGGCACACTCAGATCTGGGACACTGCCATTCCCTCCCATGGGATTCCCAGACTACCCCAATGCAGAAGAAACCTGAAGAGCACAACTCACAATGCAATGGGAATGCACAGCATTCAAATTACCTTTGTACATACAGGTAAGGCAAATGCGTGACACCGGCACCCAGCACAGCAGCCACTTACATGCCACTGCATCACACTACCAACATCACATAGGCCTGCGCTGGCACAGGCTCTGTCCACATGCAGCCACTCCCTGCCAAAGTCACCCTCCCCAAATGCTCAGCTCTGGCTTGCTGCTGATGCTCCTTCAAACTTGCATCCAGCTCAGGCTGTGTCACCGCCAAGATGTGGCCCATTAGTGGTATCATGCTGCGCCGTGAAAAATGCCCAGTACGAGGAAGCAGCCCCAAGTTAATCTCCGCCACGTTCTTTGCCAGCCGGCTGATGACGTCCCACCTCTTGTGGCAGTGGGTGCGCGGTCGGTTTGAGACCCCCAGAGCTCGCACCTTGGCTGCAATGGCCCTCTACACAAACTTACGCTGGTGTACCTTGAGCTGCAGGCATGGGAGACAAGAGGGGGAAATGATCAGTCACACAGTGTTATATACCTACATCTCTCAGTACAGCAGCAAGTTACAAACTCATCAAAAATCCAACGATATGTCTAACAGAGACTAGAATACATCTCACATGGTACATCTGCATAGGAAAAGCTGATGTAAATGCATGCAGGTGTGAGGGGGAACACAGTCCCTGTACATCTCACACACATGCAGGATGCCAGCACTGAAACCCCTATGTAGCATGCCCACATCTCCAGTCCATTGTTGGGTTGAGCAACACATACATCACATATCAACCTGTGTTTGGGGGTGGCCTCACTGTGTCCAAGACTGTGCAGCCCTCAATGCCCCTGCCCGGTGAATAGATAACTGTGTCATGGATGTCACATTGAGGGACATGATCTCACAAATACTAAATCCTCATCACAAGGCTGGTCGTGTCCAATCTACAGTGCTGAAATGGCTCATAGCTGGAGTGCAATGAGAAAAGACTGATGTAATACTCTGTAAGTGAAGTGATGTGTCCTTGTCTTTCTGGGCAGGGACTGTGCTGGCCAGGTGGGCTCACACTGAGATGGACTACAGGGGCACACACAGCCATTCAGCCAAGCAATCACTGTCCTGACTCCTGCATGAACAACCTCCTGCATCACTGTATGGCTGACAACACAACACAGGTCACTCATACATACATGTGCAGGTAGGGAAACCTGTGGCATTGGGTACACACACCTTCCCCCTGGAGACAGCATGTTAGGCAGTGCATGACACAACCCCACACTCTCAGGCACATACTGCATCAGTCCAACTACATGTGTGCCCCCCCTGCCCAACCCCCCCACTGTTGAGGACTTACCACGACATGTGGGGCACATATAGCCTTGGGTACTGTGTGAGCACCTCGTCCACCAGGACCTCCACTCCTCGCTCGTGAAGGGACTGGAACGGATCTTCTCTGTCCTTGCCATCACTGTGGATATGAGACAACAGCGGCGGAATTGGGTGGTGAGGGGTCTCAGGCAGCAGTCCCTGGAGGCAGCAGCAGATGAGGGGTCTCAGGCAGCAGTCCCTGGAGGCAGCAGCAGGTGAGGGGTCTCTGGCAGCAGCAGGAGAGGGGTCTCAGGCAGCAGTCCCTGGAGGCAGAAACAGGTGAGGGGTCTCAGGCAGCAGTCCCTGGAG
The DNA here is from genome assembly GCF_964204655.1 of Triturus cristatus. Classification (NCBI taxonomy): domain Eukaryota; kingdom Metazoa; phylum Chordata; class Amphibia; order Caudata; family Salamandridae; genus Triturus; species Triturus cristatus. Next base: position 545,690,444 of record NC_140586.1, read on the forward strand.
GCAGCAGCAGGTGAGGGGTCTCTGTCAGCAGGCTCTGGGAGCAGTGGAAATGTGAGGCTCACTCCCACACATATATAGCCCCCTGGGGTCGTTTCAAAGGTGCCAAGCTGCAGCAATTGGTGGTCCAGGTCTGCCTCTTTCAAATGCATCCAATGACCGCCACCGCAGTGGCGGAGCACGCCTACCGCAATTTTCAAAATTGCATCATGCCACCGCAATCAAGGTTCCCATTGGCTGTAAGGGAATGCTCCATGGCGGTGACACACCGCTGTGGTCCGGTGTGCGCTAGCGCGATGGCGCATCTTTCAAATGCATCCAATGACTGCCTCCGCGGTGGCGGAGCACGCCTACCGCGATCTTCAACATTGCATCATGCAACCGCAATCGTTCCCAGTGGCTCCAGGGAATGCTCCATGGCGTGACACACCGCAGGGCCCGGTGTGCGCTAGCGCAATGGTGCATCTTTCAAATGCATTCAATGACCGCCTATGCGATGGCGTAGCATGCCTACCGCAATTTTCAAAATTGCATCATGCCACAGCATGATGGTGCATCTTTCAAATGCATCCAATGACCGCCTACGCGGTGGCGAAGCATGCCTACCACAATTTTCAAAATTGCATCATGCCACCGCAATTAAGGTTCCCATTGGGTCTAGGGCATGCTCCATGGCGGTGACACACCGCAGGGGCCCGGTGTGCGCTACCGCGATTTTGGCGGCAGAGCATGCCCACCGCCATTTGGGCATGTCTCCATGCCTATCACTACCGCACTTGTGTGAATGGGGGGTGATGGTGACACACTGCTGGGGTCAGGCGGTAGCTACTGCGATATGGGTGCCATACATTAACACGAGGCACCGCGATTTAGGCAGCGGAGCATGCTCACCGCCATATCCCCATATCTCCATGCCTATCACTACCACACTTGTGTGAATGGGGGGTGCTGGTGACACACCGCTGGGGCCAGGTGGTAGCTACCGCGATATGGGTGCCATACATTAACATGAGGCACCGCGATTTAGGCGGCGGAGCATGCCCACCGCCGTTTCCCCATGTCTCCATGCCTATCACTACCGCACTTGTGTGAATGGGGGTGCTGGTGATACACCGCTGGGGACAGGCAGTAGCTACCGCAATATGGGTGCCATGCAATGGCAATGGCCAACTGGCAAACATCAAGAGTGCACAGTGCCCACATGGTCAATGGAACATCATTGTGCACACAATGCCAATGTTCCATTTACTCCACTGGTGACTACACATGCCATGTTTGTGTATGTGATTTCTTAGATTGTCCTGTACTCCCTCACATGTCACTTATGAATTTGATGGTCGTGTAGGCAGGACAGTGTTGTTCTGGACTCTACAATGTGTACACATGTCAATGTGTTGAGGTGCAGTGACAATCACAGCAATGCTCGTTTCAATGAATGATGATCTTTTTTGCATGGCCTCTTATGTCTGCTCATGCACTCATTCGTCATTTCTGTGCCGACTGTGGTCATTGTGTTGTGGATGTGTGCCAAGTTCAAATGATGCATGAAGGTGTGACAGGTACAGCAGCTAGGTAGGAGACAGTGGGGTTGATTTGTTACAAATATGCTGTATGCTATACTCCCAGGCGTGCCCATGTGAAATGTGGTCATATCCCTATGTGTATTCCCATTGACCAAGGTGGTGTTTGAGGTACTTGTTTTGTGTAAGTTGACAGGTGTGCCCTTTGTGTAGCTGAAGGTATCCCTATATGTAAGCTGGTAACTCAATTTTGATGGCAGTCATTGTTGTCGTTGTGTCATCCAGAATGTGAGATGCTGTGCCCATCTCATGATGTATTGCATTGACATGTGTCCACTTTCATCTCAACTAGGAGGAGACCAAAACTGATTTGTCACTTGACAGTGCTAGAGGACATGGAGGATGTGGCTATCATCAGAAAATGCAATCTGGATAGAGCCACCGTAAAAACCCTTTGTGATATGTTGGAGCCCCACCTGCAGCCTTGCGGGACATATCCAAGAGCTTTCACCCCAACTTTTAAGGTGATGGCGGCCCTGCATTTTTTGCCACTGGATCATTCCAAGAGGCAGTGGCCAGCGCTGGGGGATGTCACAACCGATGTTCAGCATGGCGTTGCGTGATGTGCTGTCCACCATGATGATATACAAGGACAGATATATCCATTGTGCTGAATTGCCAGCTGTGAAGGGAGACTTCTATCCCGTTGGACACATCCCCAATTTTGTTGGTGCCATTGATTGCACCCATGTCGGGCTTGTGCCACCACAGGCAAGTGAGCACATTTACAGGAATCGCAAACATTACCACTCCATAAATGTGCAAGTGGTGTGCCTGGCAGATATGATCATCTCCCACGTGTGTGCCAAATTCCCAGGCTCAGCCCATGACTCATACATCCGGCGGAACAGCATTGTGCACCAGCTGATAGCTAATCTGCTTCCCTCAAAATAAAAACAAACACTGTAACTAACATTAACTAGATCTGTCCACATCCAACCCTATAGCTAAATGTATAAAAGGTCTTAGCTTATCCAATGACCGGCAGCAGGTAACTACAACTCGCTCCCAGCAAATCCAATGAAAAATGTAAGAAATAGCAGAAACAGACTGCAAAAGTACACTTAGGGGCCGATTCCAATCTCGCTTGGAACGCGATTCAGCCATAAAAAGTATGAACCGTACGTATGTTTTCCGACGACTCGTACAGCTGTGCGAGCGAGCAAGTACGATGCGAGAAACGCGAAATCGCTGACCAAATCGTTTCCTGGTCCGAACAGCTCCGTACGTCTCGTCCGTAAGCAAACCATGCCATGCAATGGAGGCGATTTCCGACCAAGCCAGTACGATGCACGATTCGGACAGCCGGATCAAGTCGGAGCCTCCGACGCTTAAATGCTCCGGGAAGCAGTCATCGGTGGTCTGTGCCGGACCTCCATTCACCCCTTCACCCGTAGCCTTACAAGTCGATCACAGGGGAGGACCCAAGGGTCCCCCCTACACATGCATGTACAGTAATGTAAATGTAAATGTGCAGATATTTATATAGCGCAAATCACCAACCGGTCTCTAAGCGCTTGCTTAGGGAACCCATCCTGGTATTCCCCTGTGAGATAACCCAGCAGGGGATCCACAAGGTGAAAGCCAGGCATCCCGCCGCGAGGGGCCATTGTGGAGATTAAGCAAGCTATTGCCCAGAGTCGCAGAGTGTGAACCCATGAATCGAGTATGCACTGGAGCGAGAATTATCGAGTCCATGGACAATTTATGGACTCAAGACCCAGCCGAGCCGGGAATTGAACCCTGGTCCCGGGCTGACCTCTGCTACTAGGTCTGCATACTCTAACCAGTGAGCCACACTTCTCCACAATGCGGGTGGCGCAGACACCTCCCTACTACAGGGGGCGCCCTTGTGCGCAACGTACCTTTTTCATCAATGGGAGCCTATGTATGCATCGTACAACAGGCTCCCATTGACTTCAATGGGGCTCCGAGCGACCCTTGTCCGTTAGCGCTTGTTCGTATCGTACTCAGGCGCTCAGAGCCCCAGAGCACGAGTCGGTCGGAAAGCCCTCTGGATCCGAGTCGGACGGAGCCTTCTCCCAGCGAGATCGGAATCTGCCCCTTAGTGGTACAAAAAGTGAGCACTAAATGAAAATAAAAAAAGACTATCTCCCTATAGAACACAATGGGGCTTTACCAAAAATTGTTACAACATTTTTAAAAATATGTAATAATGTTCTGATATTTGTAAACAAAATCAATCAATGTATTAAGAAAATATGTAATAATGTAAAGTATAATGTCAATAATACTATAAATACAATCAATATTATAATATAGCATTATTTATTATGTACTTTAAAAAGTTTATAAATCCTGTTATAACAAAAAAGTATGTATAACAAATATATGTTTACTAAATTGTACCATATTTACAAAAATGCTGAAAAATAACAAAATGTGAAATGTTAAAAAATATAGCATGATGAACAAGTTACTTACCTTCGATAACACCTTCTCTGGCAGAAACTATATCTAGCCGCAGATTCTTTATCTTTGAATTTCCCCTGTATCAGACTGGATCCGTAAGAGTTTTTGGGTTCACTGACAGAATATCGATATAAAAAATATAGAAGTAAACAATATAGATGAAAAAATATAAAAGTAAAAAATATCAACTCCCTATACTTGAACAGGTAAGTACAAAAATATTGGAAAAAAAAATTGATGTAAAAAATATAGTTGTACAAAACATCGATTTTTATATATATAAAATAAAATAATAAATATTAAATATGCTAAATGATAAAAGTAATATAACAAAGTAGATTTAATATAAAGTGTAACAATTATAACAAATAAACTTGATAAAAAAATTAAACACATACATATTAATTATTATATATTTTTACCTTAAAACAATAAACCATTAATTTGAATTTATTTTATAATTTTGAAATTATATCAAAATCTACAATATATATATATATATATATATATATATATATATATATATATATATATATATATATATATATATATACCAACAACATAATATCTAGTAAAATACCAATCTATTATAAATTAAAACATTAAACTTTTTTAAAAATCTCCAAACCCAAATTTCCTACTCCAGTCAGTGCAACAGTATGAAAAGTGTTGGATAGGGGAGGGGTCAAAATGATTATTCCCACTCCTGTAAGTGCAACAGTAGGGAAAGTGTTTGACAGTGGAGGGGTAAAAATGACTATTCCCACTCCGGTGAGTGTAACAGTAAGGAAAGTCTTGGATAGCGGAGGGGTAAAAATTATTATTCCCTCTCCAGTGAGTGCAACAGTAGAGAAAGTGTTGGATAGCGGAGGGGTAAAAATTGCTATTCCCACACCAGTGAGGATAACCGTAGAGAAAGTGTTGGATAGCAGAGGGGTACAAATTACTATTCCCACTCCAGTGAGTGCAACAGTAGGGAAAGTGTTGGATAGCGGAGGGGTAACAATTACTATTCCCACTCCAATGTGTGTAACAGTAGGGACAGTGTTGGATTGCGTAGGGGTAAATTTAATATTCTCGCTCCAGTGAGAGCAACAGTAGGAAAAGTGTTGAATAGTGAACGGGTAAAAATTACTATTCCCACACCAGTCAGTGCAACAGTAGAGAAAGTGTTGGATAGCAGAGAGGGTAAAAAATACTATTCCCACTCCAGTGATGGCAACAGTAGGGAAAGTGTTGGATAGTGGCGGGATAATATTTACTATTCCCACTCCATCAGTGCAACAGTAGGGAAAGTGTTGGCTAGCGGAGGGGTAAAAATTACTATTCCAACTCCAAAGAGTGAAACAGTAGGAAAAAGTGTTGGATTGTGGAGGGGTAGCAATTAATATTCTCACTCCAGTCAGTTTAAAATTAAAAAAATATATATTAACAACAAAAACATTCAAAAAACAAAATAATTAAAAATATATAAATATGTAAAAATACAAATATATGATTATTAAAACTTTAAAAAAACATGTTATAATGTTAAATACATATGACAAATACCTACAAATACTATATTAAATAAAATAAAAAATAATTTCCAAACAAAGAAATATATTAATTTTTTTTTTATTTCCTACCCTATAACACCACACAATTTACAACCCAGATCTAAATTTTAAAAAAATTACTTCCTTAATTAACATATTTTTTTGCCAATTAAATACATATTATTAATTAAAAACAAATTAAAACTCATAAAAATAATTAACTTCCCACACTTTAAACCTATAGTCACTACAACCCACAGCTAAAATTCAATCAATCAATCAATCAATCAATCAATCAATCAAGGGGTTTTCGAGCGCGCTATTTGCCAGTGAGGGTCTCAAGGTGCTGGGGGGTGCAGTTCCGGATTAGTCGAAAAGCCAGGTCTTGAGGCTCTTCCTGAAGGTGTGCAGAGTGGGGGAGCGTCTCATGTTGACTGGGAGCTCGTTCCAGGCCTTTGCTGCGACGTAGGAGAAGGCTCTTCTACATGCTCTGGTTCTGCAGATGTGTGGGGTCTCTGCTAGGGCGAAGTCGGCAGAGTGGAGGTTCCTTTTGGGTACGTGAAAGGAGACTCTTTCGTTGAGGTATTCGGGTCCGATGTTGTGGAGGGATTTGTAGGCATGGGTGAGTAGCTTGAAGGTTACTCTCTTTTCAATGGGGAGCCAGTGGAGGTCTTCTAGGTGCTGGGTCATGCGCTTGTGTTGTGGGGTTCCAAGGACGAGTCTGGCTGCGGCGTTCTGGATGGTTTTGTTCTGGATGGTTTGGAGCTTGTGTATTAGGGTCTTGTTGATTTTGGCATAGAGGGCGTTACCGTAGTCCAGTATGCTGGTTATGAGTGCGTGGGTGACGGTCTTTCTGCATTCGGGGGGGATCCACTTGAAGGTCTTACAGAGGATACGGAGGGTGTTGAAGCAGGTGGAGGAGACGCGTTGATCTGGCGGGTCAGGGTGAGGGAGGAGTCCAGGATGATGCCGAGGTTCCGGGCGTGGTCCCTAGGGGTTGGGGGTTTCTGAGGGCAGGGGGCCACCAAGTGCTGTCCCACACAGTGGTGGAGGGTCCAAGGATGAAGACCTCTGTCTTCTCCGAGTTCAGTTTTAGGCAGCTGTCGCTCATCCAGGATGCTACATCTTTCATCCTTCTTGGAAGCGGAGTCTGGTGTCTTCAGGGTTCTTCATGAGAGAGAGGATGAGCTGGGTGTCGTCTGTGTAGGATACTATGCTGTGCCCATGCTGTCTGACGATGGCGACGAGGGGGGCCATGTAGATATTGAAGAGCGTGGGGCTGAGCGAGTATCCTTGGGGTACACCACAGTTGATCTCTGTAGGTACAGAGAGGAAGGGAGAGAGTCTGATCCTTTGGGTTCTGCCGGAGAGAAAGGTGTGGATCCAGTTGAGGGCGGTTCCTCGTATACTGGTGTTGTGGAGTCTAGCTGTGGGAGTATGGTGTGAGACAGTATCGAAAGCTGCGGAGAGGTCTAGTAGGATGAGGGCCCTGGTGTGGCCCTGGTCAAGTAGCATGCGGATGTCGCAGGTGGCAGAGAGTGGGGCGGTCTCGGTGCTGTGGTTGCTGCGGAAACCAGACTGGGAGGAGTCGAGGATGTCGTTCTCTTCGATGAATGTGGTCAGCTGGGTGTTGAATCTCTCAGTGACTTTGGCTGCGAAGGCAAAGAGAGTGATGGGCCGGTAGTTTTTCAGGTCCGTCGGGTCAGCTGAGGGTTTCTTGAGAAGGGGCTTGACCTCTGCCCTCTTCCAGTCATCGGGGAAGATGATAGATTTGAGGGAGACGTTGATGGTCTGGCCTAGTTCGGGTGCTTTGGCGGTGGCTCTGTGGTAGATGTGTGGAGGGCAGGGGTCCGTGGGGGCTCCTGAGTGGGTGTTCTTCACGGTCGTGGAGGTGTCTTCAGTGGTGGCAGGTTTCAAAGTGCTGATGGTCGGCTGGTAGTTGGTGGTGGAGGGGGGGTGGTGTCTTGCGTTTGTTTGCTGAAGTTGTTGTAGAGGGCCTTGATTTTCCGGTGGAAGTAGGACCTGAGCTTCTTGCAGAGGTCCTGAGATGGTGTGATGTCCGTGGCTTCACTGGGGGGTTTGGAGAACTGTTGAATGGCGTTGAATAGTTATTTTGCGTTATTTGCGTTGGTGTGGATTTTATTCTTGATAAAGGTCCGCTTGGTGGGTCTTATGCACTAGTGGTATTCTTTGTGGCGTTCCTGTAGTTGTTCTGGTCTTCGGCGGTTTTACTGTTCCGCCAGAGTTTCTCAAGGCATCTGCAGGAGCGCATGGCTTCTTGGAGGTCGGTGATGAACCAGGCGGCCTTCAGGGGGCGTTGTTTGGTGGTGTGGTGGAGGGGTGCAAGCGTGTCAGCACAGCCGGCGATCCAGCGGTGTAGTTCTTTGGCTACGGTGTTGGCGTCGGCCATGGTGGAGGAGGGGTCGTGGAGGAGTGTGGTGTTGAGGTGTTCCCCCGTGATACTGCTTCAGTTCTTTCGTGGCAGGCGCGGGTGGTTTGGGCACGACGGTGGTGTTGAAGGTGAAGTGTACACAGTGGTGGTCTGTCCAGAGAGGCTGCGTGGTGTGACTGAAGTGGATGTTTATCCCTCCTGTGAAGATGGGGTTGAGGGTGTTTTCTGGATCTGTGAATGGGGGTGGAGACAAGCTGTTTCAGGCTGAGGTTGGCGAGGTTGTCGAGGTTGTCGAGGTGGAAATTCAGGTCTCCGATGAGGATGTAGTCCGTGGAGGTGATGGCGTGGGGTGCGACGAGGTCGGCAATGGTGGTGGTGGAAGAGACGTGAGGCCCGGGGGTCTGTAGACGAGGGTCCTGCGCAGCATGGTTCTGGGGCTAGTCTGGAGCTGGAAGTGGAGGTGCTCTGTGTGGGGAGGGGTTGACCGTGCTGGAGATGGAGAGTCGGAGGGAGCTGTTGTGTGCGATGGCGAGTCCTCCTCCTGGGTGGTGGGGGTGGTCCTTTCTTTGGATCTTGTATCCATTGGGGATGGCGGAGGCGATGTTTGGGGCGGAGGTGGCGTTGGTCCAAGTTTCTGTGAAGAAGGCGACGTCTGGCGCGAGTGTGTCGAGTAGCGCCCAGCTTTCTACAGCGTGTCGGCTTAAAGAGCGCACGTTAAGGAGGATGCACGTCAAGGCTTTAGAGGTACGGGCATCCGGCGTGAGTTCGGCAGTTGTGGGGATGCTGTCGATGGTGAAGGATCGTCGGCAGTGTAGGCAGGAGGACTGGCCGTGGGTGGTGTTCGGCGTCGATCTCTGGCAGTTGATGTTTTTTTCGGGGTTGAGTGCGAGGAGGGCGGCGGAGTTGTAGCAGTGGGGGGCCGTAGATCCAGGGTTCCTGGTGCTGATCGCGGTCGGGTCGAAAAATGTATTTCACAATTAAAAACGTATTTTCAGTTAAAAAATAGTATTTAACAACTAATTATAAAGTCAGTAAAATTAATTTACTCCCCACACTGTACCTCTATAAAAGTAAAACCCACACTTAAAAATTATGAACAAATGCCCTAATTAAATATCAATTAATTAATTAATATTAATGATCAACTAATTATTAATTAATTAAACATAAATTACTTCCCACCCTGTACCCCTATAGACCCCACAACCCACACCTAAAATTAATTACACAATTTCCATAATTAGTTCACAATCAATTAATATAAATTAACAGCTAATTATTAATTGCTTAAACATACATTACTTCCATAAACAACACAACACCCACCTAAAATTAATTACACAATTTCCATTCTTAATTTTCAATCGATTAATTAATATAAATTAACAACTGATTATTAATCCAAAATTATTTCCCAACCTTTACCCCTATAAACCCCACAATCCGCAAATAAAAATAATTATACAATTACCATAATTAATTATCAATTAATTAATTAACATTAATTAACAACAAATTAATTATTAATTACAACAAAATCACTTCCCACCCTTTACCCCCTTTACCCTTTACCCCTATAAATCCTACTATCCACATCTAAACAAATGTACCCAATTACCACAATTGATTACCAATTAATTAATTAATATTAATTAACAACCAATTAATAATTAATTACAAATAAATTACTGCCCACAATTAACACTATAAAATCTCAATTCAATATATATTAATAAATAAACAATAATCATTCATTTATTGTAATTAAATTACTTCCCACCCTAGTCCCTTATAAACCCACAACCCGCGACAGAACTAAAAATCGCAACATTTACTTAAAATAAAATTGATAACATAACCAATACTTATACAAAAAAACATACATCACATACATTTAAAATATAAACTAAAATACATTACACTAATTTCAAAAATCGATATTTTAAACAACTATATTTTTGCAACCGATATTAACGACTTCTATATTTTTGAAAATGATATTTCCTACCTTAAATTTGATATTCTTGACCACGATACTTTTGCTGTCGATATTTCTGTGTCACGATATTTCCAACTCGATATTTGTGTAAGTCAACATTTCCAACTCGATATTCTGTCTGAATACCGAGTTTTTTTGAGCAGTACCCCTGCGTGCGTCATCATCATTGCCTGCGCTGGAAGTGACCACCGTGGCACCTACATAAGTGTCACCTAGACGCGCTGTAAGTTTCTTTTCACAACTTTCCACGCCAGGAGCACAGAGTCATGAAGAACACTGACCACTGGTGTTGAAAACTAGGGCCTTGAAAGGAATCAGCCCTGTGCCTAGAAATCCGCTTGCAGAGTGGGGATGATGAGTGGGACAGTAAGGAATCGGCGGCTAGATATAGGGCATAATTTAAATCTTGGCGGCCGGATTACTCCGTCAGAACAGTGACGGATATCCCATCCGCTGAAATATAAATCTTACTATATTCTATGGGATTTCGACAGACTGGATATCTATCATCTATAGAGGCTGAAACATTGGCATCATAACCTGAATATCCTGAACTCGCCATTCGGGAGGATAAGCCTTAAACAGCTCCAATGAAAGGGAGCGTCTGAGAGGGATTCAGGTCTGACTTTCGCATTTTGACAGTGAACCCCAGCGAGTGCAGAAGGTTCGCTATAGTCTGGAAGTGGGTGACAACAGCCTGGGGGGGGATCCACCTTCAGCAGCCAGTCCTTGAGGTAGGGAAAGGCTAGCACCCCTGATCTATGCAGATGAGCTGCAACCAACGCCATCACCTTGGTGAACACCCGAGGGGCGCTGGTAAGGACAAAAAGAAGCACGGTGAACTGGAAGTACTTGTGGCCCACTGTAAACCACAGGTAACGCCAGTGGGAAGGCAGGACGGAAATGTGGAAATGCCCTACCATCTCGTCTCCTGGGTCAAGGGCAGACAAGACCTGAGCTAATGTAAGCATTTTGAAGTTCTCCTTCTTGAAGAAGTATTTGAGGCCCTGCAGGTCTTTGGTAGGACGAAGGCCTCTGTCCTTTTTGAGGACCAGAAAGCAATGGGTATAGCAACCACAGCCCACTTCTGGCACCTGCGCCCTCTCTATGGCTCCCTTGGCCAAGACAGCTGTGACTTCCTTGAGGCTAAGGGATAGAGGATTCACCATCAGCCGGTTGTGAGATCGTGGCATGGAGGGAGGGGTGGTCACGAAGGGAAGGGAGTAGCCCCTCAGATGATATGCAATATCCTCCTGTCTGATGTTAGAGACTGCCAGTTGGGCAGGTGGTGGTTAATCCTGCCACCAACTGGATGCCCATGCTGGTAATAGGGCTGATTACAAGGGTTTGAAGGCTGCAGCTGTCGGGGGGTGGTGTACTGACCAGACCGCTGGCTATTTGACCCACGAGGTCTGTGGGTACTATGCCCTTGGCCACGTGCAGTCTGGGGAGCATGCCTGGCTCTGTGGCTGAGAGGGAAATGGGAGAGCTCGCAGCTCCTTCCATAACCATGAAAAGAGCAAAAGGTGGATTGAGGGTGACGTGCGGCCATAGAAAAGCCCAAGGACCTGATCATAGCCCAACTGACTTTCAAGCACTCCAGGGCTGAATCCGCCTTGTCTCCAAGAGACGGGTGCCATCAAAGGGCATGTCCATAAGAGAGGATTTGAAATCCCCCGAAAAGCCAGTTCTCAAGCATGCGTGATGCACCAAGGCCACCGTTGGCTAAACCACTCTGCCCAGAGACTCAGTTGTGTCAAGTGCAAGCCAGTTAGTGAACTTCACTGCATCTCTCCCATTAGCAACAGCCTGAAAGTGTATGGCCCAGGCCTCCTCTGGGACTGTTAGCAGCACATGCTCAACCGTGTCACAAAGAGCATGGGAATAACGGCCCAAAATCATGCGGTGTTCACAGACCGCAATACCAGGTTGATGGAAGAAAACATCTTCTTCCCCAAAGAGTCCAGCCTTTTGGATTCCCTATCTGGGGAAGCAGTAGGGAATGAGCCTTGGAATGTCGAGGCTTGGACCACAAGCTCTTTGGGGTAAAGTTTTCGGTGAGGAAGTTTAGGTCCCATTGGGCGGGCGGTGGTATCGGGCAATCATCTTATTCACAGGAGCCCCAATGTGAGTTTTTTGACCAAATCCTTCAAGACGTCATTGAGGGTTTCACTGAATGGGAGTACCAGTTCTCAGGGGAGGAATCCCAGTTGCAGCACCTCTGTCAAAATGTTAGTCTTGACTGCCCCTGACCTCAGCTGCCCTCCGCACCACCATTGCATAAGAAGCTCCCTCCTCTGTAGCCACGGTAGGGACAGAAAGCATGCCAGTATCTGGAGAAGCATCCAGTCCGCTGGCTTCACCCAGTTCCACACACCAGTCCATATTAGGGTTTTCTTCATATGGCTGGTATTCCTCAGGGTCCAGTAATCCCTCTCATTCCTCCTCGAGTCCTAACCCAAGGGAATGGGGGCAGGCTCTGATCTAGGAGGCAATACTTGTGTTGGCACCGGCTATGTCCTTCCAGCTCCGTATCAGAGTTGGGGGATCAGAATGGGGATGATGCTGGTGGCTCCGGGAGCATCGGCAATGGGATCGGCATCATGTAAGATCGAGATGGTACAACCAGCACCGGTCCGGATCCAGGAACAGATCCTTGAGGTCTGACTGAATCCAGGGCCAGAGATGCTGGCGCAGAAGTAGATGGGGCGCCTTCTGACCCTGCGGGCCTAAAGGGGCGCCGGTGGGGCCAGCCCACCAACATATGAGGCGCATGGCCTCATAAAACTCCTTTAGTTGGACGGGGGTCGCTCTTGCTCCCAAAAGTCGGGTAGGTGCTGAATCGGGCTAGGCACAGGCTCTACTGCGGATCCAAGCCATATGTTGACAGTCCCTCATCTAGTTAGCCGACGGACAAGAAGAAGTCGAAGATCTCTTGGACTTCTTCCTCTTCTTGTGTCAAGACTTAACCTAATGTGAAAAGGGTTTGGAGTGGGACGAGTATCTCGGACTTCGCTACGATTCCCGGGATCTTCCCCTTGACCGGGACCTCGACTGTTGCAGCGTCACCCACCGAGCTCCCATGACCTTGAGGGACCGCTGTGAAATTCAAAGATAAGGAATCTGCAGCTAGAATTCTCTATCAGGGTGCCGATCACGATCCGGTAAAAAAATTCCCCGTACGACTCGTATCCGGTCTTTTTACAGTACGAATCGTACAAGTGCCGTACAAACTGCCAATTACGATTCGCATGGTAAAAAGTCCATACGAATCGCATTGGGAATTATTCCCCACACGTCCTCGGGTCGGAAAATGTGCCCGACACGTCCACGGACGATTTACCGTACAAATGTGAAAAGTGAAGTCCGACCGCGGAATTACGATCCATCCTGTGCGTCCGATGTTACAACCGTATGGAAAAAACACCGTCCGCACCGAACTCCCATAGCAACCATGGAGACATGTGCCCGCATACGCGCCCAACACCCCCCCGAGCCCCCGTACGTACGTGTCGAACCCCCCGTGTACGTACACCCGTGTACGTGTCGAACCCCCTGTGTATGTACACCCGTGTACGTGTCGAACACGGGGGGTTCGACATGTACACGGGTGTACATACACGGGGGTTCGACACGTACACGGGTGTACATACACGGGTGGGGGTACGACTCGAACGTACACAGGTGTCCATACACGGGGGTTCGACACGTACACGGGTGTACGTACACGGGGGGATCGACACGTACACGGGTGTACATACACGGGGGGTACAACTCGAACGTACACAGGTGTACATACACGGGGGGTTCAACACGTACACGGGTGTACGTACACGGGGGGTTCGACACGTACACGGGTGTACATACACGGGGGTTCGACACGTACACGGGTGTACATACACGGGTGGGGGTACGACTCGAACGTACACAGGTGTACATACACGGGGGGTTCGACACATACACGGGTGTACATACACGGGGGGTACGACTCGAACGTATGGGGGCTGGGGGGGGGTCGGCGCGTACCGGGCCACCTACTCTGGTCGTTTCGCGCCGTACTTCGCTTTTCCGGCACTTTTTGGGTGCCGTGAAAATATTGCCGTCCGGACTGCTGTCGGTTCGAATCGTACTTCCTGGGTCGTGAAACGCTGCCTGAAAGCGTCCCGACGTCACGTCGCAGCATTCCCGGATCACATTCGTACGTATATTTTCGTCGGTCGGTGTTTTTTACGATTCGTACGGAAATGGTGTTTCCGTGCGAATCATAATTCCATGTTTGTAAAGTTTTACAACCGGGTACGAGTCGGACGGAGAAAACGCTCCGACCGACGGTTCGTACCCGGTTTTTACCGGATTGTAATCGGCACCCAGATGTGTATTTCACTAAACATATAAGAAATGTTGTAAAAAATGACAATAAAACCTTTTTATTTTCTGTTATAAAAAATATATTCATGTGTTTAAAAAATGTAAACATACAAAAAATAAAATATTAGAAATAAAATAAAGAACAATATAAAAATCAAAAAATGTGTCATTTACTATTGTTTAAAAAAACACTAATATTGTGTGAAAAATGCAATACTTAAGTTTTCCATGTAATATTTACACTGCAACAACATATTAGGATAAGAATGTTATACACTTAAGCGGCTACATTTACTACTCCCACTTCTATCTAAACTATTTTGGAGATTATATTGTACACGCAAAGAATCACAATTACTTTCTTACACCAATCCAAACCACTTAAGGGAAGGTGTAGGACATTAAGTTGTTCATATTTGCTATAGGTGCTCCAATCTAAACCATTTAGGGAGAGGTGTTGGATACGAAAAATGTCACACCTACTATACCCACTGTAATCTAAGTCATTTAGGGAAAGGTGTTGGACACTAGAGGAGTGATATGTAATATTCCCACTCCAATCTAAACCATTTCGGGGAAGGTGTTTGACGCTGAAAGGGTGACATTTACTATTCCCCCCACTCCAACCTAAGCCACTTAAGGGAAGGTGTTAGACCCTAAAAAGGTCATAGTTACTATTCCCACACTAACCCAAGCCATCTAGGGGGACGTGTTAGACACTAAAGAGGACACATTTACTATTCCCACTCCAATCTAAACCATTTGGGGGAAGCTTTTGGACACTAAAGGGGTGGCATTTACTATTCCCACTCCAATCTAAGCCAATTAGGAGAAGGTGTTGGACACTAAAATGGTGACATTTAGTATTCCCACTGCAATCTAAATCAGTCAGGGGAAGATGTTGGACATGAAATGTCGGACATTTCCTATTTGCACTCCAACCTAAGCCTTTGGGGCAAGGTGTTGACACTAAAGTTGTCAAATGTACTATTCCCACTCCAACCTAAGCCATTTAGCGGAAGGTGTTGGACACTAAGGGGCCGATTCCGATCCGTTAAAAATATTCCCCGTACGAATCGTATCCGTATTTTTTTCCGTACGAATCGTACAAGTCCCGTACAAACTGGCAAGTACGATTCGTATGTAAAAAAATCCATAGGAATCACACTGGGAAAATTCCTCGACACGTCCTTGGGTCGGAAACAGTGTCCGACATGCCCCGGACATTTTTACGTACGAATCGGTAAACTGAAGTCCGAGCGCGCAAGTACGATCCGTCCCGTCCGTCCGAATGCACAACCGTATGGAAAAACACCGTACGGAGCGAACTCCCATGGCAACCATGGAGACGTCCAAACATGTGCCCGTATACGTGCCGAACACCCCCCCAGCCCATGCCCTCACGTACGTGCCGTACCCCCAGCCCCACCCCCAAGTACGTGCCGTACCCCCAGCCCCCCCATGTACGTGCCGTACCCCCACCCCCGTAGGTACGGAGCGTACCCAAACCCCCGTAGGTACTGAGCGTACCCCCACCCCACCCCCGTAGGTACGGAGCGTACCCACACCCCACCCCCGTAGGTACGGAGCATACCCACACCCCCGTAGGTACGGAGCGTGCCCACACCCCCGTAGGTATGGAACGTACCCCCACCCCCGTAGGTACGGAGTGTACCCACACCCCACCCCCGTAGGTACGGAGCGTACCCACACCCCCGTAGGTACGGAGCGTACCCACACCCCCATAGGTATGGAGCATACCCCCACCCCCGTAGGTACGGAGCGTACCCACACCCCGTAGGTACGGAGCATACCCCCACCCCCGTAGGTACGGTGCAGACGGGGGAATCACGGCGGAAAAACAAAAACCCGCCGCAAGTATAGCGGAGACATCGCCACGGAAATTAGTATATCCCCGACGGACCCACGGGACGTACCGCCGTCTCCGACCGCCGCGGTCGCACAATGGGATGAATGGGAGCGCCAGGGGAAGAGCTGAAGCACAGCCACTGCAGCGGACGAACCACTAAAAATATGGAGGACGAAGCCAAAACCACACAAGAAAGCCAAAAAGTGCACATAGAAAACTAGACATGCCTCTCAAATACACAAAACACACCCCAATGACACAACCACATGGCAAAAAGAAAAATACAATTCCCAGGACAACACACCTGTCAGCAACACCCCAATTGGACACACCCACATAGCTGAGTATAAAACCAGCCCCTTCCCTGACCACAATCCTTTGCAATACTCCAGGAGTGAAGGGACATACACCGCAGCTGACAGGAGAGGCAAATGACACAACATCACCAGCCACACCACACACAGCACCACCACCACCTGCAAACCAGCACAACTAACCTCCTGCACAACACACACCATACACAGCACAACCACAACCACCACTCACACTCCTGCACCCACAATCACTTTGCACACCACACACCATGGCCACACAGAAAATGCCCAAATTCACTGAGAGTGAGTTGAAGGTCATGGTAGATGAGATAGTCAGAGTGGAACCACAGCTTTTTGGTACCCTGGTACAACAGACACCATTAGCTACAAGGACACAAATGTGGGCTAGGATAGTCCAAAGGGTCAATGCAGTAGGGACCACCCCAAGATCAAAAAAGGAGATCATGAAGCAGTGTCATGATCTGAAGAGGGTGGTCAAGGAGAGGAGGAGCAAGAACCGTGAGCTGGCTCAGAGGACTGGTGGTGGCCCTCCCATTCCACCAAAACCATTCACACAATGGGAGGAGAAGGTGCTTGCCATACTGCATCCAGAGAGTCTCACAGGAGTAGCCGGGGGAGTGGAGGCTGGTAAGTACAAACAAATGACTACCGCCACTCAGCAATCTACTGCCTTGCACAACTACAAAGCTACACCACCTAGGACACATACCATCCATCTGCACCACACACTCACAAAAACATGGCTCACAGACCCAGCATTTACCCACTCCCATTCACCCCAAACATAGCTAACAACATAAACATGGGGGCATGTGTAAAGGCAGACAGCACTACAACACCCACCAGGCCCCCTTGACCACACCTCAGCAGGATGGATCCCTCCCCCACCCCACCCAGGAGCAGTTGGAAGCCATTGCAGTACACCAAACAAACTTACAGGTAGGTAGCCATCTTCCCTGGGAGGGTGTTTGTGTCTGGGAGGGTTGCACTACTACTCCCACCATGCCCCCTGTCCCACACCTGAGCAGGATGGATCACTCCCCCACCCAAGAGCAGTTGGAAGCCATTGCAGTACACCAAACAAACTTACAGGTAGGTAGCTGTGAGAAGGTGGACTGATATATGCTGTCCACTAGTTCTAGTGGGCACCTTGTATCAGTCCAAACAACCCCTTATGGTGAATGGTTAAAGACAACCTTTATTGAAAGCTATCCTAGTGGTAGCTATGGAGAGCAGCCTTCAGGCTAACTCTTGAAGGATTGTAAAGCAGCTTGTTTTACCAGTCTATAATCTCTTGAATGATCAAATGAAAAAAGACAACCACACCAGGTATATATTCAAAATATATGTATTTAAGATAAAACACAGCCCCCTAGTCTCTTTATGAGACTGGAGTTCGAAGTACTTCGTTTACAAGATCGCAATCATCAGTAATAGCGCAAATACACATTTGGGCCCTAGGGGCGTACCAAACCATATACCAAAAAAGTGGTATAAGAACAACGACTGGAATAGGCACTAGGCCTATAGCCTGTAGAATCGCTGGGACCCCAAGGAACCACCCAAGGTAGTGACACAGGGGACCCACGGGGACTGTATGCAGTATGAAAACACAACCGCGGGTTCCCGTTATCTTCTATGGGCAATGTCGCGGTTGGAAATTTAAAGATTAGGGACAATTCTAATCGAGTCAGGACCAAACCCTTTTGGACTTAAGAAGTTCTAGGGCTAGCACCCACGAGAGCACCGGAGTACTCGAGTTACCTCACCCAGGGAAGCCGGGTGCATAGGTGTCTTTTGGTGTCAGGTCACGTCGTCGATTTCAAAGGAAGCCTGCAAAGAACTGCTGCTGCCGTGAAGAGGAGAAGTGTCCGAAGAGATCCAAGCCTGGATCTGGGATGGAAGGAACTTGAAAGCAGAGGGGACAGAGGCAGGGCCACTAGCCAGTGACCAAGGGCAGGATGGACCAATGCCCACAGATGTCGGGTGCTTCAGGTGAGTTGATGGGTGTCTTGACTCTTTAGCCACGAGGTCCAGGAGGCGTTGACAAAGTCCACGAGCCGGATTCGAGCTGTCCCATAAAGTCTGTCGAGTGCTGCGGTGTCGGCGACCAGAATCGACCCAACAAGCCTTGGCAATGGCAAGATACTGGAATTCAGAGATAGGACTGCGGTGCAGAACAGCAAGGTCTGAGGAACTCACCCAGCAAGGGTAAGTCAGGGCACATTTGGAGCAACCAGGAACGCCCAATCAGAAAAGGAGTTGCCTTTGTGGGGACCTGTTAGCCAACGGGCTAGTGATCGTGAAGGAGCCTCAAGCGGTCACACTTGAAGCTGGCCCACGGGTCACTCGTGGAGTGAACGCTAACAATCTTCGGTGCAGGAAGTGCTCAAGGCTGGGGCTACTCGGAGCCCAAAGCACTACTTCGAGGAGGACCAGGAAGATAATGTTGCTGCAAAAGTTCACGGTGTCCAGAGGTCAAGGTTCCACATCACCCACGATAGCCACAGGCTTCAGCTTTGCTGTGGACTCAGGGTAGCCTCGAGGAAGTCTGGAAATCCACCTCTGGTGATGCAAAGACTTTGGCGTCCGGCGGAAGCTTCAGCGATGCAGACCGGTCAGTTGCTTCTTTGGTGCCTGCCAAGCGGGGGAGTCACTCCTTGACCCCAAGGGAGATTTCTTCAGTCTTCTAGTCAAAGTAGAACGTCGAAGGTCCAGGATATATGCAGCAGAGTTTCGTCCAGGGTAATCTAAAGTCCTAGGGACTGGATTCCTATACTTATAGTAAGTTTAGGGGATGGACTAACTCTAAGGCCCCACCTATGGGTGGGTCTGGAAAGAGGGGTTGTTACACCCATTTCCATTGTCCAGTTTCGCACCAGAGCAGGGGCAGGTAGCCCCTGCAACCGGTTTGAACTGGGCTATGCACAGGGACAGCAAACGTGCCCCCAGTGCAGGACTTCAAAGCACCAGAGAGTTCTCCCGCCCAGCCCCAATACACATCTGCCTATCTGGGGAGGTGGTCACACCTCCCTTCGACAGGAAACCCATTGTCCAGGCCTCCCCTGATGGAGTTTCGGTCAGCAGCAGG
Organism: Triturus cristatus; assembly: GCF_964204655.1. NCBI lineage: Eukaryota > Metazoa > Chordata > Amphibia > Caudata > Salamandridae > Triturus > Triturus cristatus. Next base: position 545,710,047 of record NC_140586.1, read on the forward strand.
AGGCCAGACCAGTGGCTGTGGCAGAGGCATCCATTTTGTGATGCCAGGGCTCAGGAAAGTCCTACCGGGTTTAGCCAGTGTGAACATGTCTCTCCCTCTAGAAGGGTGTAATGCTACCCCCGCCGCCAGAACTTGCGGGGGGAGGGAGGGTAGTATTCCAAAGCGTTTGACACCAAACATGTTTTGATGCAGCCATCCCAAAGTTAGCATTTACCGCAAGGTTATAATGCACTTAAGAGTAAATGGTATGGCTGTATCACAGAACAGCCATAAGGAAGTATTTCCGAAAGCTGCAGAGGGGCTCAGCTCATGCTTGGGCATCCTCTCATAAAACCAAGCACTCTTCCTTCAGGATTGTCAAGGCCTGCCATAGGAGTGGCTTATAGGTTTATATGTGTCTGTATATATGTGGATATAGGTAGCCTATACCACTGTAAGGGGTGCAAGCACACCCTTACCCAGGCTGCAGTAGCAGTTGGAAGCCATTGCAGTACACCAAACAAACTGACAGGTAGGTAGCCATCTTCACAATGAGGGTGTCTGGGGGTGGGGGCCTGCACCACTACTCCCACCATGCCCCCTGTCCCACACCTGAGCAGGATGGATCCCTCCCCCACCCCACCCAGGAGCAGTTGGAAGCCATTGCAGTACACCAAACAAACTTACAGGTAGGTCGCCATCTTCCCTGGGTGGGTGTTTGTGTCTGCGCGGGCTGTACTACTACTCCCAACATGCCCCCTGTCCCACACCTGAGCAGGATAGATCCCTCCCCCACCCCGGAGTAGTTGGAAGCCATTGCAGTACACCAAACAAACTTACAGGTAGGTAGCCATATTCCCTGAGAGGGTGTTTGTGTCTGGGAGGGCTGCACTACTACTCCCAACATTCCCTCTGTCCCACACCTCAGCAGGATGGAGCCCTCCCCCACCCCACCCCGGAGCAGTTGGAAGCCATTGCAGTACACCAAACAAACTTAGAGGTAGGTAGCCAGTACGTGCACCCACCCATTTTTCCCAAATTAAATGGTGCCATATGACAACACCAGCCCTCACATTGCACAAAGAGGCATACCTACCCCATTGCCAAGCACAGTGTGCACACAGGTAAGCCAAGGAAACTGCCACAACCACCAAAGTGTGACACACCAATGCACAAGTAGAAGAAAGTCTGGGCACATTCATGCACTGCAACTAGTTACATGTGCATCACCATGGGGCAAGTGCAACAAGGACCATTCTAAAAATATGAAAGCATGTGTGGTGGCACAAATCAAGATATGCACATGACAGGACAAAGGGATGCAGGAGATGACAATGGCCAGTCCATGGCCAGATGTGACGTCTGCTAGGTCAGACAACTAAACCATGAATCCACAATTAAACACATGTTGTGCCAGGCCCTAGATGGCAACAAGTTCCAGTAAACCTCAATTGGACATGGTTCGCATGGTATGCCTTGACACCTCGCACCATGGAGAAGTCATGCTTGTACCACTGTATCATGTTAGGGAGCACAGTACTGCACACATTCAACAATTATGATATGTCAATCGTACAGTGTACAAAAAGCGAATGACACACAGCTAACCCAAAGCTTGCCGGGTGCACTGCAATGATCATTTCCCATCTTACCCACAGGTGACCAAGAACTCACTGCAGAGGACAACACCAGTAACCTGCAGAGCCAGTCTCCACACCCGGTACAAGGACTCTCAGATGTTGACTCCCAGGATTCCGTGTATGATGAGCTCAAGGCCGGCCCACCTGGTGTGCCAGGGAGCAACAGGTCCCAGGACCCCAGCGTCCCCCCACCACATCTGCAGCAACAACAACTCCACAGCAGACCCCTGCTGTCACGGCCTGTGTGGCCACCGCCACCACCACCACCACCACCACCACCAGTGCTGCCTGCAACACCCACCTTGTCCCAGAGGATGCCCAGCACACGCCACCCACGGAGGAGGGCAGGGAGAGGATGCGGATGCCCACATTGGTGAGGCAACAGGTCCGTGGCAGCAGGGCAGGTGGGAGGGGCAGGGTCACCCAGGGACACCAGAAGGCTGGGACCCACTCCCTGGAACACATCACCAGAGTCCTGGGCGCATACGAACAGGCCCAGGGACGAACGGGCCAGTCAGACGATCTGTTGCATGAGCTCATCCTGCTGATGAGGTCCATCGACAGACGCATGGGACAAATTGTGGACCTCTTGGGCCAGCAAGTGGCGGTACTGAGGGACAGGCATGCGCACCAGACAACACCTCAGCCTCCCTCTGGTGGGCTGCATAATGACAGTTCACCATCCTCCCCTGCGCCCACAGAGAGGGGTGAGTCCTCAGACCCCACTGGCCCTGCAGCAGGGCCCCCCCTGCTAAACGACGAAGGGGCCGTCCCAAGAAGACCCTGGAAGTATCTGGAGGCTAAGCACCTGCCAGACGCCAGTCACGGAGCCAGCCATGATGGCAACCCTCTCCAACACTGCATTGACTCTTTGGACTGTCCTTCCCCAGACTGCCTTGTGAATGGCATCTGCCTGTTAGACTGGGTCACCACAGCAATGTGGTGACTACTCGACCATCTCATCTACCACGACTGTCAACTCACTCCCCCCCCATGGAAATGTACACACCCCCTTGCATCTCACCATAGTAAATAAAATATCCTCACACACATGTTGTTGTGTCTGCTCTGTCTCTATTGCAGGGTGTACAGTCTTCAACATGATCACAATGAACCAGGACCATGGGCTGTATGTAGGCAAGGAGAAGTCGAAGGCACCTAGGGAAACACAACAGTCACTGGTCTGGGTGTGGCATCAAAGACATCACACAAGCCCTAACACCGGGATAACCCAACATGCACATGTCACAATAGCCCCCAAGTGACAACATACACGTCCCGTTGATGATCCCAAATGGCATGTGCTAGAAACATTTCCAAACACCACTGAGTCTACAACTGGCTGATTCTACAATTCTCACATGCCCCTTCACGACAACAGCAATATCATCAGACAATGGGCATGTTGCACATTGACACCCACCGTCAAGTGAAGTAGCGGGTGATGAGCTGTTCACGCAGATCAACACCTTCCTCCTCTCCACTGTCCTCATCACTGGACACGGCTTGGTTTGCAGGCTGGGGCCTTGGGTCCTCACCATCATCCAGGAGCATGGGAATCTCCTTGCGAATGGCTAGGTTGTGGAGCATGCAGCATGCCACAACAATCTGACAAACTTCCTGGGCGAGTATGCCAGTGCACCTCCGGTCTTGTCCAGACACCGGACACGTGACTTGAGCAGGCCAAAAGTACGCTCCACCACACGACGTGCCCTCCCATGGGCCTCATTGTAGCGGACTTCAGCCGCGGAACTGGGATTCGGCAGTGGGCTCAACAACCAGGGACGGTTGGGATATGCAGAGTCACCTAGGTATGACAAACACAAATAGACATTGCAACGTCACTGAGTCTCAGGGGAGCAGGTCACACACACAGCACGCCACACGACTAGGCATACTCACCCACAATCCATGCACGCTCTGGAAGAAGATTAGCCATCAGCTGGGGCACTATGCTGTTCCTTAGGATGTAGGAGTCATGGGCCGAGCCTGGGAATTTGGCACACACCTGCGAGATGGTCATATCTGCCAGGCACACCACCTGCACATTGATGGAGTGGTAATGCTTGCGATTGCGGTAAATGTGCTCACTTGCCTGTGGTGGCACAAGAGCGACATGGGTGCAATCAATGGCCCCAACAACATTGGGGATGTGTCCAAGGGGATAGAAGTCTCCCTTCACAGCTGGCAATTCAGCACCCCTGGGGAAATGGATGTATCTGTTCTTGTATAGCATCATGGTGGACAGTACATCACGCAGCACCATGCTGAACATCGGTTGTGACATCCCACCAGCGCTGGCCACAGTCTCCTGGAACGATCCTGTGGCAAAAAAATGCAGGGCTGCCATCACCTTATAAGTAGGGGTGAAAGCTGTTGGATATGTCCTGCGTGGCTGCAGGTGGGGCTCCAACAGATCACAAAGGGTTTTCAGGGTGTCTCTGTCCAGGCGACCTTTGCGTATGATCGCAACATCCTCCATGTCCTCCAGCACTGTCAAGTGACGAATCAAATTTGGCCTCCTCCTGTTGGAGATGATAGTGGACACATGTCAATACAATACACCAATAGATGTGCACAGCATATCACGTTCTGGATGACACAACAACAACAATGACTGACATCTATAGTTACTAACAGACCAGCTTACATGGAGGGACACCTTCAGCTACACAAAGGGCACACGTGTCAACTTACACAAGACAAGTACCTCAAACACCACTTTTAGCTATGTTAATGCACATAGGGATATGGCCACAGTACACATGTGCACGCCTGGGAGTCGAGCATCCAGCATATGTGTAACTAATCAAAACCACTGTCTCCTACCTAGCTGCTGTACCGGTCACACCTTGATGCGTCATTACAACCTGGCACACATCCACCACACAATGACCACAGTCAGCACTGGAATGATGAATGTGTTCATGAGCAGACATGAGAGGCAATGCTAAATAGATCAACATTCATCGAGACGAGCATTGCTGTGATTGTCACTGGACCTTAACACATTGACATGTGTACACATTGTACAGTCCAGGACTACACTCTCCTGCCTACACCAACATCAAATCCTTAAGTGACTTGTGAGTGGGTACAGACAAATGTACGTTACACACACACAAACATGGCATGTGTAGCCATCAGTGGAGTAAATTGAACATTGGCATCGTGTGCACAATGATGTGCCATTGAACATGTTGGCACTAGGCACTGTTGATGTTTGACAGATGGCCATCGCCATTGTATGGCACCCATATCACAGTAGTTACCGGCGGTGTGTCACCAGCACCCCCAGTGCAGTAGTCATAGGCATGGTGACATGTGGAAATGGCGGTTGGCATGCTCCGCCGCCAGAATAGCGGTGCCTCGTGTCAATGCATGGCACCCATATCGCGGTAGCTACCGCCTGGCACTGGCGGTGTGTCACCAGCACCCCCATTCACACCAGTGCAGTAGTCATAGGCATGGTGACATGTGGAAATGGCGGTTGCATGCTACGCCACTAAAATCGCGGTAACGCACACCGGGCCCCTGCGGTGTTACACCGCCATGGAGCTCGCCCTAGAGCCAATGCGAAGCTCGATAGCGGTGGCATGATGCAATTTTGAAGATCGCAGTAGGCGTGCTCCGCCACCGCAGGGGCAGTCATTGGCTGCATTTGAAAGATACACCATTGCGGTAGCGCACCCCGGGCCCCAGCGTTGTATCACCGCCATGGAGCATGCCCTTACAGCCAATGGGAGCCATGATTGTAGTGACATGATGCAATTTTGAAGATCGCGGTAAGCGTGCTCCGCCACCGCGGAGGCGGTCATTGTCTGCATTTGAAAGATGCACCATCGCGGTAGCGCACCCCGGGCCCCAGCGTTGTATCACTTCCATGGAGCATGCCCTTACAGCCAATGGGAGCCATGATTGTGGTGACATAATGCAATTTTGAAGATTGCGGTAGGCGTGCTCCGCCACTGCGGAGGCGGTCATTGGATGCATTTGAAAGAGGCAGACATGGACCATCAATTGCTGCAGCTTGGCACCTTTGAAATGACCCCAGGGGGCTATATATCTGGGAGTGAGCCTCACATTGCCACTGCTCACAGAGCCTGCTGCCTGAGACCCCTCACCTGCTGCGCCTTCAGGGACTGCTGCCTGAGACCCCTCGCCTGCTGCTACCTCCAGTGACTGCTGCCTGAGTCCCCTCACCTGCTGCTGCCTCCAGGGACTGCTGCCTGAGACCCCTCACCTGCTGCTGACTCCAGGGACTGCTGCCTGGGGACCCTCGCCACCAAAATCCCCTGCTGTTGTCTCACGTTCACGAGCGAGGAGCTGGAGGTCCTGGTGGACGAGGTGCTCACACAGTACCCAAGGCTATATGGTGCTCCAAATGTCGTGGTGAGTCTTAAACAGTGGTGTGGTAGGGCAGGGGGGCCACACATGTAGTGGACTGATGCAGTATGTGCCTGGGAGTGTGGGGTAGTGTCATGAACTGCCTGACATGCTGTCTCCAGTGGGAGGGTGTGTGTACCTAATGCCACAGCTTTCCCTCCCTGCACATGTAAGTATGAGTGACCTGCGTTGTGTTGTCAGCCATACAGTGACACAGAAGGTTGTTCATGCTGTAGTCAGAACAGTGATTGCTTGGCTGGATGGCTGTGTGTGGCTGGACAGCACAGTCCCCATCTACAAAGACAAGGACACATCACTTCACTTACAGAGTATGACATCAGTCTTTTCACATTGCACTCCAGCTATGGGCCATCTCAGCACTTTAGATTGCACACAACCACCCTTGTGAAGAGCATTTTGCATTTGTGAGATCATGTCCCTCAATGTGACATCCATGACACAGTTATCTATTCACAGGACAGGGACATTGAGGGCTGCGCAGTCTTGGACACAGTGGGTCACCCCCCAAACACAGGTTGATATGTGATGTATGTGTTGCTCAACCCAACAATTGGCTGGAGATGTGGGCAGGCAGGTTTCAGTGCTGGCATCCTGCATGTGTGTGAGATGTGCAGGGACAGTGTTCCCCCTCACACATGCATGCTTTAACATCAGCTTTTCCCATGCAGGGGTCCCATGTGGGCTGTACTATAGTCTCTGATTGACCTATCGTTGGATATGTGATGATGTTGTATCTTGCTGCCATACTGATAGATGTTGGTACATGGAACTGTGTCCCTGATCATTTCTCACTCTTGTCTCCCATGCCTGCAGCTCAAGGTACACCAGCACAAGGCCGTGTGGAGGGCCATTGAAGGAAAGGTGCGTGCCCTGGGGGTCTCAAACCGACGGCGCACCCACTACCACAAGAGATGGGACGACATCAGCCGGCTGGCAAAGAATGTGGCGGAGATGACCCTGGAGCTGCTTCCTCGCACTGGGCGTCTGGCACGGCGCAGCATGACACCATTAATGGGGCGCATCTTGGCGGTGACACAGCCTGAGCTGGATGCACGTTTGAAGGAGCATCAGCAGCAAGCCAGGGGTGAGCATTTGGAGAGTCTGACTTTGGATGGGATTCGCTGCATGTGTACAGAGACTGTGCCAGCGCTGGCCTCTGTGATGTTGGTAGTGTGATGCTGTGGCATGTAAGTGGCTGCTGGCCTGGGTGCCTGTGGCATACATTTGCCCTACCTGTACTTGCAAAGTAGATTTGGATGCTGTGTCTTCACATTACATTCTGAGTTGTGCTCTTCGGGTTTCTTCTGCATTGGTGTAGTCTTGGGAATCCCATGGGAGGGAACGGCAGTGTGCCCAATCTGACTATGCGTACATCAATGCGCCCATTGCATGCACCCATATTGGGGAGGGCTAGACATCTTACAGCAATGTGCAGCATTCTAGTGTAGTCTGGGTCTGTGTTGTCCCCTCCTGTTCCATCCAGTTCTGTCATTGGCAACAAGTACTGTGCCCCAATCACGTCCCTAGATGTGCTCAGAACTAGTTGTGTGTCTGTTTGAACAGAGCCACAAGCAGGGTGTTGTGCTGTGTGGTCATCACATGGCTCACTCATGCCTGAGTTTCCAGTTTCCACGCACTGCTTGAGTCTATGTAGTGAGTTGGCACGATGTGATTGCACAGGGTGGTGTGCAACATGTAGATTTGCTCAACTTTTGTCATGCATTGCTTGCATATGTTTGTTCTGTTTTTGCGATTGACCTGACCCTAAATCTCTCTCTCCCATGCAGCATCACCTGTAGTTACGGAGGGACAGGAGACGGACACCAGTGGGGGTGAAACTAGCACCACAGCTGCCCAGGAGCCCAGTGACACAGATGTCACCAGCGCATCAGATGGGGACAGGGGTCTGCTGGAGGAGTCCCGGCCTGAGACGCAAAGCACCACATCATTCGATGCCAGCGGGGATGCGTCCATGTTGGAGGGCACAGGGAATGGGGACTCTGCATCGACTTCCACTACACAGCGGCCATTGCCCACCCTCCCAGCCCACTTCCTCTGGTGCTGCCTGTGTCCGCCTCATTAAGAGGGGAAGTGTGTCCTTCACCCCTGGCACTGCTGCCCCTGCCCCTGTCCCCCCTGCTGCCATCAGTGCTGAGTCTGTGGACCGTTTGCACCAGCTGTGTGTAGGCAAGACAGCGCTCCTCAATGCCTTCATTGACCACAACAAGAAATTGGTCCAGGTGGTTGCTTTCATGGAGGGCATACATTCCGACATGGGTGGGCTGCACCGGACAGTCCAGGCTTTGTTATCAACAGTGATGTCTGCCCTGCAACAGGCACATTCTCACAGTCCAGCTCCAGTCCCTTTGTCCACCCCGGGCAGTGGCGCGTCTGACGATAGTGACCACGGTCCACATACATCAAAGTCACGATACAGTACACGGAGAACACAGCAGCAACAACCCAAGCGTTCCCGTGCGCAGACACCATCCCCACAGAAGACCAAAGGCATTCCAGAGTGCAGGGAGAAAAGCCCATCAGGCGACACCAGTGGACAATTAACAGACGGGCAGACCTCAGAGACACATGCCTCAGTGGCATCCCCATCCAAGGACTCTTCTGCCCCTAAAGCATCGCGCAAAGATAAACGTACAGTGTCTGTGCCCACCAAGGAGGTGGTGCATGCCAAGGGTACATCTAGGAAGGGCTCTAAGGCAGTATCACCAACTACCTCGACTCCCATTCCAAGCCCAGTGGAGCAGGGGCTGGAGGGCACTGTAGGGGTAACACCTAGTAAACAGGGGAAGGGGGGGCAGAGGCGAAGCAAGGCAAAGCGTTCCGCTGGGTCCAGCACATCACCAGAAGGGCTGCCAGCGCCTGCACCTGCTGCAGCAGTGGTGGTGTGTGTGCCTGTTGTGCCCACACCAAATCCCATTGATCCCAAGTCAGTCAAGCCATTTAGGATCCCCAAGAAGTGGAAGGGCACCCCTCCACAATCTCCCAGCCACACAGTGACTCCCGTCTGCATGACTCCACCTCCACGTGCCACTACACCACCTGGTCCAAACAGCCCTCCAGCTTGCCAAGCCACTGATAGCTCTACCTTAGCTGTTCCGCTCTCTCCCCCTTTAAGTGCCCTGACAGTCCCCGAGACACAGCCAGCTCCCAGTCCGCCTGACAGCCAAGTCTGAGTGTTAGTCACCATCACACACCTGTTTCTCACACAGGTGGGCCTGTACTGCACATTGTTGCCCCCTGACTGTGTTTCTCACCATGGAGAGGTACAGTCGCACACATTCCCTGTGCAGCTTCTCATGGACTCAGTCTGCAGTTTGTCATGCCCACTGGCCTTGCTGTTCACTTCTGTTTTGGACCCTTGCCTGTGCAGCTTCTCATGGACATGCTCTGCACTCTGCCCCGGCCACTGGCCTTGTTGTTCACTGCTGTTTTGCCCTTGCCTGTGCAGCTTCTCATGAATATGCTCTGCACTATGCTCTGGCCACTGGCCTTGTTGTTCACTGCTGTTTTGCCCTTGCCTGTGCAGCTTCTCATGGACATGCTCTGCACTCTACCCTGGACACTGGCCTTGTTGTTCACTGCTGTTTTGCCCTTGCCTGTGCAGCTTCTCATGGACATGCTCTCCACTCTGCCCTGGACAATGGTCTTGTTGTTTTGCCCTTCCCTGTGCAGCTTCTCATGGACATGCTCTGCACTCTGCCCTGGCCACTGGCCTTGTTGTTCACTGCTGTTTTGCCCTTGCAGCTTCTCATGGACATGCTCTGCACTCTGCCCTGGCCACTGGCCTTGTTGTTCACTACTATTTTGGACCCTTGCCTGTGCAGCTTCTCATGGACATGCTCTGCACTCTGCCCTGGCCACTGGCATTGTTGTTCACTGCTGTTTTTGACCCTTGCCTGTGCAGCTTCTCATGGACATGCTCTGCACTCTGCCCTAGCCACTGGCCTTGTTGTTCACTGCTGTTTTGCCCTTGCCTGCGCAGCTTCTCATGGACATGCTCGGCACTCTGCCCTGACCACTGGCCTTGTTGTTCACTGCTGTTTTGCCCTTGCCTGTGCAGCTTCTCATGGACATGCTCTGCACTCTGCCCTGGCCACTGGCCTTGTTGTTCACTGCTGTTTTGGACCCTTGTCTGTGCAGCTTCTCATGGGCATGCTCTGCATTTTGTGCCTTACTCTTCTCATCTCATTACGACTATCTGTGAAATTTTTGAATAAAGACAGTTGCTCCAGTTGTCTATTTTGTCAGTGTCCTTACTGAATAAAGTTATTTTGCTGTGTCTAAATGGTTTACTGTGCCACATGGTCTGTGTGGCACTTCAACATGGTCAATGTTTGGGCTCACTTGCTCTCTTTTTGTCAGGGGTGACAGGGTCTTCAGTTCTTCTTGGCACAGATGCTTGTGGTGGCAACGGTGTCAACTTCGAATGGTTTGCAGTTGTCATTTACTTGATTAGTTCATGTTGGCTCTATTGTACACGTCAGGTTGGGGGGCACTGTCAGCACAGGGTGGGTTTCTGCACACAGTATTGTAGGCAGGCTGTCCAGGGTCATCATGTGTGCATTTTTCCTATATGTGTGGCCAGTGGTGTATGTGTGTGGTCATCTTGTGATGGCCAGTCACCCTAGTCCCATGGCTTACTTTCCATGTGTGCTCTTGGATGGCCAGGTAGTGTGCAGTGTGAAGGGGGTGAGTTTGTGGGGAGTGTTGATGTGTGCATGCCTATACAATGTCAACTACACACGTCACCCAGGAGTTGTGTGCCTGTTGTTTTGATTGTTCATCCCTGTAGATGTGGTTGTATGCCTATGTGTGAGTTGTATGTTGTGCACTGTGCAGTGTGTTGGTGTGTCCTTGCAGTTCTGTCTGACTCCTACTTGTTTTTTTGTCACTTGTGAGTATGCAGAGGGTGTTACTGGCAATTCAGTGTTGTGTTTTGTTGCACATCCATGTGTCTGGTGGCTGTTTGTGGGGTCTGTGCGGACCTGCTGCTCCACACTGCCATTGTGGTTGTGTTTTCTCATGCCTTGCTGTCCCATGGTGCCTTCTTGCCTCCAGTGTGGCAAGTTGTTTGTGTTGTCATGCCATCCCCCTATCTGTGCTTCAGCTGCCTACCCATTGTGGGTCTGCACTCTCTCTCTTTGTGTATGGTACACTCCTGCCATGTCCCCTACTGACATGCAGTACACTTCACTTTGGTGTGAGCTGTCCCCTTGATTTGTATGTGTGTGTGCCTCCCCATGACTTAATTTGTGCCACTGTGCTTTGTGGTGCAGTTCTTTGTCCAGGATCAATGTGTCACTCAGTGCGTTTCCCCAATGGGTCGTGTGTGATGTTCTGGTGCTGTTTGTCAGTCATGGTTGCTGCTATGCAGTTCAACTGTGTGTGCTGCCCAGTCTTGTGGTCAAGTTGTTTCCACCTTTGTGTCCCAGACTTGTGCATCTATTGGGTGTTGTGTTGGATGTATGTGTGTTGTTTGTGTTATTGCTTCACTTCCTGGGTGTGCTGTTGTCTTTATGCTGTGCTGTATGGTGTTGTGTGGGTTGCTGTTCTGTCACTGATGTCTGTGTGTGTCTGGTATGCTTGATGTGCACACACAGCTTGTTGTGCATGCAGTGCTGTGTGTGTATGTTGCCTTGTGATTGCCTGGTGTGCATCCCCTGATGTCGTGCTATGTTTGCTATGTGATTGTTCTGCCTGTGCATCTGTTGTTTGTTTGCTGTGGCTGTGTTGTTCTGTGATGGTGCACTTCTTGTGTGTGTTGTGGTATGTTGTCTGTGCATTGTTCCTGAGTGATGAGGTTGTGCACTCCTGTTGTGTCTGTGCTCCCATTGCCTTTCCCCACTTTAGCTGCACCGGGCATGTCTGTTGTTGTTGTTGTGGCTCTGTGTGTGTTTCTGTTGGGTTATATGTTTGTCTGTTGTATTTGTTTTCACATTTGTGGTGGCATCCCTGTGTGTGTGTGTGTGATGTTTGTGGCTAGGCCCAGGGTGTGTGGTTGTTTGTGTGTGTATTGCCTGTCAAGTATTACCAGCCTTCATTGTGTTTGGCACTGGTGTTGTGTGCTGCTGGTGTGAAGGGGGTATGTGTGTAGATTCTTACTGGTGTTTGTCAGTCCTGAGGTGTGTAGATGGTCTCTGTGTGTAGTGCTGCTGGTTTACTCCTGTGAAGTAGATGTATGGATGTGTGGCTGTTCCCAGTTTGACTTCAGGGCCTTCCTTTCATCCTTTCATCCTTGTGCCGATACATGGTTTGCCTTGCTGTCTCCCTGTGTTGTTGCACAGTGCTGTCTGTGGTTTGATTTCACTGACTGTGCCAGCCATGTGTGCTTTGATAGTGTGAGGGTGTTGTGCTCTGTTCCTTGTGTTGATGTGATGTACACATGCTTGTTGTGTGTCTCCATGGCCTTCCATTTGTGTGCAGTCCACTTTTGTTTCCCTATTTGTTGTGCTCCATTGCTGTTGGCATGTGGGGTGTGTATGTGTGTTTGTGTCAGTTTGTGATATGTATGTGTGACTGTGCAGGCTGTGTGTCCATTTGGATGTTGATTCCTTGTGGGTGTTCATTTGTTGCTTGTCCTCATTGCTTTTTCCCTGAGTGTGGTGTTGTGTGTGTTTCCCTGGCCCTGTGCTACTGTGCTGTGTGTTTCTGTGCAGCCACTCCTGCATTGTGTGTCTCCATGATTGCTTGTTGTGTGGTGCATGGAATGTATTGCCCTGGCTTGTTGTTGTGCATCAGGTGCACGGGGGGGGCACATGGCATGTGCCTTCATGGGGTGTGCTAGTGTGTGGTGGGAGTGGGTGTGTCCCTGTGGTCTTTGTGCCCTACCCATGCCTGGCACTGGCCCTGTCTTCTGCATTGTGCGCATGTATCTGCTTGTGTTTGCCGCTGCGGTGACGTGACCGGGACATTGCTGCATGGTGGTGGTAGCTGTGTGTCCAGGATGCAGAGGGGTGACTTTGTGGCAGGTGGGTGATGTGTGGGTGCCCTTGTGGATGTGTCCCTGTCCCCCCTAGGGTGTTTGATTTGGATTTTGACCCTGTGTCAGGCCGTGGGTTGTGTGTTGTGTTATTGTGTACCTGTGGCATCATCCGCGGCGGTCCATGAGTTCCTGGTGATGTAGCAGGTACAGCACCGGAAAGACGTGTAGAGCTGGGTCCATTGCGGTCATGTCCGGGTCGTGTGGACCGGGACTCTGGTTTCGCGCTCCGCTGTTGAGTTTCCGCCATATCTGGTTGGGCGGTGTCTCCGCTGCGGTGCGTCTGCTTGCTTGAGTCATCCTAATTTGTGGACAGGGGCGGACGTCATTCCGCACGACGGAGGGTCTCCATAGGCTCCCACCGCCACGGTGGTGGGCGCACTTTGATGGCGGTGCACGTCGCACCACGGCAGTTGGAAATTGGCCTATGTTTGACCATACTAATATGGCGGGCGTGATGTCCGCTGCTAGCGGGTGGAAATAGGCATTTTTCCGCACCGCCGGCGCAGCGGTGGTCCCACCGCCCTACATCCTAATGGACCCCTTAGAATCAAAGTTAATCAAGTGAATATATAAATTATGATTATTTACAATCTAATTTAAAAGCATTATAATTCTAATTCAATAAATAACGACAAATCTATAATTCTATGATATAAAATCTATAAAAGTAATTTATGTAATACTTGAGTCTTTGAATAAAAATTTAATTTAATGTTTTAAAACATAAAATTTTCCATAGTATACCGGTTGGGGTAGGGAGAGGGATCTGCCGCTGACCAATCGCGGTTCGTGAGCCACCACTGCAACTGCTTCGCAGTGGCCTCCGAGATCAAGACATGGTCGGACAGATTGCCGCGATGCTGGGCCCACTGAAGCTTCAGGTCCCACTGCAGAGCCCGCATTCGCCACCTGGCGTAATGCACCAACAGGATGCAGGAGGCCATCAGCCCCAGAAGCCGCAGCACCAACCTGACCGAAACCCAGGATAGAGGCCGAAAGATGGGAATCAGAGCCTGAATATCCCGGACCCGCTGCTCCGGAGGATAGGCCCGGAACTGCGCCGAATCTAGAACCACTCCGATGAAGAGAAGCTTCTGGGAGGGTCTCAGGTGTGACTTCGGCACATTGATGGAGAACCCCAGCAAATGCAGGAGGTCGGCCATAGTCTGGAGGTGGGAAACGACTGCCTGGGGCGAGCCTGGACCGGGACCGTGAATGGCGCGGAGCCGAGTGCCGAAGCTCGAGAAGCTTATGGGTCCGCTCCCGCCTAGCCTTCGAGGTCAAGGCCTGACAGTCGAGGCACGACTCCGCATCGTGGTCGGGCCCCAGGCAGTAAAGGCACCGGCGATGGTGGTCCGTCACCGACATCAGTCGATGACAGGAGTCACAGGCCTTAAAACCAGGCATCCTACCGGCACCAGAGTCGAGTCGACAGAAGACCAAAAAGAGTCAAAAAAGTTGAGTCAAAAAGTGACTAAGGGGTAAGCTCTTCCCGGATCAGCGCTGTCTGGTGCGGAAAAAAGAAGAACTGACGTCAGCGCGCGAGGGCGGCGTCTAAGTACCCCGACGACGTCATTCCGGTTGTGCCACCATATGCTCATTGATGTCTTGTGCCATAGTTGAATGATGGTGGTGATGGCTGGTAACAGATGGGATGTTTTTCTCGTGCTATAGAGGAAATGGATCAGGCATGTCTCCTATTGCTCATTTGTCTGTAGCAATAGCAGAATCATTCTGGCTGTCCCCCAGCCAGTCAATCATGACAAGAAGATGTGCCGCACGGTATGATACCATCACATCTGCTGTGCTTATCCCCACCATCATAAGGAGATTTGCAGCTCTTAGTCATAGCTATACATAAAGATCACAGCACCCACATAAAAGATTGGAACATGGCAGTAATGCAGGTGAAGTAGGCACGCAGAATAGAGGATGGATACTGTTAGAGTCGGGGATCTCTGGTTGGCGCAAGGTTGCCCTTGTGTCAAGCAGGAACCCTGTCCTCCACGTCAGGGCGCAGGATAACCCCTCGCGAATGACCCTTGCTCACCCTCTAGGTGCGTGGCGTGAGCAGCCAAGGCGATTCCTCAGGCGTTGGTGGTTAAGCACTTACAATCGTACACACAGTAAATACATCAATCCCCCCAGAAACGGACACCAGACTTGGATATATATAAAAATACGATTCTTTATGTAAAAATAGGTATATATATCTCAGCAGACTTATCACAAGACCAATAACGTTTTCGCTATGCCACCAGGTTGTACAGCGGGCAAATGTTCGTAGCTTCAAATGGATGCTTTGTAGTTCTCTTGCAAATGTTACTTGTGGTTCCAGTACTCACAGGGATCGACTCCTGCGAACGGGGAAATAAGGCGTTGCGGGCCCCGAGCCCGATACTGGAACTTCTTTCGTGATGAGGAGAGTCGGCACAGGTCGGTGCGACTCTCGGCTTAAGAAGTGTTCTTGGGTCCTCAATCAGCAGGTGTGGGCACGTAGGCAGGCGCGGCCAGCGACCCTTTAGCACGGCGGTGCAGGAGGGTCTCCACAGCGGGGGCGGCGCGGCCTGAGATGTCCGGGGATAGCGAAGCGGGGTCGCAGGGCACAGTCAGTGCAGCTGGATGACCCGGCGTAGTTCACAGTCGTCGGACGGCTTCCGGCGGGAGGGGTGATAGCGCGGTCAGCGCGCTCCAGTAGCAGGCGGTGACAGGGATGCAGGCGGCCTGGCCCGGGGACAGAGAGCGGCTCTGGACGGAGCGGGGCTCTCACGGGTTTGAGGCAGGCAAGCTTCTGAGTGTCACGGCCCTAGGAGGGGCGATGAGGGGCGCAGTCTCTTTCCAGCGGGATGCACACACGGCTCGAATTGGAGGACGAGCAAAAGCACAGAGAACCCACTGGTCCTGGGGTTCAGTTCAGGGGGCAAGCTCAGATCAAGCCCTTGGAGAATGTTCAAGCACAAAGTAGCAAAGTCTTTTCAGTAGTCTCTTCCTCTCCTTTCTCAGCAAGGCAAGCAGCAGGCCAGCTCCTCCAGCGTCTTCTTCTCCTTCTAGTCGGGCAGAGGTTCTTTGTGGTAAACAGGATTCTGATTTCTTAGGAGCCAGGCTCCTACTTTTATACCATGATTCTTTTGTTCTTTAGCGCCAGGGGGCCTAGGCCTGGCTCAGTCCAGTTCTGGAGCACTTTGTTATGGTGACTCTGCTCTTTCCTTTCAGCAGTAGGGCAGAGACATCAGCCGCTCCACAGGGGGCGGCGCCGGCTTTGTGGTGGCAGAGCACAGGGCTATTCAAGAGTCAAGGTGTACTCCTCCCACCCATCCAGGCGTCACCTCTCTACCCACCACCTGGCAGCCAACCTGTCTCTGGGGATCCCCCCACCCTGCTCCTTACTGTTGCCAGGCAGAACACACACACACACCAGAGGCGGACTGAGATGGTCAGGTCAGTAAATACTAACTTTCTAAAAGTAGCATTTACAAACCCAGGATACTAAAATAAACTTGACTACAAGAAGTATTTTATTATCCTGAGTTCAGGCATACTAAACTTGACACTTCTACCATGCTCCTTGAGTCCACTGGGGTCACAGCGTTGGCGTGATCCCGGCAGCCCATTTTGGCCTATGGAGAGCAGGTAGCCTTCAATAGTGAAAAGCGGAAAGGGCTGTAATTCACTACTAAGACATGCCACACACATCAGGGCATGTCCTACCTTATGCCTACAATGCACCCTGCCCGTGGGCCTACCAGAGGGGTGGCTAATATGTAGGTAAGGGAAGGTTCAGGGACTGGCAAGTGGGGGCACTTGCGCAGTCAGCGCGACGGTCCCGGACCGCGCACAGGGTCTGCGGTGGCAGACCCTAGACACACTTTACAAGGCCGCTTCCGTGGGTGGCGCAACCAGCGCTGCAAGCCCACCAGCAGCATTGGCATTCACAAGCCCTGGCACCCCTGGTGCACTTTACTGGGGACTGACAGTGAATCCAATAAACCAATCATGGACATCAATTACAGGTACACTTTACCTAGGGAGCACTTGCACTGCGGCACGGATTAGCCGTGGCGCAGTGCCCTGAGTGGACAACACCAGCAAAACAATCGAGGCACACCATCAAAAAGTGGAAGGGAAACTCACGCCAAGGTGCCAGGTCTAACACGTGTCCCCTCCAGCTGAAATGTGGGGAGAACTACCCTTGCCCAGGGGGTTCCTCGTCACTAAGGCGGAAATACCTGGACAGACCGTCAGCGTTGGCGTGATCTGTACCAGGACGGTGTTCCACCGTAAAGTCCATACCCTGTAGGGAGATGGACCACCTCAACAGCTTCAGGTTCTCACCCCTCATTTGCATCAACCATCTGAGGGGCCTGTGGTCCGTCTGAACCCGGAAGTGAGACCCAAACAAGTAGGGTCTTAGCTTCTTCAGCGCCCAGACCACAGCAAATGCTTCTCGCTCAATTGCACTCCACCTACTTTCCCGTGGAAGTAACCTCCTACTGATGAAGGCTACGGGTTGGTCCCAGCCCTCCTCAGTCATCTGTGAGAGAACAGCCCCTACACCATGCTCTGATGCGTCTGTCTGTACTAGGAATTCCTTGGAGAAGTCAGGGGCCAGGAGCACGGGCGCCGTGCACATGGCAGTCTTCAGGGTGTCGAAAGCTTTCTGACAGGTGTCAGTCCAAATCACGTTCCTGGGCTGCTTCTTGGAAGTCAGCTCTGTCAAGGGGGCAACAATCGTTCCATAGCCCTTGACAAACCTCCTGTAGTACCCAGTGAGCCCCAGGAAGGCCCTCACTGCGGTCTGCGTCTTGGGGGGTTCCCAAGCCAGGATGGTCTCAATTTTGGGTTGCAAGGGTGCCACCTTGCCACTCCCCACTTGGTGTCCCAAGTACACCACGGAACCCTGCCCGATCTGGCACTTGCTTGCCTTGATCGTGAGGCCTGCTCGGCGCAGAGCCATCAACACTTCCCAGAGGTGGCGCAGGTGTTCGGGCCAGGTGGCACTGAACACTGCGATGTCATCCAGGTAGGCGGCACTGAACGCATCCAGCCCAACCAGTACCTGGTTGACCAACCTCTGAAAGGTGGCAGGGGCATTCTTCATCCCAAATGGCATGACTCGGAACTGGAAGTGCCCATCTGGTGTAGAGAATGCGGACCTCTCTTTGGCCCCATCGGTCAAGGCGATCTGCCAGTACCCAGACGTTAAATCAAACGTGCTGAGGAACCGGGCAGCCCCCAGCCGATCAATGAGCTCATCAACTCTGGGGATGGGGTGCACGTCAGTCTTCGTTACTGAATTGAGTCCTCTGTAGTCCACACAGAACCGGAGTTCAGGTGTGGCTCCCGGCGCAGCAGCTTTGGGGACCAAGACCACGGGGCTGGACCAAGGACTGCTGGAGGACTCAACCACCCCTAGCGCAAGCATTTTGGAGACCTCCTCCTTGATGCAAGCTCTGACCCTGTCAGTTACCCTGTAAGCCTTGTGCTTCACAGGTAAGCTGTCTCCTGTGTCCACATCATGGACGCACCAATCTGTGACACCAGGAACCAGGGAGAATCTGTCGGAAAACTGCCCCAGCAAGTGGCGGCAATCTTCCTGTTGTTCGGGCGTCAGGGTGGGTGAGAGGTTAACTCCATCCACTGACCCATCTTTCTCAGAGGCTACTAAGAGGTCAGGAAGAGGCTCGGTCTCCTCTTCCATCCCATCATCAGTGGCCAGCAGCATGCCCACTTCGGTCCTCTCTAAGTGGGGCTTAAGGCGGTTAACATGTAGGACCCTCAAAGGGTTCCTGGGAGTCTGCATGTCCACCAAGTAGGTGATAGGACTTTTGCGCTCCACAACCTCAAATGGACCTGTCCACTTATCCTGAAGTGCACACGGCTCCACTGGGGCCAAGACCCACACCTTTAGTCCAGGTTGAAGCTCTACCAGAGTGGCATTCCGGTCGTACCACCGCTTCATCTCCTCCTGGCTGGCTTCCAGATTTGCCTCAGCAAGTTGCCTGAAACGCCGAGTCTGGTTTCGGAAGGCCAGCATGTAACTATATACATTCTGGGGAGGTTTCCTGGGAGATTGCTCCCAGCCTTCCTTTACCAAACTCAGAGGTCCTCTTACCGGGTGACCATACAGAAGCTCAAAGGGGCTGAACCCTAGAGACTTCTGCGGCACCTCTCGGTAAGCGAAGAGCAGGCATGGCAAGAGGACGTCCCACTTACGCCTCATTGGACCGTCCAGGCCCATGATCATGCCTTTGAGGGTTCGGTTGAATCTCTCAACCAACCCATTTCCTTGGGGGTGGTAAGGAGTGGTGAACTTGTAAGTTACCCCACACTCCTTCCACAGGGATTTCATATATGTGGATATGAAATTGGTCCCCCTGTCGCTCACCACCTCTAGAGGGAATCCCACTCGGGAGAAAATTCCCATCAGTGCCCGTCCCACCACGGGGGCCGTCACTGTCCTCAGAGGGATGGCTTCAGGGTACCGGGTGGCATGGTCCACCAAGACCAGGATGAACCTGTTGCCCAGGGCTGTCTTGGGGTCCAGAGGCCCCACAATATCAATACCCACTCGTTGGAATGGCGTACCGACCACAGGGAAAGGTTGCAGAGGAGCCTTGTGCTTCCCTCCGCTCTTACCACTTGCCTGGCAAGTCTGACAGGTTTGGCAGTAGGAATCTGAATTCTTGTGCATTTGGGGCCAGTAAAAGTGGGTGACAAGCCTGTCATAGGTCTTGTCCATCCCCAAATGTCCTGCTAAAGGCACATCGTGAGCCAGCCCCAGTAGGAAGGTTCTGAACTTCTGGGGTACCACCAGCACACGGGCTGACCCAGGTTCAGCAGCCTTAGGCTCGGAATACAGGAGGTCACTCTCCCAGTACACGTAGTGTGTTTTGGCCTGAACACCGTTGGCCTGGTCTGCAGCCTGCTGCCGCATACCCACGAGAGAAGGGCATTCTTTCTGCTCCCTGCAGAATTCCTCCCTGGAGGGACCTCCTTCTTGCTGCCAATGGGTCAGCTCAGGCAGATCTCCCAGTTCGGCAATCTGTTCCCCGGTAGGCTCCAGAGCATCCCCCTCAGGGTCTACTTCCTCCTGGGCCGTGGGAACTTCGGGGGCCGGTTTCCCGCGCCTCCTGCGCCTTCTCCCTAAGGCCGGTTCCTGGACCTCTCCCTCAGGCTCCAGGACCCTCTCAACACCCCTACTGGCTGCCATGGACCGGGTGGTCACGCACGCCCAGTCGGGTAGACCCACCATCCTCAGATGCGTGGTCTTCTCCACCTTTTCCCAAGGGGAACTCTCCAGGTCGTTCCCTAGCAGACAGTCTACAGGCATGTCAGTTCTCACAGCGACTTGTAGAGTACCATAGACCTCCCCCCACTCAAAGGGAACTTGAGCCATTGGACAACGACTCTCTACGTTGTCAGCATTGACAACCCTACAGTAGGCATTGGGTACAATTTGCTCTTGAGACACCAGGTGTTGCCTCACCGAGGTCACGCTGGCTCCTGTATCTCTAAGAGCCTCAACCTTCTTTCCATTGATGGTCACTACTTGCCCATATTTCTTAGTGTTAGAGGGCAGGTAGGTTACAGGGACCATCTCACTGTCTCCTAGCGAGACTAGGGTCATCTGCCCGGGACCCCCACCCTCCTGGACTGCTACCTCCTCCCCAAAGTTAACACTAGCTACTTGCCGGGGTGGAGCACCAGTGGGTGCGGTCTTACCAAACAGGCGACACTTAGGATCAGAGGCA
The DNA here is from genome assembly GCF_964204655.1 of Triturus cristatus. Classification (NCBI taxonomy): domain Eukaryota; kingdom Metazoa; phylum Chordata; class Amphibia; order Caudata; family Salamandridae; genus Triturus; species Triturus cristatus. The sequence goes on from NC_140586.1 coordinate 545,730,824, forward strand.
ATGTGACCCGGGTCACCACACCTATAACAATTGAAGGGCCCCTTTGGAACAGGTCTACCTGTCGGGGCCCCGTTCTGCTGCGGGGGTGGGGGAGGCTGAGAACCCTTCTGCTGGTTCCCTTGGGAATTACTTTGGGGGCCTTTTTGGAACCCCTTCTGTTTACCCTTGTCCCCCCCACTCTTCTGCTGGGGACCCTGCCCACCTTTGGCGGAGTCTCCCACTTGACCCGTGTGGACCCTGGTGCTGAGCCAGCGGTCCGCCTCCTCAGCAAGCTTCCTCGGGTTGGACAGCTTGCTATCTATCAGGTGCTGGCGTAGCTCAGGAAAACATTGACTGGACAAGTGCTCCCATGCAATTAAATCAAGCAGCCCTTGATAATCATTCACTTTGCTACCCTTCACCCAACCATCCAGCGCTCTGCAGAAAAAGGTCACATATTCCACATACGTACTCTCAGGGATCTTCTTGGTCTCCCTGAACCTCTGTCTATATAGCTCAGGAGTTAACCCATACCTGGTCATTAAAGCTTCCTTCATATGGGGGTATGAGGTCTGGACTTCTAAGGGCAAATCTAACAGTGTGTCCCGCCCTTCCGCAAGGAACCTTCCCCACAACCCCGCTCCCCAGTCTTTCTCAGGGACCCGGTGTGAGGACATGGCCACCTCGTAGGCTCTAAACCACTGCCCTATGTCATCCTTTCTAAAATACTCCTTTACTACATCTTTGGGGATGTACACCTTGGACTCTACCTGCGCTGGTGGAGTGCTGCCACCAGAAGGAGCGGTGTCCAAACTTTTCGCCTTCAGCTCCAACTCCTTCAATCTTATATCATGATCCATTTGGCGTTGTTGTGCCTCCAGGGCCAACTTCTGCTTTTCCATTTCCATTTGTCCGGCCAACTTTGCCATCTCCATTGCATGCGCCCTGTCGGCTGCCCTGTCTGCCAGCTCCTCTGGCGACCGGACTCTGCTGGGCTCCTCAAGGTTATCGGGTGGAACGATGTCCCCCGCATTCCGTGGGTCTCGTGACTCCTTCCAGGCTCTCAACGCCTTGGTGTACTGGGTCTTCCTCTTGAATCCAGCATGGGGGACTCTGAATTTTACACTGTAGCCTTTCAATTGCTCCATCGTGTAGCCTCCCAGTCTCTCCCAATCCACCTCATCTATTCCAGAAATCACAGAGAGCGCTCTTCCAGCAGAGAGCGAGCCAGGCATGGTTGCAGTAATGGCAGATGTCTCAACAAAGTTCAACAATTAAAACCTGTGGCTGCGTTACTTGGTCTGCTCTCACTATCTGGTGATTAATAATTCACTGTATGCAAATTACAAGTGCAAATCCGAAATCCCAACCGCTGCCAACAATGTTAGAGTCGGGGATCTCTGGTTGGCGCAAGGTTGCCCTTGTGTCAAGCAGGAACCCTCTCCTCCACGTCAGGGCGCAGGATAACCCCTCGCGAATGACCCTTGCTCACCCTCTAGGTGCGTGGCGTGAGCAGCCAAGGCGATTCCTCAGGCGTTGGTGGTTAAGCACTTACAATCGTACACACAGTAAATACATCAATCCCCCCAGAAACGGACACCAGACTTGGATATATATAAAAATACGATTCTTTATGTAAAAATAGGTATATATATCTCAGCAGACTTATCACAAGACCAATAACGTTTTCGCTATGCCACCAGGTTGTACAGCGGGCAAATGTTCGTAGCTTCAAATGGATGCTTTGTAGTTCTCTTGCAAATGTTACTTGTGGTTCCAGTACTCACAGGGATCGACTCCTGCGAACGGGGAAATAAGGCGTTGCGGGCCCCGAGCCCGATACTGGAACTTCTTTCGTGATGAGGAGAGTCGGCACAGGTCGGTGCGACTCTCGGCTTAAGAAGTGTTCTTGGGTCCTCAATCAGCAGGTGTGGGCACGTAGGCAGGCGCGGCCAGCGACCCTTTAGCACGGCGGTGCAGGAGGGTCTCCACAGCGGGGGCGGCGCGGCCTGAGATGTCCGGGGATAGCGAAGCGGGGTCGCAGGGCACAGTCAGTGCAGCTGGATGACCCGGCGTAGTTCACAGTCGTCGGACGGCTTCCGGCGGGAGGGGTGATAGCGCGGTCAGCGCGCTCCAGTAGCAGGCGGTGACAGGGATGCAGGCGGCCTGGCCCGGGGACAGAGAGCGGCTCTGGACGGAGCGAGGCTCTCACGGGTTTGAGGCAGGCAAGCTTCTGAGTGTCACGGCCCTAGGAGGGGCGATGAGGGGCGCAGTCTCTTTCCAGCGGGATGCACACACGGCTCGAATTGGAGGACGAGCAAAAGCACAGAGAACCCACTGGTCCTGGGGTTCAGTTCAGGGGGCAAGCTCAGATCAAGCCCTTGGAGAATGTTCAAGCACAAAGTAGCAAAGTCTTTTCAGTAGTCTCTTCCTCTCCTTTCTCAGCAAGGCAAGCAGCAGGCCAGCTCCTCCAGCGTCTTCTTCTCTTTCTAGTCGGGCAGAGGTTCTTTGTGGTAAACAGGATTCTGATTTCTTAGGAGCCAGGCTCCTACTTTTATACCATGATTCTTTTGTTCTTTAGCGCCAGGGGGCCTAGGCCTGGCTCAGTCCAGTTCTGGAGCACTTTGTTATGGTGACTCTGCTCTTTCCTTTCAGCAGTAGGGCAGAGACATCAGCCGCTCCACAGGGGGCGGCGCCGGCTTTGTGGTGGCAGAGCACAGGGCTATTCAAGAGTCAAGGTGTACTCCTCCCACCCATCCAGGCGTCACCTCTCTACCCACCACCTGGCAGCCAACCTGTCTCTGGGGATCCCCCCACCCTGCTCCTTACTGTTGCCAGGCAGAACACACACACACACCAGAGGCGGACTGAGATGGTCAGGTCAGTAAATACTAACTTTCTAAAAGTAGCATTTACAAACCCAGGATACTAAAATAAACTTGACTACAAGAAGTATTTTATTATCCTGAGTTCAGGCATACTAAACTTGACACTTCTACCATGCTCCTTGAGTCCACTGGGGTCACAGCGTTGGCGTGATCCCGGCAGCCCATTTTGGCCTATGGAGAGCAGGTAGCCTTCAATAGTGAAAAACGGAAAGGGCTGTAATTCACTACTAAGACATGCCACACACATCAGGGCATGTCCTACCTTATGCCTACAATGCACCCTGCCCGTGGGCCTACCAGAGGGGTGGCTAATATGTAGGTAAGGGAAGGTTCAGGGACTGGCAAGTGGGGGCACTTGCGCAGTCAGCGCGACGGTCCCGGACCGCGCACAGGGTCTGCGGTGGCAGACCCTAGACACACTTTACAAGGCCGCTTCCGTGGGTGGCGCAACCAGCGCTGCAAGCCCACCAGCAGCATTGGCATTCACAAGCCCTGGCACCCCTGGTGCACTTTACTGGGGACTGACAGTGAATCCAATAAACCAATCATGGACATCAATTACAGGTACACTTTACCTAGGGAGCACTTGCACTGCGGCACGGATTAGCCGTGGCGCAGTGCCCTGAGTGGACAACACCAGCAAAACAATCGAGGCACACCATCAAAAAGTGGAAGGGAAACTCATGCCAAGGTGCCAGGTCTAACAGATACGTTGGCAGCGGGTATAACTACCTTGGCAGTGGGACCATTTTAAGAATTGCTGCCCGCCCCACCCATGATAGGAAGGGAGAACAAAAAGTCGAGGTCACTTTGCAATCTTATATTCTGTGGGGTAATATTGCCCTCCCAGGCTTGTAGTCTGTCTCCTCTGGTTGCCTGAGGAACAGCAAAAGGTCATCTGCATACAATGATACCCTATCTGCCTCTGCAGATGCCCATTTAAATCCTCTTAGGAGAGCAGCCACCCTAATCCACTCTGCCAAAGACTCTATTGGGATAGTGAGGAGCAGCAGTGGCATCACAGACTTGTTTCCCTGCCCACTAGGGAGCCCTCCAACAATACCCTGCTGATACGGACTGTGGCCCACCGATCATAATGTAAAAGACTAATATAGCCCAGAAACTTCAGCTCAATGTTGAGCTGGTTAAGTGGCCTGAAGAGGTAGTCCCACTCCACCAGATTGAACACCTTTTTGAGGTCTACCATCAATGGAGCTAGTGGACCAACAGTCAGTGCAACAGGTTATGGCATTATGTAAGTGACAGATATTGTGCCACATAGATCTTCCTGGCATAAAAGTGTATTGATCTGGATGCGCCGTGAACAAATGACTTTGAGTATAAGAGAAGCCAATGTCTTATAAATAACTTTGGCCTCAATATTATTCAACAAAAGTAGGCCTCAATATTGATCAATATAATTAGGCTGTGGTGTAACCACTATATCTACTGTATGTATTTCAAGCAGAAGCACCCCGGCCTCCATTAACTCTGTCAGCATTGCTGCAATTGGGGGTACGTTGAAGGATGCAAAATGTGGAACTCTGTGGAACTCTGCCAGGAGACAGTTGGGTCCCAGTGTGTTCCCCACCTGTAGCTCTTTTAGTGCCATGGCCAACTCTTCCCCTATTTCTGCTTCCAAAAGAGCAGTCTCAGACATGGACAACTGTTTTGTGGAGAGAACTCACAGGAACCCGTACAATTTGGCTGTGCATGGGATTATTCCATGAGCCTACAGCCATTGATATTCTATGAGGGATTGTACAATTGCACACTGGTCAGTTACCAGCTGGCCCTGTGGATGTATCATTTGATCAACATACATCGAGGTTTATAAATATTTCTTGCCTTGTTTCACCATTGATACAATCTACTCTGGCATTTGATCCAAGCAGCTAAAGCTTTATGTAATAGGTTCAGGTTCAAAAACAAGTTTATTTAGACAATTGTCCATAAAACATTCTAAAAGAAAAAACACACTAGACAATTAAAACATTCAAACAGTTAAGGACATTTAAAAGGATCCCCCTCCAAGCTACCCTACCTCCCTTACACTACATTTCATGATTAAGATTTTGTTTTACAGATCATAGAAACCGGGCAATTACAACTGTTACATCGAGATTACGCATTTCAGACAATAACTCCACAGCTTTATCCCTATGGAGAGCATCATATTTAAAAAACAGAGGTCTTACAATTTTTATTCTATTTGCAAAATAAAAGGCACAGTCCATAAGAACATGCTTAAGGGTACTTTTAACTTTCAGAGGGCAGGGACAAAGACCACTATTACTCTGTAGCCTGATACTGTGTGGGTGGGAGGAGTAGAATTGGTTACATCCCACCCTGGCCCTTAAAATTTCATTCCTCAATCCTGGGTCTGAAATCCATGATAGATAGGGAAAAACAGTATCCTGGCCCAATGTAGCAATCGAGAAACTAATGGCTAATCTGTTCTTTAGATACATCTGGTCGATAGATTCTGACGCCGCAGAAGCTGATTCCCTCAGTGTTCGTTTGCCTGGAAATGGGAGACAAGATGTGACTGTACCACTATTTACAAGAAGGTTCTTTAGTGCAATTATTTAATAGAATCTACATCAGTCTGGTACTTTGATGTTAGATATTTCTAAGTGAGCCTAGTCATTGTGGTTCGTAATTAACTCAAACTCCAGTTCTAGGAGGACTGTGTCCAGTGCCGTCACTTCTTCCATTTGTTGCTGGAAAACACCAGCTGTCAAACTCATGATCCTACCTCAGATAAAGGCATTGAAGGCCACCCACAAAACAATCTGAGAGGCCACTTAGTTGTTGTTTAGTATGATGTTTGTGTCAGTGTCTTTCAGGATACTATCTTTAAAATGTGGGTTATTTCTCCAGCAAGTGCTGAGGTGACACCTACCACAATGTCTATTGCATCGATCGCCTGGAACCAGTTCCACTGGTGAGTGGTCCCATAAGCCAAGGGCCAGGATACAAACTTGCAGATTGTAAATTCAATCAATTGCAGACATGAGGAAGAGATGCAGCCATGAAAATATTTTACGGGCCCTGAAAAGAAACTGCATTCTTTGCTGGTCGGGTGTAAGAACGGGCAGGGGTCTCCCAGTGCCAGGGCATCTACAAATTTGGCTAGCAGTTGCAGATCTTTGTAGTTCTGTGATTGACCAGTTCTACCTACTGTGTGTCCATAACTCCGATCAATTTGCACCCTATTATCAATTTCCTAGATGGGAGTTGTGCTTTAAGCTGACCTATAAGTCCAAAGAAACCAGATATCAGTGGGGGGTGGAATAGATATATACGAGATAAATGGATTGTCCCCACAACATTACACCTAGACAGGTCTCTGAGAACATGCGTTTGTGTGAATGGGAAGGTCCTTTTCAGTATGTGTTAAGAAAGGACACTTTGTTCTCCTCAAAAGGGTATTTTACAGGAACAGGTCATCTGGCTAATATCTTTTAGCCATCTTAAGTACTGCCCCCTGCTTGATCTTGTTTAAAAGACCTTTCCAAGTAACAATGCATAAGGATTCAGCCACAGATGCCTCTACGTTGTAAGCCACGACCTCTGTGTATGTGTTAATGAAGTATGTTTAGTGTGCTCCTCTGGTAGATCAGGATCCTGAACATGCTGAAAAAGATCAAGTAGAACTATTTCAATCAATCAATCAATTAGGGAATTGTGAAGCATGGTACTCAACTGTAGGGGTCTCAAGGCGTGGCAGCAGCTCCGGTCAGTCGAAGAGCCAGGTTGGGAGGATCTTCCTGAAGATATGCAGAGTGGGGGCGCATCTGATGTTGATCGGGAGCTCATTCCAGGTCTTTGCTGCGATGTAGGAGAAGCCTCTCCCGCCATTTCTGGCTCTGCAAATGCGCGGTGTTTCGGAAAGGGCGAAGTCGACAGATCGGAGGTTTCTCCAGGGTACGCGGAAGGCGATTCTTTCGTTGAGATATTGGAGTCCGGTGTTGTGAAGGCATTTGCATGAGTTGGTGAGTATCTTGAAGGTTACTCTCTTCTTGACGGGGAGCCAGTGGAGGTCTTGCATGTGTGGGGTGATGTGTTTGTATCAAGGTACCCCTGTGGGCAGGGTCTAGTGTATGTGAAAGGTAGGACATGCACTGGTGTGTTGTACTTGTCCTGATAGTGAAATACTGAGCATTTCATTTTTCACTATTAAAAGGCTATCTATCCCAAAGGGTAACATGGGAGTTTATTTGTAAAATCTTACAAGTATAACTTTCCATTGGGGCAAGATAGAGAAATTGAGTTTAGGTACTCTGAACTCAGAATTTAATTACACATTTTAGTAAAGATGGTTTTTAAATTGTGAGTTTGAAAATGCCAGTTTTAGAAAGTGGGCATTTTCAAACTTAGCCATCCGATGTGCCTCAGCTGGATTGTGTATTGACTGTCTGGTTTTGGAGTGACAGGAGCTGGGCATGTGCATTCACCGTAGACAACCACTGGGAAGGTTGAGGTGTGTCCTGCCTTTCCTGGATGACTCAGAGCGTAGCTGAATAGACCTGGGCTGCATTTAGAGTAGTGGGAGGTGTTTTCCTTGCACCTGAATAGGCTCTGTCTCCAGTGCACAATGCTGTTTCCACCTCCTGCCATGAAGATGGACCAGAGAGGACAGAACTGGTCTGGACTGAGCTGAGATACCTTTTGCCACACGAGAACAAAGGAAAATGTTGTATAAATATTGGGGTCCAGACCCCATAACTTTAGAATACTTCTGTACTCAAGAGGAATCTCTGCAAAGGAGAAGACCTGGAGAAGGTGAAAGAGGAATACTGCCCCATTGCCGTGTGGATGCTTTGCTGGGCTGGCCTGCAGTGGCTGCTTCTGCCAAGGAGGGCATCAAGGATTGGACTTTGCTGTGTATCTTGCTTGTGAAGTTTCTCCAATAGCTTGTGTGTGCTTGTCTCCTAATAAGCTCCTAATAAGAAGTTTCAGTGACAGAAAAGACTTCCTGCTGATCTGCTGGTGCTGCTGGACTCTGCCATTTGTGAATCCTATCCTTGTCAGAGGTGCTTCCCTCCAAAGGGTCTCAGAAGTGGGTTTTGCAGCTGCTCTCTGTAAGAACTGGACTGAAGCAAAGCAAAGCCTTGCCAAGCCCTGCTGAGCTCCGCTGCACAGCTGGGCACTCCTCGGAACCGACGGCGGATGACATGAAACCTCGCCGAGTCCCACCACACAGCTGTGCACTCCTTGCAACCGACACCGGACGACGCAAAGCCTTGCCAAGTCCAGCCACACAGCTGCGTGCTTCTCAGAACCGACATCGGAAAACAGAAAGCCCTGCTAAGCCTCGCCGCACAGTCCCCAGCACCGACGTCAGACGACAAGAAGTCTTCCAAAGCAATGCCTCACCTCCTGTGCAGAATGCTTCACACCTGAGCACCAAATCTGCCACAACGCCGGGGCCGCAGTAGGAAACCGACGCATCACCTCCCGACAAAGTAAGGAACTGATGCATTACCTCCTCTCCAGTAGGAACTGACGCATCACCTCCCATGCGTGGCAGTAAGGAACCAACACATCACCTCTCCTGGAGCAAGGAACTGATGCATCACCATCCCTGCCTGTACGGAACTGACACATCAACTTCCCTGCGGTAAACAAATCGCCTTCCCTGCAGTTCTTTTTACTTGTGATTTTTTATGCATTACAAATACTTTGTGTTGAAACTGACGCATCCATAGTTTGCTATGAACAGAACTGTTTTTACCTTTTAAAAGTCATATTTTGATAAATGTATGGTGGATTGTTGTCCCTTTGGTCATATTTGGTTTCGATAAAGACTTCCTATTTTTCTAAACTGGTGTGATGTCCATTTGTTGTGTTTTACTGTGTTACTGTATGTGTGCACAAATGGTTTACACATTGCCCCTGAGATAAGCCTGCCTGCTCATGCCAAGCTAAGAAGGGAGTGAGCAGGGGTTGTCTAAGGGTGCAACTCCCTTACCCTGACTAAAAGCACGGGTCCCTATTTGGACAAAGGTGCAAACCATTGCCAACTAGAGACCTCAATTTCTAACAAGGGGGGAGTTATTATTTTCTGCTACCCGAGGGCAAAATTGTTGCTGGAATTTAGAGCTGGTGCACATACTTCTACTCAGAAGATTGGGTGACATAGGCATCACAGGAAATGCACTGAAATGGCTGTCCAACTTTTTGTCCGACAAAACACAGACCGTTAACCTAGGTCCATATCATTCCAAGACCACCAAGGTGACCAAGGGAGTACCACAGGGCTCATGCCTGAGCCCAACCCTGTTCAACATTTACATCACTCCCCTGGCGAGACTGTTGAGGTAATTGGGACTTATCCCCATATCATACGCGGATGACACCCAACTACTGCTCTCACTTGACAAATCCAACCCCAATATTCAAAGCACCTTCGGTGAAGGAATGAAGACCATAGCGGAATGGATGAAAATACATTTTCTCCAACTTAACGCTGCTAAGTCAGAGATAATGTTATTTGGCGATGCCACTGTAAAATGGTACCCTAGCTGGTGGCCAGAGGAATTGGGTCCTACCCCATGCCCAAAACAGGTGGTAAAAAACCTTGGAGCCCGATTAGATCATAAACTTACACTGGGAGACCATGTCTCTTCTACCGTCGGAGCTTGCTTCCATAGCCTCAGCATGCTCAGAAGAGTCTTCCCTTTCCTGCCAATACCTTCCAGGAAAACCGTGATCCAGGCACTAATCTTAAACCGCTTGAATTACTGTAACGCGCTTTTGATCTCAGCCAACAAAAGTGCCATAAACTCCAGGTTGTTCAGAACACTGCGGCCCGACTGGTATCCAACGCCCCCCCAAGAACTGCCTCCCTCCCTTTGCTTCATAAATTACATTGGCTACCCATAAGACACAGGATTACATTTAAGATATGCTGTATGGCACACAAAGCCATAAACAGATCTGGCCCCAGCTACCTAAATGATAAATTTGATAACTATTTGCCCTCCAGACTCCTCAGCTCCAGAGCCAAAGCCCTGTTACTAGTCCCACGCTTTAAAAAATCCTGCCAAGGTGGTAAGGCTTTCTACCATCTTGCCCCACTCTACTGGAACAAACTTCACTTACACCTGCATCAGTGCACGGATTACCTGGTTTTCAGGAAAATGCTGAAAACATCGCTGTTCTAATCAATTCTCCTCAGCACTCCTAGGCGGTCTTATCGCTGAGATACCCTTATGGGGTGATTCACGCACTCTATAAGCACATAAACATAAACATACCCAGCCAAAATGCTACTGGGCGCTTTTGTTACAGAAGACATAGGTAGGGTGTATAAAATTAATTATAAGCTCTCTTGAATAAAGTGAAAACACTACTAGATTAGTGGGGGCCATTACCTCTAAGGCTTCTAAGATGGGTTGCACTTATAAAGATGTCAGTACTTACTTTATTTAATTTCTTGTTTGCAGCCGCTCCTTGCATTTTGTACTCCCAATATTTTTAAAAAGCTGATTCTTTGATTTCACCATTTTTATAGGCCAGAGGCAGTTTGAGAATTTCTTTGGAAATTCTAAACAGGAACACGGGGTAAGGGGGTAAGCCCTCCCTAACCTGAGATTATATTACTTTGCTCACTTTGCACAGTTTGCTTTTAGATTTAGAACACCTTTTCCATTGTTTTATAGATGGCTCAATGAACTTATAGATATAATGACCTCAGAGAACCTAATACTTGATCTCCTGAGTTTGTCTTAAAAAGTTAGATATAAGACTCTCCAATAGTTTTTTAGAAAGAAAACACAATTCTTTAAAAAATATAATCTCCCCTATATAAATTCTGAGTCTATTATTAGGAATATCAAATGGGGGAACGGGACAATAATGTATGAAGCCATTGCTAAAACCTTGAAAACCAATGGGTTTGCAAAACTATCCTGGTTTGCGACAAAAGGAAAACTTAGCAGGAAGTAGAAGCTCTCATTACGAGCAATAAAAGCTTGCTCCAATGGTCACATAGGGTAACTTACGGCCATTTACAATGCATGGATACCACACTTTTGGTAGAAAATAGGGAGTTTATGGGTAATTTAATTAGCGTTCCTCAGAGGAAGGTTGGAGAATGGTATAGATATCTGCTAGCATGTCAAGGTAGATATCTTTGGTTGGATTTCTGCTAAATGGTCTAAGGAGGAAGGTTCTTGTGACATTTGGAAGGAAGTTAATAAATTAACGGGCAAGTTACTTAACTTCAGTAACTCCTTATCTGGTAGAGACATGATCTAGCTGCAGATTCTTCGAGCAATACCCCCGCGCCAGTAGGTGGTGTCAGTCGGCTCTGTGTGACATCAGCGTTGTCGTCCACGCCGAAAATGACATCTGCATAACCTATATAGGTGCCACCTTGGCACACTGATGTCCATTACCTTTCCCGACTTTCCACGCCAGAGACGTGGAGCCATGAAGAGTACTGACATTGGTGTGTTTTTGAGAAACTAGGGAACACGGGGTAAGGGGGTAAGCCCTCCCTAACCTGAGATTATAATACTTTGCTCACTTTGCACAGTTTGCTTTTAGATTTAGAACACCTTTTCCATTGTTTTATAGCTGGCTCAATGAACTTATGAGAACCTAATACTTGATCTCCTGAGTTTGTCTTAAAAAGTTAGATATAAGACTCTCCAATAGTTTTTTAGAAAGAAAACACAATTCTTTAAAAAATATAATCTCCCCTATATAAATTCTGAGTCTATTATTAGGAATATCAAATGGGGGAACGGGACAATAATGTATGAAGCCATTGCTAAAACCTTGAAAACCAATGGGTTTGCAAAACTATCCTGGTTTGCGACAAAAGGAAAACTTAGCAGGAAGTAGAAGCTCTCATTACGAGCAATAAAAGCTTGCTCCAATGGTCACATAGGGTAACTTACGGCCATTTACAATGCATGGATACCACACTTTTGGTAGAAAATAGGGAGTTTATGGGTAATTTAATTAGCATTCCTCAGAAGAAGGTTGGAGAATGGTATAGATATCTGCTAGCGTGTCAAGGTAGATATCTTTGGTTGGATTTCTGCTAAATGGTCTAAGGAGGAAGGTTCTCGTGACATTTGGAAGGAAGTTAATAAATTAACGGGCAAGTTACTTAACTTCAGTAACTCCTTATCTGGTAGAGACATGATCTAGCTGCAGATTCTTCGAGCAATACCCCCGCGCCAGTAGGTGGTGTCGGTCGGCTCTGTGTGACATCAGCGTTGTCGTCCACGCCGAAAGTGACATCTGCATAACCTATATAGGTGCCACCTTGGCACACTGATGTCCATTACCTTTCCCGACTTTCCACACCTGAGACGTGGAGCCATGAAGAGTACTGACATTGGTGTGTTTTTGTGAAACTAGGGAATAGCCCTGACCCTAGAAACACATCAGCAGCATGGGGAGGATGGGTGGGCTTGTAAGGAATCTGTAGCTAGATCATGTAAAGACGTTACCGATGGTAAGTAACTTGTCCATCTAATAGATACATCTAGCTGCAGATTCTTTACCTTTTAATAGCTACCCAAGCAATGCCATTCCTGGAGGAGGGACTGAGGACAAGTTTACCCTAGAAAATCCTGTAGAACTGAACAGCCAAAATGGCCATCCCTGCGGATCTGCCTAACAAGGCAAGTAATGTTTGGTGAACGTGTGCAGAGATATCCACCTTGCTGCCTGACAGACAGATGTCCAGGACTGGGTCTCCATATTGCAAAGCAGTGGTAGCAGTGTTAGTTCAGGTGAAATGAGCCCTTAAGCCTTCAGGAAATTGCTTCTTGGCTAGAGCATAGCAAATTTTGATGCAGAGGACAACCCACAGGGAGATGGTCCTCTTCTGCAGTGCCCAATGTTTCTTCGCTCCAAAGTACCGCACAAAGAGTTGGTCATCTAACTCTTTTGTGTGGTCAAGGTAGAACGACAATGTGTTTTTTTGGGTCCAGGCGGTGGAGTCGCTCCTCTTCCTTAAAGGAGGAGTGTAGGAAGGTGGAATCTGACTATATGGGTGCCCCCAACTTTTTGCCTGGTATTTGGATGGTTTTTGACTAGTCTGGCTGGGATCCTGCAATCCAGGACCGCAGCCTATCTGCTTCCTCCCTAAAACTGATGTGAGTGCCCTAGGTACATTCCAATTGGATAGTGAGGGCACCCTACCAGCGCCTTGTAGATGGTACCCTAGGTACCCAGGGCATGGGTCCCTCAGAGGACTACCAGGGGCTGCAGCACTTATTGTGCCACCCTGGGACAGCCATACCAAATGACACCACCAGACCACTACTGTAGTCTGGGTAAGGTGGTGCTTGCACCCCCTCACAGGGATACAGGTACCCTGTATCCCACCTATGTACAACACATGTATTCTCATTGGTCACCCCTCAAGCAGGCCTTGCTAATCCTACAAGGCAGGGTGCTGACATATGTGTGATGGGGGACCCCTACCTGAGTAGGGCCCCTCTGCAACCCTCGTAAAAATCATTGCTGGGTTGTTTGTAGTGTAGCCATACCATATACTCTTAACCGCATTATAAGTATATCGCGATAGCGTGATAACTTGAGAATGGCTACACAGAACCATATTGTGTTTGGTGTCAAACATGTAGGAAGCATATCCCCAGTCCAGCCATGGGCATGAGGGCATGATTCCCCCCTGCTAGAGGGGCGATATGGGAAAAGCGGCAGAATTTAGACACCAATTTAAAAGTGCACACGTATCACAAAATGGATGCTACCCGCCAGCCACACGACTCTGACTGCCTGTTGCTGGGCAAAACCCCAGCCTCGGCAGCTGGACAATAGGGATTCTGTTGCAGGGAGGTGCCAGCACCTTCCCAGACAGGCTATGTGGATTGGAACTGGGTGGGTGCACCATAGGATGCCTTTCAGAGTTGCACGTAGGCTGCTACAGCGCCTACATTCTGCATACACCGCCTGGAACCGGTTCAGGGGCATCCTGCACCTCGCCCAGGCTGGAAACAGACAAAGGGGAGAGGGTGTAGCCACCCTTTCCCGCCTCAACTCTCATTGGTTGGCTCTGATCTGGACCCTCCCCTAATCTCTTGGATAAAGGTGAATACTGTGTCCCCAGAGCCTCAGATTAATCTTGGATTTCACAGACCTGACCTTTGACGAGCTGCTGCCCAGCTGACTGAAGAAATCTCCCTTGGGGTAAAGGAGTTACCCCCCCTGCTTGGCAGGCACCTGAAACACTGCAAGTGACCCGGTTGGAACTTCGCTGCTACTTTGGACATCGACGACTCCTCTCAACCTTGAGGTGGGTTTCCTAGCATCCCAGAGGCCAGTGAGTGTGCCCAGCAAGTCTGAGCACCATGGACCATGTGGGTGCCGAGATCCCCAATACCCCAGGACACCAGCCACCTCTTGCATAGCACGTGACCCTGACCAGTGGGGAAGTTGTGCTTTGGCCCAATATTGAGCCAAACTCTCAGCAGCAACTGTGCCAAAGATCAGCACCCTAGCCTACTCCTGTGGCCCGTGGGCACCCTTTTACGCACGCCAAATTGCTGCCTCCCGCGGTTCCTTGTCTTTCGATTTGTGGGCCCTAGTGGAGGTCAATCTTTACTTTTAAGAAGTCCCCTGGTTGCTCCAGGCCTGCTCTACAGTCTCCTTGAAGGAGTCCTGGCTCAGACCTCGTGGGTCTGCACCAGTAGCTGATTTGTTCACCTTGTGTGGGTTGCGGTTGCCAAGGCTTAGTGGATCCAATCCGAACACTAACACCGCAGCAACCCTCATCCTTTATGGGACAGTCGCCCTCCAGAAGCTGGCCTTCCTTGAAGCCTCCCGGAGCCCGTGGCCACAGATCCAAGCTACACCTTTTCCACTTGAAGCACCCGACATTGAAGGGCTGTTTTCCTTGAGCTCCCTGGTCACTGTACCGTGACCCAGACTCTGTCCCCTCTGCTTTCAGGTTCTCCTCTACAAGACCTACAACTTCATTCTTCACGACATCATCGACGTTTTTGGCTAGCAGCAGTTTTGTACATTTTCCCATTGAAAATCAGCCCGCGACCCGACATCGAAAACGACCTATGCACCCGGCTTCCCTGGGGCAGGTAACAGTGGTACCTTGGTACTCTCTTGGTAGTGGGCTCCTCAAAAGCTTAACTCTAAGCTCCTAACTTTGAACTCCTGCTAGAAGTGTCTTTAATCTTTTAAAATCAAACCGCAACATTCTCCATAGGCTTTAATAGAGATCCCGATAGCAGATATTTGCACTGCACGTGTCTCCCATGGGTCCCCTTCCTCATAACCTTGGGTGGATTCTGAAGGGGCCAGCGATCCTAAATGCCCTAGGCATTGTCTGTAGAATTGTCGTGGTTCTTATACCACTTTTTTATTATATGGTTTGATCCCCCCCTGGGGCCCTGTGATTCCAGTGCTATTTTTTGTATCTATAAATGCTTGTTTGAATTGTAACTTTACCTCTAGCCTCATAAAGAGACTTGTGGGATTCTGTTTAGAATAAATACATATATTTTATATATATACCTGTGTGGACTACTCTTTCATTTGGTCATTCAAGAGGTTATCTATGGTAAAACAATAAGCTTAACACTCCTTCAAGACTTAGCCTGAAGGCTGGTCTCCACAGCTACCACTAGGATAGCTTTCTTTAAAGGTTGTCTTTAACCTATCACCTTAAGAGTCGAATTGGACTGGTGCAAGGTGGCCACTAGAACTAGTGACCAGCATATGCCAGGCCAACTTCTCACAAGGAGCAAAGAAAGTGGGCAAGGTGACAGATTGCTCCACATAAAATGGAGTTATCACTTTCGGAAGGAAGGAGGCCCTAGTGCGAAGCACCAATTTGTCTGGGAATATCATCGGAAAGGGGGGCTTGGATGATAAAGCCTGCAGATCGCTCACCCTCCTAGCAGATGTAATTGCCACTAAGAAAGCCGTTCTGATGGTGAGCAGACGGAGAAGGCAATTATGCAGGGGCTCAAAACGAGCGCACATTAGGAAAGTGAGAACCAAATTAAGGTCCCACTGAGGCATAATGAAAGGGGCAGGAGGGATCATATGTACAAGACTTTTCAGGAATCTATGTACAATTGGTGATTTAACTAGGAAGTGTTGTTCTGGCATCCTGAGAAAGGCAGACAACGCCAAAAGATAACCTTTCAAGGTGCCCAGAGCTGAGCCCTGCTGGTCAAGGGACAAAATAAAAAGCAGAATATCAGAAAGGAAGCAGAAAAAGGCTCAATAGATGTCTCTCTACAATATGGTACAAATCTGTTCAACCGTAAGGTTTATACCATCTTAGCGGAGGGAAACCTGGCCGCCAGAATAGCATTGCAGACTTCGGGTGGAAGGATGAAAACTGCCAACTCCTGCCACTCAATCGCCATGCAAGAAGGCATAGATTTGACAGTTTCAGGAGGAGGACCCTCCCCTGCTGCTGCAACAGAAGATCCTCCCAGAAGGGCAGCCTGAGCAAAGGATCGATGCTCATCTCTGTGCCCAGTCCAGAGCCACAAGGATGACTTGGGCACGGTTGTTCCTGATCTTCTTGAGAACTCTGGGCAGGAGTGGTATGGACGTAAAGGCATACTGAAGGCCTGAGTTCCACTTGAGATAAAAAGTGTCTCCAAGTGAGAGCCACCTTGGAACTTCCAGCACGCAAAACTGCTGACATTGCGTGTTCTTGGCGGAGGCAAACATATCTAACCAAGGCTCCCCCCACTTCTGAAAGAGACCTCGCGCCATTTTCGGATGCAGATGACATTCATGATCCGTCGACGGCTGATTTTGTCCTTCCTGGTGTTCAGGGAACCTGCCTGGTCTTGAGCCACCAAGGATATGCCCTGCTGTTCTACCAATGTCCAGAGACGCAGGGCCTCTTGACAAAGAGTCCATGAACCCGCTTCACCCTGTTTGTTGCAGGCGGCAGTGTTGTCAGTGAACACTTGAACCAGTCTTTCTTTGACAGAAGAGAGAAAGGCTTTTAATGCCAATTGGAGCACTCGGAGCTCCAGCATGTTGATGTGGAATCCGGATTCCGCCAGAGACCAGAGTGCTCTGATCTCCAACTCTCCCAGATGGCAGCCCCATCCCAAAAGTGATGCATCTGTCACTACTGTGAGATCAGGTTGGGGGAGGGAGAGTGGTCTGCCTGTGACCCAATCCTGGTTCGTCAGCCATCACTACAAGTCTCGTGCAGTTCCCCTCCGAGATCTTGACCATGTCGGAGAGATTCCCCTGATTCTGTGCCCATTGGAACTTTAGGTCCCACTGCAGAACCCGCATATGCCATCTGGCATGTGTTACTAGCATGATGCAGGGGGCCATGAGGCACAGCAGCCTTAGAGTCATTCTCACCGAATACCAAGATAGAGGCTGAAACATTGGTATCATAGCCTGAATATCCTGGACTCGCCATTTGGGAGGATAAGCCAAAAATTGCACAGAATCCTAAACAGCTCTTATGAAAGGGAGCATCTGAGAGGGAGTCATTTATAGTGAACTCCTGCGAATGCATAATATGGAGGTGGAAGACGACAGCCTGGGGCAAGCCTGTCTTCAGCAGCCAGTCATTGAGATAGGGGAAGCCTGGTACCCCTGATCTGCGCAGATGAGCTGCGACCACCACCATCACCTTGGTGAACACTCCAGGAGTGCTGGTAAGGCAAAAGGGAGCACAGTGAACTGAAAATGCTTGTCGCCTACCGTAAATGACAGGTAGCGTTAATGGGCAGGCAGGACGGAAATGTGGAAATAGGCGTCCTGCAAGTCAAATGCTACCATCCAGTCTCCTGGGTTAAGGGTAGACAGGACTTGAGCTATTGTGAGCATCTTGAATTTTTCCTTTTTGATTAAGTAGTTGAGAGATCGTAGGTCTAGGATAGGACAAAGACACCAGAAAGTACCAGGAATAGCAACCACAGCCTACTTCTGGCTCCAGAACCCTCTCTATTGCTCCATTGGACAAAAGAGTTATGACATTCTTCCGGAGTAAAATTAAATGATCCTCCGTCAGCCGAGGCTCCTCCATCGCATCGGCCGATGGATGGGGAGAAGTTAAAGCACGCTTCGACTTCTTGTGCTTTTTGTACCACCTGAATTTCCTGATGATTTAGAGTCGGATGAAGAGGATTTGGGACTGCTGGAGCATTGGGACCTTTCTCTCGACTGGTACTGTGACCTCCAAGGAGTCGAGAGACGTGTTGTCACCTACCGGACCGCAAGCAGCTTTAGGGACCGCTTTCTCAAAGCCTTCAGAGCAATGGCCCGGCAGTCGAAGTTTTGTATGTATTCAATGTTTTGCAGTGTACCTCTGCATTAAAAAGAAAATCCTCTTTACATAGAATTTGTCTATTTACCACAGTCTAACAACTATTTAACAAGAGCATGTGCCCAGACATAAACTGGTGGATAATTGTTTAAGACAAACTTTGGCTTTAGGCAAAAACCTACTTTGAAACATGCCTCTGTAACCAGCTTTAAGTGTGCTCAGGCTTTAAGCGCTTGTACATGAAACTTTACTGGTTGACAAACCATGCACTTTATAACCTAAAACTTGCACAACTTCAGTTGCCTCGAGTTCTTACAGCACTTCCATTCTATGCACCCACATATGAACACACAGTGATATGCTGTATACGACTATAAGCTCTACTTCAATTTTTTATTTTTTTTAGAGTTTATGGAGTTATGTTACAAGCAATGTTATGAATGTTGTCATCAGTGAGGTCATCAACAATGTAATTTAAGATGTCCTTAACGATGTAATGTAACCCTTCCTGAGTGATGTAATATGTGAGGTCATAAGCAGTGGAGCGCAAGTTACAATTAGTTCACTAAACTATAACTGGCAAATTTCAATGGGTTTTCAGTTTTTAAACATTAGTGCTTATCTTATTTCCACACTTAACTATAATGTCACTAACTTAGACATTTTAGGGAGAGACACTCTTCTAACATTAAAGAACTACGTTTCATCCTCCTAGAACAGGTAGAAAAAAACCCTAGAGGAGGCAACAGAGTTTTAAAGTTGAGACAACGAGAATCTAAACTAATAATCGATTTCCAGACTAAGACCCCGGGTGGGCTGAATCAGGAAGAAGAATTGTCCGTACATCTCAAGGAATGATTTACATAGCACATTCCATGAATCCTCTTTGGCTGCTTTTTCAGTATTATAGATTTATAAACATCCTCTCATTTTCATGTCTGTACAGTTATAACGTGAGTAACTTGCACATAAGAAATGTACATTGCTGCTGTTTTAGATTGACATAATTCTAATTGGTGGTTTTATGTTTCAATTTCAGGTATGAAGAGGACGGGGTCTAGTCATTTGAGGTCAACCCACACGATCCCTACATTTCTCTTTTCTCTTTTCCTTCACCTTGCTTTTCAGCAAGTTCAGTGGCAATTTTTGCACCTGTTTATACATAATTTTCTTTTATTCACATTTATTATTCATTTCACGAGCACGACACACTGTTTATAAGTCAGATCGCATAAAATAGGACACACGTTATTGTTGGGTTAATTTACAAACAGATTAACTGGTCATTTGTGGCACTTGCCAATAGGACTCCGCCAGGTGGACATTGTATATCTTGAAAAACTTGGATGGTATAACAGTGACACGTGACACTTGTCATTAACATAACAGGTTGTTTTTACAGCCTCTTTTTAGACAGATGATGCTACACGCAATTTCTGTGCGCAGCTACACAAAGGATTTTCCTTTGATGAAACACGCTGTTACCGAGTGACTTGTGTCAGTTACTCGCAGTGCATTGTTATATATTTTATATACACGTACATTGACGGCAACACAACTTTATTAAGGGGTGATAGTGAACATTGCCGCAAACAGCAGATTCTATTTCTATTTCTATTTTCATTTGTGTTAAGCAGCCCTACGTCACTGTTCAGTACTTAACGACAATACAATAGTTGACCATCTTTTATATATTCAAAACGAGACGTAAGGTGATTGAATATGCAACGTTTCTGCAACTTAATGTGTATTTAACATTAATTTTGACTTATGCTAAGAACCTGTGAGAAACAGTATTATTTTCCCACGATGTCCTCTTGCTGTGTTCATTGTTTTAAATGCGGGCACTTCCAGTGTTGTCACTAACACGTGACCAAGCCAGACGGCGAAACGCGTTGTGTTTGAATAAACAGCAGTTCTTCTGAAACTATTACTGGTTCCTTTTGATTCCTGAGAGCGTACTTACTGCAACAGAGTAACTACAATTATTGAACAGCCGGTTCATCTCCGCCGGCGTGTACGCCACTCTCCTTGGGTCCACTCGAGTACGGAAGGAGGTATCTGGTTATATGATATATATATATATATATATGTGTGTGTGTGTGTGTGTGTGTATATATATATACATATATAAACATATAAATATAATCTGCATATCTATATAAATATAAATGCATGCAAACATATACATATATGCATACATATGCATGGTATGTACATGAAAGTTTGAAAAACTCTAATACAAGCAAAGCTAAAAAGCCACCTAATTACAAACAGAATTGCTTTAACTTAAACGAGGGTGAGACCTATTGCATTTTCAATGCTTGTTTACTTTGATTCCATCAAGAAGGCATTCAGATGTGTCACACATTTTCCATAAATTCTGAATGGTAGCACTCTAGTTGCTCAATAGATCACTGTAGTAAAGCTACTGCTCACCAGGGAAGTCTGCTGCTGGTATTCAAAGTGCATGAAGTTAATGAAATAGAAGAGGATTTGAGAAGTCAAAATGTGCCCTAATCTTTCTTTCTGCAGCACTAATCATAATTTCTATGGCAAAATGAACCCCCTCATCTTGTTCCTTTGCAAATTAAATGTTTTAAGTGTTACCACTTTATTCCAATCAAGATGGCTTCAGGTGTGCCATACTTTTGTCATAAGTAAGACTGTTAGCGCTCTAGTTGTTCTTTAAAACACTCTGGGATTTCTGTCATTGGGCTATACTTGGGCTACATCTCGGTGATATTTGTGCTACATTTGGGCTCTTTTGTCTCTGGTGGCCATCTTGGGAGACTTATTTGTTTTGAAGTTTCCTAATTTCCTCATTTACAACAGTGTCCTCAGTAGGAAATACTTTCAGATTTTACTTTGATTCCATCAAGAAGGCATTCAGATGTGTCACACATTTGCTATAAATTCGGAATGTTAGCACTCTAGTTGCTTATTAGATCACTGTAGTAAAGCTACTGCTCACCAGGGAAGTCTGCTGCTGGTATTGAAAGGGCATGTTTCAGTCTGTATGTCAGAATGTTTTAATGAAATAGAAGAAGATTTGAAAAGTCACTCAAAATGTGCCCTAATTTTTCTTTTTACCGCACTAATCATAATTTCTATGGCAAAATGAACCTCCTCATTGCGTTCCTTTGAAATTGAACTACTCACTCTCTACTACTCACTCGCTACTACTTTCTACTACTCACTCTCTACTACTCTCTACTACTCTCTACTACTACTCTCTACTACTCACTCTCTACTACTCACTCTCTACTACTCTCTACTACTCTCTGTACTGCTCTCTACTACTCTCTACCACTCACTCTCTACTACTCTACTTCTCACTCTCTACTACTCTCTCTCTACTACTCCCTCTCTACTACTCCCTCTCTACTACTCACTCTACTACTCTCTACTACTCACTCTCTATTACTCTCTACTACTCACTCTCTACTACTCACTCTCAACTACTCACTCTCTACTACTCTCTCAACTACTCACTCTCTACTACTCTCTACTACTCACTCTACTACTCTCTACTACTCTCTACCACTCACTCTCTACTACTCTACTACTCACTCTCTACTACTCTCTACTACTCTCTCTCTACTACTCACTCTCTACTACTCACTCTACTACTCTCTACTACTCTCTCTCTACTACTCACTCTCTACTACTCACTCTCTACTACTCTACTACTCACTCTCCACTACTCACTCTCTACTACTCGCTCTCTACTACTCTCTACTACAAACTCTACTACTCACTCTCTACTACTCTACTACTCTCTACTACTCTCTCTGCTACTCACTCTCTACTACTCACTCTCTACTACTCACTCTCTACTACTCTACTACTCTCTATTACTCTCTCTACTACTCACTCTCTACTACTCACTCTCTACTACTCTCTACTACTCTCTCTCTACTACACACTCTCTACTTGCTCTCTACTACTCACTCTACTACTCACTCTACTACTCACTCTCTACTACTCCCTACTACTCACTCTACTACTCACTCTCTACTACTCTCTACTACTCACTCTCTACTACTCCACTACTCTCTACTAATCACTCTCTACTACTCACTCTCTACTACTCTCTACTACTCACTCTCTACTACTCTCTACTACTCACTCTCTACTACTCTCTCTCTATTACTCTCTACTACTCGCTCTACTACTCATTCTCTACTACTCATTCTCTAATACTCTCTCTCTGCTACTCAGTCTCCACTACTCACTCTCTACTACTCTCTACTACTCACTCTCTAATACTCACTCTCTACTACTCTCTACTGCTCACTCTCTTCTACTCTCTGCTACTCACTCTACTACTCACTCTTTACTACTCTCTGCTACTTTCTACTTCTCACTCTCTACTACTCACTCTCTACTACTCACTCTACTACTCTCTCCCACTCGCTCTCTGCTACTCTCTACTACTCTCTACTACTCTCTCTACTCTCTGCTCTCTATTACTCATCCTCTACTCTCTACCTCTCTACCTCTTTATACCTCTCTCTCTCTACTACTCTCTACCTCTCTACCTCTACCTCTCTACCTCTATGTCTCTACCTCTACACCTCTACCTATCTACCTCTCTCTACATGCACACATATGCACATATATGCATATGCATTTATATATATGTATGTATATATATATATATACATAAATATATATAATCTGCATATCTATATAAATACAAATATAAATGCATGCATACATATACATATATGCATGTTATGTACATGAAATTTTGAAAAACACTATTAAAAGCAAAGCTAAAAACCCACCTAATTACAAACAGAATTGCTTTAACTTAAACGAGGGCGAGACCTATTGCATTTTCAATGCTTGTTTACTTTGGTTCCATCAAGAAGGCATTCAGATGTGACACATTTGCCATAAATTCTGAATGGTAGCACTCTAGTTCCTCATTAGATCACTGTAGTAAAGCTACTGCTCACCAGGGAAGTCTGCTGCTGGTATTCAAAGTGCATGTTTCAGTCTGCATGTCAGAACTTTTTAATGAAATAGAAGAGGATTTGAGAAGTCAAAATGTGCCCTAATTTTTCTTTCTGCAGCACTAATCATAATTTCTATGGCAAAATGAACCCCCTCATCTTGTTCCTTTGCAAATTAAATGTTTTAAGTGTTACCACTTTATTCCAATCAAGATGGCTTCAGGTGTGCCATTCTTTTGTCATAAGTAAGATTGTTAGCGCTCTAGTTGTTCTTTAAAACACTCTGGGATTTCTGTCATTGGGCTATACTTGGGCTACATCTCGGTGATATTTGTGCTACATTTGGGCTCTTTTGTCTCTGGTGGCCATCTTGGGAGACTTATTTGTTTTGAAGTTTCCTAATTTCCTCATTTACAACAGTGTCCTCAGTAGGAAATACTTTCAGATTTTACTTTGATTCCATCAAGAAGGCATTCAGATGTGTCACACATTTGCTATAAATTCGGAATGTTAGCACTCTAGTTGCTTATTAGATCACTGTAGTAAAGCTACTGCTCACCAGGGAAGTCTGCTGCTGGTATTGAAAGTATAGGGAAAGGGGTCCCAGAGTGTATGAAATATAGAGCACACTGAATAGAATAAATTTAAAAATTGAATCAACAAAAAGGAAGCGTGAGTGTTGTTTAATCACACTCTGCACTGGTATCAAGTCATTTCAGATACAACAACAATTCCAATTAAGCAAAATAAGGTGCAAGAGAGTGCCCAGGGAGGGAGGGGGGGGGGGTGGGGAAGGGTAACGTGTAGATAGTGATATTTTTAGGAAGGAGGGGGTTAAGTGACACAACAATTCAAAACAATATCACAACTTAATTGGTTGGGCAAAATATGTCATGCCACATATTCAGACTGACATAAATTCATTGAGACATGCGATCATTTGAAAACCCATGTACAAAAAAGAGAACACAGTGTAAAATACACTATTGAGGTACTGGTATGGATGATAAGTCGACGTTTCGACCCCTTAAACCCAAGAGGGTGGATAGGTAATTGGATTCCTTATTGACGGGGTCTTCATCAGGACAGGGTCGCAGGGGTGAAGGGAGTGGGGAAGGCCACCTGTATAATGAAACAATAGTGATTAAAAACGACTCTGGGGTCCTAGAGCAAGCATAAATAGGACTGATGGGAGGAAATCACCATAGTTACCGTTAAATGAATTCTTAGCTGAATCACGAATAACGGGGCAGTAGGGCTCCCAGGGTGGAGAACGAAGACACCTGAAAATAAAGTGTCAGGGTGAGGGGGAGGCCAATCATGTAGCTGAAAAAAGCAGACTAAAAAGTTGATGACTCACTGAATGAAGAAGTCTCAGGATAGCAAATTAGGAACTCAGTCTAAGCCGTGGAAGTGGACCATCGGTGAAAGGCGTGGAATAAATCGCATTCGATTATAGCTTCTACAAAAGAACATTTCAATAAAGTATTAAAAGCGCTACTGAGGAAAAGGATAACAGGTTCAAGGAACCAATTCACAACATCCGTGATGACTCATAATATAGTAGGGTTAAATAATCATGAGGCTCAGGTCATGTCAGGAGATGGAGAAATTAATTACTGAAGTTAGACCTGTATATCATACAGTTGACAGCCTCCAAAATCAAATCACACACTCTCAACTTGTGAACTAAATGCGTGGAAACATTAATGTGAAAAACGGGATGGTCCTGCATTCAAGAATGTTAACCGAAGGGCAGAAACCAACTCGTAGACAACAGGCGCTGAGGACCGAGGTTACCCAGGACTAGTTCAACAAAAGAGGGAGGAGGGAGAGCCTTACCGAGCCACACGGAGGAAGCGCTGAATCAACCCGTAGTGGATAGACAGGCGCCGCGTCTGGGGGTGATTATATGACGTGAAAAAGCACGCCGTCCGCCACGTTGCGTACCGGCGCGGGCAGCCGCTAGATGCTGGCAAAAGAGGGTAATAGAAAAAAGACATCCGAGAGGTCTCTCCAGTCCCTGCTGTGGAGTTGAAACGGCGTTGAAAACTCAATAGACACTAAAGAATAAAGGAGTAAGGGGTCGAAGCATCGACACCAAAAACATAATTATTTCTTAGAACAAACAAATAGCCCTCGTAACGTAGAACTGCATACAATTTGAATTTACAGAACCCATCTTCCTGGGCGCTCACAAGTCAGAAAGTGTACATGATACAAAAAGGTGTACTGGATCGAATATTTACGCCTAAAATCAGATAGAGATACATAAGACATTGCAACATCATTGGTTAATATTTTAGGTCAAGGTACTTTGAAAAATAATGAAAAGTCCAAAACGGGCTGTATGAACATTACGAATAAACTAAAATTAAAAGGTTCAAATTGACAAAAGCAATTGACACTTATAATTATTAGAACACAGCAGGTGAAGAGAATGAAAGGGGTAGCATCTCGGGAATATGTTCAGAAGAATGTTAAAGTAATATACAGTATAGTAATGAGTCAGCTGGTTAGATCGCCTAACCACCCTATCTACTGAGGCAGGCTAATTGGGCATTACTTGGATCGAGTTCATTTAGGCCATTATTGATTGTATCCAGACGGATCATGAGTTTGGATTCCCTCATAGTAAGGAGTGAGGTAATGTCACCACCTCTCGGACCCAGTTGGATTTTTTCAATGACTAGCCATTGCATTTGGCCAGAACTGTGGCCCAGTAAATCATAGTGTTCAACCAAGGGCGCCCCTGCAACACGGCATCTGATCCTGCTCTGATGTTGGAGGACCCTTGCTTTTATTTTTTGCTGTGTTTGGCCGATGTACAGGAAACCGCAAGGACACGTGATCCCATAGACAACATTCGTAGAATTGCAGTTCGTTTGGGCACGCAGCGTAATAGTGTGGTGTTTGTAAACAAACTCTTTAGTCTGTATGGTTGTTGAACAAGCTTTGCAGGATCCACATTTGTAGTGTCCTATGATGGGAGATAGGTTCCAAAGTGACTGGATGGTCGGCTCAACTGGGTCTTCCATAAAGGAATGTACCACGTAGTCTTTAATGCTCATGGCCTTTTTGAAGGAATGCATGGGCAAGTTGGGTTGTTCAATTTCAGTTGAGACCAGATTCCAATGTTTGTTAATGATTTTCTTAATGGCGTTGCTTCTTGTCGAAAAGGTAGTCACACAGATCATTTTGTTTGAAATAGAGTCATCACGATCCTTCGCCACCAGGAGTGTTTCCCTTGGATTATACCAAGCCCTCTTCTGGGCTCTCTTGACCAAACGTTTAGGATAGCCCCTTGAGATCAATCTAGTGCTTAAATCTTCGGATTCTGAAAGATAGTCTAAACGTTTGGTACAATTCCTCCGAATCCTCAAAAATTGACCTATTGGAAGGTTGTCACGCAACCCGCGTGGATGGTAGCTGCTATACCTTAAAAGGGAGTTTCGCTCGGCAGGTTTCCTGTATAGGGTAGTGCATAGTTGGTTGTTCTCACTGAAAATCTTTAGATCAAGGAAAGGTATCTCCAGGGCGTCGGATTGGATGGTGAATTGGATGTCCAGATCGCGTTGGTTCAACCACTCGTGGAAAGATTCAAGTAGCGCGGCATCACCATTCCAGATGAGCAAAATGTCGTCGATGTATCGTTTCCATAAATCAATATGACAATAGAAGGGGTTGTTATTCAGGACGTGCAGTTGTTCAAAATTGTCCATGTACAGAATGGCTAGATCTGGCGCGAAGGCTGCCCCCATCGCCACTCCCTTTGTCTGGACATAGTAGTTCCCTTGGAAATAGAAAAAATTCTTCGTCATCGCAATTGTCAAGAGCGCCAAGATGAATTCGGTTGGTACTCTCATTGGAGTTGGTCGTTGATTCAAGACATCCCTGATGACACCCAATGCTGGTTCTTGGGGAATACTTGTGTATAAAGACACAATGTCACAAGTTACAAGTAGCTGTTCTTTTGGATCAAAAGGTCTCTGGTCAACCAAGGTAATGACTTGCATTGTGTCCCTCAAATAGGTTTCCGTCTTTTCTGCGATGGGTTTCAGAAAGAAATCTATGTATTTACAGAGTGGTTCTAGAAGTGAACCACAACCGGACACTATGGGGCGACCCGGCGGATGAAGAATGTCTTTGTGGATCTTGGGTAGAGTGTAAATCGTGGGTAATCGTGGGCACTTCTGATTAAGGTAATCAAATTCTAGTTTGCTCAAGTAGCCCAGGTCCAACGCTTCAGTGGTGATTCGATGTATCTCATCTGCCAAGTCTTTTGTGGGATCGGATCTCAATAGGGAATAGCTCACCCCATCTTGGAGTTGTCTCATGATTTCGGATTTATAGGCACTGGTGTCCTGCACCACTATGGCCCCGCCCTTATCGGCGGATTTAATCACAATATCCTTGTTGTTCTTGAGAGTTAACAATGCAGCTTTCTCAGGTTTACTTGTGTTGGGTATGATATGTTTATAGGTTAATAGCAGAGTATTAACATCATTCAAAACCATATTTTCGTAGGCCAGGATTCTGTTGCTCATTGCATTGGTAGGTGGCACGAACTTAGATGGGACCCGAAGTCCTGTGAAGGATTTGGACGAGTTATTCTCGGAGTTTTTGAAAAAATACCTAAGGCGGATTTTTCGGAAAAAGCCATGTAATTCTGATTTGAGGTTAAATGCATTGGGATGGGCCGTGGGGACAAAAGCCAGACCTTTAGAAAGGATTTGTTGTTCGTCTGCGCTCAAGACATAGGAAGAGATGTTGACTACAGGGCTGTTGTTGGCCACTACCATCTGTAAACCTTCCGTCTCGTTGAGATCTCGCCATGGTTCTCCGGTTGGAACCGGACCTGCTTGGGGATCGTGCCTCTGCCTCTGTCCCAATTCGTCATTGGTGGATTCTGTTGACCTCGCGGTGGTCCTCTTGGCCAGTTGCCCCTGCCACGTGGTGGTCTCCATTGTCCTTCCCCTAAAAAAGGAAAATAACCTTGGGGGGGGTACCAATTATCACGATAATTGTAGTCGTAGCTTGGGCCGTGCGTCTCCTGATCACTGTCTGAACTCACTGTGGAGTCGGAAAATGTAGAGTAATTCCTCCTTCCCCTGTAGCCACCTCTTCCTCGACCCGTGAATCTACCAGAATTATCTTGTTTGTAATAGTCGTCGTTGAGATAGGGATAGACGTTTTTCTTATCGTAGAATCTGATATCCTTGGAGAGTTTATCAAGCTTCTTATTTTGGGTGGTGGTTTCAAAATCCTTTAGTGATTTGGAAAGATTTTCAAGAGCATTCTTAGCGTTGATCAAAGTAGAATCCCCAGCAATTTCTTGTTTCAGGGCTGTAATCTCTCTCGTCAGTGTGTGAACCTGTTCTGCCGCTGTCTCCACGCCTAAGACCATCCAATATCTCGAGGCGTTATTGGCAATGAAGCTAAACCCTTCCTTGAATTTGGGTACGTCAATGAAGATCGCAGGTTCGTTCCTGATCTGGAGTCCAACTGGTATAATGCCTGCCTGTAGGTACTTGGTGAGCAGATGACCATGAAGTTTGGTGCGTATCAACTTTTTTTCAAGACGTTCGAGTTTGGCTACTTTATCGTTTAGTGTAAAGTCTATGTTGGGTGTATCGGATGAAAGGAAAAGGTTCCTAGGGTCCTGCAGGAGCTGGTTAATGTATTCCTCAGTATACGAAAGAGTTTCACTCTCCACCATTGTAGATGGAAGAATCTCGTAAAATACCTCGCAGGTGGGTACCTGCACTTAGGTCATTAGAAAAAGGGGTATACCCAAAAATCACTGGGACCTGGGTGTCGAACAGTATAGGGAAAGGGGTCCCAGAGTGTATGAAATATAGAGCACACTGAATAGAATAAATTTAAAAATTGAATCAACAAAAAGGAAGCGTGAGTGTTGTTTAATCACACTCTGCACTGGTATCAAGTCATTTCAGATACAACAACAATTCCAATTAAGCAAAATAAGGTGCAAGAGAGTGCCCAGGGAGGGAGGGGGGGGGGGGGGGAAGGGTAACGTGTAGATAGTGATATTTTTAGGAAGGAGGGGGTTAA
Organism: Triturus cristatus; assembly: GCF_964204655.1. Taxonomy (NCBI): domain Eukaryota; kingdom Metazoa; phylum Chordata; class Amphibia; order Caudata; family Salamandridae; genus Triturus; species Triturus cristatus. The sequence continues at coordinate 545,760,001 of NC_140586.1, forward strand.
GTGACACAACAATTCAAAACAATATCACAACTTAATTGGTTGGGCAAAATATGTCATGCCACATATTCAGACTGACATAAATTCATTGAGACATGCGATCATTTGAAAACCCATGTACAAAAAAGAGAACACAGTGTAAAATACACTATTGAGGTACTGGTATGGATGATAAGTCGACGTTTCGACCCCTTAAACCCAAGAGGGTGGATAGGTAATTGGATTCCTTATTGACGGGGTCTTCATCAGGACAGGGTCGCAGGGGTGAAGGGAGTGGGGAAGGGCACCTGTATAATGAAACAATAGTGATTAAAAACGACTCTGGGGTCCTAGAGCAAGCATAAATAGGACTGATGGGAGGAAATCACCATAGTTACCGTTAAATGAATTCTTAGCTGAATCACGAATAACGGGGCAGTAGGGCTCCCAGGGTGGAGAACGAAGACACCTGAAAATAAAGTGTCAGGGTGAGGGGGAGGCCAATCATGTAGCTGAAAAAAGCAGACTAAAAAGTTGATGACTCACTGAATGAAGAAGTCTCAGGATAGCAAATTAGGAACTCAGTCTAAGCCGTGGAAGTGGACCATCGGTGAAAGGCGTGGAATAAATCGCATTCGATTATAGCTTCTACAAAAGAACATTTCAATAAAGTATTAAAAGCGCTACTGAGGAAAAGGATAACAGGTTCAAGGAACCAATTCACAACATCCGTGATGACTCATAATATAGTAGGGTTAAATAATCATGAGGCTCAGGTCATGTCAGGAGATGGAGAAATTAATTACTGAAGTTAGACCTGTATATCATACAGTTGACAGCCTCCAAAATCAAATCACACACTCTCAACTTGTGAACTAAATGCGTGGAAACATTAATGTGAAAAACGGGATGGTCCTGCATTCAAGAATGTTAACCGAAGGGCAGAAACCAACTCGTAGACAACAGGCGCTGAGGACCGAGGTTACCCAGGACTAGTTCAACAAAAGAGGGAGGAGGGAGAGCCTTACCGAGCCACACGGAGGAAGCGCTGAATCAACCCGTAGTGGATAGACCTTGATCTAAAGATTTTCAGTGAGAACAACCAACTATGCACTACCCTATACAGGAAACCTGCCGAGCGAAACTCCCTTTTAAGGTATAGCAGCTACCATCCACGCGGGTTGCGTGACAACCTTCCAATAGGTCAATTTTTGAGGATTCGGAGGAATTGTACCAAACGTTTAGACTATCTTTCAGAATCCGAAGATTTAAGCACTAGATTGATCTCAAGGGGCTATCCTAAACGTTTGGTCAAGAGAGCCCAGAAGAGGGCTTGGTATAATCCAAGGGAAACACTCCTGGTGGCGAAGGATCGTGATGACTCTATTTCAAACAAAATGATCTGTGTGACTACCTTTTCGACAAGAAGCAACGCCATTAAGAAAATCATTAACAAACATTGGAATCTGGTCTCAACTGAAATTGAACAACCCAACTTGCCCATGCATTCCTTCAAAAAGGCCATGAGCATTAAAGACTACGTGGTACATTCCTTTATGGAAGACCCAGTTGAGCCGACCATCCAGTCACTTTGGAACCTATCTCCCATCATAGGACACTACAAATGTGGATCCTGCAAAGCTTGTTCAACAACCATACAGACTAAAGAGTTTGTTTACAAACACCACACTATTACGCTGCGTGCCCAAACGAACTGCAATTCTACGAATGTTGTCTATGGGATCACGTGTCCTTGCGGTTTCCTGTACATCGGCCAAACACAGCAAAAAATAAAAGCAAGGGTCCTCCAACATCAGAGCAGGATCAGATGCCGTGTTGCAGGGGCGCCCTTGGTTGAACACTATGATTTACTGGGCCACAGTTCTGGCCAAATGCAATGGCTAGTCATTGAAAAAATCCAACTGGGTCCGAGAGGTGGTGACATTACCTCACTCCTTACTATGAGGGAATCCAAACTCATGATCCGTCTGGATACAATCAATAATGGCCTAAATGAACTCGATCCAAGTAATGCCCAATTAGCCTGCCTCAGTAGATAGGGTGGTTAGGCGATCTAACCAGCTGACTCATTACTATACTGTATATTACTTTAACATTCTTCTGAACATATTCCCGAGATGCTACCCCTTTCATTCTCTTCACCTGCTGTGTTCTAATAATTATAAGTGTCAATTGCTTTTGTCAATTTGAACCTTTTAATTTTAGTTTATTCGTAATGTTCATACAGCCCGTTTTGGACTTTTCATTATTTTTCAAAGTACCTTGACCTAAAATATTAACCAATGATGTTGCAATGTCTTATGTATCTCTATCTGATTTTAGGCGTAAATATTCGATCCAGTACACCTTTTTGTATCATGTACACTTTCTGACTTGTGAGCGCCCAGGAAGATGGGTTCTGTAAATTCAAATTGTATGCAGTTCTACGTTACGAGGGCTATTTGTTTGTTCTAAGAAATAATTATGTTTTTGGTGTCGATGCTTCGACCCCTTACTCCTTTATTCTTTAGTGTCTATTGAGTTTTCAACGCCGTTTCAACTCCACAGCAGGGACTGGAGAGACCTCTCGGATGTCTTTTTTCTATTACCCTCTTTTGCCAGCATCTAGCGGCTGCCCGCGCCGGTACGCAACGTGGCGGACGGCGTGCTTTTTCACGTCATATAATCACCCCCAGACGCGGCGCCTGTCTATCCACTACGGGTTGATTCAGCGCTTCCTCCGTGTGGCTCGGTAAGGCTCTCCCTCCTCCCTCTTTTGTTGAACTAGTCCTGGGTAACCTCGGTCCTCAGCGCCTGTTGTCTACGAGTTGGTTTCTGCCCTTCGGTTAACATTCTTGAATGCAGGACCATCCCGTTTTTCACATTAATGTTTCCACGCATTTAGTTCACAAGTTGAGAGTGTGTGATTTGATTTTGGAGGCTGTCAACTGTATGATATACAGGTCTAACTTCAGTAATTAATTTCTCCATCTCCTGACATGACCTGAGCCTCATGATTATTTAACCCTACTATATTATGAGTCATCACGGATGTTGTGAATTGGTTCCTTGAACCTGTTATCCTTTTCCTCAGTAGCGCTTTTAATACTTTATTGAAATGTTCTTTTGTAGAAGCTATAATCGAATGCGATTTATTCCACGCCTTTCACCGATGGTCCACTTCCACGGCTTAGACTGAGTTCCTAATTTGCTATCCTGAGACTTCTTCATTCAGTGAGTCATCAACTTTTTAGTCTGCTTTTTTCAGCTACATGATTGGCCTCCCCCTCACCCTGACACTTTATTTTCAGGTGTCTTCGTTCTCCACCCTGGGAGCCCTACTGCCCCGTTATTCGTGATTCAGCTAAGAATTCATTTAACGGTAACTATGGTGATTTCCTCCCATCAGTCCTATTTATGCTTGCTCTAGGACCCCAGAGTCGTTTTTAATCACTATTGTTTCATTATACAGGTGCCCTTCCCCACTCCCTTCACCCCTGCGACCCTGTCCTGATGAAGACCCCGTCAATAAGGAATCCAATTACCTATCCACCCTCTTGGGTTTAAGGGGTCGAAACGTCGACTTATCATCCATACCAGTACCTCAATAGTGTATTTTACACTGTGTTCTCTTTTTTGTACATGGGTTTTCAAATGATCGCATGTCTCAATGAATTTATGTCAGTCTGAATATGTGGCATGACATATTTTGCCCAACCAATTAAGTTGTGATATTGTTTTGAATTGTTGTGTCACTTAACCCCCTCCTTCCTAAAAATATCACTATCTACACGTTACCCTTCCCCCCCCCCCCTCCCTCCCTGGGCACTCTCTTGCACCTTATTTTGCTTAATTGGAATTGTTGTTGTATCTGAAATGACTTGATACCAGTGCAGAGTGTGATTAAACAACACTCACGCTTCCTTTTTGTTGATTCAATTTTTAAATTTATTCTATTCAGTGTGCTCTATATTTCATACACTCTGGGACCCCTTTCCCTATACTGTTCGACACCCAGGTCCCAGTGATTTTTGGGTATACCCCTTTTTCTAATGGCTGGTATTGAAAGGGCATGTTTCAGTCTGCATGTCAGAATGTTTTAATGAAATAGAAGAAGATTTGAGAAGTCACTCAAAATGTGCCCTAATTTTTCATTTTTCCGCACTAATCATAATTTCTATGGCAAAATGAACCTCCTCATTGTGTTCCTTTTAAATTGAACTACTCACTCTCTACTACTCACTCGCTACTACTTTCTACTACTCACTCTCTACTACTCACTCTCTACTACTCTCTACTTCTACTCTCTACTACTCACTCTCTACTACTCACTCTCTACTACTCTCTACTACTCACTGTACTGCTCTCTACTACTCTCTACCACTCACTCTCTACTACTCTACTACTCACTCTCTACTACTCTCTACTACTCTCTCTCTACTACTCCCTCTCAACTACTCACTCTCTACTACTCTCTCTACTACTCACTCTCTACTACTCTCTACTACTCACTCTACTACTCTCTACTACTCTCTACCACTCACTCTCTACTACTCCACTACTCACTCTCTACTACTCTCTACTACTCTCTCTCTACTACTCACTCTCTACTACTCACTCTACTACTCTCTACTACTTTCTCTCTACTACTCACTCTCTACTACTCACTCTCTACTACTCTACTACTCACTCTCCACTACTCACTCTCTGCTACTCGCTCTCTACTACTCTCTACTACAAACTCTACTACTCACTCTCTACTACTCTACTACTCTCTACTACTCTCTACTACTCTCTCTGCTACTCACTCTCTACTACTCACTCTCTACTACTCACTCTCTACTACTCTACTACTCTCTACTACTCTCTCTACTACTCACTCACTACTACGCACTCTCTACTACTCTCTCTCTACTACACACTCTCTACTTGCTCTCTACTACTCACTCTACTACTCACTCTACTACTCACTCTCTACTACTCCCTACTACTCACTCTACTACTCACTCTCTACTACTCTCTACTACTCACACTCTACTACTCCACTACTCTCTACTAATCACTCTCTACTACTCACTCTCTACTACTCACTCTCTACTACTCACTCTCTACTACTCTCTCTCTATTACTCTCTACTACTCGCTCTACTACTCATTCTCTACTACTCATTCTCTAATACTCTTTCTCTGCTACTCAGTCTCCACTACTCACTCTCTACTACTCTCTACTACTCACTCTCTAATACTCACTCTCTACTACTCTCTACTGCTCACTCTCTTCTACTCTCTACTACTCACTCTACTACTCACTCTTTACTACTCTCTACTACTTTCTACTTCTCACTCTCTACTACTCACTCTCTACTACTCACTCTACTACTCTCTCCCACTCGCTCTCTGCTACTCTCTACTACTCTCTACTACTCTCTCTACTCTCTGCTCTCTATTACTCATCCTCTGCTCTCTACCTTTCTACCTCTCTATACCTCTCTCTCTCTACTACTCTCTACCTCTCTACCTCTACCTCTCTATCTCTTTGTCTCTACCTCTACACCTCTAACTCTCTACCTCTCTCTACATGCACACATATGCACATATATGCATATGCATTTATATATATGTATGTGTATATATATATATACATACATATATATAATCTGCATATCTATATAAATACAAATATAAATGCATGCATACATATACATATATGCATGTTATGTACATGAAATTTTGAAAAACACTATTAAAAGCAAAGCTAAAAAGCCACCTAATTACAAACAGAATTGCTTTAACTTAAACGAGGGCGAGACCTATTGCATTTTCAATGCTTGTTTACTTTGGTTCCATCAAGAAGGCATTCAGATGTGACACATTTGCCATAAATTCTGAATGGTAGCACTCTAGTTCCTCATTAGATCACTGTAGTAAAGCTACTGCTCACCAGGGAAGTCTGCTGCTGGTATTCAAAGTGCATGTTTCAGTCTGCATGTCAGAACTTTTTAATGAAATAGAAGAGGATTTGAGAAGTCAAAATGTGCCCTAATTTTTCTTTCTGCAGCACTAATCATACATTCTATGGCAAAATGAACCCCCTCATTTTGTTCCTTTTTAAATTAAATGTTTTAAGAGTTACCACTTTATTCCAATCAAGATGGCTTCAGGTGTGCCATACGTTTATCATAAGTAGGAGTGTTAGCGCTCTAGTTGTTCTTTGGAACACTCTGGGAAGCTGCAGTAGAACACAAAGGAATAAACTGACAGTCTCTGCCCTTGTGGGATTTGCATGTTTTACTGAGAATGTCAGACTTCATTCTCACATGACTAAGAAAGATAATGTGAATTTACAGAAAATATGCTCTCAGTTTAGCTTATAGATCACCTTCCAAATCTCTGTGGGAAAAGCATGTGAAAATAGTTTTCTCTCAAACATGATTCATGATATCCCAGCAGAAGACTTTTTCACATGGTAAAATCACTTTATCACAAACCTTTTTATTGTTTCAGAACAGGCATTTTCATTCCAAATCCTTTTCATCCCCCAGCCTGACGCGTTTCAAAGCTTCATGCTTTTTCTTCAGAGGCTTTTGAACTGCAAGTGGCATTTTGGCTCCCACAGTTCCCTGCGTTGTCATCTTTTATTGGCCTCCGGTGTGCCTGCTTCAGTGCTAAATACTATTGCACGCCGGAACTTGTGGTTCAGCTCAAAATTAATTAATAAACTCCAGTGCTTTTCGTGCAGTTCAAATGCAATTCAAGGATCATTAAAACCCTCCAGTGGGCTTCAGAATGCAAAGTCCTGTTCTATAATTAGAAACCAGCTGCGCCGATCAAGTTTCCCCAAATAGTTTAGGATATATATATATATATATATATATATATATATATATATATATATATATATATATATATATATATATATATATATATATATATATAAATGTATATGCATATATATGCATATATATATGTGCATATGTGTTCATGTACAGAGAGGTAGAGAGGTAGAGGTGTATAGGTAGAGGTGTAGAGGTAGAGAGGTAGAGGTAGAGAGGTAGAGAGTAGTAGAGAGAGAGGTAGAGAGTGGTAGAGAGGTAGAGAGTAGAGAGTGAGTAATAGAGAGTAGAGAATGAGTAGTAGAGAGTAGTAGAGTAGTAGAGAAAGTATCAGAGAGTGAGTAGTAGAGAGTAGTAGAGTGAGTAGTAGAGAGTGAGTAGTAGAGAGTGAGTATTAGAGAGTGAGTAGTAGAGAGTAGTAGAGAGTGAGTAGTAGAGTGAGTAGTAGAGAGTAGTAGAGTGTAGTAGAGAGTGAGTAGTAGAGAGTAGTAGAGAGTGAGTAGTAGAGAGTGAGTAGTAGAGAGTGAGTAGCAGAGAGAGAGTATTAGAGAGTAGTAGAGAGTGAGTAGCAGAGTGAGTAGTAGAGAGTAGTGGAGAGAGAGTAGTAGAGAGTGAGTAGTAGAGAGTAGTAGAGAGTGAGTAGTAGAGAGTGAGTAGTAGAGAGTGAATAGTAGAGAGTGAGTAGTAGAGAGTGAGTAGTAGAGAGAGAGTAGTAGAGTAGTAGGGAGTGAGTAGTAGAGAGTGAGTAGTAGAGAGTAGTGGAGTAGTAGAGAGTGAGTAGTAGAGAGTAGTAGAGAGTGAGTAGTAGAGTGAGTACTAGAGAGCAGTAGAGAGCGAGTAGCAGAGAGCAAGTAGTAGAGAGTGTGTAGTAGAGAGTGAGTAGTAGAGAGTAGTAGAGAGTGAGTAGTAAAGAGAGAGTAGTAGAGAGTGAGAAGTAGAGAGAGTAGTAGAGTAGTAGAGAGTGAGTAGTAGAGTGAGTAGTAGAGAGTAGTTGAGAGCGAGTAGCAGAGAATGAGTAGTGGAGAGTGAGCAGTAGAGAGTAGTAGAGAGTGAGTAGTAGAGAGTGAGTAGTACAGAGTGAGTAGTAGAGAGTGAGTAGTAGAGAGTAGTAGAGTGAGTAGTAGAGAGTGAGTAGTAGAGAGAGAGTAGTAGAGAGTGAGTAGTAGAGTAGTAGAGAGTGAGTGGTAGAGAGTAGGAGAGTAGTAGAGTGAGTAGTAGAGAATAGTAGAGAGTGAGTAGTAGAGCGAGTAGTAGAGAGTACTAGAGTAGTAGAGAGTGAGTAGCAGAGAGAGTAGTAGAGAGTAGTAGAGAGTGAGTAGTAGAGAGTGAGTAGTAGAGTAGTAGAGAGCAAGTAGTAGAGAGTGAGTAGTGGAGAGTGAGTAGTAGAGAGCGAGTAGTAGAGAGTGAGTAGTAGAGAGTGAATAGTAGAGAGTGAGTAGTAGAGAGAGTAGTAGAGAGTGAGTAGCAGAGAGTAGTAGAGTGAGTAGTAGAGAGTAGTAGAGTGAGTAGTAGAGAGTAGTAGAGAGAGAGTAGTAGAGTGAGTAGTAGAGAGAGAGTAGTAGAGTAGTAGAGAGTGAGTGGTAGAGAGCAGCAGAGAGTAGTAGAGTGAGTAGTAGAGAGTAGTAGAGTAAGTAGTAGAGAGTGAATAGTAGAGAGTAGTAGTAGAGAGAGAGAGTAGTAGAGAGTGTAGTAGAGAGTGAGTAGTAGAGAGTAGTAGCGAGTGAGTAGTAGAGAGTAGTAGAGTGAGTAGTAGAGTAGTAGAGAGTGAGTGGTAGAGAGTAGTAGAGTGAGTAGTAGCGAGTGAGTAGTAGAGAGTGAGTAGTAGAGTAGTAGAGTGAGTAGTTGAGAGTGAGTAGTAGAGAGTAGTAGAGTAGTAGAGAGTGAGTAGTAGAGTAGCAGAGAGTGAGTAGTAGAGAGTGAGTAGTAGTGAGTGAGTAGTAGAGAGTAGTAGAGAGTGAGTAGTAGAGAGTGAGTAGTAGAGAGTGAGTAGCAGAGAGAGAGTATTAGAGAGTAGTAGAGAGAGAGTAGCAGAGTGAGTAGTAGAGAGTAGTAGAGAGAGAGTAGTAGAGAGTGAGTAGTAGAGAGTAGTAGAGAGTGAGTAGTAGAGAGTAGTAGAGAGAGAGTAGTAGAGAGTAGTAGAGAGTGAGTAGTAGAGAGTGAGTAGTAGAGAGAGAGTAGTAGAGTAGTAGGGAGTGAGTAGTAGAGAGTGAGAAGTAGAGAGTAGTGGAGTAGTAGAGAGTGAGTAGTAGAGTGTAGTAGAGAGTGAGTAGTAGAGTGAGTACTAGAGAGTAGTAGAGAGCGAGTAGCAGAGAGCAAGTAGTAGAGAGTGTGTAGTAGAGAGTGAGTAGTAGAGAGTAGTAGAGAGTGAGTAGTAGAGAGAGTAGTAGAGTAGTAGAGAGTGAGTAGTAGAGTGAGTAGTAGAGAGTAGTTGAGAGCGAGTAGCAGAGAATGAGTAGTGGAGAGTGAGCAGTAGAGAGTAGTAGAGAGTGAGTAGTAGAGAGTGAGTAGTAGAGAGTAGTAGAGTGAGTAGTAGAGAGTGAGTAGTAGAGAGAGAGTAGTAGAGAGTGAGTAGTAGAGTAGTAGAGAGTGAGTGGTAGAGAGTAGGAGAGTAGTAGAGTGAGTAGTAGAGAATAGTAGAGTGAGTAGTAGAGCGAGTAGTAGAGAGTAGTAGAGTAGTAGAGAGCGAGTAGCAGAGAGAGTAGTAGAGAGTAGTAGAGAGTGAGTAGTAGAGAGTGAGTAGTAGAGAGTGAGTAGTGGAGAGTGAGTAGTAGAGAGCGAGTAGTAGAGAGCGACAGTAGAGTGTGAGTAGTAGAGAGTGAATAGTAGAGAGTGAGTAGTAGAGAGTAGTAGAGTGAGTAGTAGAGAGTAGTAGAGTGAGTAGTAGAGAGTAGTAGAGAGAGAGTAGTAGAGAGTGAGTAGTAGAGAGAGAGTAGTAGAGTAGTAGAGAGTGAGTGGTAGAGAGCAGCAGAGAGTAGTAGAGTGAGTAGTACAGAGTAGTAGAGTGAGTAGTAGAGAGTGAATAGTAGAGAGTAGTAGTAGAGAGAGAGTAGTAGAGAGTGTAGTAGAGAGTGAGTAGTAGAGAGTAGTAGCGAGTGAGTAGTAGAGTAGTAGAGTGAGTAGTAGAGTAGTAGAGAGTGAGTGGTAGAGAGTAGTAGAAAGTAGTAGAGTGAGTAAGAGAGAGTGAGTAGTAGAGAGTGAATAGTAGAGAGTAGTAGAGAGTGAGTAGTAGAGAGAGTAGTAGTAGACAGTGAGTAGCAGAGAGTAGTAGAGCATGAGTAGTAGAGAGTGAGTAGTAGAGAGTGAGTAGTAGCGAGTGAGTAGTAGAGAGTGAGTAGTAGAGTAGTAGAGTGAGTAGTTGAGAGTGAGTAGTAGAGAGTGAGTAGTAGAGAGTAGTAGAGTAGTAGAGAGTGAGTAGTAGAGTAGTAGAAAGTGAGTAGTAGAGAGTGAGTAGTAGAGAGAGAGTAGTAGAGAGTCAGTAGTAGAGTAGTAGAGAGTAGTCAGTGTCAGTCAGTGGCAGTCAGTGTCAGTCAGTCAGTGTCAGTCAGTCAGTCAGTGTCAGTCAATCAGTGTCAGTCAATCAGTGTCAGTCAGTCAGTGTCAGTCAATCAGTGTCAGTCAGTGTCAATCAGTGTCAGTCAGTGTCAGTCAGTGTCAGTCAGTCAGTGTCAGTCAATCAGTGTCAGTGTCAGTCAATCTGTGTCAGTCAGTGTCACTCAGTCAGTGTCACTCAGTCAGTGTCAGTCAGTCAGTGTCAGCTAGAGCTGCTCTGCTGACCTGGTTCGCTGGCTCTAAAGCAGCTCTGCTGACCTGGTTCTCTCTCTCTAAAGCAGCTCTGCTGACCTGGTTTCTCTGGCTCTACAGCAGGTCTGCTGACCTGGTTCTCTGGCTCTAGAGCAGCTCTGCTCACCTAGTTCTTATGCTACAGAGCAATCTAGTTCTCTGGCTCTACAACAGCTCTGCTGACCTGGTTCTCTGACTCTAAAGCAGCTCCGCTGACCCAGTTCTATGGCTCTGAAGCAGTTCTGCTGACATGGTTCTCTGGCTCTAGAGTAGCTCTGCTGACTTGGTTCTCTCCCTCTAAAGCAGCTCTACTGACCTGGTTTCTCTGCAGCAGCTCTGCAGACCTGGTTCTCTGGCTCTAGAGCAGCTCTGTTGACCTGGTTCTTAGGCTCTAGAGCAGCTCTACTGGCCTGGTTCTCTGGCTCTAAAGCAGCTCTGCTGACCTGGTTCTCTCCCTCTACAGCAGCTCTGCTGACCTGGTTTCTCTGGCTCTACAGCAGCTCTGCTGACCTGGTTCTCTGGCTCTAGAGCAGCTCTGCTGACCTAGTTCTTAGGCTCTAGAGCAGCTCTGCTGACCTGGTTCTCTGGCTCTACAGCAGCTCTGCTGACCTGGTTTTCTGCACTCACAATGCACGCTCCCGACTTCGTGAAAATATATTTAAAAATAATATACGTTTATTATAAGTACAAATATAATATTTTGATGAATATCTTACATAATCTCTTGCCTTAATATGTATATTAAAGACACATACATATCATTTTGGAACATAATTTTTTTTGCGGGAGTCGCGCACCCAGCGCGCCCCAGCACGTATATGATGTCACGCGGGACCCGCAACCGCGCAAACATCTCATACCGTAATGCGCATGTGTCGCGAATGCGCGGGAGCAGGAGTCGCAGACTGGTCGCATACCAATCGCGCATATCACGTGATATTAAATGTATATGATGCAACTGAAAAACATCCAGCCGTCGCACACCATACGCGGATCCTTCATGACTTTTCTAAAATGGCGGCTAGAATGCGTGCACCCACCGTGATGTGTACACTTTGAAAATAATATATTAAAATAAAAAATGAAAACAAGAAAATTAATCAATATTTCAGTTTTAATCAAAAACATTTTTTTTTGCTATTTTCAGAAAAATATATAATGTTATTTAATGAATAAAATATTTATAAATAAACAGTTAAAAAACTGTAGAAAATCAGTACAAAAAAATAGATATAACTACTATCACACTTAAAAGTTAGCATTTAAAAAACCTTTGAAATTCACTGAAAAAAACATAGGTTTCAGAGACGTTATAGATAGAAATTAGCATTTAAAAAAACCTTAGAAATTCACAGAAAAAACCATAGGTTTCAGGGGTGTTATAGTTAGCTGCCCATTTCCCTCATACAAAACCATAGAAATTCCTCCGTTATAGTTAGTTCTGCTAACTATAACTCACGCGCCCGCAATGCACTGCTGATGATGTCACATATTGCATCATTCATGACATGGTCAGTGACATCACTGATGACATCTCAAATGACATCACTGATGACATCATCCACTTGACAATCTGATACACATCATCATACACTAGTATAACCTTTCATCACTCACTGTAAAATACAGAGTACCATATTTGAAACCATTGACACACCAATACCAGTTACTAAATACCCACTCACTGATTCCTAAGTTTACACACACAACTACCCATTCAACAACAGAATCATCTATACATGCAGTCATTAATTAATAGAACACTATCAAATGCACTTATACACATATATAGACATTGACACATCAGCAGTCATCTTAGTCGGTTATGCAGTCATCCTACTCACTCATGAAAAAAATGTATCGCACTTAAATTTACTCACTTACACAATTATCCAACAACACCTCATTTATTCAAACACATAGTAACTCATTGTCAATATGTTAAAAAAACACCATTACAATTATACACTCATTCATATAGTTACTCTCACAATCACTGACTCTTACACATACTTATTTATATACACCAACTCTCACATACAATGCCTTTTATTTTTTTACTTTGTTGAAGATGTACAACTAAAACATATATTCGCTCACCAACACACAAATAAATACACTCAGTCACCCACACAACTGTTTCCACATGCACTCTTAAACCCATACACCTAATCAATCAACCATTCACACATCTATGCATAGAGTTACACACACCCCATCCAACCACACACAAACTCAGTGTCTAATCAATAACTAATATACACACTCATGTAGTTAGTGACCAACTGATGCAGCATTTTATACAACAACAGAGACAGTGCTGCACACATTCATATAGTTTAGTTACTAATCCATGTATTAAGTGAGACACTTTTAATTACTCACTTAAAAAGACAGTCAGACAGCTACTAAATCCTCCATCCAGACAGTTATATATCCACTCAATCTTCAATACAGACTGGTATATATATAATACATATTTAAATTTCAAGCTAAACCACATTCAGTGGATGATGTCATTAGTGATGTCATCAGTGATGTCATTTGAGATGTTATCAGTGATGTCATCAGTGATGTCACTGACCATGTCATGAATGTTGCAATATGTGACATCATCAGCAGTGCATTGCGGGCGCGTGAGTTATAGTTAGCAGAACTTATTATAACAGAGGAATTTCTATGGTTTTGTATGAGTGAAATGGGCAGCTAACTATAACACCCCTGAAACCTATGGTTTTTTCTGTGAATTTCTAAGGTTTTTTTAAATGCTAATTTCTAACTATAACGTCTCTGAAACCTATGTTTTTTTTTCAGTGAACGCACACACATATATAAATATGTATATATCTGTCTCTAACTGACCATGGTATCATATTTTTTGTATTCCTGGAGTAGAACTATGAGGAGAATAATGCCCATGAGATTTGTCACATGGTGCATCAGGACTTCTCATAGTTCTACTCCACAAATACAACAAATATGATGCCATGATCAGAGTGAATCATTCTTTCTTTAAGTGAGTTATGACTTCAGGACACTCTAAATGATAATGTAGCCATCCAGTCATAGACTGGACTGTGGAAGGGAATAGTGGCATGCTCTTGCCAATCAGGTACGCAATTGCTGTATTCCACCTCTCACAATGGCAGGCCTTTAGCTGCCAATTCTTAGTAGCAGGAACTCATTGGAATAGAGAAATATCAAAAATACCATGTTATTGCTTTTCAGAATTTTTACTTTCTTCTACATCATCTGTTGCCACCATATTTGTTGTATTTGCAACCAATATCTTACATATGTGCTGTATTAGCGTGGCTTACAACCAACGTCTCCAATAACTCTAGTCCAAATGTCTTGTGTGTATATGTGTGTGGGTTCAGAGGAAACAGTAAGGGTAGCCCAGAAAAATATATCTAGTGTCTCTGGCAGGTTTGGAGGACGATCACATGAATCTTTTCCAGGCAAAATTGGAAATCTCAAAATGAAGGTTAGTACACATGCACTTTCTGGGGACCGATAGAAGTCTACTTATTGATTAGTCTTCTGATCTCAAACCGGCAATCTGCAAAGCCCGCCTTGAAGTTGCTTCACTGGCTTCCTGTTCGGGAGAGAGTCAGCTTTAAAGCCATGTGCATTGCCCATAAGACGCTAAGCGGGAATGGCCCCACGATCAACCACTCCATGGTCTAACCTTATGTGGCAAATAGACAGCTGCGCTCTGACGATTTGCATCTGGCGGCTGTTCCCAAGATTAAGAGGGCCAGAAGTGGCGGCCACCTATTCGCCTACAACGTTGCTAAGATGTGCGAATACCCTTACCCTCTGCCTACGGAAGGAAACTTGCCATTAAGCCTTCCGGAAATCATTGAAGACCTGGCTCTTCTCTTAACTGTGCTGTCCCTCTCTGCTACTGTCTTAGCGCTGGGATGCCCCAGGGTAGCCATGAGCTCAATAAATGTTGTTTCATTTCATTGGGTATGACAAAGATTGGCTTGGCAATGTAACAATCATTTTCTATGCCCATTTTAAATTGAAATAGAGTATGGTTTTTGTTACACTCCAAAAGAAGTTCAGAGGTAACCATATTGTATATTAGACGTAGAAGGTTTATTAGGCTTAGTTACAGGATGGATATCAGCCACCCCAGGAGCAGCATCCTTGCTTCTCAGACCACACACACCAACTATCTCTCTCTCCACTTCACCAGGCACTTCAGCATTCCACTACCTCATCAAGCATTCCACAGACACACCACATCCACACTGGCTGAGTAGCAGGGAACAGGTAACCAAGGGAATGGATACATTATGAGAATTCAAGTCACAACACATTTCGTATTCCAGCATGGTAGTCCTGCTTCAGTAGCACTGCCTTCTATATTTTGGAACATTTTAGTTTCTACATGACAATCCTTTAAGCAAGATGGCAGTGCCTTGTTCACAGAAGTGGACCATGGAGGTGCTGTCTTGTGGGTGTGCTTATCTTCATCCACGGCCAGACTGGACCAAAATAGGCCCAGGCACTAAAATAAAAGAAGCCCCCATTAGCAAACCAGATAAATAAACAAGCATTTGCAATGCAATAGGTCTCGCATTTTTGAGAGTTTGAGATATTGGCATTGTAAATGGCAATGCTTTTTATTTATGTATTGGTTGTAAAAGCAAATAAATAAAAGGCATTCTCATTTACGATGGCAATAGCTTACACTCGCAAATGCGAGACCTATTGCTTGGCAAATGCTTGTTTTGCTAGGAGAAGGGTGGTGTTCCCTAAAAAGTGAGGCAGGTATACAATGACCTGAACACCCGCAAACGCCCCACCATAGGAATGCAGAAATAATCTAAAACCTCGACGGGTCTCTCCGCACTTAGGAATCAACACATGGTGGACGTGCATTGAATCAGATTCACCAGTGATGCCCCTCCTCCACCAGTAGCACCTAACCTACGTGCGAAAATGTTTTTTTTATCATCAATGCATGCAATGCGTGCAAGAAAGATCGCACATGCTCCCAACCCTCAGAATCCTAAATACATTCCATTCAAACTGCACGCCTAAAGGTTACAGTTTTTGTTCATGAATTAAGATATCACTGTGGAACTCAACTTGAATGCTTTAATGTGAGATGGCCCCAGGTAGTTCTATTTTCACTCTATATCTTTTTCTTTCACTTATTTAAAACAACACATCCGGCAGGATATCCTACATTGTGTCTTCCAATTCTCTTGCAAACTATATCTCGCATGAAATATTCTTGATTTTTACAAGTTTCAAATATATAATAACAGAAGCCATTATTCACATATTCACCAGAATCTCAAAGCACGTTAACAAATGGATTGCCTTACATTGGTTTAATCTCGGAAGTTTGATTAATTCTGTTTTTTGTTGGAATGTGACCTTGTGAACTAGTGGTGGCACTCAGTTCTCTATAGTTGGAGGAATAACACTTGGAAATTGTTGTGCATGTAAGGTTTAGAACAAACGATTTTGTGAAAATATATAACAGTTTATCTTCGGCTCACAACCAAAGCACTTCTTTGGGATTAATTATAAAACCATTGTACTGGTAAAAAAAATAAAGAGAACATCTATTTTCAGCATTTTTGTGACTTGTGTGATAGAGATTGAAGCAAATGGTTTGTGCAACAGGGTCCTATAGCATCGACTAATTGGCTGTGCTTTCATACTAACAATTTGTGAAAATACAAGTCCCCCACTTTCAAACGTGAAATATGATACTCTGAGATGTAACCGGGTTATTTCGTTTCCTAGTAGACCAGATGTTTTCAGATATTATGTGATATTTTGTATTTGTGGAAAATAAGTAGTTCCTTTTTCATAAAGCACAAAGTCTAAGCAAACATGAGGTAGGGACACTGTAACATAATAACAGGAATTTGGGGGCATATCAGCAACACCCGGCGATAATTATCGCTCAGCGCTCTTAGCGTGGGGATAATTATCGCCTGCTAGCGTAGATTTTTATCGCTGAGATAGCGTGCTATTAGCAACGCTTATCTCCTCAGCGATAAAAATCCTCACGCTAACTGCCTAACGTGAGATTATCGCTGGAAACCCAGCGATAATCTCACGCAATGTGGCGTTAGCTTGCTGATAGGGACTCACAAACTTAGCCATGATATCCACCTTCCATAGGATATCATGGCTAAGTCAGTCCTGAAGCAGGCGTAAGGAAAGTAGCGATAACAGGGGTTATTGCTACTTTTCCTGCCGCTATGCTTCATAGCGTGGAGCTTGATGATAGGAGAAATGTCGCTTAGCGACATTTCTCCAGTCATGTTAGGTCAGGAACGCTCACTTTGCATCTCATTAGAGATGCAAAGGTGGGCGTAAAGAATCCCCACGCTAAAGCAAGGTTTCACGCGTTAGCGTGGCCTTGCTAATAGGGCGATAAAATTATGGCCGCTTTTCGGCCGAAAACGGTCGCAAAAGCGGCGATAATTTTTTATCGCCTGCTTGTAAATATGCCCCTTAGTGCTACAGATGAGAGTCCACGAATTCTCCATTGCAGTTAGTCTTTCAATTTGTGCAACATCTTGGTTGAACATGTGATAATTCTTAACTATATAGCTTGCAGTATAGTAATACAAAGTGACACTTACTATAGTGTGCTGCTTTTCTTTTCTGCTCTGAGCTATTAGGAACGCCAACAGATTTCGGTTCTTCCACTGAAGTTAAAAAAGTCTTCTGTTTATATTCAGCCCTTGGTTACAATCAGAAAATGACTATTAGAATAATAAAACAGTTGGTATTTTTAGGTTTCAAACGCTCATTGGAATTGGAAAAAACATGATTTACAATTGTTACAAAAGAGATTTTAGACATCCTTTAATTCAATTTTAAGATTGCAGTAAAATCATTTTCAGCACCCTATACAAATAATGGAGACTAATCAAGCCACGAAGCAATGCCTGGAGAATAGAAATGGATAATCTATAATAGAGAAGGCATCGAAAACTCTCTAGGCCTTTCCCCAATGCATAGCAGGCATCAGCTGAAAGTTACTTGATTTAGGTATTTATTTATTGCAGTACCGACTACGCTGCAGGCAGGGAGGCAGAACGTGGATTAGGATATAATAAGGTAACACAACGGGCCTTTATTTTTCTTTGCTGTCCTGTAATTAATCATGTAATGAAATAAATGTACTTCATGCTGAAGAAAGGCTAAAGGGTCATGCCACTCAAATTCTTAACCAGCTAATCATCACTTATATTTATGTAAGAATTATTATGTGACGATAAATGTTAGAGCTGTCTCTCCAACAAAATACAGGTTTAGTGATATAAAAGTGGTTGCCACACACTTAAGCCATAATTAAAAGGTTGCTAAAAGCAGGTGATTTATAACTGTGGTAGAGGCTCACACAGAAGAAATCCCACCTACCATAAATAAGTGGGAAGGGGATATTGTGCAGTGAAATTGCATTCACAACTTCCAGCATTTCACTACAAAAACTCCCCATTGTTTTCTTAAGATTTTAAAGTTCAAAAGGAACTACATTTTAATGACACAGTGGACAGGGTATGAATATGAGAAAAATATGTGATTGCCTTCTACATTTCTTCTTCATAATGACTGAGGGTCTGATTTAGATCTTGGCGGACGGGTTACTCCATCACAATGGTGACGGATATCCCGTGTGCCGAAATATAAATATGTTGGCGGATAGGATGAGATATCCTTCATGGTTGTGATGGAGCAACCCATCCACCAAAATCTAAATCAGACCCTGAGTGTTTTGTGCAAATAAAGAACATCTAAATGAGGCTGAAAGTGTAACAGTAAATCTACATGTATTCAGTTATTTACATGTGAATTTACCTTTTGTGACTAAGCCCTTTCGTTTCTCACTCATGCACTGCATTTCCAGCTCATGACTTGATTACAGCACTGTTGGACCCGGCCTCGTGGCATGGTCCTTACCCCCGGGGATTGTGCCCGTTCCCCGCCCCGGCCTTCATGGGCCACCCTTCTGAACTGCACCGAGGCCCTTCCTCCTGAGCGGCACGAGGTCGCATACCCCTCGTGGCTCCGCCATCTTGTTGGCACCCACGTGACTCTGTGCACCAGCCAGCGCGACCCCGCTCAACCCGGCCCCGACCCCAGCGAAGCCCCGACATCGAGGCACCATGAACTGGCCAGGGGGTGCCGCAGGAACCATTCATCGCCCCCGGCGGAGGACAGTATCGATGGGACCCCCAACTGTCCTCCCCTCTCGAGGTGTGATCGCCCTGCAACTCCCTTGGGCCTGGCGCCTCTCCTGCTGGGCGTCTGGCCACCTCCACCCGGCCTCTCCGCCCCCACCGGGCGCCTGGGTCCAGACATCAAAGGGCTCCAGACCTATATCTGGGGCGACCCCGCCACAGATCGGCAGTTGTATCCCGGAGTCGAGAGCCCTGCTGATTGAATCGCGGCTGACCCTACGGAGAAGAACTCTTGTCGGAACCATCACGAGCCCTGCTGACTGCGTCGCGGCTCCTTCTTGTGAACACTTTGAAGCCACCTGGAACATCGGAGCCCTGCTGACGCTGTCGCGGCCCAACCTCGCTGAAACCTCCCTCGGAGCCCTGCTGACGACGTCGCGGCTCGAGCTGAGCAGAAACCATCTTGAGAGCCCTGCTGATTGGATCGCGGCTCTCCACGAACTGTCCGCCAGAGCCCTGCTGACGCCGTCGCGGCTCGACCCCTCCGAGATCCGGAGGTCCTCCAGCTTGAGGATAAGAACTGGGCCCCAGGTACCCTCGTACCGCACTCCTGCCGAGGATTGTCCCGCTACCCCTACCCTTCCAAAGAGACCCTGAGACTTTTGGTGGATCCCTCGATCCCTTCGTGTAAATATTGACCTCGTAACCTTTTTATTGCTGATAAAGAATTGCTTGTCTTGAGACAACCCCCTTGAGTCCTGTGTGGTGGTGTTACTGTGCTAGTACGTGATAGGAGAAGGATCTCTCAGGAGACTTCTCGGCAGCGCTCGGCTACTTCGTACAGTGTGAGGGCCCCCCTTGGTGGTCTCGCCGACTCCTCGGGGTCCGCCTTCCAACATTTGGTGGCCAGCGACGGGATCCGAGCCGAACGCAGTACGTACCAGCCAGTACCCACTAGCTACCCATCCAAACGTACAGTAATCATGAGCAGCCAGGAAAACAACGCGACAATGGAGTTCCAGCCCGAACGGCTGGAAGAATATACGCACAAAGAGTTAAAACAGTTCTGCAAAGACAAAGGCATTGCAACCACCGGCCTAAGTACCAAAGAGGACATGCAGAAAGCTCTGAGGACATGGCTGGAGGCCGGGGCAGGCCCCCCCCAGGAAGAAGGTCCCTTACCCCTGACTGAGACCTCATCAACCGCACGGACTCCGGCAACCGGAGGAAGAAAGAGCCTAGAAACCGGCCTCTCCGAAGAAGAAATACGAGAGCGGGAGAAGGTCCGGAACCACGAGCTGGAGCTCGCACGACTGCGCAGATCGTTAAAAAGAACTGGAAGATCCTCAACACAGGCCACCTGAATTGGGAACCTCCCCTTCTCTCCACTAAAAGGGCAAGATCCATCAAGGACACCATTGTGTCTACCAGACCAATGGCCCCAGCCAGACCTCCCAACACGGTACTCAATGCCTGGGGCCTCCCCGACATCAAGGGGCACTACCCCTGTGGTAACTGCAGCGTATGCCACATCACAGAGACAACCAAGCAGCTGAATTTGGAACCTGGGAAGATATGGGAGTTACGAAAACACACCAACTGCAACACAGAGAATGTTGTATACCGCATCACATGTCCGTGTAATCTGACCTACATTGGGATGACCACCCGCAAAGTTAAAACCCGTATCTGTGAACACCGCAGCACCATACGCTGCAAGAAAAACACCACCAAAATGACAAACCACTTCCTGGAAAAAGGCCACACGACTAACGACATGAGATGGGTGATACTTGAAGCCTTGGACAACAACATTCCCAACATTCAGACTCGCCTCCTAGAACAGGAACAAAGATGGATATATCGTCTTTCGAGCCACATCACTGGCTTGAACGATAATATCCCTTGGAACTGCCTAAGAAAGTCCTGACTACCTGGGACCTCTCTACTATGCCTTTATCCATAGGCTTCGCCACGTTTTGTTCCCATTCTGGCTCATCTGGCCATCTTAGACCCCCTATTTTCGCCTAAGCCCTGGCTCCCACTCCACGACTGTCCAGGGATGCATGCGCCACCTCCCGCGCCCCATCCCGGGCACTGAATAGTATTGCCTCTTCTATTGCCAACCAGGCTCGCACCATGTGTGGGCTCTCCCAGTAACCCTGGGTTCCTCTTACAATACCCGCGTCTTCTAACATGCTCGCTATACGCTGGATATTCTCCCTAACCTCTGGCGCCCTCTCGCGCATGCGCGCTATCATCACGCTACTTCCACACGCATGCGCGCTTCACGCAGTAACGAACTAGCTTGCTAGCCCTTTCGCGCATGCGCGCCATCATCACGCTACTCCTACACGCATGCGCGTTTGAGACAGTAACGCCCTAGCTCGCCGGCATGAACGCACGTATACAATGGCGCTCCTCCCTATTTAACCTCCTCTCCCCCCGGGGTCCGTCAGCATCCGGGACTTCGGGAGGCCACAGTAGGTGCAAGGCGATGGTAGCTTCACAACCAAGTAAGGTGTCTCGTATTTGCTCTAGCAGGATACCGTCTCCTTCCTGCCAGCCTCGCTCTCTAATCTTGTTGTTTCTTTACCAACAGTTCTGTTGTAAGAAGCGCCCCCCTCCCGCTTCCTGCACAGCGCCTTCACTCAGCCATAGTGTAATTATCCTTTCCCCCTGCTATTTTGCGCATTGTTTTATCGAGCCTGTGCCCATCACTCTTCTTCAGCGCTTGGAGGCTCCATTTAGCCCCTCACTTTTAGCGCACTCTGGGCCTCTCACCATATACATACCTCATTCAGAGGTTCCGCAACCATTGCCAGCAGAAACACTTGGCGCTGTTCGTGTGACTTTCACTTATAGTCCTATGTAGTGCCGCGGTATCTACCACTTGGCACCCCTAGTCCACAGAACGTTTTACGTATTACCTAGCATTCCTAATGGTCTTGCCTCCGCTCTTTTGCATAGCAGCATGATACACTTCATATGTATGTGTGTCACCCACGGTACGCTCATTGAAGACAGGTTTGATCATTCACAGCACATTAAACCTATCTGTATGTTGCCTGCCATCCAGTGCACCAATGTTGATTTCTCATGTGTATTGTGTGCTGTCTTGTTTTTCTTCCACAGGTTTGCGCCACAGTGTCCGCTAATGTGTTGACACCGCGTTCCACACACCTTAGCGAGTGTGTAGGTAACTCATATTTTTAATTAATTTTTTTCACCACGTGGCACTTCACCTTTTGCCACTCACTTCACACTGGTCCTGATGAAAGCTCCCCATTACTTTTATTCGCGAGCTGAAACATGTAGACCCACCACATAGCCAACTAACAGATAATTATTTCTCCATTTAGTTGCATCACATATCTTTTTAACCAATACCCTGAGCCGCCAATATTAAATCTTCTAATGGTAAGGATTCTCAGCGGTATTTTTTAAATTATCACCACATCACATTTTTGCACTACACCAGCTCCGCTGTAGTCAGGCGTCGCAGCACAACCGGGAGGCATTCGGCCACCCGGTTGGGGCCCCAATGATGAAGCATGACACCAACCAGGTTGGTGTGTGAGGGGTCTTTTAACCCACTTGGTGGGTTCCCAAACATTGCTTCATTTGACCGTACCACACTACATTGGGCGTGTCCACCTTTGACAAAGCTTATCTAAATCCAGGGGATACGGACACAACCCCCCCTAGTTGTCCCTAGCTCTCCCTTTTGTTCTTGATGGAAAAGAAACTGGCCCTAGAACAGCTACGGCTTCAAGAGGAGATAGAGGAGAAGAGGCGACACCGGGAGTTGGAGGAAAAGAAACTGACCCTTGAGCACAAACGCAGTCTCAAGGAGCTCGAAATCAAGGCCAAGAACGGAGGGACCAACGCCCCCAGTACTAGAGACACTCTACCGCCTGCCGAGACCAAGGTACATATCCCGAAAGAGGTCGTCAAGGAGTACTACAAGAATGACGACATCCAACAATGGTTCAAGGCCTACGAGGTGGCCATGACCTCTCATCGGGTGCCCCGAAAAGACTGGGGCGCGGGCCTGTGGGGGCGGTTCCTGAGTGAGGGTCGAGACACACTGCTCCAGCTGCCGGAGGAGGTGATGACCTCCTACGATCACATGAAGGAGGCTCTGCTCACCCGCTACGGGCTAACCGCAGAAATGTACCGCCAGCGGTTCAGAGACTGCAAGAAAATCCCGGGCACCACCTGGGTGGAATATGTGGACTTTTTCAGTCGGGCCCTAGAAGGGTGGATCAGAGGTAGCAAAGTAACCACCTACGGGCAGCTGGTCGACCTCATCGTGTGGGAACATCTCTCCAACAATTGCTTCGTGGAACTGAGACAGCACCTCCTCGACAGCAAAATGACCGACCCGCGAAAACTCGTCGTCGAGGCCGATCGATGGGTCAACTCCCGGGTCCCCCGGAACTCAATGGGGGAGTACCAGAGGAACCCCACCGGACCCCCCCGCCAACGCGGTGGAGGGGGAGGGCCGAACAGGAACCGAGACCCTCCCGCCGGGGCCCCCAGGAGTCCCCCTCGAGGGCCACCGCAGCAACAACTCTCCCCGAGCCTAGCCCGAAGGGGGGCGCCCCCGGTCAGATCCGGACCACGGCCACCAGTAACGTGCTACGGCTGCCAACAAACCGGACACTATGCCAGCGATCCGGTCTGCCCCCTGAACCGAAGAAACGGGGCCGGCGGGCCCCCGCCCCGCCAGCTGGCGGCTGCCGCCCTGGGAGAAGGAGAAGAGGAAGAGGAGACCCTCGACCGAGGGACCACCGAATGGGAGCCGGCAGCCATGTCCCTGGTCTGCCTGGGTAGCCGAGAAATGGTACCCTGCACCCCCATCCCAAGCAACACCCAGAAGTACCGGCAGCAGGTCACGGTCAATGGACAACGGGCCGAGGCCCTTCGTGACACCGGCGCCAGTGTCACCGCTGTCCGCTGCCACCTGGTGACCCCCGAACAGATCCTACCGAATGTGCTGTGTCCCGTCCGGACGGCCGACAACAGCGAAAGCCTGTGCCAGATGGCCCTGGTCCCCTTCGAGTGGGGAGGGGTGACGGGCCTGCTGAAGGTGACGGTACGCGACGACGCCCCCGTCGACTGCCTCCTGGGGAACGACTTGGAGAGTTCCCCCTGGGCTCAAGTAGAGCGACGAGAGCACCTCCGAATGCTGGGACTATCTGACTGGGCCTGTGCCATCACCCGGTCCATGACCGCCCGGGCCCCCCGCTCATCCTCGGCCTCCGGGGCCGCCCAGCCCGAGGGGCTCGCACCACCTCCCGCCAGCAGCGAGGGGGAGGCGGACACCGACCCTGGACCTAGTGAATCCTCCCCCGAAGAGATGGCTTCCCCGTGCGCCCTACCAGAGCTGACACAATGGCGACACGAAGGGGGCCCCACCCGGGAGCAGTTCCAACAAGAGCAGCAGTCCTGCCCCACTCTCGAAGGGGTCCGCCAACAAGCGTCCGCCCAAACCAACGGGGACCAGACCGGCACCCACTGGGTCTACTGGGCCGAGGGCCTGCTATTGTCAGGAAGCCGAGAGCACAAGCGATGGAATCGCGCGCCTGCATTGCCTACAACTCCCAGCCTGCCCACAGTTCGGGGGAGGAGTCACGCCTACAAAACCGAAGAGACGCCCCATGGACGCTGTGCGTAATTCTAAGAAGCACGTCCGTCGTCGAGCCAGTGGGAGAAGCATCCTCGCCAGGGCGTTATACCGGTGAGGACGAAAAGAATGCGTGGAGCCTGCAACCGATAGAAGCCGCGGAGAAGAAGCGAGCGAGTCGGAGACAGGTCCGCGGGTTCTCCGTCGACGGAAGACGTCTTTCGGAGGAGGCTCCCAGAGTACAGATAAGTGCAACATTCTCTCGGACAGGAGAGAACCGAGTCGGACCCTAAGGAACCGTTTCCCGGGCCCAAGAGCAAGCAGCAGGATTCTCAGTTGCTTAAGGTTCCCGTGCCAGTGAGCGGGTAACAGGATTCATAGTAGTAATTAGTTTTCTTGTTTCCATAGCGCTGGGGTGAGTGTTAGAGGTGTATATAATTCGTACTTTTCAACCAAAAACTATATACCCCTCGATTCCCATTTTCCTGCAGTAAAAGGAATATTTCGAAAAGAAGGTGGGGTGGCGAGACTTTGTACTTAAGTGAGGTACGACTCACTACGTGATTTTCGAACTGTAGTAAAATACTCTTTGGTCAGAACTGGGAGCAGTTCATCTGTATGATTTTGTCATGTTGAGTCTCTAACGGTACGGATAGAGGGGGCCCTCTTTCCAGATGTGAGAAGGTGGTGTTAGTTAGTAAACGTTTAAGCTCTTGCCTCTGCTAGGACCTCATGTTGTGGACTGCTTGTTAACGCTCAGGTTCAAACTATAGCCTCAGAAAATCTCTATGCTTCCATGACTAGAGAAAATGAGTGATGTTAATCTAATGTTGGCATAGGCGGAAAGACGGTGTCTTTCCAGAGGGTTAGCCCACAGAAAGGGTCTGAGGTTAGCGAGAAGGAATGAGAGTAGCATTACAGAGATATAGGTATTGCTTTGTGTATTTTTTCGTTACAGGTTCTACTCCCCGCTGTTCCCTTCCTTCCCTTCCCTCACTTGATCGCTCTATACCTCCGTGCCTTTAGTGCAGGAGTTGGGGATATCAAGAGGTGGATACCATATGGCATCGCTCGAATCCTGAGGAGTACTGGACCGTGGACGGATCGTGACAGAATTACGCACCCACGTATTAATACTCCTCCCGGTTCGGGGGGTGGATATAGGGCCACAGTATGGAGGACGTTTTGCAGGCACTAGCAGCAGTTCAGCAGGAACTGTCAGCCTCCAGAGTAGAAACCGCCGCATTAAGAGATCAAGTAGACAGGTTGTCTAGAAACCCCTTCAATGTAAGCACAGGATCTAATCCTATACATGTGACTGTGCCCTCACCCATACCATTAGCCAACCCTGAACGCTATACAGGAGACCCCCAGAAAATTCAGGTATTTCTAACGCAGATCTTGATGCATTTTTCCTGTAGACCATCCTCTTTTCCAAACAACCACTCAAGAGTGGCGTTTGCCATCTCTTATTTGGCGGGAGATGCAGCCAATTGGGCAGTGCCATTGGTCAGGAACAACGATCCGATATTGTCCGATTGGGACGAGTTTAGGGTCGCTCTGGAAGGAGTTTTCGACAGACGCACGACGACATTCAGTGCAGACAGGGAGTTGTTAGAACTAAGACAGGGACGGAATGAATTGGTGACTTACTTGACCTCATTCAATCGGCTGGTGGCAGAAGCCGATTGGCCGGAAGAAAAAAGGATGTCACTCTTCTACCAGGGGCTTTGTAATGAGTTAAAAGACGTCATAGCCCGCATAGACCCAGAACCCATGGAGGTAGGTGCCATTCGTGCCTCGTTGTCTCGTACTGAAAGGGAGAGCAGGAGAACTCAGGGGCTCTGTATGTATTGCGGGAAGAAAGGACATTATGTTCGAGAATGCCCGGCTAGGCCCAAGAAACCAGGGGTAAACAATCGCTATAGAAAAAATATAGCAGTAGTCACCAGTCCTGAAGGGGGCTCCGCTTCCGCGGAAGCTCCAGAGACGTCGGAGGGCAAACTCTGGAGAATCCCTTCTGTGGCTACCACGCAACAGGGACAAACCGAAAGACACATAGAGTTGGTTATGTGGTTGGACAACGGCCGTAGCCTTTATCAGGTGAAAGCCATGTTGGACTCCGGAGCGACGGGAAATTTCATACATTCCGGGTTGGTGGAACAGTTGGGTATTACAAAGGTGGCTAGGGAGATTCCAGAAGAAGTATTGGCGGTAGACGGAAAGCCGCTTACTTCAGGTTTACTCATTGAACAAACAGAGGACCTAATCCTAACAACCAGAACGGAAGAAGGTAGACACGTAGAAACCGTAGCCTTAAACATTATTGAGGCCCCTCAGTATGAGGTGATCCTGGGTATGCCGTGGTTCTGTCTTCATAACCCAACTATAGACTGGAAAAAGAAGACAGTGTTCTTCAGGTCAGAAATCTGTAACGAAAATTGCATTCAGGGGAAGGACTCCGGTGCTGCTGCTTTAGCCTGCCCTTTTGTCGCCGCTACTGCAGCAGAAAAAGAAGTGAGTCTACCCAGGGAATACGCTACTTACGCTGATGTTTTCAGCAAATCTCAGGCCGAATCACTTCCACCCCATAGATCTTATGATTGCCAGATCGATCTGGTGGAGGGAGCCAGCATGCCCACCTGTCGGGTGTATGCTCTCTCGGAACCTGAGACGAAACACCTCAGAGAATACCTGGATCACTTCCTAGATATAGGGTTTATTCGTCCTTCCCGGTCCCCGGCGGCGTCACCGTTATTTTTCATAAATAAGGCGAATGGGGAATTGAGAGCCTGCTGTGATTATCGCATGTTGAACAAGAACACCGTTCGCAACAGATACCCGTTGCCACTCATCCCCGTCTTGTTGGATCAAGTGCGTGAGGCCAAGATATATACCCGACTGGATCTCAGGGGGGCTTATCACTTGGTGCGCATTCGCAAAGGGGATGAGTGGAAGACGGCGTTTAAAACCCGGTATGGGCTTTTTGAGTATCTGGTAATGCCGTTCGGGTTGTGTAACGCCCCGGCGGCATTCCAGTACTTCTTAAATGACGTCTTGCGAGAGTACATAGACAGAACAGTTATAGTGTACATAGACGATATCTTGGTTTACTCAGAGGCCAAGAGCTGTCATCAGGAACACGTGAAACAAGTGTTACAGGTTTTGAGGAAACATAGGCTGTTTTGCAAGCTGAGTAAATGCGAGTTTGGGGTGTCGGAAGTCGAGTTCTTGGGAGTTATACTCCGTCCTGAGGGTATGTGTATGGCAGAACGGAAAATCCAAGCGGTGCAGGAGTGGCCAGTGCCAGGTAATGTGAGGGAAGTCCAGTGTTTCCTGGGCTTCGCTAATTACTATAGGCGCTTCATTCATGGGTTTTCCAGTATTGCCATACCGATTACACGGCTTCTCAGAAAAGGAGTGCCGTTTGTTTGGACCCCCAAAGCAGAACATGCTTTCGGGTATCTCAAGGGAGCATTTACTACGGCTCCGGTGTTGCGTCACCCTCAGCTCGATACCCCATTCATAGTGGAAGCCGATGCCTCCAATGAGGCCATTGGGGCCATTCTCTCCCAGAGAGACAAAGACACTGGGCAGCTGCACCCGGTAGCCTACCTATCCAGGAAATTGCTCCCCGCGGAAAAGAACTATAATATCGCCGAAAAGGAGTTGTTGTCCATTAAGAAGGCTTTTCAGGAGTGGCGTCCCTATTTGTGGGGTGCCAGATTTCCGGTCACCGTATATTCCGATCATCGGAATTTACAATACTTAAAGGCTGCTAGACACCTGTCTCCCCGACAGATGAGGTGGATGCTCTTTTTTGAGGAGTACAACTTTGTTATCACCTTCAGACCGGGGGTGGATAACCGGAAAGCGGATTCGCTATCTAGGGTGTGGACCGCAGAAGGGGCAGTGGAGGCACCCGAAGAGGCTATCATACCTCCGGCCAAGGTCCTATGCACCATCAAGGCAGAGAATTATCTTGATGACATCCGAAAATACAAGAGCCCCGAGGCCTGGGGCCGATGGGCTGAACAAAGACCGGATCGACTGATCCGGCAGGGTCTGCCTTTTCAACAGAATGGTCTGTTTGTACCCTCACTGTCTCTTCGGAAAAAGGCCTTTGAGTGGTGCCATAAATCGCTGTTAGCAGGACATCAGGGCATTCAGAAGACCATCCTTTTGATGTAAAGATCGTTTTGGTGGGATTCGATGGTCTCAGACGTCACGGAATGGGTATCCCGATGTGAGGACTGCGCCCGAGGGAAATCGAACAACGCCTCAGCTAGGGGACTACTCTGTCCCATGCCCACGCCGCGTTCACCGTGGCAGAACATTAGCGTGGATTTTATAACAGGACTCCCGGTGGATCAAGGGTGCTCAGCCATCCTTGTGGTGGTAGATAGCCTGACCAAGATGGGGCATTTCATCCCATGCAAAAACTTACCCACGGCTAGCCAAACAGCCCAGTTATTGTTGCAACACGTGGTGCGGATTCATGGCGTCCCGCGAGTCATAGTGTCCGACAGGGGCCCTCAGTTCATCGCCAGTTTCTGGAAAGGGTGGTGCCATTCCCTGCGCATAGACTCAGCCGTTTCCACAAGCTTCCACCCTCAGACAGACGGGCAAACGGAACGACTTAATCAAACATTAAAGAAATATCTGAGATGCTATGCTACAGAGGCACAGGACTCTTGGGTTTCTTTGCTGTGGATGGCCGAACTGTCCTATAACAACACAACGCACAGTTCCATAGGCACATCTCCCTTTTCAGCCAATTACGGCTTCAACGCCAACGTCCTACCCATAATCGTGCCCAGAGGGGCGTGTAATCAACCATCGGTTCACGACCGAATGAGGTTGTTGCGCGAAGGACACGTGCTAGTACGGAAGCTTTTGGGTAAAGCGAAACTGACGTACAAAAAATGGGCAGACAGACATCGAGTGGCAGGACCTCAGTATCAGGAAGGAGACATGGTATGGTTGTCCACTAAAAATATCCGTTTCAAACTGAGGAGTGTTTTCCACCCCAGATATATCGGTCCATATCAAGTGATAAAAAGGATTAACCCAGTGGCTTACAAATTGCGCCTTCCAGGCTCTCTTCGGATACACCCAGTATTCCACTGCAATCTCCTGAAGCCGGCAAAAGGGGGGGTAAAGAAAGCTCCTCCGGACATCTCTGCAGAAGGACAGGAGTACGAGGTACGGCGCATATTGGATGCCAAATTCCGAGGTGGTAGTCTTTGGTTCCTGGTCTCATGGGCCGGTTACACTGCAGAAGAGGATTCGTGGGTGCCGTGTCGTGACGTCCATGCCCCGGCCAGGATTAGGTCCTTCTATCAACGGCACCTGGACAAGCCCGGTTCTAGGAGGCGCTGGGCAGGGGGACCTACTGTCAGGAAGCCGAGAGCACAAGCGATGGAATCGCGCGCCTGCATTGCCTACAACTCCCAGCCTGCCCACAGTTCGGGGGAGGAGTCATGCCTACAAAACCGAAGAGACGCCCCATGGACGCTGTGCGTAATTCTAAGAAGCACGTCCGTCGTCGAGCCAGTGGGAGAAGCATCCTCGCCAGGGCGTTATACCGGTGAGGACGAAAAGAATGCGTGGAGCCTGCAACCGATAGAAGCCGCGGAGAAGAAGCGAGCGAGTCGGAGACAGGTCCGCGGGTTCTCCGTCGACGGAAGACGTCTTTCGGAGGAGGCTCCCAGAGTACAGATAAGTGCAACATTCTCTCGGACAGGAGAGAACCGAGTCGGACCCTAAGGAACCGTTTCCCGGGCCCAAGAGCAAGCAGCAGGATTCTCAGTTGCTTAAGGTTCCCGTGCCAGTGAGCGGGTAACAGGATTCATAGTAGTAATTAGTTTTCTTGTTTCCATAGCGCTGGGGTGAGTGTTAGAGGTGTATATAATTCGTACTTTTCAACCAAAAACTATATACCCCTCGATTCCCATTTTCCTGCAGTAAAAGGAATATTTCGAAAAGAAGGTGGGGTGGCGAGACTTTGTACTTAAGTGAGGTACGACTCACTATGAGATTTTCGAACTGTAGTAAAATACTCTTTGGTCAGAACTGGGAGCAGTTCATCTGTATGATTTTGTCATGTTGAGTCTCTAACGGTACGGATAGAGGGGGCCCTCTTTCCAGACGTGAGAAGGTGGTGTTAGTTAGTAAACGTTTAAGCTCTTGCCTCTGCTAGGACCTCATGTTGTGGACTGCTTGTTAACGCTCAGGTTCAAACTATAGCCTCAGAAAATCTCTATGCTTCCATGACTAGAGAAAATGAGTGATGTTAATCTAATGTTGGCATAGGCGGAAAGACGGTGTCTTTCCAGAGGGTTAGCCCACAGAAAGGGTCTGAGGTTAGCGAGAAGGAATGAGAGTAGCATTACAGAGATATAGGTATTGCTTTGTGTATTTTTTCGTTACAGGTTCTACTCCCCGCTGTTCCCTTCCTTCCCTTCCCTCACTTGATCGCTCTATACCTCCGTGCCTTTAGTGCAGGAGTTGGGGATATCAAGAGGTGGATACCATATGGCATCGCTCGAATCCTGAGGAGTACTGGACCGTGGACGGATCGTGACAGCTATACAGTGAGCAGAAAGTGGCAGAACTCGGGGCCAGCCGAGTGTTGGTGGTCCCCCTCCGCTTCCGGGAGTTCCTGCTCAACCTGGCACATGATGTGCCCCTCGCCGGACACTTGGGGCAAGACAAAACGTACAGCCGTTTGGTGACCCACTTCTACTGGCCTCGGATGCGGAGAGACGTGGACAACCACTGCCGGTCCTGCCAGACCTGCCAAGCCAGCGGGAAGACGGGGGGTCGGGTCAAGGCCCCCCTCCAACCCTTTCCAGCGTCAGCACCCCATTCGAACGGGTCGGAATCGATATCGTGGGGCCCCTGGACCCCCAGACCGCCCTGGGCCACCGCTTCATCCTGGTCCTCGTGGACCATGCCACCAGGTACCCGGAGGTGGTCCCGCTAAGAACTGTAACGGCCCCCGTGGTAGGCCAGCCCTAATGGGGATCTTCTCCCGAGTGGGATTTCCCCGCGAAGTGGTGAGCGACAGAGGCACGAACTTTATTTCCAGATACATGCGGTCCCTGTGGCAGCAGTGCGGGGTCACATACAAGTTCACGACCCCCTATCACACTCAGGGGAACGGACTGGTTGAGCGGTTCAACAGAACATTAAAGGGAATGATCCAGGGCCTAGAAGAGCCCCTCAGGCGGAGATGGGATGTCCTGCTGCCGTGCCTCCTGTTTGCCTATCGGGAGGTCCCGCAGAAGTCCCTGGGGTTCAGCCCGTTTGAACTATTGTACGGACACCCGGTCCGCGGACCGCTCAGCCTGGTCAAAGAGAGCTGGGAGACGAAGCCCCAAGGCACCCCTCCTGACGTCTACCGATACCTCCTGACCCTCCGAAACCAGACCCGCAAGTTCCGAGCCCTGGCCGAAGCCAACCTCGAGGCCAGCCAGGAGGACATGAAGCGGTGGTACGATCGGAACTCCTCTACCATAGAATTCGAGCCAGGTCAGAAGGTATGGGTCATGGCCCCGGTTGAACCCGGCGCCCTCCAGGACAAGTGGACCGGGCCCTTCAAGGTAGTGGAGAAGAAAAGTCCCGTCACCTACCTGGTCGACCTGGAGTCCCCCCGGAACCCCCTCCGGGTCCTACATGCTAACAGGCTAAAACCCCACTTTGCCCGGACCGAACTGAGCCTGCTACTGGCGACCGACGAGGGGGGCGAGGACAACTCCGAGCCCCTGCCCGACCTCTTGCAGTCCAACGTCCATGATGGAACAATCGAGGGTGTCCAACTCGCCTCTTCCCTGACTCCGGAACAGCGCAACGACTGCCAGCAACTGCTGCAGGACTACGCAGCCCTCTTCTCCCTCACCTCGGGGGTGACCCACTGCTGCGTCCACAACGTCGACACCGGGGAGAGCCCCCCCGTGCGACACAGAGCCTACCGGGTACCCGACCGAGTGCGGGCATGCATCCAGGCCGAAGTAACGAAGATGCTGGCCCTGGGGGTCATCGAACCCTCCGACAGCCCGTGGGCCAGTCCTGTCGTCCTGGTGCCAAAGGCCGCAGCTCCCGGCCGCCCCCCGGAGTTGCGATTCTGCGTGGACTACCGAGCCCTGAATGCAGTGACCAAGACGGACGCCCACTCTATACCCAGGGCCGACGAACTCATTGACCGCTTAGGGGCCGCTCGCTACTTGAGCACGCTGGACCTCACCGCCGGGTACTGGCAGATCCAGCTCACCCCCGACGCCCAAGAAAGATCCGCCTTTTCGACCCCGGATGGGCATTACCACTTTCGGGTGATGCCCTTCGGAATGAAGAACGCCCCGGCCACTTTTCAAAGACTGGTGAACAAGGTTTTGGCCGGGCTTGAGGCCTTCAGCGCGGCCTACCTAGATGACATTTCCGTGTACAGCAACCACTGGGCAGAGCACCTCCTTCACATTAAAGCCGTCCTGGCCGCCCTCCAGCGGGCCGGGCTCACAATCAAGGCCAGCAAATGCCAGATCGGCCACGGATCCGTGACCTATCTGGGCCATCAAGTGGGGAGTGGGCAGGTGGCCCCTCTCCAACCAAAAATAGATGCCTTCCAGGCCTGGGAACCCCCCACTACCCAGACCGCTGTCCGGGCCTTCCTGGGTCTCACCGGATACTACCGGCGGTTTATCCGGGACTATGGGAGCATTGTTGGCCCCCTCACAGAGCTAACGTCCAAAAAGCAGCCCAAGAAGGTGCACTGGACACCCCGCTGCCAAGCAGCCTTCGACACCCTAAAGACCGCAATGTGTACTGCCCCGGTGCTACAGGCCCCTGACTACAATAAGGAGTTCGTGGTGCAGACGGACGCCTCCGAGTATGGGATCAGGGCCGTCCTGTCCCAGGCCGATGAAAAGGGGCTCGACCGACCAGTGGCCTTCATCAGCCGACGGCTACTGCCCCGGGAGCAACGATGGAGAACCATCGAGCGCGAGGCCTTCGCTGTGGTGTGGGCCCTTAAGAAACTCCGGCCCTACCTCTTCGGTACCCACTTCCGGGTCCAGACCGACCACCGGCCCCTGCGGTGGTTAATGCAAATGCGGGGCGAGAACCCCAAGCTGCTGCGGTGGTCCATCTCGCTACAAGGGATGGACTTTGACGTTGAACACCGGCCCGGCAATGACCACGCCAACGCCGACGGCCTGTCCCGCTTCTTCCGCCTTGACGAGGAGAATCCCCAAGGAGATGGGTGACTCTCCATGCCTTCGGCTGGGGGGGACGCCTGTTGGACCCGGCCTCGTGGCATGGTCCTTACCCCCGGGGATTGTGCCTGTTCCCCGCCCCGGCCTTCACGGGCCACCCTTCTGAACTGCACCGAGGCCCTTCCTCCTGAGCGGCACGAGGTCGCATACCCCTCGTGGCTCCGCCATCTTGTTGGCACCCACGTGACTCTGTGCACCAGCCAGCGCAACCCCGCTCAACCCGGCCCCGACCCCAGCGAAGCCCCGACATCGAGGCACCATGAACTGGCCAGGGGGTGCCACAGGAACCATTCATCGCCCCCGGCGGAGGACAGTATCGATGGGACCCCCAACTGTCCTCCCCTCTCGAGGTGTGATCGCCCTGCAACTCCCTTGGGCCTGGCGCCTCTCCTGCTGGGCGTCTGGCCACCTCCACCCGGCCTCTCCGCCCCCACCGGGCGCCTGGGTCCGGACATCAAAGGGCTCCAGACCTATATCTGGGCGACCCCGCCACAGATCGGCAGTTGTATCCCGGAGTCGAGAGCCCTGCTGATTGAATCGCGGCTGACCCTGCGGAGAAGAACTCTTGTCGGAACCATCACGAGCCCTGCTGACTGCGTCGCGGCTCCTTCTTGTGAACACTTTGAAGCCACCTGGAACATCGGAGCCCTGCTGACGCTGTCGCGGCCCAACCTCGCTGAAACCTCCCTCGGAGCCCTGCTGACGACGTCGCGGCTCGAGCTGAGCAGAAACCATCTTGAGAGCCCTGCTGATTGGATCGCGGCTCTCCACGAACTGTCCGCCAGAGCCCTGCTGACGCCGTCGCGGCTTGACCCCTCCGAGATCCGGAGGTCCTCCAGCTTGAGGATAAGAACTGGGCCCCAGGTACCCTCGTACCGCACTCCTGCCGAGGATTGTCCCGCTACCCCTACCCTTCCAAAGAGACCCTGAGACTTTTGGTGGATCCCTCGATCCCTTCGTGTAAATATTGACCTCGTAACCTTTTTATTGTTGAAAAAGAATTGCTTGTCTTGAGACAACCTCCTTGAGTCCTGTGTGGTGGTGTTACTGTGCTAGTACGTGATAGGAGAAGGATCTCTCAGGAGACTTCTCGGCAGCGCTCGGCTACTTCGTACAGTGTGAGGTCCCCCCTTGGTGGTCTCGCCGACTCCTCGGGGTCCGCCTTCCAACAAGCACACAAAAGGATACTAAAATTTTACTTTATATACAACATACAGAAAATCACACTATTACTGAAGATGAGAATAGACAGAGGTTGAACAAACTGAAGTTCATAGAATGTTAAGTATTACTACTGTCTTGCTACACAATGCAGTTCACAAGCCTACCGGTTGAAATCTCCACCTATTCATCATTTTCAATGGGGAGAGCTTTACACATTTTAGTTTACTACTTGGGGCCTTATTACGATGTTGAGCTGTATCGGTATGGGAACCGCCCGACTATGGGTCCACGGTTATGCATACCTAATTACAATACGACCGCACATGGTGTGGTCACAAACTCCCATTTGCCTATGGAAGCTTGTGCTGCGGCCGTAAACCGGCCATAACACAGGATCCCATAGAGAAATGGAAGTTTGTGTGAATCTCTGCACCGTGTGGCAGGCACCATGAACGCGCAGGGATTCACAGGAGGGCACCATAGGTGCCCTCTCGGCCATCAACCAGAGGTCAAAGGGTTAAGTTGGCTCCTCTATGGGCCCCAAATGTCGCTCTCCGACTGGCTTTTCATATCGGAAAGCCCGACATGGAAAGCCTGACGGAAACCAACACCGTAATCCCAACAGCAGAAACGACGTCTATTGGGATTACGTGCTGGTCTCCGACTGTCAGACTGGCTTCTTGAGCCCGTCAGAATCCAGATGGCCAGTTTCAGTTTAAACCCCCTGCAAGGTAAGGCGGCAGTTGAAACTGAAAGCGCGATGGCGCTCGGAATGCCTCCGACTTGCAGTCGGAGGCTTTCCAAGCCATCATCGTAATCAGGTGCTTACTTGTAAATGTGGGACGGACTGGGGAATCAGTGGTAAAATAGGGAATATATAAATAGGAGGGGTTTAAGGAGAGAAAAGGAGGATTTTAGGGATGATTAAAGGGGAGTTTAGGGAGGTGAATAATAATACAAACATACACTCACAAAGGATTGGGACTATTGCAATTCACAAACCACACTTCTAAAGTTACTCGTGTCTTAACGATGACAAAACAGTAGTAAATGTACTCCAGCTCAGCATTGAAGCTTGTCTAGCACCACATAAGGCCATCGACAGAAACTGCAACTCCCATAGAAATGAATAAAAGAATGGACTTAATATAACACCTGTGAGGAAATGGGATGAATCATGTGGTGTGGTTGTGCGACCTCGCAGTGTAATATACTTACCAGCCCATTTAGAATCAGTAGGTTTTGTTTGTCAAGTTTTCAGATCAACCCTGTGTAGCTGTGGCTCTGAGCAGTGAGGCTTCCATAAAGGAATATGTACAAAGCCTTTAAACAGCACCAAAACAATCGAAGAAGAAATCAACAAGACACCAAAGAAATCTGTCACCAATTAGAAAAATAGACTGTATTTTTATGTATTTTAAACACCGCAATGAAAAAGATCAACCAGAGAGTTCCGGAGATATAGAATTTACAAGGTACAGTAAATCAAAGCATTTAACTCAACTGCAAGCAAGGACTGGCAAATTCAACTAATTTGCCACTTAAAAATATTTCCACCCAAAAATTGACCTAGTTTTATTACGGTCACGTAGAGTCACTTCAGGTGACAAACTCCAGTAGAGAACTAGTCGGTGGGGCCAGAAATGTCCTCAGAATCAGTTACTTTTCAGGTGAAGCAGTCTCCAGGCAATTCCAGGTACTTTTTATCCCCTTTTGCAATGGATTCCTATGGAAGTAGTCCTAATGCAAGGGATGAAGAATGTTGAAGATGCTCAAGGATGCTGTACACCTCAGTCTACAAAGGGAGTGAGGTGGTCCTGGTCTCAGGGTCGACATCCCTTAAAGTACTCTCAGTGCTGGTAAAAGTCCAGCCAAATCCTTCCCTGGGCAATAATTCAGCTTCTGGGCAACCAAGCTGCACTTCGCAGCTATCACAGGCTCAGTGAACTCGGGTGCAACCTTGAGTATTGGGTCCTGGTCTCTGGAGGCTGCAAGATGGTGGTTGGAGGCAGTCTTGGGGCGACCAAGTCCTTTCACAGTAAAAACAACAGTTTTGCGTTTGTTCTGCCAGAACATGTAAAATACATGTTCTGCATGTTTAAAATACTGCACCCTGCCTTAGGGGTTACTTACACATGTTTCAGGGGGAGACTTTACTTTGCCATGGCTTTAAATGGCAAATTTGGATTAGCAGTTTGAAACGGCTCTTCCAGTCTGCAGTGGTGGACTGGGAGATTTGTTTTACCTTTGTCACACCCAGGGTCGCACAACTAGTGCTGCAATCCCTGGGGTGACTAACTTACAGGCCCTGGGTACCACATACTTGGGACTTACAGGAGAGTTAGCTCATGCCTATATGCACATTTTAAGGATCAGGGCAGTGGCACTGATCTGGTTAGTAGGCCTCTGTGCACTCTCAGAGTAAAAAAAACCCACTAGCATTATTAAAAAAACTTGGAGGTGACTATACAAAAAGAGGCATTTCCTTATAACACCACATAGGAAATAATGTTTAACTATATCCATATGTATGAATTCCAATTATGCAAATATTAATAATTAAATAGTTATTAGTTTATAAATTAAACAGTGAACCTATTAAACAGAAATATAATTTTTAAACTCTGATTAAAATGTAATTTACATTAATCAAACAAGTTTGATTAAATGTACTAAATATTAATTGAAATAAAATTGCTTGGTGAGGTATTTTTATTTTATTTTGTTTACAAATATTTCTATAATAAATGAGTATATTTAAATTATTTATTTAGTAACCATTTGGTTTGAAAAGGTAATGTGCACTAGCATTTTATTTTATTAGTTTTAGAGTAACAATAATTATTTTAGTTTATTTTATGTTTCTGTTTTACAATACAATAAATAAAATATGTTTTAAAACAATTAATAAACTGTAACAATTTTCCCAATTCTTTCTCATAGTGAGATCTCTACTGCGGTGGCAGAGATCTCCACTGGAGTGGCAGAGCTCTCCACTAAGATGTCAAAGCTCTCCACCACTGTGGTGGAGATTTCCACCACGGTGGTGAGGTTCTCTGCCTACATGTGAAATGCTACAAGTTGTACCTTTACAGTAGTAAAAGATTCTACACTTTGAATAACTTTACACTCGGGAAATAGCCAAAAGTAAATTTACATGTATAGATTTACTCATGTAATGAATTCCCTTTGTAAATAGGCTCCAATATATCAAACATGATATTAACATAGGAAACGTGCAATAATTCCATCTCTTTGTCAGTTGAACATAAGATAAAACTTGCAGCAGGAAGCTGATGGACTGCACACAGCAAAAGAAACATATTTCGATTTTGGGGAACCCAGTTAGGGTGTGCACAGTTCTCGATCAAGGGTCTTATTAAGATGTTGGAAGGACTGCACCGGCAGACAGTCATTTGCGGTCCTTCTGACATTTGCCCCTGCAATCTGCCTGCCGTATTATGATGCGGTGGGCAGAGGCATCGGGCGCAGGGACCATCCGCTGCACTTCCAATGGTCTCGAGGTGCCAGTCGATGCCTACGAACACACTATAATCCCCTAATGACGGCAGAGCCAGGCTTGGCTCTGCAGTCGGGATCATGATGGCAGTTTCCGACTCCCATTTCATGTCAGCCTTTCCAACATGAAAAGGGATGGTGTAAAGTGTCTTTATGGGCCCCCTTCCACTCTGGCCTTCCGCAATGGGGGCTGAGGGGAACCTATGGTGCCCCGCTCAACATCTGCACCATGTGACAGGGTTGCTACATGGTTTTGCAAACATCCGTTCTACAATGAAAGCATGTGCTGCAGGCCTATTCAGCCCGCTGCACATGCTTCTATTGTAGAATGGATGTTTCCGGGCGGTCGCATCCAAATCAAATGGTCAGAACCGCCGACCTAAGGTCAGGCGGTTCCAGACCGATACAGTGTTGGATGGATGTGAGTTCGCCCGACATCGTAATTAGGCCCTAAGGCCCCGATTCACAGAACTAACTTAAGACAAAATCCTAAACTTACTACCATTTTGGTATTCACAGAATGCAATTACTACTTCTGGTATTTATAGAATGTACTTACTACTTTTGGCATTCACAGAATGAACTTACTACTATTGGTATTCACAGAATGGACTTACGACTACTAACTTTACGTTCGCACTCGGGCCGAAATTTCCGCTCCCGGAGCAGGAATTCCTCAAATGGAGCGGGAATTCCGCTCCCAGGCCGGAATTTCCGCCTACGGTCCGGAATCTCCAATTCCGGGCCGGAATACACGAACTGTGGCCGTTGATCATTTTAGCCGAGGGTAAACACCTGCCCACTAAGTGCCTACCATCCCCCACCATGCATCAGCTGACACACTGCAGCCAATCCTAGCCCTGCAGCATGTATAATGCATAAATGCAGAGCAGACACACACAAACCCTTTCAACATGTCACTGAATGTGTTTGTTGCACTGCCCCTTGCCATGCGGCAAAACTACTTGAGGAGGAGGAGGAGAGCAGAGAGGATCTTCAGACAGAGGATCAACCTATTTGGAATGTCCAGCCAAGATGTAAGGGCCAGATACCGTTTCCCTCCAGAAGTCATCTTGGATATGGTATGTGAGTGGGAGCAGGAACTTGACTCTTTGACCTGCTGCTCACATGCAATACCAGCATATCTCAACATCCTTTCTGCTCTCCATTTCTTTGCCACTGGGTCTTTTCAAAAGATCTCCAGTGACCATGTGGGCATTTCCCAGGGGAGCCAGTCGCGGTGCCTACATCAGGTACTGAGATGCATCACTGCTAGAGCCCACAACCACATACAAATGCCACATGAGACAAAGGGCAGCAAGAGATTTCTATCTCCTTGCACAATTCCCACGTGTGCTGGGTGCAATTGATTGTACCCATGTTGTCAGGGTCTAGCCCTCGCGCCTGCCGAACAAACTACATTTCCCAGAGGTCCGGGGGTTGGAACTACCGATCCCAGCAGCCTTTGCGGTAGGACCGGATATAGGGGAAGCTAACGAAGACGAAGGCGTTCGTGATTTTGTGAGATCCGAGGGAGCGGCGGCTACCTCCAGAAGTTCCGGTAGCTTTTCCCTTTGAGTTGGTGGTGGACACGGACCGTAGAATTTTGAAGTGCCGGCGTGCGTACGGCTGAGTTAGCGATGACGCACCCGGTAGGACACTGACACCCTGGCGATAATCCGAGAGACTCTACCGGAGCCCGGACGAGAGTACGGTGAGTCAGGGAGCAGCCTGGAGGTGGTGCCTTCGTGCAAGGTATCCCGGAGTGCATACCAGTGGCGGAGTGCGAGGGGCAGGCATACTCTGCATTGCCGTCACGAAGAAAGTCTTATGTGGAATACAAGTGCCAACGCGGGCGGCGGTAGTTGATCACTACGCCCTACCGTGGTTGGAGGGACCCCCGTGTGGGGACAGAGCATTGGTTAAAACTTCGGGGTATATGCTGTTAATATGCCCCGCAACAAGATATTTCCTTTTGTTTACATTGCAGCCACTTTGGGGGGTTTTCATGAGGAGCGAAAACCTCCATACTCAGAAGCTAGCACAGCGGATTCCCTTAGAGGTTAAGCAGCCCTCTCATGAGGGTAGGTAGTCTATTGATGCATTGTCTAAGGAGCATGAAAGGTCTTTTGTCCCCATGTTTATGGATCTGGTTTTTTGTGTGTCCATAGGGAGAAGGGATAGCGGAAGCGTTCCAGGGAATAGAGTCATTGCGCTGAGACATTACAGGTGAATCATTACTGGTTGTAGTGAGAATTTACTGAGAGTAGCATGTATGCCCTATGTTAACCCTTGTGTTTATGTTTTCCAGCTTCCTTTCCCTGCTGACCCTCCCTTTCCCTTCCTTTTGGGTTTTTTCCCCTTTTGGGGATTTTTTCCCTCGCCATATCATTCGAACACCCTGTGTGTAATACTTCAGGGTGTTGGGAAGGTCCGGAGGTGGAGCTTATTGCTGCGTCTGGATTCCGCAGAGTGAGAACCTGACACATGTGGCCCTTCAGCCACCCTGCCGCATTGCACACATCTTCTGCAACAGACACTGATGGTATTCCATCAATGTGCAAGCTGTCTGTGAGGCCAGGGGAAGGTTCATTAATGTGCATGCAGTGTTCCCAGGCAGTACCCATGA
Source organism: Triturus cristatus (assembly GCF_964204655.1). Taxonomy (NCBI): domain Eukaryota; kingdom Metazoa; phylum Chordata; class Amphibia; order Caudata; family Salamandridae; genus Triturus; species Triturus cristatus. The sequence goes on from NC_140586.1 coordinate 545,800,976, forward strand.
CAGCTTCATATTCCGCATGTCACCTCTTGCCTGGCAGATGGTTGCGGGAGAATTTGGCAACATGTGGCTACTGGGTAAGTACCAAGCACTAAAAATGAGGGATGAGTGTTATTGAAATGTCTGAATGCCCCACAACATTAACCATTGTACAATAAGAATCATAAAGCTACATACCTGGCCCAACAGACACTGCATGTACTAAAGTATAGATCATGTCCTGTGCAAATCAAAGAGGGAAATGTAACCAACTGCCCTTTCTTCACTCCTCAAGCGACGCTGGGTATGCACTCTCCCCACATCTCCTCACCCCTTACAGGCGTGCAAACACTGTACCTCAGCGTAAGTACAATAGGTCACACATACGGACTCGAGCCAGCAGAGAGCGCATTTTTGGTCTGTTGAAGTTGTGATTCAGATGTCTCGACCATACAGGGGGTGTGCTGCTGTACTCCCCAGAAGTCATGCAAGATCATATTAGTCTATTGTGTTTTGCACAACATTGCTTTAACGCATGGCTTACACATACCTCTGGAACCTCGGCTAGCTCTGAATCTGGGAAACCGGGCAACTGCACATAACCGAGCTCAGGGTATGCAAGTCCGTGATCAGCTCGTTGTCATGTTTTTCACATGAGCAACCTGTAGTGTCATGGACAAAATGTGGTTTGCTGTCTGTTGTCAATGATGAAACTTGGATATACACGACTGTGTCAATAAATTCCATCCTGAGACGACTTTGCAAGCCACACTAACTGCATGTATATCACAGTTGCTGACAGTAGTCAAAAGGTGGAGCGTGCCTCAGGTCATGTGCACATGTCAGCGATCAGTGTAGTAGATGTCCCTAAAAGCAACTATTCACGCAGATGACAAACAATACATGTCCTGAGAGACCTACCTGGACCTTCTGAGGATGGGTCACTTAATCACAAAAGGCCATAACCATTGCATACTCAGGCCTGTGCCCTCCACAGATTTGACTCCCCCACAAATGATGGGCCCAGAACATGAGTGATGATGTCATGGGTGAATCAAGCACCATGTGTCTGTGATATATCCACACTGCTCCACCCCAATGTTACATAACACATCAAACAAGTCTGGTAATGAGCATTCAATATGGACTACATGTATCATAATGCAAAGTACGAGAAAACGAAACTGGGGTTTGATGTTGTGTCAGCCCCCCCCCCCCGTCTGTACAGAAATGTCATTAAATGGTCTGTTCCCCCTTTTGTTACATGTTTATGATTCTCACCTGCACTGTCATTTCAGTTTTTTCCACAACAGAACAGCAGGATGGCAGTGGATTTGATTACTGATTGTGGATGGATCAGGATGAATACAAAATGGCTGCCAACTATTTCCTGTGATGTATTTCCTGCCTCCCACTTCCTGTAAAACATTTCTTGTATGAAATAATGTGTTCCGGGTCATTTTCAGAGTTTACGGCCCGAAAACATAATTTCTGATTCTGGAGCGTAATGCGCGTGTGTGGAACCGCCGCTCCAGGACCGGACTCTACATTTTCGGGCCGTAATCTCCGAAAATGACCCGGAACACATTATTTCATACCGGCAATGTTGTACAGGAAGTGGGAGACAGGAAATACATCACAGGAAGTTGTTGACAGTCATTTTGTGTTCATTCTGAGTCATCCTCTATCACAGATCAGATCCTCTGACATCCTGCTGCTCTCATCTTACTTATTTGCCCCAAAATGGCTGAGGGTTATGAAGAGAAAGCACCCCCTTTCAATGAAAGGGAATTAGACATCTTAGCTGAGGGGGTGCTGTCCACATATCCTCAGCTATATGGGGACCCAGAACACCAGCTGAGCAATGCAGCCCGGGCCAGGCTATGGGCCAACATCGGGAGGGCTGCAGTGCAGTGGGAGTCCACACCAGAAGTGCTAGGGCATGTCGCAAGTGCTGGGAGGACCTAAAACGCTGGTCCAGGTACAAGGCTGAGGAGCTGGTGGGCCTGTCTTCCCAGCACTATGTGCATCGTTCTCGCCTCTCCCCACTGTACAGGAGGGTCCTGCGAGCAGCTTGGCTGACCATCCCTGCTCAGCTGGAGGAGCATGAGCAGCAGAGACCTGGTAAGTGCATCATATGCAATATGTGTCTGTGAGTATGCTGTGAGTGAAACAGTGCTGTACCATTGTGTGTCCCATGTCTCCATTCACCGATTCCGTGTCCATGCAGCAGTCACCAAGATTAAAAAGGCACACTGTGGCATATGGACTGTACAGGGCAGAGTGCGTTATGGGAGTTGTAGTTTCTTCATGACAACTGGGCAAATGAGCCACGTTTGTGCATTCATATTGAAATCTGCTCTGCCAGCACCACTACCATTGAACCAAGGAAATCATAACTGATGATGAGGAATGGTACAGACACTGTCCAGTGTGCGCATGGCAGGCCAAAGGGTATTGGATGCTGTGACTTGCATTGCATTTGTAGAGTTTGGATTCCAATTGAGACAGATCATCATGTGCCATGGAGTCAAGACAGACTTTGAGATCCTTGCATCACTCTTAAGTGTTTCTAAATTTGCAAGGTGTGTCCACTGACAGACGTCTCACCCTCAGTGGCCTGTATGACATTTCACATGTAGAGGTAGTTGTCACAACAACCCACCACTGTTCACCGGTGTACTGCACTACCTTATCAGTCACCAAAGCCAATATGAGGCACTGAATTGTCAGATTATATGTGGGGACAGCAAAAGGCTAGACTCACAATGTAGCTAAAGAAATAGCCCAGACGCTATGTGGATGTGTGACCCATATTCGGCATTTGTCTTGTCCCATACAATGCTAAAAAGCAGATGACACTTGTCCAGACGTTAAATAGATGCGACTCCACATCAATGGCCAAATTCAATTAAATCTGGACTCTTCATGTTCTCCTTTGGTGGACTGGTTTTGGAACCTGTACATGTAGCAGTGACAGGACACACAGATCACAAGAATGCCAAGGTTGAGGGTTGGCCAATACAGTTGTGTAAGCCACAAACATTCACGTGAGATGTCCATGTCAGACTCAATTCAGTAAATGACAGTGAACATACACGTAATGTAAGTTCATAAACACTGACAACTCTAGAGTGTGATCAGAGGAAAACAAAGTCTGACCTTGGCTCATCTATGTATGTGTCTCGTCCGGCATGAAACAACCACCACATCAGGATTTTGCTTACATTTCAGCAGGTACAGCTGGCCAAATAGAAGAACAGCAGGACCAGGTCCGGAGCGCGAGGCCATCAGTGCTACACCCTCTTTCCATCAGCAAGGAAGAAGAGGATGAGGAGGGACCCTCAACATCAGGAGGCAAGGGGATTGCGCCCACCCGGACTGACAAGGAACACAACTCTGGTGCTACGTCCCAGGTGGAGGCTGTGGACATTGAAGGTGGGGGGGAAGAACCAGACACCTCTGCCCATGATGTGGTGGAGAGCTACTCTCCCCCAGACTCTTCACCTGTGGGTCCTGAAGAGGTGTCCTTGGGCAAGCCAATACCCAATCTGGGCCTGCCATCAGCCCCTCCCTACCTCTAGAGTCCCCCATTCTATCGGGGGCTCCAGCTGCATCCCCTGCAACCAGTCCCCCTCCTCGTAGCTGCCAGCTCGACCACAACATCGGCTCCGGACCTGAGGCACCGCATCCCTCCTGTCCCCCCAGGCCCCTTCTGGTGTTGTTCCTCTTGTGGCTGTGCCAGGGGACCTGAGGTGGCTGTGTGAGGGTCAGCCAGACATGTCCGCTCACATCATGCTACAAGTGTGTCTGGAGATACGCATTATGCGAGAGGAAATTGTCCGATCTCTGGCCACCCTCACCACCAGCGTCAATTCCATGGCCACAGCCATGTCGTCAGTTGTCTCCCAAATCCCTTCCCATACCACCGTCAATGTCTCCCCCGTCCGTTGCCCCACACTGTTTCCCTCCGTACTCCTCATGTGTCACGAACCCATGTGGTGACTGTTCCTGCACCAGCCAGCCGTGTGCCTGCATCGGACACTGAGGATCTGGACATTGTGGTAGTAGAGGATGACCAGAAGGACACGAGACGTCGTTGTGAACAATTATTTCATTTTCCCCTTGTAAATAGACTGGTTTCCCTGACGCTCCCTGACGTGTTATATTATTGTTGCCCCACCCCAATCCAAGTTCCCTTCTCCATCTGCATTAAGATCATCATTTGCTTTCCTTTCTCCCTTCCAAACGGACGGTTGTTCTTCTGTTCATACATAAATATCTTTGAGAAATTCTACTTACTTTAACTTGTTTGACTTCATTTTGAATGTCTGGTTCAGAATATGGATACATATTTGGTGAGTCATCTGCTATGCACATATTGGCTCGTTGCAATGATGGGTTACACTTGTAACTGTGTCACACATACACATACCTCCTCACATCTCTAGGCCACCAACATCGTTATACAGGACATGATACACAACAGAATCTTACTTTTGTAGATCTTTATTTTTTCTGAGTGTGTAATCAATGAACGCCCACTGAGGGCTTTGGATCTAAAAAGTAAACCGGAAATGCTAATTAGTGCGTACCTCTAGTGCAGTTTGTGCAGCCCATGATGAAGGGGCATGGTGGCCCTGAAACGCGTCGGCTAAATGAAAGAAATGAGGAGCAGGAAGGCAAGATGAAAGTGTATGCTGGAGAGCGGACCGTTGAGTGCTCTCAGAATGCTACAGGGCATTCTTGGTGATTCAGATTTTCCACACGGCGGCCCGGCCGTGCTGAGAGGCACCATCACCTACGGGAAGTAGAATGCAACTTCCTGCAGGGAGAGTTTTGAACCTTCAACCATGCGGGACTCCTTGACACAGCGTTCCATTTTTAAATATCATACCAGACTGTAAAGCAGCCTACTAAAGGTATTAATTGAAGACATCATGAATTACAAACTGACATTGGAACTTACTTAAAGCTAATAAGGTTTAAGTGCACTAAGGACTTCAAATCCCATAAAATATCAGGGGGTGTGTAATCAGTGAACGCCCACTGAGGGCTTTGGATCTATAAAATAAACTGGAAATGCTAATTTGTGCGTACCTCTAGTGCAGTTTGTGCAGCCCATGATGAAGAGGCATGGTGGCCCTAAAACACGTCGGCTAAATGAAAGAAATGCGGAGCAGGAAGGCAAGATGATAGTGTATGCTGGAGCGCGCCATTGTTGAGTGCTCTCAGAATGCTACAGGGCATTTTTGTTGATTCAGATTTTCCACACGGCGGCCCGCCCGTGCTGATAGGCACCATCACCTACGGAAGCAGAATGCAACTTCCTACAGGGAGAGTTTTGAGCCTTCAACCATGCGGGACTCCTTGACACAGCGTTCCATTTTTAAACATTGTGCCAGACTGTAAAGTAACCTACTAAAGGTATTAATTGAAGACAGCATGAATTACAAACTGACATTGGAACTTACTTAAAGCTAATAATGTTTAAGCGCACTAAGGACTTCAAATCCCATACAACATCAGGGGGTGTGTAATCACTGAACGTCCACAGAGGGCTTTAGATCTATAAAATAAACTGGAAATGCTAATTAGTGAGTACCTCTAGTGCAGTTTGTGCAGCCCATAATGAAGGGGTATGGTGGCCCTAAAACGCGTCGGCTAAATAAAAGAAATGCGGAGCAAGAAGGCAAGATGAAAGTGTATGCTGGAGAGCGGAACATTGGTGAGTGCTCTCAGAATGCTACAGGGCATTCTTGTTGATTCAGATTTTGCACACGGCTGCCCGGCCGTGCGGAGAGGCATCATCACCTACGGGAAGCAGAATGCAACTTCCTACAAGGAGAGTTTTGAGCCTTCAACCATGCGGGACTCCTTGACACAGAGTTCCATTTTTAATCATCATGCCAGACTGTAAAGCAGACTACTAAAGGTATTAATTGAACACAGCATGAATTACAAACTGACATTGGAACTTACTTAAAGCTAATAATGTTTTAGTGCACTAAGGACTTCAAATCCCATAAAACATAAGGGGGGGTGTAATCAGTGAACGCCCACTGAGGGCTTTGGATCTATAAAATACACCGGAAATGCTAATTTGTGCGTACCTCTAGTGCAGTTTGTGCAGCCTGTTACAATTAGCGCTCTAGCGTTTAACGCTAGAGCGCGCCAGGTGATTACGCAATGCGTACGCCACGTCCGTGGCGTACGCCCGAGTATAAATAATAAAGGGGCGCGGCCTGACAGTCAGTCACGCGCCGACACGAGAACCTGGTGTTGTGTCCATCATTGCAGCAGCGGCGCGAACACCAGGGGGTCCTCACCAGCGCAGGCGGCCCCCGCAACACTGGCGACGAGGATGGGATGGTACACCACGTGTGCCCCAGCTGATCGACGCGCTCCGCGGCAGTCCCGCGCGCGCGCACGTGTTCCTGAAAGGCCGACCAGACGGCTCAAGCTCGATCTCAGGCAGGCAGAGTGTAGCTGGGCCTATTTAATCACCGGTGAGTGCACGTATGCACCAAACACAGCCCATCCTGGCAGATGAACATCCCTGCCATTGAACTGTAGCCCTCTGTGTCCCTGCTGCGTCCTGGCTGGGCCTTGAAGCCCTCTGCCCCAGCTGCCTGCTGCACCCGGGCTGAACCCTGCCGCCCTCCATCACCACCAAGAGTGGGCATCTCCTGCCACTACAGACTCCTCTGCCTACTGCCGTCCCGCCTGCTGTGCTGTGCCCCAGAGAGCCATGGGGGATGATGAGCGCCCCGCCCAGGCAGTGCCCCTGCACCCCGCGTCCGGCATTCTGCCGCCGTTTAGTGAAGCTGCTGACCCTGCCACAGCCGCCCCACGCTGGCAAACGTGGATTGGCCGGCTCGACAACTACTTTGCGGGCACCAGAGAAACGGATGGCACCGTGAAAAGATCCCTACTACTTCACTACGCAGGGGAAGAAGTCTATCTCCTCTTCAAGCACCTCCCCAACACAGGAAACGCGGACGACTATGATGCGGCAGTGAGAGCCCTCAACGCGCATTTCGACCCCCAGCTGAACCCAGACTTTGAACATTTCAAATTGCGCCAAGCGAGACAAAAGGAAGGGGAGTCGGTGGACGCATTCCACGCTCGACTGAGGGTGCTGGCAGATACACACCTCGTGGGTGATAGAGCCAAGGAGGAGATCAGGGCCCAGATAATATGCGGAATACGCAGCAAAAAGCTGCGGACACTCATCCTCTGCCAACCGAACATCCCGATGGCCGACATTCTGGTGCTGGCACGGTCCCATGACCTATCCGACGCCCGCGCGGAGGAGATGGAGATGGCGCTCACAAGAAGCGCCGGATCAGGAGTGACAGTCAAGACAGAGCGGGCCGACGCAATACAGTCGCGTGGAGCTTCCCGCCGGCCGGCGGCAAAGAAGCCGGCAGCCCCGTGCGGGTACTGCGGGTATGATGAGCACGGAGGCAGACCGTGCCCCGCGAAAGGAAAGGTGTGTGACAACTGCGGCGTGATGAACCACTTTGCGTCTGTTTGTCGCAAACGCGCCACGCAACGCGACCGGAGAGGAAAGAGGCCGGAGAAGGCCATGGTGAGACAACTATCCCAGCTGTCGCTGTCCTCTCCCACCAACCCAAGGGGCAAGCAAGCACAGGCCCTGCAGGAAAACGCAACGGAGTCCGATGATGACGAAGGGGAGACATACCTGATCTCATTCACCAAGGCCCTCAAGAGTTCGAGGAGGCCACAACCGAGGTGCGACATCCTAGTCGCCGGGTCCCGGATAAACGCAGTAATCGACACAGGGGTGTCAGTCACCGTAATGGGAGTGCAACAATACAATCGCCTCCGACCCAAGCCGGAACTCCGACGATCAAAAGCTCAAATTTATGCCTACGGGAGCGACACACCCCTGCCGTTGGCAGGAAAGATGACGGTGCCGGTGAAGTCAGATGACGCAGAGATAACGATTGACATACATGTAATCAACCAAGAGGCCGACACCCTCCTCAGCGGGCACGCAGCAGAAGACCTGGGGCTGATCGCATTCCTCCGGAAGGTACAAGAATCCCAGACAACTACCCTGTTGGACCAGTTTCCAGAGCTGTTCACTGGTCTGGGGAGCATCCGACGACCACCAGTCAAGCTCCACATTGACCGGTCGGTCACCCACACAGCGCTGAAACACAGGAGGATTCCCTTCCACCTACGCCCGTTGGTAGAGGAAGAGCTGAAGAGGCTGGAAGAGCAAGGGGTCATAGAGACAGTAACCGGACCCACCCCCTGGGTATCACCCATGGTGATAGCGGAAAAGCCCCGGCAACCAGGCAAGATTCGAGTGTGCATCGACATGAGGCTGCCCAACAAGGCCATCAAAAGGGAGAGGCACATCACACCCACGATGGATGACATAATTGCAGACCTTAACGGAGCACGGTGGTTCTCCAAACTAGACCTCAACGCGGGGTACCACCAACTAACGCTGGACGAAGAGAGCAGGTATATTACCACATTCAGCACGCACCTGGGGCTACGCAGATACCGACGCCTCAACTTTGGCATTTCTTCAGCTGCCGAAATATTCCAGAACACCATTAGAGACATCTTGCAGGGGCTACCGAGAGTGCTAAACGTCAGTGATGACATACTGATACACGCCACAACCGTGGATGAACACTACCGACGAGTCCGGTCCACATTGAAGAGGCTGAGGGAGTTTGGAGTCACGTTGCACAAGGAGAAGTGTCAGTTCTTTCAACAAAGCATCGAGTTCTTCGGATACACGTTTACCAACCATGGCATTCAAGTAGATCCAAGAAAATCCCATGCCATCAAGAACGCCCCACCACCAACTTCGGCGTCGGAGGTCCGCAGTTTTCTTGGGATGGCCACGTACTGTGGGCGGTTCATCCCGAACCTGGCCACCACGGCGGAACCTCTCCGACGCCTCACGAAAGCAGAGGCCCTATGGCGCTGGGGGCAAGAGGAAGAAGACGCCTTCAGTGCGATCAAGACCACGCTCCTGGACCAGGCCACCCTGGTATACTTTGATCCGACCAGGAAGACAGAACTGCTTGTCGACGCCAGCCCGGTGGGACTGGGCGCGGTCCTGACGCAAGAGCAAGAGCCAGGAACGTGGGCCACCCTGGCATACGCCAGCAAGGCGCTCACCCCGACTGAACAGCGGTATTCTCAGATTGAACGCGAGGCACTAGCCATCCGATGGGGTTGCCGGCATTTCCACCTATATGTCTGCGGACACCCATTTACTGTGGTGACAGATCACCAGCCTTTGGTGCCCCTATTCAAAGGGACAGCGCCCCACCCCCCCCCGAGGATCGAGAGGTGGGCCATTGGCCTACAGCAATACCAGATGGAGGTGACATACCGGCCAGGCGCGAAGAACCCGGCAGACTTTCTGTCACGACACCCGGAGAAGGAGGTGACATCTTCGGGCGGGAAGGAAGAAGAAGAAGAGACCGAGGCACACATCGACCTCCTAGCTGCTCTAACGTGCCCGCGGATCCTGACAATCCAAGAAATCATACGTGCTGGAGAGCACGACGCCGTGCTGGCAAGGACACGGGGAGCTCTTCAGAAAGGGTCCTGGGTTGATTTCCTGCACACAGCCAACTCGTGGGCAGATGAGGACAAGAAGGACCTGCAGCAGATGTGGCGAGTGCGGAATGAACTAAGCATGACCCGTGATGGTGTCGTCCTGCGAGGGTCTAGGATCGTCATGCCCGCCGCACTACGTCGTCAGGCCACGGCAATTGCTCACGAAGGCCACCAAGGGACGGAGAAAATGAAGACGCGGATGAGGGCGAAGATATGGTTCCCGGGGCTAGACGGCATGGTGGACGAAGTGGTAAGAAGCTGTGCCGCGTGTCAGGTGACGAGCGGCCCGGAACCTCCGGCCCCCATCGTGACAGAGGAACCAGGAAAATACCCGTGGGACAAGATCAGTATAGACTTCGGGAGCCTCCCAAACGGAAAAGTGTCGCTGGTGGTCATGGACAATTTCTCGAAGTATCCCCTGGTGGAAGTTCTGCCGTCTACAGCCTTCATGTTCGTGGGACCAGCGCTGGAGAAAATATTTGCCATGTTCGGGCGGCCCTCGGAGGTGAAGAGTGACAATGGGCCACCCTTCCAGGGTCATGAGTTCCGGGAGTTCCTTCAGCGCCAAGGAGTACAACATCGGCGAATCACTCCCCAGTGGCCCCAGGCCAACGGAGAAGTAGAGCGTTTCATGAGGACCCTGAACAAAGTCATCCGAATAGCCGGAGTAGAGCAACTAGACCCCGAGAGGGAAATCCAGCGGTTCCTGGGAGAATATCGGAGCACGCCCCACTGCTCTACCAAACAAGCCCCGTGGTCTCTCATGCTCAATGGGCCCCGCCGCGATGGGCTACCCACAGCCCCAGGGTGGGCGCCCCCACCGTTCGAAACGGAGGAGGTTTTCCAAAGACGAACACACCGCAACCGACAAGTGAGCCGAGCCAGAGGCAGTCAAGACCGCGACATCAGACCAGGAGACAACGTCCTCGTGAAGGACAGAAGGCCAGGAGGAAAATTCAGACCCCGGTATGAACCAGGCAGTTGGACTGTGGCACAGAGGCGGGGTACAATGGTCACAGCGGAAAGAGGGGCGGAGTCGACCACAAGGAACATCTCGTGGTTCAAACGCATTCCGGAGGCCACCGACCACGACCCAAGGGGACTGGACGGAGCGGAGGAAGAGATCTCAACCCAGAGTTGGGACCAGGACTGACGTCCAGTGGGGCCTGCAGCGCCCCAGAGCAGAACCATCATACCCCCACGGGAGGTGAGGCCCCGAACAACCACCCACCCAGTTCCAGCACTCGTGCCACTGCCAGGTATGGTCTGAGAGCGAATCCTACACCCAGCAGCCGCCTTAAAGACTTTGCCTGCCACGCAAGTGAGTGACTATTATGGACTTTAGTTTATTTTGTTGTCCAAGTTGGGGAGGGATGTTACAATTAGCGCTCTAGCGTTTAACGCTAGAGCGCGCCAGGTGATTACGCAATGCGTACGCCACGTCCGTGGCGTACGCCCGAGTATAAATAATAAAGGGGCGCGGCCTGACAGTCAGTCACGCGCCGACACGAGAACCTGGTGTTGTGTCCATCATTGCAGCAGCGGCGCGAACACCAGGGGGTCCTCACCAGCGCAGGCGGCCCCCGCAACACAGCCCATGATGAAGGGTCATGGTGGCCCTGAAACGCGTCGGCTAAATGAAAGAAATGCGGAGCAGGAAGGCAAGATTAAAGTGTATGCTGGAGAGCGGAACATTGATGAGTGCTCTCAGAATGCTACAGGGCATTCTTGTTGATTCAGATTTGGCACACGGCTGCCCGGCCGTGCTGAGAGGTACCGTCCCCTACGGGAAGCAGAATGCAACTTTATACAGGGAGAGTTTTGAGCCTTCAACCATGCGGGACTCCTTGACACAGCGTTCCATTTTTAAATATCATACCAGACTGTAAAGCAGCCTACTAAAGGTATTAATTGAAGACATCATGAATTACAAACTGACATTGGAACTTACTTAAAGCTAATAAGGTTTAAGTGCACTAAGGACTTCAAATCCCATAAAATATCAGGGGGTGTGTAATCAGTGAACGCCCACTGAGAGCTTTGGATCTATAAAATAAACTGGAAATGCTAATTTGTGCGTACCTCTAGTGCAGTTTGTGCAGCCCATGATGAAGAGGCATGGTGGCCCTAAAACACGTCGGCTAAATGAAAGAAATGCGGAGCAGGAAGGCAAGATGATAGTGTATGCTGGAGCGCGCCGTTGTTGAGTGCTCTCAGAATGCTACAGGGCATTTTTGTTGATTCAGATTTTCCACACGGCGGCCCGCCCGTGCTGATAGGCACCATCACCTACGGAAGCAGAATGCAACTTCCTACAGCGAGAGTTTTGAGCCTTCAACCATGCGGGACTCCTTGACACAGCGTTCCATTTTTAAACATTGTGCCAGACTGTAAAGTAACCTACTAAAGGTATTAATTGAAGACAGCATGAATTACAAACTGACATTGGAACTTACTTAAAGCTAATAATGTTTAAGCGCACTAAGGACTTCAAATCCCATACAACATCAGGGGGTGTGTAATCACTGAACGTCCACTGAGGGCTTTAGATCTATAAAATAAACTGGAAATGCTAATTAGTGAGTACCTCTAGTGCAGTTTGTGCAGCCCATAATGAAGGGGCATGGTGGCCCTAAAACGCGTCGGCTAAATAAAAGAAATGCGGAGCAGGAAGGCAAGATGAAAGTGTATGCTGGAGAGCGGAACATTGGTGAGTGCTCTCAGAATGCTACAGGGCATTCTTGGTGATTCAGTTTTTCCACACGGCGGCCCGGCGTGCTGAGAGGCACCATCACCTACGGGAAGTAGAATGCAACTTCCTGCAGGGAGAGTTTTGAACCTTCAACCATGCGGGACTCCTTGACACAGCGTTCCATTTTTAAATATCATACCAGACTGTAAAGCAGCCTACTAAAGGTATTAATTGAAGACAGCATGAATTACAAACTGACATTGGAACTTACTTAAAGCTAATAATGTTTAAGTGCACTAAGGACTTCAGATCCCATAAAACATCAGGGGGTGTGTAATCAGTGAACGCCCACTGAGGGCTTTGGATCTATAAAATAAACCGGAAATGCTAATTAGTGCGTACCTTTAGTGCAGTTTGTGCAGCCCATGATGAAGCGGCATGGTGGTCCTAAAACGCATCGGCTAAATGAAAGAAATGCGGAGCAGGAAGGCAAGATGAAATTGTATGCTGGAGAGCGGAACGTTGTTTAGTGCTCTCAGAATGCTACAGGGCATTCTTGTTGATTCAGATTTGGCACACGGCTGCCCGGCCGTGCTGAGAGGTACCGTCCCCTACGGGAAGCAGAATGCAACTTCATACAGGGAGAGTTTTGAGCCTCAACCATGCGGGACTCCTTGACACAGCGTTCCATTTTTAATCATCATGCCAGACTGTAAAGCAGACTACTAAAGGTATTAATTGAAGACAGCATGAATTACAAACTGACATTGGAACTTACTTAAAGCTAATAATGTTTTAGTGCACTAAGGACTTCAAATCCCATAAAACATAAGGGGGGTGTAATCAGTGAACACCCACTGAGGGCTTTGGATCTATAAAATAAACCGGAAATGCTAATTTGTGCGTACCTCTAGTGCAGTTTGTGCAGCCCATGATGAAGGGGCATGGTGGCCCTGAAATGCGTCGGCTAAATGAAAGAAATGCGGAGCAGGAAGGCAAGATGAAAGTGTATGCTGGAGAGCGGACCGTTGAGTGCTCTCAGAATGCAACAGGGCATTCTTGTTGATTCAGATTTTCCACACGGCTGCCTGGCCGTGCTGAGAGGCACCATCACCTACGGGAAGCAGAATGCAACTTCCTGCAGGGAGAGTTTCGAGCCTTCAACCATGCGGGACTCCTTGACACAGCGCTCCATTTTTAGGTCTCGCGAGCCAAAGGCTCGAAGAGACATTTTATATCTGGGCATTTCAAAGTGCTGCTGTGGCCTAAAGCTACAGTGCACGTGAACGTGCACGCGCGCAGCGCCATGTGTCTTAACTCCGTAGCGATCGTAATCACGATCACTTTCACTTTCGAGGGCTCCTCTGTTGCTGGCATTCCCCCCTCCCTTCTCGTTTGTTTTATACATCGCTATCTCCATCCCCACCGTGACACACTCCTAGCTTTTTATGGACATTATGATATACTTTGAAGTGCTTGAGTCACTTTACGACAGTTTAAAAAAAACTTTTTGATAATCGTGTAGAGCGCTTGTTTACAATAGCGATTGCGAAAGCGGTCGCTTTCAGTGCCGCTTGTTCATTTAAGCTGTTCCTTATTTCATATGTAGTTACCTGAAGGTGAAAGACAGAATTTTTTTTAGAATTTAAACGCACCTTTTACATCGCTCCATGCTCATTTACCCCGCTCGCATTGCGCACAGCATCACAGTTCCCATGCGTTTTTTGAATGCACTCCGACCACTACTTAAAGTAAACACAAAAAGGTGGTACGACACGGGTGCGGCGCTTTGTTTTTAATTACTTTGAGCCATACTGTACAACGGCCCGCGCTGATGTGCAAGTGTAACATCTTATAGAACGGCAACGCCGATAGATCCCGCATAGATGAAACTTATTGGCTTTGCAAATGCTTGTTTAGCACTTATAGCCTGTAAACGAAACAACGCCCAACCACATGCATGAAAATACTGGACAACAACGGCCACTGCAAGATCCTACACCATCACCTCCCCTGCCTCCCGGATGCTGCTTTCGGTTTCATTCTGTGCCAGATTCCATGTCAGCGAACAAAATACCCTTCAACGCGACAGCAACGGGTGCCTTGACCCACTGGGTGATGTCAATAGTGCCAAGCGACCTCAACTCTCCTGCTGTGTAAAGAAGCAAGAATCTGAGGCTCGCTTGGATCCGCGACAGAACAGACACTTACTTAAGGGGGCTCACCTAGTTTATTTTCCTTTAGAAGCACTTTTCATGAGCACTGTTTTATCTCGCACTCTTACTGCTCATGAGGCCTCCCATGGACCTATGTGAGTGAAAGCGAAAGTAAGTGGCACTGCATCAGTTGAACAAAGTGCTGCACCCCATGGTAATAATTAGGTGCGTGCTGGACCTCACTGTTGTTATCCTGTTGAAAGGAATACGCAGTGAAAAAAAGTGCAAAATCATTTATTGAACATTAATAAACAAGTTATTAATGGGGCGTTCCGTCTCTGTCTACTGTGACGCTCCATTTCTCTCTCCGCTTTTAATCTCTAGAGCCTGATATTCTTGAATCAAGCCACATAAACATTGAATGCCGACTGAGACATGGAATTGCACAAACCCCAGAACAACACAACATTTGGGAATATAACGCATCCGTGGGTGTTCCTTCTTCCTCCCTGACCCACATCTTGTGACAGTTGCCCCCCCCCCCTCCTTTTCTCTGTCTCATTCTCTCAGAGAAGCACAGCAGTGAAAGGTCTCTGTCACAGCTCTGGTTGCCCGAATCCCTGTTCATGCTCCTGAATTAACAGAGCTCGGCTCTGTTACAATTAAGCTTTTGATCTTGGGACACATTCTGTGGTGTGATGCAGCCTTTTCTAGCAGGTGCGCAACACCCATTGGACTCACAGGGCTTCAGCCCCCCCCCCCCCCCCCCTCCCCCCGTCGTGTGTGGCAGCCCGGGATGAGACCGCTTCCCGGCACACACCCAGCCGCACCCAAGCACTTCACAGGTCTTTAAAAGACTATTTGCATGTTAATGAGGCCTCGCTGTTGTTTCACCCCTTCTAAGAGCCCCTGCAGCTCCACTCTGCCTAAGGCTTAAAAGATTCAGCCCCCCCCCCCCGAAATTTTTTCTTAGCCCCCCACGAAATTTGCCTCTAGTTGCGCCTCTGTTGTCTGGTGCTGCCTGTAGCTATGTTATTGCTCGTGTGGTCTTGATTGCAGTGGGACTACAATGGCAGTTTACTCCTTTGTTTTGTGAGTTGCATTTCTACAGCGCCACTTCCTCTAGACAATTCTGATGCAATAAAACGCTTTGGAAAGAAGAAGAGTTTCTACCACCGGACAAAGCTATTCTGTAAAAGTGTTTGGGTGGCAAATGAGTTGGGTATCGGAACAAGCGTGCATCTGAGTCTCAAACGCATCAGCACCGGCAGCCAAGAAGCAGGACTGAAGTCCTTGCAGCTTGCGCTTGAGAGACATCTGTTAAAAACAAGCATTTACAATGCAACGGTCTCGCATTCTTGAAAGTTTGAGATATTGGCGCTGCATTATTATTTGCAACGTCAATAGCTCAAACTTTCAATAATGCCAGCCTTACTGCATTGCAAATGCTTCTTTAATTTGTAGTCCTGCATTGCCCACACTGAATACATTCCAGTGAAACGTAACTTCGGAATAACGGCTTGCTTTTTAAATAGCGCTTCATACTGAGCCTGCCGTTTTTAAGGCCTGTAAAAATGAGGAGGCAATTTTACCAATTTAAATGTATCCGTTTCTGTCATTTCGAACAACTAGAGGCAGAGTTGATCTTGCTGGGATTCTAGCTAGTGACATATGGATAAATGCCAAGAGCAGCGGTGAGAGTTTAACTAAATGATCCATTGTCATATGTCATAAGCTCGGCCTGGCTAACGCCGTGACCTCTGCTCCCGCCAGCAGGGCTGGGTGTACACAGAGAGAGAGGAGAAGAGAATATTCCGTTCTGTCACAATGCAGATGCGTGACCTATTGCTGCATCCAATGTAAAGAAATAGAAAATGTCTTTACTTTTGATGCAATCGCGGCACCATGTTTTTCTATTTCTACTTCTTTACATTTGCTGAAATCACGGCACCCGCGTGGGTGCCTAGATTGTAACAAAAGTAAAGTAATAGAAAAGAAATGGCAGGACGGCCGCACTTAGCATGCAACCTGCCCCTCTGCTTAAAAAAAAAAAGCATTTGCAATGCAATAGGTCTCGCATTTGCGAGAGTTTAATCTATTGGCATTGTAAATGGCAATGCCTTTTATTTATGTTTTAAAAACCAACACGTAAATAAAAGGCATTGCCATTTACAATGCCAATAGCTCAAACTCTAACAACTGCGAGACCTATTGCATTGCAAATGCTTGTTAACATCGTGTCAGACTATAAAGCAGCCTACTAAAAGTATTAATTGAAGACAGCATGAATTAAAAACTGACATTGGAACTTACTTAAAGCTAATAATGTTTAAGTGCACTAAGGACTTCAAATCCCATAAAACATCAGGGGGTGTGTAATCAGTGAACGCCCACTGAGGGCTTTGGATCTATAAAATAAACTGGAAATGCTAATTAGTGTGTACCTCTAGTGCAGTTTGTGCAGCCCATGATAAAGGAGCATGGTGGCCCGGAAACGCGTCGGCTAAATGAAAGAAATGCGGAGCAGGAAGGCAAGATGAAGTGTATGCTGGAGAGCGGAACGTTGTTGAGTGCTCTCAGAATGCTACAGGGCATTCTTGTTGATTCACATCTTTATTTTTTCTATATACATATTCACATGGACAATTTATCTTGGGTTCTTGTCACTGGCGATCGTGCTTGCAACATCGCAATTTTGGAGGTGATGATCGATGTGAGGGGTCAGGTCGGGCTTGTCGCCTACGTGTAGGTGGGTGTTGTCCATGTGCCTGTATAGGGTGATCTACATGTGCAGGGGCAGATGGTGTATGCACTTTTGGTGTTTGTGCCTGAACAAGGGCTGGTTGTGCACGTGGTGGCAGTGCCTGTACAGGGATTGGTGGTGGTTGTGCAGGTGGTGGCAGTGCCTGTGCAGGTGGTGGCAGTGCCTGTACAGGGGTTGATGGTGGTTGTGCAGTTGGTGGCATGGCAGTGCCTGTACAGAGGTTGGTGGTGGTTATGCAAGGGGTGGCAGTGCCTGTACAAGGGTTGGTGGTGGTTGTGCAGGTGGTGGCAGTGCCTGTACAGGGGTTGGTGGTGGTTGTGCAGGTGGCAGGAGTGCCTTTACAGGGGTTGGTGGTGGTTGTGCAGGTGGTGGGAGTGCCTCTGCAGGGGTTGGTGGTGGTTGTGCAGGTGGTGGGAGGGCCTGTTCAGGGCACCGGTGTGGATGTGTACCTTTACTGTGGTGCTGTGCAGTTGGTGGTACAGGTGTGTGGATGTCCTGTCCTGCAGGCAGATATGATGGCTCCCCTCCCTGCATTGACCGTGAAGGGAGACTTTGGATCACTTTCAGCATGTCCTCCATCATCTTCATGCCCAAGGCATAGTGTCTGGCACTCTCTTCCCTTTGGATGGATATCATGTCTCTCATATTCCTGGACATGTCCTGCCAAGTTCTATCCATCCTATCCAAAACTTGGCTCAGCCTGTCCACCACCTGGGGGAATTGGACCATGTCCTGCAGGGACTCAGACATGTCTGACAGGGTAGCCCCTATGGCACAAATGTCCTGCCTCACATCTGTCTGCTGTTGAAAGAGGTCCTGCTCCCACTGGCCACCATAGCCAGGTGCAGGCCCTCTCTGCAGGTGTCTGCCATGGATGGGACGAGCAGGTCCAAAAGCAAGGGGAAGGGGTGGCAGGTGGAAGCCTGTGGGCAGGAGAATGGTGCCCAGGGGATACCTGCACCACAACAGGGATGGTACTTCCCCCAGATGGTGGAGAGGATGGCAGGGATACACTGTATAGGGAAGAGAGGGTAGGGGAACCACCATGTCGGTCCTGGACGTGAGGGCTGTGAGAGAGTGATGTCTGTGTTAGGATTCGTGGGAGCTGTGGCTGATTTGCTGTATGCTGGGGACAGGCAATTGTTTGGGAGGAGGCTGACGAACATTGCTTTGCGGAGGATGTGATGCCGTGACTGATTTTGGCAATCTGGCAAGATAGCTCTCATTGGCATCAGAATCGTCATCCCCGGAGTGGATGGAAAAGTAGTCATCATCATCCACCAAGTCCACGTCCTCACGAACTTCCTCCTCCTCTTGAGCAGTACTTGCTGCCGACATAACTGCCTGGAGGATCAGGGGATTCTCCCCTCTGATTCCCCGTTGGCCTGCACTGGTCGTAGGTCTGTCCTCCTCATCCTCAGCATCCCCTGTAACACAGAGGTTGCAACCGTATGAGTGATTGACCTGGTATTACATGTGGTGCAACACAAGGGTTGTATTAACTGTACTTTGCATCAACAGATGAGGATCATGTGACCTGTTTAGGGTACCACCACAAATGACAGCTTACACCATAGCACTGAGGTGTTACATAGAGATGTACATAATACAAGCAAACTCACCAGCTCCAGCCACAACTTTCTGTCCTTCGCTTTCCCCCCTGGTGTCATCTGCTGAACCTGTCTCCTCAAAGATGTTGTAGACATAGCTGTCCCCGATCCAGCAGCTGTAGAGGGAAGTGACAACATTCTCAATGATCTGCATCACTAATTGACAGACAGGCACATGTGACACTCCTAATTTGTATTTCACTTTGTAAACAACAACTGCTGATTCCATGCAGAAGGGGATCTTGATCTCTGTCATGGCTTAGTAATCTAAGCTAGTGACACACCTCATGCCAGAATTACCTGAAGGACAGGTGCGCGAGGGTTTCACTGCTGCAGCCAGGATGTCAGGCATTCCCCGGGATGGTGTCCGCTGCAGTGGTGTCATCCTGTCAGCAGCTGTGATGAGACATACATGTCCATATTTTAGTACAACAGATGGTAGCTATGAGCCAACATGTCATTCTCAATAACCATTTGCGGATAATCCAGGACAATGTGCAGCATGTTTACCTCATGGACTTTACATGTGGGCACCTGCTCACATGCAGCATTTGCCAGCTGTTACCTCCACGCAGGACTGACATCAATAATATGACACATCAACAGACAAACTTGTATGGGAAGGTTACTGATATTTCAAGGAAGGGGATAAATGACCCAGACTCCTCCGCATTACACTGATTTCACCTTTACCATTAAGACTAACATTTTTCATGAGTGTAATGTTGTCTGTTGACAAGCCAGAAAGGAGTTCATGTGTGAGATGTGCAGTAGTCAGGGACATGATGTTGCTCATTTGTGCTTCCCTACCCATGAAGTCACACAGCTCATTTTTGAATGAGAGAACACAGATTTCTTATGTCCATCCTTTGAGTGTCCTCTCTTTGCATACTCTATTTCCAACATCATGGTACTACTTAGCTGACAACGGATGGTGTCTTGTACAGCAGACATCCAAACCTCATACGTCAAACACTCACCTATACATGTGAATACGGTAGAAGAGGAGGCAAGCAGAATGCAACATTTGGTTATGATCACACATTGCGGATAAGCTGAGAAGCTTTGATGCTTTCCGCCTGCACTGGATTAGCGTGTTGCTCTTCAGCCAAGTTATTTTGCAGGTGTAACTACATGAAGATTCACCTTAGCAGCCCCTACACCCATCTCAAAGGTACACAACTGGCATCAGTGTGGGCCTCAGCCATACCAATTTCATTATGATTCAACCATATATATTTTGCTAGGGATTTATCCTATCATTGAATTGCAAGCCTGTTGTGTTTTGGCCACTTCATATGACACATTGTACTATTGTATGTCCATTCTGCACTCACTTGGCATACATTTTGTGTCATCCTTTCATTAGCCACCAGGGTCTGTTCTGGCATGTGTTCAAATTCCATATGTGAGCATATTGTGATGCAGGACAACAGTGTTGTACAACACATACAACATACGGTGGAGGTGAAAGGCAACATTAAACCTGCATCAGCTTTGATGTAGGCAGGGTGGGCGTTCCTTTGGGATATGCCTCGTAAAAGTGATGCAGTGAAATCTACAAGATTTCACGGAGTCACTTTTCAGAGGCCGCTGCGACGCAACCTTACGCCTGCTTGAAGCAGACGTAAGGAGTGGCACAGCAAGTTAGGTATGGGCGGTCCATGGACATTGTTGGAGTTGTGTTGCACTTGCGACATGACTCCAGCAAAGCACCCCCCTAATGCCATCAGATGCAACACACATCTGTCTATCCCTGCACCACAGTGCACCGCATTGTAAATGCGACGCATCCGTGGTGGCGCAAGGGTACTAGCGCATCCCTGCTAATATTTGTCAATTGCTACTTAGCAGGGTTGTGTATATACGGTAGCAGTACTGTGCCCATGTTTTCAAAAGTGGGGGAGGGATTTGCCATTTCTAATGCAAAGGATTCTGGGACTTGTACATACAGAGGGTGACACATGAGTCTCTGACTATATTTTTATATACTCTTTGGACGACTTCCTTACTCACAATTACAGTGCAACACAGACAATCTTTTCATGCACTTTTTCTTTTCATCCCATTTACCTGGTACAACGTAGCGGACGTCACTAACAGGTAGCCCAAGGACCAAGTGGGGGTGTATTGTGGTAAGGATATCCTCCTCCAGTGGGGTGAGATGAATGCGAGGTTCAGAGTATGCAGCAGGGAGGACCCTGTGTAATTCGATCCTGGAGTACTTCTCCTTCACCCTCTGCCTTTCATCCTGCCACTTCTTCTTGATTTACCCTTGGCTAAAATGATCAACGACCACGGTTCGTGTATTCCGGCCCAGAATCGGAGATTCCGGGCCGTAGGAAGAGATTCCGGCCGGGGAGCGGAATTTGCGCTCCGGGTGCGGAATTTCCGCTCCGGGAGCGGAAATTCCGTCCCTAGTGCGGACGTAAAGTTAGTAGTCGTAAGTTCATTCTGTGAATATCAAAAGTAGTAAGTTTGTTCTGTGAATGCCAAAAGTAGTAAGTGCATTCTGTGAATACCAGAAGTAGTAAGTGCATTCTGTAAATACCAAAATGGTAGTAAGTTTAGGATTTTATCTTAAGTTAGTTCTGTGAATCGGGGCCTAAGTTTTCACAAAGAGATGCAGAAAATATCATGTAAATCAAATTACCCACAATAGGTAAGAGTCAACTTTGGGGATTTAAAGAACAAGTTACCTTTGGTAATGTTCTTCTCTAGGGTGATTTCCCTCTTACAGTGTCTTTGCATGAAGGTTCTCACAGGTGCCAGACTGGACCCACAACTTTTTCTGCAATAGCTAGTCATCAGTAGTAGGAGACAGCAAACAACACTGCATACAAAGGCGGAAAGACAACAGAAGTGGTATCAAATAGGGCATATCAGGCAACATGAGCCCTGTTTGTTTAGCAGAGGATAGAGCTATAATAGGAGATCAGAAGGCACAAAGGGGTTGTTATAAAACCTGAAAAGCAGTCAATAAAGCCACAAAAGCTGCTGGCCTGGCGTTGAACCACCTAAAGTGTTCGACTAGTTTGGCAGAGCTTTCTCACTGAACATGCTTTTGCTGGCATGGAAGGAGCACGTTTGGTGAAAAATTATTGAAGGTTGTTCCATCACATCATGGCAGCCCATCCACCAATGCCTGTTTCTCAGAAATAAATCTCCAATGCGAAAAAGTGGTTCAATGTGAATTTATTTCCTGGAACACATGGCTTTTAAGATTAAGGTGCCTCCTGATATGTTCAGTCTGTGGGCTAAATACTTGGGAGAGTTCAGGTTAAAGCCTGAGAGGTCAAGAATGCAGATATGTAGGAGCATCCTACTAACAAGGGTGCCATATTAATGAGGTTGCTAATGGAGTGAAATGAAATTTGTATTTGTCTGCGAGTGTCACTGGATGTAGTGCAGGGGTGTTTGTTTTTCAATGAGTTCTGTTCTGGAGTTAGGCTTTTCTCTAGTAAGAATTCCAGAGATTCGGCAGAGTCTGATTTTCAATGTTTGAATAGTTGTTTTTGCATTATGTTTAGCCAGATGCCATTTAAATTTGATTTCAATTTTGCAAAGCGCGAACAAATACCCTGAGGTGTCTCGGCACTAAGAAGTAAGGACATGTAAAGAACAGAGATAGGATTTAGTGAAAAGCCAAGTTTTTAAAAGGTTGCTGAAACTCCAGAGAGAGGAGGCACATTTTCAAGGGAGCTTGTAGGGAGGCACCACTAGGTCCTTGGCTGTGCTGGGCCTAACGGTCCTGCTGGGAACATGCCTTCTATTTTTGTCTCTTAAGAAGGCTGGACCTTGTCCCTGAAGCACTTTATAGGCAATTCAGACTGCTTTGAAGAGAATCCTATGATGAAAAGGGAGCCAGTGAAGCCTCACCAAAGCCTGTGAGGGGGACTGGAACCTCATGAATTCCATCAGCAATCTTGCGGCTGTATTCTGTAAAATCTGCAATTGTTTTCAGAGGAGCACTGGGTAAGTTGACATAAAGACCATTGAAATAATCCACCCTGGACATTACAAGGAAGATGACCACTGTTTTCAGTAAATTCGGAGGAAGCAATGGTGCAATGGTGGAGATTTAGAGACAGGGGTATTCAAGGTCAACCATTAAGATAAGGTCATTTTTTATGTTTTTCAGCTACTCTGATCTTGATGAGAAAACCTGCAATTAGAGGGATGCGAAACGCGCAGACCGTGGCGTTTCGGCCAATCTAAAAACAAATTTTGTATTTGTCTTGAATTTGGCTAAATTCTTGATGTTGATGGCCTGTGCCTTGTTTTGTTCTGTATCAAATGCATGTTTTGTAAATATGTCGTAAAGCTCTTTTGGCTTGTGTTTGAACAGTGAGTGTAGTGTGTAGTGAGAGGTGTGGTATGTTAGAATGGTGAAAGTGGGTATTTTGACAGAATGAATGGAGTGTGGAGAACGCACATAAGTGATACCAGTTTGGAAGCAATACAGTTGTGTGTATGTATGTGAGGGAGAATGGGAGGTTGGTTATTTATGTTCCAACAATCAGAGGTCTAAGATGTTTGTATTGTGTCTTTGATAAGTTGTTACTGTAGACTGTGAAAAGCTTTTTGGATTAAATCCAACGGAAAAAGTGGTTAGTGTGCCATTGTTTTGTTCAATGCACTGCGAATAAGTTGTGAATAGAGTGGCAGCAGTGGCGTTTTCTTTGATACTTGAGGGTATCTTAAGCAGCAAGAGGATTGATGCAGATTTCAAAGCTTTTGGAAAGACACTGGTCCTGAATACAACATTGAAAATGGGCATTGAGTGGGAAGCCACCAGGTCAGGTATAAGTTTTAAGATGTTTGGGCAACAGGGATCATGAGGAAAGCCAGATTTGGACGAAAGGACCAATTGTCTAACTTGGTCCACTGAGAGGGAATTAAACTCAGAGAAAGATAACTTCTTGCTATCCCTAAGACAGTTGTCCTTCCTAATAGGTTATACTGCTATGTTAGAGGTGAATTTATTAAAAAGGACTTCTACTTAATTCAGAAAAATGATGCAAGGGAGTCACAAAAGTCCGGATTAGTGCTTTCCAAACTGGTAACCGCTGAAGAAGAAAGTTTGGAAACAAAAAGAAAAAGGGCTTTAGACATAAAGCTGGCTGCTTCAATAGAATTATTAAAAAACTTAAATTTTTCCTTCACTATAAGCTTTGCATAATCTGCCAGCAGAGATTTGTATTTTTCTTTTTCATTGTCATCATAATTTTCCCTTCAACCAGTCCCAGGATGCTTGTTTCCGGTTCAGGGAAGACCTGGTTTGGCAGTTCGGGCTGGACTGTTCCCATGAGGCACATGGTCAAGACTGATTTGCATATAGCTGGGTCTGAACTGAGGTGGCGAGTTGAGCTAAAGAATGATGATGAATTCAACCGAGATCTGTGACTGGGGGTGAGTGTCTGAAAAGTTTCAGTGCTCCATCCATCATCTCCTTCTGTTTGCTTTGTTCGCCCTAAGTTGGCAGGGTATGCCCATACGTGGGTCCCTTGCTAACTTTGCCACTGGATTTAAGCTAGCCTGGCTGATGAAGGGTGTTACCCAGAAACTGGTCCCAGGATGCTTGTTTCCAGTTCAAGGAAGACCTGGCTTGGCAGTTCTGGCTGGACTGTTCCCATGAGGCACAGGGTCAAGGTCTGATTTGCATATAGCTGGATCTGAACTGAGGTGGCGAAGTGAGCTAAAGAATGATGATGGATTCAACCCAGATCAGTGACTGGGGGTGAGTGTCTGAAAAGTATCAGCGCTCCATCCACCATCTCCTTGCGTTTGTTTTGTTCGCCCTACATTCGCAGGGTATGCCCAGATGTGAGTCCCTTGCTCACTTTGCCACTGGATTGTTTACACTTCAGGAAAGGCCTGGCTTCGCAGTTCGGGCTGGACTGATCCCAAAAGGCACAGGGTCAAGACTGATTTGCATATAGCTGGGTCTGAATTGAGGTGGCAAAGTGAGCTAAAGAATGATGATGGTTTCAACTCAGATCTTTGACTGGGGGTGAGTGTCTGAAAAGTTTCAGCGCTCCGTCCATCATCTCCTTGTGTTTGCTTAGTTCGCCCTAAATTGGCAGGGTATTCCCAGACATGGGTCCCTTGCTCACTTTGCCACTGGATTCAAGCTAGCCTGGCTGATGAAGGGTGCTACCCAGAAACCGGTCCCAAAAGGCTTGTTTCCGGTTCAGGGAAGACCTGGCTTGGCAATTTGGGTTGGACTGTTCCCATGAGGCACAGGGTCAAGACTAATTTGCATATAGCTGGGTCTGAATTGAGGTGGCAAAGTGAGCTAAAGAATGATGATGGTTTCAACTCAGATCTTTGACTGGGGGTGAGTGTCTGAAAAGTTTCAGCGCTCCATCCATCATCTCCTTGTGTTTGCTTTGTTCGCCCTAAGTTGGCAGGGAATTCCCAGACATGGATCCCTTGCTCAGTTTGCCACTGAAATCAAGCTAGCCTGGCTGATGAAGGGTGATACCCAGCAACTGGTCTCAGGATACTTGTTTCCGGTTCAGGGAAGACCTGGCTTGGCAATTCGGGCTGGACTGTTCCCATGAGGCACAGGGTCAAGACTGGTTTTCATATAGCTGGGCATGAAGTGAGGTGGCGAAGTGACCTAAAGAATGATGATGGATTTAACTCAGATCTGTGACTGGGGGTGAGTGTCTGAAAAGTTTCAGTGCTCCGTCCATCATCTCCTTGTGTTTTCTTTGTATGCCTGAAGTTAGCAGGGTGTGCCCAGATGTCGGTCCCTTGATCACTTTGCCACTGGATTCAAACTAGCCTGGCTGATGAAGAGTGTTACCCAGAAACCGGTCCCAAGATGCTTGTTTCTGGTTCAGGGAAGACCTGGCTTGGCAATTTGGGTTGGACTGTTCCCATGAGGCACAGGGTCAAGACTGATTTGCATATAGCTGTGTCTGAATTGAGGTGGCAAAGTGAGCTAAAGAATGATGATGGTTTCAACTCAGATCTGTGACTAGGGTTGACTGTCTGAAAAGTGTCAGCGCTCTGTCCATCATCTCCTTGTGTTGCTTTGTTCGCCCTAAGTTGGCAGGGTATTCCCAGACATGGATCCCTTGCTCATTTTGCCACTGGAATTAAGCTAGCCTGGCTGATGAAGGGTGTTACCCAGCAACTGTTCTCAGGATGCTTGTTTCCGGTTCAGGAAGACCTGGCTTGGCAATTCGGGCTGGACTGTTCCCATGAGGCACAGGGTCAAGACTGGTTTTCATATAGCTGGGCATGAAGTGAGGTGGCGAATTGACCTAAAGAATGATGATGGATTTAACCCAGATCTGTGACTGGGAATGAGTGTCTGAAAAGTTTCAGCGCTCCGTCCATCATCTCCTTGTGTTTGCTTTGTACGTCCTAAGTTAGCAGGGTATGCCCATATGTGGGTCCCTTGATCACTTTGCCACTGGATTCAAGCTAGCCTGGCTGATGAAGGGTGTTTCCCAGAAACTGGTCCTAGGATGCTTGTTTACAGTTCAGAGAAGACCTGGCTTGGCAGTTCGGGCTGGACTGTTCCCATGAGACACAGGGTCAAGACCGATTTCCTTATAGCTGTGTCTGAACTGAGGTGGCGAAGTAGGCTAAAGAATGATGATGGACTCAACCCAGATCTGTGACTGGGGGTGAGTGTCTGAAAAGATTCAGCGCTCCGTCCATCATCTCCTTGTGTTTGCTTTGTTCGCCCTAAGTTGGCAGGGTATGCCCGTACGTGGGTCCCTTGCTCACTTTGCCACTGGATTTAAGCTAGCCTGGCTGATGAAGTGTGTTACCCAGAAACTGGTCCCAGGGTGCTTGTTTCCGGTTCAAGGAAGACCTGGCTTGGCAGTTCGGGCCGGACTGTTCCCATGAGACACAGGGTCAAGGTCTGATTTGCATATAGCTGGGTCTGAACTGAGGTGGCGAAGTGAGCTAAAGAATGATGATGGATTCAACCCAGATCAGTGACTGGGGGTGAGTGTCTGAAAAGTTTCAGCGCTCCATCCATCATCTCCTTGTGTTTGTTTTGTTTACCCTAAGTTGGCAGCGTATGCCCATAAGTGGGTCCCTTGCTCACTTTGCCACTGGATTTAAGCTAGCCTGGCTGATGAAGGGTGTTACCCAGAAACTGGTCCCAGGATGCTTGTTTCCAGTTCAGAGACGACCTGGCTTGGCAGTTCGGGCTGGGCTGTTCCCATGAGGCACAGGGTCAAGACTGGTTTTCATATAGCTGGGCATGAAGTGAGGTGGCGAATTGACCTAAAGAATGATGATGGATTTAACCCAGATCTGTGACTGGGGATGAGTGTCTGAAAAGTTTCAGCGCTCCGTCCATCATCTCCTTGTGTTTGCTTTGTTTGCCCTAAATTCGCTGGGTATGTCCAGACAGGGTCCCTTGCTCACTTTGCCACTGGATTCAAGCTAACCTGGCTGATGAAGGGTGTTACCCAGAAACCGGTCCCAAGATGCTTGTTTCCAGTTCAGGGAAGACCTGGCTTGGCAATTTGGGTTGGACTGTTCCCATGAGGCACAGGGTCAAGACTGATTTGCATATAGCTGGGTCTGAATTGAGGTGGCAAAGTGAGCTAAAGAATGATGATGTTTCAACTCAGATCTGTGACTGGGGGTGAGTGTCTGAAAAGTTTCAGCGCTCCATCCATCATCTCCTTATGTTTGCTTTGTACGCCCTAAGTTAGCAGGGTATGCCCAGATGTGGGTCCCTTGCTCACTTTGCCACTGGGTTCAAGGTAGCCTGGCTGATGAAGGGTGCTACCTTGAAACTGGTCCTAAGATGCTTATTTCCAGTTCAGTGAAGACCTGGCTTGGCAGTTCGGGCTGGACTGATCCCATGAGGCACAGGGTCAAGACTGATTTGCATATAGCTGGGTCTGAACTGAGGTGGTGAAGTGAGCTAAAGAAGGATGATGGATCCAACCCAGATCAGTGACTGGGGGTGAGTGTCTGAAAAGTTTCAACGCTCCATCCATCATTTCCTTGGGTTTGCTTTGTTCCCTCTAAGTTGGCAAGGTATGCCCAGAGGTGGGTCCCTTGCTCACTTTGCCACTGGATTCCAGCTAGCCTGGCTGATGAAGGGTGTTACCCAGAAACTGGTCCCAGGGTGCTTGTTTCCGGTTCAAGGAAGACCTGGCTTGGCAGTTCGGGCTGGACTGTTCCCATGAGGCACAGGGTCAAGGTCTGATTTGCATATAGCTGGATCTGAACTGAGGTGGCGAAGTGAGCTAAAGAATGATGATGGATTCAACCCAGATCAGTGACTGGGGGTGAGTGTCTGAAAAGTATCAGCGCTCCATCCACCATCTCCTTGCGTTTGTTTTGTTCGCCCTACATTCGCAGGGTATGCCCAGATGTGAGTCCCTTGCTCACTTTGCCACTGGATTGTTTACACTTCAGGGAAGGCCTGGCTTCGCAGTTCGGGCTGGACTGATCCCAAAAGGCACAGGGTCAAGACTGATTTGCATATAGCTGGGTCTGAATTGAGGTGGCAAAGTGAGCTAAAGAATGATGATGGTTTCAACTCAGATCTTTGACTGGGGGTGAGTGTCTGAAACGTTTCAGCGCTCCGTCCATCATCTCCTTATGTTTGCTTAGTTCGCCCTAAATTGGCAGGGTATTCCCAGACATGGGTCCCTTGCTCACTTTGCCACTGGATTCAAGCTAGCCTGGCTGATGAAGGGTGCTACCCAGAAACCGGTCCCAAAATGCTTGTTTCCGGTTCAGAGAAGACCTTGCTTGGCAATTTGGGTTGGACTGTTCCCATGAGCCACAGGGTCAAGACTAATTTGCATATAGCTGGGTCTGAATTGAGGTGGCAAAGTGAGCTAAAGAATGATGATGGTTTCAACTCAGATCTTTGACTGGGGGTGAGTGTCTGAAAAGTTTCAGCGCTCCATCCATCATCTCCTTGTGTTTGCTTTGTTCGCCCTAAGTTGGCAGGGAATTCCCAGACATGGATCCCTTGCTCATTTTGCCACTGAAATCAAGCTAGCCTGGCTGATGAAGGGTGTTACCCAGCAACTGGTCTCAGGATACTTGTTTCCGGTTCAGGGAAGACCTGGCTTGGCAATTCGGGCTGGACTGTTCCCATGAGGCACAGGGTCAAGACTGGTTTTCATATAGCTGGGCATGAAGTGAGGTGTCGAAGTGACCTAAAGAATGATGATGGATTTACCTCAGATCTGTGACTGGGGGTGAGTGTCTGAAAAGTTTTGGTGCTCCGTCCATCATCTCCTTGTGTTTTCTTTGTATGCCCGAAGTTAGCAGGGTGTGCCCAGATGTCGGTCCCTTGATCACTTTGCCACTGGATTCAAACTAGCCTGGCTGATGAAGAGTGTTACCCATAAACCGGTCCCAAGATGCTTGTTTCCGGTTTAGGGAAGACCTGGCTTGGGAATTTGGGTTGGACTGTTCCAATGAGGCACAGGGTCAAGACTGATTTGCATATAGCTGGGTCTGAATTGAGGTGGCAAAGTGAGCTAAAGAATGATGATGGTTTCAACTCAGATCTGTGACTAGGGTTGAGTGTCTGAAAAGTGTCAGCGCTCCGTCCATCATCTCCTTGTGTTGCTTTGTTCGCCCTAAGTTGGCAGGGTATTCCCAGACATGGATCCCTTGCTCATTTTGCCACTGGAATTAAGCTAGCCTGGCTGATGAAGGGTGTTACCCAGCAACTGTTCTCAGGATGCTTGTTTCTGGTTCAGGAAGACCTGGCTTGGCAATTCGGGCTGGACTGTTCCCATTAGCACAGGGTCAAGACTGGTTTTCATATAGCTGGGCATGAAGTGAGGTGGCGAATTGACCTAAAGAATGATGATGGATTTAACCCAGATCTGTGACTGGGAATGAGTGTCTGAAAAGTTTCAGCGCTCCGTCCATCATCTCCTTGTGTTTGCTTTGTACGTCCTAAGTTAGCAGGGTATGCCCAGATGTGGGTCCCTTGATCACTTTGCCACTGGATTCAAGCTAGCCTGGCTTATGAAGGGTCTTACCCAGAAACCGGTCCTAGGATGCTTATTTCCAGTTCAGGGAAGAACTGGCTTGGCAGTTCGGGCTGGACTGTTCCCATGAGGCACAGGGTCAAGACTGGTTTTCATATAGCTGGGCATGAAGTGAGGTGGCGAATTGACCTAAAGAATGATGATGGATTTAACCCAGATCTGTGACTGGGGATGAGTGTCTGAAAAGTTTCAGCGCTCCGTCCATCATCTCCTTGTGTTTGCTTTGTTTGCCCTAAATTCGCTGGGTATGTCCAGACAGGGTCCCTTGCTCACTTTGCCACTGGATTCAAGCTAACCTGGCTGATGAAGGGTGTTACCCAGAAACCGGTCCCAAGATGCTTGTTTCCAGTTCAGGGAAGACCTGGCTTGGCAATTTGGGTTGGACTGTTCCCATGAGGCACAGGGTCAAGACTGATTTGCATATAGCTGGGTCTGAATTGAGGTGGCAAAGTGAGCTAAAGAATGATGATGGTTTCAACTCAGATCTGTGACTGGGGGTGAGTGTCTGAAAAGTTTCAGCGCTCCATCCATCATCTCCTTATGTTTGCTTTGTATGCCCTAAGTTAGCAGGGTATGCCCAGATGTGGGTCCCTTGCTCACTTTGCCACTGGGTTCAAGGTAGCCTGGCTGATGAAGGGTGCTACCTAGAAACTGGTCCTAAGATGCTTATTTCCAGTTCAGGGAAGACCTGGCTTGGCAGTTCGGGCTGGACTGTTCCCATGAGGCACAGGGTCAAGACTGGTTTTCATATAGCTGGGCATAAAGTGAGGTGGCGAATTGACCTAAAGAATGATGATGGATTTAACCCAGATCTGTGACTGGGGATGAGTGTCTGAAAAGTTTCAGCGCTCCGTCCATCATCTCCTTGTGTTTGCTTTGTTTGCCCTAAATTCGCTGGGTATGTCCAGACAGGGTCCCTTGCTCACTTTGCCACTGGATTCAAGCTAACCTGGCTGATGAAGGGTGTTACCCAGAAACCGGTCCCAAGATGCTTGTTTCCAGTTCAGGGAAGACCTGGCTTGGCAATTTGGGTTGGACTGTTCCCATGAGGCACAGGGTCAAGACTGATTTGCATATAGCTGGGTCTGAATTGAGGTGGCAAAGTGAGCTAAAGAATGATGATGGTTTCAACTCAGATCTGTGACTGGGGGTGAGTGTCTGAAAAGTTTCAGCGCTCCATTCATCATCTCCTTATATTTGCTTTGTACGCCCTAAGTTAGCAGGGTATGCCCAGATGTGGGTCCCTTGCTCACTTTGCCACTGGGTTCAAGGTAGCCTGGCTTATGAAGGGTCTTACCCAGAAACCGGTCCTAGGATGCTTATTTCCAGTTCAGGGAAGAACTGGCTTGGCAGTTCGGGCTGGATTGTTCCCATGAGGCACGGGGTCAAGACTGATTTCCATATCGCTGGGTCTGAACTGAGGTGGCCAAGTGAGCTAAATAATGATGATGGATTCAACCCAGATCTGTGACTGGGGGTGAGTGTCTGAAAACTTTCAGCGCTCCGTCCATCATCTCCTTGTGTTTGCTTTGTTCGCCCTAAGTTGGCAGGGTATGCCCATACGTGGGTCCCTTGCTCACTTTGCCACTGGATTTAAGCTAACCTGGCTTATGAAGGGTCTTACCCAGAAACCGGTCCTAGGATGCTTATTTCCAGTTCAAGGAAGACCTGGCTTGGCAGTTCGGGCTGGACTGTTCCAATGAGGCACGGGGTCAAGACTGATTTCCATATAGCTGGGTCTGAACTGAGGTGGCCAAGTGAGCTAAATAATGATGATGGATTCAACCCATTTCTGTGAATGGGGGCGAGTGTCTGAAAAGTTTCAGCGCTCCATCCATCATCTCCTTGTGTTTGTTTTGTTCGCCCTAAGTTCACAGGGTATGCCCAGACGTGAGTCCCTTGCTCACTTTGCTACTGGATTGTTTACACTTCAGGGAAGGCCTGGCTCCGCAGTTCGGGCTGGACTGTTCCCATGAGGCACAGGGTCAAGACTGATTTGCATATAGCTGGACATGAAGTGAGGTGGCGAAGTGACCTAAAGAATGATGATGTATTTAACCCAGATCTGTGACTGGGGATGAGTGTCTGAAAAGTTTCAGCGCTCCATCCATCATCTCCTTGTGTTTGCTTTGTTCGCCCTAAATTGGCAGGGTATTCCCAGACATGGGTCCCTTGCTCACTTTGCCACTGGATTCAAGCTAGCCTGGCTGATGAAGGGTGTTACCCAGAAACCGGACCCAAGATGCTTGTTTCCGGTTCAGGGAATACCTGGCTTGGGAATTAGGGTTGGACTGTTCCCATGAGGCACAGGGTCAAGACTGATTTGCATATAGCTGGGCATGAAGTGAGGTGGCGAAGTGAGCTAAAGAATGATGATGGTTTCAACTCAGATCTGTGACTGGGGGTGAGTGTCTGAAAAGTTTCAGCGCTCCGTCAATCATCTCCTTGTGTTTGCTTTGTTCACCCTAAGTTGGCAGGGTATTCCCAGACTTGGCTCCTTTGCTCACTTTGCCACTGGAATCAAGCTAGCCTGGCTGATGAAGGGTGTTACCCTGAAACTGGTCTCAGGATGCTTGTTTCTGGTTAGGGAAGACCTGGCTTGGCAGTTCATGCTGGACTGTTTCCATGAGGTACAGGGTCAAGACTGGTTTTCATATAGCTGGGCATGAAGTGAGGTGGCGAAGTGACCTAAAGAATGATGATGGATTTAACCCAGATCTGTGACTAGGGATAAGTGTCTGAAAAGTTTCAGCGCTCCGTCAATCATCTCCTTGTGTTTGCTTTGTTCACCCTAAGTTGGCAGGGTATTCCCAGACTTGGCTCCTTTGCTCACTTTGCCACTGGATTCAAGCTGGCCTCGCTGATGAAGGGTGTTACCCAGAAACCGGTCCCAAGATGCTTATTTCCAGTTCAGGGAAGACCTGGCTTGGCAGTTCGGGCTGGACTGCTCCCATGAGGCACGGGGTCAAGACTGATTTCCATATAGCTGGGTCTGAACTGAGGTGGCGAAGTGAGCTAAATAATGATGATGGATTCCACCCAGATCTGTGACTGGGGTGAGTGTCTGAAAAGTTTCAGCGCGCCGTCCATCATCTCCTTGTGTTTGCTTTGATCACCCTAAGTTGGCAGGGAATTCCCAGACATGGATCCCTTGCTCATTTGCCACTGAAATCAAGCTAGCCTGGCTGATGAAGGGTGTTACCCAGCAACTGGTCTCAGGATACTTGTTTCCGGTTCAGGAAAGACCTGGCTTGGCAATTCGGGCTGGACTGTTCCCATGAGGCACAGGGTCAAGACTGGTTTTCATATAGCTGGGCATGAAGTGAGGTGTCGAAGTGACCTAAAGAATGATGATGGATTTAACTCAGATCTGTGACTGGGGGTGAGTGTCTGAAAAGTTTTGGTGCTCCGTCCATGATCTCCTTGTGTTTTCTTTGTATGCCCGAAGTTAGCAGGGTGTGCCCAGATGTCGGTCCCTTGATCACTTTGCCACTGGATTCAAACTAGCCTGGCTGATGAAGAGTGTTACCCATAAACCGGTCCCAAGATGCTTGTTTCCGGTTTAGGGAAGACCTGGCTTGGGAATTTGGGTTGGACTGTTCCAATGAGGCACAGGGTCAAGACTGATTTGCATATAGCTGGGTCTGAATTGAGGTGGCAAAGTGAGCTAAAGAATGATGATGGTTTCAACTCAGATCTGTGACTAGGGTTGAGTGTCTGAAAAGTGTCAGCGCTCCGTCCATCATCTCCTTGTGTTGCTTTGTTCGCCCTAAATTGGCAGGGTATTCCCAGACATGGATGCCTTGCTCATTTTGCCACTGGAATTAAGCTAGCCTGGCTGATGAAGGGTGTTACCCAGCAACTGTTCTCAGGATGCTTGTTTCCGGTTCAGGAAGACCTGGCTTGGCAATTCGGGCTGGACTGTTCCCATTAGCACAGGGTCAAGACTGGTTTTCATATAGCTGGGCATGAAGTGAGGTGGCGAATTGACCTAAAGAATGATGATGGATTTAACCCAGATCTGTGACTGGGAATGAGTGTCTGAAAAGTTTCAGCGCTCCGTCCATCATCTCCTTGTGTTTGCTTTGTACGTCCTAAGTTAGCAGGGTATGCCCAGATGTGGGTCCCTTGATCACTTTGCCACTGGATTCAAGCTAGCCTGGCTTATGAAGGGTCTTACCCAGAAACCGGTCCTAGGATGCTTATTTCCAGTTCAGGGAAGAACTGGCTTGGCAGTTCGGGCTGGACTGTTCCCATGAGGCACGGGGTCAAGACTGATTTCCATATCGCTGGGTCTGAACTGAGGTGGCCAAGTGAGCTAAATAATGATGATGGATTCAACCCAGATCTGTGACTGGGGGTGAGTGTCTGAAAAATTTCAGCGCTCCATCCATCATCTCCTTGTGTTTGCTTTGTTCGCCCTAAGTTGGCAGGGTATGCCCATACGTGGGTCCCTTGCTCACTTTGCCACTGGATTTAAGCTAACCTGGCTTATGAAGGGTCTTACCCAGAAACCGGTCCTAGGATGCTTATTTCCAGTTCAAGGAAGACCTGGCTTGGCAGTTCGGGCTGGACTGTTCCCATGAGGCACGGGGTCAAGACTGATTTCCATATAGCTGGGTCTGAACTGAGGTGGCCAAGTGAGCTAAATAATGATGATGGATTCAACCCAGATCTGTGAATGGGGGTGAGTGTCTGAAAAGTTTCAGCCATCCATCATCTCCTTGTGTTTGTTTTGTTCGCCCTAAGTTCACAGGGTATGCCCAGACGTGAGTCCCTTGCTCACTTTGCTACTGGATTGTTTACACTTCAGGGAAGGCCTGGCTCCGCAGTTCGGGCTGGACTGTTCCCATGAGGCACAAGGTCAAGACTGATTTGCATATAGCTGGGCATGAAGTGAGGTGGCGAAGTGACCTAAAGAATGATGATGTATTTAACCCAGATCTGTGACTGGGGATGAGTGTCTGAAAAGTTTCAGCGCTCCGTCCATCATCTCCTTGTGTTTGCTTTGTTCGCCCTAAATTGGCAGGGTATTCCCAGACATGGGTCCCTTGCTCACTTTGCCACTGGATTCAAGCTAGCCTGGCTGATGAAGGGTGTTACCCAGAAACCGGACCCAAGATGCTTGTTTCCGGTTCAGGGAATACCTGGCTTGGGAATTAGGGTTGGACTGTTCCCATGAGGCACAGGGTCAAGACTGATTTGCATATAGCTGGGCATGAAGTGAGGTGGCGAAGTGAGCTAAAGAATGATGATGGTTTCAACTCAGATCTGTGACTGGGGGTGAGTGTCTGAAAAGTTTCAGCGCTCCGTCAATCATCTCCTTGTGTTTGCTTTGTTCACCCTAAGTTGGCAGGGTATTCCCAGACTTGGATCCTTTGCTCACTTTGCCACTGAAATCAAGCTAGCCTGGCTGATGAAGGGTGTTACCCAGAAACTGGTCTCAGGATGCTTGTTTCTGGTTAGGGAAGACCTGGCTTGGCAGTTCATCCTGGACTGTTTCCATGAGGTACAGGGTCAAGACTGGTTTTCATATAGCTGGGCATGAAGTGAGGTGGCGAAGTGACCTAAAGAATGATGATGGATTTAACCCAGATCTGTGACTAGGGATGAGTGTCTGAAAAGTTTCAGCGCTCCGTCCATCATCTCCTTGTGTTTGCTTTGTTCGACCTAAATTGGCAGGGTATGCCGAGACATGTGTCCCTTGCTCACTTTGCCACTGGATTCAAGCTGGCCTCGCTGATGAAGGGTGTTACCCAGAAACCGGTCCCAAGATGCTTATTTCCAGTTCAGGGAAGACCTGGCTTGGCAGTTCGGGCTGGACTGCTCCCATGAGGCACGGGGTCAAGACTGATTTCCATATAGCTGGGTCTGAACTGAGGTGGCGAAGTGAGCTAAAGAATGATGATGGATTCCACCCAGATCTGTGACTGGGGTGAGTGTCTGAAAAGTTTCAGCGCGCCGTCCATCATCTCCTTGTGTTTGCTTTGATCGCCCTGAGTTGGCAGTGTACGCCCATACGTGGGTCCCTTGCTCACTTTGCCACTGGATTTAAGCTAACCTGGCTGATGAAGGATTTTTCCCGAAACTGGTCCCAGGATGCTTGTTTCCGATTCAAGGAAGACCTGGCTTGGCAGTTCGGGCTGGACTGTTCCCATGAGGCACAGGGTCAAGGTCTGATTTGCATATAGCTGGGTCTGAACTGAGGTGGCGAAGTGAGCTAAAGAATGATGATGGATCCAAACCAGATCAGTGACTGGGTGTGAGTGTCTGAAAAGTTTCAACGCTCCATCCATCATCCCCTTGGGTTTTCTTTGTTCGCTCCAAGTTGGCAAGGTATGCCCAGAGGTGGGTCCCTTGCTCACTTTGCCACTGGATTCAAGCTAGCCTGGCTGATGAAGGGTGTTACCCAGAAACTGGTCCCAGGATGCTTGTTTCCAGTTCAGGGAAGACCTGGCTTGGCAGGTCGGGCTGGACTGTTCCCATGAGGCACAGGGTCAAGACTGGTTTTCATATAGCTGGGCATGAAGTAAGGTGGCGAAGTGACCTAAAGAATGATGATGTATTTAACTAGGGGTGGGCGGAATTTGCAAAATTTACTTT
Source organism: Triturus cristatus (assembly GCF_964204655.1). Classification (NCBI taxonomy): domain Eukaryota; kingdom Metazoa; phylum Chordata; class Amphibia; order Caudata; family Salamandridae; genus Triturus; species Triturus cristatus. The sequence continues at coordinate 545,837,413 of NC_140586.1, forward strand.
CGCAAACTATCGCGAAAATGTTAAAAATCTCCGCAATCACGTGGAAATATCGCAAAGACGCGGAAGTATTTTTCCCGCCCGTTCACGGTATTTTCTGTGTGAACGCGGCTTGCCAACTTACCCATGCGGTTGCTCACAGACGCGGCCATCTTGTTTTCACTTGTCCCGCCGGCTCGCGTTCGATATGGTGTGACCGCGTCCTCACAGTCTCGCTCGCGGTGGAGAATGACGTGTTCGAGATCTCAAGCATCTCATACTCTTGCGGTGCATGATCGCGAAAAGAAAGACGTGATTGCGCGATGAATGACGTGATCGCGCGACAAATGACGTTAATGCGGGCGTGAACTGTCGCGAGACAGCGCAAATGGCTACCAACAATCCAACATCTCGTGGAGAACGCGACCAGATCGGGAAAACTTGTCGGCGAACGCGGGGATTCAGGTAAGGCGATCGCACGCACGCGAGAATGTATTTTTTTACAGCACGAGCAATAAAAAAAAATCCGGAAGATGCGGATTGCAGAAATGTTGACATTTTCGCGCTCTCCGCGGAACGCGAAAATGTCAAATTATCGCAATTTCCGCGAGCGGAACGGAATTTTAGCCCAGGCCTGTATTTAACCCAGATCTGTGACTGGGGATGAGTGTCTGAAAAGTTTCAGCGCTCCGTCCATCATCTCCTTGTGTTTGCTTTGTTCGCCCTAAATTGGCAGGGTATTCCCAGAGATGGGTCCCTTGCTCACTTTGCCACTGGATTCAAGCTAGCCTGGCTGATGAAGGGTGTTACCCAGAAACCCGTCCCAAGATGCTTGTTTCCGGTTCAGGGAAGACCTGGCTTGGGAATTTGGGTTGGACTGTTCCCATGAGGCACAGGGTCAAGACTGATTTGCATATAGCTGGGCATGAAGTGAGGTGGCGAAGTGAGCTAAAGAATGATGATGGTTTCAACTCAGATATGTGACTGGGGGTGAGTGTCTGAAAAGTTTCAGCGCTCCGTCCATCATCTCCTTGTGTTTACTTTGTTCACCCTAAGTTGGCAGGGTATTCCCAGACATGGATCCCTTGCTTACTTTACCACTGGACTCAAGCTAGCCTGGCTGATGAAGGGTGTTTCCCAGGAACAGGTCTCAGGATGCTTGTTTCTGGTTCAGGGAAGACCTGGCTTGACAGTTTGGGCTGGGCTGCCCATGAGGCACAGGTTCAAGACTGGTTTTCATATAGCTGGGCATGAAGTAAGGTGGCGAAGTGACCTAAAGAATGATGAAGGATTTAACCCAGATCTGACTGGGGATGATTGTCTGAAAAGTTTCAGCGCTCTGTCCATCATCTCCTTGTATTTGCTTTGTTTGCCCTAAATTCGCTGGGTATGGCCAGACATGGGTCCCTTGCTCACTTTGCCACTGGATTAAAGCTAGCCTGGCTGATGAAGGGTGTTACCCAGAAACCGGTCCCAAGATGCTTGTTTCCAGTTCAGGGAAGACCTGGCTTGGCAGTTCGGGCTGGGCTGTTCCCATGAGGCACAGGGTCAGGACTGATTTCCATATAGCTGGGTCTGAACTGAGGTGGCGAAGTGAGCTAAATAATGATGATGGATTCAACCCAGATCCGTGACTGGGGGTGAGTGTCTGAAAAGTTTTAGCGCTCCATCCATCATCTCCTTGTGTTTGTTTTGTTCGCCCTAAGTTCACAGGGTATGCCCAGACGTGAGTCCCTTGCTCACTTTGCTACTGGATTGTTTACACTTCAGGGAAGGCCTGGCTCCGCAGTTCGGGCTGGACTGTTCCCATGAGGCACAGGGTCAAGACTGATTTGCATATAGCTGGGCATGAAGTGAGGTGGCGAAGTGACCTAAAGAATGATGATGTATTTAACCCAGATCTGTGACTGGGGATGAGTGTCTGAAAAGTTTCAGCGCTCCGTCCATCATCTCCTTGTGTTTGCTTTGTTCGCCCTAAATTGGCAGGGTATTCCCAGACATGGGTCCCTTGCTCACTTTGCCACTGGATTCAAGGTAGCCTGGCTGATGAAGGGTGTTACCCAGAAACCGGACCCAAGATGCTTGTTTCCGGTTCAGGGAATACCTGGCTTGGGAATTAGGGTTGGACTGTTCCCATGAGGCACAGGGTCAAGACTGATTTGCATATAGCTGGGCATGAAGTGAGGTGGCGAAGTGAGCTAAAGAATGATGATGGTTTCAACTCAGATCTGTGACTGGGGGTGAGTGTCTGAAAAGTTTCAGCGCTCCGTCAATCATCTCCTTGTGTTTGCTTTGTTCACCCTAAGTTGGCAGGGTATTCCCAGACTTGGATCCTTTGCTCACTTTGCCACTGGAATCAAGCTAGCCTGGCTGATGAAGGGTGTTACCCAGAAACTGGTCTCAGGATGCTTGTTTCTGGTTAGGGAAGACCTGGCTTGGCAGTTCATGCTGGACTGTTTCCATGAGGTACAGGGTCAAGACTGGTTTTCATATAGCTGGGCATGAAGTGAGGTGGCGAAGTGACCTAAAGAATGATGATGGATTTAACCCAGATCTGTGACTAGGGATGAGTGTCTGAAAAGTTTCAGCGCTCCGTCCATCATCTCCTTGTGTTTGCTTTGTTCGGCCTAAATTGGCAGGGTATGCCGAGACATGTGTCCCTTGCTCACTTTGCCACTGGATTCAAGCTGGCCTCGCTGATGAAGGGTGTTACCCAGAAACTGGTCCCAAGATGCTTATTTCCAGTTCAGGGAAGACCTGGCTTGGCAGTTCGGGCTGGACTGCTCCCATGAGGCACGGGGTCAAGACTGATTTCCATATAGCTGGGTCTGAACTGAGGTGGCGAAGTGAGCTAAATAATGATGATGGATTCCACCCAGATCTGTGACTGGGGTGAGTGTCTGAAAAGTTTCAGCGCGCCGTCCATCATCTCCTTGTGTTTGCTTTGATCGTCCTGAGTTGGCAGTGTACGCCCATACGTGGGTCCCTTGCTCACTTTGCCACTGGATTTAAGCTAACCTGGCTGATGAAGGATTTTTCCCGAAACTGGTCCCAGGATGCTTGTTTCCGATTCAAGGAAGACCTGGCTTGGCAGTTCGGGCTGGACTGTTCCCATGAGGCACAGGGTCAAGGTCTGATTTGCATATAGCTGGGTCTGAACTGAGGTGGCGAAGTGAGCTAAAGAATGATGATGGATCCAAACCAGATCAGTGACTGGGTGTGAGTGTCTGAAAAGTTTCAACGCTCCATCCATCATCCCCTTGGGTTTTCTTTGTTCGCTCCAAGTTGGCAGGGTATTCCCAGACATGGGTCCCTTGCTCACTTTGCCACTGGATTCAAGCTAGCCTGGCTGATGAAGGGTGTTACCCAGAAACCGGACCCAAGATGCTTGTTTCCGGTTCAGGGAATACCTGGCTTGGGAATTAGGGTTGGACTGTTCCCATGAGGCACAGGGTCAAGACTGATTTGCATATAGCTGGGCATGAAGTGAGGTGGCGAAGTGAGCTAAAGAATGATGATGGTTTCAACTCAGATCTGTGACTGGGGGTGAGTGTCTGAAAAGTTTCAGCGCTCCGTCAATCATCTCCTTGTGTTTGCTTTGTTCACCCTAAGTTGGCAGGGTATTCCCAGACTTGGATCCTTTGCTCACTTTGCCACTGAAATCAAGCTAGCCTGGCTGATGAAGGGTGTTACCCAGAAACTGGTCTCAGGATGCTTGTTTCTGGTTAGGGAAGACCTGGCTTGGCAGTTCATCCTGGACTGTTTCCATGAGGTACAGGGTCAAGACTGGTTTTCATATAGCTGGGCATGAAGTGAGGTGGCGAAGTGACCTAAAGAATGATGATGGATTTAACCCAGATCTGTGACTAGGGATGAGTGTCTGAAAAGTTTCAGCGCTCCGTCCATCATCTCCTTGTGTTTGCTTTGTTCGACCTAAATTGGCAGGGTATGCCGAGACATGTGTCCCTTGCTCACTTTGCCACTGGATTCAAGCTGGCCTCGCTGATGAAGGGTGTTACCCAGAAACCGGTCCCAAGATGCTTATTTCCAGTTCAGGGAAGACCTGGCTTGGCAGTTCGGGCTGGACTGCTCCCATGAGGCACGGGGTCAAGACTGATTTCCATATAGCTGGGTCTGAACTGAGGTGGCGAAGTGAGCTAAAGAATGATGATGGATTCCACCCAGATCTGTGACTGGGGTGAGTGTCTGAAAAGTTTCAGCGCGCCGTCCATCATCTCCTTGTGTTTGCTTTGATCGCCCTGAGTTGGCAGTGTACGCCCATACGTGGGTCCCTTGCTCACTTTGCCACTGGATTTAAGCTAACCTGGCTGATGAAGGATTTTTCCCGAAACTGGTCCCAGGATGCTTGTTTCCGATTCAAGGAAGACCTGGCTTGGCAGTTCGGGCTGGACTGTTCCCATGAGGCACAGGGTCAAGGTCTGATTTGCATATAGCTGGGTCTGAACTGAGGTGGCGAAGTGAGCTAAAGAATGATGATGGATCCAAACCAGATCAGTGACTGGGTGTGAGTGTCTGAAAAGTTTCAACGCTCCATCCATCATCCCCTTGGGTTTTCTTTGTTCGCTCCAAGTTGGCAAGGTATGCCCAGAGGTGGGTCCCTTGCTCACTTTGCCACTGGATTCAAGCTAGCCTGGCTGATGAAGGGTGTTACCCAGAAACTGGTCCCAGGATGCTTGTTTCCAGTTCAGGGAAGACCTGGCTTGGCAGGTCGGGCTGGACTGTTCCCATGAGGCACAGGGTCAAGACTGGTTTTCATATAGCTGGGCATGAAGTAAGGTGGCGAAGTGACCTAAAGAATGATGATGTATGTAACTAGGGGTGGGCGGAATTTGCAAAATTTACTTTCGCAAACTATCGCGAAAATGTTAAAAATCTCCGCAATCACGTGGAAATATCGCAAAGACGCGGAAGTATTTTTCCCGCCCGTTCACGGTATTTTCTGTGTGAACGCGGCTTGCCAACTTACCCATGCGGTTGCTCACAGACGCGGCCATCTTGTTTTCACTTGTCCCGCCGGCTCGCGTTCGATATGGTGTGACCGCGTCCTCACACTCTCGCTCGCGGTGGAGAATGACGTGTTCGAGATCTCAAGCATCTCATACTCTTGCGGTGCATGATCGCGAGAAGAAAGACGTGATTGCGCGATGAATGACGTGATCGCGCGACAAATGACGTTAATGCGGGCGTGAACTGTCGCGAGACAGCGCAAATGGCTACCAACAATCCAACATCTCGTGGAGAACGCGACCAGATCGGGAAAACTTGTCGGCGAACGCGGGGATTCAGGTAAGGCGATCGCACGCACGCGAGAATGTATTTTTTTACAGCACGAGCAATAAAAAAAAATCCGGAAGATGCGGATTGCAGAAATGTTGACATTTTCGCGCTCTCCGCGGAACGCGAAAATGTCAAATTATCGCAATTTCCGTGAGCGGAACGGAATTTTAGCCCAGGCCTATATTTAACCCAGATCTGTGACTGGGGATGAGTGTCTGAAAAGTTTCAGCGCTCCGTCCATCATCTCCTTATGTTTGCTTTGTTCGCCCTAAATTGGCAGGGTATTCCCAGAGATGGGTCCCTTGCTCACTTTGCCACTGGATTCAAGCTAGCCTGGCTGATGAAGGGTGTTACCCAGAAACCCGTCCCAAGATGCTTGTTTCCGGTTCAGGGAAGACCTGGCTTGGGAATTTGGGTTGGACTGTTCCCATGAGGCACAGGGTCAAGACTGATTTGCATATAGCTGGGCATGAAGTGAGGTGGCGAAGTGAGCTAAAGAATGATGATGGTTTCAACTCAGATATGTGACTGGGGGTGAGTGTCTGAAAAGTTTCAGCGCTCCGTCCATCATCTCCTTGTGTTTACTTTGTTCACCCTAAGTTGGCAGGGTATTCCCAGACATGGATCCCTTGCTTACTTTACCACTGGACTCAAGCTAGCCTGGCTGATGAAGGGTGTTTCCCAGAAACTGGTCTCAGGATGCTTGTTTCTGGTTCAGGGAAGACCTGGCTTGACAGTTTGGGCTGGGCTGCCCATGAGGCACAGGTTCAAGACTGGTTTTCATATAGCTGGGCATGAAGTAAGGTGGCGAAGTGACCTAAAGAATGATGAAGGATTTAACCCAGATCTGACTGGGGATGATTGTCTGAAAAGTTTCAGCGCTCTGTCCATCATCTCCTTGTATTTGCTTTGTTTGCCCTAAATTCGCTGGGTATGGCCAGACATGGGTCCCTTGCTCACTTTGCCACTGGATTAAAGCTAGCCTGGCTGATGAAGGGTGTTACCCAGAAACCGGTCCCAAGATGCTTGTTTCCAGTTCAGGGAAGACCTGGCTTGGCAGTTCGGGCTGGGCTGTTCCCATGAGGCACAGGGTCAGGACTGATTTCCATATAGCTGGGTCTGAACTGAGGTGGCGAAGTGAGCTAAATAATGATGATGGATTCAACCCAGATCCGTGACTGGGGGTGAGTGTCTGAAAAGTTTTAGCGCTCCATCCATCATCTCCTTGTGTTTGTTTTGTTCGCCCTAAGTTCACAGGGTATGCCCAGACGTGAGTCCCTTGCTCACTTTGCTACTGGATTGTTTACACTTCAGGGAAGGCCTGGCTCCGCAGTTCGGGCTGGACTGTTCCCATGAGGCACAGGGTCAAGACTGATTTGCATATAGCTGGGCATGAAGTGAGGTGGCGAAGTGACCTAAAGAATGATGATGTATTTAACCCAGATCTGTGACTGGGGATGAGTGTCTGAAAAGTTTCAACGCTCCGTCCATCATCTCCTTGTGTTTGCTTTGTTCGCCCTAAATTGGCAGGGTATTCCCAGACATGGGTCCCTTGCTCACTTTGCCACTGGATTCAAGCTAGCCTGGCTGATGAAGGGTGTTACCCAGAAACCGGACCCAAGATGCTTGTTTCCGGTTCAGGGAATACCTGGCTTGGGAATTAGGGTTGGACTGTTCCCATGAGGCACAGGGTCAAGACTGATTTGCATATAGCTGGGCATGAAGTGAGGTGGGGAAGTGAGCTAAAGAATGATGATGGTTTCAACTCAGATCTGTGACTGGGGGTGAGTGTCTGAAAAGTTTCAGCGCTCCGTCAATCATCTCCTTGTGTTTGCTTTGTTCACCCTAAGTTGGCAGGGTATTCCCAGACTTGGATCCTTTGCTCACTTTGCCACTGGAATCAAGCTAGCCTGGCTGATGAAGGGTGTTACCCAGAAACTGGTCTCAGGATGCTTGTTTCTGGTTAGGGAAGACCTGGCTTGGCAGTTCATGCTGGACTGTTTCCATGAGGTACAGGGTCAAGACTGGTTTTCATATAGCTGGGCATGAAGTGAGGTGGCGAAGTGACCTAAAGAATGATGATGGATTTAACCCAGATCTGTGACTAGGGATGAGTGTCTGAAAAGTTTCAGCGCTCCGTCCATCATCTCCTTGTGTTTGCTTTGTTCGGCCTAAATTGGCAGGGTATGCCGAGACATGTGTCCCTTGCTCACTTTGCCACTGGATTCAAGCTGGCCTCGCTGATGAAGGGTGTTACCCAGAAACTGGTCCCAAGATGCTTATTTCCAGTTCAGGGAAGACCTGGCTTGGCAGTTCGGGCTGGACTGCTCCCATGAGGCACGGGGTCAAGACTGATTTCCATATAGCTGGGTCTGAACTGAGGTGGCGAAGTGAGCTAAATAATGATGATGGATTCCACCCAGATCTGTGACTGGGGTGAGTGTCTGAAAAGTTTCAGCGCGCCGTCCATCATCTCCTTGTGTTTGCTTTGATCGCCCTGAGTTGGCAGTGTACGCCCATACGTGGGTCTCTTGCTCACTTTGCCACTGGATTTAAGCTAACCTGGCTGATGAAGGATTTTTCCCGAAACTGGTCCCAGGATGCTTGTTTCCGATTCAAGGAAGACCTGGCTTGGCAGTTCGGGTTGGACTGTTCCCATGAGGCACAGGGTCAAGGTCTGATTTGCATATAGCTGGGTCTGAACTGAGGTGGCGAAGTGAGCTAAAGAATGATGATGGATCCAAACCAGATCAGTGACTGGGTGTGAGTGTCTGAAAAGTTTCAACGCTCCATCCATCATCCCCTTGGGTTTTCTTTGTTCGCTCCAAGTTGGCAAGGTATGCCCAGAGGTGGGTCCCTTGCTCACTTTGCCACTGGATTCAAGCTAGCCTGGCTGATGAAGGGTGTTACCCAGAAACTGGTCCCAGGATGCTTGTTTCCAGTTCAGGGAAGACCTGGCTTGGCAGGTCGGGCTGGACTGTTCCCATGAGGCACAGGGTCAAGACTGGTTTTCATATAGCTGGGCATGAAGTAAGGTGGCGAAGTGACCTAAAGAATGATGATGTATTTAACTAGGGGTGGGCGGAATTTGCAAAATTTACTTTCGCAAACTATCGCGAAAATGTTAAAAATCTCCGCAATCACGTGGAAATATCGCAAAGACGCGGAAGTATTTTTCCCGCCCGTTCACGGTATTTTCTGTGTGATCGCGGCTCGCCAACTTACCCATGCGGTTGCTCACAGACGCGGCCATCTTGTTTTCACATGTCCCGCCGGCTCGCGTTCGATATGGTGTGCCCGCGTCCTCACGCTCTCGCTCGCGGTGGAGAATGACGTGTTCGAGATCTCAAGCATCTCATACTCTTGCGGTGCATGATCGCGAGAAGAAAGACGTGATTGCGCGATGAATGACGTGATCGCGCGACAAATGACGTTAATGCGGGCGCGAACTGTCGCGAGACAGCGCAAATGGCTACCAACAATCCAACATCTCGTGGAGAACGCGACCAGATTGGGAAAACTTGTCGGCGAACGCGGGGATTCAGGTAAGGCGATCGCACGCACGCGAGAATGTATTTTTTTACAGCACGAGCAATAAAAAAAAAATCCGGAAGATGCGGATTGCAGAAATGTTGACATTTTCGCGCTCTCCGCGGAATGCGAAAATGTCAAATTATCGCAATTTCCGCGAGCGGAACAGAATTTTAGCACAGGCCTATATTTAACCCAGAAGCGTGACTGGGGATGAGTGTCTGAAAAGTTTCAGCGCTCCGTCCATCATCTCCTTGTGTTTGCTTTGTTCGCCCTAAATTGGCAGGGTATTCCCAGAGATGGGTCCCTTGCTCACTTTGCCACTGGATTCAAGCTAGCCTGACTGATGAAGGGTGTTACCCAGAAACCCGTCCCAAGATGCTTGTTTCCGGTTCAGGGAAGACCTGGCTTGGGAATTTGGGTTGGACTGTTCCCATGAGGCACAGGGTCAAGACTGATTTGCATATAGCTGGGCATGAAGTGAGGTGGCGAAGTGAGCTAAAGAATGATGATGGTTTCAACTCAGATATGTGACTGGGGGTGAGTGTCTGAAAAGTTTCAGCGCTCCGTCCATCATCTCCTTGTGTTTACTTTGTTCACCCTAAGTTGGCAGGGTATTCCCAGACATGGATCCCTTGCTTACTTTACCACTGGACTCAAGCTAGCCTGGCTGATGAAGGGTGTTTCCCAGAAACTGGTCTCAGGATGCTTGTTTCTGGTTCAGGGAAGACCTGGCTTGACAGTTTGGGCTGGGCTGCCCATGAGGCACAGGTTCAAGACTGGTTTTCATATAGCTGGGCATGAAGTAAGGTGGCGAAGTGACCTAAAGAATGATGAAGGATTTAACCCAGATCTGACTGGGGATGATTGTCTGAAAAGTTTCAGCGCTCTGTCCATCATCTCCTTGTATTTGCTTTGTTTGCCCTAAATTCGCTGGGTATGGCCAGACATGGGTCCCTTGCTCACTTTGCCACTGGATTAAAGCTAGCCTGGCTGATGAAGGGTGTTACCCAGAAACCGGTCCCAAGATGCTTGTTTCCAGTTCAGGGAAGACCTGGCTTGGCAGTTCGGGCTGGGCTGTTCCCATGAGGCACAGGGTCAGGACTGATTTCCATATAGCTGGGTCTGAACTGAGGTGGCGAAGTGAGCTAAATAATGATGATGGATTCAACCCAGATCTGTGACTGGGGGTGAGTGTCTGAAAAGATTCAGCGCTCCGTCCATCATCTCCTTGTATTTGCTTTGTTCACCCTAAGTTGGCAGGGTATGCCCATACGTGGGTCCCTTGCTCACTTTGCCACTGGATTTAAGCTAGCCTGGCTGATGAAGGGTGTTACCCAGAAACTGGTCCTGGGTGCTTGTTTCCGGTTCAAGGAAGACCTGGCTTGGCAGTTCGGGCCGGACTGTTCCCTTGAGACACAGGGTCAAGGTCTGATTTGCATATAGCTGGGTCTGAGCTGAGGTGGCGAAGTGAGCTAAAGAATGATGATGGATTCAACCCAGATCAGTGACTGGGGGTGAGTGTCTGAAAAGTTTCAGCGCTCCATCCATCATCTCCTTGTGTTTGTTTTGTTCGCCCTAAGTTTGCAGGGTATGCCCAGATGTGAGTCCCTTGCTCACTTTGCCACTGGATTGTTTACACTTCAGGGAAGGCCTGGCATCGCAGTTCGGGCTGGAGTGTTCCCATGAGGCACATGGTCAAGACTGTTTGCATATAGCTGGGTCTGAACTCAGGTGGTGAAGTGAGCTAAATAATGATGATGGATCCAACCCAGATGAGTGACTGGGTGTGAGTGTCTGAAAAGTTTCAACGCTCCATCCATCATCTCCTTGGGTTTGCTTTGTTCGCTCTAAGTTGGCAAGGTATGCCCAGAGGTGGGTCCCTTGCTCACTTTGCCACTGGATTCAAGCTAGCCTGGCTGATGAAGGGTGTTTCCCAGAAACCGGTCCCAGGATGCTTGTTTCCAGTTCAGAGAAGACCTGGCTTGGCAGTTCGGGCTGGACTGTTCCCATGAGACACAGGGTCAAGACCGATTTGCTTATAGCTGTGTCTGAACTGAGGTGGCGAAGTAGGCTAAAGAATGATGATGGACTCAACCCAGATCTGTGACTGGGGGTGAGTGTCTGAAAAGTTTCACCGCTCCATACATCATCTCCTTGTGTTTGTTTTGTTCGCCCTAAGTTTGCAGGGTATGCCCAGACGTGAGTCCCTTGCTCACTTTGCCACTGGATTGTTTACACTTCAGGGAAGGACTGGCTTCGCAGTTCGGGCTGGACTGTTCCCATGAGGCACAGGGTCACGACCGATTTGCTTATAGCTGTGTCTGAACTGAGGTGGCGAAGTAGGCTAAAGAATGATGATGGACTCAACCCAGATCTGTGACTGGGGGTGAGTGTCTGAAAAGATTCAGCGCTCCGTCCATCATCTCCTTGTGTTTGCTTTGTTCACCCTAAGTTGGCAGCGTATGCCCATACGTGGGTCCCTTGCTCACTTTGCCACTGGATTTAAGCTAGCCTGGCTGATGAAGGGTGTTACCCAGAAACTGGTCCCAGGATGCTTGTTTCCAGTTCAGAGACGACCTGGCTTGGCAGTTCGGGCTGGGCTGTTCCCATGAGGCACAGGGTCAAGACTGGTTTTCATATAGCTGGGCATGAAGTGAGGTGGCGAAGTGACCTAAAGAATGATGATGGATTTAACCCAGATCTGTGACTGGGGATGAGTGTCTGAAAAGTTTCAGTGCTCCGTCCATCATCTCCTTGTGTTTGCTTTGTTTGCCCTAAATTCGCTGGGTATGTCCAGACAGGGTCCCTTGCTCACTTTGCCACTGGATTCAAGCTAACCTGGCTGATGAAGGGTGTTACCCAGAAACCGGTCCCACGATGCTTGTTTCCAGTTCAGGGAAGACCTGGCTTGGCAATTTGGTTTGGACTGTTCCCATGAGGCACAGGGTCAAGACTGATTTGCATATAGCTGGGTCTGAATTGAGGTGGCAAAGTGAGCTAAAGAATGATGATGGTTTCAACTCAGATCTGTGACTGGGGGTGAGTGTCTGAAAAATTTCAGCGCTCCATCCATCATCTCCTTATGTTTGCTTTGTACGCCCTAAGTTAGCAGGGTATGCCCAGATGTGGGTCCCTTGCTCACTTTGCCACTGGGTTCAAGCTTGCCTGGCTGATGAAGGGTGATACCTAGAAACTGGTCCTAGGATGCTTATTTCCAGTTCAGGGAAGACCTGGCTTGGCAGTTCGGGCTGGACTGTTCCCATGAGGCACAGGGTCAAGACTGATTTGCATATAGCTGGGTCTGAACTGAGGTGGTGAAGTGAGCTAAAGAAGGATGATGGATCCAACTCAGATCAGTGACTGGGGGTGAGTGTCTGAAAAGTTTCAACGCTCCATCCATCATTTCCTTGGGTTTGCTTTGTTCGCTCTAAGTTGGCAAGGTATGCCCAGAGGTGGGTCCCTTGCTCACTTTGCCACTGGATTCCAGCTAGCCTGGCTGATGAAGGGTGTTACCCAGAAACTGGTCCCAGGGGGCTTGTTTCCGGTTCAAGGAAGACCTGGCTTGGCAGTTCGGGCCGGACTGTTCCCATGAGACACAGGGCTAAGGTCTGATTTGCATATAGCTGGGTCTGAACTGAGGTGGCGAAGTGAGCTAAAGAATGATGATGGATTCAACCCAGATCAGTGACTGGGGGTGAGTGTCTGAAAAGTTTCAGCGCTCCATCTATCATCTCCTTGTGTTTGCTTTGTTCGCCCTAAATTGGCAGGGTATGCCCAAACATGGGTCCCTTGCTCACTTTGCCACTGGATTCAAGCTAGCCTGGTTGATGAAGGGTGTTACCCAGAAACCGGTCCCAAGATGCTTATTTCCGGTTCAGGGAAGACCTGGCTTGGCAATTTGTGTTGGACTGTTCCCATGAGGCACAGGGTCAAGACTGATTTGCATATAGCTGGGTCTGAATTGAGGTGGCAGAGTGAGCTAAAGAATGATGATGGTTTCAACTCAGATCTGTGACTGGTGGTGAGTGTCTGAAAAGTATCAGCGCTCCGTCCTTCATCTCCTTGTGTTTGTTTAGTTAGTTAAAACCACGCAAGAAATAAATACATCATCATTAAAATTCTCTAAAAACTACATACATTCTTCTTCATACAGATCATGATTTGATCATAGATATAACAATAATGAAGGAAATCCTATCTGTTTAAAATGCCTTGAAGGACTATTTCTTAAACCTACATTTCATCGTTTATGTAATGAGGTACACTTAGATTGCAACTTACTGATCGATCGGGCCACCAAATGTATGAATGGTCAGCTCTGAGTTTCATCCGATAGGTTTTATTGGACATAATATCTAGGCAATAGTCCTCCAGGGAAGCCCTGGTGATGTTGAAAGAGCCTTAAGTACATAGTGCTGGTTTATCAGTTCAAGGAATGATGAGGGCACCCTTATTGCATCAAAAATGATTAAGGATGATCATAAATAGTATGTGTAATAGTTTTTCAGTCGCCTGCATAAATTTCACAAATCTTGTCTTGGATGCTCTGCTTTAAGGTAAAAAGAACAATTGATGGACAGAAGGCAGAACAAGCTTTAAGGCAGGCCATTACGGCTGGTATGCAGGAGAGTGTGCCCAGTAGCTGGAATTGTGATTTTAATAGTGCACGTCTTTTGAGCAACAGGTCTGGGCAGATGCAAACAATATACAGAATTGATTCACCGTAAGATTGAAAGAGCCTGCAGAGAAGTTTAGGGCTTTTTCTTATCCTTGCAGGTATACAGCCGAGGGTTGGCAGACCATTCAACCTGTACTGAATGAGCTTTTGTTTGACATGTTTTGAAATGCAAACAATTAAAATAGGTTTTACGTTTTTAGACAGTTACTAGTAAAAACATTTTAGTACTTTCTGATCAACAAACATGTTCTTTGTTTTAAGGTCTGTAGGGTGATGTTGTAGTTGACAGCATCAATCACTGATGACAAGCCCAATAAGTTTTGGGAGGCAGTTTTCAATTTTGATAAACATATAGAGTATGTCAACCATCACTTTTAAGGTTGTGATTCCTGATCTGAAACCGGATTAGTGTTCTCCTAACAGATTATTGGTTTCTAGGTAGACGTTCAATCAAATTTATAGAAGTTTAAACAGAAAGGGGAGACCAGTACTGGAGAGAGATTATCTGTTTTACATACATCCAATAGTTTCATAAATAGGATATTGATTAAGTCTTTTGTTAAGAGAATTTCAAACATATCCCATATCATGTAGTGGGTTGATATCTTTGCACCAAATGGAGGTTACAATATCACTGGTTATTCAATGAATCAATGAATCAATCAGGGATTTGTGAAGAGCGCTACTCACCCGTGATGGTCTCAAGGTGCTGGGGGGGGGGTGAACGTGCAGATCCTAATCAGCCGAAGAACCAGGTCATAAGGTTCCTCCTAAAACTGTGCAGAGTGGGGGAACGTCTGATGTTGAGCTGGAGCTCGTTCCAGGTCTTTGCTGCAATGTAGGAGTAGGCTCTTCCACCCTTTCTGGCTCTGTCGATGCATAGGGTTTCGGCGAGGGCGAGGCTGGCAGAGTGGGGGTCTCTCTTGGGTAAGTGGAAGGAGACTCTTTCTTTGAGGTTTTGTGGTCCGGTGTTGTGGAAGGATCTCTAGGCGTGAGTGAGTAGCTTGAAGGTTACTCTCTTCTTGACGGAGAGCCAGTGGAGGTCTCTTTGGTGCTGGGTGATGTGTTCATGTCGTTGGATGCAGAGGACGAATCAGGCAGCAGTGTTCTGGATGGTCTGGAGTTTACGGAGCTGGGATTTGTTGATCCCAGCGTAGAGGGCTTTTCCATAGTCCAGTCTGCTTGCAATGAGTGCATAGGTGATGGTCTTTCTGGATTCAAGGGGGTCCACTTGAAGGTCTTGCAAAGGATGCAGAGGGTATTGAAGCACGTGGAGGAGACTGGGTTTATCTGTCGGGTTATGGTGAGGGAGGAGTTGAGTATGATGCTGAGGTTCTGGGCGTGGTCCGTGGGAGTAGGGGGTTCGCCAAGGGCGGTGGGCCACCAGGTGTTGTCCCATGTTGAGGGGTTGGGCCCGAGGACAAGGACTTCAGTCTTCGCCAAGTTGAGCTTTAGACAGCTGCTGCCCATCCAGGGTGCAATGTCTTTCATTCCTTCCTGGAAGCTGAGTATGGTGGTGTCGGGTTCCTTCATGATGAGATGGGTGTCGTTGGCGTAGGATACTATGCTGAGTCCATGCTGTTTGACGATGGCGGCGAGGGGGGCCATGCAGATGTTGAAGAGCGTGTGGCTGAGTGAAGATGCTTGGGGTACTCCGCAGTTGATCTCTGTGGATTTGGAGAGTCTGATTCTTTCAGTTCGGCTGGAGAGGAAAGAGCAGATCCCATTGAGGGCGGATCCCTGTATGCCGGCGTCGTGGAGTCTGGTGGTGAGAGTGTGGTGGGCGACGGTATCTAAAGCTGCAGAGAGGTCTAGTACGATGAGGGTCGCGGTGTGGCCCTGGTCGAGGATGTCGTCTGTAGCAGTGAGGAGGCCGGTCTCGGTGCTGCAGTTGCTGCGGAGTCCGGATTGGGAAAAGTCCAGGATGGAGTTGGCTTTGAAGAAGTTTGTTTGCTGAATGTTGATGATCTTCTCAGTGACCTTAGCCGCGAAGGGGAGGCGAGAGATGAGTCTGTTGTTTTTGAGGTCCGTCGAGTCTGCAGAGTGCTTCTTGAGGAGGGGCTTGACTTTCGCACATTTCCAGTAGTCGGGGAATTTGCCAGATTCCAAGGTGGCGTTGATGGTGCGTCTTAGCTTGGGTGCTATGGCGGCAGCGGCTCTGTGGAAGATGTGTGGTGGCCAGGGGTATGTGGGTGCTCCTGAATGAATGCTCTTCATGGTCATGGCGATGTCTTCGGTGGTGACCGGAGTCCAGCCAGAGATGGTAGGCTGGCTGGCTTTGCTGGAGGTAGGTGTAGTTTTGGTGTCTGGTGACTGTTCGTTGAAGTTATTGTAAAGGGACTTGATTTTGAAGTGGAAGTGAGAGCTGAGTTTGTTGCAGAGGTCCTAGAAAGTTGTGACGTCCGAGCCTTCGCTTGGGGGTTTGGTGAATGTCTGAATGATGCTGAAGTGTTCCTTCGAGTTGCTGGAGTTGGCAAGGATTTTGTCCTGGATGAAGGTCCTTTTGGTGGAACTGGTGTGTTGGTGGTATTCTGTCATGGCATTCTTGTACGTGGTCTTATCTTCAAGGCTTTTGCTGTTTCTCCAAATTTCTCGAGACGTCTGCAGGTGCGTCTGGATTCTTGGAGGATGGTGGTGAACCAGGTGGCTTTTATCAGACGCTGCCTGTCGGAGTTGCTGAGGGGGGCGATCTTGTCTGCGCGGTTGGTGATCCATCTGTGTAGTTCGTTGGCTGTAGAGTTGACATTGGTCGTGGTGGGAGGGAGATCATGGTTGAGGGTGGAGTTGACGTGCTCCTTGGTGACCTTGCTCCAGTTCCTCCGTGACGGGTATGGTGTAGGTTTGTGAGCGGTGGCTTTGTCGAAGGTGAAGTGTACGCAGTGGTGGTCCATCCAGAGTGGTTGTGTGGTGTGTCTGAAGTGGATGATGTTCTCTCCTGGGAAGATGGGGTCGATGGTGTGTCCTGCCTTGTGGGTAGGGGTGATGACAAGCTTCTTCAGTCCAATGTTGGCGAGGTTGTCTAGGAGGTCGGTGGAGTTGGGGTCACTGCGGTTGTCGAGGTGTAAATTAAGCTCTCTGAGCAGTATGTAGTCGATGGAGGCGATGGCGTGGGGCACAATGAGGTCGGTGATGGTTGCGGTGAAAGCGGGTCGTGGTCTGGGAGGTATGTAGGCGAGGGTGCCACATAGGGTCCTTCTGCAGCTGGTCTGGATCTGGAAATGGAGGTGTCCTGTGAGGGATGAGAAGTGGTTGGTGCTGGAAGTGGTGAGTAGGAGGGAGTTCTTGTACTCGATGGCGAGTCCTCCTACTGGGTGGTTGGGGCGGTCCTTCCTCTGGATCTTGTATCCATCAGGGATGGGGGTAGCAATGTCGGGGGCAGAGATGGAGTTGGTCCAGGTTTCCGTGAAGAAGGCGACGTCTGGCGAGAGAGTGTCGAGGAGGTCCCAGATCTCTGTGTGTCTGTGCAGGGAGTGTACTTTGAAGAGAATGCATCTCAGTGGTTCGGGTGCGTCGGTGTCCGGCGGGAGGGCGGTGGTCGTCGGGGTGCGAAGGTTGGTGAAGGTGTGTCGGCAGTGTTGGCAGGAGAACTGGCCGTGGGTGATGTTTGGCCATTCTTACTAGACAAGGTGTCTCAGGTCTACTGAGCGACTGTAAGGGTTTGTGTGAGATATGACCTTATTCAGGTTGTTATAGGAAATAGTTTTGGAATCTGAGCATCTGACTACTGAATTTCTGATCACATATTTTAGAGATGCTGGCGCGTCCGGGTTAAAAGGGCCATTTTAATAGCTGCAATTTTATTTTTGCAAGCTTGGTATATTATTGACATTTCTGTTAGATATTTGGTAATTAGGCATCTGGATGAAGGATTATGTTCCCTGACAACATTTTGGGATCTATTTTTAGCTGAGTTGATCTGGAATTTAAATAAGTGAGACTTGGTTTTAAGGATGTGTAAAAAGGGAAATGTTCCATCTTTATTTGTTTAGGGCCACAGAGCAACATGTGGCAAATGTCTTAGATTTTACATTTCTACTTCTTAGAAGTGCTGTATTGTGTAACATGTAGGTTAATGATATATTACATTTTTTTGGATAAGTGCCAATGCTTCTCCATTTGGGCTGGATAATGTTACAATGTTCAAATCATCTGCTTTAGTGTTAAAGGTACGAACTGATTCAATTCATGAGGTTTTTTTTCTTCTCAACGTTTGTGGCATATCTCTGACCAAATTTACTTCTCTTTTTGGTTGGAATTAGTGAATGAGTATATGTATTGATATGCTGAAAGAAATCAGTGAGGGGTCAGGCCAATCAACCAAGCCAGATAAACCAAGCTTTGTAGTGCCTTTTTTGAAAATCGTGAGCTTATAACTGTCTATTTTCTTGTGGATGTCAGCATTAGTTTATTACTGGAGGTCGTGGCTTTCCAGGAAGTATGTGAAATTTACTATGGCTAGGGACTTGATCGACAATATTTCAAGTTGAAGTGTATCAGAAAATATTATCTGAGCCAATTAGAAGCTGGTTTATCATGTAAACCACACACACATCAATCAAAAGTGATTTTTCCCTGAGGCATAGTTTAATTATCTTGATGGATGAAATGTCATTGTTTAACATTAGACACCAACATGGAGTCTTTAAGATGATGTAATTTCTGATTTTAGAAAACTCAATTAAATGCCCTATCTCTGTAGCAGTTATTTCATACATCACCAGGTTGTTGCAGATATTCTTCAGGAACCTGTCATCTGGATTACCGTTCCCTTGCAAACGCTGATGAAAAGCCACCACTTCCAGCACCTTAATGAGCCCATGAGGTGCTGATTTAAGGACTGGCCAAAAGACACTTTAGGAACTTTTCATTTTCATGTACTTGTTAAGAACCTTGACGTTTGGAATATGCAGGTATATGGAGTAAACCCCATCTATCATTGCTCTTGCAACACCTCTGTGCCCTATTTAGGAGAATTTGTGATACCTCCTGTAAAACTTATCTCTATGTTTGTGCAGTTGGGTTTGGAAGTGAAGGGTAGTTTGAAGGCAGACTCTTGAACTGAAAGTGCCATGTGGTCAGTCCTTCACAAATCAGTTGTGAGAATAGATTTACATGCTTTAGATTTGGTTACATTTAAACTTTCTGGAGCATGAGGAGGTAGAAGAGAGCATTAATAAAGTAATTAAACAGTTGGTTATGTTGAAACAGTCAGGAAACCATATTTTCTGTGTATTATTATAAGTGTATTACTTAAGGTGCTGTGAGAAGCATTTAATACTAATATTCATGGGTGCAGAAATTAGGAAATTTTAAAATATTTCAATCCCCTGTGAGAATGTACATATTGTTCAAACAGATGTCAAATTTTTATCAGTATTGTTATTCAGGATTAAGATTCTGTGATGAACATTTAAACATAGTTATAAACAACCGCAATGGACCGCACTCCGCTAGCTCCTCCTCCGGGTCGCCCCAAGGGAAGCTGGTACATGAAGTTCTTGAGTGGTTCGCCCCAGTGGGTGCAAGTAAGTACTTGTTGAACTGATGATCTCTAGACCCGATACATGTCCCGGGTTTTAAAATATCACCCGAGACATGGCTCGGGTTTCGGGATAACTTCCCTCCTCAGTAGAGAAAATAGTTAGGGGTGGAAGAGAGGGCCGCCAAGCAACCGTCAAGGGCCTCAGTGCCTGCACAGGCACGCAGGTGCGTCGTCCAGGAGCTCGTCAGCTCAAAGCTCGAGGGAGCCATTTTTATAAACAACCGCAATGGACCGCACTCCGCTAGCTCCTCCTCCGGGTCGCCCCAAGGGAAGCTGGTACATGAAGTTCTTGAGTGGTTCGCCCCAGTGGGTGCAAGTAAGTACTTGTTGAACTGATGATCTCTAGACCCGATACATGTCCCGGGTTTTAAAATATCACCCGAGACATGGCTCAAGTACTTACTTGCACCCACTGGGGTGAACCACTCGGGAACTTCATGTACCAGCTTCCCTTGGGGCGACCCGGAGGAGGGGCTAGCGGTGTGCGCTCCATTGCGGTTATTTAAACATAGTGTATTTGTGCTGATATAGTTTATTTGAATTCATATATGAAATATATACATATATATATATCAGTATCATGAAAATCCTGCCTCTTCTTGATGTGAAAGCAGGCACCGGCAACATGATATCCAGAGAAAAATATGTGTATTCAGGCAGATAATGGCATCAGATGGAATGACACATTTCGGTGGACACAGCCACCTTGTTCACATAGCGCGGCCGCCATTTTCAGGCCCTTAAATGCCACTTGTTACCACTAGGCAGGTAATAGACATGGAAAACTTACTGTACTTGAGCAGCTGTACAAAACAAAGCCCAAATACAGGTATGAAATAGCATACAATAAACATAAAATATATAACGTAAATTGAGCTGCTCTTTTCGGGGTGTTGACAAAATAAAATAAACAATAATGATATATATATATCTATATATATATTCACTGAAAAAACCATGGGTTTCACACACGTTATAGTTAGGAATTAGCATTTAAAAAACCTTGCAAATTCAGTGAAAAAACCATAGGTTTCACAGACGTTATAGTTAGCTGGACATTTCACTCGTAAAAAACCAATGAAATTCCCCCGTTATAGTTAGTTAAGCTAACTATAACTCGCGCACCCGCAATCCACTGCTGATGACGTCACATATAACATCACTCATGACATGGTCACTGACATCACTCATGACATCACTGATCCAGCTAACTATAACGTCTGTGAAACCTATGTTTTTTTCACTGAATTTGCAAGGTTTTTTAAATGCTAATTCCTAACTATAACGTGTGTGAAACCCACGGGTTTTTCAGTGAATTTGTATGGTTTTTTAAATGCTAATTCTTATATTTAACGTGTGTGAAATTTTTTTTTATTTTATTTTTGCAAGGTTTTTTACATCTTTTTTTTTTACTTTATATTCTCTTTAAACACTATGGTAAAATTTAAAAAATTCTGCAATATATAATTTTCACCTTTTTTTTTAACCAAACAGGTAAGATATAGTAGTATAACATAGTGAATCTTTTTTTCCATTTTTTTTTTTTTTTTTTTTTTACGTCCGCGTACGGTAAGCTTACCGTAAGCGCACGTTTTGCTTTATGTACGTAATATTTCTACTCTGTTTGCGTATGGTTACGCAATTTACATAGACGTCCGTACTGCGTATGCGACGCGTAAGCGCATACGTTACACGCATACGTTACGCGGAAGTGTTGGAGCGTGCCTGTTATGCGCATGTGCGCGTGTCTTTTATACGCGCATGCGTACTTTTTCCGTAAGCGCTCCGTAAGCGTAACGTAAGCGTAACGTACGCGCACGGTGGGTCATGTGATCAAGAAACAACACTTTTGATTGGTTTAAACTACTTTCAGTTCTAGAACTCTCCTACACCACACCCATTCCCCTCATTTCTGCTTGTGATCCCTTAGGAGAAGGAGCTGAGTTGTCTTTGTGATACGATGGCAGAACAGCAGTCCTCTTCTGAGAGTGAGCCAGGTAGCAGCATCATCAGAGAGAGAAGGAGGAAACAAAAGACTTCTTTTGTATGGGAATATTTCACCTATCCAGAGGGGCAGAAAAAGGTAAATGCTCCTTTAGTCACCTGCTCACTTTGTGAGCGTGTCTTATCTAGAGGGAATCCTAGGAAGAAGTATTCCTTTGGAAATCACTCTATGGTTAGACACATTAAGGATAAACATCCCAGGACTTATGCTAGACATACTGGAGAAACATCTCCAGTACGTCACCCAAGCACACCTGCCGAAGCTCAGCCGAATACATCTTCGGCAGCTCAGCTGAGCCCTTCCTCTGTGGTGGGAGCATCACCCTTTTCTGGTCCTCTGGATATAAACCCTTGTTTTGGGAGGGTTACAATGAGGTGCACAATATGTCATGGCCTTATTGTTCATGCGGAGACCAGTGTTTCCCTCATAAACAATAGGATAGACCAGCACATCTGTGGTCCTTGTTAGTATTCCCATTCTTTCTTTCCTCTTTCCCTTTATGAACACAACGGTTCTTTTAAGAGCCAACCTTACCTCTTAACTTTTTTTTAACATTTTTTAAATGACTTTTTTTTAAAAAAAACCAAAAAATTTAATCAACCTACAAGGTCCATGAGGGACTACTACAGAAATGAGAGAAGCATAGAGAAGAGTAGTGAAAAAAAGTGAGCATTAAAGTAAATGTGTGATAATTCCAGAAATGTCACACTTACCTGACAATGAAAATAACTTAAACAAAAATAAGTGATTTATTTTACTTCCTATAAAGAAGTTTATTTTAATATTTTTCCTTTCACAATCTGTAAAAAAAGAAAAAGGTATTAATATTGAACAATACTTTTTAGAATACAGTGCACATATTTTCTTATTTCAACAAACATATTTTTGCCCTTTTTTTGCTGTTTTCAGAATATATTGCATTTTACTGTAAATCGTAAAATCAATTGCATTCATCACTTAACAGCGGGCAAAAAAAAAAACAATCAGAAAGATTGTTTAAAAAAAGCCCAGAATCTCTTCTCACTAAAACATACCGTAATAGAAATGAAACATTTGCAATATAAATCTCACGTAAGAACAATAACTAATTTCAGTAAATATTGTCTGAAAATTCTGTTGCATAAGCATAATCACCAAAATAATTTGTGTCAAAGAAGTCCACAATGCAAATTATTACCTTTCCGTAAGGCCAAATGGTAATTTTTATAATAATTTTTGATGACATTTCCGATGGTAATCCAATTTAATTGTAATAATGTTTTCTACAGATGTTGCAATTTCTTTCTAAAATTTTGGTTTCAGAAAAATTAAATAGGAATTTGCTAAATCAAAAGGCAAACGTTGCTTGAAAACCAATTCAGAATCATTACACAGTGTCCAGCCTTTTTCACATTTAAGAAAAACTGTGTAATGACCAGAAGTTACAAAAGGCCCATCATGGAAAATTATTGCAACTGTTACAAAAGTTTTGCCAGAAATTGATAATTGCTGTCCTGTAAATTTCTTTATTAAAGTGTCCAATTTTGTTCCATCAGCTCTACAACCTTGCATCATTCAAATTACATACTGTCCATATTTCTTTAAAAATAACGTTGAAAACATGTCTGATTTACATTTTAGAACATTCCATGTTGTGATTGGCATCTTTAACTAATTTACTAAAAGTCACTGATTTAGTCTCTGGCAATGTTAAATAGATAAACCTTTCAGAATCAACATTAGAGCTGCATGTGTAGAAACAGTTTTCACAACTATGTTCCCATTTATAAGAGAGACCAAACATATTTTCTATTTCTACCCCTTCATCTTGAAGTACCAAAAGGATGTACATCAAGAATTCCTGTGCATCTTGCTGGACATTTTGAGAAAACTGTGTTCGTCCTGAACAAACATCTAATAGATTTCTAATTTCATTCGCACTTTCTATTTTAACTCAGTTTCTCAAAAAGAAGACTTAGCACAGAACAGAATCTTTTTTCATGATTTTCTATTATCTGCTCTTGCAAACTTTCAAGATAAAATACAACATTCAGCACTACATTTGCGTAGCAGTCGACACCAGAGATATTTTCAAAATGGCAACCAACAACCTCTTCCACATTGTCCTTTTTCTTTTTGCTTGCAATCACATGACTCTCTTTTTGTTTTCTCTTCTGTACATCCTCATAACAGATATTCTCAATTCTCCTTTTCCGACAAACAACACGTTTCTCCAACACAGGATACTGACCTAAATGAGGAGCATAGGCTCTTCTTAATCTATTATACTCCTTAACACAATTTGCATCAGCACTAACTTTTGAGTCATCAAAGTCTATCATGAATAAACCAGATAATGTTTTCACTCGTGACAAAGCAACATATGCCATACCTTCTTTGAACACAGTAGATCCAATGTTTACAAATGCACTATCAACAGTTAATCCTTGACACTTGTGAATAGTTACAGCATATGCTAGAGAAAATGGAAACTGCTTCCTACGTACATATAAGTCTTTCACAAGCAAAAAACGGACTGAACAACGACTAATGTCTTTTACCTCTTCAATCTGATCAAATTAAATTTTTAAAAACTCAATTCCTTCTTTTTTCTGGTAGTTAACAAAACCCACAACTTTACCCATAGCTCCATTCACTAAACCTTTTTCAACATCCAAATTTCTCCTTAGAAATACTCGACAGTTCATGCAAAGATATAGATTTTTTTTCTAATCCAGCTGTTTTCGAAATGTTCTTCTCTAGAGAATCCAATTTATTTTTCAGTTCGCCTGTTAATGTAATAGTAATTCTTTCATGTTGGATTTTGTCCACTGCTTCCATTTTCTTAATCTCTTCCTTTTCCAATTTCAAAAGTTCCTCATTGAATATCGAGCATTCACGTAGTGTTGGCATTAAGCAGATTACAGTATTTTTTTCTGCAATGTTCTTGTATATTTTCTCTGCAACTATTTCTTCACTTGGAAATAAATTATGTAGCAACCGACTCTGTAATGCTTTTCTGCCTACTTCTGTGAGTAGTCCAATTCTGATATCTTTCAGAATACTTCCATATTCTTCATCATTTGCTTGCCTCATATTGGTAGTGAGTTCTTTGTACTCAAAGAATGACCAAATATTCGCATTACCAATGCTTCCTAATGACTTCTTCGTGTCCTCATGTGTCACAGTATTAAACACTGGTTGTCCTTTAACTGGAGTGAGCTGCAGTAGATCCCCAAAAACTATAACATGTTTTCCACCAAATAGCACGTCATAGTCTCTTTTTAGAATTTGCTGCATTCTTAAATGCACAGAGGCAAGCATTAAGTTTGATACCATGCTTACCTCATCAATAATGAGAACTTGCATCTTCTTCAACACTCTTGAAACTTCGAAACATGCTTCGCCAGTTAGCTTGTGATATTCTATTTTGTTCTCATGCTCCACTGGTAACATTAGCAAGCGATGGAGAGTAATTCCTTTTATATTATATGCTGCTAACCCAGTTGGAGCAGTAACAACACAAGATAAAGTTGAATCAGTTTTTTGCTGTAGGTAGCTTCTGATGACTTTAATTAAGAAACTTTTCCCAGTTCCAGCTTGTCCACTCACATACAACCTAATTGGTTCAAATGATGTGCATGTGCACTCTTTATTTTCATGTAGTAATCCGTGATCAATTTTTTTTCTGACTTCTTCATAAATTTGTCATTGTTCTTCATTCAGTTGTTGTTCCAAATCTGGTAAGTCTATTAAATCTTCCTGAGCTTGATTCATAGCCGTTTCCACTTCAGTCATGGCTATTGCAGCTTCATTTTCTAAGATTGGCTGTCCTAGTGGATCTTGACTGAGCGTTCCAGAACTTTGGCTGTCTTGAGAACTGTCTCTAGCTACTTCAGCTGCAATTGTAGCTTCCTGTTCAATTTCTTAGTTTAACATTTGGACATAATTCCTGAAAATACTGCATTCAATGGTATCTTTACATGCATTAAATGAATCCTCATAGCTTTGAAATTCTCCAAGTAGTTCGTCCTCTGAACGCCATGGTTTAAACAACTGTAAAAGTGCCAAGTAGTAAAATTCCTTTTTGTCAGTAGTGTCACAGCTCAGCTTCCTGTGATTAATCAAACTTCCTTTTGTTTGCTTCACTAAACATCCTTCCTCACCAATGACTTTATATTTTCCATTGTTGATGTCTTCTGTGGCTTTCCGTGAAAATATGTAGTTCTGCAGCACTTCATAGAGACACATGTTCTCAAGATGATGACTTCTTTTTGGGTAATATGTGTCCAACATGTTTGTTTTCAAAATATCTGTACTTTCTGTGTCGTTCTCTGCCAAATATTCAATTTCTCCAACAGATTTCAGTACCTGATTTCGCATTCCTGCAAGGCCTAAACTGACCCAAATTATTCTTCTTGATTTCGAGTATAGACTTGCAGATGATAACCTATCTGAACATTCGTAGGATCCAATTTCTCGATGCGATAACATCTTTAAACTGAAACTGTACAGCTTCTTACTGACAGTCTTCTCGTGAGAAATCTCTTCCACATTTCCTTCAATTCCGTTTTCTCAGATTTAGTAATGTAAGATGTGACATACCGAGCAACAGCAATAGAATTGTCTGCCACATACTGAATATCCATGTTAGCATTCCACATGGATAAAATGATTGGGTTGTAGTCATTTATATATTTTGACTCTTCTTTTCTTCTTAGGTTGTACGTATTTTTGGGAGATTTTCTTGTAATAGTATGTCGCACAGCTGACATAAAACTGTTGACTCTTCCTTTTGAAAGAACAGGTCGTGGAAATCCAAATCGACATTTTGTGGAGAATTTATCTTTGGTCTTGTACTTCCGTTGACAGTATTTTCCACACCGATGACTTTGGAAACGTAAAACTTGCTCTTTTAACTTTTTCTCTTCTGTGCTTTTAGGTATAGCACATGTTGCATATTCTTCAATGAAAGATAACACTGCTTCATCAGCATCTGTTCCAAATTTTGGAGCATCCTTGATCCACAACAGCATATGAATGTGAGGAGCACCTCTTGCTTGGTACTCTTTTCTCCAAAAGAAATCCACAACTTCTCCAAGTGGTGGATTTTTTTTATTGCAGATAAAGGACATCATAGCCTCAAATCTATGATTGAAATATCTGCAAACATTAACCAGATCCAATGAGCACAATTCTCCTGCTGTCTTGTATTCGATGTTTTTAATGTTTGAATTTGCCTCTCGTAGAAAATCCAGTAAATCATCCCAAGCGTACTCTGCACAGCTTAGGGTAAGGAACCATGTTGGAGTTCCTAAATTCCGTAACATTCATTTCAATTCTCCATGGCGTCGGTACCAATATTCATTCGTCCCACGCTGACAAGCCATCAGATTGATCAATTGTGATTCCAAATGATCATCTTGCTGCTGCACTTTGTTCATAAAATCCTTAGCAGACACATTATGTAGATGTGTTCCACTTTTTAAAATGTGGTTTACTGCATAAGATAGTGCAGACAAGTCACTTTCAAATAACAGATGGAACAAATAAGGAATACTTTGACGAAATCTGGGATCTTCTGCATACAATCTTGTAGTCCGATACTCCGAAGCAGGAATCTGGACTGGACGTTCATCATATCGTCCACCTTCTCCTGTAGGAGACACCTGGGGAAAACAACGAGCTTCCAAACTCTCCTCCCATACACTCACGGGAGTTCCTTGTGCTTTTTTCATTTGAAACAGATCAATGGTGTTTGCCATTACTTCTTTTGAATGAAGAGGATGTATGCTGAAATGTTCATAAATTTCTTCTTCTTTCGACTTGTCTACTTTTTCAATTTGCCCAGTTGGTGTGTTTGTGTCTCCTACTAAATCTTCTTCATCTTCATCTATATAAATTGATTCATACCATTTATTATTCCTTTTCAAATATAAATTTGCTCTTTGCACTTTCCGTACATCTACCAGCTCCTGCCAAATTTTCTTATTCTTTGTAGGTACACCATTAACCAGAATAACTAATGGTTCAGTTTCCAAAGTATCTGTATCAATAGTTTCCATATTTTTTTTCAAATCCAACGGCAATTAGACAACTCTTCCTTTTAAACCTCTCTGTAAATCTGAAGGAGGTAATTTGCCTGTTTTTGGCTCCATACGTACTATGGTCTGGAACGGACGGACACATTGAATGAGTATAGACTCATACGTATTTAAATCAGAAAGTTCTGCAGGAACTTCAACCAATTCTAAATTATTATGTACAGCTCTAGCTGGCATTTTATTTTCTTCCAACTTGTTGTAACAGTATTTACAAATACGTTGATCTTCACCCAAATCAAAACAATTTTCAAGAAATATATATGTTGCAAAATCCTTCCACTTATAATTATCTTCTTCTTCACTTTTTTTGTAGAGATCAACATTCCTTGTTTGGATTTTGTAATGGCTTCTCCGGCAACAAATACAAGTAATATTTGGTCTTTCATTAGAGATGATAGCAAATTTTGTAATTTGATCTTCAAATTTCTTATTTACGGAGGGTTCTACATTCTCTTCCACATTTTCCTCAATAACTGTGTCATTCCCTGCACTTTCTTGTTCTGGACCAAAGTAACAAAACTGAATCTCATCAGTAACCTTCTCTACTTCTGATACAGATCCATGAAACAGAGCCTTATTCAACTCCTTTAACTTTAGTGCTGGACTTTTAGCAAAATACAATCTTCTCACAAATTTCCTAATTTCAGTATGATGAACTGCCAGAATCCTAAAATGGTGAAAAACACTTTGACAAACTTTCCTAGATAAACAAGCTAGAGAGTGTCCTTGCAAACCAGTATTCTCTCTCACTCTGCATGGATCTAGTCCTTGAAGCAACTTAATCTTCTGTTTAACACTCTTTTTACTATATTCTCTTAAAAAACTCACGTAATTTATCAATAGATTCCTGTCGCAAAGTACAAATACTACTACAATTCCAAGTATACACTGGGGCTTTAGGACGTCTCCCCATAACCTCATCTGCAATCACTTCTTCCTCATTTCTTGGAACCATTTTCTCCTTTTACATTACACAACCATCCTTAACTTCATATGCTCGACCACTGGTGTCAACTGCATGCAGCAAACTATTACTTTGAAGATAACTCTCTTCATTAAAAAATGGTTCAGTACTTGAACTATGCATCCATTCTCCTAAAAACACTTTACAAAAGTTATTTCTTTTTACTACTCTTTTCTTTTTGCTTTGTGACTTCATTACATTAACTATTTTTTCTAATGTACGCATCCTGTTCAAAATTAAAATGAATAGTTTTCGTTTTAAATCTAAAGCCTTAGCTACAATGGCTTCTATATCTTTTTTTCTCTTGAAAAATGTAGCTCTTTTCTTATATTTTTTCACATCCTTTAGCAAATTGGACATCACTCTTCTCTGAAACATTTTCCTACGGATCTCTTTAAATGCTGATTTTCTTTTCAAGTTAATTTTTATAGCTTCTGCTTGCACATTAGCATTTAGTAAATTCTCACTATTCTCCTGTTGTTTTCTACTTGAAACAGTTTTTCCAATGGGGGCATTTTTTAAATGTTTCCTTTTTTTGAATATTTTTTTAAAGAATTCCTTTGTCTGCTTACCAGAAGACTTTTTCTTTTTCCCAACATGAGCATCTTCAACTAACTTGGGTCCTCCAGTTGTCTTCAAATAAACAATTTTTTTCTGTTGTTTTCTCTTTCTTGATTTTATAGGCTTCTTATATTTCCTTCACTGCTCTGGAGCAATACCTGAAAGAAACTAAAAAAAAATACCTTTTTGTAATTTAAATATATTACTATATTTGTTATGATCTTTTCTTTTCTTATTACACTACCTACCCCTTTCCTACAAGTGAAAAACACAAGAAAACCAACACAAATTTAATCTCTAAGATCAATTCCTGTGTGCACACAGCCTCTTTGTGTAATTCTAGGCAGATCACGATATTTCATTTGCAATTCAAAAGCACACTTTTTTTTTTTTTTGGCAATTGTTAATTACTCTAACAGTCTGACACATTTTCTTTATAGTTTACAGAGGCAGAAAAGAGCACATGTGCAATCTGCTTTTTTAGAGCATGTACATGTGTAACCTGGCTGTCTGACTGCACTCCTGCAAAGATAATGATCCTTGGTGATGTTGAATGCATTTGCGTTTGTCAGGGGGTCCAAGAAGGCCATAAAAGACTCATGCTGTGATGTTACACCGAAAATGAAATTTGCTTGCCAATTTCAAACCACACTTACTACTGTTTTCTGTGATTTTAGGCAGAAAATGAAATTTGCTTGCCAATTTCTAAGCACACTTACTACTGTTTTTTCCTGCAAGCATTAATTACTCTAACATTCGCATACATTTTCATTACAGTTTTCAGATACAGAAAACAGCACATGTGCAAACAGCTTTTTGAGACCATGAACATGTGTGACCTTGGAGACTGACTACACTCCAGCAAAACAAATCAGCCTTAGTGATGTTGAATGTATTAGCGTTACTCACTGCTACCTGAAACACCACTCACTTGTGAATACTCAGCATAATTCTACAGGATAAACTGCTGGGTGTGTGCTAACAGTCTGCTTATGCAGACTGTGTATTTTCAGTTGCAAGAGACATATGAATGGATACTTCCAAAAAGAACCAGAGAGACACGAAATACATCTCTGACAGCAATTCCTCTGTGCTCACAAACTCATGCTGTGATTTTATGCAGAAAATGAAATTTGCTTGCCAATTTCTAAGCACACTTACTACTGTTTTTTCCTCCAAGTGTTAAGTACTCTAACAGTCGCATACATTTTCATTACAGTTTTCAGACACAGAAATCAAGAACATGTGCAAACAGCTTTTTCAGACCATGAACATGTGTGACCTTGGTGACTGACTACACTCCAGCAAAAGAAATCAGCCTTAGTGATGTTGAATGTATTAGCGTTACTCACTGCTACCTGAAACACCAGTCACTTGTGAATACTCAGCATGATTCTACAGGATAAACTGCTGGGTGTGTGCTAACAGTCTGCTTATGCAGACTGTGTATTTTCAGTTGCAAGAGACATATGCATGGTTACTTCCCAAAAGAACCAGAGAGACACGAAATACATCTCTGACAGCAATTCCTCTGTGCTCACAGACTCATGCTGTGATTTTACGCAGAAAATGAAATTTGCTTGCCAATTTCAAACCACACTTACTACTGTTTTCTGTGATTTTAGGCAGAAAATGAAATTTGCTTGCCAATTTCAAAGCACACTTACTACTGTTTTTTCCTCCAAGTGTTAAGTACTCTAACAGTCGCATACATTTTCATTACAGTTTTCAGACACAGAAAACAGCACATGTGCAAACAGCTTTTTCAGACCATGAACATGTGTGACCTTGGTGACTGACTACACTCCAGCAAAAGAAATCAGCCTTAGTGATGTTGAATGTATTAGCGTTACTCACTGCTACCTGAAACACCACTCACTTGTGAATACTCAGCATGATTCTAAAGGATAAA
The DNA here is from genome assembly GCF_964204655.1 of Triturus cristatus. Classification (NCBI taxonomy): domain Eukaryota; kingdom Metazoa; phylum Chordata; class Amphibia; order Caudata; family Salamandridae; genus Triturus; species Triturus cristatus. Next base: position 545,867,966 of record NC_140586.1, read on the forward strand.
CTGTTGGGTGTGTGCTAACAGTCTGCTTATGCAGACTGTGTATTTTCAGTTGCAAGAGACATATGCATGGATACTTCCAAAAAGAACCAGAGAGACACGAAATACATCTCTGACAGCAATTCCTCTGTGCTCACAGACTCATGATGTGATTTTACACAGAAATGAAATTTGCTTGCCAATTTCAAGCCACACTTACTTCTGTTTTCTGTGATTTTAGGCAGAAAATGAAATTTGCTTGCCAATTTCAAACCACACTTACTACTGTTTTCTGTGATTTTAGGCAGAAAATGAAATTTGCTTGCCAATTTCAAAGCACACTTACTACTGTTTTTTCCTCCAAGTGTTAAGTACTCTAACAGTCGCATACATTTTCATTACAGTTTTCAGACACAGAAAACAGCACATGTGCAAACAGCTTTTTCAGACCATGAACATGTGTGACCTTGGTGACTGACTACACTCCAGCAAAAGAAATCAGCCTTAGTGATGTTGAATGTATTAGCGTTACTCACTGCTACCTGAAACACCACTCACTTGTGAATACTCAGCATGATTCTACAGGATAAACTGCTGGGTGTGTGCTAACAGTCTGCTTATGCAGTCTGTGTATTTTCAGTTGCAAGAGACATATGCATGTTTACTTCCCAAAAGAACCAGAGAGACACGAAATACATCTCTGACAGCAATTCCTCTGTGCTCACAGACTCATGCTGTGATTTTACGCAGAAAATTAAATTTGCTTGCCAATTTCTAAGCACACTTACTACTGTTTTTTCCTGCAAGCATTAATTACTCTAAAATTTGCATACATTTTCATTACAGTTTTCAGATACAGAAAACAGCACATGTGCAAACAGCTTTTTGAGACCATGAACATGTGTGACCTTGGTGACTGACTACACCCCAGCAAAACAAATCAGCCTTAGTGATGTTGAATGTATTAGCGTTACTCACTGCTACCTGAAACACCACTCACTTGTGAATACTCAGCATAATTCTACAGGATAAACTGCTGGGTGTGTGCTAACAGTCTGCTTATGCAGACTGTGTATTTTCAGTTGCAAGAGACATATGCATGGATACTTCCAAAAAGAACCAGAGAGACACGAAATACATCTCTGACAGCAATTCTTCTGTGCTCACAAACTCATGCTGTGATTTTATGCAGAAAATGAAATTTGCTTGCCAATTTCTAAGCACACTTACTACTGTTTTTTCCTCCAAGTGTTAAGTACTCTAACAGTCGCATACATTTTCATTACAGTTTTCAGACACAGAAAACAGCACATGTGCATACAGCTTTTTTAGACCTTGAACATGTGTGACCTTGGTGACTGACTACACTCCAGCAAAAGAAATCAGCCTTAGTGATGTTGAATGTATTAGCGTTACTCACTGCTACCTGAAACACCAGTCACTTGTGAATACTCAGCATGATTCTACAGGATAAACTGCTGGGTGTGTGCTAACAGTCTGCTTATGCAGTCTGTGTATTTTCAGTTGCAAGGGACATATGCATGTTTACTTCTCAAAAGAACCAGAGAGACACGAAATACATCTCTGACAGCAATTCCTCTGTGCTCACAGACTCATGCTGTGATTTTACGCAGAAAATGAAATTTGCTTGCCAATTTCTAAGCACACTTACTACTGTTTTTTCCTGCAAGCATTAATTACTCTAACATTCGCATACATTTTCATTACAGTTTTCAGATACAGAAAACAGCACATGTGCAAGCAGCTTTTTGAGACCATGAACATGTGTGACCTTGGTGACTGACTACACCCCAGCAAAACAAATCAGCCTTAGTGATGTTGAATGTATTAGCGTTACTCACTGCTACCTGAAACACCACTCACTTGTGAATACTCAGAATAATTCTACAGGATAAACTGCTGGGTGTGTGCTAACAGTCTGCTTATGCAGACTGTGTATTTTCAGTTGCAAGAGACATATGCATGGATACTTCCAAAAAGAACCAGAGAGACACAAAATACATCTCTGACAGCAAAAAGAACCAGAGAGACACGAAATACATCTCTGACAGCAATTCCTCTGTGCTCACAAACTCATGCTATGATTTTATGCAGAAAATGAAATTTGCTTGCCAATTTCTAAGCACACTTACTACTGTTTTTTCCTGCAAGCATTAATTACTCTAACATTCACATACATTTTCATTACAGTTTTCAGAGACAGAAAACAGCACATGTGCAAACAGCTTTTTGAGACCATGAACATATGTGACCTTGGTGACTGACTACACCCCAGCAAAACAAATCAGCCTTAGTGATGTTGAATGTATTAGCGTTACTCACTGCTGCCTGAAACACCACTCACTTGTGAATACTAAGCATGATTCTACAGGATAGACTGCTGGGTGTGTGCTAACAGTCTGCTTATGCAGACTGTGTATTTTCAGTTGCAAGAGACATATGCATGGATACTTCCCAAAAGAACCAGAGAGACACGAAATACATCTCTGACAGCAATTCCTCTGTGCTCATAGACTCATGCTATGATTTTATGCAGAAAATGAAATTTGCTTGCCAATTTCTAAGCACACTTACTACTGTTTTTTCCTGCAAGCATTAATTACTCTAACATTCGCATACATTTTCATTACAGTTTTCAGATACAGAAAACAGCACATGTGCAAACAGCTTTTTGAGACCATGAACATATGTGACCTTGGTGACTGACTACACCCCAGCAAAACAAATCAGCCTTAGTGATGTTGAATGTATTAGCGTTACTCACTGCTGCCTGAAACACCACTCACTTGTGAATACTAAGCATGATTCTACAGGATAGACTGCTGGGTGTGTGCTAACAGTCTGCTTATGCAGACTGTGTATTTTCAGTTGCAAGAGACATATGCATGGATACTTCCCAAAAGAACCAGAGAGACACGAAATACATCTCTGACAGCAATTCCTCTGTGCTCACAGACTCATGCTGTGATTTTACGCAGAAAATGAAATTTGCTTGCCAATTTCTAAGCACACTTACTACTGTTTTTTCCTGCAAGCATTTATTACTCTAACATTCGCACACATTTTCATTACAGTTTTCAGATACAGAAAACAGCACATGTGTAAACAGCTTTTTGAGACCATGAACATGTGTGACCTTGGTGACTGACTACACCCCAGCAAAACAAATCAGCCTTAGTGATGTTGAATGTATTAGCGTTACTCACTGCTACCTGAAACACCAGTCACTTGTGAATACTCTGCATGATTCTACAGGATAAACTGCTGTGTGTGTGCTAACAGTTTGCTTATGCAGACTGTGTATTTTCAGTTGCAAGAGACATATGCATGGATACTTCCAAAAAGAACCAGAGAGACACGAAATACATCTCTGACAGCAATTCCTCTGTGCTCACAGACTCATGCTGTGATTTTACGCAGAAAATGAAATTTGCTTGCCAATTTCTAAGCACACTTACTACTGTTTTTTCCTGCAAGCATTAATTACTCTAACATTCGCATACATTTTCATTACAGTTTTCAGATACAGAAAAAAGCACATGTGCAAACAGCTTTTTGAGACCATGAACATATGTGACCTTGGTGACTGACTACACCCCAGCAAAACAAATCAGCCTTAGTGATGTTGAATGTATTAGCGTTACTCACTGCTGCCTGAAACACCACTCACTTGTGAATACTAAGCATGATTCTACAGGATAGACTGCTGGGTGTGTGCTAACAGTCTGCTTATGCAGACTGTGTATTTTCAGTTGCAAGAGACATATGCATGGATACTTCCCAAAAGAACCAGAGAGACACGAAATACATCTCTGACAGCAATTCCTCTGTGCTCATAGACTCATGCAAAAATCACCACATACATCCCCTCTCAAACTCATAACTCACCTTTAAAATTAGTTAGTTGAGAAAGAAATGTGGCACTCAAACAGCAGACTATCAGAGTCAGAATATCAGAGCTGTACACCTCTCTCCTCTGAGCAGAACCAATTAATGGCAATGTTTCCCTCTCTTTTTTCACACATATACATGTTAATTACAAATCTCAGTGCTTCCCACTTTTTTTCAAATGAAATCATACATTTCTATTGGTTGAAAACTTCAACCCTTTTCCAAATGTTCCCTTCCCCCAACTTGACTTTTGCCTGCTACCATAGCAACAGCTCATGGAACACTGCTGTGAGGAGAGAGGTCAGAAGTTCGCCACACAATGTTTCAAATCGAAAGATCAAGAATGCTTCACCTGTCCAACCTAACAGCAAATCCAAACTATTCTTCTGTGGGAACACAATTTTCTGAACCAATACAAAACATGCTTCTAAAAATGTACACATACAGCCTAGTTTTTAGTGTAGAATGGTGTGAAACAGCCAATGAGTTCTTTTTATTTAAAAAAAATATGTATGCCTCCATTTTCAAACTGTCTTTCATTTCATTTTGCCATTCTACTGAAAGACACCTTCAGAGTGCATCCAGATCTCCTTGAAAGATGTTCACAGTGTGGATTGTAGGTCACAGCTATGTCTTCTGGAGTGAAAAATTTGCAGAAAAAAGAGGTATGGTGAGAGACCTTGCTTTGCCAAATGTAGACATTAAATGGATTGGTCAGAGAGGGTTAAAGTGGCACCAATTAATGCCTTTGGTGAAAACCTTTCTACATCTCCCACAGCCTAACCTTATTATTGTGCACTGTGGTGGAAATGACCTAGGCACTTTAACTGGTGTAGGTCTGGAAATGCTTATTAAGGACACCTTTGTGCAATTGATGTCGCTTTTTCCTCATTCTGCCTTTGTATATTCTAACATATGCCAAAGGCAAAAGTGGAACTGGTCCAACCAATTTTGTCCGCAGATTGACAAAGCAAGAAAGCACGTCAACAAATCTGTTTCTGCTTTCCTCAGAGACTATGGTATGGGTTCTATATACCACAACAACTTGCGTTACAACATGCAAGACATTTATAGAGGAGACGGTGTACATTTCAATGATGAAGGGAACAGAGTCTTCCTCTTAAACTTTAGACTCTGCATCGGTACTTACTTGTAGGTACCAAAAAACACTCAATGAACACAACGGCTCTTTTTAGAGCCCCCTAATATCTTAACACTTAAATTTGTTTTTTTCTTCTTTTTTTTTTATTTTCTACCGTACGCGTACGGTAAGCTTACTGTACGCGCACCCCGTGATTTTTTTTAAAACATTTAAATGTATTTTTCATACTTTTATGGCCTTCTTGGACCCCCTGACAAACGCTAGGGGGTCTGCAACTCTCTTCGTTGCCCCCTTTCCACGTTCTCCTCCTTTTTTTTCTCAGTGTGAGGCACACAAAATGGAGGCCGACACTTCCTGATTTCGACCGATTCGAATGTTTACAGTCATGTAACCACCAATCAGAATTGAGCTCGCGCATGCCAGCGTGCGCGTACGGTAAGCTTACCGTAAGCGCTCGGAGCGCGCCCATAGATATATATATTGATTTAAATGCTTTTTGTTCAGCAAAAACTGAACACATTTACACCAGACCTACAAAAGGCACATCCCTGACCTGAGGACTACCTCTTTGCCAAATTTCAAGTAATTCTGTTCAGCCGTTCGGGCTGTAGCTTGGACTAAAGGTCCTATGGAAAAATGCATGGGGAAAACGCGTTTTGGGACCCCCCCTTTTTCTCAGCCCCCGCTTGACGAATCCCCCCGAGACTTTCAGGGTAGGAGCGGAGCGGAGCACCCCACCTATTTTGAAAATTTCGCCAGGATCCATCAATCGGCGCCAAAGTTATTCCAAATAGAATGTTGCGGATTTCCTATGGCAACACGGTCCTAACTATAACTACCTACTGGCGACCGCCAGTAGGTAATATATATATATATATATATATATACATATACATTTGTGTATAAAAAATATGTTTCCGACAATACAGATCAGGCCAGCGACGGCTGGATCTCGTGTGGTGTAGGGGTTGTACTCACTTCACCCCCCCCCCAAATAGTTTCTTTTTCTCAAGAATTCTTTAAAAAGTGTTTAAAGAATCAAGATGCGCTGAGAGTAGCACTTTAAAACACTCACCCTCAGTTGCACTTTCTTCTTTCTGTAGACGGACCATTTCTGATGCTTTACAGCTATCAGAAGGTAGGTGCAATAAATCATTATTTTCCGTGCTGATGAGCGCACATTCCTGAGGCCAGGAGGTCATCAGCTCGGCAAAACTTTGCCTCCTGAGATAAACTCCATCCCAGACAACTTGGGTCTACATTTACCCCTCTCTCCTGGGCGCTTTAGGCTGCACCCCTGCAGTGCCTGGTCTCTACATCAATCAGGAAATGTAGCCATGCCATCTCACCCTTCACAACTCATCACGGGGTAGAGTGGGGTCATCAAGTCTCAGTTACCCTGCCCCAGCCTGTGTGGAGAAGTGAAAGGGTGGGATTAAAGGCTACAGGAGGGAAGCTGGGCATTGGACTCTGTGCAGTCTATCATTAGACGTTTTGCTAACAGCCTGTGCAGTTTCAAGTGCTCAATTTCCCGTGCTATCTTTTTAATTGTGTCTCTGTGCTTGGCGAAGAGCAGTGGCATACTGCAAAATGATGGGGAACGCTGCACAATCTGATGAGGGGCCCCTGAGTCTCTCATATCTTACAGATACTCATTGAACTTGGGCTCATTGGGCCACCCTTGAAGGGTTGGGAGCTCCCTGGAGGGTTGGCCCCCACCCCTGTGCCACAGGGGCCTGCCTTATGCCCAGTTACGGCTCCTCAGCTAAGGCAGAGGAGCGTCACCCCACTGCTCGCAGTGAAAAATAAAAATAAAATGATAATAACAAGAAGTTATTATCATTTTATTTTCCTTTACGGCTTAGGGTGGGGCGGAATGGGGCTGGCTCACCGCAGAGGGAGCAGGAGTGGTTTGGACTCCCTCCCTACATGCGCATGATGCTGAGGTATTTATTTTTTAGGTCTCGCATAAGGCAGCGCATGCTGCCTCTACGAGGCATTAAGTAATCAGCATGTTGGGGTGAAGCTCCGCCTATTGGCGGTCATTTCTTTTGCTGCTTCCCATTAGTTTAACTTAGTCATTGCTCTTGTAAGCTGTTTTTTAATTGGCTGTTGTTGCGATACTTACTCCCATGTAGACCGGAAGCAGCAGCGCCTAACTACTGTGTTTGTCCGCACTCTGAGGGCAATTATACATCGTCCACTTTTCGGTGTGCATTATATTCTTTTAGACGGCCACGCGCGCTTTCGCTTTCGATGCTGGCAGGATACTTGTGACTTCTCGCAGAGCACCGTGCCAGGCTCTCTCGCAGCTGCCGTTTCCCACCCACCTCCCTAATTTTGAGGAGTTTTCCTCTTCTCGTGCACCCAGTGACAGAACTTACCACTCAAATCGAGTATGTTTACTAGCGGGTGCGAGCTCGCACTGAAAACAGTCCCCCCCTCCTTCTGGAGAATTCACTTTCCAAGGTTTCCCCTGAGCCCGGATGGACATCGCAACCCCTCATTTCTCACAACAACATCAAAGAGGTGCATTCACAGGTATTCATTAGTTGTTAACTTTCCGCCATATTGACCAAATTGGTCTTTTTTTGTCAGAACGTCCCGCATTACCAGGTAAAAAAAGCCGAGTTTGGTGATTGCTGGTGCCATGTCCTCTTTACGTCACCTATAGGAAAGTACAGCAATAGACTTTAGCGGAAGGGGTGCTTTACGGAGGAAGGGACACTTTATAAATTCCATTCCAGCACCATCGCAATGTGAGCACGGCATAGTGCCAAGCGCACTGTGCTCATCTCCCTGTATGGTGCACTGCCCTCCCTCTCAACACCAAAAGCTACACTCCTCTCACCCCGCTTCCGGGTTAAGGGAACTGAACCTACGTTATGGGCTGCCCGGGCTCAGCCTCTCCTCTAGAGCCGCAGTTTATTTATTTATTTATTTATTTATGCAATTTTTATAAAGCACGGACTTTACCCGAAGGTGTCAGTGCGCTATACAATAGAACCAGTTACGTTACATGAGAGAAATGTTACAAAATAGAACGTACAAAAATAGAAGGAAACAGAATCAAACACAGCAGGCAAGATGAACACAATATCAACCACAGCAAGCAAGGAATGTACAAAAATAAATACATATAACAAATTTACAATGACTAACGAACTTCCTGGCGGGGTCTGAGAATGAAGGAATTATTTCTGAAAGTGTCTTTGGAATAGAAGAGATTTGAGGTCCGCTTTGAAGATCCGGATGGAAGTGGTGGCACGGAGCAAAGGAGGAAGCGAGTTCCAGATTCTCACCGCATTACCTGAGAACGATTGAGCTATCAATTTTTCCCTTTTGAAGGAGGGGGGCTCAAGCAAGACCTTTTCCGCATTCCGAGAAGGTCTCAAGCCTCCGGACAATTTCAGTTTATTCACCAGATAGCGAGGGGAGGAAGAGTGCAAGGCTTTGTGGGTGATGCAAGCCGTTTTGTAAATAGCTCTAGCCTCGATGGGAAGCCATCGGAGAGAAGACAGGATAGGAGTGATGTGGTCACTTCGTTTGGATCCTGAAATGAAGCGAGCTGCTGAATGGAGGACGGATTTAAGGGGGGAGAGGTGAGATTTGGGAAGGCCAGTCAGAAGAGAATTACAATAATCCAGTCTAGAGAGAACTAGTGATTGGACCAAGGTTTTTAGGTCTTTCTCCGGGAAGAACCGACGAATCCCCCACAGAAGACGCAGCTGATAATGTGCGTTCTTGGCAATGGAGTTGATGTGTGAGATTAGGTTGAGTCTTTTGTCAAGTATGACACCTAGGGATTTAGCGCAGTCGACAATGATGGGTTTACTGTTGAGTACATTTAGCTGATCCATCCAGGATTGAACAGGAGGCGGGGAGAGAGAGGTAGATAGGAGGAGGAATTCAGTTTTGGAGAGATTGAGAATGAGTTGGTGAACTAACATCCAGTTGTGAATAGAGTTGAAAGTAGAGTTGAGTAGTGAGAGATCTTGAGAGGAAGACACCTTGAGGTAGATTTGGGTGTCATCTGCATAGAGATGGTAGAGGATTCCAGATTTGCTTAGGAGGTTCCCTAATGGTTCCAGATAGAGATTAAACAGAGTGGGTGCAAGGATGGAACCTTGAGGGACACCTTGACCAATCACCAGTGGAGACGAGAGACTGTTTGCAATCTTGATCATTTGGGATCTGACCGAGAGGAATGAGGCAAACCATTTAAGCACAGTGCCTTCCACTCCCATTCTCTGTTGAAGAGTGTTAAGGAGGGTGTTGTGATTAACAGTGTCAAAGGCTGGAGATAGGTCAAGAAGAATCAGAAGGCACGATTCCCCCGAATAGAGTATATGCAGCGCATCATCGATCACTCGCAGCAGGGCTGTTTCAGTGATGCAATTTTGAATAAAGCCAGACTGGAACACGTCAAGGAGATTATTGTCCATAATGTGTTGGGAAAGTTGTTTTGCAACACATTTTTCTGTGATCTTTGAAAGAAAAGGGAGATTGGTGATGGAGCGGAAGTTATTGAGGTTGCTCGCATCTGCGGGATTTTTTTTTAGAAGGGGGGTAACCTGTCCTATTTTGAGGACAGCTGGGAGGGATCCTTGACTGAGGAAGAGATTAACTAGCCTGGTCCAATAAGAGAGAGTATTGGTATATAAATCAATGGCAATGACACTAGGTATGTGGTCAGAAGAATGGTTGGAGGGTTTGGTTTTGAGGATGCATTTGAGGAGGTCATCGTCCGAGATGGCGGCAAAGTTCTGCCAAGTGACTAAGGATTTTTGCTCCTCAATGGGGGATGGGGTGGGGTGGGTGACCTGATCCACCAGTGATTTGACCTTTTCATCAAAGAATATAGCAAATTCAGTTGCTTTCTTTGAAGCATCCTCAGGTTTGATGGTTTGGGGAGAACAGTTTGGGTTTTTGATGAGGTCGAAAAGTTTTTTGGGTCTGTTTTTAGCTGAGTCGAGGAGGGATCTGAAATGTGATGCTTTTTCATGGAAGATGTGCTTGTGGTAATTGGATCTTGCTGAGCGTAAAAGAGAGAGATTGGAGGTGGATGGAGATTGTCTCCAATGTTTCTCCAAGATTCTAAGGTTTTTCCTTTCGTCATAGAGTGCTTTATTGAAGCAAGGTGCTGAGGGGGTGAGTCTTTTCCTTTTGCTTTGGAGTGGAGCGACATTGTCGATTTCGACTGCAAGGATTGAGAGGCAATGGGGAGTGAGATCGTTGACATCCGCGTTAGGGTCTAGACTAGGAAGTGAACGCATAGCAGAAGCACACAGAGTCTCAAGATCAATGTTTTTAGTTTGGCCGAGAGTTATAATGTGCGAGAGGTGAAAACGGAAGGGAATGAGGAAATGGTCTTACCAGTCTACAAGGATAGGGGGAGCAATGGTAAGCTGGTCTGGTTTAGAAATAACAAGGTCCAGAATTGAGCCCTTGGCGTGTGTAGTTTCCGAGCAGTGTTGGACAAGATCGTTAGCTGAGAGAAAGGTTGGAGGCTTGCTGGCAGCCGAGTCTTCCACGGAGCCCCAGTGGAGTTTGAATTCACCTAGGAAGATCTGCCTGTCGCTTTGTGAATAGTGGTCACTAATGAAGTCGGTGGGTTCCTCCATGAAGGAAGAGCAGTTACCGGGCGGGTGATAGATGGCATGGAACTTGAAGTTCTAGGGATAGGCATTCGAATGTGCGGAAGAAGATGGTGGGAAAGGCTTTAATTTGAAGGGAGTTTCTGAAGATAATCGCAACACCTCCCCCGATCCTGTCACCATGGCAGTGGCCACGGTGATCAGACACCCAGCCGACCTCGGACCTGCCCACCTTGCTTCCTCCTCTGCAACAGCTGATCTACCACCGCAGCCCACACTGCTCTGCAGTAAAATTGGAATAATAATTAAATGTTTCGGATCATCACACTTTTTCCATTGGTATAGAGAAAGTTATTGTCCTTGGGGTATCCGCCAGTCACTTTTGACACTCCTCGTTTAACCCGTTGCAGGCTAGCAAACACTTTTCTGCAAATAACAAAAAAGAAACGCATTAAAATGATTCATAACAGGTTATTTGCCATGACAGGGGGAAAGTGCTGCTATTGTTTAAAACAAAATGCAACCTTAAATAATTTACTCATCTCGTGGTTCAAAGAAGGGCTGCGCACGGTTTGCTTTACATGTTGAACTTGGCTGAGCAACATAGCTTAGGTGGGAAGAGCGCGTCAGATGAATGACACTTGAAATTGCGGGCATTTGTAATGATGTACATGCAGGTAAAGCGTTTCAAAGCCTTTGTGCACCTAGAGATCAATAAGGTTTTATATTTTTAAATAAATATAAGTCCTTTTTGATTTATAAATAATATATGCATATGGTCCGCGAAAGCAAGGTCAAAAAAAGTGTAAGCATGTAACTCCTCTTGTTTGCGCCGTTACAGTGCCACGCACTTGTAAAACCACGCGATTCCTAAACCAAAATCACTATCATGTTAACACTTTTCAAAGGCACACAGCTGTATAATAATGGGTGTCCTTCCAGCTTGTTTTTTAAAGGGACAGTGCACAGATTGTCCTCCTCTCCATCCTCCACTGTTTTTGACCCTGTCCAACCCCACGCTGCTTTCCATGGAACTGCATGTTAAATGTGAAATGTGCAATGCAAATTGTTCCCTGGATGCTGTGAGTCTGCAGTTTGCAGGTTTTTTTTTATTTGTGTATATAGCGTAACCTTCACACGAACATATTGGAGCGCTTTAGATGAGCTCCAGTTACGTTACACAAGGACATATTCATTTTTTTCGTGCAGATGAAGTGGTGAGCCCAGATTCACAGGATATTAAGCCGAGGATGAATTTAAACCTGCCACTCCAGGTTCAAAATCGGCAGATCAGACAGTTACGTCACATCCTCTCCTTCAGCTCTTTAAAAGATAAAAATAATATTTAGAAAATACCTGCTTTAATCGTGTTTTAAAAACCCAGCTATCTCTTTCCCATCAGCAAATATTTTCACATCTCTGGAGATATATATATTTTTCTTCATCCACAGACCCCCCTATCTATCTTGATGCGTTTTCATCACTATACTCCCCTGGCGCTGACAGGTCCACGCTGTGCCTTATGAAATGACTGATATCACAGGCCTCATTTTATCTCGCGTGGGTGCAAACTGCATTGTTAAATGTCTGCACTAAGTCATTGTTTCTAACCTGTTGCAGATACAACGCCCACTGACTTATAATTGGGATTAATCAGATGTCTAAACCCAGAGCAGTTTCAGTGGCAGAGCTGCGCTGCCCTGGTTCATCGGTTCACAAGATTGCCTGGGGAAGGCACACCCCTGATTAGAAGCTAGATTTGCCATTCTTGAGTCATCTGCCATTGCAGAAGCATAAATTACCGCAAGCAAAAAATGTCACTTTTTAATAATGCCTTGAATTTCCTTCACCTGCTAAAAATAAAGTGAAAATATAAGGGAATGCAAATATTGCAATTTGAAAAAGAATGGATGTTTGATTTCCAAACATCATCGCCCGAGCAGACACTCACTCATCACTTATAAACACCACAAACAGTTACCCCTTGGACCAAAATGCATTTTCGAATAGCTCCTCATCTTCCTTCTCTGTCCAGTAACTTCTTGATGAGGCCCCTCCCCCTCACCTGGTGCCTGGAGCCAAGACTTTCACTTGTGTCAGAGCCCTGACTACCCCTCCCTCTAACACCATCTTCGCTCACTAGACCTATTCCTTTTATGTTAATCAAGACATTTTGATTTTATTAAAATTATATATAATGTACTTCCAGTAAGTCCTCCTCATCCATTGGACTGTTGTTGCGTCATTCACATTTTCTTCCATCACTACAGGATACAGCATGGTTAGTCAGTACGAAGCCAAAAGGTTTGCAGCCAATGCAGGACCACTTGGCTTGGTCAGTGTTTTTGTATATGTGCTGCCCTGGGTGGATATCTGGGGATCTGGCATGTTTGGAGTCATTGCCGGGTGAAGAGAATGCGTGGATGCATCATTAGCATAACTCGAGGTTGCCTTATACCCCCTCCTCACCCCTTGTTCTTCAGATTCTAAACAAGCCTTTGTTTCCATGGGCCTTATCTTGTGTGTCTGGTCTGCACTTGTACTACATAACTTATCGCCTCACAATGTGTTATGTTATGGGTTAAACAAATTCAAATGCTTCCTCAACTCACATGACCATAGTCCTCCATTCATGCACCACACCCTGCACAAAGAGCACTCACACTATTCTCCCTGCATTCATTCACTGCTCCCACACCTCTTAACTTAAATTAATCCTATATGCAATAGGTCTTGCATTTGCAAAAGTTTGAGCTATTGGCATTGTTAATGGCAATGTCTTTTATTTTTGAGTTTTGAAAACCTGCAAGCGCCGTTTAAACACAAAATTTGTACCCACAGTCATTACTTACAAAAAGCAAGGCTGGCAAAATTGTGCCTCTTTACTGCCAGCCTTGCTTCTTGTAAGTAAGGACTATAATTACAAAATGTATGTTTAAACGGCGCTTGCAGGTTTTCAAAACGCAAAAATAAATGGCATTGGGCCCGATTCACAGAATTAACTTAAGACAAAATCCTAACTAAACTTACTACCATTTTGGTATTCACAGAATGCACTTACTGCTTTTGGTATTCACAGAATGCACTTACTGCTTTTGGTAGTCACAGAATGCACTTACTACTTTTGGTATTCACAGAATGGATTTACGACTACTAACTTTACGTCCACACTCGGGCCAGAAATTCCGACCCGGAGGTGGAGCTTCCGGCCCGAAGGTGGGGCTTCCGGACCGGAGGCGGAGCTTCCGGCCCAGAGGTGGAGATTTTGGCCATGGCTAAATCTCCGCCACTGGCCGGAATCCCCACCTCCGGGCCGGAAGCCCCGCCTCTGGGCCAGAAGCTCCGCCTCCGGGCCGGAATTTCCAGCCCGAGTGCAGACGTAAAGTTAGTAGTCGTAAATCCATTCTGTGAATACCAAAAGTAGTAAGTGCATTCTGTGAATACCAAAAGTAGTAAGTGCATTCTGTGAATACCAAAAGTAGTAAGTTTAGGATTTTGTCTTAAGTTAATTCTGTGAATCGGGCCCCCTGTCATTTTCAATGCCAATAGCTCAAACTCTTGCAAATGCGAGACCTGTTGCATTGCAAATGCTTGTCTAGTGAAGGGAGCTGGCAGGCGGACTTTCTTCTCTTGTATCCTCTTCCACCTAGCACCTCACTCTCTCTCCTTGTTTAAAGTTAGATATAATAGTGATTTCCAAATCAAACATTGGTTTATTCCTGTCAAGTTGAAAACCCCTCAAAAAACAACCTCACACAAAGATGAAGTAGCTCAAATAAAATAAACAAGCCGTTTTGCTCCTGGCACATTATACCTTGGAGCAGAGTTGCTATCTATGCCTTGTAAGTTAACCTGTTTGTACAGACATTGAAATAAAGCCGCCGCAGATGTGCAAACATCAAGATGGGATAGATGATTTCTTATTTGTTTCAAAATACGGAATGTGCCAGAAATAGTGCAAGTATTTGCAAAATAGAAATGAAAGCAAAGTTCATAAAAATAGAGGGGCAGATTTATGTTTCCTGGCGCATCCCTGCAAATCAGCAGGGATGCGCCAGGAAAGATGCGTCACGCAAGTTTACCCTTGCACCACCAAAGATGCGCCGCATTTACAATGCAGCGCATCATGGCGCAAGGGTAGACAGATGCGCAACGCATCTGATGGCATAAGGGCGGCGCTTTGCTGGAGTTGTGTCGCAAGCACGATGCAACTCCAGCAATGCTCAGGGGCTGCCCATAGCGAACATGCTGCGTCATGCTGTTCTGCTTGGGTCTTCGGATCAGATAGAACCCGCTCAACAGAGCCTCCCTGACCCAAACCAGAACGTTACCCCCTCCCTAGGGCCTATTTACACCTAAATAACCACATATATATGTACCACCTAAGGACAGGGAATTCCTATTATATATATATAATATCAAGACCTCTTATAATACAAGTGGCAGCCTCGCGGTTCTAAGTGGACCCAGGACTTCCTGCCCAGACGACAGCCTCAGACAAGTGGCGGCCTCGCGGTCTCAAACAGACCCAGGACTTCCTACCCAGACGGCAGCTCCAGCCTCGCGGTCCCAAACGGACCCAGGACTTCCTGCCCAGACGGCAGCCTCAGACAAGTAGCAGCCTCGCGGTCCCAAACGGACCCAGGACTTCCTGCCCAGACGGCAGCCTCAGACAAGTGGCAGCCTCGCGGTCTCAAACAGACCCAGGACTTCCTGCCCAGACGGCAGCTCCAGCCTCGCGGTCCCAAACGGACCCAGGACTTCCTGCCCAGACGGCAGCCTCAGACTAGTAGCAGCCTCGCGGTCCCAAACGGACCCAGGACTTCCTGCCCAGACGGCAGCCTCAGACAAGTGGCAGCCTCGCGGTCTCAAACAGACCCAGGACTTCCTGCCCAGACGGCAGCCTCAGACAAGTGGCAGCCTCGCGGTCTCAAACAGACCCAGGACTTCCTGCCCAGCCGGCAGCCTTAGCACGAGTTCATCCTATTATTACCATGACATACGACAGGGGAATCAGTGTTACTATATATCAGATCACACAAAGATCGCTAGTTGAGCACAACCTGTTCTCCAGTTCGAGGGACTCCCTTCTCCCTTATCCAGTTACCACTTACCTGATCAGGGTTAGCATCTGTTCATTTCAAGTCACAACTGATTAGAAGAATAGGCTACCCTCTTATACAAGAACACGCAGCAAATGTTGATTCACTACAAACTATATACTTTATTTAGTTACTACATACACACTCACAGAACATAGTATATATATATATATCATAACCTGCAAAGAAAAGCGAAAGATTAAGTTGTACACTCTAGTAAAAAGGGGTCGACATCACCTTGGTCGTATGTAGCCTGCACTCAATGGTCATCTAGGTTCCCTTCTCGTCTGTGCCTCGGCTTCGCCTGGAAGTCACACCTCCGCAGTTACGGATCTACTCCCTTCTCTCTCTCCGAGTCACTGGGACCTCTTCCTCATCGGCTACTCTCTTCTCTTTGGAATATCTATTTCTTGGTTTTCCTTCACCTTCCAGTTCGTCATCTGTCTTCCCTGAAATAAGTAGTAGCTTTTCTGCTAACGGCCAGGTGCCGCTTACGGACTACAAGCAAGTGCCAGTATCTGCCTCAGACTTTCACTAATATGGAGGTGCATTCTCTCATGGAAAATTCCAGCCCGTAACCTACCGCCCACCGAATTCTTGTACCTCCCCGTGCCAAGGACACGTTCCCAGCCGGCCGGCCTGATGTAGTGTCTTCGGCATGAAGAAAAATACAATCCTTCGATAAGGGCCGGCCTGAACCGGTTCTCTCCAAGCGAATAACACCTCATAACTGAAACATCACCCTCGACCTAGAAGCTTCCCAAGCTGCCGGAGCAGAAAGAAAGATGGAGTCTCTCCCGTTTGAGGCCTACCAGGCCTGAATCTAGCACGGCTCCATGAAATACCCTCACTACAGGACAGGTTATCCCTAATACTAACGAGTCTATCCCCTAGGCTATGTATGTAAGCCCTGATCTATGGGGAAGAGCACCGGATCATGTCAAAGTGCCTAGTAAATAGGCTCCATTCACTACTCTAACCCTTAGACTTGGATGGAAAGAGACTGAAGTCACACTAGTCACCCGTTAACACAAGGAAAGGCCGGGAAAATCGAGCAGTACATTTCACCCTTGACTTCAGTCTATTATACATTCATTAAATGGAGCTAACATCTGTGGAAGAATAATATGAAACAAAGCTAACTGATCTACGTCTAGTACCAAGTGTGCAGAATTGAAGTAATGAAGGAATACACTGAATGAAGCAACAGATAGCAATCAAAACAGCGACAGCAATCAGAATGCCACCTAATGTGTGGCGTAACATGTGTATATCCGGTAACCAATTAAAGAGCCAGTCAAACCAACCCTGATCAATGTGTTTTCTAACTTCTTCCGTCAAGTCATGCAACTTATCCAGGTGTGCATGAATGGATTGTGTATGATCAGATAAGTTAAAACAGCAGAGGCCTTCAAAGTCCGAGCAATCATGTCCATGTTTAAGCAAAAGATAATCAATGGCTGCTCTATTTTGCAAAATGGCCCTACGTTCACCCTGGGCGTCTAATAGCAAGTCAGACAAGACTGTAGAAGTATGATTAATAGATTTCACCATCCAGCAAGCCATTTTCCCAATGGATTTGGCATTATAAACCGCCAAAGCAGGAACACCAATAATTGAAACAGCTAGGCTAAGATATTCAGACTTGGAATATAAATGCAAAGATGAGTCACAATCCTCCTGTAACATCACAGTATCTCGAAGCACACGAGAGTTGGCATTCGGGTGTGACGAAAACATTAGCAAACTGAGTCTCGTAATGGCACAAGGGCCTCCGGAAATGTTTGCAGGGACATATGGCCAGGAAGTATTACCACATGAGAAAAGCCATCCGGCAGGTAGTAACATCGCACGATAGTGACTGGGGGTAACTACCAAACTATTGCAAGTCATATTGTTCTGAACTGAAACACATGTGGTTGGTGTCCTTTGAAAGCACAAAGTCCGTTCATGAGACGTAAATGAAGTGGCGCCTTTTAGTTTTAGGCGCAGACATTCAGAGATTGCACTAGGATTACATGTAAGAAAGAAGCATAGATCACCTCGTGTGATATTATACGTAATTATTTGGGACTGGATGGGGAGTTGCTCATTCGGCAATTCAGTGCACAAGGGGCAATATACATGGGTAGCAAAATCACCCAGGAGAATATTGGGACGAGCCTTCGAAACATTAAAAATATGAACTAAAGTCTCCAATGAGGCGGGGACAGCAACTAGACAAGTCGCCAGAATGTCACGTACAGATCTCATCGGTGTCAAACAGAAGTGAGGGGCATCAGTCACTCTCTTGGCCAGTAGTGTCCAAAAGTTCGATGATGAATCCCACGCATTGAAGGAACGCAACACTCGGGTTCTCAGTTCATCCCGGGTTGACGGAATCCCTTCTCTCTCGTCGAACCATCCCAAAAGGAGTCCAGTTCCGACACATCCTGCAGCAACAGTCCAAAGAATGATCTGAAAGAGAACCAAATACAGGCATTAATCATTCTCGTAAATAACATTTATCAGCTGGGACCGCTTCCCAGCTATCTTTCCCTGGCCTCATAACCAAAATGGTATTGTCCTGACCGGTGGCAATGACCTCTGCTTGTGCAGGGGGACTCTTAGGCGACTGCACCCAAACCCTGGCCCCAGGGTTATCCGTAGAGCCAAAACCTTTCTGGCCTCGTACAGTTAGCAAAGTTGGGGCAGAGCTTTTCAGTATTTCACCACTGAAAACAGGCATAATGAGTAATTGAGCCACTCGGTCAGTGCGGTGTATCAGTAAGTCAACCTCACTGCTATTTAGCAGAAGTACCTTAATCTCTCCCTGATAGTCACTGTCAATTACACCTCCAAGCACCTGGATGCCTTTTACAGCCAGCCCCGATCTAGGGGCGATCAATCCGAAATTCCCAGGTGGTATATGAATACCAACACCGGTAGCAATGATGACCCGATTCTTACTTTCTAGAACGGTGTCATCCATGGCATGCAAGTCTAAACCTGCCGACCCTGGGGTCGCTCTGCATGGAGCCAGAGCTTCGGGAGTAATTTCCCAATACATCACAGTTTCTCTGATTTCATTAGGCATAGTCTGAACATTCGGGGGAAACAAACGCATAAGTGGAGATTCAGCATTTAAAAAAGGACGATTATTCAAAATCAATAGTGCTTGGGGTAGAAAGTCTCGCCAATTTTTATACTTGTCATCTGTTAACTTGCGCAATTGGTCCTTTAACAGGCCATTCAATCTTTCCACCAGGCCTGAGGCCTGCGGGTAATAGGGTATATGGAATATCCATTCAATATTATTTTCCGCACAGAATTCCTGTACCAATCTTCCACGAAAATGGGATGCATTATCAGATTGAATTTGGAATGGCACACCATAATACATCATAATCAATTCTAATGTTTTGATGGTATTCAATTGGGTAGCTTGCTTACATGGGAGGGCTACCAGCAAGCCACTATATGTATCGACAATTGTACAAACATATTGACAATTCCTACTCATGGGAAGTGGACCGATGTAATCAATCTGCCAAATTTTAGCGGGCAGTTTCCCGCGATGTAAATGACCTTTAACAATTTGGGGTACCTTACGCTGTCTGATATGTTGACAAACGGGACAATGTAAAATAACATTTTTAATTAGATCTAGTGGAATATAAATTCCTCGATCAGCAGCCCACCTGCTAGTGGCCTTCTCTCCAAAATGTCCTGCCTTCTGGTGTGCCCATTTCGCCAATCCCGCAATATCAGAATCTTGCCTGTCCACCACTGCCTCAGCAATTTTAGATTTCTCATCTGCAATGTTATGAAAAAATTTGTCAAGGGAGTCTATCGGGGTGTGAGCATCCACATGGAAGACTGTAACAGTACTCTGTGGGAGCATCTCCCAAATCTCTTGCCATAACTCTTTTCCCCACAATTCCTTGGAGTGTAACCTCCAATTATGGGAATGCCAAGTCGGCAACCAAACAGCCAGTCCATTGGCAGTGGACCAAGAATCGGTGAAAATATGACATGTACCAGGTAACTCTTGTTTCAAAACTTGGTAAACAGCGTAAAGCTCGGCAAATTGGCTGCTCTTCCCTTCACCAGTTGTGCTCAGCAGTTTCTGCGTGATCGGATTATAGGACACCGCCTTCCAGTGCCGTGTCGTCCCTATAAACTTCGCTGAACCATCTGTGAACCAAACATGATTTCTGTCCACTGCGGACAAATCATCAAAAGGTCTACCCCATTTAACAGGAGACTCCTGCGCTAAAGGTACGGAACACTCACTCTCAATCTCAGTCGACGGTGCTCGCGCCACCTGCTCATGTAAAGAAGCAACTCCTTTCGGGCCCACACGTGCCCTGTCTTGTATGTACCATTTCCATTTAATCACACTCGCCTCTTGAGCATGCCCAATTCGGTGAGTTCTCGGTGAACTCAGAACCCACTGCATGATAGGAATTTCAGGACGCAAGAATATATCATGTCGCAAAGTCAATTGCTCGGTATCCACCAAAGCCCAATAACAAGCAAGTAACTGTTTCTCAAAGGGTGTATAACGCTCACCAGCATCAGGTAGCTTTTTGGTCCAAAAACCAAACTGTACTTTACTCCTGCCTTGTTTCTGCCACAAACTCCAATTTGCATAAGGGCCCTGTACAGACACATTCAAATCCACATCACCATCACGTACAGGCCATAAATCCATAGCATGTTGAATTGCCTCTTTTGCCAGGCTAAACGCATCTTGCTGTGGCTTATCCCATTCAAATACATTCCTTTTACGTGTAACCCGGTACAAGGGGGCCAATATTTGACTCAAATGAGGAATATGCTGGCGCCAAAAACCAAATAAACCAATGAAGCTTTGGGCTTCCTTCCTATTCCTCGGAACTGAAAAATCAAGAATCTTCTGTTTAACTTGAGGGATCACTTCACGGTGCCCCTCATGCCAATTAATACCCAAAAATTTTACAGCCTGGGACGGACCTTGTAATTTATCCGGATTGATCTCCCAACCTTTCTCACGCAGACACTCAATGACTCTGTCTAATTGTGTCTGAACATCCTCTTGTGTTTCGCCTTGGATCAAAACATCATCAATATAATGACATATCTGAATTTGGGGATGAACCGGTACCTCAGCCAAATGCTCTGCCACCAGCCGGTGACATATAGTAGGACTATGCACATAGCCCTGAGGAAGACTTCTAAACGTCATCTGACGCCCGTTCCACGTAAAACTGAACTGTTCCTGACACTCAGGGGCAATTGGAATAGAAAAGAAAGCATTAGCAATATCAATGGACGCATACCATGTACCTGGATGTTTTTGGATTCTTTCAATTAAGGTAATAACATCCGGTACTGCGACAGTCAAAGAGGGCGTGTGTTTGTTCAATTCTCGATAATCAACAGTCATGCGCCAAGAATTATCACTCTTACGCACCGGCCAAACAGGATTATTCCAAGCAGAAGTAACTGGAGTTATAACACCTGCATCCACCAACTCCTGAATAGTGGTACTAATCTCCTCATGACCACCTGGAATACGATACTGCTTCTGACAAACCACTTTGGTCGCCTGGGGAACTTGTATGGGGGGCATTCTTAAACGACCAACCCGTATAGGTTTGGACGATATATAATGCGTCGTTCCAAATTGGTAACACCCATCATCAAGATGCAACGTCATTCCTTTCAAAATGTCAATTCCAATTATGAATTCTAAGAGTGGCACCACTAATACAGAATATTCTTTTCTAGGGATTCTACCTATTCTCATTTCAAGCAAAGTTTGAACTGCAGGGGTTTCTTTTCCACCTAATCCGGTAATAGTAAAAGGCTGACCTGTAAACTTCTTTGATTTTCCATGAATAAGAGTGGCCTCCGCTCCTGTATCTACCAATGCTCGGGCCCTTTGGATATTACGATGTCTCCAATAAATATCAATATCTACATAGGGTCTATTATCTCTATGAGCCCATCTGTGTACCGGAGCTTGACCTATTTCCTAGTCATTCTTACTGCATTCTGTGTACCAGGACAAATCAGGATAAAGACTCTCACGTTTCTTAGGTATCGGTACCTCCTGTTCATATCCATTCCCCGTACGGAACGGATTCGAGTCTTCAGTATTGTACCGCGGGTCACGATCAACCAAACTGTGACGATCCTCTCTCCTCCTCAACTCAGGAGATTGATCCCTATTATCTCTACGCCTGCTGTAAGCATAATCATTTCTCCCCCTTTCCCTTTCCCCCTCTCTCTCCCCGTCTCTCTCTCGACGGGGGGACACATCACGTACAGAACGCCGATCATCACGACGATCAGAGCGCCCACGGCGGTCATCATCACCGCTACCGTCAGAACAACCACGATCACACTCAGTCGTCCGAACACGCCGGGCGCCCTCCTTTCGATCCAAGCCCCGTTTGCGAAACAACTCCCACAAACGAGCAGTAGTCTCACCATCAATGTCTTCCCGACGCACACCATCAGCCAAAAGACCAGAAAAGATATCACGTCTAGTAAATTTATTTTCACCAGGAGTACGAGTGTCAGACCGGGACTGACGTTCAGGTTTAAACCATTCACCCAACTCACCGAGTTGGCGCACCGATTCCAACACCGTAGATAACACATTACCAGTCTGGTTAATCAATAAAGTCATCATGACCTGCTTATAGGCGACAGGAGAAGAACGAATAATACGATTCCGCACAGAAGACGTCAACATCCCATCAAGCAACCTGTCAGCAGTACCCAGAAAAATAGCCGTTTTCATCACCTCCTCCTTAAGACGTTGCGCAGCATCACGCAAGGTATACCACGGCTTGTCATTGACAGGCCAGTCAGATTCAGTAGGATATTTTATATTACAACCCTCAGTCGCCAATTGGAGTAAAGAAATTTGACCACCACCATTATAGTTACGAAAATGATCCTGCACAGTAGAATCCAAACTCAAAGAACAAAATTTCAAACAATCGCCAGTATCCAGCATAATACCAGCAGCGCCCAGTTCATAAAGGCGCACCATCCATGTCAGTAAGGTCTCACCAGCCCGCTGCCGAAATCGCTGCAAAATATCACTAATTTCTTGTTGAGTAAAGTCTTCTAAACAGTCTAAAGAAACACCCTGAGGAGCATTGGGAGACTGCTGCAACTTCCGACGAAAAACTGGATGCGCAGAGACCGCAGGACGAGCATCACAAGGAACCCGATCAGTGCTCGTAGAGGGACAAGCAGTGTAAGGGGCATCGATCCCACCCGAAGAACGAGCACCATCACATGGTACACCTTCCGAGGTGCGGGAAGCAGACTTACATTCATGACGGGAACGAGAGGACTCGCGCTTGACAGACTCCTCACCCGAGGAACAAGAGGCACTCGAGTTCCAGATATTACCATCCCATTCATCAGGATTCCAATCTAGTCCAGCTTTCGCCACGACTAGACGCACCTTTCGCGTTGAAACCCGACCGCGCCTGTTTTTGTATGTATAACGAGCAATCCGCACAGCCGCCCTTTCGGCAATCGTTTGGTAAGTGTCAAGTTTGTCAGAAAGCAACTTATTTTGACACCGCAACAAAGTATGAGAATTCTGAACCTCAACAAAGTGTGCTTCCACATCCTTAAGAGAGATCTGTAATTTCAATAATCTCTCATGCAGAATCCGATACGCAGACAGAAGAACCCAACCTCTGCGCCCCAAAACGGGAATCTCCTCACCCTTCAATACAGGTGCCTTCTGCAAACAAGCAATCACATTAGCCGGTTCCGCCGACTCCAAAGAAGAATTCCAATTTTCACTCAAACCAGTAGAGTCAGCCCACTCACGGGCTAAGGCTCCATAAGGCGTTGAATCCCATCCGGGAATATCAACGGGCAACTTAAAAGTAGATTTAGATTTTTTAGAAAACATTGCGAGAGAAAAAAAAGAAATGGAGAGGAAAGAAAGGAAGAGAAGAAAAAAAAAAAAACAATACACGCAAATATATAAAAAGAGAATGCAAAGAAAACCACGCACGCGCCGAAAGCAAACACAAGACAATCACAACGCACACAGGTTTCGTAAACGGTTCGTGACGCCAAATGTTCTGCTTGGGTCTTCGGATCAGATAGAACCCGCTCAACAGAGCCTCCCTGACCCAAACCAGAACGTTACCCCCTCCCTAGGGCCTATTTACACCTAAATAACCACATATATATGTACCACCTAAGGACAGGGAATTCCTATTATCTATATATAATATCAAGACCTCTTATAATACAAGTGGCAGCCTCGCGGTTCTAAGTGGACCCAGGACTTCCTGCCCAGACGACAGCCTCAGACAAGTGGCGGCCTCGCGGTCTCAAACAGACCCAGGACTTCCTACCCAGACGGCAGCTCCAGCCTCGCGGTCCCAAACGGACCCAGGACTTCCTGCCCAGACGGCAGCCTCAGACAAGTAGCAGCCTCGCGGTCCCAAACGGACCCAGGACTTCCTGCCCAGACGGCAGCCTCAGACAAGTGGCAGCCTCGCGGTCTCAAACAGACCCAGGACTTCCTGCCCAGACGGCAGCTCCAGCCTCGCGGTCCCAAACGGACCCAGGACTTCCTGCCCAGACGGCAGCCTCAGACTAGTAGCAGCCTCGCGGTCCCAAACGGACCCAGGACTTCCTGCCCAGACGGCAGCCTCAGACAAGTGGCAGCCTCGCGGTCTCAAACAGACCCAGGACTTCCTGCCCAGACGGCAGCTCCAGCCTTGCGGTCCCAAACGGACCCAGGACTTCCTGCCCAGACGGCAGCCTCAGACAAGTGGCAGCCTCGCGGTCTCAAACAGACCCAGGACTTCCTGCCCAGCCGGCAGCCTTAGCACGAGCTCATCCTATTATTACCATGACATACGACAGGGGAATCAGTGTTACTATATATCAGATCACACAAAGATCGCTAGTTGAGCACAACCTGTTCTCCAGTTCGAGGGACTCCCTTCTCCCTTATCCAGTTACCACTTACCTGATCAGGGTTAGCATCTGTTCATTTCAAGTCACAACTGATTAGAAGAATAGGCTACCCTCTTATACAAGAACACGCAGCAAATGTTGATTCACTACAAACTATATACTTTATTTAGTTACTACATACACACTCACAGAACATAGTATATATATATATATCATAACCTGCAAAGAAAAGCGAAAGATTAAGTTGTACACTCTAGTAAAAAGGGGTCGACATCACCTTGGTCGTATGTAGCCTGCACTCAATGGTCATCTAGGTTCCCTTCTCGTCTGTGCCTCGGCTTCGCCTGGAAGTCACACCTCCGCAGTTACGGATCTACTCCCTTCTCTCTCTCCGAGTCACTGGGACCTCTTCCTCATCGGCTACTCTCTTCTCTTTGGAATATCTATTTCTTGGTTTTCCTTCACCTTCCAGTTCGTCATCTGTCTTCCCTGAAATAAGTAGTAGCTTTTCTGCTAACGGCCAGGTGCCGCTTACGGACTACAAGCAAGTGCCAGTATCTGCCTCAGACTTTCACTAATATGGAGGTGCATTCTCTCATGGAAAATTCCAGCCCGTAACCTACCGCCCACCGAATTCTTGTACCTCCCCGTGCCAAGGACACGTTCCCAGCCGGCCGGCCTGATGTAGTGTCTTCGGCATGAAGAAAAATACAATCCTTCGATAAGGGCCGGCCTGAACCGGTTCTCTCCAAGCGAATAACACCTCATAACTGAAACATCACCCTCGACCTAGAAGCTTCCCAAGCTGCCGGAGCAGAAAGAAAGATGGAGTCTCTCCCGTTTGAGGCCTACCAGGCCTGAATCTAGCACGGCTCCATGAAATACCCTCACTACAGGACAGGTTATCCCTAATACTAACGAGTCTATCCCCTAGGCTATGTATGTAAGCCCTGATCTATGGGGAAGAGCACCGGATCATGTCAAAGTGCCTAGTAAATAGGCTCCATTCACTACTCTAACCCTTAGACTTGGACGGAAAGAGACTGAAGTCACACTAGTCACCCGTTAACACAAGGAAAGGCCGGGAAAATCGAGCAGTACACATGCCTTACGCCTGCTTCAAGCAGGCGCAGGGTTTTGACGCAGCAACGTCGGAAAAGTGACTCAGTGAAATCTTGTAGATTTCACTGCGTCACTTTTCCGAGGCTTTTTCCGACATAACGCCCTGCATACATTAAACCTGACGCAGGTTTAATGTAGCGCAGGGCTTTACAACGTAACGCATCTCCCTAGATGCGTCACGTTGTAAATAAGGCGCAACATGGCGCATGGCGCATGGTTTACGCCGCCGCTGCGTCACAGAAGTGATGCAACGGCGGCGTAAATGTCTCGCATGGGGCTTGTAAATCTGCCCCAGAGTATTTTTAGAGAAACCTCGTCAGTTATTGAACAGGCCAGGGAGATAAGCAGTGAAAGCGAAACTTTGCTGTTGCGTGCTATGCTTAGCAACAGTAGAGCATAGTGCCTCTGACACAAGGGACTGCTGACAGACACATAAATCATGTCATAACAAGCACTGGCAAGGCCAATAGGTCTAGCTTATGGACAATAAAAGTGGCGCCACTTGACTTCGCAAACACTATGACCTGTGGCCAGTGTACTTACAGGGGAAGCAGCACGAGCATGCTATAGGGGGTGCAGCCTACCACGGTACTAGCAACAGACTATTCCTAGCAGGTCGCACCATGAATGAAATGAATGAAAGTGCATTTTGTGTCATTGATGGCTTTAGGCACTTAATAGGTCATCATACAAGCAATCTATCGCTTATCTTTCCACTCATGCACCTATTCATCAATTCACAGATTCACTTGCATTTACTCTCTGACACAATCGCAACAAAACACACACAAACTCAACAACATATGCAAGATAAATTAGAA
Organism: Triturus cristatus; assembly: GCF_964204655.1. Classification (NCBI taxonomy): domain Eukaryota; kingdom Metazoa; phylum Chordata; class Amphibia; order Caudata; family Salamandridae; genus Triturus; species Triturus cristatus. The sequence goes on from NC_140586.1 coordinate 545,894,538, forward strand.
GAAAACAAGTTGAAAAAAGAAAACAAATTGCCTTCTAAACACAGCGGGCATATGCTTGCATTAAAAAAAGCTAAACATATTGTAAGTGTTCGTCTTGTAAAGGTATTTTAAATAGTCTAATGTTGTTTTAAAGTTGAAGCATGGTTACCACATTTAGAACCAACGTGGTGGCCATCTTCGAATGGTAAAATGTTGATATACGATGGACAATCACATTCCATAATGGTGTCCTGGCTTAGAGCAAGTGGCCACATGGGATGCGGTGCACTGCAGATGAAATGATTGACAAGCAAGCCACCCATTTACCCTGCCTGAAGTCCTCTAGTATCCTCTTAGAAACATTAGACTAAATTTAGGAGAAGAAACTAAAAGAAAAGGGATCTATAAAAGGAGGAAAATTCTAAATTAAAGGACTTTACAACCATCCTTGACACTGAAGCACATAACAAGCTGCGCCACAGTTACTGCCACACAGCTTAAACCTGCGCACTCTGGTAGCAAGCCGTAATCTGAAGATCCTTACAGAATAAACAACTGTGTTAATACTATCTCCTCATGAAATACTTTTGATAATTGAAGCGCAATGTCTTGCCCAAGCTGCCTCAAGCTATTCCAAATCACAAACATGTGTACATCATCAGCATTGTCTAACGAGCATTGAGGGCATCTAGGATCTACCCTATGGTTCCAGCTATTTAATTGAATAGAGTATTAGAAAATTGATGCACCGACTGAAATTGCTGGAGTAGCAAGTTCACTGCACAGAGATATTGCTGCTAAGCATAAAACTATTTGTAGGAGAGTACGATCTGCTTCACATGGGTACCCCCACTTTTTGCTGGTGTTTCATTGTTTTTCGACTTTAGTCTGGCTGTGGCCCTGCTAATCAGGACCACAGCCTAGCTGCTTCCTCTCTAAAATGGTTTCCATGTACATTAGGTACATATCTAATTGGATTCTGGAGTGCCTTATAAGCCCCTGGTATATGGTATACTATGTACCTAGGGCATAGGTACCTCAGAGGCCTACCAGGGGCTGCAGCATGTATTATGCCACCCCTGGGAAGCACTCCAAAATGACACCACAGGTCTGCTACTGCAACCTGGGTAAGGGTGTGCTTGCACCCTTTACTGTGGTATAGGCTACCTATATCACTACCTTATACAGACACATATGAACCTATAAGCCACTCCTATGGCAGGCCTTGAGAATCCTGAAGGCAGAGTGCTGGGTTTTATGTGAGAGGGTGCCCAAGCATGAGCTGAGCCCCTCTGCAGCCTTCGGAAATACTTCCCTATGGCTGTTCTGTGATACAGCCATACCATATACTCTTAAGTGCATTATAACCTTGCGGTAAATGTCAACTTTGGAATGGCTGCATCAAAACATGTCGTGTTTGGTGTCAAACGCTTTGGAATACTACCCCCCACCAGTTCTGGTGGCGGGGGTAGCATTCCACCCTTCTAGAGGGAGAGACATGTTCACACTGACTTAACCCGGTTAAATCCTTTCAAAGCCCTGGCATCACAAAATGGATGCCACTGCCACAGACACGGGTCTGGCCTCCTGCTGCTGGGGGAAACTCCGGCAGGGAGGCCTGGACAATAGGTTTCCTGTCACAGGGAGGTGTAACCACCTCCCCAGACAAGCTGATGTGTATTGGGGCAGGGTGGGTGCATTCAGTGAATGCTTTTGAGACACTGCCTGGGGCACACAAGGTGTCCCTGTGCATAGCCCGGGTCAAACTGGTTGCAGAGGCACTCAGCCCCTGCTCTGGCGTAAAACTGGACAAAGGGGAAGGGGTGTAACCACCCCCACCCCAGGCCCACCCATAGGTGGAGCCTTAGAGGTAGTCCATCCCCTAAACTTAGTATAAGTATAGGAACCCCGTCCCTAGGACTTTAGATTACCCTGGACGAACCTCTGAAACATATATCCTGGACCTTCGACTTTCTGTCACGATTAGAAGACTGAAGAAATCTCCCTTGGGGTCAAGGAGTGATTCACCTGCTTGGCAGGCACCAAAGAAGCAACTGACCGGTCTACATTACTGAAGCTCCAGCCGGACGCCGAAGTCTCTGCATCACCAGAGGTGGATTTCCAGACTTCCCAGAGGCTACCCTGAGTCCACAGCAAAGCTGAGGCCCGTGGCTATCGTGGGTAACGTGGAACCATGACCCCTGGACACCGTGAACTTTTGCCGCAACAACACCTTCCTGGTCATCCTTGAAGTTGGGCACCTAGTAGCCCCAGCCTTGAGCCCCTCCGGCACCAAATATTGTTGGCCTCCACTCTATGAGTGACCCATGGGACAGCTCCAAGTGCAACTGCTTGAGGCTCCTTCGCGATCACTAGCCCGTTGGCTAGCAGGTCCCCACGAAGGCAACTCCACTTCTACTTGTGCTTATCTGATTGCTCCAGACTTGTGCTTATTTACCCTTCGTGGGTGAGTCCATCAGACCTTGCTGGTCTGCACCACAGTCCTTTCTCTGATTTCCTGAGACTTGCCGTTGCCAAGGCTTGTTGGGTCCTTCCTGGTCGCCGACACCGCAGCACTTGACAGACTTTGTGGGACAGCTCGAATCCGGCTCGTGGACTTCGTCAACGCCTCCTGGACCTCGTGGCTGAAGAGTCAAGACACTCAACAACTCATCTGAAGCACCTGACATCTGTGGGCATTGGTCCATCCTGCCCTAGGTCACTGGCAAGTGACCCATACTCTGTCCCCTCTGCTTTCAGGTTCCTTACATCCTAGATCCAGGCTTGGATCTCTCCGGACACTTCTCCTCTTCTCGGCAGCAGCAGTTCTTTGCAGGCTTCCATTGGAATCGACGACGCGACCCGACACCAAAAGACACCTATGCACCCGGCTTCACTGGGTGAGGTAACTCAAGTACTCTGGTACTCTCGAGGGTGCTAGCCCTAGAAATGTCTAAGTCCAAAAGGGTTTAGTCCTAGTTCGATTTGAAGTGTCCCTAATCTTTAAAATTCCAACTGCGACATTCCCCATAGAAAGTAATAGGAACCCGCGGTTGTGTTTCCACACTGCATACGGCTCCCATGGGTCCCCGACGTCCCTACCTTGTGTGGTTCCTTGGGGTCCCAGCGATTCTAGAGGTGATAGGCACCTTGCCTATTTCAGTCGTGGTTCTTATACCACTATTTTAGTATATGGTTTGGTACGCCCCTAGGGCCCAAACGTGTATTTGTGCTTTTACTGATGCTTAAACACTTGTAACTGAAGTACTTCTCATAAAGAGACTAGAGGGCTGTGATTTATCTTAAATACATATATTTTGAATATATACCTGGTGTGGTTGTCTTTTCATTTGATCATTCAAGAGATTATAGACTGGTAAAGCAAGCTGCTTTACATTCCTTCAAGACTTAGCCTGAAGGCTGCTCTCCATAGCTACCACTAGGATAGCTTTCACATCAGGTTGTCTTTAAACTATCACCATAAGGGGTTGTTTGGACTGATACAAGGTGCCCACTAGAACTAGTGGACAGCATATATCAGGCCACCTTCTCACACTATTGATTTCAATATTCCTAGTAATTGTTTCCCCCAGTGCTTTTGCCCAAGCTTCCACCAAAGCATCATTACAATCGAGTATATGCTGCCTAAATAGTGTATATAAGACCTTAATATTACGTAGGGAGGGGTTGCCTAGGACTTCCAGGAACCCAACATTATCTGTTTGTATTGTAGACTGGGTATGATAACAACGAACGTGGAGATATTTAAAAAATCTCTCTCTAGGCAGTTGATATGCAATGGAGATATCTTCAAACAAGTGAAGTATGCTATTTAAACATAGCTTGTTTATATGGTAAATTCCTGACTGTACCCATGAATTAACAGTGGTGCTGTAGAATATTTCTGGCAGAATAGTTCTCACCCCCAAAGGAAGATACCGAAGTATCTTGGGTATGTCTAAATACTTACACCACTGAACCCAAAGACTTTTTGCATCCTAAACAGCTTTGAACCTGATTCTTTTGTAGTAATTTGGATCGAATTGGCAAAATAGCTACCAAGCTGCCTCTAAGCAGAGCTCATATATACTATGTGGAGCAATCAGATAAGTCATTTAACAGTTTAGCCATTCTTTTACCAAGTGGCGCCCAACAGTAAAATTTGAAGTCAGGCAATGCCAAGTCGCCCTAGTTATGCAGACTTTTTAAATATGTACTCGCATGTCAAACTTTTTTATACCCTCATACAAAGGAGGAAACTGGCAAAAGATGGCCTGTGGGACATATACGGGGAAAGATCCGAACAAATATAGAATCTTGAGGAGAACGGTTATCTTGATCAAAATACATTTGCCAACCACAGTAATTGGAAGTCTAGCCCACTGCCGAATTAAAGCGACAGACCTAGCCAAAAGTGGTTTGTAGTTTACCTCACATATCTAATGTGGGCTGGCAGAAATAAAAATACTCAGATATTTAACCACAGACTGAGAGCCCCGATTCCAATCTTGGGCGGAAAACATTCCGACCGAATCGGATTGGGAATGCTTTCCGTACGACTTGACCGTGTGCCCTCCGAACGGCGGAGTACGATACATCCCATGTTAAATACAAATGAGTCGTACGGAACATTATCATTATGAACAAAGCCTCTATAAACCGCACCGATGTGACCGACTTGTTTGAAAACGCTCAAGAATAGCATGCCGGTCACGAATCTGACTCGTCTCAACATGCGAGCAGATAATGTGGCACGAGACTCAGTTACAGAACCGTGTCGGTCTGTGCATTAAATGTCAAAGGGGGGGGGGGAGTAGAAAACCACCTATATAAAGGGCCAACACCATGACCATGATCCTTTGCCGAAACTGCTAATAGGACATTTCCTGCTTTCTGACTCTCTCCCTCGCAAACTCACACGCCGCACACCTTGCACAGATTTCCTTTCAAACAAAACCACAAAAACACACACCTTTTTTTCATATTCACACTCACCTCCACACTCACCCTCACCTTTACATTCACCCTCATCATGGCCAAAAGGAAGCAGCCACGTTTTACAGATAAGGAGTTGGAAGTGCTCGTAGATGGGATTGTTAGAGTAGAGTGACAGTTATTTGGGAATCTAGTTCAACAGACCTCCCTTTCCCAGAGAGATAAGATGTTGAAGATGTAGGAAAGTGGCTCTGTATATACTGTTCCCAAAGAGGTACAGTGTTTACAGAGTCCACAGCCCCCAGAGGTTTGGCAGAGGCTAAAGTTAGATATAACCTTACTCTCTAAAGTGGTAGCTTGGTCGGGCACAGTAAGGCAGTATCAGAGGACAGTGTAAAGCATTTGTTGTACACACTCAGTCAGCAAATGGTCTCACACACTCAAAAACTGAACTCTAGGCCAACGGTTTGTATATAAAAATATATGGTTGTTTTATTTTAAAACCAACAATAGGTATCAAAATATACCTTCTCAGAATGAGATGCTTTGGTTAAATACTTTGCAAGAGGCAATTGACTTGGAATGCAATAGTTACAGTTTGTTGCACTAGGCAACACAATTTCAAACACAATAATACATTGAGCTCAATGGGAATTTTAGGTTATATGCAATTGATTACTTTCAGGATTACTTTTCTAACTCCAGGACTGAATCCTAGATTCAGTCCTGGGACAGTTCTTGGAAACAAGTGAGTAAACACGTTTTAGTTACTGTTGTGATTTTTAAGCAATATTTTGCTATTTTAAAAGTTGACACTTGGAAACTTTTTCTAATCAAATTACCAATGTTATCCTATGGGAGGAAATTCACTTAGCAGGTAAGTAGGGTTATGGTTACTTTTTCTAGGTCAGTGTTGGATCCTGGATCCAGCACGAGTGTACCACCTGTAAGCCGTTGAGAAACTGCGTGTAAGTTATACAGGCGATTTTTAACGAATATCTATAAGTTTGCAAAATCGACAGAAGAAATTTCACAGAAAAACAGTCAATGGTTTCCTATGGAAGAAAATTCAAAGTACGGGTAAAGTATGTTCTTGTTACTTTTGTAATCCAGTGCTGGGCTCCTAGGCTCAGTACTGGGACATCTATCTAAAACAGGTAAGTAATTACGTTTTCACAGTTGGTACGATTTTTAAAGAATATTTGTAGTTTGCAAAAATCGACACTTAGAAGAAATTTCACAGACAAACAGTCAATGGTTTCCTACGGGAGAAAATTTAGTTAGTGGTAAGTACGGTCGTAAGTACTTTTCAGGGTCAGTGCTTGGCACCGAGATTCAGCACTGGGATCTCTCCTAATAGCAGGTGAGTATTTCCATTTTCGTTACTCTGTTGATTTTAGGTGAATATTTTAAAGTTTAGAAACTCCACACTTAGAAGAAATTTCAAGAGAAACCAGTCAATGTTACCCTATGGAAGAAAAGTGAGTTATCGGCTTTTGGGTAAGTACCCAACTGGCAGAGTTAAGGTTCTGTGCATAGATTCAGGGGTCTCCCCGGGTCAGGAAAGTACAGTTGTTACACCCTCAGTGGCACAAGGGCAGCCGGGTGCAGAGTGAGTTAGGCCAAATGTTATCCTATGGGAGGCAGGGGGCCCTTGGTTGGTAGCTGCTGACTAGCAGGCCGCGCGGCTGTGGGAGCTGGGCTCCTGGTCACTTGCTCAGGGCAAATGGGGAAGTAGGTAGGAGTAGAAGTTGCAGGGCCACTCGGGCGGCTGGGTGCAGGGTGCTTTTGAGCCTTCGGGCGCTCAATGGATTGCAATGGAAAAGCCCAAGGACGAACAAAGGCTGCAAGCTCGGGGACGAAGATTCTTCAGGTGTGACCACCACTTTGAGAGGTAAGTTGGGTAGTTGGAGGATAGGTAGGTACCCAGGAGTCAGGCACAGGGGGCCGCAGGGCGCCGGGTGCAGGGGTGCCTTTTGGTGTTGGGAAATCTTACCCTCTGTTGATTGCGGTTGGGGGGGTCCCTGGTTCTGAGGCTGCAGGCGTCGTCAGGAGCCTCGAGGTGGGTCCTTGGGTGCTGGATTCGGGGTCACAGTCGCCAGGGGGACGTCCTCGGGGTCTTTGTCCACTCCAGTACAGGCCAGGCTTGGCGGGTGCAGAGTGTGCAGGGTTCGCGGTTCTGGCCAGATGCCAGGGATTAGATACTTGCTTTGAGCAGAGCCAATGCTCGTGGGAGTCCCAGATGCTCAGAGTCACAAGGTAGCCAGGTCCTCAGCCATTTTGGAAGTACATTTATACTCACTGTCAGGTAAGCATGGTTCCTTGTTGGCTGTTTAGGATGGTTGGGAGGAGGAGTGTGACCCCTGACTACATCTCCCAGCAGGCCTTATTTTACACACACTCTATCCACCCACAACAAACAGCCCCCCTGTAACTAAGCTTACCTGACAGTGAGTGGATATGTACTGCTAAGATATATGACACTGGGGACTGCTGTGTGGACCACAAGGCACTGTTGGGAAGTGTGGCCAAATCAGAGACCAGGCACAAGTGTCACACATCTTGATAATGAATTAACAATCAATCTCACAAAACCATTCTGACATATGGTCAGTTGTCTCTGAGTGGGAAGAGTGTGTGAAGGACAGAGCCTGGTGTGATCCGAAGTAATGGTAAACACTACTACACCAACCATGAGCAACCACTTTTTATCTGGGCCTATGCCTACCTGACAGTGAATGGAAGTGCAACACCAAGATGCCTGACACTGGTGCATGGTGTATTGGCCACAAGGCCTTGCTGGGATTTGGATTCAAATTTAACACCAGGCACCAGTGTCAGCAATCTTTGTCAGTACATATCCACTCACTGGCAGGAAAACATAATTCCATGGGTGCTGTTTTTGCACTCAGGAAAGAGTGTGCTGCAATACAGGGCCTGATGGGATGCCTGGCCATTGCAAACACTCCTCCTCACACACAACCATACAAGACCACTAAGAACCATGATTACCTGACAATGAGTGGACATCCAACTATAACATGGCAGAGACTGGGGCCTGGTGTATGGAGAAGAAGGCCATGAGGGGAGTTGTCTTCAAGTGAGACACCAGTTCCCAGTGGCAGTCAGACGGCAGGGACATTTTGACACAGTGTATGTCCTATTGGCCTGTTTGCGTTGGGCAGGAAGGTATATGTAGAACTGGCCCTGACGGGACTTAATCGTGGGCTATGTCTATCTCACAGTGAGTTCATGTGTTCTAGCAAAACGGCAGACAATGGGGAACCCTGTCTGAAACTATCACAACTGCCACATTTGCCTATGTGCTACAAAGACCGGCCAACATAGACAAATATCTTTCAGATACACTTACAAACATTGTCTGGGCAACACTCTTCTTGGTGGCCTGGTAGGGCTGGGTGGGAGGAGAGGAGTAAGTTTCACAAATGGAGAACAAGCACTCAAACATCAGTTAATCATAGTTCATTGCCACAAAATGGCACAAAGCTGAGTTAGTGAAATCATTTGACCATGGAGTCCATGTACAAAGTACATGGATCTGTGTAGCCACAAAGTTAAACAGTCACACAAGTTTACTACTCACAGCCATTCACATGTGTAGAATGACATGATAACAATCACTCAATTCCCACAACTTTCTGGCTAAGTTAACAGAATGTGAGTATGTAGGCAGTCACAACAATGTTACTGCTAAATACATGCGCTAAGACCAGTAGACAGGTACAATAAAGTACCCACATAGGGAGAGGAAATGTATGTATCTCACTGTGAAAGTAAAGTTGTAGATAACCTAAACACACCTGTGTCATTCACAGGGTGTGAGGAACCAGTGAATGGCTTCCAACATATAATGTAAACTTAACACAACAGGCCCATTAATGAACATACCTGCACATGTCCATCAATCCCCCTCTTGTCACAAAAACATAGTCATCCCAAAAAATAAGCCTGCATCATGGATGAATGAGTTCAATCTATCTACAGTAACTCATCAGGAGCTTCTGTAGCTCATGTAATGTGTATGATTTGAGTAGCAGTGGACATTCACAGAAAGCCTTTGTGTTATGTTTGTACCTACAGGGCCAGCTGAGGACACTTCAGGAACCATCCAGGACAGCCATGCCAAGACTCCAGTCGACCAGGAGCCCTCCGGCATTGACAGACCTGGCCCTTCAGGTATGGGTCACCCCACAGCACCATTGGTGGCAACATACAGATCCTCGGTGACCACTCCCACCTCAGCTGCCAACACCCAGCTGACCACTACCTGTATGGATACAGCAGCCCAGGACAACATCAACAGCACAGCAACACGGATCACTCTTGAGTTACCCAACAACAACAACAATGCCAACAATGAAGGAAGCTCCATGTTGACTGTGCCAGAGCCAACTGGTCCTGCTCGGGTGGGTAGGGTTGGTGGGAGGGGTCGTGGGGACAGGTACCATCCATGCAGCTGGTGCTGCTAATGCTGAGACCCAACACCTCTCCAGAATCCTCCATGAATATGAGGATTTACAAGGAAAGATGGGCCAGTTCACAGGGATCCTCAGGACCATGCAACAGCAGCAGGCTGAGCAAAATGAAAAAGTAGACAGGTTTATGGACAAAATGGATAAACAGACGGTGGTGTACAGGGACATTGTCACCTGCCTCCGCCAGATTGCCACCAACATCGCCACACCTCCCTGTGCGCCTACCACATCCAGTGCACCAACATCTGCACCAGCCACAGGGAGGGATGTGGACTCTGGTGGAGAGCACCCGGCAGCATTGTTGCATGCACCTGAGAGTCCCCCAGAAAAACATGGAGTCGGTCATCCAAAGAAGAAACAGTGAGAAACAGATGGCCACGCATCACCCCCAGGAAGTGGCTACCTGCTCCTGATATCCTCCATTGTGTGCCAAGCATTCACTTTGTTGACTGTCACTGAACTCTTCCTAATTGGCTGGAGGGTCTAAGTTGGACTATGGACTCAAATAACCGTGGATCTACTTTTGAATACCTCATCTATAAACACTACCAACCCCTATCTGCACTTATCTAAATGTTTTTTTGTTGAGTACACCACCATGATGTGGACTGATATCATCATATTATGCACAAAAATAAACCACTCTGCACCAAAAATGTGGTCATGTCATTGCTTTGAATAACAGTAATGATGTTGAAAAAGTCAAAGAAGAAAGTGTCCACAACATTGGTAACACATCACTTTGAAGAAGTACATTACTGGCTTGTGAGTATATGAACATTGTCACAACATGATAGATAGACACAACAAGGTCATGGCACAACCTATAGGACATATTACAGATACAATGCTAGTCTATTGCTTAAAATACTAGCACCATTTGCAAGCACACTAAACAAACAATTTGTTTAAACAAGGCATAATGGAGCATGTTTAGCTTAAAAATAAACATTTGAATGTGTGAAAACAGACAAGGCATAAATCATTGTGTAGCCTAGGTTTATCTTCCTCATACAACCTGGTGCATTAACCAAATTTCAAATAACATCAACATCACACAGTAACAAAATGCTCTAAATTGAAGAAAAACGTCCATCAGTCCAAAAGGAAGTGTGGGCCATGGATTTACAAAAAAATCCAATGTTGGACTAGGTCACAGAATAAGGGTATGGTGAGGTCACAACTTGCACGGTTTACGTGGCAAATTACCCTGGTAAGGAAAAACATATAACAGAGATAGGCACACAGGACTAAGCCTGTTCAATTTAGCAAACAATGTCATCTGAAGCACAAGTTTTTCAGTGTGGACACTAGCTATGATTCACGGAAACACTGTACATCTCAACTTTCCCATCTTGCAAAAACGTATCATACAACTAACATCATACATTCACATTGTGCACAAGCAACACAACAACAAACACTTGGTGCTAGTCCTATACTTTCATTGCATACCTACACTCATGTGAAGAAGTTGTTGATGAGCTGTCTCAAATCCACGGCATCATCATCATCCCCACGGTCGTCATATCCCAGTTCAGGATACTCCCTCGCCGGCGGCTGCTGGTGTCCATCGTCCTGTATAGGTGGAATTTCCCTCTGTTTAGCCGGGTTGTGGAGCATGCAGCAAGTGGTGATAATGTTGCACACCTTCAATGGTGCATATTGTAGGGCTCCTCCTGTTCGATCAAGACAGCGGAATCTTGTCCTCAGGAGGCCACAAGTCCGCTAAATGACTCGCCGGCTCCTACCATGTGCCTCATTATGCCGCATTTCTGCAGGGGTGACTGGGTTACGGAGTGGTGTCAGTAACCAAGGTTGATTGGGGTACCCATAGTCTCCTACATTGAAAACAGAAAATAGATTCAGTTGTTCGTTGACACAGCATTATCTGACATACAAGCTACACACAACACAGCACACACATGCCATATCACCTACCAACAAGCCAGGCACGGTCAGGATGTAGCTGGGACATCAAACGGGGGATGGCATTGTTCCTCATGATGTGCACGTCATGTGCAGATCCAGGGAAACGTGCACAGATGTGGGAGATGGTCATATCAGCCAAACATACCACCTGGGCATCAATCGAGTGGTAATGTTTGCGGTTGCGATACGCAACCTCATTAGCCTGTGGTGGCTACGGGGAACAACCTTTACAACGCAACTATTACAACGCACTACACTTACAACGCAATTTTTACAACGCAACATCCACTACAACGCATTCCATTACATCGCATGACACTACAACGCATTTTTAAAAACTACCTTTACAACGCATTCCATTACATCGCATACTACCTTTACAACGCATACCATTACAACGCATAATATTACATTAAAACCCCTACACTATCCAACACTTACCCTACTGTTGCACCCCCTGGAGTTAGAATAGTAATTTTTACCCCCATACTATCCAACACTTACCCTACTGTTGCACCCCCTGGAGTTAGAATAGTAATTTTTACCCCTATACTATCCAACACTTACCCTACTGTTGCACCCCCTGGAGTTAGAATAGTAATTTTTACCCCTATACTATCCAACACTTACCCTACTGTTGCACCCCCTGGAGTTAGAATAGTAATTTTTACCCCCATACTATCCAACACTTACCCTACTGTTGCACCCCCTGGAGTAAGAATAATAATTTTTACCCCTATACTATCCAACACTTACCCTACTGTTGCACCCCCTGGAGTAAGAATAGTAATTTTTACCCCTATACTATCCAACACTTACCCTACTGTTGCACCCCCTGGAGTAAGAATAGTAATTTTTACCCCTATACTATCCAATACTTACCTTAAATGCAATGTAATATTATGCGTTGTAATGGTATGCGTTGTAAAGGTAGTATGCGATGTAATGGAATGCGTTGTAAAGGTCGTTTTTAAAAATGCGTTGTAGTGTCATGCGATGTAATGGAATGCGTTGTAGTGGATGTTGCGTTGTAAAAAATGCGTTGTAAGTGCCTGCGTTGTAAAAGTGTGCGTTGTAACGACATACATCCGGTGGCTCCAATCCAACATGGGTGCCATCAATGGAGCCAATTATATGGGGTATCCGTCCCAATGCATAGAATTCCCCCTTGATGTCTGGCAATTCTCCAGGTGTTGGGAACTTAATGCATTGGCACAGGTAAAGCAGCAATGCCCCCAAAACATCTTGCAGAACACAGTTGAATATGGTTTGTGACATTCAACCAGATAATGCCAGTGGCAAAGAAATGTAAAGCTGCCATATACTTCACTTTGGGCTTTAGTGCAGTTGGATATGGCCGACCAGGCTGCAGATGATGTGGCAACTGTGCAGTCAACTGTTCAATGATTGGCCTTGTGAAGCGGTACTTCCTGTTGGTGTCACATTCTTCCATGGTTGCCAGGTCTGGAAAGGGCGTGTGGACTGCAGGTCATCCGCGATATCTATGTGTAGAGTGTAAACACAGTTGGTGTCAGGTCACAATGTACAAAGCAACATGCTTAGAGACAAACAGAACATGAAATGTGAACGCAACTGAAGCTACAGATAATTTCAAAAACAGATTTCAATTTAAAAGTATGCCCTTAGATACATCTCACTGCTTCGGTACCCTACACAGACATGTGACCAAGGTATGGTGATACAGCAAATATAGTGGTGTAGTGAACAAACCACTAGTGTATGACATCATAAATGTCAGCAAGCATCACATATTCAAAGGATTCACAGAAAAATGATGGTCCTTTAATGTTTATGTGAACAATTACATGTGCAATACATAGAAAGAATAGGAACATTTTATGCAAGAGATGTGTTACACCTGTTTTACACATCATCTCATATACTCAGTCATACCCACCACTGTCAGAGGTTGGACACTGTCATCTAGTTATGTCTACATTACACGTACAGTCACATCCACAGACGTTTTTCAATGTTGAGGATGCTAAAATATGTAATAACACTATACACTGCAGTTTTGGGCACACAGATAGAATAGTAATTCACATTTCACAAACAAGCTGAAGATGTAGAATGATTTCACCGTCTACTCATCCAATGGTAAAAGCCTTAGCCATTACTTACACAATAGACATCCACAGTCTGACATGACAACAATTGTACAATGGGTCATACAGTCCACAAATGCAGTTACAATACAAGAATGCACATGTACATCCACACAAAAAACAATGGGCACTGTGACCAATACAATGCGAATAACTGAATTTCTCTCCTGACATGCTTGTATATGCCAATAAAACAGTGTGTCATGTGCCCGTTAAGGTTAGCTCCTCATGGGAGTGAGTCTTAAAACACAGGCCATTCAGTGTCAAACACAGGTTGTCACTGATCGCAACATGGCATTATTTGTGAGGTATGATATGAAGTATACAGTCACAACTGATGACTTGTGTTAATGGTCTTCAATACTCCAACTTGATGGCTTGCTAAACAATGTTTTTTTACATCAATGTCTGATTCTGAGATGTCAAATATGCATTTAATGTAAATTTTTTACCCACATGAGATGCTAGACATGAGCAATATCAGTAGTACAAAGTGTGCATACTGTGTAATCAAAGTGAGGGACATTCAGACTTTGTCCATACAAATGTGGACTTGTTCAATGTAGCCAAGTTTGTTCCACAGTGTTGACTGTACTCATGATGGAAATGAGTTCAGTTACTAGAGTCCCTACAGTTATTGCACCCAGATGTGCCAGTGGAATGGTGTTCCACCTGAGGCATTGCGAAGCTGCAGTTATCAAACTTGTAAGTTTGTAGACCATTTATTACATCTATGAAACTTGATTTGTTTTTTATATTCAAATATTTAGGATTCTGCTACATGACACCGTGCATAGATGACACAGGACAGTGTGCCACATGCCTGTCAGCCCAGCTATGCATACTGCCTTGGTGTCTCCGGGATGACACTCATATGTGTGAACTGACATTAGAGAAGCAAAGCTACTGAACACGTTCTGAATCACTGAAGTGTGTAACATGGCTCACGCAATGAGTTTGTATTGTGCATGTTTGACAAGGTAGACATGTGAGCTGTGACATATGAGCCAATAGTTCCACACTTGATGACTAAGGATTGCAGAATGTGTACCATGTCTCAATGAAATCTGGTATTCCTATTCCCATTTTGATGGCTATACTCACTTACAGGAGAGGAGACAGACATGTCAGGACACAAGACTATCATGAGCACGAGGCAAAACATTCCCTGCCACAAACTTTATTAGTCTACCTTGGGGTTATGTACTTTGATGTTGAAACATGCAATGTTGCTGATCACATCATGTGTGATTGAGCAATAGTAAACTTGCAGACTAATAATTGCCATTTATGTCAATGTAGCCTGTTCTAATAGCACAACTCAATGTGATGTCTGATATCTGTGAACATCTGTGATGTTAATTATGTGTCAAGTAGATATGGATGACTTATGAAAATCTTGGTCACAGCATCATCAGCGACTACAGGAGTAGACAATGTCACGGATGTGGTAGGAGCAGAAATTCATACTGGGTCCAGTGAAGAGTCCTCAGAGGGGGGACCCAGTGAGGGAGAGGGTGAGGAGAATCTCATTGGGAGCAGATCTGCAATGTCATCAGCAGTGTCTGAATCTTATTACAGCTCTGGTGATGACTCCCATGTGGTGGTGGGGGACACAGTGACTGCATCAACAACATCAGAGTCCACCACCACCACAGCTACCATTTCCACCCTCCCAGCTGCTCCCAGTACCAGTGTTCGTGGCCGCTCATGTGACAGAGGCAAACTCTCCTTTGAGCCAGGCATCTCACCCCCTGCCCCTTTCTCCCCTGCTACCCTCAGTTTGGAGACCAACGACCTCCTGAGGCAGATCTCTGTGGGGTAGACCTCCATGCTGAGTTTCCTCCATGCAGACACTACTCTTTTGACAGAAATGTCATCGTTCATGGAGGGCATTCACTCTGACATGTCTGCCCTACAGAGATCAAATCAGGCTATGGCCTCAACACTGATGGCAGCACTGTCTCTCCTCCAGCCTATCTCCCTACTCCTACCTCTTGGTCACCCACTGTCCCAACTACCCTCCCTGACCCAAGCACATGCAAACACACACATTCAGACAGTGCAACATCCACCCGCAGCACAGAAACATACAGACAGAAGTTGTATACCACACACACACTCATGCTACAGACAGCACACTCTCCCCCAGGGAAGTGACAGCACACGACACACATGCATCCAGTGACATTCCGCATATCTCACAACCCTCTGCCTCCACAACCCCTACCCTTGCCTCTCCTGTTTCCCCCTCAGCCCATTGAATTCTTCCCTCCCCAACTTTCCCCCCCTAAGAAGAGGAAGTAACCTCCAAGCTGACCCACCCTTAGCATCTTCAACCCCACCCCCGAGAAGGAATCGAAGACAACAACTACCCGCAGAAACCACCCCCCCCCCGGTCCAAAGCTAAAACATCCACTCCTACAACCCATAGCTCCCCAGACAAGCCCATC
Source organism: Triturus cristatus (assembly GCF_964204655.1). Lineage (NCBI taxonomy): Eukaryota > Metazoa > Chordata > Amphibia > Caudata > Salamandridae > Triturus > Triturus cristatus. The sequence continues at coordinate 545,910,462 of NC_140586.1, forward strand.
ACCTCTAAATCCACAAAGCCACCCACAAAAAATACCTCTCCCATTCCCATTTCTGACACACCCCTCAAAGAATTTAAAACCCCAAATTGTGTTCTGGTCACCCCATCCTCAGCTCCAACTGACCATCCTACTACAGCTGCCCCCCCTCACAATTAGAGCCAACCCCTGCAGTGGATTCCCACCCCCACTATCAGACCCTACCACTGCAGTGGACCCTGACATCCATCCTGATCCCAGCACTCCTAAAACACAACGCAGTCCCCATTAGTTTATCCCATTTGGTGCCTGGCATGCCCCCAAGATGCCCCTCTCAAGGGAGGTGTCCGCTAGCAGAACTAGTGCAGGCATGATTATATGGGCAATATTTGTTTCTTGCTCATCATGAGACTGGACAATGATGGACTGGTCAATGGCCTATTTGAAATCCTTGGATTTTTATGTTGAGGCTGAATAAAGCATTTTATATTTTTTGTTTACAATTTGAAGGGACCAATAACTTGTTTATTGTTAACTGTATGACATGTACAATCTCTAGTTTACATATCCAATGATGTTATTATGTCATGTATTGCATATGTTTCATGGAGTCTAAGCACTTTGAGAGTATGTATACAAGAATGTTGTGTCTACATATCCTGGGTGGCATTGTCAACATCAGTTTTGAGTAAGAGTGTGACATGAGGTCACTAAGGGGCATATTATCAAGAATCGGCGTTAAAATTATCGTCGCTTTAGCGGCAGAAAACTGCCGCTAAAGCAGCGATAATGGGCTTGATAATATGTCCTTGAGATTTCCAATAGAAGCCCATGTTCTGGTGTCAACATTGGCTTCTATTGGCATTCTCTGCAGCATATTATCAAGCCCATTATCGCCGCTTTAGCGGCAGTTTTCTGCCGCTAAAGCGGCGATAATTTTAATGCCTTGCTTGATAATATGCCCCAAGGTTTTTAAATCTCTACACAAACACACACATACATCAGGCTGCCATTTGTCAACAGAGTGCAAGTGTCTCAAAGTTCAACAGTATAGCATTATGCATATGTTCGGGATGTAGAGAAAGGCACCTATTTCATTAATTCACCTGGATACATGTGAGTGTTGACTACATGGCAGTGACTTTGTACACACCCATGTGCACAAAGTCATGTTACAATACGTGTGTGCGACTTGTTAGTGATGGACCCATGTCTGTGTCTTCCTCAGATCTTGTAGAATAGTATAAATGTCAACCTTGCAACAGGTGGCATGCCACTGTAGGCAAAAACACTTCATGGGTGTTAACACATCTGATGCATTTCCTGAGTCCATGGTGAGTGTAAGCTGAACAGTATTCTCACAGTCTTCCAACCCTCTGCTTCTAATGGACTCCAATTACAGCATGGATTTTTGTTAGGCAAGGTGTGTGTTTTCTTAATAGTCTATTGCTCACTCATTTAGCAGTTGTTCATGCCATCCTGCTTTTGGCTGGTGACATTGCAAGTATATTGTTAATGGATTGCCTCAGCTTGGATTGCATTTTGTAAACACACACAAGTCGTAGTTAAGCATATGAATTGCGTGTCATATGTATTTTGTGAATAACTGACAAGGGTGTTGATTTTAGCTTAAATTGATGCTGTTCCATGTCACACCAAGCTGAATTATGAGTGCGGTGATGTCTGTTGAATCGCCAGGTGGTACATGTGGAAAGGCAAGTGGACAGTGAGTGCACAGAAAGGATGTGTGTCTGTCTACAGTGTGGATGCTCCAAGATCTTGATTCTCCACCATGCTCTTAGTTGCCACACATGGGAGGATGTGTTGATGGAAATATGCATCCTGGCTGCAGATGTATAGTCAATGGTTCATGTTGCATGTGCTGAGCTTGCTTGAACAAGGGTGAAGGTGAGAGTGACTACTATTTAAAGTATTGGTTTGAGTGGAGATACATATCTCATGGTGGCAGGACACATTTAGTGGTTGTCAGAGAGTGTGAGGTATGAGTTGAGTGCATAGGCAGATCTTGTGTAGTAGACATGAGGTATGTGAGTGTCTACCGATAGAATGATGTGATTCTGAGTATGCAACTGTTTAAATCTTGTGCAAGCTATGGGATAAATGAGTAGATGAGATGGGTGTTGAAGCACTTATACAAGGTTGTATTCTGGCAGGTGGTGAGCTGTAGTCTGTGTGTCTACAGTGAGGGATGACTGTAACCTGGCATTTGAAAATGAGTGAGGATAGTTGTTGATGTGCAATAGTCAACGGTGTTATTAAGCATGTAAGTCATGTGTGGATGCGACAGTGCCACAGTGAGACAAGGTTCAACTTCTCCTTTGTGACAAATTGGATAAGTGTATGTTGAGGGTATACACCAGTTGTGTACTTTAGTGTGCAGAAAGGTGCAGAAAGGTGAAATGTGTAGGGTCATATAGTTGATGTATGTTGTTATTGCATCTGTGTATGCATGTGTTTTAGAAATGAATAGGGTGTGTGTGTGATTATATGTGACTGACTGAGGACATATCCATTGAGCAATGTAAGTGTCTTGTTGTCAGATGTGGTGATGTATTAAGTTTGCATGTCAGAGTCAGCAGTGATGCTGCACGTTGTGATATGAGTGCATTCCAAATACATTGCTGAGGGTGCTAATGGTGATGAGCGTGGTCATTTTTACATGTAAAGTTTGTTGTCTGCTGAGGAGGTGATGAGTACAGTGCATAGTGTGCATGTCATGTATGTGCGAGTTGTTATGTACATAGTGATGAAGAGTGGTGCTGTGCATGTTGGTGTATATGTGAGAAGGGCAGCGCATGAGTGAGCTTGTGACAATTGTGATTGAACATTTTTAGTAGAAGGCTGTAGATTGCGGGGCAAACATGTTTTTCCAACTAGTTGCAGCAGATGTGGCTCATGACATGCTTGTGTGTTTGCTAGTTTTGAAATTTGAGCATGTACTCTGGAGTGGATGTGAGAGGGGTCATACCTGCACTAGTATAGTTCATGCAGGCCATAAAGTAATGTTGGTTTGTGCTTATGTGTAGATTTTGTTTCTGTAAGTAGTCAAATACAGTTGCCAGAGTAGATATGAAGATGCGGAATGTGTTGTCTGCAGCTTGTTGTCTGCCAATGGATTATCATGACTGATTGTGTGAATGTCCACTTTGAGTACACTGTCCTATGCAAGACCCACTGGCATCACTGTAAAAGTTGCCTCAGCCTAGCCTTGCCTTGTCTGAGTTGTGTGTTGGCATATGTGGTATTTCACCCTTTGTAGGTATGGATACTCATTAATTGGTCAGTATTGGCCTTGGAAAGTGCACAGGGATGGATGTGGTGATTGCTACATTTGCAATGTCATGAATCTTGAACAATAGGTGGCAGTCCATTCCGTTGAGGGGTACAGCCATATCAATGTCCAAGTAATGAATGTGTGTTGTTGTTCTACCTGGGTTAAGACTACCCCGGGTACGCATGCCAGTACACTACACACGCATGGTTATTGCTGACATTCTGATTTTGAATGTCTGAGATATGGCGACACCAAGGCAGATGGTGTCGTTGTGATGATGTCTCAGTATACCCAGTTCCATGAGTTTTTGCATTTTCACTACTTTTGTTGCCTCTGATCTGGTTTAGCAAGGGTCGCCCTTGTGTGTGTCCATGAGGGCGCCCATTATGCACATTAAATACTGACTTATGGCCTGATGGAAATATGTGTTTGTTGAAAGTCTCCTTGATGTTTCAATAGATTATTGGACATTGTTTCAGTGCCAAATGTGGACACAGCAGACTTAATCCGCACATGTCTTTCATCTTCACAAGATGTACCCGTATTTGCTAATTTCAGGATGACTGTCACTTGTGTTTTTTTCAGTCAGATTGAGCCACCACACCAGCATCCTCACCCGTGCTAGCAGCTTATCTTACACAATGAAATGTGCACTAAACAAACCAACACTGCTTGCGGATCCTACGTCCTGTGACTCATGCGCACTCCTCCTACTATGTAGGACACAATCTGCACATTCAAAATGGGATCATTTTTTCTGGCATACACTACAGATTGAGGTGCTAGATGGAGATTGGATGCAAATGAAATTCTCAAAAGATGTCCGTATACATATGCAGATTGGTGTTTATGTACAGCAGCAACATTGTTGTTGGCCCATGTTCCTTTCAAAACCATTATTGTTTTTGACTAGAAATATTTCCATGACAACTGTCACACAACCACTTCTGGAGACACTGAACGCAGTATTGAGTGGCTGTGGTCTGTCAACATGTGTGTTGTCTGTGCTGATATCCTCTGTCCTTTACTGTACACAGATGCATCACAATGTCATACTTGTGTTAGTACATTGAAGTTGTATTGTCCTGCAATGTTTCTGTGTGTGTTGTGGTGGACTTATGCATTCACTTTGAGATACACACATATGTGTGTTTATTGCAATTCATGGTCCAGGTTCAAATGTGTGATTCACCTAGTATTTTGTGTGCTAACTGCACCTACCTCATGATGACATTCCATCATTATACATACACGACATGCTATTGACACATGTTTGGATTGTGATCACAATGATGCTCAGGGCCTCAGAAAGTAATTGGCAAACAATCTGTGATCATTTCTTGCACCTGGCCTCTGTGCGGTAAAAGGTTTTGTAGTAAAATTAACACTGCTGCTGATCAAGGGTGTGGTATGTGGGTAAGACTGTCCAGTTGTGACTTGCCTTCCTGCAAGGACCCTACATTCAAGGCAAACTCCCAGCACCTGCCATGACCTGAAAGTGATGTTTGTGTGGTCGAGATGATACTACCTCATTCACGGCATGTAAGGCGGTGCACCATGCTGGTTATTCCCCAAAGGCTGTTCCCCAGCCACTATTTACAGAACGGCTGGTGATCCATGGAAATTGTGGCCTAATGTTACAGTGGCCTGTGGAGACTGTGTAGGTGGGTATGTTCATTGGTGTGGTATAGGAAGGCCCATCAAACCATGGCCCACAGGTGACTCTGGTGCACCTGCCCATCGACCAATGCTCAAGTGAAATCATGGCAATCCCAAGGGTACGCTGAACACTTTCTGATTGGATTGCAACACCCATGGGGGTCTATGGGCTTCAGCCCCCCATCATGTGTGTCATCCCAGGCTAAGACAGCTTTCCCACACACACATACCGTCCTTGATCTGCGGTAGCTGGTTTGTCTGTCTTGTTTGCATATCAGTCCCCAGTATTTCACAGGTTTGTAAGAGACCATTTAGTAGATAATGAGTCTTTGTTTGTTTGTTGAAGGTCCCTGGAGCACTTGCATCTCCACTCTACCCATTCCTCAACGTTGCCAGTTGCTTTTGCTGCAACAGTGTGTGAAAGCCTTTCATTGAAAAATACCTTTGTGATTGTTTATGTAGAGATTCCTGCAGCATGAACTCCACATGTAGCGATTTAAGTAATGGGTTTGATCATAAGTTACATTGTTCATGTACACATTTCTAGAGTTAATTCCCCCCAACCCCAGATATGCATCTACATGTATGAGGGTATTTCCCCCAACCACAGATATGCATCTACACATATGTGGGTATTTACCCCACCACGAGATATGCATCTCCACGTATGAAGGTATTTCCCCCAACATCAGATATGCATACACATGTACGGGGTATTTCCCACAACCCCAGATATGCATCTACACATATGGGGATATTTCCCCCAAACCCCGATATGCATCTACATACATGGGGGTATTTCCCCCAACCCCAGATATGCATCTACTTGTATGGGGTATTTCCCCTCAACCCCAGATATGCATCTACATGTGTGGGGTATTTCCCACCAAACCAAGATATGCATCTATACGTATGGGGATATTTCCCCCAACCAGTTATGTATCTACACGTATGGTGTATTTACCCCCAACCACAGATTTGCTTTTACATTGCTGTGTCTATTTGCCCAATGCACATATTGCCTGTACATTGCTGTGGGTATTTGCCACACCCCATGTTGACTCTAAATTGCTGTAGATATTTGCTCAACCCACATTTTGACTCTACATTGCTCTGGGTATTTTCCACCACCCCTATTGACTCTACATTGCTGTGGGTATTTGCCACCCCCCCATTGAGTAAACATTGCTGTGGGTATTTGTGCAACTCAATGTTGACTTTACATTGCTGTAGGTATTTTACACCCCCCTATTGACTCCTTTGCAGTGGATATTTGCCCAACACACATTGACTCTACATGCTGTAGGTATTTGCCACCCCTATTGACTCTTTACTGCTTTAGGTATTTGCCACCCCCCATTGACTCTCCATTGCCGTGGGTATTTGACAACACACATTGACTCTATATTGCTGTAGGTATTTGCCACCCCTATTGAATCTACATTGCTGTAGGTATTTGCCACCCCTTCACTGACTCTACATTGTTGTGGGTATTTGCCACACCCCATGTTAACTCTACATTGCTGTGTGTATTTTTCCCCCAACCACCAATTTGACACTGCAATGCAAGTAGTATTCTCCCCCCTTTTGGCTGTACTTGTGCCCCTGCTTTCTGTTGTTTTGGCTTTCGCGTGGTACTTTTTCTTTTTTTTACTGAGTTTTATATAGCACGAACTTGACCGGAAGGTATCGGGTATCAGAGCGCTTTACATAGCACCAGTTGCGATACTTGAGGACACATTCATTTTTGTTAGGCACAGGGAGATTAAGTGATTTGCTCATAATCACAGGATGTTCAGCGTCATTGCTGAGAGTCGAACCCAGTTCCCCAGATTCGAGGGAGACCGCCCTAGCCGTTAGGCCAACTCCTCTCCCCTACTTACATTATTTTGTAGGTGTCGGATTTAAGTTCTGTGACAAATGAGTCGGTTGCTGTTGTAGTTGTGCTCAAAGGGGTAGAGTATTAGGATGACATGCACGATCAGATTCATGGCTGCACCGTCTCATTCGCTGGAATAGTATTGTGGCGTGAGTCGGAGCTGAAATACTCCCATTACGGCTGTGCTGACGTGTGGGTTGTAACGACAGGTTCGGCACATGGTGTGCGACCAATTGGGCTTTTGTTAACATTCAGGCTCCTTGAGCCGGTGGAGCTGACGAGTTCATGGTTACGCACCTGCGCGCTACGAGAGGTACTTTACCTGAGAACATTTATTTTAGCAGCCTACACAGCAACCCTACACACTCACCTACTCCCTGCTCACGAGAGGCAACTACCTCGAAACACGTGTCCTGGGATGGCTAACGCTACACTTACTTGCACTCAAGACTCGGGCATAGGCGTACCCGCCGACGCTGACTTCAGGGACCACAATTATTTGGGGCAACACGCTGTTAGGTAGAGCAGTGTGCGACCAATTGGACTTTTGTTAATATTCAGGCTCCTTGAGCCGGTGGAGCTGACGAGCTCATGGTTACGCACCTGCGCGCTACGAGAGGTACTTTACCTGAGAACATTTATTTTAGCAGCCTACACAGCAACCCCACACACTCACCCACTCCCTGCTGACGAGAGGCAACTACCTCGAAACACGTGTCCAGGGATGGCTAACGCTACACTTACTTGCACTCAAGACTCGGGCATAGGCGTACCCGCCGACGCTGACTTCAGGGACCACAATTCTTTGGGGCAACATGCTGTTAGGTAGAGCAGTGTGCGACCAATTGGACTTTTGTTAATATTCAGGCTCCTTGAGCCGGTGGAGCTGACGAGCTCATGGTTACGCACCTGCGCGCTACAAGAGGTACTTTACCTGAGAACATTTATTTAAGCAGCCTACACAGCAACCCTACACACTCACCTACTCCCTGCTGATGAGAGGCAACTACCTCAAAACACGTGTCCAGGGATGGCTAACGCTACACTTACTTGCACTCAAGACTCGGGCATAGGCGTACCCGCCGACGCTGACTTCAGGGACCACAATTCTTTGGGGCAACACGCTGTTAGGTAGAGCAGTGTGCGACCAATTGGACTTTTGTTAATATTCAGGCTCCTGGAGCCGGTGGAGCTGACAAGCTCATGGTTACGCACCTGCGGGCTACGAGAGGTACTTTACCTGAGAACATTTATTTTAGCAGCCTACACAGCAACCCTACACACTCACCTACTCCCTGCTGACGAGAGGCAACTAGCTCAAAACACGTGTCCAGGGATGGCTAACGCTACACTTACTTGCACTCAAGACTCGGGCATAGGCGTACCCGCCGACGCTGACTTCAGGGACCACAATTCTTTGGGGCAACACGCTGTTAGGTAGAGCAGTGTGCGACCAATTGGACTTTCGGCACATGGGAAGTACTCACCGTACTTCAGCGTTCGATATCGGACTTGGAAATGCCTCCGGATGACTCCATTCTGCGTTTCTGGGGTCTGTTCGTTTGGACAGTGAGGATGGATCGGAGTGACCGTGTCGCCCGGTATGTTAAGGGTTTTGTGCATCGTACTGTGTCGTTTGGTTTAATCGGCTCCCATACAAGTCGGTTGTTCTGTTCGCCTCCGGACGCATCTGGGAGGGCCTTCCACATAACATCGTAATAGGGCCCTTAGTTTTACAAATGTTCTGATCAGAATGATAGTTGGTTAGGACCTCAGTTATTGCAATATTCAGATTATACCCAGAAAATCTGCCATATTGTAAAGCAAAATTTTCAATTATGGTAGCATTAGTGACATTCTGTGAGTAAATAGCAATGTCATTGGCATAAGCGGATACCCATAACTCCTCCGAATTCAGTCGTACTATCTGTATCTGTTCCTCCAGTTTGATCTTTGCCAAAGAAGGCTCTAAATAGAAAGCAAAAAACAAAGGTGACAGTGGGCATCCCTGACTCATAACTTTCTGTACTGGAAACTCACAAAATAAGCACCCTATGATTGTAATAGAAGCAATAGGATTTTGATATAGTTTCTGAACCATATTGATGTACTTATGGCCAAAATGCATTTGCCGCATAACCTGCAATAAAAACAGCCTCACTACTCTATCAAATGCTTTTTCTGCATCCAAAAAGATGCTGGCCTGTCCCGACAGCACATTGGTTGCGTCAAACATGGTAATAGCCGTATTATTATGATGCAATGTTGTACCCAATTTTGAATAAAACTGTGTTCTTCCCATGACACAAGCCCTTTAACCCCTTCGGTGCTTTGGACGGCCGGGAGCCAGAAATTGGAGGGAGGGCGGGGAGGGGATTTGGAAAAAAGTGCTGCAGATGAAGGCGTTTTTTCCCCCCCTGCAAATGGTATAAAACAAAGGGTTTGTGGTGCTGAAATCACCACCTTCCCAGCTTTCAGGGACTGACAGACTTTTTATCATAAAACCAACATTTTTTACACAGTTTTGGCATTCTACGGGGACATAGCCTATTTTTGCTATTTTTCGTGCTTTCAACCTCCTTCCAGTTACTGATAAAAATGGGTATGAAAGCAATAATGGATCCTGGAAAGCTATACATTTCAGGAACGTAGACAAAATTCAGAATTCAGCAAGTGAACATTTGTGTAGATCCTTCAAGGTTTTTTTATAGAACAAAACTGTTGAAAATAGGAAAAATTGAAAATGAGTTGAAAAAACCTGCCATTTTTTCCAATATTTTCACCTGTAACTTCTTCTAAGTATGACATATTTTTTAAAGCAATATACCATTACATCCGCTGGACCCTTCTGGTTGCTGGGATTTATAGGACTTGTAGGTTCACCAAGTTCCCGAGGAACCCAGAGCCAATAACTGAGCAGTGCCTTGCAATGTTTTTTTAATGTGTACTGGGTATATAGCAATATATTTGGTAAAATATAAAGAGTGAAAAATAGATATGAAACACATCTATGTATTTTCGAAATGGGAACAAAATATGGAGTTTAGAAACAGTAGCTATTTGCACATCTCTGAAACTGAGGGTACCCATACTAGCATTTTAATTGTAGAAAAAGTGACTTCTTTTTTACACATTGTCTTACATTTGGGAGGCAGAAATGCATCGAAGGTCAATAGGTAATAACATTTGCTCTACAATTCTGTGTTCCCCTAAGGCTCCCAATAAAAATGGTGCCTCACTTGTGTGGGTAGGACTTGTGCCCTCGACAAGAAACAGCCCAAAATGCAACATGGACACACCACCTTTTTACAGAGAAAACTGACCCTTTTTTTTAAAAGTGCCTAGCTGTAGATTTTGAACCCTAGCTCTGACGGCACCTAGGGAAACCGAGCATACTTATAATTTTTTTTTAAACTTGACACCCAGGGGAATCCAGGATGAGGTGACTTGTGTGGCTCTCACCAGGTTCTCTTAACCAGAATCCTGAAATCTGTGTGGATCCTCAAAATTCCACCCACCCTGCATTCCTCAAAGTCTTCCAATAAAAATGCTACCTCACTTGTGTGGGCAGGCATAGTGCCCGCGAAGGAAAACATCCCAAAACGCAACGTGGTAACACACCACATTTTTACAGTGAAAACTGCCCCTTTTTTTGCAAAGTGTCTAGTGAAGATTTTGAACCCGAGCTCTTCTGGCACCTAGGGAAACCTGGCAAACCTATACATGTTTGAAAACTAGACACCCAGGGGAATCCAGGATGAGGTGACATGTGGCTCTCACCAGGTTCTGTTAACCAGTTTTTACTCATCATGTATATCATGTTTGATTTTTATTCAATATGTTGTTGTTTACCACATGGTGGTATGTTCCACCCTTTTACGATTTTAACAAATCAAATAAAAGTATTCTATTTGGATGTTAACCAGAACCCTTTGCAAACTTCAAACTTTGTTAAAAAAACACCACATTTCCTCCACATTTCTGTGATGGAAAGTTCTGAAATCTGCGTGGGTCCACAAACATCCACCCACCCCGCATTCTCCAAATTCTCCCGATAAAAATTATACCTCACTCGTATGGGTGGGTCAAGTACTCGCGACAGGCAAGGGGCCAAAACGTATTGTGGAGACTTCAGAATTACCTATCATAAAATTACCTGGTTTGCAGGGGAGGAATCTATTTTTTTGGCCCCGGGCTCGCGGACATCTAGAGAAACCTACCAATCCCACACATTTCTGAAAACTAGACACCCTGGGGAGTCCAGTGAGGTATGGCGTGTGTGGATCCCCCAGTGCTTCCCCACCCAGAATCCCCTGCAAACCTGGGTCCCTCCAGGGGAATCACCAAACCGTGGGTACCTTTAAAATTCACATGATGTTGGAAGAAAAGGACGCAAATTTGGTGTGGATACCTTATGTGGTCAAAAAGTTACAGGGGCCTAAGCGCGAGTTGCATGGATTATTTGGGGGCTATACCGTTAAAGAGAGTATCAGATGATGAGGCTGCCATGCTAAACTCTCCAATTACATTAGAAGAGGTTAGATTTGCTATCCAAACAACGGTAAGGCTGCTTGGTAGGCTGAGTCGTTTTATACCCTCCAATCATGTCAAGCAAACTGAGTCCAATTTCAAAATGAACACTCACACTGCATATGAACAACCACTTAACTGTACACACTGCCTGTCAAGTCACCCAGACACACCCCACACTGACACACAGCCACAGACCTCTGTGCAACAACTCAGGGAGACAGCAAAGCAAGCCATGAATAGGCATGTTAGGAAGTGTCTGAAGTAAAACAGTGATCAGCCACACATCTGTCTCAACTTACTTGACATGTGTATGTCATCAGCACAACACACATGGCTCATTGTCACACTCCCTGACTGTGAAACACAAGTTGGATCCTTCACACATACCCCTCCTCTACCCACCTCACACCTGCACCACTCAACACCAATGTTAAACACACAGAATGGTGCAAATAATGTCCTGTGAGTACACTGACAACCAATCACACTCCCTGGGGAGCATCCACAAACATCACACACACACTCAGGGATGCCTGAACCAATCCTGGAACAAAAACAATAGCCAAACACAAACCTCTCAAACAACATACACAGAAGTCCAACAAGCCCACACATGGGCAGCCAAACAGCGGAAAGGCAATGGTACCCCAGGCAGAACAGGAGTACACAACATTGTCACTCAGGACCAATGCACAGACACCATACCCCAAAACAAACAAGAAGTGCATCATCTCTAAAAAATCATGAACACAAACTGGGATCAATGGGGCAATAAGCTAACACAGACAGACACACCACCCATCAAGTCAACATGGTGTCATAGTGTACCACATGCATGCACATGCACAATCCTGACAAGTGACAGGTCAAGGATAGGAGGACATATCACTAGTGTGCACTCAAAACAAGGCCAGTAACCAGAATATAACTTGCTGCATGTGACACACATACAAGTAATGTACGCTACACTTGCAACACACATCTGAATGTATCACAATGCACAAACAACTCACACATAATGTAATCCAAATAGAACATCACACACAGAGCATCTGTCAGCAGAAAGAGCCAACACAGCCCAAACACTGCATACATCCACAACAGAAACACAACAGATGCACATGCCAATCCATCACATTGCAAACTCAGCTGGACATCAGGGGATGCACACCAGGCAAGTACAAGGCAACATACACTGACAGCACTGCATGCAGGCCAAGCAGTGTGTGCACACCAACCAAATCAGTAACACACACATCTCAGTGTCACACCAGGTAGTCCCACAACACAAATCAGCACAGCACACAGACAAACATCACACTCAGGAAGGGTAGCAGTACCTCAGCAAACACACATACAGCTAACCCAACACTCACAGATGCACAACTCAAGGGCACCCAGGTGCAAACAACATGAACAGAGGACTGTGCAGCACAAACAGTTGCACTGCACATGAGCAACCATGACTGCAAACCAGTACAAGAAAATCACACATAACTATAATTGAAACTGTCCTGAGTGGCACATTGGTCCTGTGCACAGATCAGCACCACAAAGCATAGTGTAACAAATGAAGTGATGTGTAGGCCCACACGTTGGCAACCCAAGGGGATAGGTGACATGAGAGTGAAGTGGTGTGTACGTCAGTAGCGGACAGGTCAGGAGTGTACTATACACAAATACATGGAGCAGTCACTCACAATCGGTAGGCATCAGAAGCAAAGCTAGGGGATGGTATGACTCCACATCTCACATACCACACTGGAGCCAAAAATGGCTCAAGTGACAGCAATGCATGAGAAAACTCAACAACAATATCAGTGTGGCTGAGCAGGTCTGCACAGTGAGCACAAACAGTAACAAGACACATGGCTAATCAACTAAACACAACACAGACTTGCCTGTCACACACTCTGCATACTCACCACTGGCAGCAACAACAAGTAGGTGTCTGCCAGGAGTGCAAGGACACACCAACACACTGCACAGTGCACAACCTACATCTCCTACATGTGCACACAAGCACAGGGCTGACTAATCAAACAAACAGGCACTCAGCTCCTGGGTGATACATGTGTGCAGTTGGCATTGCAGGGGCCCACACACATCAACACTACTGACCAAGTCACCCCCTTCACACTTCATGACCACTCAAGTGCACACATTCAAATGTACCCATGTGACTAAGAAGACAGGCCATCACAAGATGACCATACACCAACACTGCTGTCCACACATCAAGAAAGATCACACAGACATAATGGACCATGGCCAGCCTGCCTGCAATCCTGTGGATAGAATTCTCCTCTGTGCTTGTAGTGCATCCTAACATGACATGTGTACAATTTAGCAAACTTGACCATAGAATGATTAGGATAACAGTAGGTCATCACAACCATCATTGCACCCCCAAGCCTCAGAGTCAAGAAGGTGCTTGATAATATGCCGCAGAGAATTCCAATAGAAGCCCATGTTGACACCAGAACATGGGATTCTATAGGAATTCTCAAGGGCATATTATCAAGCCCATTATCGCCGCTCTAGCGGCAGTTTTCTGCCGCTAAAGCGGCGATAATTTTAATGCCGTTTCTTGATAATATGCCCCTAAGTAACTTGAAGAAACATGAGGCCGGTTCTTCAAGTTGTTGGCCCCTTGAGGTCTCTCAGTATTTAGCTCATGTAGTCGCACCTGTTGCAAAACACTTCACCCTGTCTGTTACATTGATTATATCAGACCAACGCAGAAAAGCCTTCTCTATTCTTTTGGATTCTGGGGCTACTGGCAATTTTCTGGATATCCATCTAGCATATACCGTAGGCATCCCTTTTTGCCCAAATCTCGGCCAGAACGGATGAGAGCAGTACATGGGAGTGAGTTCTCCTCTGGTCTGATAACATATCATACTCCTGACTTAACCTTGGTGTGTAGTAATGGTCATTCTGAATCCCTTCGTTTTGATTTAATAGATACCCCCAATTTTGGAGCCACCCTAGGAGTCCCTTGGTTGCAAACTCACAACCCTCACATAGACTCGATTACCTGTAAAGTCACTCTGAAGTCTCCCTGTTGTTTGTTACACTGTTACAATGAAGCTAGTCAAATAGAAAACCTTTTGTGTTGCGCACTTGACACTGGTGGAGAAACACTTAGAGTTCCTTCTGTTTACGAAGACTATAAAGAAGTCTTTGATGAAGTCTGTGCTACAGCTCTCCCCCCGCATAGAAATTATGATTGTCGAATTGATCTGATCCCGTGAGCTGAGTTACCTGTTAGCAGAGTTTATGCTCTGACCGAACCCAAAATAGAATACTTGCAAAAATATTTAACCGAAATGTTGGAGAAAGATTTCATCCGACATTCCACGTCTCCTGTATCTTCACCCATTGTCTTCATTCCTAAAGGAGAAGGAGGTCTGCGCGCCTGTTTGGACTACCGCGCGCTGAATAAAGTCACCATAAAAAATAAATATCCTCTTCCCCTTATTTCAGTTCTGCTAGACCAGGTACGCGGGGTCAAAATCTTCACCAAGTTGGATCTCAGAGGGGCCTATCATTTGATAAGAATCAAAGAAGGAGACAAATTGAAGACTGCTTTTCGGACTAAATTCGGATTGTACGAATATTGCGTCATGCCATCCGGACTCTGTAACGCCCCTGCAGCTTTTCAGTTCTTCGTCAATGAAATCTTAGGAGAATATCTGGACCTATTTGTGATTGTCTACCTAGACAACATCTTAATTTACTCACAGACTGAATAAGAGCACGTGGGGCATGTGAAGAAAATATTACAAAGGCTCAACCACTTGTTTGCCAAATTAGATAAGAGTAAATTCCACACTACTAAGGTAGAATTCCTGGGTTTTGTGATCTCTCCAGAGGGAATTCACATGGACCCCAAGAAGGTAGAAGCCTTGATTAACTGGGCCCGCCCTACCTCAGTAAAGGAAGTGCAGTCCTTTATAGGATTCGCACATTTTTATAGGAGGTTTATTGACCATTTTTTTGACCCCATTTCACCTATTACCCGATTGCTTCGCAAGGGCGTTACCTTTACGTGGTCCCAAGAAGCTGAGCAGGCCTTTGTGCAATTGAAGAAGAAGTTCACTACTTCTCCCATCATAAGACATGCTGACAACACTCAACCTTATTATGTAGAAGCTGATGCCTCCCAATTTGCTGTAGGAGGGGTTTTGTCGCAACGAGACCAGGAGACTGGTTGCCTTCATCCGGTGGGTTACTTCTCCAAAAAGCTCCTTCTGGCTGAACAAAATTACACCATCAGAGAGCGTGAGTTATTGGCAATAAAGTTGGCCTTCCAAGAATTGAGACATTATTTATTGGGTTCCCCTCACACTGTTACCATCTATACAGATCATTGAAACCTACTGTTTTTTAAATCCGCCAGAGCTCTGACACCCCGACAAATGAGATGGGTTCTATTCTTTAGTGAATACGACTTTGTTATCACTTATAGACCAGGCGCTCAACAGGGGAAAGCGGATGCTCTGTCTAGGATAGGACAGGAAAAGAAGATCCACATGTCATAAGATCATAGGGGTAGGAGACCAAAGAGAAAACCTGTTCCCACTATTTTTTTATCAGTTATTACATGCTTACCCTACCATCTGACTGGATAAACAACCCTAAGAATACTGTACTGGAAGGACTGTACTATCATGACAAAAGACTGTATGTACCTACTGCTGACTTAGAGCAACAGATTATTAAATGGTGTCACAACACTTCTCTAGCTGGACACCCGGGTGGGAAGAAAACAGTGCAAATGTGCCAACGTTGGTTCTGGTGGGAGGGGGTGACTAAGGATATTCTGAATTATGTTAAATCTTGTTCTGTTTGCGCTAGGCAGAAAACATTGCATTCAGCCCCTGCAGGATTATTACAACCTATGACGGTTCCCGTAGTACCTTGGCACTCCATTAGTATGGACTTTATTACGGATCTCCCGCAGACACAGGGTTATAATACCATCTTAGTAGTGGTCGACATGTTCACCAAGATAGCCCACTTCATACCTTTGAAAAAGTTGCCTTCCTCTAAAGAACTTGGACAAGTGTTCCTTGAGCAGATAGTCCAGTTGCATGGTCTTCCCTCTGTAATAGTAACGGATAGGGGAGCTCAATTCGTGTCCCGCTTTTGGAAGGGAATATGTACCACACTTGGAATAGATCATAGACTCTCCACTGCGTATCACCTACAAACAGACGGCCACACTGAAAAAACCAATCAGACCCTTGAGAAATATTTACTATGTCTGCTTTCTACTATCACCTCTGATTGGGTTCATGCTTTTCCTTTGGCTGAATTTGCATACAATAATACAACACATTCTTCCACTGGTTTTTCCCCTTTCTTCCTCTCACAGGCTCATCATCCTCCATTCTTGCCCTTTCCGTTACCTACCCCTTTAGTAGAAATCCCTGCAGTACACGCACATCATACAGTTCTTTTGGATAACTGGAAAAAGCCTAAACATGAACTAATAATAGCAAAAGAAGCCATGAAACAGCAAGCAGACAAACATCGTAGTCCTGCTCCTGATTATCATGTAGGGATAAAGTATGGTTGTCCACCAAGAATTTAAGATTAGAGGGTCCCCGAAAGCTACAACCTCGATACATAGGTCCTTATACTATTACCAAGGTTATCACCCCTGTCACTCTAAAACTGAAACTTCCAGAAGAAATGCGTATCCACCCTGTATTCCACACATCCTTACTCAAGCGACATATCCCTTCTTCTGAACCCAAAGTACCTCCTCCTCCTGTCCTAGTAGAGGGAGAAAAGGAATATGAGGTGAAACGTATTCTGGACTCTCGTACATATCGAGGTACATTACAGTATTTAATAGATTGGGTGGGTTATGCACCTGAGGATAGATCATGGGAACCCTGCAGAACATGTACATGCTCCTGTTCTAGTGCGTCGATTCCATGCCCTCCACCCTTCAAACCCCGTACCATGAATAGACCATTGGGTGGGAGAACTGTCACAGCCTAAGCTTTCTGCGTGATTAAATTGCCCCATTACTGTTAACCGGATAAGGGGGGAAGGCATGTCCTGCAGAGATGAAGGACTCTTTGAAGAGATCCCCTTACCACACTGTCGTGAGGAGGTGAGGGTGTTTACACACGCTCCCTTAGGTTTTCAATCCAGATAAGCCGAGTGAGCCCTTGCTTGGCTTTCGGTCTCAGACCTGTGTCCACACCCCTTCCTGCGTTATCCTGTGGAGTTCCTGTTCTTCAGTGTTCCAGATCCCTAACTACTTCAAGCAGTTAAATTTTTCTTCCCTCCTTTGGCCGCTGTTCACTCTTCCCCCTAATTTTTATTTCCGTCAGCTGACTTGCGACCGCGGTTACAGACTAACTCGCGACCGCGTCTAATTATTTT
The DNA here is from genome assembly GCF_964204655.1 of Triturus cristatus. Taxonomy (NCBI): domain Eukaryota; kingdom Metazoa; phylum Chordata; class Amphibia; order Caudata; family Salamandridae; genus Triturus; species Triturus cristatus. Next base: position 545,928,212 of record NC_140586.1, read on the forward strand.
TTTAACTCTGCAGCCGCCTCTTATGGAATTGACTTGCAGCCGCGGTTATAGTAACTGACTCGCGGCCGCGTCTATCTTTTCATCTCTGCAGCTGTCTCTTACGATGTTAACTCGTGGCCGCATCCTCTGCATCTGACTCGCGGCCGCGTTTCCCTGAATATCATTTCCACCGCTTCGGCAACCTGCTAATGCGCGGTCGCGTCTTTTGTAATTTCAAGCTCTTGAACGCCATTTAGATCACATCTGCAACCTGTTAACGAGCGGTCGCGTCTTTTATATTTCAAGCTCCTGATTTCTTGTCTCCTTTGCCTCATATAAGTAAACGAGCGGTGCACGTTGTCCTCTCTTATTTAGAGAGAGACTTTTTGGTTGGATTTTGATCCTATTTGTTTTCTTTACTACCAAGACTTTACCAGGACAGTGGATTTGTGTGAATTTCCATGTTTACTGGCCACTCATGACTGCATGTGAAAGAGCTTCTTTTCGTTCCTGTGGATCGGGCCTATCTCCAGGTTAGTGGCGCTCGCAACAGGTGGTTGTGGACTTGCATAGTTTTGACTTTTATATTTTTCAGTAAATGCACAGTTTTACTGAGAAAGTATGACACGTACAACATTGCGCCACCAAAGTTCTAGCTTGGGTACTTATTTAATGGGTTGCCTGAGTAGTTTTTCTTTTGTGTGCCCAAAGACTCTACTCACCAACTAACCGGAGAGGTCCGTGGTGTTAGGGGAAAAAATCCGCCTTAGCTAATTTGGGAACCCCTATTTCTGGCTGTAGGTTGTTCAAGCTTGAACCTTTAAAAAGATAACCCTCTCTGAATTCCACATATTCCAAATACTTCATTGTCTAATCCAAAAACAACAGTGGATGGACAGAATGCAGAACAATGTCATACATTCACCCCAGTACAGAGATCTGGGCCTAAATCAATCGTTTTTTTGCTCACCATGCCGTTCCAGTTTGAACCCAGCCATATGCAAATCAGTCTTGACCCTGTGCCTCATGGGAACAGTCCAGCCCCAACTGCCAAGCCAGGTCCTCCCTGGACTGGAAACAAACATCCTAAGACCGGTTTCGGGGTTTCACCCCTCTTCAGCCAGGATAGCTTGATTCCAGTGGCATGGAGAGCAAGAGACCCACGTCTGGGCACACCCTTCCCACTCGGGGTGACAAATGCAAAAACAACAGTTGATGGACAGAATGCAGAACAATGTCATACATTCACCCCAGTACAGAGATCTGGGGCTAAATCCATTGTTTTTTTGCTCACCATGCCGTTCCAGTTTGAACCCAGCCATATGCAAATCAGTCTTGACCTTGCGCCTCATGGGAACAGTCCAGCCCGAACTGCCAAGCCAGGTCCTCCCTGGACTGGAAACAAGCATCCTAAGACCGGTTTCGGGGTTTCACCCCTCTTCAGCCAGGATAGCTTGATTCCAGTGGCATGGAGAGCAAGAGACCCACGTCTGGGCACACCCTTCCCACTCGGGGTGACAAATGCGAAAACAACAGTTGATGGACAGAATGCAGAACAATGTCATACATTCACCCCAGTACAGAGATCTGAGCCTAAATCCATCGTTTTTTTGCTCACCATGCCGTTCCAGTTTGAACCCAGCCATATACAAATCAGTCTTGACCCTGTGCCTCATGGGAACAGTCCAGCCCCAACTGCCAAGCCAAGTCCTTCCTGGACTGGAAACAAGCATCCTAGAAATGGTTTTGGGGTTTCACCCCTCTTCAGCCAGGATAGCTTGATTCCAGTGGCATGGAGAGCAAGGGACCCACGTCTGGGCATACCCTTCCCACTCAGGGTGACAAATGCAAAAACAACAGTTGATGGACAGAATGCAGAACAATGTCATACATTCACCCCAGCACAGAGATCTGGGCCTAAATCCATTGTTTTGTTGCTCACCTTGCTGTTCCAGGTTGAACCCAGCCATATGTAAATCAGCCTTGACCCTGTGCCTCATGGGAACAGTCCAAAAACAACAGTTGATGGCCAGAATGCAGAACAATGTCATACATTCACCCCTGTACAGAGATCTGGGCCTAAATCCATCGGTTTTTTTCTCACCATGCCGTTCCAGTTTGAACTTAGCCATATGCAAATCAGTCTTGACCCTGTGCCTCATGGGAACAATCCAGCCCGAACTGCCAAGCCAAGTCCTCCCTGGACTGGAAACAAGCATCCTAGGACCGGTTTTGGGGTTTCACCCCTCTTCAGCCAGGTTAGCTTGATTCCAGTGGCATGGAGAGCAAGGGACCCACGTCTGGGCATACCCTTCCCACTCAGGGTGACAAATGCAAAAACAACAGTTGATGGACAGCAAGCAGAACAATGTCATACATTCACCCCAGTACAGAGATCTGGGCCTAAACCCATCTTTTTTTGCTCACCATGCCGTTCCAGTTTGAACCCAGCCATATGCAAATCAGTCTTGACCCTGTGCCTCATGGGAACAGTCCAGCCCGAACTGACAAGCCAGGTCCTCCCTGGACTGGAAACAAGCATCCTAGGACCGGTTTCGGGGTTTCACACCTCTTCAGCCAAGATAGCTTGATTCCAGTGGCATAGAGAGCACGGGACCCACGTCTGGGCATACCCTTCCCACTCGGGGTGACAAATGAAAAAACAACAGTTGATGGACAGAATGCAGAACAATGTCATACATTCACCCCAGTACAGAGATCTGGGCCTAAACCCATCTTTTTTTGCTCACCATGCCGTTCCAGTTTGAACCCAGCCATATGCAAATCAGTCTTGACCCTGTGCCTCATGGGAACAGTCCAGCCCGAACTGACAAGCCAGGTCCTCCCTGGACTGGAAACAAGCATCCTAGGACCGGTTTCGGGGTTTTACCCCTTTTCAGCCAGGATAGCTTGATTCCTGTGGCATGGAGAGCACGGGACCCACGTCTGGGCATACCGGGCCCGATTCACAGAACTAACTTAAGACAAAATCCTAAACTACTACCATTTTGGTATTCACAGAAGCCACATACTCATTTTGGTATTCACAGAAGGTGCTTACTCATTTCGGTATTCACAGAAGTTAGGAGTCCTAACTTTAGGACTCCTAAATGCCTTCTGTGAATACCGAAAGTCTTAAAATTAGGATTTTTCTCAGTTTAGTAGTAGTATAGTTAGGACTCCTAACTTTAGGACTCCTAAATGCCTTCTGTGAATACCGAAAGCCTTAAAATTAGGATTTTTCTCAGTTTAGTAGTAGTATAGTTAGGACTCCTAGGTCTAGGACTCCTAAATGCCTTCTGTGAATACAGAAAGTCTTCAAATTAGGATTTTTCTCAATTTAGTAGTAGTAAAGTTAGGACTCCTAACTTTAGGACTCCTTAATGCCTTCTGTGAATACCGAAAGCCTTAAAATTAGGATTTTTCTCAGTTTAGTAGTAGTAAAGTTATCAGTCCTAACTTTAGGACTCCTAAACTGAGAAAAATCCTAATTTTAAGACTTTCAGTATTCACAGAAGGCACTTAGGAGTCCTAAAGTTAGGACTCCTAACTTCTGTGAATACCAAAATGAGTATGTGCCTTCTGTGAATACGAAAATGGTAGTAAGTTTAGGATTTTGTCTTAAGTTAGTTCTGTGAATTGGGCCCACCCTTCCCACTCGGGGGGACAAATGCAAAAACAACAGTTGATGGACAGAATACAGAACAATGTCATACATTCACCCCAGTACAGAGATCTGGGCCTAAATCCATCGTTTTTTTGCTCACCATGCCGTTCCAGTTTGAACCCAGCCATCTGCAAATCAGTCTTGACCCTGTGCCTCATGGGAACAGTCCAGCCCCAACTGCCAAGCCAGGTCCTCCCTGGACTGGAAACAAACATCCTAAGACCGGTTTCGGGGTTTCACCCCTCTTCAGCCAGGATAGCTTGATTCCAGTGGCATGGAGAGCAAGAGACCCACGTCTGGGCACACCCTTCCCACTCGGGGTGACAAATGCAAAAACAACAGTTGATGGACAGAATGCAGAACAATGTCATACATTCACCCCAGTACAGAGATCTGGGGCTAAATCCATTGTTTTTTTGCTCACCATGCCGTTCCAGTTTGAACCCAGCCATATGCAAATCAGTCTTGACCTTGCGCCTCATGGGAACAGTCCAGCCCGAACTGCCAAGCCAGGTCCTCCCTGGACTGGAAACAAGCATCCTAAGACCGGTTTCGGGGTTTCACCCCTCTTCAGCCAGGATAGCTTGATTCCAGTGGCATGGAGAGCAAGAGACCCACGTCTGGGCACACCCTTCCCACTCGGGGTGACAAATGCGAAAACAACAGTTGATGGACAGAATGCAGAACAATGTCATACATTCACCCCAGTACAGAGATCTGAGCCTAAATCCATCGTTTTTTTGCTCACCATGCCGTTCCAGTTTGAACCCAGCCATATACAAATTAGTCTTGACCCTGTGCCTCATGGGAACAGTCCAGCCCCAACTGCCAAGCCAAGTCCTTCCTGGACTGGAAACAAGCATCCTAGAAATGGTTTTGGGGTTTCACCCCTCTTCAGCCAGGATAGCTTGATTCCAGTGGCATGGAGAGCAAGGGACCCACGTCTGGGCATACCCTTCCCACTCAGGGTGACAAATGCAAAAACAACAGTTGATGGACAGAATGCAGAACAATGTCATACATTCACCCCAGCACAGAGATCTGGGCCTAAATCCATTGTTTTGTTGCTCACCTTGCTGTTCCAGGTTGAACCCAGCCATATGTAAATCAGTCTTGACCCTGTGCCTCATGGGAACAGTCCAAAAACAACAGTTGATGGCCAGAATGCAGAACAATGTCATACATTCACCCCTGTACAGAGATCTGGGCATAAATCCATCGGTTTTTTTCTCACCATGCCGTTCCAGTTTGAACTTAGCCATATGCAAATCAGTCTTGACCCTGTGCCTCATGGGAACAATCCAGCCCGAACTGCCAAGCCAAGTCCTCCCTGGACTGGAAACAAGCATCCTAGGACCGGTTTTGGGGTTTCACCCCTCTTCAGCCAGGTTAGCTTGATTCCAGTGGCATGGAGAGCAAGGGACCCACGTCTGGACATACCCTTCCCACTCAGGGTGACAAATGCAAAAACAACAGTTGATGGACAGCAAGCAGAACAATGTCATACATTCACCCCAGTACAGAGATCTGGGCCTAAACCCATCTTTTTTTGCTCACCATGCCGTTCCAGTTTGAACCCAGCCATATGCAAATCAGTCTTGACCCTGTGCCTCATGGGAACAGTCCAGCCCGAACTGACAAGCCAGGTCCTCCCTGGACTGGAAACAAGCATCCTAGGACCGGTTTCGGGGTTTCACACCTCTTCAGCCAAGATAGCTTGATTCCAGTGGCATAGAGAGCACGGGACCCACGTCTGGGCATACCCTTCCCACTCGGGGTGACAAATGAAAAAACAACAGTTGATGGACAGAATGCAGAACAATGTCATACATTCACCCCAGTACAGAGATCTGGGCCTAAACCCATCCTTTTTTGCTCACCATGCCGTTCCAGTTTGAACCCAGCCATATGCAAATCAGTCTTGACCCTGTGCCTCAAGGGAACAGTCCAGCCCGAACTGACAAGCCAGGTCCTCCCTGGACTGGAAACAAGCATCCTAGGACCGGTTTCGGGGTTTTACCCCTTTTCAGCCAGGATAGCTTGATTCCTGTGGCATGGAGAGCACGGGACCCACGTCTGGGCATACCGGGCCCGATTCACAGAACTAACTTAAGACAAAATCCTAAACTACTACCATTTTGGTATTCACAGAAGCCACATACTCATTTTGGTATTCACAGAAGGTGCTTACTCATTTCGGTATTCACAGAAGTTAGGAGTCCTAACTTTAGGACTCCTAAATGCCTTCTGTGAATACCGAAAGTCTTAAAATTAGGATTTTTCTCAGTTTAGTAGTAGTATAGTTAGGACTCCTAACTTTAGGACTCCTAAATGCCTTCTGTGAATACCGAAAGCCTTAAAATTAGGATTTTTCTCAGTTTAGTAGTAGTATAGTTAGGACTCCTAGGTCTAGGACTCCTAAATGCCTTCTGTGAATACAGAAAGTCTTCAAATTAGGATTTTTCTCAATTTAGTAGTAGTAAAGTTAGGACTCCTAACTTTAGGACTCCTTAATGCCTTCTGTGAATACCGAAAGCCTTAAAATTAGGATTTTTCTCAGTTTAGTAGTAGTAAAGTTATCAGTCCTAACTTTAGGACTCCTAAACTGAGAAAAATCCTAATTTTAAGACTTTCAGTATTCACAGAAGGCACTTAGGAGTCCTAAAGTTAGGACTCCTAACTTCTGTGAATACCAAAATGAGTATGTGCCTTCTGTGAATACGAAAATGGTAGTAAGTTTAGGATTTTGTCTTAAGTTAGTTCTGTGAATTGGGCCCACCCTTCCCACTCGGGGGGACAAATGCAAAAACAACAGTTGATGGACAGAATGCAGAACAATGTCATACATTCACCCCAGTACAGAGATCTGGGCCTAAATCCATCGTTTTTTTGCTCACCATGCCGCTCCAGTTTGAACCGAGCCATATGCAAATCAGTCTTGACCTTGTGCCTCATGGGAACAGTCCAGCCTGAACTGCCAAGCCAGGTCCTCCCTGGACTGGAAACAAGCATCCTAGGACCGGTTTCAGGGATTCACCCCTCTTCAGCCCGGATAGCTTGATTCCAGTGGCATGGAGAGCAAGGGACCGTCTGTCTGGGCATACCCTTCCCACTCGGGGTGACAAATGCAAAAACAACAGTTGATGGACAGCATGCAGAACAATGTCATATATTCACCCCAGTACAGAGATCTGGGCCTAAATCCATAGTTTTTTGCTCACCATGCCGTTCCAGTTTGAAGCCAGCCATATGCAAATCAGTCTTGACCCTGTGCCTCATGGGAACAGTCCAAAAGAACAAATTACTTACCTTCGGTAACGATGTATCTGTAAGAAACATTAGTTAGTTAGATTCCTCACCTTAGAATATCCCCAGGCGTCAGGCTGGATCCGGAAAGATTTTTCGTTAGCAATACCCCTTGTGCGTCGCTAGGCGTCGTCTGTGGCTCTGCGTCCGTCGTCGGCGTTGTGCGCCTGAATGACGTCGTCAGAGTACTTAGACGCCGCCCTCGCGCGCTGACGTCAGTTCTTGTACATAGCTTTCCGTGCCAGGAACGCAGAGCCATGCAAGAGACCGACACTGGTGGCAAAAAAGTCTAGGGCCCTGAAAAGGATAACCTTAACCCTAGATGTCGGTTTGCAGAACGGGGAGGATGGGTGAGTCGGTGAGGAATCTAACTAATGTTTCTTACAGAAACATCGTTACCGAAGGTAAGTAACATGTTCATCTGAAAGAAACACGTTAGTTAGATTCCTCACCTTAGAATAGATACCCCAGCAATACCAACCCTGGTGGTGAGTCTGCGAACCAAGATCACACCAGAAAGTCCTGGAGAACAGAACGGCCAAAGAAGCCATCTCTCCAGACTTGTCTGTCCAGGCAATAATGCTTGGCAAACGTGTGCAGCGAGGCCCACGTTGCTGCCTGACAAATGTCCTGCAAGGGGACTCCCCGACCCAGGGCAGTCATCACCGCCGGGGCCCGAGTGGAATGGGCCCTCAGCCCAACAGGAGGTTCCTTTTTAGCTAAGGAGTAACAAGCTTTGATGCACAAAACGACCCACCGAGAGATGGTCCGCTTGTGAACCGCCCGCCCCTTCTTAGTGCACATGTAGCCAACGAAGAGTTGGTCATCCACCCGGAACAGTTTTGTGCGGTCCAGTGAGAAGGAGAGCGCACGTATTGGGTCCAGACGGTGGAGCCGCTCTTCCTCTTTCGAGGGATGCAGAGGCAGAAAGAAGGTGGGCAGCGTCACAGACGCGATGTGAAAGGCAGTCACAACGTTAGGAAGGAAGGGCGAGTGCGGAGCACAATCTTGTCCGGATGAATAGAAAGGAAAGGAGGCTTAGAAGAGAGAGCCTGGAGCTCACTCACCCTTCTAGCAGAGGTGATGGCTACCAGGAAAGCAGTCTTAAGCGTCAAGAGACGAAGAGGACAATTATGAAGTGGCTCAAAGGGAGCGCACATCAGATATGTCAAAACAAGATTCAAATCCCACTGAGGCATTATGAAAGGGACAGGAGGAAACATGTGCGTAATGCCCTTAAGGAATCGAGAAACAACAGGGGATTTGAAGAGAGAAGGCTGATCAGGAAGCCGAAGGAAGGCAGAGATAGCAGAAAGATAACCTTTAAGAGTGCCCAGAGCAGAGCCCTGCTGGGCCAAAGAAAGAAGGAAGAGGAGAACCTCAGAAAGAGTGGCGGAAAGGGGATCCACAGCCTTTGCTGTGCAAGATGCCACAAATGTGTTCTACCTACAGGCGTATACCGTTTTAGTGGAGGGACGCCTGGCTGCCAGAATCACATCGCAGACTTCAGGAGGCAAGTCAAATGGCATCAACTGTCGCCGCTCAATCTCCACGCATGAAGGTGGAGACTGGACAGGTTCGGGTGGAGGACCGTCCCCTGCTGCTGCGACTGAAGGTCCGCCTGAAGAGGCAGTCGAATCGGGGGATCGATTGACAGACTGAGTAGTTTGGGATACCAGTATCTTCGTGCCCAATCTGGAGCCACCAAGATGACTTGGGCCCAGTCGCGCCTGATCTTCTTCAGCACTCTGGGCAGAAGTGGTATAGGCGGAAAGGCATACAACAGACCGCAACTACACTCGCGACGAAAAGCGTTGCCGAGCGAGTGTCGCCTTGGAAACTCCAACGCGCAGAACTGCTGACATTGCGCGTTCTCTTCGGTGGCTAATAGATCTAACCAAGGCTCTCCCCACTGCCGAAAGAGGCCTTCCGCCACGTCCGAGTTGAGACGCCATTCGTGATCCATCATGCACTGCCGGCTGAGTTTGTCTGCTCTGGCGTTCAGAGAGCCCGCCAGATGTTGAACCACCAGGGTGATGCCCTGATGTTCCAGCCATGTCCAGAGGCGCAGAGCCTCCTGACAAAGGGTCCACGACCCCACCCCGCCCTGTTTGTTGCAATACCACATGGCGGTGGTGTTGTCCGTGAACACCTGCACCACAATTCCCCGGACAATGGGAAGGAATGCCTTCTGTGCAAGACGGATCGCTCTCAGCTCCAAAAGGTTGATATGGAGCCGAGACTCCACCGGACACCAGAATCCTCTGATGTCCGCCTCCCCCATGTGGCCCCCCATCCCAGGAGGGACGCATCCGTCACCACTACGTGCTCTGGGTGGGGTAGGGAGAGGGATCTGCCGCTGACCCAATCGCGGTTCGTGAGCCACCACTGCAACTGTTTTGCGGTGTCCTCCGAGATCAAGACTTGGTCGGACAGGTTGCTCCGATGCTGTGCCCACTGAAACTTCAGGTCCCACTGCAGAGCCCGCATTCGCCACCTGGCGTGATGCACTAACAGGATGCAGGAGGCCATCAGACCCAGAAGCCGCAGCACCAACCTGACCGAAACCCGGGATAGAGGCTGAAAGATGGGAATCAGAGCCTGAATATCCCGGACCCGCTGCTCCGGAGGATGAGCCCGGAACTGCGCCGAGTCCAGAACCGCACAGATGAAAAGGAGCTTCTGGGAGGGACTCAGATGCGACTTCGGCACGTTGATGGAGAACCCCAGCCAATGCAGGCGGTCGGCCGTAGTCTGGAGGTGGGAGACGACCTGCTGGGGCGAGCAAGCCTTCAACAGCCAGTCGTCGAGATAGGGGAAGACTGGAACCCCTGATCTGCGCAGATGAGCTGCGACCACCGCCATCACTTTCGTGAACACCCGAGGGGCACTGGTGAGGCCGAAGAGGAGCACCGTGAACTGAAAATGCTCCTGACCCACCGTGAACCTCAGGTAACGCCGGTGGGCCGGCAGGACGGGAATGTGAAAATAAGCGTCCTGCAAGTCCAACGCTACCATCCAGTCTCCTGGATCCAGGGCAGCCAGAACCTGAGCTAGGGTAAGCATCTTGAACCTCTCCTTCCGGAGGAAGGCGTTGACGCTCCTGAGGTCCAAGATAGGGCGTAGGCCCCCTTTGCCCTTCTTGGGAACCAGAAAGTAGTGAGAATAGCAACCACGACCTATTTCTGGACCAAGAACGCGCTCGACGGCCCCCTTGGCCAAGAGGGCTGCAAGCTCCTCCCGTAGAAGATTCAAGTGATCCCCCGACATGGGGTGGCACTGCGGTGGCATGGCTGGAAGGGTCATCTCGAAAGGGAGGCAGTAGCTCCTTCGGAGGATTTGCAGCACCCACCTGTCTGAGGTGATGGAACGCCAGTTGAGCAGGTGATGGCGAACTCTGTCTCCCACTGGCGTGGAATGGGCCTGAAAGCACGGACTAGGAGGGCTTTGAGGCGGATGCTGCCGGGGTTGATTTGGACTGACTGGCACGTTGACCCCAGGTTCCGCCTCGGCGGAATCCACGTCCGCGACCGCGTTCAGGTTGGATCTATGGCCGTTGGCTAGGCGGATGTGAGGGGGCGCCCCTTACTTGGCCATGAAAAGGACAAAAGGCGGAAGTTTGCGGTCGCGGCCCCAAGAAGCCCAAGGACTAGGCCGTAGCCCGGGAGTCCTTTAAGCGCACCAGCGCACTATCCGCCTTCGCGCCAAGAAGGCGAGTGCCATCAAAGGGCATATCCATGAGGGTGCTCTGGACATCCCCTGAGAAAGACGTGGCCCGCAGCCAGGCATTGGCGGCGGAGCACCACCGTGGTTGACATTGCCCTACCCAGCGAGCCCGCCAGATGTTGAACCACCAGGGTGATGCCCTGATGTTCCAGCCATGTCCAGAGGCGCAGAGCCTCCTGACAAAGGGTCCACGACCCCACCCCGCCCTGTTTGTTGCAATACCACATGGCGGTGGTGTTGTCCGTGAACACCTGCACCACACTTCCCCGGACAACGGGAAGGAATGCCTTCTGTGCAAGACGGATCGCTCTCAGCTCCAAAAGGTTGATAATTTTCAAGTCAGACCTAATAAACCATGAATTAAGGGTAATTATGAAAAGGAATACTCGAAGCAGGCACCTGAGTCTTCAAAAAGAAGTGGGATAATAAGAAAAATAAAGAAAAGACTAAAGCACAGAGTGGATCTCCTCAACAGGAGTCCACTGAAAAGCGCTATAATTGTTTAACTGTGATTCAATGAAAGAACCTGATAGGTATCAGGATACTGATAGGGGTGGGCGGAATTTGCGAAAGTGACTTTCGCAAATTATCGCGAAAATGTTAAAAATCTCCGCAAACAAGCGGAAATATCGCGAAGATGCGGAAGTTTTTTTCCCGCCCGTTCGCGATATTTTCTGCATGGTTGCGGGTCGCTAACTTACCCCTGCAGTTGCTCGCGGGCACGGCCATCTTGTTTTCAGTTGTCTCGCGGTGCATGATCGCGAGAAGAAAGACGTGATCGCGCGACGCATGACGTCACTGCGTACGCGAACTGTCACGAGACAGCGCAAATGGCTAAAACAATACAACATCTCATGGAGAACGCGACCAGATCGGGAAAACTTGTCGGCGAACGCGGGGATTCAGGTAAGGCGATCGTGCGCGCGCGAGAATGTATTATTTTACAGCGCGAGCAAGAACCAAATTATCGCAAAGCTGCGGAATGCGGAAATTTTGACATTTCCGCGGTCTCCGCGGAACGCGGAAATGCCAAATTATCGCAAATTCCGCGAACGGAACGGAAATTTTGCCCAGGCCTAGATACTGATACATGTCCCACTCATTCCTTTCAGGAGTCATCCAAAAACCGCTCGGAGAGAGGATGATGATCAGAGCGCATATCAGAGGAGTACTTAAAACTAAAGAAGGACTCACAACGCTCTTCGGATTTCTTAAAAAAGGAAGACTGACCTACACAGTCTAAGTCTCATTTTATAAAGAAGAAAGTGGCTGGGATTAAAGCCAAACATGCCACAGATATTGAGGACTTGGATTTTGAACGAGAAGTGGGCTCTGACCATGCTTGACAATGTGGCAGAAGTTCCGATAGTTCACAGAAATCTTATAGAGAGTCCGGTGGCAGTAGACTACATTCAGGTGAAAACACTGGACCAGAAACTGAGTGCCCCTAGTCAATGATATGAGTTGCAACTCCAGATGGAGGGTAATATACAATGTACTATCAATATTCTCTTACAGGAAAACTTATCATTTGGCTACAACATTCTCTTGGCTGAAAGAGATTAGCCACCAGAGTCTGTTAGGGATTGCCCACAAGGAGAAACAGTAATTTTACCTGCCTTTTCCAACCTCGTTTCAGAATCTGATAAGCACACATGTGCCAAGAAGTGGGTGTTAGCACAAGCTCTGGTGTTATACCGCAACCACGTGGGTTTTAATGAACGATCCCCTTACCATATTGTACCAGTAAGGTCCAGCCCACAACCCCAAAGACAATACTCCATTGGGAGCAGAGCCTAGCTGGGGCGCAGGATGGGTGCTTGCTGAGAGGACTCTGACGGCCAAATTCATTACCCTGAACAGATCCTTACTATAGCAAACTCATCACTACACCTTTCCGCCGCTACAGCTCCCAAATCTACCCATTTTGCAGCTGGCTGAATCTTGAGGCTCTGGTCCACTGAGGAGCTCCAGTTTGTGGTTCGGCCATGAATGGCCTGCGCTGGGTATGGCTTTCCTACATGGGTGCCAACTGGGCCTGCGCGCGTGGCTGCGGCCACTTCTGGTGAACCCGACTGCGGTGGTGAATTGTGAGTTGCGGTGCAGCTGTCGATTGGCCCTGGTGGCCTGATCCCCCAGTCAGTCCCAGCCCCTGTGGCTGTCGGACCCGGAGTTGGGCACCGCTTCGGGCATGCAGCCTACCCTGCTCTAAGCCCTCCTGGCTGGGCCTACGGTGCACTAATTCCACTCCTCAATCCACCTCATCTGAACTTCTAAACATAATGACCTCCTTCTCTGCTACCTTATACACTGCCACACCCATTCATCTAAAAAGCGATCTACCTACATTTCTAGATAGCATCCAATTATTATGGCTAGACCGTACCCACTGAACCTACCTAGATTCCAGAGAAAGTACTAATACAGGTCATTCGGGGTCTCCCAGGGGACAAGGTGCTGGGTCTTGATGGTTTAACCGCCGCTTTTTATAAAGAATACGGGTTCCTCCTGGGATGCTCTCAGTGTTTGAAGAATCCCTTGCTCAAGGTTCTCTACCCCCTTCTCTCAGGGAGGCCATCATAACACTTCTTAAACCTGATAAACCTGCCTCTTACTGCAACTCTTATAGGCCACGCTCTATGATAAATGTTGACAACAAAATGTTACTAGCCAATCGCCTCCTTTCTCTCTTACCCCAGATCGTTCGGCCTGACCAATCTGGATTCATACCCGGCCGCTCTTTGCAGTCATGCACCATCTTCAACTCAAGGTTTCTACAATGGCTCCCCTGCTTGATGCCACTAAGGCATTTGAATCACTGGCATGGTCCTATCTTTTTACTCTACCTACGCACTATGACATCAGCTCTTGTTTTCTTTGTCAAATACAATCACTGTACACTATCCCCCACTGTTTGCATCTGCCTCAGCGGCATGTTAACTGATCAATTCCCAGACACACGTGACACCCGCCAGGACTGCCTCCTGTGGCCACTATTGTTTGCTATGGCAATGGAGCCCGAGGCGGCGCAACTCCGACAACATCATGCCCACCAAGGTCTCGGCTTTACTACAAGTGGACTTGTAGTTTCCATGTATGCCGACGATGTTACACTCTACATTTGCAATGCCCATGAAAATTCTGTCCCAGTAACCCATTAGGTAATAAAATATGGTGGCTTCTTTGGCATCCAGGCAAACTGGGCCAACTCGATATTATTTCCCCTTACCTACAGCACTCACCCCTTTTCCATGGATTACCCACTGGTGTGGGTGACCGATCCAGTATGGTATTTGGGTATTTGGCTTTGCCGTAACCCCGACAACCTCTGGAAAGCCAATTACGGACAGGTGTTCTCCTCGTCTACAGAGATGCTCAGAGCAATGTCCAACAGAAACGTTCTGCCACTGGCAAAGTGAAGGAAGCACTTCAGATTCCAAAGATCGGGGATCTAGTACGGGAGAAAATAATCAACAAAAAGGATTTAGGGCCATCGGCCGTCCTGGCTGTTGAAGGTACCAGAACTGTACTTTTACCGCCCCTTGTCGATAGCAAACACAAGCAATTTGTGTCTATTGATCTCACCAAGCCACATGATGTGGCCGGTTCTACATAGTAGGCCTCGAGGTCTCCTGGGTAGTTACCTGCCTCCTCTCACTACCTTACAGGAAGTCCTGATACAAGCTTTGACCAACAATGAAGCTTCTTCACCCCAGCTGTGGACAGCTAACACTGAAGTGTCACTGCTTCCAGTTACATCTGCAAACACAATACAATAGTCGTGTACTACATAGGTATCAACTCTAAAAGCGGAAATTGATGGTGTTTACAATGTATAGCCATTGGAGTCAGCTACTAGTGCTACACAGCTTCACAAGCCCCCCAAATTTGCAAAGACAGCAACTTGCTATTTTGTTGTCTTGGACTTCTCTTCACAATTTGTCAGACCCGCCTCCACAGAGTTGGTAAACAAGTTTTTGAAACCCCATTCTTCATCACACAAACTGTAAAGAGACCTTTCTGTAGTGAACATTTCAGCTGTTCCAGTTCCTGATGGAATTGTTTGGGATAAGATACCTAATGATATATTTGAACCAACAGAGACTTTTTAAGTTCCATATGTGTTTCCTATATCTTTAAACGATGTCTATGGGTGGGCGGACTTTGCGAAATTCGCTTTCGCAAACTATCGTGAAAATGTTGAAAATCTCCGCAAACACGCCGGAAATATCGCGAAGACGCAGACTTTTTTTCCGCCTGTTCGCGGTATTTTTTGCGTGATCGCGGCTCGCCAACTTACCCATGCGGTTGCTCACGGGCGCGGCCATCTTGTTTTCACTTGTCCCGCCCTCCCGCGATGCTTACTTCCTGTTCTGGGTCGCGCAATGCATGCTCGCGCCCGTTCACGGTAGATATTTCCTGTTCGTGAACGCTTTTACTTGTTCGCGTTGCTTTTTGCTTGCTCGGGGACTAAATATCGCACGAACTTGTGCACATGGTCGCAATGGGCGCGGCCATCTTGTTTTTCACTCTATTGCATGGTTCTGGGCCCTGATTTTGAATCCTCCCTGCATCTTTTCAATCCTTTGTTTGAAGCCACTTTTTTAAAATCTTTTTTATTTATTATTTCTCTAACTATTTTCCTGCTTCTATATTTTGGGATTTTGTCTACTTTTTTTTAGTTTTTTAGCTACTTTTTCACTCTTTCTATTGCCTGCTATTTATTTCCTTTACTTACTTTTTAAATTTTATTACCTTTTCTTTCCCGCCCCATCCCAGAACCATGTCAAAGGGTAGGGCTCGTGGCAGCCAGAGCCGCGACCACCTTCCTTGCGGAAGGCGGCTCCCACAAGGGGTGCAGGTACGGGCCTTATTTGGGGAGGTGGAGTTGGCTGCATTCATTTTCTTTGTGCAGCGCCACCTCCCCTCAACCCTGGCAGCAGGTGGCAGGCCTGGGTCTGGGTACGGCCTCCGGGAGCGTCGACCACGGTGGGGGAAGGTGCGCCGGGCAGTGTTGCGCTGCTCTGGGGTGCGGCGCACCCAGGCGCAGTTGATGCACCGGTGGTCCGACATCCTGGACCGTGAGCAGGACCTGCTGGACCTGCTAGGAGTGGAGGTCCCAGGTCTTGGTGAGTAACTATTTAATTATTACTACTTTGTGTCTGTTCTTCTGCTCTGTGTTATATTGCAAATATCTTTTTTTTTCTTCCAACCAGCTAGAATGTTGCTGCTTACATTCCAGGTTAATTACGTTTAAAAGTCTTCTGTGATTGTTATGACACAGGTGCTCCTCTGCGCTACTACTAATCTTACTTGTTTGCAGCTTTGCGTTTGCGCTCGCTTAGCGTGATTCTGTAAGTGTTTATTTTAGAGAAATTAAGTTACGTAATGCTACAGTGACTCTAGTCCTTACTTTGTCCTGTCACTAAGAGATAGGGGCGGATTGATACTTAGGTTTAGGTACTTTGTATGAGTTTGTAATTTTTTAGTGGTATGCATGGTGCCCCCTCAGTTACGTCACGTGCTGCTAGTACGCCAGTCTTTATTAGAACCTTTTCTAGTTTGTTCAATGAGTGGTGGTAATTGGCTTAGCACTAGCAGAACATCAGCATCAATTAATCAACCCAAAATTTGGTGTATACAAAAAATGTAGTCATGTGTCCTCCATTTGACCATATGCATTGTTGAGGACTAAAAGAAGTGGAAATGCATACTTAATGTACAATTGGCACGCCTGGAATAGGTGGGCTAGGTCGGGGGGTACGTCATACTTAGGCTTAGTTGTAACTTAGTATTCTGGAATCAGAATGGAAGACTGGATTACTGTTGATAAATAGTAACTTAAGTAGTCGATCCGCGAATCCCCCGATACTACTTGTTGACCAGATGAGATCGGTCAATTTAGTTATTGCAATTGTTGTTTACATAAGTGTTTTTTTACCGTTCTTTAAAAATATTGTATTTGTTTGACACCATCCATCAATGTTTGTCTCTTTCTTATATCTTTCCTGTTCAACAGCACCCAGGGGCAGGCAGACAGGGAGTGGGCAGTCGGCGGGAGAACACCACCACCAGGAGGACACCAACAAGGGCTCCTCTGCTGAACCCAGTAAGTCTTCTTGTTTTTAATAATATTTCTTATTCCATAACTTTTACTGCACCATATTTTTCATGAACTATTGTTTCAGTTTTCCAATGCTAATTTTTACCAACAATTATCCTTCGATCTGTACGGTTTCAGAAATCTTGTTATCCCGCCTCTGCTATGATGACTCTCTGTACTACTAGTACTATCAGTCTGTCTGTACTGTAGTAGCTAAGCTTGCCCAGTTGGCCAGTGCCACTCTTTATTTGAAAGGTTGTAAATAAAACTCAGATTCACCAGTAGCTCTAGCCATTGAGTCCAGTCCTTTGGGTCGTCCTCTTGTAATACTTCTAGTCTTATTGATCTTGAGTCTTTGTTAATCTTGAGGCTTTGACAATTCACAGCAACAAATGCCCAACCAGATTTATTACTATTTTGATATGATAGCCTATAGGACATACTACTACTGTTGTAGGGATCTTGCACATACAGACCTTTGCACAAGAAAATAGGATGTTGGTGATGGTAGGTTGGACCTTCCTCCCACACCTCAATCAGAAATTCAGAACCCACCACAATCCCCTGCCCGACTATAGTACTGTCTTGTCATAACTATTAGGTCTCCGAACCCTCCCCCCAAGATACCCAACAAGTAGACAACCCAGAACATAACACACCCAACCTCTCAGTCGTGGAAGCAATGCACATGCACACCCTTCCTTTAATTTGCTCACTCGTGTAAGTCCACACCAAATACCACCAAGTCTATGTAAGTTCAAAATGTTTCTTTTGAATTGAGAAGCTCTGTACATTGTTCTATTTTATAATGCAGCCCCAACCGGAAAATCAATAACATTAAAAGAATAAACATTGTTACACTTACTTACAGTTGGGAATTGAATCATGATAACTGAACAGTGGTGGAAGGCAGCACCACCATCCCCTAGGAATTTAGTTTATATAAATTTATAAATGAAGATCTCTGAGTGAAGGGACCCCTCACCTTAGAAGATCCTAGTACTGGTAGTTGTTGCATCATTCATAAGCTCTGCAAAGCTCTGGTTCGTAGAAGGGAATCTTCCGTCTGTAATGCGAAAAATGAAATGGTGTGCGTTAGTATATTGCAACTTGCAAGCATTTCTCAGCTGTGCCAAAAAGTGTAGCATTTATTGATAAGCAATATGGACTAACGGTACACCAGTACTTCATAAAAAAGTGGCTTGTTAATGTTTTTGTTGACCGCTTGTACGCAGCGCGTAGACAGTAGCAGTGTGAGGCAGGTCATGTGGGCTCAAAGGTGTCTTATACAAAAAGCTGCAAGGTAACGTCACATGTGCAAAAATAAAAGACACAAAGGTAAAATGGTTGCATGGCTCGGGCTAACTAAGCAAAGGCTAGAATGACCCTAGGGGGGACCATATATAACTATTAGTGTCTACTCTACTACTACCTGATTTGTACTAGTGATGTATGTTGTATACTATTAACTCATTTTTCAATCTTGCTACTGACCAATAGGGGGAGGTGTATATGATGCCTAATAAATGTGTAATGTTTTCTAGGCGCACTACCGACCACCATTGCCGGGGCCAGCGAAGGCGACGCGGAGGGAGAGGATGTGGCAGTTGCTGCCGATACCGACGATGGAGCGGTAGGGGGATTTGGTCCTAACAAGGGAAATGCCCTTGGGCTTTTTGTGGTATGTGAGTTGTGACTTTGTTCAAACAGCTTAGACATTCATCTGTTTGTAGCTTTCTTTGCACATTTTTTCTTAGCGTCTGTTTCGTACTGTTGTTTAGCGGTAGGGGGAGTGCCAGCACCAGTGGCGGGCGGTGGTAAGTTAGATTCATAATCCATAACTATTGTTGACAGTACACTCACTGCAAGGGTGTACTGTATGTATACTGTACTGTTGAGACTTAGGGCCCCATTAGTCACCGCCGACCCCGCAGGGGCAAACCTCCCGCCATCCCCGTAGAAAAGAGTCAGACCCCCCACATGTCGACCAGGCGGAAAAGGGTTCAATATGGTGGTGGTGTCTCTCTGAACACACCGCCAGCCATATAATCTGCATTTTGGAATGCCTTTGCGTGGTGGCATTGCCGGCCGCCACGGAAAGGCATACAGAGTATGCTTGGGGGCCCCCATGGAGGGTACCTATGCTATGGTACCCCCCTGCCTTTCAAAGCAAAACGTGACAGGCTCCACGCGGGGCCTGTCATGTTGTGCTTGGAAAAGCACAACATGTATTTTTAGCATTGTTTTCGGCACCGCCTACCAGAATGTAAAAAAAACAGGATGCGCCCGCCACTGTGCCGGGCGCATCCTCCTAATTGTCCCCACGGGACCCCCACCCTTTTTAGCGTGAGGATAGCGGGCGGACAAAGTCCGCCCGCCATCCGATGTCCTAAGTAAGTATGAGTTGTTGTGAACATTTGAAGAGTGAATTAGACTAGACACCCTTTAATTGGCATAGGGACGGGAGTATTGAGTAACCAATGGCCTCATCTATCTGATTTCAACTCCGCTTCGAAAGTTTTATGGAGAAGAGCACCTGGTGCACTGTTCAACTAAAAAGTGAAAGACGGGTGTAAGGAAGAAGGACGGGAGAGATTTAAAATGTTATGTACTGTGCTTTATAGTGCTACTCTACCATGCCACTATGTGTATAATTAACTTGTCTTTCTGTTTTTCTAAGAGTATATTTTACAATTGTCTTGTGTTTTTCTTTTTGATACACAGCTACTCCTTCCAAAGTCAATCGGAAGGAGTTGGCCGCCAAGGCACAGCGCCGGAAGCTGGAGGCAATCCAGCAGGAATATCGGCAGCTGGTGGTCTTGGCAGAGGAGGAGGAGGAGACCGCAGCAGCACTTGAAGCCTCCTTCAGTGCCCCGGGCGCCAGCCACCGCCCTCCAGCGGTATGGCGCCACCGTCTGGCGGCTGCCCGCCGCCACCGCATTGCCATCCCTGGTGCCCCCCCACTCTGCTTGCAACTTCCGCGCCCTCAGATGCCGCGTCGCCCGTCTAGAGGAGCAGATGCGTGTACTCCTGCAATCCCTTCCCACACCTTAGTCCCTGTCTTCTGCCCCTTTTTTAATTCTTGTTTGTGTGGGTGGGAACTGGTTTGGGCGTTGGGTTTTGCTTTTTGAACTAGTATTTTCTGGACTTTCTTACGGACATTGGTTTGGGTTAGGGAGGGGGGTGGGTCAGCTTTTGTGGGTTTTTAGTTTATTTTTGTTAGGGTCAATTAAATATATTTTTCTACGTTACATGCAATGTTGTTAATGTTTTGTAGGTGGGGTTACTGTTTTACATCACACTGTTTCCTTGATGGTGCAGGCCCGCCTATAGCCAGTGTTTGATTTAAATACTTGGCTGAATGTGTAAGACACAAAAAGATAGATGCGACACCCCTCACTGATTGACTTGTCCTACTAGTACTTTCAGTCTCTCCTCTAGTCTATGCATTCTTTATCTGGACTCAAAGGGGTGTGTGAAATTGAATTCATTGAAAACATGTCCATTATTAATTCTGCCTCCCCCAAACTTCTCTTACCTTTGCTTGATGTTTAACTTAGGCACAGCAATGGCTGCATGGTGAAGATGGTTTCCTTTTTCTAACATGCCATGATTGGGGTGGTAGTGGTAGTATAGTATTAGTAGTAGACACTGGCAGGGCAGCAGCATTTGCAAAAAAAGAAAATGAGACAGTCAATCGCCTTTGAGAGACTGTTAGAGGAGTAGTAGAATGAAGTACAGTACAGAACTTACCGAGCAACAATAATAAGCTAAAATATTTATCAACTAAACATAATGGTGGTTGGGATAGCCTACTAGAAAGAGTTACAAACTATAGTTGTGTCGAGTCACTTAACTAGGCCTACAGCTTAACAGTTAGTGCTGTGTATGAGGAACAACAACAAATCCAATCAATGCCGGCAATTAATGCTGATGTATATGTTCCTTTGTTAAATAAAATCACCTCTAAAATATACTACTCATGGGTGGGCAAGCAGAAGAAGATCATCGCTCTGCCTTGAAATTGAAGTACTGTTGCTTTTGCCACATCCGCCCCAGCAAGCGTATGATTAAGTATTGATGTACATTTAATTTAGTCACACCTCGATAATAAGTCACACAGCCTGGGGGAAGAGGGTTAGGGTTTGTTGAATGGATGGGAAGGGGGTTTGGGGAAAGGTTGGACAGTGAAAAACAGTATGCATGGACAAACAAACGACAATCTTTGAAGACTACCATATCCATATGTTAAGGGAGAAAAAGGAAATGCATGCATGATGATGAGAGACCCGGATTACATACACTTCTTGTTCTGTTGTTCCGGCCTTAATACTTTTACAGATAGCAAATAGAAATTTTAAATATTGGTAGGGAAGAATCGTAAACAGAGAGCAAACCTAATGATGATAATAACAACAACAAGAACACACTGTTGTAAAGATTGTAGACAAAAAAATGAATCAAATTATTCAAAAGAAGATGAAAGTTGATACTGTTACTGTGTTATCCTGGTCAAAAATGTGGACTGGATTTGCATCTCGGCATTCCTCTTGGTCCTCTCGTCCATCAATCTTGGGTGTCGACACTCGCCACTGCCTGGCTGGAAAAAAAATGTTGATTTATTGGTAAGGTAAATGTACATTGTAATGTTTTCTCAAGTATAGGGCAAGGCCCGGCCTGTAATTGTAGATGGAAAAACAAAGGGGATATTGAGAAACAAAGTTGAAACAAATGCACAAGTTATGGTGTAGTGCAACAAGAACACTTTCCGAGGTGGCATGTATGCATCATCTCTACTCTAGTCTGTTTCCAGCATTGACCTTCAACAATAAGAGGAGAGAGCAGGCCCACAGTGACAGGCCTGACGGCACATTGCTTAGAAGTAGCACATCCTACGTTTAGAGTACTTTTTTCTTTTTTTTTTTAAAGAGTTGGACAAAGGCAAAGCACATTATCCATTCCAAACATAGCATTTTACAGTTTAAGTTAGTAAATCAATGCACCGCAGTCATCCCACCGCTACACTCGACTCCACTTCTACGCAGACATTTGGGTCTGCTGTGGTTGTTGTTGACGTGTTTACCTTTAGGCTTTTAAGTTTTATGCCACACATGAAACGTCCTCCTGACTTGTTATTATTCCATCAATCATCTCCGATACTTGTACTGACTGACTGTGAAGATCGGCCTGCAGTAGAAGTAAAATTTTGTTATTACACAACAAGAGTAGAAATATTATTGACTTGAGTCACTCTTTAGTGTGTACAGTAAGACTACTAGTACACTTTGACTTCACTTCGTGCACAACAAACAAACAACGAAAACACAAACACCAATCGCTCAGGTGTCCAATGCATGCCATTAATTGTCATTACCTTTTCCTTCTCATCTTAAGTTAACAGGCCGTCTTTTTCGCCATCATCATCATGGACGGTGCTGTTGTCAATCATACTCAGTGCGCAGATTGAGTCCCCTTCCTGTATTGAATTAAAAGCAATGTATCAAGCTGTAGGAGAAGTACAAATTTCTTATTTGCAAGAAGGGGAAAATTCACCTTGAGTTAAGTTTAGTGTGTACTGTAGAAAGATGATTAGTGCACAATGACATAACTTCATGCACAACAAACACAACAAAATCACTCAGTCTGCGGCTCCGCGTCCAATGCATGGCATCAATCATTACCTGTTCCATC
Organism: Triturus cristatus; assembly: GCF_964204655.1. Lineage (NCBI taxonomy): Eukaryota > Metazoa > Chordata > Amphibia > Caudata > Salamandridae > Triturus > Triturus cristatus. The sequence goes on from NC_140586.1 coordinate 545,950,684, forward strand.
TCATTTTCAGTTAATGGGCAGTCTCTTTCGTCTCTGAAAGGAGGATAGCTATAGTAGTCATCTGATTTATGCTCCACTTCTTTTGGCGGGACTAGGAAAATTTAAATTTTTTCTTCTATTTCCCATCATCCAATCATCATTCATGAGGGCAATGGATTTGGGCGGGAGATTCAGTATGATGGAGCGGAGGAGCTGGATTCGGAGGACTGTACTGTCAAATTGCAGACACCTGAAACTTGTATATTAAATAAGAAGAGTAGAAGACGGTGGTAATGGATTTGTTGTGATTCACAAGTTTGTAACCGGAACGACAGACACACAAATAAAGGGGAAAAAAAGGGAGGAAGACAGTAAGTGCAAGCCTAATTGTCAAGGAAATATAGCTCGTCCTCAAACTCTGGGGTTCAGCCAGTAGTAGGTAATCATGTGACACACCACTTCCGTCACCTGAGCCGCTGTCTTCATCTTCCTCCATTGCTTCATGTATTGTGTAATTTGGTGGTATGAAGTGCTGATTCATTTTGATCATTGTTAACCTCTCCACGTTTTTGGGCGAGAGACTGGTCCTTCTCAATGTTACAATAGAACCAGCAGCACTGAAAACACGTTCGGAAGAGACACTTGCGACAGGGCAAGCCAGATAGCTTATCGCCAGCCTGCTGAGCAGTGGCCATTCAGACCTTTTCCTATACCAATACAGCAATGGGTTTTGATCAATGTACACCTCTGTTGGGTCATCCAGATAGGCCTGGACCATCCGCTTAATGTTCAGGGGTGCTGCTGGTAAGCTTTCGGGCTCTTTTCTCTGTGCATCAGCACTGTGCTTATTAATGCCTAACTGTACATACCAATCGTCTAACGATTCTACTGGGCCTAATGATCCAGTTATTGTTGCTGTTGTCGATAGTGATGGTGAGTGTTGTGATCCAAACGCCCTGCCCTCAGCCGACGAGGTTGCACTTGATCCTGCATGCCCTGCTGCAGTACTTATTGTGGGTTGATCTTGCAGGCTTTTAATTAGCAGCTGTTCGTTTTCCAACTTACTGGCTGCCTCAGCTATACAAGTTTTGTAGCGGGCAACATCAATCTCTGAAAAAGCAAAGAATGTCTTCAGTCCAAATTTTGCACGTGGATCCATAATTGTGGCACAAATGTAATGTTCTTGTGAGAAAATGTTATTTTCTATCCTTGTATTTTCAGCTAAGCGACGGGCTAAGCTCTCCACCAAGTCATAGGCTTCCCTTTTGTCCTCTACACCTTTGTATGATTCAGACACCTTCTTCAGCTGATGCTCTAGCATTTGCAATAATGGGATAGCTTGGCCCATTGTACAGTCCTCCTTGCTGACTTCACGTGTGAAGACCTCAAAAGGACGAAGCATCTTAGTCAGGCATTTAATTAGGCTCCATTGCTCCATCTCAAGGTTCATGCCTTTAACAGTAGCATCCCCTCTTTTCCAGACATATTCATGGAGTGGCCTGTACTGCTCAAACAGACGATCAAGCATGTAATACATTGAGTTCCAATGTGTTGCCACCTCCTGGATGAGTGCTTTGACTGGCATCCTATATTCACGTTGGATGATCCTCAGCTGCTTCCGAGCTTTAAAAGAATGGCTGAAATGAGTGCATATTCTTCGGCAAATGGCCAGTAAGTTGCTGACTATGGGTTCTTTTTTTAGAAAGTCTTGAACTATAATGTTTACGCAGTGCGCCAAACACAGAACCCTGAAATAGGAACCAAGATCCATGCCCTTAAGTACATTACTGCCATTGTCTGTGGTAACAAAACCAATACTAAGCCCTCTTGGGCGCAGCCATTCAAAAACCTTGCTTTGAAACTCTTGCAAAATGTTTACAGCCGTATGAGATTTCTCCATGGCGAACTTGGCTACATTTGCATGTTTCCGAGTACCTTTAAAAATTGTGTCAACAGCACTTCGTGCAGATAGCTTATCTCTGACCCCCACAAAACAGACCCAATGTGCAGTGATGCACAAGTAATCTGTGGCTTGGCAACTGGTCTACATGTCTGTTGTCAGGTGGATATTGTGAACAGCACTCTGCTGCAAACCTTGTCCCACCAATTCCAGCACATCATGATGTAGTGCCGGAACAGCAATTCTTGCGAAATAGGACCTGCTGGGAACCTTCCATTTAGGGCAGATGGCTGACACAAATTCAAGGAAACCCACCCCTTCCACAAATGAAAAAAGGAGAAGGTCCAGCACTAACATTTTAGCCAGCTTTGCATTGTACAACCGTGCCGTTGGGTGGTTGTGTTGGAACTGCCCCGCCAACCTAAGCATGCTCTCAATGGTAGGCTGGATTACTTTCCTTTGTGGTGCTGTTGTTTTCATTAACCCACTTAGGCTCAACGACACAGTTTGTCTCATTGCGGTACTCGGTCGCCTTGGTGTCTCAGCCTGACTCTGAGTATGGCTCTTACTGCGGTGCCACTCAGATGTTACTGAGGAGGAAGTGGGCGGTACCACTGCACTACTGGGGACAGGGCTAGAAATGCCTCCCTCTTCTTCACCTTCCACCGCAATAATATCGCTCCCTGATTCTTCCTGACCAACTTCCATGGGTTGAGTTTTTCTACTTTCTTTTAACTGAAGTAGGTGATTCTCCCACACGATAGTGTGGTGTATTCTGAGATGACTTGCTTGGCCTCCGGTACCATAGTTTGTACCAAGCTTACCTCGCCGAACACCTTGTCGACAAATTGAGCATAGAGCAACGTTCTCCTCCTTGGTGCTAACAGAAAAGAAGTCCCAAACTGGGGAGGAGAACTTTCTGGCACTGCTGGATGTGCCACTTTCAATACCAGATGAACTGGAGGGTGTGCTTGGAATATGACCCTGTGCAGCTACACTGTGACTTTTACTACCACTACCTACTGAGATGGTTGAGCTGGATGTAGGTCCCTGCCGGGCCTTGGAAAATATGGCAGCTGGAGGTAGTGGTGGTGTAACCTGTGTTGGTGATATCCGTGCTACATCCCGCTCAGTAGCAGCCTTTCTGGATAGGGTGAGAATGTTGGTCTCCAATCCCTTTGGGGCAGGAGTGATGTGCGTGATGACTGGCTCGTCTTCATCAACATCACCCCCACATTCTACATCTACCTCCATAACTCTAAGTTTTTCTGGGACCTTCCTTTTCAGAAGCATTGTCTTGTGGCGTGCATCACTCTCAGACAGAGCTGGTGGATGCCAAGTGGCATCATGATCATCATAAGCGGGGCTTGAAGAAGAAGATGATGGACTAAGCCTCCTTTTCCTTGCTGGTGGTCTGGAAGACAATAGATCTTCTGAAACAGTGGTTTGCTCCACTTTGTCTGCAGGAAGCTCGATTTCCTGAAATGCCCCTACGTCAGGAGCAACAACTACTATGGTGGGCTGTTGTTGCGGCTGCTGCTGTTCTTGTTGCGGCCGCTGCTGTTCTTGTTGCGGCCGCTGCTGTTTCTGTTGCGGCCGCAGCTGTTCTTGTTGCGGCTGCTGCTGTTCTTGTTGCGGCTGCTGCTGTTCTTGTTGCAGCTGATGCTGTTCTTGTTGTGGCTGCTGCTGTTCTTGTTGCAGCTGCTGCTGTTCTTGTTGCGGCTGCACACTTATCTGCTGAGTCTCCGCCTGCATTGATTGTGTACTACTTTGCGATAATGACATTTCAACATCGCTGCTCGTTAGTAGACTGGCTACCTCTGCAACACTAAAGCCCTTGGGCCTAGGTTGGTGGGGTTGGACCGCTGGTGCTGAGGTGCTGCTCCCAGCTTGGTTTCCGGACAACGCTGCTGCAGGCGTAACTTTTTTGGTGCCAAAAAAAACATTGGCCGGCACACCAGTCGTGGTTAATGGCACTTCCTTTTTCTGTTAAAGAAACAACAAACACTACCCCCTATTAATTTTACATAGGTCATTAATCCAACAGATAATAAACAACCTCATTAGGCCACAGAAAATATTTGGATTTTCGAGTTTATTTGATATCAAAAAGTATGTAAACAATGCAAAAGTATAATCAAAATACTTGGTATTTAACCCCTTCGATGCTCATGACGGAGCGGTTCCGTCATGAGCATCGGTTGGGCTGTGCTTATGACGGAACCGCTCCGTCATGAGCACAGCCCCTGGGGGAAGCGCTGGCGCTCCCCCCTGGGGCATCGATCCTGCCCCCACAGAGGGGGATGGCAGCGGAAGAGATTCCGCTGCCACCCCCGAGCCCCCCCCACGCTTCCCCATGACGTCAGCGCGCACAGCGCGCGCCGACGTCCTCAGGAAGCGCTGGGACGCCTGGAAGCCATTTGTTTCCAGGCGTCCCAGGAAGGAGCAGGTAAGTTTTGCTGGGTGGTGGGGCCGCGGGGGTGATTTTTTAGCGATTGAGGCATCGGGGGAGAGGAAAGAGTATTTCCTCTCCCCTGATGTCTCAATACAGGGCATTCCTGCAGCACGATCGCGCACAGCGTCGTGATCGTGCTGCAGGAATGCCACCACTAGGCATCAGGGATGCTTTGTTGTAGTAAAGGAAGCGACCCCTTGGGCAAGGGTCGCTTCCTGGGGCCCCATTATGTTTTGAAGACTTTTCTGCCCCCTCTGGGGGCAGATCGGTTTAATTATGTTGCCGTTTCTGCTCCCAGGGGGGGGCAGAAAAGCCCACTAGACACCAGGGATGTGTTTGTTATTGTAGGAAGCGACCCCTTGGGCAAGGGTCGCTTCCTGGGCCCCAATTTTTTTTAAAGACTTTTCTGCCCCCTCTGGGGGCAGATCGGTTTAATTTTGTTGCCATTTCCGCTCCCAGGGGGGGCAGAAAAGCCCACTAGACACCAGGGATGTGTTTGTTATTGTAGGAAGCGACCCCTTGGGCAAGGGTCGCTTCCTGGGCCCCCATTTTTTTTTAAGACTTTTCTGCCCCCTCTGGGGGCAGATCGGTTTAATTTTGTTGCCGTTTCCGCTCCCAGGGGGGGGGGCAGAAAAGCCCACTAGACACCAGGGATGTGTTTGTTATTGTAGGAAGCGACCCCTTGGGCAAGGGTCGCTTCCTGGGGGCCCAAATATTTTTCAAGACTTTTCTGCCCCCCCCTTGTGTAGCCGTTTCTGGTCCCAGGGGGGGCAGAAGAGCCCACTAGACACCAGGGAATTAGTTTAAATAAAAATAGAAGTGACCCCTCGCTTCCAGGGTGCAATTTTTTATAATATGTATTTGGCCCACCCGCCCCGGGACAGAGTAGCCTTTTTTTTCCTGCTGTTTTCTGCCCCACCTGGCACACAACCCGATTGACCATTTGGGTAGTAACATAGCATGTTATAATGTTTATTGTTATATTTTTTGTGAATTGCAATTGTAACATTTTTTTTTTTTACTTTTTTGTTCTAGGTGAAGGCTTTTGCTCTTTTCAGTTTGCCGTTTTGTTACTGGTGGTTCTGCTGTTTGTGTAGTTTGGTAAGAGACTTTTTTTTGTACAATGTAAATGTGTTTGATTTCTCTGCATGAATTTTTTTTGCAAATGGTGTAATAATAGCAGTATGTTTGGTTTTTGAGTGTCAAAAACTTTTTGCATTGGTGCTCGATGTGTATTTTGTTGTCTTGTGAGTAATTTTTTTTTTTCTTCTTTCTAGTTGGATATCGTTGGTTTTTGCTGTGTCACTGCAGAGTTGGTTTCTGGTGAGTGCAGCTGTCTCTTGTAATTGAATTGTATAGTTTTTGAGTACATTGATCTTTGTGATAAAGGTACACATTTCTTTACTTACTTGGTTTGCACATTGTTGGTTGTTGTTGACTTGTTTGTGCAGTCTTCTATCTTGGTAAGTATAATGGCTAGCCGCAGGATTACTGCTCAGCAGGTTGTTGGTTTGCTGTTTGAGTCTTCCTCTGACCATGGTTCAGAGACTGACTCTGCATCTGAGGGAGAGGAGGCAGGGGACGATTCTGGCAGTGAGTTTTCTCTCCATATAGAGTCATCGGATGATGAAGATACTCTTAGTGTGGATGAGGTGCCTGTGTTAGAGGAGGAGACTGATGTGCCGATAGTGCGGCAAGAGGCATCTGGGCTGCAGCCTGGGGCTGCAAGGCTTCCCGTTGGTGTAGTGCGGCAAGAGGCTTCTGGGCTGCAGCCTGCGGCTGCAAGGCTTCCCGTTGGTGTAGTGCGGCAAGAGGCATCTTGGCTGCAGGCTGGGGCTGCAAGGCTTCCCTTTGAAAGTGATGACCTCTGGGTTGCCCCTGGCATGGTGCAGCCGGCATTGCCAGAGTTTACTGGTGTTCCAGGGTGTAGAGTGAATACTGAAAACTTTTTGCCGGTAAATTTTTTTCAGTTGTTTATGGACGATGTTTTTTTTGCAGAGATTGTTGAGCAGACTAATTTGTATGCCGAACAGTTTTTGAGGGACAACAGTGCCAGTCTTAAGCCACACTCTAGAGCTACCCGTTGGACTCCCACAAATCTTGAAGAGATGAAGAAGTTCTTGGGTTTAACTTTTTTGATGGGCTTGCTAAGGAAGCCATCAATTTCTTCATATTGGTCTAGCAGTCCCTTGATGGCAACGTCTATTTTTCCGGCAGTCATGAGTCGTGACAGATATTTGCTTCTGCTTCGGATGATGCATTTTGTTGATAATGGTTTAGCGCTGCCACGAGATCACCCTGAGTGTGACCGTCTTTTCAAGATTAGGCCTGTCCTTGATCACTTTGTTGATCGATTTTCTGAGATTTATGCTCCTGGGAAAGAAATTGCAGTGGATGAGTCTTTGGTGTTGTTCAAGGGCCGCTTGGTTTTTAGGCAATACATTCCTAGTAAGAGGGCACACTATGGAATAAAGCTGTATATGCTGTGTGACAGTAGGACTTGATACGTCTCTAATTTCAGGGTGTACACCGGTAAGGAATCCAGGATTAACCTCCCTGGTTGTCCGTCCACTTTTGGAGTGACTGAGAAAATTGTTTGGGAACTTGGTAGAGGATTTTTTAACAAAGGCCACCATTTATATGTAGATAACTTCTACACTGGTGTGCGGTTGTTCAGGGAATTGGCCAAAGTGGACACTCTTGCTTGTGGCACAATCCGCTCTAACCGTAAAGTTTTCCCGAAAGAACTTGTTTGTCAAAAACTTGTGAGGGGACAGTGCAGTGCGTTGCGTTGCGTTGCCAGGAGCTTCTTGCTGTGAAGTTTTCAGACAGGAGAGATGTCTACATGCTGACTACCATCCATGATGAAAGCACTGCACCTGTGACTGTTTGGGGTCAGGTCGCTGAAGCGTGCAAACCTGTGTGCATTTTAGACTATAATAGGCACATGGGTGGTGTTGACAGAGTAGATCAGAGGTTGGAACCTTACACTGCTCTTCGTAAGGCTTACATTTGGTACAAGAAGTTGGCTATCCATCTTTTCCACTTGGCAATGTTTAATGCTTTTGTTGTGTTCCAGGATTCTTGCCCTGAGTCAAAGATGACTTTTGCTAAGTTTCAGGAGTCTGTAATAGGCAGCCTTGTTGTAGTGGAACAGGCAAGTGTTCCTAGAGTTGGAGTGGTGGAGGATGTTGCTAGATTGAAAGATCGCCACTTTCCTGATCACATTCCTCCCACACCCTCAAAAGATTTTCCCAGTAGGAGATGTAGAGTCTGTTGGCGAAGAGGTACGCGGAAGGAGAGTCGTATGTACTGCCCCGACTGTCCTTCTCAACCTGCACTGTGTGTCCCTGCTTGTTTTAGAGCGTACCACACGCGAAATAATTTTTGGGAGCATTCATGAGTGGTAAAGTGAACTGCCTGGTCTGTATTCTTTGGATAATTTGATTCTGTTTCAAGGTTGGTGTTAGTGCAATGTATTTAGTTGCTGATTTTGTGTTTGAAGATTTGTATCTATTTGCGATTTGTTTGTGTTTTTATTTTTTTCTAAAAAAATCCTAAACGTGATGGCGGTGTGTGTAGGCTAGCGCTTGGCTGTTGGTGTGTGTGGACTGGCACTTGGTTGGTGGTGTGCGTGGAATGGTGCTTGGCTGGCGGTGTGTGTGGACTGGCGGGCAGGCTCACACACATTTACCACCACCCAGCGTTCCCCCAGGTCTCCCGCTAAAAATGGTGCCTCACTTGTGTGGGAGGCCCAAGTACCCGCAGGAGGCAAGGGCCCAAAACGTAGTGAGGCGAAATCAACATTGCCTATCAAAAAAATGTTTGGGCCCTTGCCTGCCGCGGGTACTTGGGCCTCCCACACACGTGAGGCACCATTTTTACCAGGAGACCTGGGGGAACGCTGGGTGGTGGTAAATTTGTGTGAGCCCGGTGATGCCAAAACTTTCCCTCACCAAAATGTGTGAAAAAAGTGATTTTTTCAGCTAAAATTGAGGTTTGCAGGGGATTCTGAGTAAGGAAACGTTGGGGGATCCACGCAAGCCATACCTCCCTGGAAGCCGCCGGGTGTCTAGTTTTCAGAAATGCATGGGTTTGGTAGGTTCCCTAGATGGCCGCCGAGCACCGGGCCAAAAACTTAAGTGACCCCCCTTGCAAAACCAGGTGGTTTTGCGATAGGCCTTTTTGATGTCGCCTCACTACGATTTGGGCCCTTGCCTGCCGCGGGTACTTGGGCCTCCCACACAAGTGAGGCACCATTTTTACCGGGAGACCTGGGGGAACGCTGGGTGGTGGTAAATTTGTGTGAGCCCGGTGATGCCACAACTTTCCCACACCAAAATGTGTGAAAAAAGTGATTTTTTCAGCTAAAATTGAGGTTTGCAGGGGATTCTGGGTAAGGAAACGTTGGGGGATCCACGCAAGCCATTCCTCCCTGGAAGCCGCCGGGTGTCTAGTTTTCAGAAATGTGTGGGTTTGGTAGGTTTCCCTAGATGGCCGCCGAGCACCGGGCCAAAAACTCAAGTGACCCCCCTTGCAAAACCAGGTGGTTTTGCGATAGGCCATTTTGATGTCGCCTCACTACGATTTGGGCCCTTGCCTGCCGCGGGTACTTGGGACTCCCACACAAGTGAGGCACCATTTTTACCGGGAGACCTGGGGGAACGCTGGGTGGTGGTAAATTTGTGTGAGCCCAGTGATGCCACAACTTTCCCACACCAAAATGTGTGAAAAAAGTGATTTTTTCAGCTAAAATTGAGGTTTGCAGGGGATTCTGGGTAAGGAAACGTTGGGGGATCCACGCAAGCCATACCTCCCTGGAAGCCGCCGGGTGTCTAGTTTTCAGAAATATGTGGGTTCGGTAGGTTTCCCTAGATGGCCGCCGAGCACCGGGCCAAAAACCAAAGTGACCTCCCTTGCAAAACCAGGTGGTTTTGCGATAGGCCATTTTGATGTCGCCTCACTACGTTTTGGGCCCTTGCCTGCCGCGGGTACCTGGGCCTCCCACGCAAGTGAGGCACGATTTTTACCGGGAGACCTAGGGGAACGCTGGGTGGTGGTAAATTTGTGTGAGCCCGGTAATGCCACAACTTTCCAACACCAAAATGTGTGAAAAAAGTGATTTTTTTCAGCTAAAATTGAGGTTTGCAGGGGATTCTGGGTAAGGAAACGTTGGGGGATCCACGCAAGCCATACCTCCCTGGAAGCCGCCGGGTGTCTAGTTTTCAGAAATGCATGGGTTTGGTAGGTTTCCCTAGATGGCCGCCGAGCACCGTGCCAAAAACCCAAGTGACCCCCCTTGCAAAGTCAGGTGGTTTTGCGATAGGCCATTTTGATGTCGCCTCACTACGTTTTGGGCCCTTGCCTGCAGCGGATACTTGGGCCTCCCACACAAGTGAGGCACCATTTTTACCAGGAGACCTGGGGGAACACTGGGTGGTGGTAAATTTGTGTGAGCCCGGTGATGCCACAACTTTTCCACACCAAAATGTGTGAAAAAAGTTATTTTTTCAGCTAAAATTGAGGTTTGCAGGGGATTCTGGGTAAGGAAACGTTGGGGGATCCACGCAAGCCATACCTCCCTGGAAGCCGCCGGGTGTCTAGTTTTCAGAAATGCATTGGTTTGGTAGGTTTCCCTATGTGCCGGCAGAACTAGGGTTCGAAAACTACAGCTAGTCACTTTGCCAAAAAATGGTCATTTTTCACTGCAAAATTGAGGTGTGACCACGTTTCGTTTTGCGCCGTTTCCTGTCGCGGGCACTAGGCCGACCCGCACAAGTGAGGTACCATTTTTCTTGTAGGACTTTGGGGAACGCGGGGTGGGTGGAAATTTGTGGATCCACGCAGATTCCAGAACTTTCCATCACAGAAATGTGGGGAAAATGTGTTTTTTTTGTCAATTTTTTACGTTTGCAAGGGATTCTGGGTAGCAGACCATGGTGGGAGGCACACAAGTCACACCATCCTGGATTACCCTGGGTGTCTCGTTTTCAAAAATATATATGTTTGCTAGGTTTCCCTAGGTGCCAGCAGAGCTAGCGTTCAAAAACTTCAGCTAGTCACTTTGCCAAAAAAGGGTCATTTTTCACTGCAAAATTGAGATGTGACAACGTTGCGTTTTGCGCCATTTCCTGTTGCAGGCACTAGGCCGACCCGCACAAGTGAGGTACCATTTTTCTCGTAGGACTTTGGGGAACGCGGGGTGGGTGGAAATTTGTGGATCCACGCAGATTCCAGAACTTTCCATCACAGAAATGTGGGGAAAATGTGTTTTTTTTGTCAATGTTTTATGTTTGCAAGGGATTCTGGGTAGCAGACCATGGTGGGAGGCACTCAACTCACCACATCCTAGATTTCCCTGGGTGTCTAGTTTTCAAAAATATATAGGTTTGCTAGGTTTCCCTAGGGGCCGGCAGGGCTAGGGTTCAAAAACTACAGCTAGGCACTTTGCCAAAAAAGGATAATTTTTCACTGCAAAATTGAGGTGTGACCATGTTGCGTTTTGCGCCGTTTCCTGGTGCGGGCACTAGGCCGACCCGCACAAGTGAGGTACCATTTTTCTCGTAGGACTTTGGGGAACGCGGGGTGGGTGGAAATTAGTGGGTCCACGCAGATTCCAGAACTTTCCATCACAGAAATGTGGGGAAAATTTGTTTTTTTTGTCAATGTTTTATGTTTGCAAGGGATTCTGGGTAGCAGACCATGGTGGGAGGCACTCAACTCACCCCATCCTAGATTCCCCTGGGTGTCTAGTTTTCAAAAATATATAGGTGTGCTAGATTTCCCTAGGTGCCGGCAGGGCTAGGGTTAAAAAAATACAGCTAGGCACTTTGCCAAAAAAGGGTCATTTTTCACTGCAAAATTGAGATGTGACCACGTTGCGTTTTGCGCCGTTTCCTGTTGCGGGCACTAGGCCGACCCGCACAAGTGAGGTACCATTTTTCTCGTAGGACTTTGGGGAACGCAGGGTGGGTGGAAATTTGTGGATCCACGCAGATTACAGAACTTTCCATCACAGAAATGTGGGGAAAATGTGTTTTTTTTGTCAATTTTTTACAATTGCAAGGGATTCTAGGTAACAGACCATGGTGGGAGGCACACAAATCACCCCATCCTGGATTCCCCTGGGTGTCTAGTTTTCAAAAATATATATGTTTGCTAGGTTTTCCTAGGTGCCAGCAGAGCTAGCGTTCAAAAACTACAGCTAGGCACTTTGCCAAAAAAGGGTCAATTTTCACTGCAAAATTGAGGTGTGACCACGTTGCATTTTGCGCCGTTTCCTGTCGCAGGCACTAGGCTGACCCCCACAAGTGAGGTACCATTTTTCTCGTAGGACTTTGGGGAACGCGGGGTGGGTGGAAATTTATGGATCCACGCAGATTCCAGAACTTTCCACCACAGAAATGTGGGGAAAAAGTGTTTTGTTTGTCAATTTTTAGGTTTGCAAGGGATTCTGGTGGGAGGCAGTCAAGTCACCCCATCCTGGATTCCCCTGGGTGTCTAGTTTTAAAAAATGTATAGGTTTGCTAGGTTTCCCTAGGTGCCAGCAGAGCTAGGGTTCAAAAACTACAGCTAGACTCTTCGCAAAAAATGTGTAAATGTTCAGTGTGAAAATGTGGTGTGTTCACCTTAGGTTTTGAGCCACTTCCTGCTGTGGGCACTATGCCTACCCACACAAGTGAGGTACCATTTTTATCGGGAGACTTAGGGTAGTTCATATTTGTAAAGCAACTGTTATTACCTATTGATTTTTGATCCATTTCTCCCTTCCAAATGAAAGACATTGTGTAAAATAAAAGTCTTTTTGAAAAATGACCAATAATTGTCATGCAAGTATGAGTATTCCCAATTTCGAAAATGTGCAAATATGCACTGTTTCTAAACTCTGTAAATTGTTCCCATTTCAGAAATACATAGGTGTCTTTCATACCAATTCTTCCATGTATACATTTTCACAGAATAATTGCTATATGCCCGGAACAAAAAAAAAAACATTACAAAATGTTGCTCAGTTTTTAACTCTGGGTTCGTTGGGCTCTTGGTGAACCTACAAGTCCTATATATCCCCACAACTAGGAAGGTCCACCGGTTGTAAAGATATATTGCTTTCAAAGAGATGTCATCATTAGAAGAAGTTACAGGTGAAAACGTTGACTCAAAAGGCTGCTTTTTTCAACAAAATTTTAATTTTTCCTATATTTAACTGTTAGTTTCTATAAAGAAACCTTGATGGATCTACACAAATGACCCCTTACTGAATTCAGAATTTTGTCTACTTTACAAAAATGTATAGCTTTCCAGGATCCATTATTGCTTTTCTACCCATTTCTACCATTATCTGGAAGGAGGTTGAAAGCACAAAAAATAGCAAAAATAGGGTATGTCCCAGAAAAATGTCAAAACTGTGTAAAAAATGTTGGATTTCTGACAAAAATCTGTCATTCCCTAAAATCTGGAGAAATTGTGATTTCAGCCCCACAAACCCTTTTTTGATATCACTTCCAGAGAAAAGCCCAGACGCTTTCATTTGCAGCCACTTTTCCCCATTTTTCACAAAAAAAACAAAATGTTGCTGTATTTTGACTAATTTCTGGGAACCCTCTAGGAGAATCCACAAACCCTGGGTACCTTTAGAATCCCCATGATGTTGGAAGAAAAGGACGCAAATTTGGCGTGGATATCTACTGTGGTCAAAAAGTTACAGGGGCCTAAGCGCGCACTACCCCAAATAGCCCAAAAAAGGCTTAGCACAGGAGGGGAAAAGGCCTAGCAGCGAAGGGGTTAAAGGCACTCTATAGGCTGAGTGAGTCAATAGTACAAAAGAGCCCTAATTGTCTTTTCATATATTGGTTCCTCACAGTGCAAATTAGAACAGTAAACATACTAAACAGTTTATACAAGGAAAAATAGAAAAAGGGAAGTAAAAACAAACCATAAGCATCACAAATTTAAACAAAAAAATACAAAAAACATTTGGAAAAACACATAAACAGAATTACAAATGACAAAAAGGATGCAGAATTGAAGCATCCTTTTTGTCAACCACTTACTTGTAAAATATCCAATTAAAAAATCCTCAAATCCAATTGCAATGATGCAGCAGACAAAAAGAGTGATCTTTCCAGCTCAAAATCCAAAGGCAGAATGAGCAGGAGCTGGAAAGCACTGGGAGGAGCCTGCTGGACAGGAACAGGAAGTTGGAGATTCTGTAGCACTTCCTCCCTCTCCCCACCTTTCTAAAAAAGGTCTCTTGCACAAAAAAGGACAGCCAAATGTCAATCTGAGGAGTTGTTTTCATCCAAAATCATCATTTGTAGAAGGTTTCATGCTGCTAGAGCTGATAGTCTTCTCCAAATTGAAAATTTTACATGTTCGAGTTCTCGAGCTTCACATTACTTCCGCCAGATGTCGATGGCGTGTCCAAAATGTCTTTTCGCGTTCGATTAGACGTGCCCGCGTCCTCACGCTCTCGCTCACGGTGGAGAATGACCTGTTCGAGAACTCAATCTTCTCATACTCTCGCAGTGCATGATCGCGAGAAGAAAGATGTGATCGCGCGACAAATGACATGATTGCGCGACAAATGACGTTAATGCGGGCGCGAACTGTCGCAAGACAGCGCAAAATTGCTACCAATAATCCAACATCTCGTGGAGAACGCGACCGGGTCGGGAAAACTTGTCGGCGAATGCGGAGATTCAGGGAAGGCGATCGCGCGCACGCGAGAATGTATTTTTTTACTGCGCGAGCAAGAAAAAAATTACCGGTAAGATGCGGATTGCAGAAATTTTTACATTTTCGCGCTTTCCGCGGAATGCGAAAATGCCAAATTATCGCAATTGCCGCGAGTGGAACGGAATTTTGGGCCAGGCTTAATGATGTCATCACTGCTGGTATTATCTCTGTTGATTGGGACATTAACACAGTGAATCAAATCCTTGTGGATTTAGTGCATTACATGGTTAGGTCTCGGCTGTTGAAAGCAGCGCATGCGCTGCTCTCGGCATTCGAGAGCTTCTTGGAATCAATACAGATTTCCAAAGCTCTCGGAGGAGTTGAAGCCCCACCCATCTTTTTAATTGGCCAGTGTCATCTTCAATGCAAAACGCTGGCTTCTGATTGTAAAGGAGGCTTGTTAGTCTCTCCTTGTTGCCGCCTTGTCTCCTTTTAGCCCCGCCCATCGGGATTGGCTCTTTCACTTGCGGCATTACATGGTCGCCTTCATTAGCTTGGATGCACTATTTTTTTCGCACAAGGCCAACAGCTTGTTTAAAATGCACGTTGGCTAAGCCTTTCTCAAGGACAAGAGTCTGACTTTAACAGTTCTTTAACACTGAGATCGCTGAATCTCACCCTTCTCTTGCGCTCCGGGTCTTGAAGATAATCAGAGCAGCTACTGGGATCGCTGTCGCACATGAGCGCCTTGCATTCAAATGTTTGTCTTCCGTCTTTCAGCTTCGCATTAAGAGCTGCCCCCCTTGCCTGCTTTCACTTTTGGCAAAGTGCAACAAAGGCAGGAAGAGGTGAGAACCTGCCCCTAGGCACGGACCTCGAGTAGATGCAAAAATGAGGGCGTGACGGAGGGACAGTGGTAGGCAAGCGGACATGAAATGGCAGGAGAGCGTGAAAGAGGTGAGGTGTGTACTAACACCGAGCAGGCTTGGCCTGGACGAATCCGCGGCACTTGTATTGCATTTATTTTTGTAACAGCTGCTCATATTTCACAAGATCCCGTGTAGTGCTGCCACGTTAAACAACCGACCACTTGAAAGAGCAGACTTCCCCCTGCACTTCTCCTTCTCTCTCCCTGTGCTACCCCTCCCCCAGCCCAAACATGAGTTTCTAGAACACTGCGCAAAACGCGAAGTGAGTGTCAGCCTGTGAAATACGAAACAGGCTCGGCATACACGCCTCGAGTTGTCTTGCATGTTACATGAAACAATGTTGCCAAATATTGAGAAAAGGCTGAAAGCAACTTCTACCAAGAGCAGCCTCTGTGGATGAAAAGCTGTGTGCACACTTCACTTCAGTTCAGGGCTGATTATATCTAATTTCCAAGTATATCCTGAGCATCTAAGAGTTGAAGAAATAAATATTAGTAAGTTCACAGGGAAGTTAAGACAAGAAATGTGTATGAGCATCTGTCCATTCCCTACTTCCACCTGAGCTATGAAACACACAAAATGCTGTTGTATACTCTACAATTTCCTGTCCTTTAATATATATTTTTGCATTACATCTCCCACCTTCTAACGGGTTGATCACAAAACGCATAAACATTCACCCTTACATGCAAAGACGAAGGGCACAATTTTAAGAGCTCAGACATTTTTCTGCATACATTATTTTCTCTTTCATTATTACTGCATGAAGATCACGCCCTGTCTGTTTCTGATGATCACACTGGCCAGCACGGTGGTGTCTATAAATCACTGGAAAAGTCTTAGCCCAGACTACACAAATGCCCTGCAATGCCATACGAGTGACTGTGCACTAGATCAGTGCCAAGTAATAACTAAGTATTCAGAGAAATGTCTGAGATCTACACAATATATGCAAAGACAAAGGGCACCGTTTTAAGATCTCAGACATTTATCTGAATACTTAGTGCACAAACAGTCATTCCTATGATATCACAGCACCTTTGGGTAGTCTGTGCTATGACCTTTCAAGTGATTCCGTGGCTGCCTGAGCAATGCACCTTTTCTGCCAGCCGGTAGCTGTGGAGTGCTTAGGTGCCAACAGCACCAGCAGCCACCCCGCGCCTTTACATGTGACATCAGACTGTTTATTTTTTTAAAGCGCAAACTCGACCAGAAGGTATTGGAGCGCTTTACACGATAACCAGTTCCATTGCAGAACACATTTATTGATTTTTAGTCACGGAAGATGAAATGATGAGTACTTACTGTAACAATTTAGCGTTACTTATTTCAGTCTCTCTTGTTTTACATTTGCACACTATGTTAAAAAACAAAAGTCTCTAAGTGGAATGAGATCCAGAGTTGTTAAAATGTTTATTTAATCCATTATGGTGTCCGTGCTGTCCTTTGCTCCCCTACCAGTTGTTATTGTTATGACAGCCCTCTCTCCCTTCCCTCCCCTCTCTAGCCCGTCTCCCTGCCCTGGTTTGCCCCCCTCCTTCTTGCCCCAAGGCCCCTTCCGCCAGTCCCAAGCGTCTCCTCCATCCCTGCAGTCCTGGCCTCAGACATCTACCTCCCTCTCAGGCCCGTCTCTCTGCCCTGTTCAGACACTTTCTGCTTCTCTGCCCCAGGGCCCCCCCCCCCCTTCACTCTTTCTGGAGCAGCTGCTCTCTCCCTCCCCAGTCCTGCCCTCAGATGTCCCCTTCTCCCCCAACAACCGGCAGCTGTGCCCCGGACCCCCTTCTTGAGTTACTCGGAACCCCTCCTTCCAGACCCCTCTTCCCCTCCCACCTTCGACTGCCTTCTCACCTCTTGCGTCTGCCTCACACCTGTGCACCCACTGCCCACTCTGTGACGCCCTCTTTTATTTTCTGCCCTACTATTTTTTGACCACTGACTCTCCCCATCCGTTTTTAACCCAACCCCCAATCTTCTTTGACATCTCTCTTCACTCTCCTGTTACCTTCTTTCCCATTCTCTCACACCTTTCTCTTTCTCTCCCTTTCAAAGTTTAACTAGCCTCCACTCTCGTCCCCTCCCCGCTTCCCCCTTCCCTCTTCTCTTCTCCTCCCATCCCCTCCCCTCCCCGCCTCCCCCTCCCATCCCCTCTTCTCTTCCCAGCCCTTCCAGCCCAATCCCCTCTTGTCCTGTCCTCTCCATCCCTCCCCCACTCCCCTCCAACCTCTCCTCTCTAATTCTATCTCTTCCCTATACCCCACCCCTCTTTCTCCACACCCTCGGTGTTTGGCCATCCTAGCATCTTCCACTTTAGACTACTTCCTATCTCTGAAGCTATTATTTTTACCCCCTTAACAGTTGGCTGTTTAGATTAGTATCCTAGATGAATTCAGGATGTTGTAGTCAGAGCAGCAAGCCTATACTCACACCGAGGGGCAAGGAAGGGCTCCCAGAGCTCTTCTGCAATACTGCCGAAACAAGAGGAGAAAGATGGCATGTTAACCGCCCAGAGGCAGAGCATCTGCACAGAGAGCGCTCTAAAATAACAATCATTGAAAATGCAATAGGTCTCGCCTTTGATTAACTTAAAGCCATTTGCTTTGCTATACAATACCATTAGCAAAGCAGATGGCTTTAACTTAATCAAAGGCTAGACCTATTGCATTTTCAATGCTTGTTAATCATACCATGGATGATGTTAACTAGTTAAAACAATTGTTTTAGCTAACCATATGTAAATTTATTGTAGAATATTTTCCCCCTCCTGTACCCACTATACCCTTCCTGTTTAATAGAACCAGGGCATTCCTCAGATGCCCTTTTTGAACCTGGGAATACAAAAGAAAAGATCTTGCATCAAAGTGTCCTGTCAAGGGGCCCAATGGCTGTTGCACCACCACTTAACGTGGAGCATGGTCCTATGATGAAGCCTACCATCTCAGTGGGTGAGGCTTGTGCATCCTTAAAGATATCCCCTGGAGTCTAGATTAAAGAATCTATTTGAACACATATTTGATTGCCTGTTCTGCATAGCACAGGCAATGTCACATAATTTTGCATTAAAAAAGTAGTGTATTCCAGATGAGGATATCTAAGTTATATGCACCCTTCAAATATTCTCAGCAATTCATATTGAGTTGATCCATCGTATGTACCCTCTAGTTATGTCCACAGAGCTGGTCATTGTTAAAGATAATGCATTGAGGTTTGGGGGGGGATGGAGGGAAGGTTGGAGATTTATCAGAGTTTCTCATGCAGCTCAACTAGCTCTTTCATGGAGATCATCGTATAGCTGTGGTAAGTTGACCTTTGCAATGTTTGTAATATTTATCTTGTCCTTAACCCACACCAGAACCGTAGGTCGTGCCTTCATGTAGTTTGCTTTGGATGCACTGAATTTATGATGGGAAAACTGAACATTTTGATCCCTTCTGGGTTTCATATATTCTCAACTGTTTTAATGAAATTTCACCTATTCAGTGCTTTCCAGACACAGGGGTTTGGAATTTATTAAAATATCTACTTGTCCATGGGGCAGGTTGCTTCATAAATCTACTTGTCCTGTAACAAAATTCACTTGTCCCTTTTGTGCCATGTGATGCAGCGACAAATTATGGCAGCAATCTCATTATATAAGAGCTCTGAAACGGCCTCTCTGATTATGCCAGGGCTCCTTCCATAGTATGGTTTCAATACTAGTAATTCCCTTATGTTTCCACGTTTCCGCAGATCTACATACTGGAGCTGAGGTGATGGTAAGCAAGAGTTCCAGGGTTGGAAAGCCCTTTTGAAACTGTGCAAACCTACTAATTTGCATGTTTTAATGGTTTTCACCGACTCTTCTCTAATCTTTTCCCATACTGAGAAAGGTTGGATATTTACTCCTGACAATGGTGGACCTAAAACTTCTTCCAGGGTTCGGGAAAAAAGGGTTAGAGGGAAAGTAAACTTGCAAACACGCAGATTTCCGCATAAGCAAATCTAAACCAGAATATTTGCTCATGCTAAAATGCAGTTCACAAATATTTTCTAGAAGTACTATTTCTTGGCCTACTTCTGTTAAGTCTTGTGAATTCACACAAGTCACATATCTGCACTTAATCCAGCACATGGGTGCACTTTATTTAATAATTGGGCCCCTAAATAGGTCTGGCGTTAACCATGACCGTTTGTGTTTATTAAAATTTTCTCTATCGGCTAGCTTCACTGTGAGTAACAGAATTCTGTTCTTTCACAAGGAGCATATCGACACAAAGTTGTTTTGTTCAGTATCAGAAACTACTGTGCAATGTGTGCTTTTTGAGACCAAAACAATGTTTGATTTTGCCAATATTTGTTATAATGGTGAGGGCCTGGCAGCTCCCACACCAATAAGGTGATACAAAAACCATGCCAAAGCAAGTCACGCCTAGACAAACCCAAAAGGCTGACCAACAATTTCAGACCTACTAGCTTTACAAATGCTTGTTTATTTTTGTTTCCCATAATCTTATTAAAACTTGTTACACTGATTTTCCATTATGAATTTCTTTGGGAAATACTAGTGTCCATCAACACCTTTTACTAAATGATGCTGCAAAGAAATGGTGCCTAATTTTATTTCAGTAGTTTAGCGAAATGTTTTCACATTTTTTGGGGGAAAAATTTATTTTGAAAGCAAAGAATCGTCAATCGTGCTTTCAAGCTTCTGAAAATATTTGCTTCTAATCAGAGAGCATTCTGGGAGCAGTATACATAGCCTCATATTGCTAAATCTGGAAAACATCTGTACACATTTTTATAACTAACCGCTGTCACTAGTGCAGTTACAACATTTACTTAGAGCGCTCACCCTAATAATAAAGCCTTTGCATTAATGAACCATAAATAGAAGTTTGAACAGCATAAACACATGGACACAAATATTACCTTAACTGCAGGCAATGAATGCCCTTACCAGATTCATAATGTGGTACTGTGAACTGGCTGCCAAAGGGTTTCTACTATAAGGAGTTGGGCCTACTTGTCCCAGGGAGAAAATACACATAAAAACCTGTTACCCGTGACCCCAACCAATATGTCCCGGGCGTCGGGCTATAGGAATTCCACATCCCTGCAGCCACCACATGCTGATAGTAAACAGCATGAGGAAACTAAAGCTCCTTCAATAAAGTGTTGGAGGTCGTCTAGATATCACACACTATTGGCATCTCATTTCCCTTCAAAGACCTATTGCTACTTCACAATACAAAGTACAGCTGTTCATCTTCTCAACTGATTTTTTGGTAGCTTGATTAAAAAGTAATTTGTTGACAGAGTCAAGAATGTGGTGGGTGATAGGGTTATGTGCCCCAACCCCTTTTAGAATTGATGTACCCCCAGCAATTGCTGAAAGCCCAGGACTAATGTATTTTCCTGCAGAAGAAGCTTCACACTTAAACACTCCCATGTTTTCTATCTACTCCTTTTAACATGCAGCTTGGTGCGCTCCAGACAGCCCTTGCTTGCGATATACTGTCACACAGTTGATATCTAGGAGACATTTTAGGTACCTGTACAAAGCACAAGTTATACAGGAGTCTGTGTGGATCTACGGTTTGGATATAGTCAGGTCCGTTGGAAAAGTGTGAACCTGATAGAAGAATATTGGGGCATATTAACAAGGGCTTTATCTCTGCTTTTTTGGCTTTAAAAGCCAAAGAAGCAGAGATAAAAATATTGCCCTATCAGCAACAGGGTGCTAACATGCAAAATCGCATGTTAGCACCCTTTTTCACTACGCTTCCCTTTGCATCTCTAATGAGATGCAAAGTGGGCGTTCCAGAGCAAAATAATAGGAGAAATGTCACTAAGCGACATTTGTCCTATTATCAAACTTCATGCTAACCCCGTTAGAGACAAAAAAAGCAGCGCTAACCACGGTTAACGCTGCTTTTTTACGTCTGCTAATTTTCAGACTTAGCCATGTAATCTAGTGGGAGGTGGATTACATGGCTAAATCCACCATGAGCTATCAACAAGGATATCCCTATCCTTGTAGTTTTATCGCTGCATTACCAGCGATAACCTCCCAAAATGCCGCTATCGCTGGATTTTTCACAGCCTAGGCGGTTAGCGTTGTTAATAACGCGACAACCAGGCGATATTATCCAGAGATAGCGGGCATTACAAAAATTAACGCTAAGCGCCCTTAGCGTTAATTTTCCCTGTTCCTTGTTAATATGCCCCATTGTGTTGTGGAAACTCTGATGCTAATATGGGGTTGCAGTAGGAAGAATGAGCTAGCTCTCAGCTAGATAACAGACTGAAAATTTATTTGACTGCTCTAAAACACTGGATACTCGCTTTCTTTAGTTTAGACACAAATGCCGCAGGTTCGCATTGTGTTCTGGTTTACAAAGGCAAGTGCTAGAAGCTGTGCATAGTTGTTGATATTCTAATTTTGTGAGGTTTTTCACACAAGACTTCGCCTGCACAATAAGTTAGTGGTTGGCAAAGTGGGATTCTTGGGAGGGTGAACAATCTTCCGAAACCCAGTAACCTAAGCACTAAGGGGCATATTATCAAGACAGGCGATAAAATTATCGCAGCTTTAGCGGCAGAAAACGGCCGCTAAAACGGCGATAATGGGCTTGATAATATGCTCTATGGAATTCCAATTGAAGCTCATGTTAGATGTCCTAACATGGACTTCAATTGGAATTCCATAGAGCATATTATGAAGCCCATTATCGCCGTTTTAGCTGCAGTTTTCTGCCGCTAAAGCGGCGATAATTTTATCGCCTGGCTTGATAATATGCCCCATAGTGTCAGAAATGTGTATAATTTCTCTTGTGGGAGTCAGCTGCTCCCCTTTCCCCTGCTGCTAAATGATCTGCTCAGTTATTAGGAAACCTAGAAGTCACTCTGACTACCTCCACAAATGAATGAATACTGGGTCTTTATTAGATTTGTTTTTCCAGTGTCTTGTCCTGTGAAGTGACCTGTTTGTAGCGTAGGGCGTTTGGGATGGCTGAGTTCAACGTTTAGCTACAGCACACTCCTTTGAATGGCTTCAGTTGAGGGTTTGTGCAAAGCTACTGCAAATTGTTCAAATTTGTTATGGGTTATAGTGTTTGTGGAAAATGCAGAAGTATTGACAGTCGTCCCACTTTCTCACGCCCTCAAAAATCCACTGTATAGAGCAGGTAGCTAAGGTTTAACCCCTGGTTTCCTCCCCAGCCGATGGAAATCTTTGTGGACGATGAGACCAAGCTAACCCTGCATGGACTGCAGCAGTACTACGTCAAGCTGAAAGACAACGAGAAGAACCGCAAGCTCTTTGACCTAATGGATGTGCTGGAGTTCAATCAGGTAAAACAAGCATTGGCATAGCCAATAGGTCTCGCTTTTGGGACCTTATAAGTATTTAGTTATGCAGCACAATATCCTTGGTGCACCAACAGTAACTGTTGCATGGTTAAACACTTATAAGGTCCCAAAGGCGAGACCTATTGGCTATGCCAATGCTTGTTTTACTTGCAGCTATGATTAAAGTCCTCTGTATGAGGGCAGACGCGTGCCCCTCCTCTGCCCTCTAGTGGTCTGTCACTTGCTTCCCTTCAGTCCCTGTCTTTAGAACTGGGAGGGGCCTTAGACTCCCTTGGGAAGGCCATACCAATTCCATGGATTTAAACCAAATCTACGGGGTTCACTCCGGGTTCGGACTGTTGTCAGAGAAACGTGTTTTTAACTCGTATTAAAAACGCTATTATGCAAAACAAGCTTTTTGAAGACTTCCGACCCTCATATTTTCATTTATATGTACGCCCACATAAGCCACAAAAATAAAAAGGGCATGAAAAATACCTGATTGGGCCATCCTGTGAACGATGTCGCAATTGGTCGAAAAACCTCGGTTGAAGTCACCAAATAAAAGAACATTCTAGAACGCCTATTGGTATTGATTATTAAAGATGCAGAGCCGGGGAAAGAGAACTCTTCACTTGATGCCCTTTCAGGCCAGTTCCAGGGTTCATATGTTGTTACACAGCCGGCCACGCTAGAAGTGTGTGCTGCATTAAAGGTGGTGCACAGCTCACTCTCGTCGTCCTGGTGGTGTAAAAGATCTGTCTGTGCTAGGCTCGTGCCCTACAGCTGTGTGGACTGCCGCCGGCACGCGCCTGCCAGCAAGAGCAGAGCCAAATATTCACCTCAACCCGACTAAACTGTTTACATTTTCTGTGCCCTTTTGTCAGTCCTACCGGGCTGGTGCATGGCTCCTGGTTCCCGCGGGGCGAAGGGGGCGGGGGGGCAATGGCAACGGGTGGTGGGGACTGGGAGAAGTGCTCTGAACACAGAAAGGCGTTCATGAGTGCTGCTGGCTGGCCTAGCGCATGGCAGCTGCGCACGTGCACGCAAGCGCTAGGCCAGCAAGCAGCACTTTAAAAACTCACATACAAAATGTCTCTCCGAGCCAGCGCATGCGCTGGGCTCAGCGAGACCTAAAAAAGGGAGGGTGCCATGGGGTGGGGTTGCGAAAAAAAGTTTGCACAGCTGGTAAACCGCATGTTAAAGCTAAGGTAGGATGTCCTTAAAGGAATGAGCGTTCATTACAGCAGAGGTTCTTTGATTTACCCAAGCACCCCACGTCTTACATCTGTAATACTTTTCAAAATTTTGACTGGTATTCACTAATACAATTAGAAAGCGCTGCTGTTTTTATGTAGCCTGCTGTCCTTTTCAGAAACACCATGTTAATAACAGGCCTGGCTGTTGCTATACATGATCGGAATGCTCTTGCCATCTAGTGTTAGAAATTAAACCTTGTTTTTCTTTAGACTTTTTAAGTTGCGGGAAGTGCTGCAACTCCTCCCTTAGTCCACAGTTTGCATGGATACTGACGGCACTTGGATATTATTTTTTTCACCATCTGGTTTGGACGCGTTCCTATGCCGCTGCGATCTTCGCTGCCTTTGCAGCCCTAATGCCTTACATTTCACGACCACTCACTGACAAGTGACTGTGCAGTCAACATCTAGTCAATGATTCTCCTGACTGGAACACTGCTCTACTCCCAGCAGTCGCAATCTCTTCGCCCTGGTAGCAGGCACTCCAGTCTCCTCTGAGCGAGTCCCTGAGAAGGCAGACCGGACACAGATAATGAAAAGAGCACCCTTCCAATTTTGTCCAAGGTGCACCGTGAAGTATCCGTGAGTGAATCAGCGAAGGTGTTATTGCGATCTCTACCTCTCCCTTGACCACAACAAGACAACCAGTGAGTTGTGCCTCACCTTTCAGTGTAAGAACACCTTGAGATATTGAAGGGAAAGGCGTTAGGCATGCTGCAAAAGTCACCATCAGTCCTCCAAGACGCCCAACATTTTTGTTGAAAAAGACCCACTTGATATCGAAGAGAAAGTGTCAGGTCCCTCTGGGATTCCAGAGCACAGCCGGTGCCCAGCCCAGCCCAGCCCAGAGGTTTCCCTCTGAGGAAGATTGACAAAGGCCACCTTCAGCGTTAACACCAACAGGGCCCTCCACCAAACAAAGCACTCTGATTCACCCCAAAGCCATGGGCTGACACCCCACTCACCTTTGCCCCTGCTGAGGCAAAGTACTACTCTTGCGAAGTTGGGTAGTGAGCCCCAAGCAGGGCTTGGACTCTGGTCCACTGCCATCCTGTGGCTCCGGTCATGACCAAAAGAAGGCTTCGGATCTGAGCACCATGCTAGTGAAGGCAGTAGACTCCCCTGCCCATAGGCATCAGTTCTCTCCCCTTCGAGCAGAAATCAACGCAGAGTGCTTCTGGGGCTAAGGTTCCAAGTCAGAGCTGAGGTCAAAGGAATACAAGATTCCTATTCTGGAGAGTGTGGCAAAAGAACCCTGCACCAGTCAGAAGAGGCTCTTCATACACCTAATAACAGGAAAACAGTTAACCTTAATGCCCAGGAGCCTAACTTTCGAGGAGTAGCTCTTCAAATGCATGCAGTGCCCAAGAAGCACAAATACATGGCTGCAAGTGCCCCTTACCACCACCTCCTTCACTTCCACCTCTCCCATACACTCCTTCCCGTCCACTAATAGCTCAGCTGACAGGTCAGTGCATTCATATTCTGCCCCGAGTAGCTCTTATGGGCAAGAAATCCTTAACCAGCACGCTGGGGAAGGGGGTGTGGAGAGCTACAATGGAAGCCCTGCGGATGATGCAGATTTGGAACCATAACCAGGTAAGCCATTCCTGCTGCTTGACGCCCCTGTGTATTATGGCATAATTCAGAGGGCAACAATGACCATACAGTCAATATTCTTGCCTTACCGGCTGATGACCTTTTAGTGGGGACACTCCAAGATGGAATGTACAGTCCAGTTCTTGGAAAAAGGCTGTCCTTCCTTAAGTTGAGAAGAAATAAATAGCTTCTTCCGGTGAACATCCCCAACACAAAGATAAGAAGACCAAGCGCATCGACTTGAAACCACCCACTGACAACGTGCTTGTTCCTTTTGGCCTTTTGAGCTATGATGAATTTCACTGGGAGATGTTACTGGTGCAGCACCTGTGACCTACAGAAAGATCTGAAAGACTATTTTAAACATAAACATTTGCTGCTGTCTTGACACTGCACTACATCCTGCAGCGTAAACTCTAGTTTTGTGCTCCATTGCTTGCAGCTCTGCAGTCTAGCAACATCTCAATATCACATTAGACAGGAAACATCTCTTTTTGAACCCAAGTAGATAAGCTGTTTGCAATCTCCGTGTTTGCCTTCAACTTTGCCAAGTCCATAGGCCGCCTGCAGTCTGCTCCTCTAAGGGGCACTGTTAGTAGGCAGCAAACTAGCGGCCAGGACAAGACCACACCCTTGGGCCGGGTGCAAACCTGCCAGCACCAACAGCATTCCTTTCACGTTTCTAATGGGGTGGTTATAGGGGTAATAGATGCAGGGACAGAAGGGGCTCTGGTAAAGTACTTATGCCAAACACCCTCCACCCCAATCACACATACCTTTCCAGGCGGGGGGGTTAGCGGGGGCCAAAAGACGTTAAAGAATTTCCAACCTTGGTGGGAGGGGATCGCCTCAGGTCAATGCTATGTTATTATATATTTATAACGTGCATGGATACTTTGGAGTGTCCCGGCGCGGAAGCCAGTATGAAGGAGACTGAAGGGTGTGGAACGCTGCTAGGTGTAGGTTAAAGAGCAGGGTTTTTAACTACTTCTTAAACAGCCTAAGGTCTTGGGTGTTTCGTAGTTCATAGGGAAGGGCATTCCAGGCTTTGTCTGCCTTGAAAGAGAGGGAGCTCCCCCCAGTCCTAGCAAGGCGGAAGCATGGTATAACCGCGAAACATTGCCCTGCGGAACGTAGATGTCTATGAGGCACATAGAAATCAAATCGTCTTCTGAGGTAGGGGGAACCAGATTTCTATAGGGCACCATGGGCAAGTGTGAGCACCTTGAACAGGACACACTGTATCACTGGGAGCCAATGCAGATCCCGCAGATGTTGTTTTGTGCTGGACCTACCAGGAATGCCCAACAGCGCTCTTGCTGCCGCATTCTGGATGGTCTGTAACTTTTTTAACTGATAACCAGGAAGGCCAATGTATAAGGCATTGGCGTAGTCTAAGCACAATAAAATGAGGGCGCGGGTCACCATTTCTTTTGCTGGTCTGGGCAGTAATGGCAGGAATTTCCTGAGTGATTTCAATGTGCCAACGCACACACCGGCCAATTTCTTTATCTGGGGTGCGAATCGGAGGTCCTCGCCGAACCAGAACCCCAGATTGTTCCCTGGGCTCCCCGTTGACTTAGGCATGGGGTAACTCATAGGCCAGAGGTCGTCTCTGAAATGCGGAGGGAAAGACCCATAGAGGAGGATCTCTGACTTGACCTCGTTACATTTAAGTTGAGCTCCCGCCAGCCATTTAAAAACTGTTGCAAGACAGTTTTGGCTGAAACATAGGACAGATCATTATCCTTCCACGTAAAGAGGAGCTGGGTATCATCTGCATAAGCTATGATCTTTGCACCCAGCTCCTCCGCCAAATGGATGAGAGGCGTAACATATACATTAAAAAGAAAGGGGCTCAGAGGTAGCCATACCTGCTGTGACCTGTTCTCTAGGAAGGATTTGATCCAATCCCATGCCCAGCCAGAAATTTCAATATTGGAGAGACGGGCCAGAAGTTGGCAATGTGGCACCGTGTCGAAGGCGGCAGAGAGGTCCAATCAAATCAGGGCTGCTCTGCCGCCTGAATCTAGGCATTTCCTAATAGCCTCCGACATCTCAACCAGGGCAGTCTCTGTGCTATATGTAGCCCTAAATCCCCACTGGGCTGGGTGGAAGGCAGCAGAAGTCTCCAAGTACAGGCCAACACATCCTCAGCCAAGTCCACCTCATTCTCCTAAAGGGAGGCATTCAAGCACTCTTCCACAAGAGTGCAGTACAGTTTGTCCCCTCTCGCCACACTAACGGGGTAAAGGGGTCTACAACAGCTCCCCAGCTTCATTCTATCAGACTACATTTTTATAACTGCCTTGCAGCATATCATCCTGCTGCTCCACCACCACTACCTTCAGTTTGAAAAGAATAAGTGTGAATTGGCAATGTTGTGCACTTACAACAGAGTCACTATGGCTCCCAGTGTTGTTACCAAGTTAATGGTGGTGGCGGCCACTTATCCTCACAGCGGGCATTTACATCTTCCACTATCTCCTCGGCAACTGGCTGATTCGAAGTAGCAGCAGGCAAAAATGTCTACACATACTCAAGCATCTCTAGCTATGCTTCACAGCCTTGGGTTCACCATGAATGTGAAGAAATCACACCTCAGTCACAACAGATCCAGCCCTCCATGGGACTGATGTTGAACACTGTTACAGGGAAAGCATATTCCAACCAGCAAAGGGTGGTGGCATTCCAGTAGCTGCTACCTCGTTTTCCGTCAACTCATCCGGTAATTGTACCAAGCATTGAAAATGCAATAGGTCTCGCCTTTGATTAAGTTAAAGCCATTTGCTTTGCTAATGTTATTGTATAGCAAAGCAAATGGCTTTAACTTAATGAAAGGTAAGACCTATTGCATTTTTAATGCTTGTTTTTAATAGAGAAGAAATGTATGATGGTACATCTAATTATGAGGAAATGTTCTGTTTTTACCATTATGGTCAACATTATTTACATGAAGCAAGTACTCCATGTTGTCGTGTGTGTGCATGGTCCATTGTAGTTTCCCTATGTTAGCCTAACTTTCCTTTGCAAACTTTACTATATAAACATGCTTGCTTTTGTGCGCATTGTACTTTCACACAGAATCTGCATATGTTTTTGTGTTCTGTTCCTTTCTTGGGAGGTAGTCTAAACACCGTAGACAAGGTCAAACAGTAATGTTCCTTGTGATTCTTTCTGGCCAGGCACTAGCACCTCACATAAAACACAATTGCAGCTGTTGTTTATGCACACAGATGTCCTATCATATAGAAGAGCCCATGAGCAACAAACACACATATAGAACAAGAATTCTAAGACAGGAGGGCTGTGTCTGCTGAGATGTACAGCGCCCACCTGTGTATGCTGAGGTACGTGGTCTGCCAATAATTCCAGAGATCTTTGATGTATAATCAATTAGCTTAGTTAGCAAGGGAAGGGAATTTAGGTTAGTCTGTCCTATAAAATGACAGGAATTTTCATAATATAGGGACTATTAACCATGCTAACAGTATTTTTAGTATGCATTTCTTTTCAAATTGTGGCACGTATACTGCATTTCAGTGCTCAATAGTTTGAATACATATCATAAACTGCCTTCATGGCTCCTGGTTATCTTATTGTGGATGAGTACGAGTGAGAGAGCGAAAGGATACTTCCTGTTACCGCAATCCCTGAGAGGGTCAAGAGTGTTGTGTTCTGGGGTGCCAATTCATTTGTTTCTCTGGTAAGGGTAGGCGGGCAAGTGAGGCAATATAGCTAGTTGGACTTAGATCCATAAGTACTGAGGTGGTATGGTGACTCAGTCCCTACATGCTGATGTCCTATGGTTCTAAGCATAGGTCTGTTCTAAGGGCAGAATCATTGCAACATGGCGCCGCCAACATTTGTTCTGGTACTTAACCCTGAATAGTGCTTGTGCTTGTCCACAATATCCTTGCACCTTTACTCGGGGATGTGCGCCGTGCTGGGGATTTCTCCTCCGCAGTGATTAGCCAGTACCTAGTTCTGTTGGTTTTTCAAGTTTGAATATTAAAGGTTTATAAACCCTGATTGTGCTGCGCTTTGAATCCTTTCTCTGTCAACTGTGGCTCAACCCGTAGTTATTCCTGTTGATTGCTTCCCAGCGGTAACTCAACATTTGTTTCAACAAGGAGTTCCTAATGCAGGTGATATTGTGATTTTTGAGATTGAAGCGAATGCAGCATTCCGCTTTTAGGTTTTATATTCATGAGTCACTTTCCCGGCTGTGGATTATACTTTTCATGAATATACAGTAGCACCTGCTTCTGCTTCATATTGAGCGTATGCATTTACTGGGATTCCACTTACGGTCTGGGAGCATCAGACTTTATTTAATGGCACCCTTCCCCACATGCTTGACACTGTCCGCATGGGCCCCTCGAAAAATGAAGGGGTCACCTGGCCAGCACTAGTGGGTTATGCCCCGTAGCCGGATTTGTGTAATATCAAATTTAGTGCAAACTCGAGCTTTACGTAATGTTCTTCTTGTCCTATATAGACGCATGACCCAATTTATTGCATGCGCCTTGCTGGCTGGACCGGCTAGGGTTGCCCTGCAGGGATAACCCCAGGTGCCTGACGGTCATGTTATCAGTCCAGTAATTGTTTATTATTCAGTTATTGTCAAGTCACCCACAAATCATGATGAAATACCCTTTTGGATAGTAATTGATTAACTTGAAGCTGTATTTCCCCTTACAGGACCACAAGACAAGCACAGCATTTTGACCACGTGCCTACCCAATAGACTGGTTCCCCCTCTAGCCAACTGCAACACCTGGGGGATTATTTTTTGCACTGTCTACATTCTTTGTTATGACAGTCCGTCAATTGCCGTTCTACTGAACGTCCTCAAACAAACACAGAATGAGCATGTGCCCAGTCCTGCCCTCAATTTGGGGATGAAACTTGTGGGAAATGTTCCCATTGTCTCCATAATTATTCTTTCTAATGTTAAAGGTGAAGCAGCATTATTGCTCATACGCCAGCGACTTGCCGCAGTGTCAGTAGCCGACCACGAATGCGAGTTGCCTGTCATTATTGCTAATGTATATACATCTTTGGGACATAATAGTTTGGGAACCAGACCTTCAATACCATTGCTTGGCAAGCCTAGCTCTGAAAAAGATGACAGATCTGCCAGTGAGTTTCCAAAGAAACCGTGGGACAGGTCTAAACAACAGTTGAAACTTAGACAACACTGAGGTACTCTGCCCCATAATCCTCTGAGAGGATTAAAACACCTGACTGGTATCAGATTCCTGATTCCCATTCTCCTAGTTCCTTTTAAAACTTATCTGACCAACAGTACGATAGAGGAGGGCTATCTGATCGCAGGCAAGAAGAGTATGTGCCACCGAAACAGGAAAGATAACGCTTGTCTGGCATGAAGATAAAGAAGCAGCATAGTCCTCCTCCATGCAGACCCCCTTTTCAGAAAAAGATGGTTGCAGCTTAAACAGCTAAATATGCCATAGACAGTGACAACCCTACTCCTGAAAAAGAATTGGGTGGTGACTCTTCACGACAGTGTGGCAGAGGTCACCATAGTACGCCTGAATCTCTGCCAGTTTCTGGTAGTGAAAGGAACTGAAACATGTATTACTGTTGAAACTGTAAATACCCACGGAGCCCCCCCCCCCCCGACAGACTATATCATTTGGATTTTCAAATTGAAGGTGACATTAGACACATCATTAAAGCTATCTTCTGGTACAATTTAACTACATTGTATGATATTCTCTTGGCTGAGGTCAACTGGCCCCCTCACCTTTTGTTCTTGCATGCCTTCATGAAGAGGAAATAATTTTCCCTTCCTTTTCACACCTTGTACCTGATGAATTTAAAAAAGCCTATGCTTCGGAATGGGCCCTTCCTTTAGCTCCTGCACTATATTGTAACCATAAAGGTTGGGATAGGGATTCTCCCTACCACGTTATTCTTATACGATCCACACCTCAGATACAACCAAAATATCCTATTAAACAGGATGCTAAAGCACCCGTCAATAAAATTATTTCCCAGCTGGAGTACCAGGGAGTCATTGAGCCCTCAGCCGCGGTCCATGCGGGTAAGAGCGGTGGGGGCCCGGGGTTGGGGGGATTTCGAGAGACGATGACAAGGGAAAATGAAACACATAATTAATTTCCCTTCGTCATCGTCCGCCGAAATCCCCCCTTGCGGGCCCCACCACTCTTAGCTGCACAGGCTGCAGCCATGAGCCCTGTGTCTCTTAAATAAACAATCCTCTTTTTCCTGTTCTGAAACCTGATCATTATTATCATATTATCATATTGTTTTAGATCACAGACATTTAAATAGCCATTCTCGCAAGTTTGCAGTGCAAAATACTCATAGTACGGCACTGATTAATAATATCACCCGTAAAAAATATAAAACCAGCTTGGATATTTCTAATGTTTTTTTCAGTCACAATTTGGCTCTAAAGAGCCAAGACTGGTCCGCATTTAGCGCCCACGGCTTTCAGAGGCGCTACGCCCAACTCCCTAAGTGCTACAAGAATAGCCCAGGTGTCTTTGCAGCACGTATTATGTCGATTCTTTATGACATCAACCCTAATACGCTATTCGATTTTGGTGCTTTCTACCTAACTACTGATTAATTAAACCCATATTTGGCAAGAGTGGATCACATTATTTTGTGATTTGCTGAACTTGATTACAAGTTCAACTTCAAAAAATGTTTCATAGCTTTTTTGGATATGAACTGACCAGTGACGGAAAAAGTCTTGTCCTTCATTTTTAGGTCTCGCCTTGCTATCGCGTAAGCGATCGCAAAGCGAGACTATAGAGAGCGGGTTTGAAAAGTGCTCCCAAAAAGCGTATTGCCTTGCTAGCACGCGCATCGTGCCGCCATGCAATCCGCCTTTTGGGAGCACTTCAAAGGGTCCGCTCACCCGCCCCCAAGCGCGCGCGCGCCACGCTCAGCTGGGCTTGTTAAAAGTAGGGGCACACCGTGCCCTTCCGATCCCGCCCACTTCTACCACTGTGTCAGTGTAACAGTGTCCGGGTCAGCGGCGGCAGTGGTTGTGATTTTCAGGAGACTCGGGTTCATGAGGCATGCTTGACTTCTGCGGTCCCATAGAAACCCAGCTCTGAGTCTGCAGAAACAGGGAACCAGACGAGTGCCAGACCCGAAATGCTGCAGGAGAGCTTCCTTCGAAGCTTATGGCGGCCGGACGCGGCTCCCAAACAACCGCTGCACAGGACAGCTGAACGCGGCTCGACAGCGGCCGCACCACCAAGCAGACAAACAACACTAACATCCCAGCAATCTCTGTGCCGACAACGTTAGCACCTCGAAACTGAACCGAGGCATAACTAATCACTGTTACGCCCGATTTACTATGAATGTATCGCTGTCGACGGTTCCTGTGCTTTAAAGGGCAGTGACGCGAACCTGAACTCAAACGTTCTAATGCGTAGTGTTACACCGCCATCTTTAGAAGGTAGGACATAGATGTCACGGAATAAGCGATTAACTCGAGTGCTTCTTTCGCCTTTCTAGTTAACCTGCAAGGAATGCCTTGTTGTCGTTTAGCCGCTCTGGTCTTCTGTGCTTTGGCGCTCCCCTAGTGCCATTGCCTCGCATATCACTGAGAAAAACGATATATGGAATCAGTAAACACGACGCCATAATTTATTTAAAACACAAACGTTTCCCAAATTATCGAATCAAAAGTTGTCTAAATAAAACTCTTAAACACCCTGTTTTGCTCCACTCCTGCTCCAATCAGAAATGCTGTAAAAAGTATTCTAGCAACGTGGCGCTCATGGTCTCCTCTGATTTCCATTACCATTGACAGAAAAGTTACGCTCTAGTTTGAAATCGGAGCACAAGTGCAGCCCTTTCGGAAGTATAAGGAAAAGTGGTTATAGTATAACAAAAGCCTATTTGCGTGTGCGAAACATATAATTAATCAATCACGATTATGCCTAATAATTAAGATACATGATTAGGTATGTTAGATCGCATCTAAATGTCTTTAAACTAATGTAAAAAAACTATAGAACAGCAAATTAGTATTTACTAAATGCCTATTACTTCATAACATTGGGTAATTAAGTAAAACAAACTGAAATATAGTGTGAATATATTTTATGTTTGCCTTTACAAGATGGCCGCTAGATTTACAACTACAAAGACCGGCTGCATTTAAACTTGGCTATGATTACCTTGTGTGAGGTATAGTCACGTGACAGCGCTTGAATGCCCGATAAAGATGACCGCCAACGTTCTGTTAAAAGGGGGCAAGTGTCAGAATCTGACAGCATGGCTACAGCAGCATCAGTATGTGACTTCCAAGACCGCGAGCTTGCAGCTTCGGGAACGTAGTCAGAGAATAACACATTTGGCAAACGTGCGTTCCGGCTGCAGGAAATCCTGTCACTGACATTCACTGTGGTTGACCCATGTATTTGTGAATCACTGCTCGGGCTTTACCACTGGATCTTTAAAGACTGTAAGTGCTGACGGTTGCTGTGTTGTAATTGACCTGTGCTGCCCTCTATCGTACCCGTGGGCAAGGGTCACCTGTTTGTTGAGTAATGCAGTGGCTGGAGTCTGTGCAGACCGTCGCTTATTCTACTAAAAAATCGAGAAGAGGGTCTGCCACCAAGTCTTTGCTCGGTTTGCCTAGACTGTTAATTTCTACCAGGAGGTGTTCCTTACCACAGAGTCTGTTAGTGGTAGGAATAACATCTCCATGTTGCAAGAAACACGACTATCTGTCCTGTTTAGTTTTCATTGATAGGACATCATCTTTGCTACGTTATTCACTTTTTCTGTGATATGCAGACAGTTTCATTGCATATTATAAGCAAGCACCCCTCGGAGGTATTCTACGTTGCTGTGATATGTACACACTTGATTAATTCTCTAAAATCAATTTTTACGTATGCTGTATACATTTCAGATAAGAGCATTTTTTTAAACACAGAAATATGTTAAAAAATGCACTTATCTGAAATGTATACAGCATACATAACAAGCATTTGCAATGCAATAGGTCTCGCAGTTACACAAGTTAAAGCTATTGCCATTGTAATTGACAATGCCAATAGGCATTGTTATTTGCAATGTCAATAGCTCAAACTCGCGTAAATGCGAGACCTAATGCATTGCAAATGCTTGTTTGGAGAAGTGTGCTCAACTGCAGCTTCCAAGTACACTTGAAAAATTGCAGTCCATGTTGGGATTTTTACATTTTTGTAGGACTTACATACCTGATTATGCTCAACATATTAAATCTCTTTATGCATTTATATGCCCTATTTTTTTCCATTTCTTATTGGACATCAAAGCATTCTGAAACATACAGGTCTTTACAGTCTGACTAACTTGAAACATGACATTTTCATACACATGTAAATAGTACGAACTTGGTCTTCCCGCTCTTGCTGGGTGCTATATCCTGTGAACGATGTCGCAATTGGTCGAAAAACCTTGGTTGAAGTCACCAAACAAAAGAACATTCTAGAACGCCTATTGGTATTGATTATTAAAGATGCAGAGCCGGGGAAAGAGAACTCTTCACTTGATGCCCTTTCAGGCCAGTTCCAGGGTTCATATGTTGTTACACAGCCGGCCACGCTAGAATAAAGGGCGGAGGAATCGCGCTGTGTGTGCTGCATTAAAGGGGGTGCACAGTTCACTCTCGTCATCCTGGTGGTGTAAAAGAGCTGCCTGTGCTAGGCTCGTGCCCTAGAGCTGTGTGGACTGCCGCCGGCACGCGTCTGCCAGCAAAAGCAGAGCCAAATATTCACCTCAACCCGACTAAACTGTTTACATTTTCTGTGCCCTTTTGTCAGTCCTACCGGGCTGGTGCGTGGCTCCTGGTTCCCGCGGGGCGAAGGGGGTGGGGGGGCAATGGCAATGGGTGGTGGGGACTGGGAGAAGTGCTCTGAAGTGCTTTGAATGCAGAAAGGCGTTCATGAGTGCTGCTGGCTGGCCTAGCGCATGGCGGCTGCGCACGTGCACGCAAGCGCTAGGCCAGCAAGCAGCACTTTAAAAACTCACATACAAAATGTCTCTCCGAGCCAGCGCATGCACTGGGCTCAGCGAGACCTAACAAAGGGAGGGTGCCGAGGGGTGGGGGTGCTAAAGAAGTTTGCACAGCTGGTAAACCGCATGTTAAAGCTAAGGTAGGATGTCCTTAAAGGAATGAGCGTTCATCACAGCAGAGGTTCTTTGATTTACCCAAGCACCCCACGTCTTACATCTGTAATACTTTTCAAGATTTTGACTGGTATTCACTAATACAATTAGAAAGCGCTGCTGTTTTTATTTAGCCTGCTGTCCTTTTCAGAAACACCATGTTAATAACATGCCTGGCTGTTGCTATACATGATCGCAATGCTCTTGCCATCTAGTGTTAGAAATTAAACCTTGTTTTTCTTTAGACTTTTTAAGTTGCGGGAAGTGCAGCAACTCCTCCCTTAGTCCACAGTTTGCATGGAGACTGACGGCACTTTGGATATTATTTTTTTCACCATCTGGTTTGGACGCGTTCCTATGCCGCTGCGATCTTCGCTGCCTTTGCAGCCCTAATGCCTTACATTTCACGACCACTCACTGACAAGTGACTGTGCAGTCAACATCTAGTCAATGATTCTCCTGACTGAAACACTGCTCTACTCCCACCAGTCGCAATCTCTTCGCCCTGGTAGCAGGCACTCCAGTCTCCTCTGAGCGAGTCCCTGAGAAGGCAGACCGGACACAGATAATGAAAAGAGCACCCTTCCAATTTTGTCCAAGGTGCACCGTGAAGTATCCGTGAGTGAATCAGCGAAGGTGTTATTGAGATCTCTACCTCTCCCCTGACCACAACAAGACAACCAGTGAGTTGTGCCTCACCTTTCAGTGTAAGAACACCTTGAGATATTGAAGGGAAAGGCGTTAGGCATGCTACAAAAGTCACCATCAGTCCTCCAAGACGCCCAACATTTTTGTTGAAAGAGACCCACTTGATATCGAAGAGAAAGTGGCAGGTCCCTCTGGGATTTCATTACAAGACCGGAGGCTACATTATGCATTAATCCTTTAATGCAGTCACAGACAGCCGCACTACATCACAAAGAAAGAAACAGTTCTAGAATGTAGTGACCAGGATACAAGTAGCATGAGACGCAAACAGACTGCCTCTTTTAAATGCGGCTCACAGACAGATAAGTAACATTTATACCTTTCTTATTACTATTGCCCTTAAGACTTTGTTTGCTCTTAAGAAGAAAAGGAAAGACCTTCCTTTCATCCTATTTGCCCTCCGTTTTCGATGCGGAACATTGTGCCAATTTCTCTCACGTTTTATGTTCGTCCCAAATACTCCACCGCTTGCGCAACCGATTAGGGGCTCAACCCCCCCCTCTTCCCCTAACTCCCCTCCCATCGACTTCCTATTGAGGTTGTCGTCCTTCCTTCACCCGCATTTGTACTTTACTGCTACTATTTATTGTAAATAGAATAAGCCTGTCTCCGTTACCTTGCTTGTCTTTCCCTTTCTTTACCCGCTGCAACGCGCTCGATCGCGTATATCCTAAGAGAGCACTTTTGGTATTTATTCCTATTTTCTTGACCGGAGCACGATGAAACGACGCGCTCGCGCACACCAAAGCGAGCGCGTCGCTACTTTGAGGAATGCACCTTAAGGACGGTGCACGCTCACAAGCCTGTATCTTAGGCTCTTTCATCTAATTCCGTCGACTCCCCTGGCAACAGCTGATCTCGAGCGAGAGGTTCAGTTACTCCGCTCGGATCAGCTGCTGCCAAAAAACGATCTTCAACCAGTTCAAGGGAAACACTGGCAATAACAAGGAAATTAATTCAAATTCCAGCATTAATCATTAACAATTATTTCTCCAGCTTTGCCACCTCCAAAACAAAAAATATTTAAAAAATAGAAAAAAAAGGGGAGATTCAATATCAATCCAATTATTTAATTAAATAGATAAAACTTAAAATAATAATAATTCTTTAGTATTCAACTTACCTTACCCCTTACTAGCAA
This sequence comes from Triturus cristatus, assembly GCF_964204655.1. Lineage (NCBI taxonomy): Eukaryota > Metazoa > Chordata > Amphibia > Caudata > Salamandridae > Triturus > Triturus cristatus. The sequence goes on from NC_140586.1 coordinate 545,987,834, forward strand.
TGTCAGACCTTGAATCGGACGATGCTACCGCCAGTTCACCCCTCCACAATAATGATTCCTTCAAAAAATTCCTACAAAATGAAATGCGATACTGCTTGCTATCTACCTTTAAAGAAGTGATGTCTTCCAAAAGACCTCTCCCCTCTGGTCACGATGACTCTTTCTACAACACCTTAACTCAAGGAAAAAAGAATAAAAAATCAAAACACTGCGAACATCCCGATGATTACAGCACAAGAGGTCGTAGCAACTCAGTCGACCTAGCAGGTCCTAGCACCTCATCTATGTTTGGTGGCCCTCGCGCCTCAAAGGAGAATGGTGCCCCTCGCGGCATAAATTTGATGGGTGCCCCTAGCGGCACAACCCGTTATGACGGGAAGGATGATGCAGACTCTGATTCAGAGGAAGAAAATTTCCACAACCCCTACGATGAATTCGTTTTGGATCTTGATGACCCAAACCAAGATCTTGATAATTTTGGCAAAGGAGAATCCCCCTCTTCTTCCGATAACATCATACTCAATCTGTTAGGAGAAGAAATGTTCTCCCCCCTAACTATTTCCCACCCTAACAGCTCAAAGTGGTTCCCTCAGGAACACGTCTCTAAATTTATTAGGAGATGGCTAAGGAACTCTCTGGAAAGAGAAACTAGAAATACTCTCAGATCAGAGTGCCCGAGACCCACAGTTCATGACTAAGCCTGGGCGAAGCACTACGCTACGCTCGCGTAGTTTGCGAAGTTCGCGCTACTTCGCACTACGAGAACTGCACGTAGCACAGTGCGAACACGCGTAGCGTAGTGTTGCATAGTGCTGCGGTCATTTTTTGCTTGCTCGCGGTCCTCAACGTCAAGTTGGCGACCGCGAGCAAGCAAAATGACATCCCGGCGAGACTTTTTCCTTGTTCGCGATCAGCAACATCAAGTTGGCGATCGCGAGCATGGAAAATAAACCTCCCGGCGAGATTCCCAACGCGAGGAAGTCAGGTTTCTCATTGCGAGGGGTCACGTATGCTCGCGACCGCTCGCGATGAGAAACTACCAGTTCGCGTTGAGAAAGCTGCAGCTCGAGTAAAAATCTAATCGAGCAGCAGAAAACTACAGCTCGCACTGTGCAAGATGCCATTTTCAATGATTGCATAGTGCCGGTTGCTTGTCCGCACTGTGCAATCATTGAAAACAACATCTTGCACAGTGCGAACATGTTACTACGCAGTTCGCGAAGTTCACTTTGCGTAGCTTCGCGAAGTGCTACTTCGCGAACTACGCCCACCCTTATTCATGACAAGGTCTCTCAAACCCCCAACCTCGACCCCGACCTAATAAAATTCCTATTTAAACTGGGAAAAGACCCTAGAAGAGGCCTGGAGAGAGCACTCAAGGGCTGCCAAGACCACCTCCTTGACGTGCTCGGCCCCCTCACCAGGATCCTAGACCTAGCAGAGGAATCACACATTTCAAATACGCCTCTCGATACCAACCTCATTCGTGGATGGAGCCAAAGAGCTATTGTTCTCCTTGGTAATGCGAACTCGAGTCTGAACATCGAAAGGAGGAGAACTATCCTGACAAAGATCAATCCCAAACTCAGCGACCTGGCAGAGAAAGAACCTTCTGACAACCCTAAGGGTCTTCTCTTCGGACAAGACATGATCAAGTCAATCGGCCAATATGTCGCCACCTTTACCGCCCTAGATAGGGCTCAATCACATATGAAGCGTGTCTTCAGCACAAACCTTTTTGGACAGGCCGGAAGAAGGGGCCGTTTTTCCGGCCGCAATAACCATCGGCCCTTCTCGTCCTTCAGAGGTTCTGGTAGAGGCTTCTACCCCTCAAATCAACAATTCTACACCCGTCGAGCCAGAGGAGGACCTCGTAATAGAGGCTTCAGATCCCGTGGAAATCCAAACTTCTCAAGTCCCGCAAGTAAGTCTTCCTCCTCTTCCCTCTTCTTCCCAAGTAGGGGGCAGATTAAAACTATTCTACCACAGTTGGGAGTCCCTAACTCAAGATCCTTGGGTTCTAGAGACCGTTCAGGGTTTCAAAATAGACTTTCTAGAAATCCCCTTTCAGTCCCATCCCCCGAATCCTTTAATCCTTTCAGTCGACCACCAGAAGATCGTCGAAGAGGAAATCTCTTCAATGCTCAAAAAAGGAGCTATCATACAGGTTCCCTGGTCCTCCAAAACATTTATAAGCACCCTTTTCTTAGTTCAAAAAAAGGACAAAGGATGGAGACCAGTGATAAATCTTCGAGAGGTGAACAAATTTTTAACTTACAGACATTTCAAAATGGAAGGTATTCACCTTCTCAGGACCTTCTTCTGAAAGGAGACTGGTTGGTGAAATTAGACCTCAAAGACGCCTACTTTACCATTCCGATGCCACTAGAACACCAACCCTTTCTCCAGTTTACTTGGAAAGAACGTCTGTACCAATTCAAAGCTCTCCCCTTCGGTCTCTCATCCGCTCCCTGGTGCTTCACCAAAATGATGAGAACTATCGTCTCGATTCTGAGAGAGAGGGGTATCCGCCTCATCATTTACCTAGACGACATTCTGATCATGTCTCAAATCTACTCCCAAATTCAAAAAGACCTCACTACCACCATCCACCTTATCGAAAGTCTTGGTTTCATTATAAACAGAGAGAAATCCATCCTTACTCCTTCCCAATCTTTAGAATTCCTCGGCTTCACCGTAGATACCACGAACTGTCTCCTCCTTCTCCCTACCAAGAAGATCGCCAAAATTCGCAAGGAAATCAGGTATGTCCGAAAAAAAGACTCTATAACCCTACGAGAGTTAGCCCCCCTTCTAGGTCTCCTCTCATCCAGCATCCAAGCCATCTTTCCTGGGCCACTCAACTACCGCGCCCTTCAGAGAATAAAGGGGAAAGCTCTCAAATCTGGTCTCTGGTACGAGGACTCTGTGACTCTCGACCAAGAAGGGAAATTGGAACTCTCATGGTGGCTAGAGAACCTGGATGCCTGGAATGGCAAAGCAATTTTCGGCTCTGTCCCGGAATTTGTCTTGGAATCAGATGCGAGCCTCCACGGCTGGGGCGCTCTCTTCCTCGATCAAAACACTGGTGGTGCTTGGTCATCTGCGGAATCATCCCACCACATAAACTTCAGCTTACAGCCGGTCTATACGCTCTAATGAGCTTCAGACACTCTCTCCAAGGCAGATCTGTCCTTCTCAAGATGGACAACATCTCCGCAGTATCGTATATCAACCGCCTTGGCGGTACCAAATCAGCAGATTTATCCGCTTTAGCGAAAAAACTCTGGATGTTCTGTCTAGAACACCAGATTTCCCTGAAGGCGGAATACCTTCCAGGGAAGTCAAATCTCTCTGCAGATTGGAACTCGAGATTCCTCTCAGACCGTACGGATTGGAAACTCAATGTGAAGGTTTTCAACACCCTCTCTCTCTTTTGGGGTCCACTAGATGTGGATTTGTTTGCAAGCAGATTAACTTTCCAACTCCCAAAATATTTCAGCTGGATGCCAGACCCGGGAGCTCTAGCGGTGAATGCCTTTCTTCAACCCTGGTCAAACCTCCGAGGTTACGCTTTCCCTCCCTTTGCCATGATACAAAGGGTCCTTCAGAAAGTCAGAATAGACCAATGTTCCTTGATCCTGATAACCCCATTTTGGCCCTCTCAGGCCTGGTTCCCCACCACACTCGAACTTTCTTGCGACATCCCCTTCCTCATTCCAGTGGACAAAAGTCTGGTCACCAACGCAGACGGACAAGATCACCACCTAATCTCTTCAGGGAATTTGAACCTTCTTGCTTGGAAAGTGTCAGGCAATCCAACGAACTGTCTGGCCTTTCGTCATCAGCTCTTTCCCTCCTTAGAGAATCATGGGCACCCGGAACTCATTATAGATACAACAACATTTGGAAAAAATGGGTTTGTTGGTGCATGGAGAGGAACTTGGATCCCTTGAAGGCTGCTATCGTCAATATAGTTAACTTCCTCGTCGAACAATTCGACAGGGGTTTATCTTATAGATCTATTAATTGTTATAGATCTGCAATCTCCGCCGGACACTCCCTAGTCAATGGTAAAACGGTAGGTAAGAACAATATTATTTGTAGAGTGATGAAAAGTATGAGACTAAAAAGAACTCCCAGACCCAAATACCAATCCATGTGGGATGTTAAGACTATCCTAGACCTTTTCTGTTCTTGGCCAGATAACGCTTACCTCAACAGAAAATACCTTTCTTTCAAACTTGCTACTCTCCTATGCCTTATCTCTTGTCGTAGAGTTTCAGATGTGAAATGCCTGGATATTTCTCATAGATCTTACGATATGTTTGGAGTTAAATTTGATATTTTTAGAAGAACTAAAACCATGTCAGACTCTATTTTTTATCCTCGTTTTGACCTTTGCAAGAAATTGTGCGTCTTAGACTGTATGAGAGAATATGACTTGAGAACAAAGGACCTTCGCCCTCCAGATGCCAAACAACTCCTTATCTCATTTGTTAAACCCTTTAAACCAGTTGCTTCCTCCTCCATCTCTAGATGGGTCAAGTGTGTAATGAATCTAGCTGGAATTGATCTTTCTAAGTTCCAAGCTCATTCTCTCAGAGGTGCTATGGCAAGCAAATCCTTCTGGTCCGGAGGAAAGTTAGACGATATTCTTAAAGCGGCCGATTGGTCTAATGCCTCAACTTTCGCTCACCATTACTGTAAACCTATTGAACACATGTCAGATGTAGTACTTCATGGCTACCAACATGCATAATGTAGCCTCCGGTCTTGTAATGAAATTGCGATTCTCCTATTAACATGACCAGAGAATCTGGATTTCATTAAAGACACGGAGCCTATCATTATCCCACCCTTTTGCTCCACTCCCTTGGTTGTTATATTTCCTGAACTATGTACTTGAGGCTATGTACCTTTATAATATGTTTATAATTGAAGCCTTGTACTTTGATGATGTTTACTTGTATTGCACATCAAGTTATTTGTATTTGTATTTGTAATTGAACTTATACCGCGCAACTATCACCCAACGGGTATCTTGGCGCTCAGACTGTGATGGAGAAAAACTTCTGAACTAACAAAGTGTGTAGCAGCAGTGACAGAAGGAACAAAGGAAGATAGAAGGCGGATACCGATCAAGGAAATGGGAGATTAGGAGGCCATATGCCCTCCCCTGGGAAAGAGCCAGGTCTTCAAACTTCGCCTGAAATCCATCAAGGAGTTAGCCTGTCTAATATTCAGGGGGAGTTCATTCCAAAGTCGCGGAGCCACTATACTAAAGGCCCTACCTCCCATCCTGGCCTTCTTGATCCTACCAGTGTTTAGCAAGAAGGCATTTGATGAACGGAGAGTCCTTTGAGGCTTGTACCAGGATATTTTCTCCTGTAGAGTGGTAGGGCCAAGACCGTGTGCCGCTCTGTAGACAATGCACAGGGATTTAAATTTAGCCCTTTCCACCATGGGAAGCCAATGAAGTTCTTGAAGCGCCAGCGTGGTTGAGGAGCCACGTTTCCTATTCAGCGCCAGTTTGGCTGCCATAGACTGGACCCTCTGCAAACTCTGATAGATGTAAAGAGGAGCTCCTAGATACAGAGAGTTGCAGTAGTCCAGCCTACTTAAGATGATACTACGAACCACCACAGGTCTTTTCTCCACAGGCAGGAGAGGTAGAATCTTCCGTAGGGCTTTCATGAGAGCACAGCACACTCCCACTGTTTTTTTAGCTTGAGTGGCCATCTGTAGATCATTGTCAAACATGACCCCCAGATTCCGCACCGTTGTCACTGGAACAGTGGGTTCCCCATCTGGGGCCATTCTTAACTCAAAAGGTAAGTCTCTTACTCCCGCTGGGGGGCAGTAGAGCACCTCAGTTTTGCCTCCGTTGAATTGCAGTGAGTTAGCCCTGAGCCAGTCCGAGGTCTGACGCATACACTTTTGGAAATCTTCCATATTCAAAGCTCCTTTGCCCTCCAGTGAGAACACTAGTTGGGTATCGTCCGCGTAATTAATAAGATCGATCCCATACGCTTTGATAATAGGAATTAGTGGCTGCAAATAAATGTTGAAGAGGATCGGGCTGATAGCCGATCCCTGAGGAACCCCATGTTCCATCAAGGTCTTACCGGAGGTAAAAGGGGGCAGAGAGACCACCTGTTGTCTCCCTGTGAGATAGGATTGTATCCATCTCAAGGCACATCCCTTCACTCCCAGATACTCCAGCCTATTCAACAGAATTTGGTGGTTTACCGTATCGAATGCGGCTGACATGTCAAGTTATGTCCTTACTTTTATATTACCTTTTGATATACCTTCACTCTCCTTTTCCTTTCAGATAATTCTACATGATCATCTATCCTTCACCCTACCTCTCTTCGGAGTCGTCACTTCCTTCAATTTCAAGACCAAGTTGGATATTACTTCTGAACTTTGTTTACTTCTTGCATTTAAAAGAGGCAGTCTGTTTGCGTCTCATGCTACTTGTATCCTGGTCACTACATTCTAGAACTGTTTCTTTCTTTGTGATGTAGTGCGGCTGTCTGTGACTGCATTAAAGGATTAATGCATAATGATAGCCTCCGTGTCTTTAATGAAATCCAGATTCTCTGGTCATGTTAATAGGAGAATCGCAATTCCAGAGCACAGCCGGTGCCCAGCCCAGCCCAGCCCAGCCCAGAGGTTTCCCTCTGAGGAAGATTGGCAAAGGCCACCTTCAGCGTTAACACCAACAGGGCCCACCACCAAACAAAGCGCTCTGATTCACCCCAAAGCCATGGGCTGAGACCCCACTCACCTAAGCACCCCCTGCTGAGGCAAAGTACTACTCTTGCGAAGTTGGGTACTGAGCCCCAAGCAGGGCTTGGACTCTGGTCCATTGCCATCCTGTGGCTCCGGTCATGACCAAAAGAAGGCTTCGGATCTGAGCACCATGCTAGTGAAGGCAGTAGACTCCCCTGCCCATAGGCATCAGTTCTCTCCCCTTCGAGCAGAAATCAACGCAGAGTGCTTCTGGGGCTAAGGTTCCAAGTCAGAGCTGAGGTCAGAGGAATACAAGATTCCTATTCTGGAGAGTGGGGCAAAAGAACCCTGCACCAGTCAGAAGAGGCTCTTCATACACCTAAAAACAGGAAAACAGTTAACCTTAATGCCCCAGGAGCCTGACTTTCGAGGAGTAGCTCTTCAAATGCACGCAGTGCCCAAGAAGCACAAATACATGGCTGCAAGTGCCCCTTACCACCACCTCCTTCACTTCCACCTCTCCCATACTCTCCTTCCCGTCCACTAATAGCTCAGCTGACAGGTCAGTGCATTCATATTCTGACCTGAGTAGATCTTATGGGCAAGAAATCCTTAACCAGCACGCTGGGGAAGGGGGTGTGGAGAGCTACAATGGAAGCCCTGCGGATGATGTGGATTTGGAACCATAACCAGGTAAGCCGTTCCTGCTGCTTGACGCCCCTGTTTATTATGGCATAATTCAGAGGACATACAGTCAATATTCTTGCCTTACCGGCTGATGACCTTTTGGTGGGGACACTCCAAGATGGAATGTACAGTCCAGTTCTTGGAAAAAGGCTGTCCTTCCTTAAGTTGAGAAGAAATTAATAGCTTCTTCCGGTGAACATCCCCAACACAAAGATAAGAAGACCAAGCGCATCGACTTGAAACCACCCACTGACAACGTGCCTGTTCCTTTTGGCCTTTTGAGCTATGATGAATTTCACTGGGAGATGTTACTGGTGCAGCACCTGTGACCTACAGAAAGATCTGAAAGACTATTTCAAACAAACATTTGCCGCTGTCTTGACACTGCACTACATCCTGCAGCGTAAACTCTAGTTTTGTGCTCCATTGCTTGCAGCTCTGCAGTCTAGCAACATCTCAATATCACATTAGACAGGAAACGTCTCTTTTTGAACCCAAGTAGATAAGCTGTTTGCAATCTCCATGTTTGCCTTCAACTTTGCCAAGTCCATAGGCCGCCTGCAGTCTGCTCCTCTAAGGGGCACCGTTAGTAGGCAGCAAACTAGCGGCCAGGACAAGACCACACCCTTGGGCCGGGTGCAAACCTGCCAGCACCAACAGCATTCCTTTCACGTTTCTAATGGGGTGGTTATAGGGGTAATACATGCAGGGACAGAAGGGGTTCTGGTAAAGTACTTATGCCAAACACCCTCCACCCCAATCACACATACCTTTTCAGGCGGGGTGGTTAGCGGGGGCCAAAGGACGTTAAAGAATTTTCAACCTTGGTGGGAGGGGATCGCCTCAGATCAATGTTATGTTATTATATATTTATAACGTGCATGGATACTTTGGAGTGTCCCGGCGCGGAAGCCAGTATGAAGGAGACTGAAGGGTGTGGAACGCTGCTCGGTGTAGGTTAAAGAGCAGGGTTTTTAACTACTTCTTAAACAGCCTAAGGTCTTGGGTGTTTCGTAGTTCATAGGGAAGGGCATTCCAGGCTTTGTCTGCCTTGAAAGAGAGGGAGCTCCCCCCAGTCCTAGCAAGGCGGAAGCATGGTATAACCGCGAAACATTGCCCTGCGGAACGTAGATGTCTATGAGGCACATAGAAATCAAATCGTCTTCTGAGGTAGGGGGAACCAGATTTCTATAGGGCACCTTGGGCAAGTGTGAGCACCTTGAACAGGACACACTGTATCACTGGGAGCCAATGCAGACCCCGCAGATGTTGTTTTGTGCTGGACCTACCAGGAATGCCCAACAGCGCTCTTGCTGCTGCATTCTGGATGGTCTGTAACTTTTTTAACTGATAACCAGGAAGGTCAATGTATAAGGCATTGGCGTAGTCTAAGCACAATAAAATGAGGGTGCGGGTCACCATTTCTTTTGCTGGTCTGGGCAGTAATGACAGGAATTTCCTGAGTGATTTCAATGTGCCAACGCACACACCGGCCAATTTCTTTATCTGGGGTGCGAGTCGGAGGTCCTCGCCGAACCAGAACCCCAGATTGTTCCCTGGGCTCCCCGTTGACTTAGGCATGGGGTAACTCATAGGCCAGAGGTCGTCTCTGAAATGCGGAGGGAAAGACCCATAGAGGAGGATCTCAGACTTGTCCTCGTTACATTTAATTTGAGCTCCCGCCAGCCATTTAAAAACTGTTGCAAGACAGTTTTTGGCTGAAACATAGGACAGATCATTATCCTTCCACGTAAAGATGAGCTGGGTATCATCTGCATAAGCTATGATCTTTGCACCCAGCTCCTCCGCCAAATGGATGAGAGGCGTAACATATACATTAAAAAGAAAGGGGCTCAGAGTTGAGCCCTGGGGGACTCCGGTAGTCACCTTTCTTGGTGGTGAAGAAAACTGAGGTAGCCATACCTGCTGTAACCTGTTCTCTAGGAAGGATTTGATCCAATTTCATGCCCAGCCAGAAATTTCAATATTGGAGAGACGGGCCAGAAGTTGGCAATGTGGCACCGTGTCGAAGGCGGCAGTCCAATCAAATCAGGGCCGCTCTGCTGCTTGAATCTAGGCATTTCCTAATAGCCTCCGACATCTCAACCAGGGCAGTCTCTGTGCTATATGTAGCCCTAAATCCCGACTGGGCTGGGTGGAAGGCACCAGAAGTCTCCAAGTACAGGCCAAAACATCCTCAGCCAAGTCCACCTCATTCTCCTAAAGGGAGGCATTCAAGCACTCTTCCACAAGAGTGCAGTACAGTTTGTCCCCTCTCGCCACACTAACGGGGTAAAGGGGTCTACAACAGCTCCCCAGCTTCATTCTATCAGACTACATTTTTATAACTGCCTTGCAGCATATCATTCTGCTGCTCCACCACCACTACCTTCAGTTTGAAAAGAATAAGTGTGAATTGGCAATGTTGTGCACTTACAACGGAGTCACTATGGCTCCCAGGGTTGTTACCAAGTTAATGGTGGTGGCGGCCACTTATCCTCACAGCGGGCATTTACATCTTCCACTATCTCCTCGGCAACTGGCTGATTCGAAGTAGCAGCAGGCAAAAATGTCTACACATACTCAAGCATCTCTAGCTATGCTTCACAGCCTTGGATTCACCATAAATGTGAAGAAATCACACCTCATTCACAACAGATCCAGCCCTCCATGGGACTGATGTTGAACACTGTTACAGGGAAAGCATATTCCAACCAGCAAAGGGTGGTGGCATTCCAGCAGCTGCTACCTCGTTTTCCGTCAACTCATCCGGTAATTGTACCAAGCATTGAAAATGCAATAGTTCTCACCTTTGATTAAGTTATAGCCATTTGCTTTGCTAATGTTATTGTATAGCAAAGCAAATGGCTTTAACTTAATGAAAGGCGAGACCTATTGCATTTTTAATGCTTGTTTTTAATAGAGAAGAAATGTATGATGGTACATCTAATTATGAGGAAATGTTCTGTTTTTACCATTATGGTCACCATTATTTACTTGAAGCAAGTACTCCATGTTGTCGTGTGTGTGCATGGTCCATTGTAGTTTCCCTATGTTAGCCTAACTTTCCTTTGCAAACTCTACTATATAAACATGCTTGCTTTTGTGCGCATTGTACTTTCACACAGAATCTGCATATGTTCTTGTGTTCTGTTCCTTTCTTGGGATGTAGTCTAAACACCGTAGACAAGGTCAAACAGTAATGTTCTTTGTGATTCTTTCTGGCCAGGCACTAGCACCTACACATAAAACACAATTGCAGTTGTTGTTTATGCACACAGATGTCCTATCATAGAGAAGAGCCCATGAGCAACAAACACACATATAGAACAAGAATTCTAAGACAGGAGTGCTGTGTCTGCTGAGATGTACAGCGCCCACCTCTGTATGCTGAGGTACGTGGTTTACCAATAATTCCAGAGATCTTTGATGTATGATCATTTAGCTTAGTTAGCAAGGGAAGGGAATTTAGGTTAGTCTGTCCTATAAAATGACAGGAATTTTAATAATATAGGGACTATTAACCATGCTAACAGTATTTTTAGTATGCATTTCTTTTCAAATCGTGGCACCTATACTGCATTTCAGTGCTCAATAGTTTGAATACATATCATAAACTGCCTTCATGGCTCCTGGTTATCTTATTGTGGATGAGTACGAGTGAGAGAGCGAAAGGATACTTCCTGTTACCGCAATCCCTGAGAGGGTCAAGAGTGTTGTGTTCTGGGGTGCCAATTCATTTGTTTCTCTGGTAAGGGTAGGCGGGCAAGTGAGGCAATATAGCTAGTTGGACTCAGATCCATAAGTACTGAGGTGGTATGGTGACTCAGTCCCTACATGCTGATGTCCTATGGTTCTAAGCATAGGTCTGTTCTAAGGGCAGAATCACTGCAACATGGCGCCGCCAACATTTGGTCTGGTACTTAACCCTGAATAGTGCTTGTGCTTGTCCACAATATCCTTGCACCTTTACTCGGGGATGTGCGCCGTGCTGGGGATTTCTCCTCCGCAGTGATTAGCCAGTACCTAGTTCTGTTGGTTTTTCAAGTTTGAATATTAAAGGTTTAAAAACCCTGATTGTGCTGCGCTTTGAATCCTTTCTCTGTCAACTGTGGCTCAACCCGTAGTTATTCCTGTTAATTGCTTCCCAGCGGTAACTCAACATTTGTTTCAACAAGGAGTTCCTAATGCAGGTGATATTGTGATTTTTGAGATTGAAGCGAATGCAGCACTCCGCTTTTAGGTTTTATATTCATGAGTCACTTTCCCGGCTGTGGATTATACTTTTCATGAATATACAGTAGCACCTGCTTCTGCTTCATATTGAGCGTATGCATTTACTGGGATTCCACTTAGACAACACTGAGGTACTCTGCCCCATAATCCTCTGAGAGGATTAAAGCACCTGACTGGTATCAGATTCCTGATTCCCATTCTCCTCATTCCTTTTAAAACTTATCTGACCAACAGTACGATAGAGGAGGGCTATCTTATCGCAGGCAAGAAGAGTATGTGCCACTGAAACAGGAAAGATAACGCTTGTCTGGCATGAAGATAAAGAAGCAGCATAGTCCTCCTCCATGCAGACCCCCTTTTCAGAAAAAGAATGTTGCAGCTTAAACAGCTAAATATGCCATAGACAGTGACAACCCTACTCCTGAAAAAGAATTGGGCGGTGACTCTTCACAACAGTGTGGCAGAGGTCACCATAGTACGCCTGAATCTCTGCCAGTTTCTGGTAGTGAAAGAAACTGAAACATGTATTACTGTTGAAACTGTAAATACCCACGGACCCCCCCCCCCCCGACAGACTATATCATTTGGATATTCAAATTGAAGGTGACATTAGACACATCATTAAAGCTATCTTCTGGTACAATTTAACTACATTGTATGATATTCTCTTGGCTGAGGTCAACTGGCCCCCTCACCTTTAGTTCTTGCATGCCTTCAGGAAGAGGAAATAATTTCCCCTTCCTTTTCACACCTTCTACCTGATGAAGTTAAACAAGCCTATGCTTCGGAATGGGCCCTTCCTTTAGCTCCTGCACTATATTGTAACCATAAAGGTTGGGATAGGGATTCTCCCTACCACGTTATTCTTATTCGATCCACACCTCAGATAACACCAAAATATCCTATTAAACAGGATGCTAAAGCACCCGTCAATAAAATTCTTTCCCAGCTGGAGTACCAGGGAGTCATTGAGCCCTCAGCCGCGGTCCATGCAGGTAAGAGCGGTGGGGGCCCGGGGTTGGGGGGATTTCTAGAGACGATGACAAGGGAAAATTAAACACATAATTAATTTCCCCTCGTCATCGTCCGCCGAAATCCCCCCCGCGGGCCTCACCACTCTTAGCTGCACGGGCTGCAGGCGTGAGCCCTGTGTCTCTTAAATAAACAATCCTCTTTTTCCTGTTCTGAAACCTGATCATTCTTATCATATTATCATATTGTTTTAGATCACAGACATTTAAATAGCCATTCTCGCAAGTTTGCAGTGCAAAATACTCATAGTACGGCACTGATTAATAATATCACCCGTAAAAAATATAAAACCAGCTTGGATATTTCTAATGTTTTTTTCAGTCACAATTTGGCTCCAAAGAGCCAAGACTGGTCCGCATTTTGCGCCCACGGCTTTGCAGCACGCATTACGTCGATTCTTTATGACATCAACCCTAATACGCTATTCGATTTTGGTGCTTTCTACCTAACTACTGATTAATTAAACCCATATTTGGCAAGAGTGGATCACATTATTTTGTGATTTGCTGAACTTGATCACAAATTCAACTTCAAAAAATGTTTGTAGCTTTTTTGGAGATGAACTGACCAATGACGGAAAAAGTCTTGTCCCTCATTTTCTGGAGAAGTGTGCTCAACTGCAGCTTCCAAGTAAACTTGAAAAATTGCAGTCCATGTTGGGATTTTTACATTTTTGCAGGACTTACATACCTGATTATGCTCAACATATTAAATCTCTTTATGCATTTATATGCCCTATTTTTTTCCAATCCTTATTGGACATCAAAGCATTCTGAAACATACAGGTCTTTACAGTCTGACTAACTTGAAACATGAAATTTTCATACACATGTAAATAGTACGAACTTGGTCTTCCGGGTCTTGCTGGGTGCTATTGGATTTACTTATGTCACCTTTAATGAAGGTGAAACAGTACCCATTTGGATTTTGCTTCAACTGAAAAAATTCTGACTGCTTTCCAAATGGCCATCTGGCTACTTGCTCAAACTAAATGCAATGTCGCTGTTTCTCCAGTGCCTTCCCTCGAGGGGGTCAATAAAAGCTAGAGTTCCTAATGCTAAAGTCCTCCACTCTCATTGGATACAATGGGCTACGTCCTTGTCAGCCGCGGATGTCGAATTTGTCTTTTGCCCTTCTTTGAAAACACGAGAATTTTTACATATTTATCCCTTTGCCTTCCTCAATTCTGCTGCTTATCCAACATAAGTCCATCATTTATACCGATGGATCAGCACAGCCGATTCTAAGCAGCAGTATTCTGCCGCATGCGGCATCATTCTGGGCACTATTTCCAATGGTGTTTTTCATCCTCAAACTACTCACACACAGTCTCTTTGAGACCGCACTGCTCAGTTGGCTGAATTGAAGGCTTTACTTCTTGAACTTGAAAATATGGATCCTAGGTTCCCCACCCTTATAGTTTGTGATTCACCTTACTGCGTACAATCCTTTAATGAGAATTTACATTTTTGGAAGCAAAATTACTTCAAAGATTCAAAAGGCAGCACAATCAAACACAAGTTGCTTTGGGTTAAGGTGGCAGAGTTTCTAAAGATTGGTTGCACCAGCTCATGTTATACATACTTTGAGTCAATGTGTGGGAGCACATGCTTTAGGGAATTCTCTGGCTGACGGAGTGACCAAATATGCAGTAGCCATATCTAAAATTGCAGCGGTTACCCGCTCTCAAACACGTATTGACAATGATATCTTAACTGTCTTAAAAATGCCACCCCTTTACCAAAGGGATTTCCTTCTAAATATTCCTACCATTTAAATGATCACCATGTTCCTTTTGTTAATATCCCTGGCGTTGGTGATCATGTGAGTCCCAACGCGGACCGCAGACCTGATTTAACTGTGGTTGCACATGAGGGTATAGCATCTGCTGCCACCATTTCACTGTTACAGCAACTATATTGGTGGCAAGACTCATACCAACAAACCAGAAAATATGTTTTAATTTAAGACATTTGTCAACAGGTTCCACTGTGGCTTGTCCACCACATACACAACCGTTTATTTCCAAACAGCCTTTTGGCTGCATTAACTTAGATCACTGCGGTCCTCTGATTTCAGATACTGTGTTCAAATATATTTTGCTGGCAGTTGATTCCTGCTCTAGATTCCTTTGGGTTTGGTCACAGAGCTCAACTGATGCTTGAACTGTTAATAAAGACTTGCAAGTCTTTATCGGGACATATGCCTGTTGCTCATTCCACTCACAACAAGGTCTGGTACTCACTTCTAAAGCGTACTGTAATTCGATGAAGTGCATTTTTCTTCTCTGTATGGACCTGAGGACAATTCTGGTGTGGGGAGAATGAACCGTGACTTAAAGCAGTCCTTAACAGCCAGAATATTAGGAACAGAGCGTAGTTGGTTGAACCATCTATATGGGGTTCAGTGAGCTTTAAATAACCTACCTAAAAGATCTCTGAGTGGGTGGACCCTGTACGAAGTACTTTTTGGCATCAAGATGTATGTTCCGGACCTTGATGGTCCAGATGCTGTGGCGGCTGCCACCACCTTTGACGTAGATAACCATTGTGCTGTGTTACAGGACCTACAAGAGTTCCGTGAAGCTAACTCACGCAAACATTCACCTGCAACTCACCCTTCTGCATTTGCAATTTCTCTCCCAGTTTCCGGCAGGCATCTGAAAATTGGTGCTCGGGTTTGAGAAAAGGTGGCAATCAGAAAGGAATTAGTCCCAGCGTACCGTGCTTCTGTTCCAGTTCTTGGCCTTCAAGGTACCCAAACTGTGATTTTGCCACCAATTCCTGGATAAAAAGACAATAATTTTGTCTCCATTGAACATGTCAAGCTACACCATGTGGCCAATACTTCATAGTATGCCACAGAATAGCAGTTCTTTCCTGCAAGACTTTTAGTTGCAGCCGGTGAGCACCGCCAATGCTGATGCTTCCAGTCTGGGGGTAGGGAAAGCTGAGCCCTCCGTCAACAATTTCACTGACATGATACTTGCTTCTAATATCACATCTTCTACATCAGATGCCATTTATAATGATCCACAGTTGGAAACTCCCTGTGAGTTGGCATTTTCAAGTCCTGCTGCTCAATGCCAATGCCTCCTGTTTTTGTAGCTAAGTACCTCTGGGTACTATATGGATTGAGATAATTTTTCATCTGACAGTTCTGTTTTGTACACGCCTCCAGCTCAGATTTGTGCTTTATTTCCTGCTTAAAAGGCACTTATCTGGTTCCACCTTGGATATATGTCTGGAGCATATTCTCCTTGGTTTTCCTGTTCTTGTGGATTGTATTTGTGACTGGTTTTTTCTCACTGATCGATGGCCAGTACCTTCTGGAATGCTGTGCTACAGAACTGGTCAACAGGGTGCTGTCCACCCGTCCTTCATCGCATAAAATGAAAAGAGACTAGTCCGTTGTTAACAAATCGGCCGTTACAGTGACTGATGGAATTGTTTGGGATAAAGTTCCTTTCGACAAATTTGGTCCAATGGAGTTCATGCAGATACCATCTGTGTTCAAAGTATCTATGGGTGATGTAATAGTACCTGGGTTACAGTCAGATGATTGGGGAGTAGAAACTGTAAATTCTATGCTTTTTAACTTAGAATATTATGCTGTTTTTGAATCAGATGACCTATACCTTAATTTGACTAACAAGGCTGATGTTATGTTCTGCTACCATCATTATGGGCACCATTTCCTACATAGAACTAGCAGACAGCATCCCCAGTTTAACTATATCTAATGGGAACACTGCCCATCTCACCTCAGAAAATTCAAAAAAGCAAAGAGATAAGGATACCTATTTCACAGGATATGATGCTTCAGACCCCACGTCATATTATTTTTAATTAACTCCAACACCACCAAAGAAATACATGCTTAGTCAAACAAAGCTTATATATACCAATCAATCGTTAATCAATTGGCTCTTAAAGATTATAATGACTGGAAGGACACCACTGATTTGAAATCAATTTGAGGTACAAAGTCCTGGCTGATTCAGGGCACCCGAATGATTTTCCAGAATGAAGCAATCCAGCAAACTACTTATTTAGGATTGGTAAAAATTAAAGAAATGAATGCCCTGACCATTCCCTCTGTGGCCAGTTTTGATAATTGGCAGAATCATACAAATTACATTGAAGAGCAGTAAAGAACAAGTTACTTACCTTCGGTAATGATGTACCTGTAAGAAACATTAGTTAGTTAGATTCCTCACCTTAGAATAACCCCAGGCGTCAGGCTGGATCCGTCGCTAGGCGTCGTCTGCAGCTCCGTGTCCGTCGTTGGCCTCGTGCGCCGGAATAACGTCATCGGAGTACTTAGACGCCGCCCTCGCGCGCTTACGTCAGTTCTTGTACATAGCTTTCCGCGCCAGGAACGCAGAGCCATGCAAGAGACCGACACTGGTGCCAAAAAGTCTAGGGCCCTGAACAGGATGGCCTAAACCCTAGTGGTCGGTTCGCAGAACGGGGAGGATGGGTGGGTCGGTGAGGAATCTAAATAACTAATGTTTCTTACAGATACATTGTTACCGAAGGTAAGTAACTTGTTCATCTGAAAGAAACACGTTAGTTAGATTCCTCACCTTAAAATAGATACCCCAGCAATACCAACCCCGGTGGTGGGTCTGCGAACCAAGATCACACCAGAAAGTCCTGGAGAACCGAGCGGCCAAAGAAGTCATCTCTCCGGACTTGGCTCTCTAGGCAATAGTGCTTGGCGAACGTGTGCAGTGAGGCTCACGTCACCGCCTGACAGATGTCCTGCAAGGGTACTCCCCGTCCCAGGGCAGTAGTCGCCACTGTGGCCCGGGTGGAATGGACTCTCAGTCCAACAGGAGGGTCCTTTTTTGCCAAGGAGTAACAAACCTTTCTACACAATACGACCCACCGTGAGATGGTCCGCTTGTGTACAGCCCTCCCCTTCTTAGCACCTACGTATCCAACAAAAAGTTGATCTTCCATCCGGAACTGTCTGGTGCGGTCCAAATAAAAGGACAGCGCACGTTTGGGGTCCAGACGGTGGAGCCTCTCTTCCTCTTTCAAAGGATGCGGAGGCAGAAAGCAGGTGGGCAATGTGACAGATTGCCCGATGTGAAAAGGGGTCACCACTTTTGGAAGAAAAGAAAGACGAGTCCGGAGGACAACCTTGTCCGGATGAACAGAAAGAAAAGGAGGCTTAGATGACAGAGCATGGAGCTCACTCACCCGTCTAGCCGAGGTGATAGCTACCAGGAAAGCAGTCTTAAGAGTCAGAAGACGAAGGGGACAATTGTGAAAAGGCTCAAAGGGAGAGCACATCAGAAAGTTCAAGACAAGATTCAAATCCCACTGAGGCATTACGAAGGGGACAAGAGGGAACATGTGAGTAATGCCTTTAAGAAAACACGAAACAACAGGGGATTTGAAAAGAGAAGGCTGATCAGGGAGCCGTAAGAAAGCAGAGATCGCAGAAAGATAACCTTTCAAGTTGCCCAGAGCAGAGCCCTGCTGGGCCAAAGAAAGAAGAAAGAGGAGAACCTTTGCTGTGCACCATGCCACAAAGTTGTTCCACCTGCAGGCGTATACCGATTTTGTGGAGGGACGCCTGGCTGCCAGAATCACATCGCAGACTTCAGGAGGCAAGTCAAATGGCATCAACTGTCGCCGCTCAATCTCCACGCATGGAGGTGGAGACTGGACAGGTTCGGGTGGAGGACCGTCCCCTGCGACAGAAGGTCCGCCTGAAGAGGCAGTCGTACCGGAGGATCGGTTGTCATACTGAGTAGCTCGGGATACCAGTACCTTCGTGCCCAATCCGGAGCCACTAAGATGACTTGGGCCCGGTCGCGCCTGATCTTCTTCAGCACTCTGGGCAGAAGTGGTATAGGCGGAAAGGCGTACAACAGACCGCAACTCCACTCGCGACGAAAAGCTTCTCCGAGCGAGTGCCGTCTTGGAAATTCCAACGCACAGAACTGCTGACATTGCGTGTTCTCTTCGGTGGCGAATAGATCTAACCAAGGCTCTCCCCACTGCAGAAAGAGACCTTGCACCACGTCCGAGTTCAGACGCCATTCGTGATCCATCATGCACCGGCGGCTGAGTTCGTCTGCTCTGGCGTTCAGAGAGCCTGCCAGATGTTGAACCACCAGGATGATGCCCTGGTGTTCCAGCCATGTCCAGAGGCACAGAGCCTCCTGACAAAGGGTCCACGACCCCACCCCGCCTTGTTTGTTGCAATACCACATGGCGGTGGTGTTGTCCGTGAACACCTGCACGACACTTCCCCGGACAGAGGGAAGGAAGGCTTTCAGTGCAAGCCGGATCGCTCTCAGCTCCAACAAGTTGATATGGAGTTGAGACTCCGCCAGAGACCAGAGGCCTCTGATCTCCGCCTCTCCCATATGGCCCCCCCATCCCAGGAGGGACGCATCCGTCACTACTACGTGCTCCGGTTGGGGTAAGGAGAGGCATCTGCCCCTGACCCAATCGCGGTCTGTGAGCCACCACTGCAACTGTTTAGCAGTGCCCTCCGAGATCAAGACATGGTCGGACAGGTTGCCTCGATGCTGGGCCCACTGAAACTTCAGGTCCCACTGCAGAGCCCGCATTCGCCACCTGGCGTAATGCACCAACAGGATGCAGGAGGCTATCAGCCCCAGAAGCCGCAGCACCAACCTGACCGAAACCCAGGATAGAGGCCGAAAGATGGAAATCAGAACCTGAATATCCCAGACCCGCTGTTCCGGAGGATAGGCCCGGAACTGCGCCGAATCTAGAACCGCTCCGATGAAGAGGAGCTTCTGGGAGGGTCTCAGGTGTGACTTCGGCACATTGATGGAGAACCCCAGCAAATGCAGAAGGTCGGCCGTAGTCTGGAGGTGGGACACGACTGCCTGGGGCGAGCCCGCCTTCAACAGCCAGTCGTCGAGATAGGGGAAGACTGGAACCCCCGATCTGCGCAGATGAGCTGCGACCACCGCCATCACTTTCGTGAACACCCGAGGGGCACTGGTGAGGCCGAAGGGGAGCACGGTGAACTGAAAGTGCTCCTGACCCACCGTGAACCGCAGGTAACGCCGGTGGGCCGGCAGGACGGAGATGTGAAAATAGGCGTCCTGCAAGTCCAACGCTACCATCCAGTCTCCAGGGTCGGGTGCAGCCAGAACCTGAGCTAAAGTGAGCATCTTTAACTGTTCCTTCCGGAGGAAGGCGTTGACGCTCCTGAGGTCCAAGATAGGGCGTAGGCCCCCTTTGCCCTTCTTGGGAACCAGAAAGTAGTGGGAATAGCAACCACGACCTACTTCTGGCCCAGGAACGCGCTCGGCGGCCTCTTTGGCCAAGAAGGCCGTAACTTCCTCCCGCAGAAGATTCAAGTGATCCCCCGACATACGGTGGCCCTGCAGTGGCATGGCTGGAGGGGTCGTCTCGAAGGGGAGGGAGTAGCCCCTTCGGACGATTTGCAGCACCCACCTGTCCGATGTGATGGATCGCTAGTGGAGCAGGTGATGGCGAACTCTGCCGCCCACTGGCGTGGAATGGGCCTGAAAGCTCGGACTAGGAGGGCTTTGAGGCGGATGCTGCCGGGGTGGATGTGGACTGACCGGCACGTTGTCCTCCAGTACCACCTTGGCGGAATCCACGTCCGCGTGCTGGTTGGTTCTGCGGCCGGTGGCTAGGCGGACATGAGGAGGCGCCCCTTCCTTGGCCACGAAAGGGACGAAAGGCGGAAGTTTGCGGCCGCGGGCCGAGAGACCCAAGGACTTGGCAGTTGCCCGGGAGTCCTTGAAACGAGCCAGCGCACTATCCGCCTTCTCACCAAAAAGGAGAGTGCCATCAAAGGGCATATCCATGAGGGTACTCTGGACATCCCCCGATAAAGATGTCGATGACATTATCGTAATTAACAACAAAACAATCAACCTCAAAGAGATGACAAATTGCAAAACATCAAACTGTATATATGTCATCCTATGCCCCTGTGATATCCCCTATGTAGGAGAGACCAGCAGAGAGTGCAAACTACGCATAGGGGAACACAAGTCTAACATCAGGCGCAATAACCTTACAGCACCATTGGTCAAACACTGGATGGAGTCCAACCACACCGAAAAGGACCTACGTTGGACCATTTTAGAAAAGGTCCGCACCCAAAAGGGCTCTGACAGTACTCGTATTCGCAAAAAACGAGAAGTCTTTTGGATTTACTTTTTGGACTCAAAAACAAGGGGACTAAATGAGGAATTACCCTGGGAAAATGCTATTATATAAGCATCATGTCATAGTTACTTATTTGTCTAAACAGACGAATTTGTTCGTCATCATGCCCTACTATGTTTTGCAGTAACAAAAAACCTCCTTTGAATCATTTTTCCCTGCCCTCTACCAGGTTGATGGGCTCCAACAGAACCCTATCGGGAGGCTTCCCACACCATTCTTCTGAGCCACGCTCATTAGGACCCTCTAATTCTCTGTCATTAACCACACGATCCGGGATGTCTCTACCTTGATATCTGACCAATGCCAGTCTTGACAATACTACTATTTTTAGCAATTCCAGTCATGAATTGAGGACACCCCATTCCGATTTCCTCTGCGGAATCCACAGCCACTCTTTACATATTACACTTGACGTGGCTTGCGCACTGCCTCTGACGGTATTTAAACAGCTGTTTTCTATCAGGCTGTTCGTTTCACTTTCCACGGAGAGGGGCGAACCGACAACGGAGAAACTTCAGCATTCCTTGCACCCTGAACGAACCAAGAGAAAGAATCGAAACAATTAGGAAACCTCTTTCCGGTAAGCATTTCGAAAACCGACGTAATGGCCCAAATATAAGTGTTTACGACCCCTTGCTCATTTCACGAGCACTAACACTAATTGTTTTGTTTCGCTCCCAGACCTTGTGGCCATAGTCCATTCCATCTTTACATCAACCCTGAAGCATTGCAACAGATTGCACGCCCGTTCAGAGCAGCGAGATGCTTTTTCTCTAACCCAAGTAGGTGTTCCATCATACCAATTAGTTCGTTCGAACGTCATCCGGAGCGTCTGTGAGAACAGGTCTTTACCAGTCTGTTTTTCGTTTTTTCAGACATTTGATTTCTACTTACCGGTTTAGAAGCTCCAACTAAGAAAATCCATTAAACTGCTAACCCCAGGTAGATTTGGTCCACGGAACGTGACCCATGTCTCACTCATAAGCCTTAAAAAATATATGCTTTATAATTGAAATGCAAACACCTTTCGTTCTGTATTCATTTTTAGATCTTGCACTCCCTCTAGTGGACGAGCTCCACTCTATCGGTATACTCGCCCCCTGTAAGAACCTCTGAAGTCGTATTTTTGAGCTTGAGGAGAGATATATATATACATTATCTCAACTGTTTTCTTGGTGAGCATGTTTATTATTCCCTCTCGCTGAACCATTAATTCCATACAGAAGTAGTGCCTTTATTCCATGCATTGGCACCCTAAACTCAACTGTCCTTTCCTCTTACTTCCTGACTTCTTGCAATTATCCTCCTAACTGTCCCATCGGCCACTCAATTATGGCCAACATATGTGGGTCCTGATTAACTGTTCCCAATCGAATACCCTTCCTCAGATTTTGTATAAAATTTTCAAGATGAATTATTACATTCTGAAGCCTTATTGATTGTTAGTTTGAGTAAATTATTCCCCCCTTTGTTTCACGTATTCTCTCTAATTGTCTTATTTTATTCTCATTATGTGTGCAACTTCCATAATATAAATTGTGTATCCAATGTTTAACCGCTCTTCTGTCTAGACCAGCGCCAATTTAATATGAATACTGTTATTTGTAATTGTCTGAAAATCAGAGTTTCAAACGCATATATTTAGAATTAGCGGTTCTTGTGTATAATTTCTGTTTATCACTTGGTAGGTCCCATGGAAATCGCACTTGAATAATCTCTCGCCCTGAAGAAGGTGTTACCCCGGAGAAAGGGGGTGTTACACCGAAACGCGCGTCGGCGTCCCGAACTGAACTGTTCGTTACACAGATCCACTAAGACCCTACAAATTCATAAGAACAATTCCTTTGTTGTTCCATATTCGGTCATTCTTGATTGTACTTATCTGTGTTTGCTTTACACCTAAGAAGACTCGCCTACCATTTAGGGCCTGTATATTGTTCATTTTTCTAGATTTTAGGATGCATGTGATATTTGTTGTTATGGTGTGAATGGATTTCAGTATGAATGGGAATGTTTGAATAATTTTATATCACTGACTGTCCATGGGCACCAATGTCTTACAGGACTATTAGGTCCTTTGCTTTGTTAAACTGTTGCTGCAATTTATAAATTCTGCGTATTTATTAAGCAGGTTTTTTCAATTAATTTCAAAATTAAAAAATGGATTAACACCTTATTTTGACTTGTTATTCTTACATGGTCTAGACAGAGCGGTTTTTCTGTTTTAAAAAATGACTTAGATGCATTAACTAAATAATTTTAGGTACAGCAGATACTTTTGTGTTTAAAGATGTGGACGCAGCCAGGCGTGGCACCTGAGCGCCACCGTGGTGGAAATCACCCTACCCAGCGAGTCCGTGGTTTCTAGTCCACACCGTATGGCATGTCATGCTGCACCTCGCCCATCAGCAAGCGCCTGGGAGAGACGTGTCCGGGCCTCCTCCGGGCACAGGGGCAGCACGTCCTCCACCGCCTCCCACAGAGAGTGGGAGAAACGGTCCAAGAGGCAAGCGGTGTTCACCGCAGACCCAAACTCAGGGAAGAGAACAGCTTCTTTCCGAACTGCTCCAACCTCTTGGATTCCCGATCCAGAGGAGCGGACGGGAAGGAGGATTGGGAAGTTGAGGCCTGGATAACCAGACTCTCGGGGGTGGGGTGTTGGGACAGGAAACTGGGGTCACCCGGAGCAGGGCGGTGGCGCTGGGCCACGTTCCGATCCACAGGAGGAACTGTGGAGGGCTTGGACCAAGTGCCCTGCAGAACGTCTATGAGGGCCTCATTGAACTGCAGCAGAGGCTCTGTGGAGCTTGCTGACGGTTGAAGCACCTCTGTGAGGATGTTAGTCCTCACGGCCACAGCAGGCAACTCGAGCCCCAGGGCTTCGGCCGTCTTGCGCAACACCACTGAGAAAGCTCCACCTTCCTCCGAGGCCACAGTCGGAGGAGAAATGAAACCAGCGTCCGGGGAGGTGTCCAGACCACTGGCATCCCCCAGTTCATCTGCCCAGTCCTGTGAAAGTTGGGCCTGTCTGGCCATAGGGTCCTCAGGCCCCTCCCAGTCGCCCCCGTCATCCGATTCCTGATAAACAGGAGGAATGATCGGAGTCGGGCGGTAGATGAAATGCACATCCATCGGCGTCGGGTGCGGCGTCAAGCGGCCCGGACCGGGGCTAAACCGGGGAACGGCGACGGGACCGAAGTCATGGCCAAAAGGAAAGCACTGACATCCGCCAGAGTCGCGTCAGTCCCAGGGACCGGCGGTTATGGAGACGGACGCGGATCCTGCGGCTCCAACGGAGCCGCGGGGTGGGATCACCCTGACCCTGGGCCGAGTCGCGCGACCGGCGAGGGGAGTCCGAAGAGCGGTGTCGCCTCTTGGACTTCTTTGATCGCTTCGACTTACCCGAAGACTTCGAGCCCGACGAGCGATGATGGTGGCACCGAGTGCCGAAGCTCGAGAAGCTTATGGGACCGCTCCCGCCTAGCTTTCGAGGTCAAGGCCTGTCAATCGAGGCACGACTCCGCGTCGTGGTCGACCCGCAGGCAGTAAAGGCACCGGCGATGGTGGTCCGTCACCGACATCAGTCGATGACAGAAGTCACAGGCTTTAAACCCAGGCATCCTACCGGCACCAGAGTCGAGTCGACAGTAGACCAAAAAGAGTCAAAAAGTGTAGTCAAAAAATGACTAAGGGGTAAGCTCTTCCCGGATCGGCACTGTCTGGCGCGGAAAAAAGGAGAACTGACGTCAGCGCGCGAGGGCGGCGTCTAAGTACTCCGACGACGTCATTCCGGCGCACGACGCCAACGACGGACGCGGAGCCGCAGACGACGCCTAACGATGCGAAAGGGGTATTGCTACAAAAATCTTTCCGGATCCAGCCTGACGCCTGGGGTTATTCTAAGGTGAGGAATCTAACTAACGTGTTTCTTTCAGATCAGCATGGTGAAGAACAGTACATTAAATTGTTTGTTTTCAAGTCCTGGTGGTGGGTATTGTGACCTGTACACTTAAATAGTTATCATGCTCGTTTTCTTAATTCCACACCTTGGTTTAAATTAAGTAACGCTGATCCCTGAAATCCCAGTCAATGCATTCTGATACCATTACTACTTATTCAGTTGTAAAGTTATGTCAACAATGGTTGAACATTCCACGCTGTCTGCAGTAAAACAGCATCTTTCTCTCCTGTCCAAGGACATGAACTTTTCAGATTATCTTTTGGGTCCCAAATCCCCACGTTATAAAAGATTTATATATGCTACTTATAAAGAAATCTGGAAATTATCCCAAATGAAAGCTGCTGCATGTTTGAGACAAAAAGACAAAGATAATTTGGACAAAGTACTAGCCATTTTTGATAATAGTATTAATATGCTGTTTTCTCATATTTACAATTTAAATAACATTGTCTCGTCTGTCATTGATATTGTGCAGCATGACATGTCAACCTTGTATCATGGGCAAAGTCAGCTTAGATCTTTTATGTAGTTTAGCCGGACACTTCAAACGCTTAAAAATGGGCCCGCTCCGTGGCATTACCTGAATTATACTGATTTGTTTTCACTTTTTAATCTAATACATAAGCAACAATTGATGATGGCCATGAAAGATGTGAACTATACAATGCTGCATTTAGAAAAATCAGAACAACTCCCATTCACTATAGCTGAAATTTCACTACCTATTACTGTAGGAAAGTGGGTTTCTGTTGCAGTAACCCCCCCCTTTTCTTGCCTAATAGCTGATGCACTTTTCCTTGTTGTGCCCTGGACTCCTGCCAATCAGGTGCCCAGGGTCTGTGTTCCTTCCCTAAAAACTGCCTAACAGCCAAAACCCAAATTGGCAAACCCTGGCCACATGTCAGCCCCTGGTTAATGGTACCCTAGGTACCCAGGGCCCTGTGACCAGGGAGGGCCTCTAAGGGCTGCAGCACTCATTGTGCCACCCTTAGAGGCCCTGTACCCTAACACACACACACACTGCTCTTGCAGGCTGAGTGTCTGGGTACAAGGTAAAACAAAGTCGACATGGCACACTGTGTGCCATGCCCACCACCTACACTGCCTTGGCATACATCAGCCACCCCTCTAGCTGGGTGCCCTATGCCAGTGGTGTGGCCACAAGTGAGAGGCAGGATAGGGGGTGTACCCACCCCAGGACAGGGACCCATTGGTCCCAGCCCTTCACCTACCTGTAACGTCCCTAAATCCAGTATTTAGGGGCACCCTGAACCTTCCGTCCGCTGATTCCAGATTCCAAAATACAAAGAAGAGCAAGAAGAAAGAAGACCTGCCCTGCAGCTGCTAAGAAGAGGAAGACACCAACTGCTTTGGCCCCAGCCCTACCGGCCTGTCGACCCTCAAACCTGCTCCTGCTCCAACCCGGCATCTCTTTTGGCCAGCAACCTCACAAACCCGGAGGACCTGGCTACCTTTAGGCTCTAAGCACCTGGGACTCCCATGAGTAGAGGCTCTACTCAAAATCTACTTCTAATCCCTGGCAGCAGCCCGGAACCGGGAACCCTACACACTCTGCACCCGCCAAGCCTGGCCTGTGCCAGAGTGAACAAAGACCACAAGGACGACCCCACGGCGAATGTGACCCCGAGTTCGGCACCCAAGGACCTCCCTCGACACTCCTGAAGAAGCCTGGATCCTCAGAACCAGGTGCCCCCCCAAACCGCAATCAACAGAGGGTAAGATTTCCCAACACCAAAAGGCACCCCTGCACCCGGCTCCCCGCGGCCCCCTGTGCCCAATCCCGGGGTACCTACCTATCCTCCAACTACCCAACTTACCTCTCGAAGTGGTGGTGGCACCTGAAGAATCTTCGTCCCCGAGCTTGCAGTCTTTTTCTAAACCGGAAATTTCCCATTGAAATCAATTGAGCGCCCAAAGGCTCAAAAGCACCCTGCACCCAGCTGCCCTGGCAGTGCAACCTCTACACCTATCTACTTCCCCACTTGCCCTGAGTACGTGACCAGGAGCCCAGCTCCCACAGACGCGTGGCCTGCTAGTCAGCAGCCACCAACCAAGGCCCCACTACCTCTCATAGGATAACATTGGGACTAACTCTCTCTGCACCCGGCCGCCCTTGTGCCGCTGAGGGTGAACCAACTGTACCTACCTAACCCTGGGAGACCCCTGAGTCTATGCCCAGAACCTTAACTCTGCCAATCGAGTACTTACCTTTAAACCGATAACTCAATTTTCTCCATAGGATAACATTGATTGGCTTTTCCTGAAATTTCTTCTAAGTGTGGACTTTTCAAAACTCAAAATATTCACCAAAAATCAGCCGAGTAACGAAAATACTCACCTGCTCTTAGTTAAGCTCCCAGTGCTGGATCTTGGTGCCCAGCACTGACTCTGAAAAATACTTACAACTGTACTTACCAGTGACCCAATTTTCTCCCATAGGAAATCACTGACTGTTTTTCTGTGAAATTTCTTGGGTCAATTTCTGCAAACTTTAAATATTCTTTAAAAATCGTAAAATTTCTGAAAACGTAATTACTTACCTGTTTTGGATAAAGGTCCCAGTACTGAGTCTAGGCACCCAGTACTGGATTACAAAAGTAACAAGAACATACTATACCTGCCACTTGAATTTTCTGCCAGAGGGAATCATTGACTGTTTTCTATGAAATATTTTCTGTCAACTTTTAAAATAGCAAAATATTGTCTAAAAATCATCACAGTAATTAAGTCAAATTTTATAACTTGTTTCTAAGTACTGTCCCAGGACTGAATCTAGGATCCAGTCCTGGAATCTCAAAGTAATCCAAAAAGTAATCTATTGCAAACAACTTGAAACTTCCATTGAACTCAATGCATTATTGTGTTTAAAATTGTGTTGCCTATTGCAACCACTTGTAACTTTCTATTTATATCAAGCATCTCCTTCTGAGAAAGTATATTTTAATACCTATTGTTGGTTCTAAAATAAAACAAGCATATATTTTTTATATATAAACCATTGGCCTAGAGTTCAGTTATTGAGTGTGTGAGACCATTTGCTGACGGAGTGTGTGCAACAAATGCTTTACACTGTCCTCTGATACTGTCTTACTGCTCAACCAAGCTACCACTTTAGAGAGTAAGGTTATATCTAACTTTAGCCTCTGCCAAGCCTCTGGGGACTATGGACTCTGTAGACCCTGTACCTATTTGGGAACAGTATATACAGAGCCACTTTCTCACAATTACAACATTTCAATTCACCGCTTGCATGAAACATTTTCCTGTTGGTAGATACGAACCCCTAGGTAGCAGCTACATACATGAGGTATGGTCACTCCCCTTTGCTTATCGTTGTGAGTGTAGTGACAAGAAAGTTTTTACCACTGGTGAAGAATCCGATTCTACTGTTGAACATACACTTGTTTGGAAACACGTAAAAAATTCACGGCACATGTAACACTTTACAAATTTAGCATGGTATTCAGAAAGAACTTCACTTCCCGCAATTCTCCCCTTCATTACGGTACTCTCTAATGGGAGTTATCTCATTCTTAGTGATCAAGACTATAGACGTCGGGCTGGAGTCCCATATATTTTGCCAATTTCCCAGTTAGTCACTTGTTGCAACAGTGTCTTAATTCCCCCTTCACATGGGATTGTAGATTTCAATAAACTACGCAGACTCAAAGCATTATTGTTTCTGTAAGAAGTGGCTCCTACATCGGGTCGTGAGACCTTCGAATTGTAGGTGGCTAGAACTTCTAGTAAAATACAGTATTTGTTAAACACTAATCTTCCCCTGCATTTTGGAGAACTAGTACATCAAATCTTTAATGCCTCCAGTACGGCTGGCCTTGCACACTTTTTAAAGTTGTGGGCTCCGGCCCCGCTAGTTCTTTTCAGACCATCTTAGGAGTAATACCGACTTTTATCCACTCAATTTTCTCTAGTGTATTCAGAGGATTCCCGTTGCTGTTAGTCCTCATTTGCAGCATTCTTATCTTGTTCCTGCTTCTCCGCAATGGATGTTCCTCTTGCAGGTGCTCTGGAACTGGCATCACTCCGATATTACCATGAGCGTATGAATCAAATCTTTGGAATGCGTCTACTGCAAGAACTGGATCTTGATCGGTCATTGACATTTCCACTTGTCTGGTTTACCTGCATGCGACCTGTGTTCCACTGCATCTGGTATCCCTTTGAATGGGCATTGGATATTTGCCTGGCTTCGTAAATACCCTTTGCCTTGGACTTTGGACTGCTGATTAACCCATTTTCAGAACTGTCCTTTGGGCTTGCGACTTCTACACAATGCGAAGCATACGAGGAACCGTGTGCATTAGCACATGGCTCACAAGATACAGGCCCTGTGAACACGGACGCAGGCGGTGCGGTAACTATCTCAACATCAGCAGAGACCAGCGAGCATCTTTGTTCGTTGGAGCTTGTGATGTGGACTGTGGACCAATCGTTATGTGTAGAGCCGCATTCCTTCATGGAATCTTTGGCCTACTAATGGCGAGTAAAATTATGGATTCTTCCGAAGCACCTTAATTTGATCTCTTTTACAAATTGACTTTTTAATTTCGTTCAAATTTATAGTCATTTGTAATTCTGGAATAAGGCTCTGAGTGAGCTTATTTTCAAATTACATTTATCATATCTGTTATCTTTGTAAGTGCTAGTTTTCGAACCAAAGGGAGGGTGTTGTGTGTTTCCTGCATGGCCATTGCAGTTTCCCTATGTTAGCCTAACTGTGCACGTTGTAGGCCTTATTTTCCCTTGCACATGTTACTATATAACCATGTTTGCTTTTGTGCCACATTGTACTTTCACTCAGAATCAGCATATGTTTTTGTGCTCTGCTCTTTTCCTGAGATTTAGTCTGAACACATTAGACAAGGTCAAATAACAATGTCCCTTGGAATTCTTTCTGGCCAGGCACTAGCACCTAGACATAACACAGAACAGCAGCTATTGTTTATGTACACACATGTCCTATCATATAGATGAGCCTATTAGCAACAAACACACACACGAACAAGGATTCTGAGAAAGGGGCGCTGCATCTGCAGAGATGTAGAGCGTTAATCTGTGAATGCTGAGGTACGGGTCTGCCAGTAATCCCAGAGATCTTTGATATATAATCATTTAGGTTCATTAGCAAGAGATGGGGGTTTAGGTTAGTCGGTCCTATAAAATGACAGGACTTTTCATGATATATGGATTATTAACCATGCTAACAGTATTTTTAGTATGCATTTGATTCTAATTGTGACATGTATACTGTATTTCAGAGAACGATAGTTTGAATACATTTTCATGGCTCCTGGTTATCTTATTGTTGATGAGTATGAGTGAGAGAGTGAGAGGGTGCTTCCTGTTACCGCGATCCCTTAGATGGTCGAGAGAGTTGTGTTCTGGAGTGCTAATTCACTTTTTTCGCTGGTAAGGTTAGGTGGCACTATAGCTAGTTGGGCTAGGACCAATAAGTAATGAGGTGGTATGATGACTCAGCCCCTACATACTGATGTCCTATGGTTCTAGTTATAAACAAGGGTAAACCCAATGAAGCCACCGGGACCTGGGTAGAGAACAGTACAGTAAAAAGTGGGTCCCAGTAGGACAATTCTCAAGAACAAACACAATTAGATACCAACAGGCATTAATTTGTTAAGTGAATTAATGCCTGTCGGTATCTAATTGTGTTTGTTCTTAAGAATTGTCCTACTGGGACCCACTTTTCACTGTACTGGCATATCGTTCTAAGTATTGGTCTGTTCTAAGAGCAGAACCCCTGCAACAACGTGCAGTATTCGATTACACCAATGGGAAATCTGCCCTACACCACCGTAGGCTAGCTCAAAGGCATTTGTACAGAAATATGCATATTTTTGGGGTCACAATTCAGCAGACCCAGAGTCCTATTATTACAAACTTATATCTTCACCGGAAAAGAAAATATGCTAACTGACATTTCCCAGTTGTCGTCACAAGAGTATGACTTTATCGATTTAAAATCCATATGGGAAACTAGAGATTGGCAGGTTTAGGGGAACAAGACTTTTCTTATAGCATTCCGTAAACCATACTGTAGTAAGGTAGGATCCTTCTAGAATGGTTACTGCCAGTCTTTGCTTGGTGTCGGTATGTTTTGACGAGTCTGACTGGGATCCTGCTAATCAGAACACCAGTCACTGTGCTTTCTCTGTAAATGGACCATGGTAAGTACTTTTGTACCTCCCCAACTGGCTATTGGAGTACCCTTGTAAGTCCCTAGTATATGGTACTAATGGACCCAGGGCATAGGTACACCAGGTTTCTCCCATGGGCTGCAGATTGCATTGTGCACCCATGGGAGCCTACTTAAACTGTGACTACAGGCCTGCAATTGCAGTCTGTGTGAGTTGGTGCTTTCACCTCTCACTACCGATATAAGTTTCTTTATGTATGAGGGCACTGCACTTAAAACCTATAAGTCACCCCTATGGCAGACTCTTCAGGCCTGAGGGCAGTGTGCTTAACCAAGTGCATGACACCCCTACAAAACCCAGAGGCGATTCTCCAGGATTTGTAAGTGTGGTCAGCCATTTTAATACATATAGTGGACGTCCGTCATTACAAGATATTTTAACTATATAGTGGCTGCACCGAACCTAGTCATGTTTGGTATCAAACATATTGGAATCATACCCCAACACTGATTCCAGTGTTGGAAGTATGATCCCATGTACAGGGGGTGGTCCTTGGGGAAACCCCATGTACTACCGTTACCAGGCTTTTAGGGTCTGACAGCAAGCTAGTGCTGCTGCCAACCACATACACGATTCTGCCCTCCTGCTGCTGAGCCAAGCTAAAGCAAGAGATAGTAGAACAATAGGTTTTCTATCAGAGGGAGGTGTGACCTGCTCCCAGACACAACTTAGTGTATTGGGCTGCGGTGGGGGCGCTTGCCAATGGCACCAGAATGCTTTGAAGGGCACATTTGGTGCCCTCCTTGCATACTCCAGTTTAAACCAGTTCAGGGAAGCTCCTGGCTCCCACTCTGGTGCAAAACTGGACAAAGGACATGGGAGTATCCTCCCCACTGTCCAGCTCCTCCTCTGGGAGGGACCCTTGAGTTGTTCAAACCCTCCCCTTAGGGTACTAAAGGACTTACCTGTGAGTGGGTGCTCAGATTCATCGTGGGACTAGACTGGGCTCCTGCCTCCAGCATCTCTTCCTGCCAAGGAAAGCATCCTCATCGCATCCTCTGCAAATGGGCCTTCCTTCTTGGTGAGCTTTTAGAGGCCCTCATGCGACTCCTGTGCCTTTGGGTCCTCCTGAGGGTCTTCTCCTGCTTCAGTGGGTTCCCCTGCTTGCTCAGGGCCTGCCCGACTCTCCTACTTGTGGTGAGTCCCCTAGACCACACTGGTCCCAACGTTGCTCCTTCTTCTCTCTCCATGCCAGTTGCAGCTCTCAAGGCCTTTTGGTGCTCCCGCCGGACACCAACCCCCTGGTCTTCCACTTCTCACATGGGAACGCTCATGCATGGCTCCTGGTCTTCCTCAGCATCACCTTGACCTCACAGCTGCAGCAACAAGTTCACCATCAACACTTCTGAACCATCCGACAACATTGGGCATTGATCTTCCGTGCCTCCTGGTCACCTCCGAGTGGCATAGATTCTGTACCCGCTGCTTACAGGTTCTTCTCTTCACGACTTCACCCTTGGATTTCCCTAGACACTTGAACAGGCTTCTCCACTGGCATATTCTCTGAAGTCCTCCATTGTGATCTACGGCGGTTTCCGAAGTCACTTCGCACCTATGCACACTGCTTCCCTGGTGTAGGTATCCTGGTTCCTGGGGTATCCACGTGTGGGATGACTCTCCAACCTTCTGTCTTCCACTGGCTTTCTTCAGGGTCCCAGGGCAAGGGTCCTTTTTCTTAAAAACTGCAACCGTGACTTTTCCGTCAACTTCTATTGGACACGTGGCTGTGTTTCCACTCGGCACGCAGCGTCCGTGGGGTTACTGGTCCTTACCTTGTTTGGTTCCTTGTGTCACCAGCTCCTCTGAGTCTCCTGACCCAAGTCCCAACTTCGGTGGCAATTCGCATTTTGCTTTTTTAATATATGGTTTAGTCTCCCCCTGGAGACCACTGTATTTTGTGCTACTTACCTTATTGCAATTGAAGTAATATTTTGTATTTGTGTTGATATCTCCAGGTAGGAGATATACCAATGTGCTAGGGAGTGTTGAGTAATAAATAGACATATTTTTATATACATACTTTGTGGTTCTTTTTCGTTTAACCTATACTACATGATTAACCTGGTAAAACAAGCTGCTTAACACAACTTTAAGATAAGCCTGAAGGCTGCTCTTCACAGCTACAACTTTGAGAGCTTTCAAAGGTTATCAAAGCCTACTAAAATCACCATAAGAGTGGCCTGGATAGGTGCAAGGTCCCTCACCTAAATAAGTGTGCACCATGTACTAAGCCAGCCTCCTACAATAATCCTGACTAAGAACTTGTCTAAAGGATATTGGTGAGGCCTGGTTGAGAGTAAAGTAACCCACTTAAGAGAACTGCCTAGTCAAAGCAAAGAGACTGGCCTACAGTCACAGAACTCAGGAAAACTGCTCCGTTTCAACATATGAAGCCTATACCACCTATGCTTAGATCTAAAAATTATGTTATTCTGTGTAGTATGTAGAATACATTTCCTTTATGCATAGTATGCAGCTCTGTTGCGATAGTCAGCCTCATGCATCAAGCCAAAATCCAGTCGGTAAAATACCGAATCGCTAATCACACCCGTTAGCGAGTAAATAAAACCTAATCCCAATGCATCAACCCGAATACAAAAATCGCTATTTAAGGAATCCTTAAATAGCGATTCCTTAAATTGCGATTGCATTTAAGGAATCCCAAATTGAGATTCCTTAAATGCAATGCATGAAAGTTAAAAAATTAGCGAATTCGCTAATAGGGGGAGCAAATTACCATGAAGATGAACTGCATGGTAATTTGCTAAAAGTTTGAAAAATGCACTTTTGTGCATTTTTCAAAGTTTCATGTTGCGCACACACATGCCCTTAGAGCATGTGTGTGTGCAACATATGTGCACATATCAATTTCAGGGGTGCAATTGGGTGTCATTTTGACACCCTTGCACCCTTGACATTGCATGAGCAATTTGCGAGAACCTACTGGTACTCGCAATTAGCTCATGCAATCTCCAATTCATTCCTATGGGCCTGGAGGCCCATAGGAATGATTGGGACGGCATTCCTTAATTGCTACTAGCAATTTGCTAGTCGCTATTAAGGAAAGTTAAGGAATCGCTATTTGAATAGCGATTCCTACATGCATAGCCTTTTGCTATTCCTTATTAGCGATTCCTTATTTTTCGCTAATAAGGAATCGCAAATGGCATTGTTGATGCATGTGCCCCTAAATCACTTGTCTTTTCCTGAACAAAAAGCAATGGCTGGACATTTGCTAATTGTGTCTAATGTTTGACTGCTTGAGGTGTTTGTCGCTTTGCCCCACGCTACATCTCTAAGATGCGTAGGACTGATTGCCCTTGCTATGCTGACAGTCAAGGGCAGTAAGAGTGTACTTGTCCAGCTTGCAGCTCCAAAATAGGATGGCTCCCAGGACACCATAGTCAAAAGACCTTAACCACCATGGTTAGTGCCCAGTAGTCCTTACCTACCCTGTGCCCCTCGAACGAGATTGGACACACAGTTTATTCTTTGTTAACATAATTCTAGTTATTCTTGAATTTAAACAATTAAATGTATTATAAATGCAACTATATATTTATGCTCAACGTTTTTCACTAATACCTTGATAAAGTTGGGAACAAAGATGGTGATGTGGAAACAACTTGTTTCTGATCCATATTTTGAGATTCTTTCAACATCTGCATCTGAAAAAGGATGGAAAGAAGGAAATAAATTACAAAACTGATAAAGAATATGTTTCCTAATGTAACTGTAAGAGATTCCTCAATTTCCTCTATGAAAGTCCAATATTTTGCTTGTCTGTGTCAATTTTCTGGGGTTTAAATAGGAGTTAAGGTCTGTTTATTCGTGTACAATTCTTGTGTGTTTCATTTGTAAAAAACTAAAGGGGATATTCACAAGGACTTATCTCCGATTTATCTCAACCTTAATGCATCAAAAGTGGAGATAGACCTAACACCACATCCACAAGCTGGTGCAAACTGCAGACATCGCCAATATTCCCGCGATAACTGCCCTAAAATTTATCACCACAGTGGACACCACCAACTAACCCTAATGAGATGCAGAACATCACGAAAAAACCACAACACCACTTTCACAACGAACTGCCAGATCTGCGAAGCGAACCAAAAACAGGCGATAAGCCACGGTAGCCGCAGGTATTTAACACCTGCATCAAGCAGGTGTAAAGACAGACAACTACCTGCAGTAGGCAACGTAGCCCCGCACACAGCCACACCCGAAGAACAAACTACGCCATGGAGCTACTCATCAGGCAACTCGGAGCCCCAACAGGGCCACAACACCCACTGCCACCACCCCCAGGACCGCCACCACCCCCAGGACCCGGACCCGCCCCCCCCTCGGACCACCACAGAGGCAGTACAGAGTAAGACAGCAGACCTACCGAAAACGCACCACTCTCACAGACCTAATGCCTGAGGAAGTCATTGCCCACTACAGGCTCAAAAGGGCAACCATCCTCCGCATCATGACCCACATCGCACTCAGGCTGACAGTCCTAACACATCGGAGAACCAACATCCCTCCGCAGACAAAGCTGCTGGCTGTGCTTCACCTGTTGGCCTCTGGTACCATCTAACCAACAACTGCCAAAGTTGGAGGGGTCTCACAGCCAGCCCTATCAAAGATCATCACACCTGTCCTGGATACCATCCTCAGCTTCATACCCCAGTACCTTCACTTCCCAGCACTGCGCAGGAACAGCTGGAGACAAAGCAAGACTTCTACACCATAGCCGGATTCCCAGCCGTGTTAGGGGTAATCGACTGCACACATGTCCCACTTGTGCCCCCTGCGTATACTGCACACCACTACCGCAACAGAAAGCATCAGCGTTCCTTCAATGTGCAGGCAATAGTGAACCACCGGGGACTCTTCACCAATGTCGTTGCCAACTACCCAGGCAGTGTGCATGATTCCTTCATCTTCTGACAGTCCATCTTCAACCAGCGCTTCCAGGATGGAACATATGGAACGGGACTGCTCGTTGGTAAGTGCTAAATCAACACATCACACACCCCAAAGCAACCAACACACAACACACTACTGTGGGAATGCACACGTGACCAAACCACATAAAACATGTCAAACTACACAACCACCTACCAGACACGACACGACAACACCACTCCATGGTCATCCTGGGCTAACCCTGCACCCAATACAGACATTTCATGGCACCTCAGCCACACAACAGCTGAACGTGTGGAGATGCGGAATGCAGCCATGTGCGAAGATGCAAGTGACCCGTGAGTGGGAATGTACACACATTAGAAGTGAGGCATGGATGTGCAGGACAGACATGGGTATGCAAACAACTGATATGTCCATGCAGATCACAACTGGTGGTGACTGGAGAGTAGTGAGCAGTGGACGCAACCATGTCACCCCAGGCCGTGGGACAGATAGCGGAAGTGTCACATGCTGTGTCCCCCCCTGTGTGTGTGAGCATAGTGGGTTGGCCTTGAGTACACCAGGGCTGCAGAGGGGTGTGGTGACAAACCCCGTTGCACAGGGCGTGGTCTACTACTGGGAAGGCCAATGTCACTGACAGTGCGGCGCCGCGTGGCCTGCCACGAGGCCGACGCCATGAGCAGCAGGGCCTGTGACCTTGTGCGCCTGCTGCACCCCAGGACGCTGATGCACAGACCAGGCCTGCCCGCCCCATCGCACCAGTGCCGCACTGCTCACCTGCCGACACCGTCGTGTGTCAAAGAGGGCCCAACACGTGCCGGTGCAAGCACCAAGCCCCAGTCCCGCGTCCTCTGCAGCCTCCGCAGACCATCACTGGCCCCCCCGACGCTGGTCCACATCACTCCTTACTTATTTACATGCTCCACCGGCATCCTCTTTGGCCCAGTAGGTCTCACATGTAGAACAGTGTCCTGAGTCCTGAATGGCAGTGACCCCAAGTCCGTGGCAGCGGCCACAGCACCAGACTCCCTTCGATCACTGAGGCATAATTCCATATCGCAGGCCTGCGACACGTGGTGCCACTAACCCTGTTCAACGCAAGCCGGTGACAAGTGATGCCACTAACCCTGTGCAACGCATGCTGGCGACACGTTGTGCCACTAACCCTGTTCAACGCAAGCCGGCGACACATGGTGCCACTAACCCTGTGTGCCATGAGTGACCGTCATCATCCGGCGGAACATCGTTGGTGTCTGAGCCTGTGGTCTGGGGGTTGTCATCAGCAATGGACAGGTACGGACTTGGTGTCTGGCCTGGGTCTTTGGCATTCATATCCGCCATGTTGCCGGACACAGCTGGCATGTGCTCTCTGCATCATGCCCTGGGGGTAGGCCTCCCATTCTCCCCTGTGACACTCCGCGGAAGGCACCTATGACACATGCAAGGGCCTGCTCTGCCCTTATGACCCTACCCCAGTCTCCCGCAGGTTAGCGTCCCGTGGCGGTGAGCCCATGTCGGCTGCTGTGCATCCGGGGCCACTAGCCCTGTGCGACTCGAGTCATTCCCCCTTGTTGTACTGACATTGCATTTCTGAGTGCCTGATGACTGTTGGAGTTGTTGCCAGCACCAGCTACTCCCTGAGGGCTGGCTTACACTCACCCCACAACCAGCCAGCACAGGGGTCACTGTATTAGTGGGCCTGCCATCACATCCTGCCGAACCAAGTATTGACTCTTTTCTCCCTGCACTGTCACAGGTGATCAAGGATATGCACTCTGCCCTTGGATGATGACACCCCTCCGAGACCCAGACACACCCGACCAGAGGCAGTACAATGTGGCCCACATATGCACCAGAGGCATCGTTGAACGCACATTTGGCATGTTAAAGTCACGTTTCAGGTGCCTGGAAGGCACAGGTGAAAGCTCCTGTACAGCACGGACATCATGTGCAAGATGATCGTTGCATGTTGTGTGTTGCACAACATCTGTGTTCGCACCAATGCCCCATGGACCTCAATTCCTGAGGTACCGGACGATGATGGTGACGATGGGGCAGGTGGGCCACATCCCACTGCAGCTGCGGCAGGAATGGCCCGTAGGAACTCCATCATTGACACTTACTTCTCATGAGCTAGTCACATTGTGGCCGTCCATGGCAAGCATGGGAAAATAGAAGATGTCCAATTGCACTGCATGTGTGATTAAAACATATTTGCAGGTTACAGGTTGTACTTATACATTGTCATGTTACATTTTCCTGCGGTTTCAGATGTGATTTGCCATGTTGTGCACATTTGCAGAACCAGTTGTGTCCTGTGTTCAGATGTGGAGAGGTTGCTGTTTGTATCGGGATGTTATCAATGTCGAGGTGCACTTCTGCTTATGTGCATATGCTGCATGGTGGGCGAGTCGCTCCTGCGGCTCTGATTTGTCTGCCACTGGTATCTTTCATGCGGTGTGCCTGTCAATTCTGTTCTTCCATGGTGCTTGGATGTTGTGGTGTACATATTGTCCTCTGCAGTCGGTCAGGGTGCATCCGTGGTACTCCGCTGTTGATGTATTTTTTTCTGTGGCATTTTCCGTATGCTGTTCTTGTGCTTTTCCCGCATTACCCGTGAGTATTGCTGCCCTCGCGCTTGTTGTTACTGTTTTCTGATCACGCTTTGGCCCATCACAGGTTTTTTGGCTTTGGGGTTTGTGTTTTTATCTCCGTCGAAGTGGTTGTATTGCGGGCATTGGCCGCGGTTTCGGCAAACTATCGCATGGGGTCGCCTTGTTGTGAATTCCACGTTGACACAGGGTTATTTTCCAGCAATAGGCTGCAATGTTGAGAGTTGCGTTAAGCTACTCTTGAGGTAGTTATCACACGTTCTTGTGAATATAGCCCTAGATGTTACTCAGAGTCTGGTGGGCCATGCATCATGGATGAAATTGTGTATGCAGACAGGCTGTTTGTTCTAATTTAAGAAAATACCTGAGAAGGAAATGTTTATTTTTGACATGAGGTTACAGCTGTAGCTTTCTCTGTTCAGTCACAGTCTCTGATTCAGGGTCGGCTCCACCGCTATAGTGGAGGAGCGTCACCCCCCCACCCCCCCCCCCCCCTGTCAGCACCCTCCAAAACATGAAAAATAAAACAGGTTTAAAACACATTTTTTATTGTTTTATTTTCCTTGTGTTGAGTTTTGGTGGCAGGACCACAGTGACGACAGGCACTGAGGGAAATGGTATGTGGAATTCCTTCCCTGCACATGATGGTTTGGCCGGCCGTCTCAGGCCGGCCAAACGGTCATGCACAGTGAAAGTTGTCTCCAAACTAGTAACACAGCTGGGTTGGAGAGAGCAGGCACAGACTCCCAGTCTGTCCTGGAGCGCAAATCGAGGAAGCTCAGGCCAATCCTGAAGCTGCTCTCATACGTGAGAGCAGCTTCAGGATTTGCCGCAGGGCAGGCTGGGAGCCTGTGCCTTCGGAAGAGGAGAGGAGAGGAGCAGACGAGCACGACGCAATGGTGGAGGGCAGTTCTTTTTTATTTTTTACATTTGTCTCCCTTGTCCCCCTTTCCAGTCCAGGGGAGGGGAGATTCATTGCACATGAAAAAATCTGACTCCCCTGGGCTTGGAATTTATCAGGTTCGATAAACTGCATCTAGAGCTTTTGTGAAATAACATGCAGATTTTGGTGCTTACAATCCCCAAATCCTCAAGTCAAGGTAAATTGTGCACTCTTTTCTCCTGTCAATTTCAAGCAGGTTTGACTTGCCGAAATGTAACTAAGATTCTGGACTTCCTTTCATCTAGTAATTAACAGGTTCGGTACACTCTGAACAACTCAGATGTCGACACCTACACAAACAAGTTTGTGCAGGGGTTAAAAATAACTTGAAAAACCAAAGGGGATGATGGACGGAGTGTTGAACAATGCAAGCACTCACCCCCAGTCAACTTATCTGGGTTTAATCCATCATCATTCTTTAGCTCACTCCACCACCCCAGTTCAAACATGGCCATATGCAAATCAGTCTGACCCTGTGCCTCATGGGAACAGTCCAGCCCGAACTGCCAAGCCATGTCTTCCCTGGACCGGAAACAAGCATCCTGGGACCGGTTTCTGGCTAATCAGCCGTCATCAGCCAGGCTAGCTTGAATCCAGTGGCAAAGTGAGCATGGGACCCACGTCTGGGCATACCCTGCCAACTTAGGGCGAACAAAGCAAAACCAAAGGGTATGATGGACGGAGTGTTGAACAATGCAAGCACTCACCCCCAGTCAACTGATCTGGGTTTCAGCCATCATCATTTTTTGGCTCACTCCGCCACCCCAGTTCGAACATGGCCATTTGCAAATCAGTCTGACCCTGTGCCTCATGGGAACAGTCCAGCCCGAACTGTCAAGCCATGTCTTCCCTGGACCGGAAACAAGCATCCTGGGACCGGTTTCTGGCTAATCACCCATCATCAGCCAGGCTAGCTTGAATCCAGTGGCAAAGTGAGCAAGGGACCCACGTCTGGGCATACCCTGCCAACTTAGGGCGAACAAAGCAAAACCAAAGGGGATGATGGACGGAGTGTTGAACAATGCAAGCACTCACCCCCAGTCAACTGATCTGGGTTTAATCCATCATCATTCTTTAGCTCACTCCGCCACCCCAGTTCAAACATGGATATACAGTTCAAATATCTTGACATACTCATAAACAGGGCCACAATCTACCTTTTTCAATCTAACTACATACAGCTTTAGCTATCTGGCAGACCTTCATCTCCACAACATACAACTATATCATGAAGAAAGGTGCTTTGGGCCAGCACTCTTCAGTCATTGTCTTGTTTGGATGAACTCCCTTCAGGGATTGGCTCAATTGGTTGTAAATTACATTCTGGTAACAACACTAATCACAATTTCAAAATTTACATTTACATGTCTTCATAAATGACTGAGGAAGGAGTTTGTCTCTGTAGCAGTTGTACCTCACATTTGTGCTCTCTTTCCCTTAAACTGAGGATGGCGAAAATACACTGATATAAAGCATACGATTGGAACTGTTTCCTGCATGCAGGATGTTGTGGTTAGTGTAGCGTCCTTGCTGCAGCTGTCACTTGACCGTTGTAAAGTAATGTAAAATTAATTTAATTAATGCATATCTAATTATGCTGAGTAATTAAAATAATCCTACGCCTATTTTTGACCCTCTCCCCAAAACAAATTGCTTAAATTAAATGTAATTATATATCTTAATGTAACACATAGGTCACCATAACCTTAAATTCAGTTTAATAAAAAGAAATTAAATTATTATCTTTATGTAACCTTAACTCTGCCTCTAAAGGGATTTTATTTTAAATGAAATAACAGTGATCTTAACCTATGCAGAATACTCTAACAAACAAGTTACTTACCTTCTGTAACCTCTTATCTGGTATAGGCTCTATCTAGGTGCAGCTTCATTACCTTAGAATTATCTCCAGGCGTCATACTGGTTCAGGAAAGGTTTTCGTGAGCAGTACCACTGCACGCTGGTAGGTGGCGCTGCTTGGCTCTGCATGACATCATTGGTGTCGTCCACGCTGGAAGTGACGTGTGCAGTGCCGATATAGGTGCCACCCCAGCATGCTGACGTCAGTTTCTTTTTGCGACTTCCCACACCAGGAGTGCAGAGCCATGAAGAACATTGACCAGTGGTGAGGAAAACTAAGGCTCTGAAACAGGAACAGCCCTGTCCCTAGAATTCCGTTCGCAGAACAGGGAGAATGGTTGGTCAGTAAGGAATCTAAGGTTAGATAGAGGCTCTACCAGATAATGCCTCACCAAAGATAAGTAACTTGTTCATCTAATAGAGACTTCTAGTCAAAGATTTGCTACCTTAGAATAGATACCCAAGCAATACCTTCCCGGAGGTGGGTCTGCAAAACTGATTCACTCCAGAAACGGACCGATGACCAAAATGCCTGTCCCAATGGGCCTGAGTGTCCATGCAGTAATGCTTTGCAAATGTGTGTAGAGAACCCATGGTTCTGCCTGGCAGATATCACGGACCAGAACACCAAATACTAATGCAATGGTCGCAGACTTAGCTCTGTTTGAATGAGCATGCAAAACCTCCAGGGGTTGCTTCTTAGCCAAGGCATAGCAGATCTTAATGCAGAGTACAATCCATTGGGAGATGGTCCGCTTCTGAACAGCCTTTCCTTTCTTCACTCTGAAATACACCACTAAGATTTGGTGGTCCACCCGGAACCCTCTTGTGCGGTCAAGGTAGCATGGTAATGCTCTTTTTGGGCCAGTTGGCAAAGTTGCTCCTCTTCTTTGGAGGGATGTGGCAGAGCATAAAAGGTAGGCAGGGTGATGGACTGGCCTACATGAAAAGGAGTGGCAACTTTCAGCAGAAATGATGCTCTAGTACAAAGAACCAGCTTGTCTGGGAAGATGTTCAGGTATTGCCATTTGGAAGGGTGTCTTGATGGTAAGGAGCCTGAGAGGGCAGCTGCGCAATGGCTCGAAGAGAGCACACTTCAAACATTTTAGGACTAGATTAAGCTCCCTCTGAGGATTGATGAAGGGTGAAGGAGGAAATGTGCTGCAAACTTTTCAAGATCCTAAGTAAAACATGGGATTTGAAAACGGAAGGCTGGTTAGGCAACTGCAGAAA
Organism: Triturus cristatus; assembly: GCF_964204655.1. Classification (NCBI taxonomy): domain Eukaryota; kingdom Metazoa; phylum Chordata; class Amphibia; order Caudata; family Salamandridae; genus Triturus; species Triturus cristatus. The sequence continues at coordinate 546,030,523 of NC_140586.1, forward strand.
GGCTGAGATGGCAGAAAGATAGCCCTTTAAGATGCTCAGAGCAGGAAAGGATACAGAGAAGGACCTGAGAGAGGGGAGCAGAAACAGGGTCAACCTGTTTCTCAGCACATCATGCCCCAAACTTACCCCAAACGTGCAAGTGAAGGAATACCTGGCTGACAAGATAACACTGCAGACTTCGGGCGGAAGGTTGGAAGCTGTCAACTGTCACCACTCAATCTCCATGCATGAAGGCGGAGCATTGACAGGTTCGGGGGCAGCATCCCGCTCTGCTTCGACAGAAGATTCTCCCAAAGAAACAGCCTGATCATAGGACCCATGCTCATGATCATGCTTATGCTCAACAGCTCTGGATACCAGACTTTCCATACCCAATCCAGAGCTACAAGTATGACTTAGGCCCGGTCATTCCTGATCTTCTTAAGAACTCTGGTCAGGATTGGTACTGGCTGAAAGGCACACATGAGGTGGGAAACTCCAGCGTGCAAAACTGCTGATATTGCACGTTCTTGGCAGTGGCGAACAGATCTAACCAACGCTCTCCCCATTCTTGGATGAGACCTTAAGTCACCTCTACATGGAGATGCCATTCTTGATCCACTAGGCATTGGCTGAGTCTGTCTGCTCTGGCCTTCAGAAACTCTGCAAAGATATGCCCTGGTGTTCCAGCCACATCTAGAGGCATAGTGCCTCTTGACAAAGTGTCCATGACCCCACCCGCCCTGTTTGTTGCAATACCACATGGAGGTGGTGTTGTCCTTGAACACCTGTACCAACCTTCCCCTGATTGAAGGAAGAAATGTTTTCAAGACCAATCGGCTCACTCAAACCTCTAACAAGTTGATGTGGAGCCCGAATTTAGCCAGAGACAAGAGTCCTCTGATCCCCACCTCTCCCAGATGGCTGTCCAAGCCCGGGAGTAACACATCTGTCCCTACAGTCAGCTCTGGTTGGGGAAGGGAGTGAGTCTGCCGCAATTGCGGTTTGTTAGCCACCGCTGCAGGTCTTTTTTGCAGTTCCCTCCGAGATCTGTGTTCCCCTGATGCTGCATTCACTTGAAATTCAGGTCTCACTGCAGAGCCATCATATGCCAATGGGCATGCGTTACGAGCAGGATGCAGGAGGCCATGAGGCCAAACAGCATCAGAGTCAGTCTAACTGAAATCCAGGATAGAGGCTGAAACAACGGTATCATGAATATCCTGGATTCACCGCTCAGGAGGATAGGCCTGAAACTACTGTGCACAGAAGAGCTCAGATGAAAGGGAGCGTATAAAGGGGAGTCAGATGTGACTTTGGCATGTTGATAATGACGCCAGCTAATGCAGAACGTTCACCTTAATCTGGAGGTGGGAAATGACTGCCTGGGACGTACCCTCTTTCAACAGCCAATCGTTGAAGTGGGAAATGGCTGGAATCCCTGACCTCCGCAGATGAGCTGCGACCACCGCCATCACTTTCATGAGCACCCCAGGGGTGCTGGTAAGGTCAAAGGGGAGCATGGCAAACTGAAAGTGCTCTTGGCCGACAGTGAACCACAGGAAATGCCTGTGAGCAGGAAGGACAGGGAAGTAAAAATATGTGTCCTGCAATTCTAGCAATACCATCCAGTCTCCTGGGTCCAAGGCAGACAGGACTTGCGAGAGTATCTTGAATTTCTCGTTTTTGAGGGAAGAGATTGAGAAGGCACATGTCTAGAATAGGACAAAGGCCTCCATTTTTTGGGGGGCACCAGAAAGTAGCAGGAATAGCAACCACAACCTACTGATGCCGGCACCTTCTCTACAGCTCCCTTGACTAAGAGAGCTGGCACTTCCTGATAGAGCAAGGAGAGGAGGTCCTTTGGTAGCTTGTCTGAAGTAGATAGCATGGGTAGGAGGTGGTCACAAAGAGGAAAGAGTAGCCTCTTTGGACGAGCTGCAAAATCTAAGATTGGATGTTATTGACTGCCAGTGGTGCAGGTGATGGCCAGAGTGCAACCTAAAGGGGTTTGGAGGCTGCATTTTCTGGGGGCATAGTAGACTGGCTCGACTTCTGGCTGCCTAGTCAGCGTGGTCTGTTCTGTGGGAATGGCGTCCTCAGCCATGAAAAGAGTAAGAATCATTTCAGCGGCATGTTAAACTGCCTTCTTAATTTCCACAGATACGCAACAGCTTCAGTAACTTCCACAGTCATTAGCAGATCAAATACATGCAGGTAAATTCTGACACTAATATTAAGAGAGGTTTCGCTAAGGTGGATATAGATCATGGAGAGTCACACTTATTTCAGTGACATTTTCTGAAGAACCACTGACTTCCACAGCCAATCTAAATATACTTGTAGAATACATTCAATGACCTCTGACTCTTTACCTTGGTAGTTGAAAGAATGTACCTAAAAGGAATGATTATTTCAGATGATGAGTTTTAAGTGCACAAAGCCCAAATTGGATCTGTGAAAGGTACATCCCGGAAAGGTTCCAAACATCAGCAGCAGCTTGAGTTAAACACAGTGGGGGCTCCTCAGCTAAGGTGGAGGGGCGTCGCACCACTGGTCAAAAGGAAAAATAAAATGATAATAACTTAATGTTATTATCATTTTATTATTCCTATCCCAGTCAGTGGTGGGCGGGGATGACCAGAAAAGGGGAAAGAGAATTTTGCACTCCCTAAGTGCTCACGACTGCTTGGCCGGCCCAAGATGTGCACTTTGCACGTTCCCCATCAGACTGCATTACACAGCCTGGTGTAGAACATGCACAGGCTCCCTGTCCTGTCTGAGCGCCGAACCATGGCATTCAGACCAATCACGATGCTGCTTTGCAGCATTGTGATTGACTCACGGGGGCCTGTGTGCCCGGATGCTTCCTGCTGCCGGCCAAGACTGGAGCCAGGGAGAAGGAAGCTAAAGAATATGAGAATGGAGGAGAGACAGCGGCCGGCCATTCCAGGTAAGTCTTTGTCTTTCTTTTTGTCCATTACCCCCTGCCCAATCCCCCATCGTCCAGTAGCAGCCACTACTGGTTGAACACCCACACTTTAACATGCACTCTGTGTAAGGTTGAAAGAGGTGAGTGAAGAAAAGACTACATGCTGTGGCAGAGATAGTAGTTGATACATTCTCAGATCAGGGAAGACCAGACTTTTCTGGACTAGGGCATAAACCCAAGGAGATTCCTACTCTTTCGCCATGAGTAGCAACAGCTTGAACTCTGACCACTCTCTAATCCTTAGTCCAAAGGAGTTTAATAATAGAAATTTAAAAACATGTTTTATTAATGTAAGATACCTTTCCAAACATAAAATTGAAATTTGGAGTATCATGCCCTGACCTCGCCCCCGCTATTCCGAATGACAACTTCCTCTCTCCTTTAGATAAAGCAGGCAAAATTTAGGGGCGGGGGGAACAGCCATTTTTTTATTGGTCCAGATTCCTCTGCGCCAGTAAGTCTCCAGACTTAACACATGGTGCGGAGGCTCTTTCATTCACTAGCAGAATTTCAGATCTCTTCCGCTTTTCGAGAGTTCTCATTTATCTTCCCCCTAACCCTGATACTAAGTATGGCAATTTATGGTTCATGACAATCATGCCCCGTTGTCTTCAACATGACAATTTTGTGGTATTAGGGGTGACTGTAATCTACATGTTGATGATAATAGCTGCAAAGCTGTAGAACAGCTTATTGAAACTGACATTAACCTTGTGCAAAGAGACAAGGGTCCTACTCATAAGGAGGGACAGACACTCAATGTTATTTTTTCTAACATTCCTGCCTTAGAAGTTGGCCTTATAGTCCCTCCAGCATGAAGAGACTACTTCTTAGTTCCTTTAGTTTAGAGCTATGCACCTCTCAGGCAAAAAAAAATGTAAGCCATCCCTCTATCGCTCATGGCACTCCATTGCTAGCTTCACCCTAAATACGGTTTGCTCAGAAATTATGGTTATCCAACATGCAGACATCGAGTCGGCTGTATTTTCTTTTAATTCTGACCTCAAGACCTCTCTCGATAATATAATACCTTTGAGAGTGAGCAAAAATAGAAGGACTTCTTTTTCTGTGCTCTGGTTTTCTGCCACACTCAAAGTTGACAAACTGAAGTTCAAAGCTTTAGAAAGGAAATGGCAACACAGCTTTTCGGAGGAAGACAAAATTAGGTATAAAATTGCTCTCAAACAGTTGTGAAAAATTCTTAAAAAGCTAAAGCTTCTCTATTCACCAAATAAATCAACGAAGCGGAAATCACACTTGGTATACGTTTTTTAATTGTCAACTCCCTGATAAATCCTTTGGTACAAAATAAATCTACATTGACTTCAGAGGAGCTTGTTGATAACTCATCAGAGTTTTTTCATGACAAGTTGTTTCATATCTATTCAAAATTTTAAAATACTAAAGATTTTGGGCTAGTCACTCTTGGATCAACATCCCAATCATTGAACAGCCAAATGTTTTTCCTTGAAAAGATTTCCTTGAAGGACTCAGAGCCTGATCCTAAAAGCTCATTCTAGCTCACCTTTGGATCTTTGCCCACCTCACATTCTTAAAAGGGCTTCTCAGTCCTTGAAAACACAGATCAAAGCTCTCCTTAACCTTTCTCTTGAGTCTGCTTCAGTGCCTGTATTTTGGAAGGAGCTGTTGGTCCTTCCACTTTAAAAACAAACCAAATGTGGATCCCTCTTGCCATGCCACCTACAGCCATATCTCATTTGTACCTGCTTGTGGGAAGATGGGGGAATCTGTAGTTAATGTACAAGTTACCTACCTGCAGTAATGCCTTATCTGGTATAGAAATGATCTAGCCACAGATTCCTTATCTTAGAACTTTCAGGCGTCAGGCTGGATCCAGAAGATTTTTTATAGCAGTAGCCCTGCCGACCAATAGGTGGTGTCAGTTGACACTGAGACATGGCGTAGGGTTCATCGCTGTGACGTCCACGTTGTCTAAATAGGCACCGCCCCAGCGTGCTGACATCAGTACTTTTCACGACTTTCCATGCCAACAGTGCGGTGACATGAAGTGAGCTGACCATGGCGTGCTAAAAAACAATTAGGGCCTTGAAGGGGAACAGCCCTGATAGTAAAAAAAATGATCTGCATTGCGGGGAGGATGGGTGGGTCAGTAAGGAATCTGTAGCCAGATAAGGTGATCCAGCGGTAATTACCTGGTAATTTCCCTATTAAAAACCTCATTACCTATTGTTTACCGCTGTAAAGGGTGAAATGATGGACGTTTTGATGACCGTGTTTCACCAGACAGGAGACTTTACATAAATATGAAAATTAAATGCAAATAATATTTAAGGCAATAATGAGAGTGGGGAGTTATTTTAAAGGGTTTTAATTTTAAGTCAAAAGTTAAGGTTCTCTGACTCTTTATTCATTAGTCAAATATCAATCAGGTTACAGAATTGAAAAATAGGAAAAATAGGATTAATACAGAACATATTACAGTCTACATATAAGCATCCCATATAGGAAGGGAAATGTGGTGCAAATTGTCAGTCAAAACTCTTAAAGAGTTTCTAAGAAAAGAGTGAATCTCCCATAAAGAGAAATAAATGCATAGGACAAATACATCTTTTCAAAAGCAGTTAGTTAAAGCATGAAATTTAAAGTTTAGCACCTAAAATCTAAATCTGTTCTGATCCTTTCAGCTCTCTCTCTCTCTCTCTGCCTCAGGCAGCAAATTAGCCCCCACAGACGCAGCCCCTCCTTCTCTCTCCTCCCCGTCTCTGTGTCCAGCACAGAAACTGGGCCTGGCCCTCAGAAAAAAATAAGCAAAAAGAGGCTCTCCTCCCACTTGTAAGCCATGTTTCAAGCAAAAGTTCATCTGCTCGGTCCTCATAGCTGATCCAATCAGAACTTCAATACACATCATCTCCCCATGGGCTGACTAGATACGTCATTAATCAGGCGTTCAAATTTTAGTCTTGTGATTTATGAAAAAAAATGTGTGCTCTTCACTCCACGTTTAAACAGGCTACAAAAATATGCAACATAGTGAAGGTCGAAGGGACGGAAACAGGAGGGTGTGATTTATTAACAAAGCCCTTTCATTGAAAGTTGGTAGGGAAGAGGAGCACATTCCATTGTAATTTTCAAGGGCAAAACTACAGTAAGCTGAGTCCACTAAAGCAAATGGCAATCACGTTGTTTCTGTAAAACACATTTCAGCACATTTCTACTCTTGCAAAAATACATGATGCCATTTTGAAAGTACAAATACACTTTCTAAATTAATGTGCATTCTATAATGAGATTACATATTGATTAATCACATATAAACATGGCTGTTCAATTAATTGAGCATGTTTTCACATGAAAGCACCTCCAAACTGAAGCATTCTGATCAGGCCTTATGTTTTCATCTTGCGCCACAATCTGCGTGCAATTTTAGAAATCATGTCTGCAGCTTTTGTCATAAAATAATGCACACATTTTATAGGTGAAATCTAAGCTCCATCAAAGGCGTTACCGAAGGTAAGTAATTTGTCCATCTGATAGAGACTTCTAGCGGCAGATTTCTAACTTAAGAACAGATACCCAAGCAATACCGTCCCCGGTTTCCAGATTCAACCTCACAGCCTTCCTCCTTTGCCACTGGATTCAAGCAAGCCTGGCTGAAGACGGCTGAAATGCCAGAAACTGGTCCTAGGAAGCTTGTTTCCGGTCCAGGGAAGGCATGGCTTGGCAGTTCGGGCTGGACTGTTCCCATGAGGCACAGGGTCAGACTGATTTGCATATGGCCATGTCTGAACTGGGGTGGCAGAGTGGGCTAAAGAACGGTGATGGATCAAACCCAGATCTGTTGACTGGGTGTGAGTGTTTGATTGGTTCTGATGCTCCGTCCATCACCACCCCCTTTTGTACCGCTTTGTTCGCCATAAGTTGGCAGTGTATGCTCAGACGTGAGTCCCTTGCTCACTTTGCCACTGGATTCAAGCAAGCCTGGCTGAAGACGGCTGAAATGCCAGAAACCGGTCCTAGGAAGCTTGTTTCCGGTCCAGGGAAGGCATGGCTTGGCAGTTCGGGCTGGACTGTTCCCATGAGGCACAGGGTCAGACTGATTTGCATATGGCCATGTCTGAACTGGGGTGGCAGAGTGGGCTAAAGAACGGTGATGGATCAAACCCAGATCTGTTGACTCGGTGTGAGTGTTTGATTGGTTCTGATGCTCCGTCCATCACCACCCCCTTTTGTACCGCTTTCCTCCTGTGAATGGCATCTTTCCCTGAGGCTGGATTCCAGTTGCCACGTTTTCATACTCATTATGACCGTCGGAGTGAGAGAGTGGGATCGAAGAGCGGGAGGTGCGGACGCCGTACTGCTGTGGGTGAGCTTTCAGTTTTCAGTTTTCGGCTTCCGATGCTTTCAGCACCCATCTCCCTGTCTCCCCGTCTCCTCTTTGACTACCCTTCTTCACATCTTCAATGGGGGGTCACTGGGGACCCAATGCCGCCCAGCCTGCACCCACCCGCATCCAGCAGCAGTGTGAGCTCAGAACCCAGCGGCTGTAGGCGGTAGGATTAAGGCACCAGCGGCAAAGCAAAAGGCAAAGGAAACAGGGGAAGCAGAGCAGAGATGCAGTGCGGGGGGCCAGCGGGCCCAATAACAAGTCACTCGTGACAAGCAGCTCGTGACCAACGGAACTGCTGAGGAAGGCGGCAGTGGCGTTAAGCGGTGGTTGGGAGCAGCACCAGGCTGTGCATGCGAGCACCACAGCAGAACAAGGCAAGGCGGCAACAGCACAATGGGTGGCAAGTGGTAAAAGTGGGATAAGCGGAGCGAGGTGAGCGTGGCCGCCTTTAGGCGTGGTCACGGAGTGTGAGCCCGGTGAGCCCACTGAGGCAGTCCAACAACGTTGGGTGCAGCTTGCGGACCACCAGCGTGCCCTGCGTGCTCTTGTACCATCAGCGCCCCCCCAACCGGCATATAGCCTGCAATTTGCCTGCACCATACCTTACCTTCCTCAGCAAGCTCACAAACTCTTCAGCAATCATGATCGTATGCCTGATCCTTCTATACCCTCGTCTTAAACTCACAGTTCCTGAACACTAAAGCTCACAAGAGACATAAAAGCACCCTACAGTAGTATTAAAACTCCCACAAATTCCCTCAAACTCCTGTGCAGTATCTAACCAGTCTGCCATTTACCATCTGTCTGCCTCCAGGACCTGTGCGCAGCTGGCATAAACTTTAAAAGCACGCTGCCTGTTCAACAAAACGCTGCAACCCGCAGACAGCTCAGTAACACACCTTTCGACGCAAGCCCTTCCAACATTTGAAATTCCCGGACAGAGCCGGGGATCTCCTCTTCACCCAGTCTCAAACTCCCTTCACCTTTACCTCCAATTCCATTACTTCTCAAACCACCAGAATTTTAACTGTACTTGGGCTCTTATAGGTCTACAAGGATAAAGGGCAGCAACACATTGTCATGTAACTAAAGTGCAGGGATGTGCACAGAAAGCAAAGTGGACAGAGGAGCTAGCAACACACAAGAAAGGACCAGGATCCTAAGAGGCAAGAGACAATCATTAGGGAATCTCCGCCCGAGGGGAAATGAGATCAGGCAGGGTGAGAGGGTGCCAGCCACAGACAAAAACAAATGCAAAAAAGGGTCCTTGTCGCCGAAGGGCTGCACGGCTGAACCCCATCCAAAAACTGGAGCAGACGACATCATTCCAGGTATGGGCCCCGTTACAGGTGACAAACCACTTGAGGAGAAAACCATTCAGAACCGCCCTCCTCTGACAGCCCAAGAGCTCCACAAAATTTCAGTTTCTAAGAAACGCGGGTGAAGCTCTTCTATCAAGCACAATTGCAGCCCAAGGTCTAAGAACACGCTTACACCTTTGAAGTCGCTGGACCATGGATACAGCAGCAGCCAGGCCTCCAACCAATGTATAACACTTGACATAGAAACTGACCCTGGACCTGTTGTCTCACTACCCTCCTTTGTATCACTACCCACCTTACCCCCACTACCCGATGTTATTGTTTTGAAACCAGGCTCACAAAGCGACGCCTTACCCCTGTCACGAGACCTCCAGTGCCTCGCTGAGCTACACATGACAAAAGCAAAACCACCTAATGAACAAGAAGCAATACCAAAGCTGACAAAGACTCCTGAACAAGTAGGAAGAGGACACATAGAACCATGGAACGAAGGGGGCCGCAATGGAAAAACGAAGAACAACTGCACCGCAGTCAAGGATTTGTCTATAACAGAGTTAGGTGCATCGCTCAATCTCACCAATGAAGCAAAACCCAACTGGACTCTAATGCCTGATTCTCGCATGCCGCTAACATCAACGCCACCCAGGGCGGAACCTGCATCAGAACAAGAGAAAGGAGACTCGGAGTAGCTCTCTATTATCGATGCTGGGGAGTGGGAGGAATTACTGACAACAATCATCAGCGAAGCTTAAACTTAAGACGGACTCTCAAAATCTCTCCATACTGAAGCACTCAGAGCATCCAGAGTCAAACAGAATCCAAGGAACAGAGGCCCTGATATCGGGGTCTGATTTGGAAAACTCAACCAAGGACCAGCAAAAATTGGACTCCGAAAGCACTTGGGCCAGTTTACTCAAAACAGTGCAACTCCTGCTGAAAGCCCTCCAGTGTCAATCAGATAAAATGGACACTCAGTTGACCTTATTAAATACATTGGCAGTGTTCGTGGTAGTGATTGATGGGAAACTCGGAGCTCTAAAAACACTTCTCCAGAACACACAGGGCAAACCACAAGACAGGGAGCCAAGCTGTGGGTGTGGTCCAGTAGTTAACAAACTAGCCTCCCTCCCCTCAATGCTGAGCAACTTGTGTGCACAAATTAAGGAGTCAACACGGAGCTCCACCAACCTTAAGTCAAAGGGAGCTCCTCCCATTGAGGACCAAACCGGAAGAAGGGCACATGGCGTGGAAAGTTCTGCTCACAGGCCCTCCGCCCTCAATTCGTTAATAAGAGGCAAAGCCAAAAACAACAGAAGTAATAAGATCAATGCACCAGCAATCGAACCCATCAGGAGGCTCGAGTTGGAGTCGGCTGGCCAAGGAACAACATTAAATGACAACCTGTATGCAAAACAACAACGTGCTTAAAGGAGGAAGGGTCGGAATAAAAAAGACAACTTGCAAACAGGGAGACTTTGCCCGCCTATTCAGATTGATACCACACGAAATATCTGAAACATCTGAACTTCCAAACCAACCTTCTCCAGCGGAAAAGGGCGTATGCCACAAAAATTCCATGTCTGTCGACAAGGGGGTAGCACCCAACTCTAATCTACAATCCACCACCACAGGGTCCTCACGGCAAGTAACGCCGGCTGAAGTGGAAGAAAAACCTATCCCCAAGCATAATAACTTGGGAATGGAGGCGGGTGCACACCAACAAGAGCCATGCAGAGTGAAGCCTAAAGTAACTGCATCGCACAGCCGCTCTTCCCCTCTAACAACAGCTTTGCCTGCCAATAAAGGTGCTAAGGAATCGCAGAATGCCTTAGTCACCTCTAACAGTCAGTCCAATTACCAAATGGAAAGAGATTTTCAACACCCGCTCAACTCAGTTTCAATTACCACAGAGGATGAGCAACCAGTAAATTTTACTGCATCAAAATATGACGGACAATCAACAATGGCAGCCCCGGCTGAAAATATGGAGCACCTGCCACACACTGGGCAAGCCTCAAGCAAAACTCATAGCAAGCAGAGCAGGGCTGAAGGGCCATCACCATTAGTCAAACCTGGCACCATTCACTATCAGCCCATTAACAATCATCAATCAGCCAATCAAGTGGAAAACCCTAATAAGGTTGGGACAATCTTGGAGTTCTTACCAATCTACAGATCAAGAGGGGCACACGATACACTGAATCCAGGGAACATCCTCAGTTTACTGTCACATATACCATCATTAACAGAGGTTACCACCACAGACTTGGATTCAGTAGTGTTTATCAATCATGGTGTCTCCTAGGGGGGCGAGGTCACACTGACCACTTGGAAACAGGCAACCATTGTGCAAAAAATATTGCTTGAAAGCACGATCTTTAAAAGCTGGGGCATAGAGATAAAGCCAATCAATACACCTGGCGATCCTGCTCCACTAGCCCAGCAGAGCACAGAACAATAGCCTGGAAAAACACCCCAAGGTCTGTACTGAGAGGGGCAAGAGGGTGTGCGCCGCTCACAACGAGGCAATCACGGGAAACATGGACAAACCTTTCAGATCCTACACAGCGAGGAACTTGCTCAGACAACCCAAGATGGCCCACGAAGACATTTATCAATCAAAGGAGAAATCAATGACAAAACAGGAGGCAACATTCATCTGCAAGTGAAACAAACCTGCTGAGGATATGCTCATGGAACATCAATGGGCTGTCCAGCAAGTTGACTGATCTGGACTTCATTAACTACCAAAGGACATTCCACATTATTGCATTGCAGGAGACTTGGTTGATTGACCCACCTCATTTTCAAGGATATTTTTTTATTTTTTTCACCAGCATTCAATGGGGCTAGATACGGGCACCTGCAGGGTGGCCTTGCACTCTACGTGAACAACACTAGCACAACTTCAGCTCATTGAGTTGGCCTAATAACATCGGATTCGATTACATTAAAAATATCTACCTCAAGGGGGATAATAGTTAAAGGGCGCAAGGACATTGTAATAATAAATACTTACATACACCCGAAAAGAAGAACCAAGGCTGCAAAACAACTGACACATTTTGTAGAGCAATGTATAAGTGAGGTCAACACACCACACATGATACTCACTGGGCACTTTAATTTACATTTAATCGGCTCAACAGTGGAGGAAGTATCCATACACAATCAATTATGGAACATCCCAATTCAGGGTAAGAGCTCATCAGAGCTACCCACAAAAATTGTCCAGTGCCTCATAGAGGATCTCGAACACCTCAACCTTAGAGCACTGAACGGCAGAATGAAGGGTGATGTTCCCCCAGCATTCACCCACTATACATCAACCAAAAGCTCATCGCTAGACTTTACCTTTGTGTCCCTAACCATGTTTAAGGAAATCACTTCATTCAGTATGGGCGACAAAGCGGACAGTGATCTTCAGCCCCAGGAGCTCACACTCCGCACAAACATGCCAAAGCTTCTGCAATGGTACGGCCAACCCGGAACAACGACTACAATCAACCATAAGAAAATAAAATGTAGCCAAGCAATGCAAGGGAATTTTCTACAAACCACAACACTGTTATTCGAAACACGGGAAGGTGGCAACAAAATAGAGAAATGGGCGAACTACACAAATACATTGGCAAAATCCTTCGCTGTTCCAATTAAATCAAGAGCACAGCTGAGCTATAGTGGCACAACCAACTTCACTAAAATGCAAAACAATATGATAGGATCAACAAAAAACACAATTAACCGCATGCTGCGGCACCTGCGGTGGAATCCAACCGACATCATAACTTTAACAGTATTACGACAGCAGAAAAAACAGCTGAAGCAAGCACTATGGGCGGCCAAGAGAGACTCTGAGGTCAAATTTGCAAGCCGATATTAAGCAGAATGACAGCACAGGTTTCTGAGAGACTATAAACCGACTAATTTGACCTACACATAAGGGATTGTCATCTAATATATCTGAGGAGGATTGGGCGACATACCTTGGAAATCACTTCCATCAAGAAGGCACCACATAGCCTACAGGTATTACTTCAGACACAACTCCGAGAACTGCCACTATCACGCATCGACCCAGCAAGGAAAGTACTACAGCATTGGAGGGAGAAAAAGGGGAACTGCTGGGAGCTATACACCCCAGAGATTACCTCAAAGCAATCAAACGCCATATAAAGAAGGGAAGAAATGAAGGGGCTCCGGGCCCCAATGGAATACCGCCAGTGCTCTAGAAAGAAGACACAGATTATTGTGCAAAAGCACTTAGTCCACTTTTCACCGAGATAAGGCAGACAGGCCTACTACCCCCGTGCTGCCGGTCTTTGATAATCTCACCAATTTTCAAGTCAGGTGACAAGACTCAGCCAAAAAACTACCGGTTGGTCGCTCTACTAAATAATGAGGCAAAGATTTTTGCAGGCACACTTCTGGACGAAATGCAACAATGGGCAGAAAATAACACGATAATCCATTTGAATCAGACAGGGCTTCTCTAAATCAGTCGGTATGGTAACAAACATAACAACTATGGCTCTGCTTATCGACAAGGCAGAGAAAACAAAAATGCCACTACACCTATACTTTATTGATTACAGGGCCACCTTCGATCATGTGAATCGCAGCAAACAATGGACAAAATTGGCCAATTGGGGTATATCCCGAGCTTAGTTCAATCTGCTAATCAATCTGCACACCGAGACCTGGATTCAAGTAAAACTGGGGGATGGGTCAACTCTTTCGAGACTGATACCAACAACAACAGGTCTCAAGCAAGGAGGTGTGTTGGCTCCGACCCTTTTTAACCTTTCCTAGCAGACTTTATCCTGCTTTTAAACACCAGCAACTCTCATTCTCCAAGATTAGGGAACCTAGCGTTCCCATGTCAACTCTACGCAGATGACTTAGTTCTAATTAGTCAAACAAAGGTGGGCTTACAGCACCTTCTTAATACCACTTTCGAATACTCTGAGGCAAACAACTTGCACATCAACTTGGAGAAAACCAAAACCATGACAATCAACAAGAACTCGAAGAAAACACCCATCTGGTTTTGGGGTCATACCCGCATTGACTCAACAACAGAATATAAATATTTAGGGGTGGTCATCGATAAAGGAGGGCACTATACAGCCCAAAGGGACTCAATCAGGAGTAGGGGAACAGCCCTGGCAGTCTCACTAAGAAATCTTAATTCCAAGCTGCTCGGCCCCTCACTTGCCCCACTAGCCGAAGTAATACATGCAAACCTCCTACCCACAATAGCTTATGGGAAATGACACAAGAACGAAAAACAACTTTTAAAACCACTTTTTAATTACAGAGGCATCCGCACCCTGAGGCAAGCGATGCTGTCGTGTTTTGCACCAGAGGACACGCAGCTGAACTGCTGCCTGGTAAAGTTTCTGAGGCTAGTGGAGAAGAAAATTCCACAATAGCTATAGGCATGCCTCAGCACTAAATTGGGCAATGCAATTTTACTGCCTAAATATAAAAAGGTTAAACGCCGCTAAGTTGTTGAACTTATCACAAAATCTTGCATTTCAAACATGACAGATCAACCAACTTGACTGATTTGAACTGATCTAACTGATTTTTTATTAAATCTCTCTTTTTGTCTTTCTTAAAATTGATATTTATAATGAAAATTTTTATAATACAATTTTTAGCAATGGTTTTAAGTAACTACGTTAATAAAATGAAACTTGAAACCGTCCCCGGAGGAGGGACTGTGGAAAAGTGTTAGACCAGAGAGTCATGTAGGACCAAACGGCCAAAAAGGGCTGCTCTACGGACCTTATTATCCAGGCAATAATGTTTGGCAAATGCATGCAGGGGCGGCCATGTAGCCACCTGGCAGATGTCAAGGACTGGAACACTACGCTGAAGAGCTGTGGTGGCTGTCTTAGCCCTGGTTGAGTGAGCTCTAAGGCCTTCAGGAGGTTGTTTCTTTGCCAAAGCGTAACAGATTTTTATGCAGAGGATAAGCCAACGTGACATGACCCTCTTCTATACAGCATGCCCCTTCTTTATTCCAATGTACCCTACAAAGAGTTGGTCATCTACTGGAAACTCATTAGGGCAATCAAGGCAGAACGATAACACTCTTTTTGGGTCCAGAAGGTGGAGACACTCTTCTTGGATGTGGAGGAGCATAGAAGGTGGGCAAGGTGACAGATTGCCCTAAAGGGAAAGGTGTCACTACCTTAGGCAAGAAAGCCTTAGTGCAGAGCGCTACTTTGTCTGGAAAGGCGGTCAGGTAAGACGGCTGAAAGGATAGTGCCTGCAATTCGCTTGCCCTCCTGGCAGAAGTTATTGACAATAAGAAGGCTGTTTTAATAGTAAGCAACCAGAGGGGGCAATTGTGCAGTGGCTCAAAAGGTGAACACATCAATAGGTGAGCACCAGTTAAAGTCCCACTGGGGCGTGATAAATGGTGAGGGGGAAACTAATGTGTGAGCCCCTTCAAGAATCTATTTACAATAGGAGATTTAAAAAGTTACGGTTGATCTGGCAACCGTAGAACAGTAGAAATGGTCGAAAGGTAACCCTTCAGAGTACCCAGAGCAGAGCCCTGCTCAGCCAAAGAAGGAATGAAAAGAAGAATGTCAGAGAGGGAGGCAGACTGGGGGGCAACAGACCGTTCTGTATAATATTTACAAACAGACTTGAAGAGGAAGGTCAAAAGCTGTCAACTGTCGCCGCTCAATCTCCATGCAAGGAAGTGGAGAGTGGACAGGTTTGGGTGGAGGACCCTCCCCTGATGCTGCGACAGAAGATACTTCCGAAGGGGCAACCTGATTGGAGGATCAATGCTCATCTGTAAAAGCTTGGAATATCAAACTCTCCGTGACACATCTGAAGCCACAAGGAGGACAGTGGTCCGATCGCTCCTGATCTTCTTGAGCACTCTGGACAGGAGTGGTATGGGCAGAAAGGCATACAGGAGGCCCGCACTCCACTCGAGACAAAACTTTTGGCTGAACGAGAGCTGCCTTGGAAACTCCAATGCACAAAATGTATGGCATTGCCCATTCTCTTCGGAGGCGAGCAAATCTAACCAAGGCTCTCCCCACTGTCAACAGAGACCTTGTGCCACCTTCGTATGAACATGCCATTCATGATCTGTCAGGCACCGATGGCTGAGTTCATCCACCTGATATTCAGGGAACCGGACAGGTGTTGAACCACCAGGGATATGCCCTGTTGTTTCAGCCAAGTCCCCAGGCGCAGGGTCTCCTGACAAAGGATCCATGAACCTAGCCCACCTTGTTTGTTGCAGTACCCCATGGCGGGGATGTTGTCTGTGAACACCTGAACTAGCCTTCCCTTGAAGGATGATAAGAAGATCGTCAGTGCCAAGCAAATCGCTCGAAGCTCCAGCAAGTTGATTTGTAGCCTGGCTTCCCTCGGAGGCCAGAGTCCTCTTATCTCCACCTCTCCCAGGTGACGGCCCAATCTCAATAGTGATGCATCTGTCACCACTGTGATATCTGGTTAGGGAAGGGGCTACCTCTGACCCAATCGCGGTTTGTCAACCACCACTGCATATCTTTTGCAGCGCTATCCGAGATCTGGACTAGGTCAGTGAGATTTCTCAGATGCTTTACCCATTGGAACTTGAGGTCCCACTGTAGAGCCCACATGTGCCATCTGATGAGGGTTTCCGCCGACTGTGGTGTCACTATAGGGAGCTAGGTGAACCAACCCAGGAGCCCCAGAGCAGTTGGAGTCTTTTTCCGAAGTGAAGATGTGGGGGCCTTTCTTGTCATCCGTGGCTCTGGAGGCAGGCCCTAGGTTTGCAGTGGCTTGTAGGGCTTGCCTTCAGTCTGCAATGATTTGTTCCAGGCTGGGGGAGCAGGGCAAGGAAATTGGAGATAGAGACCTTGTTTGTGATTGAGTTTTTTTCTTGCGTCGTTGCTTGTTCTGGGGAGCTTGGGAGTCCACGGTACACTCTGTGCTAGTCTTCCCTGGTTCTTTTGAATGCTGATCTGCCCAGTCCCATGCCTCAGTGTGGTCAGTAAAAAAAATAGCAGTGCCTTCTGTAATTAACTTGAGGCGTGCGGGGAATAGCAATGAGTATTGTAATCCCCGTTGGTAAAGGCGCCTTTTTCACCTCCAGGAAAGAAGAGTGCTGGTGCTGTACAGTGCAGGCATAGTCAGGGAATAGCATAATGTGTTTGTCTTCCACCTGCAGGGGTCCCGCCCATCTGGCTGCACTGAGCACCGTGTCTCTGTCCTTAAAGTGGAGTAGTTTTGCCAGCATTGATCAAGGGGGGAGCCCCTGGGCTGGCGTTGCGCATGGACTCTATGTGCTCTCTCTCTCGAGGGAGTAGAATGGTGTAAGTTCCGAGGTTGGAGTAAAGGTTTTGAACCAAGTCTCTAGGTAAGTAATGGGCTCATTCCACTCGAGTCTGTCCAGAAGCCCCCGAATTCGAATGTTTCTCTTTCGGGAGTGCCCCTCCAGGTCATATGCTCTATTCTCCAGCTGCGCGGCACAACCCTGGGGGTCTTAGATCGCACGTTGGTGGTCCTTGGTAAGTGGTTGTAGGGCAGATAGGGTTTTCTTGCCATCTGTAACTCTATCTCTGTGATTGCGATTGCCACCCCAGAGAACTAAGGTCAGCCACCAAGGATCCAAATCTGGCCTCCATGGTAACCCTGGAGTGCTCTATTGCTGCCAGTACTCTGCCTAATTTATTACATGTAATGAGGGCCTGCGTTCCCTCCTTCTCATCCCGAAGACACTGGGGATCAAGGAGGATGGCCTCATGGGGGGCGGTGTCTGGGCCTCGGTGGCCAAGCATAGTCTGCCCATGATGCGGAAGGCCGCCTCGGAACTACCGATTGACACAGGAGAAACGTTTGTAGCAATGTGCTGTCTGCTACACCTCCGGTCACTCACAGTGCTGTGCAATGTCTGATTTGAGCAAACATTTGTGCTTAGTTAGGGGTGGTGTGCCGTCAGATGCTGGGCCTTTAGGAGCTGGAAGTGCATCCCTGTGGAGGCAGTGGGAAGAGGCTGATGATGGCAATGATGATGTTGGGCCCTCCCTCCCGGCACATGCACCAGCGAGGCTGCACCTATATAGATTATGTTGACTTGAAGCTCCTAATGTGTGTTTTCAGTGTTAGAGCAGTCCAGGCATCAGCCAAAGGAGTCCCGCAATGGCACCTTGGTATAGGGGGCACTCCTTGCCCACCCGGAGGCCCCTCAACTCCACCCTTAGGTGCAAGGGTGGGTCCAGTTTCAGCACTACTTTCAAGTTCCGGCAGTGCACATGCCTCGATTTTGACGCTGGTGTGCTGTGTCCTGGATAAGCAGGGTGATGAAGTGGCACAACGCCCCCCTAACTGTGACAACGGGGCTACAGTATGTCTCACTGAGGTTCAGAGGCCTCTCCGTGGTGGGCTGTGGCCGGACTGTAGCAGAAAGTGAGAGCCTCATCAAGTTGGACTCCCATACTGTGGAGGGCTCCCCGCGGCCAACTCTGGAGTTACCGAGCCGCAGGTCCCACATCTGAACAATCCCAAACAAGGAGAATGAAGAGGGTTGGCAGAGAATGGCAAGGCCCTGACTCCCTGGCAGCATCTGCACCCCACACCTCGATTATGGTACTGACTCTGGGGCCAGGTGCCAGGCCCCCAACTGCCAGCCCCCCCGCATGATCACGTCACACCACTTCTCACCTGCTGCAGCCGCCTGGGGGCTGAAAGCGTAGTTTTCCCAGTGATGCCCACCACCAGGCAGGAGACTGTATCTCTGCAGCTGTCCCCGCCCCAGTCACCGCGCAGCCCAGTATACCTTAGTGCTGGAGCCACAGCAATCAGGACCAATGGGCATGGGTTCCTATGGTGCAGCGCCACCTCGAGGGGTCCAGTGTGGATGTCCGCCCTCTCAGCGCTGGCAGTTCTCGCTGTGTAGGTCTGGAGGTCCGTGAGGTCCACGGCCCACCCAGGTGCTCCTGAGTCGCAGGTCCAGCAACCAGGCAAACTCTGTGTAGGAGAATGAGGGGGAGGGGGCAAAGAGTGGCATGGCCCCTACCCTGTGGTGGCACCTAGCTGAAGACCATCACAGCACTTAGGGGCCAGGCAGGATGCTGCACCACCACCAGCCCCAGTGCCAAAGCTCACTGCACTGGGGCTGGCAGCACGGCTTTCTCCTTCAGGATCAACACTGCAGCCCCATGCAAGAACTCCAAGCTAGGAAGCGTGAGTCCCAGCATGGGCCCCCCTTGGCAGCGGGCCATAGACCTCCCGGGCTACGGCCACCAGCAAGGGATCACAGACCAATGGGGATCCCCTCCGTCAGCTCCAGTCACTGTGTGGGGAGGTGCTCCTATGCGCCGCAGTACTGGCTCATCAACAGTTTGGCCGGTGTGTGTGGGGCCCCACTGCTCAGTATAGGCTCGCCTCAGGGGGTCCTGGGGAGTTGCTTTCCCTTGTAGCAGCAGCATTCCACACCGACTCAAATCAGTGGTGACTTGCTGCCTCCATTTTGTGGGTGGCCATGCGACTCATGGATGCTGGGCATATAGCAGTACAAGTGGAGACACCAGGGTATTAGCAAAGGGACAGCGTGCTGTTGGGAGCTCCCCGTGGGGCCATACCATTCCCCCATTGTGCCACCAGCCAGGATGGGTGTCAATTGTCAGGCTCGCTATCAGAGATCTAGGGAGCCACATCCACCATCTTGGCTGGCTCAGCCACCGCCCCAGAACGATCACTATTCATGCATTGATCACATCCAGACTAAATTATGCTAACGTGCCACTTCTGTGATCCCCCAAATGATTGTTAAACAGACTCCAATGGGTTCAGAATGCGGCAGCCAGACAGATGCTGAATTTTCCCACATGACAAGCAATTCGAAATGGCTTGAAATCCTGTAAGAAGACGTGTCAGCAGAAGCCCTACATCAGGTGGTCCAGGCCCCCCTCCCCAACCTTCCCCATACCTCCAACACAGCCATAGTCATAGATATGCAGACTGAAATGGGCAACATTACTTTATATAATAGTCTACCCCCCTTAATGCAGTCAGTTCACACACTTCTTTGTGCCCCTTCCTATGCTGGCCATGCACTCACACTCTCCTCCACCTACCCCTCTTCGCTTCCCCACTTTCGTCCTGCCCCTCCCAGTGTCAGCCACCTAGTTTCTTTGTCTACGCCCTATAACCCTAATGATGACCCGTCCCCTCACAACCTCTCCCGCCTCACCCCACCACTGCCTTTCCCCTTCCTCCCTCCTCCCCCCTGGTCGCGCAGACCCTCAGTAAAAGGACCACCCCCTCACCACCCTGATGACAGCAGAGGAGATCACAGACACCGCCCTATTAGAATCACACATCCCCCGTCCTCCTCAACTCCGCCAGAGCCCGCCCTCATCTTGGCAGTGACATATGACTACATCAATGATGGCATGGAGGAAATGGCCACCATACACGACTAACCCCCTTTCCTTAACACCTACATGCTCCATTACCCACCCCACTCTCACTCTCCACAAATACACTAAAGTGCATGGTCCCAATCGCACCACTGCTGCCCCCATATCCTCGCTACCTACCATGTAAGTCTTTCTTCCCCAGGATACCCCTCTCCCATCCCCCCAGACCGCAAACAGGTGTCACCAAGGACGACTCAGATAGCACCCCTGGGGGAGCTGACTCGATATCAGCGACACAGACACCGGTTATCTGGTAACCCATCAACTGCGTTCAGCTGCCCGAACTCTCTCCCATGATCATTAGTACTATCATGGAATGTATGTGGGCACCCCTCCTGGGAGCACCCAGCTCATACCTCCTCTGTCTGCCCCTCCCCCATACAGCCATCCCTCCACACCCCCCACATCTCACTTCTCACCGCTAAATATGACGCACCCTTCAGCCATGTTATCATTGTATGCAGCTACTGTACCTGTTTGGAGGATGATGACTATCCATGTTATGTACCCTTGATACTTCTTAATAAATATTTGTAACACAAAAAAGAAATGGCTTAAAAGGCCTCCACTTGCACTGTCAAGTGAAAATAAAGTTTAAAGCTCTGACAATAAAGTTTAGGGCCACTCAATTGAAAGGCCCGTCATATATCTGCAACAAAATCAAAAGATACGTTCCTCACAGGGATGTAACATTTCTATTGTGGGAGTGCATGAATCGTGTTCAATGTCAGTTCATTCCTTGGAGCATGGGAATGAACACGCTGAGTATGGCAACTCCTGCAAACAGCTTATCTGCTGGTGTGTGAAATTAAGTCGTTAAGTTTGTACTGCAGAGGTTTCTGATTAAGTGAAGAAGACAGAACGTTAATTGTGGTGAAAGACGTTCATGAGAGCGTGGCATAATACAGGCGCTTTTGTTACTTGGTGCTGCACATGGGTTAGCTGGCAGACAGTGAAGGAGACCTCTGACAAGATGCGCTAGTATTGGTAGGCATATATACAGAGAGAGTATGAGATTAGGGTAAGAAGGGACTGAAAACACTATCAGAATGGGAAATCCTTTTTAAAAAACAGAGAAAGATGTAAATAAGGAAGAAAAATTCCCACCAGAAGGTTCCCCACCAGGGGGAAATGGTGTCAAAGTGGTATGGTGGTAACACGTGCAGTTGACTTAGCCAATGGCACAAATTATGACCAAAGATGACGATTCCCATTGAGCGGGACCTTTTGCATTCCCAGAATTTAAGATTTAAGACTATATGACATGACACGTCAGCCTAGACCCACACTTTTTGAGGCCCTCAATCTTTGAGAACAAGTTATAAATGAGAAAAAAGAAAGAAGTTTGCATTAAAAATCTGTCATACGGCTTATTCATGGAGGGAGAAGGTGAGTGAGGCAATTGGAGCTTACCAGTTAATAGAGGGAGAAGAGATAGAAAAGGAAAAACCTAGCAAAAAAAATAATCTAAGCACAAGATGGAAGTAGGGAGGGAAGAGGAAGATGCCTTCATAGATGAACTCCTTAGATTGAGGCCACCTCCATATGATGCAGCTACCGCACCAAGTGCTACAGCACAAGCAAATGAAACCTACACAAACACTGTGGCCACCCCAGACATTAGCACACCCTCAAGTTACTCAAAGGCAAGTGTTCCACCTACTGCTCAGACCTCAACTCACGTAGCAATGGGTATCGCACACTCATCGGCGCCCTGAATGTTTCACTATTGTGCATGCCATTAACATGTCCCAGAGGCAAACCATTCTAAGAGTCCCTCTGGACCTCACAGAGTTGTTGAGAATGCTAGAGTCAGACCCACCCAAGGGAGAGGCTTTAACAACCCCTGTGGCGGGAGGTCAGAGTACTGCAACTCTACCAGTCAACCCACATAGTGAGAGATAGACCTCGCAAACACTAAAGGTTAGTCGATTGAAAGCCAAACTTGATGAAATTATCAAGGGTAATTATTGTATGGACTTCCTAGGGCACTATGATGAGAGTGAGTTTCTTTGCATGAGCAATGAAGCTGCGAGGGTGGCACAAGAGGGCTATGCAAAGATGGAGAGAGTAGCAGACGAATGTGGATTTACTTTTACACAAAGAAAGAAGTTGCAAAAGAATGTCAGTTTGACGGTGGGTGACAAGAAATTGAAGATGCTGAAGCTGAGAGGGTTTAGAACACATGTAAGGGAGTTGATTGAGAACTTCAGGGACTGGAGTGAGACCGAAAAATCAGGGAATTGTAGTCCACGAAGGAGATGATCATGGTGAAACAGAAAAAGGAAGTCATCAAGGAGGACAAACGAGAAGTTGCAAGAGAGCTAGCAAAGGAATACCCTTTTATGGGAGGATTTGGAAGTGTTGTTTCAAGTGACGGTCCCAAAAGACCTATGGCCAGAATGTAAGTGAGCAATGGGATGGCTAACACTGGAACCTCCTCTAGTAGCTGGTACAAATGCACATTCACCTTTTGTCAAGACCAAATAAGATGCAGTTGAGGTTCTGGACTTTTAAGAGTCCAGAGGTGTCAGGGAAACAACACCCGAAGACCCCTGAGTTCCTCCTGTCCCGGTGCACAAATAAACAGAGACACGGGCTTCTCGATGGTGGCGTCAAAGACCAAGGTTTATTTACTGCAGGGACACAGAAATCATAGGAACCACACAGAGGCAGAATCTACGAGACTGTTCAAATTGCATTAAGTGGGTTACTCTTTAAATACACGCAAAATGTCTTTAGGCTACATTACACGAATATTTCTCATGCCCAACCCGGTATCCCAAACAAACAGAAAATTTGACATCAAACAATAATTAGTCGCAGGTTTTCGGTATTCGATCAGGTCCTCTCGACAGTTTTCCATTCGTTGCCCGATCCTCCCCATCATAAAAATCGTAACCTCCCCATTGTAAAAGCCCAGAAGGTAAGGAGCAGAGCCAGGTGCAAAGGATTGAAATGTAGGATAAGAGGTGTTTATGGATCATAAACGGGCATGGCTACCGTCTTCGGCCTTTCAGTCAGGACAACGGACACGAGAACCAGTATAGCAGGAGTGGCCTCAGGCAAGGGAGGTAGCTTGACTCTGCCTCGTCATGCAGCGTCAGCCTTTCTCGGGCTCGAGCTTACGTGTCCTTAACAAGGTGACTCTGCCGGGGTCATCGTCCGTTCATTGACTATGTGAGGGCAAGAAACAAGATGGATGCCGTAACTAAAATGGATGCCACGACTTTACCACAGAGTGCCCTATTTCTCAGTGAATTCATGCTAGTTGCGTAGCGAAAACACTGTCATGTATGCAATGGATCATTTGCGGTTCATTGGCACCAAAATCGTGTCAGTACTACGATACCGAATTCACGGGTTCGGATCGCTACAGAACCTCAGACCGTCCTTTTGCCCTTACATAGGCAATAACTCACTCTAAGTCAGAGTCCATCTCTATGTTCATCAGGTCACTGATATGTTGTTTGAGCATTACTCTATCCCGTGGCGTATCTCTAAAAACAGGTGGTCTTCTTACGCATGTAGAAATGCAGAGATTACATAAGGCAGGACCACACTGAACAATGAGACAGCACGAAAATAAAAATACTAATGCAACACCAGTGACTATCAGAACCTTCCATCCCCACGCAGACAACAGGCTCCAGAACCATCCCATTAATGACCAGTCACCTTCCTCTACATGAATAGAGTCAGAAATCTTATGTAACTTAGAGATGGCCTTGTACACCGTTGGCGCATTAGCTGGAATAAAAACGCAGCAACTTGATTGGATCATCTTACATACTCCACCTCGATCTGCAAGTAACACGTCAAGGACCATACGGTTCTGTAACGTCATGAGGCGATCCGCTTGAAGCTCAGCTGTCAGGTTACTAAGAGCACCCGCCGTTTCAGTGATAGTGGATTCAACTACCCGTGTTAGTTGACGTAAGTTTCTACTGTTGGCCATAGGCCCCCAGAATGGAAGGAAACCCTTGAAAAAGTCTCCTGCCTCTTGGCCAGCAGTATCTTCTTTACTGAAAACACCTCTCACAACTCTAGTTTTGTGATAGTCCGGTGCAGCAGTATATGTCGGAGGTAACAGTTGAGCGATATAACATGAGCCTGAGAAGTCAGCAGGCAGCCATGTGTATGCTCTGTCTTGGCAAACAAAATAGGTACCCTTAGCAGCTAAGAATGCCGGGGAAGACTGTGACGGAAAAACATATGTTTCGATACAGTCACTCTTCCCTAGTCGAGCTTTCGGATTCCTCCCATTTCCTTGCAAACAGACCTGACCTTGGTGGGGTACGACCCAGATCGGAGTTGAGCTTTTACGTTTGTTCTCACCCAGAGTAATGCCATATTCCGTAACATTCCAACCCATGTAAACTCGCAATTCATCCTTGGGAATGAACGGAGTATTATTGACATCTCTCACCATGTCAGTGATTCCTTTTACCAAGGCTCTATTAGCAGAGTTATACCGGGTGGAACGCGGAGGTCGTGGAGGATAGGTCTCTAGGGCATAAGCGAACATGGTCTGAAATGCCCAGAATGATCCATTATAACTTAAAGGCAGGACCAGATAGGGGATGCCCTTGTCCATGGTATGTGGTATCAAACCACACACCCAGCAGTTTGTTGTATTAACCACTAGTTGATGTTGGTGCAAGAGTTGAATGAAAGTGTTATTTATAAACTCAGAGCGTCGAGCTTGCTCGTGGGCAGGAAAAGGATGGAAAGAATGAAGAGAAACAACAGTCGGAGAAACAGGAGCATGGGGAGATACTGTAGATGCAACAGGTGTAAAGATCAACTGAATACCAAAAATAATTCCGCCTACCAAAGTTATTAAAACAATTAGAAGTGTCAGAGTACATTGCATTAGAAAACATTTGCTATACAATATGTCATATAGCTTTGTCTTGTGCACATTTATGACATTAACCCGTCGTAATTCAGGAAGCTCCATCTTCTACAACCGTTTGCAACGGATGGTTTGTACCTGTTAAAAACTTGCCTCTGTTTATCCTGGGAGTTCCCAAGACAAACAGAAGAAACCGACCTAGTGTCTGATTCCCTGCAAATTAAAACAAGGCACACGTTACGACCCTACGGTAACCCAGATGGCAAGGTGAGAGAAACAATAAAAAAACAAAAAGATAAAAAAAAATTTGAGCAAACTTCCTGACTGAATGGAATGCAGTAAGATCAAAACAGTTTTCAAACAGAATGGTAATTATGCAATGTCATTAGTTCATAACATGAGAACGTAGATTATATCTGTACTTTCCGGGTCTTGTCTGGTCTTGAAATAGCTGGTCTACAGGTGCGGAAATGTTCGACTCCACAGGTGACAAATGTTCACTTTGTACAGTACTTGGTTCGGGATTCAAAGGAGTGGTTCCTGCTGGGGTGTCAAAGTTCTGTGTTTCCGTTCGTGGGTGGTCCGTTATGTACTCTGCATCACTGAAAGGGATGTGCCTAGGAACAGGTTCTGTCTCGGATGCACCAATTCCCTGTCTAACCCAGTTATCATAGGGGAGTGGAAGGGGGACACGCTTCGTATGGCTGGCGTGCACCCAGTTTTTCCTTCCAGCTAGGCGTACTGCAGTTCTTGTTGTGAGGAGGACTTGGAACGGACCCACGAATCTTGGCTGGAGGTTCCGAGTACGTTCAAAGTTCCGAACTACCACTTGGTCGCCTGGTTTCAACGTGTGGCCTGGACTCTCCGGCAGTTTAGGCAAGGATTCGAATACCTGTTGATGAATAAGGCTCATTTTAGCAGTCAGATCATGAAGGTAATCAATCAACATTGGGTATTCAATCTGTTTGAATTCCTTTGGCCTAGGGACTCCCCAAACATTAGCAGGGCGGCCGAACACAATCTCATATGGGCTAAGCCCTACTCGAGAGTGTACAGTCACTCTGGTGGACAGTAAAGCTAAAGGCAGTGCGTCTGGCCAAGAGAGACCAGTGGAAGCTTGAATTTTCGCAAGTTTCAGCTTCAGGGTGCCATTGTACCCTTCAACCAAACCCGCTGATTGTGGGTGATTCGCACTGTGGTATTTTTGGGAAATACCCAGACCCGCACACACACTCTTCATAACTTTCCCTACAAACTCACTTCCATTGTCCGACCAAACAATCCGTGGCATACCATACCTGGGGAAGTATTCTTTTAGGAGGATTTTGGCAGTGGACATAGCAGTGTTGTCCTTTAACGGATATGCCTCAATCCATCTTGAGAAGGCACAGACTACCACTAGGACGTATTTGAGATTGTTACATCTATCCATGTGGATATAATCCAACTGAATCACTTCAAAGGGACAAGAAGGGGGAGCAAAATGGCCAGTTGGGGTTGGGGTTCCCTTGCCAGGATTATGCATCAGGCATACCATACAATTTTTCACCACTCTTTCTGCACACTTAGTAATTCCATCGTTCTTCCATACTGGAGCTAACATTTTACAGATCCCTTTCGAACTGATGTGTGCCGCTCCATGCGCCATCGTAACTACTGCAAGTACATACGCATCAGGTAACATCCAACGCTGCTGCTCAGACAAATCGACCCAACATCCACTTGAATCCATTTTACCCGTTTTCTCCTTCCATTCATTCTTCTCATTTTCAGTTGCTTCATTCTGGATTGCCTTCACACTTTCAATCGTATTCTCACACATCCCTGATTCAGCAATCCATCTTGCAGACGTTGCAACATACATTCGGCTCGTCATGTTCTTGGCCGTCTCTTTGGCGACCTCATCAGCAAACGCTTTCCCACGGCCAACATCATCCGTAATCTTCCGATGTGCACTGCACTTCACAATTGCAACTTCATTCGGTAGAGTCAGGGATTCCAATAGATCGCTGACTAACTGTCCATGTTGGATCTTAGTCCCATTGGACGTGAGAAAGCCTCTTTCTCTCCAGAGACGCCCAAAATTGTGGGCAACGCCGAAGGCGTATTGGCTATCAGTAAACACATTCACTCTCTTTCCCTCAGCTAAAACACACGCTCTTGTTAGTGCAATTAATTCTGCAGCTTGGGCAGAATTCTGACTTATTCTTGCAGTCTCAACAATCGTACTCAAAGTCGTAACTGCATACGCGGCCGTCACATCACCATTCTGTAGCTTATAACAAGATCCATCGACATATAAAGTGCCGTCTGGATCTAGTAACGGAGTGTCTTTTAAATCAATCCTACCTTTTGTTTCTTCCTCAGTTCTGAAACAACAATCATGGGGCTCTGAATCACTCGACTCCTGAGTAGTCGGCAACAGTGTTGCTGGATTCAATATGTTGCATCGCTTGATCTGAATATGACTTGCCAAAAGCGTCAGCTCATAGCCTGATAGTCTAGCACTGGTGAGGTGCTGAGTTTTCGTTCGATTCATGAGTGTATCCACAGAATGTGGAACCATGACTACTAACATGTTGTTCATGACTAGTCCAGCAGACTGTCGAATAGACACTGCAGCTGCTGCTGTAGCTCTCAAACAACTTGGCAACGCTCTGGCTACCAGATCTAATGTGGATGAGAAATATGCACAAGGCCGCTGTTTGTCACCAAATTGTTGCGTTAATACACTCAATGCACAACCTTCTCTTTCATGGACATATAAAGTAAATGGCTTACTGTAGTCAGGAGTACCCAACACAGGAGCTGAACACAGCGCATCACGTAAGTCAGAGAAGCTCTGCTGACATTCATCAGACCATGGCAAAGGGCTTGGAACACCTTTTCCAGTCAGGGCTACCAATGGTTTCGCCATGAGAGAAAAATTTGGGATCCATTGCCTACAGTATGACGTAATACCCAAAAACGCACGCACTTCTCTTTGTGTGCTTGGTACAGTCATCTGTGAAATTGCTTTGATTCTCTCTGGGGTCAACCTTCTTCCCTCCTTTGACAAAAGATGACCTAAGTAGGTCACTTCTTGGCAACAATATTGCAGTTTAGAAGGTGACACCTTGTGATGTAAGTCTGACAAATGACGTAATAAAGAAATTGTAGCTGATTTGCAAGTTTCCTTGTCATCAGCAGCCAGTAAAAGATCGTCTACGTATTGGATCAGAGCAACACCATGAGGAAGTACAAGGGCATCTAATTGACTCTTCAATGCTTGGCTGTAAATTGAAGGGCTTTCACAATAACCTTGTGGAGCGCGTTTGAACCTGAAGCTGCGACCTCCTAAGGAGAAACCAAATATGTCTCTACTTTCCTCGGCTATGGGAATGCTGAAAAAGGCATTTTTCAAGTCGATCACTGTAAACCATGAAGCTGAGGCAGGAATCAACGTCAGTAATGCAGTGATATCTGGGACTACAGGAAACTGTGGAATCACTATTTTGTTAACTTCTCTGAGGTCAATCACAAACCTGTAAATTGGAGGTTTGGAAGTGTCAGTACATTTCAAAATCGGCAGAACAGGACTATTGCAGACGTTCCCTCTAGTTTCCTCAATCACATCTTTCTGTATTAAGTCTTTCACAATCAATAAGAGTGCTCGTTCACCTTCATTCGAAATCCGATACTGTGGGATTCGTGGGAATTTAACATTAGCTTTCAGACTTACCACATAAGGGGGAATTTCCAAGAGGCCTACATCGTTAGGACCAGTCGCCCAAAGAGTATCAGGGAGAGAACGCCGCTCCAGTGGGAGCTTATCCATCGCCATATACATTGGAGAAATGACTTTTTTGCCTAATGTGAGCTGTACTCCTGAGGGGGAACAGTACAGTGTCGCGTGCAGGCGTTTCAACAGATCTAAACCAAGCAGATTCTCATTACAACCGGTTGTTAAGATAAGGGGTGCTTCTAGTTCGCATGGCCCAACAGATATTGACAAAGGACTAGAAACAGGATTGTGAACAGGGGCGCCTGAGAATCCTACCGAAGTGTTCGTTAAGCCAGACAAAGGTGCGCCAGGGAGTTTCGCATGCATAATTGAACTTTTTGCCGCACCAGTATCCAACAGAAACGGTTCGACCACGCCTGAGGTAACTACTGCGACATAAGGTCCACTCTGATCAACTGGAACTGATACTACTCCCTCTCTTTGTCTGCGGCTGTCCTAGTGCTCGCTTCTTTGAATCTCCTCATTATTATCATAGTAATCTTCAACATGATACTGTGGAGATCTACCTGTTTGCGCAGATTGTGCATTTCGCTGATCGAAATAATTCGATTGGCGATCGGCCTGTGGTGTCATCGTACCACGTCCTCTACCTCTAGGAGCTTGCATAAACCCAACATTACCTCTCTGAGCTGGGACACCACTAGTTTGTGGGTGCAGTACTGGACACTCATTCTTATAGTGACCCTCCTTTTTACAATAGGCACACTGATTCCATGCTAACTGTTGTCGCGGAAAATTACAATTAAATCTTTGGGCCGTCTCTTGCTGGAATTGTGGCTGTTGCTGAAACTGGGGTCGCTGCTGTGAATCTGACTGATTCGATCGAGGCGGATACGCCTGTTGCAAAAGAACTTTAGTCTTTAAATCTTTTGTTTTCTTTTCTGACTTTTCCTTCTCTTCTTTCTCTCTATTCTCGTAATACTGAGCAGTTGCAAGTATCTGTGCTGTCGTCGACACTGCCCATGCACTTTCAGAATCCTTTAACTTGTTACTAAGCTCAGGTAGTAAATTAAACACGAACTTGTCGACAAACAATCTCTGGCCTCCCTCAGTACTCATATCTTGCCCACTGTGGTCTACGAAGGTCTCTTCAAATCTAGTAAAGAAGTCAGAGACGCTTTCGTCCTTCTTTTGCTTGCATGCCGATAATTTATCCCAATTGACTCGTAACGCTGGCATCAGCGTTTTCATCAGAGTAATTATTCTGCCTGGTAAAGCAGCAATCAGAGGTTCAGGTTTAGCACCGCCAATTTGTTGCGCATCTGCCGCTATAATAGCTGCCCAATCACCTCCTAAGGCGACTGGGTGGTTCTCTTGCCGAATTTTAGCCCATATAGGCTGTGGCACCACATTACCAAATAGCATTTCAATGTCTGCTAAATTCATGACACACGCTTGAACTGTCTGCGTTAACTCTTTGTAATAACCAGCAGGATTTTTACGCGGGTCCGGTAACGCTTGTTTTACGGCTAATACTTCGGCCCGTTTCCAAGGGATGTGTATCCACACTCTCTGGAAATGTGCCGGAGCAGCTGCAATATTACGAGCCGCATCAGCTTGAACTGCATCACGCCATATCGGTGGAACTTCCCTCATCGGATATTGACCTCGTTTTTTCCTAGTAGTACTCGGTGAACCATCAGGGTCTCTTGTCGCTCGAAGAGGGGACTCATCCCTATAAGCTAAAATCAGTTCTATCGCTCCCCTTACTTCTGGACCTATTACCATTCCTGCGGCAAATTTCTGTTGAATATTTATCAGGTCAGAGGGGACGGAGTCTAAATCATCATCTTCCCATTCTTCACGCACAAGAGAACACATCACGTCAAAAACATAACGTTGGGTTGGTTCATTCCATTGCATAAAGGTATCTAACACTCTTCGTGCATCATACTTCGCAGCTTTCGACATCCACCTAAGAGCTGTCGAATCTAACGTGTCTCGTTCCTGGGGACCAGGAAACTGGCTACGTCTCTGTATAGAGTCAGAAACGGGGGTCTCAATTAAAGACCTGTAGAGAGGAGTTAAGATATTAGTTACAGAGTCGGTTATTTTCCGACGAGCGGAAAGCGGAGTCAGAATGTTCACAGGGTTCGGAGACAAAACAGCTGAAGCAGATGAAATAGTAAGGGTAGGAGTAGCAGGTAAAGCAGTTTGCGAAACGACAGGCAAAGGCGGAACGGGCGCCCCAGGAAGAGGGGGTGCCGAAGGAACATTAACCACGGGAAGGATAGGAGTTGGAATCAAAGGAAGTGGAGCAACTATTCCAGGCTGACCAGAAGCTGGCTGTACAACAGGTAGCAACTGTGGTACTGTAATACCCTGTGCATACGGTGGGGGTGAATTCAACAGGTAAGACAACAGAGGATCTTTTTCATGATCCTCCATCGGCTTAGTAGGACATGATGGCAATACAGGGTAACATTTATCAATTGCCAAATTATATTTTCTATTCGCCATCTCCATTGCTTTCTCAGTCTCGTTGACATGCAGCTGCCTAGCAGACTCCATTAAA
Source organism: Triturus cristatus (assembly GCF_964204655.1). Classification (NCBI taxonomy): domain Eukaryota; kingdom Metazoa; phylum Chordata; class Amphibia; order Caudata; family Salamandridae; genus Triturus; species Triturus cristatus. Next base: position 546,061,789 of record NC_140586.1, read on the forward strand.
GTCAACCCTTTCTCTTTCTGTTCTTTCTTTGTTTTCCTAATTTCTCTCTGTTTGGCTTCTTTGCGCCATACGCGAAAAGAATCAAACATTGCCGGCCGGGCTTTTTTCTTGAACAATTTCATTTCTAGATTGTCTAGTATTTCCGTTTCGAAGCTACCATGCGGTGGCCAACTAAGGACACCATCTTTTTTGGTATAACGGACCCATACTTCATTATACGTAATAGGACCAACACCATGTTTACAATAGAGCTCATATGTAGGAGTTCCAATCGGAGGAACCAAACACGAATCCTCCAACCGGGAATCCCCGTTGCAACGTAACCAGGACAAAAAACAGTTACTACTGGTAGTCATGACAACAAAGACAAATTCCAACCAAAATGCGCAGAGAACTTAGGCCTACCAAAATGAACCAATACCAAAACAAAGATTATCTAAACAAGAGCAACCAATGATAATCTATGAATTAAACCAAAGCAACAAGGAACAACCAAACTGAGCGTAACCCACTTAATACTTAACTGAAATGTGGAAGACGTCACCAAGGAGAACCCGTCTACGTCTCGCCGTACTAAGGTCTGCACCTCGGGTCCAAGACAGGGCGACAGTCAAGGCAGCGGTCCTCTGTAGCCGTCTGGGAACGGGAACCCTCGTGGAAGAGATCGTCGGGCCACTTTTACGACATGCAGGGATCGATGAAGCGGGGTACCTCCCTCCGGAATCTTCACACGAAACTTCTCGAACTTTTCAGGCTTTGGACCGGTACCGGATGACGTCGCCCCACGTTGGGCGCCAATTTGAGTTTCTGGACTTTTAAGAGTCCAGAGGTGTCAGGGAAACAACACCCGAAGACCCCTGAGTTCCTCCTGTCCCGGTGCACAAATAAACAGAGACACGGGCTTCTCGATGGCGGCGTCAAAGACCAAGGTTTATTTACTGCAGGGACACAGAAATCATAGGAACCACACAGAGGCAGAATCTACGAGACTGTTCAAATTGCATTAAGTGGGTTACTCTTTAAATACACGCAAAATGTCTTTAGGCTACATTACACGAATATTTCTCATGCCCAACCCGGTATCCCAAACAAACAGTAAATTTGACATCAAACAATAATTAGTCGCAGGTTTTCGGTATTCGATCAGGTCCTCTCGACAGTTTTCCATTCGTTGCCCGATCCTCCCCATCATAAAAATCGTAACCTCCCCATTGTAAAAGCCCAGAAGGTAAGGAGCAGAGCCATGATGTAAGTCTGACAAATGACGTAATAAAGAAATTGTAGCTGATTTGCAAGTTTCCTTGTCATCAGCAGCCAGTAAAAGATCGTCTACGTATTGGATCAGAGCAACACCATGAGGAAGTACAAGGGCATCTAATTGACTCTTCAATGCTTGGCTGTAAATTGAAGGGCTTTCACAATAACCTTGTGGAGCGCGTTTGAACCTGAAGCTGCGACCTCCTAAGGAGAAACCAAATATGTCTCTACTTTCCTCGGCTATGGGAATGCTGAAAAAGGCATTTTTCAAGTCGATCACTGTAAACCATGAAGCTGAGGCAGGAATCAACGTCAGTAATGCAGTGATATCTGGGACTACAGGAAACTGTGGAATCACTATTTTGTTAACTTCTCTGAGGTCAATCACAAACCTGTAAATTGGAGGTTTGGAAGTGTCAGTACATTTCAAAATCGGCAGAACAGGACTATTGCAGACGTTCCCTCTAGTTTCCTCAATCACATCTTTCTGTATTAAGTCTTTCACAATCAATAAGAGTGCTCGTTCACCTTCATTCGAAATCCGATACTGTGGGATTCGTGGGAATTTAACATTAGCTTTCAGACTTACCACATAAGGGGGAATTTCCAAGAGGCCTACATCGTTAGGACCAGTCGCCCAAAGAGTATCAGGGAGAGAACGCCGCTCCAGTGGGAGCTTATCCATCGCCATATACATTGGAGAAATGACTTTTTTGCCTAATGTGAGCTGTACTCCTGAGGGGGAACAGTACAGTGTCGCGTGCAGGCGTTTCAACAGATCTAAACCAAGCAGATTCTCATTACAACCGGTTGTTAAGATAAGGGGTGCTTCTAGTTCGCATGGCCCAACAGATATTGACAAAGGACTAGAAACAGGATTGTGAACAGGGGCGCCTGAGAATCCTACCGAAGTGTTCGTTAAGCCAGACAAAGGTGCGCCAGGGAGTTTCGCATGCATAATTGAACTTTTTGCCGCACCAGTATCCAACAGAAACGGTTCGACCACGCCTGAGGTAACTACTGCGACATAAGGTCCACTCTGATCAACTGGAACTGATACTACTCCCTCTCTTTGTCTGCGGCTGTCCTAGTGCTCGCTTCTTTGAATCTCCTCATTATTATCATAGTAATCTTCAACATGATACTGTGGAGATCTACCTGTTTGCGCAGATTGTGCATTTCGCTGATCGAAATAATTCGATTGGCGATCGGCCTGTGGTGTCATCGTACCACGTCCTCTACCTCTAGGAGCTTGCATAAACCCAACATTACCTCTCTGAGCTGGGACACCACTAGTTTGTGGGTGCAGTACTGGACACTCATTCTTATAGTGACCCTCCTTTTTACAATAGGCACACTGATTCCATGCTAACTGTTGTCGCGGAAAATTACAATTAAATCTTTGGGCCGTCTCTTGCTGGAATTGTGGCTGTTGCTGAAACTGGGGTCGCTGCTGTGAATCTGACTGATTCGATCGAGGCGGATACGCCTGTTGCAAAAGAACTTTAGTCTTTAAATCTTTTGTTTTCTTTTCTGACTTTTCCTTCTCTTCTTTCTCTCTATTCTCGTAATACTGAGCAGTTGCAAGTATCTGTGCTGTCGTCGACACTGCCCATGCACTTTCAGAATCCTTTAACTTGTTACTAAGCTCAGGTAGTAAATTAAACACGAACTTGTCGACAAACAATCTCTGGCCTCCCTCAGTACTCATATCTTGCCCACTGTGGTCTACGAAGGTCTCTTCAAATCTAGTAAAGAAGTCAGAGACGCTTTCGTCCTTCTTTTGCTTGCATGCCGATAATTTATCCCAATTGACTCGTAACGCTGGCATCAGCGTTTTCATCAGAGTAATTATTCTGCCTGGTAAAGCAGCAATCAGAGGTTCAGGTTTAGCACCGCCAATTTGTTGCGCATCTGCCGCTATAATAGCTGCCCAATCACCTCCTAAGGCGACTGGGTGGTTCTCTTGCCGAATTTTAGCCCATATAGGCTGTGGCACCACATTACCAAATAGCATTTCAATGTCTGCTAAATTCATGACACACGCTTGAACTGTCTGCGTTAACTCTTTGTAATAACCAGCAGGATTTTTACGCGGGTCCGGTAACGCTTGTTTTACGGCTAATACTTCGGCCCGTTTCCAAGGGATGTGTATCCACACTCTCTGGAAATGTGCCGGAGCAGCTGCAATATTACGAGCCGCATCAGCTTGAACTGCATCACGCCATATCGGTGGAACTTCCCTCATCGGATATTGACCTCGTTTTTTCCTAGTAGTACTCGGTGAACCATCAGGGTCTCTTGTCGCTCGAAGAGGGGACTCATCCCTATAAGCTAAAATCAGTTCTATCGCTCCCCTTACTTCTGGACCTATTACCATTCCTGTGGCAAATTTCTGTTGAATATTTATCAGGTCAGAGGGGACGGAGTCTAAATCATCATCTTCCCATTCTTCACGCACAAGAGAACACATCACGTCAAAAACATAACGTTGGGTTGGTTCATTCCATTGCATAAAGGTATCTAACACTCTTCGTGCATCATACTTCGCAGCTTTCGACATCCACCTAAGAGCTGTCGAATCTAACGTGTCTCGTTCCTGGGGACCAGGAAACTGGCTACGTCTCTGTATAGAGTCAGAAACGGGGGTCTCAATTAAAGACCTGTAGAGAGGAGTTAAGATATTAGTTACAGAGTCGGTTATTTTCCGACGAGCGGAAAGCGGAGTCAGAATGTTCACAGGGTTCGGAGACAAAACAGCTGAAGCAGATGAAATAGTAAGGGTAGGAGTAGCAGGTAAAGCAGTTTGCGAAACGACAGGCAAAGGCGGAACGGGCGCCCCAGGAAGAGGGGGTGCCGAAGGAACATTAACCACGGGAAGGATAGGAGTTGGAATCAAAGGAAGTGGAGCAACTATTCCAGGCTGACCAGAAGCTGGCTGTACAACAGGTAGCAACTGTGGTACTGTAATACCCTGTGCATACGGTGGGGGTGAATTCAACAGGTAAGACAACAGAGGATCTTTTTCATGATCCTCCATCGGCTTAGTAGGACATGATGGCAATACAGGGTAACATTTATCAATTGCCAAATTATATTTTCTATTCGCCATCTCCATTGCTTTCTCAGTCTCGTTGACATGCAGCTGCCTAGCAGACTCCATTAAAGTCAACCCTTTCTCTTTCTGTTCTTTCTTTGTTTTCCTAATTTCTCTCTGTTTGGCTTCTTTGCGCCATACGCGAAAAGAATCAAACATTGCCGGCCGGGCTTTTTTCTTGAACAATTTCATTTCTAGATTGTCTAGTATTTCCGTTTCGAAGCTACCATGCGGTGGCCAACTAAGGACACCATCTTTTTTGGTATAACGGACCCATACTTCATTATACGTAATAGGACCAACACCATGTTTACAATAGAGCTCATATGTAGGAGTTCCAATCGGAGGAACCAAACACGAATCCTCCAACCGGGAATCCCCGTTGCAACGTAACCAGGACAAAAAACAGTTACTACTGGTAGTCATGACAACAAAGACAAATTCCAACCAAAATGCGCAGAGAACTTAGGCCTACCAAAATGAACCAATACCAAAACAAAGATTATCTAAACAAGAGCAACCAATGATAATCTATGAATTAAACCAAAGCAACAAGGAACAACCAAACTGAGCGTAACCCACTTAATACTTAACTGAAATGTGGAAGACGTCACCAAGGAGAACCCGTCTACGTCTCGCCGTACTAAGGTCTGCACCTCGGGTCCAAGACAGGGCGACAGTCAAGGCAGCGGTCCTCTGTAGCCGTCTGGGAACGGGAACCCTCGTGGAAGAGATCGTCGGGCCACTTTTACGACATGCAGGGATCGATGAAGCGGGGTACCTCCCTCCGGAATCTTCACACGAAACTTCTCGAACTTTTCAGGCTTTGGACCGGTACCGGATGACGTCGCCCCACGTTGGGCGCCAATTTGAGTTTCTGGACTTTTAAGAGTCCAGAGGTGTCAGGGAAACAACACCCGAAGACCCCTGAGTTCCTCCTGTCCCGGTGCACAAATAAACAGAGACACGGGCTTCTCGATGGCGGCGTCAAAGACCAAGGTTTATTTACTGCAGGGACACAGAAATCATAGGAACCACACAGAGGCAGAATCTACGAGACTGTTCAAAATGCATTAAGTGGGTTACTCTTTAAATACACGCAAAATGTCTTTAGGCTACATTACACGAATATTTCTCATGCCCAACCCGGTATCCCAAACAAACAGTAAATTTGACATCAAACAATAATTAGTCGCAGGTTTTCGGTATTCGATCAGGTCCTCTCGACAGTTTTCCATTCGTTGCCCGATCCTCCCCATCATAAAAATCGTAACCTCCCCATTGTAAAAGCCCAGAAGGTAAGGAGCAGAGCCATGATGTAAGTCTGACAAATGACGTAATAAAGAAATTGTAGCTGATTTGCAAGTTTCCTTGTCATCAGCAGCCAGTAAAAGATCGTCTACGTATTGGATCAGAGCAACACCATGAGGAAGTACAAGGGCATCTAATTGACTCTTCAATGCTTGGCTGTAAATTGAAGGGCTTTCACAATAACCTTGTGGAGCGCGTTTGAACCTGAAGCTGCGACCTCCTAAGGAGAAACCAAATATGTCTCTACTTTCCTCGGCTATGGGAATGCTGAAAAAGGCATTTTTCAAGTCGATCACTGTAAACCATGAAGCTGAGGCAGGAATCAACGTCAGTAATGCAGTGATATCTGGGACTACAGGAAACTGTGGAATCACTATTTTGTTAACTTCTCTGAGGTCAATCACAAACCTGTAAATTGGAGGTTTGGAAGTGTCAGTACATTTCAAAATCGGCAGAACAGGACTATTGCAGACGTTCCCTCTAGTTTCCTCAATCACATCTTTCTGTATTAAGTCTTTCACAATCAATAAGAGTGCTCGTTCACCTTCATTCGAAATCCGATACTGTGGGATTCGTGGGAATTTAACATTAGCTTTCAGACTTACCACATAAGGGGGAATTTCCAAGAGGCCTACATCGTTAGGACCAGTCGCCCAAAGAGTATCAGGGAGAGAACGCCGCTCCAGTGGGAGCTTATCCATCGCCATATACATTGGAGAAATGACTTTTTTGCCTAATGTGAGCTGTACTCCTGAGGGGGAACAGTACAGTGTCGCGTGCAGGCGTTTCAACAGATCTAAACCAAGCAGATTCTCATTACAACCGGTTGTTAAGATAAGGGGTGCTTCTAGTTCGCATGGCCCAACAGATATTGACAAAGGACTAGAAACAGGATTGTGAACAGGGGCGCCTGAGAATCCTACCGAAGTGTTCGTTAAGCCAGACAAAGGTGCGCCAGGGAGTTTCGCATGCATAATTGAACTTTTTGCCGCACCAGTATCCAACAGAAACGGTTCGACCACGCCTGAGGTAACTACTGCGACATAAGGTCCACTCTGATCAACTGGAACTGATACTACTCCCTCTCTTTGTCTGCGGCTGTCCTAGTGCTCGCTTCTTTGAATCTCATCATTATTATCATAGTAATCTTCAACATGATACTGTGGAGATCTACCTGTTTGCGCAGATTGTGCATTTCGCTGATCGAAATAATTCGATTGGCGATCGGCCTGTGGTGTCATCGTACCACGTCCTCTACCTCTAGGAGCTTGCATAAACCCAACATTACCTCTCTGAGCTGGGACACCACTAGTTTGTGGGTGCAGTACTGGACACTCATTCTTATAGTGACCCTCCTTTTTACAATAGGCACACTGATTCCATGCTAACTGTTGTCGCGGAAAATTACAATTAAATCTTTGGGCCGTCTCTTGCTGGAATTGTGGCTGTTGCTGAAACTGGGGTCGCTGCTGTGAATCTGACTGATTCGATCGAGGCGGATACGCCTGTTGCAAAAGAACTTTAGTCTTTAAATCTTTTGTTTTCTTTTCTGACTTTTCCTTCTCTTCTTTCTCTCTATTCTCGTAATACTGAGCAGTTGCAAGTATCTGTGCTGTCGTCGACACTGCCCATGCACTTTCAGAATCCTTTAACTTGTTACTAAGCTCAGGTAGTAAATTAAACACGAACTTGTCGACAAACAATCTCTGGCCTCCCTCAGTACTCATATCTTGCCCACTGTGGTCTACGAAGGTCTCTTCAAATCTAGTAAAGAAGTCAGAGACGCTTTCGTCCTTCTTTTGCTTGCATGCCGATAATTTATCCCAATTGACTCGTAACGCTGGCATCAGCGTTTTCATCAGAGTAATTATTCTGCCTGGTAAAGCAGCAATCAGAGGTTCAGGTTTAGCACCGCCAATTTGTTGCGCATCTGCCGCTATAATAGCTGCCCAATCACCTCCTAAGGCGACTGGGTGGTTCTCTTGCCGAATTTTAGCCCATATAGGCTGTGGCACCACATTACCAAATAGCATTTCAATGTCTGCTAAATTCATGACACACGCTTGAACTGTCTGCGTTAACTCTTTGTAATAACCAGCAGGATTTTTACGCGGGTCCGGTAACGCTTGTTTTACGGCTAATACTTCGGCCCGTTTCCAAGGGATGTGTATCCACACTCTCTGGAAATGTGCCGGAGCAGCTGCAATATTACGAGCCGCATCAGCTTGAACTGCATCACGCCATATCGGTGGAACTTCCCTCATCGGATATTGACCTCGTTTTTTCCTAGTAGTACTCGGTGAACCATCAGGGTCTCTTGTCGCTCGAAGAGGGGACTCATCCCTATAAGCTAAAATCAGTTCTATCGCTCCCCTTACTTCTGGACCTATTACCATTCCTGCGGCAAATTTCTGTTGAATATTTATCAGGTCAGAGGGGACGGAGTCTAAATCATCATCTTCCCATTCTTCACGCACAAGAGAACACATCACGTCAAAAACATAACGTTGGGTTGGTTCATTCCATTGCATAAAGGTATCTAACACTCTTCGTGCATCATACTTCGCAGCTTTCGACATCCACCTAAGAGCTGTCGAATCTAACGTGTCTCGTTCCTGGGGACCAGGAAACTGGCTACGTCTCTGTATAGAGTCAGAAACGGGGGTCTCAATTAAAGACCTGTAGAGAGGAGTTAAGATATTAGTTACAGAGTCGGTTATTTTCCGACGAGCGGAAAGCGGAGTCAGAATGTTCACAGGGTTCGGAGACAAAACAGCTGAAGCAGATGAAATAGTAAGGGTAGGAGTAGCAGGTAAAGCAGTTTGCGAAACGACAGGCAAAGGCGGAACGGGCGCCCCAGGAAGAGGGGGTGCCGAAGGAACATTAACCACGGGAAGGATAGGAGTTGGAATCAAAGGAAGTGGAGCAACTATTCCAGGCTGACCAGAAGCTGGCTGTACAACAGGTAGCAACTGTGGTACTGTAATACCCTGTGCATACGGTGGGGGTGAATTCAACAGGTAAGACAACAGAGGATCTTTTTCATGATCCTCCATCGGCTTAGTAGGACATGATGGCAATACAGGGTAACATTTATCAATTGCCAAATTATATTTTCTATTCGCCATCTCCATTGCTTTCTCAGTCTCGTTGACATGCAGCTGCCTAGCAGACTCCATTAAAGTCAACCCTTTCTCTTTCTGTTCTTTCTTTGTTTTCCTAATTTCTCTCTGTTTGGCTTCTTTGCGCCATACGCGAAAAGAATCAAACATTGCCGGCCGGGCTTTTTTCTTGAACAATTTCATTTCTAGATTGTCTAGTATTTCCGTTTCGAAGCTACCATGCGGTGGCCAACTAAGGACACCATCTTTTTTGGTATAACGGACCCATACTTCATTATACGTAATAGGACCAACACCATGTTTACAATAGAGCTCATATGTAGGAGTTCCAATCGGAGGAACCAAACACGAATCCTCCAACCGGGAATCCCCGTTGCAACGTAACCAGGACAAAAAACAGTTACTACTGGTAGTCATGACAACAAAGACAAATTCCAACCAAAATGCGCAGAGAACTTAGGCCTACCAAAATGAACCAATACCAAAACAAAGATTATCTAAACAAGAGCAACCAATGATAATCTATGAATTAAACCAAAGCAACAAGGAACAACCAAACTGAGCGTAACCCACTTAATACTTAACTGAAATGTGGAAGACGTCACCAAGGAGAACCCGTCTACGTCTCGCCGTACTAAGGTCTGCACCTCGGGTCCAAGACAGGGCGACAGTCAAGGCAGCGGTCCTCTGTAGCCGTCTGGGAACGGGAACCCTCGTGGAAGAGATCGTCGGGCCACTTTTACGACATGCAGGGATCGATGAAGCGGGGTACCTCCCTCCGGAATCTTCACACGAAACTTCTCGAACTTTTCAGGCTTTGGACCGGTACCGGATGACGTCGCCCCACGTTGGGCGCCAATTTGAGTTTCTGGACTTTTAAGAGTCCAGAGGTGTCAGGGAAACAACACCCGAAGACCCCTGAGTTCCTCCTGTCCCGGTGCACAAATAAACAGAGACACGGGCTTCTCGATGGCGGCGTCAAAGACCAAGGTTTATTTACTGCAGGGACACAGAAATCATAGGAACCACACAGAGGCAGAATCTACGAGACTGTTCAAATTGCATTAAGTGGGTTACTCTTTAAATACACGCAAAATGTCTTTAGGCTACATTACACGAATATTTCTCATGCCCAACCCGGTATCCCAAACAAACAGTAAATTTGACATCAAACAATAATTAGTCGCAGGTTTTCGGTATTCGATCAGGTCCTCTCGACAGTTTTCCATTCGTTGCCCGATCCTCCCCATCATAAAAATCGTAACCTCCCCATTGTAAAAGCCCAGAAGGTAAGGAGCAGAGCCATGATGTAAGTCTGACAAATGACGTAATAAAGAAATTGTAGCTGATTTGCAAGTTTCCTTGTCATCAGCAGCCAGTAAAAGATCGTCTACGTATTGGATCAGAGCAACACCATGAGGAAGTACAAGGGCATCTAATTGACTCTTCAATGCTTGGCTGTAAATTGAAGGGCTTTCACAATAACCTTGTGGAGCGCGTTTGAACCTGAAGCTGCGACCTCCTAAGGAGAAACCAAATATGTCTCTACTTTCCTCGGCTATGGGAATGCTGAAAAAGGCATTTTTCAAGTCGATCACTGTAAACCATGAAGCTGAGGCAGGAATCAACGTCAGTAATGCAGTGATATCTGGGACTACAGGAAACTGTGGAATCACTATTTTGTTAACTTCTCTGAGGTCAATCACAAACCTGTAAATTGGAGGTTTGGAAGTGTCAGTACATTTCAAAATCGGCAGAACAGGACTATTGCAGACGTTCCCTCTAGTTTTCTCAATCACATCTTTCTGTATTAAGTCTTTCACAATCAATAAGAGTGCTCGTTCACCTTCATTCGAAATCCGATACTGTGGGATTCGTGGGAATTTAACATTAGCTTTCAGACTTACCACATAAGGGGGAATTTCCAAGAGGCCTACATCGTTAGGACCAGTCGCCCAAAGAGTATCAGGGAGAGAACGCCGCTCCAGTGGGAGCTTATCCATCGCCATATACATTGGAGAAATGACTTTTTTGCCTAATGTGAGCTGTACTCCTGAGGGGGAACAGTACAGTGTCGCGTGCAGGCGTTTCAACAGATCTAAACCAAGCAGATTCTCATTACAACCGGTTGTTAAGATAAGGGGTGCTTCTAGTTCGCATGGCCCAACAGATATTGACAAAGGACTAGAAACAGGATTGTGAACAGGGGCGCCTGAGAATCCTACCGAAGTGTTCGTTAAGCCAGACAAAGGTGCGCCAGGGAGTTTCGCATGCATAATTGAACTTTTTGCCGCACCAGTATCCAACAGAAACGGTTCGACCACGCCTGAGGTAACTACTGCGACATAAGGTCCACTCTGATCAACTGGAACTGATACTACTCCCTCTCTTTGTCTGCGGCTGTCCTAGTGCTCGCTTCTTTGAATCTCCTCATTATTATCATAGTAATCTTCAACATGATACTGTGGAGATCTACCTGTTTGCGCAGATTGTGCATTTCGCTGATCGAAATAATTCGATTGGCGATCGGCCTGTGGTGTCATCGTACCACGTCCTCTACCTCTAGGAGCTTGCATAAACCCAACATTACCTCTCTGAGCTGGGACACCACTAGTTTGTGGGTGCAGTACTGGACACTCATTCTTATAGTGACCCTCCTTTTTACAATAGGCACACTGATTCCATGCTAACTGTTGTCGCGGAAAATTACAATTAAATCTTTGGGCCGTCTCTTGCTGGAATTGTGGCTGTTGCTGAAACTGGGGTCGCTGCTGTGAATCTGACTGATTCGATCGAGGCGGATACACCTGTTGCAAAAGAACTTTAGTCTTTAAATCTTTTGTTTTCTTTTCTGACTTTTCCTTCTCTTCTTTCTCTCTATTCTCGTAATACTGAGCAGTTGCAAGTATCTGTGCTGTCGTCGACACTGCCCATGCACTTTCAGAATCCTTTAACTTGTTACTAAGCTCAGGTAGTAAATTAAACACGAACTTGTCGACAAACAATCTCTGGCCTCCCTCAGTACTCATATCTTGCCCACTGTGGTCTACGAAGGTCTCTTCAAATCTAGTAAAGAAGTCAGAGACGCTTTCGTCCTTCTTTTGCTTGCATGCCGATAATTTATCCCAATTGACTCGTAACGCTGGCATCAGCGTTTTCATCAGAGTAATTATTCTGCCTGGTAAAGCAGCAATCAGAGGTTCAGGTTTAGCACCGCCAATTTGTTGCGCATCTGCCGCTATAATAGCTGCCCAATCACCTCCTAAGGCGACTGGGTGGTTCTCTTGCCGAATTTTAGCCCATATAGGCTGTGGCACCACATTACCAAATAGCATTTCAATGTCTGCTAAATTCATGACACACGCTTGAACTGTCTGCGTTAACTCTTTGTAATAACCAGCAGGATTTTTACGCGGGTCCGGTAACGCTTGTTTTACGGCTAATACTTCGGCCCGTTTCCAAGGGATGTGTATCCACACTCTCTGGAAATGTGCCGGAGCAGCTGCAATATTACGAGCCGCATCAGCTTGAACTGCATCACGCCATATCGGTGGAACTTCCCTCATCGGATATTGACCTCGTTTTTTCCTAGTAGTACTCGGTGAACCATCAGGGTCTCTTGTCGCTCGAAGAGGGGACTCATCCCTATAAGCTAAAATCAGTTCTATCGCTCCCCTTACTTCTGGACCTATTACCATTCCTGCGGCAAATTTCTGTTGAATATTTATCAGGTCAGAGGGGACGGAGTCTAAATCATCATCTTCCCATTCTTCACGCACAAGAGAACACATCACGTCAAAAACATAACGTTGGGTTGGTTCATTCCATTGCATAAAGGTATCTAACACTCTTCGTGCATCATACTTCGCAGCTTTCGACATCCACCTAAGAGCTGTCGAATCTAACGTGTCTCGTTCCTGGGGACCAGGAAACTGGCTACGTCTCTGTATAGAGTCAGAAACGGGGGTCTCAATTAAAGACCTGTAGAGAGGAGTTAAGATATTAGTTACAGAGTCGGTTATTTTCCGACGAGCGGAAAGCGGAGTCAGAATGTTCACAGGGTTCGGAGACAAAACAGCTGAAGCAGATGAAATAGTAAGGGTAGGAGTAGCAGGTAAAGCAGTTTGCGAAACGACAGGCAAAGGCGGAACGGGCGCCCCAGGAAGAGGGGGTGCCGAAGGAACATTAACCACGGGAAGGATAGGAGTTGGAATCAAAGGAAGTGGAGCAACTATTCCAGGCTGACCAGAAGCTGGCTGTACAACAGGTAGCAACTGTGGTACTGTAATACCCTGTGCATACGGTGGGGGTGAATTCAACAGGTAAGACAACAGAGGATCTTTTTCATGATCCTCCATCGGCTTAGTAGGACATGATGGCAATACAGGGTAACATTTATCAATTGCCAAATTATATTTTCTATTCGCCATCTCCATTGCTTTCTCAGTCTCGTTGACATGCAGCTGCCTAGCAGACTCCATTAAAGTCAACCCTTTCTCTTTCTGTTCTTTCTTTGTTTTCCTAATTTCTCTCTGTTTGGCTTCTTTGCGCCATACGCGAAAAGAATCAAACATTGCCGGCCGGGCTTTTTTCTTGAACAATTTCATTTCTAGATTGTCTAGTATTTCCGTTTCGAAGCTACCATGCGGTGGCCAACTAAGGACACCATCTTTTTTGGTATAACGGACCCATACTTCATTATACGTAATAGGACCAACACCATGTTTACAATAGAGCTCATATGTAGGAGTTCCAATCGGAGGAACCAAACACGAATCCTCCAACCGGGAATCCCCGTTGCAACGTAACCAGGACAAAAAACAGTTACTACTGGTAGTCATGACAACAAAGACAAATTCCAACCAAAATGCGCAGAGAACTTAGGCCTACCAAAATGAACCAATACCAAAACAAAGATTATCTAAACAAGAGCAACCAATGATAATCTATGAATTAAACCAAAGCAACAAGGAACAACCAAACTGAGCGTAACCCACTTAATACTTAACTGAAATGTGGAAGACGTCACCAAGGAGAACCCGTCTACGTCTCGCCGTACTAAGGTCTGCACCTCGGGTCCAAGACAGGGCGACAGTCAAGGCAGCGGTCCTCTGTAGCCGTCTGGGAACGGGAACCCTCGTGGAAGAGATCGTCGGGCCACTTTTACGACATGCAGGGATCGATGAAGCGGGGTACCTCCCTCCGGAATCTTCACACGAAACTTCTCGAACTTTTCAGGCTTTGGACCGGTACCGGATGACGTCGCCCCACGTTGGGCGCCAATTTGAGTTTCTGGACTTTCAAGAGTCCAGAGGTGTCAGGGAAACAACACCCGAAGACCCCTGAGTTCCTCCTGTCCCGGTGCACAAATAAACAGAGACACGGGCTTCTCGATGGCGGCGTCAAAGACCAAGGTTTATTTACTGCAGGGACACAGAAATCATAGGAACCACACAGAGGCAGAATCTACGAGACTGTTCAAATTGCATTAAGTGGGTTACTCTTTAAATACACGCAAAATGTCTTTAGGCTACATTACACGAATATTTCTCATGCCCAACCCGGTATCCCAAACAAACAGTAAATTTGACATCAAACAATAATTAGTCGCAGGTTTTCGGTATTCGATCAGGTCCTCTCGACAGTTTTCCATTCGTTGCCCGATCCTCCCCATCATAAAAATCGTAACCTCCCCATTGTAAAAGCCCAGAAGGTAAGGAGCAGAGCCAGGTGCAAAGGATTGAAATGTAGGATAAGAGGTGTTTATGGATCATAAACGGGCATGGCTACCGTCTTCGGCCTTTCAGTCAGGACAACGGACACGAGAACCAGTATAGCAGGAGTGGCCTCAGGCAAGGGAGGTAGCTTGACTCTGCCTCGTCATGCAGCGTCAGCCTTTCTCGGGCTCGAGCTTACGTGTCCTTAACAAGGTGACTCTGCCGGGGTCATCGTCCGTTCATTGACTATGTGAGGGCAAGAAACAAGATGGATGCCGTAACTAAAATGGATGCCACGACTTTACCACAGAGTGCCCTATTTCTCAGTGAATTCATGCTAGTTGCGTAGCGAAAACACTGTCATGTATGCAATGGATCATTTGCGGTTCATTGGCACCAAAATCGTGTCAGTACTACGATACCGAATTCACGGGTTCGGATCGCTACAGAACCTCACAGTCACTAACCATCTGAAGACTAAGGATAACGAAAAGGAGATGAACAGGGCCAAAACCTTTCGAACATCCCAAGGACCCAAGGAATCTGTATATGCATATTTTGAAAGGCTAATGCAGGTTACTGGCCAATGCAGGTGTGCTGGAGGATAACAGTATACACGACCCTCTTGGGGATAACATGGGAGGGTTTCTCACCTCCTGTGTGCAAGGACTGTGACCTGAAATTAGCAATCAGAGCTTACAGAGTGTTCTTTGCTGGCAGAGTAAACTCATAGATGAGATCCTGCAGTATGCAAAATATTGCAGTGATATGTTTGAGGCTAAACGTAAGGGACTGCAAGAGAGGTTTGTGACTGCACAGACCCAGTGGTCCAGAAAAGAGTCAAAAATTAACCTTAATTCTCCAATCTAAGGACTTGACCTTGACCCGAGTGCAGAAATAAATATGCAGGGAGTTTAGAGGATATAGGAAGGGGAATGCCCTGGGAATGGAAAGAGGTCAGGGATGTGCACCTGGAAACAATATAAGTGTTTTAAAGAAGGTTATCCCTTGTCACATTTGCGACAAGACTGGACATTGGAGGCAGGAATGTTGACACAATCCTGATCGAGCAATGATCGATGCACAAGCCCCAAACCTCACAGTGCAGGGAGAGCTTCTCCCAGTACCCAGTCCCCCTTTGCAGACTTCAAAAGTCCGAAAGTTAAGTATGCCCCAGAATTCCCGCTGGGCCCTTACAGATGAAGTGAAGAAATCCCCACTTCCAACCGAGCCACAGAGTTCCCATAACCCATTCACATCTCACACTACCCCAACCCCATAAAGGTTGAGAGCGCCACATATTTTGAACCATCTCAATGATGGTGCCGCAGGGGGAGGAAGAGTGTGTAATTAGCGCAGTCCTGGAAGTGGATCAGAGTGGTCCATATGTAGATGAAGAGGTCAACAGACATCCCATGCCCTTCTTGATAGACACTAGAACCATTCGCTCACTGTTTGGACAGTTGAGGTCCTGAACCTAACCCTCTTGGGAAAGGAAGTCCAAGTCATTGGTATCACAAATCTGCAGTGTACAAATCACATCACTGCCCCTGTTCCAGAAAATATTGGAGACATTGGAGAACAGCACCAATTTGTTATATGCGATTCAAGCCCAGTGAACTTGCTAGGGGTGGATATCCTCTGCAAACCCAATTGCGTAATCGACTCTACGCAAGACAGAGTAGGTTTAGCGACCCAAGCAGCGAATGCAGAATTTAAATTACAGCCCTGGAAACTGTAGCCAGGTTGTATCCGGTCATTGCTAAAGAAGATCTATCTATAAATTTGAGAGAGACAATCAGAGAAGATGTGTGGGATTTCACTGGGGGAGAGATTGGGTTGATTTAGATTGCCAAGCCTCTAAAGATAACCCTTCAGCCTAATGCAGTATTCCCTCAAACACATCCTTACAAGCTGAACCCAGAAACCAAGGCAGGAGTAACCCCTGTCATCGAAAACATGATAGAGTGGGACATTTTGAAGGAAGTCATCGGGAGTCCATGTAACTCTCTGATTATGACTTCGCAAAAAGTAAATAAAAAGTAATAGTGCAGGATCTCTGAAAAATTTTCCAAATTGTCATTCCATGCTATCCGGTAGTACTGAACCCTGCTGTGATCCTGTTCCAAATTCTCCAAGAAGCTGGTTGCTGACATTTGCCAAGCATTCTTCTTGGTTTTCCATCACAAAGAGAGACAGTTTCTCTTTGTGTTTTGGTTCCAAGAAAAGACTTTCATGTTGTGTCATGCTCCTCAAGGGTATACAGAAAACCCGTCCTATTTCATTCAGATACTTAAATGGAACTGAGAAACTTTGCAAATGCTGTGTAGCTCGACCCAGATCCAGGATATCGATGATCTACTTGTTACATTGATGACAAAAGAAGCTTGTATGCAATACATTATTGCTCTGCACAACCACTTGGCTGGGAATGGGCACAAGGTTTACCCCATGAAGCTGCAGTACTTTCAGAAGGAAGTCATGAACTGGAGTCATCAGATCGAGAAAGGAATCGGGCAAGTGTTCCATGAATGCATTGAAACAGTCCTTAAAATGAAATTCCCAAACACACGGAGCGAAGTATGAATGTTCTTGGACATGGTTGCCCACTGCTGAAAGTGGATCCTAAACCTTTCCTTTGTGGCAAAGCCTCTACTGAAGCTGATGCACACTGATTTGCAAAAGATAGCTACGGCTGACACCTAGTTCTGCACCTCAATCCCAATACACAAACATATATGAAAGTCCTGTGCACAATTCTTCCGGAGGTTGCCGTAGAAAAACTCCACTGGAAGCCAGATGAAAAGATTGAAACAAAAAAGGAAGTTGCACCAGTACAAAGTCCAAGTTCAAAATGAAGTCCTTTATAATTCATTTATTCTTGTAAAAAATATATGGTAAAACCTCAGCCAACGCGTTTCGTTCTTAGCGAAAGAACTTCTTCAGGGCAAATTGGAGTATTTGTAGCAATCAACAAGAGACCGTCTAGTATAAAAGGTCGCATAAATATTCCTTAAACAGACAGTTGGTACGGTAATCCGAAATAACGGTTGTGATCATCAAAAGGTAAGTATATGTCGACAAGTAGGTATTGAAAAAGTCCAAGCAATTCTCATTATGTCACTCAATAATACGAGTGAACAAACCCATACACAGGATCCAAAGTCTAGGAAGTCCCGCATCACCAACTGGCAGCATGTATATTTGTACAAGACTAAATGAATTATAAAGGACTTCATTTTGAACTTGGACTTTGTACTGGTGCACCTTCCTTTTTTGTTTCAATCTGATGCACACCGATGTCAATGATCTGGTACCAAAAGATGAAGTAAGCATGGAAACCTTCCAGGAGCTTAAGAATTTACTTTGCAGCACACCCGCTCTTGGTATGCCAGATTACACCAAAGAGTTTGTACACTTTTGCCATGAGTGAGATGGGTGTGCTTTGTCTGTGTCGACACAGATGCATATGGAAACTCAGTGCCCCATTGGATACTTTTCAGCTACTCTTGATCCCATAGCTGCAGCATTATCTGGTTGTCTGAAGGTGGTAGCAGCGGTAAGTCTTAGCATTCAGCCTTAGGATTCACCAAACAGAAGAAATGGTGAAGAGTTGTCTACTAATTGTAATGGTCCCACATTCAACTGACATTTTCATGACTTGTACAAGTATGCAACATTTGACCAACAGCCTCTTAACCTGCTATGAGAGAATCATTGTGGCTGCTGAGAATGTTTCTATTAGAAAATGTAATACTTTAAACCATGCATCTCTGTTACCAAATCCAGAAGGAGATTTTTACCATGGCTGTGTAAGTGTTACTGAGTTGTGCACAAAGGCAAGGACTTACATATTGGATGACCCCCTTCTCAAATTTGACCGTACCCTGTTTGTTGATGGGTCTTGTTTGAGAGACTGAAGAGGCATATTGGGAGCCACATTAGCTGTGTGCACCCTGGGTGGTGTTGTAAAAGCCACTTAACCATACCATGTAAGTTCCGTGCAGATGGCAGAATTAATTGCCCTCGCTAGAGCCTGTTGCACATCCGACTTGCAATTACCATTTACACTGACAGAGAGTATGAGTTTGGGGCTGTGCATGATTTTGGGCAGTTATGGTTGCCCTTCAGTTATAAAAAGAAACTGCTGTGGTGAAATGTAGTGTACACAAGAGTGGCAATGACTTTGTTGGCAGAGGCATACACTATGCTGATGAGATCGTCCGATAGTGTGCTCTTGAGTCCCGCACCATTTGCATGGATGAGCTGTGCAATGCTGAAGGAAAAACTGTGTCTGATATGTTGTTAAATACAGTATAGCCTTTCAATGAAATAAGACAGTAACAACCCTAGAAAAAGAAAAGTCCAGTTGGGCAAAGATGGGATGTGTAAAAGATACTAGTAACATTTGGGTGTCCAGTGATGGAAAGCTGCTCTTCCTCGATTCTATGCTACTTGCTGTGGTATCACACATGCATGGGCCAGCACTTGTGAGGAAAGATAGCATGGTGTCAACTTTTAAACACTTTTGGCATAACCTGCACTTGCGATCGATGGCCAAGAATTTATGCCAGAACTGTGTAATCTGTCAGAAGCAATATTGGATCAAAAAGGTTGCAGTGACCATGAGCAACATAGGAAAGTGTGATGGTCCCTTCAACAGTCTCCAGATTCATTTTGTGGAGATTATCGATGTAATCAGCTAAGGTCCATCCTTGTGATTGTATGCATATTTTCCCGTTGGGTGGAAGAATATCCCACCGGGAGATATAACAGTCTGATAGTCGCCAAACTGCTATTGTGGGAATCAATTCTGTATTTTGAGATGCCTGTTCACCTTGAATCAGACCAAGGAAGCAACTTCAAAAATGAGGTTGCAGTTGCTAAGCAAAGCTTTAGGGATAAATCAAAGATTCTATTGCATTTACAGACCAGAATCTTCAGGGATCGGAGAGAGACTAAATGGAACTATCTAGACAAAGTTGGCAAAAGTCTGTGCATCCACATCTCTTAAATGACCGTATGCACTTCCTCTGGTTTTGATGAGCATTCATAGCATGCCATTCGGATGGACAGAATTGCCTCCACACGAGGTCTTGATGGGAAAAGCCATGCAAATACCTTCATTCCAGCTGCAGCCCTTGTGAATATCACAGATGATCTAGTTCTCAAATGCTGCAAGGGATTAGCTGAAGAGAAACATTCTATCTCTCAACAGGTTGACAGTGCTTCTCCAGCTGAATGAGAGAATCTCCAGGGCATGACTTACACCCTGGCAATTGGGTTCACGTGAAGAAGCATGTCTGCAAAACATGCATGGAATACAGGCACGCATCAGGTGATCCTGGTCACCAACACTGCTGTAAAGTGTGCTGGTCTGTGGAACTGGATACACGCCTCACACATCAAAAGGGTGAGATGAGAAGAGGCAGAAGTGGAGCCAACTTCCACTAACTCCTCGGATCCACCTGAGTTTGAAGTTGCCAATGTGCCCAAAGAAGAAGAGGGCCAGTCTAAGAATATGCATTTGCAGAGACAGCAAGAACTTGTGGAGAGCTGAACCAAGCCTGCCTGAACCAGTTTCACAGGAACCAGAGTGGAGAATGGCTAACTTACCTATAAGTCCCTACCATATGGTACCCTGGTACCTAGGACACGTAACTTAGAGGCGTACCTCAGGGCTTGCAGCACTGGTTGTGCCACTCTGGAGGTCCCCCAAGTAAAACGAGTCCCCCAGTCCGCCACTGCAGGCTGGTAGAGCAGTCCTGTACTGCTAGCCTGACTTTGCCATTGAAAGCAATGGCAAAACCACTAGTTCTAATAATAGGATCCACAAGTTCAAAATAAAGATAAACAGGTAATCCGCAGTGGATTTTCAATCCTTGTATTTATTCATACATTGTAGGAATTCTTTTATTTTCACATTTTTCTGTTAGAACCATGAAGTATAAGTCATAATGACTGGATTAGGATATCCAATGCATTTCGGGTGTCTTTACCCTTCATCAGGCATTGCTCCTATAACAAACATAATATCATGAGGGACTATGTACAAGAAACGTCATCAAAACGTTAGTGCAATGGTGTTGCTTAAGGTCAGGTGATATCTTCAAAATTTTAATGAGTAGTGATGAAATTTCACGAATATATCCTCGATGTGCGAGTTAGTTAACAATGTTGTGTGTAACTATGTGTATTTCAAAAGCGGGGTGTGAATTGATGGTGACAGCATACAGTTATGCGCGTTGTTAAAACGCGAGATGGGGATTACTGGTGAAGATCAACGTGTGTCTGCGAGTCTCGTAACTCATGTTAAAATGCATACGGGTGGCGGGGGTGCACTTTTGGTTAAATGTCTATGTGTCTAAAGCATCCTGTGGTCACGGCACAAAATATTGTGAGGCTTTTATTTCAAAAGTAAACGTGGTAGTGAAAGTGCTTATGAGGGTAAATGGCCGTATACGGGGGTAAATGACCGTTGTTGTGATCACGGGTACAAAGTCACGAGTGCATGTTAAAGTTTTATGATGCGGCGAAAATAGAGCCTTATGGTGCAGCGAAAGTAAAACTTAATAGTGCCGCAAAAATGCATGCGAGTGCAGCAAAAGTAAATACGAGTGCATAATAAAGCTTAATGATGCTCAAAAGACATGCTAGTGATTGTCGGCAAGACTTACATTCCAGTCATCGTATCGCGCTCGATTTCGGCGTTTCTGTGGTGTGTTCATCTCCGGTTCCGTGTTAAAAACTGTGGGGCAGATTTATGACGACTGGCGCATCCCTGCATATCAGCAGGGATGCGCCAGTTATTATGCGCCACAGCTGCGCCACCATGGATGCGCCGCATTTATAATGCAGCGCACCATGGGGCAAAAACGGCACAGATGCGTGACGCATCTGTGCCGAAAAGTGGCGCATTGCTGGAGTTGCGTCGCAAGCGCGACGCAGCTCCAGCAATGATCTGGGGGGCCCTATCTGTACAATGCTGCGTCAATCCTTACGCCTGCTTCAAGCAGGCGCAGGGTTTTGACGCAGCATGGGCCTAAAAGTGACTGAGTGAAATCTTGTAGATTTCACTCAGCCACTTTTAGGAGGCGTTCCTGCGCCGGAACGCCCCCACCTGCCCTGGAACGCCTACATGTGGCGCAGGGCTTTACAACGTGACGCATCTGGGAGATGCGTCACGTTTGTAAATGCCCCGCACCATGGCGCAGGATTTGCGCCGCTGCTGCGTCACAAAAGTGACGCAACGGCGGCGCAAAAGTGCCGCAAGTGCAACATAAATCTGCCCCCAAGTGCATTAGTAATGGAGATAGGACTCTCTGAATTAGTATTTGGCGGCCATCTTTGAGTGTTAGTGTGGATGCGACTGAAGAAGCTGAACTAAAGTGGGCAGTTCATGACATGAACTGGTATCAGGTTCGGTTTGGTGTAAATAAAGCTTATACATGCTAAACTTGTGATATGTGGTGAATTCATCTCAAATTAACATCATTAACAGTGTGGTGCTTAATAAACACATTAATGGCAAATGGATGTGATCGATAACCATGAGGTTATGATGTCAAGAACAATTTTAGAGTATGCAAACTCTATATAATTGTTCATCATAAATAGCATGCTAGTCCTATGCGTTCATTCATTCCGTGTGGTTTCATGCTGTCCAATGTTTTTATCCAGTAGTTTTCTCGCTGAAGAAGGTATTTTCTGTTGTCACGACCCTCTTTTTACGCTGTTGTGGTTATTTTCTTGGAAATGATTAGCCACGACTGATTTTGGATTCTTGGTGCGGATGTTAGATTTATGTTCATTGATTCTAAGTACAAACAAAAGAAAATAACAGTGGAACCTTCTCACTGTCAGCACCTAACGCTCAATTACTCCCAAGTTTAAATCCCTTGCAAATTTTATCAAGGGTGTATGTGAACACCGAACAGCACCCACCGTTACAATGCTTGTTCCTACAGGAACTCAAACAATTAAAACAAAAGCACAGGTGCACCACACTAAGTCAATCAGGTCGGTTAGGACAACTATATAGTCCAAGTCCAATCAATAAGAGAGAGAGAGAGAGAGTTCCTTGATATCATCTCTTTATTCCATTTTCATTTTAGGGTAAAACGGATCGTATCCTACCCACAAAATGCCACCAGACGGCTCAAGTGAAATGTCTGAACGCTTCACACAGAGAGGTTATTTAAGACCAAGCCAAACAGAGATGCCAACCCAAAAGTAGAACAGAACTCCTATAGAAATCGCCCAACAAAAGTACTAATCGTATAGTGATGGTGTCTAAATATTCCACTGCAAGCAAAAGAGTGAAACGCATCATAAAACAACATTGGTCGATATTAATACTAGAACCAGATTTCAACGACTTGTTTTCGGATTTTCCTACCTTTGAATATACCAGAAATAAAAACATGGAGGAAATGCTTAAATACTGTCAAAAACAATGAGAGCGCAAGGGAAAAGGAGGGGTGCGTCCGTATCCCCAATATAATAATAAGCTAAACGATGATAGATGAACCCACTATGTGTGTGTGGTACAATCACTTGTTGGGCAGTGTTTGGACCCACTGGGTTTGTTTAAAAGACCCCTCACACACCAACCTAGTTGGTGTCATGCTTCATCATTGGGGTCACAACCGGGTGGCCGAATGCCCCCCGGTTGTGCTACGACACCTGATTACAGCGGAGCTGAAGTGGTGCAGGTGTGTGATGTGATGTGAATTGAGTTAAAAATACCTCTGAGGATCCTTGCCTGTGAACTTTATTAGCGGCGGCTCAGGATATGATTAAAAAATATTTGTGGTGCAACTAAAAAAATAATTTATTATCTTTTAGTTGTCTATGTGATGGGTCTACATGTTTCAGCCCGCAAGAGTGTTTGAAGGGGGCTTTCTTCAGGACCGTGGGGGGAAAGTGGTGAGTGGCAAAGTGTGAAGTGCCACGTGAAAAAGGGAAAAAAAGTACCTACAGACACGCTAAGGTGTGTGGACTGAGTGTTTACGTACTTACGGACACTTTGATAAGGACCTGTGGGAAAAGAGGGAACAGCACAAAGCATATATATACATATTATTGTTAAGCAACATATACACATTATTGTTAAGCAAGATAAAAATGCAATCTTAAGTGCTAAAGTCAAACAAAATGACCAACCTGGTGATGGTATGCTAGATCTGACATGGTGAGGCATGCTGCATGTGAAAGTGTCCAGCAGCCTGTAATGTTACCCTCAGTCTTAGCAATGCTATGAAGCTGCAGAGCTGCTGGTGATAAGGAGACTAGGTGATGGGCAACCCTGGGTTGTCGCGATGTCATCACGCTGTTCGCTGTAATGAGCCAGCTGTGACCACCATGATCTACGGTGCAGCGGCGCGCTAATGTGGAGAGTATCCACAGTGGTGATTGTGCCATGCGTGGGCGTTTAGGCAGTGGACGCACACGTGTAAACAGGCACAAGCAGACATGCATAGCATGTGAGTAAAGTTAAAAAATGAGCGCTTTTAAAAAACTAAGGAAGTGGAATGCGATTCCACTGGCAACGCTGTTGGAGGAGAATAATTACACTATGGTAGAGACTAGCCAGCTGATCGGTGCTCGGGAGGAGTTCACTCCGATGTCAGACTCTGGGGAAAAGGAATTGGAGTAAGAGGTATGTGAGCATAGGGATCGTGAGTGCTCATGTTGTCCTATTATCGGAATCAGCAGCGCAACCTTACTTGGTCTCAGAGTGCAACCCGCCTTCAAACCTGTTGTGGTCTCCCGTCGTCCCGGCTGGTAATGGGCATGGTGGAGACACGGTTTGTGTACCGGTGCAGCTGTATGATTACGTGCCGGTATGGTCGTAGTGGGTGGGGCTATGCTTGTCTGCGTTGTCATGGAGCACTGGGCCTTGGGGCCCGTGGATGCACATGCGCAGATGCTCCCGCCACGCTGTGTAATAGTGAGTGGACGCGATGATCGGGCTAGGTGGTAACCTGTATTATAAGGATCAGGCTGCAATAAAAGAGACTTGGCCATGTGGGTGTAAAAATTATATAAAAGATGCAGCGCTTTATGGAGTGTTGCTACAAGAAAAGAAACTTGGCCATGTGGGTGTGAAAATTATATTAAAGAGGCAGCACTATATGGAGTGTTGCTTGCATGTTGGTCCTTTTTTGGGGGGCCAATTAAGGGGTGCCTTATAAGGACTATAGAATGAAGATGGTGCTATTCTGGATGTTTAGCCTAAACAAATTGAATTGGAGCCAATGCGCTGGTGTAGAGCATTGTAGGCTATTGGAGGTTGGTTGGTAGTTAAGAGGATACTGCTGATGCGCATGTATAGGTGTATGTATAGAGTGACTAAGGTCTTCTGAGACCGTTCCAGGGGATATTATCATTGAGGCCTGTTATATGGCTGGACAAACGATATATCCATCTCTGCTCCTTCTCAAGGCGGCGGCTCTGGATGTTCGGTAAATTGGGGTCTAATGCTTCTATGACGACCCAACGCATTTCATTGGTCTTGTGTCCTGTCTCAATAAAGTGGTTTATCATCCTGGTGGTATTTTTCTTGCACCGTATGGTGCTGCGATGTTCGCAGATCCTCGTTTTAATCTTGCGGTTCGTCATGCCAAAATAGGTGAGGTTGCAGGGGCAAATGATCCGTTATATGACGTGTTCGGTATTACAGTTAGTATGTTTTCTCAGTTCCCATGTCTTTCCTGGTTCCAGACTGAGGCTTTTTGTGGTCTCGGTGATATGACATACACTGCAGTTGCCGCACGGGAAATGCCATACGATGCCAGGGAGCGCCCAGGCATTAAGGACAGTGCTAGTTGGTCTCTGTTACAGTGTAGGTCTTGTGGACACTATGGCGTCTTTTATAGATCTGGCTATCATGCTGGAGAGTAGGGGGAGTTCCCTATTGAGGTTGCCTGTCTTCAATATTTTCCAGTTCTTCCGAATGATCTGTGAGACTTTCTGAGAGACGGTGTTATATGTGGTGACACACGTGAGTGGTGGCGGGGTTGGTTCTCGCGCCTGTGTCTCAATCAGTCCTTCGCGGTTCTGATTCCTGGCACTCTTATTGGCTTTGTTCGTAATCCACTTGGGGTAACCCTGTTGGTGTAGTCTGTTACTCAGATCTGTGGCTTGGAATTTGTAGTCTCTTATTTCGCTACAGTTTCTACAGACCCGAAGATATTGTCCGTAGGGGAGGTTTTCCCGAAGTGGTCTTGGGTGGAAACTCGTGAAATGGAGTAGGGAATTCCGAGTGGTAGTTTTGAAATGGGTTTTTCTCTTGAGTTCTCCTCCTACTGCTTCAATGTCCAGGTCGAGGTATGTGGTTTTATATCTGTGGAAACTGTGTGTGAAGCGAAGGTTGGGATCACACGAGTTGAGCCATTCACAGAATGTGACAAGGGATTCATTGGTTCCTTCCCAAATCAGTAAATTGTCATCAATGTAACGCTTATAAAATCTGATTTGGGGAAAACGTGGCTGGTTGGTGTCAAGTAGGTGTTTTGTCTCGAAATCATATACATAGAGTCCTGCCACACTGGGGGCGAAAACACTCACCATGGAGGTACCGTACTTCTGAAGGTAGAGCCGGCCTTCGTACTCAAAGAAATTTTCTTTGAGTGCGAGTGTGGCGCAATCAAGAACTAAGGATGTGGAAGTGCGGTGTTGCCAGTTGGAGTTGTTGAGGGCGGATAGTAATACTAGTAGGGTATCGTTTTGCGGGAGACTGGTGTATAGGCTCTCCATGTCGAAACTAACCAGAAATTAGGTATTGGGGTCGTAGGGGAGGGACATCATGAGGCCTAATAGGTCTTTCGTGTCTTTCATGTAAGTGCTGGTTGATTGTACCAGGGGTTGCAAGAAATAGTCGCAATAGCGCGACAGGGGTTCCCATAGTGATCCGACGCCTGATACTATGGGACGTCCGGGCGGCGGCATTACATTCTTGTGAGTTTTAGGAACGATATAAAAGTAAGGTATTTTGCCCGGCGTAGTGGTCAGAAATTTGGCCTCACTCTTAGTGATCAGTCCTGTGTTCTCAGCCTCCTCCACAAGAGTGTGGATACGTGTTTTTAAGGCTGCACTGGGGTCGTTGGCGAGTCTTTCATAGTTCTTGGTGTCATTGAGTAATCGGTCACATTCCCGATGGTAGTCTTCTTTGTTGAGTATGACAGTCCCTCCACCTTTGTCAGCTGGTTTTATTATGATTTTGGGGTTACACTTCAGCGACTGCAAAGCTAGGCGTTCGGATAGGCTTGTGTTTTGATAAGTATTGGGTTCTTCCAATGCTTCGATTTCTTTAAACACAGTTTGTTCATACATGAGTATCTCTTGTAGTATGGCACTCGGTGGTGGGATGAATGTTGACCTGACTCTGAAGGGAGTGTCCACCTGTTGTTCCGTTTCAGATTGGAGTGGAGAGTTTTCAAAGAAAGCTTTGAGCTTGCGGAAGAACTCCGCAAATAAGTCTCGCTGTTGATGCCAAGTCCTTTCTCTAAGACTGCTTGTTCTGCTGATGTGAGAGCATGTGTGGAGAGATTGGTCACGAGGCTCATCGTGTGTTTGGGCCCCTTTACTGGTCTCTCGTTTTGCTCCTCGTCAGAGCTCCTTGTTGCGGGTCGTCTTCCCAGTGTACCTGGTTTCCTCTGCGTCTCCTTCCACGTCCACGTTGGCCTCTTCCTAAAAAAGGTTGCCGTTGGTTTTGGGTCATATATGGCGGCGGTGGTCCAAAAGGCGTGTTCCAGCCATATCCAAACAGTGGGTGCATTTGTGGATACATGGGGGGGGTAATGTATATTGGGTCCTGGTGGTCCTGGGATCCATGGTGGTTGCCAACCCATGTTCTCTCCCATTCCTTGTTGCCGTCTACGATATCTGCCTGTGCTGGAGCCGCTACTGCCCAAAGAATAGTCTTCGGACGATGCGCCTGATGTGTCTGGTCTACTTGGAGGCTTGTAGTCGGCTTCCGCATATGGATAGGTCTTTGTGTAGGAAAATCTCTTGAGGTCTTTTTGAATTTTTTTTATCTTGGTTTGAGTGAGGCCCTCCTTGTATTTGTTTATTTCTTTTTTAGTCTCATCAAGTCGTTTCTTGTATGACGAGAGTGTTGCTTTGAAAAGGGTCTCAGTTGCCTGGATCTCGATAAGGAATGCTTCAGAGAGGCGCTTAGCTGTCTGGATGATAAGAATCATCCAGTCGCGTGTGCATCGCCATGCTATTAGGGCCCAGTCTTTTCGGAAGGTGGTGTCCTCTAGGAATTGGTGGGGCATTGGTGACAATTAGTCCCCTAGGTAAAATATTGTTACGCAGGTACTCGGTTAGGATGACCCGTGAAGTATTGTTCTAATACGATTCCGCTTTTTTTCATTGAGGCTTTCCCAATCTGCTGTTTGTGCAATGGAGGTTGTCATGTTGAAATCTGCCAGTAGGGGAGGGTTGTCCAGAATGTTGTTAACATCATCCAGAGTGAACCCTAAACCTGGGTTCTCTGCCATAATGTGTCAGTGTGCTTCTTAGGTTGTTGAAAAGAGAGAAGCGTAAGGAAGTGGGTTTCTGTTGCAGTAACCCCCCCACACACTTTTTGCCTGATAACTGATGCACTTTTCCTTGTTGTGCCCTGGGCTCTGCCAATCAGGTGCCCAGGGCCTGTGTTCCTTCCCTAAAAACTGCCTAACAGCCAAAACCCAATTGGCATCTCTGGTCACATGCCAGCCACTGGTAAATGGTACCCTAGGTACCCAGAGCCTTGTGACCAGAGAAGGCCCCTAAGGGCAGCAGCACTTATTGTGCCACCCTTAGAGGTCCTGTACCCTAGCACACACACTGCCTTTGCAGGCTGAGTGTCTTGGTGCAGAACAAAACAAAGAGTCGACATGGCACACACCCCTGTGTGCCATGCCCACAACACACACTGCCCTGGCATACATCAGCCACCCCTCTAGCTGTGTGCCCTATGCCAGTGGTGTGGGTTCAGGTGCATGAGCCCTGTGCCCCTACAGTACACCGGTCCATTCCTGGGCACTGTAAGTGCAGTGCTGCCATTTAAGAGCATATGGTGCTGGGAGATCGTCAACACGATCTCCACAGCACCATGATAGCAACACTGAAGACTGAGAAGTTTGGTATCAAACTTCTCAGCACATTAAACCCACACTGATTCCAGTGTGGGATTTAATGTACAATGCACGACAGAGTGCATCTTACAGATGCTCCCTGAACCTAACCTACAATCCACGTCTTGTCTGAGGGGCTGCCTAGGCTGCCACACAGCAGACATGTTGCTGGACCCCTGGGCAGAGAGCCATCCGCTCTCCTGGGCCTGCAACGATGCACATCCTGGGCGAGGTGCTAGGTCTCCTCCACCAGGATGGGCCGGGGAAGCTTCAAAGGCATGTCGCCTTTGTGAGCTTCTCCAGGCCACTTGCTGTACTCAGCAACTGGCCCCTACTGGTTCTGACCCCCACTCTGGCGGGAGGACTGGCCAGAAACCCCAAGGAAGGAAAGAGGGTGTGCCAGCCTCTGCCAACCCCACCCCTCAGGTGGGGGAGGCGAGGTGAAGCACATCTCCGGGCTCTCGCCATCTTGAAGATGGGAAGCCCTGCCCAATCAGGACTAGGTTACTGCCCTCCTCCCACAGGAGAGTGACAGGATAGGGGGTGTACCCACCCTAGGGAGGGGACCCATTGGTCCCTGCCCTTTACCTACCTGTAACGCCCCTAAATTTAGTATTTAGGGGCACCCTGAACCTTCCTTCCTGAGATCCAGATTCCGAAACAGCAAAGAAGATCAAGAAACAAGAAGACCTGCCGTGCAGCTGCTAACAAGAGGAAGACACCAACTGCTTTGGCCCCAGTCCTACCGGCCTGTCGACCCTCGAACCTGCTCCTGCTAAATCCCGGCATCTCCAGTGGCCAGCAACCGCACAAACCCCCAGCACCCAAGGATCCACCTCGACTCTCCTGACGGCGCCTGCAGCCTCAGAACCAGAGACCCCTCCAACCACAACCAGCAGAGTGTAAGATTTCCTGACACCAAAAGGCACCCCTGCACCCAGCACCCTGTGGCCCCCTGTGCCCAACCACTGGGTGCCTACCTATCCTCCAACTACCCAACTTACCTCTCGAAGTGGTGGTCACACCTGAAGAATCTTCGTCCCCGAGCTTGCAGCCTTTGTTCGTTCTTGAGCTTCTCCATTGCAATCCATTGAGCGCCCGACAGCTCAAAAGCACCCTGCACCCAGCCGCCAGAGTGCCCCTGGCAGTGCAACCTCTACTCTAATCTACTTCCCCATTTGCCCTGAGCAAGTGACCAGGAGCCCAGCTCCCACAGCTGTGTGGCCTGCTAGCCAGCAGCCACCAACCAAGGGCCCCCTGCCTCCCATAGGATAACATTGGGCCTAACTCACTCTGCACCCGGCTTCCCCTGTGCTGCTGAGGGTGTAACAACTGTACTTACCTGACCCTGGGAGACCCCTGAGTCTATGCCCAGAACCTTAACTCTGCCAGTCGAGTACTTACCCAAAAGCCGATAACTCTCTTTTCTTCCATAGGGTAACATTGACTGGTTTCACTTGGAAATTCTTCTAAGTGTGGAGTTTCTAAGCTTTAAAAAATTTACCTAAAATCAACCGAGTAACGAAAACGAAAATACTCACCTGCTATCAGGAGAGATCCCAGTGCTGGATCTTGGTGGCCAGCACTGACCCTGAAAAGTAATTACAACCATACTTACCGCTAACCCAATTTTCTTCCATAGGAAACCATTTACTATTTTTCTGTGAAATATCTTCTAAGTGTCGATTTTTGCAAACTACAAATATTCTTTAAAAATCGCACCAACTGTGAAAACGTAATTGCTTACCTGTTTTAGATAGATGTCCCAGTGCTGAACCTAGGAGCCCAGCACTGGACTACAAAAGTAACGAGAACATACTTTACCTGTAATTTGAATTTCCTTCCATAGGAGAACATTGCCTGGTTTTTGCTGAAAAAGTGTTGATTTTGCAAACTTACAAATATTCGTTAAAAATTGCCTGTATAACAAAAACTCATTCTTTCAACTGTTTACAGGAGATGCCCCAGTGCTGGATCCAGGATCCAACACTGAGTTAGAAAAAGTAACAATAACCCCACTTACCTGCTAAGTGAATTTCCTCCCATAGGATAACATTGGTGATTCTATGTGAAAAGTTTGTGTCAACTTTAAAAATAAAAAAATATTGCTTAAATCACAAATGTGACCAAAACGCTTTTACTCAATTCTTTACAGGAAACGTACCAGGAGTGAATCCAGGATCCAGTCCTGTGGTTAGAAAAGTAATCCTTAAAGTAACTAATTGCATTTAATTAGAAAATTCCCATTGAGCTCAAGGTATTATTGTGTTTGAAATTGTGTTGCCCATTGCAGCCACTGTAACTGTTATATTCAAAAGTCTATTGCCTATTGAAAAGTATTTATCTAGAGCATCTCATTCTGAGAAAATATATTTTGATACCTATTGTTGGTTCTAAAATAAAACAACTATATATTTTTATACAAAAGCCATTGGCCTAGAGTTCAGTTCTTGAGTGTGTGAGACCATTTGCTGACTGAGTGTATACAACAAATGCTTTACACTGTCCTCTGATACTTCCTTACTGCTCAACCAAGCTACCACTTTAGAGAGTAAGGTTATATCTAACTTTAGCCTCTGCCAAACCTCTGGGGACTGTGGACTCTGTGCACACTGTACCTATTTGGGAACAGTATATACAGAGCCACTTTCTTACAAGAAGGGTATCAGCTCTCGCAGCTGTGCACTGCGAATTAATGTCAAAAACAATGAGAGAGCAAGGGAAAAGGAGGGGTGCGTCCGTCTCCCCAATGTAATAATAAGCTAAACAATGATGGATGAACCCACTATGTGTGTGTGGTACAATCACTTGTTGGGCAGTGTGTGGACCCACTTGGTTTGTTTAAAAGATCCCTCACACACCAACCTAGTCGGTGTCATGCTTCATCATTGGGGTCCCGACCGGGTGGCCGAATGTCCCCTGGTTGTGCTACAATGCCTGATTACAGCGGAGCTGATGTGGTGCAGGTGTGTGATGTGACGTGAATTGAGTTAAAAATATCTCTGAGGATCCTTGCCTGTGAACTTTATTAGCGGTTGCTCAGGATATGATTGTCAGACTGTTAGCAGATTACCACTAACCTTCAAGCCGGATACAGCGGGAGCGATGAAAGATGACAGGGAACCCTGCCCCCACTGCGGAGCCGCCCGGGAGTATATATATAGTACCCTCGCCGGACCACTCCCCATCAGGGGAAAGGGAAAAAAGGGACAAAAGAAACAAGAAAGGCAAAACAGCAATTCACTCGCAGTGGACAGGTAACAGACTTCTGTCAGGCTCTGGGACTCCAACTGTATACACCCCGTGGTCCCTGCAGTGAGAAATAAGGAGAACACACTCTATGAACTACCAGCAGTCAGGAAAGATGGGGTATAAGGTTACTGACAACAACCCCACACTTATAATGCCGGATACAGGTTTCTCTTAGTCCAGGGCTTATCTAACCACCTCAAGAAGCGTGTCCCTCTTCACATGGCATGTGAACTAGACTCCTTCTGAAATACATTTAAGAAAAAGTACTTAGCTCTGATGGACTGTGGTTCGCTAGAGCAGGAACATCAAGGATAGAGATCCGCTTACGTGTCGAATTAGACAGGAACCCAGAAGTGATAGAGACAGCCGTCTCACCCAATAGCGATTCCCATTGGAGAAGTTCCTGTTACTGTGGCGAGTGAAAGTATTTACAAATCAAACACGATCCTGAAAAACGGCTCTTGGAGCCCCCCTCTGGGGGTTTGGTGAGCAAACAACAAAAACGGGATCCGAGCCTTTCAAACGGCTCGCCGAGGAACACCCTGTCGCATCAGGATGCAAAGATACAATGTTGCGCGCCAATGCGCGGGGGGAGTTCGAAATCAGCAAGCCCCTTCGGGGAAGTACCGAGGTAGACCTTTGGCAGCAACGTAGTCGGAGTCGCGAGGACTTTATCCCCGTAACGGTCTCCGGACACGCGGCTCAGCGCGTGTGAGAAGTACTCCGGTTCTGGTCTCAGCGGGGCTGCTCCGGGATGTGATCGGGTTCTGTAGGGTGCCAGCGGGACAAGAGGAGCTTGACTCGAGGATGGCAGGTCAAACGCAGTTGCAAAAAGTAACGGGATTGACAAGCCCTGAGCAATCCCAGGGCGGAGCTTATGATGGAAGTTCGAGGGAAGGTAGGTGACGCCCCTCACCGGATTCTGGGAGATGTAGTCCCTCACACCAATGCCCCAGCATTACTCGCACCCGCTCACCTCCCGTGTGGTTCCCGCCCCTAACTGCGCCGGGACGTGACAGGACCCCCTCTCAATGACCGGCGTCTCGACGGGCCACAGGTTTAGACGGGAATCGCCTGTGAAAGCGCCTGAGCAGGTCTGGACAGTGAAGATTGGTCTTGGGTTCCCAGGATCGATCTTCAGGTCCGTATCCCTTCCAATCAATCAAATAATGAACCCTTTCCCGAATGATCTTGGAGTCAAGGATACGCTTCACTTCGTACTCCTCCTCCCCTTCAATGGTTAGTGGTTGGGGTTTTTGTAACAATCTGGTTTGAGGAAGACAGGGTCGCAGCAAGGACACATGAAAGACTGGATGGATACGCCAGGAAGAAGGGAGTCGCAACTTAACGGCTACAGGGATTATTACTCTATCTACCACATATGGTCCTACGAACTTTGGTTTTAGTCTCGAATTCCCTTTCATTCTCAAGTGCCTGGTGTTAAGCCATACCTTGTCTCCCACCCCATAAGAAGGTTCTGGGGTGCGTCTTTTGTCAGCATATTGCTTGTCTCGGAGTTGGGCCTTACTAAGCTGTGTTTTTGCCTCCTGTAACACGCTACGGAGATGTGCATGGTGCTCGTGTATGGTGGGGTGTTTGGACTGTGCAGGTCCCTCAAAGGGCAACATATTAGGGTGGTACCCATTTAGGCAAAAGAAAGGGGAACACCCTAGGGAGGAGTGTTCGGCATTATTGTAAGCGAATTCGGCCATCCACAGAAGCCTAGTCCACTCTTCTTCATGTTGTAATGTAAAACATCTAAGGTATTGCTCGAGTGTTTGATTCAGCCTCTCTGTTTTTCCGTCTGTCTGCGGATGGTAGCTAGACGAGAGGCGAGCATCTACCTTCATGATGTCACATAACGCCTTCCAGAATCTTGAAGTGAACTGGGTCCCTCTGTCCGTAATGAGCACCGCCGGGATTCCATGAGCACGTACGATGTGTTGCAAAAATACCTGGGCCAGTTCTGCGGAGGAGGGTAATTTAGATAGTGCTATGAAATGTCCCATTTTGGTCAAGTGGTCTATCACGACCAGTATAGTGTTATGTCCCATACTGGTAGGCATGTCCACTATGAAGTCCATGGACAGCGTATGCCAGGGTGTTGGAGGTACGGGAATGATTTGTAGCAACCCACTTGGTTTTTGATGTTGTGCTTTCCCTTGTGTACAAATGGCGCACTCAGAGACATAGGTGGTTGTATCTGCGGGCAAGGTTTCCCACCAGAAATGTCTTTTCATGGCTTTTATAGTTTTTTGTATGCCTAGATGTCCTCCCAGTGTGGAATCATGAATCCATTGGAGGGCTTGCATTTGCAAAGGGCTATTTGGTATGTACAACTGATCATCATGATACAGAAGGTCGTTACTGCTTTTACGGTGTTCGGGGTCCTCTTTGATCCATGCTTGGATATTCATATCTTCTAGTTGCTCCTTCACCTTGTCCAAAAACTCGAGGGTGGTGACGGAGGCCAAGAGAGAATCAGGGAAAGAGGCTCCTTGCAGGATCGCAGGCGGGTCTCGATCTAGAAGATTGGTTTCAGGTACAGAGGCAGGTCTCGATAAGGCATCAGCCTTGCCGTTTTGAGGTCCTGGACTGTATTTGATGATGAAGTCAAAATCTGAAAAGAACAGCGACCAACGGAGTTGTCTAGGTGTTAGTGCCCTTGCCGTTTTCAGAAATAGTAAATTACGATGGTCTGTAAATATTTCTACGGTATGCTTGGCTCCCAGGAGATAGTGTCTCCACTCTTCGCATGCTCTTTTTATAGCCAAAAGTTCTTTGTCCATGATACTGTAGTTGACCTCGCATGAGGTTAGCTTTTTTGAAAAATACGCCACAGGATGCAATTGTCCTGTGCTAGGATGGCGTTGGGAGAGAATACCCCCGATGGCATAATGGGAGGCGTCCGTCTCTAGAACGAAAGGCAACGATGTGTCAGGATGCCTTAGTACAGGAGCCTGAGTAAAGCTTTTCTTGAGGGTCTGGAAGGCTTGTTCTGTTGCTTCGGTCCACAGAAATTTAACTCCTTTCTTCAGTAAGTGAGTTAATGGCTGGATGACACGGGAAAACTCCTTAATGAACCTCCGGTAAAAGTTAGCAAACCCTAGAAAGCTCTGGAGGGCTTTTACGTTGGGAGGAGATTCCCACTGGACTATAGCTTGGATCTTTTTGCTGTCCATACACAACCCGTTGGGGCCTATAATGTATCCTAAAAATTCCACTTCAGTGGCATGAAAGAGACATTTCTCCAACTTGGCGTATAGGGCAAAGCGTTGTAGACGATTCAACACCTCCGAAACGTGGCGTATGTGTTCTTCCATAGATGAGGAGTAAATGAGAATATCATCTATGTAGACGATACAGGAGACGTCCAATAGTCCTCGTAGTACCTCGTCCATGAAGTACTGGAAGGCGGCGGGTGCGTTGCAGAGACCGAAGGGCATGACCTGGTACTCATAAAGCCCAAACTTTGTCCGGAAGGCCGTCTTCCATTCATCCCCGCTACGCACCCGTACAAGATGGTATGCCCCCCTTAAGTCTAGTTTCGTGTAGAATTTGGCTCCTTTCAGTTGATCCAATAGGACAGGTATCAGGGGTAAGGGGTACCTGTTTTTGATGGTTACTCTGTTGAGGGCTCTATAGTCTATACAAGCCCTTAATCCTCCTTCCTTTTTTGGGATAAAAAAAAGCGGTGATGAGGCTGGGGAGGTAGAAGGGCGAATGAAACCAGAGGCCAACAAGTCGTCAAGATATTGTCGCAAATACTGGGTTTCTGCTTCTGTCAGGGCATACACTCGACTGCATGGTATAAGGGATCCTGGTTCGAGGTCTATCACGCAGCCGTAGCTTCTATGCGGGGGTAGCTTCCCTGCCTCTTTCTGGCTGAATACAGACTGGAATTGTCGGTACTCTTCCGGCAATGTAGAGGCACAGCATACAGTCTTACTGCTAACTCCCTTAATGAGTAACCCCGCAGGAGTTCGGACATCTTCCGTTGGTTTAATCAGGTCCTTGGTACAATGCTGTTCGCAGAAAACGGAATTCATGGATACTGTACGAGCCGCCCACTGTACTAAGGGATCGTGATAGGTTAGCCATGGCATCCCTAGAATGAGATTGAAGTGGGGGGCATCAATCAGATCAAATTGGATGAACTCATAGTGATGACTCCCTACTTGCATCAGGACCTTCTGCGTATGGAACCGTATCAACCCAGATGTGAGAGCAGAACCATCCACAGCCTTAACATGTTCCAGATTCTGTTTCTTTTCACACGGGATACCAATGCTGTGGGCGAACTGTTGGTCAATGAAATTGCCGGTAGCCCCACAATCCAACAAGGCATGTACCATAACAGCGTCTCCAGAGGGCAATTCCAGTGATACACACAGGTTTATGTGAGCCACCACGGTGAGAGTGGTATTAGCCACAGTCGAAGAGACCGCTTCCTCCCAGGGTCTCAAACAAGGGGTCTCGGTCTTGTTTGAGAGGTTTAGTTTCCCGCATCCCCTGCCGCGTAGTCGACAACCGGTAGGGCTTGGATCCCCGGAGTGCCTTTGGTCACAAGTCGAGCCCGGGTCTTGCATTCCTTAATGAAATGTCCAGGTTTACCGCAGTACATGCACAACCGCTGTTTTCTTCGTTTGTCTCGCTCTTCTAGGCTAAGAGGTCCTCTTATTCCCCCCACTTGCATGGGTTCTGGTCCATCTGGGGCAGACGAGCGGTCTTCTACCATAGGCCTAGGACAAGGTAAATAAGCCCGTGTCTCAGGTCGGTACCGGTCTCCTTTGCGTTCTTGGAGTCGATGGTCTAATTGAACGGTAAGGTCGATTAGTTCTTCGCAGGTGTCTGGCATGTGCACAACTTGTGCTAGGACGTCTTTAAGTTCTCCCTTGAGTCCTTGGTAGAACATGGAGGTCCTTTTTTCCACTGGCCAATTGGTCTCAACGAGGAGTCCGTTGAAGCTAGTGATATAGGTGAGGAGATCCTGGGACCCTTGTTTAAGAGTGAGGAACTCTCGATCCAGAGATAAGTGATGCGCCTTCCTGTCGAACAACTTACTCAGCTCCGAGCAAAATTCATTGTAATTGTACAGGACCGGGTCATCTCTCTCTATCAAGGGCAGAGACCAGCTGGCAGCATTACCTCCCAGGTAGGACATTATAAATGCAGTTTTGGCCTGGTCAGAGGGGAACACTGCAGGTTTGCACATAAAGTGCAACTTACATTGGCCCAGGAAGATGCTGAATTTCTTAGGGTCTCCTGTGAATCGCTCTGCCGGAGCAAGGGGTAGATGGCTTGGTTGAAGAACATGTACGGTAGGGGTATCTGCCCCCAGGACTCCCCTATTCTGGGCTGGGGGGTTAACCCTGGTAGAAGTGTGAGAAGCAGCAGGTGGGGGCAGTGTCCAATCCCTAATATAGGAACCTCCCCCTCTTCCCCCCGTAGGTTGAGCTCTCGAAAGCCCTGTTACCTCCTGTCTTAGAGAACCCAACTCGTTCCGTAACCGAAGGTTCTCGCCCCTGAATGCGTCTACTTCTAGACGTAAGGCGGTCATAGTTTCTAAAACTGAAGTAAGGATGGTAGAGGTCTCCATCGCTCAGGCTGTAAGTAACCGTGGGCTTGTCAATCTGTCAGACTGTTAGCAGATTACCACTAACCTTCAAGCCGGATACAGCGGGAGCGATGAAAGATGACAGGGAACCCTGCCCCCACTGCGGAGCCGCCCGGGAGTATATATATAGTACCCTCGCCGGACCACTCCCCATCAGGGGAAAGGGAAAAAAGGGACAAAAGAAACAAGAAAGGCAAAACAGCAATTCACTTGCAGTGGACAGGTAACAGACTTCTGTCAGGCTCTGGGACTCCAACTGTATACACCCCATGGTCCCTGCAGTGAGAAATAAGGAGAACCCACTCTATGAACTACCAGCAGTCAGGAAGGATGGGGTATAAGGTTACTGACAACAACCCCACACTTACAATGCCAGATACAGGTTTCTCTTAGTCCAGGGCTTATCTAACCACCTCAAGAAGCGTGTCCCTCTTCACATGGCATGCGAACTAGACTCCTTCTGAAATACATTTAAGAAAAAGTACTTAGCTCTGATGGACTGTGGTTCGCTAGAGCAGGAACATCAAGGATAGAGATCCGCTTACGTGTCGAATTAGACAGGAACCCAGAAGTGATAGAGACAGCCGTCTCACCCAATAGCGATTCCCATTGGAGAAGTTCCTGTTACTGTGGCGAGTGAAAGTATTTACAAATCAAACACGAGCCTGAAAAACGGCTCTTGGAGCCCCCTCTGGGGGTTTGGTGAGCAAACAACAAAAACGGGATCCGAGCCTTTCAAACGGCTCGCCGAGGAACACCCTGTCGCATCAGGATGCAAAGATACAATGTTGCGCGCCAATGCGCGGGGGAGTTCGAAATCAGCAAGCCCCTTCGGGGAAGTACCGAGGTAGACCTTTGGCAGCAACGTAGTCGGAGTCGTGAGGACTTTATCCCCGTAACGGTCTCCGGAGGCGCGGCTCAGCGCGTGTGAGAAGTACTCCGGTTCTGGTCTCAGCGGGGCTGCTCCGGGATGTGATCGGGTTCTGTAGGGTGCCAGCGGGACAAGAGGAGCTTGACTCGAGGACGGCAGGTCAAACGCAGTTGCAAAAAGTAACGGGATTGACAAGCCCCGAGCAATCCCAGGGCGGAGCTTATGAAGGAAGTTCGAGGGAAGGTAGGTGACGCCCCTCACCGGATTCTGGGAGATGTAGTCCCTCACACCAATGCCCCGGCATTACTCGCACCCGCTCACCTCCCGTGTGGTTCCCGCCCCTAACTGCGCCGGGACGTGACAAGGATCAAAAAATATGTGTGGTGCGACTAAAAAAAGAATTTATTATCTTTTAGTTGTCTATGTGATGGGTCTACATGTTTCAGCCTGCAAGAGTGTATGAAGGGGGCTTTCTTCAGGACCATGTGGTGAAAGTGGTGAGATGCAAAGTGTGAAGTGCCACGTGAAAAAGGGGAAAAAAACAGTGGGTCCAAACACTGCCCAATAAGTGATTGTACCACACACACATAGTGGGTTGGTCCACCATTGTTTAGCTTGAAATGCTTAAATACACCATTAAAGAAGACAAAGAAATCCACAAAGGAACCATGGCATGTCACAATTGCAATAACGGCCATAACATAATAACAGGCGCCATTATCACACATCCCAGAAGAGGTCAAAATATCAAACTATCAGTCACGGCTACATGTGATACCATGAACACAGTTTACCTACTTAAGTACCCATGTGGACAAGTCTATGTTGGCAAAACCGAGCGCAAAAT
Organism: Triturus cristatus; assembly: GCF_964204655.1. Classification (NCBI taxonomy): domain Eukaryota; kingdom Metazoa; phylum Chordata; class Amphibia; order Caudata; family Salamandridae; genus Triturus; species Triturus cristatus. The sequence goes on from NC_140586.1 coordinate 546,101,006, forward strand.
CAAAGTTAGAATCAATGAACATAAATCTAACATCCGCACCAAGAATCCAAAATCAGTCCTGACTAATCATTTCCAAGAAAATAACCACAACATCAGTCAATTAAAATTCTTGATCCTAGAAGTGGTAGCGAGAAAAGAGGGTCGTGACAACAGAAAATACCTTCTTCAGCGAGAAAACTACTGGATAAAAAACATTGGACAGCATAAAACCATACGGAATGAATGAACGCATAGAACTAGCATGCTATTTATGATGAAAAATTATATAGAGTTTGCATACTCTGAAATTGTTCTTGACATCGTAACCTCATGGTTATCGATCACATCCATTTGCCATTAATGTGTTTATTAAATGCCACACTGTTAATGATGTTAATTTGAGATTAATTCACCACATATCACAAGTTTAGCATGTATAAGCTTTATTTACACCAAACCGAACCTGATACCAGTTCATGTCATGAACTGCCCACTTTAGTTCAGCTTCTTCAGTCACATCCACACTAACACTCAAAGATGGCCGCCAAATACTAATTCGGAAAGTCCTATCTCCATTACTAATGCACTTGGTTTTTAACACGGAACCGGAGATGAACACACCACAGAAACGCCAAAATCGAGCGCGATACGATGAATGGAATGTAAGTCTTGCTGACAATCACTAGCATGTCTTTTGACCACCATTAAGCTTTATTACACACTCGTATTTACTTTCACTGCACTCACATGCATTTTTGCTGCACTATTAAGTTTTACTTACGCTGCACCATAAGGCTCTATTTTCGCTGCACCATAAAACTTTAACATGCACTCGTGACTTAGTACCCGTGATCACCACAACGGTCATTTACCCCCGTAAACGGCCATTTACCCTCATAAGCACTGTGGAGAGCCCATACTTTCACTACCACATTTACTTTTGAATTTAAGGCTCCCAATATTTCGTGCCGTGACCAGAGGATGCTTTAGACACATAGACATTTATCCAAAAGGGCACCCAGGCTACCCGTATGCGTTTTAACACGAGTTGCGAGACTCGCAAACACACGCTGATCGTCACCATTAATCCACGTCTCGCGTTTTAACAACGCACATAACTGTATGCTGTCACCATCAATTCATACCCCGCTTTTGAAATACACATAGTTACACACAACATGGTTAACTAACTCGCACATCGAAGATATATTCGTGAAATTTCATCACTAGTCATTAATAGTTTGAAGATATCACCTGACCATAAGCAACACCATTGCACTAACGGTTTGATGAAGTTTCTTGTATATAGTCCCTCATGATATTATGTTTGTTATAGGACCAATCCCTGATGAAGGGTAAAGATACCTGAAATGCATTGGATATCCTAATCCAGTCATTATGATTTATACTTCATGGCTCTAACAGAAAAATGCGAAAATAAAAGAATTCCTACAATGTATGAATAAATACAAGGATTGAAAATCCACTGCGGATTACCTGTTTATCTTTATTTTGAACTTGTGTATCCTATTATTAGGACGAGAGTTGTGCCCAGGGGGAAACATCCTTTCCAGGAAGTGCAGCAATCAGATTGGTATATGACGTTGTGAATGGAAAACGTCATCCCAGGAGCACACACAACATTGATAACCTTACTTGAACTTCGTTTTGAACCTTAGTTGTTGCGCGTATTCATTTTCAAGAATTTTAAAACCACTACTTCCCCTGTACATCTGTGTAGGTCAACCCTCTTTCATACCTACTGTGTCCCAAAGCAGGGTGCAACATACAACACAGGTAGGACACTATTTTGCATGTTCTGACAGTAAACAAGCAAAACCACTGTTTTTACTGTGGAAAGACTTGGTGGCCCATTTTGTGAGTATAGGATTACACTCTGCCCCCACAGTTGTGCTAACTTCTGAACAGTGTGACCAAAGTGGGCACTCTAAAGTATCAAACAACTCATTACATTGAGCCTGACTTGTATCTCAAGTCGAAATTATTGTAACTTGTCACAGTTTGCAGCTTTTACAAGCTGTCACCTTGTTGCCTTTAAAACTCCTGTGCCTTCCCGGGCATACATGGAGCCCGTTCATGAGACAGCTTTCGGCCCTCCAGGAGAGACATGCCAAAGACTCTTAGAAAGCAGAACAATGAAGGACTGCAGGGCAGGGAAGTGTTGCCTCCATCCTGCAGAGAGTAACTTAGGTGATAACCTGAGAAGGGAGACTTCACAGGAGAAGCCGCCTTTGAAGGGCAGATACGGCACAATAGCGAGAAGGGCTACCCGATTGTTTGTGCAGACAGCTGGCACAGGGAGCAGAGAGGGGAAACCAGTCACCAAACCGTTTGCTCCAGGGGCCTATAGCCCTGGATAGCCACACTCCAGAGGTGGGCTAGGAAGTTCTGAACACAGAGAGAAGGGTCTTGCCATCTTTTGAGTGGGTAGAATGGTGCATCCTTGGATAGGCAGCTGCCCACTCCACCGGAAGTGGTCATCAGGTGGGAGGGAACCTGTTAGCCCATTGGCTGCCAACCATATTCTGCCCTGAGGGCATTTTCCAAGCATAAGAGGGGCACCCTTGGCACCCTGATTTCAGATCTGAACCAACCTGGAAGATGGACTGAAGAAGGACTTCCCTGCTCCACCGAGGGACCAGCTAAGAGAGACTGCACCGTCGAAGACTGCACTTGCTTCACCTGATGGCTAGCTGAGAGAGGGACTGTGCCTGCCTTGTCCTGCTCAATGAGGAGCTGTCTCCAGAGTCCAGGCAAGTCAAAAGACTTGAAGGGCCAGTAAAATGGCCTCCTAGTTTCAGCACAGAGACACAACAACTGAAAAATCTGCTAGGGCAAGTTGGTAGCCCAAAGTCTTCAAGCTGCTACCACTGCCGCTTGTGCGTGGTTAAAGCAATGTGTGGTAGAGCTAGCAGATGGTCGGAAGCAGAAAGAGATTGCGGTGAAGTAAGTGGGGCCGGGGTGTGGGTCTGGGTACTTTTGTGGGTTGGGAGATTGGAGTTGTTTTGTGGGCTGGGGTGGGTTGAGTTATTTTAAGTGGTGCGGGGGGGGGTCGGGGTTTGAATGGGCTGAGAGTGGGTCGGGGTACTTTTGTAGGCTGGGGTGGCCTGGGTTGTTTTGTGGGCTGGGGGGGTGTTGGGGTTATTTTAAGTGGGCTGGGGTGGGTCGGGGTACATTTGTGGGCTGGGGGTCGGTCGGGAGTAGTGTAGCTATGGATGAATGGAAGCAGGAAGACATCTGTGGTGAGGTGAGTGTGGATGGATTGGAGTACTTTTGTGCGCTGGGGGTCGGGGTTGTTTTGTGGGCTGGGGAGTTTCGGGGTAGTTTTGTGGTCTGGGGTGTGGGCAAGGGTAGTTTTCTGGGCTGGGGGCAATCGGGGCTAGTCTTCAGGGCTGGGGGGTTGGATGTAGTATTAAGGGCTGGGAGTTGGAGGTAGTTTGAACAAGTTACTTACCTTCGGTAACGATGTATCTGTAAGAAACATTAGTTGGTAAGATTCCTCACCCAGGCGTCAGGCTGGATCCGGAAAGATTTTTCGTCAGCAATACCGCTTGTGCGTCGCTAGGCGTCGTCTGCAGCTCCGCGTCCATCGTCGGCGTCGTGCGCCGGAATGACGTCGTCGGAGTACTTAGACGCCGCTCTCGCGCGCTGACGTCAGTTCTTGTGGTGAACAACCTTTACAACGCAACTGTTACAGCGCACTACAATTACAACGAAATTTTTACAACGCAACATCCACTACAACGCATTCCATAACATAGCATGACACTACAACGCATGTTTAAAAACTACCTTTACAACGCATTCCATTACATCGCATACTACCTTTACAACACATACCATTACAACGCAATCCAACACTTACCCTACTGTTGCACCCCCTGGAGTTAGAATAGTAATTTTTACCCCTATACTATGCGTTGTAATGGTATGCGTTGTAAAGGTAGTATGCGATGTAATGGAATGCGTTGTAAAGGTAGTTTTTAAACATGCGTTGTAGTGTCATGCTATGTAATGGAATGGGTTGTAGTGGATGTTGCGTTGTAAAAAATGCGTTGTAAGTGCATGCGTTGTAAAAGTGTGCGTTGTAACGACATACATCCGTTCTTGTACATAGCTTTCCGCGCCAGGAACGCAGAGCCATGCAAGAGACCAACACTGGTGCCAAAAAATCTAGGACCCTAGAAAGGATAGCCTTAACCCTAGATGTCGGTTCGCAGAGCGGGGAGGATGGGTGGGTCGGTGAGGAATCTAACTAACTAATGTTTCTTACAGATACATCGTTACCGAAGGTAAGTAACTTGTTCATCTGAAAGAAACACGTTAGTTAGATTCCTTACCTTAGAATAGATACCCCAGCAATACCAACCCCGGTGGTGGGTCTGCGAACCAAGATCACACCAGGAAGTCCTGGAGAACAGAACGGCCAAAGAAGCCATCTCTCCGGACTTGGCTGTCCAGGCAATGATGCTTGGCAAACGTGTGCAGCGAGGCCCGCGTTGCTGCCTGACAGATGTCCTGCAAAGGGACTCCCCGTCCCAGGGCAGTAGTAGCCGCTGTGGCCCGGGTGAAATGGGCTCTCGGCCCTACAGGAGGGTCCTTTTTAGTGAAGGAATAACAAGCCTTTATACACAATACGACCCACCGTGAGATGGTCCGCTTGTGTACTGCCCTTCCCTTCTTAGCACCCACGTATCTAACAAAAAGTTGGTCGTCCACCCGGAACTGTTTGGTGCGTTCCCAATAAAAGGACAGCGCCCGTTTTGGGTCCAGACCGTGGAGCCTCTCTTCCTCTTTCGAAGGATGCGGAGGCGGAAAGAAGGTGGGCAAGGTGACAGATTGCCCAATGTGAAAGGGAGTTACCACTTTTGGAAGAAAGGAAGGACGAGTCCGTAGGACAACCTTGTCCGGATGAACAGAAAGAAAAGGAGGCTTAGACGATAACGCCTGGAGCTCACTCACCCGTCTAGCCGAGGTGATAGCTGCCAGGAAAGCAGTCTTAAGAGTCAGAAGATAAATGGGACAATTGTGAAGAGGCTCAAAGGGAGCGCACATCAGAAAGGTCAAAACTAAATTCAAATCCCACTGAGGTATTACGAAGGGGACAGGAGGAAACATGTGAGTAATGACCTTAAGGAAACGAGAAACAACAGGGGATTTCAAAAGAGAAGGCTGATCAGGAAGTCATAAGAAAGCAGAGATAGCTGATAGATAACCTTTCAAGGTGCCCAGAGCAGAGCCCTGCTGGGCTAGAGAGAGAAGAAAGAGGAGAACCTCAGAAAGAGGGGCAGAAAGGGGATCCACAGCCTTTGCTGTGCACCATGCCACAAATTTGTTCCACCTGCAGGTGTATATCGTTTTAGTGGAGGGACGCCTGGCTGCCAGAATAACATCACAGACTTCAGGAGGCAAGTCAAATGGCATCAACTGTCGCCGCTCAATCTCCACGCATGGAGGTGGAGACTGGACAGGTTCGGGTGGAGAACCGTTCGCTGCTGCTGCGACAGAAGGTCCTCCCAAAGAGGCAGTCGTGTCGGAGGATCGATTGACATACTGAGTAGCTCGGGATACCAGTACCTTCGTGCCCAATCCGGAGCCACTAAGATGACTTGGGTCCGGTCGCGCCTGATCTTCTTCAGCACTCTGGGCAGAAGTGGTATAGGCGGAAAGGCGTACAACAGACCGCAACTCCACTCGTGACGAAAGGCGTCCTCCGAGCGAGTGCCGCCTTGGAAACTCCAACGCGCAGAACTGCGGACATTGCGCGCTCTCTTCGGTGGCGAATAGATCTAACCAAGGCTCTCCCCACTGCCGAAAGAGGCCTTGCGCCACGCCTGAATTTAGACGCCATTCGTGATCCATCATGCACCGGCGGCTGAGTTCGTCTGCTCTGGCGTTCAGAGAGCCTGCCAGATGTTGAACCATCAGGGTGATGCCCTGGTGTTCCAGCCATGTCCAGAGGCGCAGAGCCTCCTGACAAAGGGTCCACGACCCCACCCCGCCCTGTTTGTTGCAATACCACATGGCGGTGGTGTTGTCCGTGAACACCTGCACCACACTTCTCCGGACAACGGGAAGGAATGCCTTCAGTGCAAGTCGGATCGCTCTCAGCTCCAAAAGGTTGATATGGAGCCGAGTCTCTGCCGGAGACTAGAGTCCTCTGATCTCCGCCTCCCCATGTGGCCCCCCCATCCCAGGAGGGACGCATCCGTCACTACTACGTGCTCCGGTTGGGGTAGGGAGAGGGATCTGCCGCTGACCCAATCGCGGTTCGTGAGCCACCACTGCAACTGCTTCTCAGTGCCCTCCGAGATCAAGACATGGTCGGACAGATTGCCACGATGCTGGGCCCACTGAAACTTCAGGTCCCACTGCAGAGCCCGCATTTTCCACCTGGCGTAATGCACCAACAGGATGCAGGAGGCCATCAGCCCCAGAAGCCGCAGTACCAACCTGACCGAAACCCAGGATAGAGGCCGAAAGATGGGAATCAGAGCCTGAATATCCCGGACCCGCTGCTCCGGAGGATAGGCCCGGAACTGCACCGAATCTAGAACCGCTCCGATGAAGAGGAGGTTCTGGGAGGGTCTAGGTGTGACTTTGGCACATTGATGGAGAACCCCAGCAAATGCAGGAGGTCGGCCGTAGTGTGGAGGTGGGAGACAACTGCCTGGGGCGAGCCCACCTTCAACAGCCAGTCATCGAGATAGGGGAAGACTGGAACCCCCGATCTGCGCAGATGAGCTGCGACCACCGCCATCACTTTCGTGAACACCCGAGGGGCACTGGTGAGGCCGAAGGGGAGCACGGTGAATTGAAAATGCTCCTGACCCACCGTGAACCGCAGGTAACGCCGGTGGGCCGGCAGGACGGGGATGTGAAAAAATAAGCGTCCTGCAAGTCCAACGCTACCATCCAGTCTCCTGGGTCTAGGGCAGCCAGAACCTGAGCTAAGGAGAGCATCTTGAACCGCTCCTTCCGGAGGAAGGCGTTGACGCTCCTGAGGTCCAAGATAGGGCGTAGGCCCCCTTTGCCCTTCTTGGGAACCAGAAAGTAGTGGGAATAGCAACCACGACCTACTTCTGGACCAGGAACGCGCTCGAAGGCCTCTTTGGCCAAGAGAGCCGTATCTTCCTCCCAGAGAAGATTCAAGTGATCCCCGACATGCGGTGGTACTGTGATGGCATGGCTGGAGGGGCCGTCTCGAAGGGGAGGGAGTAGCCCCTTCGGAAGATTTGTAGCACCCACCTGTCTGACGTGATGGAACGCCAGTGGAGCAGGTGATGGCGAACTCTGCCGCCCACTGGCGTGGAATGGGCCTGAAAGCTCGGACTAGGAGGGCTTTGAGGTGGATGCTGCCGGGGCGGATGTGGACTGACCGGCACGTTGTCCTCCAGTACCGCCTCGGCGGAATCCACGTCCGCGTGCAGGTTGGTTCTGCGGCCGGTGGCTAGGCGGATGTGAGGAGGCGCCCCTTCCTTGGCCACAAAAGGGACGAAAGGAGGAAGTTTGCGGCCGCGGGCCGAGAGACCCAAGGATTTGGTCGTAGCCCGGGAGTCCTTGAAATGAGCCCGCGCACTATCCGCCTTCTCGCCAAAAACGCGAGTGCCATCAAAGGGCATATCCATGAGGGTACTCTGGACACCCCCCGAGAAAGACGTGGACCGTAGCAAGGCGTGGCGACGAAGCGCCACCGTGGTCGAAATTGCCTGCCCCTGCGAGTCCATGGTGTCTAGTCCACACCGTACGGCATGCCGTGCTGCATCTTGCCCATCAGCAAGTGCCTGGGTGAGCCGTGACCGGGCCTCCCTTGGACACAGGGGCAGCACGTCCTCCACCGTATCCCACAGAGAGTGGGAATAATGGTCCAAGAGGCAAGCGGTATTCAAGGACTGCAGACCCAAACTCAGGGAAGAGAACAGCTTCTTTCCGAACTGTTCCAGCCTCTTGGATTCCCGATCCGGAGGAGCGGACGGGAAGGAGGATTGGGAAGTCGAGGCCTGGATAACCAGACTCTCGGGAGTGGGGTGTTGGGACAGAAAACTGGGGTTGCCTGGAGCAGGGCGGTGGCGCCGGGCCATGTTGCGATCCACAGGAGGTACTGTGGAGGGCTTGGACCAGGTGCCCTGCAGAACGTCTATGAGTGCCTCATTGAACTGCAGCAGAGGCTCTGTGGAGCATGCTGACTGTTGAAGCACCTGATTGAGGATGTTAGTCCTCATGGCCACAGCAGGCAACTCCAGCCCAAGGGCATCGGCCGCCTTGCGCAGCACCACTGAAAAAGCTGCACCTTCCTCTGAGGCCACAGTCGGAGGAGAGATGAAACCAGCATCCGGGGAGGTGTCAAGACCACTGGCATCCCCCAGTTTGTCTGCCCAGTCCTGTGAAAGTTCGGCCTGTCTGGCCATAGGGTCCTCAGACCCCTACCAGTCTCCCCCGTCATCCGATTCCTGATAAACAGGAGGAATAACCGGAGCCGGGCGTTAGATGAAATGCTCATGCATCGGCATCGGATGCGGCATCGAGCGGCGTCGCACCGGCGCCGGGCCCGGACCGGGGCTAAACCGGGGAACGGCGTCGTCCAGGGACGGCGCCGGGGGTGGAACCCGTGTCGGCGCCGGCAGAGGAGGCGTCGTGAGGTCGGGCGCCGGCAGAGATCCAGGCCTGATCCCTCGGGGACCTGCGGCATCGGGACCGAAGTCGTCGACGGCGCCAGGGCCGGAGCCGCCGGCTCCCGAGGTCACCCAGTCGAGCCCGCGGGGCCCGAAGGTGCGCCGGCAGGCGTTGACGGCGGAGCCAGGCCCCTCATGGCCGAGAGGAATGCGCTGATCTCCGCCGGAGTCCCGTCAGTCCCAGGGACCGGCGGGTATGGAGACGGACGCGGCTCCTGTGGCTCCGATGGAGCCGCGGGGGTGGGACCACTCTGACCCTCGACCGAGTCGCGCAACCGGCGAGGGGAGTCCGAAGAGCGGTGTCGCCTCTTGGACTTCTTCGAGCGCTTCGACTTACCCGAAGACTTCGAGCCCGACGAGCGATGATGGTGACTGCGGCTCCGCAACCGGTCCTTGGACCTCCTCCTGGACCGGGACCATGAACGGCGCGGAGCCAAGTGCCGAAGCTCAAGAAGCTTACGGGACCGCTCCCGCCTAGCCTTCGAGGTCAAGGCCTGACAGTCGAGGCACGACTCCGCATCGTGGTCGGGCCCCAGGCAGTAAAGGCACCGGCGATGGTGGTCTGTCACCGACATCAGTCGATGACAGGAGTCACAGGCCTTAAAACCAGGCATCCTACCGGCACCAGAGTCGAGTCGACAGAAGACTAAAAAGAGTCAAAAAAAGTTTAGTCAAAAAGTGACTAAGGGGTAAGCACTTCCCGGATCGGCGCTGTCTGGCACGAAAAAAAGAAGAACTGACGTCAGCGTGCGAGGGCGGCGTCTCCAACGACGTCATTCCGGCGCACGACACCGACGACGGACGCGGAGCCGTAGACGACGCCTAGCGACGCGCAAGGTGTATTGCTGACAAAAAATCTTTCTGGATCCAGCCTGATGCCTGGGGATATTCTAAGGTGAGGAATCTAACTAACGTGTTTCTTTCAGATTGGTAGTTTTCAGGGCTGGGGGGATTTGGGGTTAGTTTTCAAGGCAGGGGGTGGGGCTAGTTTTCAGGGCTGGGGCGGTGGGGTCAAGGTTAGTTTTCAGGACTAGGTGTAGTCTTCAGGGCTGGGGAGTCAGAGTAGTTTTTAGGGCTAGGGGAGTGTTAAGGTCGTTTTTTAAATTGGGGGTAAGGGTATTAGGCCTCAGAGCAGGGGGAGGGGAATGGATAGTTTTTAGGACTTAGAGGAGGGTGGGGCAATTTTTATGGCTTTGTCAGGGCTCGCCAGGGTCAGGTTATGGTATAGGGTTTTAGGAAATAGGGCAGGGGAAGAACACAGTGTGTGTGTTGGGAGGGGGTAGGGGTATTTGCACCTCAGGGAGGCTGGAGGGATGTTTGTACCCTAGGGCGGTGGGGAGGGGGTGGTGACCTTAGCCACGCATATCCCTTTACCATACATGACTTTATGATGAAAATTCATGGCAATGGCATGCGTGATAAAGCAATGCGTGGTTAAGACACGGTTGTTATTCAGACCATGTGGTTTAGGAATGCGGGGTTGTGGAACTTGTTGTTCCGTCATACGACTAATCCACCGGATCATTAATATAAAGCGAGAACAGTGTCCGGGCCAGGACGCACCCTCGGTGCAATCCATGTGTGGCAGGAATGCGTTTGTTGAGCTACCCATTAGTCCCCCCTCTTACCTGTGCATAAGTCCCCTCATGTAGTCTCTTGAGGATGTTCAACAAGCAGGGATCAACGCATAATCTAGATAAGGCGAGCCATGCTTTGCATCTCAGGACTAAGTAAAACAAGGCCCACAAATCATCAAAAGCGATGCAAACATGGTCGTCAGAGAGGACCAAATATTTCCATCGTATAAGATTCAGGGGAAAGGAGAGATCAAAGTGCGTACCTTTGAGCGAAACCCTGCATGGAAGAGGGACAGGACCATCCCATTGTCTAACCAGTCTTGCAGCCTAGATAGTATTTGATGGCAGAAAACCTTTTGCAGGTTATCAATCAGACTGATTGGTCTGTAATTACTTGGGGATGTTCTGTCTCTCTTCTTATAAATATGGATTATTTCTGCAGCTAACCATGAGAGGTGATGCTATCACCCATCTGAATTTTATTTGAGTGGGCATTAATGTACAGGCCCCAAAATGTGGATTCCGATCGGTATAGATCCCCAGGGACTTTGTCAGGGCCTGGTGCTTTGCCATAGTGAAGAGAGTTAATAGCCAGGGTAGTCTCCTCTAGAGAAAATGTAAGAAAAGTCCAGAGGATGTATGAATCTTGTATTAGGGAAGCCCTATGGAAAGCAGGTTGAAGGAGAGCTGCATATAGTCCGGTAAAGTGCTCGACCCAAAGTAGGGGTTGGACCGAGGCTTTAATGGGGCTAAAAGATTACATGTCAGCAGGAGAAAATTTTGGCAAGAACAGTCTTTGGTCCTTGGTGTTTACAGCATCTAACAATGGTAATCTGCCTGAATCTATTCATGTATGGATGAGGAGGCGGTGGGCTTAGAAAAGGCTTAGTTATGCTTGATCAAATTGCGATCACCTAATTTGATAGTCCTGATTAACTGTTGCTTAGCTCTGTGGCACTCACTATTATACCACGCAAGAGCTTGCTGTCCCCTTGGGTCATATGCCATTGTGCCTTAAGTGAATAGTGTATATAAAGCTTTGTACAAGGCTATGTGTAGCCTACTTATAGGTATATCTTGTAAAGCATAGCTGTCAAATGGGGCAAAATGGTCATTAAATGTGGCATATATTTGTGTCAATAGCTCAATGTTATAGCTAATCTAAAACCATTTGACTGCCTTCACATTGTTGGGGAGTAACAGTGTTAAATCACCGTGGGGAACTGGCTAGTTCTTGCCTTGAGTAATTGATCATTCAATGACAAAGCCAGAGCATGATGGTCGCTATCTTCTCATGTGCTAATTACAAAATCTGACGCCAGTTGCCAGAGATCAATGTCCAGTAGAATATAATCAATACGGCTCTGGCTAAACACTCTTTTAAAAGTAAAGGCTGGTGGACTATCATTGTCAAATCTGCTGTTACAGGTACATAGTCCATGGGACAAGGTCGATGATGTCATTTGGAACCCCACTGCGAACCAGGATCTTAATGGTAGGGCCTCTAACTTCTGGATTCCCTTGGCTTCATCTTCCCCCTCAGTGATTGTGGATAGATCGTCCAGTGGCTCAAAGGTTGGATTAAAGTCACCTGCTTTACTACAGGATCTTTATATGTCATTTCTGCTAGATGGTAGGCTAGAAGCTTAATAGTGGGGGATTCTTTATTTCTACTTACAGAGCGATAATATATATAGAGCGATAATATATATGGTACTCATTAAATCTATGCCCGTTCTGGCTTCCAAATCTACATTTTTAAACACCCTGATTGCTGACATGCCTTAGAGGGCATTGCTTCTATACCATAGTTTGTTTAACCTTGACAAAACACCTTTTCCAATGTCCAGGTTTCAGGCAGTGTAACTATATCAAAACTAATAATGAAGGACCAACATACAGGATCCTGCGAGTTGCCACTTACACCAGCTATGTTCTAAGATAACATTTTTAGGTGACCAATGCCTTCATCAGTGTCTCTCATTACTTCATCAGAGCCATTTACCAAATCTGGTAGGATAGGCTCTCTAAGGCTTGTGTAGGTTGGTAAGGTTGGTAGATGAATAAGCACAGAATCGTGTTCAGCTAGAACTGGATCGTAGTAAATGGACTCATGATAGTGGTTAAGGTATTACTATCCAGACAGTCAGTAATCACTTCAGTTATGGAAATAAGAAATAAACAATCTCCACTGTGGCCTTTAGATAGAACTTTATGTATTGGGCATCCCCTAGTCAATCAATTTCACTCAGGTTGGAGTCTCCTGGTTGTAAATGGCCTAATGGTTGTTCAAGGCCTTGTACTCTCTGATTCACACAGGGGATTTGAATAGATGTTGAAGGATGGTTCAGAGGCGACATGGGGGGGGGCTTATAATTCGAAACTATGGACTGGAGCCCAGCAAGACTCCTGAATTGGATAGGGGAGCCGTGAGGTGGATATGAAAGTGCCTCCAGTGCAAGTAACCTAGTAACCATTGCAAGTTTCTTGAGTGTCAATACTATTGCATCCCAAAACTCATAGGGGCATATTAGCAAGCATGTTTTCGCCACTTTAGAGGCCCTTTTCAGCGCTAAAGCAGCGATTTCATTATCGCGCTATCGTCAAGGCCTTGTTAACATGCATTAGCGCATGTTACCTTGCGAAATAAGTCGGTTTCGGGACGCATCACAGGCCAGCGATATATATCGCTAATTAGATGCGAAGTAGGCGTTCCTTACAAGAACTCCATTAAATAAGTCGCAAACACAACTTCGCTGTATTAGCAACGCGGCCCTGGACTCAAGAAGCGATCAAAGAAGTCCAGCCAATCGCTAGAAATTTACACCTGAAAAAAAGCTGACTTACCCATCTCTTCAATGGAAGGTGGATTGTCAGCTTAAGTACACACTTGCATATCAGCAAACATTCTAATATCGCAGGTAGTTTATCGCAGGATTCAGACTGCTATCGCTGGTTTCCACCGATTTCGCTAGATTTTGCATCGCCTGTGAGCGGCGCGTTGATAATAGACCACTAACAGGGCGAGAAAATCCAGTGATATGCGGCGATACAATAAAAAGCGCTAGCCTCGGTTTTCAAAGATTATCGCAGATTGTAGATAATATGCCCCAGAGTGATTTGTATCCCATGCAGAAATTATATCTGACTGAATTATTGAAAAGCACTTTTTTTCTGTGTCTAATCCAGTGGGATAGTTTATTCACCAGGGAGTCGGTAGCATCCCTTGCACCAGGTTTGAGTTTGGGGACATTTAACATATAAATTGAGCTATGGTAGATTTGAGGACTTGTATCAGAAAAGGGAGTGATTACTAGGCCTGGGCGGTAAATTTCGTTACGCTCGTGGAATTTGCGATATTTTGACATTTTCGCGTTCCGCGGAGAACGCGAAAAAGTCAAAACTTTCGCAACCTGCAGCGAAACGGAAGTATTTTTCTTGTTCGCGCTTTATAAATGCATTCTCGTGCCACTTACGGGTCCCTGCGTTCGGCGACGAGTTTTCCTATCCGTTCGCACGCGCCACAAGATGTTGGATTGTTGGTAGCTGGTCGCGCTATCCCACGAGAGTTTGCGATCGCGAACACGTCATTGCGATCGCGAACAGGAAATAAGCATCGTGAGCAAGATGGCCGCGCCCATTAGCGACCGCATGGGGCAAGTTGGAGATATATTTCCCCGCGAGCACGCGAAAACACATCGCGAACGGGCGGGAAAAACAATCTTCGCGAAAGTTTCGCATGCTCGCGGAGATTTCGCGCAATTACGCGATAATTTGCGAAAGTCAATTTCGTAAATTACGCCTACCCTTAGTGATTACTGGCTGTAAAAAGGTTTACACTGGGTGGCCTATTTTTTTGGTAGTCGAGGCTGTATTCTTTAACGGCTCGCTAACTGAGGGCTTTAAACAATATGCTGCTTGGTTAGATACATAGCCTCTAGGCATTCCAGGGTTCCTGGAAGATGTAGTATGGTCAGATCCCACCTCCACATTCCTAGAACTGGTCTGGATACTGTGGACCTGATCATTTGGTGGAATGGTAGGTGGCTGAATCCTGATATTAGCATACCCCCTTTTTAGCCTGGTAAGAGGGTAACTCGAGAGAGGTCATGTCCCTGGTCTGGCCTGGCTCTAATTGAATATAAATCTTCCCTTCTAAATAGCAGCTTTGGCGTGATATACTAGGGTCGATAGTATTTCTCTTGAGTGCTTCCATAAGGGTGCCATTCATATCAATCAACTCTTGAACCCTTTGATTTGTTGTTAATAGGGCAGCCTTCAGATTCAATATATTATCCATTAACAAGCCAACCAGAGAGACTATGTCTTCCCATTTGCCAGTCGAGGAGGCTGCTGATGCATTCTTATCTGTCAGAGATGATGTATGTAAAATCTGAACAGCTGGTTCAGGAGGCGAGCCAGACTGTGGTGCAACGTGATTAGAACATGAAATGTTAATTGTGGGTACTGTTTCAGTAGTCAGCAGCACAGCCCCAGAGGATGGACTCATAATGGTGGTTGGTTGGGCTATAAGGTGAGGCACTGGGTTATCACAAACAAGAACAGTTGAGGTAGCCACTGGGATAACTTCATCAGGCTTATGGCTATCTTTTTTTTAGAAAAATAAGTTATCCTGGATTAAAAACCTTTCCCTTCCAAGCGTGTTTTGCCCTGGGTCAGCATCATCTCAACTTGCTAGATTAAATTATCATTTTCTGTCAGGGTGCAGTTCTCAGCGGCTGCTTTTTTGTAGATTTAGTTTTTTTTCCTTACAAGGCTCCAGAGCTTCCCATTTCCCCATTGCTTTATGTTAAAAGTGAATATTTACTCACGAGAAAGGAGGCTGCAGTCATCAGGAAGCGCTTATGATGCGGGCGTGGCAGGTGCGGAGCCTCCTGCCACAAAGCACTATCGGCCTGTAGTCACCCTGGGCCTGCCGAAAAGTCTCCTATGCTGCGAGGAAAGCCGATGTGGTTGAAGTGCTGGGAGGCGCACTTCTGATGTGGGGGTTGTGGGAGTAGCAGCTCCTTTTGCTGAGCACTATGGGGCTCGTATTCTCCCAGGGTCTGCCAAAAAGTCTCCAGCGCTGCGGGGAAAGCCGTTGTGGTTTAAGCGCCGGGAGGCGTGCTTCTGATGTGGGTTTGGCGGGTGTAGCAGCTCCTGCCATGAAGCAATATGGGCCCATATTCTCCCTTGGCCTGACGAAAGGTCTCCCCGGATTGAGATGTACCTAACCAAGGACAACCTAAATGTACCTGACCACTTTGTATACAAACGTTACCATTTATGTCACCTGAATAGACTCTGAGAACCTCTGAATCCACTGTGATAGTATTATGAGAGAATCTTTAAATGTATTCTGTAGTAAAATGTATTTTTTTGCCTAATTCCCATTGGTGCATATCCTGGAAACGTGTACTTGTGTAGTAATGTGTTAAATCCTTTGTCTTAAGTCCTATAAAAGGACACCAATTTTCCACATCAACAGAACCCCTATTTTCCCCACTCTTAGAGGACGAATCAATGCTGGCTTAAATATTGAACTTTACTGAGTTCTTTGTACTTATGATCTGTATTCTTGCTGATCACCTGATCCATTATATATTTAATATATTTTGCTTAATAATTCTCTTCATAAAGCCTTAAAAGTTTGCACTTTGTCTGTCATTCCTATTGAAAATGTCACAGTCTTACTCATTACTGAGTCTTACAAAAAATAAAGATGGGTCCAACCGGAGGGTACCAAAGTCTGTAAAGGGATTACACCACTCACGGTCCGGGTTACTGGACCCAAGCTACTAGGGGAAATGTGCATTATAATTTATTTTATCATTATTTGTTTCAGTTTGTTGGATAGTTGTTCACTCACAGACTATCATCTTTCCTTCAAATGAGCTTTGTTCGCTAATTAAGCTAGCTCTTTCTGTGCCTTCAACGCTGATCACAACTATCACGTAGGTTAAGGTACACAGATTTGCATGCTGACACATGCAGCAAGACTAACAGTCAATGGTTAGGAGATTGTGGCACACTGATAGAGTGAGTGAATGAGAGGTTGAGTGGTGCCCACAGTTTGATCAATAGGAGACAATTATGCCACAAAAGGATGTAACATTAAACAGTGCTGTCGATATGTCTGCATCTGTGGCGAGAGATAGTCTGACACATAGGTGCGAAAAGCATCGAGAATCCTCTTGAAAGACTAGGCCCTCATCATACATAAGTGGCTGTTGATCACAGCATACCAGATGTCCAGAGGCGGTTTCCTCATTGGAGCGGGGGAGCGTCGCCCAACCGCCCGCTGGAAGTCACGCTAAACATGAAAAATAAAAGGGCAATTAAATAATTGCCACAGCCTGCCTCCGAGCCAGGATAAATGGTGGCGTGCCCTCTGCTGCCTATTGGCAGTAGATGACTGGGGCAGTGGCTTCACTGGATGCTCCAAAGTGCACATGTCACTTTGGCTGGATGTCTTGTGCCGGCCAAAGAGGCATGCACACTTTGAAGCTCTCCATCCAGCTCTCTTAGACAGCTGGGTGGAGAACAAGCCCAAGCTTGCAGCGCCTGAAGGAGCATCCAGCCAGCCCACTCCATCCAATCCAGCAGCTTCTCTGATGCTGGTCATCCTTCGTGCTTCAGACTGCAGAGTGGGTAAGTACTATTTTATTTTATTTTATTTATTAGAAATGTGTAATGTATGTAAGTGCAGGGATTACGTGAGTGGTTATTTTGTTTAGGGGCTTTGGGTTGATGGGTTTTTATTTGGGCTTTTGGAGGGAGGGGTTGGTTGTTTTTTACTTTTGGCAGGAGGGGATGCTTAATTTAGGTTTTTGGGAAGCAGTGGGGCACTTCGCTTGTCCCACCTCTTTCTAAGGCTACCAACCTACCCTGCAGATCTCATGCTTACCAACCCTGCTACAGTGATACAATCATTTGACATACTGTCGGCCCCTTCTTCAGTGGTCTCATGCTGGAAAACGTGTGTGGACATATTTAAAAACAACTTAACAGCACGAAAGAGAGAGGCCTAACAACCCCCCTTTTCTCCACACGGTCTGGGAAGAGGTCCATAAAATGTTCCTCATGCTACGAAATACTATTCAGGAGAGCAACTATAATGCTGCGCAGACCGGACAATTTAGCACACAGTCCAATCAGGACTATGAAAGGATCTTCCTTCACCAAGTCAAGCAAAGCCCCAATTAACCCGATTAAGCGTTCTACCCCTGTGTAGGAGGCCTTGCCATTAGATGGCCATTAGACAACACTGATGAAGAAATCAGAGGGCAAGTCATTACAGGTTGTCACTCTCCTCAACTACGATGAGAAATCCAGAGAAAGTAAAATTGGTGCTGCCAGCGACGCTCACCCATGGGGGGGGGGGCAGGTTTTTCATTAGCTGCAGAGGCTCACACAGCACACCTGGAAGTCTCGCAAGCCTCCTGCAGTGTCAAACCTGAACCAACAGAATGTGTGTCCTATGTGAGTGAGGCTGTTCACAAACTATCCATGAAGAAACCCAACAAAACATGTGAGCAGACTGAGACCCAGGCCGAAGCCATCTCAGCGGTATTGAAACATTGTAATTTGATTTTGTTATCTGGACCAATGGCTATTTTGAGTCTAGCTACTGCAGGAAGTTGTTTGTTATTGATGTGTGTTCTTGTGCCATGTTTTGGGAAGAGTATTGTGTCCTGGGGGTTGCATACCAAGGGGAGATCTGGGCAGAGACGTTAGGGATTACCCGCCTGTTTGCGAAAGATACTTTGTCCCTAGTGACATTACCCAGAGGCTACAAAGGAGCCATGCACAAGATGGGTCACTGTGCATCTACCGAACTAAATGCTGTTGTGTGCCTGTATGTCTTGTCCACCCGTTAAGCTCCACTAGTACCTTTTACCAAAAGATCCAACAGGGCAAAGGAAGTGGCAGAGCTACAGGTGGGAGAGTGGGAGTAGTGGGAAATGTATCAAGTGTGAACTCTCCAGAGGAGATCTAGTCCCTGGATGGCTTTCCTCTAACTCTTATACCTCACTACTAAGCCTCATGTTTTTAAGAGTCAACTCCTGCCCTGAAGAGCAGAGGTATGGATAATGTTATGAACTATCTGTCTCATCTACACCAGCATGGACTGATGTATCAAACAAACTCGATTTCATCTGTGGCATAAACGTTTCCCTGCATTGCATCCACTGATTCTACCAGGTACCCTGATTGCTGAGAATGTCCAGTTGCAGAGAATTTTTTTTTTGAGTACTGTAAAAGACTTAATAATATTGGCTCTTTTCGTCTACTCCCAATTTTAACGGCTTCTAAAGAATGTTACACAATCTACTAGGGGAAATGTGCTTTAAAATTCGTTTTATCATTTTTTTCTCTAATTTGTTGGATGTTGAAGACCCACTGACAACCAACTTTCCTTTGAACGAGTAGTGCTTGCTAATAAAGCTAGCTCTTTCGGTGCCTTGAGAGCTGATCACAACTATCAAGTTGGTGAAATGGCAACGTCAGGGACTGAAATGCCCCATGGGAAGAGGGACTGAGGGAACCCTGTAATCACACTTGCCTCAAGGTGCGTCCCTCGCTGTCATCCCAAAGGCGTCCTTTTCTCTTCCCCGCTGATGAGGTAACTACAGGGGTCCCTCAGTCCCTCTTCCCATGGGGCATTTCAGTCCCTGACCTGGGTTTTCAAGAAACCCCTACTTTAGGTAGAGATTGACATAGGCACCTAACAAATAAATGTATTTTGGTGTTTACATTGTTTTTTAACCTTTCACGTTATCCTGGGCCCCCACTTCGTTTTTAGAAATGCCTCCCTCTTTCCAGGTGTAGGCCCGCTTTCTACCAAACGTAGTTTCTAGAGAGCGAGGACTGCCAATGATGAAGCATGACACCTCGTGGTGTATGAGGACAGTCCTTCCCATTTTTGGAGATGCCCTGCACCCCACTTAATAAAGTGTAGAGTGCTTGTCTTTTTGGATAGAATCAGAGCTTTATTCAGGGTAGCTTCTTTTGTGTGTGCAAATGAGAGTTTGTGACCCACCATAACTTGCAGTTCACCCATCGCAGCAAAATTTTTGTGGGGACTTGTAGGTTTCCCATATCAGTGCATCAACTGGCTCCATGCTTAGAAACATCTGACCTCATGGTCAATCTACCATTGGGGCATCAGGTCACAGTTAATAGGGTGAGGTGACCATTACTAGATCTCTCTGCCTAGGACCCCAAAGTAACACAGGAAGGTCTCAGGCAGCACAATTACTCAGTGGCCTACACATGCAAAAAGCAAACTCTCTGCACATTGGGGCCTCTCTTTTGTTTTCTAAGAGCTCATACTTTGAGACTTTATTCTTGGAAAACAAAAGGTCTGGCAAGTGGTAGCAAAAAACATTTGCAAAGCGTCAGACTTTAGTTCAACACAACCGCTAGAAAGGCTATAGCCTCTGCTAACCTTGTGGGGTGAAGGGCTGCCTGCCACCATCTAAGTGAGGGCATAAGACAGTCATATCAGTGCAGGGCTCATTGAGAGCTGCACTAGCACAAATGCATTAAGCTTACTGCAGTGAGTTTGACTTTTGACATTCATTGATTAGGAGAAGGGCTCCTCCTTGCACCCTAATACCTTGCATTACATATGAATGCACAGACCAAAACTTAATTCCTGAATTAATGAGACGTTAAATATTAAATATTACATCTCTGTCATTGATTTTTCATCTTGCCTGTGGAAATTAAGTCATGGTGGATGTAGCTTCCAGATGGTACAAATTCAACTGATATACATGGATATTAAACCTTAGATGGAACTAAAGATTGCTCAAAATTGGAATTACCCAATGAGATGAAGTACAGCCTGTGGGTGGCTTTAAGATAGAGCATTCCGACGAATTAGCGATATTAAATTAAAAAAAAAGAAAAACAGCCCATGAGGAAATGTCTGCATTGACAAAAATTGAGAAAACCCTACGTTCCTCTGGAATTAATAGAAACGGAACTGAGTATTGCACTTCTGGCTAATAATATAATTTTTAATTACGGTATGACAAGACTTGTTTATAGATTTGCCATAACATGCAAAAAAAAGAAAGCTCATTATTTTGTTTTTCGGAAATTAATACTTGAATTTAGACTCCTCTCCAATTATTGCAAACATTTGGTTACGATAAATAGAGTTGCATTGCTGAAGGGTGGGCAAGAACGGTAATCAGGTGAGAAGAGAAGGATGGGTAGGGAGAATAACCACCGTGTTGAATAATTTAATTGAAAAGCATTTCAAGGTGCCGATGCCTAGTACAGCAATAAATTGGGCAACTAACTCACTTAATCTCCCTGTGCCTAACAAAAACAAGCATTTGCAATGCAATCGGTCTCGACTTTAGGACCTTATATGTATTTAACTATGCAGCACATTAGCCTGGGTACTGAAACATCTACTGTTCTTTAACATGGAGGGAAAGTAAGCACCAAACTGCGGAATACGCCAGGTATGGGAACACATGGAGAGAAATATTGCCTATCGGCGGGATATGGTATAGTCCAAAGCTCTGTTTTTAATATAAAATTGGGGCCTTTGGTGGTCATATCACTGAAAATACAAGATTTGAAAAAAATAATATTGTGCTCGTGGAAGACAAGTTTCTATGACCTGGACTCAAGGGAATGCTAAAGTGATTCTGGTATTTTGCTGACCACTTCTGGTCGTTTTCTATCAAGAAAGTTAAATAGAGGCAGTTGCCACAAAACTTAAAAAAAGAAAGTCCCTAAGCAGGAAGCAATTTTACTGATCTCTACTGGTCGTTTTCTATCAATAGTTTTAATTAATGTATCCCTTGTGTCATTACACATATTATATCCTATACACAATCTACTTAATTGTTTAAAAAAAATCTTATTCTCACAGCCAACACTTAGATCATATTCATTTTATTGCACTTTCTTATATATAGACAAGTCACATCAATTGTGTGACACAGTCCTCTTTTAAAAATTTGTTTTTCATAAAAACAATACATCAACAATATATAAAAACAACATAATAATATAACACAGTTTTAACAAAGAGAGAAAAAACATGTATCATAAGACACTACAATTTGTCATCAATTCGACAGATCACACGGAACAATTTCTACTCTAGGCCTTGATGAACTCTATTATATCATCTGCAGGACAAAGTGTTTCCACAGATTCTGCCACACAAAAACAAAGGGCGTCGACGCGTTTCGATGGTTATTTCTTATTGTTCCATCTTTTTCAAGACTAGCATTTCGAGTCTCTCTGTTATTCACACTTGATAGATTACTACGGCTAACCTGTGTTGTAGGTAAATATAGAAAATCCATATTACACACAGCCAAAATACAAATACAATGCCACCAATTAACATTTTATTCTATACATTTTATTTTGTACATTCATATGTTATCATATACCTTATTTCATTATTGTCCCAAAATCATCTTTATATATTCCATACCATATTGATCCCCATGTTTATAGGTCTTGATAATCATTATTAGCCCTGATCTTATTCCTCTTCCTTATTATTATTTTAGTCTAGAAGATGATTAAATCTCTTCCTTATTCATATTTTTATTATTTATTATTATTTTCACAATAGACAATTTTCTCTATATTATTATATACATAGGATTCCATCATATATCCTGCAGTCAACTTATTCCTATCCCACACTTAATCTTAAGTATAATCTTTCTCCTTTTCTCATAGTTTTTGTATATGTCAACTTTATCTCACCTGTATTGTATTTGTTGTTGTTATCTTTAAGTTCTTTATTTCAATTGGCCTTAGTTTGCGCTTAATTCCTACTTGGAGCAACCTAAAGAAACAATAATGAAATATCCCACCATTAGGGCAGCCTTTCTCTTAGGGCTATGTATTACACAATGGCCAGAAATCATATATACCTTTCAACATAATCCTGGATCACAAATTGTTTATACGGGAGTCTCTTAATTATGCGTGTTAAAATGTCCTTCCAATTACGTATTTATAGTTCACTCTGGTATGCCTGTAATATCCAAAAAAAAGCACATTGGTGGTTTGACACACATTATTATTTAACCAGTATGTGAAAAAGGAGCGTGTTTGTTATTTTATTTTTTATTTTATTTCATTTTATATGCCGGAACCGGCGTCATGTCATACCTTGATAATTAGGCTGTGGTGATAACTTTCCTTCTCACTGGAGGACTTTCCACCTTCTTACAAGGGGCCAAACGATACTTGCCTCTTTATTCTCTTGTATTCACCAGCTATTCGAATAGAGTATAAAGACAGAGCATGTCTTGGTAAACTCATTGCCTTTTAGAAATATAGTCTAATTTATACACCGCCCTCGGGTTGCTGTAACTAATTCTTTGCTCACCTTAAAATTTGATGTAAAGAGGCAGAATCCTGCGTACGTCTTCTCGCGTCCGTGAGGTGTAAATGAATCGTGGGAAAGACCCTGCATTAAATACGCTTGTAAGCGCTGTGATTGGTCCAAATATAATTGTTAATTAGCCGTTTAGCATGCGTTGTGTTCGTATTTTCTGTCTTTACTGCCTCTCCTCTTTTTAACCCGGAAGTGATTCCCGCTACACTTCCTGTTAATTATAGACTACACGCTACCTCTGCCACATTTGACCTTGTCCTCGCGCAACCTATGTTACTCGTAATCCTACATCCATGTACATAAATACGCGTACATCTATGCGCACGTTATCTGAAAAGAATTATTTTGAAATTGGATCAGGATACCAATTACCTAACGAAGTGTCACCTCCCTCACCATCATATTCCTACATTTATTTATTTTTCAACACTTATTTATTTTTATATGCAGAGGTCTTACAATGATTCTCGCTCTCGCTCGATTCCAATATATATTATATTGTAACACCAATATACACAATATATATATTTATAGCTACCCTCCTTCTCGTATTCATAATCCTATTAATTTTAAAATGAAAAAGTATATCGGGCTTTTCCCTCGATCTCGGCCAGTGTTATATCATTACCGCCTGATTATATTATAAAATCCACTCGCATATATGTTTTCTTATATTATCTATATATTGAACAGTAAGAGCTAATGGCCACTACCATTCTTTCTAATCTAATCTTATTAGCCATATATTGTACAATGGCTAGCTGCTCACTCAATAACAGCTTGCGCTCTTAACGTATGGTAACCATGTCCTCTCTGATTCTTCATCTTGATGGTTATATGTTTGGAATACGATACGAGCTAATATACTATTTGCCCCTCTATTATAAGAAAAGCTCCCTCATGTAAAGCTAAGTGACCAGCTAGTTCTTACTACTACTAGGTACTCATAAGGGAACAATGCCACGGTCATTGTTGGTGTTAGGTTAATGCCATCATCAACCCTATTCAAATGTCGATATGCTCAACACATTGGATAGTCCGTCCTTATCAATAGCTAATGATCTTCATCCAATCTTCTCTTGAATTTAAACCTTTATTAACAGTATTAAGATAACACATGAACCACTGTTCACGATTTTTCCTTATGGCTTCTAGATTTCCTCCTCTCCTACTCAGATTGATTTTTTCTAGAATAAACCATTTTATCTCGTTACAATCGTGATTGAACTTGATAAAATGACTAGTCAGTGGTGCATTTTCTTTTTTTGTTCTTACTGCCGATTTGTGCTCTAAAAGACGTATGCGCATTTCTCTACTCGTCTCCCCCACATAACCTAAACCGCATGGACAGGTTAGTAGGTAGATTATATTTTTACTTCGACAGTTATTTAAGGTTTTTGATGTTAAAGTTTTACAATAAAAAAACATATTTTTAGTTTCTATACAGTGCGGACATATTGAACATATTCCGCATCTATAATTACCTACTGCCCTCTGTCCATTGAGTGTGGTCTGGCTCAAGGATTCGGTTTTATACGTCTGAACCAGACAATTCCGTATTGTCTTGTTTCGTCTTAGGATTATGAATACGAGAAGGAGGGTAGCTATATATATATATATTGTGTATATTGGTGTTACAATATAATATATATTGGAATCGAGCGATTCCGCCTCTTTACATCAAATTTTAAGGTGAGCAAAGAATTAGTTACAGCGAACCGAGGGCAGTGTATAAATTAGACTATATTTCTAAAAGGCAATGAGTTTACCAAGACATGCTCTGTCTTTATACTCTATTCGAATAGCCGGTGAATACAAGAGAATAAGGAGGCAAGTATCGTTTGGCCCCCTGTAAGAAGGTGGAAAGTCCTCCAGGGAGAAGGAAAATTATCACCACAGCCTAATTATCAAGGATTTGACATGACGCCGGTTCCGGCATATAAAATAAAATAAAAAATAAAATAGAAAACACGCTCCTTTTTCACATACTGGTTAAATAATAATGGGTGTCAAACCACCGATGTGCTGTTTTTGGATATTACAGGCATACCAGAGTGAACTATAAATACGTAATTGGAAGGACATTTTAACATACGTATAATTAAGAGACTCCCGTATAAACGATTTGTGATCCAGGATTATGTTGAAAGGTATATATGATTTCTGGCCATTGTGTAATACATAGCCCTAAGAGAAAGGCTGCCCTAATGGTGGGGTATTTCATTATTGTTTCTTTAGGTTGCCCCAAGTAGGAATTAAGCTCATACTAAGGCCAGTTGAAATAAAGAACTTAAAGATAACAACAACAAATACAATACAGGTGAGATAAAGTTGACATATACAAAAACTATGAGAAAAGGAGAAAGATTATACCTAAGATTAAGTGTGGGATAGGAATAAGTTGACTGCAGGATATATGATGGAATCCTATGTATATAATAATATAGAAAAAATCGTCTATTGTGAAAATAATAATAAATAATAAAAATATGAATAGGGAAGAGATTTAATCATCTTCTAGACTAAAATAATAATAAGGAAGAGGAATAAGATCAGGGCTAATAATGATTATCAAGACCTACAAACATGGAGATCAATATGGTATGGAATATATAAAGATGATTTTGGGACAATAATGAAATAAGGTATAGGATAACATATGAATGTACAAAATAAAATGTATAGAATAAAATGTTAATTGGTGGCATTGTATTCGTATTTTGGGCTTGGCTGTGTGTAATATGGATTTTCTATATTTACCTACAACACAGGTTAGCCGTAGTAATCTATCAAGTGTGAATAACAGAGAGACTCGAAATGCTAGTCTTGAAAAAGATGGAACAATAAGAAATAACCATCGAAACGCGTCGACGCCCTTTGTTTTTGTGTGGCAGAATCTGTGGAAACACTTTGTCCTGCAGATGATATAATAGAGTTCATCCAGGCCTAGTGTAGAAATTGTTCTGTGTGATCTGTTGAATTGATGACAAATTGTAGTGTCTTATGATACATGATTTTTCTCTCTTTGTTAAAATTGTGTGACATTATAATGTTGTTTTTGTATATTGTTGATGTATTGTTTTTATGAAAAAACATTTTTTAAAAAGAGGACTGTGTCACACAATTGATGTGACTTGTCTATATATAAGAAAGTGCAATAAAATGAATATGATCTAAGTGTTGGCTGTAAGAATAAGATTTTCTTTTAACAATTAAGTAGAGTGTGTATAGGATATAATATGTGTTGATAAGATTGGTTTTTGTATAATGACACAAGGGATAAATTAATTCAGACTATTGAATAGTGCTCCAGTCCCTTTGTTTCTGTGAAAGGGGTCTCTCTCTATTTTGATACGTTTTCTATCAAGACAGTTAAATAGAGGCAGTTGAACAAGCAGAAAGCAATTCTGGTATTTTACTGACCTCTACTGGCCATTTTCTATCAAGACAGTTCAATAGAGGCAGTTGAATCGAAAAAATAGTCCCTAAGCAAAAGTGGAAGCAGACAAGTCCTGGGGTTGATCTCCAGAGCCCACATAGTACATACAACAGATCTTCCAGACAGCGCAGGCGCTGTCTAGGCTCGACCTAAAAAGGTAAAAGGAAGCAAATCGAATGGATGGGTAGGGCAGAGGGAGCAAAGGACGAACTTATGGCGAAAGGAAAGCAACACGGAAAGCACCGGGTGGGGGAGTTTAACTGAGGAGGCAGCACACAAGAGAGAAAGCATGAAAGCACTTGTACTTGCATGAAATGGTCAAAGTAAAATAAATAATGTAGTTCCCTGAATGTAAGCAGTGGAACAATACAAGTAGACTAATTAAAGAGATTGAGAAGAAATTTTGATCCAGGGATGGACAAACATAAAAAGAAGAAGAGTAAAGATTGAATAAGAGGCAAGCAAGTGAGATTGACAAGAAAGCAAACCAAAAGTAAGCAGGTGGCTGACCCAAAGCACACTGTATTCATTGGTATTGTTTACAATAAGTGATTGTCAGTAAACAGCTAAAGTAGTCTGTAGACAAAACCTAAAAACTAGTGGTGTGCAATCAGGCACAACAGTCATTCTTATTTAAAATGTACGCTCTGCTCAAACACTATGTCCTTGTAAAACAAGCAGCACATTTTCTGCTCTATTTACCTTATTATACTGCCCTGCATGAATGTGGAACCCAGCATTCAAACACACTCAAAATAGATTCTATTAATTCAGGAGTGTGCAAAATTTGTGTAATTTGCTTTTCCATAATTAAACGAAATTCAACAGAATTATGCAAAGTTATGCAAGATGCACATCCATCATGTTGTGCTATATTTTAGCATGAAATACTTCCTCGTGTCAATTTTGTAAGTGACAACGGATTTCACACAAAAAAGTGCAAAATAGCGAAAGCACAGTGAACAGTATCCACTCGTGCAATCGTTTCCGTGAATATTCGTGGTCCGTTGTGGTACTTTTTTGTATTGTGAATGGTGCATACAAACAGGAAGCGGAGTACTGGTGTAATTTGGGATTTTTCAAAACAAGTGAAATGCAAAGTTCTAAAAGTACGAGTTACTTACCTTCGGTACCGATGTATCTGGTAGAGACAATTCTAGCCGCAGATTCCTTCACGTAGAATTATCCCCAGGCGTGAGACTGGATCCAGAAACTTTTTTGGCACAGCATCCCTGCGCGCCGGGGGCGGGGAGACAGCACGCGACTCCGCCCCGGCGCACGTGACATCAGCGAGGTCACACAAGACCCGCCCCGGCACGCCTACGTCAGTTTTCTTCGGAGAACTTTTCTGCACCACAATGCGGAACCACCAGATAAAAAAACTGTGGAAGCATGGGAACAGTGTGCAAAGAGCAGAACAATTGGAAAGAAACTGTGACTAACAACACCACCAGAGTAGTGCCAACCCCCCAGCACCCAAGGGCAGGGAAAGAAGAAAGAAGAAGAACAAGCAGAAACCTGTGCAGTCACCCTGCCAGTGCATAGACAACCTCCCATCCCTTTGCCCCGGAGGCAAGAACATGCGTAACAGTCATGGCACACATAGGAAACCCACCCCCCCCCCCATCCTGAGCAAGGAATGGGACCAGTCCCAAGACAGACAGGGACAACAAGTCTTCAAGCCACCCCAACCTAGAGGGCAACCACCCACAAGGGACAAGGGCAAGACAAGGCCAGATGACCCTTAAGCAGAGGATAGAAATGGAAGGAAGGGAGGGGAGGGAGGACAGGGATAGAAGCAATCCCCCCAAAACCTGGAGTAGCCAGAGCAGCAGGGCACCAGAACCCCATCCTCCAAAGGACCAAAGGAGGAATGAACCGCCCCCAGACGGAGCCACCCGTCAAGAACAAGGAAGGCACTCACAGGAGACACAGCCCCCCACCGGGAGGCGAGTACTGAAGATCATCCCAAGGGTCCTCGCAGAATAGGGGAGGAAGGGCGGGGCATGAAGGAATCTGCGGCTAGAATCGTCTCTACCAGATACATCGTTACCGAAGGTAAGTAACTCATACATCTGATAGAGACTACTAGCCGCAGATTCCTTCACATAGAATAGATACCCTAGCAATAACCCCTGGGAAGGAGGGTCTGTGAAAGGAACCCACCAGCCAATGCAGAACAGAGGGCCCCACAGGGGACCAGATCTGTGGACCAGGTAGAACCTCGCCCCTGCCAGGCCAAGGGAACCCCCACAAGCAGGACCCCACCAACCTCAAGGGGATGTAGGAGGGAAAGAAGGCTGAAGAGGCGCGTACACTCACAGTAGAGGAACCAAGGGCAAGGACTGAGAGGCCAAAGCACCCCACTCCCCCACAAGGCAACATAGCTTCCACCCAATGCCAAGACAGGAAAAGCAGAAGAAAAAGAAGAAGAAGCCTAGATGGGCCAAGGAAACTAGGGAAAAGAAGGCGTACCCACTCCAGATGGAAAGCAGCCTGCCAGCCAGAACAGCGCCGGCAGTCAAAGCCAGAAGCAAGAAGAGCAGCCAGAGGCCCCCGGAAGGCCGAGTAGGTGACGCCCGGCAAGGGAGACACAGGATCATCCCAGACCTCAGGACAGGAACAGGGAGAGGAGGAGATTCCCGGCCACCAAAACGAGTGGCTGCACACACGACCTCAGGAAGCAAAAGCAACCAACCTAAATGCCATAGAGAACAGGCACCCGAAGGCGACAAGAACGCTCTAGCAGAGAGCAAGCCATATGACAGCTACCACTACCCCACATAGGGTACGTTAAGTCCCAAGATAAGGGAACCCTCTTTGGAAGAACTTCCGCAGCAGAGGAAAAAAAAAAGAGCCACGGGGAAAAAAACACCCCCGCTGAAGGCTTGACAAGCAGCCCAAGCAAAGCAGAAGGCCCAATCTCAGGGCCAAGCCTGTGCAACAAGTCCTGCAGAACCACACACAATCAACACAAAGGCCGTCCAGCAGCCAACAATGTCAAAGTCCCAAGGAAGGACGTAAACGGCCAGAAAACACACTGCACAGCCAGAACAGCCAGCTTAAGAAGGCCCAGAATCAACCCAACTCAGATGTCACTGAGGAGGGGACGGAGCCCTGCCAAGAGCCTTTGGATGGCGTGTCGGCCGGGGCATTGAACAACAGGCTGCCATCAAACGGAAGGTCGATAAGTCGCTCCCGAATATTCTCAGGAAATACTCCATCCCGAAGCCAAGCATGGCGACGGAGAGCAACTGAGGAAGCCATGGCCCGGCCCAGCACCTCTGAGATGTCCAGAGCGGAGCGGAGAATAAACGCCGCAAGCTCCCGGCCATCCAATGCATGATGCAGTAAGTCCACCAGGCCAGACTCCTGGGACTCTGCAGATCCCAGAGACTCAGCCGAGTCCCACAAACAGGAGGAGGCCCTAGCCAGCACACACAAGGTGTTAAGGGCTCGCAGGGCCACACTGGTTGAGGCGAACATGTAGCATCCCCAAGAGTCCAGCCAGCGGGCCTCTCGGGACGGCGGAGTCAACAGTGGCAGCAGGGAGGGAAAAGCGGTCCGCAAAAGGGGACTGAGGGGTGAGGGAAAGACACGCCGGGTCACGCTGCGCCGGAAGGTGCCAGTGCAGAAGATGCTGAGGCACGGGTCACCTGAGACAGGACACCTCCAAGCCCCCGTCAAGGAAGAAAGGAGCGAACCTTCAAAGGGAAGTAAGATTTCCCTCCCACCAGAGCACTGATGGAGGACCTCCAATAGATGGTCCGCCGGAAAGTGAGCCACAGGGTCACCCATGCACAGAATGCCCACAGCATAATCACCGCGTGGGCGAAGGCCGCACCCGCCTCCGTAGGGCCCCGCGGTGGAGAAAGCAGCTCCTCCGTGGGCGACGGCTGCAAACTAAGGCGGCCGTCCCCGAGGCCAAGCGGGGCGGGCAAGGACTAGACCTGGAAGTCAGAAGGAGCCAAAGAATGAGGGACCTGCCGCTCGTCCGACGAACACCCCCGCCCCAGGAAGGGTGGGGAGCCGCCCTTCGACGCCAGTGAAAAAGACACCACACGGCGACCAGTCTCTGGGGAGGACGACACCAAGATACAGCCTGCCTCTGGAGGAGAAGAAGCGTCCGAAGACGAATCCGCGGTACGAACCCTGCGCGGAGCCATAGAGTCCACTGCTTGAGGTAGGACGTCGGCACCAGCCGGTGTCACCCGACAAGGTACCTCCAAGTCACCCCTCACCAGGGACCGGAGCGGAGACTGGAGTAGAGCTGGAGCTGCACCGGCCACAGGGCGGCGCCGGAGTGATGCCAGCCCGACTGCCGCCGAGGCAGCCACCTGCGTGGGGGAACGAGACGGGCCTGGGGGGCGGCACAAAGCCGTCTGCCAGCCACGGCCCAAAATGAGGCAAAGATCGCTCTGCAACCCTTGCGGCGGCGCCAGGGACGATTCAACCTCCGACTCGCCCTCCGACGAGGCAGCCGCCTGTGGGGAGGGACAAGAGGGGCCCGGAGAGGGACGAGGGGTCTTCCCTCGGCCTCGACCCGGAACGGGATGAGGAGGGTCCACCGACCCCTGTGGCTCCGCACGGTCCAGCTGCTGCCGGCGCTGTAGCGGTGTCACCTCGGCCTTAGACAGGACCACCTTGTCGAAGGACCGAGTGGGGCTCGGGGATGCGACCAGAGCCCCGGCGACCTCCCGCGACACCACAGGGACCCCCGCGGGAGTTTGCGGTGAGGCAGAGATGCCGTGGCCTGAAGGAGGTGCCCCAGAGGAGCCGCACCCCAACAGTACCACATCCTCCAAGCCTGGATCAAAACCAGTCGGCACCAGGGCCGTAGCCACAGGCGGCGCCGCAGAGGGCCCTGCGCAGAGCGAGGGATCTGCCGACGCCCCAGGAGGGGAAGGAGGAGGAGACGCCAGTCAGGCCTGCAAAACCGCCACGTATGTCTTTATTTGGACTCTCAATGCCCCAACACCGGGAAACGGTGGATAGGACGACACGCGGGCCGCATCACCCGTGGAGAGTCCACACCCCCGGTAGGCCGGAAACCAGCCCCCGGGGACAAACTGCGACACTTACCCACCGGGGAGCAATGCTGACGTGACATCGGAGAATGGCGAGGACGACGACCACGGGCGTATCTGAAGCCGTCCGTCAAAGAAGACCGAGGGGAGGATGTTGACCTGGAGAGACGCGCCGAGAGAAGTTTCATCCGACGCTCCCGCTGTGACTTCGGCTTCAACTGTTGGCACTGCGTACAATCTGTGGTGCCGTGATCCTCCCCCAAACACCACATACAAATGAGGTGAGGATCCGTCGCCGACATAAGATGCCCACAAGGCGTGCAAGTCTTAAAGCCCGAAGGCATTCTCACACTGTTCCACCAAATAAATGGAAGAAAAAGGGGCCCTACCAGGCCCATAGCAAGGATCGGATCTGCGTTGCACGTGGAAAAGGAAAAAACTGATGTAGGCATGCCAGGGCAGGTCTTATGTGACCTTGCTGACGTCACGTGCGCGGACGACGCCTGGGCGATGTCGCGTGATGTCACCCGGCTCCGGCGCGCAGGGATGCTGTGGCAAAAAAGTTTCCGGATCCAGTCTCACGCCTGGGGATAATTCTACGTGAAGGAATCTGCGGCTAGTAGTCTCTATCAGATATTACGTGAATTACACTAGTTTAATTTAAATTTTGCTCAGTCCTAGAAAATAAGTCTAACTTCGGAAGCAGGATTGCCATAAATTTAACACTGCAAAAAAACTTTGTGAAATTGTTTGTGGGAGCACTATTTCTGTTGTTTATTCTGAAAATCACGTATTTATAGCAGAAAGTGTAATGACATTACTGTATCGATTTCTTCAGTAAAGGTAGCCTTTTACATCACGGGGAAATTAGGGACGTCTTTTGTTACCGTACAATTGCATTGATTGTAAGAATGTGGTAGTATGTTTATGGTCTTTATTGGAGGTTTGCTTACTGTACGATGTAAAAAGACCTTACTGGATGAGTTATTTCTGACATATTTAATGACAAGTGCATCATCTGGACCCTAAAGTGAGGTTATAATACTGCATTTGTAAATCAGTAAAACCGCTTAGTAGCTTTGGAAATCTGTGCCTATTTGCACCACCCAAGCAGGACGAGAGATACGAGTGACGACAGCCTGCAGGCAGGCCGGTGTGGTTCACTTCCGGTTGCCGTTTCACTGCCGCCATTTTGTCCAGGGAGGTGGTCTAGTCTTCCGTTCCCCTTGCTCCAGGACACACTATATAGGCTGCCCATGGCGCGGGAGCACCGTTGGCGCCAAGGGCGCGCCAAAGGCAAGCCCTTCTGCGCCCGTCCGCGCCTGGATGTCTCCAGACACCGGACATGCTGGTGGTTCTAAGTCAGGTGTGTTAATATACACCAAGGAGCTTTTGATGTCCATCAGCCAGCAGGTAAACCCTTGCAGACAACGCCTGGGAGATGCGGTAGAAGGGCCTTTCTGCTGTCTCAACTGTGGCTATAACTCTTGTACCTCACTGCCCCCCTGCCGTTCTCCGTCCCCACCCAGACCCACCATGAAAATCTTATACCTCAATGTCCGTTCCTTGGTTAAGCACTACATGGAGATCTATGACTTAATAGAGGATGAATCCCCTGAGGTGTTTTTTATAACCGAATTTTGGTTGACTGATGTCACGGTGGCTGAACCAGGCTTAGCACTCCCCTCGGGGTTCAGTATTCTGAGTCTAAACAGGGAGACCAGAGGTGGGGGCATAGCTGTTATTTTTAAGTCCTGTTGCCGCTGCAAATTTGTTAAGAAGGACGAAGCCGGATGCGAATGCGCTCGTTTTGAAAGCTCCTTTAGTGCCCACTCTTCCATCACAGGGCTACTAGTCTACCAACCCCCAGGCCCAATCTCGGAATTCAAATCAGCCATTATGGAGGCAGTGAGCTCCCTGGCGCTGACAGCTTCCAATTTCAGTCTCATTGGTGACTTAAACCTACACTTTGACTGTCCCTCTGACCCTGAAATTGGCAGCTTGCTCGCCGACTTTGCTGCATGTCAATTAAAACAACTGGTGATTGGCCCTATCCACATTGCTGGGCATTTACTTGACCCGGTGTTCTCTAACATTCCCTCTCTTTTGGTCCAGGCACCGAGCCCAGTGTGTTGGTCCAACCACTTCCTAGTCCCCATCTCCCTCCCGCTTCTCGAGCCAGTGCCCAGAGTAGATCCTAAGGCCACCTTCAGATGTTGCTGGCATAAATTTAAACTAGAGGACCCGTTTGCCAATCTGGCATCCTGTCCCCCTATCCCAGACTCTGACCCAGAGAAAGCGTATATATCACTCTGCGACTGGATCCTACACACCTTGGACACTCTCATTCCTGCTAAATGGTCCAAGGGTCGCACTCGAGTTCCAATCCCTGGTACAACGACTCTCTGGCCACCTTGCGTAGTGCCTGTAAAAAGTTAGAACGGGTCTGGAGAAGGGAATACGACCTTGGGGCTAAAAAGTTGTAACAGGACGCGATCAAGCTATACCACAAGGCCATACATATGGCACGAGCGGCTTACCTCACTAATGAGATTAAGTCCAGCAAAAACCCTGTAAGAAGCATTTTCAAAATACTCAACGACCTCAAAAACAGGAAAAATACTTCCACTCCGGTGATCACATCGGGTCAGCAATGTGAGGATTTGGCCTCCTTCTTTGTTGAGAAGGTAGAAGCCATCTATAAATCCTTCCCTATATCCCCTATCGATCCTGTGGCTTCATCGGCTCCTTCTTCCACTGTTACCCTGGCAGTAATACCCCATATGTCCCAGGACGAGTTTCTCACATTGAGCAAGAAGGTTAAATCAGGCTCCCCAATGGATCCCATGAGGCCTACCCAATTTAGGGACTCCCTACCTGTACTACTTACGCCCTTGTGTCAGGTTATCAATTCTTCCTTCACCACGGCCGTGGTACCTTTGTCATGAAAGCAAGCAAGGGTGGTCCCTTTGCTAAAAAAACCCTGACTGGACCTGACTAAGTCGGAAAACCTTCGACCCATATCTCTTCTGCCTTGGGTCGCTAAAATTGCTGAGGCCCACACAAATAACATTCTTTCGGGCTTTCTGAACAACACAGGTGCCCTGGATCGTTCCCAGAATGGTTTCCGTCATGGTCACAGTACCGAGACCGTGCTTCAAGCGGTGAGTAAACCTCTACGGACCATTCTGGACGAGGGACAAACTGCGGCCCTGATAATACTCAATCTAAGCGCCGCTTTTGATACGGTCTCCCATCTGATCCTCTTACGTCGCCTAGAGGAGGCGGGGGTGGTAGGTCTTTCCCTGGATTGGTTTCGATCTTTTCTATCTGACAGAACATTCCAGGTCACTGCCCCCGCCTTTCTCTCCCACGCTCATTCCATCAAGAAGGGGGTTCCCCAGGGCTCGGTATTGAGCCCTGTTCTGTTTAACATCTATGTTCAACCTCTGGCGGCAGTGGCGAGGGACCATGGTTTTGTATGCAGACAACACTCAGCTAGTGGTGGCCCTCTCCGACGATCCTACGCGGGGTGCCTCACAGTTTCGGAGCAGCCTTGCGGCGGTCGCGCATTGGATGACCGCCAACTGCCTTCAACTTAACGCCAACAAGTCAGAAGTGCTGTTGGTGGGGAAAGATAAGGGGCTCTGGAGCACGCAATGGTGGCTGGCGACCTTGGGCAGCACCCCCTCCCCAAAGTCGGCAGTGAAAAATCTAGGGATTTGGTTCGACTCCACTCTTGGATTCCAGGAGCACACCAAGAAGGTTGCTGGTACCTGCTTTGGTCTTCTCCGGGGCCTGAGGCCCATGTTGGGTTTTTTTACCCTCCCACCTGCCAGTTGATAGTCTAAGCGACTATCTTGTCCAGATTAGACTACTCCAACGCACTCATCATAGGCGCCAACAAGGCGGAAGTGACTCGCCTCCAGCGAGTCCAGAATGCAGCCACCCGAGTCCTGCTGAGGCTCCCCAGAACCTGTTCCACGACAGGTGCTTTGCGTCGCCTACACTGGCTACCCATGTTAAAAAGGATCGAATTCAAAGCACTATGCCTGACCTTCAAAATTCTAAAGCTTTCATCCCCTGAGATTTTGTCTAATCTACTGGTCCCCTATGTCCCCACCCACCAGCTACGCTCTGCTGAGCAATTTTTGACAACGATCCCCCGGGTAAAACACCTCAGAGCGGGGGGCCGGTCCTTTCGGTACCTGGCCGCTAAGCTGTGGAACTCCATCCCTATTCAGATCCGCCGCCTAGATTGTTTGTTACCCTTTCGTAAGGCCGTCAAAACCTACTTGTTCCCCATGGTCTATCCCTAGCTCTCTACCGACGCTGCTACCAGCGCCGGGACGCCTCTTCGCTGAGGCAGCTGTGCGCTATACAAGAATTTATCACAAATGAAAGAGGGGGGGACCAAGGAGCTATTCAAGGTCCAGTGTCCATTCTCCCAAAGTCTACATGCAATTTCAAAAAGGGGACACTGTTCCTATAACGGGATGCAAAAAGTCAGCCACGCTTAAGGGTGCAAAAAGTCACCCGTGAAAAAGGAATAAAAAAGGGTGAAGAGATAGAAAAAGAAAGAAACAAAAGGCATCCTAGGTAAATGTGACCCAGTAGTGAGGTGGAAAGACCACTTTTTTGTCCTCTGTTGCCCTCACACCCCCCAAGGGATGTCATGCTTCATCATCGGGCAGTTGCTCCTCGTAGGGCCGGCGCTGCAATTCCCTACGGGTCCCCCGAAGGGTCTCTTTATCGGAGATCTTTTTAAGGACTGCGGGATGGTGCATGTGGGTGTGTGGGGTGTGGGTCTAATAAGGGTAAAAGACAGTGCGTGCAGAGTGGTGGAAAAATTAATAAAAGGGTAAACATGCATCGAATGTATACATTGTAAACCCTTTGGCAGATAAACTGCTACATAAAATCTTGTCCCAGAGGCACACTATGCCTAGGTGTAAAAAAGGTCATAGGTCAACATGTTTCGCGCCTATGTCGCCATAAGGGTCGTTGGCGCTTCTTCAGGACCAGAACAATAATATATAAAGTGCACGTGATAAAAAAGTTTTTACTAAACCCTTTAGCTCAAACAGGGCAGGACAGTAACCTGTATCGCTATGATATGGCTACAGCTGCATGATGAAAGAACGCTCCTGATGAAAACCTCGCCATTTCGTTAAGGAAGCTCCACTGGAGAGAGCTAGAGACGCCCGCACATTACCGGGCTGTATCGCTATGATATGGCTACAGCTGCATGATGAAAGAACGCTCCTGATGAAAACCTGTATCGCTATGATATGGCTACAGCTGCATGATGAAAGAACGCTCCTGATGAAAACCTCGCCATTTCGTTAAGGACGCTCCACTGGCAAGAGCTAGAGACGCCCGCACATTACCGGGAAAATCACCGGAGTGCTGCCTCCTCTGCACCTACCCCCTCCGTGCGTCTGCCAGAAGTCCGAACATAACATAACAGGCAGTTGAAGTTACATTTGAGGTTATACCATGATATCAAGTGCATTAGAGCTGTTACTGTTCCAAGGTATTACCGCAAGTTTCCAGCCAAAAACTAAAGATCAAATGAAAATCGAATTCAAATTCTAAAATAAAATAACAGAAATTGACAACTGCATTGAGTAAACACGCTTTAAAATGGTACGTAATACTGAGTGTGCTGACAAAATTACCATCAGTATTATGAGAGTAGTCATGAATATTCCATCGCCGTATTCGACCTCTAAAAAGGAACTCCCATCCCCGTCCCAACAACGCACATGTCTCCCATGTGAGACCTCTCTTGCTCCACCTCTTGAGCTCCGGCTCTTGATAAGTCTTCCTCATTGTCTGAAAATGTCTCCTTGAGCCGATTCCAGCTCTGCATGCACTTTGCAGGATATGCTTTAGGCCCTGATCTGGACTTTCTGTTGGCGCGCAGCCCAGCAGAAAAGCGAAGGTCGACGGGGGTACATGCAGGTACACGGCATCCCCCCACTCTTTTCACAGCACTCAGTGAGAGATGGCGGGAAGCATTAGGGCCTTGTTCATGGCAGGCACTTGGCTGCGAAATTGTGCAGGCAATTATGACAGAAATTCGCCCCGTTGTAAAGGCCGTGGCACCTGATTGGCTGGCCTGAATGGGCAGTTTACTTGGCCAGAAACACAGAGAGATCGACATGCCATGCCCAGTATCATGTGGAAACTGAATGAAATTAAAGTCGTACTTGGAGCTCCGTGGTATTCCTAAGTGGCCCTGAGCACTGGTTCTTTGTCAATCACTTGGTTCATCTCTGGTTGCATTTTGGCTTCCAGCAATGACCGAATGCATGCGAGAATTGGATACTGTACTGTGTTTGTCGACACGTGACGCCCAACCTGGGACCCCCGCTCGTCAGACCCACTTTATTGCTATTACGTAGTTCAAACATGCATGAGAAGTGAAAGATAGTACAAAAGTGTCGACGTCGACGCACAAATACACTTTTATTCAGAAACAATGAGCGGCGACTTTGTGAATGACGTCTGTCAGGAACGCACAATCTGATGAACGAAACATCCCCCAAACCTCCTTCTACTCTTAGCACCTTAAACCTACAACAGGTGATGATGCCCTACCTCTCCTTCCCCATCACAGCCATGGCTATACACACAACTATATTTTCAGGGTTTGAATAACCTCCAGTGTGCATGCGCAGAAAAACCAAAACAATAAAGGCTGTGGGCATGTGGCACCTCCGGGGACAGAAACAGCAGGGGCTGTGGGTGCAGCATGGAGACAGGCATATGATCACATGCTTGCCGCCGCAGCGCAAAAGCCAGGAATAGCCACAGAGCCCAGTTGGATCGATAACATTTCTTACAAACTTTAAGAAATTAAGTACTAGAGCAGAGCATCAGTGTGCTGCACAAAGTAGAGCAGTCTGTCACACAAACTGCAGCTACCAGAGCAGTGTGTGTCTGCTTTGCTCACTTAGTGTTATAGCGGCGCTCAGCTTTTCCCACTTGTTGCCACCAACTTCAGAACGGAGGAGAAGGGGAGGATTGAGAGGGGCTTCTCGTGTGGTGGCAGTAATTGAAGCCAGCTGATGTTTCCCGGCACATGGGGCTGCCTCCACGAGGATCAGAGGGGACAGTCAAGAATCTTCACTCACATGAGCTCATATTGCAGGGTTAGGACTGTGAGTGAAGTCATTTCGTTTTGCTGCAGAAAGATGGAGGTTACCGGGAGCCTCAGTATGGCGAGCCTGAGAGAGGGGAGTGCAGGTAGGCGGACGAAAGGGCACAAACGGCAGTGCGGGTGGGGGGGCCCGAGAAGGACAGACTGCGGGAGGGGGAATCAGGGAAAAAAATTGTGCTTGAAGTAAAGGGGCCAGTAGCCATGGCAGGATACACATGACAACATAGTCGTCATGAGGCAGGACTAACAAGCCTAAAACCTATCGGAAAGCTGCATTTAGGAAATAAGCCAATAAAAAAATATGGGCGTAGAGTGGGCGGAGCTTCCACGAAGCTTCCAGCTATAGTGTATACTGCATGCCTCGCAAAGCAAGCACCGCATTCGCTGCAACGCTAAGCGAGACATAAAAATTAATGTGTCCTTCTGTAATGGGACTGGTGCTCATGTGAAGCACTCCGATAGCTTTGGGCCGTGTTCCCACTATATAAAACTAAAAACAAATAAATAACTTATTATTCTGCTCTATCTCTGAATAGGGCTGAAATGCTGCAGCCAGCGTAACGTGAAAAGAAATGTTTTGCAGCGCAATATGTGAGATGGCTGACACATTATTACAGTCATATGATGTTATTGGCTCTAATTTGACGCCATGTCTGGACTCTGTACATTTGCAGTAGAAATCTGGCTAGAGATTGCAGGCAGGTACACTATGCAGCAAATGCAAGGTCAATAGTGAGGGTAAGAAAGTAGGCTATATTTATAGGGGAATTTTGCACAACAGTGTTTTCCCCAAGCTTATCACCACTGAGCGGGGTCTCCCAGCTTGAGTAGTAAAATCTGCCTTGTAACCAGACTAGTGCAAAGAGGTGTGATGCTTCCCTTGCATATGACTGAAAATGTAGGAGGTCTCCCCAGTATTCTGCTCTTGCTTCTATCTCCACTCCCTGTGTAGCAGACTCCTGTGAATTTGTAGAGCTATCACCTGGCCAGCAGGAGGGTTCAATGTCCATTGATGTGTCCATATCTTTATCACCCAGTCAGTGATTTGAATGGTAGGCTCTTGTTCTTGTGACTGTCCCTACTTTCCACTGTTCCTTAGTGATTGCTTACCTGGTAGTAGATGCAAAGAAAAGAGCTAAATATTTGAGAAGACCACCCACAGCAGCTTTGCTATGCTCAGGTAGTTCCTTACATCACTGTCCTAGTGTCCTTCACCATACTCTCATTGCTGGACATCTCCTACTATATGTATATAAAAAAACACTCAGTGGTGACAGATTAATAAGAGCCTGCTTCGACATAAGCAGACCGAGAGGAGGAAGGTGCATGGAAACCAACATAAAACAGGCAACATAATATGGGTAACGGTTCGAGCGAAGGGAACTCCTGAGCACAACGCAGTGCTGGACCTCTAGTGCAGTTGTAATGGACCTCAAATGCTACGCCTAGAAGTGTCCACAGAAAACATAGTAAAAAGTCTCCAGGCCGCAGCCGTAACAAAAGACGGATTTCGTAGCAAATAAATCGGTAAGGAAATAAACTGGCAGGTATATATTTAATATGTAATTACCTTTGTTTGAATATTACCAATTAGGTTTGGTTAAAAAACAATAGGATTTCTGGTATAATCTAAGCAATGACTATCTAGAATTAGTTCTTGGCATAAATTAGTTAATTCACAATAGGCACTTGCCATGTATGATCTTTTTGAATGTATGGAAAGGAATGCTGAGGCATAAGGCATCTCTGCTGTATAAGTCTGCTTGAATCTATGAGAAAAATTTAATTTCATGTAGAATGGTGAATTTTGTATAATATGCATACTGGTGCTACATAGAAGCAACGAGATTGGAACTTGTTGTAATAAGGATGCCTCGTAGTTCATGTATATTAACAAAGTTGATTTATTCAAGATAAATGTTTTCAAGTAGAGCCCCTCCAGGAGCAGCCTTCCTGCTGCTCAGCCCATCCTCCAACTGAGTCTCTTACTCACCAACATTCCAGAGCCACCTCACACACCAACATCCCACCACCATAGTCACACTGGCTAAGCAGCAGGTATAACACATCTCCTTTATTTACACAAATCACATTGGAACTCTAGAAAGGATGACATTAAAACTAATACATGTAAAAGAATTACATTTGAACTGTTGCATGCAAAAGAACAGCATTAGAATAATTGCATGCATATAAACAATGTAGCAAAGGGCTAATGTGAATGCATGAAAAGATGGAAACATTTCATGCACAACAAATATTAAAATGAAACAAGCAAAGAAAACACAGTGAAAGGTGAGGAGAATACACTCACATACACCATCTTCCTTACTAACCACACAAAGCACACACACTACCACACCACAAAACCACAAACCAGACCCTGATACCAAAAACATGCCAGCTGGCTAGGCAAACATGAAAGAAGTACATAGGGTACCGACCAAAGGGCGCGGTAGTAAACCATCCTAACAACAGCAACAATAAACTCAGTAAATAAGTGTGGAACACCACCCCACACGAACCATATGCCATCAAAACTGCTCTTCACCCAAACCCGTAGCAAGGGTGGAAATTGTGGGAAATCACTCCACACCATCCATATGGATTCTACACTGCCCTTCACCCAAACCTGTAGTCAGGGTGGTAGGTGTGGAAAAATATTCCACGCCAATCATGAAACAACTACACAGCTCTACACCCAATCACGTAGTAAGGTCAAATCAGCACTCACTAGTGATGAAAAACACTCAAACTTCAAACACCAGTCAATCTGCATCTACCCTGCCCTTCACCCTTAGCCCATAGGTAGGGTGGAACAATACTTCAAACAAGTAATATGGCTAAGCCCTACCCTTCACCCTTACCCCTAAGGTAGGAGGGAACAACCAAAGCCAAACCTGCCCTTAACAACTGCAGTAAAGCCAAATAAGCAAGAAATGTATGCACTGCACCATCCCACGACTGCAACTCAACCCACAGCACAAAAACAAACATTGCGGGATACAACAGACATCAAACTACACAACACCATAACATATAAAGGTAGTGATTGCCTCTCTGAAATGGCGTAATAATCACATTAATTTTATCAATTTTAATGAATCACGCACACAAATTTAATCTGTTCATCAATGTTAATCATTTAGTTAGTTACGTAGGCTTGCTTGGAGGTATCGTCCTCTAAATCAAGGCGTAGTATAGATAAGCTTAGGTTGTACTGCCCTTTGCGGGAAATGTCCCACCTAATGCATAGCCAATGATGTGCAATTCTTTGCAGTTCATGAAGTAAGTCTAAACAACGTTTTCAAAAAGTTCAAATCAAGGATTTATTCGTAGAAATTATCCAGTGACATATACTCATTTTATTCATGAGGTAGTCATGTGATTTGCAATATCCATTAGAGGGTTATACTGTAATATATCCCATTAGCACAACACCTTAAAAGAGAATGGTTGATCTTTCCCATTTTCAAAAACACACCCAGATAAGCGCCCCTTCAAATTTGATGATGCAAGGCTGATACATCTCCAGTTTCAGAGGGCGCTCGAACATCATGCCAGCACTCATGTGGTATGTTCTCCTACGGTAGAAGTTTCGATTCGCCCACAAACCCACAATTCAAGTCTATTCTGTACAGGACAGCTTGAGGACATATGCAGAAGCGGCAAATCTGACTGACTCCATGACGAGGTTGAGGAAGACATCAAACACGGAAACATTTCCGGCTTGCGAAGGACGTCACTCGAGGGAAAGTGCAGTTGAAAGGCGCATGCAAGTCTGCACTTCCCAAGTTGACCGAGCAATCTGATCCCAGCCAGGTTTTCGCCCTTGAGCACAGCATTGACAAGTGTCTGTGCCTCATCGGGAGGCAATCTGGACCACGCTTCCTGGTTCTCCATCACAATGCTGCCCGCCTGCCTCCAATCTGTGCCAACAGGCCCGGTCCACCCTGCATAACTCCATTCAATGCTGACGTGCTGGCTGGCTGCTGGCCGGAATGTGCACCAACGTCGCTGCATATACTCCTTCAGGACAGCATCGGAGTGCAATCATCAATGGGCCCACAGCACCGGCACGCACCACAACTGCAACGGCAAGGGAACGCTAGTACACTGTGTTCAAACACTTGTGAGAAGATTATTTGACTCACGCTGGGGCACGCGCATGCTGCGTACTGGATAGGCAGTACGTTTCAAATCACAACCGGTGCGCCTACCATAACTGCACAGTAACGACTAAAGTACTCACTGTGCATTCTCGACACGAGCTGCGTTATCCAAGCACAGGAATGAGGTCCTTGCACAACAGGTCCACGTAGAACACTAGTGGGCCACAACTCACATTGTAGGTGGCAGCTCCCCTAATGTCAGTAACCCATGCTCACTCCAGACTGACTTCAAATTGCCGCTGCCAGGTCTCGTGAATAAGCAGTGTCCATTCCACAGTCCAACGCGCTGCCAGATTCTTTGCCAGATGATTAAAATGCGAATTTCACTTGAAATCAGTGAAAAAGTGTATCCAATAAACTCCGTTGGCAATTGCAATATCCCTTAACTGCAGAGAGATGTTGGCATTTACACCGGCCCCTCACAGCTGACAGCTAGTCACACCATCATGCTGTAGAAAACATCCATAGAGATAAAGTGAAAGATGCCCTGGCTGAGACCGACCAGTCTGAGGTCACTGATGGGGCTCAGGGCTGCAGGAGTATGTCTTTCACTCTGTGCTCTTAGTTTCCTTTAAGGTTCCTTTAAGGTACTTCTGTAGTTTCTTCAGGTAAGTTTCTTGTAGGTTAGGATCACAACTTCTCTCTCTCAGATCACACGCGTAGATTCTTCTTTGGTTCCTTTTGAAATCGTCTCCAAAATATGTTGTAATAAGGATGCCTCGTAGTCCATATTAAGCAGGTTGATTTATTCAAGATAGATGTTATCATGTAGAGCCCCACCAGGAGCAGCCTTCCTGCTGCTCAGCCCATCCTCCAACTAACTCTCTCACTCACCAACATTCCACAGCCACCTCACACACCAACATTCCACCACCACAGTCCCACTCGGGGTGACAAATGCAAAAAGAACTATTGATGGACAGAATGCAGAACAATATCATGCATTCACCCAAGTACAGAGATCTGGGCCTAAATCCATCGTTTTTTTGCTCACCGTGCCATTCCAGTTTGGACCCAGCCATATGCAAATCAGTCTTGACCCTGTGCCCAATGGGAACAGTCCAGACCGAACTTCTAGTGGCATGCAGAGCACGGGACTCACGTCTGAGCATACCCGTCCCACTCGAGGTGACAAATGCAAAAATAACTATTGATGGACAGAATGCAGAACAATGTCATGCACTCACCCCGG
This sequence comes from Triturus cristatus, assembly GCF_964204655.1. Classification (NCBI taxonomy): domain Eukaryota; kingdom Metazoa; phylum Chordata; class Amphibia; order Caudata; family Salamandridae; genus Triturus; species Triturus cristatus. Next base: position 546,144,650 of record NC_140586.1, read on the forward strand.
TACAGAGATCTGTGCCGAAATCCATCATTGTTTTGCTTTTGCATTTGTCACCCCGAGTGGGATGAGTATGCTCAGATGTGAGTCCCGTGCTCTCCATGCCACTGTAATCAAGCTATCCTGGCTGAAGAGGGGTGAAACCCCGAAACCGGTCCTAGGATGCTTGTTTCCAGTTCAGGGAGGACCTGTCCTGGCAGTTCGGGCTGGACTGTTCCCATAGGGCACAGGGTCAAGACTGATTTGCATATGGCTGGGTCCAAACTGGAATGGCATGGTGAGCACAAAAACAATGGATTTAGGCCCAGATCTCTGTACTGGGGTGAATGCATGACAGTGTTCTGCATTCTGTCCATCAATAGTACTTTTTGCATTTGTCACCCCGAGTGCCACGTGTATGCTCAGACGTGAGTCCCGTGCTCTCCAAGCCACTGGAATCAAGCTATCCTGGCTGAAGAGGGGTGAAACCCCGAAACCGGTCCTAGGAAGTTTGCTTCCAGTCCTGGGAGGACCTGGCTTGGCAGTTTGGGCTGGACTTTTCCCATGAGGCACAGGGTCAATACTGATTTGCATATGGCTGGGTTCAAACTGGAATGGCATGGTGAGCAAAGAAAGGATGGATTTAGGCCCAGATCTCTGTACTGGGGTGAATGTATGACATTGTTCTGCATTCTGTCCATCAACTGTTGTTTTTGCATTTGTCACCCCGAGTGGGACGGGTATGTCAAGCGTGAGTCCCGTGCTCTCCATGCCACTGGAATCAAGCTATCCTGGCTGAAGAGGGGTGAAACCCCAAAACCGGTCCTAGGATGCTTGGTTCCAGTCCAGGGAGGACCTGGCTTGGCAGTTCGGGCTGGACTGTTCCCATGAGGCACAGGGTCAAGATTGATTTGCATATGGCTGGGTTCAAACTGGAATGGCATGGTGAGCAAAGAAATTATGGATTTAGGCCCAGATCTATGTACTAGGGTGAATGTATGACATTGTTCTGCATTTTGTCCATCAACTGTTGTTTTTGCATTTGTCACCCCGAGTGGGACGGGTATGCTCAAGCGTGAGTCCCGTGCTCTCCATGCCACTGGAATCAAGCTATCCTGGCTGAAGAGGGGTGAAACTCCAAAACCGGTCCTAGGATGCTTGGTTCCAGTCCAGGGAGGACCTGGCTTGGCAGTTCGGGCTGGACTGTTCCCATGAGGCACAGGGTCAAGACTGATTTGCATATGGCTGGGTTCAAACTGGAATGGTATGGTGAGCAACGAAACAATGGATTTAGGCCCAGATCTCTGTACTGGGGTGAATGTATGACATTGTTCTGCATTCTGTCCATCAACTGTTGTTGTTGCATAGGTCATTGGAGGGGCCTGCTGTTCCCATCAAATCGGTCCGGAATTTAGGAGTCATGCTTGATGATAAATTGATTATGGAGAGTCACATGAATAAAATTGCACACACTTGCTTTGTGCTTTTGAGAACCCTACAGAAGATCCTGCTGGCTTTAGCCTTGGTAGTCCACAGCGTTATCCTTAGTCACCTGGACTATCTGTAATGCTCGGCTGCTAGATGCACCAGAGTACTTATTGCACCATCTTCCGTGGGTTCAGGTTGCAGCAGCTAAACTTGCCCTGAACAGACCTTGGACAGCCTCTGCATCCTTGGCATTGAAGGAGCTACACTGTCTAACGCTTAAGCAAAGAATCTGGTTTAAATCACTTTGCATTGCGTTCAAAGTCTTTCAGGGGAGGAGCCCTGTTCCCCTGCAAAGGAGGCTGAGCAGGTACACTCTCAACAGACCTCTTAGATCTGCATCAGCCAATCTGTTATGTGTGCCTAATTTCAGGAAATCCAGGCAGGTGGCCGGGCCTTTACGGTCAGTGCAGCCAAGCTCTGGAATTCACTTCCTGCCTCATTATTATCCATGACCGATTTGTTGCAGTTCAGGAGGGCGCTTAAGACTTGGTTCTTTCCGAAGTAACTTTGAGTCAACGTTGACTTTCATCTTTAGGTGCTCTAACTCTGTTCTCTTTGGTTTTTTTCTTTCTATTTCTTCTGTGTCTCTCATTACCATTATTGGCCAGCGCCAGGATACTAGTTTGGTGACAGAACGCTTTATAAAATCTATAAATAAATAAAATAAATAAATAAAGGAGAGATATGTATTGATATTAGAAATTATTAGAGAGTGCAAACTACTCTCAGTTTTATTTAATGCATGTTTTCCTTGTTGGAGAATATGATACAAATCTAGAATTATACTGGGAGTCCATGCTATCTCCAAGTTTGACTCCGGTAACTCAGGGGTGATGCTAAATGAAGGTGGTGCGAAGAAAGATGAGGGCCTCTTTTTAAAGGTGAAAGAAAAAGTTCATCAGAGCAACTCATCCACTTCTGTTTTTCGCCCAGTCAGTCAGCCGCCAAACACAATTGTAGAGGAGCTACCCAAAGAGCTGGTTTGGACTGACTACAGAGGAGGGACTGCTCTCCTTACCTTGACTATACCTCTAGGTTGGTTCACAAGCTCTGCACAAGGGAAGAACGGTTTCACCATTTTGTATTTAGGCAGAGAGGGGCACTGTAGGCTAGTTTGCAATAGGGCAGACAGGAACTGCTGCAAAAGTGGGTAGGGTTACCCCTGGGAACTTTCACCCCATTGTTCAGGGAGAGGTAAGGAATCACCCCACCATAAGCTGGTACCAGGTGTAAATCTGGCATACTCTGGCACCATCTTCAGAATACATTTTGGGTCTGAGGAAGAAGAGAAGATGATTTGACCTGCTGCCAGTGACTGGAGAGGAGTCGTGAAGGACTGGGCCTGCTTCCTCTTGTATCCAGGACAAAGAAGTGTCTGACCTGTTCAAGCTACAGGGAGACAAGAAGCTTCACAAGGCCTTTACTGTATTTGCCCAGCTGACCAGTTCCAACTGTACATGCCCTGGACCCTGCCGTTGGACTCTATTTGGAGTGACTCCTGACCCCTTGGGCTTTTCCTAAGGTCCTGGAACCATTGGCTGTCCCTGGCTAGTCTTCTCTTACCACCTGTTAGACCTGTCAGCCTTAGGGTGGTCTTCCCTCAGACTTTGTGCCTGCTTACCTCCTCTTTTTGCTGATTCTTTTTGTTGGAACTAGACTCCGGAGCACTTTACCACTGCGATCAGTGCTAAAGTGCATGTGCTTCCCCCTAAACATGGTAACATTGGCTTATCCACAAATGGAAAATGTAATTTGCTTGTAACTCCCATGTAGAGTAGTATACTATATAGCCAGGCACTGTAAATTACTAGTGGGCCTACAGCACTGATTGTACCACTGACACACCAATAACCCTTCAAACATGGATCAGGCCTGCCGCTGTCGAGCCTGTATATACAGTTTACTGCCATCTCAACTTAGCATTTAAAACCCTTTGCCAAGCCTTACACTCCCCTTTTATTACACATAATTCACCATAAGGTAGGACCTAGGTAGCCCATAGGACAGGGTGATGTGTAAGTAAAAGGAAGAACATGTAATGTTATGCTTGGCATGTTCTGATGGTGAAAAACAACTAAATTTGATTTTCACTACTGTGACGCATACTCCTCAGGTTAACATTGGAAATTCCATATTACACTTTTAAGCAGTGATTCCTGATTGAGAACAAGATGCTGTGTCATGTTTTATATCTTTGGAATGGTAATGATAAATCTTCCTTACTGGTAAAGTTGGATTTGACATTTTTTTTTAGAAACACCACTTTTAGAACATTGGCATTTCTCTGCTCTTAAAGCTCTGTGTGCCTGCAGCCTGTCTCCAATACACATCCGGGTAAGGTGACAGCTTGATGTTGTGCATTCCCACTAGACAACCACACACAAAGGAAGGCTAAGTGTGTCTGAGTGTCCATCTGCATTCTGATGGCTCATCCTGGGCAGGATGGAAGGGAGCAGCTTACACTTACACCTAAATAGGCAGTGTCCTGTCCCTACACAGTTGATTATCCCCTCCAGATAGTCTGAAGCCGGGGCTGGGAAGAAAGGACTTCTGTGCACTTCAAATATCCTTTGTTGGAGTCACTCCCACTTCAAAGGCACAACTGGGTATAAGTACTGGGTCTCTGACCCCATCAAATAAGACACTTACTTCTTGACCTATTAAGAACCTCTATCATAAAAACTGCTGTACTGCTGCAAGGACTGTCACTCTGCTGGACTGTTGCTCGGGAAAAAATGCGTTTCTGCTCTGCTGCCCTCTGACCCTGCTGAGGGAGAGCTGGAGCCTGCCTTGAACCCAGAGTGATCTCCAAGGGCTTTTTTGGCTTGCCTCCTGTCGCTTGAGACTCAGAGCCATCAAAGTTTCTACACCTGCTCCTGTGCCTAGTCCATTGGAAGTGGACTCAGATACTTGCTCCAGAGAAATTGACGCATCTCCAGTCTGCGTGTAACCTATTGCAGGCGTAGAATCGGGTCATCACAGTTGGAACCAGTTCAGTGCCTAAAAAAACAACGCATCTGAACCATCGCATCGCCACCTCTGCAGTGTGGGAAGATCGTTGCATCCCCTCGACAGCGTGGAGAAAACCAGAGCATTGTCTACAGAAGCAAAATTAATGAAGAGCAGAGAAAAGTCATCAGGGGTTACTGAAATGGTGCCCAAGTCTTCACAGGTCACAGTACCACTCCACAGGTGCATCCCTGGAGAGCTTGTCAGCTCATTGGCTCAAGGGAGCCTTTCAAATGCAATGGGAGTAGGAGCACACTGCTTCTCATCCTAGCACAGTTCTCCCCATTGTATCCTGGTAAATGCAGTATGCTTACTTTCAAAGTTGCTGTAGTTCTTCACCACAATTGGTACAGGTAGTGCTGTTATCTCTAGACACGTGTTTCTGGGTTTAGCCCTTCATCAGTTGAGAGCAAAAATAATGTAGAGCAGAGAAAAGTCATCAGGGGTTGCTGAAATGGTGCCCAAGTCTTCATAGGTCACAGTACCACTCCACAGGCACACAGGTGCATCCCAGGAGAGCTCGTCAGCTCATTGGCTCAAGGGAGCGTTTCAAACACAGGGGGCCTCGCTTGTCTGAACCCTGCATCTCACTGTTGTGACCAGGATCAAGGTGCTGTGCTCAGCAGACCTGCATGACTCCTGTATCAGACCCGTGCTTCATCGCGGTTGGCCTGAACTCTTGGCTTGGCCCTAGTCCAGCTCAATCAAATAACCCCCATTGGCGCTTAATGCTTCTAACCACTACAGACACTTTTATTCTTTAAAATTCATAGCTCAACTTTTACTTGTTGGATTTTTGTTGTGTTAGTCTTGATTTTTTAGTAATATTATTGTCTATGTTTCCAATCTGATATGGAGTCTTTTTGTGGTGTTTTCATTGTGTTACTACGTGTTGTGTTGCACAAATACTTTACACATTGCCTCTTAAGTTTAGCCTAACTGCTTTGTGCCAAGCTACCAGAGGGTGAGCACAGGTTAACCTTTACTGTGCCTCTTGCTTACCCTGACTATGATTGTGGTTCCTGCTTGGTCAGAGTGCATACCTCTGGCAACCAGAAACCCAGTTTCTAACACCACCCCTAAAAATCAAGGAAACATTTTCAACTTCAGAAGCCCTGGAGGACAAGGACCAACTAACCAAGCAATTCCGACCAAGGAGCATTGCCACTGGACAGAAGATAAGGTATTTCATGTGCAGCGCTTCTCCACAGGAACAAATGTGATTCAGCAGGACCTTGAGGAGGAGGTATCTGGCCTCTTTTGCTACAGACTTCACCCTTAACCCGCTGAAGAATTCTGTGCTCCGAAAAAGTGACTAAAGTTCAAACGTAGAACTCTTGACTGGGCGAAGTATCAAAAGTATCCAGCCGGCCAGGGACCCTCCCTGGGTATGAAATTAGAAGGACCCCCATTTTGGTGCTTTTCCTCCAAAAGTCAATGGTTTTGCCAGGACTGCGTTCAATGGCTATCTGACCTCATGGAACCCTTCTCGGCTACAGCCCGCTACCCTGGCCCACTGAAAACTTTGGACTTCTATTTTTGAGACTAAGTCCCACGGTAAAAGCTGATCAAACCTGATTTTAGTATTCAACCCCTGCTCAATTGTGGTCGGCCGTATATTGCACCGAGGTCCTGATCTACCACAATCAGTTGAGTGTGGCTAGCACTTAACACTTTTTGCCATGATTTTTATATAAAGCTTTACAATTCATATCTCCAGACCCTCTTTTTGGATGTTTGTTGTTTTGGTGTCAGTTTGTTTATTTTAATGCACTCTATGTTTCCGTTTTGGTTTTGGATTTTTATTTTGTTGAATTTTGACCTAATTACCGTTTTGCTACTCCATACATGCAATACGCATTGCCCTAAGTTAAGTCTATCTGCTCTGTGCTATATCTACCAGGGGCTTGAACGTAGGTTAATTTAGTGACTTTGAGGGTTCACCCTGACATGGATTGTGATCATTGCTTAAGGTGGGTATTCATTCCCAGTGATTAATAACCCAATTTCTTACAAATTCCAGTACCATGACATCTGGTGAAGTGCAAGTTCGGTACATATGTTACAGACTGAGAGCTATAGACTTTACAAAACTTAGGGGCTGATTAAGATGGCGGTGAGACTGCCACCAACAGCCCGTTGGTGGCGGTCTCACAACCGTCCTAAGCAATTTTTCCATCCACCACAGAAGATCCTGCTGGCTTTAGCCTTGGTAGTCCACAGCGTTATCCTTAGTCACCTGGACTATCTGTAATGCTCGGCTGCTAGATGCACCAGAGTACTTATTGCACCATCTTCCGTGGGTTCAGGTTGCAGCAGCTAAACTTGCCCTGAACAGACCTTGGACAGCCTCTGCATCCTTGGCATTGAAGGAGCTACACTGTCTAACGCTTAAGCAAAGAATCTGGTTTAAATCACTTTGCATTGCGTTCAAAGTCTTTCAGGGGATGAGCCCTGTTCCGCTGCAAAGGAGGCTGAGAAGGTACACTCTCAACAGACCTCTTAGATCTGCATCAGCCAATCTGTTATGTGTGCCTAAGTTCAGGAAATCCAGGCAGGTGGCCGGGCCTTTACGGTCAGTGCAGCCAAGCTCTGGAATTCACTTCCTGCCTCATTATTATCCATGACCGATTTGTTGCAGTTCAGGAGGGCGCTTAAGACTTGGTTCTTTCCGAAGTAACTTTGAGTCAACGTTGAATTTCATCTTTAGGTGCTCTAACTCTGTTCTCTTTGGTTTTTTTCTTTCTATTTCTTCTGTGTCTCTCATTACCATTATTGGCCAGCGCCAGGATACTAGTTTGGTGACAGAACGCTTTATAAAATCTATAAATAAATAAAATAAATAAATAAAGGAGAGGCATGTATTGATATTAGAAATTATTAGAGAGTGCAAACTACTCTCAGTTTTATTTAATGCATGTTTTCCTTGTTGGAGAATATGATACTGATCTAGAAGTATACTGGGAGTCCATGCTATCTCCAAGTTTGACTCCGGTAACTCAGGGGTGATGCTAAATGAAGGTGGTGCGAAGAAAGATGAGGGCCTCTTTTTAAAGGTGAAAGAAAAAGTTCATCAGAGCAACTCATCCACTTCTGTTGTTCGCCAAGTCAGTCAGCCGCCAAACACAATAGTAGGGGAGCTACCCAAAGAGCTGGTTTGGACTGACTACAGAGGAGGGACTGCTCTCCTTACCTTGACTATACCTCTAGGTTGGTTCACAAGCTCTGCACAAGGGAAGAACGGTTTCACCATTTTGTATTTAGGCAGACGGGGCACTGTAGGCTAGTTTGCAATAGGGCAGACAGGAACTGCTGCAAAAGTGGGTAGGGTTACCCCTGGGAACTTTCACCCCATTGTTGAGGGAGAGGTCAAGAATCACCCCACCATAAGCTGGTACCAGGTGTAAATCTGGCATACTCTGGCACCATCTTCAGAATACATTTTGGGTCTGAGGAAGAAGAGAAGATGATTTGACCTGCTGCAAGTGACTGGAGAGGAGTCGTGAAGGACTGGGCCTGGTTCCTCTTGTATCCAGGACAAAGACGTGTCTGACCTGTTCAAGCTACAGGGAGACAAGAAGCTTCACAAGGCCTTTACTGCATTTGCCCAGCTGACCAGTTCCAACTGTACATGCCCTGGACCCTGCCGTTGGACTCTATTCGGAGTGACTCCTGACCCCTTGGGCTTTTCCTAAGGTCCTGGAACCATTGGCTGTCCCTGGCTAGTCTTCTCTTACCACCTGTTAGACCTGTCAGCCTTAGGGTGGTCTTCCCTCAGACTTTGTGCCTGCTTACCTCCTCTTTTTGCTGATTCTTTTTGTTGGAACTAGACTCCGGAGCACTTTACCACTGTGATCAGTGCTAAAGTGCATGTGCTTCCCCCTAAACATGGTAACATTGGCTTATCCACAAATGGAAAATGTAATTTGCTTGTAACTCCCATGTAGAGTAGTATACTATATAGCCAGGCCCTGTAAATTACTAGTGGGCCTACAGCACTGATTGTACCACTGACACACCAATAGCCCTTCAAACATGGATCAGGCCTGCCACTGTCGAGCCTGTATATACAGTTTACTGCCATCTCAACTTAGCATTTAAAACCCTTTGCCAAGCCTTACACTCCCCTTTTATTACACATAAGTCACCATAAGGTAGGACCTAGGTAGCCCATAGGACAGGGTGATGTGTAAGTAAAAGGAAGAACATGTAATGTTATGCTTGGCATGTTCTGGTGGTGAAAAACAACTAAATTTGATTTTCACTACTGTGAGGCATACTCCTCAAGTTAACATTGGAAATCCCATATTACACTTTTAAGCAGTGATTCCTGATTGAGAACAAGATGCTGTGTCATGTTTTATATCTTTGGAATGGTAATGATAAATCTTCCTTACTGGTAAAGTTGGAGTTGACATTTTTTTTTTTAGAAACATCACTTTAAGAACATTGCCATTTCTCTGCTCTTAAAGCTCTGTCTGCCTGCAGCCTGTCTCCAATACACATCCGGGTAAGGTGACAGCTTGATTTTGTGCATTCCCACTAGACAACCACACACAAAGGAAGGCTAAGTGTGTCTGAGTGTCCATCTGCATTCTGATGGCTCATCCTGGGCAGGATGGAAGGGAGGAGCTTACACTTACACCTAAATAGGCAGTGTCCTGTCCCTACGCAGTTGATTATCCCCTCCAGATAGTCTGAAGCCGGGGCTGGGAAGAAAGTACTTCTGTGCACTTCAAAGATCCTTTGTTGGAGTCACTCCCACTTCAAAGGCACAACTGGGTATAAGTACTGGGTCTCTGACCCCATCAAATAAGTCACTTACTTCTTGACCTATTAAGAACCTCTATCAGAAAAACTGCTGTACTGCTGCAAGGACTGTCACTCTGCAGGACTGTTGCTCTGGAAAAAATGTGTTTCTGCTGTGCTGCCCTCTGACCCTGCTGAGGGAGAGCTGGAGCCTGCCTTGAACCCAGAGTGATCTCCAAGGGCTTTTTGGCTTGCCTCCTGTCGCTTGAGACTCAGAGCCATCAAAGTTTCTACACCTGCTCCTGACACCTGCTCCTGTGCCTAGTCCATTGGAAGTGGACTCAGATACTTGCTCCAGAGAAATTGACGCATCTCCAGTCTGCATGTAACCTATTGCAGGCGTAGAATCGGGTCATCACAGTTGGAACCAGTTCAGTGCCTAAAAAAACAACGCATCTGAACCATCGCATCGCCACCTCTGCAGTGTGGGAAGATCGTTGCATCCCCTCGACAGCGTGGAGAAACCCAGAGCATTGTCTACAGAATCAAGGATCACAGCTCAGTGCATCATCTTCAGAACCGTTGCATCGCCACCACTGAGTGAAAGAAATCAACACATCACCTTGACTAAACAGTCGACATTGATGCCTCGCTTAAGGCAGGTGGGAGCACACTGCTTCTCATCCCAGCACAGTTCTGACCATTGCATCCTGGTAAATGCAGTACGCTTACTTTCAAAGTTGCTGTAGTTCTTCGCCAAAATTGGTACAGGTAGTGCTGTTATCTCTAGACACGTGTTTCTGGGTTTAGCCCTTCATCAGTAGAGAGCAAAATTAATGAAGAGCAGAGAAAAGTCATCAGGGGTTACTGAAATGGTGCCCAAGTCTTCACAGGTCACAGTACCACTCCACAGGTGCATCCCGGGAGAGCTTGTCAGCTCATTGGCTCAAGGGAGCCTTTCAAACGCAATGGGAGTAGGAGCACACTGCTTCTCATCCTAGCACAGTTCTCCCCATTGTATCCCGGTAAATGCAGTATGCTTACTTTCAAAGTTGCTGTAGTTCTTCACCACAATTGGTACAGGTAGTGCTGTTATCTCTAGACACGTGTTTCTGGGTTTAGCCCTTCATCAGTAGAGAGCAAAAGTAATGTAGAGCAGAGAAAAGTCATCAGGAGTTGCTGAAATGGTGCCCAAGTCTTCATAGGTCACAGTACCACTCCACAGGCACACAGGTGCATCCCAGGAGAGCTCGTCAACTCATTGGCTCAAGGGTGCCTTTCAAACACAGGGGGCCTCGCTTGTCTGAACCCTGCATCTCACTGTTGTGACCAGGATCAAGGTGCTGTGCTCAGCAGACCTGCATAACTCCTGTATCAGACCCGTGCTTCACCGCGGTTGGCCTGAACTCTTGGCTTGGCCCTGTTCCAGCGCAATCAAATAACCCCCATTGGCGCTTAATGCTTCTAACCACTACAGACACTTTTATTCTTTAAAATTCATAGCTCAACTTTTACTTGTTAGATTTTTGTTGTGTTAGTCTTGATTTTTTAGTAATATTATTGTCTATGTTTCCAATTTGATATGGAGTCTTTTTGTGGTGTTTTCATTGTGTTACTACGTGTTGTGTTGCACAAATACTTTACACATTGCCTCTTAAGTTTAGCCTAACTGCTTTGTGCCAAGCTACCAGAGAGTGAGCACAGGTTAACCTTTACTGTGCCTCTTGCTTACCCTGACTATGATTGTGGTTCCTGCTTGGACAGAGTGCATACCTCTGGCAACCAGAAACCCAGTTTCTAACACCACCCCTAAAAATCAAGGAAACATTTTCAACTTCAGAAGCCCTGGAGGACAAGGACCAACTAACCAAGCAATTCCGACCAAGGAGCATTGCCACTGGACAGAAGATAAGGTATTTCATGTGCAGCGCTTCTCCACAGGAACAAATGTGATTCAGCAGGACCTTGAGGAGGAGATATCTGGCCTCTTTTGCAACAGACTTCACCCTTAACCCGCTGAAGAATTCTGTGCTCCGAAAAAGTGAGTAAAGTTCAAACGTAGAACTCTTGACTGGGCGAAGTATCAAAAGTATCCAGCCGGCCAGGGACCCTCCCTGGGTATGAAATTAGAATGACCCCCATTTTGGTGCTTTTCCTCCAAAAGTCAATGGTTTTGCCAGGACTGCGTTCAATGGCTATCTGACCTCATGGAACCCTTCTCGGCTACAGCCCGCTACCCTGGCCCACTGAAGACTTTGGACTTCTATTTTTGAGACTAAGTCCCACGGTAAAAGCTGATCAAACCTGATTTTTGTATTCAACCCCTGCTCAATTGGGGTCAGCCGTATATTGCACCGAGGTCCTGATCTACCACAATCAGTTGAGTGTGGCTAGCACTTAACACTTTTTGCCATGATTTTTATATAAAGCTTTACAATTCATATCTCCAGACCCTCTTTTTGGATGTTTGTTGTTTTGGTGTCAGTTTGTTTATTTTAATGCACTCTATGTTTCCGTTTTGGTTTTGGATTTTTATTTTGTTGAATTTTGAACTAATTACTGTTTTGCTACTCCATACATGCAATACGCATTGCCCTAAGTTAAGTCTATCTGCTCTGTGCTATATCTACCAGGGGCTTGAACGTAGGTTAATTTAGTGACTTTGAGGGTTCACCCTGACATGGATTGTGATCATTGCTTAAGGTGGGTATTCATTCCCAGTGATTAATAACCCAATTTCTTACAAATTCCAGTACCATGACATCTGGTGAAGTGCAAGTTCGGTACATATGTTACAGACTGAGAGCTATAAACTTTACAAAACTTAGGGGCTGATTAAGATGGCGGTGAGACTGCCACCGACAGCCCGTTGGTGGCGGTCTCACAACCATCCTAAGCAATTTTTCCACCCACCACATTAGGATGGCAGGCGGTTTGTTGCCGGTTGAATGCCACGCATGTGGCAGCGGCAGAGTAATGCCTACAATGGTGGTGGTGCCTGCCAGGCACCCCCATGGGCATTATGATGTTCCTTTCCTGCCGACATCTTGGCGGGCAGTCTCATCCCCAATACCATGGCGGTCGGACGTAAGTCCAACCACCATCGTAATCAGCCCCAAAGTATGTACAGCACCAATAAACATATAACTACTAGAGTGCTGTAAGTTTAACATTTTGAATCAAATAAAAGACAAACACATGTATTGGGGTTGGTGGATGAATGGCTTTGTTGTGCTCCACTTGCTTCTGAAAAAATATTTCTTCATATGTAAACTGCAAATATAACGTCAAATCATTCTTTGGGTTAATGTATGTACAGTGTCATTTCAAGAGTACCTTTAGACGTTTTACAGGAGGAGCCAATGAAATTGCATTCCGATTCCTCAAATCACATAGGTAAGAAGAAAACTGTGAATCACCATGGATCTCAAACTTCTGCGATGCACCGTGCTTGCCTAAAAATACCTTATAATTATTACATGTTAGCTTAAATCCATGATTAAACAAGTAGGTTTTATTGTATGCATAATATGTTACAGTTTGGCAGGCATCCATAAGTAGGTGACTTGCTTAAACAAAATAATATGTCAATGGTTCTTTATAACGCGAAGGGGCAACATAACTCATCAATAAGGAGGATACCTTGTTAAGCTAGTAGGAAAACAAGTAACAGAACAATGAACCTGAAGAATGAATCTAAAGAGGTCGAAAGAAAATGATACTAACCTGTTACGCTAATCCTCCTTCCGTGAATCTCCATTGAAATCACAAGCACTGAATTGTAGTCTTGAAATATGTGTATCTATATATTTTTAAATGTTACTGCCATTGAGAATTAGACTCTTAGACTACTGTAGAGGTGAAAATAAGATATTTGTCTTAAGCACTTGCACTTTATATCTTCAGACTGTTGTAGAAAGAAGATAATATTTGTCTACAACACTTGACAGGTTTGTTGCACTTTCTTTAAACAACTGATTGTGGCATTCCACACTGAGATGTTGCTAAGTAACATGTATCATGACCATGTCACATTGGAATCCCTGAGGTCATGGATTGCTGTAAATAGGAATGTTCTGTAAAAGTCAGTTGTTTTAAGATTTGCTGGCTGATGGATGGGATCTTCTTTCATGGAATAAACTCCCTACAACTTCATACCTGTGTATCTGATTCCTTGGATATGGAGAATACTTCACTGGCGTAGTCGGCACAGGAAAGAGAAAAGAAGATCTCAACAACAATTTTGCTGGATTTAATGCCTAAAGGAGGAACTTAACTTTTGAACTCCTATTAAAGACAATATAATATTTAAAACTGCTCTCACATTTGAAGAAAGGTGCTGCTATTTATTAAAATCTCATTCGTCACAACGGAGGGTCATTCATCGCAACGGAGAGCTCAGAGGAACTCAAAAGAAATTCTCAAGTGGTGTCTGGATTATCGTTACATCGCTAAAGGCTGCGAGCAACGTGGGAATATCAATACTCGTTCAAACGGAACCTCTTCATTGCGTAGTTGCATCGAGGACATACGCGAAGGATCGGTATTTAAGTGGTGCGGTAACGTGTGTGTATCTATGCATGCAGGTGAAGTGGCATCTGCCTACCTAGAATTTGGATTTTATTCTGTTTGTTCCATGTTCTGCTTCTTCGTTGTCAGGGAGAAATAGATTCAGCGTAGCGGGACGTGAAGCTTCTGTCATCGTCTACGATTCGAATCTTCAGCCTCTCTCAGTGTCAGCAGTTCCTCGCACGCTCTGGAGAGTGTCATCACGCATCACGCTGCTGTTTGCGCGTGCGTGGTGGCCATCTTGATTACCGTATCCTGGCAACGGCACAGAGCTTATCGTCAAGCTACGAACAGTGCGCACGGAGTGTCATCTTCGTTTTAAAGCAAGCGAAGGAAGATTGATCATTCAACACAAGGGAGGCATATAAAAGAGACCAGTAAAATGTTTATTCTTCCTCCTTATTTTAAATAGCATGTGATAAAATTCTGGGGTACTTTGAAATTTTAAATATAAAAATTCAACAGTTTTTGTTAGAATTGCATACTTAGTATATAATATTTGGAATACATTATCTTATTTAAAAAAAAAATAAGAGAATAAGAGAAAGAAATTAATACTTACTGTTGTATTCTGTATCACACACTTGACAATGTACAAAAGCTTTTAGAAAGTTTGACATTGGAGCATAGTAGTTAATTGTATGTAACTCTGCGTTATTTACAACGCTGAGGTTTACATCGGTTAAAGTTACAATACGCAAACATGCAGAATGTTACTGCTGCTCCATTTTTTTTGTCGTGCCCTGGGTCACCTCCCATTAAGTGGAAAAAATGGAAAGTAGTTTTTGAGAGGTATGCCAGAGTGTGTGGACCATCTTTGAGCGCAGAAAGAAAGTCATCTCTGCTTCTGCATTGTTTAGGTTCTGAAGGTCAGGGTGTATTTGATAATTTGCCAGAACTTCCAGCTTCAGAGGCGGGGAGATTGAATGATTATGAAGTATGTATTAAGAAACTTGACAAACACTATCTTCCTAAAGTCAGCACAATTCTAGAAAGATATCAATTTGCAAAAAGGATGCAATCAGCTGATGAAACCATTGAGGATTATATAACCCAACTAAGAAAACTAGCGTCATCATGCAAGTTTGACAATTTAGCTGATGAACGTATTAGGGATCAATTTATGTTTGGTTGCACCATTGAGAAAATTAGGGAGGAATTGTGGTTAAAAGATGAACCTACACTGGATGAAGTGTTAACAATTGCCAAACGAATTGAGCATTCGTTAAAGTGTGTTGCCGTTATTAAGAAGGACTCTGAAAAAGGGTCTAATGTTGAATCTGTAAAAGTAGAGCCAAAAAATCGCAATAGTGAAGTGAAAAGTAATTCTGAAAAGGTGTGGTCTGAAAGAAAATGCTATAGATGTGGTAAAGCGGGACACCTAGCCAATGACAAGAAATATCCTGCTCTCAATCAAACATGTTCCAAATGTAAATTAAAGGGGCATTTCACGGTGTTATGCAAAACAAAATCTAAACCTAAGGTAAAAGAGGTGGAGATATACCAAAGGGAGTTAAGACAGTGTAGTTCGGAGGATCATGTTTGTGGGCAGATAGTAATACAGGTTGATAATAAAGGTAATACCAAATCTTGTCCTTATGATGAAATTGTGGTGGATGGAGAAAAAACTAGAGTACTATATGATTCTGGAGCAAAGATTACTATTGTCTCTAATGAATTCTACAACTCAAAGCTCAAAGGAAAGACTAGTTTAATGAAACCAGATATCATTCCTTTGGCGTATGGAGGAGAGCCAATAAAACTTCATGGATATTTTGTGGGATTGATTGAATATAAAGACAGGATGGCATCGGGGAAAATTTACGTGTCAAAGCGGGGAGATAGTATCATTAGCTGGATTCACCAGGGTGATTTAGGAGTGTATTTAGATCCCAACGCTAATCCGTGTATACAGCTAAAGGATAGGATCCAATCAGTGGATAGGAACGCCAATGAGGAGTATGTTCAGAATTTGAAGATGGAGTTTCCAAATGTATTTAAGGAGACTTTAGGCTGCTTAAAGGGCTATCAACATAAAATTCAGTTAAAAGGTGATGCAATTCCCGTGTGTTGTAAGGTGAGAAGTGTGCCATTATCAGTCAAGGAAGACATGAAGAAGGAAATACAAAAGTTAAGCAGTTGTGGAATAATTGAGGAAGTAGAGGGATCTGAATGGTTGGCCCCGGTTGTGGCAGCACGCAAACCCAATGGCAGTTTGCGTTTATGCATTGATTTAAGACAACTTAACAAAGCTGTAGTAGTGGATAGGTATCCATTGCCAAACATAACTGAATTGTTGACCTTACTCGATGGAGCTAAAGTTTTTAGCACCATAGATCTCACTTCGGCATATCACCAAATAGAGCTAGAAGAATCGTCACGGGACTACACATCCTTTGTCACGCCCTTTGGAACGTATAGGTTTAGAAGAATGCCTTTTGGATTGGTGTCTGCCTCCTCGGTGTTTCAAAGGGTGATGGAGAGGGTGTTAAAAGACTTGCCAGGGGTATGTGTATACCAGGATGACATCTTGGTGTTTGCAAAAGATGAAATGGAACATGACAGTAGGTTAAAATCTGTTTTGAGGAATTTGTGCAAATATAACCTTACTATTAAGGTGGAAAAGTGTAAGTTTAGATCAAACACCATCAATTATCTGGGACATAGTATTTCTGGGGAAGGAGTGAAACCTAAATCTGATTTAATTGAGACTATTACGAGGATGTGTTCTCCTTCTGATAAAACTGAATTGATGACATTTTTCGGCATGATAGAATATTATGCAAAATTTGTGATGGACTTTGCTGTGGCAACAGTGAACATGAGGCGGTTATTGAGGAAAGGTGAAGAATTTGTATGGTCAGAGCTGTGTGAGAATGAATTTATGGCCATTAAAAAGAAACTTAGTCAAGCTCCTTCTTTAAAAAGTTTCAACCCTGCAAGTAAATCCATCTTGGTAACTGATGCGAGTGAAAAAGGTCTTGGAGCAGTTCTGAAGCAACATGGGATTGATGGCATGCGCACAATTATGTTCTTGTCAAGGAGTCTCAGAGATCCTGAGACACGTTATTCAGTGGTGGAAAGGGAAGCTTTAGCTGTATCGTGGGCTGTCAAGAAGTTAAAGAAATTTTTGTGGGGTGTAGATTTTGAAGTCCATACAGATCATAAACCCTTGATTGAAATATTCAGTAAAAAGGGATTAGACCTTATTTCGGGAAGGATAACTAAATGGATTATTGGATTACAGGAATATAATTTTAATATAAGATATATTCCTGGTATTGAGAATGGAATTGCGGATGTGCTTTCACGCTTAGTTCCAAACAGTAGTGTGAGTGAAGACTGTTCTGATGATGATGAGGATGATGAAATAGTTTGCGTAGTAGATCATGATATTATTTCAGAAGAAAGGTGGTTGAAGGAATTGAAAGAAGATGTGACATTGAGTGAAGTGACATCGTTGTTAAAAAAGGGGTGGATTTCTAGTAGAGAGGGGTCTGAAGGCACAAGATCCTTTTGGACAATACGTAATGAATTATCAGTAGATAATAACTTGCTGTTTAGGGGAACAAGATTGGTTCCTCCTGCTAGCCTTAGAAAATAATTAATTGATCTAGTGCATGTGGCGCATTCAGGTTTGTCAAAAAGTAAAGAGATACTTCGCATGTCGTATTGGTGGCCTGGAATGGACAACATGATAGAGCGAATCATTAGGGACTGTGTTGCTTGTGCAGTGAGTGATAAAAATAAATGTGTTCATGTGCAACCTATGGTCTTGAGGAAACGCCCTAATGGTCCATGGCAAGAAATTGCTTTGGATATTGTTGGTCCTATACATGAGAAAGGATCGCAGATTTACATTTTGGTTGTTATTGATATGTTCTCTAGGTGGCCTGAGATTTTCTTTCTATCAATAATTAATACTTCCAAGGTGATTGAATGTTTGAAAATCTTATTTGCTAGAGAAGGTTCCCCAATATCAATATTGTCGGACAATGGTGTCCAACTGGTTTCTAAGGAGATGGATCAATTTTTAAATGCTAGAGGGATTGTTCACAAGACATCTGCTCTTTATCATCCTGAAGCCAATGGGATGGTGGAGAGATTTAATAAGGTTATTAAAGAAACCATTGCATTGGCTAAAGGTGTGGAGTTGGATTGGAAAAAACAGGTTTTGGAGAAAGTTGAAGAGTACAGATTAGCTCCTCATGCAACAACAGGGAAGTCTCCTTTTTTGTTGTTTCGTGGGAGGGTACCCAATACTAGTGTTGAACCATATTGGGTTAACAAGTATGAACTTGCTAAAGGCAAAGAGAGTGAGTGTGATGGTGAATGCATGCTGAAGCTAGAAGATGAGAAGGCTAAATCAAGAAAGGCATACTTTGATGTGAAACATGCAGTAAAGAAAACTAAGGTAATTGTTGGCGATTGGGTCAGGATTAGATGCCCTGGGTTGTTGGGAAGTTCTGTGTCAAAATTCATGAAGCCCATCAAAGTAATTAAAACATTTAATAATGCTATTCAAACGCAAGACCATCGAATTTGGAATTTGAATAGAGTTGTAGTGTGTAATAATATGCAGAACCTAAATAAAGAGTTAGTTTCTGCTAAGGATGTGGAGGACAAGGAGTTAAACTCTCTAAGAAAGTCTTCTAGGATGGTTAAAAAACCAAGTTATCTTGCTGATTTTGTTTGAGGTAATATTTTCAATTTTATTCTAGGAAGGGTGATGATGGGTGACATTTTGGGATGCGGATAGCTTAGTTGTTGGATTAGGTACAAAGGTTAAGTTGTGTTAAAATAATCTTGAGGTTATCATTATGTTAAGTTTCTTTTTGTGTTTTTATTAACATGATGTGCTTGTATGTTCTCTTATGAGGAAGGGAGATGTGTGGCATTCCACACTGAGATGTTGCTAAGTAACATGTATCATGACCATGTCACATTGGAATCCCTGAGTTCATGGATTGCTGTAAATAGGAATGTTCTGTAAAAGTCAGTTGTTTTAAGATTTGCTGGCTGATGGATGGGATCTTCTTTCATGGAATAAACTCCCTACAACTTCATACCTGTGTATCTGATTCCTTGGATATGGAGAATACTTCACTGATGTTTGTAGTCTTTACCCAAAATGACACCTGCATGACCCTAGGCACCCCCAGGTGGTGCAGTGGAGCTCCCTCATTGTTGCCAATCCGCTAGAGAACAATTTGAGCCAGATGGCGAAATAACTGTTATATTTTCAACAAAAGGAAAGAAATAACAGTTTGAAGCATTTGCACTTTCTCCCTTCCAGTGTTTTCTTTTTTCCCTCCCCCATTCTCTAGAACTTGTACTATCTAAACCTGCGGGCAGTCCGAGAGTTAACCCATTAGCTGTTGTCAAATTTTGGGAAGGAAATTCTTGTAAGAGGGCACAAAAGTATTTGCTCTTTTGGACAATAGCACTAGAACGTCATTGTTACAGACTGGAATGCAACTGTAGAACAAAAGTCCGAGATGTTCACATCATGCAAATGCACTTATTAGATGTAGTTAACTTTAGAAGAAAATTTCAGGCCAGAGAGCGCAAGAGGGTTTTGCACCTTTGGACATGGAAGCACTAGCACTTTATTGTTGCAGGTTGCATTGTATTTGTTGTGCAATAGTCTTTGAAGTTTACATCATTGCATATGCACTTTAAAAGAGTTGGTTTCTATTCCAATTGTAAATCGAAAGACATAAGGATTGAGTTGCACTACTGCACTTGCACTTTCTATTGTGGGACATAACTGATTTTAAAGGAAATACATGCCTGTCGAAATGATTTATGACAACACTGATCGCAGTACTGTTATTTGACCGAGTCCTGGACGATTCGCACACTTGTGAAAATATTTTAAAGAGAGGGGGCAAGGGTCAATGTCAGTGAATAGCCAAATTGACATCAGAGTCACACACACCGATGAGCAGTGGGCACAGCACTGTTTGACTCCAACTCAATTTAAATGAAATTATTTTCGTGGCATGAGTAAAAATGAGAAAATAGGAAAAGGCATAACAGCCAAATAAAACAGAATTAAAAAAAAAAAAGAAACATTGAAGTGAATTACCAAAAAAACATTTATTTTAGTATTCATGTTCAAATGAAATATAATTTAAGCATGATTTAAGGGAAAATCACCATTTTTGTGAGGCATTTGCTTAAGAAGAATTATATTGCGAAGTATACGATATTGTACGTATTATAATCTCCGTGTATGTTGTCTGTGTCCATCATATCATGTGACCTGTGACTCCAACAAAGGGAGGAGAGTTATTGAGCTCTTTGTGTGAGCAAGGCAGGGGATCCTGTCAAAACGTGTAACAGCACAGCAATTTAGCTAATAAACGTTGGATAATGAACCTGAATCCGCAGTGTTGGTATCCGGTTTCTCCAAGGGAACTGGTGTTTTTTTTTGGGGGGGGGGGGATATATATATATTTTACAGACATTGCCGGCTGAAGTCACTTGCCTAGCATGCGGTGAGAGAGCATGCTGGGACTTGCAGTTTACTACTGGGATTGCAGGTCTGTGTGTGACTTTTAACTGGCCTATCAGGATAGCCACCAATGGCGGAACGACTGGAGGAATTTAAATGGAACTGTGATTGATCGGTGGAGGAGCGGGCATTTGAGAAAGGCAATGTCCGAAACGTGTCATGCCCATGCTCTTTGAAATAAATCCCCTGTTTGAAGTACCCCATGGTGTCCCTCTGGTTCTTTCAAGCAAAAGGATCTCTTTGTGGCATATGTTGTGTGCAAGTCCTGGGCGCACATGGAGGAGACCCGTCTCAACAAGAGGACAGAGTCATCCGGGGCAGCTTCGGCACTTTCTTTGTATTCATGGTAAAGGATAGGCTCTGACCCACCACACCCGCCCGCGGTATCTGTGCCACTGCTAACTGCAGTTCATGACTCCACGAAGGAATCCGGATCACTGTATCCGCGTTTTCCAGGCCACCCAAGGAGCGGATCAGTGTGGTTTGAGCAGCCGCGGTTGGTAGTGGGAGTAGCTACCGGGCGGTAACGTGGGGAGTGGGAGGGGCAGGGTGGGGGGTAGTAAACTATGGATTACGGAGGTTTTCAGGTAAGTACACATATAAATAAACAAAACGAATTTCGTTGCGCGCACTACATCCCCAAATGCGATGCAGTGCACGCAACGAAATTCGTTTTGTTATTCTGGGGTTCTGGTCCACCATATCTATGATTACATTTTCTTTTCGCAATATACTCCATATTTTCTTTATCGTTGGATGTGCTGAGTTGTACTCTAAAAAGAGTCTCTTTGTTTAGATTTTCTTTTTTTCTTTTTCTTCTTTATCTCCTTCTGTTTGATAGAGTACTTCTGCTCGTGTCTTTTTACTAATTCTTTCTTGAGCATCCCGTAACACATTTCTCGGGTAACCACCATTGGATGAATCTTTCTATCATTCCCTTTAGTTCTTTTGTTAGTTGTTCCTCTGTTGAGCAGATTCTTTTCGCTTGTAGCATTTGGGTGTATGGAATACTCCACTTCAATGCTGTAGGGTGTCCACTATTGGCATGTAGAATAGAGTTGGTAGCCGTGGCTTTTCTAGGGATGGTTGAGACCAACTAACTCTCCGTATTGCACATCCAGATACACATCCAAGAATTCACAATGTGTCTTACTCATCAGAGCTGTAAACTTGATGTTCACCTCGTTATTGTTCAGTCTCATTATGTAATCCTCCAGTTCTGTTATCTCCCCATCCCACAAGATGAATAGGTCGGCTATAAAGCGACACCAAAGCACAACCTTATCTAGATAATGAGTGTTATCTTTTTTCCAGGCCACCTCCTTCTCCCACCACCCCATGAACAAATTTGCATAGGTGTGGGAGAAGGAGGTGCCCGTGGCCGTGCCTTGTAGCTGGAGCTAGAATTGTCCATTGAAGGTGAACACATTGTGCGTCAGCCCATATTACAACATGTCTATTACCATTCGGGTGTGTTCTAAATGTTCAATTTGTCTATCTCTTAAGACATGTTTACATGCCCTGATATCATCTTTGTGGTTGGTCAATGTATAAAGAGAAACTACATCAAGGGTCAGCATGATGTATTCAGTTTTTCATGGTATTCCGCCCAGTTTTTGCAGGAAGTCAGTTGAATCCTTCAAGTATGAGGGTAAAGATATACCATATGATTGTAAAAACAAATCTAAAAATCGTGCACAATTTTCCATTAAGGAGCCTATTGACCTCAATATTGGTCTACCAGGTGGAACTTCACAGCCTTTATGAATTTTAGGTAAAAAATAGAAGGTGGCCATCTTGCTATGTTCGGTTTTCAGGTACATGAATTCCTCACATTTCAATAAGTTCCTTTCATGCCACACTTGTAGTTTCATATGGAATTCATTTTCCATCTCCCTCAAAGGATTTCTTGAGAGATGCCGGTAGTGGGTTGTGTTATTCAATTATCGCATTGCTTCCTTTAAATACAATTTGTGAACCATTAAGCCTATATTACATCTCTTATCCGAATGTTTTATGTTAAGGGACGGTTCTTTTTTTAAAGTGGTGATGTCTTGCCGATGTGTGAGAAATTCTTTTGATCCTTTCCGTTATGCCATCTACTCCTGAATTTGTTCAAATCCTCTATTATCAACTCGATTTTATTACCCACAGATAATTGTGGGCAAAATTTGGATCTCCTTTTGCATCCACTTGAGATAGATTCATTTGTCGTGAAACCCATCCGCTTTAGCCTTTTTGTATCTTTTGCTGTTCTTTCATATGTGTTCTCCAGGCATCTCACAGTTTTTCCTGATTGTTCTTGTGTTTCATCTAAATCCTAAATTTCCAACAGTTCATTTACGTCCTTTATTTTGAAAGATGCGAGTTTCTGTTTCTGGATCTACATTTCTATGCCTTGCTTGGGTTTCAATCTAAAGTGCGCAAGTAATTTCAACTTCCTGATGTATTTATATAGTTCAGTCCAGATATCCGTAAAGTCCGAGGTTGCTGTGGGTCAATAAGTGAGATCTAGATTCAGGATTGTTTCTTGATTTGGGTTGAGGTTAACTTTAGATACATTTATGACTGTGGACTTGGTGCTTTGTAAATGATTGACTCCAGCAGTTATTTCTTCATAAGACCTTAGGTTCTCCCTCTTCCTTTGTTCTTTCCTCTGCTTCTTGCCCCTCCTTGTTCTCCTACATCTTTTTCTTGAATGCATGTTCCTTGATATACTCCTCTTGTAGACATTTGCAATATTCGTAATTTCCAGTGAAAATCCATTTGTTCTCCTGGTGCTTCATCTGCGCTAGAGCCCGTTTCAGAGCTCATCTCACTTTCGCTAGGCCTTTCATTTTGAAGTCTTTCTACTTTCTCGTTCACTCTCAAGTGGTTGTGCTTCTTCGGAAAAGTAAATATTCAACCATGTTGGTAATCCAGTCTGTCACGGGTGAATTTACGTTCTTTTCTTTCAATTACTTCTTCTTCATAGTTCCAGAAAATCTTTTCCATTTTAGCCAACAGATCTTCAACCAATGGGTCATATTTCTGTAATTCCAACTCTTTTGTTATTTCATTGATGATTGTTGTGTGTTGTTCCATCTTTCTCTTGGCATGTTTGACTAGAGAATGCATGAGCTTGATGGAGCATTCTCCTGTGTTCTCACACCACTCTTGGATCAGATCTTCATCCATGTCCTCATAGGTTGGAAGAAGCATTATTCACAAACCTCTTGGTACTCTTTTATATTCTAAATATTTTGTTAGAGAAGTCATTTCCCACCAGTGCTTCGTTTCCACTCTTCTGACCTTTTCCAGTTCCCTTATCCATTGTGTTGGTGTTTTATTTTTTGTATTGTTTAAGTCACATTCTTACTTAGGTTCCCTGTGTCACTTAATGTGTGCTCTACCCCTTGCAATCAATTTTGCCATTCTTTCATCCTTTTTCTCAATATATATCCGTTATCCATGCTTCAGTCTAAATCTCTAATTTATTTTGTTCGTATTCTGGTTTCTTGCACCCTCCGGTGCATTTCACTAAAATCTCCTTCTGCTTGAATCTTGCATTTGTTTCTTTAAGTGTTTGAATTCCTTTCTGTTAAACAATCTACATGTGTAGCATCCTGGTGAAAAGTTTTGCCCCCCTCTCTCTTGCTATGTGTATATATATATAGATAGTTATAGTTAGGATCCGCGATCCGCCAGTAGATAATATATATATATATATATATATATATATATATATATACACACACACTAATGGGAAAATCGTTTTTTTGTTTTGCGAATAACTGTGGTGCAGTTTGATGAATCTTTACAAATTTTTCAAGACTAATTCGACACTCACTTCAGCTGCTGTCTGAAAAGTTTCGAGGTGATCCATGAAGTTGGGGCCGAGAAAAAGGGTGTGTCCCAAAACAAGTTATCTCTCATGTTAATTACCATAGGGACTTCATACAATACTACAGCCTGAGCTGCTGCACGTAATTAACCCCTTCGCTGCTAGGCCTTCCCCACCCCTGTGATAAGCCTTTTTTGGGCTATTTGGGGTAGTTCCCGCTTAGGCCCCTGTAACTTTTTGACCACATAAATATTCACAACAAATTTGCGTCCTTTTCTTCCAACTTCATGAAGATTGTAAAGATTGTAAAGGTACCCAGGGTTTGTTGATTCCCCTGGAGTGGACCCAGAAATTAGCCAAAATACAGCTAAATGTGTTTTATTTATTTTTTAAATGGGAAAAAAAACGCTGCAGATGAAAGCGTCTGGTTTTTTCCCTGCAAATGGTATCAACAAAGGTTTTGTGGTGCTGAAATCACCATCTCCCCAGCTTTCAGGGACTGACAGACTTGTGTCAAAAAACAATTTTTTTTATACAGTTTGGTCATTTTACTGGGACATAGCCTATTTTTCCTACTGTTTGTGCTTTCAACCTCCTTCCAGTTAATGGTAGAAATGGGTATAAAAGCAATAATGGATCCTGGAAAGCTATACATTTAAAAAAAAGTAGATAAAAATCCGAATCCAGCAAGGGTCATTTGTGTAGATCCTTTAAGTTTTTTTTTATAGAAACTAACAGTTGAAAACAGGAACAATTGAAAATTTGTTGAAGAAGACAGCCATTTGTGCCAACGTTTTCACCTGTAACTTCTCTTAAGTATGACAGATTTTTTAGAGCAATCTACAGTTACATCTGCTGGACTGTTCTGGTTGTGGAGATATATAGGACTTGTAGGTTCACCAAGAACCTGACGAACCCAGAGCCAATAACTGAGCAGCCTATCGCAATGTTTTTTTATTGTGTAACGGATATATAGCAATTAATTTGGGAAAATATAAATAGTGAAAAATCGGTATGAAAGACACCTATGTATTTCTGAAATGGGGACAAAATGTAGAGTTTAGAACCAGTAGCTATTTGCACATCTCCGAAATTGTGGGTACCCATACTAGCATGTGAATTATAGGACTTTATTTAAAGTGAATTCTTTTTCACACATTGTCTTACATTTGGAAGGCAGAATGCATTGAAAGTCATTAGGTAATAACAGTTGCTCTACAATTCTGTGTTCCCCTAAGTCTCCTAATAAAAATTGTACCACACTTGTGTGGGTAGGCATTATGCTCGCGACAGGAAACGGCTCATTACGCAACATGGACACTCCACATTTTTACAGTGAAAACAGCCGATTTTTTTTGCAAAGTGCCTAGCTGTCGATTTTGAACCCTAGCTCAGCCAGCACCTAGGGAAACCTAGCAAACCTATACATTTTTTAAAACTAGACACCCAGAGGAAACAAGTATGGGGTGACTTGAGTGGCTCCTACCAGGATCCCGTTACAAGCCTAAAACTTTATAAAAAACTAATTTTCCTCACATTTCTGTGATGGAAAGCTCTGGAATCTGCGTAGCTCCACATAATTCTCCCCACCCCGCATTCCTCAAAGTCTTCTGGGAAAAATGGTACCTCACTTGTGTGGCTAGACCTAGTGCCCACGACAGGAAACGTCCCAAAGCGCAACGTGGACACACCACATTTTTACTGTGTAAACTGACCCTTTTTTACAAAGTGCCTGTGAGAAGTTGGCCTGATATGTAGTGCTCACTATTCTAGTGATCACTGTGTATCATTCCAAACAACCCTTATTGATGATTGGTTGTAAGTCAACCTTATAGACCAGCTATCCTAGTAGCGTGGATACGAGCAGTCTTAGGCTAAACTCTAGAGGGCGTGTTAAGCCAGCTGTTTACCATCACATATACCCCTTGAACACCAAGTGAAAGGACACCACACAAGTTGTTATGAAAATAAAGGATATTTATTTATAACAAGACTAACCTGGCTCTTTATGAGTCAGGGAGCTAAGCACAATACAAAACTCTTAGGAAAATACTTCTGGTTGCACAATTTACACAAATGCCCGAGGGCACGAAACCATTACACTACCAGTGGAAGGGGAGAAGTTTTAGAAAGTCTAAAGTGACTGATTCCGGAGTGATCCGATCAGTGGGACTAAATGTAAAAGGAACTGGACACTTGTAAAGCGAACCTGCGATGGAGCACCGAAATGCTCGAGTTACCTAGCCCAGAGGCTGCGGCTGTGGAAGGTTCGGCAAGATGTCGGAAGTCCTCGTTGTAGTCTCAGGAGCCTGAAAGAAGAGTTGCTGGCAGGCGACCAGTGTCGATGTTCAGCGAGATCCAAACCTGGATCGGTGATGAAGGAAACCTGAAAGCAGAGAGGACTCAGTTCTCAACCGCTAGCCAGCGATCGTGTGGGCACCAGGAGGGTACCGGCTGAAGTCACCTCGACCAGGTGAGTGGATGACGTCGGACTCGGCTGTTCCTCGGACCAGGAGGCGCGGCGGCGACCAGGATGGAGGGCGAGCTGTCCCACGCAGGTGTCTGCTGTCGATGATGCTGGGCCCAGGAATGGGGCAGCGGATCTTGGCAGTGGCAAGCCCGCGTAGTGGAGTCAAGATGGCGTCTGGAGTGGACCAGGAGGGTCCGTGGTACTCCTCTGTTGAAGGGGAGCAAGAGCCAGTCTGGAGCAACCAGACTAGTGATGAAACAAACGTGGTGCGTCGTGAAGAGGGCCACAAGCCGGTCGGCAAGTGGTCGAACAACGCGGTGAACAGCAAGGAGCGGAAGGGCCCCCACGCAGATCTCGGGGATGCTGGGGAGGCAGACTTCGGTGCTGGAGCTGCTCAGGGTTAGGGCTTCTCAAACCCTAGGTGCACTCACTCGAGGGTCCCTCGGTGGGCGTGCTAGATAAGCGTCGTGCAGGTTCTGAAGATAGCCGGTCCCGCAGTTCTCGTCACACCTACGACTCTCAGCTGAGCTGATGAGGGAGGTAAAAGGTCAGAGATGGCAGGGAACTCGGGTCTCGTCGAGCTGGGCAGTCTTGATCCGTAGGAGAGACTTACAGCAAACCGCAAGCGCTTAGGTGGTGCCTGCTGGTGCAGGGTGGCTACTCCTTAGCCACAAGGGAGAGTCTTCAGAAATAGTCAAGAGTTCCTTTCGTGGAAAGTAGTTCAAGATTCAGAATTATCCAATTTGGGAAGGGGACTCGCTCCTACCTTTATTCTACGAAAAGGGGCTGGCCCGTGACTAGGTTCTACCTATGGGTGGAGCCAGGAGGGGGGTGGTTACACCCCTATCCTTTGTCCGGCTTCGCCCCAGCTCAGGGGCTGGTGTGCCCCCGAAACTGGTTTGAGCCGGGCTATGCACAGTGAGCACCGGGGTGCCACTGGCAATCACCTTCCTTTCAGCCCTGCCTACCTGGGATACACAAACCCTGTCTGGGATGGTGCTAACACCGCCCTCGACAGGAAACC
This sequence comes from Triturus cristatus, assembly GCF_964204655.1. Taxonomy (NCBI): domain Eukaryota; kingdom Metazoa; phylum Chordata; class Amphibia; order Caudata; family Salamandridae; genus Triturus; species Triturus cristatus. The sequence goes on from NC_140586.1 coordinate 546,172,275, forward strand.
CTTTGTCCAAGCTCCCCTCGCTGGAAGGTCTCCCAGCAGCAGGAGGTCAGACTTGTGTCTGGTGGCAGCATCCATTTTGTGATGCTGAGGCTTGAGTCAACTTTAACCGGGGTTCAAGGTTACTTCCATGTCGTGCCCCTCTAAAAGGGGGGAATGCTAACCCCGTCACCAGAACTGGCGAGGGGTTCGTATTCCCATTCGTATGACACCTTACTCGACATGTGTAGGTGATGCGATGCCAAAGTTAGCAAATAACCGCGAGGATTATAATGCATTTAAAAGTAGTTGGCCCGCGTCACCATGGAACGGCTATTAGGACTTGGTTCCGCAAGCCGTCGACGGGCTCAGCTCGCGCCAGAGCACCGTCCCACATGATTCCCTGCACTCTGCCTTCAGGATTGATAAGGCCTGCCATAGGAGTGACTGATAGGAATCCATGTGTCCATTTTAGGGTTAGGTGTAGGAATACTACACCTACAGCAACGGGTGATTACACCACGTTGCCCCAGCTGTCGTGCAGCCAGTTGTGTCAGATTTGGGCGGCCATTCCAGGGGTGGCATAATACATGCTGCAGCCCCTGGTAGGCCCTGGGTACACCGATGCCCTGGATACCTGTGGTATGCTGAGACAGGGACTGACAAGGCGGCCCAGTTCCAATTGGTGGATGCACCTAATGTACATGTGTGTAATTTCGAGAGAGAACAGCTAGGCTGTGGGTCTGATTGGCAGGCCCACAGCCGGGGAAAGTCATAAACCAATGAAGCAAAAGCAAAAAATCTGGGTGATCATAGGATTGCAGACCCTACTCTCCTACATGACCCCCCCCCCAAACTTTGGGACAATAAGCTAACCTTGACCAGGTGAGTCTTCTTGCTCTAAGTGTTAATACCTGGAGAGCCCATCTGCATTGCCATGATCAGTGCCAGGTCTATGCTCCACTGTGAAGTCCATCCCCTGTAGGGAAATGGACCACCTAAGTAGTTTGGGGTTTTCACCCTTCATTTGATTTAGCCACAAGAGGGGCTTATGGTCGGTCTGAATCTTGAAGTGAGTGCCAAACAAGTATGGCCTCAACTTCTTCAGGGCCCAAACCACAGCAAAGGCCTCCCTCTCAATGGCTGACCAATTCTTCTCTCTAGGGGTCAGCCTCCTGCTAATAAAAGCTATGGGCTGGTCATGACCATCAAAATTCAGTTGAGATAGAACAGCTCCCACACCCAGTTCCGAAGCGTCTGTTTGGACAATGAATGGTTTGGAGTAGTCTGGACTCTTTAGGATAGGTGCTGTGCACATGGCCTGCTTTAGGTCATCGAATGCCTTCTGACAGCTTGCTGTCCACTGAACTTTTTTTGGCATCTTTTTACTTGTCAGGTCGTTTAGCGGGGTCACAATGGATCCATAATTTCTGACAAATTTCCGGTAATAACCAGTCAGGCCCAAGAAAGCTTGAACCTGAGTCTGGGTGGTTGGAGGAGCCCAGTCCTGGATGGCCTGTATTTTGCTCTCCAATGGTTGAACCTGGCCTCCACCTACAAGGTGGCCCAGGTATACAACATGTGTCTGCCCTATCTGGCACTTGGTGGCCTTGATAGTGAGGCCTGCCTTTTGCAGGGCCTCTAACACTTTCCTCAGGTGGACCAGGTGATCCTCCCAGGTGGAGCTAAAGACAGCGATATCGTCCAGATACGCCGCACAGAAGTCGTCCAGCCCAGTGAGAACTCGATTCACCAGCCTTTGGAAGGTGGCAGGTGCATTTTTCAAACCAAAGGGCATTACCACGAACTGATAATGCCCACCTGGGGTAGAAAATGCTGTTTTGGGCTTGGCCTCCTCAGCTAACCTGATTTGCCAATACCCAGCTGTCAGGTCAAACGTACTTAAGTAGCTGGCCGAAGCCAACCGGTCGATAAGTTCGTCTGCTCTTGGTATTGGGTGGGCGTCAGTCTTAGTGACTGCATTGAGACCTCTGTAGTCCACGCAAAACCTCATCTCTTTCTTACCGCCCTGGGTGTGAGGTTTCGGCACGAGAACTACGGGACTAGCCCAGGGGCTGTCCGAGGGTTCAATGACTCCCAGCTCCAACATTTTCTGCACCTCCGTCTTGATGCAGTCTCTGACATGATCAGGTTGCCGATAGATTTTACTCTTTACGGGCAGACTGTCCCCAGTGTCGACCTCATGGGTACACCAATTGGTCTGACTGGGCGTCAGAGAGAACATATGTCGAAATAATTGAAGAACCTGTTTACAATCCTTTTGTTGATGTCCAGAGAGGCTGCCACAAAAGACAACACCATCTACTGACCCATCGTCAGGGTTCTGAGAGAGCAGGTCCGGGAGAGGGTCACTCTCCTCCTCCTGTCCCTCGTCTGTGGCCATGAGCAAGCCCATGCCCTCCCTGTCGACATATGCCTTGAGCCTGTTTACATGGAGCACCCTGTGGGGGCTCCGGGGAGTTCCCAGGTCTACCAAGTAGGTGACCTCTCCCTTTTGCTCAATGATCGTGTGGGGCCCAGACCATTTGTCTTTGAGTGCTGCCGGGGCCACTGGCTCCAGCACCCACACCTTCTGTCCAGGCTGGTACACAGTCAGGACAGCCTTTTGGTCGTGCCAAGCTTTCTGTAATTCTTGGCTCGCCTCAAGGTTTTTAGATGCCTTTTCCATGTACTCTGCCATCCGCGAGCGGAGACCGAGCACATAGTCCACAATGTTTGATGCCGGCTTTCTGAGAGGTCTCTCCCATCCTTCCTTTACCAAACAAAGGGGTCCCCTTACAGGATGTCCGAACAGAAGCTCAAAAGGGCTGTAGCCAACCCCCTTCTGCGGGACCTCTCTGTAGGCGAACAAGAGGCAGGGTATCAGGACATCCCATCTCCGCCGAAGCTTTTCAGGTAGTCCGTGAATCATCCCTTTTAGGGTCCTGTTGAATCTCTCAACAAGCCCATTGCATTGTGGGTGATAGGGTGTGGTGAACTTGTAGTTGACACCACACTCCTTCCACATTGCAGTCAGATATCCCGACATGAAGTTTGCACCTCTGTCTGAGACGACCTCCTTAGGGAAGCCCACTCTGGAGAACACTCCAAGTAGGGCCCGTGCCACCACAGGTGCTGTAGTGGTCCTAAGTGGAATAGCTTCAGGATACCTAGTGGCGTGGTCCACCACCACCAGTATAAACTTGTGCCCTGATGCTGTCTGGGGTTCCATTGGTCCGACAATGTCGATCCCCACTCGTTCAAAGGGTACCCCCACCACCGGTAGTGGTATGAGGGGGGCCTTTGTCGTGCCACCTGACTTACCGCTGGCTTGGCAAGTGACACAGGAGCGGCAAAACTCCTTCGTATCTTCGGACATGTGGGGCCAGTGAAAGTGTGGAACAATTCTGTCCCAAGTCTTATTCTGGCCTAAGTGACCTGCAAGGGGAATCTTGTGGGCCAAGGTAAGAAGGAAACCTCTCAGAGACAAGGGGATGACCAGCCTCCTGGTCGCGCCAGGTTTGGGGTCTCTTGCCTCGGAGTACAGGAGTCCATCGTCCCAGTACACTTTGTGGGTACCTGTGGCGTTCCCTGCAGCCTCAGCAGCAACCTGCTGTCTGAGGGGTTCAAGTGAGGGGCAGTCTAACTGTGCCTTCCCCAGGTCTTCCCTGGAGGGTCCCCCTGAGCCCAGAAACTCAACCTGACCAGGTTCAAGCTCTTGCGGCTCAGTTTCCCTCAGTTCTTTAAGGTCAGCCTCCTCGGAGACTTGATCCACGACCTGGGGCAAGGGGGAAGGCGAAGCCTTACCCTTACTGCTCCTTTTCTTGGAAGGTGTCTGGTCCGTTCTTCCAGGATCCAGCACCTGTTCAGTGGGGCATCTTTTGGCCTGTGACCTGGTCACCGCAAGGACATGTGCTGGCAAGCCTAACATCTCCATGTGAGTCCTCTGCTCCACTTCTGACCATTGTGACGTTTCCAAATCATTGCCCAACAGACATTCTACGGGGAGGTCTGAACTAACCACAACCTTTTTCGGGCCACTTACCCCTCCCCAGGAGAAATCAACAACTGCCATACTGTGGTTGGTAGTGACGTTGCTGGCATTGGTCACTAGGTAACTGGTACCTAGCATGATCTGTCCAGGGTCCACAAAGTTAGGCGTCACCATGGTGACACTGGCACAAGTGTCCCTGTAGGCCTGAGCCACTTTTCCATTAATCAAAGGTGTCTGTCTGTATTTGCCCAAAGTATTGGGACTGGCATCAGGGGACATATCCATATCTCCTGTACAGACAAGGACGGCCTGAGTGAGTGTGCCGACTAAGTCGTCACTCCCCTCGGTTCCCAAGGTTAACCCAACTAATGCCTTGGGAGGCGCACTACCACTGCTGACTGTACTAGGGGGTGCAGGTGCCTTAGGGGCTGCAGTGGCAGGAGTTTGCCCTCCTTTCTTGGTGCACTCACTAAACCAGTGAGTCTTACTTTTACAGTATTGGCACCACCTTTTTGACTGGCCTTCTTGAGTCTTCTTCTTCTGTGAAGCCTGACCCCCACCCTCTTTGGTTTGTTGGGGACCTGTCGAAGACTTCTGCTCATTTTGTTCATTCTTGTTACTACCCTTCTGGTCTGCTTTCTTCTGACCACCCTGGTTCTGGTTCTGGTTCTGCTTGACCCTTGTTCTGACCCATCTGTCTGCCTTCTTTCCCAATTCTTGGGGAGAGGTCAGATCCGAGTCGACAAGGTGCTGATGCAACAATTGGTTCTGACAGTTGTTTAAAATCTGTTCTCGCATGATAAGATTGTACAATCCTGTGTAATCAGTAACCTTGCTACCCAGCAACCAGCCTTCCAAAGCCTTAGTGGCACAATCGACAAAGTCAGTCCAATCCTGGGACTGAATCTTCTGGGTGTCCCGGAACAGCACCCGGTACTGTTCCGTGGTTAAGCCGAACCGATCAATCAGTGTGTTCTTCAGGACTTGGTAGTTGTTAGCATCCTCAGCTCTAGTAGTGAGGAGCTTGTCTCTTCCTTTACCTTCAAAGGAAAGCCACAGTATAGCTGCCCACTGACTTGGGGGGACGCACTGGACAGTGCAGGCCCTCTCCAAGGCAGTTATCCACTTGTGGATGTCGTCCCCTTGTTTAAAGGGGGGCACTAGTTTACTCAGGTGTCTAGTGTCTATACCCCTGTCTTTCTCTCTATTGAGAATGCTGCCACCAGTGGGATCTAACCCACTTAATTTCTGCTCTCGGGCCAGGGCAAGTCTTTCTTTGGCGAGGGCAAGTTCTTCCCGCTCGATCCTCAGATTGACTTCCCTCATCTTCGCTTCATGCTCCCTTCTCTGAGGGGACGTCATTCCTCTCTGAGAAGATGCCTGAGAGACATGTGTATGAACCGATCTGCCAGAGCCTCTGGAGAGAGACCTAGCTCGTCCGTTCCCAAGGTTAGGCCTGCTTGAGCGTGGGCCCGGGGCTCCCCCAGTTCCACTCTCATGCCTGCTTAAGTTGGTCCTCGTAAGCCTGCCAACTACCACTGGACCTTTGTCTGCCTCGTCTCCTGATAACTCCTCCTCGTCCTCCTCCTCTGTGTGGAGGTCGAGGTCTGGGTCACCGAGGGTTCCCTCTAAGGGAGGCATGTTCCCATCAGCACTGGGGGGACCTGTGTTAGAGGACCTCCTAGCATCGTACGCCTCTAAGAGACCTATCAGTATTGCGATGGTAGGGTTAGAACCCTGGTTTAGCTTCCGGGAGGCACACAGTTGTCTCATCTCCTTGAAGCTAAGAGTTGCATATCGTGACACGACCTGTGGAGGGTCACTGACCACTAAGGGAGTCCCTGCAGACTCTCCGTGGACCGACATGCTTTTCTAGTGAGGTGTAAGTGTTGCACCTACCTACACTATGGGTTTACCTACTGATCCCTTGCTAAGAGTTGTAGTCAGGGTATGCTAAGCCCTGTTACACTACAACAGCCGGTTCAGTAGAACTCGGAGTATTCTAAGTTAAGTTATATGTACCTGGGTACTTATGTGATCTTTCACTTCGATATTCTTAGGATACGTGTGTGGTAAAACAACAGCAAGCTCAAATCCCAACCGCTGCTCACCAATGTGAGAAGTTGGCCTGATATGTAGTGCTCACTATTCTAGTGATCACTGTGTATCATTCCAAACAACCCTTATTGATGATTGGTTGTAAGTCAACCTTATAGACCAGCTATCCTAGTAGCGTGGATACGAGCAGTCTTAGGCTAAACTCTAGAGGGCGTGTTAAGCCAGCTGTTTACCATCACATATACCCCTTGAACACCAAGTGAAAGGACACCACACAAGTTGTTATGAAAATAAAGGATATTTATTTATAACAAGACTACCCTGGCTCTTTATGAGTCAGGGAGCTAAGCACAATACAAAACTCTTAGGAAAATACTTCTGGTTGCACAATTTACACAAATGCCCGAGGGCACGAAACCATTACACTACCAGTGGAAGGGGAGAAGTTTTAGAAAGTCTAAAGTGACTGATTCCGGAGTGATCCGATCAGTGGGACTAAACGTAAAAGGAACTGGACACTTGTAAAGCGAACCTGCGATGGAGCACCGAAATGCTCGAGTTACCTAGCCCAGAGGCTGCGGCTGTGGAAGGTTCGGCAAGATGTCGGAAGTCCTCGTTGTAGTCTCAGGAGCCTGAAAGAAGAGTTGCTGGCAGGCGACCAGTGTCGATGTTCAGCGAGATCCAAACCTGGATCGGTGATGAAGGAAACCTGAAAGCAGAGGGGACTCAGTTCTCAACCGCTAGCCAGCGATCGTGTGGGCACCAGGAGGGTACCGGCTGAAGTCACCTCGACCAGGTGAGTGGATGACGTCGGACTCGGCTGTTCCTCGGACCAGGAGGCGCGGCGGCGACCAGGATGGAGGGCGAGCTGTCCCACGCAGGTGTCTGCTGTCGATGATGCTGGGCCCAGGAATGGGGCAGCGGATCTTGGCAGTGGCAAGCCCGCGTAGTGGAGTCAAGATGGCGTCTGGAGTGGACCAGGAGGGTCCGTGGTACTCCTCTGTTGAAGGGGAGCAAGAGCCAGTCTGGAGCAACCAGACTAGTGATGAAACAAACGTGGTGCGTCGTGAAGAGGGCCACAAGCCGGTCGGCAAGTGGTCGAACAACGGGGTGAACAGCAAGGAGCGGAAGGGCCCCCACGCAGATCTCGGGGATGCTGGGGAGGCAGACTTCGGTGCTGGAGCTGCTCAGGGTTAGGGCTTCTCAAACCCTAGGTGCACTCACTCGAGGGTCCCTCGGTGGGCGTGCTAGATAAGCGTCGTGCAGGTTCTGAAGATAGCCGGTCCCGCAGGTCTCGTCACACCTACGACTCTCAGCTGAGCTGATGAGGGAGGTAAAAGGTCAGAGATGGCAGGGAACTCGGGTCTCGTCGAGCTGGGCAGTCTTGATCCGTAGGAGAGACTTACAGCAAACCGCAAGCGCTTAGGTGGTGCCTGCTGGTGCAGGGTGGCTACTCCTTAGCCACAAGGGAGAGTCTTCAGAAATAGTCAAGAGTTCCTTTCGTGGAAAGTAGTTCAAGATTCAGAATTATCCAATTTGGGAAGGGGACTCGCTCCTACCTTTATTCTACGAAAAGGGGCTGGCCCGTGACTAGGTTCTACCTATGGGTGGAGCCAGGAGGGGGGTGGTTACACCCCTATCCTTTGTCCGGCTTCGCCCCAGCTCAGGGGCTGGTGCGCCCCCGAAACTGGTTTGAGCCGGGCTATGCACAGTGAGCACCGGGGTGCCACTGGCAATCACCTTCCTTTCAGCCCTGCCTACCTGGGATACACAAACCCTGTCTGGGATGGTGCTAACACCGCCCTCGACAGGAAACCCTTTGTCCAAGCTCCCCTCGCTGGAAGGTCTCCCAGCAGCAGGAGGTCAGACTTGTGTCTGGTGGCAGCATCCAGTTTGTGATGCTGAGGCTTGAGTCAACTTTAACCGGGGTTCAAGGTTACTTCCATGTCGTGCCCCTCTAAAAGGGGGGAATGCTAACCCCGTCGCCAGAACTGGCGAGGGGTTCGTATTCCCATTCGTATGACACCTTACTCGACATGTGTAGGTGATGCGATGCCAAAGTTAGCAAATAACCGCGAGGATTATAATGCATTTAAAAGTAGTTGGCTGATAGGAATCCATGTGTCCATTTTAGGGTTAGGTGTAGGAATACTACACCTACAGCAACGGGTGATTACACCACGTTGCCCCAGCTGTCGTGCAGCCAGTTGTGTCAGATTTGGGCGGCCATTCCAGGGGTGGCATAATACATGCTGCAGCCCCTGGTAGGCCCTGGGTACACCGATGCCCTGGATACCTGTGGTATGCTGAGACAGGGACTGACAAGGCGGCCCAGTTCCAATTGGTGGATGCACCTAATGTACATGTGTGTAATTTCGAAAGAGAACAGCTAGGCTGTGGGTCTGATTGGCAGGCCCACAGCCGGGGAAAGTCATAAACCAATGAAGCAAAAGCAAAAAATCTGGGTGATCATAGGATTGCAGACCCTACTCTCCTACAGTGCCTAGCTGCGGATTTTGAACCCTAGCTCTGCCAGCACCTGAGCAAACCTAACAAACCTAAACATTTTTGAAAAACTAGACACCCAGAGGATTCTAGGATGGGGTGATTTGTCTGGCTCTCACCAGGTTCTGATACCCAGAATCCCTTGCAAACCTCAAACTTTGTCTAAAAAACACATTTCTGTGATGGAAAGTTTTGGATCTGTGTGGATCCACACAGTTCCGCCCACCCTGCATTCCCCAAAGTCTTCTGAGAAAAATGGTACCTGACTTGTGTGGGTAAGCCTAGTGTCCGCAGCAGGTAACAGCCCAAAACGCAACGTGGACACACCACATTTTTTTTTTTTTTTCCAAAACCTTTATTTGACACAGCAGTTATGTACAGTCACGGGCCTACAACCTCCGAGGCCGGCCGCTAGTGTGCAAGAAGGAGAATCAATACAGCAAGCAAATGAGCAACCTGCACAGAGGGCGGCTAATCTGCCCACAACAAGACTCCATACAACAAGAAGGCTTTGAATTAACATTTTACGAGAAAAAAAACACAAAACAAAACTAAAACCAGGCATGAAAACTATATAGGCAGGGACATGCTCTCCCATGGGGGGGGGGGGCAGCCTCCTCTCAGCGGCACTATAAGCAAAAGCTAGTATTAGGCAAGGCGGGAGGGGGGGCAGGGAAGTACACATGTACCGATTCCAGGAAGGAACAGGAATATCCGAGCTAAGGGGACAGGGCTACGTCGGAGGCGATCACCAGGGGGGGCGTGCATATGTCACCACGGTAAGAATTCCACGGACCCCACATCTTATTCCATTTTTTGGGTTTGCCTCTAGCAACATACACGGTTTTCTCCCGCAACATGCACCAGTCCATGTTTTCTCTCCACTTCGACACCGTAGGAGACCAACCCGAGCCCCACAGCTGCGCGATGTCTCTTTTGGCTATCATATCACCCAGAGTCACCCAGCGCTCCTGGGCCGCGTCACAATCAGTCGGTTCCCACACATTCAACACACAGCGCCGCGCCTCCGGGAGTAGGGCCACACCAGTGACCTCCTCCATCACTGCATGCACCCTAGCCCAGAACCGGACAACCACCGGACATTCCCACAAAATATGCAGAAAAGTACCAAGCAGGCCACAGCCACGCCTACATAAACCATCACTCGAATATCCCAAGCGAAGCAAGCGGGGACCGGTAACATAGACCCTGTGTAGTATCTTTAACTGCACAAATCTGAGGCGAGCGGGTATGGCCACCTCTCTAGGCGAGGCTACAGCCGCAACCCAGTCCTCGTCATCCAGTTCTAGGCCATCTGCGACCCATACTTCTCGCAGGCGGGTGAGGAGGTCAGCGCGAGTATTAATCATTTTTTTATAGATCAGGGAAATGGTGCTGTCTGGCAAGTAACCATCAAGTATACGGTCTTCCAAAGGGGAGGCCTCGGGATAGCAGCCGGGTTCGGAAAGGCAGAAAGCAGGGCGTGGCGAATCTGCGCGTAACGAAAGAATTCCCTATCGCTCAGGCTATATTCGGCCCGAAGGACATCGAACGTTTTAAAAGCGCCCTTCGCCCACAGATCCCCAACGCGGCTAATACCAATCGTGTCCCACTTCTCAAATCCCTTAGTGCGCCACAGCCCGCCCAACTCTTCAGAAGCATACAGCGGAGTCGCCCGAGTCAGGCGACCCTTCCAGCCCATAGCGGCAGTGGCGCCGTGCCATGCACGTACAGCGTTGTTCGTGGGGCCCGTGAGTTTAGCGCGTCCCTTCTTGGAATAAAGCATTCGATTGAAATCCCCACCCGGCAACAGTAGCTTATCCATCTCATACGTGGGGTTCAAAGCCGGGCCATACGTCCCATGGTTCACTGCCACCAGCTGGGACGCCCAGTAATACCGTCTGATATCAGGAAGAGCTATGCCACCATCGTACCATGGAAGAGTCAGCTTAGTAAGAGCGATGCGTGGTCTCCCATCCCACACCAGCTGTCGCTGCAGGCTTTCCACCTCCCGAAAATATCGTGCAGGCACCACGTCCAGCGTATTCTGTAGGGCGTACAAAAAACGTGGCAGAGACATCATTTTAAATAAGGCCGCTCTGCCCAGCGGCGATAACGGAAGCCTCCACCACCGGACTACGTCCGCCCGAAGCCGCTGAAGCGGCGGCAGCAGGTTCAAAGAGTAACGATCCGCTGAACTCAGGGAGACGTGAATGCCTAAATATTTAAATCCGGCCTGAGAGATTTGAATCGGACAGCCGCGAGGGAGAAGAGGGGGGTCGCCAACCAACACATATACACAGGACTTAGCCCAATTAATAACAAGCCCAGAATTGCGGCCGAAGGAGGTCAAAACATCGAACATCACCGTCAGTGATTTCCGCGGCGAGGTGAGGTAGAGCAAAATGTCATCAGCGTAGAATGACACACGGTCTTCAAACGTCGGAGTCCACCGGATACCCGCCATAGAGGGTTCCCACCTCAGCCATGCTGCCAGGGGTTCCAGCGCAAGAGCAAAAAGAAGTGGGGACAAGGGGCAACCCTGGCGGGTGCCCCTCCCGAGCACAAAGGGGGCAGACACCCTACCATTCACCACCACCTGCGCCAGCGGCTCCACATACAACAGTTTCACCCATTTAATGAATCCGGGTCCAAAACCAAACTTGGCCAGTGCTGCCCAAAGATACGACCATTCCAGCGTAACGAACGCCATCGTGGCGTCCAAGGACGCCAAAACGGTGGGCTCCTGGATACAGTCGACTTTTGCGAGAACTCCATGTAGGCGCCGCAGGTTCAGCGCGGTGTTGCGATGCGGAATAAAACCAGACTGATCCGGATGAACCAGGTCACCAATTACAGTAATCAGTCGATTTGCCAGGACCTTCGCAAGAATTTTTGGTTCGGCATTCAGGAGTGAGATAGGCCTATAAGATGCACAACCGTCTCGCGGCTTCCCCTCTTTGTGGAGAACCACAATCGTTGCAAGCTGTTGGTCCAGCGAAAGGGAGCCCACCTTAAGCGATGCATTAAACATCTCCCGGAGATGAGGCGCCAGCGTCTCAGGACGAAGCTTGTATAACTCGATCGGCAGACCATTCGGACCCAAAGCCTTTCCAGAGCGGAGTGCGCGAATCGCCAGTGCTATCTCATCGTTCGTCAATGCCGCGTCCATCAAATCTCTGTCGGAGACGGAGAGGCATGGCAACGTGATATCTCGTAACAATTGGCGAGAGTCGTCCTCCGGCCTATCCGAAACCGACGTATAGACGTCACGCAGATGATCTGCAAAACAAGTCACTATCTCTCCGGGATCAGTGACACTCACACCGTCAGCACGCACAATCACCGGAACCACTCGATTCACTCTTTCGCTCTTTTCCAGCCACGCAATCAGTTTTCCAGCCTTGTCACCCACATCATACAAGCGCCCCTGCTGTTCCTGACTAGCTAGCTTCGCAGCATTCGTAACCAGCGCTCTATAGTCCGACTGCTTAAGGCTAAGGGCGTGAAGTTTCTCCCTCGTGACTCCCCGCCCAAGATCCCCTTCCATACTAGTTATGTCCGACTCTAGGCGCGCCACCTCTTTGTTTTTACGCTTTTTAGCAAGGGAGATCAGGGATAGCGCCTGCCCACGGATCACCACCTTAAAGGCCTCCCACAGTGTCAAAGCTGACGCGACGGAACCCTGGTTTTCCGTGAAAAACCGGTCTAGGGACTTCACCAATTGGGCACGAACTGTGGGGTCACGGAGATACCAGGGGTTAATCGGTGCCACCCTCCCCCAGCCCCCAACGCAATATCCAAATGGAGCAGTACCGGGGAATGATCCGAGATGCCACGAGCAAGATGTTTAACTTCCCCAATCATTGGGGCTTGGGCGGCCGGCATCAGTACATAATCCAATCTAGACAGGGAGCCGTGGGCCCCAGAGTGAAACGGAAACTGAGCCAACCCCGGGTGCATCGTTCGCCAACAGTCAACCAGTCCCATAGTGTCAATAAAACCACCCAACCAAGAAAGCGCCCCAGGGAGGTCTCTGGGCGGGTGACGATCCTCTCTACCAGACACAACAGAGTTAAAATTCCCACCAACCAGCAACAGGCCCTCAGGGAGCCTAAGCAATAGACCTCCCAGATCCGCGAAGGTGGTAGTCTGCAACCCAGGGGGGACGTAAACTGAAACCAAACATAAAGTTCTACCCTCCCACCGGCCAACCAGCACTACGTAACGCCCCCGGTCATCGTGCTTCACCTCATCAATTTCCAGCGGGAGAGAGGCTCGGACCAGAATGCCTACCCCTCTGGACCCAGTATTAAAGCCGGAATGGGCCACCAAACGGTAACCCCGTCTATTCAAAGCCTGACAGGAGTTGCCCACCAAATGCGTCTCTTGCAAGAAGACGATATCAGGAGAGAGACGTTTCAGATATTGTAGCACCACCCCTCGCTTCACACGATCCCCCAAACCATTGACATTCCATGTTAAGATATGCAACCCCCTACCCCCCATCCCAACCACAGCGATCGCCCCACCCACTACGAGAGCAAAAAACAGAACATCGATCACCTGGTGTAAAACTAACCTGAAACAACAACATCTCCCCCACCACCACCCCCCCAACTCCCGTGACACACCCCCCCACCCTGCACCCCTGCACTAGAACATCTAGCCACCCCAACTCGCAGTGTGCCTGTCGCCCCGACATAAACCTAGTCTACGAAAAGAAAGAAAACTCCCCCGGAGGAGGAAGAGTCACACCAGATACCCCGCAGCCCCCCAACACAGAAGGAAGGGCAATGCAGTCCCATGTACTAGGTCAGCCCCGACCAGAGTCTGAGTTCAACACACGATTAACCAGGAACAATAGTTCAGTAGTTCACGGGTGCTCCGCCGAGCCGCCCCCGTCGTCCTCGGTCCGTTCATCTCCCCCGCGCCGACGGTGCAATGTATCAATCCATTCCTCCACCGCATCAGGCCGGTCAAAAAAGTGGGTTTGGTCCTCCAATTCAACACGAAGCTTAGCCGGGAAAAGCATGGCGTACTTCAGGCCCATGTCTCTTAAACGCCGTTTCACAGTCAGAAACCCCATGCGCTGTTTTTGGACTGTCTGAGTAAAGTCAGGATAAAAGCTAACGTCCACGTTCTCATACTTCAGCGGGCCATTGACACGGGAAGTCTGTAGGATGGCGTCGCGGTCCCTAAAGTTAAAGATCCTGGCGATGATGGGACGTGGTGGGGCCCCCGGCTTCGGTCGACCCCCCAGGACTCTGTGGGCCCGCTCCACCATGAAGTATTTGCTGAGGCCCTTCGGCACGAGGTGGTTCAGGATCAATTCCTCCACAAAAAGATCCACCGACCCATCCTCCGACCTCTCTGGCACACCTACAATGCGCACGTTGTTTCGTCGTGCCCGACCTTCAAAATCCTCCAACCGCTTGACCGAGAGGTCCGTGAGGGCCCTCAGACTGTGAAGCTCCGTCTGCATGTCAGTAACATCTTTCGTGAGGCCCGAGGTCGTGAGAGCAAGTGAATTGACCCTGTCGCTAGTTTTCGAAATGTCCGCTCTGAGTAGGTTGACATCAATTGACACGGTGTCCAGCTTGTGGGCCAGAGAGTCAAACCGCAGGCCAACCGATTCCTTCATGGCGTCGATGGCACCCATGACATCGTTAAGTGTCAGCTCCGCCGAGGATGACGGTCCCTCTCGAGCCACCTCTGCGGGCCCACTCGGACCAGGAGACCCCTTCTGATGGGCATACCGATCCATGTTATTCGTTTGTACATAGCCACCTCTCCGGGTAGCCTTGGGCCTTAGCTTGTCCCCGTCTAGTCGGGCCGCCATTCCACGGCAGGGGAAACCCACCACCGGATGCCCGTATGTTGCAGTGGTTCCCTGGGGGGGCACTCCGCAATCAGTGGTAGACAGCTCCCACCACCGATCGCACCCGCCGGCCTATGGGCTGCTCAGATGTGGAGCCTTCACCGGCACCCGCCCTCCACGTCACTGAGGAGAGTCAAAAGTGAAAGTGAAACCCGGGGTGCACGGGTCAGCCCGACGCTCCGGATCCGTTGTTGTTCAATTGGGACACGGGGAAGATGCCAACCCGAGACCGGGGCAGCGTCACGGAGCAGGCCCCTCTCCCAAAGACCGAAGAAGTAAACTTCCCAGAGTCCGATTTGAATTTTGAGAACAGGGGTGTCCTCAGCGTAGGTTCACCCGTAGTATTCCTTCAAAAGATCAGGATGAAATCCAGGATAATCGTGGGAGGCTGTGTGAGTCTCGGGAGCTCTGTGCCTACGCGTCCATCATGGTTGCGCGCTAGGCTCCTCCCACACCACATTTTTACAGTGAAAACTGACCCTTTATTTGTAAAGTGCCGAGCTGTAGATTTTGAACCCTAGCTCTGCTGACATCTAAGGAAATGTAGCAAATCTATAAATTTTTGAAAACTAGACACCTAGGGAAATCCAGGATGAGGTGACTTGTGTGGCTCTCACCAGGTTCTGCTTCCCAGAATACCTTGCAAACCTCAAACTTTGGGAAAAATAACACATTTTCCCCACATTTCTGTGATGGAAAGTTCTGGAATGTGCACATGTCCACAAACTTCCACACACCCCGCATGCTCCAAAGTCTCCCAATAAAAATGGTACCCCACTTGCATGGGTGGGTCAAGTACTGGCAACAGGCAAGGGCCCTAAACTTATTGTGGAGACTTCAAAATTACCTATCACAAAACAACCTGATTTTGCGGGCGGGCTTTAATTTTTTTGGGGGGGGGCATTGACATGCCCGTTCTGGGCAGCCCCCATCCCAAGCTTTGAAAAAAAAATCCCTGATGCCTAGTAGGCTTTCTTCCCCTCCCCCCCCCCCCCCGGGGGGGCAGAGAAGGGGCTATTGCCCCATCTGCCTCCTGGGGGGACAGAAAGACTGTAGCAATTTTTTGGGGGTGGGGGCTTTAGCATGCCCATCCTGGGCAGCCCCCAACCCTAATTATTAAAAAAAAATCCCTGGGGACTAGTAGGCTTTCTGCCAGGGGGCAGATCCGGGGCTGTTGCCTCATCTGCCTCGGGGGGGGCAGAAAGTCTTTTGCCTTATTTGGGGGGAAGTGTGGGGGCATTGGCATGCCCATTCTGGGCAGTCCCCACCCCAGGCCCATACAAAAATATTCCCTGGCATCGAGAGTGCTATCTGCCCCCCCAGAGGGGGCAGGTTGAGTGCTACAGCCCCCGGGGAGGCAGAAAGACTGGTTGTGTGAGAATCAAATGGCCGCTCCCCCCCCTGCTGGCTAGTGGATGGATCCCTGCTTGGGAGGGCGTCCCCAAGCAGGGACCCACTAGGTAAGGGTACCATTAAAAAGGGGAGATTCTCCCCTTTCCAACGATACCTCTTCCATGTGTTTCGGTGCTCGGGGGCTCAGATAGCACCGAAACTGTGAAACTGAAACTAAGTTTCAGTTTCGTTTTCGTTGTAATGACGACAGCGTGCCATGCCTTGGGAGGTTGAGGAAGCTCCTCACCTCCCAAGGCAAAAAAATGGGAAATGGTTCCGTCGTGAGCACAGAAGGGATTAAACCAAATTTGCAGAAAGCTACACTTTGGCCCAGAGTAGTGCCTTTTGGTGGTTTGGTACTTTGGTGTAAATCCATTCAGTAGTTTTAGAGATATAAACTGAAATCCAAATTTGTATATGTAGCGGATCCAACAGTCTCCTGCTGTAATCTGATTGGCTGCTAATTCTTCAGCTACGAAGTGTTGGCAGCCATCTTGGGACTCGACTTCAGCTGAGTCACACAAAAAACGTAAAAAAGTATAGAAAGGAACAGGGTAGGAATACCCTGACCCCCTAGATGTGGTGGTGGGGTCCAGAGGGACCCCGCTGGGGTTTAAAAAAATTGTTTTCAATTTTGCTGCCAAATCGCCGGTGCATCTGCAAATTTGTGGCAAAACTGAAAACAAAAACAAGTGCAGTGATGGCAAGGAACAGTGCTGTTTTATTGCATAAAATGTGCTGCACACCTGTGTCTTACAACAGTGCATAAGGAAATGGAAAGAAAGCAGAGTGACAGAAGGAAGTAGACATGAGATGCAATACACTGCACCATGCCAGGGCCCTACATACAATGGTGGTTATATGCGCTCAGCACCTGGCAATGACATGCTAGGGGGACCCTGCCAATACACTACCTGGACTTGGGGTCACTTGCCCCTTTTGACCTCACCTGTGCCTAAGGACCCCATTTTCCACAAGGATGCGCTATCCCTGCAAATGGTTTAATTGCCTATATTGGCATGTCATGAGTGTATGGGGCCCTGCGTAGGACCATTGTGACTACCTGTTCCCATATGCGGCCCATGTGTCTCATTAAAAATGAATACGTGTCCGGGATGTACGCCCTTAGCATTAGGAGCTCCCGCAGGCCACTGTGTCGAACTACCAAACTGACTATGGAGCCATCTTTTCCATTATTATGGACTGACCAATATCTTTTAAAATTCTGTATGCCCATAAACTCTTATAGGAAACCTGGACTGAATAAAACTACTTTGATTTGGTCCTGGCGTAAATTAACCCCAGACACCTTCTGAGCTCACTTCAAACCACAGCAGATATGCCATTCCGACACTGTGGAACAGGCCACAATTATCTTAGAAGACTCCATCACATCCGCATTGGACATGGTCACCCCTTTAACCAGGGTTAAAGTAAAAAGGAAAGCTTCACCCTGGTTTATGACAACACTAAAAACTGACAAACAAATTAGCAGAATGGCTGAACGTCAGTGGAGGAAAACCAAAACTGACGAAGATCGCAGGAACTACAATCTGTCTCACCTTAATTATATAAAAAACATTAAATTGACAAAAAAATCGTACTTAACTCAGCGAATAAACAATGCAGCACATTCCAGCAAGGAACGCATCCCCTCCGGTTGAGCAGTCCTCTATTCTCCCCACTCAAGAGTGGGTAGATTCAGTATCTGTCTTTTTCAAAAATAAAATTAAAACCATTTATTCATCCTTCCCCCACTATGACACAGATTATCATCACCAAATTAGTAGTTTGTCTATGGCACCCCCACCGTTGGAAATAAATGATGTGCCCTGCTGGTGGAATTTGAACCCTTAACCATCACTGAAGTGTCGGAAGGCTTAACCAAGATTAAATCAGGTTCCCCAGTCGACCCCCTCCCGCCCTCCTGCTCAAAGATTATGCCCCTACTTGCCAATATACTAGCTGTAATCTTTAACATGTCATTAGAGCAAGCCAAAGTTCCAACTAGGTGGAAACATGCCCAAGTCAAGCCTATTCTTAAAAAACCTTCGGCTGACCCTAATTTACCAGTTAACTATCGTCCCATCTCACTGTTACCTTACTTTGGGAAAGTATTAGAGCATCTAGTTAACAAACGTCTCACTGCCCATCTTGAGAACCATGGTCTCCTGGACCCCTCACAATCGGGTTTCCGGCCGCTCACAGCATGGAAACTGTGGTTATTGAGATCATTGATAACATCAGGCTCACATTGGATAAAAGAGAATCAGCAATTCTGGTTCTCTTGGTTCTATCTGCAGCTTTTGATACCATCTCCCACAGTATCTTGAAACATCGACTGTGGGAGGTGGGAATCAGAAGGAAGGCCCTAGATTGATTTGAGAGCTATTTGGCTGATCGCTCCACTACTGTTCTCGTAGACTCGATAGCCGCGTGCAGTTGTCCAGTCACTGTTGGTGTCCCACAGGGCTCCATTCTTAGCCCCATGTTGTTTAATCTTTATTTAACACCTCTAGCTGGTATAATCAGATCATATGGTTTTGAAACTGTGTCGTATGCCGACGACACCCAATTGCTTGTCACCTTTGGTCCTGATCACGTTGACACACAATCTCGTTTCAAAAACTGTATGGTCCAGGTAAACAATTGGATGAGAAAAACAAATTACAACTAAATGGCAGCAAGACCGAGATCATCCTGTTTGGTAGAGCAGAGGAATTCTGGGCACAAGACTGGTGGCCTCCGGAATTAGGCCCATGTCCTTCCCCTAAGCTATCAGTACGTAACCTGGGAATTACCATTGACAGTTCATTGTCCATGAAAACCCATGTTAACCAGGTTCTTGGTGTCTGCTATGGGATCATGCGTAATCTCCGCAGAATCTTCAAGTGGCTACCCATTGAAGCAAGGAAACCTTTGGTGCAGGGTCATGTTATCAGCCGACTTGACTATGGGAACGCGTTGCTCGTGGCACTCAATGAGGATCTGCTTTCCAATCTTCCCCTTAGATCCCCTCCGCCCCAAACCTCAAAACTCTCCATTGGCTTCCGGTACGACAAAGAGGCCATTTCAAAATCTTATGTCTCACACATAGGACAATGTATGACACTGGCCCAAAATACCTAGTAAAAAACGTCAATAGTACATGCCGGGAAGATCCTTAAGATCCGGTACCAAATCGTACCTTGTTCAGCCTCGCATTAAATCTTCTCGTAATGGTGGCCAATCATTTTCCTACTTGGCCCCTATGCTATGGAATAAACTACCATTACACTTCTCGTCGATAGTTGACCACAGATGTTTTCGTAGAGAGCTGAAAACGTGGCTTTTCCCTCAGTAAGCTCGCTTTCAGTGTTCCTGTTGCTGTCCACATTGCTGTTGTTGTTGCCTAGCGCCATGAGACCTCCCGGTGAGATGTGCGCTTTACAAGAACATTTGACATTTGACATTTAGAGGGCTCACTAATCTCTTTTCTCACTTATCCCACTCATCAAACCAGTGGATCGTGTGTTGGAGATTTGCTGCTAAATAGTAATACTCTAGATTAGGGAGCTCAATGCCCCCTCTCTCCCAGGAGTGTTGTAGCATACAGAGTCAGATTCTTTTCCATTTTGTGGACCATAGTAATTCCACGAGGAGGCCATCAAACTCACAGAAGCACCTACGGGGGACTTCGTATAAAGAGTTCTGAATAACATATAAGCAGCGGGCAGTATTACCATCTTGACTAAGGCTGATCAGTGTCAGTGGGAGGTCTTTCCAAAATTGGATCGATGCTTGGAGACCCATCATGGCCCTTCAGATATTCAGATCCAGGAATTGCTGTTTGTCTGTGGTTATTCTAATACTCAGACAACGATCTTGTCACAGCACCACAGCAATGGTAGTTGCGGGAGCATTAACAGGTCTACATCTGCCAGTGTCCATAAGTTGTGATTTCTGAGGGTTCACCTGTAGGCCAGAAACTGCTGCAAACTCTGACAGTGCGGTTTGTATTATGGACAGTGCCACTGCTGGGTTTTGCATGTACACTAGGGCGCGGTCAGGGTTGAGCGAAACCACATGTACGGTCCCCCTAACTTTAATACCCCTGTCCATGAGTGTGTGTCACAATAACACCGCCAGTGGTTCCAATGCCACCCCAAATAGCAGCAGCAATAAGCAGCATCCCTGCTGCGTGCCACTCTTCCGACATGAGAGAGGTATTGGAAAACAATGTCTGGATCCAGACTTCTGCCAGGGATAGGCAAAAGGTGAGGAGTCTGTAGGTAGACCTTGTATCCAACAGAAAAAGTGTTACGGCACGTAAATAACTTGTCCATTGTATGCAAAGGTTATCTCACTTGCTATCTGTTAAAATATAGCATTTGATTTATATATTACTTATTTGCACAGTCTATAGCCTTTCAGTCTGATGATGAAAAGTGTGCCTTAAAATAGAAAAAACTACTATGCAATCCTAGTGCTTTTGACATTAAAAGCAATTTTCCTTTTCCCTCCATTCCTTGTGGTGCTCACTGCACTGCCACCTCTATGTACCTAAACTGAGAAAAATCCTAACTTTAAAACTTTCGGTATTCACAGAAGGCATTTAGGAGTCCTAAAGTTAGGAGTTCTAACTTTACTACTCCTAAACTGAGAATAATCCTAACTTTAAGACTTTCGGTATTCACAGAAGGCATTAAGGAGTCCTAAAGTTAGGACTCCTAACTTCTGTGAATACCAAAATGAGTAAGTGCCTTCTGTGAATACCAAAATGAGTAAGTGCCTTCTGTGAATACCAAAATGGTAGTAAGTTTAAGATTTTGTCTTAAGCTAGTTCTGTGAATCGGGCCCATAATTATTGTTTACAAGGATGAATGTGTTCATTGCTCAATGGTTGATGTTGGGTTGTATTGTTATATGTACACATGGTATCGTTAACCACATTGTATGGCTTTGATGATGTATTGTTTGGGAGTGGATGCAGAAGGGCTATTTGTCAATGTTTTTTTAACTGTGAGTACTCAATTTTGTATAGTATGTTTTGGGTTGTTAAACAGCATTCTGAAGTCAGCTACCTCACAATAGTGCTCTGTTGTGCCCATCAGAATATGATGGTGCCCAACGGAGTATGATGGACTATATTGTGGTTTTGTGGCATGGTTGGGCTTTGGTAGGTGTAGGGAGTGAGCATTACTTTGGGGGAGAATTACTTTGTTAAGTCAATAACCTCGATGTTCTGCTTTGTACGAGATGATGCACGAATGATAGTCTGAACTTCTGTTCTTTCTTAGAACGATGGGTGTGCTAATGATGCAGTTTGTAGCATTGTGGATATAAACTGTATGGCTTTGGAACAGCTAATGCTAATACACTAATCTGATGGTCCAAAAGAGCCCTGGACGTACAAAGCAAGAATTTAATGATTACATCTGATAACAAGCCCACATGAGTTGTGTTTCGTCCAAGCAGACCTCGATGCAACCCTATCCATTTGTGAGTCGATTTGTGCAGGCTTTACAGCTCGGCATCTCTGTCATGAGGATTTGCGCCCTGCCGTGGGGGTCCGTGAGGCCGACACCGCAGTCCGATGCCCCCACAGCCGAGGTGAAGAAACTCACCTTTCCCTGGTGTATTACTCAAAATTTTGCTGGGAACATCAGACTATAGCATAGGTTATGGTCTCTGGGCCTTCCATTGACCGCTAAAAAAGTTTGTCGTTGTTCCTGTACCTTCATGGTGTAGTGTGGAATTAAGATTGGATGACCCTCGTAGTTTGGTGAGCCCTTCGCACTGATGTGCTGCAATATCGCATCTCTGTCTCTATAATTGAAAATCAGGGCAATAATGGCTCTTGGTGGGGTACCAGGATGTGGAAGCAGCGTCAATGCTCAGTGCGCTTGTTCAACAATTAAGGACCTAGATAGGGATTGTGGGCGCATTAATTCACTAATCCATTCTTCAAAGAACAGATCCACTGACTGTCCCTCAGTTTTTTTCTGGGAACCCAACAAAATGGAGGTTATGCTGTCTGGAGCAACCCTCTGTGTCTTCAACACGGTCCTTCAGACGGATAGTCAATTTTTGAAGAGAGGATACCACTTCACGAAGGGATACTACCTCCGTCTGCAGGTCTGATACAATACCCTCACTGAGGTCACACGGATGGTCCGCCACCCCACGCAGGTTTGCAAATGACCTACCTAATGAATATTAATGAGGTAGGTCGCAATTTGCAACCCCCTAGGAATCGCAAAAATCACAGGGGTGGTGGCCTGCTGAGATCAGCACACCACCATGTCTGTGATTGCTTTTAAGTAAAGCAATCTTTTTTTTTGTAAAGCAGCCTGTTTCCTTAAATGAAAACAAGATGCTTTACAAAAAGAAAAATGAAAAGTTTTCTTTTAATTTTTTTAAGAGCAGGCAGTGGTCCGTGAGAATACTGCCGGCTCTTAAAAATGGTTTTACAAACATTCAACAAGGGGAAGGGGTCCCCTGGGGACCCCTTCCCTTCTTCAAGTAGGTGGTAAAATGCAAATGTTATGCAACCGCATTTACGGTTTCAAAACATTTATACATACTGATGCGATTCGGTATTAGGAAGGGACGCCCTAAACACGTCCCTTCCTAATACCGAATCGCAAATCCATTTTGCGATTCGGTAACAGGATACCGAATCGCCAATTTGGGTGTGCTACATCGGAAGAGCATTTTTTGCATTTGCAAATGGGTACAATCTGAGAATCTGCCCGTTTGCGTACGCAAAAAAGTTTGATACATCTGGCCCTTAACCTCTACGCAGGTGTGCTTTGAGTACCAGGATGGTCAGACAGCAGTAGAGGCAGTATTGTCTAATCATTTTCCCTTTTCCCCATTTTGCTGACCAGTTGTCAGGTCCCTGACCCCGCAGACATCACAAATCCCACCATTCTTCCCCTCTGCACCTTGCCCTATCATCAGTATGGAGGCTTGAGACGAAAGGCCTGTGACCTTGGAGATCCCACAGGATCTCCTGTGTGAGTGGCAGGTCAAACAGTGCTGTGAGCCTTCTGAGGAAAC
This sequence comes from Triturus cristatus, assembly GCF_964204655.1. NCBI lineage: Eukaryota > Metazoa > Chordata > Amphibia > Caudata > Salamandridae > Triturus > Triturus cristatus. Next base: position 546,195,125 of record NC_140586.1, read on the forward strand.
ACAGTAGCAGGCCTAGGTGTGGCCTTTATTCTCGTCTTTAAAATAGGCAAACAGTGCCCGGTCTGTTATCAGGAAGAGTGAAATCTTGCAGGATCTTGAGGTAAGATGCAAGATCATGCAAGACTTTGCAGCCATCTCAAGTGGAACCCTTCTATAAAATGGGGATCCAACTAGAGGAAACTGCTGGCCAATGCAGTTCCAGCTGGAGAGGAAACTAAGGTTGAAGCATCTCTTTAGCAGGGCTTTCCAGCATTGGTAAGCACACCACCAACTCCTTGCAGTTTTGGGCCTTAGTTATTGAGAACTTGAGATGAGAGTTAGCAAAAGGCTTAATTTACGAATGTGATACGACCCATATAATCTGTGTGCAACCCAATTTGAAGTATGTGACGTTTTGTGTCCATTCCATGTATGTTTGTGTTAAACTTGACTGCAAAGCCTGAAAGGCAGAGATCCAACCAGATATCTGGGTTACTGTGGCGATCATTGGAAAGTTTCCAAGACATGGAGACTACAGACCATAAAACCCAAGCAGGTATTTGGGAACTTATTTGTGTAACATTGGAAAATTGTGAGGTGCCAGAAGTTCAAGGATTTTAGCCTGATTAAGACTGTCACAAACTGAGGCTAGAATAACCAATGCAGATAACAAGACCTCATTGGTTGTACACCAAAAACTCCTAAGGTTGGTGGAGTTTCACTGCAATGTTACTTAGGGAAGATCTTAGTGAATGCATGCTGTGGTAGATTCCACTTTTTGTTTGCCTTTCCAGGAAGTCTGACATTGTTCATCCTCATACAATCTCCCCATCATTCCTCCTCACCAGGCGTAGAGTTCAAGGTGCGTCTGATACGTCTGGACTACCGGCAGCTTCTTACAGATGCTGCCACGGCACACTCTCTAGCTACCTGACATAGGATTTACGAACACGGGGAACGCACAGGTAAACTCTTGGCCTGGCTGGAGAGAAGGGAGAGGGCCTCGAAATGGGTCCGTGCAATAACTAGTCCTGCCGGCGTCCTTATTACTGACCCCCAGCAGATTGCGGACACATTCGCCTCCTACTTTGAGTCGGTATATACTACAAGATAGCAGGGGGTTTAAAGTGATGCGGTATACAATGGCGCCTCCTCGTGTGTATGCGGGTATGGAGCAATAATAATATTTGAACGGTGCTGCAGGTGGGGGGATAACCCTGAACCCCCAAAGCAGACCAGAGTCTAAAAATTTGTAATACAGGTGGCCTGTGCACACGCAATCTGTGTCAACAGTTTGTATTACTGCACTTTACAAATAAACAACTACCACAGTAGTCAAATGGCGTTTTCCTTCTTTATAGTTTAATCGGTGATCAGATGCCCAGCCAGCAAGTGTTTCATCAGGGTGTGAACCCACGACTTCTTCAGAGCTACAGGATGTACAATAGCAATGTGTTAGCACACTGTTCCGTAAAGATAAAATCAACTGTGGACGGAATGGCGATACATTGCGACTGTGGTGTAAACTGCACCCAGTGCAACAGAACCGTCACCTAGAGACGACGTAGGGACTCCGAACAAACAGAATAGAAGTATCACCCACAAATATGCTCGGTGTCGGTGTGTCCAAACATAAGATTAATTATGCACGAAGCATCCATTACGTTTAAACAATATTAAAAAGAGATTACTGTGTAATTACACAGTACAAATAACATAGTACAGAGTGGCATAGTACTAGCTATTGACGGCTAAAAAGTTTGTCTGTAATAGTGACATGTAATGGAAGGAAGGGAAACCTTCACCAGAAAGGAACAAAAGAAAAAAAATAGGTAGCAAAGATGGTAAAAAGGGTATAATAAAAATAGACGGCTACTGGTTCTGAGAGCGCATCTTACCTAATGGACAGATAGTCTGAAAGGAGAAAATCTGAAAGAAGGGGGGGGGCAAATGAGGAAGCCTAGTCAGTAAACGTCAGGTGAAAAAATCAAAGAGTAGAAGAATGTGAGAGGGTGAAAATTAAAGCTGTGCTCACCTCTCCGCCGGTTGTACTTCCGTCCCGGCTGAATGGGTGAGCAACTCCAAAGAAGGACATAGACTAATATTTCAGGTAAGTACCAGAACAGGAGCACTGAAGGAAAAAGGCGGAGTGGGAATTATGTATATTAGGGCGGGAAAAGGGTGCTTAAGAATCTGCTAATATGCAACAATAGAACTGTAATGCGATTAGCTGCGCCTCGGCCGCCATCGGCGGTGCCATAGGGTGTCGTCGGGTAGGGTAGAGCCCTGTAAGTATCAATTAATAAACGCGTAAAACGGCCATAAGTCGCTAACCGTTGCTGCAACAGTTGCCACGAGTAACAAAATTAGCACAAGCGACAAAATCAAGTAAAAATGTATTTATGTGCCGTGGAAGATGGAGTGCAGTAAGGTAAGTCTGCGCACTCTATCGGGTAATCAGTGTCCACTATTCCTAAGACGGTGATCACATAAAAGAGCATGCAGTATGCTCAGTAAAAAGTACTGGGTCCTATAAGATTAACTTGGGGCGGTAGATGTGGAGAATAAAATCGCTTATAATGGAAGGATACCAGTAGTGGAGGCAAAATAATTATTTTAAAGACAGTGGTATGCAAGCGCTCAATACGGTGTCACTGCACTCACGGCTCAGACTAAGGTGTGTAGATCCGGTGTGTGGCAGAAATCAGTAAAACCCGATAAAAGTCCAAACACGAATGGTAGTCAAAAGAAGACCTGGTGTAACAAGCAATAAAGGCAGAGGGCTAATCGTAGAATGTGGCAAAAACCCTAGGATAAATAAATCCTTGTGCATAACTAAAATTAGATAGAACCGTTGAAATGGGTTTACCTTGCGTGCTATCGAGTAAGATGAAAGCGAGTATGAGGGGAGAACATGGCGGCCGCGTAGAATGCCGGTCGTAGCTCCGGAAAAAGCTCTCAGCCCCACATAACATGAAGTTGGATCTATAATCTAATCCTGTTAAACCCTTCGTGAATTTGCGGAGACAGACCGGGTGTTTAATGCGTACCGCTTACCTCTTTTACCTGAAGTGCTTTGATGTGCTTGGAAACGGAGGTCATCCCCGCCCGACGGAGTTCGGACCGAACTGCTTTCTCTCGCCTACCGGTCCGCGCTGCATTACAGCTGCCCTGGAGCTCAGGGAGAGCCGCAGGGCAGCAGCACGAGGTCACCTCCGGGGGGAGTGTAGGCAGCGTCAGTACATGCGCTGTTTTTGCACATCCTGGGGGTTTAGACGCTGATTCCTTACAGCCAGACAAAGGACGTCGAGGACCACAAATTTTAAGAGGTGGGGGGGAAAGAATGGGGGGTTGTACGGACGGGACCCCCAAGGAGCAAATAATAGGAGGGCTCCAAGAGTGTCAAAAGCCTCAAGACAAACAAGAGGAGTTACCTGGAGGGGTTAAAGACAGTAAAGGGCAGGTTCAATCAGTTTCCCATGAAGGGGCAGTAAAAGAACCACAAAAGCCCTCATATAGGGAGAGACAAAGACTAGAAGTAAAAAAAAGGGGCAGAACACTAAAGAAAAAAGTAGAGCCCATAGACCCTAAGCTGAAATTTACCCCATCTCTACGTTCTTTTTTCAAAATTTAACCGCCTGTCCTTAAATTAAAAAGGCCATCTCTAATGGAAGTAGAAGGGCATAAAGATGACTCGGTTTATCAGGTCAATAGCAGTGAGGGGGGTAGCACCCAGGAACCCCAAGTCATTAAAGAAAGGATAGATTTGGTGGGCAGTAGCAATGGGAAGGACACAGCAGTAACTTCAGCTAGCCCGGGCTTACTGAATAAAAATATAATTAGTAACATAATTACGCCCGAGGTCAGAAATATAGTAGATCCAATACCTTGCTCTTTGGAGGCAATGATGGTGAAATTAACCACAGAGATCGAGAATGGTTTCTCGGTATCAGAGACAAACCAGCGGGAAATACGGGGCTTCTGTGAGACTCTAGATAAAAAACTAGGGGGACGATTCACAGAACTAACTTAAGACAAAATCCTAAACTTACTACTTTTGGTATTCACAGAAGTTAGGATTTTGTCTTAAGTTTGTCTTAAGACAAACTTAAGACAGACTTAAGACAGACTTAAGACAGGCTTAAGACAAACTTAAGACAAACTTAAGACAAACTTAAGACAGACTTAAGACAGACTTAAGACAAACTTAAGACAAAATCCTAACTTAAGTCTGTCTTAAGTCTGTCTTAAGTCTGTCTTAAGTTTGTCTTAAGTCAGTCTTAAGTCTGTCTTAAGTCTGTCTTAAGTGTGTCTTAAGTTTGTCTTAAGGTTGTCTTAAGACAAACTTAAGACAAAATCCTAACTTCTGTGAATACCAAAAGTAGTAAGTTTAGGATTTTGTCTTAAGTTAGTTCTGTGAATCGGGCCCTAGATGCTCTATTCAACCGGACAGAAATCCTTGAAAGGTCAGTAGAGGAATTAAGAAAGGATCTCGACAACAGTAGAGCGGAAATACAGATACTCCGTAAGGATGAACAAGGTTTACAGGAGAAAGTGGAACAACTTGAAAATAACTCGAGAAAAAATAATCTGAGACTATTAAATGTACCGGGAGAAAAAGAAAGAGGAGACCTGAAATCGTTTGTGGTAGCCATCATAAAATCTGCAATTCAGATAGAGGAAAGTGAAGAAGAAATTGCTAAGGATATACAGAGAGTACACAGGGACCCCTTTAGAAAAAACCCAGGAAAAACTAAACCGAGAAAAATCCTTATAAATTTCCAGACATATGCAATTAAAGAGAAAATCTTGTTTTCGGCACTAAAACTAAAATCCCTAAAAGGCCCCGATTTTTCTTTTGAAATAAGGTCGGACTTATCAAGAGCGACTTTGGACAGACAATGGGAGTTAGGAAGACGTATGGATGACTTTAAGAAAGTTGGGGCCAACGTCCAATTAAAATTCCCCGCATCATTACTTATTATGTCTGACAACAAAATGTATATGGTCAGAAATGTTAAAGAAGCAGATGACTTGTTGGAAAGTGTAAAGGGAAGTGGGGAGGATGTAAGGAAGTAAAGAGGCATTTAAGGCAATAGGGAAATCTGCTTGATGGTTTATATAGTAAAACAGGATTATCAAAAATGGGGCTGAGGGGTGTCGGAGCAAAGACAATCATGTCCAAGGAGAAAAAGCAGGGGTGGGTTCTCCAGGGTAAGATTGGTGGGGGGGTTGGACGGGGAGCACAAGGTGGGGAGTAAGTGGGAAAAAAAACAAAACAATCCTTAAGATCCTTAGAGTTAATTAAAATAAAAAATTAAATAAAACAGACATGTCCATTCAGATTTTAACCTGGAATGTCAATGGGTTACGAGCAAAGGGCCGAAGAGATAAAATACTTCAGTACTTGAGAGATTCGTCGGCACACATTTTAGTTTTGCAGGAGACACATTTGTTAAAAAAGGAATGCATCGACCTCTTTGAGAAACAAAGTTGGGTAGAACAAGTCCCGGGTCGGGTGGAGCGATCATAATGTCCAACCCAAGGGCTACGTCGTAGATTCCTCCAACATAATCTACATGACCAATGTCCCCAAATTGCTACCTAAGGGCGGCACAGAGTCCCCTGAGTCGCTGACCAACAAGGCAATCCACTGGTTGAGACATGTGAGGGGCTGTCGTTCAGTTATTAGGGAGGATATCTCCAGAGCTACGAGATTCTCTTCGCCCAGTGCTTTTGTTGATTGCATCGAATTAACTCTTAAAAGCAATTACCTCGCTGAAAATCTTCTAGCACTTGAGTTTAGAACTTGTCCCCCAGAGGGTTCTTCCATTCAACTGCGAAGCTATCTCTCGCATGATCTAGGGGGGTTGAAGCGAGGCCTCTGTAGCGATAGGGATTTAGATGGTTCATCCCTGGATACCAATGACTGACTACACAGTGAGGGGGGTGTTGGCTTTTGGGACAGGGGCGAGAGGGTGAGGGTCACTGAGCACCAGGAGTCCATTATGGCTAACCCTTGCATTGACCCCTGTCCTATATTTGCCAACCAAGTGGTTACAACTTTGAGTAGCAGTCATTTTGTCTTTGTTCCGGAATCTTGTCAGGGGTTTGACCCATCTGTCAGTAACTCTATAGTGGATTCGCAATTCACTATTCCTGATATCGACGGTCCTCCTTTGGCTGGTGGCTCTCTTTGCTCTTGGAACATTGCTGGTTTGAATTCCAAGCTAGCTATTCCTGATTGGGTAGCTTTTATTATCACAATGGACATTTGTATATTCCAGGAGACTTGGCTTCTTGAACCACGCTTTTGTATGGGCTACTTAAATTTTCACATTCCGGCAACCAAGGGATCCCACGGGCGTCCATCAGGGGGTTTAACTATCTGGTTAAGAAGCGAATTGAGTCTGACAACTAAGCTTCCCCATACGGGAAGCAGTGATATCCAACTGTTGAGGTTAGACCTTGGATCATTGGGTACAATCGACATATATAATGTGTACGTTAGGGGTTCTAGAGGTGCAAAATCTTCGGTCATTGATGACTTACTTCGCCTGTTTGACCTTTACTCAGCTGACACCTTCGTCATCGTTGCAGGTGACTTTAATACATCATTCGAACCTCTTGTTGATAATAAGTGGGACCTACAGGACAGTGAAGAGTTTTGCTGGGGTATTCCCCCCCTGGAGTTGTCCCCTATACCAAGATGCTCAGATGTCGCCATTCAGATTAATTCCCTTTGCATGGAAAGGGGCCTGAGGGCTCTGAATGGTAGGATGCCAGGCGACCGCGAGGGCGCCTGTACATTTAATAATGGGCTGAGCAGGAGTCGAATTGATTACATCCTGGCTGATATGAAATTATGGCACTCCCTCGTTGACATGGAAATAGTGTCCCTTCCAGAGAGTGATCATAACCCCCTCTGTTTATCACATAAATGGTGGAAGGTGTATGGTGGTCCTGCTGAGGCCAGGGTATCGCCCCCTTCCGCTGTGGTGCCATCCAACGATATGCGTCGTCTGAGATGGTCCGGACTTATGGGGAACCCTACCACCCTTTCAAAGATTATAGAGGAGGTGAATGGCTCCATCATTGCTATTGAGTCAGTTTTAGCCGCTGAGGGGAACCTGAGGGATGTAACATCAGTGCACGATAGTTTATTTGCAAAACTGAAATCCTATTTCTTCACAAAAGTGAGACCAGGACCAAGAGGCGCTAACCAACAAGCCTCTTGGTATAATAGAGAATGCAGGGAGGCAAGGCTATCGCTTGGGTCTGCCCTGAAGGGTGGCGATGTTAGCCTGGTACGGCATAGGAGAATCCTTTACAAGAGCTGTGTCGCTAAAGCTAAACGCCAATGGGATGGCAAAAAGTGGGAGGACCTCCTTGAAGCTAGTCTCCGGAATGATAGTAAATTATTCTGGAGTATTGTAAAGTGGGGTTCTGGTGCACAGTCTGAGTGTCCCCAAAATAATGTTTCACATGAGAAGTGGGTGGACTATTTCAAACCGCAGTATGCTTCTCCTACCGATCCTTCTGATAGCTATGGGTCCCCCCAGTTGTTTAATCCAGAAGATAACTTTTCTATTTCTGAGGTTGATCTGGCACTGGTGGGAGTGGCATCTGGTAAGGCTCCCGGACCTGATGGTGTTCCTGCGGATGTCTTTCTGTATGACAAGCTAAAATGGGGGAGGTATATACAGCTGGTTGCTAACGCGTTGGCCCATGGAGCTCCAATTCCATGCTCTTGGAAAGCCGCGGAAATAATCCCGGTGTACAAAAAGGGTGACCGTTCGCTTCCTGAGAATTATCGGCCTATCAGTTTGATTGATGCGATTCAAAAGATCACTGGTAGACTGATTTTAAATCGTGTTCATCTCTGGATCGCGTCAAATAATATTTTATCCCCATTTCAAGCCGGATTCCGCCAGCACATTAGCACTGTTGACCAAGTCTTCCGTTTTACTCTTCTCTATTGGAAGACTGTGGTCTTGGGTAAGGGAAATTTGTATGCAGTGTTCGTGGATCTAAGGGCCGCCTTTGATTTAGTCCCTCGTTCAAAACTGTGGCAGACCTTAAAAGATTTGGGGCTTCATGGCGGATTGTTGTCCCTAATCCAGAGGCTTCATGAAGATAATTTGGCTAGAATCAGATGGGGCGGCCAGGGCATGTTGACCGAGGATTTTCCGGTCCAGAGAGGTGTCAGGCAAGGCTGTGCAATGGCCCCCACTTTATTTTCCCTATATATTAATGACATAGCGGATCGACTTTTGGAAGCACACGTTGACGCTCCCGTTCTTGGCAACACTAAGGTCCCAATTTTAATGTTCGCTGACGACACACTTTTAATTGCTAAGACACCTGGCGGCCTTCAGCGTTCATTAAATATTTTTGAGTCCTTTTGTGTTGATCGTGGCCTGGAGGTCAATATTAAAAAAACCAAGCTTATGGCATTCAGGCCTCACAAATCTTTTAAAAATCAATTTGTTTTGTTTAACAATCCACTAGATCAAGTGCAGGCTTTTAATTATCTTGGAGTTAATATTCAAAATAACTTTGCATGGAAGTTACAGAGAGATCTGACTACTCTAAAACACAGGCAGTTAGCTGGTGTACTAGCTGCTGAATTTAAAAAGTCTCCTTCGAAGCCCATTAGACCCGTGTTACAGGTCTATAGTGCCAAAGCGGTGAGCTCGGCACTTTATGGTGCGGAACTGTGGGGGTACGAGAACCTGTCTTCCTTAACCATCTCGGTAAACAAGTTCTTGCGCAGTATCACCTCCCTCCCGCAGAGCACACCTTTAGTCCCCCTAAGGTATGACCTTGGGAAGAACTCTATAGCTGATGTAGCCAGGCTTCGACCTATCCTTTATTGGCGTCGCCTATGGACCACTCCGGCGTTGGCAGAGTATGCAGAGGGTTTTCTTGACATATTGGCGATGGTGGGCTCCCGGAAGATTGCTTGGCTTAACGAAACTAGAAAATCCCTTGAGGCTTTGGGGTTGAGCGAACTTTGGGATAACCCTACAGCAGCTATTTTTCCATCTAAAGCTCTCTTGAAGGAGAAATACTGGGAGCTGGTAAACACAAAGGTACTCTCTGCCACTAAACCCTTTTCGCTTTCGGACGAATTTATGAACATCAAACTCGTCCCTAGGCTAGAACACTTTTGGGATCTTGTAACTAAAGTTCTAGATAGGAAATTGTTTTTCCAGATGCGGGTGGGAGCGTTGCCCTTAAATTCATTTGTAGCCCAGTGGGAACCCCAGAAAAGTAATTTATGTCCCTTTTGCAAATCCCAGGTGGAAACATTAGCCCATATGTTTTTTGTATGCCCTGCTTACTCGGCCCCGAGGCGTGTGTGGTTGAAACCCGTTTGCCTACTATTGGGCACCAGACAGAGTGTTGAAGCAGGAAGGCTCCTTCGCACCTGCACTGACCCGGTAATTGTTGTGGGGGTTGCCAAATTTCTGGGGTGGGCATGGATTATAAGAGCTAAGAGTATCAGATAGTAAAGTCAGACCTCTGGTATGTTTTACCCAATGATCTTTTTATTATATGCTTTTTAAAACTTGTAAATATTTTAAGTAGTTTCGCTTTTACACTGATTCTTGTTAAATTATTTGTGTATTTTGTACCTGTACTTGTTTTGTCTCGCTTTTATGACTTCTGTCGAATAAAGCTGTTTGGATTGGATTGGATTGGAACAAGTCCTCTGTACAAATCAAAGTGGACAAAGGGGGAAGGTGGATTATTGCAAAAGTTAAGGTCAATGATAAATCATTAACACTTATAGGTTATTATGGTCCAAACTGTTAAATGGTAGCGGCAGTTTCAGTCGATAACCTTTCAAGTATTGCCCGGCGGTAATCGCCTCTCATACCACTCGATAATTTACCAATGAAAGAGGCAGGCGCCGGAGACTGGAAGGCAGGAAACAAAGTTTTATTCCGTCGGAGCAGAACACATCAGATCAGACAGCAAGGTATCGTCACGAGGTGCTCTAACTGCATCTCTGAGGCCTGGCCTCTTATACACAGGTTTATGACTTTATTGCAGGTTTATTGTACATGGCACATTCTTGAGATTACTTTGATGTAGAAAAGAATGTTTTCGGAATCCCCACTTCGAACTCGTTCCCACACATATCTACAGTAGGAGATGGCTATCACGCAGCTGGACATTCCGCCAATTCCCGGGGATGTGTGCAACCGGCCGGGTCTCAGGGGGTAGGGGCTTTGATCCACTGTAATCCCTTTGATGTGGGGTGTTTCCCTTACAGTAGGGGCAATAAACTGCATCCGCAGGGCTAGGTGATGGCCTGGGATCGGTTCGGACAATGGGGCGCAGAGGAAGGGGGTTTATCAAAGAGGGGCATGACCATGTATGGGATGTCGGTCAGGTGTGGGATGTGGTTCCATGGCAGGGTCGCGCTGAATGAGAGGGTTTATGGCCCGTGTATGAGAGAGCGGGGGTGGCCGGCGCGCGGGGGATACTTGCAGCGTCAGGGGAACGCGCTGGCGATCGACAATGAGCGGGGGAGAGAGTGGGGTGCCTAAAATGGCTGTCGTGTGCTCGCTGTGCGTGGCGCTGAGGAGAGGCAAGATGGCGCAGATAATGTTCAGTTTGCAAGCTAAATTTCCACAGTCCTCCCTTTTAACATATCTCGCCAGCTTGCCTGGCCGACATTTACCTTCGTTAACCTTCAGCTATAATATCGTTAATGTCTTTCGTACATTCCTTAAAGATACACAGTTTTTAGGGCAGGCAGGAGTAATCTGACACATTTGCTCATAGTTACATACAGGTGATAAAGTAGGCGAGGAGGTAGTACATACAAAGTTACATCAGCTGTGCCGCATGTCAGGCCCAGGGACAGGAAGAGGGGAGTTTGTTTGAGCACAAATAGGATACTGTAAAGCAAACAGGATGTTTCTGGCAAAACAAGGGATATTTCGTACATTACTTAAGGCCCAGACTTCGTGTGGATCGAAAATAGTCAGTATAGTCGTGTACATGGCTGGTGTTGTATGAATGTCACTATACAAAGTTACATTTTCTTAACTTCTCAGTGTACAGTCGGAAGTGATTGATGCAACATCATGAAAACTTGATAGGAAGATAGTTAATATAAAAAGGTGGCTGGGAGAGGATTTTCAACTTGACATGGGTTCTTCTTTCCAGTGTCCTTTTTTATAAAGAGCCATCACTGGTAAGCTCTTATTGTTGTTCTTCTTTCGTTGGCACTGTTGAGCACCGGCGGTGGAGCTAAGGTCCAGCTCAAATCCAATTTCTCACGTGGCAGGGTGTGACCATTCACTGTTCTCCGATCACAGTCCTGTTCCTTAACACAGTTCACCATAGGTACTTTGAGACAGGGTACCTGCTTTTTGTTCTTCTGGTAAGTCAGATTCATAATCCATATAAAAGAGGGAGAGAGAGAGAAGGGTGTGACGTGCTTCGGGATGCCGAGGGAAGAGGGGGTGGAGTGGGATCGGATCAAAAATGCGGACCAAGGGGAGCAGAATCTTCCAGCACTGGGCCCATCAATCGGGCCCGACGGGTTGAGACTTCAAGCACGCTGGTCAGTGAGCAGGGGGCCTCGATGTAGCCCTTCGCGCTTATCATCCTGATAATGGTGTCTCGTCTCACGCCCTTTTTGCTTCGTAGCTTCCCCCTTGGTCGATGTCATAGATGTTCCATGGTCTGCAGCCAGGCTGTGCGTCACGTCCGACCCCTCCCTTCCGATGGCAGCACGTTATCTTTAAATGAGTACAAGAAACAAAATCTTAGAGAGTTGGCAGGGAAGACATTTACATACTTCATCCTCTCTCCCAACCACCGAGTAGTTGCGGACATGCTTTTATCGGTTGTTGTACGATTGATGTCTGTTAACTCTGATGTTAGTGTGTGTGTTACTAATCTATTAATCATTGCTGTGGTGCAAGTTTCTGTGGGTGTCCCTGTCCATCGTCTGGCCTTCTAGGTGCTGATTCCTGTGCCCGATACTTGTTGCAGGAAGCCTGACATCCGTCAACCTTCTAGTCTATTAAAAATTCAAACCGGCTTCTCCGGTAGAGACTCGTTCATCTCAACACAAGTTATGGTAATACACATCTTCCTCCGAAGACTTATAAGTTTATGAAAAAGTAAGTGCGAGGTGCTACTGTCATGCGTTCACGAGTATCCTTTTTCGGAGAGGAACATAAGCTAAGCATTATTTTTGCTGGGGACAATAGGTAACCCTTTATCAGTTTAGGCGATGTATTATTAGAAAATAGGGTCATCAGCTGTTTCGTTCAAAGTACTCTGAGACGGCTAGTATAGGGCTGGGGTTATCTTTGGGAGAACAGGGTGCTTTAGACATTCTATTTCGGGGTAATTGGTCGGGGGTAATTCTGGGTGGTGGAGATGGTGTCTTTAAAAACAAAAACCACTGACATATAGTCCCCGTGTTGAGGGCCAGATTGGGAGACATCAGTCGTCTTACCTGTCCTTTCTTTCTCAGCCGATTAAGCTCAACATTTGCAAAAAGGAGAGGTAGTAACGTGGTAAAGTATGGTCGTTTTGTTTCTGTCAATTTGTTCGAACACCACCGTGTTTCAGGCCAATTATATACTTATCGGAGAGGTATGTGTCGTTAATTTATTCAAAAAGAAAGAGGGAAAGAAAGCCTTTAGTGGGGGAGGGGAGAGAGAGAGAGAGAGAGAGAGAGAGAGAGAGAGAGAGAGAGAGAGAGAGAGAGAGAGAGAGAGAGAGATGTGCATCAAGTAGGCTATTTGGCATAAGTACGATACAAAACGAGAGAGAGAGAGACATGGGTAGGATAATAGGCCACTTGGTGCACATACAACATGGAGTAGCATGGGTCTGTTCTATGTAAGAAAACACAAGCGGGGAAAAGACATAAATTCGGTGATCACGTACACACAAATGCCGGGTAGGGTGTGACAGTACATGCATCATGCGCAGAGACTTAAGACGGAGATTCAGGGCTACGTTGAGTATGGGGACCTCTCCTTTCCTGTTCTTTCCTATGCATGCTGCATATTTTCAGTATTTTGTAGTTTATCTTGGGGGGGGTGTCGGACCTTCTACTCTCCTCCCTTTGATCGATGGACGAGCACTTCAATCATACAGTGGCGCTCTCTTCAAGTGACCTAAGCATGAGATGCATACACATTCATACCGTATAATCATAGCACACACGCACAATCATGCCATACAGTTTCTCATGTTCTCAATGGTGGTCTGCACTTCACGCACTATCTCACAACGTTTGTCTATGTTTTCCCTGATATTGAACTCGGTGCGGTCCATGTCCACTTCATTCTTCAGTCGGAGCTTCGTCGTGACCTATAGAGGGGAAAAAGAGGGGAGGGGATGTGCAGTATTCAAAGTACCCTAGCGCGCGCAGACACGAAAAAGTTCTACTTACCACGTACCAGGCTAGTCGCAGGAATGGGTAATACCACAGACCTATTATTCTTTTTGTCCGAGACAAAGATGCTCTAATTTATTCATTTCCTAAATTCGGGTTCCCTTGTCATACATGCATTTCTCAATCGGTCGTGTATTAAGGTGCAAGATACCATACCTTGCGTTCGGCATATACCCTGAGCTATGGTTGACCATTGTTTAACAACTCTTGGAAAAAGATAGGTGTGATGGGTACTAATTCCGTTAATCAAAAAGATTCAGGCAAATGGAGACTGCATTATCTGTTTTCTATTGCTTGGGAGTAACAATCATTTATTCAAAAGAAGAAATCTTTATCAACCTATGTGATTAGTCATGACACTGATTCCGTAATTCTTTCAAGAGGCCCTTTATTTAAAACAATGTCAGTATACAAGATACGGGCCTACAACCGTTCAGGCCGGCCACGGCGTGAGAGGCGTCGAGTGTCATGAGCAACACTACTACGGCATAAAATCGGTTCCCTCCCCGCCCCTCCCCGACCATCATGTGTGGAAGCATCGCATATATATATATATATATATATATATATATCTTTTTAACACAAATGTCACGTGACTGGAACGCCACAAGGGTTTGTAGGCCTCTCCTACATCGGCGCCATCTTGGGGCGAGGTCGGGCCAGAGTACAGTCTAAGTTTTTCCATGAATTAGCTGTTGGACCAGAATTCCTTTCGGTAGTTCGAGAACTTTCGTTAGCGTCAACTTTGCGTCAGCATGGCGTCACTGCGACCCCGTAGAAATGCCATGGTTCGTTCTTGGGGCGGGGCAGCAGGCGGGTTCTTCCGCCGACGCTTCGAACCAGTCTTTCTCACTGCACCAAGCGGAGGCAAGGTGGCTGCCGTCCGGGGCAAAGAGCAATGGCGGCGGTTTGTCCTTACCGGAAGTCCGTGGGAGTCGAATGTCAAATGACTCCAGACGATTCTGCAAAGCTGAGGGGAGCATTTTGTCAAGGGTGGGGCCCACGCCCAAGCAGACAAGCTTTCGAGTCCAGAATTGTCTCACGGTGGGCTTAGGCCTGGATCCGGAGGAGCCGACCGCCGGAGTCAAAGGGCAGCAGCAGTAGCAGCTCTTCGGTACAGCCACCGGGTGGGTCCAGAAGCAGCGACAGCAGAAGTTCGGATGGTATCGCCACCGGGATGATTCCAGTAGCAGCAACGACAGCAGTTTGGATGGTATCGCCACCGGGGTGGGTCCCCGATTGCTTGGCTGCGGGGGCCCACTCCTCGCGTCGGGCGCTAGTGGCGATCCTGGTGAACCCGTGCTTGGGCGGTTGTCCGGTGGTCGCGTGCAGCGGCAGGGTGCAGCTCAGCTGGCCGGTGAGTCAAAGACGGTTGGGTGCAGCTTAGCTGGCCGGCGAGTCAAAGACGGTTGGGGTGCCCTCATCTGCTGGCGAGCCTCCACCTGGGGAGGTGGGGGAGGCCTGTCCGCGGCGCTTCCCCCGGCCAGGGCACCCCTCCGTTATTGAAGAAAGAAGAAAAGAATGGGAAGATCCGCCCAGCGTGGCAGACTCCATCTTGGCGCTGTTAGAGTTTTGGCGCTTCGTATAGCCTCCGGCCTATTCGCACAACCGTCCGCCACTGAAGTCGATGGATTTGGCATGGTTTTTATAGCCCAGAGCTGACTAAAAGGACCGCCCAAAACAGGCCAATGTTGCAATTTCGAGGAAGGAGAGGCGAGGACGGTGTCACTTGGACGTTAAGGCTTTGGGATGGAGGTTGCAGCAGACTGTCATGTAAATAGTTGTTTAAAAACGTGTTTTAACCTGTTTACCCTGTTGGTGTGTTTGTTATATCTATAAGTTATTAAAATGTTATAACTATACTACTTCGTTGGAGCGTTTGTACATATTTGCAATCTGGCGACGAGCACAAGGATGTTACTGCGTAATCGGAAAAATAACATAGCCCAATTGTGCGCGATCTAGCCCTAGTTTGGTGACGTCGATGGTGGGTGTCAGCAGGCTTCCGTTTGTGCAGGATTTAGTCATGCTTATTGGGCGGGGTGGGCAGTGAGGCAGACATGTTTAGGTAGCGAGAGTAATGGAGTCGGGCTACCTCGTGGCCGTCTCGACCGTAAGCTTGGCTCCTTCCCTTGGTTTCATATTTCCCACAAAGGGCTATCTCCTAGCGTTACTTTAGTTTTTGTAAGGTCAAAAAGGATCCCACCAGTGCCTTTACTATTTTGTCGATTCCTGTTCGTTCATCCTTCGTTAGTCGATTCATTCTGGTGGACTCTTTCTTTCTCATCTCAGGGTCATCCAACGTCATTGCCGACGTTGTGTTCAGTACAGGAGGCTCGGCCGGCGCGGAGGCCGTGAGGACCGAGGCCCCTGTACTGCTTTCGCTCGTGTTTGGGGGTTGTGGGTGTTGCACTACTGATTGGGAGGGTGCGTATGGGGGGGGGGCATGTAAATGATCGGGGGACCTAATAGTAATTCATCATTCGTTCGCTGCTTAGAGGACAACTCAGGGTAGAGCAAAGAAGGGGTCCTAGCAGCGTACTGGCCTGATGTTTCGGGCTCCTGTCTTAGTTTAGTTTCCCTTCTCTCCTTTATTTCTTCTTCTAACTTTCTAGCGGCAAGGTGAGCTGCCTTTCGTAATTCCTTTTCTGCTTTTACTTCTTCCCTCTTTTTCCGTTGCGTTGCTTCTTTGCACCACATGCCGATACTGTCAAGCATAGTAGGCGTCGTCTTATTGCTACGCAGAGCTATTTCTAGCACTTCTATCTTATGGTCGTCGAAGGATCCCATCAGTGGCCACTGACTCTCGGGGTCCTTCTTGGTATATTTATGCCACAGCTTGCTATAAGCTACGGTGACTAGTCCACATTTAGTGAACATGTCCTTATTAGGGGTGCCCTCCAGTGGAGCCGGATGGTTCACCTCTAATAAGCGGTCCGGGCAGGACCAACTACCAATCAGTGGGGAGAAGATAGGCATGACAGGTTTCAACGGGGACAAAAGTCAGCACTACCTATCTTTTCACTGCTTGCAAAGACTAGACAGAATATCTCTATTCCTCGTTATTTGTAAGCAGAGAATACCTCCAAAGAACCAATATCGAACAACTAGTGTTCGGACAATCAATCAATCAATCAATGGGGAGATAAAGATAGGCACGATGGGTTACAACGGGGACAAAAGTCTGCGTTACCTACCCTTCACTATTTGCAAAGACTAGACAGAATATTTCTATTCTACGTTATTTGCAAACAGAGAATATCTCAAAGAGCACTATTCTTCAAAACAATCAATGTTCGGACAATCAATCAGTGGGGAGATAAAGATAGGCACGACGGGTTACAACGGGGACAAAAGTCTGCGTTACCTACCCTTCACTATCTGCAAAGGGAGAGAGAGAGAGTATTTCTACTCCTCCCCGTTTGTAGACAGCGAATATCTCAAAGAGAACAATCAATGAGCAATACTAGTATTTCAAAACTTCAAACAATCAATCAATTATTTCGCAATTTGTCGTGTATCACGACCTTACCCGGACCGCGTGGACAGTTTCTCGTCTTCCGCCTCCAGCGCCCGATCGTCCTCTACTCTCCGTATTTGCCGCGGCACTCCTGATGGTTCCCAGTCAGGACCGTAGATCACTCGAGAGAGGTCTGCTCGGAACCAGTGAAGTTCGGATGATCGGCTGCCAGACGAGGGTCTATTGGGCAGGAGCTCTCCCGATCGTTGCAGTCGTTCACTCTGTCGTCGGGACCTCTCCCACTGGATCCACGTGTCGCTGATGGGCCCCACGCTTGGGACGCCAATTGTTAAATGGTAGCGGCAGTTTCAGTCGATAACCTTTCAAGTATTGCCCGGCGGTAATCGCCTCTCATACCACTCGATAATTCACCAATGAAAGAGGCAGGCGCCGGAGACTGGAAGGCAGGAAACAAAGTTTTATTCCGTCGGAGCAGAACACATCAGATCAGACAGCAAGGTATTGTCACGAGGTGCTCTAACTGCATCTCTGAGGCCTGGCCTCTTATACACAGGTTTATGACTTTATTGCAGGTTTATTGTACATGGCACATTCTTGAGATTACTTTGATGTAGAAAAGAATGTTTTCGGAATCCCCACTTCGAACTCGTTCCCACACATATCTACAGTAGGAGATGGCTATCACGCAGCTGGACATTCCGCCAATTCCCGGGGATGTGTGCAACCGGCCGGGTCTCAGGGGGTAGGGGCTTTGATCCACTGTAATCCCTTTGATGTGGGGTGTTTCCCTTACAGTAGGGGCAATAAACTGCATCCGCAGGGCTAGGTGATGGCCTGGGATCGGTTCGGACAATGGGGCGCAGAGGAAGGGGGTTTATCAAAGAGGGGCATGACCATGTATGGGATGTCGGTCAGGTGTGGGATGTGGTTCCATGGCAGGGTCGCGCTGAATGAGAGGGTTTATGGCCCGTGTATGAGAGAGCGGGGGTGGCCGGCGCGCGGGGGATACTTGCAGCGTCAGGGGAACGCGCTGGCGATCGACAATGAACGGGGGAGAGAGTGGGGTGCCTAAAATGGCTGTCGTGTGCTCGCTGTGCGTGGCGCTGAGGAGAGGCAAGATGGCGCAGATAATGTTCAGTTTGCAAGCTAAATTTCCACACAAACCACGACGATTGCGAGCCCCTAATAAATCTCTTTGCTAATCTGTTGGATTTCCCTGACCCTATAATCATGGGAGGGGACTTCAATGTCAACTAGAACAACGCCAGCTCCTAACTTACGTACTCTATTAAGGGCTATGATGACCCAACACACACTCTGTGATCTCTGGAGAGAGAGAGCAGGAACCTCACAGGGTACATCCTTTCATAATAAGAAATATGGGACCAGGTCCAGAATTGACTACTTCTTGGTAGATTGGAGTCTGAGACAAAATATTTCTGATATGGAGTATAAGGCGGCCCATCTATCAGACCATTCGGCAGTCTTGCTAACACTGGAAAACAGCAATAAAGACGTAGAGAGAAGGTGGACATTGGATCGTACCATATTAACAGATAGCGGAATAATGGAAAATCTTATTGAAGAGGTTCGAGAGTTTATTGAGGTTAATAGATACACAGCCTCAAATGGAGTAGTGTGGGACACCTTAAAAGCTTTTATTAGAGGCAAGATCATAGGACTCACCTGTTATAGAAACAGAATATATAAAAAAGAAATATCACAACTGGAGGAGGAGTTAAAGAGAATAAATGTAAAGATCAAAAGGTCAGACTCAGAGGAGGAAAAAACAGAGTTAGTGAAAAAACAGTTATTAACGAAAAATCAGTTATCGGAGGTCCTCCAAGTACGAATAAAAAAAAGATGGGACGCCAGTAAATTAGCACACTTTGAATATGGGGAGGGGGCAGGCAAACTCCTAGCATGGAAAGTTAAGGCAGAACAAAATAGGAACAGAATTAAGGAAATTAGAGAAGATCAGTCTGGGAATTTATTGAGTAATGAAGACGAGATTACTGAGGCCTTTGAAGAATTTTTTAGTGATCTGTATATGGAGGTGAAAGACGAAGTGGTATACGAAGATACAGAGGGCTGGCTTACAGAATCTACTAAACCTATAAATTTTAATCACAAATTAGTCTAAATCAAGAAATATCTCAGGAGGAAGCTGTTAAGACCATTCTAATGAGTAAAGGGGGTAAAGCGGCCGGACCTGATGGTATACCAACGGAGCTATATAAAATCTTAGTAGAGGTAGTCTCCCCTTTATTGACTGTGTTGATGAACGAGATATTGGGACAGGGTAAAAAATTACCAAAGTCATGGAATGAGGCTACGGTCTCTCTTATTCTGAAACCAGGAAAAGATCCAACATATCGACCAATCTCTCTTTTAAATTCAGATTCTAAAATTTTTACAAAAATGTATCAAACAGACTAGCTAATATCGCAAATATTACAATTCATGAAGATCAGAGAGGCTTTGTTAAAGAAAGACACTTACATCAACTCACATACGAACTTATAGGGGCCATTGATTTTGCCACAACTTTTAATACCCCTTTAGCCATAATAACATTGGACGCCTCAAAAGCATTTGACAAGGTGAGATGGTCCTATTTATTTACAGTGCTAGAGAGATATAATTTGGGGGATAATTTTTGTAGAGCAATTAGGTCAATCTATGATGAACCAGTTGCGAGAGTACTGGTAAATGGAAGATTATCTGCACCTTTTACAAATTTTAGGGGTACAAGACAGGGCTGTCCACTCTCCCCTCTTTTATTTAATTTCTATATGGAGCCTTTTGCTTTTAAAATTAGACATACAATGGACATTCCACCATTCTATCAGGGGGACTGGGTTAGGAAAGTTGCGCTATATGCGGATGATCTTATGGTTTACTCATCTGATTTAGTTATCGCTCTACCAACAATTTTAAGTATAGCAACAAAATTTGGAGAAGCCTCGGGCTATGCAGTGAATGAAAATAAGACTGAAGTGATGGTATGGAATCATACAGAGAGCAACCCTCTTATAAAAAAAGAGATACGTTATCTAGGGATTAGGATCTTTCAGGAAATTAGCGAAATTGCAGAAAACAATCTAAGGAGGGTGTTTAAAGATGTTGTTAAATTAATGAAGAGTTGGGCATATCTCCCATTGACCATCTTGGGTAGAGTAAGTTTGGTTAAAATGACCATCCTACCAAAGATCACCTTTATTTTTAACTCTAAACCTCTTTACTTTGAAAAAATGATCATACAAAAAATCCAACAGGCTATAAATTCATTTATCTAGGCCAATAAAGGGGTTAGAATCTCATGGAAGAAACTGCGGAAGAGAAGGAAGAAGGGAGGTCTGACCTTGCCAGATATTCAATATTACGCATGGGCTTTCCAATTAAAGAACTCCAGAATGCTCATTAGGACACCCGATGGATCCATGATATGACTTATGTATATAGCAATGTTAAAAGAATGCCAGATAGACTTGAATGGATTTCTCTTCAAATTTGGGGATCCCAAATTTTTCAAAAAAGTTAAACTGAAGATACATCAGTCAATGGCAAAAACGTGGTATCAAATCAGAAGGTTAATGAAGTTGGACTATTATTCCTACTTTGCTCCCATATGGGAGTCACCAGGCACCCCAGAATGCCTCAAAGATAAATTGGCAAAACCTATTAAAGTCGCTGGCATGGAAGTTTGGGGCGACTTGACAAACAAAGGCAAATTATTGCCTTGGTTTAATTTAAATGGGATGATGGCAGGCTCCTTATCCAAGTTTAAATATTTACAACTAAATAGCTGGGAGCAAAGTAAGAGATCGCCATTGGGAATGGGTAATTCCCTAGAAGATCAACTGGTAACTAAATCTCCAGGAGGCAAGGAAATAGCACTATGGTACTGGCACCTACATGATATTATAGATGTAGACTTCAAGTTGCCGGAGGAACTGTGGGGAAATTACTTGCCGAGAGAGAAGCTGCAGAATATCTGGCAAGTATCTATGCGTACACTTTACCACACAGTTAAACCTGCTTTTTTAAGAAGGAACCATCTCTTCTCACTCCATAGGGCATATATATCACCTGAGAAGTTATCCAAGATGGGGAAAGGAGGCCGAACCTGTTGTGCTAAATGCGGGCTTGAAGGTGCTATGAATGTGCACATGTTTTTTCAATGTCCCGCAATCAGCGACTTTTGGAATAAAGTGGAAACGACAACATCAGGTATTCTAGGTCGGCAAATAAAGTTAAGCCTCCCCCTAGTGATATTTGGGGTTACCGATGAACATACGAGTAACTGTAGAGATATGTTTTTTTACACAATGTTAATAGCCAGGAGGGAAATATGTCGAAAATGGGTGAGCAATATTCCACCACAGCATGCAGAATGGTTGGAATCTCCTACTTATATATCTAGAATGGACCTATCAGGGAAAAAATCAAAGAAGAAAGCATTCTGGAACTTGTTGCAGCTATGGTTGGATAATACAGAAGGGTTACCATAAAAGTCTCTCTATTTTATTTGGAATTTTTTTCAATGGGATCTCAAAAATAAAAAAATAAAAATGTCCAATGATTACACAGGCAAACTCTTTGGCTGCTATAGGGTCTGGTTTCACTTTCAAACTACAAGCAGCTCCAGTGTTTTCACCGTGTGAGAGAGAAAGCCGCAGAAAAGCTGGTGCCTTTTGTACTAACCCCATTACCCCCCTGTTCCAAACAAAAAAAAGAATGGGTGGAAACAATAGGACACCTTGCATTGTATATTTTCTCTGAGGTGAATGATGACAAAAAAAAAAAAAGATGAAAGCGAGTATGCTTGCAAGTAGTAACTTGCGGGAAAACCGGAAGTGATGAGAAACCAAGACTTCCGTTTAAGTATAGAAAAAATACCAAAGACTACAACGTCAACTCACTCTCTGGTATGGAAACCGGAAGTGAGTGTAGTCAAATGCGTGTGGGTGCGAAAGCCCTAGCGAACTATCGAGATTCAGTACACCTTCAGCACAGAGGCTAAAACGTCAGATCACTAACCAAAAAAGACCTTGGAAGTGAGTAAAGGATTGCGCATATGTATGTGAAACCCAAGCATCAAGTGCGATGCAGTCAGGGCGATGCAGTCTGTGATCGCGCTGTGACCGAGAGAGCGACCCAAGATTAAAGATCATGGGTTGTAGACTTCTTATAAGAAGTTAAAATGATTCAATAAACGTGTCCCAAAAGGCGAACACGTATAAGGTAAATCAGTCTCTAGTAGTATGATGAGCTGAATTAGTTGCATGATGAAGAACCTATATACGTCTCATCATGAAGGCATAGGTATGCTAGTAAGACGTGCAAGCGTTAGTTAAGGAAATGAACACAAAGAGAGAGGGTGCAGGGGTGATGTCATGCCAAGTGGTTGGTAGCTGAAAGGAGGTGCACTTGTGATTGCATGATTACTTCAACAAACAAGTACAATGGTGTTCGTAAAGTCATAAGGTATGCAACTAATACAATATTGATACAGGGCTGTAAAGTATGGGTCAGTGTCTTAATGCATTTCATGTGATGCCAATATCAGTACTAATGATGCAGACAGCATCTTAGATGTACATGGTCAAGAAACACAGATTCAGTATAGGTGGTTACATATGCCATCTACGTCACATTAATACATTCGGAAGATAGGAGTCCATTAGAGTACAATAAATACAGTGTCATGTATGGTCAAAACAATTGATCAGGTAAGCATACAGTGCTGTTGATGATGAAACCATAGTGGATGGTATCTAGGTGGTGTCAACAAGTGTATCAATTACCTAAAAAGAATTGTAGCTCATGGTCAGTATTGAGTCCCAGCTCTACCGCTTTCAAACGCATAATCCAAGTTGCCTCTGCGCGGCGCAAGTACAATTCCCTGTCCCCACCCCTCTGGTGTGGTGGTATGACTTCTAGGCCGAAGAAGTTAATTGTTTATACTGGCCTTGTTCTTTACAGTTAATTTCATGGGTTGCCATAGGGTATCTGCTGTCCCCTTGTTTAAGTGCCCTAGCGTGTTCACCAATACGGTCTTTAAGCATACGGATGGTGCTGCTCACATATTGTTTCCGGCATTTGCCCCCGATGATGTATATTACAAATTGTGTCATGCATTTGATGTTCTGCTTAATCTGGTATTCCCTCCACTAAATTTAGATTTATTGTGTACAGCCCACCTACAGACACCACAGCTCCCACATTTATGAAAACCTGATGCCTGTTTGGTAAGCCAATCATTCTCTCTGATGATTTTAGGAATAGTAGGACTCAAAATACTTCTCAATGTGGTCCCTCTTCTGTAGGTGACAAGAGGTCTATGTGCAGTAAATGCCTCTAGGGATTTGTCCGCTCTTAAAATGTCCCAATGTTTATGCATTCTCTTTGTCATGATATCAGCTCTCTGGTTGTGGTTGGTAATTAGTCTCACGGGTTGTGTTTGTGTGTTCCTGGACTCCCTCTCTCTTAGTGTCTCTGTGCGTGGAACACGTAGGATGCGTCTCTCTGCTCTATCCAGGGTTGTTTGTTGGTAGCCTCTGGCCTGGAATCTCTCTTTCATAGTGTGGAGGCATGTGCGAAATTCTGTATCCTCACTACAGTTTCTCCTTGGTCTGGTGAATTCACCATAGGGGATGGCCTTAATTTGATGTCTCGGGTGCGCACTGGTGGCATGCAGAACAGAGTTGCATGCGGTAGGTTTGCGGTGTAACTTGCTATGTATCGAACCATTCTGGACATACAGCTCCACATCCCGGAAGACCAGGTGTGTCCTACTATGCTGATGTGTAAACTGAACTCCTAATGTGTTGGTGTTTAGGTAGAGGTAGAATTCTTGAAGTGTTTTCTCTGTTCCTGACCACAGTAGAAAACAATCGTCTATATAACGGCCCCAGTAAACTATGTATTGGTTGAACCTGCTGCCTTTGTCACTCCATATCCATTTGGCTTCAAAATACCCCATGAAGAGGTTAGCGAAGGAAGGTGAGAATTTAGAACCCATGGCCACTCCGCTTATTTGCTTGTACCAATGGCCCTCAAAGATAAAGCAATTGTTACTGAGTATAAGTTCTGTCATTGCTAGTAACATTCTAGTGTGTTGCCATTGTGTAGCCGGTTTCATGCTGAAATGCCATTCCAAGGCCTGCATGCCAATGCGTGGATCAATGTTTGTATATAGGGAAACCACGTCCAGTGAGGCTAGGATAATGTCATTCTGCCAGGTGAGGTCAGTTAGAAGGCTTAAGATGTGTTTAGTGTCCCTGATGTAGGTGGGAAGGTTCTGAACAATGGGTTGCAGGAACATGTCCAGGTATTCGCAATTCTCTCTGTGGGTCCCCCTATACTGGACACAATGGGTCTGCCAGGGGGGAAGGGAAGGTTGCCCTCCCCCTTCTTTCAGATTTTCTCCTTTCAGACTATCTTTCCATTAGGTAAGATGCGCTCTAAGAACCAGTAGCTGTCTATTTTTATTATACCCTTTTTACCATCTTTGCTACCTATTTTTGTTTCTTGTGTTCCTTTCTGGTGAAGGTTTCCCTTCCTTCCATTACATGTCACTATTACAGACTAACTTTTTAGCCGTCAATAGCTAGTACTATGCCACTCTGCACTATGTTATTTGTACTGTGTAATTACACACTAATCTCTTTTTAATATTGTTTAAACGTAATGTATGCTGCGTGCATAATTAATCTTATGTTTGGACACACCGACACTGAGCATATTTGTGGGTGATACTTCTATTCTGTTTGTTCGGAGTCCCTACGTCGTCTCTAGGTGACGGTTCTGTTGCACTGGGTGCAGTTTACACCACTGTCACAATGTATCGCCATTCCGTCCACAGTTGATTTTAACTTTACGGAACAGTGTGCTAACACATTTGTATTGTACATCCTGTAGCCCTGAAGAAGTCGTGGGTTCACACCCTGACGAAACACGTGTTGGTTGGGCATCTAAACACCGATTAAACTACAAAGAAAGAAAACGCCATTGGACTACTGTGATAGTTGTTTATTTGTTATGTGCAGTAATTGAAACTGTTGACACAGATTACGTGTGCACAGGTCACCTGTATTACAAATCGGTATATACTACGGCCAATAATTCCCAGGCCCCAA
Source organism: Triturus cristatus (assembly GCF_964204655.1). NCBI lineage: Eukaryota > Metazoa > Chordata > Amphibia > Caudata > Salamandridae > Triturus > Triturus cristatus. Next base: position 546,220,173 of record NC_140586.1, read on the forward strand.
TGGCGGCAGATCTCCTCTCAACCATTAAAGTTGCGAGCCTTTCCGCTCAAGATAGCGATTCCCTAGAAATAGAAATCACAGAGACTGAAATTCAGAAAGCAATTCAGGATGTCTGATCCGGTAAGGCGATGGGCCCCAATGGGCTCCCAATTGAGCTCTTCAAGCCTATGGCTACTAAGCTCTCTCCCCACTTACTACGCATGTACACTGAAAGCTTCGAGCTAGGTATCCTCCAAACAGATATCCGGAATGCCTCTATTGTGGTAATCCACAAACCGGGTAAGCCAGCTGATGACTGCAAATCTTATCGCCCCATTTCCCTCATCTCAGTGGAGGCAAAGATTCTAGCGAAAGTATTAGCCAATAGACTTATCCTCCATATCACTGAGTTGGTACATCTGGACCAATCCGGATTCATGCCAGGACGAAACACAGCCTTAAATCTTCGGCGGCTGAATGGGATCCTTGGCAGAATAGGCACTATCAGAGAAGACACAACCCTGTTGTCGCTAGATGCCACTATAGCGTTTGACACCATTGAGTGGGTTTTCCTCTTTCCGGTATTGGTCCGGATGGGCTTCGGACCCAAGTTCACCAACTGGATCAAATTGCTATATACCCAGGCGACAGCGTATGTAACCATCAACAATCATGTCTCCAGAAGCTTTACCTTGCAGCGGGGCACGAGGCAGGGATGCCCCTTGTCACCGTTGCTCTTTGCCCTGGTGTTGGATGCCCTGGCGGTCTGGATTAGAACAGATCCAGAAATACGGGGCCTTAAGTGGACGGAGGATCATGAAGATCGCAACTCCCTTTATGCCGATGATATCCTCCTATATCTGGCCTCACCCACGCGGTCCCTGCGGCGAGTGCTCCACCTTTTTCATATATTCGGCACACATTCCGGTTATATGATAACTTGGTCTAAATCCCAGTTATATGTATTATGGGGTGACCCGCCCCCTAACCCAAGGGGCTACGACATACCGGTGGCGACTCGAAGGCTTTAAGTACCTTGGTATCTTCATCACCCCAGATCCACATTTATTCTGCGACAATAATCTGTTGGGACCTTTGACACGCCTGAAATCGGACGTTAAGCACTGGCAGTCTCTACCCCTTACCCTCTTGGGTCATGCGGCTCTATTTAAAATGCTTGCTTTACCACGTTTCTTGTATGCGCTGCAAAATACCCCCAACACGATCCCTGGTGTCTTTTTCTCCAACATAGATAACATAGTGGGGGTCTCCTCTGGGGTGTATGGGCACCGCGAATAGCTATGAAAAAATTCACTATGGGATGGTATGACGGATGCATTGCGCTGCCAGACCTGCGACTCTATTACCAGGCGTCACAACTGGTCGCGGTTAACAGATGGGTGTACGGGGAATACGGCGATCCTAACTTTCACACAGACTGCTGGCTTTTGGGACGAGGAGGATATAATAGAGCCTTATACACAAACCCCCATAATCTTAATCTCACGGGTCCTACCACACGCACAGTGGAGGTCTGGCATGAAATCACTAAGAAGTGGGGTTGGCATAACCGTTTGACGAAAGCCACACCACTCTGGGAACCAGATATTCTTGGTCAACTTAGCAAATGCCCTGGCTTCGATAGATGGGACATGATAGGAATCTCGATGGTGGGAGACATGTGGGTGAAGGGGAAATTGGCGACCTTTGCCAAACTACAGACCAAATATCAGCTTGCACACACTGAAACTTTCCGTTACCTTCAGATCAGTCATGCCATCTCTACGGCTTTACGGTTTATTGTATTTGTCCTAGTAATCCCTGACGAAGAGCCAAGTAGGCTCGAAATGCATTGCGTATTCACACAGCGTTTCAACTTCAAAACGTGATTGATTTGAACGTACCTGTGTATAAGCCTGGATTGGCATGCAGCTGGTATTTGAAGATATCAATAAAGATTGTCGATTCAATCACACTGTCTCCGTCATGATGAAAGAATAACGGTGTATAGTTTTAAGATTGGACAAGCAAATAGCTACGGTCATAACGAGTTTATATTGGAATACCTGGTTAAATGCAATACATTGGTGGGATCGATTCCCACTTTTCGCTGTGCGACAGTGGGAGCGCAAGAGGAGTGCTCTTTGTTTAATACTTTCGTATTGCTGTGGTTCGGGGCGATCCACGGGCATTGGACGCACGCATCTACACATAAGGTTCTGGAGTTTGGAGCAATTAAAGGGAAGGAGTGCATGCTCTATCATAGATTTTTCTGCTATGCAATTCATCGCCTCAAGGAGCTGATGCACCCTATTGTTACAGAAAATGTCTTAAAAAAGGAAAACAGAACATGAAATGAACTTGTCATTGCGGAGACAGAAGTAATGGATTTAAGTCTATTAACATCTTCGGACATTTAACATGAACAGTTGAAGTTACTTCACTTGATAGTATCAAATTGTTATTTTTTATTTATTGTCATCATTTTTTATTTTACACAATGTGAAATTAGTCATCCACAGTATAAATCATGTGCACGTATTTTATCATATTTTTTCATTTCAGTTTTTAATATTGAGTTCATCACATGAATTCAGATTAAACATCGCAATGGTTTTGTTATATAATTAATAGGAAAGGGTGATGCTTGGTTGAGGTAAATGGGCACGGGGGAGCTTCTTATACACACGGATGCAAAAGATTCAGAATACGGGGACAGCGCGTTACTTTGAGTGGGGAAGAGAGGTGTATTATGGGAGTGGGAGTCTCTCGCCAGAGTTATGAAGGCAATTGATTATAGCAGCTGGGGAAAATGGTCACGTGGGGCGGCTTGGTAACAAGTAGCGCGAATATTTAAAAGCAAGAGCGAGCACAGCTGACGATTTGGACTAACGTTTAGGAAGTGGAGGAAGCAGCTTGTTTGTGGAAGATAGGATGAGGGGTCAGAGCACTGATGTTGACCGTTTTACTAAAAGGTAACATATGAGGGATATGGAGAATGTGGGGAGTTGAGTTGGTGAATGTAGGAGTTGTAGAACACAGGAGGATTATGAACAAAGGAACGGGTCTTTTGGTGTATGGCTGGTATATTGTCACTTATGTTTATATCAAACTGAGGGTGATCAGTGTTTTTGGGGGGTATAGGGAGGTAAATGGGGTAGCAATTTATTATTATTTGAATCATGTTTGATTAGGAAGGACATAGATGGGTTGAAGATTTTGTCGTATATTGACGTTGTCTTTTATATATCGTTCATGAAAGTGATTACGCTGTTTATTGTATTTGTCCTAGTAACCCCTGACGAAGAGCCAAGTGGGCTCGAAATGCATTGGGTATTCACACAGCGTGTCAACTTCAAAACGTGATTGATTTGAACGTACCTGTGTATAAGCCTGGATTGGCATGCAGCTGGTATTTGAAGATGTCAATAAAGATTGCAGATTCAATCACACTGTCTCCGTCATGATGAAAGAATAACGGCGTATGGTTTTAAGATTGGACAAGCAAATAGCTACGGTCATAATGAGTTTATATTGGAATACCTGGTTAAATGCAATACATTGGTGGGATCGAGTCCCACTTTTCGCTGTGCGACAGTGGGAGCGCAAGAGGAGTGCTCTTTCTTTAATAATCTCTATGGCTATGACAGGTGAGCTCCCCCTGCCGGCGTCTTCCCCCCAGAGGACAGACTGATACTAGCCCTGATGCCCACAAAAGAGATATCCCTTACTTATAAAAAATTTATAAACAATCACCCTGACCCTATGCAACATCTGCGAAGAAGTTGGGAGTCGGACCTGGGGAACATAGATGATGACAACTGGCAAGACGCGCTGGCTTCCCCTAAGGAAGTGGCCATCCCCATGAGATTGCGCCTATTCCAATTAAAAATCCTTCACCGGGTATACTTTGACGCAAAACTCCTTTTTAAGCTGGGTAGAAGACCTGACCCCCTATGCCTGCGACACCGCAATCAGACTGACACATTCTTCCATATTCTATGGGGCTGCCCCCTGATGGGACATTTTTGGGATAGAGTCACAAAACAAATGGAAAGGGTCTGCGGTAAGACCTTGAAAGCCTCCCCCTTGCTTTGCCTTCTCAATGAGTGGGAGGCCACTGACCTCACACAGACTGAACAAACATGGGCCTCGATGGGCTGGGCCATCGCAAAACATAATATTGCACAGAAGTGGGGGGTGGGGGCTGCCCCTTGCCTGCGTGACTGGGCTAAGGACATGGATGGGGCAATGATTGCCGAGAAAGAGGTGTTTAAACACAGAGGGTGCCCCAAGAAATGGGACCATAAATGGGGGAAATGGAACAAATACAGGGGTGATATTTGTGTCTCACTATCCATAGAACTACAAGTGGAAGGGACTTATTGCTGGATCAACCGATGAATGATGTGGAACCCACGCCCTTGTTACTGTAATAATTGCATAACTGCACAATTTCACCTGTTTTATGTGCCATTGATACCTGCATGTCTCCTAACTCTTATTGTGTATAGATCAGGCGAGAAGATGACACCCTGGTTCGTCTTTGGGTCAGCTATGGTGAATATCATTACATCTCTGTGTTGTACGCTAAATAATTTTAATATGGACCTCCTGCCGTTCTGTCATTTCCTTGTACTTTTTCTTTTTTCTATTTCAATAAAATTGTTATTTAAAATAAAAAAAGATGGGACTGGCTGCTATACTTATCAGCAGACAAAAAGCGGGAAGGCCTGTGCACATTTGTCTACAGTGAGAAATGGGGTAACACACCAGGGAAGGAGTACCTACGCTACCCACTAAAGTATCATGGTTCTTGAGCAATCCATCACTGTTGTTGCCTGTTGCTAGAACATCAGCCTATTTGCCAAAGCTATGCAAGGAATAGGTAAATGGATTGCGACTACATCCCTCTGTCACCAGTGAGAGAATTAGACCATGGCCACTTCTTTTGTGGAGATGTTGCTTCTTGAAAGACACACACAGTGCTATTTGAGAGGGAAACATAAAGAGGCTTTCTTTGCCCCGTTGAAGAGTTTGCTGATCTAAACTAGACAAACAACTGCCTAGCTACAACGGTCGGTACATGGAGGTGGCAGTGCAGTGAGCACCACAAAGAATGGAGGGAAAAGGAAAATTGCTTTTCATGTCAAAAGCACTAGGATTGCATAGTAGTTTTTTCTATTTTAAGGCACACTTTTCATCACAAGACTGCTCGGCTATAGACTGTGCAAACAAGTAATATATACATCAAATGCTATGTTTTAACAAATAGCAATGAGATACCCTTTGGGTAAAATGGACAAGTTACTTACGTTCCGTAACACTTTTTCTTTTGGATACAAGGTCTACCTGCAGATTCCTCACCTTTTGACTATCCCTGGCAGAAGTCTGGATCCGGAAACTGTTTTCCAATACCTCTCTCATGTCGGAAGGGGACACCATTTTCAAGTCAGCTTCGCACGCAGCACCGATTGACATCACTGAAGCCATAAAGCGGCCATGTCACCAATGACACATGTTTTTGCTCGCTCTCCTGAGACTAACGGATTATACTAACTCAACTAAGATAGGTGTAGTTCTCAATATTTTCTACACAAGTATATTATTACATATTGTCAGGAAATGTGGTGTATTATATGGTGTGGGTGTGAGGCTTCACCATTTAATACACTCACATACCTGTCTTGGGTCCAGTCTGACTCATTTGTGAAACCTCAGCTCAACCCTGGGTAGCTTTGGCTTGTAGCAGTCAGTCTGAAACAAAGGAACACGTGTAAAACACTTAGCACTGAAACAACTGAACAAAAAAGAAACATAACTCTCAAGAAACCCAACACCAATTTCTAAAAGAGACTGTATTTTTATGAATATAGGCAGGGCCTTAAGAGGGCAGGGTATCACCGGTGCTGAGCACCAGCTGTTTTTTATAGGTGGGTTCGAAACAGGTCTCTATCGGGCTCTGTTTTGAGCCCTGGCACACGCGGTCCATTTTTTCGTAACTGCAGTAACAGTAGGCACATTGATGTGTGCGTCTTCACACTGCTCACTTGTGGAGAAGTGCCGGCATGACGTCATGCCAGGTGAGCGTTAAAGGTGAAGGGGAATTCTTTAAAGAGAGCCATTTTCTCTTTGGATTTCCCTTCTCTTTTTGAAACTCAGGAGCAGCAACATCGTCGTGGTGTCACCATGGCTATAAGTGGAAGTGTTTTCAGCCATAATTGCTGCTTATTTATCTTATGCAACTAACAACCATTGACAAAGCCAATAGTCCTGATTTGTTGTAGGTATGATATTACTTGTTGTATCATATACCTGGATGCAATGACAGAAACTGCAAAGTACAAGTCGGACGGCATACTATGTTGAGCACAGATTTTTAGCTTATATGTTTTTAGGCCACACCCTTAGTTACACATTGGCCACGCCCCTTTGAGAGACCCCCAGTTTTTTCCTCGCCCTGAATACATGGACACCAAAATAAACAAGATCCACCAGAGGGTTCAGAGATATAAATACTTAAAGGAACAATAATTAGCAGCTTTTCACTAAATCACGAACAAGCATTGGCAAATGCCACGGATTTAACATTTAAAATCTTTTCAAGAAAAATGACATCAAAGTTGAATGTTTTCACTTTGGGTTACTTTGGATGATTATCTCCAGCAGGGAGCAGGTCACGGGTGCTAACAAAGTTCCAAGGAACAATTACCATAAAAAGGAAGCAGTCTCCAGTCCAGTTCCACTGTTAATGACAACTTCATGACTCCTATTGAGAGGTCATGATGCAAGAGACACATGATGCTGAAGATACTGTAGGATGCTGAGGATACAGTGCAGTCGACCGGGGTCTTCCTTGGGCTACTCATTAGTGCACAGTCCTAGTGGTGCGACTTTGGTCACAGGGGTCAAAGTCCCTCAAAGTCCTGATAGATCCAGCAAAAGTCCAGTTGCCATTGGGCAACTGGTCTCTGGTCTCAATTAAACCAGGAGTTCCCTTTTCCTGGTGATAATGTTCCTTCTGATAGACCAATCTGCACTCCAACAACTCTGCCGGGCCCAGTAGACTCAGGTGCAACTCCTGAGCTTTGGGACTCAGTATTCCAGGCTGCACTTCGGCAAGGATCAACGATCCGGTAATCTAGGCTACCAACTCATGAGGCAGACATCCTCAACATTTGTGGCACTGGTGCTGCATCAGGAAGTCAGCCAACTGACTCCTGGTGTCTCTTCTTCTGTCTGGGACTCAGGGACAACTTTCCTTTAAGCATGGCACAGCAGGTACAGTTGTCTCCTTTCTAGCCCAATGAGCAGCAGGTGCAGTCCAACTTCATTGCAGCCTCTCTCTGCCATGCCCAAGGTCAGCAGGGCAGTCCTTATTCTGTCCTCTTTCCAGTACAGATGAGATCTGAGATCTGGGGGCTGGGGTGCCTCCCTAAAGCCCACAAAGTGTACTCAGGGGATTTTGCAGTCAATAGCTAATGGGCTACTTGGATCCCTCTCACCTAATGACAACTTTCTGTGAAGTGTGGCATCTAGCAATCCCAGAGCGCACTATTCTGCCCACTTCCAAAATGGCTGAACCCCCCTCTCTAGATGTGTGGAGCTTGGTAGCCCATCCTAGAGGTGTGATTACCTGAGGGCTACACACCGACAGACAAAACGGTTTTACCAGTGTACTCCCTTTGTTGTCCTCGACACCCTCCTGCCTACCTAAACAAAGGATTAGTCCGTCTTGCTATGTGGCAACCATTTGCCCTTCAGTTGCAGCTTTCTCTTTGAAGCTCATCTTTTGCGATCAGACCCTGTGTGGCTTTCCCTGCCAGCATGAGAAAACACCTCCTCCCCCGGAAGGCCCTAGTACGCTTTACTGAGAGCCATTCATACTCCTCCCCAGGAGGCCGGAAGGCTGTCTTGAGGACAGTTCTTAGCGTGCAACTGTTAACAGGCACTGGAAATCCTTGGGCAACAGTGTGGCAACCTACTAAAGTTGCACCTTACCCATAGGTGACTTTAAATTCGATGGAACCATTAAATAAGATTTAAAACAATGATTCTTTTGATATCTTGAAACACCAACTTTAGTAGCCCCTTTCAAAAGTTAGCAGGGTAAAGATGTCAGCCTGTAACTCTGCTCTCTCTAATGAGGTCTGTATCCAGAACCACACCCTTATCTCTCCACAGATGGGTTTATAGTCTCCTTTAGAGTCAGCTGAGGAGTTCACTTCCAGCTTTTGAGCTGGCAAAGAGTTATCCACTAACTCTGGGGTTACATGAGCCTCTCTAGCTCCTCAGAGTGGGAGGGATACCATCTTAGGTGGCAGACATCCTCCTTCCACTCCTCCTGCTGGCAATTAAGTAGAACACCCTGAGCCTGACACTGCAGACTTCTAAGGCTGACACACACTCACAGCCTCCCTTGATGACAGAGGGGACCTTACCAGTGCCATTGTTTGGGTCCTCCCCTACCTGGGTTGGGTGACTCTGCCTCTCTGGGTCTCTAACTAAGAGTGGCCTGCCCTTCCTAACTCACTTCTTCTCAGCGGCCTACGTCCCTCGGCTTTAGGGACAGGATCTCCAGAATCCGTAGGACTGGTAGTGCCCTTGACAGCCGCCCTTGCAGGTTCCAAACCAGCCTCTAAGAGGTCATTTTCCAGGTGCCAATCCAGGGGGAGGTCAGGATTGACCACGACCCAATGTTGGGTAAGCATAACCACTACTTGCCCTGGTATTGCCTTTACCCTCACTACCTAGCCTGGCAGACACTGGTCTGGAACTCTAACTGGTCTACCACAATTGAGTGACTGGTACCTCTGTCTTTCAGGGCAGGGTTTGGGAACCCATTGATCTTGATCTGGTGCAAGTGCCTACTTCCACCCTCAGAGATCACCAGCTTACCATCTACACCCTTCTCCCAGATGAAGGCTACAAGAATTTTCTTCATCTGAGGTCATCTCACTAAAGGCTACAAAAGACACAAAAGTGGTAACCTTTTTCTTGGGGCATGCTGCGCCTTATCTGTGGTGTCCTGGCTGCTGGCAGCAAAAACACAACCTCATCTCATAGAGCTTCTTTAGCCCTGGGTCTCTACTGTTCTGTTTGCTAGCTGTGGGCTGGGCGTTGACTTCCTCCTTAGGATTCTGGGTTTCTAAGGGAGCCTCTTTGGTAGGCTTACTCCCTCCCTCCTTTCTCTTCTGTGGGTCTAGCCTCACCTTCTTGGGATCACACCCCTAGGTCTTATTGGGTACCATTGAACACACCCACTCATCTGCTATTTTGCCCCCGTGCTCTCTGGGGATAGATAGTTTTGAGTCCACTATATGTTGGTGTAACTTCTCTGATGAACAATTAGTCATAATGTGCTCCCTGACCACCACATTGTAAAGTCCTTCATAAGTGTCCACCTTGTTACCTTTTACCCAGCCATCCAAGGTCTTTACTGCAGTATCCACAAAGTCCACACAGGTAAGTGTTGCCCCTTGTGTGTTTTTCGAAGCTTTTGTCTGTGCTCTTTGGGAGGGCGACCAAAACACTCTACAAGTGCTACCTTCATCTGGGAGTACGATTTTGCTACCTCATCCTCAAGGGTGAGCATTCTATCCCTGCCAATTACTGGCACTAACTATCACAGTAGTGTCCCCCAGTATTGAAATACTTGTAAGTCCCTAGTATTATGGTACAAGGGGCACATAGGACCTGTAACTTAAAGGGTCTCTTGTGGACTGAAGTCCAAGTTTTCCAACCACAAATGTGACCCGGCAAAAACAAAACTCTCAGCCTGCCATTGCTGGCTGCTGAACTGTTTCAAACTGCTAACTCAAGTTTGCCATTTCAATATCTGTAAATAAACCTTAAGGCAGGACTACTGATCCCTTAGGGCAGAGTGCATTATATTAAAAGGTTGGACCTCACTTTTTATGTTCTTAAGTTCCTAGCAGTAAAATCCAACATTGTCATTTTTACTGTTGAAAGGGTAGTAGCCCCAGGTTAACATTTGAAGGGGACTGCTAAAGTTGATGCTTCAAGATATCAAAAGAATCAGTGCATTAAATCTGATTTAATGGTTAATTCAAATTTAATGTCACTAGTGGGCAAAGTGGCTTTAGTAAGTTGCCATTTTGGACCTGATCTATGTATTAGCGGTATGTATACTCTGTCGCAATAATGACGGAGTATACATACTGTAAACACAAGGGGGGTAACAGTTCCTACGGCTAGAGTGAGCTGACCTGATTCAGTTGCTTACAAGGTCTGTGGGAAACAATCTCACAGGATAGGTTGAAAATGATACAGGAAAAAAAGGTTAGGGAATTCCTCCTTTTAGAAAAAGTGCCCGCATACACCCAGGCAGGTGTCATGTATCATCATCGGGCGTTGCTCCTCATGGGGGTGGCGCTGCAGTCCCCCACGGGCCCCGCAAGAGGGTTCTTTATAGGAAATCTTTTTGGAGTAACGCCGCAGTTGTGAGTGCGGGTGTGTGAGATGAAAAGTGTGTGATTAAAATACCACGTTGGTACCCCGAAGTACCTTTATTAGGGAGTCCAAGTGGCAAAGATAAAAACTTGGTGATGGTGACAACTAAGGACTCAGCGGAAATTATACCTGAGAGGTGGATATTTTCCTTCCATTTGTTAGCCAGTGAGTGAGTGGTGGTGATAGTGAATGGTTATTTTAGGTCTAGTTCGACATGTTTCATGCCTAGTGGGTCCCTAATGGAGCCTGTGGCGTTTCTTCAGGAACGTGAAAAAGGTGTGTAAAAAAGAGCTTAAAAGTAGGGGTCTGAGACAGCAACACTCAGTCTCCCTATATTACATATATTGAGGTTCTTATGCGGGTGCACCCATGAGGAACATCCTACTCGGTGTCCCTCTGTCCAACCTGTATTAAAGAGAAGATTATAAAAAACAACATTTCTGCTTGTTATGGAAACACGAGAATAGCACTTTTTGGCGTGCTGATACATACGTGCATCCCCCACAGACTGTATAAGCAGCGAGGCATGCTATACTTCTTGTGCCTTGAATGTCGGAGAAACCGACGGTGTGGTGCTCCTAATCATGCTTTAAAGTGCAGTGCATGTGGTGCCATTCTCTGCGGGCAGCGGGCCCATATGGCATGGTCAGTGGTATGGACCGCGGTGCTGACTTTATCTGGTCGCTTTTGCGGCAAGCGTGAAATGATATTGCTAAATGGAGCTCTAAGACCGTTCCGTGCGGGGAAGACACACAAAATAAACATACGCAGCACAGCATGCACATATATGTTGTAAAATAAATTAATATTTCATACCCCACCAACAACTTCCACTACTAACTTCCCATTGAGGATGATCCAACTGGACCCCTTTCCACCAGAATCAGGATGTTGATCACAGGAGCTGAAACAGAGGGCTGGATCACACCGCATGGAGCAGAATTTCTCATCAATAACCAACCACGGACCCCTTACTTCTACACCCTCCCCAACATCCATAAAGGAGTGACCCCTCCACCAGGACGACCTATAGTCTAAGGCATCGACTCCCTGTTGGAACCCCTAAGGAAATTCTGTGACTTCTTCCTCCGAACCATCGTGATGCAACACCCACCTACCTCAGAGACACCACTGAAGTCCTCAATCTCATTGAAGAGTTTCCCGAATACAACAGAATCAGTCTCCTTATCACCCTGGATGTGGAGGCGTTATAACTAATATCCCTCGGGATGCTACCCTAGAGGTCCTAGAGACCATCTTACAGGACATCGAACCCTGGCCTCGCTTCACTCCTGTTTCATTCATCCTAGAGTGTGCCACAGTTGCCCTCAAGGAGAACTTTTTTGCCTTTCAGAACTAATTTTACCACCAAGTTCAGGGGACCACTATGGGTAGTACCTTTGCTCCTAGTCTAGCCCGCTTGTACATGGCGGCTTTCGAAAAAAGTTAATCCTACATGAAAGCAATCCCTATCAAGAAAACATACTGGTGTGGTGGCGTCACATCGATGATATTTTGATATTTTGGACAGGTGAGGTAGATACATGTGAAACATTCTGCGATTGGGTCAACACCCCTAACTCTTTCCTCAAAGTCTCAAGCTCAAAATCAGAGAATAACATCCCATTTCTAGACTTACTGATCTCCCGCAAGAACGGGGTCTTACTAACCACCAACTAAAAATATTCTACAAGAGCCATCACCAAAAAGCTCTAAGGGATAACCTTCTCGTAGGTCAGTTCCTGCGCTTACGGAGGAACTGTAACACTATGGCTGAGTACAACAACCAGTCCACATTTTGGCCAAGAACTTAACAGAGCAGCACTATCCCATAAAAGTGATACATCAGGCATGTAAAAGAGCCAGGAACAATCATAAGGATGGCCTTTTAGAAAACAAGGTGAAGACAGCCACTGACAATTTGACCTGTGTGACTACCTTCACACCGAGCTCCAACTTGATACAGAAAAAACACTGGGGCATCCTTGGCACAGGGAATTTCTCCCCAGGACCCATCCCTCGCTTCTCTTTCAAACGTACCAAGAACTTGAGGGACTTATTAGTCCACACCCGCCCTAAGCTCCAACAGATACTACAAACAACCCTATGGGCTCTACCCCCGGTAGAAGGACATATTCCCTGTGCTTCATGTGCTGTTTGCCATCTCACCAAAGCAACGAAAAGTATAGACCTGGGCCTTAGAACACCTTGGTGCCAGAAAAAACACATTAACTGTAACACAAAGAACTGTGCATACTTAATCACCTGCCCTTGCAACCTGCGATATGTGGGCATGACAATGAGACCAGTGAAGACGAGTATGAGTGAACATAAAAGCACCATACGTTGCAAAAAGACGAACACAAAAAATGCTCAGTCACTTTTTGAAGGCTAACCACACACCTGACAGCTTAAAGTGGACTATCACTGGTCCACCAGAACATTATTTAAACAAGAACAAAGATGTGTGCTTCGCCTCAAAAGCAATATCACCAGCCTGAATGATGACATTCCGTGGGCGGAGTACAGCATTTGACTGCCAAAAACCCTCCATCTCGTCATTTGAACTCATTGACACTCCATGCAGAGAGTAAGGTCACTTCCACCCTGAGGTCCTCCCCTCTTGTACCACCCAAGATAACTTAGCGAAGGGCCCCGGCTATGAGATCTATTACCTTTGGTCATCATGGGTCATGCATGCTATGAGACCATATACACTTCTGGCCCACACCCTGGCACAGGGTTGCCCCACAGGTTCAGGGGAAGTCATTACCATCACCAGTCCAGACTTTGCTGGGTTCAACCCCCCTCACCGTCATTTCCCTACAAGATGAGGGCAGACCCCCTCGAAAAATCAACCCCCCCAGACATTATGTACATCCTGTGTACTTATCTTCTCCCCCTATACAGCACTGCCATTTAACATACTCACACATGGCATAAACGTTATAGTTAACTGTATTGCTCTTTTGAGATCTCTCGATGTCAGCCACTAAATTGCCTGCTTTTACAAGCATCAACGATCTTCCTGATTATACCCCTCTGCTCAGAGTAACATCACTCATGCAATATGGCCACCACGCATTTATCCGTGCGCATCATCAAGTCCAGGTCAGACCACCCTTACCCAAGAAGGCTGCTACGACGATGACGCAGGCATATCTCGGTGCATGTCTTCACACTCCGCCCCAGGGCCTTCCGGGTTGACCACATGGGTTGTGTACAATTAATCTGCATTACACAGGCTTCCGATCACCGGCATTTGAGTAGCTGCAGGCAGGTAATAAGCTGCTTCACGGGGAGTGGCCATGTGAGTATTTTCCTTCTGGATCTCAGCGCCATAACAGGTAACACTGTTATTGACTAAGCATGCTTTGATTGTGGCCTACTATGTCGCTCACAGATATCCTCTTGCCACTTTTTGCTACCAACCCCAATGCAGCCAGCAGTCACGATTGTTTGGTTATGAAATATTCATTTATTTTACAACATATATGCCCGTGTTGTGCCGAGTGTGTATGTTTTGTGTGTCTTCCCTGCACGGAACGGTCTTAGAGCGCCATTTGGCAGCATTATTTCACGCTCTCCGCGAAAACGACCAGATGAAGTCAGCACCACAGTCCATACCACTGACTATGCCACATGGGCCCTGCTGCCAGCAGAGAATGACACCACATTCACTGCACTTTAAGTCACGATTATGAGCACCACACCGTCGGTTTCTCTGACGTTCAAGGCATGAGAAGTATAACATGCCTTGCTGCTTTTACAGTCTGCATGGGATGCACGTATGTATCAGCATGCCAAGAAGTGATATGCTCGTGTTTCAATAACCAGCAGAAATATTGTTTTTTATAATCTTCTCTTTGATACAGGTAGGACAGAGGGATAACGAGTAGGATGTTCCTCATTGGTGCATTGACACCCGCATGAGAACCTCAATATAGGTAATATAGGGAGACTGATTGTTGCTGTCTCAGACCCCTATTTTTAACCTCTTTTTTACACACCTTTTTCACTGTCCTGAAGAAATGCCACGGGATCCATTAGGGACCCACTAGGCGTGAAACATGTCGACCTAGACCTAACGTAACCATTCGCTATCACCATCACTCACTCACTTGCTGACAACAGAAACAGAAGGAAAATATCCACCTCACAGGGATGATTTCCCCTGAGTCCTTAGTTATCACCATCACCAAGTTTTTATCTTTGCCACTTGGACTCCCTAATAAAGGTTCTTCGGGGTACCAATGTGGTATTTTAATCACACACTTTTCCATCCTACACACCCACACTCACAACTGTGGCATTTCTCCAAAAAGATCTCCGATAAGGAGCCTTCTCGCAGGGTCTGTGGGGGACTGAAGCGCCATCCCCACGAGGAGCAACTCCAGATGATGACGCATGACACCTCCATGGGTGTGTGAGGGCACTTTTTCTAAAAGGAGGAGTTCCCTAACCTTTTTTCCCTGTATCATTTTCAACCTATCCTGTGAGATTGTTTCCCACAGACCTTGTAAGCGACTGAATCAGGTCAGCCCACTCTAGCCGTAGGAACTGGTACCCCCTTGTGTTTATTGCATTTGCCTTGGGAGCACGGTAAATGGACCTCTCTCCTCTCTAAGCTTCCAGTCCCCGCTTTTTTAAAAAGAAAAAAATTTAATCTGTTTTTATTAATTTTTCCAATCACATTTACAGGAATTCGGCTTACGTCTGTATTGATCCATTCATTGTAACACTCCTTACTGACAGAATTACATGGCAAATGCCAAAAGACAGTTTTGCAATAGTTCCTGAAGCGCTTCCCGTGTCAAATTGTATGTAAGTCCCATATGTGGCTCGGTCCTTGAACATAGCAATTTACAGCACATTGTAATGAAACATGGGTACATCAATATATCACTTTAGGTCCCTCAGCCGGATCCATATAGGCTTCTAACAGATAGCAATGAACTATGTATATTCCTGCCTCCGCTGCCCCTCTGTTCTCCCTCCCCCATACCATTGTGCAGTGGCTTAGCTATTGCTCCCAGCCATATGCCTAGGTGCGTTTTCTCGTGATTTCTGTTTCAGGTGTTGGCCGTGCGTGGAACACTACGATCCTGCTCCGGCAGAGCTCCCATTTCCTGTCCTGAAGGTGTCTCCCCCCCCCCCCCCTTAGATCGTCCCCCCGAATCCGCCTCCTCGACTCGCCTGAGCGCCTGGAGCAACTCCTCCCACTGTGCAGCTATGGGCGTCTTCCTCAACCCTAATGTCTCCTCCCGACGAATGGCGGCCCCCTCCGCTCTGGCCCACGCGGTGAGTGAGTGCCTCCATGCCTGCGGGTGGGGTGGATCCTGTGCCTTCCACCTCCTGGTCAGAAGGCGCTTTGCGACCGCAAGCCCCAAATCTAGAAACCTAGACGTCACTTTGGTGACCGGGGTCCTGCGGAAATGGTGCAGCAGGTGAACTGTCCAGTCAAAGGGTATGTCTCGGCCTGTGATAATGCGCAGTGACTCACTAATTGCGTGCCAGTATGGGTGTAACTTGCAACAACTCCACAGCATGTGGACTAGATCAGCTCCCGGTTCAGCGCATCTAGGGCATATTGCGTCAGTGCGGTGAAAGTATCTGTTGAGGGCCGCGGGGTGAGATACGCCCTGTGTACGACGAACAGCTGTATCTGCCGGAGGCACATATTTCTGGGTATGCGCACCGGGCCTTTCAATATTCGTTCCCACTCTTTATCCGCCAGCTGTCTCCCCAGATCTAGTTCCCACTTGCGTCTGAGCGGCTCTAGGGTGATCGCCGTGTGTGTCCGTAGTGACGCCGCGAACCATCGAATCAGGCGTCGGCCTCTCCCCATGACGTGTAAATACTGTATAGTGAGGTGCTGGCTGGGTTCTGCGGTCATGTCTCCCCACTTGACAGTCAGGGTCCTAATTAATGAATGATGGGTTAAGAATTGTCCCGGTGGTAATCCCTCATCCTCAACCAGCGAGTCATACGGGAGGAGCACTCCATCCCGGTACAGGTCACCCAGGGTCTGTATATCTGCCTCCCGCCATTGTACAAGTGCAAGGGAAGTGAGCGGTCCCGTCCCTTTAGGGGAGCCCTCCAGCGGTATTGCCGGCGCATATGGGACCACATTTCTGGTGAGAATTAAGCTCCTACGGTACCATCGGTATGCCACCGCAAGGAGGAGTGGAGTCGGCGTCGCAGTCTTGGTGGCTGGGTGGAACAGCGCCAGCAACTGCTCCAAAGAACGTGGTGGCAGCGCGGACGCAGTGTCCTCCCGACCCCTATCCGCCAACCAGCGGGCTATCCACTGCAATTGAGCCGCTAAGTAATAATGCTCGAAGCAGGGCGCGGCTAGGCCTCCCTGATCCGTAGGGAGATAGAGTTTCTTTAGCGACATCCTGTGCCTGCTGTTCCCCCAGATAAAATCTCTAAGCAGTTGTGACAGTTTCGCAAAAAAGGCGGCTGGGATATATAAAGGTAGATTAGCGAAATAGTACAGTAGCCATGGAAGGATCACCATTTTGGACAGCGCCACTCTACCCGTGACCGTTAGCGGCAATGCATTCCAGAAGCGCACCTGTGACTTGATGGTCGTGAAGGCTCTGCCCAGGTTGCCGTCAAATAGATCTGCCGGCTGACGGTAGATCCGGAGTCCCAGATATCGAAAGGTGTCTCCTCTCCACTGCACCCTAGTGCCATTTAGGATGTATCCGGGTTCCCGCCACCCTTCGCCGAACGCGCAGAGGCAAGATTTACTGGCGTTCACCCGAAGACCCGAGATAGCGGCAAAGTCATGCAAGGTATGGGCTAACTGAGGGGGAATATCATCTATGTCCCTCACGTACACCAACAGGTCATCGGCATAGAGCGACACCTGGTGCACTGCATCCCCCAATGGTATGCCAGCCCCCAGCGTCTCTCGCAAAGTCACCGCTAGTGGCTCCATCGCCAAAGCGAATAGGAGCGGCGATAGCGGGCACCCCTGCCGGGTACCCCTGCAGATTGGTATGGTGCTAGAAATGTACGGGCCCAGTCGCACTGTCACCGTGGGGTATAGGAGGCCCACCAGTTGTTGGAAGACCAAACCAAGGTAATAGCGCAGCAGCAGCGCAGACAGGTATCGCCACTCCAGGCAATCAAATGCCTTTTCCAGGTCCAGTATAAGACAGCCTGCTTTGGGCCACTCTTGTATACTATCCGACGCTACCCTGAAAATCCTCCTCAGGTTCAACGACGTGCTGCGTTTTGGCACAAAGCCATTCTGGTCCTTGTGAACCAGGTGGGAAACCACCGGCGCCAATCGCTCCGCCAGCACTTTAGCGAGGACCTTACAGTCAATGTTGAGGAGCGCCAGTGGCCGATAGGATCCCAGGTCCGTGGGGTCCCGATCTGGTTTGGGCAGAGACACCAGGTAGGCTTCGCCCATCGAAAGGGGTAGCTCGCCCGTCTCAAGCGCCGCTTTTATACAGTTTGTGGAGGTGCGGCACCAGGTGTTCCCGGAAGGCTTTGTAGAACTCCGTGGGCAGACCGTCCGGGCCCGGGGTCTTCCCAGAGGCCATGGAGGATATAGCTTCCCCTATCTCCTCCAGAGCGAGGGGGCAATTAAGGACCTCTTGGTGTGCATCGGAAGCCGTTGGCAGTTGTGCTTGTCCGAGGAACCGCTCTAGGTCATCCCCTGAGCAACGGACTTTTGCACGGTACAATTATGTGTAGTGGTCCACCATAACCTTGTGAATCTCTCTTTGGGTACATACAAGATCTCCCTCCGGTGTACGCACCGCTGCGATCGGGGCGCGGGTGGCGTCTTGTTTTAAGAGCCAGGCGAATAGACGTCCTGCTCTGTCCGCCGCAGCGTGTGTGCGGGCTGTGTGTGCCGCATAGTTCAGACACCTCAAGCGCTCTAAGAGTGCTGTGTGTTGCGTCCGGAGATCGACCAAGTGGTTTGCCTGTCTGCCGCTGCCCTCCCCCTCTCGCTCGTACTGCAGCAGTTGGGACTCGAGGTGGGTGAGTGACCGCGTCAGCTGCCTTCGCATGCTCCACATGGCCCCCAAGCAGTGACCTCAGAGCGTTACTTTAAGTGCGTCCCATTCCACCATCGTGCTGCTCGCTGTGCCTTCGTTGATCTCAAAATAGGAAAGGAGAGCATTCTCCACTGAGGAGCGGAATTCAGGGTCCTCCAGCGCGGTAGGTTGGAGCCGCCATGTGGGTATGGAAGGTCGATCCGCATCCCAGCTGAGCTGGAGCCACAGGGAGTTGTGATCGGAATGCGTCCGCCCCTAGTATTCTGCTTTCACCACCAGTGGCAGCAACGCCGGGGATCCCACTATTCTGTTCAGACGCACATGTAAGTCATGCGTCTTGGAGTAATAAGAGTAAATACGGTCTGCGGGGTATAGGGCCCGCCAGATATCAAGTACCGCCCACTGCGAGAGCCAATCAGTCAGTGCTCGTGCCGTAGAGGCAGCCGACGTCGTGCGAAGAGGAGGAAAGGACCTGTCTAGGTGCACGTCGAGCACAGAATTAAAGTCCCCGCCTACCAGCCAGGGGAGCCCAGCGTAGGGGGTCAGCTCCAGTGACAGTTGTGTGAGGAAGGGTATTTGGTCAACATTCGGAGCATAAATCGAGGCCAGCAATACGGGTTGGCCATTAAGTGTGCCCCATACAAGAGTGTACCGTCCATCAGGGTCTATTGACACGGCTGTACTGACGAACGGGACTCCCGCCCTAACCCACACGAGGGTGCCCCTGGCATGTGCCGAGTACACTGTGCCGTACACCTGGCCTCTCCAGCGCCTCCGCAGCTTGTCTAACTCCGGCTGTGTCATGTGTGTCTCTTGTAGTAGAGCGATTTAACTGAGTGCCGCTGGAGGTAAGCAAAAATGGAATATCTCTGTGTGGGAGTGTGCATGTTCCACGTGAGCATACTAACGCGCATCATGATTAAAATGTATAGGCACTGGGGGAACCAGGGACGGGACATGCGTCAGCCAACTTGCACTACGGTGAATTGTGGGAGCTTCGGTCTGAGGTAACAATAACAACATATTAACGGTGAAAAACATAACGGCTGGGGCGAACTTACGAGTGTGTCCGTCCAAACTTACGCTACCTTGCACAGGTGAAAACTAGGTCAGGGTGTGACCCGGGGGAGTGTACGTATAGGTAACAGCTTGCTGTCGCAATCCCCCTGTGCCCCATGTGTAAGTGTCACCAGCTTTGGTCTATGCAGCCAGCGAGATACAGGCAAGGAGCATGGGGACTGCACGCGCCATCTAATGCCACACGGGAGGTCCCAGGGGATGGGCGACAGTGAACCTGGTGGCTCCCCCACCCAGCTCGGCAGGCCCACATAGTCGACCCCACCGCCCGCCCTCCCCCCGCCCCCCGCCGATTACAGCAACAAACAGCAAGATACTTGCATGAGTGGTACATCCTAGGCAGTCTCTCAGTCCAGAATACCATCTGCAGTTTGTGGGGTAACCTCTGGCCCACAAAAGTCTTCAGAGTGTGTTGTCGACGGTAACGTTGATCCGCTCACCACCACCTCGTGCCGCTCGTCAACATCCAGCTGGTCCGCAGGGCCTGGGCTTGCGAGCGTCGTAACTGCTTGTAATGCATTTTGGCGTTCCAGTCTCATTTTCTCTGGTGTTGGGGCTGCTGTCCTCGACTGCATCTGTGCATAGTCCTGCGCCGCCTGCGTCGCCCATCCCTCTTGCCCGGCCGGGCGCCATCTCCAGGATCAGCCGGCCTCGGTCCCGTCCACAGCCCGGACTCTTCAAGCCAGTTCCAGACCTCCACTGGTGAATCAAAGTAGCGGGTTTTGCCTTTCTCCACCACTCGCAGTCTGGCGGGGAACAGGAGAGAGTACGGCAGTGCCAATTCCCTGAGCTGGCTTTTCACTTCCATGTAGTTATTTCTGCGACGTTGCACCAACGCAGTGTAGTCTGGAAAAAACATGACTTGACTGCCGCCCACCGAAAGACCATTCATATCTCGAACCTCTCTTAGCACCGCGTCTCTATCCCTATAGTTGAGAAGTTTGAACAGGAATGGGCGCGGTCGGGCTACCGGCTGAGGCCTCTGGGTGGGTACTCGATGGGCCCTTTCCACCGCGAATTGGGCCGACAATTTTCCCGGCGGCATTAGTGCGTGAAGCCAGGTCTCCACGTACTGTTCCGGGTCTCGCCCCTCCGGCAGACCCACAGCGCAGATATTATTGCGGCGGGAGCGCCCTTCCGCATCTTCCGCCCTGTCTTCTAAGGCGTGAATGCAGTCCAACATGTCCTGCAGGGCAGCGGCGTGACTGCGGGTGACCGGTTGCAGTTGCTTGAGTGTTTGCCCCTGGATGGCAATCGTGTCCACCAATTTGCGGTGGTCCGCGTGTAGGAGCGTGAAATCCGAAGTAACTTTATCTATTCGGTTTTCCAGTGACGTCCTGGTGTGGTCCAAGGCTGTCCCTATTTTCTCCACCGCGGCAAGCACAAAGTCCATCTTTCCCGCAAGCGCCGCGGACGTCGACCCCTCCTCGGTCACGCCTCGCTGGTGCGCGCGGTCTGGAGTAGTCGCTCGCAGCGATCCCTGCTGCATCCTGGCACGCATGCGGCCCATCACCAGTTGCTGCGCCGTGGGCATCTGCCGCCAACACCCAGCGGATTGGACACACCTGTGGCGCGGTCGCGTCAGTCGCGCTGGAGAAACGGCGATCGGCCGGTAGGCGAGGTCCGCCCAGTTGATGCATGCCGATAGAGGCCCTCCAGCGCCTCCCCGGCGCAGGAATCCACACGCGCGCAGTTCCGTGTGGGCTCCGCGGGTGGGGGTCCGCAGCAGTCCTCAGCAGTCAACCCGCACTCCCAGAGATCTTCTGTCCCGCCACCGCATCGGCAGAAGTGTGCGGCAGGGGCAACGATCCGACCCCCAGCCACTCGCCCACAGGCCGACACCAGCCCGGAACCGGATGGGGCAGCGCGCCCGGGCCGGCGAAGGCGAGGACACACCAGTGTGAGATCCAGAAGAAGGGTGTAAGCTCCTCGTGCTGGGACAGTGGCGCACCCCGTGGGGTAGATCGTCGGCCGCAGCCTCACCTCTCGCGGCCTCCTCCTCCAGCCGAGCAGCGGCCAGCAGACGCCACCCGCGGGGTGCAGAGAAAGTCCAGGGCACCCGTGGAGCCACTAGGCGCCTCTCCCGCCACAGGCCAACCGCCCACACCGCCGTGGGGGGCCAGCAGAAGTCCCCGCCTAGTGCGCCCCACAGCCATGCTCCGATCCCAGGTGCAGCGTCAGCAGGCCCGCAGCCAGGGGCGCCGCACAGTCTCAGAAAGCGCTGCTCACCCCACTTGCCTCAATTTCCACCAGAAGGCTAGGGCGGTCACCCCCGGGAGGTCCCTCTCTTCCCTCTCCTACTCCAGAGGGGTGGCGTCTGCGACCCGCCCAGCCGCACCTCCTCCGCGGGTATCTCGCTGCCCGGCTCCTCCACTCCCACGCTGTCTGCGCTGTTCTATGCAGACCCACCTCAGGGAGCTGGCCACAGAATGGCCGTCACCGCCAGGCTTCGTGCAGTAGTCTCTAGGCCCGACTCGTGGACTCCGGCACTCAGCAGTCGCAAGGCTCTCAGGACGTCATAGTCCTCCGCCGTCCGTCTCCTCCAGTGGCTTCGGCAATCTGTGCCGCCCAGGCGTGCCTGCCACCAAGGCCAT
This sequence comes from Triturus cristatus, assembly GCF_964204655.1. Taxonomy (NCBI): domain Eukaryota; kingdom Metazoa; phylum Chordata; class Amphibia; order Caudata; family Salamandridae; genus Triturus; species Triturus cristatus. The sequence continues at coordinate 546,242,320 of NC_140586.1, forward strand.
GCTCATCTCAGCGGGTCGCGGGGAACCCCGCACCAGCAGTACTGCGCAGGGCCCCGCGTGTTCCTCCTGATGTCCCGGCTTCAGTCCGCCCGCAGTCTCCTCTGGGCTACACCCGCTCTCTGTTCTCCGGCTTACGAGGTCCGACCGCTGCTCCGGCGTCGCATCCGGCACAGCTTCTCGCAGCTTGCCCGCATCAGCGTGGGTGCCCCAGGACAGTGTCTGTTGTGTCAGGTGCTGCCGGGCGCCCCGGCCCCAGCCGCGCTCCACGCGGCTCCCCTGCTTCTCTTTGGCACCCTAGGCCGCACTCCGTCTGTGCTCCACAGCCCGGGCACAGAGCTGTTGCAGCCCCAAACTTCGCCAGCACCTCCGCTCAACTGCACCACCGTCTCGCCAGCCGTCAGCGTGGAAGGCGGCACCGCAGGATCGCTGTAACCAGGATAAGTCGGGGATGTTTAGCGAAGCTCTACAGGTTTGCGTCCGCCATTGTGGCTGGCTAGCCACGCCTCCTTCCAGTCCCCCCTCTTTTGTGATTTAGGAGTATACATACTGTCAACATGAAGGTCCGCTAGCCCTATTTAATTGTAGGTGGACCTTCAGTTTGGCCACTGCAGAGACTACTCTGTCTCTGCTGTGGCCAAACTTTTCCAACAGTCCTGGGGAGTAAGGAATATTGGCGAAATGGCTACATATCCTCCCGCCCAATTTAGATGGGCGGACATTTTTTACTGTTCCTTAACGCCAGGTAGAACCCGGTAGTAAGGAGCAGTAAAATCATTGTAATGCTCCCCCTGCCAGGGGAGAAGACCCCCATGGTGAGGGGAGCATTGCTCAAGTTACTTACCTTCAGTAACGATTTATCTGGTAGGAACATAGTCTAGTTGCAGATTCCTTAACTTGTGAATCCTCCCCAGGCATCAGAATGGATCCAGAAAAAGTTTCTCAGCTGTACCTCTGCGCACCGGGGGGGCAATGCCGCATGGCTCCGTATGACGTCAGCTCCAGATATGATGTGAGTGGAGCCATATAAGTCCCCTCTGGGTTTAAGTCCTGTGGGTCCTGTGCCATACGTGGCAATATTTTAGAAGAAGAAAGTAGGAGATATTATTAGAAAAATAATCTCAAATGGACCAAAAGTTCCTAAAAATGTGGCAACACCTGTTTGCATGCAGTGGAAGGCCCTGCACAAATGTGGACTAATCATCTACCAGTTGCTTATTTTGGTATTTGGTTAGTATACTGATAACAATGGTGTGAAATCTTTGCCCAGGCAGTATTCTCATGTTTTGAGAACATAAATTGATGTTATAATACTATTAAAAAAATGTGCTGCATAATGCAACACAATTTCCCTCTTCTTGCCCCATAATTTAGTCAAACCTGTCATATAATTGGGTGCTGTCCAGCCACATAATTCCAGTGACTCTGATGATAGCACTTTATGTTTTCACAAAGAGCATGCCTCAGCATAAAGTTGCAGAGGCTACTATGTGAATACATGCTTCTTGAGATCAAAGGTTGCTTTTTGGCTTCTGGAAACCAGTTTTATACTGGCAAAGGCTGCAACTCTCCCAACAATAATGTTTTGCATAGGTCATGAAAAAAGTATACTGTGGTATTGGGTATGTGGCAAGGTGAAGTAATACAGTGTCTTTTTTTGTATTTTTTTGTCTGTGGAGGACCAGCAGATTCAGTGAACAAGATAAGTAATTTTGCATTTATTTATTGTTGCTTATATCACACACACAGACACACCCATTAATTGATTTAGAACAATACTTCTGTCTTCTAGAATCGACAACATTTTAGATGAAAGTTTTTAGCCAGTAATTAGAGATGGCGTCTCAGTGGATGACTGCTGCCAAAGCCCTAACTTGGGTTATGGAAGACAGCTCTGAGTCAGAATCAGATCCTGAGACAGCAGATACTGAGAAAAAATCTGAGGGATAGGAAAATGGGGCAGAATCTGGAAGTGATTTTTCAGTAGGGGTGGGTGGAGCTCACGGAGTTTCACTCCCTGAAATTCTGTAGAGCTACCAAACAACTCTATGAGATTCCACTGAGTTATTTGAGTGGGCAGAATTCGATTCTCCCTGTACAGGCTTGGGGCTTTTTACAGCTGAAAAGGTACCTTTCATGTAAACAGCAGTTGTAATTCTCCTCCGTGACCACACAAATGTTTACATTTGACAGTATGCAGTAATTTTATGGATAGATTATGCAAACAGCATTGATATGAGCCCATATCAGATAGATAAGATTCAAAACACCATCACACAAATGATTCTGGGACTGCCAGTTCACATCACTCAGGTGCCGCAACTATCAAACTAGTACCGCTACCCATTTTCCTAAGTACCCCTTTGTGTATATACTCACCCACTTTGGAAACTCTGTATAATGCACTTACCTCCCCACATCTGAAAATAAAGTTAGACTTTCAGCATAACTGCCCTGCACCCCCTAGGTTTACACACACACCAATCCACAATATCATACAGTACACATTATTTTTATTTCCCCATAAACTTGCTTGCCTTGACACTCTAACAGGGGAATATATTGAGCTTAAGGACCGTTTCAGAGATCGAGTTTGCTTCAACATGTGCCATTAGAAACAGTTGTTATGTTGCCCCTGTAGTTCATCACCACACTTCCATGCAAAACCCTTCCCTTACTCTCTAGATCGATCCAATTCTAACCTGCTTAAAGGACAGCATCTTCCACTCCTTTTCACCAGAGAGGATGAGCTTCTTGCCCGTGGAGGCTGATTGCTTTGACTCTGTGGGCTTGGGGTCACTGTCAGATATTAAACAAGCTCACTTCTGCCTGGTGGCTGAAGAGCAGGGAGTGTATAGGGCAGGCAGGTCAGTGCCAGGAGGATTGCAGGGAAGAGAGAGTTCAAGGTTCCATGACGGGCTGAGTGCCGTTGGCTGCTCATCCCGCAGCTTGTAGCTCTTGCTTCCACAGAACTCAGAGCAAGACAGAGTGCCAGACTTTATCTAGGCAAAATAATCGGTCATCCGAATGTGGGCCATGGCTGGTCACAGTGGAAGGGACACACGGAGCTCAGAAAGAGAACCCCGTGGAGCGTTGCACAATGGACCCAGTTCCAGAATGTATCTTATGGCAACTCTGGGTAAAAAAGTAATAGAGAAAGGAATAAAGTTAAACCACAGCCCCATCCAATATGCTGGTGCCGGTACACATGGGCGTCATGGCAGTCAGCAGAGTTTTTGCCAAACTCTGCGCTCCAAGTGGAGTGCGGAATGGCAAAACTCCGCTAACTCCACCAGCAGAGCAGAGTTTGCCATCAACCCCTATTTTTTAATATGCTAAGCCCCATCCGACAACTCATCTTCCAGCGATTCTGAGTGATATTATGATTCAAGTTGTGCTGTCCTTTCGCAACCGTATCAAGGCAGACCAACCCAGAGAGCAGGCACATGTGGTGGCAAGCACAGACGGAGTGCTCTCTTGACAGCCCCACAATTTAGTTCCACCCTAAATACTACTGTTCACTGGCGATGCTGGATGTAAAGTCAATACAGTCAACATTTTGCCGATTGATTGCGTCCATCTCTTTTTGAATGTTGACTTCTTTGAGCAAGTTGAGCAGCGAACAAATATGCGTGCCAATTTTTGAGGGAGCATGGAGGCATTCTAGGGCCTCATTCTAGGGCACACCAGTGGACTCCCACTACACTTGAGGAGTGGAAGATATTTTGGGTCTTGGGCTCTAAATGGGGTTAGTGCATAAACCAAGCTTGCAGTCCTACTAATCTACAGTTTGCACGGTTTGGGTAACACCCATCTTCGCACCATACATGAGCAGAGATAAGTTATTGCTATTGCAGCATATTCTGCATTTCAATGATAATTCTGCTGCATTGCCCCATAACCATCATGCTAATGGCAAATTGTTAAAAATGTGGACTGTCGGGGAACATTTCTCTGCCAGGTTTCCAGAGGTTCTTACTCCTGGAAGGAATATAGCCATAGTGAGTCCTTCATCTTCTACAAAAGGCACCTGCTGTTCTGGTAGAACATTGCGAGCAAAAGAGTTTGCTATGGCATCAAGTTGTACATGCAGTGTTAAAGCTCAACTGGCTATATATACAGTTGGATAGTGTATACAGGGAATGACTCCACTTTAAACCTTGTTGGTTGCTCTCCCACACTAGGAGTCAAGTAATTGATTGTATGGGAGTTTGTTCAGTCCTCCTTCCCAAACATTATAACCTTTATGAGGACAACGTCTAAACGAAAGTAGAGCTGCTCAGTTCGTTATCATCGCAAATGATTTCAGCAGGAGCTTGTTTGTAAGAAGCTCCAAAAATCCCAGAGCACTGTATTGTGTTCCTATAAACTGCATGCAATCAGGTTCTCGGCTAGGCGTGATATATACATGCTAACTACAATTCATGATGAGAGCACTTACTCTGTCATGGTTTGGGGTCAGATGACGGAAGTTCACAAGCTCACCTGAATACTTTATACAATGACATGGGTGGAGTATATAAGAATGACCTGGTTCTTAAGCATACAATGCTAGTCGTAAAACTCGCACTTGGTTTAAGAAGCTGCTCACCCACCTGATCTAGATGGAAACAAACAATGTACATGTTGTGTATCATCTGATCACCACGGGAAGACTACTTTCTTTTCCTGACTTTCAGTTGACCGTCAGTGAAAGCCTTTACTGCTATAGAAGCAGCAGCCTCCATTTTATATGCTCTGGAGGACTTGGCAAGGGGTTTTCAGTTGACCGTCACTGGAAGTATTACTGCTATAGAAGTGGCAACCTCTACTTCATATGCTCTGGAGGATGTGGCAAGGCTGCATGACCCTTTGTCGTCGTTGTAGAGTCCTCTCTGAGCAAGGATCCTAATCAATGTTATTGAAAAATGGTACAGGACACAATACTTGCATGATGATGATTTAAAAATTTTTAGCATAAGGACAATATACATTTCATCATGTATCAAAATTAGTGCCAGTGAACAAATATGTACACAACAACACAGAACAAGACCAGATCTCAAGGTTGCTTTTGATTATATATCAAACAAACATAAGCGGCGATCCAGTCTGTTCATATATGGTATCTCCTGGGGAACCATAATGTGTTCTAAAAGCTACTTAGGAAAGGGATGTCGAAGTTTCGACCCGTCGTTACTTTTCTGATCTCATCAGGACAAAAGTTGCGGGCTAAATTTCCATAGAAACTGTGCAATCTTGGGACCTTCAATAAGGCATCCTCTAAGTAATACGTGTAAGAATACTTCTTACGCTCTCTGTGACGGAATCACTATGCCGCAATATTAAATCAGGTTCCCCAGCCGATCCTCTGAGACCAGACCAACTTCGTCTAGTTTACACGTCAGTGTTACCAGCGGTTAGGGAACTGATTAATCTATCGCTGTCTTTGGCATCATTGCCTGCAACGTGGAAACATGCAAAAGAGATTCCTCTTCTAAAGAAACCATCTCTGGAGCCCTCGGACCCGGGAAATTTTCGTCCGATTTCCCAACTCCCTTTTTAAGCCAAAGTTACTGAATCCTATGTAAATTCTGTCTTGGCTGAATTAGTAGAACAGAATAAAATCCTTGACCCCTCGCAAAATGGCTTACGCCCCCGCCACAGCACCGAGTCGGCACTGCTGGCTGTGATTGAGGATATCCGTGCTAGTCTAGATGTCGGGAACTCGATTCTGTTGGATTTAAGTGCCACTTTTGACACTGTTTCACATGACATCCTTTTAGGAAGGCTACATGATATCGGGGTTGGGGGCTGGCTTTCACCTGGCTCTGTTCTTTTCTGGAAAATAGGACTTTTCAAGTTTCTGTTCCACCTTATCACTCGCAGGTGCATGCCATTAAGCATGGGGTCACTCAGGGCTCAATATTGAGCCCTGCACTGTTTAACATTTACGTTCAACCCCAAGCAATGGTTGCAAAAAGTAGAGGGATGTCGTTGGTATCTTATGCCGATGACACCCAGCTAGTCATTGCCTTTTCAAAAAATTGTAAAAACAACCTTTTTAAATTTAAAGAGGATCTATTAGCAATCTCAGACTGGATGACAACCAATTGCTTGCAGCTTAATGCTGCCAAGTCGGAAATTCTTGTGCTAGGGAGAGATAGTGCTCTCTGGTCAGAACAGTGGTGGCCGGATAAACTTAAACCAGCACCACTGCCCAAAGAGGCGGGTAAGAATCTGGGCTTCTGGATAGATAGGGATCTTTCATTTGATACACAATGCAAAGTCCTTGCAGGGGTTTGTTTTGGACTCCTGAGGGAGTTTAAACCCCTGCTTGGATATTTTTAACCAAAAATCCGGCAAATCATTCTCCAGGCCACAATATTATCTAGGTTGGATTATGGCAATTCCCTTTATCTGGGTGCCAATAAATCGGGTATCCTACGCCTCCAATGAATTCAGAATGCCGCGGCTCGGGCATTGCTGGCACTTCCTAAGTCCTGCTCGGTATCTAATCTTTTACCAAAGTTGCATTGGCTGCCTATAGCCAAAAGAAATCAGTTTAAGTCTTTGTGTCTAGCCCATAAAATTCTGACACAACAAGGCCCTCCGATCTTAAGGGACCTGTTAGCTCAGAACATCCCGAATCGCCCCCTTCGCTCTGCCAACTCAGGTTTGGCCTGTACCCCTCGTTTTCAAAGAGTCAGAGCTGGTGGACGTTCTTTTAAGGTCCAGGCAGTCCACCTGTGGAATTCCCTCCCGATCTCTATCAGAGGACTGCAGAATCATTTGATATTTCGAAAGGCTTTAAAGACCTGGGTTTTCCCGGCGTAATCCGGTTTGTGTTGGTTGGAGTAGTCTTTTGGCACTTGTTCTTTGGGAAGCGCTGGGACGCCCCGTGGCTGGGGCAGCTATGCGCTGTATAAATCAGTAAATAAAATAAATAAACTTACCCTCTGTAAATTGCTTTCAAAACAAGGGAAGCTGTGGATTTTGGGCCCAAGCTCAACAGGCACCTAGGGAATCCTAGATAACCCACACATTTTTGAAAACTATACCCCAGGGGGAATCGTAGGGTGACTTGCGTAGCTCTCACCAGTTCTTTTTTAATTTTATTTATTGATTTTAAATTATAACATCGTCATTGAAGCAATGTTCGCCATAAGTACAATAATTGAACATAGCTTTCCACATCAACAGTAGTGAGTCTGAGTTATACAGGAAAAGGCCCACAACATCTTTTAGCCAGTGTAACTTCTGTTCCCCACCCTATACATTTACCAATCGTTTTTCAACATTCCCACTCTTTAGGGTATACGTATAATATATTTGCATCTTAATTGTGCCTAGGCAAATGCTCTCGCTATCCCATTTGGTAACTGTCTAATACATATGCTTTAATTTTCTTCAGTTACACACTGTGTTTGTAGCTGACTTATTAGTACTAATTGCCGCCAAAGTTGTGTTCTCTCATATGCCTTTGAGGCGGATCATCAAGAGTTGGAGCAGCTGCCTTCCCATCCATCTCATAACTATGATATAATCTCAATTCACTGTACAACTCTGTTTGTGTTCACAGTACATCAGATCATTTTCCCAGTTAGCCATTTTGGGAATCGGACCCCTTGACCAATTGATCGCCACTCTGCGTTTCGCTAGTAGCAGCCCCATATCTACCAGTCTTCTTACCCCCTTGGGTAGTCGCTTAGAGTAACCTAATAATGCCAGCATGGGATCCAAGGTCAACTACATATCTATTATAGCACTTATTTTCCTAAATATATGTTCCCAGAATCCCGCAATCCCGGGGCATAACCAGGCTAAATGCATAAACCCCGCTGGCGACAGACCGCACCTATCACAGCTCGCTGTGTCCCTAAGGCCATAACGGTGCAACCGTTCTGGTGAATAATATACTCTGTTGAGAAATTTGAACTGAATTAATCTGTGTCTCCCATTCAATTATATTTGCTTTGTATTTTCACAACTGTGTTTCCACATATCACCCACAAAGCCTACTTTCCACACTATGGACCCCCTCCCATCCACAATAGTAAAAAAAACTCAACCACATCATTGCCCCTTTCTGGACGAAAATCATCAACTCCTCTCTCACATCAGGTTTTGTCCCAGACTGTCCCAGACTCCCTTAAGCTAGGACAAATCACACCTATACTCAAGAAACCAGGGGCCGACCCCAACGAGCTCAACAACCTCAGACCTATTTCCAACCTTTCGTTCCTAGCTAAAACATTTGAGAAGTGCGTTCTCCAACAACTTAACAAACATATTGATGACTTCAACCTCCTCGACACCTTTTAATCAGGTTTCAGTAAAGGTTGTAGCACCGAAACAGTGATGCTCAATATTGCAGATGATATCCACAGAGCCTTAGATGAAGGTGAAGCCTGTCTCCTCATCCTTATTGACTTATCAGCGGCATTCAACACAATAAACCATCTAGCTTTACTTGAGACTCTGAAGAGGCGCTCTGGCATTAATGGCACAGTACTAGAATGGTTCACTTCCTTCCTTCAGCACAGTTCGCAACAAATTAAAATCAACTCCTGCCTCTCTGTACCAACACGAGTCAAACTTGGAGTCCCACAAGGATCGATCCTCTCACCATCCCTCTTCAATCTCTTCATGGAACCCCTTGCAATTATTCTGAAACAAGCAGGGGTTCAATACCACCTATATGCAGGTGACACACAAATATACTACAAAATCAAATCACCCAGTGACGTCCGACAACTCAATGTCACGCTAACCAAGATCCAAACCTGGTTTAACGCAAACCACTTAAAACTGAACCCGGACAAAATGGAATTAATACTGTTCTATTAAAAAGTAACCACCGACCACTCCAAGACTGGCTCAAGGAGCTTGATGCTCAAACTGCTCCCTCTTCCTATCCGACTCGGTAAAGTCACTAGGCACTACCCTGGATAAGAACTTGTCAATGAAGGACCACATCAAGAACTCTGCAAAAGGTGCACTTTACTCTCTAAAAAACCTCAAGAAAATTAAACCGTTCATTCCCCAAGAGGATCTCAAGACAATAGTACAATCCCTCGTCCTTTCTAAACTGGACTATGGGAACGCCATCCAAACAGGGTCACCAAAAGCTCACCTAGCCCCACTAAGGTCAGTCCTTAACATGGCAGCTCGACTCATAACTGGTGTAAAACGATTTGAACACATCACACCAACCTTCAACGCACTCAACTGGCTTCCCATGGAAGGTAGATGTATTTACAAACTGGCCTGCATTACACACAAGGCCCTTCACACCCAATCCCCCAACTACCTAAACAGCAAACTGGTAAAAGCAGGACAATCCAGAAATCTGAGAAGCACCAACTCACTTCTTCTCATCCCTCCGAAACTGAAAAGGAAAACGACCCAGTGCCGATCCTTCTCTGGTAACGTACCCAGGATGTGGAATGCACTCCCTATTGACCTCAGATGCAACACCTCCTTCTATTGCTTCAAAAAGGACCAGAAACTCCTTCTCCTCAACCAATACTTTACCGACCAAGTCAACCAACCTAGGCATATAATAACCTAATGGACTCCCCCCTCACTTTGACCTTCAAGGATAGTGGTAATCTGACTGTTTCAACCACCTGCGTCTTTCTCCCCTCACTGTATACATAAGTATTATGTCTTTGCTTATATCTTTATGCATCCTCATGTCTCTGATACCCACGGGTCTAGCTAGCGCTATATAAAACTTCATAAATAAATCATCTATTTGCACACCCAGGTCTCCCTGCCACTTCAGCCTGGTTTTCATATAAATGTTTTTTCGGTATCCTATTGTGATGTCATATAGTTTTGAAATCATCTTAGCCGGGAGTCTGTGCGCAGTACATATGTTAGAGCAGAGACTTCCGGCGGCTCCAGTAATTAATCACCTACCTGTTCTCTCAGCACATGTCACACCCTATGGTGGTGAAATCTAACCAGCGGTGTGCCTGCATACCCTTGCACCTCGATCTCTGACCATTCACATGTTCTTCCATCTACAAACAAGTCTCTTATATCCTGAATGCCTACCGATCTGAGGGCATTTACCACTGCCGTTACCTTACAGATCGAAAGCCAGCTGCACCATTCTATAGGGGTAATGGGTGAATACAATATTGCTCCAACTTGTTGTTTAAGCATGAAGTGCCACACGTGTATCATAGCATTCACAGAGTCTAGCACTCTGGTTCTGCGTGTGGAGACCTGAAATAGGGGCCACTACCATTTTCTCTATTTACATATGGGGTGCTTCCGGCACGTCGTGGATCCAGGCATGTGCATGCAAGCATTGCGCCACTCTGTAGTATTGGTCCAGATCTGGTGCTCCCAGGCCACCCATCGAATAGGGCAATGTGTATGTACTTTATACATGTGTGTTCACGACAACAACACATGACCTCGGTTTTTATGTTTCTTCACGGATACGGTATGAGTGACGTATGAGAGCGAGATACGGAGATGTTTACTTTGATAGTACGCACCAACTGGCATGAATCATAAGTCAGTATGCGAGCAAAATCGCCAGCACACGATATATCTGTCACGTAATTTAATTGTGTACAGATATGGATACGAGTGGCACATGTTTGGAAAGAGTAGTACACCACAATGTCATAGACTCACCTGGCACATGTAGGTGTCGGTCTCTTTCCAAAGCACGTTTAAGGGACTCAGCATTTTGGAATTACCATGGAGCAATCATACAATTGTATGTTGTTGTTTTTTTCTGTTCTCTTTTCAGATGGAGTACGACATATGACAGATTAAATAATCAGTCACTTACACAAGGAGCAGCTACTCTGCCCTTGTCTCACAAACAGGATAGGGAAGTCCCCCTTCTGCTACCCAGGGTGGCCTACTTTGCCCTGAAGAAAGTCCTGGACCTTTACGGCCTCGCACGGACTGAAACATGTTGGCACCAGGGTCTTAGGACCATAATACTCCCAACATTTTAAGTATTTTTAGTAACCCAGACAGACCCAAAAATAAAGGGAAACTGGGAATCTGCCTGAGGTTTTTTATTCTTTCAGCCCCCCCTGGTCTCTAATTTCTTCAAAGAGCTCCCAACACTGTGGTCGAGCCCACCCCGACTTATAGGCGTCGGGGTGACCCGATGATGAAGCATGACACCACTAGGGTGTGTGAGGGTAACTAAACCAAAAGGAACTGCTTCCTTACTCACCTATTGGTGAAGTCAAACATCTCCTTACTATATCCTTCACATCATCCCATCATAGTGCACCTACACCGACCACTGGATGGTCAGTTAGAGTAATTTGTGTGTGATTAACTTATTAAAATTGGGAGGAATTACTCTGACCCAGAATCCTCTCCACCCTCTAGGCAATGAAAAAATCTTTAATAGCCTCTTGTGTATACATGCGCAGCGCACAGCTGTAGGGTTTACTCACAGAAAATATCTGTAGAAGAACTCTATATATTGCTCAAGTATCTCTCTTGTTCTTTCGATTTTGCACGACACTTGTTACCGTCTCCAGAACAATCATAAGAAACGCCCTAATTGCACAAATATGGCAGAACAATTCGGGATTGGCTACTCTGATGTTGTAGCATCCGCCATACTAGCAGGGCCATCCCTTTTATCTGATACAAATATCAACCAGAATCTTACTCAAGCCCAAAACTGGGATGAACTTAAAGAACTTAAACGATGTCAAATGAAAATCCTATTACACGGAGCGATTATGACAGAATACCTCCGTGTCAATACATCACCCACAGGATTACTAGTGACTAACGCACCAAGGATCTTCCTTGATGACCCACAATTTAAAAAAGAGTGGTCTTTAATCGCGTGGAGATGCTCACGCGACTGGCTTATTCTAATAATGAATACAGCCAAACGCCTTTCTGACGCACTAATGGTAAAAATCAAAGTCAGCGAGGACTCACTGATTACAGAGATCAAACTAACCCTATACAAAAAGAAACTTGAAGAGGTGAACAAGGAAATAAGTGAACACAAGGATTACCTTATGCAGAATAAAATTAACAAATTACAAAAAGATCTGAAGAAATTCACCCACGAGAAAGTATACCCCTATATCAGAGACGATTACAAAAGTCAGGAACATTCTGACTCAGGATCAGCACGTAGTGAACAAACAGTATCGTCTGACACTGAATATGATGACTGGTCAAGTGATGGATCAAAAAAAAGCTGGCGAGGAAGGGAAAGAAGACCACGAAGAGGAAACTACAACCAAAGGTACGGACATCAGCAGATGTATCCTTGGCCCGGCCCTTTCGGTCCAATCCAATTTCATGGTCCCCCCCAATTTCCCACAGGCCCATACTGTCAGCCCGACTTTAATCAGCATTTTTTAGGTCAGGGCGGAAGGAGAGGCAGACGAGGAAGTAGAGGGAACAAAAGAATCCAATGGGAAGAAGACCGGAGCTCAATGAACACAAGGAGCAACACCAGGGGTCAACAGCCGGGCACGAGCAATATGAAGGACTAGTGGTGAACTTGACAGATATCACCCTAACCACAGATGAAAAAACAGTCCTGGAGAAGGGTTTGGGTTTTGTCCCAACCACCACCTGGACAAATTCCATCTCCGGTGTGAACTGGGGGAGTTTTTCAGAAAGATTTGGTTGAAGACCTTCTTTATGGGTAAAGAAAGACCCACAAAAGATAATACCTACACCGACTTAAGAGCAAGATCGACTTTTTTTCCCCCCACCAACATGATGCCCCCGGAGGTACTCTCATTTGAAGAGGCAGTAGCCAAGGAAGTTGAGTTACTCCAACCCAGGAAAGATGGGTTCAATAACCTGAGCAACAAGGAACGCACAGCCATGGTAACCCTTCAGTCCAGAACAGACATAGTCATTAAACAAGCAGACAAGGGTGGGGCCACGGTCATTCAAAGCACCAATGCATACAGGACTGCCTGCCTGAATCTACTAGCAGACACGAGATACTACAAAAAGATCAACCGAGATCCAACACAACGGATTAAGACAACTATCGTGGCACTCACAGCAGAGGCCTTGACTAAGGAATGGATCACTAAAAAGGAACATGACTTCCTGAATCAAGAGGATCCTAGAACCCCCTTGTTCTATAGGATCCCAAAAATACATAAAGGAAAGATTCCTCCACCAGGCAGACCCATAGTCTCTGGCATTTGGTCTGTCCTCGAACCACTATCAAAATATACAGACTGGTTTTTACGTCCTTTGGTGACAAACATCAAATCCTACGTCCAAGACAACAAACACCTCTTTAATCTCCTAACGCAGGTTTAATACAATCCAGATGAGAACATCTTGGTATGTCTGGATGTAGAAGCGCTATATACTAATATACCTCAGACAGAAAGTATCAGAGTGGTTCAAGAAATTCTCAAACAAGAGGAGTGGATGTGGGCAGCACCAATTGAGTGGATTATTACACTCATACACTTGGCACTCACGGAGAATTTCTTTAAATTTGAAAATCAACTATATCTACAGGTACACGGAACTTCAATGGGCAGTACATTCGCCCCAAGTCTGGCTTGTCCGTATGTGAGTTTCTTTGAAGACCAACATATATGGACACCCAATCCATTCAGTACCAACATATGTAAATGGTACAAATATATTGATGACATTCTGATGATTTGGAAGGGAGACATGACTAGTCTTGATAACTTCAAAATATGGATCAACACTCTGAATCCTCACCTTCATTTCACTACGAATATGCACAATTAAAGTATCTCCTTTCTGGACGTTACCTTTACAGCTAAAAGAGGCACCCTTGAAAGCTCTCTGTACACAAAACCTACAGATAAAAACAGCTTGCTAAGATTTGATAGCGCACACCCACGGTCCCTAAGTGAAAACCTCCCAGTAGGCCAATTCTTGAGGGTGCGTAGAAATTGCTCTAATCTTCAGACATACAAAAAAGAAGCGGCTATCCTTACCACCAAACTCAAACAAAAGAAATATCCCACCAGGATTATAGAGAGAGCCAACAAAAGAGCACGAAACACACCAAGAGAGGCCCTTTTAGAAACACATATAAAAGAACAGCCCGACCAGTTGATATGCGTCACTATATACAATTCTTCATCTAATGACCTAAAAAAGATAATAAACAAAAAATGGTCCATATTGGGGGCGGAGCTTGGCTCGCACAGAAAATGGCTGCCTGAGCCTTGAGGTCCGTTGCGCAGTGTAACTATCCGGCAAATATCCTGCCCCTCTACCGCCGGGATTCCGATGCAGAGGTAGAGACCCGAGAGCGAAGGCTGGTGCGAGCAGCGGGGCGAAAAAGCGGGACTCCGGGGGACGCTGCAACCGCTGTTTGCTGGCTGAGTGGGCGGAGAGCGAAGGCTGGCCGCCAATCCCCGAGCTCTGGTGGTTGCAACTGCAGGGCGACGTAGCCGTGCGTGCGGCTGGACTACGTGGAGAGCCCCAGCCCTCCGCATCGCCCTCGCTGAAGAGGCCTAGAAGAGGGTGGCCCGCCGGTCGCGACGCGGCGGAGACACTGTGGGGGCTGCTGCGACTCCATCGTAAGCAGCTGAGGTGGAGCGCTGGAGCGGCGTCTTGGGCAGCTGCCGGTCCGAGCGAAGGCCCGCCACCAGACTACAACGCTGGAGGGGCGCGAAGGACTATGTTGCAGCAATAAGATAAGTGGCTGCGCTTGCTGCCTTGGTGGCGTGGGGACCTCGCCGAAGCTCTCCCCAGGTGGGTGGTAAAGATACCACCCAGTGCAGTCCAGTAAGGAGACGAGGCGGGCCCAGGCGGCGACATCCACAGTACGGGCGGGGCGCCCTAAGGCCGGTTGGGAGCACGCCGCAGCTGGCACGGACAAAGTGATTGGGGGTAGCAGCCTCGAAGAAGCTTGTTGCGGCCATTCTATCTCACACCAGTGCGATTGCGAATGTGAGCCTGCAAGAGTGTATGCTGTAACACTCTATGGCCTGGCACAGCCATCGGCGTCAGGCTTGGTCGCAAAGGAAGAGGTCTGGCAATTATTCGGTGGCAGCGCAGTGCGTGACATCGCAGGTTCGCTAACCTTCGCTACACTCTGCGTACCACTACCAGTCCGCTGCGACGTATAATCCTTTGGTGTACAGCGGCAGCCGTGTTTAGAGGCGCCACTTCGTGGCGAAGTTCACGATGGGCAAAACCGACAGGACACAGCCGAAACTAACCTTTGAGCAGAAGCACCCTAAGACTCAGGCTACTGCTGACGGGGCAGTTGGTAACGCGCCGGAGGAAGAACAAGATATCCGGAGCTTGTTGCTCTCTATGGAGAAGGGATTGCAGAATGGCATAACCTCCTTGGGGGCCAAGATGGACGCCCTTTCGTATAGACAGGATCGGATGGCGGAGCGTATTGACAAGCACGCGGAGCGATTGGACCAAACGGAGCAACGGTTGGTGGAAGTGGAGGAAGCGCAAACTGCATCGGAGGCAGATCGGGTGAAGATGGGGTGACTCATGCAGGTGCTGCAGGATAAAATGGAGGATGTTGAGGCCCGCTCACGACGCTGCAACCTACTCATCACGGGCCTGCCAGAGACGACGCCCACTGGACGGATGGAGTGCTATGTGGAGAAGTTGCTAGTTGAGCTGCTTGGTCAGGGAATATTCTCTACCATGTTTGTGGTGGAACAAGCACACAGGTCCTTGGGGCCTAGGCCCCCTCCGGGTGCACCGCTGCGACCGATTATAGCGAAACTGCTGAATAACCGCGACATGGACGCGGCACTGCGAGCGGCCAGAGAAAAAAAGACGCTGTCTTACGAGGGGTCGACCATTGCGCTCTACCCGGATTTTACAGCTCGTGTCCAGGAGGCTAGGCGGCAGTTCATCCCGGCCAAAAAGCAAATGCGGGATATGGGACTGGACTATGCAATGCTTTATCCTGCCAAGTTGAGAGGCCTCGATCTACTGTTAGTTAATGTTTATGGACCAAACTATGACTGCCCGGAATTTTACGAATCCCTAACCAATGTAGTGAGGGGCTGTGGAGTACCTCATATTTTGTGGGGCGGTGATTTCAACATGGTCAGGCATCCGGGTCTAGACAGATCGGGGGGCCAGGGCAGAGGGCCGGCCCCTGCAGTTAAAGTAGTCGATAGGGCACTGACAAGTATGGCATTGGCTGATGTCTGGAGAACGCTTAACCCAACAGAGGGGGGCTTTACACACTATTCGGCCTATCACGACCTTCACACGTGGATTGACTACTGGCTAGCGTCAGTGACACGAGCTTGCCAGGTTTTACCACGTACTCTGTCGGACCATTCCCCCATAGTGCTAACCCTCTCTACGCCAAAGAAGACTATTCCGCCCTTTACATGGCGGTTCCCCCCGTATTCGTTGCTTGACCCCCTCTTTAGGGAGGAAATAGCGGAGGCGATAACAGGGGATTTTGAAATCAATGCTGGCATAGTGGATAGTTTACAAACGGTCTGGGAAGCCTTTAAGGTTTGCATCAGCGGGGTGGCTATGGCAAAGCATTCAGGGGTGCTTCGTGATATCCGGCAACGGTTGGCGGCCCTAGAATGTAGACTGGGGGAATTAGAGGCTCTGCAGCGGACGGCAGCAGCAGGCGATACTGCAGAGGAGTTAAAGAAAGTGTTGGCAGAATACCATGAGGCGGCAGACGCAGAAGTGAAGCATTTGGGGAAGTATGCTACGGCCAGGGTGTATGGGGAAGGAGAGAGACCCAGCTCCGTTCTCGCTAACATCTTGAGGGTTCGGAGAGGTAAGGCCAACATCACTAAGATCAGGTCGGAAGGGGGGAATTGCTAACTGAAGAAATGGATATAGTAGAGCACTTTAAGTCGTACTATACAACGCTTTACGCCTCGAGACATACTAATATGGATGAGAGCATACGAGACTACCTAGATCATATTACATTGCCCTTCCTAACAAACTCATATAGGGAATTCCTTGCCCTCCCCGTAGAAAAAGATGAAATATTAGACGCTGTGACGGGCATGAAGGCGAATAGCGCGCCGGGGGCGGATGGCCTCACGGTCAGGTTCTACAAAACCTTTATAGACCTGCTACTCCCGCATATTTCGATGCTGTTCGATGATATATGTGTCAAGGGCCAGATGCCGCGGTCTATGCGTGAGGCCATCCTAGTGGCTATCCCCAAACCAGGAAAACCCCCTGAGGAGTACAGCTCATATCGGCCGCTCTCCTTGCTTACTGTGGATGGCAAGCTATTTGCAAAGGTCTTGGCTACACGCCTGGCGCTGCTCACTCCGAAGCTGGTAGCCCCGGAGCAGGCGGGGTTTGTACCAAGCAGGAACCTTACTTATAATTTGCGCACCGTGTTTGGCACTATGCAACATGTTCGGCGGGACTCTAAAGCACTTGCGGTCTTCCTTGATATGGAGAAGGCGTTCGATTCTGTTGAATGGGCCTTTATGAGCCAGGTTTTGACCAGAATGGGGCTGGGACCAGTCTTCTTACAGATGATTGGGGCGCTCTATAAGAGCCCTACTGCGAGAATACGAATCGGCGACCGGGTCTCGGATACGATTCCGATGACAGGGGTGTCCCCTGTCGCCTATCCTATATGCCCTGATTGCGAAGCCTTTAGCGTGCGCGCCTCGGGAGTATCATGGCCTGAGGGGAGTGAGTTTCCCTACCTACAAGATTGTGGTCTCGACGTATGCAGACGATACCCTGCTGTATGTCTGGGACCCAGAGAATAATCTGTCATCGGTACTGCGGGAGGTGGTGCACTATGGGGCGCTGTCTGGCCTAAGAGTTAATTGGACCAAGTCCATTGCTTTCCCATTGACCCCGTCTACCACAATCTTTGAAATGGAATATCCGCTCCAGTGGTCTGACGACCCAGTCAGGTACCTCGGTATACAGCTGCATGTGGACTCTGAAATGGTATTACGGGAAAACTACGGTAGGGCCATTGACAAGCTGGAAGATGACGTGGAGATTTGGATCGGGCTACCTCTGTCATTGGTAGGTAGAATATCAATCATGAAGATGGTGATATTGCCCCGATTCTTATTTTTGTTTGCTAATATCCCTATTGTCCTACCGCGCTCCTTTTTTGCTAGGCTTAATAAGTCCCTGCTGCGATTAGCATGGGCGGGTGGGCAGGCGCGGGTTAGTTGGCGTGTGCTGATGTTGCTTTATTATATGGGGGGTCTGGGTGCGCCAGACCTGGAGCTGTACTACAGAGTGGCGCAGGGTGCACAGGCGCATAGCTGGATACATGGTGAGGAGTCGGTTCCATATCTTAAGCTGGAGAGATTGTTTGCTGACCCGCTACCCCTCCCGGTGATAATATGTGAGCCGTTGGATCGAAGGGTGGGTTTTTTAGACACACTCAATTCAACTAGGCATGCTTGGCATTGTCTATTACAACAAACGGCGGAGGCATTATTATATTAACCATTAATGCCATTGGACTGGGCGGTGTGGTTATCTCCTTGCAGGGATACGGGAGTGATACGAGCCCTTCAAGAGCTTGGAATACACACGGTGGGAGAGCTGTTCGTAGATGGCACAGCTAAGACTTGGGACGAGGTGGCCGCGACGGCGGAGGCCCCTACTCAATTGCAACGCTTCCAGTTCCATAGGGTGAGGGGAGCATGGAGACAGCATTTAGGGGACGACATGGCTAAGCCCCCTGAGATTCTGGAACTAACTTACCTCATTAAACACAAAAGCCCTCGCAGGTTGATATCCCAACTGTACAGCATAGCGATGTCACAGAGATCCCAGCATTACACCAAGGCCAGATTGGCATGGCAAAGGGACTTGGATATTGTCAGAGATGACGCCATGTGGTCGTACTGTTGCGTTGGCACACGTCAGATTTCACTACACGGCAAGCATAGGTTGATCCACTTTAAATATATAAATAGAGTCTATTACACGCCGGAAAGGCTGCATAGGTATGGCCTGAGGGATGAGGCGTCATGCGACAGATGTGGCCACTCAGTAGCAGACTTCTACCACTTAGCGTGGGATTGTCCGGTCGTCTTCAAATTGTGGGAAGCTATTTTTCAGGAGATAGGAAGAATAGCAACACTGGAACTTACCCCTGACCCAGCAGTGGCACTCTTGGGCTACTCTAGGGGACTACCTAAGGCGGCGCGGAGGCTTGTAGACATGGGACTACTGGTGGCAAAGCGCAGGGTGGCGATGTGCTGGATGCGGGGGCCCTTGCCAACAGTGGCACAGTGGGAACGGTATGTGCTTTATTGCTGCACGCAATCAGAAATTTTTAGCGAATAACTCTCACCACAAAGTAGGCCAAAAGATTTCTGGGGCCTATATGCGGACTACCTTAAGAGGGACCGCACGGCAGTGGATACTGAGTTGGGGGCGGATAACGATGTGGACGCTAGTGGAGCTGCTGTCTAGTTAGTTCTAAAGATGAACATCACAAGTGTGTGGGAATATTGGGACTGTGGAGTGGGTGTACCTTCTGCGCAGATGGGGTTTAAAGATTAGGGATGGCACTACGGCCATTACTGACATATTACTGACCATAATATGAATCGCAGTAGGGAGGTGACCTCTGGAAGGTGACCTAATTGCTAGATGGTTTATCAGAGTGGGAATTACGGGAGGGTTGCTGACTAGATACCTCTAAAGGCTCAGGCGGGGCAGGGGAGGGAGTTGGGTGTTTTGTATAGTTATGTTAAATAAGAAAACTGTGACCTCTCGTAGGGAATATTGCTTTAGAAATGATGTACAATGCTGCAATATCGGTTGACCATAACGCATTGTATATTTGACAACAGCGCTATCAGGCTTCAGGGATGTGGGATAAGTTGTGCTGCAATATACCTCACGAAGCTATGTCAGCCGGCCTCCGGGTTGTAGGCGCGAAGCAATGTACATCACTGAGTGTTATCAGTAAAAAAAAAAAAAAAAGTCCATATTGACATCTAATAAACTATCCTTCGTGAAACCTATGTTTTCTTTCAGACAAAACACAAGTCTAAGAGACGCCCTAGTACATACTAATACATTTACACCCAGAACCACAAATCAAATGACACTATGGGGAACTCCTTCTGTAATGGGACACTACCCCTGCGGGTCATGTGTGGCCTGCCCGTTTACAGAACACACAAAGACATTAGAACTAGGCTTACGGTCACCGTGGGAACAAAGATCACACACTAATTGTAACTCTGAATCAGTGATCTACCTGATCAAATGCCCGTACAATATGATGTACATTGGAATGACGAGTCACAAA
Organism: Triturus cristatus; assembly: GCF_964204655.1. Classification (NCBI taxonomy): domain Eukaryota; kingdom Metazoa; phylum Chordata; class Amphibia; order Caudata; family Salamandridae; genus Triturus; species Triturus cristatus. The sequence goes on from NC_140586.1 coordinate 546,262,562, forward strand.
GTGAAAGTTCGCATTAGCGAACATAGAAGTACAATACGACGAGCAGTGACAGCAACTAGGCTCACAGCACATTATCAAGAGAAAAATCACAAAGACACAGAAATCAAATGGACTGTAGTAGAGAAGGTCACAAACACTGGTAACCAACAGCGTAAACTCCTTGAGCGAGAACAACGATGGGTATATCGTTTCAAAACCCACAAGAAGGACCTCAACAATTGCATACCCTGGAGTCAACTAAATAGGTAAACTGTCCGCATACCCTTACCAACGTCTATCTAGGTCCCCTTACAATGACAATACGTCAGGTGGGCGGATAGTAACATTAATTACATGTTGAACAATATAGGTAACCGCTGTCAGTACATCGCAACCTTTATGTCCGCCATCAAATATAATCTTGTGTCATACTATCCAAACAGATCTTTATGTACCTAATAATAACATTATGTGATCATCCTAGTTCACGCTTACACCTGGCACAATAGATATGACCTCTGCACAATTTTGGTTGTCAACTAATAACTATCTGCCATCAACCCCTACTTTCGATTGACTAACTACCACGGGAGTTTCTTACATCAAGACTCCATAAGTACCGTGTGGCTTTACGCCGCCTTCTTGATTTAGAATTGTGGATATGTCTCTCACACCGAGCATCATTAATATCTATTTTATTACATCCCTTTACACTCTCGACATGAGTATAGTATTCACAGTATGTTTGACCCGTTATTGTGCTTTCCAAATCACACTCAAGGATACATACATTTCGTGGCATTTACCACCCAGGGTATATCGCATTTAATAACGTTATGTTTCTATGTAAAGAACCAGCTTCTACGGGGCAAACTACACTTCCCATAATTCTACGGGAAGCGCGCTGTCGCCATGACGTCACGCGCCATGCGTCTTAGAGGACCAATTACCTTTTTGCCGCGCAACACGGAAGTACAAATCCACCGGTTACCGACCAAGCGATGCACAAGCCGGGGATCGTAACCAACTAGGTGGACAGGCGGGGCAGGACTCTTGACAAAGTAAGTTTGGGGCACACAAACAGGGTTTTGGGTTCGCACGCATCTCACCTCATATGGGGTGCCACCATTGATTACACCCGTAGAGCCTTTTTCCTTACGCCACATTTCCAAACTTCTCTCTCAGCCTCGGGGTCCAACGATAGGGTTTGACTATAGAGCTACCCCTACAAGCCCTGTGATCCCCTGAGACACAGGAACTCTCCGTATTTCGGGTAAGGATTTATGTATGTGTGCACTTTTAATACTTTATACATGTGTGTTCAAGACAATCGCACATGACCTCGGTTTTTATATTTCTTCACGGATACGGTATGAGTGACGTATGAGAGCGAGATACGGAGATGTTTACTTTGATAGTATGCACCAACTGGCATGAATCATAAGTCAGTATGCGAGCAAAATCGCCACCACACGATATATCTGTCACGTAATTTAATTGTGTACAGATATGGATACGAGTGGCACATGTTTGGAAAGAGTAGTACACCACAATGTCATAGACTCACCTGGCACATGTAGGTGTCGGTCTCTTTCCAAAGCACGTTTAAGGGACACAGCGTTTTGTAATTACCATGGAGCAATCATACAATTGTATGTTGTTGTTTTTTTCTGTTCTCTTTTCAGATGGAGTACGACGTATGACAGATTAAATAATCAGTCACTTACACAAGGAGCAGCTACTCTGCCCTTGTCTCACAGACAGGATAGGGAAGCCCCCCTTCTGCTACCCAGGGTGGCCTACTTTGCCCTGAAGAAAGTCCTGGACTTTTACGGCCTTCCACGGACTGAAACATGTTGGCACCAGGGTCTTAGGACCATAATACTCCCAAAAAGACCCATATTTTAAGTAATTTTAGTAACCCAGACAGTCCAAATAGGACTTCATATGGAGTGACACCCCCTAGAGAACTTCTTGGCAAATTGTTTAATGAGCGTTGGACCCCATAAGGATGTTTGACCCACCCATCACTCGAACCTAATACCATAGCTGTTATAGACTGCTTTATGTCCCGGTTTTTATTTTCCACAACAGAATTTCCCTCAGGATGGAATGGAGAAGAATACCGCAATGCTACGCCCAAAATGGCCATGGCTTCTTTGTAAGCTTGAGAGATAAACGCAGGACCCTGGTCAGAATGTAGTGTGCCAATTGCGTATGTCCCGATAAAGACTCGCAAATCTTTTATAACAGTTCAAGTGTCAGCCGAGCGCTGAGGCCACATCCAAAGGAACCTTGCTTTAGTATTTGTGGGATTGCATTTGTCCAAGAGGACGCCTGCACGTAGATAGTCTAATGCTGTCTAATAATGGCGTCTGAACTGGACTTGCTATGTTTTTGTCAGGTTACTGGTGGCGTTCTGTACTGCGATCTCTATTGCAGTCTATGCAGTTATTGATGAAGATATGAATCATTGTATTCATTACTGGCCACCAGTACATCACTTTTAGTTTTTAAATTGGTTTAGAGAACCCCTTATGTGTCAGACCCTCTCCCAGATGTGCTTCGTAAATCAAAGCTGCTCTTCGTTCCATGTTTGGTATTACCCTATCCCCCACTCCAGGGATTCGAGCAAATGGAACATTGTTCGCATCAATTATATATGAGTATTTGAGTGGAAACTTTTTAGGTAACGCTGCACCGCTGCCTTTGCTTGAAGCATTGACAGCCAATATTATTTCACTGTCTATTTTTGTTTTTTAACGAGTGATTGAAGCTACGGAAGCCGTTTGCACAGCCCCTTTCGCGGGTTCATCAGCCAATGAATTCCCTTCAACATGAACGCCATCACATTGATGACTCTGCGTGTCTATCACATGAGTGTTTTGTAGTCTGTTTCGCAACTGAACTACTTGTTCCCAAAGTGTTTTATGCTTGATTGTGCCACCTTTTGCATCTTTGAAACCATTTTGAAGCCAATTCTATAAATATTAATTGTATGATTGAACACAATAAAAAGAATCGCACACAATGAGTGTGTACAATCTCCTAGAGATTGAGTTTTTGTGACCATTGTTCTAAATTTGCCATCGAGCATACGACCTTTAACGATCGCGCATGCTGCACTATAACCTTGCTTACCCCCCATAGCAGGTTGTGCAGATCCGTCAGTATAAATTATAAATAATGTACTGGTCAAGATGGAGACTTTCAGTAGGCAGAGGAAATTTGTGTTAGTATTGCAGGAATGCTTGTGTTTTTATATAAGGATCAAAAACATATTCAACATCAGTTGCAGCAAGAGAATCAACCCATTGTATCCATCTTAAATGTAAAGCTATTGTATTCTAAATACTCGCTTTTGTAACTGCCTCTAAGGCTGGTACAGGGGCATAATGTGTTTCCCCTGTGCTAGGGCTCTCTCTTTTGCTACAGCGGTTTGAACTGCTGTCAGAATTATTTCTTTTGATGTAAACTTCATTTCTGCTTCCGTATACAAATGTGATTTGTATGCAATTGGTACTTTTTCACCTTTGTTAAAAGTTAAGTAGGTGAATCTGCATTGACCCGGAATGATTCGGATCACTAAGTTTTGTACGTTTACGAGTGTTTGTAAGTGTTTTGTTGCTAACATGTCAGCTTAAAGTGAACGCAGGATATCTGTGTGTTCTGTGTCCAATGTATGACTTTAAAATCAGGTTTGATTAATTTGTAGAGAGGTTTAACCCTTTCAGCGTAGTTTAAAATGTAGGTTCTTCCAAAATATAGGAAACCTAGAATCGACTGTAAGTTTTTCATTGTCTTTGGAGGTTAGAGCGGCGCATACTTTTCTAAAAAGTTGGCTGCCAGGCTTTTGCCTTCACTTGATAGTTCATATCCTAGGAAAAGGATGTTGAGATGGGCAATTCTTTTTTTATTTTTATTTTTTATTAGTTTTTTATTGAAGTTTAATGGTGTCATACATATTCAAAATACAAAATAAAAACAATGAAAAAATGAAGCCCAAAACTTTCTCATAAATCATACCCCGCTTTCAGCAACGGATATGGACCAATAGTTAATTTGCAAATTTCCCATACTCAACAGGCAGACAAGATATTTGTACAAATTAATCAAAAAATGTCCCCCAAGATGGGCAATTCTTGATTGTTTTAAATTGAATTTAGAACCCTAAGAGGCAAATACCAGTATTATGGTATTTGCCCTGTTCAAGTGCCTGTTCAGGTCATGGTCTGTCAGATAGATATCATCAACATATGAGAATGCCTTATCATCGTAAATTTGTAGTAACTCTGTTACCCTTGCTGAGATTAACCCTGGACTATTCCTGAATCCCTGAGGGAGATGACAGAATTGTGGCTGGGTCCCCATTATTTAGAAAGCTGTCAAATACCTACTTTCAGGTGCTATGTTTTGACAAAAGAAACCATTAGAAATATCTAATGTGGTTTTATATTTTTTACGCACAATTTTATTCATTAATGCTGTACTATGTGCATTTTGCACTGCAAATGTTTTACAATAAGTGTTTAGGTCTCTGTAATCCAAAACTAGACAATATGTATTGTCTGGTTTGGGAACAGGAAACAAAAGGATTGTTTATTGATGAGTTGCATGTTTCAATCACCCCTTGGTATTCAAGTTGATCTAAGATCTCCCTGACCTGTTTTTTAGCTTCTTGCTTAATTGGATACTGCCTTTGTGCAGTTGGTTGATTTTTTAACTGGATTTTATGGTGAGGTAAGTCCTCATCCCATCCTACATGATTTTTGTATAATGCTGGGGCTTGGGCCACTGCCCATTTCCTGGCATAAGTATATTTTAAATGTACTGGAACATGGTTAGAGAAGGCTGGCATAATGATGCCTTCGCCATGTGGGCACTCTCTGAAAAATTCTGGTGGCCAGTCCCGTTCTGCTGGAAGTACATCATAATCCCTTGAAACATGCTCCCAAAAGAGTGCTTTCACTTTTCTTGGTATGTCTCCCTCCATCCGGAGTGTTATTTCATATGACCTATGTGGAGAGCTAACCCTGGTATCTACAGTTTCAACTTGAATGTCCTCATTCAAGTCCACTGTCTCCAGAAGTCCCTTCAGGTTCTGGCGAGCTATTGTTACTCCTGCTGCGCTGTCCAACATTGTCTGAGCCCATTCTCCGTTCTTGAGTTGTGTTCTCAGAATCCTCAGCATGTCTGATCTTCAGACCTGCTACTTTCTTCTTGGAGAATTGAGGTTTTGGTTTGTTTTTCTGAACGTGTTGATCGTCTTTGGACTTCACGCGTTCTTTTTGATCTAACCGTCCTCTTCTTTCGGATGTCTGTGATGATATCTGAAAGGTACGAGAGGAACGTGTATCAGTATCTTGATACCTGTCAGGTTTTCTCAAATTATCCCTATTCCTGAGGTTATACCTCCTTTCAGAGGGCTCCTTTTGAGGAGACCTACCTCTGGTATGAGAATCTTTCTCTTTTGAATGTTGTTTGTTATTTTCCCACTTCTTTTTAGAAGAGGTAGGATTGTTTTTAGTAAAGGCCCTTTGAGGACTTTCAGACAGTTGTGTTTTAACTGTGTAATTCTATTAAATTTTGTATCTGATTAAGTAATTCTACGTCAGACATTGCTTCAATATCCGGATAAGGTGTGTAGCCGGCTAAAATCGGCCATGTTGCTCCTGGTCTACCTAGTGAACCGAGCCTGGTAATGTGATTGTAATGTTTTAGGGTGCCTTTAAACCAGAGATCATGCTCCTTGTATGTGAGTGGAATTACAATATCCTTGAAAGGAATATATTCCTCAAGTGGTTCATCTTCTTTGTAGAAGTGAAACATTTTAGTTACTAGATTTGATTCTGGGAATTCTATCCATGAATAGAATACCTCTGTCTGGTGAGATTCATGTGCCTCTATCACAAAAACTGCTCTACCACCTCTTGGTGTTAGGCCATGTTTTATAAGTTTTAGAGTGATGGCTCTCCTTAAATTTGGAGCGACGATTTTCGCATTTTCATCAGTTTCATTAAAACCTGTATAATCAAAAGCTGCTGCGATTTTGTCAGGTACAGTTCCACCAGTTTCGGTGTTTGTGCCGTTTTCGGACATAGTTTAATGAAAGTTGCAGAGTTCAAGGGAACAAATATAAGGTGCACAATATTTTGGAACACTATATCCTTCAACGTTGAGCAAATCAAACAGTTAATACATAGGATTTTTGTCCTACTCAGCTATAGCGGATATTATCCCTACCCACTCCAGCCGCTTATGAAGTATTATGAGTAGGGGTCTCTGAGAAAAGCACGACTGAGTTACTTCAGTATCTAGCGTTAAATTAGTGCCTTACCAAACCGTTGGGTGCCATGTAGTGTAGTTCCTATATTCCTGATAGGCTCTGCGCATTGGAATAATATACACTATAGTTTTCACATAGGACTGAGGTCAGTATGTCTCTATTGAGTACATTAAACGTAATTACTTGTGTAAGCCAACTAACTCAGAGGTCACTAAAAACTTCTCGAATAAACAAGAAGGAATTAGTTTCTGACAACCGCATAAACATGACAACTTTGTTTCCCTTAGAATCGGAACAATCTCAGAATCGTGGAAACAATAGATAACAGATTCACTCAGTCAATTGGGTATGCTTTGTTTCTACAGAGTTACACAGAAATCGATAGTCGGGCGTTTCAATAGAAAGGTTTTATTGAACAGTCTTATTTCTCGTGCAAGAGATATGAACTGCTACAATCGTAAGACAGAATGCGAAGTATAATACGTACAGCGTTAGCAGTAAGATAAAATAATACTGCAATAGCATGGTTTATAGCTATGACAGATGTTCATAAAAATACATACAGAAATAACACAGGCTAAAATGTTAATACTCATCTGATGCTACTAGCTAGTTCTACCCCAGTGTACCTAACCTAAATGTAGTACGAGGTAAGAAGTAGGTGCTGTTTGTCTATAGTCTAGTTTAGCTATAGTTGCCAAGATTTGCCAAAAGTCTCTTTAGGTTCTAGTCCACTCCATACCTTAGAATGAGTGAGGTTGGAATCTCTTTCCGAGTCTCGACCTCTAACACCCCGCAAGGGGAGTCAGAAACACTGGAGCTGGATTCCCTGCGAGGAGGATGACAGCGTCTGGTCAGTGCGTCAGGTGGGGACTTGACTTCCTTCCGAACTTGCTGTGGCGAGCTACGTTGTGCAAGTAGGCAGCCAAACCGTGGTTTGCCATGGTAAGTGAAGGTATATTTATACCTTGAAGGTGTTTAGGAATGCCAGTATTGATGTAAAAGTTGGGCAGAAGAACGTCATGAAAGAACCCCTAAGGAATAGATGTTCATGCATAATAATGAGTTCTTGGAGAAATCATTATCCAAGCAAGGGGAAGTCCTAAAGGCTTAAGAGTCTGGATTTCCAAGAACTCGTTGTGACATAGATTAACGGATGTAGGTGGCCATGCCTGTATTTGGTTAGCATGGATAATGCCTAAATAAGGGTAGGATTTCTATGCCTAAATGTGGGCAATGCGAATTGTGCCTATATAAGGACATAAATCGGGAAACCTACATACGGTATCTAAATCGACACACAGCAGTTTGACCATGTGGCTGGTGGACATTTTTTGTGTTATGCTTAAGGCCTAGCAGCTCAATGCTGATACTAATGTATTGTATGAACAGTGTTTAATATATATTATTACATACTTTTTTAGTATTTTTCATCCGCACCACTCCTTGCCTCCCAAATCCCAGTGGGTTCCGAATTCAATTGACATGGTAGTAAGTAGTAGTCCCCTTCCTCTAGCACATCAGCAATTAAACTATATTTTTTATTTTCTGATATTTTTTCACAAATATTTTTGTATTTAATTTGAATCTGTTTTATTATTTTAAAAACATTTCTACTTGTTAATTATAAATGTTTTGATTTTTTCCTATTTGTTTTCAACTCTTCCATTTTTGACACTTTTTAAAAATGTTGTAATAAAAAAAAAATCAATTTGCTTTACATTTATTTACAATCTTATTTTATTTTTTTCCTAATTTTATTATCCCTATTTCCCTAACATCCGGCATCAACCCCATGTGCTACCGAGGATGCACAGGTGCACAACAGCATTCATTTTCTAAGGATTATTCCATTGTCAGTTTTATTTTGTCACCTGCACCTCCATGAGTGGCACATGCCATTTCCAACTTGATGCATATAAAGTAAACAGTTGCATCTGTATGTAGCTCTTTCTTATTGTTCCTGAGTGTAGATGAAAGTTTATGTTTTTATGTTAGTGTGGTTTTACGAATGGATATTGGATACACTGTATTGTTAATTATTTATAACTTAAGTAATCCCATTAATTAATACTAAATGAAAAGCCACGTTTCACTGATGTTCTTTTTGCTTGTTTGCTTCTAGGTGCACAAGAGACAAAATCACCCACAGTACTTCTAGACAGAAGGCCTGATGTGTGACCACACAACACAGACATCTCTTCAGCTTGTGAAGCTAAGTGCCACTGTCAACTGACAGCTTCAAGATGGCACAAAGAAAGGTGCTGCCAAGAAAGTGGCCAGTGGGGAGGAGGAGAAGCTGATTTCCACCACTGGAATGCCGGCCAGGACCTTTTTCGGCAAACATGTGCCTGATGCACCTACTCCAGGGAGCATGGTGGGAGCAGTACCCCTGCATCAGTAGAACCACTCCAAGATAGGCCCAAGTCCATGTCATGCACAGAGGCAGTCAGTCTAATCACGGCAACCCCGATGAGCAGTGACGTTGAAATAGACATATCTCTTTCGCAAAGTAGTGCTCCATCCTTGCAGGAAACTCAGATAAGTGGACAGCAACAGCGGCAGCCAGCGAAGTAGGAGCAGTTCAGGAGATTGAACTTCAACCTGAGGAAGTAGAAGAAGCCACTCTTTCTGAAGATCCATTGTCTTCCAGATCTCCAGCAAGAAAAAGGTGGGTGTCTCCACCATTTTCTTCTCCAAGCCCCCCTTCTGATGATCAAGACTCCACTTGAATCCTGCCTCAGTCTGAGAGTGGGACACGCCGGGAGAGGCACGGGAAAAGGAAGGTTGCTGAAAGCCTGAGAATTATGGATGTAAAAGAAGAGGATGACAATGAGCCAGTCAACATGGATGTCAGCTCAGCCCCAGCGGAGACCAGCGTTGCTCCATCTCAACCTGCTCTAAGGGATGTAGCACAGATACCACCAACACCACTGCCAGTTGCCATATTTGCATGGCCCCAGCAGTGACATACATCCAAAACCACCTCAGTAAGGTAGGCACTGCAGAGAGGCAAACATCAAAATTCCCACCTACCGCCAGTTCATCCGACATTGGCAGTGGTACCAGGGTCAGAAAGTGGAACTCCCCAGTTTGGGAATTCTTTACGGTTAGCAAGAAGGAGCAGAACATTGCCATAGGCTCCATTTGTCGAGCAAGTGTTAGTCGGGATAAGCTTGATACAAACTATGGTACCGGAGCCAAACAACCCATTTGAGAAAACACCACACAATCCCGTGGGAGGAGCACCTTAGCGACCAAAACACGCAAGTGGTGTTGGTGAAGGGGGTGAAAGGTTTAGCAGTGAATCCGATTCAATCATGGTGGAAGGTGAAGAAGACATTTTCATTACTCAAATGAGCTCTGCCCCCAGCAGTGCAGTATTATGGCCCACATCAGCAGTATCGCAATGGCACAAGACTCAGGTCTAGACACCAAGGCAAGAGCATTCATTGACTGCCCTGCTGAGATGCATATTGAGCCTACCACCGTCTGCTCTCAAGATGTCACCTGCATTAAAGGCACCAGAAAAAAAGGCTACTATTCCTGGCACGTTTAGGCAGAGGTGGAGCCACCTAATGGCACGTTTGTACAGCAGAAAGCTGAATAAAATGCGAGCTCTGGACCTCCTACCTTTTTCTTTTGTGGAAGGGGTAAGTTTTCTAGAATCTGTGGCAACTATCTGCCCGAAATGGAAGGTCCCCAGCCAGTCCTATTTTGCCAGAGTTGCTATATCACAATGTACTGGAATTGGTTGGCAAACTTTGCAGCAGAGTGCTGTTAACAATATCCACCTGACAACAGACATGTGGACCAGTTGCCAAGTCACTGGCTAAATGTGCATCACTGCACACCACATCTCATTTGTGAGGGTTAGAGAAATTATATTTGCAGGTGTTGACACTGCTGAGATTTTTAATGGTGCTTGGAAGCATGCAATAGTAGCCATGTTCTCCATGGAGAAATCCCATACAAAATCTTGGAAGACTTTAACAACAAGGGCATGGAATGGCTGCAACCAAGAGGTTAAGAAGGCTTAAGATTGGATTTGTTGCCACGGACAATGGCAGTCATATAGTTAAGTCCATGGCAGATGGTGGCTATTTCAGGGTCCTGTGTTTGGCACACTGCATCAAATTCATTGTACAGGCCTATCTCAAAAAGCATTGGCATAGCCAATAGGTCTCGCATTTGGGATTTAGTGTTTAGCAAGAGATATTGGCTTTGCCAATGTGTTTAAGCTATGTTGTAGCATCGTGTGGCTACTGTACAGTATGTTGTACAGTTATAATAAGTGTTATAAGCATTTTTGTTACCTTATATATAATTAAGAAGTTATTATGTATAATTGAACAACTGTATTAAAAAAAGAAATAACTTAAACAATGCTGTAACGCATGTCTATTATGAAGACCTTGTGGGATGTTTCCGTGCTATGTGTGCTTGAGTCAGTGCTGGGGCACCTTGAAAGCAAATGGCAGTGATGATGCACCCAAGCTTTAAGTCCCTTGCATGTAAATAACAAGTATGCACCCATTCGGAGAATACCGTATGCTTAGACGTTCTTGGCAAGATGCAAGAAAGACACAGGGGAGTCATTATTTAGGGAAGAGGGTGTGCTCTAACGTTAATTTTCTTTCTGAGTGCGACAGAGCTAAAGACAAACATACCCTTCCATGCATCCAAAATTCTGAAATGTGCCTCAAAAAACAAGACAAAATACTAAACAAGTTCTGGTAAGAGTAACCGCAGAATCCACACAGCCATAGCGCCTTACAAAAGTCAAGAATAACAAGCAGCTTGAAGTAATTACATTTGCTCAACGCTCTCAGAAACAATGCCCCATTTAATTTAACAAAAGACACAAATGCTTACGGGGCATATTATCAAGAACGGCGTTAAAATTATCACTGTTTTAGCGGCAGGAAACTGCTGCTAAAGTGGCGATAATGCGCTTGATAATATGCCCTTGAGAATTCCAATAGAAGCCCAGGTTCACACCAGAACATGGGCTTCTATTGGAATTCTCAAGGGCATATTATCAAGCCCATTATTGCCGCTTTAGGGCAGTTTCCTGCCGCTAAAGTGGCAATAATTTTAACGTCGTTCAGGATAATATGCCCCTACCTTTTTATCATAGCAAACAGCAATGGCTTTTGTTAAGATTAACTTCCTGCTCTTATCATGTTTGCTTCAGCAGAAAAGTGGCTCATTGTGACTCTGTTTCCTGGTGTAGAGCCGTACACAATCCTAAAACAAGATGGAGCAGTGCAGCAGTGGAGGAGCCATATCTTGGCCCTTGATACTCCAGCTTCAAATGGCGGGGATCTGATGCTGATCCCGCAAGGGGACACCAAGCAAAAGACAAACTCTCAAGCTATAAGATCGTATCTGCTTTGAAAATGGAAAAGGTATGGCAAGTAAATAAAGAAACTCTCTTTAAATGGGATGCTGAAGGGGCATATCTATGTAAATGAAAATGAAAAAAGAAAAACACACCGAAAGCCATATGAGTAAGCCTCTAATAACTGTCCGTGCTAAAATGGCCATAAAACAGGGAATTTTAATTAAATGATTGAACAGAGAAAAAGCGTTGGTAAACCGAGTGTAAAAAATGGAACAAAAGATCACAGCTGGCATAGTCACTTAAAAACATGAAACAAGTCTATAAATAGCTGTGTTTGATCGCTGTAAAAACCAAATTTGAAGAGGCAACCTAGTAAATGAAGAAAAACGAGCTACCTGAGTTTTGTGTGTGCGACATTACCAAAGAAGCTGCGAGGGGTGGGTGGTGTTTTGGGGGTGTGGGAGGTATGGGGAGATTAAGAGAACTAAAAGCAGGTCCATGCGCTGGCAAGCAGAGGGCTAAAGAGAAGAAGCTGCAAGAGGTGGGAAGTATTGTGGGGGGGTGGGAGGCACTGGGAGACTAACTGAAGTGAAATCAGCTCCATACATTGGCGAGCGGAGGGCTAAAGAAAAGAAGCTGCGAGGTGTGGGAGGTGTTGTGGGGGGGCGTGGGGAAATTAAGTGGACTGAAATCAGCACTGTATGCCGGCGAGAAGAGGGCTAAAGAAAAAGTAGTGCTTTCAAACAAAACATATGGCCACTAATGAAAGGATCCATGTAGCAGGGCTAGTAACCAGGGCGGTAACAAAACAGCCACATGAGAAGGTTGGGGGGCATTTTTATAGCCAACGCCCATTAAGTGAAGCGCGTACAGTGCTGCAAAAAAACCCCACCCAAAAAAAGGCCGCCATTGCTAAAGGTGGCGTGCGCTCTTTACATCAATTACCATGAAAGAAAATAGTGCTCACCCACTAGATAAAGCAGACCGTGTATGATCACAAGTAAAAAGTACAGTCATTATGGGAGGTTACAAATGCAGACAAGGCGGTACCAAGGAGGGACTAGTAAGCCTATGCACAAGTGACAAGCAACAATTTTGAAAGGACGGTAACAGGAGCCAATTGAAAAGATGGACAGGAAATGGCTTTTATTCCATTCCTCAATAGAAAAGCATTGCTCGCAGAGCAGCGCATGCACTGCCTAGGCTCAACCATAAAAAAAATTCTTAGATATCAATGGGCCTCCAAAATGCTGGTGGTAGACCTACAAAATGCTCAAGTGACCTACAACGGACGGTTGGCACCCGAGCCTCTGGTAACCACCAATGGGGTCATGGTGAAGGAAGTGGGCCGATTCGGGTCACTCGGGTCATTCAGGACCACCTATCTGCCTTCTATGAAATGAAGAGTCGTCAGACAGTAGAGAATACAAACCAATATTAGTTTATTCAAAGTTCGCTCAGAGCGGATTCCTGACCTGTCCAGTCGATAAGAGTGCTGCAGAGAGAGTCTGACTTCAGCAAGTATAACAATACATTATGTACATTTCGGAATCCATGAAAACACACCCACAATGGACTTTTCCCAAAAACTGCAGCTGGTCAGAAAATTACAAAGGAGTACGTTTCGGTTCTGAAGCCGGGCACACATTATCTATCAGTCAAGACCATCCTGCCTGTGCCCGCCACAAGACAAGTGGGAGAGGGCTTGCATCTTAAGGAAAGGTATGCGCTAATAAAAACAAGGCATTCATTAGTGTGGCAGAACTCAGCTCCAAAGAAACATAACTTAGAGAAGGCTGTTTCTCGGAAGTGGCAGAGAATTAGTTTTGGTCATGATACAAAATGGCACCCGTACACAAAAAATGGTGCAGCGAATACTAACTTATGTAAAAACAGTATGAAAGCATAATTTTTATTCTAACAGACCCTCCTTTAGCATGAGATAAGCAATTGTATGTAATAACAAAAGACATTTCATACAATAAAACATGATAAATTGATTTAGGAGCATTCCATATCTTCAGATTCAGGGAGAGAAACAGTAAGGAGGGAAAAAGCCTCAAAAGTACCATCGTCTATCTGCATAAGATCGCTCACTTCTTTTTGGATCATAATTGTTGCATTGGTATCATGGATTGATATTCTCTTAGGGGCAAGAAGGGTGGTCCAATAAGAGCAACATAAGGGGAGACACTGCACAAGAACGCAGCAAGCAATCAGAATTACAATAAAATAGATCACCTTTTCAAGGATCCAACCCCATCCACCAAAAAGGGACCAACTCCAATTTCCACTCTCCATTCCTTTAACATTTTCCAAGATGTTTAAAATATGTTGGGTAATATTCTTTTCCATATCAGTGATCCCAACTACACACTGGTCTCCCACTACTGTGCACACACCACCGCTCTTAGCTAGGATGAAGTCAACAGCATATCTGGTTTGGTCAGAATATATCGGCATACTTTCTAATTGGGTGTTGATGTCTGGCAGAGCCGCCACTCCAGTATCTGCAGCTTACATTCATAGCCCTTTCACCCCTGGCCATAGGGGTACCACCAAAGGTAATAATGGACAAAAGAATATACCCAAAGGTGTTCCCATTGCTATAGTTATTAACCTCAAGGCCTGTTACTCCATCGCCAAAATTCCCTGGTCAGTGTTCTTTTAACCCATCTTATATTAGGCTTACTATACTTACAGGCCACACCAAGAGGAAGCACCATTCCTAAAGCAACGTCCTCTGTACCATTATGGACGTTTCAGTAAGCACCATTGGACAGAAAATAAAACCCTCGGTATACATAAAGTGGACCTTGATAATCTTCAGGAGCATATCTGGTGTTCATTCCCACTCTACTTGGATATTTCTTTTTCACTAAAGACATTGTATTTTTGAACAATATTATTTCAGAACAATTTGCATAGAGAAAAACGTCAGTACTGTTTACTATCGGACAGCATGCGGGATAATAACCAGCCTTTCGAGTGACGGTCAAATCTTGATAATGCCAGCCCACTAAGCTCCTCCATATACAAATTGTTACAGTACATATTAGTGTCGCAACCTGGATCTCATTTCCCTCGTGGCTTCCTATAATACAAACAAGGACCGGGATATCCCAACCCAAACTCACCTTTTAACTCTAAATTGGGATGGGTGAACATATGTATAGTTAACCAATGACAATGGGTAAGCAGTCCATAAACTTGTGACAGATTCAGTAGGGTAACAAGCTGTACCTTCACCAAAGAATTTCTTATGTGTATCTAGAAATACGTTGCTTGGGACTCTCCTTTTTGTACGAACTTGAGAGACAATCTTGTGGGTAGTACATGATGGTGCATTCTGATCACATTCCAGAACCCAAGACACCACACCTAAAATCAACAACAGCAGCAACACAAGAACAGCACAGAGCACTTTTTGCTTAGTAGTCCAAAATCTTCATACATAAACAGGGGGAATTCCTGGCTGCTCTTCGTCAGCAACCATTCTGCCAAAGGGGTGCATAGCGAATGATAAAACAAGGGGGCAAATTGCCAGCAAGAGAAGTATACAAGTTCCCAGTGTCCGGCAGAGCCTCACTGGTACAGGCTCCTATTGCTCATCAAATGTTGGCGCTCTTAAGCACCGGCGGTGGAGCTTGCTCTGTCCTAAGCTCTTGATGTATCCCATGCCGATCAGGATAATGTACCCCCAAGGGAGTACGTTCATTCTATCCTGTCCAAGTGCCCAAATCTCACATCACCCTAAACTAACTCCGTTGGTACTAAAGTAAAGTACACCCTAACTTGCACAGTCCAGCCCTGTCTAATCTGACTTCTCCTTTTGTGTACTATTCCTCAGCTGAGGTCGCAGATTGTACCTGGTGACCCCAGGCACACAGGGATCAGTAAAAAGGGGTTTCTGAATAGCTCTTATCTCTGGTAGGACAGCCTCGTTCAGGATGTCATCATTCTCCTTGTCACTTTGCGTCCATGTGAGGACAGCGTCACTGAATGGAGCAAAACTAGGAATCTGCTCACACTCCTGGTCAGCCACCCCCTCCTTAACCCACTAATCATAGGGTAACGGCAGGGAACCCTCCTGCAATGGGAGGTGTGAATCCAGTACTTACGGCCAGAAACTTTAACAGCGGTGCGGGTTGCCAACAAGACCTGTGGTGACCCCATCCAATGCGGCTCCAAACTCTTCTTCTGCTGAAATATTCAGACTAAGATAGAATCACCGGGCTGAATATCGTGTCTGGGCCCCTCTGACGTAGCTAGTAGTGTCTCCCGGAACTGTTGGTGAATAGAACGCAAATTTGTAGTTAACGGGCACAGGTAATCAATCAACAAGGGGTACTCAATATCAGAGAACCGACGAGGGCACGGGACACTCCAGACATTTGCCGGGTGTCCAAACACGACCTCATACGGTGACAATCCTGTCCTAGAATGTGCCGTGGTTCTTGTTGACAAAAGTGCTAATGGTAGAGCATCTGGCAACTGTAACACTGTCGTCTCCTGAATCTTTGCCATTTTTAGTTTAAGAGTACCATTGCACTTCTCAATCAAACCTGTTGACAGCTGGTGGTTTGCAGCATGAAAAGTCTGTTTTATGTGCAAACCATCACAGATTAACTGAATGACCTTGGTGTTGAAATGACTTCTGTTATCACTCCAAATCAAACGGGGCAAGATGAAACGAGGAAAGAACTCTTTCAGGAGTACCTTTGCAGTCGTAACGGCTGTATTGTCTTTAGTAGGATATGCTTCAACACATTTACTGAAAGCGCAAACAACCACTAGTAAATTGCTGGGCGGGGTAGGAGTACCTTTTCCGGGATTGTGCATCATATACACCATACAATACTTCACTAAATGTTCAGCAGTCTTCGCAATGTTATCAATCTGCCATACATGATCTAACAATTTGCAAATACCCTTAGCACTAACATGGGCTGGGCCGTGTGCCATTGTAACTACAGGGAGAATGTATGCATCTGGCAACATCCATCTCTGCTTCCCTGACTTGTCAATGCAAAATCCCTCATCGTTCAATTGTGCTGTACTTTCTTGCCACACTGCTAACTCTTCTGTTGTGGCCTCACTTTGAATCTCTTTCACATTCTCAAGTGTATCTTTTCATTGTTGTCCGGGCTGTTTCCTTAGCTGTCTGATCTGCAAAAGCATTTCCCCTACCTACATCATTAGTGACTTTCCAGTGGGCACTACACTTCACTATGGCCAACTTCTTAGGGAGCGTCAAAATAGACAGAAACCACAATATGAGGTGTCCGTGCTGGATTTTGGTGCCATGGGAAGTAAGAAACCATCTCTCAGCTCAGAGTTGTAGGCATATTGTTTGTCAGTATAAATATTGACAACCAGTCCCTCACTTAATTCACAAGCTCGAACTAAGGCAACAAGCTCAGCAGCTTTGGCCGACTGATAGGGAACTTGTGATGTCTCAACTACTGTACGCAGTGTAGTGACAGTGTAGTGACAGCATACGCAGCAGTTGTAGTGCCATCTGGTAATTTAAAACAAGAGCCATGAACATATAGTTCCCCTTGTGGGTCTAGTAAGGGAACTTCACTCAGTCCAACCTGTCCTTTCGTCTCTTCTTCCGTCCGGAAGATACAATCATGTTTATCAATCTCATCACTCTCAGAAGGGAGGGGCAGTAACGTGGCATCGGCGTCCCACTACTTATGAAGGAGAATGAAAAAGCACAGTGGGAGAGGCAACAGTAGTAACAGGCACTATCGTTGCTGGTAGTTGTGTTGCAGGGGATAGAGTTGGTGAAAGGGATGCTGAAACAGTAGGTGCAGCAGGAGTACTAACAGTCACAGTTGCCACAGATGGCGAAGAAACAGAAGAAAGAGGAGGAGAAGGAGCCGAAGCCACAGCCATTGGCGTAACAACAGTGGACCAAGGGACAGAGACAGAAGATGCAACTGTAGGATATATTCTCTGTGGGGCATAGGGAGGCGGAAGTCAAGCATCCAACAATTCTTTCACAAAAGTATCATCTTCCTCATGAGCCACATATGATTTGTCAATATGTAATCAAAACCTTCTATCTTCACTCTCAATACTCTTCTCCTGCTTTTCCATGTCATATGCTACAGTCTTCTGAGTCAACATCTGCATTCTCCCTTTCCGGGCCTCTTTCTCTGCTTTCATTCGTCTCTGTTTAGCTGCCTTTTGACACGTTCTGAGGGAATCAGACATAGACTGCCTACTCCTTTTCTTAAACAACTGTTCTTGTAAATACTCAATCTTTTGTTCATCGAAAGTGCCCGTCAACGGCCACTGCAATTCGTCATTGTCCCTCATATATTTGTGCCATAATGTACTAAACATAATAGGGCCAAGACCATGCTTCACATACATATCAAAAGTGCCTTCTGGAGGCGCCGGCTGACTTTCTTCCAGTTGAGCATCAGTAGAGCAACAACGACAGCACAAGGCAAACAATTTACTCAAACTAGGCATTCTCAAAAGAAAACAAATCCACTTTTCTATGCCTAGCAAAACAATTGTAATTACTTTTGTCCCAAAAACGGTCCTTAGACCATACCAAATACAAACCAAAATGGTACCATATACACAAAGAACTAAAACAAACTCACCTGATATATGCAGGTCAAAACAAATCTATTCTCCACTGCCAACTCTTCAGACCAAATGGTCAGATCCAAGGGTTTCGCCATTCAGGACTCCAGTTGGTATGACCACTGGGAGAGGCACCGACCGTCCACACAGAAGGGGCAGCTGCGAGTATCAAAAGCTCTTCGTGCAGGGATCCCTGATCCCTTCGTCCGACCCGACGATAGCCTCAACCTTCCCCCGTCCACAGAAGGAGAAGGGCCACTCACCTGAAGGAGTCCCTGTTCGGGCACCAACTGAAGCAAGTGGCCCTATTCGGGTCACTCACAAGTCACAACCACCTCTCTGCCTTCTACGAAATGAAGAGTCGGTCAGACAGCAGAGAGTACAAACCAATTTTAGTTTTTCATAGTCGCTTAGTGCGGAGCCCTGTCTGCCCAGTTGCTAAGAGTGCTACAGGGAGAGTCTCACTCCAGCAAGTAAAATGATACATTATGTACATTTCAGAATCAATTAAACACGCCCACCATTGAATTTTCCAGAAAACTGCAGCTGGACAGAGGGCTTACATCTAAAGGAAAGGTATGTGCTAATTCTTATTAGCACATACAGTCATTAGTGTAGCAGTGTAGCAGAAGTCAGCTCCGAAGAAACATAACCTAGAGAAGCCGGTTTCTCGGAAATGGCAGAGAATTAGTTTTGATCATGATACAAATTTTTTTTGGTTTGGAAACATTTCCTCCAAGAGTTACCGAGAAAAACAAAGGGTTTGTGTCAGGTGTACATATGCGCCTCTTACACATAAATGCACTAAAAAGTCACTATAATGTTGATTGCTATTTTTTCTTAACACAATACATTCTCTCTAAGCACATTATTCAGCAACCAATTATGGTTTAAGATGCAGTGTATTCCATTACAGTTTTTAAAATGCTGCTTCCCTTTGCATGATGCATTAGCCTGCTACAGCATAGAAGACGGCTTGTAAAGGAAAGTTAAACCCAGTAAATACATTCCACTTGTTTGGCCAAAAGCTAATCTATTCATCTATCTATATGCACACGCGCATGTCAGGCGTAGGCTATGCAAAACACATAAGCTGCACTCACGGTGTAATGTTTAAAGAGTATGCGGGGCCAGCCTCGGACAAGTTTCATGTGGTGATGGCGGTACAATTCGAATGCTAGTGGTGCTCATTAATCGAAGAGCGCGATCAATATTCTTTAAAATCAGAATCCATTTATTTACATTTGCGGTGGCACGAAGCCAGCAACAGTAAAACTCCATTATTTTGCTTCTACAAACGGTAGTATGCAAATAGCCTCAAAATGGCAGCGCAGAGAGAAGCCACGGCCAAACATCAGTCTTCTAATTAGGTCTCCTTTGTTATACAGATTTGCTGCCAAATGAACTGCACTCATTAGAAATCAATCTGTGTATTCACGTCTTGCTGACCGAACCACACTGGTGAAAAGGAAAGCAAAACACGAGAGAATTCACTACACAGCAAGTTATCTACTCAAAAAGGTCCGAGTAGGTTTGCAAAGAAAATAGTAAGGCATTGTGTATCAAGCTGAGCAAAAGTAAAAAAAAAAAAAAAGTAATGAAACCAAGCTCAGTGTCCCTGAATCGGGCCCCGCACTCAATATTAAAGTTAAAAAATAAAAAAAAAGAGACCGAGCGCGGTGTCCCTAAAGCGGGCACGCACTCACCAGCGGGCACCGCGCTCAGTATGCAAATACAAAAAAAAGCAGCCGCCATTGCCCCATAAGTGTCCATAAACAAATTAGTGCTGTCCATAGATAATCAAGCCAATTAAAAGGTCCAGTCGTTATGGGCAGTAACAAATGGAGACAAGGCGGTACCAAGGAGGGACTAAAAAGCCTCACAATGAATCGGAACCAGCCTTTATGAAAGACAATGACACAAAGCCAATGATAAATATGGACGGAGAGTGGGCTGGGCTGCAAATGCAAACCCTAATACAGCATGCTTTGCAGAGCGAGCAGCATGTGCGCGCTGCTGCCAGGCTCGTCCTAAAAAAAAGATATAGCTAGGAGAACATCATCTTATTTTGTTTTTGTTTGTTTGTGTCTGACTGACTAATGTAGCTGCACCGTTTTAGACACATTGCAATGCCGGATTGGAGTTGGACCAGTGTGCAGTGAAGAAGACCCCCCCAACTGGAAATTGGAGAGACACATTTGTGCCTGCCTCCATCTTTCCTTTCTTTATTTCCCTAGCCGGGCTGCCCACATTATTTAATTTACAAGAAAAAAGGAAAAAAAATAAAGTATTATTGATGTTCAATTAATTAAAATCATTACATCTTGCTCAAAGTGAAGAATGGGAAATAAAGGTAAAAAGCATATAAGCAAATTAAAAACATGCAATCATGCTGTAGGCAGAAAGGACTGCCCTACAAGCTATTAACAAGACTGGCCAATGTGTGAAACAAAGAAGATTGGCAATGTACCACCATCACAACGCTTGAATTAGAACAGGAAAATGGCATGCATGCACCAAAGGTTGATATATATCATGAGTGATTGTTGTTTGTGAGTGTGTTGAGATGAATCATGTGGTGGCAGGCTTTGAGACTGGGTGTTTAACTATAACTATTAAGCTTGATTGTGATTGTGATTAATAACAATGTTGGTGGCCTAACAACGGGTGATAATTTTTTTCCTGAAGGTAATTTTTCCATTCCCCTTTGACACTTAGTGAGATTTGTATGCCAGGTCCACACTGCTTTGTATTCTGCTTCACACTCTTCAAAGACCCAATCAGTCCCTTCAGCTAACAAACACAAAGCTAGTCTACTCAAAAAATGACTCAATTTTTCTCTTGTTGTTCATCAACAGTATTGCACTGCGGGTCAATCTATCGCATTTGAGTCGGGACTCAGTCGGTACAGAGTTGGACACATTACTCGGAGTCAGGAGGATGTGATGTTGGAAGGACTCAGGGCATGACTACTTCAACAACTGCCACCAGAAGAATGAAGCTATCAACTTCACAGAAACCAACATTTGGTTGATGACTCTAAGAGGCCTACTCAACTCTGTGGAGTGGTGATGAGAGAGGCGCGTTGATTTTACTTGATTTGGGAATGCAATGTTGCTGAGTGTGTGTGCTGGCTAACTCAAATTTGAAACTATGTGCTGGTTTGATGACGGGTCTGTTGTTGTAGGTAACTGGAAACAGACATGTGGTGATCACATTATACAGGTGCTAGACTACATATTAATATTATGATGATGATCATAACAGTTGCGAGTTTGATCAGCCCGATACATGCAGACAATTGTCTGTGATTGTTGTTGGTTGTTTTAATTGCTCTCACCTAATTGATCGCAAATCAGTCAAAAAATGAATGATTGCAAAAAGGACTATTATTCTCTCTTGCACTGCACTCCTTATGAAGTTTACCTTCTGTCCTCATCCTTGATTCTACAATATAATTTTTGTTTTACAATTCTCAGGACTTCTCTTCTCCTGCTCAAAAAAGCAAAAGCACCATAACACTTACGCCGGCTTTACCAGACCCCATCAGCGAGGCACCCAAGATTGATGGACAATCAAAGAAGAATGCAGATGCACCTGCCAATTTGGTAATACAGTATCATTTTTCTTTTGATAATAATTTTTTAGAACTGTGTGTGTTGTTTGCTTTACTATTACTTAATTTGTATTTAGTATTTTCCAAACCTAGGTGACAGAAATGTATATAAATAATAATTTAATTTGAGTCTCTCTGGGGCTGACGGACTGTTTGGTTTGTATTTCATTTAATTTAACTGTGTCATAGTCATTCCTTTGCTTCCTTTTCCTCCCACAACAGATTGATGATGCTTGGCTACTCATTGCCCAGATGCATATTGTCTTTATGTAGTGTTTGCCTTACCCATCCATTCATCAAACCCCTAAATCTCTTCCCCTCGGCTGTGTGATTTATTGAGTTGTGATTTAACAATTTCCACCATTAATTGGTCACACACTTGGCGGGGCAGATGTGGTGAAAGCAACACCAACTCAGTGCAAGATCTTCAGTTCTACTTCTATAACTGAAACAATAGTCCACACTGGCCAGGATGTTGCGCACAGTCTGGTGAGGTCGACATGTTTCTTGCCTATTAGACGAGATGATCAGGCGGCAATTCTTCAGGACCTATTATGTGAGTTTCTTTGGACAGTTTCTCCGCATCAGGAGAAATTGTAGCTCAATTCAAGACTACCAAACAGAGGCAACAAACTTAGCAGAGAAGTAGATGAAACACGAATACCCACGACGCAAAATAGCATATGCCATGAAAAGGGCTAGGAACAACAATAGAGAGGCCTTGTTAGAAGCTAATCAGAAAGAACCCACGGAGTTATTGACATGTGTCACATCATACACACCTGATTCCAGCAGGATCATGAATATCATCAAGAAACATATGGGAAGCCTCACTACTGGCGACCTACAATTGCCAGCACCAAGATTCACATTCAAACGAACTATCAACCTCAAAGACATGCTGATCAATGCGAGGCCGAGAAAAAAAACATCCCCGTACAGACACCATTATGGGACTTCCCGCCTATGAGGGGCCATTACCCATGTGGCTCATGTGCGGTATGTCCTTTAACCAAACCAACAAAGGAAATATCTCTTTCCAGCACATTTACTTGGAAGTTGGCTAGATTCGCAAACTGCAATACCACCAATTGCATTTACATGATCCTCTGTCTTTGCAACCTCTGTTACATCGGTATGACCATTAGAATAACCAAAACACGCATCACTGAACAAAAAAGTAACATCAGATGCAACCGAGTGCCTACAAGAATGTACACACATTTATGACAGCCGGACACGCACCTGACACCCTTAGGTGGGTCATTTTGGAAGCATACCCAGTAATAACCCCAGGGGTTCTGTTGAAGATCGAACTAAGATGGGTACACCGTCTAGCCACTGACACACAGGGACTAAACGAGGACATCCCATGGAGCACTTTTCACAGATCCTAGTACCCCTTACCTAGCCATCTGAGGCGTACATAACATGTTCTTTCAAAAATACAGGGGCAACAACATGCATTAATACAGGGGTAACAATATGTGGTCGCTCATCACTGTGACTAGGGTTTTGCGTTAGGTCCCTGGCCCCATCAACGACCACCAATGGGTACCTCGATACATTGACCATGGGGCCACTCCTGACCAGCCCCTACTGTCTCCCTCAGGTCCCCCATCACCAATCCATGGGGACCCCCCTCCTGAAGACCCCGTTCACTCCGGGACCGCGTAGTAGTTATTACATGGGACCCCAATTGTTTCAAAGAAGTTGTTTTGTTTTTTTAAATTAAAAAAATTGGTTTAACATTCTCAACCTCAAAGTTGCAACTCCAGCGCTTTAAGGAGGTGTCAGGACAAACTCCAGCATTTTAAGGAGGTGTCAGGTTATACCCATGTCGCTACACGGGGGACCCAAATCCTATAGTTCATTTCCACAGTTTAATAGGCATGCAAGCTGTATAACCGATTTCACAATTTAGGGTATTAACACTGAAAAAGAGGTAGGATTGTTTTCACTACCAGAGGGATCATCATTGAATCCATAGCTGTGGGTTCACTTTCTACCCACAGTCAGGTCAATTTGCACCTTCCAATATGGCGACCGCTAGTCCCAACATCATTGACTACTTACAAGATCGCGGCCTCTTTATCCATCCTAGTGGGAGTCTAACACTCCAGTGCTTGGCCACGCTTGAATGGCTGACCCTGCGCGCCACACCTGCTGAGTATATTACTGTCACCTGCACGGCCAGCGGTACCTCCTGCCTACGGCAGTGTGAGGTAGGTCTACAGCAACTATTGTGGTCTTTGTACGTGACTATTTGCTCTCTGCTTTCAGCGAAGGGATGACATGCCTACACGACACACCGAGGTGAGACTTTAGGTTATTGGCCATAATAGCAGACAAACGCTGCTCCGCGGGAGACCCCACCCCACCTGACTTGATCCACAGCGGGATCTCGCTATCCGCCCCCCAACGTTTGAACCTTCCATGTTCTCACATAGTTGGGATGCAGCGGGGTTGAATGGCGGGGGCGGTTTGCATGTGCCGCTTGGGCAGAGAGCGACGGGGGGGCCAGCATGGCGTATAGCGTCTTCCTGACTATACTATACTTAGAGTGAGAGCCCGTATTGTTGTTTCCTAGGAACAATTGCCTGGTTCCTATTTTTCGATTTTTAATAGTATGAGCTATTTCTTCGCCCTCCACTACCCTTCTAGTACACGGAATACTTCCAAGTGTCTGTAACCTGCCTGAAGTTGATGGGGCCAATCTCAAATAGTTTTTAGGTGAGTCAAGAGCTCGCACCTTTTCAGCTATCTCTTGGTTCAGGATACCACACCTGACCACGTATCATCACTGATAATAGAGTGAATGCACTTTATGCACCATGCCAGAGTTGTATGACTACAGTTACAATCACTTTCATTCACCATGTGGGGCACAACACAGTTGCGTCGTAAGGCATGATGTGATTTTCAGGGGAAAGTGGTGGTTTGATGACCAATAGACATGATTACTACTACTGTTTAACATTACTGCTCGTTTTTCATTATGTTAGCCACTACATCTACAGGTAATTCACCTTTCAGGTGTCAATTGCGGTATATCGAGGTTAGTACACCAGAATACCACATATATAGTGTAGATAGAAACTCACATAATGGGTCCTGATGAATTGCTGCCTGATCATCTCGACTAATAGGCAAGAAACATGTCGACCTCACCAGACTGAGTGCAACATCCTGAAACATTACTTCAGGTAGTCGCCACTCCAATTATTGACCAGGTTGGAAGACAGGGTAATTAAAATTGTTTTGCCTGACCTTCCAATTCATGTTTTTTTTTTTTCTTTGTAAATTATTTTTATTAGAAACATAGGGCATCAACATTTCACATGTTCTATACATTGTTGTTTTTTGGCAGCACCAATACAGTTTAACCTTTATGACATCAATATGTGGACAGAGTTCCAGTGAACTTCTAACAACATTCCCGCCCATCGCCCCCATCCCCTTTCCTCCCACATCTCTATTCTGACCTTTGTACATTGTCTAATCCTGGTGGGTCACAAATGTATCCTCTAAATTTATTCCAGTCTCACCAGATTCTTGTCCATTTCTGGGGGCATCTCCGGTGCACATACACCGCCCTTTCTGCTAGCATTGCTTCGTCCATGTCCTTACACCAATCTCTCAGTGTAGGTACCTCATTCGATCCCTACCACCTTGCAATATTTCTCTTAGCCACCACGGTTCACATCGTTACCCAGTCTTGCGCTGGGTGGGTTAGATCAGTCGGCTCCCATATGTTTAATAGGCATTGTTTCGGTTCCGGAAGCACTGATTCCGCCACGGCTTGTGACATAGTCCTCATTATCTTGATCCAGTATGCCCTAATCTTCGGACATTCCCATATCGTGTGGTAGAAGGTACCCTCCTCCCCACAACCCCTCAGACAGAATTGGTGCGCAGCCATCCCTATTTTAAAGAGGGTCACTCTAGTGTAATATGTACGATGAAGTATTTTCAATTGTATCAACCGCAAGCGTGCCGGTATTGCCACCTCCCGAGGGGATGACAGCGCCTCCTGCCAGTCTCCATCATCCAACTCCCCCAGGTCTATGACCCATTTCCGCTTAAGTGCCAACATAGGGTCCGGAAGATTGTTCACCAGCTTACGATAGGTAAATGAGGTGGCCCTTTTATGCATATACTCAGTCAATAATCTATCCTCCAGGGGAGTGGCCTCGGCCAGGATGGTACCTGCAGGGATAGTCACCTGTAGCGCATGTCTCACCTGCATATATCTGTAGAATTCCGAACGCCGCAAGTTCATACTTGGCCTGTAGGTGTTCAAATGGTATTACCGCGCCCTTTTTCCAGAGATCCCCCACCGTGGATATGCCTATCACATCCCATTTATCAAGGCCTTTACTATTCTTCAGTCGCCCAAGACGCTGAGATGTCCAGAGTTGTGTCATTTGTGTAATAACCCCTCTCCAACCCAACCTGGTGTGCGCCTCGTACCATATATGAACCGTATGCGCCGTTGGGCCAATCAGCTGTTTGGATTTTGCTCTATTATACAGCACCGCCATGACTCCACCTTCTCCTAAGCCCTGCCTATCCGCCTGAAACGCTGGGTCAGTATGAGGAGCGTGCAGCCAGTTATTAATCACTTTCAATTGGGCCACCCAGTAATATAACTGGATATTAGGGAGGGCTATGCCCCCGTCATACCAGCCTCTGACCAACTTTTCCTGTCCAATACGCGCCGGTTTATTCCCCCAGACCAGACCTGAAACCTCCGACGCAATTGCTTTAAAATAGCTTAGCGGTACTCGAAACGGGGTGTTCTCCAAAACGTACAAAAACCGTGGGAGTGCCATCATTTTAAAAAGTGCCGCTCTCCCCAGCATTGTTAACGGCAGAACGTGCCACACTAACGTGTCCCGCTGAAGCCGTTCCAAGGGAGGTCTGAGATTTCGCTGCATGAATTCCTCAGGCGTAGATGTAATATGAATGCCTAGATATTTGAAGGTCATTTCTGCGACCTGCAACGGGCAATCCCCCGGGAGCAACGACGTCGGTCCATGCAGTACAAAGAGGACCGATTTGGACCAGTTAATGGTATACCCTGACACTCTCCCGAACACTTCACAAATATTTAATAGCGCCCGGATAGAACGCTCGGGTGATGCCAGGTATAGCAGCACATCAGCCGCATAGAGGGAGATGCGGTCCTCCCAGTGTGGTGCCCATCGAAGTCCACGAATCATTGGTTCCCATCTGATCCATGCCGCAAGCGGCTCCAACACTAATGCGTAGAGCAGCGGAGACAGCAGACACCCCTGGAGCGTTCACCGCGCCAGCGGGAAGTCTCCGGATATGTGTCCATTGACAGCCACATGTGCTATAGGCTTAGTGTAGAGCATCCTTACCCACGCACAAAATTTGGGGCCAAAACCAAAATGCCTGAGGACTGCAAAAAGATGCGGCCACTCCACCATATCAAACGCCATTCGCGCATCAAGAGATAGGATAACTGCCGATTCCTGAATGTGAGACATGCGCGCTATTACTCCCTGCAACCGCCGGTAGTTCAGAGCTGCGCTCCTATTTGGCATAAATCCAGACTGGTCTGGGTGGATTAAAGTTGCCAGGTGGGGGGTCAATCGCGCCGCCAATAGCTTGGCTAAAATCTTGGCTTCCGCATTAATTAATGAGATCGGGCGGTACGAGGAGCACTCCTCAGGAGGCTTTCCAGGCTTTGGGATCGCCACAATGGTGGCCGTCCGTTGATCTCGGGGAAGCTCCCCCGTCGCCAGGCTTCCGAGATACATATTCAAAAGAAAGGGGGCCGTCAAGACGGCTGTCTTTTTATACAGTTCGATGGGCAAACCATTCAGACCCGCTGCCTTTCCAGACTGTAGGGAACCTATGGCCAATTGTACTTCCTCGACCGTGAGGTCAGCTTCCAGAATGAGGGCTTCTTCTGGGGATAATCTAGGCAACTTAATGTCCTTGATGTACGCCTGCGCCTCTGTTGTGTCTATAGTCATCTGTGATTCGTAAACCTGCTTAAAATGCCCGGCTAACGTGTTCATTATCTCCTCCGGCGCCTCCACCAATGAGCCATCTGGCGTTCGCAGCTTTGCTATCGTTCTCTGTGCTCTTTCCTTTTTATCGAGCCAGGCTAGGAGTTTATTGGCCTTATCACCCAGTTCGTATACTGTGTGGCGCGTGGTTTGGATCCGGGCCCTAGCCGTCTCTATCTGGTATTCCCTAAATTCACATTGTTTGGCATGCATCGCCTGTGATGTTTCTAAGGACGGATTCTGTGCGTGCTGCTCTGTAGCCGCGCGTAGGTCCGATTCGATGTTGTCTAATTCGGCTTGCGCCGCCCTCCTATGCCCAGCAACCGAGGAAATGATCTGCCCACGAACCACCGTTTTATATGCTTCCCCCAATTCCTGTTTTAATCTGCACGGTCTATTGACCTTCACCTTCAACGCATCTACACTTTTAGGCCCTTCACACCCACTGCACCAAACGGCAATGAATAAAAGATCTCCACCAAAGAGCCCCTCATAGGGTGCCAGTCAAGTATTGCAGCACCGACCTGACGAGGAGCATCCCCAATGATGAAGCATGACACCCAGCTGGCTGGGTGTGTGAGGGCCCTAATTACGAAAGGAGGGATTCCCCTCCCTTCATAGAGGACAACCTTCTGTCTCCTTGGGACTTCACTCCTATTTCCCACTGTTAGGAACTGCATACCCTTGTTTGCTTTTATCTTGATTGGGCATGTATGCTGAACCTCATAAAAGCCCTTAGTCCCTCTTCCTTGATTATAATAATATATAACCCACTAACTCAGTTTTCATTTCAATTTAGTTGCCTGCGATGAATAATCCTTCCAATAAAATCGTACATCTGGAGTTCAGCTAGGTGGGAGTGGGACCTCACTTCTTATTCCTTCACTGTTGTTAGTGCTTTAGCTTGCTACTGCTATGACCACCACCACCATGGCATCCTGAGAAACCCTGCAGCCCTCACTTCTTCTATTCGGTAAGAGAACTATGGTTCGCTGTGCTGCTCTACTAAATTCTTATAGGCAATATAGGTAATGGCATCCCCCTTAGTGGTTAATATAGTTACAGAGTGCAGAGACTAGGAAAGTAGTAGGACATGCATACTACATAGCCATAGCACATACCTAATTGTTATTATACACTATCAGCAAATTTAAAAAATAGGTTGCACTTAAAGGCAGCAGTGAAAAGTAAAAGACCCCCAAAATACTAGATTTGAGGCATAAATAATGAAACTTAAATACTTATTATTCAACCCAATCAATCAGAAACCTACCTCTTCCACCTACCACAACGACTGTCCCACCTTTCTGCCCAAACAAATGAAATCCCCAGTCCCAACCATTGTCCAACCAAAATCAAAGTGTCCATTGTCCAGAAAAAAAACAAAAGTAGTCAAAACTGTATAAGCCTCGAACCCAACTCCCACATCCCCACCCATGACAACAACCAATTACCACCCACCAAAACAGACGGCATTAGGCATGGTGGGCCAGGCTCAAGAGCTCATTGAGGCACCTCTCCATTTGTTTTTGCCGGACTTCCATCCATGCCAGCTTTGAAAGGACCTGGTGTAATAAACTGCGGTCTAAGTGGGAGACAGCAGTGATTGATGATGATTGCTGGCGGCACCTGCCAGCGGACAGCAATGCCAATGAGATTGCAAAGAAGCTGGAGGTGCTACTGGTGTTGGGGACTGTCTGGGGCCCTGGGCATCTGCCTCCTCCTCCTCCAGGGCCACCAGCTATGGAACTAGCCCTGATCACCTCCAGCATTTGCTGCTGCAGCTGGGCTGCTACATCCTGGTGAGATGGACAATGCTGGTGACCATGAGTAGCTAGAAAGAAAGAACACAAATTTTAAACAATGATCTGTGCAAAAAACGTGTTTACAATTATGTTGTGGGTGGCACAGTAGCAGTTCATTGATGGTCCCATCGGGGCATTTGATTTGATGTGATTAGAGTCACAGCCATTTACCGCACATTCCTCTCATAAAACTAAAGGCAAATGACAAATACACTACCTGTCTGAAATGAATTAAGGCAGAATAAACACAGCAGCACTCCAAGCTGTTTTTTTCTTTTGAAGGATTTCCTAGTAGATACTAAAAAGTAACAAAACACACTGAAGGAAAATAAGATCTGCTTTCATGGGTATCCCCATGTTTTGCTGGAGTCATTATGTTTTTCTGGATAGTCTGACTGGGATCCTGCTAATCAGGAACCCAGTCTACTGGTTTACCTTTGTAAGTTCCTAGTTTATGGTACTAAGGTACCCAGGGCCTCGGTACACCAGGGGTCCCCCCTGGACTGAAGCATATATTATGCCACCCATGGGAGTCCACTCAAATTGTGACTATAGGCCTCCCATTGCAGCCTGTGGGAGCTGGTGGTTGTACCTCTCACAGCAGATACAGGTGTCCTTATATCTGAGGTCACTACTCTTTTTTTTTTCTTTATTTATGCTTTTCCGTTTTCCATTAAAAAAAAAACGCAGCAAACAATATACAATCTCTCAAAATGCGGCATTGGCATAGTATGCACTTGACATTCACATATATTACGTAACTCATAGTGTGGCATGGTACATCAACCAGGGCATGCGGAACCACAGACATAACATTTACATAAAATACATTGCAGGTTGAACATATGCAAGCGAGCAGACGACCAGCTTTTGGGCCTCAAATATCAGCAATTTTCAACAGATAGGACGTGAGCGGTCCCCAGATATCCCGCGGCTTGGACTTGGCGGGTAGCTCTTCTGCATAACATGTGAACTGATACCGGCAGTAGGTCAGATCCTGCAACCATAGCTTAGTGGTGGGTACTGCCCTACTTCCCCAGAACAGGGAGATCCTACGCTTAGCCAATAGCAACGCTATGGAGACAAATTTCTTGTTGGATGGTTTCACCAATCCCCAGCACACACACTTTTGGACCCCATTCTACCGCTTCCTCAACCAGAACTCTCGTAATTGAGCTCCAGTATTCATTGATTTTGGGACATGCCCATGCTAGATGATAAAAGTCAGCCCCCGGGGTTCCACAACGCTTACAAGTGTCCGCCGGCTGCAGCCCGTATCGATGAAGCTGCGCCGGTGTGTAATAGAGCTGATGCACGTATTTATAGTGTACTAATCGCAGATTACCATTGACTGTCAGTTTACCAGTTAGATGGCAGCTATCCAACCAGTCATTCTCAGAGAGGGGTTCCGGCAGTACAGCATTCCACCTGGCCAGCGCGGCTGACTCTCCCAGTGGCACATCCTTCTGTGATGTGTTATAAAGCCGGGTAACTATTTTGGCTCTACACGTAGTAGTGTATAGCAATTGCAGTGCCTCCAGAGTCGGAGGCCCGTAGGGAAAGTGGGGTAAAGGGCCCGCATCGCAGAGCGCAATCTAGTGTAGGCAAAGAGGTGCATAGTGGAAACGTTGCCTCGGGCACTTATGTGATTCGCAGTGATGAACCGGCCACTCGGGAACACATCCGCCATTGTGGCCAACTCCATGTCTTTAAGGGTTTGCCGCATGCAAGCCTCACTAGTGACCGAAAGGTCTGAGTGGTGGAGGAGCAGCATTCCGGGTGCATATAACGGCAATTTATGCGCTCGCTGACCAAGTTCGCGCCACGCCCTAGCCGTAGTTTGCACAGTATCAACTTCCCCCTTTCTAAATACCGTATAGTGATTCACTATCATCGCCTTAAGCGGTATAGGGCTCACAGCACCGGCCTCTACTGCCAAATGCGGAATATAAGCTGGATCTTGTTGCCAATAATAGGCATAGTGCTCCTGTGCACAAAGGTAGTATAGGTGAAAGTCAGGCGCTGAGAAGCCACCTTGATCATATGGGAGGGTTAGAATCTCACACCTAAGACAAGGCTTTTTACCTCCCCAGGCTAGCTTGATCAAGAGGGAGCGAAGCCTGTCAAAAAAGTGTCGCGTCAGGTGCACCGGGATGTTCAAAAAAAGATACAGAAAGCGCGGGAGAACCACCATTTTCATCAGCGCTATCCGATCCGCGAACGACAGCCGCAACTTAATCCACCTGTTTACCTGCCCCTCAAGCCGCGTGATGGCAGTGCCGAAGTTAGCCTGTATGACGGCTTGCGGGTCCCTACACAGCCAAATTCCTAAATATTTTACAGCATCCGAGCACTACGTTAGGGGATAGTCTACGTCAAATTGCCGCGTACTCTCTGTGAGTGGCAATATGGTCGACTTGGACCAGTTGATGCCCAGGCCCGAGAATCGTTCGAACCGAACATAGTCCCGGATAAGCTGTGCAAGAAACCTCGCCTGTTCCGGACATACAACACCATGTCGTCCGCATACATGGAGACTGCAAGCGGACGCTGCAAAAACCGCAAAGCCATCTGGGCATGACGCTGATGTAAGATACAAGCCAGGGGCTCTAATACCAGAGCAAATAACAGCGGCGATAATGGGCATCCCTGCCGTGTACCCCGCTGGATAGGGATCGCTTCCGAGAACTGCTCATTAATCCTAACCCGGGCCACAGGATTGGTATATAATAATTTAATCCAATTTGTGAAAGCAAATGGAACCCCCATGCGATGCAGGACCATGATCATATACGACCAGGATATCGAATCGAACGCTTTCGCAGCGTCTAGGAGGACTGCTACCGCCGGCAGTTTGGGCTCCAGAACATGCATAACTGCAAAAAAGGTCACTACTCTTAAAATCTGAAAGGCACCCCAATGCCAGGACTTCCAATCCTGACGGCAGGGTTTTTGATTATAAGTGTGAGGATGCCTTTGCATGAGCAGGGCACCCATTACAATCTACAGAGTCCATTCTCCTGGGTTGTAAGTGTGTCAGCCATTACAATACATAGAGTGGCCATGCTTCATTACACAACGGCTAACTCTAAACTGGCTGTAACAAACCCTGGCGTGTTTGGTATCAAACATGTTGGACACATACCCCAACACCGTAAACGCTGTTGAGGATATGATTCCATGCACTGTGGGGTCCCTTCGGGAAGCCCTCTGTGCCCCCGGTACCAGTCTTCCAGACCCGCACAGCAAATTATGGCTGCTGCAGACCAGAGACACGATTCTACCCTCCTGCTGCTGAGCCAAGCTCGAGCAGGGGAAGGCAGTAGAATAGGTTTCCTGTCACAAGGAGGTGTGACCACCTCCCAGACAGGCCTTAAAGTATTGGGCCAGGGTGGGGCATTCTCCAGTGCCACCAGACTGCTTTGAATGGCTCATTTGGTGCCCTCCTTTCATAGTCCAGTTGGACCCAGTTCTGGGAGCAGTTGGCTCTAGCTCTGGCGTGAAACTGGACAAACGACATGGGAGTATCCTCCCCACTGTCCAGCCCCTCCTTGGGAGGGACCCCTGAATTTTCTCAACCCTTTCCTTAGGGTACTTGAGGGTTTACCTTTGGATGATTCCTTAGATTCATCGTGGGACAAGATTCAGATCTCAAACCACTTCATATTTAACTGTTTGGGCACTTTGGACTTCATTGGACTTCGCTGGATCGCTTTGGGAACCGAGACTGCACCGGGAGGACTCCTGCTGCTCCTAGTCTTGTCATCCTGGCAGTCTTCTACATTGTCTGCGCTTTTGCTCCATACAGGTGCTTCTACAGGCATGCGGATCTCCAAGACACCAGAAGGAATATCCCTTGGACTGAAGGAGTCTCTCCCCTGCATCTGCAGGCACCACAACAAAGCTTACTGGTCTGCTTTCCCTGAGCTCCGGCGGACTCTGAAAGGTTCAGCAAAACTGGAGGTGGTTCTGCAACTTTCTCGAGGCCTGCACTGTCTTCATAGCAAATTTAAAGCCAGTATCCCTCGTCGGACTCACTGGAGCAGTACTCATGTGCACAGTGTTGATTTGCCGTAGCCAAGGCTTGTTGACTCTCTTCTCCAAAGATGTTCGGGCTCCAAGAAGCTCCAGCCTCAAGCATTTTTTGCTACCAAGATCTTCATCCTCACCACATCCCCTGCACCGTGGGCCTTCATCATTGGTGAGCTGTTTGATGTCCTCTTGTGACTCATGTGCCTCCAGCCTATGGGTCCTCTTGAGGGTCTTCTTTTGCTCCAGTGGGCTCTCCTGCTTGCTCGAGACCTGCTCTGACTTACCTGTTCATGGTGAGTCACTTGGACCTTGTTGGTCCCGACATTGCACCTTTTTTGTCTACTAAGTTTGTTGCCATTGCCAAGGCTTGTTGGTGCTCTGAATGGACACCGACCCTCTGGCTCTTGACATCTGACATGTGACAGAACATGAACAGCTCCTGGTCTTCCACAGCATCTCCTGGTCCGCACAGCAGCAGTGTCAAGGTCACCGTCACTCCTGAGTGGCATAGACTCAGTCCCCTCTGCTTGCAGATACCTCTCATCTTGAATCCATCTTTGGGTTCCACCGGACACTTTCACCTTCTTCGCCAGCAGCATCTTCACTGAAGTCCTTCATTGTGGTCTACAGGGGTTTCAGACATCACTTCACATCTATGCACCCGGCTTCCCTGGTGTAGGTATCCTGGTTCCCAGGGTATGACTCTCCAACCTTCCATCTTCCACTGGGTTTCTTCAGGGTCCTCTGGGAAGGGTCCTTCTTCTTACAAACTGCAACCATGACTTACCTATTGACTTGTATTGAGCATGCAGTTGTGTTCCCATTATGCATACGGCCCCCACGGAGTTCCTGGGATCTTTCCTTGGGCGGTTCCTTGGGTCGCCGGTTCTTCTACATCTTCTGGGTCCAGTCTTGACTTATTTTGTCGTTTGCATTCTACTTTATTAGTATAGTTTGGTCTCCCCCTGGAGACCACTGTGTATTTGTGCTACTTACGTGTTTTATTACTAAAGTATAGTGTGTACTGTGGTTATATCTCCAGGTAGGAGATATTGCAATGTGTTAGTGAGTGTTTATAATAAAGACATATGTTTATAACTACACTGTGTGGTTCTTTTTCACTTAGCCTACACTATATGATTAGTACTGGTAAAACAAGTTGCTTTACACTCCTTCTGGACTAAGCCTGAAGGCTGTTCTCCGCAGCTACCACTTAGAGAGCTTTCTAAGGTTGTCTAAGACCACTAAAATTACCATAATGGTTGTCTGGATTAGTGCAGTGTGCTGCTCACTCAGACACTTTGAAAAAATAAAAATAAATTACCTCTCATTAATATAAAAGGCATAATGCACTATGGCAATGTAGTACAAGTATTCTCTCTCTTTTTGTGCTAAATTAATTAATGGAGTTATGCTCCAGGTGGCGTCCTAGTTTTACTCGTTGTTAGTCGTACTTTGCTAGTCTCTGCAGTCAGCAGCTGAGGCAGCTATAATAGACAATGATATTATTCCAATAGCCCTGTTCTTCTCCAAAAGGCCTTTCAATGTTACCCTGAATTCAAGGGAGATGAATAATACATGTCACATATAAAATAAATCAATCATGCTGACATCCTATCTGTTGTAAGTAGACAGTGGGAAAAGAGATGTACTGCAGTACAGGGAAAGGATAAAGGAAAGGGAAATTGCTTTGGTTCATTTGTAACATACTATCCCATCCACAAAAGTCAAGCAATTATCCATTCATCATTGCATTGTTCTTCTAGTATTCTTAATCTTCTCCCTTGGCTTTGATACACACCATGTAAGCTTTACATTCTATAATCCACTCTTTACCATAGAAAACCATACATCCACACATATATTCAATCAATCCATCCATCCAGACATAGCTCTGAATGAACCTTTCACCAGCATCCATTTACCCACCCAAGCATCCTTTCACCCATTCACTCATCCTGCCTTGCCGTTAACCCACCCAAGCCTTCCTTTCACCACCCAAGCAGGCATCCTTTCACCCATATACATATATACCCTTTCACCCAGCCATGGAGATTCCTATCACCATCATCACCCACCTATATGGCTGTATCCTTTTACCCACGCATCGCTTCACTCATATACACACATTTCACCCATCCTTTAGTCATTCTTAAACTTCATTTTTGAACTTTTGTCTGCTGAGTTGCAGATAGAATGGGACATAACTACTCAACTTCCACTGTATCTGCTAAAGAGAGGTGCTCACAAGTCAACGTCCTTGCAGTGAGTATATTACTATTTGTGAATAAGGAAGCAATGTGACTTACCACTGCCCCCCCCTGCTGCCGCTGGTAATCCCCCCTCAGTGACCACTGCAGCATCCCGGTCCCTGCACCATTGGTCTGTGAAGCAAGAAAAAACATTACACATTTTAGATACCAGATATGCCTCCTCATATTTTTTTATTAAGCAAAATACAACCACAAAACATCACTACAGTTTGTTTACAGTATATTAATCTTCTATCAAAAATTCAAAACATCACATTGAGCATTTTGTTGGTTGGCAATGTTTGAAAAGACAGGTAGTTAAGCCAACCAAAAACTTTTTGTAACGGATGGGCAAAGCTTTGATGAATCTGAGTTATTGATGCGTTATGAAGGGGTGCAGTTATTGATCAATGAAAGACATATGGTCTTAGGGGCCGATTCACAGAACTAATCTGAGACAAAATCCTAAACTTACTACTTTTGGTATTCACAGAAGGCATTTAGTAGTAGTAAAGTTAGGATTTTGACTTAAATTAGGATTTTGCCTTAAGTTAGGATTTTGTCTAAAATTAGGATTTTGTCTTAAATTAAACTTAAATTAAACTTAAGTTTATCTTAAGTTTTGGTTTTAAGACAAAATCCTAACTTAAGACAAAATCCCAACTTAAGACAAACTCCTAATTTAAGACAAAACCCTAACTTTACTACTACTAAATGCCTTCTGCGAATACCAAAAGTAGTAAGTTTAGGATTTTGTCTCAGATTAGTTCTGTGAATCTGCTCCTTAGTTGGCAAATTCAATAAGGCCATCCTCCTCATACTTCCAGTCATGCTGCATGGTCATTAACTGCTGGTATACTATAATAATAATAATACATACACAACATTGTGGGGTCCACCATGACCATGGCCAGTGGCCACTCTCTCATTTTACTGTTTGAGCATGAGCAAGAAAAAGAAAGCCTTCTCAGCAAACTTGCGTAGAATACCTTAATTGGGCATGCAATCTTCACAGTAGAATACCTGACCTAAAATAGGTTCTCTGAGACTTACAGTTAAACCAGTCTAGAAGGGGAGAAGAAAAGCTTACTGACAAAGCAGAAGAAAAAGTAATCTACAGACAGACTACTACAGATAGTTTGAAGTCAAGTACAGAAAATTGAAATATAGAAAATAAGTAAATAGGATAATGCAGGGCTAAGAAGGATGTATGAAACAGTTAGACTGAAGAGGAGTTGGAAACAAATTAGAAGATAGGCACAGTAAATAGAAAAAATAAGAATTCTAAATGTGGAGAGGTAAAAGATAGGGAACTAATAATAATATTAACAGGAGACCTTACTGGGGCCAGCAGAGCCATTAGCATTTGTGGAGGCACCTCCATCTCCCTCACCCTTGTGTCACTGGATGCTGATGTAAGAATTAAAAAAGATTAGTGGTACAAAATCTCCCCAAATTTATGGACAGAGAGAGGGAAATGTAGAAACATTTGATTTAACTTTTATAAATCAGATCTCAGCTCCTACTATTTTCATGGACTTATTCCTTAATATCCTAACCCTATTCCAAATCTCCTGAACTACATTTTAGAACTACTAATAAATTGCAACAAATGATCTTTGCTTCTCATTCTCAATCACTCACTCTTTGACAGGCCAACTCTAGCGCCACCAAACAACTGTCTACTCTATGATCATATAAAATGTGTAACACAAACTTAACTTAACTGAGAGTGAGCAGCATGCTTGCTATTTGGGAAAAATATTGGCATAAATAGAACAAGACAAATAAATAATTATTACTCACAGATCCCTGCAACCTCCACACCCAGCAGGTTGAGCAAGTCTTGGTCCCTATGCAGGAAGTCAGCCTACTGGTGCGTAACAGTTGTTGGGTGCACCGCACCCTAGAGCAGTGGCGCACAGCCCAGCGTACCCTCTCCCAGAGCTGCCTATGCTCTCAGAGGGCATACCTACTGCCAGGCCTGCCACCTGCTGCAAGGATGAAGGGGAGCTGGCACTGCACATAAAAAATAAGCGCAGCCACCTCCACCTCTGAGAAAATAGAGCTGGGCTTCACCATTTCATGGTGCAGTCGACTGCAAGATAGGCGGCTGTGGCTGGTGGTGCTGGTTTGGGGGGGGCTGGCGCTGCTGCTCCCCTGCTCTGCCATGTCTCTGGATGGGAGGAAGAGTAGAGTATACAAAGAAAATAAATAAATAAAGAAGGAAGGAAGGAAATGAAATGAGAAAGTAGAAAAAAAGTACAAAATTACAAAAAATACAAAAGAAATGCAAAAAACATAAAGTACACAAAGACACATGGAAAGATAATAAATACAAATTAAGGGTAGGTAAATTAGAATGGGGTGGGATTAAACAGATTAAGAAAAGATTCAAAAGTAGGCCCCAGCACCCTAACAGAGCAAAAAACAAGATGGCTGCGCCAATGCGAACCACTTGGTGCAGTTCACACGTGATTTCCGGCACGAGAATGGACTTCACTTTGTGTATATCGCTCAAATGGCACAGCGCTCAACTGCACCAACTGTCTGAACTTCGCGTAGTTTTTTTGCCACTTAGCGGAGTTCCGTATAGAGCGACTTCTCGAACTCCACACAGGCCTACCTAGTAGTCAAAATGATGCAAAAAGTGGAGGTGGAACTGCAAAAAGTCTGTTTCCATACATATAAAATCAGATGCACACTTATTTCATATATATATATATAGTCATAAGAGCAAAGTGTACAAGAATTCTTGGTACAGACAACTAAGCAACTGGGAGGAGGGTGGGTCAGTGACGAATCTGCAAGTAGACATTGTATTCACCAGAAAAAGCATGGTGATGGATACCTCTACTTGCAGATTCCTCATTTTTTTAATAGACTCCCCAGGCAGTTTCACACCAGGAGGTGGGAACATGGTTTACTAGACCAAGAAATCCTGAAGATCTGAGCGGTGACCATCCCTTCCCGCTTCAGAATCTAAACAATAGTGCTACACAAAAGTGTGACAGGAACATCAAGTTGCGGCTTTGCAGTTGACTGCCAGTGGAATCACTCTTAGCCAGAGCAGAAGTAGAGAATTTGGCTCTAGTATAATGAGCCAAAATACCATCAGGCTGGTCCTTGTGTGCCATGAAGTAGCATATTTTGATACACAAGAGGATCCACCGAGATAACACCATTTTCTGGACACAGTCTTTCATTTTTCCAATATACCCCATAGTTGATCAATGAGTCTGAACTCACAGGTTCTGTCTATGTAGAAGCTGACCGCTACTTTGGGGTCAAGCCGGTATAGTCTTTTTTCTTCCTTCGTGGGGTGAGGAGGAGGATTGAAGACAGAAAGAGTGATGGGCTAGCCCAAGTAAAAGTGAACAACAACTTTAGGTACAAAGACAGCTCTGGTTTGTAACACACCAGTTTATCAGGAAAGAAAGTACGGAAGGGTGGCTTCACTCTCAAAGCCTCTAGTTCAAAAGCATGTCTAGTTAATGTGACAGCAATCAGGAAAATTGTTTTGCAGGGCAATAAACATAAGGACAACTGTGTAGGGCTCAAATTGAGCACACATCAAGTATGTATGGAACAAATTAAGGCCCCATTGTGGCATGATGAAGGAAGAATAGGTTATCTAGTTGTAAGACCCTTTAGGAATCATAAGACAAATGGTGATTTAAACAGAGATAGTTGTTCAGGAAAAACATAGAAAAGACATCGAAGCTGACAAATAACCTTTAACCCCTTCGGTGCATCGGATGGCCGGGGCCATCCGACGCACCAGTGCTCATGTGCGTCGGACGGCCCCTGGCCGTCCGATAACATGGTACAGGGAATCCCTCTGGTGCAGGCACCAGAGGGATTCCCTTTCCCCCCCAACAGCCCAGGGAGCTGGGGAAGAGCTTCGCCAGCTCCGAGGCTGCTCCCCTTGTTTCCCTAAAATGACGATCAGCATGCACGCTGCGCTGATGTAATTTCAGTGAAACCGAAACTGAAATGAGCAGATAGGCTCATTTCAGTTTCGCTTTCTATGTGCTCAGGGGGCTCATTTCAATTTCGCTTTCTATGTGCTCAGGGGGTTATCTCAGCCCCCCGAGCACGTAGAAAGACGGGAGAGGTATCATTGGAAAGGGGACTATCTCCCCTTTCTAATGGTACCCCTCCCTAGTGGATCCCCGCTTGGGGATCGCACCAGGAGGGCGATCCCCAAGTAGGAATCCACTAGGGGTGGGCGGAATTTGCGAAAGTGACTTTCGCAAATTATCGCGAAAATGTTAAAAATCTCCGCAAACACGCAGAAATATCGCGAAGATGCGGAAGTTTTTTTCCCGCTTGTTCGCGGTATTTTCTGCGTGGTCGCGGCTCGCCAACTTACCCATGCGGTTGCTCGCGGGCGCAGCCATCTTGTTTTCACTCTTCTCGCGGTGCATGATTACGAGAAAAAAGACGTGATCGCGCGACCAATGACATTACTGCGGGGGCGAACTGTCACGAGACAGCGCAAATGGCTACCAACAATCCAACATCTCGTGGAGAACGAGACCGGATCGGGAAAACTTGTCGGCGAACGCGGGGATTCAGGTAAGGCGGTCGCGCGCGCGCGAGAATGTATTATTTTACAGCGCGAGCAAGAAACAAATTATCGCTAAGCTGCGGAATTTTGACATTTTCGCGCTCTCCGCGGAACGCAAAAATGTCAAATTATCGCAATTTCCGCGAGCGGAACGGAAATTTAGCCCAGGCCTAGGATCCACCCACTAGACACCAGGGAGGGGGGGGTGGGCTCTTGGGCAAGGGACTTTGCTCCCCCCTATTTTGTTTGGGCAATACAGTCTTTCTGCCCCCGGGGGGCTGATGGGGCAGTAGCTCCCAATCTGC
This sequence comes from Triturus cristatus, assembly GCF_964204655.1. Lineage (NCBI taxonomy): Eukaryota > Metazoa > Chordata > Amphibia > Caudata > Salamandridae > Triturus > Triturus cristatus. The sequence goes on from NC_140586.1 coordinate 546,303,410, forward strand.
CCCCCCCCGGGGAGCAGAAAGCCCACTAGAAACAAGGGATTTTTTAAAAATTTGGTTTAGGGGTGGGGTCTGCCCAAAATGGGCAGGTCAATGCCCCCAACAAAATAGCCACAGTCTTTCTGCCCCCCTGTGGGGCATATCAGGGCAACCCCCCCATAGCTCCCCCCACCCCAGGGCAGCAGAAAGCCCACTAGGCACAGACTTTTTTTTTAGCAGTGTACCTACCTGTGGATTTTGGGCCCTGGCACAGCCTGCACATAGGGAAACCTAGCAAACCTGTACATTTTTTGGTAGGTTTCCCTAGATGGCTGCCGATCCCCGGACCAAAAACACAGATGCCCCCTACGTATCCGAAAATGACCTGGTTTTGTAAGGGGGTCACGTGAGCTTTTGGTCCCGGAGTTTAGGGGCCATCTAGGGAAATCTACCAAACCCACACATTTCTGAAAACTAAAGACCCTGGGGAGTCCTGGGAGGTATGGGTTGCATGGATCACCCAAAGTTTCCCTTCCCAGAATCCCCTGCAAACCTCAAATTGTGAAGAAAAATCACATCTTTCTCAAATTTCTGTGTGGGAAAGTTGTAGGATCACTAGGCTGACACAAATTTCCTACCACCCAGTGTTCCCCCAGGTCTCCCGATAAAAATGGCACCTCACTCTTGTGGGTGGGTCAAGTAACTGCAACAGACAAGGGCACAAAATGTATTGTGGAGACTTCAAAATTACCTATCATAAAACAACCTGGTTTTGCGGGGGGGGGGGGGCACCTGGGTTTTTGGCCTTGGGCTCGCGGTCATCTAGGGAAACCTACCAAACTCAATGACTTCTGAATTACGAGACACCCTTGGGAGTCCAGTAAGGTATGGCTTGCATGGATCCCCCTACGTTTCCCTACCCAGAATCCAGTGGAAACCTCAAATTTAGCTGAAAAAAAATCACTTTTTCCATACATTTTTGTGTGGCATCACCATGCCGGCACAAATGTCCTACCACCCAGCGTTCCCCTTGTTCTCCCGAGTAAAATGATACCTCACTTGTGTGGGCGGGTCAAAGGCCTGTGACTGGGAAGAGCCAAAAACGAAGGGATTAAAGGTATAGCACCGCCAATTCTAAGCGCTACATTTAAAAAAAATATCTTCTTGAGAATTCTGCATTGGACAACCATACAAGTGAGGTATCATTTTACTCGGGAGATTAAGGGGAACGCTGGGTGGTAGGACATTTGTGCCGCACAGTGATCCCACACAAAAATGGGTGGAAAAGTGATTTTTATAGCTAAATGTGAGGTTTGTAGGGGATTCTAGGTACGGAAAGGTTGGGGATCTACGCAAGCCATACCTTACTGGACTCCCCAGAGTGTCTAGTTTTCTGAAATGTGTGGGTTTGGTAGGTTTCCCTAGATAGCTGCAAGCCCGGGGCCAAAAAACCAGGCGCCCACCTCTGCAAAACCAGGTAGTTTTATGATATGGATTTTTGAAGTCTCCACAGTATGATTTGGGCCATTTCCAGTTGTAGCCACTATGCCTACCCACACAAGTGAGGTACCATTTTTATCGAGAGACTTGTGGGAATGCTAGGTGGTAGGAAATTTGTGTCAGCCCGGTGATCCTACACCATTCCCACACAGAAAAGTGAGAAAAATGTGATTCTTTCAGTTAAATCTGAGGTTTTCAGAAGATTCTGGGTAGGGAAACGTTGAGGGATCCACGCAAGCCATACCTCACTGGACTCCACAGGTTGTCTAGTTTTCAGAAATGTGTGGGTTTGGTAGGATTCCCTAGATGGCCATTGAGCCTGGGGGCAAAAACCCAGGTACCCCCTTGCAAAACCAGGTTGTTTTGTGATAGGTGATTTGTATGTCTCCACAATACGTTTTGGGTCCTTGCCTGTCGCGGGTACTTGACCCACCCACACAAGAGAGGTATCATTTTTAGTGGAAGTCCTAGGGGAATGCAGGATGGGTGGAATTTTGTGAATCCACACAGATTCCAGAACTTTCCATCACAGAAATGTGAGGAAAATGTCTTGTTTTTTACATAGTTTGAGGTTTGCAAGAGATTCTGGGTAAGAGAACTTAGTGAGAGCCACACTAGTCACCCCATCCTGAATTCCTCTGTGTGTCTAGTTTTAAAAAATGTATATGTTTGCTAGGTTTCCCTAGGGGCCAAGAAAGGGTCAGTTTTCACTGTAAAAATGTGGTGTGTCCACATTGCGTTTTGGATCTTTTCCTGTCGCGGGCACTAGGCCTACCCACACAAGAGAGGTTTCATTTCTATAGGAAAACTTTGGGGAATGCGGGGTAGTTGGAATGTTTTGGATGCACGCAGATTCCAGAACTTTCCATCACAGAAATCTGAGGAAAATGTGTTCGTTTTTTTTACAAAGTTTGAGGTTTGCAAGGGATTCTGGGTAAGAGAACCTGGTGAGAGCCAGACAAGTCACCACATCCTGGATTCCTTTGGGTGTCTAGTTTTCAAAAATGTATAAGTTTACTAGGTTACCCTTGGTTCTGGCATGGCTAGGGTTCAAAATCGGGCACTAGGCCTACCCACGCAAGTGAGGTATCGTTTTTATCGGAAGACTTCAGGGAATGCGGGGTGTGTGGAATATTTTGGATGCACGCAGATTCCAGAACTTTCCATCACAAAAATGTGAGGAAGATTTTGTTTTTCTTTGCAAAGTTTGAGGTTTGCAAGGGATTCTGGGTAAGAAAACCTGGTGAGACCCACACAATTCACCCCATCCTGGATTCCCCTGGATGTCTAGCTTTCAAAAATGTATACGTTTGCAAGTTTACCCTTGGTGCCGGCAGAGCTAGGGTTCAAAATCTAGAGCAAGGCACTTTGTAAAGAAAGGTTCAGTTTTCACTGTAAAATTGTGGTGTGTCCATGTTGCATTTTGTGCCGTTTCCTGCCACGGGCACCAGGTCTACCCACACAAGTGAGGTATCATTTTTATCAGAAGACTTTAGGGAATGCAGGGTGCTTCGAATGTTGTGGATCCACGTAGATTCCAGAACTTTCCATCACATAAATGTGAGGAAAATATGTTTTCTTTTTAGAAAGTATGAGGTTTGCAGGGGATTCTGGGTAACAGAACCTGGTGCGAGCCTGACAAGTCACCCCAACCTGGATTTTTCTGGGTGTCTAGCTTCTAAAAATGTATAGGTTTGCTAGGTTTCCTCAAGTGCCGGCAGAGCTAGGGCTCAAAATCTACAGCTAGGCACTTTGCAAAAAAGGGTCAGTTTTTACTGTAAAAATATGGTGTGTCCACGTTGCGTTTTGGGCCGTTTCCTGTCGCGGGCACTAGACCTGTCCATACAAGTGAGGTATCATTTTTCTCTGAAGACTTTGAAGAATGCAGAGTGGGAGGAATTTTGTGGATCCACGCAGATTCCAGAACATTCCATCACAGAAATGTGAGGAAAATGTTTTTTTTTTTTATAAAGAATGAGGTTTGCAAGGGATTCTGGGTAACAGAACCTGGTGAGAACCAGACAAGTCAACACATCCTAGATTTCCCTGTGTGTGTAGCTTTTAAAAATGTAATGGTTTGCTAGGTTTCCAGAGCTAGGGTTCAAAATCTACAGCTAGGCACTTTGTAAAAAAAGGGTCAGTTTTCACAGTAAAAATGGGGAGTGTCCACGTTGCGTTTTGGGACGTTTCCTGTCGTAGGCCTTAGGTCTACCCACACAAGTGAGGCACCATTTTTATCTAGAGACTTAGGGGAACACAGAATTGTAGAGCAAGTGTTATTACCTATTGACTTTCAATGCATTTCTGCCTTCCAAATGTAAGATATTGTGTAAAAAAGAAACCACTTTGAAAAATGTCCTATAATTCACATGCTAGTATGGGTACCCACAAATTCAATGATGTGCAAATAGCTACTGTTTCTAAACTCTATATTGTGTTCCAATTTCAGAAATACATAGGTGTCTTCCATACCGATTTAACACTGTTTATATTTTCCCAAATGAATTGCTATGTACCCCGTAGAAAATAAAAAACCATTGCAAGACGCTGCTCAGTTATTGGCTCCGGGTTCGTTAGGTTCTTGGTGAATCTACAAGTCCTATACATCCCCCCAACCAGAAGGGTCCAGTGAATGTAACAGTGTATTGCTTTAAAACATCTGTCATACTTAGAAGAAGTTACAGGTGAAAATGTTGGCACAAATGGCTGTTTTTTTCAACTCATTTTCAATTTTTCCTATTTTTAACTGTTAGTTTCTATTAAAGAAAACCTTGAAGGATCTAAAAATATGACCCCTTGCAGAGTTCAGAATTTTGTTTACTTTTTTAAATGTATAGCTTTCCAGGATCCATTATTGCTTTTATACCCATTTCTATCATTAACTGGAAGGACGTTGAAGGCACAACAAATAGCAAAAATAGGCTATGTCCCAGTAAAATGCCAAAACTGTGTAAAAAATGTTGGTTTTCTGACAAAAGTCAATCTGTTCCTAAAAGCTGGGAAAATGTTGATTTCAGCACCACAAACTCTTTATTGATACCATTTGCAGGGAAAAAACAGACTGTTTCATCTTCAGCATTTTTTTCCAATTTTTCCCCCAAAAACCAAAATGTGGCTGTATTTTGGCTTATTTCTGGGTCCCCTCCAATGGAATCAACAAACCCTAGGTACCTTTGAAATCCCCATGATGTTGGAAGAAAAGGACGCAAACTTGGTGTGTATACCTCATGTGGTCAAAATGTTACAGGGGCCTAAGCGCGAACTATCCCAAATAGCAAAAAAAAGGCTTAGCACAGGGGGTGAAAAGGCCTAGCAGCGAAGGGGTTAACTGTTGCAAATGAACAACCCTGCTGGGCTAAATAGAGGGCAGAACAGAGGATATCAGACAAATGAGCCTTGAGAGGATCTAGGGCTCTGTCTGCACACCATTTGACAAATTTGGCTGAACTGCTAAAATAAGAGGAGAGGCGTCTAGAGAATAGAATAATGTCCACCACTTCAGGGGGTAAAGAGAATGAATTCAGGGTACCCTGCTCAACCTCCAGTCATGTAGGTGGAGGCTCTGGAGGTTGGGGTGTAGAACATGCCCCTGTGACTGAGACAGGAGGTCTACTCTGTGAGGGAGATCGAGCAGAGGGCACAGGGAGAGGTGAACAAGGTCTGCATACCGCTCCCTTCAAAAAAAGTGTCTGGATCCAGAATGGCGCCTGGATATTCAAAAGGAGAGAAACCTGCAGGTTGATGTATCCCTCAGAAGAAAAAAAACATGTACAAATAAAATATGTCAGTAATGGTGCAGGAGTTGGAGTTGAAAAGTGGTACTCCGAGTATTTAAAGCTGACACCTTTTCACTAAATTATTTATTTTATCTGCTTCAAAATTGGCCAATTTTTGCATGATGCTTTATGATTTGGAACAGGCACTATTGGCACAAAAATGTAATCTCTCACATGCTAAAATTCTGAAATTATTTACTCACAGCAATCATGTCCACATGCATCTTTGCTTTTGCAGTGATGGTTGCATTCTCTTTTTCCATTGTGGATGTATGATTCTTCTCTGCTGTAACCTGAATTAAAACAAAAGTATCACAATTTAAAAGAACCGCACTAATACTATGACATGTCCTTAGGCGTAGGAAATCAGATTGTTAGGCGGTGGGAAGAGAGAGGTCACAGTCCTGCAAAGCTCAAACAAGCTGACTCCTAATGGATAAACTTGCTGCACTGCTTCCCTCAGAGGAATATATGTGCAACAACATAAACTCTAAACTAATCCCTCTGTTTCCAGCAATTGCCATGTATGCTTTTGAAGACCAGGATCCATCTTTTATTTGTAAAACAGATAAGGCAGAATTTTGGTTTTGCAGGGATTATTTTAAAACTGTCTACTTGAGTCAGGTGCCTTAAATTGGAGCTTTTTATAACCTCAATAAACTATTGAGTGTACACTAATTTTTTTCACCTGTGTATGGCCCCGTCTTCCGTTCTTTATCAAGTTTTTGAAAATAGGTTGCAGTGAATAGCCAGTGTCCCAAATTGTTTACTGTCGCAACGTGCCATTCAACCACAACATAATGAGACTGGACCCCAGTCACAACCACTAGGTTTCATGAATGTAGCTCACTAATGCTCTCAATATGCGTCTAATAGCGCCTAAATGTTGATGGTTCTCTAGCATACATTTTAAATTGTTGTTTTACTGCCGGGTATCTTATCTCGTTTCATAATTCCCCTAATTTGTACTTTCCATTTCCCATATCGATCATTATCAGCTTGATCGGCAATGTTCCTTTTACGCACTTTGGCCTTGTATCGTATAATGTTTATTGATAGGATGTATATAAGCTATTACCTTGACAACAGATTTTAAGATGTGGTGCAGATATAGCCACAGCATAAGATTGTTTATTGATTATTTATTATAAAAACTCACTAACACATTGGTATATCTCCTACCTGGGTAAATGAACACAAAACACACAATATTTCAATAGTAGAACAGGTAAGGAGCACAAATACACAGTGGTCTCCAGGGTAATACTGATAAAGTGGAATGCGAAGTGTGTGACCGAAGTCAGGACTGGATCCAGAAGACTTAGAAGAGCTGGGGACCCAAAAAAACACCCAAGGTAAGTACCCAGGAACCCCAAAGAGGCTGAGGGTAGAGTGGAAACACGACTCAATACAAGTCAATGTAGAAGTTGCGGTTGCAGTTTTCAAGAAGAAGGACCCATCCGAGAGGACCATGAAGATACCCCATGGAAGATGGAGGGTTGTAGAGTCACCCCATCTATGGATACCCCAGGAACCAGCATACCTACACCAGGGAAGCCGGGTACGTAGGTGTGAAGTGATGTCGGAAACCGCGGTATATCACAATGGAGGACTTCAGTGAAGATGCCGCTGGCAAAGACGATGAAAGAGTCCGGTGGAATCCAAGGGTGGATTCTTGAAGAGCAGTACTTGCAAGCAGAGGAGACAGAGTCTATGCCACTCAGGAGTGACCAGGAGGCATGGAAGACCAATAACCACCGATGAAAGAAGATGCAGGAGAGATGACGGTGACCTTGTCGCTGCAGCTGTGAGGACCAGGCAATGCTAAAGCTGTTTACAAGCTGTCCTACATCAGAAGTCAAGAGCAGGGGACGGTGTCCAGAGGGAGCACCAACAAGCCTTGGCAGCAGCAACAGATGAGGAAAATGAGAAAGGTGCAGTGTCGATGCCAGCAAGGTTCAAGGGACTCACCAAGAGCAGGAGAGTCAAAGCAGGCCCCGAGCAAGCAGTGGAGCCCACTGGAGCCAAAGAAGACCCTCAAGAGGACCCACAGGCCAAAGTCAAAGGAGTCACAAGAGGAAGTCGAGCAGCTCACCAAGATGCAGGCCCACGGTGCAGCGGATGCGGTGAGGATGAAGATCTTGATAGCAGGAGATGCTGGAGGCTGGAGCTTCTTGGAGCCTAAAGATCTCTGGAGAAGAAGTCAACAAACCTTGGCAACAGCAAGTTGGCGCAGTGCACAGGTGTGTGACTCCAGCGGTTTTGACAATGGATACTGGCTTCAAACTTGCTGAGAAGATAGTGCAGGCCTCGAGGAAGTTGCAGAACTACCACCTGTGTTGCTGAGCCTTTCAGAGTCCGTGGGAGCTTAGGGGCAGCAGACCAGTCAGCTTTGTTGGGGTGCCTGCAGAGTGACATTTTTAATCATGTATTGTTTGATGTATTTGATGAGTATTTGTTTTGCTTTTATGGACTTGTGTTTTAAGCTCCGAATAAAGCCTTATGAAATGAAAAAAATGACTCATTCACTCCAAGGGAGATTCCTTCTGGTGTCTTTGATTCCCACAGGCCTGTAGAAGAACCCGGATGGAGCACAGGAATAGATGGTGCAGTAGACTGGCAGGACAACAATACCAGGAGCAACAGGAGTCTTCCAGGTGTAGTCTTGATTCCCAAGGTGAAGTCCAACGAAGTCCAAAGTGCCCAGATGGTTGAAGATGAAGTGGTTTCGTATCTAAATATTGTCTCACAACGAATCTGAAGAACCACCCACAGGTAAGCCCTTAAGTACCCAAAGGAAAGGGTTGGGATGGTTCAGGGGTCCCTCCCAAAGGAGGAGCTGGACAGAGGTGTGGATATTCCCATGTCCTTTGTCCATTTTCGTACCAGAGCGGGAGCCAATGGCTCCCTCAGCTGGTTCCAACTGGAGTATGCAAAGAGGGCACCAAATGTGCCTTTCAAAGTAGTCTGGTGATGCTGGCAAGCACCCCCACCCAAGACCAATACACTAAGTCCTGCCTGTGAGGTGGGTACACCTCCCTGTGACAGGGAAATTATTGTTCTGCCTTCCCCTGCTCAAGCCTGGCTCAGCAGCAGGAGGGCAGAATCGTGTCTGTGGTTGGCAGCAGCACTAGCTTGCTGTGAGACCCTGAAAGGCTGGTACCAGGAATACAGGGGGGCTCCCTAGGGGAGCATCCCAGTACATGAGATCCTACATTCAACACTGGAACCGGTGGGGTAGGATTCCAACAAGTTTGATACCAAACATGACCGGTTTCGGTGCAGCCAATATATAGTTAGGCATCTCGTAATTGACTTGAGCTACAAAACATCCAGAACACCGCCGCAAGACTGGTCCTCAATCTGTCAAGACACTGCCACATCTCCCAGCGCCTGCGCACACTCCACTGACTTCTCATCCTACGATCAGCCCAGCTTTCCAACGCCATGGTCCCCCACACCAGAAAGACCAGATTGGGAGGCCGCTCCTTCTCCTTCCTCATGGCCAGAGCCTGGAACGCCCTTCTGCTCCACCTCAGACAGACAGCATAGCTCCCCAACTTCACGAGAAACCTCAAAACCTGGCTCTTCGACAGACCCCGTCCTTGATGGACTGCAATGTGCACCCCTCCCCCCCCCCAGCGCCTTGAGACCCTCAAGGGTGAGTAGTCATGCTTAACAAATACCTGATTGATTGATTGATTGATTGATTGCCTTGATGTCCATTATACATAAAAAATGGCTGACCACACTTACATAGCCTGAGGAATCGACTATTAGGTTTGTAGGGTGTGTCCTGCTCATGCAGGGCACCCTCACACTTATAACCAAGAACCCTGCCTTCAGGATTGAAAGGCCTACCTTAGGGGTGACTTATAGGTTTTAAGTGCGGTGACCTCAGATATAAGGAAACTTATATCTGTGGTGAGTGGTGCTAGCACCAGCTCACACAGTCTGCCATGGCTGGCCCATAGTCACAGTTTGAGTGGTCTCTCATGGGTGGCATAATAAAATGCTGCAGCCCGTCGGAGACCTTTGGTGTACCTATGCTCTGGGTACCTTAGAGTCATATACTAGGGACTTAGAAGGGTACACAAGTAGCCAATTAGGAAGGTACCAAAGTACTTACCATTGTCCAACTTAGGGGGAGGTAAATTGGGGTTCTGATTAGCAGGATCTCAGTTAGACTAGTCAGAAAAATGGGAGTCTGCAGGGTTTGTGAGGTTAGAGCCTCAGGCGGCTTCATGGGTACAAACCTTTTACTCATCCACCACTGGGTTGCAAGGTTATAGTGAAGGTCGCTAGATGTCCCTGCCTAGGACCGCCACCAGGGTCCAACATTCATGGTTTGGCACTCCTTGGCTGGCAAATCAATTAATGTTCCAGACACCGGAGAAATCTCCTGGCACATCAAGGCCATTGATTGTCTGTTTTTCCAAAATAAGCTCTTGCTTTCGGACAAATAAACCGATTGATGAGAATGGTCAAAATAACATAATGCCCTCCCAGCATGTCTCTCAGCCTCTAGTGCAGTAGATAATGTGGCAGATCCACGGTAGGTTTGGAGATCCCTGCCAGGCAGGTGGCTATCTCTAAATAGTCCAGTTGCCCGTCGATAGGAGAGTGAAAACTATGGCCTTCGCTGACTAGGTGAACTGGCAGTCCATTCGCCACTGGCAACATGAGGTTCTACTACTCCCAATCCAACTCCTACATCTGGTACTCAGTGCTGCTTTAGAAAAAGGTCCCAGTAAAAGCATCTTATAAGCCAAAGAGGTTTCCAGGAAGCATTCCACAAACTGAGAGTGCCAATTCCCCTGTAGTTCATTGCCATGGAGCGGTGGTAAACCTCAAAAGAAAAAGGCACTTTGTCAGGATTGGTTTCCTTCTAAAATTTGAAGCTAACTTTAAATTTGACTGAATTGTACTGCCCCAATACTGGATAAGCACCGCTGTAGCATCAAATCCAATGTTCAACTTTTGCTCAAGGAAAGCTGTAAACAAGCGTAGAGGAGAGCAAGTAAATGATAAGCACCATACCCCTACAACTGAAGACACGCTCTTAGTTGCTGTGTCGTAATCAAGAAAAAGGTTGACTGTCTGGAGTGCTGAGAATGTGCCTGAGCACCACCAGCAACCTGAAATATAGTTTTGCACTGTGCTATTAGGTAGTTAGCACTGATGAGTCAGAAGAAGACAAGATTCACTTTACACCTTCCCTATTCACCTAAAAAAATTGAACATCCTTAGCTATACATTTGAAACCAGCACCATTTAAGTGTCCGGTGTGTTTGACCTTGCTGCAACATGGATACCTTAGTGTTCCATCAACCGATTTGAAACGCTGCACCTATCCATGGCCTGAACTCTGTTCCAATAGCCCCAAAAAGCTAAATAAGATGGTACATCCCTCCAGAATTTATCATTTTGAAATGTACGTTTGAAAACAACACCCTGCTTCATTCATATGTTCGGTGTATTTGACTTTGCTGCGACAGCTCTACCTTGGTGCCCCATCGACAGCTGTGAGACCATGCACCTGATCACAGCTGTTCCATAAAGCCCCCCAAAAGTAAATAAGTATATAAGTGCATGGCTCCAGAGCTACAACAATCATCTCTGAACCATTGAACCATTCCTGCTGAACTGCGTGGTAAAAACCTGCATACCCAGTCTCTTTCCACTAAGTTGGCAATCTAACACAGGAGAGCCACACACTCGAAGAAAGTGGCAGGCACAGTAAGATACTTTTGCCACCCAAAACCCTGTGCTCAAAGAGCCGATGCTGTGCTTGGCTACAGAAGCTATGCAATTGCACGTGTATCACTGATTTCCTGTGTGCACACCCAACTAAGTAACAGAGTAATATGTCACCGTATCCAGAATGCCATAAACACGTATTACAGTCGCTGATCATATTATCTTAATAATAAAAGTTTCATATCATTTTCTAAAAGATTAGCACTGCTTGAACAATATATTTATTGTGCGTGATAGATGTGCTGCTGGCTGAAATAGTCATGCACCTCCCACTGCTCTCTCAGAGTAATCCACGGCTATTCGACTTAGCTACCTCCTGAAAGTGAAAGCATGAAGGAGGCTGTAAGTAAAGTTCCCTTTTGGCCTGCTCACCTCTCTTTTCTCAAATGGACTTATGCTGTTGGTGTTTGGAGTCTGAGCATTAAGTGTTAACCAGGCCCCAGTGCATGTTCTCTGGCCTTAACAACTTGTTAAATGCTTGTTGAATTAGTTAGCGCATTTAACTTACCTAAAAAAACAGCAAGACAGGTCACTTCGAAACTGTTTCCAGACTTTTCTCCAACAGAACTAGAGACCACCACGCGACTGTGGCCGAGCCACAGCTGCCAATGTCGAATTGCTGGTAAGAATCAACCTGTTGGTTTGCACCTGTGAGGAAGTTGACTTTCAGAAATGTTTCTAAGTTCAAACATAGGTGACTTCACCGGACTAAATGCCGCCCAGTGCCCAGTTGTCAACAATAACTTCTTGGGCCTAGCCTTCAGACTTCGTACTTCGACTCCTCGAGCATTCCTGTCATGAACATCAAGAGACTCGAACTTCCCGCAAGATCTGAGGCTCACAGTGAAGACCAGCACTTCAGCTGACCACCCAATCCACCTACGACCTCATCGACAAGGACTTTTCTCCAGAGAAAAGAATTTAGGGCATAATTACAAGTTTGGCAGACAGAGCTACTACTAACGTGACGGATATCCTGTCTGCCAAATAAAAATTCCATTATATCCAATGAAACTTGTAATTGGGCAAATGGGATGGCCATCATGTTTGTGAAGTCGGATCCCATCCGTCAAACTTATAATCAGACCCTAAGTCTGAAGGATTACTCTCCTTCAGTTCAAACTTGGTTCCTCTAACGAACCCGCGCTCCATCACGGTCAGCCTTAACTTTTGACTTTTACCTGGCATTGAATTGCCAGATACCCACTTTTGTCACTTTGCACTTTTTGGGGCTAGAATTATCTAAAACCTCTAAAAGTCACATCTCTGGGTACCTACATCAGGTTCTTGTTATTTTGATGTCTAATGGTTCATTAAAATTTACTCTACTTTTATAAATTGGAGTGGGATTTTTATTGTGTTTTCTACACATTAGTTGTTCTTGTAATGATAAATGCTTTTCATATTTCTTCTAAAACTGTCTGCTCTGTGCTACAGATACCAACTGTTGAGCTCAGGTTTAAATGATTGAGAATTAACTGGGCCTAGTAAAGAATAGTGCCATTATTACTTGAATAGGAATACTATTCACTTTGACTAATAATCTACCTTCTCATAGAGGCACTTGGCAATTCAGTGAGATTAGTAGTGCCTGATTCCTGTATTTCAGAAGACAGCACCAATATTTGTAACAAGGAATACTTAACTGGCTCTAACTGTCAAGATCCATGGTATGCTCTCAACTCTTGCTCGACATGTGCAATACTCTGAACTGTCTGGTGGTGCATGCATTGAGAAGCAGAGAAGACTGGAAGTGAGCACCAATTGTTAGCACCACATGAAGAGAGTCTTTGCCTCTTTGCTGGATCCATTATGCGAGAAGCCTGGGTTCAGTCAAGAAAATATATGTTCCTTGAAGCCCCAGGACTCTTACGAGATTTTCAAGTGATGGCACCTATTTAACATTCTTCATGTTCTAGGGCATCCTTACTAAGCAATAAAGATATTTATTCACATCAAGAATATCATGTCAGATAACAATGAAGGTAAAAATCTTTTTTTTTCCTTGTTTATAAATATTTGCCTACCTAGTTGTAAATATTGTGTTGTAAGTTGTATTTGTTTTTCAATGTGGTTGTATATGACATAATTATTTTATTGTAATATTGTATCTTTTGAGACTCATCTTTTGTTTAATGTAATTATTTTTTTATTTTTTTAAATTGTGTTAATGTTTTATTTTTGTAGTATGTTTTACTTGGGTATTCAGATTTCTGGGTTTGTTGGTCAGTAGGGTTTTTAAATATTTTTTCGATTTTTTATGTTTTTTATTAATGAGTAGTTCCATCTAAAAAAAAGTATTTTTAAAGACTTAAGAAAAAATAAAGCGCCAATAAAAAGTACTGTTCATGTATGGCCGGGAGGTTTCAGGCCAAATGCGATGGAGTGTTGGCTGCATAGGCCAGGCAGGTTTGTCTCAACGTTTTTATATTCTTACATAGTCTCTGAAATGGAAGTCAGATTCTTCCAGAGGGGGAAACCAGCTGGCTGTATCCAGTGAAGTCCATTTGAAGCCAGATAGGCATGGGGGAAGGTCCTGCTAAAGCTGATGGTTTACGTGAAAAAACTTAGAAAGGGAAAACTCAGAATTAGCAACCAAGGAAGTCCTCTCGTGGTTGGATACTTTTGGCACCTTTGCCCAGTCATGATTTCTATCTTTGGACCAAGGGCCTGATTTAGATGTTGGCGGATCTGGTCCTGCCATCACCTTCCGACAGTTTTCCCACCCGCCGGCTTGGCAGTCTGCCCACTATTTTGAGATGTTGACAGCTCATAGGAGGGAAGACCGCTGAAGTCCCGCCATCTTCACCATTATCTTACTCCCTTCATCAATGGCGTCATAGGCAGAAGTGGCTGTCGGAGGAAGTCAAGCCAAGAATACTGCATAGCCAATTACAATGTGCCTTTCTGTAAAAGGCTAACATGGCAGGAAAACCCTTCAAACTTGGGTTGCCAGAAATTTAGAAAAACAGATCAAAACTTACCTTTTTCCCAGTTCCTACTTCTGTTTCCACCTTGAACCCCATTGTCAAGGTCCTTCCTGTGCTGCTGCTACTTGACTATGATGCTCAGCCAGCCTGCTGTTGCAAGAATCTAAGGTAGGCTTCTGTGTCACTTGTCTCACTATGAATCATATGTTAACCTCCCCTCCTCCTAAGCTACATCCAACTGGTTCTAGGACCAGCACTCTGTCCAACTGGGCGGGTGCCCAATTGGCTACAGAGAGCCTAACGATGACCGGCTTCCCCTCCTCAGGGTTTTCCTTACACATGACTGTGAATGGAACACCCATGTCCCTTTGAAGTAATTTAAAATCCTGAACCATTCTAGCTGCTCTTTCAGGGCTGACATGCGTAACATACCATACCCCAGGGCACCCTGTCATAAGGCCTGAGCCATTATCTGATCTCGGAGAGTCTTCACACCTCATTAAGGGCAAGAGCTGGCAGGGGCAGCTGCTGGCACCATAGTGCAAATTAGCCTCCAGGAGTTTCAGGAAGAGAAAAAGTTACTTCTATAAGTTATCTTTCCTATATATCTATTACCTATCTATTAAAAACATAACCTCACAATGAAACCATTTTTCTAGCTTCTCCCAAACTGGAGGTAGCAAAATTAGTCTATTAATCCACACTCTAGTTTTCCTTATAAGACAGCCAAAGTCTTCCACAGATCATATTAGCTTTTGGAGGCATGTCACTGTAGGGACATGGCAACATTACATTTCTGCATGTCTCATTTTTAACTACTATGCACTCTACCTTGTGGGCTACAAGGTGTACATGGGGGATTATTTCTAAATATTTAAAAGGATGATTTTTGCTCATGTCTAAAGATTTATTTTGACAGATCAAACTGCAGGTTTGAGCTGCAGCAGTCAGGCTACAATGGCAGGCCTGCAGCCATGTTGTGTTGTCACACTAGTGTATGGCACAATAAGTGCAGCAGTCCACAGGTGATCTGTTACTTTCCATGCAATAGGTTTAGGTTGCATACTATATACTATGCCCTTTGGGAGAGTTAAATATGCTAATCTGGGATTATCCAATATTTACATGTCATATGAATTAGAGCACATACACTGGGCAGTGGACGGCATCACCCCAGTGTACAGAATCAAAAAACTAACATTAAAATTCAGCAAAAAATGTCGGTGGCAACGCAAAAAAAATTGCATTTTCTCACAATTTCATAAATTTATTTGATGGTTTTTAAATTTTTTGGTAGATAGTTGTTGCGTTTGTTAGGGATTTTGGTTGGAAGTGTTTTTGACAATATATACTTGTTGATTAGTCACTTTGAATAAATGATTTATTAAATGTAGTTAGCTAATAATATTAATATATGTTTCTTTTGAATATGAATAATTTAGAAATTTTCATAACAAATAATTTATTTTTTTCAGTATTTGCTGGTGGTTTGTGGGATGTTTTATTAAAATTGTTTTTTAGTTTCATTAGTTTTAGTTTTTTTTTACAGTTAATAGGTTCTTTTTGTAATTTCTAATCTTTTTATTATTAATATTTTTTTATGCAAATTGCATTTTATTTTAATATATAATGTTTGGTTTCTTTGTACCAACAAAATGCTAACAAAATCTTTATGTAAATATTAAAATTCGTTTTTATATTAAAAAAATATTTAGTGTGTATTGTTTTGAATTGTTTACTTAGTGTGGCAAGATTGGAGTGGGAATAATAAATGAGACCCCATAGTTCCGCCAATCCCCACATTTCACCGTAGTAGTTAGCTTTGGAGTGGGAATCAAAAATCTGCCCCTTCACAGTTCTACACTTTTCCCAAAGTTGATAAGTTTGGAGTGGGAATAGTAAATCTAAAACGCTCAAGTGTAAGGATTTTATCCTTAGCTTTTAGCTTCAAATGGGCTCTGC
The DNA here is from genome assembly GCF_964204655.1 of Triturus cristatus. NCBI lineage: Eukaryota > Metazoa > Chordata > Amphibia > Caudata > Salamandridae > Triturus > Triturus cristatus. The sequence continues at coordinate 546,319,314 of NC_140586.1, forward strand.
TGTGGCAGCTTCTACCTTATCCCGTTCACTGTGAGTGGCTAATCTCGCAGTGGCTTAACTCTCTGGGGCCTAGCCAGAGTGCCTTGATCATGTGTCCGCACTAAATGCTATGATTGGTTTCTTTTGCGTGTTTTCAGGTACCCGACCACGCTAAGAATCCTGGGACGAGTTTCCTGCATGTCAGCTTAAATGAACACCACATGAAGGAAAACCTAGACCATAGCCTTAAATAATGCAATTATGAAATATATATTATGTGGCAATATAAGTATTTGATTTAAATTATTATTTTATAACTCATCATTTCCTTCCCAATCCAAGATGGAAAAACCTTATGGGAATGATGTAATATCCTGTTCTCCACTATAAAAGGAGCTCAATCGCTAGTCCACTACCATCACAATTGTTCTTGAAACATTGCTTGCCCACTAGACTTCGTGGACTGTGCGTTCTCTGGAGTAATCCATCATTTCCTTCCCAATCCAAGATGGACAAATCTTATGGGAATTATGTCATATCCTGTTCTCCACTATAAAATGAGCTCAACCGCTAGTCCACTACCATCACAATTGTTCTTGAAACATTGCTCGCCCACTAGACTTCGTGGACTGTGCATTCTCTGGAGTGCCTGTAATTCGCAGCTACCCATTGCCTCTCATCTCAGATGTGTTAAAAGCTGTTCAAGGAGCTAAGGTCTTTACCAAATTATAACTAAGAGGAACCTACCACTTGATTTGGGTCCAATCGGGTGACGAAATAAAAAACAGCACTCACAACACCATTTAGGCATTTTGAGTATGGGTAATGCCGTTTGGTCTATCTAATTCTTCTGCTGTTTTCTAGCAAATTCTTAATGCAATCTTTTCCAACCTGTTCCTTCGATCACTGGGTCTCTACCTGGGCAATATCCAAGATGCTACAGAAAACCCTTACCATGTCGCACACAGTCTTACAGCATTTAAGGGAAAAGAAAGTGCTGGCCAAAGATGACAAATGCTTGTTCAAAAAGGATTCTGTAGAATATCTAGGTTACATTATATCATCTAAAGGAATTGTCATGGACAACTAAACATTTCAAGCTAATCTTGACTGGCCCTTTCCTTCCTTATTGAAAGCAACACAGAGTTTTCTTGGCTTGTCAAAGTTCTATCATAAATTCATAAGCACTTTTCTAAGCTTGCTTCACCAATTACAGATCTGATAAAGAAGAACTCGACTTTCACTGGAATAAGGACACCACCCTACTCTTTAAAAGCCTGAAGGCAGAGTTCATTATAGCTCCTATCCTACAATAATCGAACTCCTTTACACCTTCTATTTTTTAAAAATATATTCCTTAAACCTAGCTATGGAAGCAGCTTTAATTAAACCTGATCATGATGGAGAAGAGCATTCAATCTCCTTCCTCTCAACAACATTGTCTCCAGCAGAAAAGAACAATGTTGTCCTTTTAACAGAACTCCTAGCTATTAAAGCAGCTTTTATTGAGTAGAGATATTTCTTACTGGGGGTTTAACAGTAACTGTACGTGCAGACTATAGAAACCTTCAAGTACTCCAACAGATCAAATGCCGGAATAGCATACTGGGTCTTTTTCTTGCAACAATTTGATTACGTTCTTGTGTACATTCCTGGATATGAAAATGTCAGCACATACTCCTTGCCCAGGCGTTACCCTAAATCTGAGCATTTCAAAACTGTGGAGGAGATAATTGATGCTAACCCCCAACTCCAAGGACAGCAAGAAATGCAGTGCCCATGTCGTATTGCGTGAAGGCAAGCATATCCCAATAAAATCCCATGATAGGTTCGGGCATGCCTTAACGCAATACAACATGCGCACTGCAGTTCCTGTGTTGCGTTGCTTCTATATAGTTCAATAGGTATGCCATTAGGACCTGTCGCCTTACACGATTGTAAGGCGACAATCACTCCACAGATCTCCTCCGTGGATATGTCTCTATCCAGATCTTCTCGGTCCTCATAGTGGGGAGGTTCATCTCCTGCAGGAGCTCCGCACAATCAAGTTGTGTTCTAGTTGTGGAGGTCCTATATATACACTCATAATAGTTAGTAAATTCCGTGGCTATTTCTTCACCTGTCCTACAGTATTCTCCTTTGGAGTTTTGATCTGTAGTACCCAATTTTTCTCCGGGTCCCGCTTTTCCAACCACGCCATCAATTTAGATGCTTGGTCTCCAATTTCATATATCCGCCCTTTGACGCTCTACTGTATTCCTTAGCTTTCTCCTCAGCTATATCTCATAACTCTTGTTGCTTAAGGCGTTTTAAATGTTTCCTGTGAGGGTTCGATTCTTCAGGCCCTCCTAATGCTCCCTCTAGCCAGGTTATCTCACCTTCCAGAGTTTCGCATTGCATTTTCTGCTCTTTTTCATAACCCCAGCAATTACCTCTGCAGGACCTCTTCTCATGACCTTGTAGACCTCCCACAGAGTACAACTCGAGTCTACTGACCCCACGTTTTCCTTAAAGTACAGCTCAGTTTGTACCCTAATCTCCTCTCTGGCCTCTCGATCTTTGAGGAGCAACAAGTTAATTTGTGTAGGTAGGGCTTGTGTTCTACTGGGCCCCATTAGTTCAACCTCAACCAGTGAGTGGTCAGATATGCCCCTAGCTTTGTGCTTTGCCCCTCTAAAGAGACCTACCCCAGTGGAATGTGTTAATAAATGTGCTTAAGGCAGGTATTGTGGTAGCATGCATTCTGGGCGGTATATAAACTAAGCATATGTTTAGGTCCCAACACTCCCACACCCCACTGAGGGCCACATATCTACCCAGGTGGTCTCGCCATATCTTTTTGGGGACAAATGCTGAGTTGGTTTTGACGAGTATCCCCACACATCATGACCCTGTAGTAAATCCAGCATGGGCTTCCAGCTTGTAGCCGAATCTATCTAGCACCTTACAGGTGTCCCTGATCAAATGTGTCTCCTATAGCAGCACTCTGTCTGGTGTCTGCCGCCGGACGTATTGCATTACCATTGTGGGTTTTATTTTGTTTCCTAGACCATTCACGTTCCAGGTCATAATTCTCACCATTCGTCTCCCGGAGGTGGGTTGAGCAAGTGGAGTTTTTAGGTGTGCATCATGTGTCTGTGTGGATGTCTGATTCATTTGGAATTATCTTAGTTCGGTTCTGACTAGATGTGCGTTGAGGTGTAGTCCCATTCCCTCCCGCTTCCCCATCCCTGATGCCGACTTTAGCACTAGTGGTGCCCTGTGCAACAATGTTTGTTAGCGCCCCCCACAGACTCCCTCACCACCACCCTTTCACAGTGGCCCCTCAGGTCTCCATAATCACTCTCTCTCACATGTATTTAATTAGTTGTATGGCACCTCCTATACCAGTGTAGGGTGTCAGAGCACTTTACATCACACACACACACTACACAGAGACAATCAATCATAGGTGTGTAAATCAGTGTATAGGAAATGTTATGTAAGCCAGAAGACTACAAGGTATAGCAGTCACATGTCATCCATACTAGTAGACATTTTAGTTAAAGAGTGCTTGGTCTGGAGAAGCACAGACTCATAATTGAAAACATAACCCCATGGTATGGGTTTACATTTAATAATAGAGATTTTTTATTCTTACCAAAATTAACCCTTTTTGAAACATTAGAATAATGAAAGAGAGAGGAAAAATGATAGTTCTCTAATCTATACCTTGCAGTTGGCATGCAGCTCCATGATAGTTATTATCTCACTGTTCCATGTTAGGATTTTAACATCTACACTGCCAGTAACAAAAGGATCCCTCTGCCAAAAGCACTGACTGATTTAAAATATATGCACTTTCTGATCAGCATGGTACACATTCTAGGCAGCAGGCATATAAACCCTCTGTGCTACCATAAAAATAGTTAAAATTTCCACTAGACAAAACTCCTTCTTTCTCCAGGAAGAACATGAATCACAGTAGTTATCTTGACATTTTTATTGCTGTATTAGAATTGCCGGAGGCTAGCAATGCAGCAGCAGGTGCAGGTGCTTTTAAAGCTATAAAATACTTCCACTGACGGCGCTCCCTTGAAGAGTCAGCACCCGGTGCGGTGGCACCGGTCGCACCGCCCTAAAGCCGGCCCTGCCGTTGTGTAACGTGTCAGGCCATCTGTTGATCAAAGAATTTATGCCAGCAAACATACAAACTTGGAACCAAACCCCATGAAACTCCCCCCTCCCTGCTACCCTGCAAGGCAAATCAAAACCTCCCACCTCCCCAAATTCCAGAGCGCCTGTCGCCCTAACCTTGGGTAAGCATTAGCCAAGCCTAAGCATGCCGGCCTACCTCCCTGATTCTCCCCCTTAATACTGCTACCATTTAGTTGACCAGTTTGCATATATTGTCCATTATGGGAAATGAATGAATGTAAGACATATAGGGAAATTGTAGTCCGCATTCTTCTCTAGGGGTCCCACATTCGGGCGGTTTACCCTTCTTGGTGGCTAGGATCGGGTTTTAATCTCATGATCAATTCCTAGCTGTGACGTCATTCACCAGCCTTGCGTTATTCACTCACCTACCCTCCATTTTCGCAATTAGTTGGAGAGTCCGTGGGCTGATTTAAGCTGCTGTTCGTGTTCCTCTCCGTACCGGCTGAGGCACTCGATCCCGAATTTGTGTCTCTAAGTGTTCATCATTGTTACCCCACCATCTGCTATCCATCCAACCTGTCCCAGGCCTCCTTTGGGGCAGTGAATTTCCACACTTCTCCCTCTGCAGTTACTCGTAGCGTAGATGGATAGAGCATGGAGTATTTAGTTTCTTTAGCCAGTCGGGCTCTCTTGACTTCTAAGAAGGTCTGTCTCGCTTGTTGGACCTTCATCGTGAAATCCAGGAAAAATGCGATCATTGCGTTTTCTATTTTCAGCTGAGGGCCGCTACAGGTGGCTTGGAGAATCACCTCTCTATCCCAAAAATTAAAAAGGCAGACAATAATTGGTCTTGTTGGGGCCCCAGACATGGCTGGTTGCACTGGACTCTGTGGGCTCTTTCCACTAAAAAGTGTTTCGACAGACCCTTGGGTTTTAAGTGAGTTTAATGTGAGGTCTTCCACATACAGGCCCACCACAGGGCCCTCTGCCCTCTCCGGAACTCCAATAATGCACACATAATTGCGGCGTGAGCGGCCTTCCTGATCTTCCAACACATCCTCTAGCACTCTCGTTATGTTGGTGAGTTTTTGTACTTTACTTTGCACTGTTTTGGCATCAGCTGCCAAGGCGGTCATGACTTCCTCCATTTCTTTTACTCGGTTCCCCAAGTTTTGAGAGTGGCCTCAGTAATGAAACCTCAGAGGAAACAGTGTTGATTTGCCTAGCCAGGTCTGACTGTACTCCGTGGATGGCTACCATAAGGTCTTGGAGTGAGGGCTCCGAGGCTATCGATGAGAGCTGCGGCTCTGGTTCTGATTCTGTTCCCGCTGTGTGCCTCACCAATGTGTCCCTAGGGGGGGTGTATTTATCTAACTTGGTTTGTTGAGACCCTCGTGGGCCCCTGCCACCCGTCATCTCTCTCCTCCCTTGTGGTCAAGAGTACTCTCGCATAGAGGGCCCCCGCGTTTAGTCTGCCCTCAGGGCCCCTCTCGTTGGCACAAGGTAATATCCCTGTTTCACTCCTGATTTCCTGACGTTGATGCGTAGCAATTGCCACTTTGGTTTGCAGGGCACCAACTGTAGCCCTTTCCCGTCTCTGTACCTGGTGTCGGACTCCTCCGGCGATTTGCGCACTTTTCAGGCTTGGCGTGGTGTCCCAGGGCGTGCCGTGTCCTTGAGCCCTAGTTGGATGTCTCTCTCCCACTCCGCAGCTCTCCTCCAATTTGTGGGGCCCAGTCTCACTGCTGCAAGGAATTGCAGCCCCAGCAGTTCACCTCTGATGTTTCTGCTGCCCTTGCTGATTGATTTCAGTTCTAGTAGCACTGGCTCAGTCGCGTCGTTCCACTCGAGCCCGCCCTCCTGGGATCTAGACCGGTCTGAACGTCAGACACGTACGCAGTTCTTCCGATCGCTCACCTTGTTGGCCCCGCCCTCCAGCACAGAGCTCCGATGCTGATCACGCAAGGCTGCGGCTCTGCAGCCTACTGTCTTTAGAGCAGGCGATACAATCTCTCAGGTCGGGGCGGTTTTCCACAGAGTCGCTCTCTCTGGACTCCGATCCGTGATACTGCTAACTATTCTTTCCCCTTTGGATGCCTATTTCGGATCAGTGACGGATGTTACAGGGAATTCACAGGGGTGGCTCAGTGGAGCTGCACTATTCTGTGGCCATCTTGCTTTGTGGCTGGCCACGCCCCCCAGGAAACCTATTGTTATACCTTCCCCTACTTGAGCTCTGCCTAGTAGCATGAGGGCAGAATCATGTATGTGGTCGGCAGCAGCACTATCTTGCTAGCGGACCATGACAAGTTGTTACTGGGAGCAGTGGGGGCTTCCCTGAGGAGCCCTCCAGTGCATGGAATCATACCTCCAACACTGGCAACTGTATTGGAGGTACGATTCCAACATGTTTTATACCAAATATGCCCAAGTTCGGCAGCCAACACATAGTTAGCCATCGTGTACTGACGGATGGCCATTATATGTATCAAAATGACTGGAAACACTTACAAAGCCTCGAGACTCAACTCTAGGGTTTGTTGGGGTATCCTACTCATGCAGGGGCACCCTCAAACTTATAACCCAACACCCTACCTTTAGGACTGAAAGACCTGCCTTAGGGATGACTTATAGGTTTTAAATATAGTGACCTTAGATATAAGAAAACGTAGATCTGTCGTAAGTGGTGCTATCGCCAGCTTATGCAGGCTGCAATGTCAGGCCTGTAGTCTCAGTTTGAGTGGTCTCTCATGGGTGGCACAGTACATGCTGCAGCCCATGGGAGATCCCTGGTGTACCTATGCCCTGGGTACCTTAGCACCATATACTAGGGACTTAAAAGGGTACACCAGTAGCCAGTTGTGGCAGTATAGAAGTACTTACCATAGTCCAATTTAGGAATGAAGAACAGTAACTGGGGTTCTGATTAGCAGGATCTCAGTCAGACTAGTCAAAATAAACATACAGACCCAGCAAAAAGTGGGGGTAACCATGAAAGCAGTTCCTACTTTGCTAAAGCGGGGGTCGCTCACGGCCCTAGAAATATGCCATGGAAAAATGCGGAGCCGACCCAGACACAAGCTCTGCGGAGCAGGGTCTCAAGCGCCGAGACTCCTACGTCTCGCCAGGTGACAGACGTGGCAAAGTAGAAGCATGCTTCAACTTCTTATGTTTTTTATGCTGCTTCTTACCTGACTCGATGACTTTGAGTGAGAGGAGGAAGACTTGGAACCCCTAGAGCGGTGCTTGAACCTTCCTCTCAACCTAGACCAGGAGCAGGAACAAGTTCTACGGGGAGATCTCTGAGATGCCGGGCCATGAGCAACTTTAGAAACTGGTCCCTCAAAGCCTTCGGCACCATGGCCCAGCAGTTGGAGCACAACTTAAGGTAGTGGTTGTGCTTCAGAAACCAAAGGCACATGGGATGGGGATCCATGACCGACATGGTGCGGTGACAGGTGCTGCACAGTTTGAATACCGAGGTCTTCTAACTCGACATTCTACCACACTGATAGGTCGACAAAAGTCAAAAAATGCCCTCTTCGACAGATCTGAGCTGGCTGGCACAGAAAGAAAAAAACTGACGCCAACGCGCTAAGGTGGTGCCTATATAGATGATGCGTATGTAACTAAGATGACAAACTCAACGCCTACATGTCATGCGGAGTTGACTGACACCGCCTATCAGCGCGCAGGGTTACTGCTATCAAAAATCTTCCGGATCCAGCCTGATGCCTGGAAGTTTCAAGGTAAGGATTCTGCATTTAGATGTCTCTATCAAGTGTGTTTTATTGGGGACAATAACATTGGACTTTTTGTGGTGTAACTGCCTATCTGTGGGATCTATCTGGGTTTTCCCTGTTCGCATGTTTGTCTTTGGACTAAGTGTAACCCAACCTGTGACCTATCAATCGATAGTCTAAGGCTTGGGTCGCAGGTCCAGCCTGACCATGTATGTCTAACTTGGGGTTGATGGGGAAATTCTCTCGGGTGGATTTGACAGCAATGATATGAGTTCATTATTACATGTACATATAACATGGCTGTCATTGATATTGAATGTACAGATATTCTCATTATTATGCGTAATTTGTCATGGTCTACATCAATATTGTATTTACCATAATTGACATTGTTATGTGGACATATATCATGGTGTACATTGACAGCGCATTCACTGGAATTGACATTGTTATGCATCTATTATGGTGTACATTGACATCAAGTACACCTATATTAACAAAATTGAATATCAACGTTGGGCCCAGTTTTGGGGAAAATATCAGCCTTCATCAACAAATAGAAGGTAATTGCTACAGACAAATGTGTTTTCAATGTTATCCAGTATGGTTACACCCTGTAATTCATTTAGCATCCTCCAACACATTCCACCTCCAAAAATAAAATACAGTAATCTACATTTGCTGAAGGCAGAAATTCAATCCATGCTATAGTAGAGAGCCATCAAAATAATCGCAAAACAGCATCAAAATGATGGGGATTTTACTCTAGATACTTCCTGGTACAAAAAGAAAACTGAAAAAGAGTGGAGACCTATGCTGCAGTTGCACCAGCTCAAGCTTTACTTGAGGAAAAAACATCCCAAATTACTTTGATTTGAGGTAGCTAGTTGCAAATATCAAATTTTAAGTACGTCTCTTTGGTTTTTCGAACAGCGCTCAGAATTTTCCCAAAATGTATGGCGAAGGTGGTGGCCCACCTTTGAAGATTGGTCCATCAAGTCTATCCTTACAAGGATGACTGGGTGATCAAAGGTGTATCTATAGCATCTTCAAACGACTTAATAGATGCCTGTGCAGACCTATTCAGGTACTAAGGTCTCCAATTAAAGGAAAGCAAGTCATCGTTAAAACCATCAAGAAGAATTTACACATTTTAGGAGCCATAATAGATAGAAGAACCGCAAAAGCATTTCCCTCAATAGAGAGACAACTGGTCCTCTTGCATTAGTGAAAAAAATACTGCATGAAAAAGAGACAAAAGTACGCCTCATCAAGAGACTGCTAGGGTTTATCTCCTCCTGTATAGTACTAATATCATTTTGCAGACTGCATATGAGACATATACAGGAAGAGTTTGACAATCAGTAGGCAGACACCAGGGTTCTCAGAAGACAAAGTAGCAGTAACAACCAAGATGAAAGAAGCACTTCCTGTGTGGATGGCTCAAGGCAATTTGGGAATTAGGTCTAACTTTACTTCAACAAAAGTCCCTTAGAGGTCACCACTGATGCCTCATTGGAAGGATGGGGAGCATATCTCCCAATATTGTCTGCAAGAGAACTCTGAACACCCGTGGAAAAAACATTGCCTATAAACGTTCTTGAGCTCGGGGCAGTCAGAAAGGTATTACAATGATTTTTCCAAAGCATTTCAAACTAAATGGTGTTGGTCTGAGCCAACAACAGCAACACCACGTTCTACATCGGAAACAAGGGAAAACATGCTCCCAGATTCTATCAATGGAAGGTTAAAAATTATGGCATCGAGTGAATATGCTTACAGCAGAACTTCCTCCTGGTTTCAACAATGACCATGCAGATTACCTCAGCAGAACTTTACAAGACAGTCACGAGTGGGAGATGAAAGAAAGCATACCGAATCAAATAGTTCAACACTAGGCAAGCCAAATATAGATCTATTTGCAATGCGAGTAACAATAAATGATGTTTTTACGCAAGCGGGCACCCACAGATAAATATGTGGGTGAGTGCTCTTTGTATAGAGTAGTACAGGATGTATGCTTATGCTTTTCCACTGATTCCCTTACTCCCAAAGGTAATAGCGAAAATGAAAGCAGAGCCCTGCACATTGATTTACACAGCCCTGTTGTGGCTGAGACAATATTGGTTCTCACATCTTATCCAAATAGCGCAAGACCAAGGTGCCGATTAGGATCCTGGAAAAAATTTCCCCAACCGAATTGAATCTGGACTTTTTTCCGTACAAATGGTAAAAGCGCCGTACAAACTGCCAAGTATGATTCGTATGGGAAAAAGTCCATACAAATCGCATTGGGAAAATTCCCCCACACGTCCTCGGGTCGGGAAAAGTCTCCGACACGTCCCCGGACATTTGTACATACAAATGGGAAAACTGAAGTCCAAATGCGCAAGTACGATCCGTCCCATCCGTCCGATTGTACAACTGTATGGAAAAAAGACCGTCCGGAGCGAACTCCCATAGCAACCATGGAGATGTCCAAACAAGTGCCCGGTACGCGCCGTACCCCCCCCCCCCGTATGTACGGAGCGTACCCCCCCAGCCCCCTGTATGTACGGAGCGTACCCCCGTACCCCCCAGTCCCCCGTATGTACGGAGCGTACCCCCCAGCCCCCCGTATGTACGGAGCGGACCCCCAGCACGTAGCGCTGGGGGTCCGCACCGTACATACGGGGGTGGGGGTACGCTCTGTACATACGGGGGGCTGGGGGGTACGGGGGTACGCTCCGTACATACGGGGGACTGGGGGTACGGGGGTACGCTCCGTACATACAGGGGGCTGGGGGGTACGGGGGTACGCTCCGTACATACGGGGGGCTGGGGGTACGGCGCGAACATACGGGGGCGGGGGGGTACGGCGCGTACCAGGCCCCCTAATCAGCTCGCATCGCTGCGTACTTAGCTTTTCTGGCACTTTTTGGGTGCCGTAAAAATTTTCCCATCCGGACTGCAGTCGGTGCGAATCGTAATTGCTGGTACATAAAAACATGCCTAACTCCGTCCGGACGTCACGTCCGCGGTGTCCCGGATCACATTTGTATGTATTTTTCTGTCGGTTGGTCTTTTTTCCAATTCGTACGGAAATGGTGTTTCCGTACGAATCGTAATTGCATGTTTGTAAAGTTTTACAACCCGGTACGAGTCGGACGGAGAAAAAGCTCCGACCCACGGTTTGTACCGGGTTTTTCCAGGATCGTAATCGGCCCCCAAGTCTACATATGTGAAGTGCTTCATCCCAACCCACAATCACTCAAGTTAGCAGCCTGGCTTCTGAGCACCATGAATTTGAAAAGTAAAACATCCCACAGGACAAGTCCTCATGCAAGCCAGGGCTGTGTCAACAAATAAAATATATCAGCTAAATGGAAAAAATTATATATGTGGTGTACTTTTAACAGATTCGATTGCTCTCAAATCCAAAGCCACAAGATACTTCCTTAACTTCAAATCCAAAGCTAAAAGATACTTCCTTAACATTTGCCCTAGCAAAGTCAGGCCTTAAACGTGCCTCCATCAGAATTAATCTTTTAGCTATTTCATATTGCAAAACACCAAATGAACCACCTTTATGGTTGCACAGAATTGTTAAAGAATTCCTGAACAAATCATTCAAAATATTCCCACTGTCTACAACCTGGGAGCTAAATACAGTATTTTCACTGTTAATGTGAAGTCGACATGAACCAATTCATAAAGCCACCTTAACAATCCTCCCTTAGAAAACTGTGTCATTTTTTTGGCGATGACTTCCGTGAGACGCGTTAATAAGATTCAGGCATTCACTATCATGGAGCCCATTATCCAATTTTCAAAAGACATAGTGGTATTAAGAACTAACCCCAAATGTGTACCAAAGTTACGAACCATGGGATATAGTCACAAGAACATGTGCTAAACATCACCCCAAAAATGTTATCGCAACTTTCCACATCGTAGCTAATCGCGGGAAAATAACCCTGTGTCAACGTGGAATTCACAACAAGGCGGTAGATCATCATCATGGCATTGCTGCCACAAGGCATGGCGCAGATGAATGCTGCTGCCCCCACACCATCCACATCTCCACCCCCTGGTTTGCTATTGCCTCACAGTGCGGCAGACATATCCACTCCGGCACCTGATGTGTCAGTGGCATACAGTGCCTCAGCCGGTACTGCAACACCCACAGGTGGGGCTGAGCACACATCCGGGGATGAGGACGTGGATGGGTTTGTGATCAGGAGGCACTAGCATTCATTTCTGCCACCTGGCCTTTTTCTGCTTGGTGCCGCACATGGCCCCATGACCTACCACTGACCCCCGATACACTTCGATGCACTCACCTTGGACAGCGACATGGACTGCCATATCCTGTTTGATGACCAATGACACAGCGACCAGACTGCGGACTACACTCTTCCTCTTCCACAGTACTTGTCATCCCCGGATGGACTCTGGCTGGCCATCCACGGGCCCATGTTGTGTAGCGTGGTTGGCATTGCCCTGTACTGCTCCAGCTGCAGAACTGCACTGGATGTGCAATAAACATCCAGTGACACACTGCTGTGTTATGTCTTACATCATTCATGTATGAATGTGTGGATGAATGTAGGGACAGTGATTTCCCTTGCGTTGATGATGCTCATCCTGTGGGATGCCAGTCAGGGGGTGCTACATTGCATATTGTGTACAGGGTGCCGTGGACACTACAACAGGGACACATGCATCAGACACTTCCATGTCCGGACATGAACTGAACCATGACCAGAGCCCACGAGCCATTTTTGCAAGCCCTGCTCTGGTCCGGCGTACGGCAGGCCAGACCACTCCGCTTACGCTCTGATGGGGGGCCCTCAGTGCTACCCGTCGCAGGCGTACTCACTGGTGGTGTGCAGGTCACTGCTCTAGTTGTCAGCATGTCACAGCCACTCCCTGAGGGCAGGTTCCAACGCACACCACACCCATCCGGCACAGGCATCACAGGCCATGTGGCTCTGCCAACATAAGGGGCGACAATGTCACATTCCCCTCTGCCGGTGGTGACTGGATGACGGACGCTCCACGGTTCTCAATCATAAAGTGCCCATAAGTTGTTGTGCACAGGGTTAGTGCCACCCGAGGCCTTGTGGCTGTCACGGGCCTACCACCACGTGGCGCTGACTGGGGTTGCACAAGGTTAGTGGTGCCCGGAGTATTGCGGCCGGCACACGCACCCCGCCATGGGACGGTGACTTTGGGTGCACTGAGTTAGTGGAACCTTAAGCTGCTGAGCGGGTGTGCAGCCTGCAATGATGTCCCGTCCCGGTGGTCCGGACAGCTCAGGTTTTGTGTGCCCTGCTGGACCTCAGTGTAGGCCAGAGTCAGTGGGCAGTGTGGGCCTACCACCACGGGGCATCGCTTCCGGGATCCCAGAGTTAGTGGCACCCATTGGGTTGAGCGGGTGTGCAGCCTGCGATGATGCCGGCTGCACTGGTATATCCTATGCCATGGAGTAATCAAGAACCAGCATCAAACGTGAGACCTGGTGGCCTGCGGAGCGGGGCTGCATGGTGTGGAGGGTGCCATGTCCGCGGGCCCCGGGCTTGTGGCTTGCAGTGGCATGTGGTGGGACCTCCTGTCTGCACGCCGGTGGCAGAAGGTGAGCAGTGAGGCCTGGGTGTGCATGGGCGGGCATGCTCCGATGGGTGGCAGGAGGGGCTGGGGTGCCGCTGCCTGGGTGTGCATGGGCGGGCAGGCGATGTTGTCTTGTGCAATTGTGTGTACAGTGCCAATCATATATCTGGACTCTGTTTCTGATGATGGGTCTGTCTCAGATGTGTGACCTGGTGTACTGCAATACATACCGGCAAGTGGTTGGAGACACAACCAGTTGAAGCAGTTGAGCAGTGTGGCCTGGGTGCACAGGGGCGGCACTCTCTATCTCTCTGCCCCTCTCTTCTTCTCTCTCCCTCTCTCTCTTTCCCCCTCTCTTCTTCTCTCTCTCTCTCTTCCTCTCTTCTTCTCTTTCTCTCGCCCCCTCTATTCTTCTCTCTCTCTCTCCCCCTCTCTTCTCTCTCTCTCCCCCTCTCTTCTTATCTCTCTCCCTCTCTTCCTCTCTCTCTCCTTCGCTCTCTCTCTGTCCTTTGATGTGCAGAGGACACACCTTCGCATCATGATTTTTGTCTTGCAGGCTGTGACCTACGGATTGTCCCGAGGGAAGCCGCCATGTGTCTTCATTTCATTTCAGTGTTCATGTTAATAAAGTTTAATTTGTTGCTTCGAAAGTGAATGTGTGATGCTCATTTTTGTGACGACACATGCATGTCACCAGTTGTGATTGTGCGACATCATGCAGATTATTTTGTACATGTTTAGGTATAGCTGATGTGGCATATCTTTGGTCGGGAGTTGCCGGGGAGGGGGGGTCCTGGGGGTGGTGGCGGCAGGTGTTGTTGCCCTTTCAGCCCTCCGGGCTGCATGTTCAGTTGCCCGGGTGCATCTGTTGCCCTTCTGATGTGGCTGTGGGCTGTGCTCCCTTTTGTGGTGCAGGCTGTGGTCCGACTTTGCACCAGGTCAGAGCAGGTGTTATTTTCCTGCTGCTAACGTGCCTTATTGCCTGTTTTGTGTTCTTATCGCAGTTCTGGCTGGTCATTGTGAATGTTATGGAGTGGTGTTGTCGCGTCTTTTGTCACGGGGACGCCTACTCTGCATCTGATTAGCGATAGTTGCGGGGGTCATCTGTGGCGATGTTTTTTACAGCTGCTATCGCGGGTATGCTGGTGCTGTGAGCTGTTAACACCAGCTTGTGATTGGGGCGATAAGTTTATTGCAACTTTGGCTGCGATAAGGTGCTGTTAAATCTGTGTAAAGTTTCATCTAAATGAACCTGTCATATAAAAAAATAATTAAATTTGATGACACCAGCAGAAAGGACTCTTTACTTACTGGACATCAAAAGGTGTCTAACATTTTGCATGACAAACCTAAAAAGTCTAATCAACTCCTAGTATCTTTTTCAGAACTATGTAAAGGTTTTCCTGGAACATAAGTTGCATACCTGTGGCTGTGGCTCTCCAGCATTGGTATATTTCATAGATTCACATGCGACCCATCCACCTCCCCGAACGGAGGCTCACCTCAGTCATTTCATCTATGGATTTGTATTTCCACTACTTGTGCTAATCTCCTCTAGAAGGGTTGAGTCACAAGGCACTCTGCATCACTGGCTGAACTTTGGACCTTTTCTAATGATGTGGATGTGCTAGTTAAAGGAGCACTGCCTATGGCTAGTACAGCTGTCAGTGCCTTATACTGCTATATCACAGTTACAGAGGCACTCCCACTTTAATGTCAGGGAATAATGATTTAAGCATGAGAATCTATGAAAAATACTAGCGCCAGGAAACCATAGCTACAGGTAAGTAACTTTATTTTTTCATCTTCATGATATATTTTGCAGTAGTGTTCTCTCTCAGTAACATAAAGGAATTCTAAGCAAATTTACAACCAAAGAATAATTTAAATGTCCTGATTGTCTTGAGAAAACACAGAATATCCTGTCCACAAAGCCATCTGCAGCAAAAATAGGACCATTGATACCTTTTTAGTATCTACATAAGGATACCTGGCATGTGTAAATGGTTTTACCACTGTGTAATTGTATGCTACAACCATGGACGTCAATTCGCCGAAATCAAAGGGGTAGTAGAAGTGACATCACCCACCCTTTGACCTCCGCTTTCACTCACACACACATACTTACACATACACACATATACACTCTCTCACTCATAAACACACTCTCACCCACAAGCACGCACACAACATACATTCAAAACATTTTTTACTTACCTCAGCTGCCATGGAAGGGCATATTCCAGCTTGTTGTACTCCATTTTTATTACACTATTAGTGAATAATATATTTTATTTATTCACTATTAGTGTAATAAAATAAAATTAACAGAAAATAAGGAGAGTGGAGCCCAGCTGTCTCCGTGTTCCTGGCACTGAAAGTGCCACCTCTGATGCCAGAGAGCGCAGAACCAGCGCCAGAGGTAGCAAAGGGCAGGCCAGGGGTACCAGCAGCAACACCTGGCGAACCCTAAATGACGTCGATGACTACAACTGCATGCAATTATGAAATAGGAAATCCAAATCAAGGGATGGGAGGTAAGAGAATTAAGGCATGGTTAGCCTTGAGAGTTTGAAAATGTCTACAAACTCTACAGACTAGTGATTCTAACCTCGAAATGGTTCGAGATTTATTCTGGCAAAGGGCTGAAGTAACTCTCTTTCGAAAGTGAAGAGGGGAATAGATCACCCTCAAACTTCAAGAAGATGTAGCAAAATGTGTTTCTCTGTTTTGGAAATCTGCTGGACATATTGTGTTCCCCACCTACAGCTGACTGTTCAGTGTAATTCATTATTTTCTATCTAACAATAAATAATGAAACAGCAATACTTCATAATAAAATGCGAGTGAAAGGGTTTCTTCTGACCCACCTGACTTAGCTGTCTTTGTTTTTGAGCCTTCGATGCTCTCATTTTTCAACTGAAACTCCGATTTGGTCTGGATATTCATATCGGTATTGTGTCCAATGAAGTAGGCTGTAAACGTCTGCTGAATGTCAAGTCCAACTTATAAAAGACAAAAATCCACAATATATCGCTTACTTTATTTATAAAAATAATTCTTTATGTTTGCAGTTATACGATTTTATGTCTGACTATTTTTAAGAAAACGTCGATTGTTTTCCAAAATTAGATTTGAATAAGAATTAAATGCCAATGAACACTAACGACGATTTGATTCAATATAACTAGTTTTGACATACATGATACAACGTATTATACCACAATATGAAACAGTGACAAATAAGCAGAAAACAAACAAATATAGGCCAGGAAATGGGCAATTATTATTCCCATCCCTGAGTTACTGATACTGGGGGTGCCTGTATCTCCTCCGGGCTGGAAGAATCCTGCCCATTTGTGGTTGGACCCTGAGGATTCACTAAGAAATGAGGAACTGTGTTGTATTTACATAGTGTCAACCTAGCGATCAAGCAATAGAGCGCTGCACATTACATGAGGGATTGGGGTGATCTACAAGCTCATGTACACGAAGCTGAGCTCACACAAGCATATTTTACACACATTACATTTCACATTTGTAGGCTCAGTGTCATGGCGAGGAAAAGGTTGGTAAGAAGAGTAGGAGTTCACACCCCTGTTTGAATGATACATAGAACTACCTTTCCCACAAACCCTAGGGCGAGCAGAGCTAAGTACCTGACTGACTATTTAAGCCACGCCCTAGCAAGGCTCGGGGCTTATCACTTGCTACATTTCTCTCGTCTGGATATGGACGTGTATAACTGGTAGCTTTCTAACCATTGTGTTCTGGATCCTGTGCAGCCATTTCCCAGCTTGAACTATATCAACATAAACAACTATGAGTCTCGCCTGTGTGAAAACCTTGACACAATCGTAAGGGAAATGCTAAAAAAAGTTAATGCTGTGAGTTCATGTGTACATGTGTGCGTGTACGCATGAGTGTAAAATTCCCATCATCCACCCGAAGTGGTTTGCTTCCTTACTCTACATGACCCATACGTGCAATGGTCTGCCTGAACCGTGACATTGGATTCCTCGTTTTGTAAAGAACACTGTATACAAATCAGAAGGAGAGAGGAACCCCAACGAACCAACCCTGCAGGATTACTCGACAACACCTGTACTGCTGCACATATGGAATGCACTACCACACTACCCAAGGAGTACCAGGACTACCTTACGGTATTTGATGAGCAAGAAGCCAGTAAATTACCGCCGCACAGAGCATACGATTTTGTAATAGAACTAGAAGCCGGAGCCACCATTCCATGCAGCCGTATTTACGCCCTCACCGAAGCAGAAACCACCTACCTCCAACAATATCTAACAAGAATGTTAGCTAACGGTTTCATTCGTCCTTCCTCTTCCCCGGCGTCCTCGCCTCTTTTTTTTATCCCAAAACGTGAAGGAGGCCTAAGGGCATGTGTCGATTATAGAGCCATAAATCGGGTTACCAAAAAAAACAGATACCCCCTGCCTTTGATTCCTGTCCTGTTGGACCAACTGAAGGGCGCTACGATATTCACGAAATTAGACCTCCGTGGGGCATACCATTTAGTGAGAATGCGTCAGGGGGATGAATGGAAAACGGCTTTCAGAACAAAGTTCGGATTGTACGAATATAAAGTGATGCCTTTCGGACTATGTAACGCCCCTGCCGCATTCCAATACTTCATGGACGAGGTACTGAGAGGTTTACTGGATGTATCTTGTATCGTTTATATCGACGATATCCTGGTGTACTCAACTACCTTGGAAGAACACATCCCCCACATAGAGGCAGTTCTGGAACGACTACAACAGTATTCGCTATATGCGAAGCTCGAGAAATGTTTCTTCCACATCCCTGAAGTCGAATTCTTGGGGTACGTCATCGGTCCCAAGGGACCAAAAGAAGACCAAGGCTATCAGAGAATGGGAATCCCCGTCATGTGTGAAGGCCCTACAGAGTTTTTGGGGATTCGCAATTTCTATAGGAGATTCATAAAAGACTTCTCGAGGATCATCCAGCCATTAACCCTCCTTCTGCGAAAGGGAGCCATGTTTAAATGGACAGCTGCAGCAGAAGAAGCTTTTAGAACATTGAAGCTCCGGTTTACCAGCGCTCCCATACTGCGACATCCGGATGCATCACAACCCTTTATCCTGGAGGCAGACGCCTCGTACTACGCTCTAGGGGGAATTCTTTCTCAGCGACATCCTGACACCGGTCAACTACATCACATAGCCTTCTTCTCAACAAAACTATCTCGTTGTGAAGTAAATTATAGCATCACAGACAAGGAGTTGTTGGCTATTAAACGAGCCTTTGAAGAATGGAGACATCATCTCCTGGGGGCCCGACACACGGTAGAGATATACACAGATCATTGTAACTTGCTATTTCTACAGAGTGCACGAGCATTAACTCCTCGACAGCTGCGATGGTCTTTGTTTTTTGCGAATTTTGACTTCGTGATTAAGTATAAACCAGGCCCCCAGAACGGAAAGGCTGACGCACTTTCCAGGCCTATATCTGTACCTCTGGAAGAGAGTGACATCACAGAAGAACCTCCTATCACTCTACAAAAGGCCTCTTTCCTTCCAGAACCCACCGCCCTAAGTGCCACACATGCTTTTCTTGAGGACAGAAAGGAACAAACCGCAGGGGTGGACACACAGGCCTGGGTAAAGAAGGAAACTCATCTTCGATACGTGAAAGGAGATCTGAGGTTCCGTGATGATAAATTATACGTTCCTGATGGACCTTTACAACAGCAAGTCCTACACTGGATACATGATAACCCCTTGGGGGGACACATGGGAATACAGAAAACGCTACAGACTATGCATCGATACTTTTGGTGGAAAACACTCCAACAAGACACGGAAAAATACGTAACAGGCTGTGCAATATGTACGCAGTCCAAAACTCAGCATCAAAAACCCCATGGGTTGCTCAGACCCATACCCACACCACCGGCACCCTGGCACACAGTGTCTATGGACTTTATCGTAGAAATGCCTCCCAGCGCCGGATATGATACCATATTAGTGGTGGTGGATCATCTAACGGGACACTTTATAGCCCTCAACAAGCTGCCCACCTCTACCGAATTGGCCTCTGCCTTCTTACAACACATTATCAAACTGCATGGAATCCCGTCCATCCTTATTACAGACAGAGGAACTCAGTTCACGTCTAGGTTCTGGAAGGCACTCTGTGAGATTATGAAAATAGACGCCAGGCTCTCTACAAGTTACCACCCGCAAACGGATGGTAAAACAGAAAGACTAAATCAGGCATTAGAGCAATATCTTCGATGCTTCACGTTGGCACAAGACAAGGAATGGAGCACGCTCTTATGGACGGCAGAGTTCGCCGACAACAACACAGATCACCCATCATTGGGATGTTCCCCCTTTTACTGTCTCCATGGTTTTAACCCCAACATGTTGCCTTTTGAATATCCAGGGTCGTCCAAACTCCCTTCTGTTAAAGAACATCATGCACACATCAAAACAGTCCTAAACATGGCCAAAAAACATCTAGCAGAGGCACAAACACGGGACAAACAGCAGGCAGATAAAAAGAGAACCCCTGAGCCCTTGTATAAAATCGGAGATAGGGTATGGCTTAATACAAAACACCTTAAATTCAGGGGTAGCAACAGGTTGCAGCCTAAATTCGTAGGGCCCTATCCCATAGAGAAGGTGGTAAACCCGGTGGCCATGAAAATCACCTTACCTGCGGCTTGGCGCATCCACCCTGTGTTCCATGTGTCCCTTTTGAAACCTTGCCTTCAGGGCACCCGCTTACCTGTCAAACCCCGAGTTATTGAGATCGATGGGGAGGAGGAGTATGAGGTACAAAGTATCCTGGATTCTAAGTGTTCGTGGGAGAGTGCACTATTTGATAGACTGGAAAGGCTACGTTCCCGAGGACAGGTCATGGGAACCCAAGGCCAATTTGCATTCCCCCCGACTCTTAAGGCTTTTTCACACACGACACCCCACAAAACCCGGTGGTCCGTCGAGACGGCGTACATGGGGAGGGGGTACTGTCATGGCGAGGAAAAGGTTGGTAAGAAGAGTAGGAGTTCACCCCCCATTTGAATGATACATAGAACTACCTTTCCCACAAACCCTAGGGCGAGCAGATCTAAGCACCTGACTGACTATTTAAGCCACGCCCTAGCAAGGCTCGGGGCTTATCACTTGCTACATTTCTCTCGTCTGGATATGGACGTGTATAACTGGTAGCTTTCTGACCATTGTGTTCTGGATCCTGTGCAGCCATTTCCCAGCTTCTCCTGTCAAACAGCGCAAGACGGTTCGTGCAGTATCTGCGGCGTGTTTGTTAAACGCCGCCTGTATTCGATGCCGCTCAACTTCCTGATTGAGTCTCCCTAGGAGTTCCACGCATGCGCGACTTCAGAACAGAAGCGCAAGGCAGCGCTATTGTTCATTTTACTTACTCATCAAGCAAGGCTTTGCTTCATGGTTCAGAGGAACGCCCTACTTTGGTGACTTCCCGGAAGAAGCAGAGCGTCTTGTGGGATCACAGATTTAGATGCATAGAACATTGTCATCGGGCAGATAAGTACTTTTAGTTCTATGAATTACGTATGCATTTCAAGACTGTTTCTGTCCGGTAGCTAAAACTGTTCAGTAAGTAACATACAGATAAGGGGTTCTGAGGGGGTTACGTTTTGAGACAAGCCGTCTTATGTGTGTTGTGTGTTTCCTTTGCAGGGCAGGTGGGGGTGGAGTGCAGGAAGACGAGGTTCCCAAACACCCGACGACTTCCCTTATCTTTCCCTACTGGCAACAGTGTTTTTGTTTCTTTTATCCCATTTTTCCCTTTCCCCGAGGGTGGCCTTATCCTTGAAGTGTTACGTGGTACTCACGGGTAGGGCCCTCAAGGGGAAGGGGTTGCTTGGCATCACCATCGCTCCTGCTGTACCCGGCTTAGAAGGTTAGTGGTACCTATCTCGGTCTGACACTCAGTGAGATTAAGTGATTTGCCCAGAATCACACCATTTTGATCTCCCATCTATAGCCGACCTTTCCCTTCATGTAAAGCGCTCTGATACCCACTAGGGTCGTGTTCAAGCTTTATAAAACGTTATAAATAAAATAAAATAAAAAACACAATGCTGAGTCAAGCACCAAAGCTGGGGCTCTAACCTGAGTCCCAGGTTCCAAAGCTGGCACCTCTAGCCACTAGGCCACATCTACTCCACAGTTTAACCAAGGGAATCTATCATTTTGGCCTTAATTACCACTGGTCATTTCTCATTTCGGCCTTGACTTTCACCCTGGTTGGAGTACACATCTCTTAAACCTAATGAGGCCAGTTACTACTGTTATCAGGCCCATCGGAATTAAGTGGCTGCTCATAATTGGTACGTTCGCAGTAGATTTGCAAATATTATTTGAGGATGCAAGATAACATGGTAAAGTCGAATAGCAGTTTTAATCTAAAGTGTTCCTACGAGAAGGTATGACGAAAGTTCCTCATGATTTAATCACTGGGCTGATTCACATTGACTACTTTCCTTACACTGAATTATATTTACTGTCAGTGTTCGTTGCAAATTAAAACGTAAATGTTTCAGTGCAGTGGTGGCCATGATTTGCTGATTGATATAGCTGGTATTACCATTTGAGGAATTGACACATCAGTGTCACGGTTCTAGGCTTTCAGATCATAAAGGCACTTTTGATGGTTATTGTTCTCGGTAAAACGCTGAGTTCATTTATGCTGATCTGCCCTTCTGTTATATCTTATCTGCATTTTTCATGCTTCAACTTGGTATTTGAAGTTTCCTGTGAGTCCTTTTATGTGTTTTTTGATGTTATTAGCAGCCCTTACCCTTTGTATTTTTTAGTCTATTCAACTTTATTGTTACCCTAGGATTCTTTGGTTGCTATTCCGCACCTTAATTGCTTGACTGTGTATTGCTCAGAATTGCAACTGTACCTGGAAGGTGTTTATTAGTTTTATATAATGATTTAACAGACCACACACAGGAAGGTGGAAATTCCTAGTACCTGCTGTAACTGTACTTGGCATGGGCGAAAACCGTTTATGCCCTTAATCACAGAAAAACAGGAAGCACCAACTGTAAAAGAAAACAGGACTCGGGATAGCACATAGAAGGGGGCTGGAAAGGAAACGGTGGAGGGGAGAGGAAAGGTTTCGTATATTCACACCCTTGTATCTGTTCTACCTGTGGCTGTGCGCCCTGAAGGGAAGGAGCTACAGCAGCCTGATCAGAGGACATATTTTCTGCGCACATTCAACATTCAAGGGTGTGTGCTTTGGATCCTGGTGCTCCTGCATAAATCCACACTATTTCTATAGCCCTCCAGCTACCTGTAAGTAGCTCTCCTGAGCGCAGCCCAACCTACTAAATTAGGTTTTGCTTGGTTGGATTGATGCATGTGTCCCAACATTGAATAGTGTGTGTTCAGGATGAAAATGAATGTATTTGCAGAACTCATATCCTGAAGTTTGGAGACAAATATATTTAAAGCTGATATTTGAGTGCTAAAGGCATTGGGGAGACGTATTACTTATATTATTACCCTGATGCCAGGGTTACTGCAGCTATGGCTGTCATGTATTACCCATGTAGAAACAGTACAAACTGTTGAAGTCTTTTTCACATGGGAACCTTACGGAGGTGATCACTGTGGGTATCCACTAATGTAATCTTGTCTGATGTGATCACTATTATTATATATTGTTTTATTCCTTATGGTCGCCGCAATGTTTAATAATTGAAACCTTGTACATATGTCACATGATATTTCACTTTTAGTTTAGGTTCAATTACTTTTTAACTGGGACACTTTTTATGATTGTTTGCTAACTCTGGTACTGTATTTAATTCTAATGTGTACTTATACACTGTTTACTTTTTGCCTATCTAAAATATAAACAATATTACTGCGTATTGATTTCCTGATGTGTATAGCCAACTTTCTTTCTGACTCCGTCTCAAACCCTATATATTGCCATTGTGCACATTTTTAATCATATAGTTCTTTATTATTCCGCAGGAGCCATTGTTTCCTCTCTAGACAACCCTTTCCTAGGCTGCAGATCAAGTTGCAATGGAAAGGGCACGCATTGTAATGTGTCAGATAGAACCGCCAACTACTATTTGGGTGGTTATCATTCCGCAGCGATAGCGGTCGGGCACGCGTCCGACCGCCATCGGAATCAGGCCCTTTATTACAAGTTTCTTGTGTAAAAGGCTGACTCCACTATTTTCAACAATTCTTACGTATGTGTGCCAACTTCAGAATAAGGTTATGCTTACCAGGACAGCTAAGCTAAAACGTGCAGTGTACAACAACACAGAATAACAAAACGGCAGCTTGTGTAAAATAGTGTAAATGTGTAATAATGCTAAGGCTTTAGTGAGCTTTAAGCAGATTAGAAAACAAATTTGCAACTGTTTAATAAACAATATATTAGCATATGTTAAGGCACGTATGTAGATTTACGCTGTATAGACAATTGTTAAGGCACATACAACAATAACTGCAATTACAAATGTAGAAATCTTCATTGCAAAATTGCCAAATATCCCAGACAGCGAAGACCTAATGTCACTAAGGTTTAATCAATGCCGTTTTGAATCTCTTGTGATTTCATCACACTATCTTTAATGTGATCTATCCACTTGTGTATGCTAAGAGAGATGTTGGGTCGATGAATACAACACTCAGAGCCTAGTATGCACAGACCGCACCTTTGACTGTGAGGGTATAATCTAAGACAATTCTACTTCGCAAGAGCATGATGTTTTGAGCATTTAATGGATCTAATATCAAACCTAGGGAAAAGGCAGTGGCATTGGCTACTTCTTTCAGGATCTGTGCATAGTGTCTAGTCTTTCAGAGGGCCCGTTTTATGCCGTAGCTAGGGAAAAGAATGGAGAAGAATCTGTTCGTTCAGCGGCCTTGAGGCACTCTGCAGCTGTTGGAGAGGGTGAACATTAGAGTGCTCCGATGGCTGGGATGGTGTAGCCAGGATAACAGACCGCAGCCCATTCTTGAGGCAGCCAAGGATAGGCCTTTCCACAGATGAAATGCATATGTTTTCTTTCTGCGTCAACACTTGCAATACATTATTCCAGTAGGAAGATAATGGTCATTTGGGGCTGCTTCATGATGTATAATATCTACAGCAATGTCACATTCACTTTGGCCCACACAGACACTCCAGGAAGTGGTCTCTCGATGTTCACAAAATTGTCCCTTTTCAGAGAAGGCTAAATGAGTTTATAGTGACCTGTTGGATTTTTGTAATCGTCAAGGCCCTGCAAGAGCTCTAGAGACCTGCTAGCAAGTTCCAGCAGTCTGTACCTGTGATTAACAGACATGCTTAGTTTTTTGCTAAGGGGCACACCCCTCAGGACATTGGCGGGCAAGTATATGCAAATCCAGCATGAGGGAAGATGAATCTTTTGGTGATATTTCTCAAGCAACAGCAAGCAGGAGTTATTTATATACACAAAGCACCAACTCCACTCAAGGACAGGGACGGTACAGTTAGGGTTCTTTATAACTCTCCATTCCACAGCAATGAGGTGTCCTACCGAGAGCCAAAGATGTGGTCTTGCAGACAAGGAGGGTGGGCACAGCGATCCAGCCCACTGATAGGCGGCAGGGCAGCAATAGAAGCAGCTCTGGCAGGGGGTTTGGTGCAGGTCCAGAAGTGGGCACCGGTAGTCAGTACAGAGCTTGAGGCAAGGAATCAGGCCATTTCAATGGTGTTTCAGAAAATATCTATGCTATCATGTTGTTACCATTGTTTTGTTCCACTTTGCCTTCTAGCCTAGGGTGATAGGTGTGGTGGAAGTGTCAATTCCTAAAGCTTTGGAAAACTCCTGTACTACTTATGAAATTATGTGTGTTTCTCGGTCATTAAAGAGGTGACTCAGTATTCCGAATCAGGGAATTAAGTCCCTAAGTAACCAATTTACAACTGTAATTGCATCTGCTCTCGAGCAGGCATATACTTCCACCTACCCTAAAACGAACTGACATTCACTAGACCATAAGAATATGTGGCCCATCTAGAGGGTGAGCTGAATCCTTTACTCAGGATATAGGACTGGCAAGTGACACACAAATGACAATGATTTGGGACCTCAGAAGAAAAGAAAGGTGCATTTCACTGGGTTGCAGCGGCACATATCAAGTCAGCTCTTATGACTTGGCAAACTCCATGACACAACTGTGCAAGGTGGGGGAGTAGAAATTTCAGTGTGGCCACATACATTGAGCTGTCTCTCCACACTCTTTCCTGGTTCCTTGTAAACCTCTGCTTGATCCAATACTGATTTTCACTCTCAGAGATTTGTTACGGCAATATAGACAAATATTTTAGGGAGGGCAAAGGAAATAAATCAGTCTTTACATATCAGCATTATTGGTTTGTGTTGAGGCTGCTTTCCAGGTGGCCTAATCAGTGAGGGCATTTTTTCGGGATACCTCATCATGTGGACATTTGTGTGCAGTACATTTCACTAACGCCCTCTTTTGGTAACATTAAAGTGTTCATCACATTTTGTACATACAAGCTGTCCTTTATGTGGTACATACAGGTGTCTGGAATGTCAACTGCATCCAGATAAGCCCAAATTCATGTGTCACTCCAATTTCATGCATTGACTCCATGAACACAGTTACCATATTTATATTGGCTAGGATACAGGCTAAAGTGGGTGCAACGAGCTTGGCAACGTTAGCAGGATTCACATTTGGCAGGCCGTGGCTTCCAATAATTTGATATACAGTGAACACAGTGTAACCTGCTACCAGTACACCTTCATCATGTCTGAGACATGAACCATCCACAAAAATACATGAATTCACAGTTCTGGATCGATGCATCCATTAGGTCAATATAGACTTTGTTACATGCTCAGTTCCAACAAGATAATCACGAGGTTCTCCTTCCTCACCTGTGAACATCAGACATTTTGGGTTTAAAGTAGGGCAGCGGAGAACAGTAATATGAGAGGCAATCAGCAACAATATTTCTTAGCAAGAAAATCTGACAGTAAGAAGGTTTAGCATTTTAGTGGTGAGGAAAAGCAACATAGGTATGGAGCACAACAACAATCAAGAGTGGTACTCAATACAATATTTTGAGAAGTTTCAACAAGATGGAAAGTTGCGGCTACAGAACAGAGACATGGAAGGAGCTCAGCCACAACTGGGTCCAAAGTGAAAGAATAATATGGTTTACATGTGTCTCTTGCAGTATGTTTTTCCTTTGTCAGGATCAGTTAGTCAAAGCTTATATTTTCTTCACCAGAAGTCTTGCTGTTCTTGATCGTGTTCTGCCCAGTGGACTGGGCTGTTTGCAGTGTGGCTCGGATGATACTGATAAATTTCCCTAGCCTTGCAAGAGACTGTGGGGTGTTGTTAGTGAAGCACATGCCAGTTGCCTCACTGTAGGGTCTAAGACTGTTGCCTCGACAGAGAGGAATTAGGAGGCAACGTCTGTCATTGGCAAGGTGGGGGCAGCAGCATAGCAAGTGTAGCCAGGTTTTGAGGTAGTAGTCGCATAACCTACAAGAAGATAGCCCGTCCCAGCATACCCAGTGTGGATTAAAGTCAGAAATTGGTAGCGCTGGAAGCCTCATGTAAGAGATTTTGTTTAAAGTCTGAGGACACAGTGGTTATTTAAAGTATGGTTGGGCTTCTCCCCTCAATGTAGGAAGCATCCAAAGCTATAAATAGTGGCCTGTATTGAAGCCTTTTAATGTCTCTTTCAAATGAGGCTAGAGTAATTTGTGCATTCACTGTCTTTTACCACATTGGCAGGGAAATAATTGGATTGGTCAAATTTCTTGTTTTTATCTTCAGGAAGCTAATGACTCCCTTGGTGTATAGGAAGGGAAAAGAAGGTGAAACAGATATCAACCACAGTAAACCACTAGCGGATACAAAAAAGAATGGTTGCAGGATTTGGGACCACCGGTAATCCAGGAATAATCACATTATTAATAGTCCAAAGATCATGGACAAAACTGTAAATGTTGATCTTTCGCGTCTTTTTTATAGAAAAAATCTGGGTATTACATATGCTAACAATTAGTAGTAGGACTCCTTGCTTTATTAGGTTAGCAATTAGAGGACAAATCCCTGCCTGAGCCACACCATGCAATCTCAGTTTGGACCCAGCAATATGCAAATCAATCTTAACCCTGCTCCATTGGGAACAGCCCAGTCTGAACTGCCAAGCCAGGTCCTCCCTGAAACAGAACACAAGCAACCCAGGACCGGTTTCTTCCTTCTTTTTTTGAAGTTTCAAAAACATTCAAAAGGCAGAATCTCATGTTAACCAGTCCATTTTTCAGGTGGCACGACATTTGATCAGGTCAAAATCGCACGCAGTGTCAAGTAGGAACAGCTGATTTGTCTCATACCAAAACAAAAGGTTTTGTGTTGTTATTTGTAGAATACAATGATCTGCTTCATGATGTTTGAGCCTCTAAATAGAAGAAACAGTTAACCCAATCTGATAATAACATCTATATTTTAAAAAAATACTCCAAAGCTACCAACTTAATATAGGAAATGCCTTTGTTCTCCAACACTGGATCTTTCATAGATGCACATGCTTGAATCATTTCACTTTATTGAGTAGTGAGTCACAATGGTGCATTTCAATAGCATTAATAAAAACGTTCCATAGAAAAGCTAATAAACACATTCACTGTAGTAGCACAAGTACAATATTAAAGAAGACCCAAAATTGAAGTAAGAGGATCAATTCCTCCAGAGTCAACCAGTGTTCAGATTTCTAGAAGGTAGTCCCCTCTCAGAACCCAGCTCATTGACCTTCCCGTGGAATTAAAATTTACAGACTGGATCACTTAAGGAAAATATCGTCTTCTGATTAGTCTCATACTAAACCCAAAGGTTTTGTGATGTTATTTATGGAATACAATGACCTGTTTCATTATATTAGAGCCACTTGATAGAATAAACAGTTAACCTGATCTGATAATAACATCTATATTTTAAAAAACACCCCAAATCTACCAACTTAATATATAAGGCCTCGTTCTACAGCACCAGATCTTTCATAGATTTGCAGGCTTGAACCATCCCCCATTTTTAAACTGTGAATCACCATGGTGCATTTCAATAGGATTAACAAGAACCTAGCAAAACCAATGGGTATGATGGACTGAGTGTTGAACTTTGCAAGCACTCACCCCCAGTCAACTGATCTGGGTTTAATCCATCATCATTCTTTAGCTCACTCCTCCACCCAAGTTCAGACCTGGCCATATGCAAATCAGTCTGACTCTGTGCCTCATGGGAACAGTCCAGCCCGAACTGCCAAGCCATCTCTTCCCTGGACTGGAAACAAGCATCCTGGGACCGGTTTCTGGCTAATTAGCCGTCATCATCCAGGCTAGCTTGAATCCAGTGGCAGTGAGCAACGGACCCACGTCTGGGCATACCCTACTAACTTAGGGCAAACAAAGCAAAACCAAAGGGGCTTATGGACAGAGTGTTGAACAGTGCAAGCACTCACTCCCAGTCAACTGATCTGGGTTTTATTCATCATCATTCTTTAGCTCACTCCGCCACCCCCTTTTTTGTTACCAGGAAACCTTTACCTAGTGCTGAAAAAGATACTAGGGTCTGGTTCTCAAACTGCCTTTTGTAGTCCGTTTTGTAGTTCTACAAAACATACAACAAATTGTATTTCAACTCCCTATACTTATGTATGCAGAGATATCTGCCCTGACTGCTGAGTCTCTCTGAGTGTGGAGAACTCTTCACACATAAAAATAGAGAGTGAGGAGTCATAAAACTGCGCACAAAGTTTGTGAATAGCTAAAATGAGTAAGCTTACTACAAAGTGTAAGTTTACTGCCCTACGAATTAATTGGACTTTAGTATGTGTTAAGTTTTGTCCAGCTAACTAACATTTTAGGCACCTTTTAAAGTCTAGAGTTCCTACCTGCTGGAAAAATAGATTTTAGTGTGACAGGTTCATTTAGATCATGGTTACTCGCAAACGGTTGCCCGGGGGCCACAAAATACTGTCCGTGGCTTCCCGAGGGCTGCATTGATGCCAGCAGGGCGAGCTTGGGGTGTTGAAAGGTGGGCGTAGGGGAACCCAAAGCAGATGCATGCTAGAGATAAGTTGTCTAGGAAATGTTCTTTGCTTCTTTACCTTTAGTTTAGTTAATATGCAAATAAAATATGCCTGTTTCACAGCTTTCACGATGTTCCTGCTCTGTCAAGGGAACAACAGCCAACTGCTGCTGTTCAAGGGGGGCCGCATTTAAAGGTCAAGAGGGCCGCATGCGGCCCTGGGGCCGTACTTTGAGTAACCCTGGTTTACATTTGGGTTAGTTCTTAATATTACTTTGGGGCATATTATCAAGAAACAGCGTTAAAATTATCGCCGCTTTAGAGGCAGAAAACTGCCGCTAAAGCGGCGATAATGGGCTTGATAATATGCCCTTGAGAATTCCCATAGAAGCCCATGTTCAGGTGTCAACATGGGCTTCTATTGGAAATCTCTGTGGCATATTATCAAGCCCATTATCGCCGCTTAAGCGGCAATAATTTTAACGCCGTGCTTGATAATATGCCCCTTTGTCTTTTAAAGATTGCATGAAGTGCCTCGTGATAGCGAATGCCTAAATCTCACAAACTTGTCTGGCTGCAGTCTTTGCCAAAAGGAACGCATGTTTCCATGTGAAGTTTTAAAGGTGGCTTTTGGAATAGGTTCAAATGGAGATGACATTAGCTGTGAAAGTACTGTATTTGGGGGCATATTATCAAGGACGGCGTTAAAATGATCGCCGGTTTAGCGGCAGAAAACTGCCGCTAATGCGGCGATAATGGGCTTTATAATATGCCCTGGAGAATTCCCATAGAAGCCCATGTTCACACCAGAACATGGGCTTCTATGGGAATTCACAAGGGCATATTATCAAGCCCATTATCGCCGCTTTAGCAGCAGTTTTCTGCCGCTAAACTGGCGATAATTTTTAATGCCGTCCTTGATAATATGCCCCTTAGTTCCTGGTTTGCAGGCAATGTTCGAAACCTGGTTTATGGAAACATTGTGAATAAACCTTTTAGGAGTTCTTTAACAATTCCTGCACAGCCATAAAAGTGGTTAGTTTGGAATTCGTTTGACACGTGAAATAGCTGCAAGGTGATTTCTGATTGAGGGCTGACTTTGCTAAGTCCAAAAGGGAAGGACGTTTCTGGTGGGGTTGGAAGGGGGTGGAATACATTAGAAGTAAACCACATAGAGCATCTTATCCGTTTAGCAGCATATGTTTTATTTTTTGACATAGCCTTGGCTTGCACTGGGACTACCTTACAGCCCGTGGGATGTCTAACTGTCCAAAATAATGGTGCTCAGGAGCCAGGCTGCCAATTTGAATTATGCGGATTGGAATGCAGCACTCGGCCACTGGGCAGAAGATCCGTTGACAATTTCAGTAAAATTGGCTAGTCTTGTGCTAATTGGATCAGCCAGTATGGGACTATGACAACCAATGTGCAGGTCCCTGCTTTGAATTTCACTGTCAGCTTTGGTAGTATGGGAATCAGTACAAAAGCGAAGGCATTCATCCTTGAACCCGGGCATCCCTACTGGCACCAGGAGTCGAAGTCGACTCGAAAAAGAGAGACAAAATGTCCAAAAAGTTAGTAAAAAAATGACTAAGGGTACACTCTTCCCGGATCTGTGCTTGCTGGCACGGAAAAAAGAAGAACTGACGTCAGTGCGCGAGGGCGGCGTCTAAGTACTCCGACGACGTCATCCCAGCGACGGACGCGGAGCCGCAGACGAAGCCTACCGACGCGCAGGGGTACTGCTGATGAAAAATCTTTCCGGATCCAGGCTGACACCTGAGGATATTCTAAGGTAAGGAATCTAACTCACGTG
The DNA here is from genome assembly GCF_964204655.1 of Triturus cristatus. Taxonomy (NCBI): domain Eukaryota; kingdom Metazoa; phylum Chordata; class Amphibia; order Caudata; family Salamandridae; genus Triturus; species Triturus cristatus. The sequence goes on from NC_140586.1 coordinate 546,350,699, forward strand.
TTTCTTTCACATGTGATGGATCACATAGATCCACGTGGCAAGAAGTTGGACACCATGCTCACATTGCTGAAGACACGTAAGAGCACAGGTCTATCAGCAACTATCCCAACCACAATGTCTGGCTCACAGAGGTGGAGCTGGCAATAGGGACTCACCCCTCAGTGAAATGCGTCAGTCAGTCCCTAACTGTGTACGGACAATGCTCGTTTAGGCACACAATTTGTCATTCTAATCAACACTCATCACAATTGAACACTAGTGAAGTTGCGTAGACTTATTTTGCATGTGGGTGTCAGTACGGGCAGGACAAAGGTCACAACATGCAGACCAATGCATCAGACACTAGCAGGCAGCATTCGGTCACAGTACAGTTCCACGTGACAGCCGCTGTGCATGTGTCCGGGATGTCCTGCCATTGCGTTGGTGGCTCTCTTAGTACCGGCACTCCTCTGATATGCGGCAGTTAGGTGGATGACATGCCACAGCTCAGAGCAATGAGTTGTATGTGTGTGCAACATTTAGACGCATGGTTAGTTGTGTACGTAAGGGCAAGGGCATTCCATGCAAGAGTACCTCAAGCCAGGACTTCTGTGTCTGTGGTGTGGATACATAGCTCTTTCATTTGTGCTGTGCGTAGTGTTGGAGTCGACATCATCTGCTATGGTATCTCTCTCAGAGGGTGCCGGCAGCATGCAAGACCAAGGTCGGAGGTGCAGATGTCCTTCCGCATTATGTATTGAAACAAAGGTGCTTTCATGCCTAATGTTACTCCGACAACAGCTTGCATTCTGGAAATGTGATGTTGCTTTCACGCTGAAAATGAGGCTAGGCCTTAGGCTTATGGTGCACCACTGGCGAAACACACACAACAGTTGGCATGTATGATCCAGAAGTCCGAGCGGTCTTGCGCTCCTTGTACAATCCCTTTGTGCGCGGCATCCCTCCGGGTGCATGCAAAATTACAACATTGTCAATTGAGGGCCGTGTGGCGCCGACACAGTGACAGAGACACACACAGCAGTTGGTTTCCTGTCCAGCCCAGAAATGAACCACGCCCAGAGCCCAGGGATAATTGTCCACACCCCTACGCTGGCCTGGCGTACGCCAACCTAGCCCGCTCGACTTACGTATAAAGGAGGGGACGATGCCGCTACGTTTCCCAGTTCTTCCTCACTGCCGGAGGTGACATTGTTGCGTCCACCTGGCATATCACGGAACTCAATCATAGAGGGTCCATGACTTGTGTGGCACTAAGTTGGTGGCACTGGATGCACTGCAGCCGGCACAGGCCTACCACCATGGGACGGTGACTTTCGGTGCACTGAGGTAGGGGCACCGTAAGTGCTGAGCGGGTGTGCAGCCTTCGATGATGCCCCGTCCTGGCGGTCCGGACTGATAGGGATTTGTGTGAGCCGTGCTGGACCTGAGCCAGGGGGCAGCGTGGGCCTACTGCCAAGTGGCGTTGCCTCACAGTTCACAAAGCTAGTGGCACCTAAAGAGCTGGGCAGGTGAGTAGCCTGCGATGATGCCCTGTGCACTGATGTGATCTCTGCTATTGTTTAATCAAGACCCAGAATCAGGTGTGTGACCTTGTGGCCCGCAGTGCAGGGCTGCATGATGTGGAGGCTGCCAAGGTCGCAGGCCCTGGGCTTGGAGCTTGCACCGGCAGGTGGTGAGCCCTCTGGAGACACGCCATTGGTGAAAGGTGCGCGGTGAGGCCTGGTTGCGCAGGGGCGGCCAATCACCGCTGGGCGGCGGGAGGGGCTAGTGTGCAGCAGACTGTGTGCGCAGGTGCGGGCAGGCGCTGATGACGTGAGCAATGATGTAGGCTCCGCCATTCATGATTCGGTAATCTGTTTCAGATAAGGGACCTGGTGGACTGCAGTGTTTACCGGCAAATTGTTGGAGACACCGGTGGCAGCAGGTGAGCAGTGAGGCCTGGGTCCGCAGTGTTGGCACACTCCCTCTCCCACTTTCGCTGTCTTGCTCTTCCTCGCTCTTTCTCTCTTTCTTTCTCTCTCTCCTTCTCTTTCTCTCCCTTTCTTGCTCTCTTTATTGCTCTCCTTCTCTTTCTCTTTCTCTCTCTTTCTCACTCTCTTTCTTGCTCTCCTCTTTCTCTTTCTCTTTCTCTTTCTCTTTCTCTCTCTTTCTCTTTCTCGCTCTCTCTTTCTCCCTCTTCTCTTTCTCTCTCCTCTTTCTCTCTCTTTCTCGCTCTCCTTCTCTTTCTATCTCTTTCCTGCTCTCCTTCTCTTTCTCTCTCTTTCTCGCTCTCTTTCTCGAGCTTTCTCTCTCTTTCTCTCTCGCCTCTTTGTTTCTCTCTCTTTCGCTCTCTCTTTCTCTCTCTCCTTCTCTTTCTCTCTTTCTCTTTCTCGCTCTCCTCTTTCTCTCTCTTTCTTGCTCTCTTTCTCACTCTCTTTCTCTCTCTTTCTCTTTCTCTCTATTTCTCTATTTCTCTCTCTCTCCCTCTCTCCCTTTCACTCTCTCGCTCTATCGCTTTCATGCTCTCTCTCTTTCTCTCTCTCTCTGTCCTTGGATGAGCGCATGACACACCTTCTTATCTTTAAATTTTGTCTTGCAGGCTGTGACTTACAGATTGTCCAGAGAAGACACGCCATGACTCTTCCACATAGTTGTATTTGGATTAATTTGAATACATTGTTTTGTTTTGAAATTCAAAGATGAATGACTGATTCGCCTTTTTCTGACCACACATGATTGTTGATTGTTGTGATTGTGCAACATCAGGCAAATAGTTTTGTTCCGGATTTCGTACAGTTGTCCGGGGGAGTGGCTGGGGGTCCTGTGGGTGGTGGCGATGGGTGTTGTGACCCTCTTGGGGCTCCAAGCTGCATGATCAGTAGCTCCATGGCATTTGTCGTTCTGCAGGTGTGGCTCTGGGCTGGGCTCTCCTTCGTGGTGCAGGTTGTAGTCCGACTTTACACCAGGTAAGAGCAAGTGTTAAATCCCTGCTGCTAACACGCCTTATTGCATGTTTTGTGAACTTATCGCCGATCTGGCTGGTCGTTGAGAATGTTGCGAAGTGGTGTTGTTGCGGCTTTTTGCACGGGAACGCCTACTCTGCATCTCATTAGCGTTAGTTGCCGGTGTCATCTGTGATGATGTTTTTTGCGGCTGCTATTGCTGGAAAATTGGTGATATTGGCTGTTAGCACCAGCTTGTGAATAGTGCGATGAATTTATCGCCACTTTGGCGGCGATGAAGTGCTGCTAACTCGGCGATAGGTCCTTGAGAATATCCCCCCTAGTATTTTATGGATGGGTGATTCTAATGCACATAGTTGTTGTTTTTCAATCACACCGACATGTGGATTAACCGATGAGGAAATCTCTTATTTTAATTAAAACCTGCACGTTGGCGTGCTTGATAGACTTCTCATCATAAAAGAAATAATAAAGCCCATTACTCAGAGCACAGGATTGCTACAAAAAATCTTTGGCTCCAATTGCAATGGTTCAACCATTGATTTCTTAATAGCATCAACATCCCTTAAAAGGTCTATCGTTGACATTAAAGTTAATTTCTATAGATTTATTGACCATGCGGACCTATCCTGCCTATTGTTCTGGGAAAGGATGCACGTTCAGCAGACAAAGTCTATAAAACCCCTTATAACAAGGAAAAAGGGGATTGTCTTAAAGTGGGGTAAAATTAATAAGGAGAAAATTATTACCCAGGTTATAGTAAATAGATAAAAACAAAATTATGATGTGTCTTGAAATAAATAACGACCCAACTTGAGTTGTGACTGCCTTCGAGTCAATTCTGTTTGAAGTAAAAAATGTCTTAATAAAAAATGGCTCAGCTCCTCATCCGATTGGCCAGAGATGATTTGACCAAAATTGTACAAGATCACTATCATATTTACATAAGGCCCATAGGACTGATCCATGAGACATGGTTCAGGTCAAGCTCTCTCGTCAGATGTACAATGAAGCAAGGAAACCTAGATTAACAAGCATTTGCAATGCAATAGGTCTCGCATTTGCGAGAGTTTAAGCTATTCGCATTGTAAATGACAACGCCTTTTATTTTTCTGTTTTGATAATTAACACATAAAGAGAATAAATTGTCATTTACAATGCCAATAGCTTAAACTCTTGTAAATGTGAGACCTATTTCATTTCCAAGAAGCGGCCGCCATTGTTCTGGGCTGCTTGGAAAGTGAAAGCGTGCTTGGCGTGATTAATGTTGCAGGAATGCAAGTTATGAGTGTAGTAGGAGAAACTCATTAAAGAAGATAGTGCTTACAGACTTAATAAGACATACTGTGTAACAACAGAACTAAAAGGGCCAGTCCTCATGGGAGGTTACAAATGAAGACAAGGCGGTACTAAGGAGGGACTAACAAGCCTATTAACGAATCAGAAGCCAGCATTTACAAAGGACAATGATACAAGCCAATAATAAATATGGGCGGGGAGTCGTTGGAGCTTCAAATCCATAATTGTACACAGCATGCATTGCAGAGCAGCGCATAAGCTGCCCAGGCTCGACCTAACAACATCAATCAGCAGCCCAGCGAAAAAGGCACCAGTAGACTTCTGGTGACATGGCAGGCAGAGACCCACAGTCATTGCTATGGCACTAGAAAACAGGGTTGCTTAAGCCAGAAACACAATAGTCAGAGGTCAAATTAGGCCAGTGCATGGAAGCATAAGGCCCATGTCACCTCACAGTGGGCTGGAACTAAACCTATATAACATACCTCAGAGCACAGGTTTGGCCCGAAGAAGATTTCTCTGTCGTTAAATTTGAAGGATCTTGGTACATGTAGCAACTGGATTATCGTAAGAAGGACTCCGTAATATTTAAGCCCTTTAGAAGCTGTAAGTTTAACGTGAAGGCTGTGGATGTATTGCATATGATGGACTTGTTTTTAATAACTTATGTTTTTTGATCCTTGAACTTTAAAAGATTGGACTGTATAAGGAAAACATCCGTGAACGACTAAAAGTGATTATGTAAAAGAGTTTATAAATGCGGACTATATGTCTTTGGAAAGTAACGAACAAAAAGTGTTTCAGGTATTTTTTCAATAACAGCCATTAAAAATGAAAAAATGATGAATGCTCTATAAATAGTGATTGTTGATGAATAGAGGTTGGCTCCCTACCAACAAATGACGTTGTGTTTCCTCATTAGAGACACAAGCTATATGATTAGCATTTGCAAAAATCATGGTAGTAAAACGATAATTAGCTTGCCAAAATGCATTTCTCTTTCGAACTCAAAGGCTGCACCAGTGTCACTCAGGTAAAGGACCAATGTGCCTGTACAGAAATGAGGATGGCCAATAATTGTACTTAAGTAGCCTATTGTTCAACCTGTACATAAAGCTTACAATTATATAGTTAAGAGCAGTACACCTCCTTGTTGCTTTAGTAATGATCCAAGCCTCTCCAATGAATGTACTCTACACTCATTTGGGAGAATGTGCGAATTGTGTCTCATCTCCCTCAATTGTGGCTCCTAGCTCCGGTACAGAGACATTTTGCTATCCTCTGTGGGTCGGTCTTAAACACTTGTTGTGTGCCCCAACTCGCAGACCATCAAAGTTGGCTTGCACAAAACAGATTGTTGAAGTAAACCAAGATGGCCGTCATCAAGAGGCCCAGAACTCCAACTCCCACTTGAGGGGCAGGTGGTACAGTGCACTGCTATGGTCATGTAGGCAGGGTATCATTGGGCACTGGCTGACATCTCCACTGTTAAGAAAGTATAGTTTACTGACCTGTCACTCGTTTAGTGCTTTTACCTATCGCTAATAAAAATGAATGCATCTTGTAATTATTTCTTTGTCTTTCAACAAATTAAAGAAATAAGAAATTGGCTCCAAAGCGAAAACTCTGCTCACTTTCGTGATCTTCAACAGTTAATTTCCTGTTTTTTCCGACCATACCTAAATGCTTTGTTGAAACTGACTGGGTGAGTTTTGATTTACACATTGCTGCTTTGGTGGTGATGCTTGTCGGCTCCATACGATGGTGACCTTGTACTGGTAAAGGTGTATATGTTACTGGATCATCAACTGACATCGAGTTGGCGGTAAGGAAGCGAGCTCTACTCTATTTACAGGTCTTTTCTTCCCCCTTACTGTAGCATCCCTTTACATATATGATTCTGCAAGTGCAGCGTGGAACTGCAGTACATCACTCAGTAACACAGATTACTCAAGTGAATAGTAACATCTGGCTTAAGCTGTTGAGGGTAGTATGTTGAACTGTGCTGCCTCTGTGATATGTGCAACCCCCCCCTGAAACCATGTAACTGGTAGATGTGAAAAGAAAGTGTTCTGAGCCAAAGCTAGCATCTCCCCGGTAGGCAAGCAATGCCATCACACCACAGCCATTCAATGTTGCTTTTCATGTCTGTAATGTATACTGCGTGCAAAGTCAGCAATACGACTCTGCCGCCTCTGGCTCCCCCCTCCACTCTAGACACGCTCACCATCACTCTTTGGGACACACAACACGCCGAGTGACACAGCATCTTAAATGCACAGTTGTGAGCCTTCTCAAAAGACGCCAACCCACTAAAACAGCGTCACCCGCCAGTAGCAAGAAGAAAGGTAAGGCTGCGTGTGACTGTTGGTGTAATCACTTACGGGGCATAGATGACGGGTTCAGTCAAGCAGCCATGTGCAATGGTGAATTCGAATGTATCAGTACTGTCTTCAGATGCTGGCGTGGTAAATTATGGTGTATGCACAAAGCATTTCTGGCACTGACTGACTGAAATGAGAGCAAATCGTATCTTTGGGCAGTACCGAATATCTCTTTGGCAGGTCTGCAATGTGTCATACAATATGCCGCCACAAGGTGGTGAAGAAGGGCAAAGCAAGATGCGTGCTTTATTTTCCCAAGCCTTAAACCAGCAATTACACTGGAGTTACCACTAGCCAGAGCAAACCTCATGTATACCGGTGGCACAGTAAGCCACTGTGGCACAACCTCCTTCAGTATCCCCATACAGCAAGCCCCTTGCCTTGCCATAAAAGCCTTGCACAAATAAATTAGGGGTGTGTGAAACTCATAAATTACTTTTGCTTAATTGTGGAAAATTTCGTTAAAATTATGCAAGACAAAAAATATTATAGGGAACATGCATTCTCGCCTCAAGCACTTTGCGCAAAAATGAAAAATAAAAAGCACAAAAAACGCAACGGATGTTAACAAGAGTCGTAAACATTCTGTCATTTTTGAGGAGGGATTTTTATCTGCGCAACCCCTATTTACACGAAATTGGGTGTAATTTGGCATAATTTCTCAGATTACACCGGTGTATTTGAAATTTCGGCCAGGCCTAAAATAAAACTGCTTCTCAAATGGCAAGTGCTTTTCACTAAAGCATCTTCTGCTATAACTGAGATTCAGCCATAAGGGTAAAGTTAGTGCTAGTGACTTCTCAGTCGTGGCTGTACCAAATTCCTAAAATTAAACCCAAACTGTAACTGGATGTGAAACGCTCCATTACAGCTAATGTGGCATTAACAGCTATGCTTGGTATCGACCCTTCCTCAACTTTTGGCCGAGCTGTCAGTGTCTTTCTTGATTTCGCAAGGCACTGCATGGATTATAGTGATAACCACTATAATTTCTGGGGTGATGGGATGTATTTTGCATGCTCGGTGATTGCTTCTTAATTAAACAAGCATTGGCCGCGCGGCCGTACAAGTAACGGCCGTGCGGCCCTGAAATCAGAAGTGATCGTGATAGCGAGGACTGCAGACGCGCTCTGCGCGCGCAGCAGTGATCGCGCTGGGAGGCAGATGGCCGCGAAAGTGAAAGTGATGGCGTTGGCATCAAGCGTGGCGAGCGATGCGCTTAATGAGCATGAGGAAGAAAGCCTCTGCTCGTAAGCGCGCGCCCGCGCACATGCACTGTAGCTCTAGGCCAGCGGTAGCATTTTTTGGAGCCCTCACAAAAGTCTTGCCAGACCAGCGCATGCGCTGGGTCAGGCGAGACCTAAAAATACTGAAAGAGGAGGCCTGGGAAAAACTCTACCAGGCATCCATCACAAACAATTTAAGGGATTTCTGGACGGTAGAATACCTTTTTCTGAAAACATCCTCAGATCCTAACCTAGACAGTCACATAGACGAAGAATCTTGGGTGGCCCACTTTACTAAAGTATTTGGCGGTAACGGCGAGGGAAGCCATCTGCCTAAGAAAGATAATATGAAAAACACAAACTATGTTCTTACTTTCAATCAGCAAGAGATTAAAGAAGCTCTTTCCCAATTTATTAGTATAAGGCCCTGGGCCCGGACGGAACTCCGATAGCTATTTTACAGAGCATCCGTGTCTTTAGGGCCCAGTTCTAACTAATATTTTTATTGTTGTAGCCAGTGTGGGCCAGCCGGGGTTCATGGTCAAAATCTAATTTAATGCCAATCTTTAAAAAGGGCGATAAATCAAAGCCCAAAAATGATAGGCCCATATTACTCCTGGACAGCAAGACTAATCTTATGGGTAGAGTATTACTGAACAGACTTGAGGAATGGGCCACTACTAACAAAGTTTTGATCTCGACCCAATCTGGTTTTAAGAAGGGAAAAGGCACACAGAAACAGTGCCTTAATTTGAGCTTGCTGATTGCTAAGTACACACAAGGGAAACAAGGCAAGCTCTATTTGGCTTTGATGGACTTATCCACAGCTTTTGACGGTGTTGGCCATCATCATTTGTGGAGGATTATGAAAGAGATGGGTATTGATGAAGCAAATATCTCTTTTATTAGACAGCTATATAGTAGGGCCATGGGCTGTGTCCGCTATGGGAAGCAGGAAGAGTGTACCAGGTGGTTCCCTATTGATAGGGGGTTTGTCAAGGGTGTGTCCTCACCCCTTTTGTTTTTTCAGTTTATACTAACGGAGTGGAGTTTCTCCTACGAGAGTCAACCCCGGATGTCCCATTGATGAATAAGGTCCACATACCCATACTCCTTTACGCTGACAATGCTGTCCTAATTGCACGCACTGGCCTGGCACTGCAGAAGCTTTTAGAGACATACTTGAATTTTATGCAAAAATTGGATTTAACAAACTAACAAGGCAAAATCTTTCATTTTAGTGACAGGTCATAAGGCGAAGAAAGTACCATCTTTTTATATAGCAGGACGGAAAGTGGCACAGATGGATAAGTTCTCTTGTTTAGGGGAGACATTTGATAGAATGGCAACATGGTCCATATGGTGACTAACAGGCCTAATGTAGGAAAAAAGAATTACCACTCTATACTCTTTTATTAAAAAGCTAGGGTTGAAACCATTAGATGTTGTAAAAAAAGTATACCTAGCAAAGTCTACCACAGTAGCGACCTTTGGAGCTGGCGTTTGGGGACATACTAACCCTGCAGCAACTCAAACGATAGAAAACACTTTCAGGAAAAAACTGTTGGGACTCCCTAAAAGCTGCTCAAACTTTAATTGCCATCTCAAGCTGAATGTCTCCTATATATCAGACCAGATATGTCTTGCCCCAATTCTCCTATGGCACTCCATTTGGAGAAGGGAATCTGTTAACCTCACCCAACAGTTAATCCTAGATTGTCTCGCATTGGAACATGTACAGAGAATCCCTTGGATCATGTACGTTAAAAATATCCTAATTTCTTTGAGTTTAGAAACCATCTTTGAAACATCAAGTAATTGCTTGAGCATCTCCAAAAAAAGCAATCAAACTGGCTTCTTAAATTTTATGGCAAATATATAGTGCAAGCTTATCTTGAGGGCCCGATCCCCAATGAGGGGCAAGCACCATATTTGTCGATGGTGACCAATTTACACCATAAATTCTACTAGGTTCCACCTATACCTCATACCTTGTATGTTGGGCTACCCATTAGAAACTTTTTCTACACAAGCTCTACCATTTTGTCCATTAGATGGTGTGTCCCCTCAATCTGATTGACATATCTTTTTCTCTGCAAGTTTTATTTGGAACTTCGTAAAAAGTTTATATTGCCAATTATGTGCAAACACAAATTCAGACAATGTGGTCCAGGATTTTTTTTTCTTTTACGAACGATGTCTGATCATTTCATCTGCTATTGTGTTACGTCCTTTTTATGCCTTTCTTTAAAGACCAGAGGATTGCACAATTGATTGAAATGTATTATAAGTATTTTAATTGTTTAAATGATTGTTTTAATTGAATATTTTAACATTCTATTGTGGAAAACTAATGAATTATGTTAATTAGAACTTTTATCATCTGTATGAATATGGATCGAATAAAGTGATTTCTGACACTGACATGCCCCAGTGTTGAAATATTTGCCTAAGTACGCTGTCTTTCAACTTTCACTCATGAATGTCTAGTAATTTTAATCTGAGGAAATCTGCATGTTCATTATTAATAACAGGAAGATTTTCTAGCGTGAGTGTAATTCCATTATTAATCGCTCACTACCATCATTTTTAAGTTTTCATTGATAGACTCTGGAAGCATACTTTCCCTTTTTTCTGTATGTTGAACATGGAGGTGGTGTTGTCACTTCAGACTAACACCCTTGAGTTTGAAATGCACAGGAAAAAAGATTGTAACGCCCTTCTGACTGCCCTGAGTTCAAGCACGGGTGTCAAGAGTCTGCTTGCAGACAACTCTTTCACATGCGCTCCCCATCCTACCATGGAGGCATCAGTGGTGGCCATTAAGTGACTTTTTTCCCAAGGTCGACCTGATCCCAAGCTGTCTTCATCTGTGCTTCTTTTAATCTTTGTTGTCACCGCTACTTAGTCTTCCAAGGACCCTAATATATGTGTCCACTGACTGTCTAAGTCTTCTTGTATAGCTCGTCTTAGACCTGACAGTCTTGGGAGGGTCTTCCCCCAACTTTTTCACCTGCCTCCCTCCATTTTCTGCACCTATTCTTGCAGGCTCTAGAACTCTGCGCTCTTTAGAGCTGCTAATCTGCGCTAAAGTGCTTGTGCTTTCTCCCATAAAACATGGTAACATTGGATCATACCTAATTGGCATATTTAATTAACTTATAAGTCCCTAGTAACATGCACTACTAGTGCCCAGGGTCTGTAAATTAAATGTTACTAGGGCCCACAGCACTGATTGTCTTGCTCACGTTAGTAGCCTCCTAACCATGTCTCAGGCCTACCATGGCAGGGCCTGCGCAGGTGGCTTAATGTCACCATGACTTTGCAGGTAAAACTACTTGCCAAGCCCTGATCTCTCCCTTTTATTACATATAAGTCACCCCTAAGGATGGTCCTTGGCAACCCAGAGGTCAGAGTACTTTGTGACGAAAGGTAAGGGCATGTTTGTATGCTTTACATGTCCTGGTAATGAAACAAAAGCCTATTTCGTTTTTTACTCCAGTGAGGTCTACTCTCCTCATAGACTAGCATTGGAAATTCACTAACGTGCATCTAAGTGGTAATTCCTGATCCCAGAGGAGTAGCTTTATCGTGTTTGGGATGGGTGGAATAGTAGTGATAAATGCATTTTGCTAGTAAATATGGATTTAACAAGACTAGTGCAGAAAGGCCTCTTTCAGACAGTGGGAATTTTTCTGATATAAACTTTGCTCTATGTGACCTCCAATACCCATCTGGACGGAGTGACAAATCACATTTGTGCATCCCTCCTCAACAGCCTTTAACCCAGGAATGCCAGGGGTGGCTGAACACACCTCTGCATCAATCTGCATTTCAGTGGTCGGCCTGGGTAGATGGAAGGAAAGGGGGATCACAATGGGACATCAATGAGTAATGACCTGACCCCACACAAGTGGATAGTGATCTCCATAGATAACCTGTAAACAGGACTGGCTTGAAAGGGTTGATAGTGCACCTCAAAACCACTTGTTGAAGTTTACCCCACATCAAAGGCACATTTGGGTATAAGTACTGGGTCTCTGAACCTCCTGAATCGCACACATCTGGATCTACACCTAATTTCTGTCAGAAGAACTGTGGTGCTGCTCAAAGAACTCAACTGGACAGTTTTCTGGAAGGACTGTTTCCAGCTTGTTGTCCTGCTGCCTTCTACTCTCAAGGGTTTGTTAGCCTGCCTCCTGTTTCCGGAAACTCAGGGACACAAAAGACTTCCTACAGTTCTGCTTGTGCTGCTGGACTCTGCAGTTTGTGAGTCCTATCCTTGCCTGAGGTGTCCCCTCCAAGTTCTGGGCCTCAGAAGTGGGTTCTGCAGCGGAGTTTCTGTCAAATCCAACACAATGCAGAACAAACCCCTCAAAGCCTTACCACACAGATGACAGCTCTTGGAGCCAATGCCGGATAACACAAAGCCTTGCATAGCCTCTCAATACAGCCTCTCAGAACCGACACCGGATGACGCAGAGCCTCGCCATGCAGACTGCTCCCCAGGATCCAAGGTACTGTGTTCAGCTGGCCCAAGTGAGTCCCTGCTGCCGGCACACGCTCCATCACAGTCAGCTGAACTTTGAATTTGCACCGGTCCCTCTCAACCTGAAGTAACTGTTTTTTTGCGCTATCTGCTTTTAAGCACTTTATTGGATATATTTCTGCAACATTCAATATCTCGACTTCTACTTCAAGGATTTTGATTGTTTTGGTCTTGTTTTGCTCAGAAAAATATTCTCTATTTTTCTAAACTGCAGTGGAGTCTGTTTGTGGTGTATTTACTGTGTTGTACAAGCTATTACACAAATACTTTACACATTGCCTTCTGCATTAAACCTGCCTGCTCTGTGCCACGCTACCCGAAGGTGAGCACAAGATAATTTGGGATTGTGTTTAGACTTACTCTGACTAGGATTGTGGTCCCTACTTGGACATGGTGCATACCTCTGCCAACTAGAAACCCAATTTCTACCAGCTCTAATATGCAGTCTGCAGAATGCTATTAGTACTATAGAGGAGGACATCATCCGTAGCAGTCTCTTGAGGCATACATGTGTCTCTTTTTGATTCAGCATTGTCTTCATTAATGCTGAGAGGACTACTCGTCGCTCTGTTGAGGTAAATGCTTTTACGGTTCTGGTATTTATTATGGCTCCTAAATAGTAAATTCTTCTTGATGGTGTTAGTAATGACTTGCCTTCTTTTTATTGGAGCTCTAAGGGCCCAATAGATCTACACCGGCATCTATTGAGTCATTAGGTAGGCGGCATTGACGAATCTTCAATCATCCAGTCATCCATGTGAGGATACATTTTGTGAATGTTCTGGGCACTGATCGAAGACCAAAGGTAAGTACTTAAAACTGATACTGGCACGGGGGGCGTGGTTTGGACGCCGAAGGAGATGGCGGCTCGGTGATTCTCTCTGCCCGTGCGATGCACGAATGAGGGCAGAGGAACGGGCCTCACCGCTCTTCTCCAGCAACGGAGGGCGGAAGATGTGAGCGGAAGGTGAGGAGGCCTGAGAGGAAAAATTTGGAGCCGTTTTGCTGCTGGGAAGCGGCCCGGCCACGACCTTAAGCGATCCGATCGATGCCTGTGAGGACTTCGGCAGACTGCGGGACCGCGTGACCGGAGAGGTGTCGGCGGCTGGGCGGTCGCCGAAGTGGAGCGAGACCAAGTGTGAAGGCTATCGGATCTCAGCCGTTGTAGGTGCTGGAGCGCACTTATGGTGATATGGAGGAGCTGCGCAGCGCGATAAACAGTCGTTGATGTATGTCGCATTGACAAAATGGCGGATACCGCGACATGAAAGGAGAACCCTCGTGCTTCTGTTGTAGAGTCTATGGGGCGCTTGAGTATTTCGAGTTATCTGCGTTCTGCGAGGGATGTGTGCCTACCCTGAAGATGTGGGCTGTGGAGTTGTGAGACCGATTCTACTACCTTCAGTACGGCCTGTGTACAAATGATTACGGCGTGTATGTCATTGTGGCGGAGCGCATGGAATAAACGGCTCCCTCCAGGGTGGAGCTAGGCCTACTGGGTGAATCCGGAGCTCTACTTCTTGTCCGCGACTGGGTTGCTCTGAGCCTGCATGACTTCCTGGCCACTGGGTGATCTCGCCTGCGATCTTTTGCCTGGTACCATGGTTTCGATACGTGGTGGTGCGGCCATTTCCTGTCCATCTACACTGGTCTCCATGTCGTGATCAGCGCCATGTTCTGAGTTCCTCCAATCACATTGCTAGAAGAAGGGAAGACGCCATTTCGGACGGCAGAGTGAACGCCTATCAAGAGTCACTCCACTGGAGCAGGTTGATGTAATTTGAATCTTTCTATCTGGCAGAGGTGTCTTTTCGGTGGTCTACCATGGCGGATAGCAAAGAATCGATGAAGAGCACGAAGAGGCTCAAATCTGACCAATCAAATCCTAGTTCACCCAGTAAAGGGGCGAAAGGTAATCCCGATTCGACGGATCTGATTCTCAATAAGCTGGAGGAAGTTAGGGAACTGGCTAAGGCTACTAAAGATGAGGTGGCGGCTATCAGGCAGGATAATCGTGAAACCAATGCAAAATTGGTGGAGGCAGAGTCGAGGATCAGCAGGCTTGAGGATCTCGAAGTAAAGTCGTGTGCAGCCATCACCCGCTTGTGCATTTCATCGGATCTCACTATGCGGAAACTGGCGGAGTTGGAGGACAGGAACAGACGGGGGAACCTACGCATTTTTGGCCTTCCGGAGGGGTCGGAGGATCAGCATGCTAGTTGCGGAGCTTTCCTGGAGTCTTGGTTCTCCCAGGCTACTAATCTGTCCTTCCACCATCCACTGGAGTTCGATAGGGCTCATAGAGTACCAGGCCAGATAAATAAAAACCAGAAAGGGCCCAGAGCAATTGTGTGCAAGCCATTACGTTATCAACACGTGGAACAGATTCTTGGTTTCATGAGGAAAAACAATCATATCTTATGGAAATCAGCCAAGGTGTACATTTCGCAGGACTACAGTAAAGAGACGGTGGAGCTGAGGAAGGTGTTCTTGGCGCTGCGACCAATGCTAAAGAAAAGGGGCTTTCAATATGGGTTCGCTGGCCCTGCAAAGTACCGTGTTTTGATCCAAGGGTCCCCTCATTTCTTCTCTGATCCTTTGAAACTGAAACGCATGCTGGAGGGCCCCGATGATCAGGACATGGACACAAGTGCCTCATTGGGGACGGCGGCACAGGCCTCAGCCTCAGGTTATGGGTGAACATAGCTTTGTACGTTCTAATGCTGTCTGGGGGGCAGGCTGCCTAGGGCATATTCTCTGTCTCCGGGCTTTCTCCAAAACAGTGTTTTTGGCAGTACGCAGTGGTTGATGCACAGGGTATCTAGCCATGTGTGATGTCTTAGATTTATAACCTTCTGTATAGAGGAGTTTCAGTTTACTGGGCCAACATAGTTAACGGTCATGTGTAGTGTTTTACAGGTTTATTACGGGGGTTGGTAGGGATTGTTGGGGACTTTAAACTACTGGTCCGGATTGATTGATGAGGTACAAGTGGGTTATGCTGGTGGGGGGGTGTTGTTGCCTAATGGGTTGTATCAGGCCTTAATCTAAGAGGGATAGTTCCTCAAGTCCATGGTGCTTTCTCTCAGTTTACAGGTATGCACGGGGGAGTTCCGACGCATTCTCCTTCCAGTCACCATGTCTATCTTGTTCAGTTGGGGTGGGAAGGGTGGGGGGCAGGGGGTTTGTTGGGTAGGGGTATGTGTTCTTTGTTTTTTACTTTTATTGTTGTTTACTCCGGCTTGCATGGTCCTCATCTTTTTGCTTCTTGTGGGTGTGAGGGGTACTGGGCTTTACTGCGGATTTAAATATGATTTCACCGTGATATATGTGTTTGTTGTGATGTTGTTGCAACCTCCTGATGATAAATAGCTCATTTGGCTCGCCGGTGGGAGCATGTAATTTAGACAGACTAAAGGTACTGTCGCTTAACGTTAAGGGCCTGAACCAGCCTGTGAAGAGACAGAAGATATTAGATTATGTTAAAAGACTGAAGGGTGATATCGTCTTGCTCCAGGAGACGAAGCTTGAGGCAAAGCAGTTTTACCACATGAGAAATAAATTCTATAATGAGGTGGTGGGTGCAGAGGCTGTAAATAAAAAGAATGGAGTCCTGATACTTGTTGCAAAGAAATCGAAGGTGGAGGTTTTATCGTCCGAAGTTAGTGCAGATGGTAGATGGGTCACGGCCAAGATGAGTAAGGATAATACAGAGTTCTATGTCACCAGCGTGTACGCACCCAACACTAGCGATCTGGTCTTTTGGGACAAACTAAATAAACACCTTGAAACTATTCCGGATACTGCGTTGCACATAGTAGCTGGGGATTTCAATCTCCCTATAGATGCAATTTTGGATAGGGATTCACGCTGTGTCTTTAAATCTACGAAAGCCCATAAAGCTTTTCTTGGTATGTGTAAGCGTTTCCACTTGATAGACACATGGAGACTCCAGAACCCCACGGAGAGAGATTATACTTTCTATTCTCCACCACACGACTCATACTCACGGATTGACTTCCTCTTTATCACACAAAATGGCGTCCCTAGATTGGATTCCACAACCATTGAGCCCAGGGTTTTATCGGATCATTCATGCATTTCCTTAACACTCACTAATGTTAAACCATCCTCTCGTCAGACAGCTTGGAGGCTGAATGATGAAATCCTAGCTAGTGACAAACACCGGGCCACAGTACAGGAGGCTATAACATCATATCTTCAGATTAACAAGCAAGGGGACACGTCCGATCTCATTAGGTGGGAGGCTCTAAAAAGTACTATAAGGGGAGTGTGTATCAAACTTAGGTCAGAAATGAATAAATCTTACAATGAGAAGTTGGAGGCTTTGGAGATGGACATTAGGAACTTAGAGATCAAACATTTAAAAGATAGGGATGAGATGTCTCTTGCTGCATTGGCGAATAAAAAATATGAGTATAATAAAATAGTTAGTGAGAGGGCGGGAGTCTGGCTCGACAAGGGCAGGAGATTTAAGCTTTGTGAGTCTAATAAGGCGGGTAAGTCCCTCGCCTCATACTTGAAGTTCAAGGTCCAGAAGAACTCGATTAGTGTCATTAAGGATGCTTCTGGGCACTCGTACTCGGATCCTGATAAAATAACGGAGGTGTTTAGAGTTTTTTATGAGGACCTCTACGCCAAAAATGAGGCGGTAGAGGAACCTAAAATTAAGGAATACTTAGATGCGTGTGATCTCCCACAGCTTTCGGAGGAAGATCGGATCAATCTGAATGGTCCAATCAGCTCTGTAGAAATAGAGGCTGCGATTAAACGTTTAAAGGTTGGGAAAGCCCCTGGCCCTGACGGATTTACGGCAAAATTTTATAAAACTTTCCCCTCCCTTTTGGTTGGCCCCCTCCTCCAACTATTCAAAGGTATTAATGACTCTGGTGAAGTGAGAGGTACTTTGGCTGAGGCCATAATAGCGGTACTTCCTAAAGATGGGAAAGACCCCTCGCTACCGAAAAATTATAGACCGATCTCACTGATTAATATTGATTGCAAACTCCTGGCCATGATACTTTCTGCTCGCCTGCAGGGGGTTCTTCCGAAGCTGATCCACCCATCTCAAGCCGGATTCCTTAAGAACCGTTTGTCCAGTGACAACACAAGAATTCTGGCGCATGTATTAGAAAAGGCGAAACTCTTAGACACGCCGACTGCAGCGATAACACTGGATGCTGAAAAAGCGTTCGATAAGGTGGATTGGTCCTTTCTGCGAGCTGTTCTCTGTAAGTTCAATCTAGGAGAGTCATTCACTAAACTGGTAATGTCCCTCTACTGTTGCCCGACTGCACGTGTTAGGGCTGGTGGATCCTTTTCCTCTCCCTTCCACTTAAAACAAGGTACGAGACAGGGTTGCCCCCTGTCTCCTTCACTCTTTCTGTTGGCGATTGAACCGTTCTTATACCATATACGGCATGATCCGAATATAGCCGGTATACCATTTGGTGATTGCACTATAAAACTAACGGCCTATGCGGATGATGTCTTGATAATGTCGGAAAGAGCGGACGAAGCAATTCCGGCTCTCATGGCTGACATTGAAGATTTTTCCAGAGTATCTGGATACAAACTTAACAAAGATAAAACGGAGGTCAAACTTTTGAACAGTGTTGGGGATAAGGGGATTATTGGAGATTCCGGGCTTACGTGGCAACCTCGGTGCTTTAAGTATCTTGGGCTGGATTTTGACAAGGACCTGATTTCCACGCTGAAAGTAAATGAAGACTTGACCTTGAAAAAGATTTCTACACTGCTTGATGGTTGGTCACCAAAGTTTCTCTCTTGGTGGGGTAGAGCAGAGACGCTTAAAATGATGTCGACTCCGTTGGTCAATTATTTGGCAAGCATGCTCCCTATGACGTTCTCTAATGCTTTTCTTACTAAGGTAGAT
Source organism: Triturus cristatus (assembly GCF_964204655.1). NCBI lineage: Eukaryota > Metazoa > Chordata > Amphibia > Caudata > Salamandridae > Triturus > Triturus cristatus. The sequence continues at coordinate 546,369,016 of NC_140586.1, forward strand.
CAGGTGTTTGGGAATTTTCTGTGGCAGGGTAAGAAGGCCAGAGTCTCTCTGAAGAAGTTACAATTAGCAAAGGATAAAGGCGGACTCGGTCTCCCCTCCTTCAGGAGCTATCAGACGGCGTTTCTGTGCAAACAGGGCGCACAGTGGCTGTTGAAATCCCCTACTTACACACCATTATGGGTAAATATAGAGGAGGCTTTGGTAGATCACGCGCCTTTGGAGGCCCTCCTTACGATGAACCTGTCACACCTTCCTCACTCCAAGTACATCATGCTTAATACTAGAAGGGCCTTACTTAGATTCGATCAAACACATAAAACAAACCTGACAGTCGCCAGGTCCTCGTATATGTCCTTGTGGAGGAATGCACATCTTAAGATTAAGGGTAGGACTATATTTTGGGAGTCATGGTCCAAGAAGGGCATTAACTTAGTGAAGGACTTGTATGAGGATGGGGCTCCTCTGCCATTCTCGACCTTACAGAGCAGGCATGATCTTAGTCCGATGGATTTTTATGATTTTCTTAAACTTAAATCGATTCTGACAGCAAACAGCTTCTCTCCGTATGTCCCTTGGCTTATACAGCAGATCCCACGACTAATACACGAGGGTCACTTTGTATCGAAAGTATATAAATTGTTGTTGCCCCTACCCATGAAAAAACACAAAAGAGTGGAAAGCGTATGGGAAGCGGAGCCAAATCTATCGGGCATATCCTTTGACTGGGAGGTGATTCATAAGTTAGCCCTTACACATAAAGTCTCACCCATTCTATTTCAGACGAAGTATATGCTTCTCAACAGGGCCTATTGGACTCCCGACAGGCTGTTCAGATGTAAATTAAGAGATTCGCCTGTGTGCTGGAACTGTCAGCTAGGCACCGGGGATCTTGCGCATATGCTTTTCTCCTGTTCTTCATTAAAGGATTATTGGGGGAGAGTATTTGATTGCATTTCCCATGTCTTTAAGATAAAACCTGTACAGGAATTTATTTACGTCATTCTGGGGGCACTGGACCCACAAATAACAACTGACCAAGATCGCCAATTGATGGACTTAATGTTAACAATGGCATGTAAAGTGATTCTTTGCAAATGGAAAAATGCGTCTGAAGTGAGCTTTAAAATCTGGCAGGAGTGGTTGTCTTTCCTGAGGGGGTCAAGTAATCCGGCGCTTCAAGCTTCTACCTGGAGCCCCTCAAACAAAAAGCTCTGGAGGGCATTGGATGCATCCTCCTTTCATTATGACCCACCCTGAGAGGTATATTTTGCTTGTTTCCTCGGAGTGGGGTTGTGGTTGGGTGCAGCGTGTTTGATCCAACGAGTCCCGGGGCGCTGCGCGCCACACATGAAGCAATGTAATAGACTGTATTGGTATTTGATGATGCGAGCTGGATCGGGGTTTTATTCTTTATTTACCGTTTTGTCATTCATTTTCATTTTTTGTATTTGTACATATGACATGACTGTACTGATCTTGGTGCACGGAAGAGTTATTGTATTGTTTTTGGTTCTTCAATAAAAAATATTTGAAATTAAAAAAAAAAACTGATACTGGCACCTCGCTACCTCAAATCGAAGAAATGTTCAACGTTTTTCATGGATTGGAATGTGGAAATATGCATCTTTGAGATCCAATGATGCCATGTCGGGATAGCACTTCCTGCAGTGTGAGCATTCTGAATGTTTGATTCCTAAAGTAAAGATTGAGCTGGGGCATATTCATAATGGGTCTCCACACTTACCAACTCCTTTAGAATCAGTTGGTTTCCTTTGTTAAACCTTCCAGCTCAGCCCCAGGTAGCAGTGGCTCTGAGTAGCAAGGCTTACACAAAAAAACAAGTGTAAAGCATTTAAACAGCACCAAAACAACCGAAGAAGAAATACACAAGACACTCAAGAAATCCAACATCAATGTATAGAAATATATTGTATTTTTATAAAGTTTTACACATCATAATGCAATAGATGGATCTGAGAGTTCTGGAGATATAGATATTACAAGGGACAGTAAATATGCACTGGACCTTTTGTTTGCACAACGTTTTAGCAAGTTGTATTTTGGTTAGTCAGGATTACTTTGAGTGACCAACTCCAACAGGGAGCCAGTCAGGGGGACCGGTTAGGCCCGCAGAAACAGTTACCTTAGCAGGTGAAGCAGTCTTCAGTAAATTCCAGGCACTTTTATCCTTTGCTGTATGTTCCTATGGAAGTAGTCCTGATGCAAGGGATACAGGATGTTGAAGATGCTCAAAGATAATGTGGATGAAGTACGGTCGGTGGGAGTCTTCCTGTGGCTACTCCTTGGTCCATGAAGGAGTGAAGTTGTCCCAGCTGCGGGTTGAAGTCCCTCGAAGCCCTCTCGGTGCTTGCAGGAGTCCAGTCGCCACTGGGCTACCAGTCTCCTGATATCGCAGTCACAGCCAAATCCTTCCTTCGGTGATAACTCATCTTCTGGGTGACCAAGCTGCACTCCGATGACTCTGGTACAAATTTAAGTGTTGGGTTCTGGTCTCTGGTGCTGCATGGTGGTTGCATCGGTCTGAAGATTCTGGGCAACCAACTTGCTGCAGCATGCTTCTTCAGACGCTATGTCACTGTGTAGCGAACAGGAGGTCAGCCAACTCCCTTTTACTTCAGCTGTCTTCTGGAGAGGACTCCACTCCAAGCAGTACACAGCATGCACAGTCCCTTCTCCTTTGCTGGTCGCTGGGTTCAGCAGGTGCAGTCCACGCTGATGCAACCTCTCTTTGCTGGTTCCACAGTGCTGCAGGACAGCACCTCTTCGGTCCTTCTTCCAGTCCAGTAAATATCTGAGTTCTGGGTGCCAGGGTTGCTCTAGTTATGCTCAGAAAATGCCCTCAGGGTAGGATGTGGAAGTAGCCAATGGGATACCAGGTTCCGTCCCTCCTGATGATCACTTCCTCTGAAGTGTAGTATCTGACTATCCCAAGATGCACTATTCTGCCCACTTCCAACATGGCAGAATCCCTCTGGTATGAAGTCTCCCCAGGAGGCCATAAAGCTGTTTCGAGGACAGGCTACTTGTGCAACTGTTAAGGGCATAGGACATTTAAAGACAACAAAGTATTAACTTTGTAAAGGTGGCACGCTGCCACATGTTAATTGTGACTTGAAAATCAAGTTGCGGTTAATGTAACGAGTTGTTTGATACTTTTGAATATCAACTTTGATCGCACAGTTCAGGAGTTTGCACAGCTGAGGGGTCAGCATGTAATTCTATACTCGCCAATGGTGCGCCCATTTCCACAGTAAGAACAACAGTTTTGCGTTGTCAAATGTTCTGCCAGTGAAATATGCTTCACCCTGCCTTAGGGCTCTGTAGGCCCTCCATAGGAGTGACTTACACATGTTGCAGAGAGAGGTTTAGCTTTGTCACTCCTTTAAATGGCTAAGTCGTGCTAGCATTTTAAAATTGCTCGTCAAGCCTTCAATGGTGGACTGTAAGGCTCATTCTACTTTTATCACACCAAGAGAGGCACAACCAGTGTTGAAATCCCTGGGTTGACCTTCTACCCTCCATGCCCTGGGTACCATATACTGGGGTCTCATAGGTAAGCTAGCTTATATCAATTAGGTATAGGACTGTAGCATACAAATTTTGGGGTCAGGGAACTAGCTCTGAGGTCTGGTTAACAGGCCTCAGTGCACTCTCAGAGTAAAAAAAACAGCAACATTAGTCCAAAACTTTGGGGTGACCGCACAAAAATATACATTTTCTTACAACCAGGAAGTATCTAGAGCAAACCCCCACATTTTGATGACATTTTGGGGCTATTTTTATGGCTCTCTTCTGTAGCATGGATTGAATTTTTGTTTTCAGCAAAAGTAGATGTTTGTGTTATATTTTTGAGGTGATGTCAGAGATTTTTGAATGAATTCCATGGTGTGAGTGTACTGGATAAGATCAAGAACACATTTGTTTGTAGTGACTGCCTTTCACTTGTTAATGACAGCAGATATGTATCCCGCTACAACGGCTGAAGTTGTTAATCAATCTATTCTGCTATCTGGTGATTCGAAATTGTCATTGGTGTCTAGTGTCCTGGCCTTTTTGCTGGGATCTATTTAGGATTGCTGCTGTTGTCTATATGTGTATGACTGCTAGTTGCATAGTGCATTATCTTGGTGGTATTGTTACAGCAGATCTAAGGACTGATGTAATGAATACCTGTAGCCCTGGTATAATCCTCGGTACAACTGAAATCTTTTTCGATCCCAAAAAGTCAGAATTCTCCATTGTTGCAAGGTTTCAAGCAACCTGGCTTTCTCTGTATTACGTTAATACCTTTCAGCCAGTCATCCCATGCTTTTCAAATGACAATTTGCCATCATACTACATACCTATGATTTTGTTCTGGACCTCTGGTCTAAAGAAGGTAGCTCTCAGCTATCCTTGGGGGTATAAGACCACTGCACCAGCCAACTGCTTGAATCCTATATTCTTGACTTCACCTCTTGTTTTTTATCGTCTAGCAGTAGTTTTAAATATGGAGCTATGGCTGACTCCATTTGCCGATCATTGCCTCCATGAGAGCCCACTGCATTAACTGCCCTGATAGTCATGTCAGCTATGGAGGAAAATCTCTTTCCTGACATGTCCATCCTGAAGCCTTCCTGTCTGTTGGTGCTGTACAAGATGCCATCATATTTCTGGTTCCTTGTTGAGCAGCTTGCATTAAAACCTAGTCTGCTGTAGGGTGTCCCAGGAGGCATGCCGGTGAACAGAATGCAGCACAAATGGAAAGAGGGAAAAACAAGGAGAAATTAACATATTTCTCCTTGTTCCGTCTCACCTTGGGAGGATTACTGATTTGATGCTTCCCCAGGTTTACATCAGTTTGCAAATCTGGGGCAGCATCCAATTCCATGGGGGTTGCATGGGAAAATCCACCACAACGCCCATGGAACGCCTCGCGACTCCGGTGCACATTAAGGTGACACAGCGATATGCACTGCATTATCTTCCTCATTACTTATGAGGCCACTCAAAGCCACACAGGGTGGCTTTGCATGGCTTCATAAATCTTTATGAGAGCCTTGCATCATGCATGTAACAGGTTATGTGGTGCAAAAGTGATGCAGAGGTCTCATATGTAAGCTCCTAACTCTGGAGAATTGGAGTTACAGTTATGTAACTAATTTCTTCAACAATATTGGATCACTCATAGATTCACATGCTGGAATCAGAATAGCAATCAGTATAACAATAAGTGAGAATCATACTTACCTTTAATGGAACAGTTTAAGCAGTACTGCTTGACCCACTGAGGCAGTAGCAACTGCATTCAGCTGTAGGTAGTAGTGTGTATGCATGTTATGCTACTTGACATATCTCAGAAGAAAACAGCATTTACAAAGGCATCAGAACAACAACATGCCTTTACAACGATGCATGAACAACAAATGCGTCTTTATAATGAATGTATTTACAACAACTTGTTTTATCACAAATATTCCTTTACCACAAGCGACAAAATTGAAGTATTTCACGTGTATAGATATATATATATGACATTTCAGTGTATATATAGGACAAAGCAAAATTGAAAAGAAATCTACCAAAAAATAACTTGATCGTCAACATCTCTAACAAATCCTTGAGTGAAGCACAAATCTCACTGTTGAATAAGGGACTAACGTTCTGCCCCAATAAAGATATGAATTTATCGAATATACGCATCGACCTGTACAAATTTTGTCGAAAAGTGAAGCTCCAAAAATATTTTGAAAAAAAAACTCTTACCAAGTTGCCAACATTAGAAAGCCAGGAAATCTCACCCTTAAGCATAAGAGACATTCCAGTCCTAAGAACAGTCACATCATTGCAAACTGGGTCGAACACATGTGCAGAAATGAACCAATCCTCCCAAGAATTGGATTTACAATTCTGCCACACGATGGGATATGAAACAAACAGAGGAGGGAACAGTGGTCTAAATATTAGATCGACCTTTTGTCCCCAACTTCCTCCAGGAAATAAGATTGACCTGTTTCACGAGATCATGGTGGAGGAGATCAACAAAATGTCAATCAATCATCCCACCAAAATTCAAAAGAAAAATGCAAAAAAGAAATCATGGAATCTGACACCAAAGGAATATAATGCACTAAGAGAATTAAGAGAAGACCAGAGCATAATAATAAAGGCCTCAGACAAAGGCGGAAACATAGTTGTCCAAACTCGCGATAACTATAGAAGAGAAGCCAACAGACAACAGAGAATTGAGGAACACTATGAAAAACTTAAAACGAATCCCATCACAACCTGGACGGATGAATACCATCAAAAACTCTTGACATGGAAAGAAAGAAATTTAATTGACTTGGAAGAATATCTATACTTAAAAACTAACCACCCTATCACGGCAACCATTTATTTTCTTCCGAAAATACACAAATCTACCATAAATCCACCAGGTAGACCAATTGTTAGCTCCATCGGTTCTCTGTTAGAATCAACATCTCGATTCATAGATATCTTTTTGATGAACTATGTTACAGCATTACCATCATACTTGAGGGACACAATGGATTTTTTGAAAAAAATTGAAAAAATTGTCTTGAAAGACAATTACATTATGGCCTCAATAGACGTCTCATCACTGTATACCTCTATTCTCCACACTGATGGAATGGCAGCAGTTATACAAATTTTGGACACTAGATCAATCAGCCATTTTGAACACACAGACATGTTGATACAAATCCTCACTTATTGTCTGACACACAAAGTTTTCCTATTCAGAGGTGATCTCTTTTTACAAAAGCAAGGGCCCGCAATGGGGACATCTTTTGCTCCAACGTATGCTAACCTTTTGATGGCCGTATGGGAGACGGAGGTTTTGAAAGAAGAAAAATCAGGCAATGTCAGATTTTGGTCTAGATATTCGATGACCTTTTCATCATTTGGGAAGGCAACAATGATGACCTTCTGAACTTCCTACTTTCTCTTAACACCAATAAGTACAAACTGACCTTCTCCTTCACCACAAGTGCAACAAACATCATTTTTATGGATGTAGAAGTTTTCATAAAAGGCAGAAAAATCTGCACCGGAATGCACAGAAAGCCAACTGCTAGCAATAGCATTTTACACGCGAATAGCGGGCATCCACAAAATCTTAAATGGAGCATCCCCTATGAGGAAATGCTGCGGGCGAAAAGAAATTGCTCTGAACTCTCTGATTTCAATGCACAAATAAAAGAAATGAGTGAACGTTTCTTGTTACGAGGATATCCCTTGGAGGTAATAACTACTGCAAAAAACAGAGTTAGCATCAAAGGAAGACCTGACCTCCTACAAACCAACCAAGAGAGTGACAGGACAAGTAACAAAACGTCTGAGATAACGACAAGACTAATCATTGATTTTAACAATCAAAGCAATGACCTCCAGAGGATCATACGCAAACATTAGGGAATATTGATGTTAGATGAAACTGTTCACAAAGTACTGTCCCCCCTACCAAGAATAACTTATAGAAGAACAGCATCCTTGGGTGACTTACTCACACAAAGTCACTTTGAACTTAAACCAGAAATAACTCCATCTTGGTTGAATACTCCAGGATTCTGGAAATGTTCAAAGTGTAAAGCTTGTGACCATGGTAAAAACATGACTACATACCAAATGCAAAATGGTCACATTGAAAAAATCATGTATCACATATCTTGTGAATCAAAATTTGTTGTCTACATTTTGGAATGCCCGTGCAAAAAGTTGTACGTAGGAAGTACTATCAACAAACTCAAACTTCGTATCTTACAGCATCTACGTGCCATCAAAAATAAAGATTTCACGTACCCAATGGCAAAACATTTTTTTGAATTCCATTCCAGTGACTGCAAACAACTGAAATATTCAGGAATTAAGATCGTTAAACAAAAAGAAAGAGGCAGCAACAGAATCCTTGACCTACGAAGAACTGAGTCTAAAACGATCCTATCCATTGGTACAGAGAATCCGTGGGGTCATAATCTAGATGCTGAATTACACGTACACTTATGATACTGATAAAAGAGAGAGAAAAAACTTGATTAGTGAGGACTTGTAATAAAAATCTTCCTCAAGTCAACACGGGAATTTTGAACCTTGAATTCATAAGAAATTCATCTTCATTCATAACAACTGCTATCCAACACTCACTCTCTGTGATGCATATTCATAATCATATTTATATAATAGTTGCAATTTTTGGAAAATACGGGAGAAAGACTATTAGAAATAAAATGATACATTAACTCTTCTATTATGATGTAAAAATCACACGTTATTTTCACCTTTTTGCAGGCAAAATTGATTATGTACTTTACAATTATTGATAAGAATTGCATGAATACAGGACTGAAACTTTGAATTGGATTAACCTTTCTTTAGCAGTCATCATTGATAACAACAAAAGTGTTAAATAATCGATAGACTCACATTATTGGTTTCCATTCTTGTAAATATATGTACATATATTAATACGTGCAATTTTGTTTAAGCCTCAACAATAGATGATAATTCAAAATGACCTTCAGGAGAAATCGCACAATTATCATTGTCTATAAACTTCTCCCAGAAGATACATGGGTACTTTACCATGACCATTATTGCATCATATTATATTATTATATATTTTTTTGAACTCTTTTGCTCCCATTCCAGAATATGGATTAATTTGGAAAAAACATATAGAAAAACAATCTTTACTTTGAAATTGTCGATGCATTCTATGTTCAGTATGTCTTCACTGTTTACCAATAGTATTTGCACTGGCACTTTAAAATGACATTCTGGGCTCCAGGACTCTATGGTCCAGTAGAAGGCTGGGAGCCGAAACGCGTAGACCGTCCTTACCGTCTATGATGCCTTGTACCAACTTGTGAGGAATAAAGCATTCGTTTGAAGTGTCGTTTGTGGTGCTGTGATCCTTTGTTGAGAACCTCCGGGAAACCGAGGGAGAAGTGGAAGGAATTTTGTTATATATATATATATATATATATATATATATATATATATATATATATATATAATATATATATATATATATATCTCGCGAGTTAGCTATAGTTAGGACCTAGTTTCCATAGGAAAAGCATTCATTGACTTGGCTATAACTTTGGCATCGTTTGACCAATCTTCATGAAATTTTCCCCAAAAAGTGTCAAGGTAGGTTCTGTGTGTCATGGAAAGTTTGGGGGTGGTCTGTGGAGTGGGAACTGATAAATTGGGGCACAAAATAAGGGTGCATTTGTATTGTTAATTCCCATAGGAACCTTTAGCCACACCTACAGCCTGAACCGCTGAATGGACTTACACCAAATTTGGCAGGGAGGTAGATGTTGGTTCAAGAAAGTGGATTTCGGTTATTTGGTGTAACTCTGTTCAGTAGTTTCTGAGAAATGTTGAAAATTATCGTGATATCTCTGGTTTAGGATATTTTGCGACGATTTTGACATTATTAGTGACTGCGCGCGCCAATATGAATGTTGTGATTGGCTGGACACAACCTGAACAGAAAGTTGTGGCTGCCATTTTGCCTGTCCAGAATGGTTCCCGTGGCTAAATGTAAAACATTTTGCGATGATGCTGTGACCATCAGTTCCCCACCTTGTCCAGTCGTGGAGGTGTTGCGAATATCGCTGCGACACTGCGAATATTGGTGGAAATATAAAAAACATTTCAGTGAATCATTAATACACATTGTGATAGAGATATTGAGTTTCTGATAAATGTTTTAATAGCGTTAGTAAGATAGTGATTTATCTTTGTGTGAAGGTTAGAATTAATTATATAGTCATAATTTTGGGAATGTTGTGGTGGCTATTGAATTTCTGCTTTTGCTTTCTGCTTTCACAAAGTATCCGTGGTGATCGCGAACACCGACGTCATTGCAATCTCCGGTCTCACCGCAAAAATGAGAAATAGGTTTTAGTGATGGTTGTTCTAGAAATACACTAGAAAAAGTTGAGTTTGAAGTTTATAGTAATAAACCCCTAGTGTGTAAAATACTGTGCATATATGCGTTTCTTTCTTTATGGAAAAGGCATGATCATTGCGGTTAACAGCATCATTGTGAAAGTAGATCTTAAAGATGGATTTGAAAGACATTTAGTACAAAAACATGAGTTTAAACATTGTTTTAAAGAAGCATGTATATAGTAATATGTGTAGTGCAATGTTTGGAATGGATTTTTTTAGTTAGTATTTTTGGCTGTGCTGGTGGCGGTTGAATGTCTGCCTTTGTTTTGTGATTTTGTAACGTATCTGTAGCGATTGCAACATCGTCACGAAGATTCCCAAAAACTAAAAAGAAGGATTTTTGTATAGAAAATTAACAATATTTCGGGGACTAGGGTGGCTTTGTGTTGATTGTGTATATATGACAGCTACACATAAGACTGCATGCAGAGAATCAGGTTACTTAAAAATACCCTGTCGCCTTCACCTGTAAAGTGCACTCCATCATTTCTATAAAATGTATGCATGTCAAAACGCATATTTTGTTGTTATAGATACAGCCCATGCGATGGTCTCTGAGTAATGCAGAAACAGTTTAATTAACATGTTCCCTGGCTTTGTCAATATGAGGACAGAATTGATTTGACCATTTCCATTTCTGTCTTTGGCATATATTAGATGCATACCAAGACAGTGTGAGGGAAAAGCAGCATCAGTTCTGCAAAGGTATCTCTCGTTAGGATTTCCAGCCCCACCCCGAGTCAATGTGCCTAGGTCATTGCCACCACAGTGTAAAATCATGTGAGAAGATTGGCAATTCACAATGGTTTTAACCAAACCCACCAACTGATGAAACTTTAATCCTCTCTGGCCAAACCAACTACTCGCCAAATTTGGCAACCCAAGTCCGTGTCAATACCTCTCTTTTGCAGCCTCTTTAGCTCAATAAACATAGCTGTGGCCAACAATTCACACTCTAAGCTTTTTCAATAAAGGAGCAATAGCAGTTAGGATAAGGCTGAAGACTAAAATAAAAGATTTATTTCATTGGATGCTGTCAGTATATAAGTGAATAAAATTAGGTAGTATGTTGGATGCATTAGCAATAAGTCCTATTATTGGCTGTTGTTTAAAAAAACTAATGTAATACTGACATGGATATGCTTCTGAATATGTGCAGTAAACCACACCTGCTGCACCTCAATTGGAAGTAGCACGGCCTGTTTAAAATGTGCTTTGAACATGTGACCTAATGATACCAGTAAGTGGCTACACACAGTCAGCTAAAAGTATATTGGGGGGAAGGGTGTTAAAGAGGTAGATTTTTTTTTTTAAAGTACAGGAGCTATGACAAAATGTAACTAATATTACATTTTAATTTCGAAATCAGGACTATGTAGTCAACTGCCCTGCAGAATTTACATTTGTAAATACTGTAGGTAAAAATAGGTCTGGACATTTATTTTCGCGATTACTCTGCGATGATCGCGAATAATTCGTGAACACACATAGACAGGAATATTTTTTTGAAAGAGAAGGAAAGCGTTAATAGATACAAACCATTCACAAGTGGACATAGAGTAGTCTAAAATGAAAGACATGATTTCATTTGCTGCCTTTTGCATTATAACAGTATAAGTGTGGTGTACCATTCTTGTGATTAGTATTTACAAATCCTGACAGTGTCAAAACTATCCAAAAAGTGCTAAAACAACAATACAATCTATGAGCTCAATTCACTGGTATGTGCATAGCATTTTAATAATTAAAAAAAACACATTAAAAATGAAAATGCATATGTGACATTGATAAAAAAGAGTATCACAGTCATATGAAAAAATATGTGAGATGAACTGTGACTGGCAGTGTGTGTGGTTTTACATATTTTAAGATAGGTGACTTATATATAGTGTGTTACTTGTAGGATATGTCTACCGAATGTTTTGGTAAGTAAGAGGAAAATGAATGTGTGCCCCTTTATTCCATTGTGTACTTTAAAGAAAAACAACAGTATAGTACTGTTGAAAGTTACAATGAGCAATGTCTTTAAAAATGAGAATGTTTTAAATGTCTAAGCATCATGTGCAGAACAGACAGATTTATTGTATTTGCATTCTGGGAGTGGTAGTACTTTAACTCACATTATATAAACAGGAGTAGTGTAGTCACAAATAAAAGATACTGAAATGTGCTGTACCTGTATACCAATTATGAAGTACTAACACTTGTTGGCTATGTATTAGGAAGTGTTTGTCAATGTGGTTTGTAACTTATTTGACCAGTTTGCATATGCATAGATGGTGAGATATGGTTTTTGTGGTTGCACATAGTTATATGTACAATGAGACTCTTGAGTTTAGTTCAACATGCAGAGAACCATATATATTTGGAAAGATGGCCTGAAGGTGTACATTTATTATGAAATTGCAAATATGCATACTTGATGATCTATGTTTTTTAAGGCTGTTGAAAATTGTATGTGTATGGTGAGGATGGTGCATTTCTTTACACATCCTCTGTTTAAAATTGAGGAGGGTTAGTAGTGAAGAGTTTCTTGAGAGAGTCCTTGTTCTAGTTGCACTAGGGCCTTAACTTTTCTTTGGGAAATGCTGAATACATGTTTAAAACACACAACAAACATTTGAAAAATGATGTGGGTTTTGTGCTTTGAAAAAGTGACAATTGCTGTTTTCAGTTTTAGAAACTTACTGATGCATGTGTACATTAAGTAACAGAGCAATGTACGCTCCTACAGAGCCATGCATCCAATTATTTATCAAGTGTGATATCTAAACTTCCACCCACACATAGCCCAGTTGAAAAGGAAAAACACACTAAAACGGATAGCTTGATACTGACAGAAGGACTTAAACAATCACTCACATACAGTGACAATTCATATATATCTAACAGCAATGGAGGTACTTTCGCAGTCAACCTGGCACTACTTAGGTACTCATCCAACCACCCAGCCACTAAACAAGCAGTCATTGAATCACTCAGGCACTACCCACGCACTTATCCAATCACCTGGGCACTACACATGCACTCTTCTAAACACACAGGCAATACCTATGTACTCATTGAACCAGGCAGCCACTACCCATGCAACCACCCAATCACCCAGGCACTAGCAATTCACTTATACAATCACCAAGGCAGTACCTATGCAGTTATTCAAACACCCAGGTGCAACCCATGCACTCATTCAAACACCAACTTATAACTCATGCACTCATCCAAATACTGAGGCACAACCCATGCATTCATCCAAACACTCAGGCACTAGTCATGCACTCATCCAAATATGCAGGAAGTACCATTGCAGTAAACTAATCACCCATCCAGTATCTATGCTCTCATCCAAATACTGAGGCAATACTCTTCATATAATTACCACAGCAGCATACTTGCATTCATCCAATTACTCAAGCCTAACAATGGACTTATAAAATTACTCAGACATTAGTCATGTACTCATATAATCAGCCAGGCACTACTGATGCACTCATTCAATTATCCAGGCAATATCCAAGAAGTTATGTAATCACTCAGGTACTACCGGTTCAATTAACCAAAACAACATGGGCAGTAGTCATTCAATCACTGAAACACTACTCATGCAATCTGCCAGGTGCTATGTATGCACTTAAAGGATAATGTATGCACTATCTATGCACTCAATAAATCATGTATATACTACGCATGTAGTCCTGTTATCTCCGAGGGACTAGAGTAGCACTCATTTAATCACGCAACCACTATCTATGCATGTAGTGAATCATTGAGGCATTAGGTATGCACTTATCTATTCATTGAGGCACTCATCCAAATACCAAGATAGTAGCAATATAGTCATGCAAACACACAGGCAGTAACTATGCAGATATGGAATCTCCGATGTAGTTCTTACATACTCAGGAATCATCCAGGCACTACCTATATTCGCAGGGAATCACCTAGGCACTACCTATGTACTCATCCAATCATCCAGGGAGTATTGTTGTACTCAACCGCAAACACATGTATTTACAAGTTTTAGTGAGGAATATGTACTCTTTCAGAACCATCTGGTGAATTATATATGTAACCTGTCACACACTGTTTGCATGTACTCTGAAGAATTAGTGAGCTATATGTTGTGATACAGATTAATGGCTAGATTTATATATGCAATGTTTACCAAAATTTAAATCTGATGCATCTAGCTAGAAAATAACTCAAAAACTAAATCTACTAGTGACACAGTGGTAGAGAGGCACAGAAATAGCTTTTATGTTGTGTTTTCGGATTTACAGTATTGAGACACTGTATGTACTCTTACAGTTTGATTGGTGTTTATTTTAAAATGTACTACAAAAGGGATAAAGTGGTCTTCCACCATGCATAAGTGAGAACTGAGATATGGTGCAGCTGTGTTGTAGAAGAGGCTGCTATAAAATTCAAAGGTAAATAATAAGTTAAGTTTTGTGTTTTGGTTTTGGTTTGGTACATTGAAGTAAGTACTTATAGTTGTGTAGCTAGGTTTATCTGTAGATTTAAAACTGCACCATAACATAAAAAATGTTTTTGTATTATGTGTAAGCCCGTAGTAAAGCAGTTGGTTCATTGACTAGAATAAAACATTTAACATACTTATTTTGTTTTACAGAACAATATCTATATAACTAAAGACAGTTATAATGCTTACAAAAGATTGGAGCAAAAAGCAACAGAAGCAACCACAGTATCTCTGTAGAACTGAGACAAAAAAGTGGTAAAGTGCAGAAAAGGTGGTGAAAGAAAAAAGAGCTACAGTGAAGAGGGCTAAGTAATTTCTTAAAAATATATGTGGACATTTACAAAGATTGCAAAATAATGAAAATAAAATTCAAACTATGAGAATGAATAAGAGTGGGTAAAGGGTATATTGCAAGCACAGGAAAATATGTAATAAGGATGGGCACACCTTAACCAGGAGACAGAAGCAGTTAAAGGAAATCAGAGCGAGGATGTTTCATAGTAGAGTGGTTATGAATCTACAGAGAACTATGAAGAAATAAAGAAAAAGGAGAGAGGCACTAAAACAGAAAGAACAGGTTGAGAGAATAGTTGTTAAGGTCTTTGCTTTGAGAAGGAAGCTTTTCATTTTGGTTATAAATAGAATGAAGACTTGACAAAATGGTGTTGTGCATGAGGAGACAAAACAAAAAAAAAGCTGAGTGAATAGAAGTGACCTTTGAATTGTTTTCAGTGGAGATTGGATACATACTTCTAGTACCAAGCCTTTCTTTAATGAAGAAAGCTATCTCTAGGATAATTAATTAGTTCACGCTATTGATGAAAGAGGACGATGTTATGAAATGAAGATTTGCACTCCTCTAGTGAAAGAGGTGATGGTAACTAGAAATGTAGAACACATTATTACAGATGAGGTACAAGGAAAGCCTAGTCAGGTGCTCATAAACAAATAGAACTGTAGTAGTGTTTGTAGTATTCAAAGGCAATCCATTGATATGTTAAGGAAATTCTTACGTATCTTTGCAAGGTGAAGTCTAAAACTCAAAATAAGTACATCACAAGGATTGGATCCTTGCAAGGTTAGAAAGCATGCAGATTTGCAAGGACAATCACTAGCTTGTTTATCAAAGAAAGTGTGCCAAAGTACCTTTCATCATTTTAGGATGTTAGCTGTACACCACTCAACAATATGAACTTTAGTTAGGAGGCTTTACTATGTGAAAAATCCTGCTTTATGTTTAGGATAAATGAATAAAGTAATTTTGCATGGTACTGTGGCAGACGTAGAAAAATTTTGTGATGATGTGCAGTTTCATTTCTTTTCTCCTGAGCAGGACTCTATGGAGAATGAAGAGTTGTTAACAGGAGGAGTTGCAGAGCAGGACACAGGTATTACAGTTGATAGTTTTGAAGATGAGAGTACAAAATTTAACACAGTGTGCACTGAAAAAACAGAGTATGTTTGTATAGGTTGTCGACGCACTCATTTCAAGTTTCAAACACAGACTGTTTACTTGTATTTTAAAAGTGAAAAAGAAAATAATGATAAAGTTAGCTGTGTACTTATTTGTAGAGGAATGCTACAACCTGTCCATATGGCAAGTTATATGTAAGTACTGCTACAATAAATTTGAAGATAATAAAATGCCTGCTAGAGCTGTGCATAACAAGTTAGAACTGGTTTCTATTCCAGAAGCACGTCAAGGTTTAAATATTTATGAAACCATTCTTATCCAAAGTGTACATCCATTTCATGCTACAGACACTGCGGAGCCAAAGACTGGCAAGTTACCGCAAATGGAGCTGCAGAAAGGTCTAAAAGGTAGAGTAGTGTATTTGCCATTGGATTTCAAAAGAATTGAAACTCTGGCGGTAGATAGAGATTTAGAAGAAGGACTTGTATTTATAATGGTGTGCCTACAAAGAACAGAAATATATGGCAGGAGTTCGTAGATATTAACAAAGTTTAAAAAGCAACTTTATACCTAGTACAAAATAATGTTTACAATAATGTTTACAAAAGAAATGTAGAAACCCTGCAAGGTATCACACATATGGAGTATCAAACATTTGCATCAGCAGGTCAGATTGAGAACAGAAGAAAATTATGAACATTATGGTATCCACCCTTTGCATTCTAAAGAGATTATTGGTAATGCCATTGACCTGTTTCAAATGAAAGAGGCAAAAGGAGCTCCATAAGTGTGTCGGATAAAGGTTTCAAAGATTGGTTTTTCCCACATCTGTTTCCTACTAGAGTAGATGGCAGGTATGACGACCAGCCTCTACAAATACATGCAGCTGAATATAGATCTGCTAGACTTTATTCAGAAGACCCTAGATTTTGTCAATGTATTCCGTATAAATTTCACCTACTATTTGAGAGTGATTTGTCTGGCCTCTCATATGCTATGAATCACATTTATTTTTAAAACAGGAGTTAATTTGTAGAATATATCAGCAAGAGAATTTCTGGAGAAAGTTAAAGAAAAAGATGATCACTTGGAATACAATTTCATAAACCTAATGGCATGTCAACGTGGGACTAATGAAAATTGGTATCGGCGTCATGGGGAACTCAAGTGCATGTTGAGGAACCTCGGAGCATCTACTTGCTTTCTGATGCTCAGTTGTGCTGAGTATGCATGGGGTGACCTGCTAGAATTCTTGTAGGAGGCAAATTCCAATACAAAAGACATTGATCTGAAGACGCCAGGAGAACTGTTTGCAGATATTTTAATCACAGATTTCATGCAATGATGTCTTTCATCTTGAACAAAAGAAATCCTACTCTTGGTGAAGTGATTGATTTGATTTCTTTTGGTGCAAAGAGTATCAAGCCAGAGGTAATCCCCATAGTCACATGTTGTTTTGGATAAAGGATGCCCAAACGTTTCGATAAAACAGTGATGAGTCAGTGTTGTAGTTTATTGGGCAGTATGGAACTTGCTCTATCCCAAAGGAGAATGGTGACAAAATATTAAGACAACAAGTTCTACGAGTCTAAAATCATGGTTGTGGAAAATACTGTCAGCGAAAATACAGAGCAAAAGGGAAATGATATACAAGATGTTGTTTTGGATTCCCATAACGTGGAATACTTAGCCATAAAAGTTGATGATGTTGGTGAAGTTAAGCAGATTGGCAGATACGTTGTACGTTTCCTATTCGTGAAAGGCTTGTATGTCCAACAAAAGTAGTTTCCAGTGTCTTTAGCGGATGCAGTAACTATCCATGAATCGCAATGTATCAGTGTAGATACAGCTCTTGTTAATAATGGTAGTAGTGTATTCAGAGAAGGAATGTCCTATGTAGCTTTGTTAAGAAATAGAACATTGTCTGGTTTATTTCTGATTGACTTTGATGAAAAGAAAGTAGGTGCTGATGTGAACTGTGTAAGAGAGTATATTCGCTTAAGCAGTCAATACGCTTCTCATTTAGGCCAGTATCCTGTGTTTGAAAAACCTATAATGTGTCCAAAGCGGAAAATATCAAAGCAGTCTATCAGAGCTCAACAGAAAGATGAACAAAAAGAAAGAGGACAAGGACCTAAGACAAGAAAACTACAGCACAATGAGGAAATGTAAGGCTATCATTTTAATAATACATCTGGAGTGTACTGTTATGCATATGTATTATTAAATGGACTGTACCATTTGCCTAATTTTACAAATTCTATTAAAGAAAAAGTAGATAAAAGAATGTCTTCACAACTATGTAGTTTACTTGAAGAATTTAGAAGTGACAGAAGTTTTATACATTCTGCTACTGGAATAAGAAAACTTACAGATGACTGTATTGGATCAGTAATGTTTTCTAAAATTCTTCAGCAGGATGCTCAAGAATTTTTAAAGGTAATGCTAGGACTATTAGAGGAAGAAGAGGTGATTATCAATGAATTATTTGGTTTAACTTATAAATTGAACCATATCATAACTGGGAAGATTGTGAATTCAAGTCTAGCACTGAAATCAAATTTTGACTAAAAACGCCCATCAAGATCTGACCTGTCCAAACTGCAGATCAGAACTTAGGGCAACGTTGTTACTACAAAGGTATGGAATATATGTTATGGTCATGTTACAACGATGTAGAGTGGATGGCACTAAATTAGGAACTGAAATTACAAACTTTGTAGCTAGACAAATTTCCATTTCAAAAAGAACTTTCACAACTATAGCAATCCTATTTCATGAAGGAGATAATATAACCTCTGGACACTATACAATATTTTGAAGATGTCAAACAGGATGGACAGAGTGTAATGACATGCACATGACATTCAAATCAAGACTACCTAAAAGTTTACCAGACTCACATGTGCTATTTATAGAACCAAAGTTCTAAGGAGAATTTAGGATAAGAAAATGTGGTATTGTGTTGACAAATATATGGATTATGTGTTTCTGAGACATTATTGGGCCTATTAGGGGTATTGTCTACAGAAAGCTGTGACATATGAAAGACTCTTTTTAACTGCAGGAAAGAAATTTATAAAACGTTTGAGGTCTACAGTCTGGTACTACAGATAAAAAACTAAATGGAGGAATTATAATACCAGTAGCCTTAAATTGCATCTAAGAAGACTCTTCAACGCTAAAGAAATTCCCCTCTTTGTTTCTGCTACAGCAAATTCTACATAGTACTGTGTGTTATGTTTTTCGTACATGGGGCAAGAACATTTTATACATCATTTGGCCTAACAGGGATGATGTTTAGAAAAGGATATTAAAAAATGAAGACTGCTTCATAATTGTTGGGCATTTTGTACGAGATATAAAAATATCAGAATCAATTTTAATATAAAGTTGCTTTCATTAAGGTAGTAACCTGTCTGCAAGCCAGTATTAACAAACTTATAGTGAGTGGAATGCACCGTATGGCATATTTGTAATTATATACAATGTACGTTTGTTTTTTGGTTTTTTTTTGCAATCCATGGTTTGTTTTTTCCCCACTGTTTGATGATGATGCTTCATACAGACCACTGTTGAAAGTGAAGAAGTATGAAAGCTGAAAACAGTAAAAAACAGTAAAACATTTGACTATGTTGAATCCAAGTTTTGGAGAAAAAATATTATGTGTTGTTTTGGTTGCCTAATGGTCACAAAGGAAATTCTAATACGGTTTTCTCTGTTTATATTTTTCACAGTGGTTGCAGATCAGAATAGATTACGTGAGTCAAATCACTAATCTACTGATGGAATCATCGAGTCACTGCTCATATACGTTTCCCTTCACTCAGGCACTTATTCAATTACTCAAGCACTACCTAGGCAGTCATCCAATCACTCAGTTACTGCACTTGCACTCATCCAATCTCCCAGTCACTATTCAGGCACTCATCCAATCACCCAGACAGTAACCATGAAGTTATACCTTCACTCAGGCACTACTAATGCAGTTATGGAATCACCTAGGCATTACACTTGCGTTCTCTTATTCATCCAGGCATTGCACTTGCAGTAATCCATTCACCCAGGCACTACACCTGCAGTCATCCAATCATCCAGGCAGTAACCATGGAGTCATCCATTCACTCAGGCAGTACCCATGCAGTCATGCAATCCCTCAGGCACTGCACTTGCACTCATTCATTCACCCAGGCACTACACTTGTACTCTTCTGTTCATCCAGAAACTGCACTTGCACTCATTCAATTATCCAGGCACTGCACTTTTCATGCAATCATCCAGGCAGTACACTTGCACTCATACAATCACTCAGGCACTACCGGTGCAGTCATAGAATCACACTGGCACTGCACTTGTACTCATTGCTTCACCCAGGCACTGCACTTGCATTTATCCATTTGTCCAGGCACTTGCACTAATGTAATCATCCAGGCTGTGCACTTGGACTCATACAATCACTCAGGGATTATCCACACAGTCATCCAATAATCCAGGCACTGCACTTGCACTAATACAATCACACAGGCACTACCCATGCACTCAACCGTTCACCCAGTCACTACAGTTCTAGTCATCCATTCACCAGGCACTACACTTTCACTCATTAAGGGACAGATGATTCAAGAAACCATTTTGCGATTAGAAAATCGCAAAACGGAATGCATGAAAGTGTGTTTAACACTTTCTGTGACTCATAGGGGATCGCAAATGACCTACCTCATAAATATTAATGAGGTAGGTCGCAATTTGCGATCCCCTAGGAATCGCAAGAATCACGGGGATGGTGGCCTGCTGGGGTCAGCAGATCACCATGTCCATGATTGCTTTTAAATAAAGCAATCTTTTTTTTTGTAAAGCAGCCCATTTTCCTTAAAGGAAAAGGGGATGCTTTACAAAAGAGAAAATGAAAACTTTTCCTTTCATTTTTTAGGAGCAGGCAGCGGTTTATGGGAGTACTGCCTGCTCTTAGAAAATGCATTTACAGACATTCATTAAAGGGTAAGGGGTCCCTTCGGGATCCCTTCCCACTTGCCAATGGTTACCACCTACTTGAAGTAGGTGGTAAAATGCAAATGTTTTGCGACCGCATTTCGGTTACAAAACATTCATGTATACCGATGCGATTCGGTATTAGGAAGGGATGCCCTAAACACGCCCCTTCCTAATAGGGAAGCGCAAACCCATTTTGCAATTCGGTAACAGGTTACCGAATCGCAAAATAGGGTTTGCTGCATCAGATGAGCATTTTTTTGCATTCGCAAATTGCTGATTCTGTGAGACAGTCATTTGCAAAGGCAAAAAAGGCTTGATGCATCTGGTCCTAAGTCACCCAGACAATACCAAGGCATTCATCCAATCATATTGACACAACCCCTGCACTTATTCAAATACCCAGACACTATTCATGTTCTGATCCAATCACCAGTACTCATGCACTCATCCAATCAACCAGGCACTACAGTTGCACTCCTGCATTCACCCAGGCACTACACTTGCACTTATCCATTCACCCAGGGACTACACTTGCACACACCCAATTTTCCAGGCATTGCACATGCACTCATGCAATCATCGAGGCCCTGCACATGCACGTATGCAATTATCCAGGCAGTATACTTAATCTCATACAATCACTCAGGCACTTATTCATTCATCCAAACACTGCACTTGCACTAATGCAATCATTCAGGCAGCATACCTGTACTCATACAATCACTCAGGCATTAACCATGCAGTCATGCAATCACCCAGGCACTGCACTTGCAATCATTCATTCACCCAGGCACTGAACCTGCACTTATCCATTCCTCCAGGCACTATACTTGCACTAATGCAATCATCCATGCCATGCAGTTGTACTCATACAATCACTCAGGCATTACCCATGCAGTTATGCAATCACCCAGGCACTGTACTTGTACTCATTCATTCACCCAAGCACTGCCCTTGCACTAATCAATTCAGCCAGACACTGCACTTGGACTCATCCATTCACTCAGGCACTACACATGCAGTCATGCAATCATCCAAACACTATACATGCACTCATCCAATCATACATGCACTACCCATACAGTCATGCAATCATCCTGGCACCACACTTGCACTCATTCATTTACCCAGGCACTGCACTTGCACTCATCCATTCACTCTGGCACTACACTGGCACTCATCCGTTCACTCAGGCACTGTACCTGCACTCATGCAATTATCCACGCAGTACACTTGCACTCATACAATCACATGGGCACTACCCATGCAGTCATAGAATCACCCAGGCACAGCCCTTGAACTCATCCAATGATCCAAGCACTGCACTCATCCATTCACTCAGGCAGTACCCATGGAGTCATGCATTCATTCCGGCACTGCACTTGCACTCATTTATTTTCCCAGGCATGGCACGTGCACTCATCCAATGATCCAGGCACTGTACTTGCACTGGTGCAATCATGTAGGCACTGCACTTGCACTCATAGAATCACTCGGGCATTATCCATCCAGTCATGCAATCTCCAAGGCACTACCCATGCTCTCCTCCAATCATCCAGCCACTACCCATACATTCATCCAATCACCTAGGCACTATGCATACACTCACTGAATCACCCAGGCACTACACTTGGAAACATCCAATCACCCAAGCGATACCCATGTGCTCATCCAATCACCCTGGCACTGCCCTTGCACTCATGTAATCACCCTTACACTACCCATTCACTCATCCAATCACCTAGGCACTACCCATGCACTGATCCAATCACCCAGGCACTACCCATGCACTCATCCATTGACCCAGCCACTACCTATGCACTCATGGAATCACTCGGGTACTACTCATACACAGATCCAATCACCAAGGCACTACCGTTCCACTCATTCAATCACCCATGCAGTAATAAAATCGCCCTGGCACTACCCATACACTCATCCAATTATCCAGGCACTACCCATGCGCTCACCCAATCACCCATACACTACCCATGCACTCATCTAATTACCCAGACAGTCTCTATGCACTCATCCAGGTACACCCATGCCATCAAACAATTACTCAGTCAATACCCATGCACTCATAGATTCAAGTAGGCACCACTCCTGCGCTCATTGCAACATCCATGCACCAGTCATGCACTCATTCAATCATCCATACACACACTCATTCCATTAAACAAGCATACTTTATGTTTTTGTAACTTAATAGGCGGTTCCAACAGGATTCTTTTTTTTGTTTTAATAATTCTTTTCCTTTTCATAATTTTTACAATTTTTTGTTCTATTTTGTACAAACAAAAATTTCAACTGGGAAAAGAAAACGTTCAAAAATCTGCACTAATAAATGTGCAAAAACTATAAAAGGGGGGGAATAATTAGCACCTGTGATTCTTCGCAGCATTGTGAATAGCAGTAACAGGCTGCTCACCAGCACTTATGACAACCTCACACTCCATACAATAAGTGGCCATTGTAGATAACTCTGGAGAGAGATCAGTGGAAGTAGTTTGGTCATTTGATGGCACTTTCTGTCCAGGAATTGTTGCTGCTGCAGTTGAAGATGATGGTCCTCATCTTTCTCTTTGCTTCAGTGAAAGTTGCAGACGTTTTCAGTGGTAGGTTTTGAGGTGGGACAACATAGATGTCATCCCACATGAATATTTTTTATTTGTACCTGTAGAGAGGGTCTTATCACAGATGGGGCATTGCACTATCTTGACCACTGTTTTAGATACTCCAGATGGGATTTTTTTTAAAAGTCCAATGCTACACTGGTTCTCTTTTGAGGACGCTCCTCTTCTTCTAAATTTTCTGTCTCCACCTCCTCCACATCCTGGTCCTGTTGTTGTTGCTGCTGACCCCCATCTCCTTCCTTTGTTGCCATTTTTAATGTATAAAAAGGCAAACACTCTACACACCAATATAGATCCACCTGCTCAGAATAAAGTTCAATGAAAGAAGATTCACAAAGGAGGAGTGGGTGTGTATCCCTATTTGTTTTGCTGAAAAGTACATTAGCCAATGATATTCCTTGCTTTCACAGTCAGATGATATTCGTGGTGACCAACATATTCGCGGTTGGCGACATATTAGGGGTTACCGCGTGAAAGCAGAAATTCAAAAGATAAGTCTAAAGAAGTTTTCTTTAAAATTAAACCAAAAGCAGAACATTCAATACTATAATAGTGAATGAAACTTATTCACAATATCTCTATATATAGGTTTCAGAGTTGTTGAAAAACATGCGGTATCCGCGATAACAGAAGTCATCGCGATTTCCGCTGTCTTCGCGAAAATGGCAACTAAATAAAAATGATTTTGTTAAAAAATTACTATAGGAAGACACGTTTAAAGAAGAGAGCAGTAAACAGCTAGTGTCAAAAATCAATTATAATACGTGTATATATGTCTTTTTGAGTTCCTGTAAAACACGCAGTATCTGCAATGAGCGACGTCATTGCGACTTCCGCTGTCGCCGCGAACAAAGGAAACGCAAAGTAAAAGCGATTTTGTAAAATAATTAATATAGACAGACAACTTTGAACAGGAGATCTGTAAACAACTAGTGTCAAAAATCAATTAAAATATCTATATATATGTGTTATAGAGTTTCTCAAAAACAAACGCAGTCCGTGACTACTGTCGTCATTGCGATGCCAGGCATCACAAATATACTGTAGAATGTGTCTATATATATGTTTTACACTTTGTACAAACAAGGCACTCTTCACGACTACTGGCGTCACTGTGACGATGTCGGTAGTCGCAACATTTTTTTTTTGTAAAGGTGGTTTTTACCTAAATTGATCACCGAAAAAAAAGTTAAAACAATATCTTACTAAATGCTTAGATTTAAACTTTATTTAAAAACCGTCTTTAAGTGTATTTTTCAGTATGTTAAATGCATTTGCTGATCCCAGATTCTCCACAGTAAATGCAACAATATTGCACTGACTCAAAAAATTATTAAAAATAAAACAGTTATTAATGTACTTTCTGATAAACACATACCAAATCAAAAAACAAGTGGTATATAACAGAAATATAATAACCAATACCAATTATAGAAAGAAAATAAGAAAATCTTAGAGGCTCACAAAAAATTGGACGTTACAATTAAGAAATAATTTTTTTTTAAAACCTTAGAAATTCACGGAAAAAATCAAAGGTTGCAAAGACATTATAGTCAGGAATTATCATTTTTTTAAAACGTAGAAATTCCCTGAAAAGACCTAAGGTTACAGGGTTGTTATAGTTAGGAAATAGACTTTAAAAAAACTTAGAAATTCACAGAAAAAAACCAAAGGTTACAGGGACTTTATAGTTAGGCTGACATTTCACTCATACAAAACCAGAGAAATTCAGCAGTTGTACTTAGCTGAGCTATCTATAACTCGCTCCTCCACAATGCACTACTTATGACCTCACATATTACATCACTCATGACATGGACAGTGACCACTCATGACATTATAGATGACATCATCCACAAAATCTCTGATGCACCCACTCACTCCCCAATATAACTTTTCATACACCCACTCCAACTTTCACATTACTATTCTCAAAACCATTGACTCGCCCAGGCGAGTACTTACAAACCCAATCACTGATTCATAGGTCTACACACACATCCGCTCAGTTACCAATATAGCCACTCATACACCAACTCACTCACTAATACAACCACTGATATATCCACTCATGCATCCATACAGCCACTCACATACTGTCAGTCACTCACAGAGCTACTCATACACCTACTCACTCAACTCAAATAAACTTTATTTGGTTTTACAGGTATAAAACCATAACAGTTGAAGAACATTCAAAATATAACAAGGTGGATGATTCTATATAGTAACAAATCAAGATAAACAAGGTTAAAATACATAGCACACTCTCCCAGAACAATCTCAGTCAATAAAATGCAAGGTTCAGTTTCAGATGATATCCCTCTTTAGTCAACACTCTCCACTCAAAGTTAACCCCACCCTCAGACCGAATATAACATCAATATGGTCTGAAATCATTGTCCTAATAAACTGCTAGTCAAGACAAGCCCTGGACTTCATCGTAGATTTCAAATAGTCAACAATAAAAAAAATACAATCATCCTTCAGCAGTTGGAGGTACAGTAAAGCTGGACGAGCCTGCTTAAAATTCATCTTCTTTAAAATCGGAACTAAAAAGTACATCCGGAGCACATCATAAAATTTACAAAAAAAATAAAGTGTTGCAAATCCTGTGGAGACTCTCCGTTGCAGCCACAGGGTGCTAAAAACTGGCCTCTACTGCTTCCTCTGGGGATTGTAAGCAGGAGGTAAAAGATATCCAAACGAAACCTAGTTAATAGGAACCGCTCATAAATAGATAAAATCCCCAGAAGATAAGGGTCAGCAGATAATGTTATCTTTGGCAATAGAAATTTGCGGACGCTAGGTTTAGGCAATTCCACCTCTTTCCTTTCCAATTTACAACTACTGTTAAAGGATTCCCTGATTAACCCCACATCCTTTTTTGTGATTGATTCAGGATTAGTGAATAGGTCAGCCCGCCCTAGCTTATCAAAGCTGCCCTTAATATATGCTGAACACGTTGTCAAGGGTCATACAATCTTTTAAAATCAACTTGCTTAAAATTAATTCCATGTTCAACCAACTGTTTAACCAGAACGTGAGGAGGCAAAGTGCCAAGATATCACTTAAATAGGGCACCTCAAGTTCCTCGTGTACCACCATATTGGACAGACCACGTGGAACACCCAACAGTCTTTTTAGAAAAGTGTTCTCCACCACCTGTAAAATTTCTGTGGAGACATGCCCCATATTTCACTCCCGTAGGCTGCTAAAGCTACACTTTTTGCTTAATAAACTTTCAACAGAGCGGCGACAGGTCTGTTCCCTAGTTTATAGGCAAAGTTAAAAATGGCCGCTTTCACCTGAACCAAATCCCCTTTTTTGTTTTGTTTTAGGTGACCCCACTTTAATTGATCCTCCAATATGACACCCAAGTATGAAAAAACGTCTGTGCTGGGTACTTTAGCAGGTCCTACCCTAAATTGAAAACTTTTTTCGGGCGTGTTCCCACCTGCATTATGTTGGATTTCGAGTTATTAATAGAAAGATCTTGTTCCAACATAAAACTTGAAAAGGCATCAAGCAGTGTTTGAAGGCCCCTAGCCATCCTGGATATGAGAACTGCATTATCCACATATAGTAAGATGGGTAAACCACGTCACCCTTCATGCGGATAGTCAGCCCTTATAGCTAATAAAGCTCTGTCTTAGTCATTTATACAGAGGTTGAACAAAAATGGGGCCAAAATACATCCTTGGCGGACACCCCTCTTTGTAGCAAAGTTTCGTGACACGTGAAGGTCCTGAGAAAATCTGACGTTGGCCTGTGTTGCCCTATGAAGATCCTCTAGAATATTGACTATGTTACTATCAACCCCAATGTCCTTCATGGACTGCCACAATTTTGCCCTATTCACGTGGTCGAACGCGGAAGACAAGTCCATGAAGGCTAGGTAGATGGTACCGGACCCCGCAACAGTATATTTGCTAAGTAACATGGTTAGGTTAAGGCATTGGGCCACGGTTGACCGGCCCTGTCGAAACCCAAACTGGACATCCAAAACTATATTATGTTCCTCTGCCCAGGTGGACAATCTTCCCAGTAATACGCAGCCCACCACCTTAACCACCGAGTCCAACAATGAAATCAGCCTGTAGCAATATGGGCTGTTAAGATCACCCTTTTTAAAAACGGGTACTATGGTCGAGATTGCCCAGAAATCCAGGCATCCTTTCCCGGACGCCCCATTATACACGGCCACCAGGACCGATGCCCAAAAAAGTGTATCAGATTAAAAAATATCCGGGGGATGCTGTCCGGTCCTGGAGCGTTATTGCTAGTTAACCCGGCAATGCCCATATCATCCTCCCCCTGTTCAAAGACTAGTACGGGGGCATCTGACTCTCGGCCTGTATGACTATTTTGCTCGGACGGGGTTTCGAACATAGTTTTAAAATAAAGCACCCAGTCATCCTCGGTGATATGCATGCCCAAGTCACTACCTTCATCATGCTCTAAAAACGGTCTATCTATCATGCTCCAAAGCTAGAGCTATTCCTCAGGGTACTTTCTCAATCAGCTCCCTCCAGGCCTCCTCCTTCAGAACGGACTTACGTTTTTCCAATATCAATTTATACTCTATGCGGCAAGCTCTAACCAAGGAAAGATTTCTTGGGTTACCACTAAGGGCTTCCCTCAGCTTTCTTGCCGCCTGTGGGCAGGTCGAGTCAAACCATGTAGGGGTCGAGGTGGCTGTTCTCAGTCCTGGGATACTTCAATGTTCGCCTATTTTAAGTATTAAAAGCGCTGATAACCTCCCCTGGAGAAGTGCTAAAGAGGTACACAGCGCTAGCTCGGTGGCGCAGAATTCCTTAATTGATCTATAAAAAACGTCTGGGGAGATCTGCGTCCATCTAAGCAGTTGTCCACCTTCTATTGGTATTATTGTCCCATTATGCTCCACTCCTCTTTTATTTTTCAGAAGTGGTCCACACATTTGGACACAGAGCGGATTGTGGTCACTGTAGACACTTTCCAGAATGGTAAAACCACGAAATGAAGTTTGTAGAAAAGAAGAAATAATAACAAAATCTATAAACAAACAATTGCCTCTCCCTTTAAAGGAAGGAACAAATGCCTTGCTATGCGGATCAGGTAAGGAGCGGACCTAAGGGGCATGAAGTCAAATTCATATAATAAATTATTCAATACTTCCCCTGGACAGAGTGTTCGAAATGAATCCCTCACAGCCTGGGACAGCCTAAATCAGCTGTGCTGGTAGTCCTTGGGTGTCCACATGGGTGAATATTAAAATCCCCTAGAACCATAAGATTTTGTCTTTCGGCAGTATAATATTGCCTTATAAAAGAGCCCAACTCTATAATATTGCAGCCACCAGGGGGATTTGCTGTAGAATTGTAAAAATGTATAAGACCCAATTTGTTAGCCCCCCGTCTTAAAGCCAAGGACTGTATAACTGGGCTTGAGGACGACAAAACCCGTATCTGGCAATCTAATCAATCTAATCAAAGGCCGCCCTTAGGTCTACCCACTATAGAAGGGGAGGCTGGGACAAAGAAAGCCTTATAGCCGTCCATAAATAATTTACATTCAACCTACCACGTTTCCTGTAAACAGATCACCCATTATTGTCTCACAAATTGCGTCCACAATGGGTCCGAGAGCTTATTAGCCAGGCCTGCAATGTTCCAAGATATTATGTAATTATCAGATACTGTAGGGTCCCCCTTATCTTGTGCACAGTGATCCTGCTGATTTAACACTATCTCTCGGACCGTCAGTGGAGGGCTAGTAAGTCAATCACATGACTCAATTTTAGTTAGTGGGGGAAATCTGTTAGATAACTCCAAAGAAGAAAGGACAAGGTGCTGTTGACTAGGGGGCAACTGATGCAAGTGAGCTGTAGGAGGGGGCATGTGTGAATGAACAGGTGAAAATCTACATGACAGGCATCTAAAGAGGCCACAATGTTGGTGTGGGTATACCCTGGAATATCAGGTTTATAAAAGTATCCAAGCGGAAAGGCTGTGATAGATGACCTAAAGCCGGAGGGAACAGAGTATGGATCCATAGACAGGATCCTTTCAGCTAGATGCGGTATATTAAAGTTTACAATAACACAATCACCCATGCCTGTTTTGCGAGACCTACCTACCCGGCTTACTCTGCACATCATGTTAATATTTTTTTCCACCCGTAGTCCCAATGTGGTGTTGTTCGATAACCAGTGAAGAGCTTTGTTCTTCAACTGGGAAAACTCTTCTTTAGTACCCTGTGGGAGAGATGGTACATTACCCAAAACCGGTACATAAGGGGTGGATTCCTGGGGGCAAATGAATAACTGGTAGACGCTGCAGCTGCGGCATTTTAACCCTGCATCCTACTGCCTAGAAATTGATATCCTTCCAGGACCCGAGCCTGCAAGGACGTTTTCCTGCTATTACTTGGGCCTTGACTCATTATTGCGTGCCCCCCCCCCCCCGAGTTTGAGGCTGCGGCCCTAGATGTAACTGGTCTCTAGCGTTATTGGACACATTTTTCAGGGTGAGGGGATCCTTTACAACATTCTGACCTAGTTGGATCCTTGTCACTTCTGTTGCAGAGGATGGAACATTGTGGTTAAGGGCTGATAAGTTTCTCTCTATCAATGACAGCCGGTTAATTATTGGGCCCAGTTTTGAGTCCAGCAAACTTGCCATCGCTGCCTGGAAGGATTCCAATACACCTGTCAGATCCGATGTAGAGGATGATGGTAAAAGTGAGGATGATTTTGGGGCCATGTTAGGTTTGGATTACTTACCTTTACCCCCAATTACCTGCAATTTTCTTTTTGTACCAGCACCCAACCATGGGCCCTCCTTCTCGGCCAGAGATAATTCCCCAAGCCTAATTGCTGTTGCTGTTTCCGGTTGCTTACTGGCCGTGGTAACCAGATTAACCTGTAATAAAGATGCTTCTACACCCCCTTGTTGCTTATTATAACAGCAGGAGAAAGAGGAAGGCAGGGACTGTGGGGGAACTAATGGCTGGCTAGATGTTACAACACTGACCAGCGTATCCTCGTGATACCCAGTATTATTATACATACTCAAAAGTTCATCGTCGCCCCCCCCCTCCATCAGAGAAGCTTGAGTATCAACATACAGGGGCTGAGAGGCAATAGTTGGTGACATATAAAGGTGTATGTTAACCAGCAAAATCTCCTTGTCAATCACCACTGCCGCATGCTGTAGAAAGGAATCCATGGTATTTTATTTTATTTGAACAGTTTTATATAGCGCTGGCTAGACCCGAAGGTATTAGAGCGCTTTACATGAGGACACAAACATTTTTACATGGTTACATCAATTAGGGTTACGATCAACAATAAATGCTAGGGAAAGAAAGACGTGATCTTAACACAATAATATAAGATATTAGAGCATAACTTTACCAAGACTCATGTTATAGGAAAGGTGGAGGATAGAGGTGACAGATAGTGGATAGAGGCAGGTGGATAGGGCCAGGGGGGTCTGAAGGGGGAAGGTACTCAGTGTGAACATAGCAGCCAAGTAGTTGAAGAGAAGAGATAGGGGAGCCATGAAGAACAGTGAAAAGCAATGTCCAAAGTCCGGTTGGGTAGGTGACGGCCAAGGGGGTGAGCCAGAGCCAGACTTCGCTATAGCTGCATGGGACAGCTCCACCGGGCAGCGGTCAAGGGTGTTCAGTCTCCATGGTAAAAAAGACACAGTTTAAAGAAGAAAGCAGAATTACATAAATTCGAAGCAGGGGATAAGGGAGAGACAGTGAGACGGGGAGAAGTTGGCCCAAAGTCCGGCTGAGTAGGTGACGGGCAAGGGGATGAACCAAGGCCTATCTCCTCAATAGCTGAGCCGAGCAGCTCCACCGGGCGACGGACACAATGCTCAGACTCCGCTGTCCGGGCAATGATCAGGTGCACTCAGAGAGGGACAGATTGGCGCAGTGGGAGAGAAAAACCATGGTCTGAAGGGAATCCCGATGCCATCATCAGGACAGGCATCGTCCCTGTAGGGCTGCACAATGAAAAGTTCATCTCGGTGAAAGAAATCTCCACTGGCAGTCATGTTTGGATCAGGCAGCCATCGGCCTCAGCCTCGAGTGAACAGGGTCCCCCTCTCCACACCAAACGTATACCAGGCACCACAGCACTTCACAGGGAAAGGATGGGCCAGTCTCCCCCTGCCACCAGAGCCCACCTGGACGCATCACTGCTCACGGCAGGCCAGCGCAGTAGAAGCCGCCATTTAACCTCGCGCTGTGGGGGGTCCGCTCACCTCTGCCCTCAGCTACTGGTGCCTTCGGGATCAAGAACAACCTGTACAGCCCGTCCGCTGCAGCCGCGGCCACCCTCCACACACTGCGGTTGGGCGACACAGGCAGATGGAGGCTGCAGATCCAGCGATCACGGGCTGCGCCATCGGTGTAACTGATTCGCCTCAGCTGCGGGCGCCCGCCGGGGAAGTTCATAGGATATCCCCCGATCTCGCCGCAAACTGCTGCAGTTTTTTGGGGGCCCGCTCCTGATGTTGCAGCCCCCGCACTTCTACGTCAGAATGTGGGTCCGTCTCACCTCAGGTAGCCACTGAAGCTATGGAGCCAGGCTTTGCCCTGTCTGCTGCTAGTGTATTCTTACGCCAGACCATTGTTCATAGTCCAATAAAGGTCCAAGGACAAGGAATAGCGTGTTACCAGCTGCATGATATAACACCACTATTACTCCGTAGATGACCAGAAGAACAGTTCAAATTAAGTGGGTCAAAATGTCTTGCAAGGATACGCAGAACACAACGCTCTGGGCACAAAATCCCCAATAATCCGCATTAAACAAGACAGTGCAAACAAAAAAAAAGACAAAGTAAACAACCTACCTCCTCATCCTCCTCATCCTTCGTGGAAGTCACAGGGAGGGATAGAGGAGGGATAAAGCTTCTCACTAGGATGGAACAGCTAGCTTCTATTTGTCGGAAGAAATCCAGGGAAGGACCAAGAGGGTAGGCCCTGCCCAGCCTCATCCAGACACAGACGGGCGCAGACGGGCCTGTGAATGTCCTGCGCTGCGGAAGCCCGGACCTGCTTTAAATCGCCGGCTGGCACGGCAAGACAGATGCGTGCAGCTCCTGCCGCAGCGCCCCCCTGGGCGATGTAGTCCTCTGTGCCTCTGTGCCTCAAGGGAAAGTGCAATGTACTGCAAGTTAATGCTCAAGGGCTCCCCTTATCACTCATCTATAGAGTCAATCAGACAGTCATTTACTCACCTATACAGTTATACAAACACCCACTCACTTATTCATACAGATACTAATACATTCTCACATGTCCATAGAGCCTCTCACACACACTCACTAAACCATAAAGCTATTTTCACAATTCCTCACTCTCACATACAGTCACTCATATACTCCAAAACTTACCTATACTGCCTTTCACATATCCACTTACTCACCGATATACCAGTGACACATCCATTCACTCACCAAAACAGTCACTTATATAGCCCTTCTCTTATACATTCACTAACCCATACACCCACTGACTCACCCCCACACTCATCCATGTAGGCAGTCACACACCCTCTCACCCACCCACACAGATACTCATACAACCATACAGGTACACAGAAAACCATCAATTACCCATACACCCACTGATGTACCCACTCACCAACCCATACAGCCACTTAGACACCATCTGACAGACTGATAAAGACATTCAGACAACTTAATCATTGACCCATACATTCACTGAGACACCTAATCCCTCACTCCATCACGGATTACAGAAAACTTTTCGGTGAAAAAGCAGAGAAACACATTTGCTCTCCCTTGGCCATGTGTGCGAAGTTAGGGTGATTAGTTCTTTACAGAACGTGGGCACCTGCTTTGTTTGTATTTGTAAGTGCTTCTCGTTGAGGTTTAATTTCTGTGAAATGAGCATTGTGCCAGAATGAAAACTGCCCTGCGTATTTATCCAAGAAGGCGCCACCGTTTTATGCAACGCCTCTATCCAACTGGAGTACTTTCTACTGGCTAATTAGTAAGTGCTAACTCATTGTTTAAATGTATAGCACATGTCCTACACACAGCTGCATAAAGGATGTCAAGAAAATGTCTCCAGTGACCTTGTGTGTCTGTGTATCTTGGACAATGTGATCAATCCTCAAGCGCATTCACCAGATAACTTTACAAAGTGGAAATGCAGAGAAAACACACTTGGATTATTTGTATTTTATTTGTTTGCTGGAGAAGTGAGCCTCCTTTGGCCTCAGAGACCCCAACCTTCAGGGCCCAGCCATTTAGAAATGGGTGGGGGGGCCGCGCAGCCCCCCGCCATGTCGATTTCTTCTCCGGAGACCCATCTCCCGGGGTCCAGCCATCTGCAGTGGGACCGCAGGGGAGCCTGAAGGCCCCCGCAGCCCGTGCCGGTCCCCGCCATCTGCTGGAGCCAGCATTGCTTTCACACACAGGGGGCTGCTAAACATGTAGTTCCCTGTGTGTGAAAGCAATTCATCTGTTTCCCTGCTCACTTGTGCCCCCCTCCTTTTACTTCCAGCATGCCCCCGGGACCTTGCCCAGCCGGGGACTAAACCTTATTGAAGGCTTCCTTTTTTCTTATTTTCACATTTTAAAACACAGCAACATTTCTTTGACCCGGATGAGTAAGCACCACAATCAGGTTATGACTAATCGAAGGAGGTTAGCAGATTGGCTGTGAGCGGGCTCCAAATGTCTTTTCGGCGAGATAATAAAACTAATTCTATGTCAGGACCGGAGGCGAGGATTATGCTATTCCTTCAACGCTTTATTAACAGCAGCCATTCAAAGGATAAACAACTACTATTCCCATGAACCAAAGGGAATAATCTAAAAACAATAGAGAGTCCCAGTCCAGATAGTCCTCCTTGTCATGCACCAATCACAGGGCCCCCATGGATATGTAGTCCTCTGTTCCTGTTCTCTACTCCTCTTTCTTCGCTGCTGCAGCCAAAGCTAAGTAGTGTTTTTGCATGCTGCTTATTTCTTCTCAGATGGTGTTACCAATTATCTTCACTATCGTTTTCGAACTGTTAAAACTGTTACCCTCTCTAGCGGTGCTATGTACAGTATGTGGTGCAGATGATTTGCCTTTGTTATTGTCGTCTTTACCTCGTATCGTAGGTCTGGTTCTGGTGAGCCGGCTTCACTTTTAAGCAGCGCGGGAGCCGCGCGCGTCTTCCCGAGTTTTTCAATTGTTTAACAGTTTTTGTGGTTGCGAGGTGACCGCTACTCGGTCCCTCGCTCGGCCGCGGGAGCGCTTCTCTCCCTAGCGGCCGGATCTCTTGTGGTGCGGGCTCGCGGTGTCCTCCTCCCACCGCTAGAGGGCGCAGAGACGCGTCCTCTCGATCGTCCGCGTTTCCGACGTTTCGCGCATTCCGCGCGTCGTTCAACGGAGACGCGGACGATCTCTAGAGCCTTTTGCCTGTCATTACGCCATTGTGGTCAGTACTTCTGCCTTTTGAGGCAGCGCTTTGCTTTGTGACGCCCCTGAGAACGCTCGCGCTAGCGAGTCTGTATCTGCCATTAGGCAGAAGTGCTGCACGTGGATTGCCACTGCTTTGGGGGCCAGTATCTTAGGCCATTTTATATCGCTCTTGCAGAGTCAGTATTGGGACAATTATTCTGGCAGGCTGCCCATTTGAATTTATTGCACCAGGGCTGTGTGTCCCAGGGTTTGCGCCCAGTAGTAACGCGAGCATTACTCGCCCTATAGTAGGCTGTCACCCAGCCCCCCATAGTCTTGTGAGGTTACCCTCATTATTTACCCACTTACCTAGGTGGTGTGGCTTCCTGGCCTAATGGAGGACTACCAAGAAGAGTCCTTTCAGGAGGATCAATGGGAGGAGGATCCCCTTACGTCCATCCAGTGGGATGATGATTTTTATAACGTAGTGGACGACTCCATCTATAGAGCAGTGGAGCAGGCCATGGCTCCTTTAGAGGATCGCCTGTCGCGGCGCATTGAGCAGGCTTGCGCGCAGATGGCTAAGTTTTCTCAGTTCCTCCCGGCTTCTGCGCACGGCGATGGTGTTACCCCCACTGATTCCCAAGCTCCACCGGCCAAGCGCCCTAGAGATTCAGGGGTGGACCTGGATGCTTTCGCCCGCCTTAAGCAGGCGTTTCTGGCGAGCAAGCCTGTAGAGGGACCTTCACCTTCCCCGGGGAATGGTGATTCAGGGGACGCGGACGAGGAACCTGGCCCTTCCCGTCCTTGGCGCCCCGCCCGCCCGGAGCCCTCTTCTGATCCACAGAATCTCTGCTCTGACATGCTTGATCCTGATGATGTCCTGCATCCCCGGTCCTCGGACTGGGCCCCCTCTGATAAGGTCGCCCAGTATGTAGCTAGTAGGATCCGCCGGCCGTTGGAGGCCGCGGCTAGGAGCTGTCTTCGGGCGGAGTGTCCCCGTCCTACTTTGGAAGGGAAGGTGGCGGCCACCCCAGAGATTGACCCACGTATGGCCACCTTCCTACAAAAATTCGTCAAAGACCCTAAGAGGGGCATCGATAGATCCTGGCGAGCTTGTCAGGACAAGCTCCTCGATATCCTCGGCCCCATCACTAAAATCCTAGACATGGCTGAGGAGGCCAAGCAGTCCGGCTCGCTGATTTCTCCGGAAACGCTTTCCGCTTGGGCCCAACGAGTGGTGGTGTTCCTGGGAAACGCTAACTGCGCGCTCTCTACTGAGAGGCGCAGAAGTTTACTTATCAAAGTTGATCCCAAGCTTGGGGATCTTGCCGATTCAGAGGCTGGTTCTGTGGCCCAGGGAGGACTTTTCGGAGAGCCCTTCATTAAAGAGTTAGGGAAATTTGTGAATACCTTCACATCGTTAGACAAGGCCCAATCCACCATCCGCAGGGTTTTCCGTCCCCGTGTTTTCAGGGGGGCTGGACGAGGTAGGGGCCGCTCGTCCGGCCGGCCAAATCAGGGCAGAGGGCAAGGCTCCGGAGGTGGTCAATATCAGGATCAGGCCAGATTCGGCAATTTCTACCCCACCAGAGGACGACGCGGGAAAGGCAGAGGCGGCCGAGGCGGAGGAGCCTCCAGTGTGTCCGGTGAGTGTTCTCCCTTCTTCCCGTCTAAAGGTGGGGGGCCGTCTGGCGCATTTTTTCCAGGCTTGGACTTTTGTCACGGGAGACGCCTGGGTTCTGCAGACCGTCCGGGGGTTTCATATAGAGTTTCACGGAGACCCTTCTCAGCCCCTTCCACCGCGCCCCCTCTCCTTCACGGCCTCCGACGCCGTTTTGGTCGACCAAGAGGTCTCCTCTCTGCTCGACAAAGGAGCGATTGTGGAGTCCGTTCCCCACCCTCGGGGTTTCCTCAGCAACCTCTTTCTGGTGGACAAGGCAGATGGTACGCAGCGTCCAGTCATCAATCTTCGGGAGTTCAACGGATGGCTCGTTTATCGCCATTTCAAGATGGAGGGGATCCATCTACTGCGCGACCTCCTCAGACCCGGCGATTGGATGGCGCGCCTCGACTTAAAGGACGCTTATCTCACCATCCCGGTTTTCCCCCCGCACAGGCGGTTCCTTCAGTTCCCTTGGCGGGACAAGGTGTATGAGTTTACCACTCTGCCCTTCGGCCTATCCTCCGCGCCCTGGTGTTTCACCAAGGTTTTGCGGCCCGTGATCGAACGTCTGCGTGCGTCGGGTATGCGCCTCATCGTGTATCTGGACGATATCTTGTTGATGGCTCAGTGCCCTCGCGCCCTGGCGTCGCAGCTGCAGTCGGCAGTCAACCTCCTTCAGAGCTTGGGCTTTGTGGTGAACGAGTCGAAATCCACGTTGGTGCCCGCTCAGAAGGTGGTATTCTTGGGGTTTGTCATCGATTCCGTGGAATCAACCCTCAGTCTTCCTTCTCGGAAAATGGCGAAGATTCGCCACGAGATCCGGAGAGCCCTGACTCAATCACGACTGTCTCTCCGTCAACTCGCCCGGATTGTGGGGCTTCTTTCGGCCTCCATTCAGGCGATTTTTCCGGGCCCTCTCCATTACAGGGCCCTACAGCGCCTCAAAGCTCGTCACCTGCGCAAAGGTCTCTCTTACTCGCAGAAGGTTGCCCTCTCATCAGATGCCAGGGAAGAGCTCCAATGGTGGCTGATCAACATGGAGGCGTGGAACGGGCGAGCCATTTTTGGTTCCGCGCCCGATATTGTCATCGAGTCCGACGCCAGCAGATCGGGCTGGGGCGCACGGTGTGGCGAATTCACTACAGGAGGAGTGTGGTCTCCGCAGGAACGACAGCTTCATATCAATTGTCTCGAGCTGTTGGCGGGATCGTTCGCGATCAAATGCTGGACGAAGGACTCAGTCCGGTCCTGCGTTCTCCTCCGCATGGACAATGTCTCCGCCGTCCGGTACATAAACCATCTAGGGGGCGCACGCTCGCGGGCTCTGGCGGATTTGGCAGCAAATTTCTGGCAGTATTGCCTCGATCATCATGTCTCGGTTACGGCAGAATACCTGCCGGGTCTCGACAATCAGGTGGCAGACTTCCATTCGCGGCATTCCCACGATATGAGCCTTTGGAAACTTCATCCGGGGGTTTTCGCGGATCTCCAGAGTGTCTGGGGCCCTTTCTCAACGGATCTCTTCGCTTCCCGTCTGGATTTTCAGCTTCCCCGGTTCTTCAGTTGGAGACCGGCTCGGTTGGCAGCGGCCACGGATGCCTTCCTGCAAGACTGGAGGGACGAGGCGGGGTACGCTTTCCCGCCGTTCGCAATGTTGATGAGGGTCTCAGCTCAGGTGCGTCGCCAGCAGGCGAGCATTGTGTTGATCTCGCCCATCTGGAGGTCTCAAGTCTGGTTTCCAGTTCTTCTGGAACTTTCTTGGGATTTTCCAATCCCACTCCCCCGTTTTCCGACTCTCCTGCTCAGTCCGGACGGACTTCCCCATCCTCTCGTCTCCCAGGGCTCCCTGGCTCTGATGGCGTGGCGGATTACAGGGGTCGATGGGCGATCCCAGGCCTTTCGGGAGCGGCTGAGAGGCTCATGTCCAAGGCCTGGGCCGATGGTACCCTTAAGCGATACCGCTCCACGTGGAGACGATGGGTTCGCTGGTGTCTGCGACGGCATTTCAATCCCGTGGCAGCTGATGTGACAGCCATTTTAAATTTCTTGGCAGCCTTGGCGGAGGAGGGTTTGGCTTATCGAACCATTAATACCTTCCGGTCTGCCATTTCCGCGGGTCACTCCCTGGTGGATGGCTCTCCCGTGGGAGAGCATCCCTTGGTTTGCCGTCTTCTGCGCGGCATTCGGCTTTCTTTGCCTCCTGAGCCTCGTTACTCACAGTTGTGGGACGTAAACCAGGTTCTGAATCTTTTCTTATCATGGCAACCTAATCATTTCTTATCTAGAAAGGAACTCTCGGCTAAGCTAGCTATGCTCCTGTGCCTCATTTCTTGCAGGCGCGTCTCAGATGTGCGGGCACTGGATGTGTCAGGGCGGATCTATTCTCCTTCCGGAGTGACCTTCACGATCCGCAGGAGGACGAAGTGCGGCACGACGTCCATTTCTTATCCGGCTTTCCCGGACTCTCCTAAGCTATGCGTAGTCTCTTGCCTCAAGGCTTACGAGGAGATGTCTGAAGAATTCCGCCCTCCGGGTGAGCAGCAGTTGCTCATTGCACTGAGGAAGCCTCATAGGGCGGTGTCTTCTCCCACAATCGCCCGTTGGGTTCGTTGGGTGATGCAGGAGGCTGGGATTGATCTGCGGAGTTTTGGTGCCCACTCGGCCAGAGGGGCCATGGCTTCTAAAGCTTTTGCCCTGGGAGCTCGTCTGGAGGACATTCTGAACGCAGCAGACTGGTCTTCCGAATCCACCTTTAAGCGGTTTTACTTTAAGCCGGTGCTGGACATGGCACACTTGGTGGTGAGTAAGCTTTAAACGAGCATAATCCTCGCCTCCGGTCCTGACATAGAATGAAAAATTTCCTAGCTATCGTAACGGAAAGTTTCAATTCTATTAAGGACTCGGAGGCGAGGATTATCCCACCCAGGGCACCTATTTCAGGTCCGTTCCCACCCTCGTACTTCGGTAAGTAATGAATTTTATCTCTGACGTGTTTTAAGTTGTGGTTCTGAACTCCTTCTGTAGACTTTGGTTTTCGGCTGAATGCTTCCCTCCTTTTAGGGTTAAACCTAAGCCATCGCTGTCGCTGACATTGTGCTTTGCTTTCGCAGGCGACGCCGGCAAACAAGACTCCTGAACTTTGGGATTGGCTGGCTTGGAGCGACGAAAGAGGAGTAGAGAACAGGAACAGAGGACTACATATCCATGGGGGCCCTGTGATTGGTGCATGACAAGGAGGACTATCTGGACTGGGACTCTCTATTGTTTTTAGATTATTCCCTTTGGTTCATGGGAATAGTAGTTGTTTATCCTTTGAATGGCTGCTGTTAATAAAGCGTTGAAGGAATAGCATAATCCTCGCCTCCGAGTCCTTAATAGAATTGAAACTTTCCGTTACGATAGCTAGGAAATTTTTCATTCCTCAGCAAAGAGCTCCAGCTGCTCCTTGCAGTAGACCATATCTTTAATCCCGTCTTTCATCTTAGGTGTGCATTTTTTCCCCCAATTCATAGCTAGTCTGTACTTCACAAGCAGCAATGCAACTGCCACAAACCGTATATGAGCTGGTTGTAGCGACTTAATTTAACCTAAAAGACACAATTGTGGGCTATGTGGAACCAACTCTCATACCAAGATTGTGAGGGCGTTCGTTACTTCAGTCCAAAAGTGGTTGATATGGGGGCATGACCAGGCTGGATGAAGAAAATCAACATGCTCTGCACCTGGTGCAAGTAGCGTCTGCCCGTAACCCATATCTGAACAGTTTGGCTGGAGTGTTATAAGTTTGTTGGAGATATTTAAAGTGTATAATGCGGAGATTGCAGTTGGACGTGAGCATACCAGTGAGTGTACAACAGAATCCTCATTCTTTGACTGTAATGTGTATATCTAATACTACATTCCATTTGTCAAGGGTCTGTTGCATGTTGTCATGTCTCTCCTTCAAAGTGACATTGTTGAGTGCAGTGTTAAGGCATTTACATGTTGAGCTAGTGAGAAGGTCTTGGAGGGAGTCTAGAATTGCAAGCTCTGCAGGTAAGGACAGATATTACTGTTTTATAGCGCTGCGTAGATGGAGGTCTGTGAAAGTTAGGAGAGGGGCTTGTGGTTTGCCTGCAGTAAACTCAGGGAACAAGATAAAGGACCCTCCTGAGAGTACATCCCCCATGGTTGGGAGGCCGGAGTTTTTCAAAAGGCTCAGAGTCCCAGTGTATTGTGCAACAGATAAGTCTGGATAGTATGCGAGAGCAATTGCTGGTGCATAAAGTGGTGTCTTTTTGGCACAGGTACTAAGAGTCTACCATGCCAATGTCATGCATTTAACTGTGTTGATCTCTGAGTGAGGGATACCCGTTACCTTCAGTGGTAAGATGGCCATAAGCGGAAGGGAGTGTGTATCGTCTGACTTGATCGCTAAATGTGGAACATATTCATGGGGGCTGTGCCAATAATGTGCAAAATGTGCTTGGGCACAAAAGTAATGCAGGTAGAGATCTGGAGACCCAAATCCACCTTGTTCATGTGAAAGTGTTATGGTCGCCCATTTAATCCTAGGCTGTTTTCCCAACCATGTTAGTGTTATCAGATGCAATCTTATGGTATTAAACAGATGAAGAGGCAGCGTAATCGGAATATTAACAAATAGGTACAAAAACCTCAGGAGGACAATCATTTTCAGAAGCGCAATTCTGTCTGCCAGTGACAATGAGAGTTTGATCCATCTGGTGACTTGGTCCTCCAGTTGAGATATCGCTCTAACATAATTCTCCTTCATAACCTGATCCAGATTTCTATGCACCTAAATTCCCAAATATTAAAGGGGTTCATTGCTCTAGTTTAGTGGAAAGTCAGGTAGGGACTGTTGTGTGCAGGGGTTAATGGCAGGAAAACTGATTTCAACCAATTTATACTTAACCCCGCATAGTGTTCAAAGTGGATATATTCCCTAATTAGGGGAGCTAGATGTGTTGTGGGGTTATGGACATAGAGTACCAAATCGTCCGCATATAGTGATATGTTGATAGGTCGTAGCCAAAACTGCAGAGCCAAATCTATATGTCTTTGTCGTATTTTGTACGCTAATGGTTCAAGGGTTAGAGTGAATAGTAATGGTGACAGTGGACAACCCAGTCACATGCCTCTTCTGATACGCAGTGGTGGCGTCACAGTGCCATTTATTTTTATCCAGCAAAAGACACACAAGTGATGGATGGAATGCAGAATAAATCAAAACATTCACCCCCAGTCAAGAGATCTGGGTTAAATCCATCATTCTTTGGCTCACCATGCCATCCCAGTTTAGACCTGGCCATATGCAAATCAGTCTTGACCCTGTGCCACATGGGAACAGTCCAGCCCGAACTACCAAGCCTGGAAAGGAAACAAGCATCCTAGGACTGGTTTTAGGGTTTCACCCCTCATCAGCCAGGATTTATTTTTATCCTGGCACGTGGTTCAGTATATAGTAATTTTACCCACTTAACAAAGGTTTGGGGCATGTTCATTTGCTGCAGCCCAGAGAAGAGAAATTGTCATTTTATTGAATCAAAAGCTTTGGCAGCATCCAGTAGCACTGCTGTTGCTTCAATAGAGGTGTCTAATTGGTGTAAGAGGGCAACAATGGTTTGTACATTTTTTGTCATGGAGCGGTTGGTGTGAAACCTGATTTGTTGTAAAGGTTGGATTCTGGAGGCCACGATTTTAGCCAATATTTTTGCATCTGTATTATTAACGAGAGTGGTCTGTAGGATTCACAATGCTCTGGTGGTTTTTCTGGTTTAAGAAGTGTGATCAGCTAGTCCTAACATAGTGAGGGGGCTAATAGTCCCATTTCGTATGCTTCAGTGTACATGCTGTGCAGATGTGGTGCTATGAGGAGGCTAAACGCTCTATAAAATTCACCTGCTAGGCAATAGACAAATGCCTCCTAGATCTCCTCTTTGGTAATGGGTTGGGACAGATATGCCCGTTGACACAGTCACAACCACGCCAAGGC
Organism: Triturus cristatus; assembly: GCF_964204655.1. Lineage (NCBI taxonomy): Eukaryota > Metazoa > Chordata > Amphibia > Caudata > Salamandridae > Triturus > Triturus cristatus. The sequence goes on from NC_140586.1 coordinate 546,411,613, forward strand.
TATATACTCAGAATGTTCTAATATTTCTATTTTCGATGCTGATGCACGTGTGCCGTAGAGTTTTGTATAGAGCAAATGTTTGGGTAATGGATGGTGTGTAATAACATTCTTGTCCCCTGTTGTCTGTAACCTTTATTATGTGTGTGGGGGCCCAGGGTGGTTTTATCATACTAGCTAGGCTACGTTTTGGTCTGCAACCCTCCCCATATGCACGCACCACATGTGGTAAGCTGTCTATTTGTCCCTGATGGTCACCAGAATTACCTGGGCCAGATCTTCCTCATACCATCATTCCATTTTCTATATATCACACTCAAGCATGTGGAATTGTTGGTGAATGTCTTTTAAAATTCCAGCCTGCTTGTTAATACAAGTCCCTCATATAGTGATTTTGAATGCTTCCCATAAAACCTCTGCGTCCTCCACAGTGCCAGTGTTAAGGTAAAAAAAATCAGCAATGGCAGTCCATAATTCCATCATGAACATCTGAACTAGTAATGCGGTGGCTAGAAATTACCAGCTAAAACTCGTTAGTGCGCCAGTGGGGATAGATAGTACTAATTTAACAGAGGTATATTCTGAGAGTGTTTCGGACGTATGGCACAAGTCCTCTGTCCAGGCATTGATCTCGTGGGTGGACAGTCAGTAGTCCAATCAGGTCCATGAGCCAGGCACCGATGACGTGAATGTCTCCTCTCCTCTGGTATGGTTGCGCACCCTCCAAAGGTCTAATAGGCCACTTTCTACCATGCTGTCCCAGACTATGTGGGGCGCTTGTTTTTCTGACCTTTTGAGCCGACCCGCCCAATCCAATGCCGGGCCAGGGCAAATGTTTAGGTCTCCTCCCCATATAATGGCTGATGAGAGCAGAGAGTATAATTTGGTCTATATACGAGTATATAAGTCAGGATCATCTATTTTGGGGCCATATGTGTTTACTAACGTGATCATGGTACTGCTTAGTTTGTCTTGTACAATAATGCATCTACCTTGTGTATCAATCTCCGAATGGGTGAGTACAAAGGGAGTGCCTTTTTTTTTATCAATAGGAGCACTTCTTTAGTGTATGAGGAGTAAGCGGAGGCCAGGCGTGTTGATGTCTATCTAGTACCCACGAGGCCTATCTCCATTATTAAACCATAATTAAACCCTACAAAAATGGTCTACCTCCCTCCAACCAGTTCAGCATTGCAATTATGCTAGAGACATACCACAATTTGAACAGTCCCATTAACAAATAAAGAACCACGTGAATTTAAATCCAGTCTACACTGGTATAAATATTTAGAGTTTACTTTGGGAGTACCCGCTGCGGAGTGAACAGAGTCCCTGATAACCTCAAAGTGAAGACGCAGGTGGCCAGGAGAATCAGTGTCCATTGGTCAATGTGATCTGCAGCAAGGAGGAGTGTGGGACCAACATTATAATGATGTACCAAATGATAGAGTCTTCTGAATTCATATTCAACAAAGATTCAAGAATAGACTCACTGGGCTCTTGCCAGTTCTTGCATCTTGCCAGAGTGATCACTGGCATGTTCCAGGAGAGATGGGAGACAGCTGCCCCCGCAGGCGACATCACACAGCACCAAGCAGCTTGGTAGTTGATAGCACAAGTGTGGTCAAGGACAGAGGCATCATTCTCATAGGTGGGAAAAAACCATCAGCGTGTCATGGATGGTGCGTGTTCTTCGAGAGTTATTCTCCAGCATGCTCTTAATCAGAATCTGAATGTGCATGTTGTCGAGGTCCCAACATTTTGACGTAGTTCATTGCTGCCTTGGGGATTGTGAATATATTGGGTTTACTACCGTGCTCTATATGTAACCGAGCTGGATAGAAAATTGCATATGGGCTCTTTGCCTGAAGGAACTCTGGGGCATATTATCAAGGTCCGGTGTTAAAATGATCGCCTCTTTATCGGCAGAAAACTGCCGCTAATGCGGCGATAATGAGCTTGATAATGTGCCGTTGTGAATTCACATAGAAACCCATGTTCACACCAGAACATGGGCTTCTATTGGAATTCTCAAGGGCATTTTAATAAGCCCATTATCGCCGCTTTAGCAGCAGTTTTCTGCCGATAAAGCGGCGATAATTTTAACGCTGGACCTTGATAATATGCCCCTCTGCGTGTTGCTTTGACGCTGGCCAGTGAAATCAGGAAAGAATGCTATGGTGTTTCCCTAGTAGGTTATTTTCTGTCTGAACTGGGGTGGCGGAGTGAGCTAAAGAATGATGATGGATTAAACCCAGGTCAGTTGACTGGGGGTGAGTGCTTGCAATGTTCAACACTCCGTCCATCATCCCCTTTGGTTTTGCTTTGTTCGCCCTAAGTTGGCAGGGTATGCTCAGACGTGGGTCCCTTGCTCACTTTGCCACTGGATTCAAGATAGCCTGGCTGATGAGGGTTATGAACCCGAAACTGGTCCCAGGATGCTTGATTCCGGTCCAGGGAAGACATGGCTTGGCAGTTCGGGCTGGACTGTTCCCATGAGGCACAGGGTCAGACTGATTTGCATATGGCCATGTCTGAACTGGGGTGGCAGGTTGAGCTAAAGAATGATGATGGATTAAACCCAGGTCAGTTGACTGGGGGGGAGTGCTTGCAATGTTCAACACTCTGTCCATCATCCCTTTTGGTTTTGCTTTGTTTGCCCTAAGTTGGCAGGGTATGCCCAGACATGGGTCCCTTGCTCACTTTGCCACTGGATTCAAGATAGCCTGGCTGATGAGGGTTATGAACCCGAAATCGTTCCCAGGAGGCTTGTTTCCAGTCCAGGGAAGAAATGGCTTGGCAGTTCGGGCTGGACTGTTTCCATGAAGCACTGGGTCAGACTGATTTACAAATGGCCATGTCTGAACTGGGGTGGCGGAGTGAGCTAAAGAATGATGATGGATTAAACCCAGATCAGTTGACTGGGGGTGAGTGCTTGCAATGTGCAAGCTACCAATACAAAACTCTACCTTATTCAATAACTGCAATCTGCTACATATCAAAATATTAACATAGAACACAGGGACACATAAACCGCAAGTGCTTAGTTGTAAACATTCAAACTAATTGAGTCTGTATCAGAGCCTCTATTTTCTCAGTTTGCATACAGTTTCTTCAGCTTGCATTAGAGTTTAAAGTGCAAATGCATTATGTGCAATTCCTACCCCTCTCTCATGAGGTAACTATAATTATCCATATAATTACATACAATAAATTAAAATTATATATAATACGCGCAGTGTTGGTGTTCCTAATATACCTCTATAATCAGTAATAAAGTGCAATTGCAAGATAAATAATTCCTATCGTTCTTGCTAAGGTGCAATTATTGATATAAAAAAGTAACATAACACCACAATGTAACAAATCCTATTATGGTGTATCGCTTTCTTGGTCTGGATCCATGTTTCCCTTCACTATGAGATCAGTAAAATAAAGTAAAGTGCTGGTGCAATTATCATGTGCAAAGCATATTTACAGAAAAAGTCCCTCTAGAAGATATTTCAATGCATCACCTAGTCACCAGATTAATACTTCAAGGATACAACAATATTCATTTTCATTAGGAATACAGCCAAATTTTTATAAAAACCAGAACAAGTTGAAATCAGTTATAAGCAATTGTCAGGGAAATGATGCCTCATAGATGAACATACAGATGAGCATCAAGATTATGGTCACATGGGTTTTCAGTCCCTAATAGGACAATCATACTCAATTCACAACACCATAGCACAAGTTCTCTATTCCCTCTACATCGGTGAATGCTCACATGTTTTATGCCATAATATTGCAAGGGTGCCAAATTTCCCTAATGTACTTCCCAAAATGTTTGACCATTGGGTATGCTCTATCTTGCTGCTTAATGGCCCTGATATGCTGCAAAATCCTGAGTGTTACTATGTTGATTGTGCTCCATACATATTGCATACCACAACCACATTCCAATACATAGACCACAAATTCACTTTCACAGGTGATCTTGTCCTTAATTCTGCAGGCTCTACTCTCATTGGTTGTATAAGAGTTTCAGTTTGATCCGAACCTATAAGCTTTACATGTGGCACTTTTCCTAAAGCCTATACTTCTATTGAAAAGCCAATTTGTTTCCTGGTAGAACTGAACCTGGTTAGCATGTCACCCAATGATGGAGCTTTACGTTATATAATGCTTGGATATTGTCCCACTATCTCCTTAGGATGATTATCATGCTGCAATATGTGACATTTTTGTTTGATAAGGGAACAGATCGTACTATGTTACATATTGTACCCCATAAAGAACCTTATCACATGGTCTTGTTCATTCATTCGCTCAGCTGTGGTATCTGTCCCTATTTTTTATTTTAAAGTAACTGCTCTCTATCTTTGGTCAAAACTCAGCATTTTGCTTCGATAAGAACTTGTTCTGGATATCCTCTCTCTATAAATCTTAAAATCATAGATCTGGTTTCAGTCTCGAACAATTCATTGGTGGAGCACATCCTGCCTGCTCTCAGCAGTTGGCTATATGATATGCTCTGTGGATATGGACATGGAGCGTGTGTGTCCAAGATTGAAATGCAATATTGAATTGCATGCCGTTTTCTTACGAAAAATGGTAGTTCTTATTGATCCATCTCTGATTTGTAGCTTTACATCCAGAAAATCTATCTCAAATGGGCTGCACTTATATATATATTGAATGTGTTCTCGTTTCAGATGGTTCTATAAAGTGCACCCACATCACAATCCTCTCTGTATGGTGCGCATTGTAGTCAGCCCATGCTACTTTTTTGTCCCACCAACCCATGTAGATTTTGGCATATGTGGTGGCGAAGGCTGCACCCATCGCCGTTCCCTCTTTTTGTAGTTACTTCTTCTTATCTAAGAGAAAGACATTATGTGTGAGACAAAAGGAAAGAATCTTGAGAAGCATCATTGTGTGTTGTGCAAGATTCAGAGATCGCGACCTTAAGAAATAACGGCAGGCTTCAATACCATATTCATGGGAAATAGAGGTATAAAGAGAGCAGACATCCATAGTTACCATAAAATGGCTATTCTGCCAGAGAATATCATTAATCTTTTACAGGAACTCATTTGTATCTTGCATATAAGATAGTAAACTGGTGACATAGTTAGAATCTAACTCTAAGAATCTGGAGCTATTTTCTAATAATGACCCAATCATGCTCACGATAGGTCTCCCAGGATGAATATGTAGATTTTTGTGAATCTTTGGGAGACAATATATTACAGGTGTCCTTGGCTATTCAACTTTTAGATATTGACTTTGCTTCACTATTTGCAGCCCGGGGGGTCAGCCCCTACAACTCCCGTGAGCCTTCCAGCCCTGACGCCTGCTCTATGTGCCCGAAGGCGCTTATCTACCAGCGCAAAGCCCCGCTGCGTGGGACTTTGCTTCACTGTTTGTAGCCCGGGGGAAACAGCGCCTACAACTCCCGTGAGCCTTCCAGCCCCGACGCCTGCTTTACGTGCCCGGAGGCGCTTATCCACCAGTGCAAAGCCCCTTTATGCGGGACTTCCATTCACTGTTTGCAGCCCGGGGGGTCAACGCCTACAACTTCCGTGAGCCTTCCAGCCCTGTCACCTGCTCTACGTGCCCGGAGGCGCGTATCTACAAGCTCTAATCCCCGCTGCACGGGACTTCTCTTCACTCTTTGCAGCCCGGGGGGTCAGCGCCTACAACCCTGTGAGCCTTCCAGCCCTGACGCCTGCTCTACGAGCCCAGAGGCACTTGTCTACCAGCGCCTGCCCCGCTGCGCGGGACACGCTCGGACCATGCAAAGGCAAATCCCGGGCCAAGGGCAGGCCCGTCCCTGCCCGTCATCGCCCGGAAGAGGCTGGGCAGGGCCACCCCCCTAATATCGGTCTAGCAGGGTCCCAGCGCTCAATACAAACTTCTACTACAACAGGTATTGTGGCATTTTTATATTGATTGTATCCTATATCCGCGCTTGCCATCTGGAATTCTAATAATGAGCAAACGCAAGGGAGTTGCGGGGACTCTGGACACCTTTTTTTATGAGGGCAGAATCAATGCTTACCCACGAAATTGAACTTACTGAGAGGCGTCTTTTGCTTGATTCCCTATCCTCCACAAGGCGCACATCTATGGGCCATAATGAAACGGACGACGTTTTCCATACTCAAACAACATCTGGCAGGCCACAACTAATCGCAATCTCCCCGTATCTGCTGTAGTTACCCCACGAGGGCCTGGTAAAGTTACAAGAATCCAGGCCTCCAAAACACACATTGAGAATAAAATGAAGGTGCCATCTGCGAAGCGAAGGAGGGGAGTGGGCCCCCCAAAAAATAAATAACTGGAACAGTTTTGACTTACGAATGGTGAAATTACACATACTTGCTCGATTAGCACCCAGACTGAAGTCGGCTTCCCTGTCCCTTCATATAGTGCCCTTGGGAATGATGCTGCCTCGAACAACACAGGGGAGACTGCTCCTAATACCATCTTGACACATCATCTAGAATCATTACATAATAGCCTTGCCTTGTTTCGAGGCCGCCTAGACCATTTGGACAGTGCACTGACCATCCTGATGGGGAAATTACAGGCGTTGCACCCCTCTGAGGTGGGTGCAGGTCCAGTTGTACCAGTCATACCGGATGTTCTTAACAATTCTGTTTCTATTGCCCTGGACAAATTGCTGAATAGGACTAGTGTTATTGAGGACTTATTAAGAAATGGCCCAGGAGTCTCTCATGTAATCCCATGTATAAATCTTTAAATTCTGTACGGGATTATTGCAAGGCAGCCCCCCTTCTGCACTCCTCAGATAAAACATCTAGGGGTCACGGGGATTCTAGCAGTACTCCTCATATTGGTATCCCTGCTCTTAATAAGACAAGGGATGCCCAGATCGTGCCCACCCATTGTGTGACTCCTCTGGCCAGGGAGGTGGTCACATTGACTCTACCCCTGGAAGCTACCCCGTACACTATCATTCTAGCAAAAATCCCACAGCACACTGATACGGCTATTGAATCATAGGAGGATTTGAGAAACAAGGCTCTCTGGTGGCTCAGGTCAAAAACAGGGCTTTCAGAGGCATTGTTTGGTGAGTTCAAAATGGTGAGACGTGTAGGGTGAGTGGGGAGAAGGAACAAAAAACTTCCAGGTGATTGTGTTGTTCTTACTTTTAAAACACCTAGATTAGTACATGAGATTTTAGATAGACCTGGTAGTGATCTTGTGATTAATAATGGAATAAATGTATTGCCCCTTGGCTTTTCTATCCCCAACGGCTCACATTAACTTCACCCCAAAACAGAGATTGCAGGATGAATTTGAGAGGGGTGTGTGGAAACACACTAAGCGATTCCCCACTAGGGGGCCTAACCATCTAAACCCACTAGTGTACAACCGACCAATCTCCAATATATTTGATTCATTGGAAATAGTGGATTGACTCGCATGTAGGGGGCCCCCACACGGGTGCGTCGTCTCCCATGGGGAATTCATGGGTTGGAGGACACAGGGGCTGGGGTATTGTGAACCTAAGGGGATAGAGCCTTTCACTCAGGTGGGGGTAGAGAGTGGAGCAGAAAATAAGGGACGAAAGCTAGTTGTTAACATCCAAATTGCCCCCGACCGCCCCCGGGTGACTTCATGGCCAGCTATTGATCAACAAGGGGAGACTGAAAATGTTATAGATAATACCGCTGGCCACATAGCTTTCACTGAAAGTCCACAGTCACTTAGGCCGAGGGCAATAAGCCCACCAGCTTATAGTGGCATAGCAAACCAGGGAGCTTGTCTATAAAATCAAGGTGCAACCTAGGGCCTCTCTAGGTTAAAGTGTCTATCCTGGAACATAGCAGGTCTCGCCTCTAAACTGGACAATCCAGAATGGGGCTCATTCATTGGTTTACACGAAATCTGCATGCTACAGGAAACCTGGGCCAGGACGCATATCTATAGAGGTGGCTATGTCACGTTTAGCATAGCTGCCATTAGTGAGGGCAGGGGAAGACAGTCGGGGGGATTATACACGTGGGTTGGTATACATTATGGGTGTGTCGCTAAACAGATAGAGACATCATCCCGTGATATTCTTTGTATTTTTTGACCTTCCCTAAGAAGATCAGAATTTCCCTGATTAATGTCTACTCTCGGCTGGTCGTGGTGGCCTAGAGTCATCTGCCCTCGTCCAGTTGTCAGATTTTCTTCATTCAATTCCTGATAATTTTCTGATTATAATGGGAGGGGATTTTAATTGTAAATATGAGCCACTGAATGGATGGGCCACCGATAGGCTAAGTTATGAGGATCTCTATTGGGCCATCCCACAGCCAGACATTCCTCCTGTACGGGCATGGTTCCCACTTGTATTGCATGCACTGAGAGCCTGTAATGGGCGCGCCAAATCTGATATGCCATCTATCATAGAGTATATTTTGGTGGATTTTAAATCATGGCACGGGGTGATAGATTTCAATATTGCACCCCGCCATGATAGTGATCATAACGCTCTCATATTAGTGGTAATTTCACCTTGTGACGTGATTGCTTCTGTAGCATCATCTCCAGCTGATCGTAGGTTAAAATTGAGTAACTGCAGGAGGAGAGTACGCTGGGGTGATTTTTGCCAATCCGATGAAAAGCTGGCTCTATTATATCAAACAATTATTCACTTCCTTACAACTGCGGAACAACTAACCCTGATTGATGGGGTTTCAAATTTACTTCCTGAAATTTATACTAACCACCAAAACTTGGGGGCATGGCCAAGCATGGCGGACACGAGCTAATGGAGCTCCGAGCCGGGCCCTGACACTGAGGCATTAATCCTGACAGCATATGACCAACAGTAAGATACATGCAGTGCGCTGAACTGGGGGCACTGAGGAAGTCAGTGACCCTGAAAAACTGATTGCCTGACCCTATTAGCACGTTGGACACGCCGTTGTTCCCAGAGGCTGCACGGGGAGCGGAGGCAGGCGGGTCCGACGGGACCGGTGAGCGTGGCCTGCTACATGACTACAGCGCTCCAGGGACAACTACTGCAGGACGCGGCATGTCTGGCGGTCTCGGGAGCGGACGACTGAAGTGCCGGAGGCAGAGGGTGCGCAGCAGAAGACGGCTTGAAGGTAAGGGTCGTTCGCGGTACCCAAAATGGCGGGCGGCAGTGCCTAAACGCTACGGGCAGTAAGAAACGGCCTGCGAGGGACATTAAGGTACGACCTCTCCTCGCGCGATACCCTGCAGCACTGGAGACATCGGGGGCATTAATTCCGCACTGACTGCCCGGACACGTTGGGACTGGGTGTGGGGACACCGACAGCGCAAAACTAACTGCGTCCTACAGGATAGAACGTAGAACCCTGCTGTAACCATAATCGGTGACTGCGGTATCGGCTGGGGAAAATGAAAGCAACAAAGAGACACTGGATGAGTTCAGCGAAAGTGAAGTATAGTGACAGAGGCTACCTGTAAAAGAACGATAACAGGGAATTTCACTCTAAGCAAGCGAACACACTTCTGCCAGCATAGTGATGAGTGCTTGAGTGTGACGCACACGGCTGATGCGACATTGTGCAGGGAACGCGACGTGGAGCGATCGGTCTGTCCTGCTGGATAAAGCACACATGAGCATACTGCCATAAGCTGGAGGAAGGAGAGTGGGACATTGCAAATGCACAGTATGAGACAAACACAAGGTTACCACGAGATGGGTGGCCCTTCGTACTAGTGCGGATGCGGTGGCTGTTGGGACTAGGGCGGTTACCCTGAGCGGAGCATACCAGGGCACTACCCACTGGAGTAACTGGATAATATTACAGATTGTGAGCCAGTATTACAGGTTACTCCACCTGAACAGCGGAGTGCACAAGCTGAAGGGGACGCGGGATTAAGATATGACACTCTCCTTTATATCTAATGCCTCAACACTGGGTGCTGTGCTGGGTTGAGGGAGAAGGAAAAGTGAAAGAACTCCAGCTCAACGAAGTTTGATTCCATTACAGTTCATTGCAGGGAGTCGTATAGTGCCATCTGCCTGTGATTCCTGGGCAGAACAACAGATTAGCGGGGAGCGTAGGGGAACTGTGTTTGAGAGGCACAACATAACTTTGTTTCCCCAACAATGGGACGAACTAAAACCAAACAGCCAGATCCTCCCCGTCCATGAGGAGACGGGCTCAGGCACGCAAGATGACCCGATACTACACTCTGAAATGGAGGCGGTGCCACCTACGGAACCGAGGGGAAACAGTGAGATACATGCAGTGCGCTGAACTGGGGGGGCACTGAGGAAGTCAGTGACCCTGAAAAACTGATTGCCTGACCCTATTAGCACGTTGGACACGCCGTTGTTCCCAGAGGCTGCACGGGGAGCGGAGGCAGGCGGGTCCGACGGGACCGGTGAGCGTGGCCTGCTACATGACTACAGCGCTCCAGGGACAACTACTGCAGGACGCGGCATGTCTGGCGGTCTCGGGAGCGGACGACTGAAGTGCCGGAGGCAGAGGGTGCGCAGCAGAAGACGGCTTCTGGACCTGATTTTAAAAGAAATAAGAGACTCGTGCACTGCTATGGAAGCACAAATCGGTTCACTGACAACTAGTTTCACCCTATTAAAAGCGGATCACACAAAACTAGCGGACAAGGTAAAATCCAATAAACTAGCCCTGGATAACCTCATACCACAACAAACGAACCACACCTCTCAAATAGAACAGCTGCAGAACCAACTGAAAGGATTACAGGATAGGGTGGATGATGCGGAAGGTAGATCCCGCCGCAAAAATGTACGAATACTAGGAATACCGGAAAGGAGCGAGGGATCTAGCCCCATCCAATTGGTCAAAAACTGGATTCAAAATCATGTTGCACCGACGGGCCTCACTGCACTGTAAAGCGTCGAATGGGCTCATAGAGTGCCGTCCAGACCCCCCTCCCTGGCGAGCCGCCCAGGCCAATTATAGCACGCTTAATCAATTATAAAGATCAGAACACGATCCTGCGCACTGCTAGGGAGAATGCCCCTATACAATTTCAAAACAAACGCATCTCCCTGTACCCAGACTTTAGCCTGATGGTACAAATTCCAAGAGCTATATTCCAAGAAGTGAAAAAGAAGCTCCCGGTCCATAATTTAAAGTATGCCTTGCTCTTCCCAGCCCGGTTAAAGTTAATTTATAATCATTAACGCCGAATGCGTCACAAGACTCCTCCCAAGCAAGTCGGCGGCAGCTGCCTCGATCACAATGCACTGGAGGAACTAGAGCGGATAAAAGTCGATAATCCAGACCTGGCACTAGTGTGAATCTCTCGTTGGATCAGATTTTGGATGGACAAAGAGATGCTCTCCTTACAGCGGCGGCGTTGATGATCATGATGTCAAATTCATCGCTGAAACTGTGGACTTTTCCGAAGACGCCAATGGGCAATCGGACTCTGAAAGTAGCCTGCCGCTGTTCCCCTTGGTTACCCCACAGACTGCAAACGATTACTTGGGTTAAATGCTGTGATGTTTTAACAGATGAGTATGCATACCCATATGATTTGATGCTGGATGGTCATGTTGCTAATTATACTTGCAATAACATAGGGCTTAGGCCGGAGCTCTAAGGATGTCAAAGGACTGTACAGTGTGATGTGCATTGTAAGGCTGGTGGTTACCACTCCTCCTGTGGCAACTGCACTATGTTATAATTTCCTTAGAGTTCCTGTTGAACTTTTTTTCATTGTATGGTCCTCTAGTGTTTTATGGGGGAACCTTGTATTGGGTGTTTTAAGAGGGTTTATAGATACAGACTCAGCTGTGTCCACACCCTTTTACAGTCAGTAAGTAAGAATAAGGGCATTTAGTATGCTACGCCACACAAAGATACATTACAACAACCTAGTAGATACACATACACAACCTGGAATGTGAGAGGTCTCGGCTCTGTCCATAAGAGACACAGAGTTCTTGCACAGCTTAATCGTAGAAAGACGCACATTGTGTTTCTCCAAGAATCCCACCTTACACATGCAGAAGCACTTAAATTACAAAAGAAATGGAGAGGGCAGTTATTTTTTACATCTTACTCTGCATACTCCAGGGGGGCTGCGATATGGCTAAGAAATGGTATCCCTTTCGCTTTGCTGGAGCAACGTATAGATACTAATGACAGATATGTGCTGCTGCATGGAACGCTGGATGGCAAACACGCAGTGTTGGGTAGTGTGTATTCCCCTAATTCGGAGCAAGATAAGTTTTTGGAAATTCGTATCACTGCATTAACCGGATGGGATGAATATCCCTGGGTTCTAGGAGGTGACTTTAATATGGTACTTGATGTGGAACTGGATAGATCGCACCCTCCGTTACAGGGTACTGGGTCCAGGAAACAGGCAGATGCTCTTAAAGGATGGGCGGAGGGATGGAACTTGGGAGATGTATGGCGTATGAAACAACCGACTAGTAAAGAATATTCTTTCTTTTCACCGCCACATCGATTACATACCTGTATCGCCAGAATCTTCTGCTCTATGCATTTAGCTGCCCATGTAACTGACACTACGTACCTTGGCAAAACCTTGTCGGATCGTAATTCCCTTGAAGTTACATTAATCTGGGGCAAGATCCCCACACCAATTCCGACTTGGAAACTGCACCCTCCGCTACTTGAGGACCCGGTATTTCGTGCCTCCCTTTCCACAGCGATAGTTAATTATTTTGCAGAAAACACAGGTACAGCCAGCTCTCGACAGATAAAATGGGACTCTTTTAAAACTGTGATGCAGGGGGTAGCTATTAGTATGCAGGTAGGGGCTCGCTCCCTATTACTTGAAAGACTTATGGAAGTAGAACATAGTTTGAGTAAACTGGAACAGGATACAGTAACAGATGATGTGAACAGGGACAAGCTGTAAGAAGCACACATAAGCCATGCAGAACTTTTAGAAGAACTTTGCATATTAGATTATCGATTATACACCCAACAACAGCATGCAGGAGCGGATAGAGCGGGTCCTCTCCTTGCTAGGATTATAAAAGACACCCTGGCGATGGTTCCCATTCTTGAAATAACCACCTCTGATGGCACAGTAGTTGACACTCAACAAGACATAAAGAACAAGTTACTTACCTTCGGTAACGATGTATCTGTAAGAAACATTAGTTAGTTAGATTCCTCACCCTAGAATATCCCCAGGCGTCAGACTGGATCCGGAAGATTTTTCGTCAGCAATACCCCTTGCGCGTCGCTAGGCATCGTCTGCGGCTCCGCGTCTGTCGTCGGCGTCGTGCGCCGGAATGACGTCGTCGGAGTACTTAGACGCCGCCCTCGCGCGCTGACGTTAGTTCTTGTACATAGCTTTCCACGCCAGGAACGCAGAGCCATGCAAGAAACCGACACTGGTGCCAACAAATTCTAGGGCCCTGAAAGGGATAGCCTTAACCCTAGATGTCAGTTCGCAGAACGGGGAGGATGGGTGGGTCGGTGAGGAATCTAACTAACTAATGTTTCTTACAGATACATTGTTACCGAAGGTAAGTAACTTGTTCATCTGAAAGAAACACGTTAGTTAGATTCCTCACCTTAGAATAGATATCCAAGCAATACCATTCCCTGTGGTGGGTCTGCGAACCAAGATCACACCAGAATGTCCTGGAGGACAGAATGGCCAAAGAAGCCATCCCTCCGGACTTGGCTGTCTAGGCAATAGTGCCTGGCAAACGTGTGCAGCGAAGCCCACGTCGCCGCCTGACAGATGTCCTGCAAAGTGACTCCCCGTCCCAAAGCAGTAGTAGCCGCTGTGGCCCGAGTAGAATGGGCTCGCAGCCCAACAGGAGGGTCCTTTTTCGCCAAGGAATAACAGATTTTTATACACAAAACGACCCACCGGGAGATGGTCCGTTTGTGCACAGCTTTTCCCTTCTTTGCACCCACGTAGCCAACGAAAAGCTGGTCGTTCACTCGGAACTGTTTCGTGCGGTCCAAATAAAAGGAGAGTGCACGTTTTGGGTCCAGACGGTGGAGCCGCTCTTCCTCTTTGGAAGGATGCGGAGGCAGAAAGAAGGTGGGCACGGTGACGGATTGCCCAAGATGAAAGGGGGTTACCACTTTCGGTAGAAAGGAAGGACGAGGCCGAAGGACAACCTTGTCCGGATGAACAGATAGAAAAGGAGGCTTGGACGATAGAGCCTGGAGCTCACTCACCCGTCTAGCCGAGGTGATGGCTACCAGGAAAGCAGTCTTAAGAGTTAGAAGACGAAGAGGACAATTGTGAAGAGGCTCAAAGGGAGCGCACATCAGGAATGTTAAGACAAGATTCAAGTCCCACTGAGGCATTACGAAAGGGACAGGAGGGAACGTGTGAGTAATGCCTTTAAGAAAGCGTGACACTACAGGGGACTTGAAAAGAGAGGGCTGATCAGGAAGCCGTAAGAAGGCAGAGAGGGCAGCAAGATAACCTTTCAAGGTGCCCAGGGCAGAGCCCTGCCGGGCCAAAGAAAGAAGAAAGAGGAGAACCTCAGAAAGAGGGGCGGAAAGGGGATCCACAGCCTTTGCTGTGCACCATGCCACAAATTTGTTCCACCGGCAGGCGTATACCGTCTTTGTGGAGGGACGCCTGGCTGCCAGAATGATATCACAGACTTCAGGAGGCAAGTCAAATGGCATCAACTGCCGCCGCTCAATCTCCACGCATGGAGGTGGAGGCTGGACAGGTTCGGGTGGAGGACAGTCCCCTGCTGCTGCGACAGAAGATCCTCCCGAAGGGGCAGACGTATCGGAGGATCGGTCAACATACTGAGTAGCTCGGGATACCAGTACCTTCGTGCCCATTCCGGAGCCACCAAGATGACTTGGGCCCGGTCGCGCCTGATCTTCTTCAGCACTCTGGGCAGAAGTGGTATAGGCGGAAAGGCGTACAACAGACCGCAACTCCACTCGCGACGAAAAGCGTCGCCGAGCAACTGCCGCCTTGGAAATTCCAACGCGCAGAACTGCTGACATTGCGCGTTCTCGTCGGTGGTGAATAGATCTAACCAAGTCTCTCCCCACTGCTGAAAGAGACCTTGCGCCACCTCGGAGTTCAGACGCCATTCGTGATCCATAATGCACCGGCGGCTGAGTTCGTCTGCTCTGGCGTTCAGAGAGCCCGCCAGATGTTGAACCACCAGGGTGATGCCCTGGTGTTCCAGCCATGTCCAGAGGCGCAGAGCCTCCTGACAAAGGGTCCACGACCCCACCCCGCCCTGTTTGTTGCAATACCACATGGCGGTGGTGTTGTCCGTGAACACCTGCACGACACTTCCCCAGACAGAGGGAAGGAAGGCTTTCAGTGCAAGTCGGATTGCTCTCAGCTCCAACAAGTTGATGTGGAGGCGAGACTCCGCCAGAGGCCTCTGATCTCCGCCTCTCCCATATGGCCACCCCATCCCAGGAGGGACGCATCCATCACTACGACATGCTACGGTAGGGGTAGGGAGAGGCTCTTGCCCGTGACCCAATCACGGTCCGTGAGCCACCACTGCAACTGCTGTGCAGTGCCCTCCGAGATCAAGACATGGTCGGACAGGTTGCCGTGATGCTGGGCCCACTGAAACTTCAGGTCCCACTGCAGAGCCCGCATGCGCCGCCTGGCGTGATGCACTAGTAGGATGCAGGAGGCCATCAGCCCCAGAAGCCGCAACACTAGCCTGACCGAAACCCAGGATAGAGGCCGAAAGATGGGAATCAGGGCCTGTATATCCTGGACCCGCTGTTCCGGGGGATGAACCCGGAACTGCGCCGAATCGGGGCTCAGGTGTGACTTCGGCACGTTGATGGAAAACCCCAGCAAATGCAGGAGATCCGCCGTAGTCTGGAGGTGGGAGACGACTGCCTGGGGCGAGCCCGCCTTCAACAACCAGTCGTTGAGATAGGGGAAGACTGGAACCCCTGATCTGCGCAGATGAGCTGCGACCACCGCCATCACTTTCGTGAACACCCGAAGGGCACTGGTAAGGCCGAAGGGGAGCACGGTGAACTGAAAGTGCTCCTGACCCACCGTGAACCGCAGGTAACGCCGGTGGGCCGACAGGACGGGGATGTGGAAATATGCGTCCTGCAAGTCCAACGCTACCATCCAGTCTCCAGGGTCTAGGGCAGCTAGAACCTGAGCCAAAGTCAACATTTTGAACCGTTCCTTCCGGAGGAAGGCATTGACGTTCCGGAGGTCCAAGATAGGGCGTAGGCCCCCTTTGCCATTCTTGAGAACCAGAAAGTAGTGGGAATAACAACCACGACCTACTTCTGGGCTCGGAACGCGCTTGACGGCCTCTTTGGCCAAGAGGGCCGAAACTTCCTCTCGCAGAAGATTCAAATGATCCCCGAGATACGGTGGTGCTGCGGTGGCATGGCTGGAGGGGTCGTCTCGAAGGGGAGGGAGAAGCCCCTTCGGACGAGTTGCAGCACCCACCTGTCCGAAGTAATGGTACGCCAGTGGAGCAGGTGATGGTGAACCCGGCCTCCAACTGGCGTAGAATGGGCCTGAAAGCTCGGACTAGGAAGGGTTTGCTGCCAGGGTGGATGTGGACTGACCGCGTCGTCCTCCAGTACCGCCTTGGCGGAAACCACGTCCGCGACCGCGTGTAGGCTGGTTCTGCGGCCGGTGGCTAGGCGGACGTGAGGAGGTGCCCCTTCCTTGGCCACGAAAGGAGCAAAAAGCAGAAGTTTGTGGCCGCGGGGCCGAGAGGCCCAAGGACGTGGCCGTAGCCCGGGAGTCCTTGAAGCGAGCCAGCGCCCTGTCCGCTTTCTCACCAAAAAGGCGAGCACCATCAAAAGGCATGTCCATGAGGGTGCTCTGGACATCCCCTGAAAAGGACGTGGACCGCAGCCAGGCGTGACGTCGAAGCGCCACAGTGGTTGAAATCGCCCTACCCAGCGAGTCCGTAGTGTTGAGTCCACATCGGATTGCATGGCGCGCTGCATCTCTCCCATCGGCCAGAGCCGAGGAAAGCCGCGCCCGGGCCTCCTCCGGGCACCGTGGCAGCACGTCCTCCACCGCATCCCACAGAGAGTGGGAATAACGGTCCAAGAGACAGGCGGTGTTGAAAGACCGCAGGCCCAATTTGAGCGAGGAGAACAGCTTCTTACCAAACTGTTCCAGTCTCTTGGAATCCCGGTCAGGAGGAGCGGACGGGAAGGAGGATTGGGAGGTAGAGGCCTGGATAACCAGACTCTCGGGGGTGGGGTGTTGGGACAGAAAACTGGGGTCGCCCGGAGCAGGGCGGTGGCGCCTGGCAACGTTCCTATCCACAGGAGGGACTGTGGAGGGCTTGGACCAGGTGCCCTGCAGAACGTCAGTGAGGGCCTCATTGAATTGCAGCAGAGGCTCAGTGGAGCATGCGGCAGACTGAAGCACCTCAGTGAGGATGTTAGTCCTCACAGCCACGGCAGGCAGCTCAAGCCCAAGGGCTTCGGCCGCCTTGCGCAGCACCACAGAAAAAGCTGCACCCTCCTCCGAAGCCACAGTCGGGGGAGAAATTAATCCAGTGTCCGGTGAGGTATCCAAACCACTGGCCTCCCCCAGTTCATCTGCCCAGTCCTGTGCAGGTTGGCCCTGAAGGGCCATAGGGTCGTCAGACCCCTCCCAGTCGCCCCCGTCATCCGATTCCTGGTAAACAGGAGGAATGATCGGAGCCGATCGATAGACAATATGTGTCTCTAGCGGCGTCGGATGCGGCATCAGGCGGCGCCGCAGCGGCGTCGGGACCGGACAGGGGCTGAACCGGGAATCGACGTCGACCTTAGCCGGCGTTGGGGGTGGTATCGGTGTCGGCGCCGGCGGAGGAGGCGTAACGAGGTCGACCGGCATCGACGGGGGCCCAGGCTCGGGCCCCTCGGGGACCTGCGGCGTCGGGGCCGGAGCCTCCAACGGCGCCGGGGCCGGAGCCGCCGGCACGTGAGGTCGCCCAGTCGAGTCCGCGGGGCCCGAAGACACGCCAGCGGCTGTCGACGGCCGGGCCAGGCTCCTCATGGCCGTGAGGAAGGCACTGACTTCCGCCGGCGTCGCGTCAGTCCCAGGGACCGTCGGGTATGGGGACTTGCACGGCACCTGGGGGTGGAATCACCCAGACCCTCGGCCGAGTTGCGCGACCGGCGAAGGGAGTCCGAAGAGCGGTGTTGCCTCTTGGACTTCTTGGAGTGCCTCGACTTACCCAAAGACTTCGAGCCAGATGAGTGACGATGTCGAGTGCGGCTCCGCGACCGATCCTTGGACCTCCTCCTGGACCGGGATCGAGCCGAGTGGCGAAGCTTGCGGGACCGCTCCCGCCTAGCTATCGAGGTCAGGGCCATACAATCGGAGCACGACGCCGCGTCGTGGTCGAGGCCCAAGCAGTACAGGCACCGGCGGTGATGATCAGTCACCGAAATCAGTCGGTGACAGTCGTCGCAGGCCTTGAAACCAGGCATCCAACCGGCACCAGAGTCGAGAAGTGACCAAAAAGAGTCGAAAAAGTTAGTCAAAAATTGACTAAAGGGGTAGCTCTCCCGGATCGGTGCTTACTGGCGCGGAAAAAAGAAGAACTGACGTCAGCGCGCGAGGGCGGCGTCTAAGTACTCCGACGACGTCATTCCGGCGCACGACGCCGACGACGGACGCGGAGCCGCAGACGACGCCTAGCGACGTGCAAGGGGTATTGCTGACGAAAAATCTTCCAGATCCAGTCTGACGCCTGGAGATATTCTAAGGTGAGGAATCTAACTAAGGTGTTTCTTTCAGATTACTGCCTTTCAAGTTTACTATGAGAAATTATATGCAGCACCAAGGGAGCCTTGCGAACTTGACTATGGGGCATATGCATCAACCAAACTAATACCGATTCCTTAATAGCGAAAAATAAGGAATCGCCATTAAGGAATCGGTAATTGGCATGCATCAACAGATTCGGTGAAATTTAGCGATTCCTTAAAAATCGCTAAATTTACCGATTCCTTAATAGCGGGGCACGCAAACGGCCCCACTAGCAAATAGCGAGTTCGGTAATACCGATTTGGCTAATAGCGAGTTCGGTAATACCGAATTAGCAATTACCGAATCGGTAATAGCGAAATCGCAAATTGCCGCGTCGCTCCGGGAACAGGCTGATGACATCACCAACCAGGAAATACTGCTGCCCCACCCACATAGCCTCGACAGAGGAGCAGACAGGAGCTGGAAAGAAGGACAGGCTGTGCAGAGTGAGGCCACACAGATTCTGCCATTCACATCACACATCCATCATGTCGCAGGAAGTGCCATCCAGCGCAGAATCTGCACGCAAGCGCAAGAAGAAGTTTTCGGACAGGGAGCTGGAGTACCTCATCGAGGGAGTGTCCAGCAAACACGACCGCCTCTTTGGCAAGCTGTCCCTCAAGGTGCCTGAGACCGAGAAGCGGCGCATCTGGCAGCGCATCCGTGAGAGGGTCAATGCGGTTGGCGTCACTAGCCGCAGCATCGACGACCTTAAAAAACGGTGGTATGATCTGCGGAAGCGCGCAAAAGAGAGGATTGCTGAGAGGCTCCGGGAGGCAAGAAGGACTGGAGGCGGAACAAGCACTGCACCATCCAACACAGCCCTGGAGGACCTTGTGGAAGGGACGATAGTGCGGGAAGCCGTCGTGGGGGTGATCCAGATGGACACGTCCGGCGCAGCCACAAGTGCCCAAGGTAAGATGCATGCCTGTGCCACACCCAGCATAGCGTAAATCCATACCCATGCCCCCAGCCCAATCTCACTGTGTCTGCAGCTCTGGCACAGACAGTTCCACACATGACACTACTGCATCTTGGGAGTTGTAGTCTAGTCAGCCCAGAGTGCAGGTACAGGCGTAATTCCTCTGAGCACAAAACACATATTTTGTACATGGCTGTAGACTGTTCATTTGTTGGACCACAGAGGGACATTGATGGGTACAACACTATGTAGGTGTAATCATCCCACTAATCATGCACTGTTTCACACACAGATGCATCACCTGGGGACTCTGACGACAGCGACCAGCTGATCATATCTGAGACACCCGTGGAGTCAGACCAGGAGACTGCGCAGGATGCGCACGCACCGCCAACACCTGCCACCCCACCAGCACCACCTCCACCAGCGCCACAATCAACGGCACCAGCACCAGTGCCACAAGCCAAGGCACCTGCGCCACAAGCCAAGGCACCACCACCTGCGCCACAAGCAACGGCACCAGCAAGCCAGCCTGCAGCTAGTACAGCCACAATACCGCAGAGGCACAGGCACCAAGTTGCGCCCTTGCAGGAGATGGCAACCCCCCCCCCCGCAATTGGCACCCACGCAGCGCACATCCACACCACCTGCTGCACCACATGGAGGCTCAAGACACGCACGGCGTCACAGGGCCCGTCGCAGTTCCGTCTCCTCAGCTGACCAGGATGTCCCAACAACCTCTGCAATTGAGGAGAGGATGCTGCGTACACAGAACCTGCAGGGAAGACATGTGGCTAGCATCAGCTGCAACATCGTGCGCCTAGCGAGGGAGATGCGCGCCATGACTGCAGCAGTCACCGACATGGGCTCCGCGGTCAGGGACATGGGCACGGCGGTCAGGGACCAGACCACTGCGGTTGCTGATGGCAATGCTCAGCTCAGGGAGGAGGTACGTGAGCTCACCCGTGCCATCAGGGAGGGCCATGAGTCCCAGAGGAGGAGTAACCGGCAGCTAATGTTGTGTTCTGCCGCCGCTACCAAGGCCATACAACGGCACAGCAACTGCACCGCTGTGTTGGCACGCCGCACAGTCTCCCTGCAGGTGGACCTTGGGCACTTCTGCGGTGATGTGGCCAAGTCACTGGGACACATCACCACTGCTGTGGAACAACTTCAGAGCAGCACATGCAGTGCTGCAGCATTGGGAGGGGATGACACCAGTGAGGCTGCCTCCAGTGTCAGCAGCGTGTCACTGGCAGAGGCCAGCACCAGGCGCCGAAGTTCGCGTGCCTCCACGGGGACAGGCCGTGGTGAGGGTTTGGATGCACCTGAGCGGAGGCTTGGTGTACGTGGCAAGCGCCACTAGAAATTTGGACATGCTGCAGGTCCATGGTGGAGCAACCATGGCCATCCAATTATTGTGTTTGCACAGGCCTGACTTTAAGGAACCTTTTATTTACATTTATGCAATCGGAGCATGATTCACAATGCTAGTTCTGTTGCACAATCCTCAGTGCTACTGTGCATTAAACAGTTGCACCCAACACCAACTTGTAATGTCTCATTTTACCCAGGGTCAAAAATGATTTTGCATTATGTCTGTCCGCCTCCTATGGCCCTCTGCTGTGTTTGGGATGTGTGCCGGTCGTCGTTGGGCGGGTGGTTGGTCAGCCTGGGGGTCGTCATCCCTGTCCACCTCCATGGGTATCCCCCTTCTGGTGGCAATGTTGTGCAGCATTGCACATACAGCAATTATTCGACAGCATGTGTCTGGTTGGTATAGCATGGCGCCGCCAGTCTTGTGGAGGATACGGAAGCGGCTCTTGAGAATCCCAAAAGTCCGCTCTATCACATTCCTCGTGCTGATGTGTGCAGCGTTGTAGCGATGTTCCTGCGGGGTTGCTGGATTTAGGTATGGGGTTAGTATGTATTCCCGCAGGGCGTAAGCACTGTCACCTAGAAGATAGAAGCATAGACTTAGCATTGGTGATGTACATACATGTGTGGTGTTGGTGTGGGGAAGCGTAGTTCTACTTACCTAACAGGAGTCCCTCTCCAAATTCTCCATTGAGTAGTCGCCTGTGCATTCCACTGTTGCGGAAGATGTATGAGTCGTGTGTGCTCCCTGGGAATTGTGCCACTAGGTCCGTTATGATGTTGTTGGCATCGCACACAACCTGCACGTTGATCGAGTGGTATGACTTGCGGTTCCTGAAAAGGTACTCATTTGCTGACGGAGGGCATATGGCGATATGCGTGCAGTCGATGCATCCAATCACATGTGGGAATTGTGCAACCTGGTAGAAAGCCTGTTTGGTGCGGTCCAACTGCTGTGGGGTTGTGGGGAAGCTGATGTGTGTGTGTAGCATTGTCAGCATGGCATCTAGGAATTTTTTGAAGAAGCGTGACAGTGCGCTTTGCGACACACCTCCGGCAACCGCAATTACCCCCTGGAAACTCCCTGAGGCCAGTAGGTGCAGGCTGCATAGGACCTGAACGTGCGCAGGGATTGCATTGGTCCGGTGTGTCTGGTGCTGCAGTAATGGTTCCAGGTCTGCAATCAGGCGCATGATCATAGCGCGATTGAGGCGATATTTCTGGTACACCTCGTCCTCATTCTGGCCGAGCAGGGTTATGCGCAGTCTGAACACTCGCTCCTGGACCCTTCTCCTGCGCTGTCCTGCTGCATTGATCCGCATCCTCCTTGCAAGCACGTAGAGGGCAGCCATTTTGTGGGAGCCAACAGGGTCTCCTGGGCCAAATTTAAGGGTTTAGTGATTGCCTCAATCATTTGCACATGTAGGAATTTTTTTTTATTTTTTTTTATTTTTTTTTTTGTGACTTTACCTCCAGGTTTTGATTCCCCTTATTTAGCTCTGGCAAAATAGCGATTTTTGGAATTTTCGTTATTAGCGAGTTTTGTTGCATTGGGGTGCGATTCGTTATTTGCTATTGGCAATTTCCGGGAGCTAATAGTGATTTCGGTAATTGCGAATTCGGTATTTAGCGAATCGGTAAATTAGCATTTTGGGTATTAGCGATTCGGTATGTTCGAGGTTATTTATTTAGCGATTAGTTATTTGCTCGGGTTTTGGGTTGATGCATTGGGATTGGGTATTTTTCACACAATACCGGGAGCTATTACCGAATCGGTATTTTACCGACTGGATTTTGGCTTGATGCATAAGGGTGTATGTGTCCTTTTTTGAGGGGCTACGATTCCCAAAACTGCTGGAAGATAATAAGGCAGAATTAGAAGGGCAGAAATTAAAGCGGCAATCAAGGCTTTGCCCCACAACAAAACCCCAGGTAACGATGGACTGCCCATAGAATTCTACGCAACATACTCAGAATTGCTCGTCCCTAATCTACAGAAGCTGTATCAAGCCTCGTTGGCGACCGGTTCCCTCCCTCCTACTGCACTGCAAGCGATAGTGGTGTCCTTACAGAAACCGGGCAGGGATAGCAGGGACATGGCAGGCTATAGACCCCTTTCACTATAAAATACAGATTATAAACTACTAAGCAAGTTATTAACAAACAGAATCCTCTCCTACATCCCAAATCTAATCCACATGGATCAATGTGGGTTTGTTCCGGGTAGATGCACTGCCCTTAATATTAGAAGGCTACATCAGGTCATGACGCATGCATCCACAGACATCAATACACAGGGATGTATATCTTTGGATCTACGGCAAGCATTTGATTCATTACATGGAAGCTATATGCTTCGTGCTTTTCCAAAATTCGGTATCCAAGACAAATATGTGCCATAGGTTAAATTATTATACACAAACCCCACGGCACGCGTACGGACAGTTATCCATATCTCACAACAATACGCAGTAGAACGGGGCTCCCCTTCCATTGAGACACTCACTTCCGGAGAGCGTCCCGATGGCCAGGGGACTCAACCGCAGGCCGCAGCTCCCGCCTCTCCATGTCGCTCCTCTCCAGCGTGGTCCGGTCCGGCCTCCGTGTCTCTGCCTCCAGGCTCATCGCTGGTCACGCTGCAGGGCCGCAGGGTGGCGGTCGAATTCTCCGGGGCCCCCCCAAATGCTCACAACACCTGCCGGCGGGGCCCAGTTCTCCACTCGCCTCCCGGTGCCCTGGTCGCAACACCCTGGCTCATCCACCAGCAGCTAGGCTGCACCCATCTAGGCCGCATCTCACGCCAGGTTCGATCCTCCGGCCACCGGTTGCCTTGGGCGCCCCAAAATCGCATTGGGCGTCTCTGGGGGTTTACTGGTGCTGCGCAGTCACCGCAAGTATCGGTCAGGGGTAAGGAGCGTCAGGATAAGTGCAGGATGTAAAGTGGGCTGAGCGGAGCTCGCTCAGCACACGTCCGCCATGATGGCTTGCTCGCATTTTTTTTTTTAAACAACAGAATTCGCGTTGGGGTTGCGAATCCCACCAAAATTTTAATGAGACCCCCGGGTGGGCGAGGTCTCGGGGGCAAGCCCAAGAAAAAAGCGGGGGCCCGCAGGGGCCCCCGCAGCCCCGGGAACCGCCATCTCCCCAGGGCTATGTAAATTATATGCGGGAGGGCACACGGCCCTCCCGCAGCCCCAGGGACCGCAACCTCCCCAGGGATTGTTTTTTAATCAGCCCCCCCAAGCCCTGGGGACCGCCACCCCCGGGGCTTTACTTAAATATGAGTGAGGGGCACACGGCCTCCCCCGCTGCCCCGGGGCTTGTACCTAAAAAAAAAATAGCGTGGTGAGCCTCACGGACCCCCCCAAACCCCTGGGACCACCACCTCCCCGGGGCTTTGAAATGGAGGGAGGGGGGTCATGCGGCCCCCCCTTCCAGAACCATCGATGGCCCTGGGCTGGCTCCTGCAGTGACACCACCGGGACACTGCTGTTTGATATGGCAGGGTGGGAACCATGTGGCTTCCGCCCTGCCATTGCAAACTTTGCTTTGCTTCATTGAAGCGAGAGCAGGGAAATCTGCTCTTGCTTCAATGAAGCAAAGCAGGATTGCTTTTGAGCAAGGGGAGCTGCGTGTTAGCAGCTCCCCTTGCTCAAAAGCAATGCCGGCTCCTGCAGGAGGCGGGGAGCCAGTGGGACTGTGGGGCCATTGGGGCTCCCGCCACAGTCCCCAAAGGAGTGGCCAGGCCCCGAGGATGGGGTCCCCGGGGCCAGAAGTGAAATTTTGTTTAACAAAAATAAAAAATGAAAGGCCGGCCCCGGAAGATGGGGTTCCCGGGGCCATAATTGGCCTAAGGAGGAGGGCCACATGGCCCCCTTCCAAAGTATTAAATGAAACAAAAAAAAAGACTGGCCATGCCCTGGAGGATGGGGTCCCCGGGGCAAAATTGGCCTCGGGAGGGGGGGCTACGTGGCCCCCTTCCCGATGTTTATTTTTTTTAAACGATGAAAAAGGGTTCAGCCCCTGGGGGATGGGGGAACCATAAATGTAAAAGAAGGGGGACCACACAGCCCCCCTAATAAAAAAAATATTTACAAAAGGCTGGCATCTAGCCAGAGGCCACGCCGCCTTTCTCCACCACACTGCAAACGTGCCCCCCCTGGTGTGTTGTTAGTTGAGGAATTAATTTCTCATGAACACTGAGGGTCTCTGGGGGCCAACTAGTCCACCAGGTCCACAGGTTTGCACCACAGAGATGTGTTGCAGAGAGGTGGCCTGAGGCCACGCCACAATTTACACCTCTCTGCAACACAGCTATGTGGCGCTTACTGGAGATACCTGGTGGGCTAGTTGGCCCCCAGGGACCCTCAGAATACAAGGGGACTTAATCCCCCAATTTACAACGCATCAGGGGGCACGTTTGCACAGTGGTGCAGGGAGGGGGCAGGATCTGACATAACAAGTCTGCAAATGTGCTCCCTGGCGCGTTGTGAATTGGGGAATTAAGTTCCCTTTAATCCTAAGGGTCCCTGGGGGCCAACTAGCCCACCAGGTACCTCCAGTAAGCGCCACAGAGCTGAGTTGCAGAGAGGTGGTTTGAGGCCATGCCCCTTTTTACACCTCTCTGTAACAGAGCTCTGTGGCGCTAACTGGAGGTACCTGGTGGGCTAGTTGGCCCCCGGGGATCCTCAGGATTCAAAGAGACGTAATCCCCCAACTGACAACGCGCCCCCTGGCGTGTTTGCACAGTGGTGCAGGGAGGGGGCAGGACCTGACATAAGTCTGCAAAAGTGCTCCCTGGAGAATTGTAAATTGGGGGATTAAGTCCCCTTCAATCCTAAGGGTCCCTGGGGGCCAACTAGCCCACCAGGTACCTCCAGTAAGCGCCACAGAGATGAGTTGCAGAGAGGTGGTTCGAGGCCACGCCCCGTTTTAGACCTCTCTGTAACACAGCTCTGTGGCGCTTACTGGAGGTACCTGGTGGGCTAGTTGGCCCCCGGGGATCCTCAGGATTCAAGGGGACTTAATCCCCCAACTTACAACGTGCCCCCTGGCGTGTTTGCACAGTGGTGCAGGGAGGGGGAAGCGACTGATATAACAAGTTAGCAATCCTGCTGTGTGGGACTTACTGGAGGTAATAAAAGGGGTAGCTGATCCCCAAGGTTGACGTTGGGGGCTAACTATCCCTCCTGTTACCTCTGCTAAATCCCACACAATGGAATTGCTAAAAGGTGTTTGAAGGCCACGCTCACCTTTCTCCACCACTCTGCAAACACAACTGTTATGTTATAGTTAGAAATTAGAATGTAAAAAACCTTTGAAATTCACTGAAAAAACCATAGGTTTCAGGGACGTTATAGTTAGAAATTAGCATTTAAAAAACCTTAGAAATTCACTGAAAAAAACACAGGTTTCAGGGACGTTATATTTAGTTGTACATTTCACTCGTACAAAACCAGAGAAATTCGGCAGTTATAGTTAGTAGAGCTAACTACAACTCGTACCCCCGCAATGCACTGCTGATGACGTCACATATTACATCACTCATGACATAGTCAGTGACATCACTCATGACATCACTGACAGCTCAAATGACATCACTGATGACATCACTGATTACATCATCCATGTGACAATCTGAAGCACCTCCTCGCACCCTAATATAACCTTTGATACACCCACTCTAAAATACAGACTACCATTTTCGAAACCATAGACACACCAATACCAGTTACTACATACGCACATACAGATTCTTAGGTCTACACACACATCCACTCATTCACCCATACAGTAACTCATACATGCAGTCACTCATCAATACAGCACTATCATATACACTCATACATCTATACATACACTTGTACACTGCCACTCATCCATAGACTTACCCACACACCTCCTCAGTCATGCAAAGAATCAATCAGACCCATTTACTCACCTATACAGTTATACACAGACCACCTCACTTATTTATACAAATACTAACACATACTTACTCTCTTATACAATCACTCATACAATCAAAGATTCATCCATACAGCCACTCTCACAATCCCTCACTCTCATGTGTAATCATTTATATACTCCAACACTCACATATACTGCCTTTCACATATGTAGTTACTCACATATATACCACTGGGACGTCCATTCACTCAGCAACACACCCATATACACAGTCACCCACCCATACAGCCCTTCACAGATGTACTCTTGAATCCATATACCCAGTGAATCACCCACTCACACATCTATGCACAGAGTCATCCACCCCCATCCACTCACAAAGACACTCAGGCACCCATACAGATACTCGGACAACCAATCAATAACCCATATAGACAGTCATGTAGCTACTCACCAACCCATGCAGCCACTTATACACCAACTGACAGACTGATACAGACATTTACACAGTTTACTCACTAACCCATGTATTCAGTAAGATACGCTTAATCAGTCACTTATACAATCAGTCACGCACCTACTAAATCATCCATTCAGACACTTATACACCCACTCATTCCTCAAAACAGCTTGGCATATATATATATATATATAAAACATATTTAAACTTTAAAGAAATACAAATTCACTGGATGATGTCATCAGTGATGTCATCAGTGATGTCATTTGAGATGTCATCAGTGATGTCATTGACCATGTCATGAGTGATGTAACATGTGATCTCATCAGCAGTGTATTGTGGGGGCGCGAGTTATAGTTAGCTCTACTAACTATATAGCCGAATTTCTCTGGTTTTGTATGAGTGAAATGTCCAACTAACTATAACGTCCCTGAAACCTGAGGTTTTTTCAGTGAATTTCTAAGGTTTTTTAAATGCTATTTTCTAACTATAATGTGCCTGAAACCTATGATTTTTTCAGGGAATATATATATATATATATATATATATATATATATATTAACTACTGGCGGTCGCCAGTAGATAGTTATAGTTAGGACCGTGTTTCCATAGGAAATACGCAACATTCTAT
This sequence comes from Triturus cristatus, assembly GCF_964204655.1. Taxonomy (NCBI): domain Eukaryota; kingdom Metazoa; phylum Chordata; class Amphibia; order Caudata; family Salamandridae; genus Triturus; species Triturus cristatus. The sequence continues at coordinate 546,439,651 of NC_140586.1, forward strand.
TTGGAATAACTTTGGTGCCGGTTGACGAATCCTCGCGAAATTTGCAAAATAGGTGGGGCGCTCCGCTCCGCTCCTACCCTGAAAGTCTCGGGGGGATTCGTCAAGCGGGGGCTGAGAAAAAAGGGGGGGTCCCAAAACGCGTTTTCCCCATGCAATTTTCCATAGGGACCTTTAGTCCAAGGTACAGCCCGAACGGCTGAACAGAATTACTTGAAATTTAGCAGAGAGGTAGTCCTAAGCTCAGGGATGTGCCTTTTGCAGGTCTGGTGTCAATCTGTTCAGTAGTTCCTGAGAAAATCAAAAGTAAAATCATATATATATGTGGGCGGAGCCTAACCACACATCTCATCCTGAGATCTGATTGGCTGTCAGCACTTCATCCAAGAAGTGTTGGCAGCCATCTTGGGACCAATATACATGATAGCACCTCATTAAAAAGCATTGCAGTTAATAGAAGGTTTAAAGATTTTAGTTACATCATAAATCATTTGTTGATGGTACCATACTCATTTTAGGAATTGTTGTATGTTCTAAGGTGATTTCACCATGTGAAAAAGCCTTCTGCTGGGATATCATGATTGAGAGAAAAATATTTTCTCATGCTTTTCCCACAGAGGTTTGGAAGGTGATCTATAAGCTAAACTGAGAGCTTATTTTCTGTAAATTCACATTATCTTTCTCAGTCATGTGAGAATGAAGTCTGACATTCTCAGTAAAACATGTACATCCAACAAGGGCAGAGACTGTCAGTTGATTCCTTTGTGTTCTACTGCAGCTTCCCAGAGTGTTCCAAAGAACAACTAGAGCGCTAACAGTCCTACTTATGATAAACGTATGGCACACCTGAAGCCATCTTGCTTGGATTAAAGTGGTAACTCTTAAAACATTTAATTTAAAAAGGAACAAAATGAGGGGGTTCATTTTTCCATAAAAAGTATGATTAGTGCTGCAGAAAGAAAAATTAGGGCACATTTTGAGTGACTTCTCAAATCCTCTTCTATTTCATTAAAAAATTCTGACATGCAGACTGAAACATGCACTTTCAATACCAGCAGCAGTTTTCCCTGGTGAGCAGTCGCTTTACTACAGTGATCTAATGAGCAAAAAGAGTGCTAACATTCTGAATTTATGGCAAATGTGTGACACATCTGAATGCCTTCTTGATGGAATCAAAGTAAAAAACTGAAAGTATTTCCTACTGAGGAGACTGCAGTAAATGAGGAAATTAGGAAACTTCATAACAAATAAGTCTCCCAAGATGGCCACCAGAGGCAAAAGAGCCCAAATGTAGCCCAAATATCACCCAGATGTAGCCCAAGTATAGCCCAATGACAGAATGTCCCAGAGTGTTCTTAAAAACAACTAGAGCGCTTACTGTCTTCATTATGACAAAAGTATGGCACACCTGAAGCCATCTTGATTGGAATAAACTGGTAACACTTAAAACATTTAATTTAAAAAGGAACACAATGAGGGGGTTCATTTTGCCATAGAAATTATGATTAATGCTGAAGAAAGAAAATGAGGGCACATTTTGAGTGACTTCTCAAGTCCTCTTCTATTTCATTAAAAAATTCTGACATGCAGACTGAAACATGCACTTTTAATACCAGGAGCAGACTTCCATGGTAAACAGTAGTTTTACTACAGTGATCTAATGAGCAACTAGAGTGCTAACATTCAGAATTTATGGCAAATGTGTGACATATCTGAATACCTTCATGATGGAATCAAAGTAAAAAACTGAAAGCATTTCCTACTGAGGAGACTGCAGTACATGAGGAAATTAGGAAACTTCATAACAAATAAATCTCCCAAGATGGCCACCGGAGACAAAAGAGCCCAAATGTAGCCCAAAATCACCCAGATGTAGCCCAAATATAGCCCAATGACAAAAGTGTGCAAAACACTTATTATTTTGTGTTTTTGCAGTGTTATATAGTGCAGACTTATCAGGTATTGGAGTGCTTTACATGAGCATTGGTTACATCACACAAGAACAAATTCATTTTGGTTGTAGACATGGGGAGACTAAGTAATTTGACCAGAATCACAGAATGTCGAGCTGAAGCAGAAACTCCAACCTGGTTCCCCAGTTGCAAAGTCTGCAGTTCTGGAAGTAACACCACATCCTCTCCCCTAAGTGCAACATTTAATCAAGTGGTCAACTGGATAAAAAAACATAAAGATAACAAATAATTTAAAAGTGCTTTGTCGCTATTTGAAAACTCAGAAAATATGTCCTTATTTTAGTCTTTTAGAGCACTAACCATAATTTTGATGCCAATAAGACCCTCTCATTTATGTAATTTCTAAAGGAAATGCTCTAGGTATTACAGTTTTGATTATATCAAGATGACGTCAGGCGTTCCACACTTTTGTAATAAATATAGAATGTTAGCAATCTAGCTGTTCATTAGGATACTGTTGAGAGGCAGAGGCCAGGGGCACGGACTCTGAAAATTGAAGGCAGGTAGGAGGGTGCAAAGGCAACAATTTAACCACACTGAGCAGGCAGGAAGGGCCGTGGCAGCACAACAGACTATGGAGGGCAGTGGAAAGGGGGGCAGGGGCAACAAACCAACAATACAGGACTTGCAAGAGAGGCTGTGGCAATGTAATAGACCATTGTGGGCAGAAGGAAGAGGCAATGGTAGTAGAACCATACATGCCAACAGACCCGATTCAGCCAGGAAACGTCCAATGTTTTTAAGCTCAAATGGACTTTATTTGATCTGTCTCCTGTCTACAATCTCCTCTTTTTCAATGTAACTCAAAGGGGAAAATCAATACCCCAGTTTTTTTTCAAAATCTCCCTCTTACCAAGTTCAAAATGTTCGCAAGTATGGTGCATTGGATCATGGAAGGAAATGGGGTAGGGACATGGACTTGGATAACAGAGGACAGGAGAGACATGGAGAGGTGCACCAAACTGACCCTGCAGGGCAGGCATCAGGGTTTGCAGCAGCACAATACACCACACAGGGCATGCGGGTCGGGAGTGCATCACAACAATCCATAGAAAGCAAGAGGGAGGGGGCAGGACCATGCACATGGACAACAGAGAACAGAGGGGCAAGAGGCAATGGTAGCTAGCTGAACATAATGGACAGACAGGAGAGAAAGCTGCAGCATAACAGACCATAAAGGGCAGGAGGGACGGATCAGGGGCATTACAATGGAACAGACAAGTCAGGAGGGAGGGAGTAGGGGTCTGCACATGTAAACAGAGGGCTGGGGCAAGGGGGCAGGGCAGGAGCAGCAAGATAGCCATGGAGGTCAGGCAGGATGGGCACTAGAAGCAAGGCACACCATGAAGAGCAACAGCAAGACTGTGATGGGATACACACAGACCATGGAGGGAAGGTGGGAGGGGGTCAGGGGCAGCTAACTGACCACACAGGGAAGGTGGGAGGGGCCATGGCAGCACAGAAGACCATGCATGGCAAGTGGGAGGGTTAGTGGCAGCACAATGGCTATGATGGGCAAGAATGAGGGTGCAGGGGCATGCACAAAGGACGATGGAGGATAGAAGGGAGGGTCAGGACCTGTGCACAGACATGAAAGTTCAGGGGAAGGGGCCTCACAACAGACCGCACGGGGCAGGCAGGAGGAGCAGTTGCAGCACAACAGACCAGGGAGGGCAGAAGGGTGTGGCAGTACAATGGACCATGTAGGACAGGAGGAAGAGGATAGGGGCATGGCATGTGGACAGGCAGGGTGGAGGTGGCAGGGACAGGTTACAGTCATCTGACAATGCTAGGCAGGTGGGAGGGGAGTGGCAGCTCAACAGAACACTCAGAGTAGATAGGAGTGGCAGGTCCATGGAACATGGTGGGCAAAAAGGATGGAGCAGGGGCATGCACAAAGACATCGGAGGGCAGGGGGAAGGAGAATAGGGGCAGCAAGCTAAGCACAGAGTTTAAGCAGGAGGTCAATGATGGGGCATAGAATTGGGCAATGGAGGGCAGAAGGAGTGGACTGGTACATCATACTAAATTGAGGGCAGTGGCAGCACATCAGACCATGCATGGCAGGAGGGAGGTGGCTAGTCCATGGATTCACACAATAGAGGATAGGGAGGAGGGGGATGGGGCAGCAAGCTAACTGTTCAGAGAAGGCGGGTATTAGGAGCTTTATTGTTTTTAAAACGTGTGACTGTGCGAACTACTTAAAATATGAACAAGTATGCAGCATAATCTCACTTTTATTCAGGAAGAAGAGGACGTTTGTGACTGTGACTCCGGGCTCACTTGGCAGAAACACCCCCTGACCCTCCACCCCCTATCGCAAAATGTAATGCCCGTGAAAAGGGTAGGTGAACACAGTGTTATATAGAACATAGTCCTGAGAGCACGATTGAAAATGAAAACTAGATATAGTGTATGGTATAAACTACGCACCAAAAAGTGTGATATAAGATGAACCGGGCGTGAAATATAATATGCAATACATTGTGCGCAATGACAGATTCATTGGAGAGCGCGAGATAGCACAGGCACTAGCGCGTGCTATGCGATATGCGCCTTGGAGTGTAATATGCACAGGGCAGTGTTGTGTAACCTAACTAGTCTCTAAAGTTGTAATATAAAATATGTGCTGGGGAGTGTAACGTTGCATATGCACTGTGACAAAGATATGGATCCCAGATTGTAATATGTATGACATAGCACTGTGCGTTATAACATAGGCATCGAGGAAGGCACGTTAGATGGAGGCAATATAACCCGTGCGAAGACAAGTGTGGCATGACGTATTCACGGGGTGGTGTTACAGTGCACATGGGCTAGAGAGTGTCATAGCATATGCACTAGCTAGTGGAATACAACACAGAGGTGTGTGGCACTCAGCAGACAATGGTGGGTGTAACACAGCATTGGGCTCTGCCAGGAGCGCGCTGTGACTCTCAAGTGATGTTCGTCCCCTTTCCAGAGAGTAAAATAAAAAGTATTACACATCTGGCAGTGGATGTGTGTTTTATTAACCGTGAGGGGGGTTTCTTGCATAGTTTTGTTCGAATTTTTGTCGAATCCCCTTTGAATGGCTTGGTGTGCATGTGTATTAAATGTGCCCGTCAATAGCTACCCATGTTTGTATAAATAAACGACAAGGGTGAATACCGGGATTAGGCACGGTAGGGCATCAGACATGTCAGAGCTTCACTAGTGGTGTAAATACATTCCACGTGGATTCATTGTATGCATAGTCGCCTTTTAATTAATATCACGCAAATCGTCATGGTGATAGGTACGTACGGTTGTCTATAAATATATATTTTTTTAAAATAATAAAAAACAGTGGCTGGCCCTGGGGATTGGGGTCAAAAAAATATAATTAGGAGACAGGCCCTGGGGGATGGGGTCATCAGGACCAATAAATTAGAATAAGAAGGGGAACCACACAGCCCCCCTTCTTAAAAAATTAAAATTAATAAAAGACTGGCATCGTGCCGAAGGCCACGCCCCCTCCTTGTAGCACTCTGCAAACGCGCCCCCTGGCGAGTTGTAAGTTGGGGAATTAATTCCTCTTCAATACTGAGGGTCCCTGAGGGCCAACCGGCCCAACAGGCATCTCCAGTATGCGCCAGGGAGGTGCGCTGCAGACAGGTGTTCTGAGGCCAAGCCCCTTTTTACACCTCTCTGCAACGCAGCTCTGTGGCGCTTACTGGAGGTACCTAGTGGTCTAGTTTGACCCTAGGGACCCTTAGGATTCAAGGGGACTTAATCTCTCAACTTAGAACAGCCACAGGGCGCGTTTACACAGTGGTGAAGGGAGGGGACGGGGCCTGAGGTGACGTGTGCAAACACGCACTATGGCACGTTTTAAATTGGGGATATAATTTCCCTTCAATACTGAGGGCCAATGGGGGCTAACTAGCCCACCAAGTGCTTCCAGTAAGCGCCACTGAGCTGCATTGCAGAGAGGTGGTCCAGGCCGTGCCACTTTTTACACCTCTCTGCAACGCAGCTCTGTGGCACTTACTGGAGGTACCTAGTGGGCTAGTTGGACACTAAGGACCCTCAGGATTCAAATGAACTTAATCTCCCAACTAAAAACGGACACAGGGCGTGTTTACACAGTGGTGAAGGGAGGGGACGGGGCCTGAGTTAACATGTGCAAAAACGCCCTGTGGCCTGTTTTAAGAGGTAGTTTTAATCCCCCTGCCCTATTATATACTAGGGACTTACAGAGGAGGTCATGCTAATCACAGGGGGACCCCAACGCATAATGTTCCCTAGTGTATGTAGGTGTTTTCACTGTATTCTAAGTGTCTTTTAACATAGCACTGGCTCTAGGACTGGTTAGTCAGACTCAGTTACCACCAGTATCCGTCTGAAAAAGTTGAGGGTACAGGATGATTTTGCAACAAGGCTTCTTTCTGCTCTTCTTTTTGTTCTTTCTGCACGTTATCCTTCTTCCTGCACTTTTCTTCGTCTTTGAGGACTTCTGTTGCTTCTTTCTGCACTTCTTTTTTTTCTTTCTGTGCATTTTTTCTTCTTTCTTCACATGTCCTATCTCTGTAGGCATAGTTAGAAATTAGCATTTAAAAAACCTTTGAAATTCACTGAAAAAACCATAGGTTTCAGGCACGTTATAGTTAGGAATTAGCATTTAAAAAACCTCAGAAATTCACTGAAAAAACCATAGGTTTCAGGGGTGTTATAGTTAGCTGGACTTTTCACTTGTACAAAACCATTGAAATTCCCCCGTTATAGTTAGTTCAGCTAACTATAACTCGCGCGCCCGCAATGCACTGCTGATGACGTCACATATTACATCACTCAGGACATGGTCAGTGACATCACTCATGACATCACTGATGACATCTCAAATGACATCACTGATGACACCCCTGAAACCTATGTTTTTTTCAGTGAATTTCTGAGGTTTTTTAAATGCTAATTCCTAACTATAACGTGCCTGAAACCTATGTTTTTTTCTGTGAATATATATATATATATATATATGTATATATTCACGCTGACTCCTCGTACACAAAGCAGGAGGCTGTGGACCAAAATCTTTGCAAGCGGTAATTTATTTCAGGCTCTAGACACAAACACCCTACCCGTTTCGGAGCTGAGAGCTCCTTGCTCACGAGTAACTGTGCTTTGTTCAAAACACTAATTTAAATACAACAACCATGTGATCGGACCCAGGTCAGACAACATAAACAAAAGACTCCACGTCCCGCAAGTTACTTCACTTACTGGCATGGATACAATGTGTCTTTTACATTCAATAATGTGCTACATATGCACATAATAAAAAATTATAAAAAGACATTCAGTTGTGCCTACTTATTTGTTCATTTGATTGCAGTGAAAGAAAATGTATTCTCAATTGAAGCCCAGTTATACTGAGTGAACAGCCCAAAACTTTATTGCTGATGTGAGACAGAGACACCCGATGTCGCGGGTTATGTCCGTATACTAAAAAGTGTGGGGGGGGGGGCTGGTTGCCAACATTCACGACTGTGGGAACGATATCTAGTAAAAAATAACCCGTCTTGTCTTAGTCACCTAAATGACCGAATATACGTGATGGCGCAGATTAAACACAGTGTTTCACTTATTGCCTTGTTTTAGGACAAGACGACTCGGTATGCACATTGCAACCGCTTTGTATATATTATTACTTTGAAAGCCACTACGGCTTAGATATTTGAAACAAGTCATGAATGGCGGCAACCAGCCCCCCACCCCCCCTTTTTTTTAGTATACGGAGACAACCTGTGACATCGGGTATCTTAAAGAATGAAAGGATTTACAAGTGCCTGAATGGATGATTTAGTAGGTGCATGACTGACTGTATAAGTGAGTGATTGAACATGTGTTACTGAATGTATGGGTTAGTGACTAAACTGTGTGAAAGTCTGCATTAGTGTCTCAGTTGGTGTATAAGTGGCTGCATGGGTTGGTGAGTAGATACATGAGTGTCTATATGGGTTATTGATTTGTTGTCTGAGTATCTGTATGGGTGCCTGAGTGTCTGTATGGGTGGGTGGGGGGGTGTGTGACTATGTGCATCGATGTCTGAGTGGGTGACTCACTGATTGTATGGATTAAAAGGTGCATCTGGGAAGGGCTGTATGGGTGAGTTAGAGTGTGTATGGGTGTGTTGGTGAGTGAATGAATGTCTCAGTGGTATATGTGTGAGTAACTACATATGTTTTAAGACAATATATGGGAGTGTTGGAGTATATAAATGACTATACATGAGAGTAAGTTATTTGAAGAGTGGGTGTATAAATGAGTGTCTGCTTATATCAGTGATTGTATAAGACAGTAAGTATGTGTTAGTATCTGCATAAATAAGTGATGTGGCATGTGTATAAATAACGGAATTGGTGTTTATAACTGTATACATGAGTAAATGGGTATGTGATAGATTCTTTGCATGACTGACTAGGTGTGAGTAACTGTATGGATGAGTGGCGGAGTGTGACTGTATGTATAGATGTATAAGTGAATATTATAGTACTGTATTCATGCATGTATAAGTGACTGGATGTGTGTAGACCTAGGAAATAGTGGGTGGTGTGTAGTATCTGGCATTATTGTGTGTATGGTTTCAAAAATAGTAGTCTGTATTTTAGAGTGCGTGTATCAAAGTTTATATTAGGGCATCTATATGTGCATCAGATTATCATATGGATGATGTCATCAGTGATGTCATTTGAGATGTCATCAGTGATGTCATCAACGATGTCACTGACCATGTCATGAGTGATGTAATATGTGACGTCATCACCAGTGCATTGCGGGCGCATGAGTTATAGTTAGCTCAACTAACCATAATGGGCGAATTTCTCTGGTCTTATACGAGTCAAATGTCCAACTAACTATAACGTCCCTGAAACCTATATATATATATATATAATGGCAATAAACATGAAAACCTATCTGTAGCAGAAAGAAGGGCACTTGAATGGCCCAGCTACTAAAGACTCTTTGGTTTTTAAACCCACGGACAAGGGAAGTCACATTGTAATACTTGATAAGTGTGATTACATGAAAGATGCTTACAGACAATTACAGGACGACACTAGTAGCTATAGAAGATTGAACACGAACCCAATGGTCACCATGGTCCGAAACACGAACAGCAAATTAACCTCTTCACTTTTAGGTTTTCCTGGGCTAAGCCTTTTTTGGCAATTTCATTCAATCAATCAATCAATCAATCAGGGAATTGTAAGTGTGCTACTCACCCACTATGGTCTCAAGGCACTGGGGGGTCTGCAGTTCCATTCAGTTGAAGAGCAAGATCTTGAGGGCCTTCCTGAATGTGTTTAGGAAGGGGGCGCGTCTGAGGTCGATCGGGATCTCGTTCCAGGTCTTGGCCATGATGTAGGAGAAAGCTCTTTCCCCTGTCCTGGCTCTGCATATGCATGGGGTTTCGGCGAGGGCGAGGTTGGTGGATCAGAAGTTTTTATTGGGTGCGGGGAAGGTTATTCTCTCATTGAGGTATTGGGGAAAATGGTACAGTACTTTTCGCTCAGTAACTCGTGCTTACTTATTCTCCAAAAATTCACAGTATGGCAATTAGGACGTTTTCAATAAGTATTTATTGGTCCAGCATCAGTCTTGTGTAAAACATATTTGCTGCAACAATCAGCAGACAAAAGCATTCTTAAGAAATCACAAGTAACAATATGGTAAACAGTAGATACATCTCTACCAAAGTGCTAAGAAGATGATAATATACAGTTCAGATAAGACAGTAGCACTTGCATACTCAAATAATGCATGCCTAAGTGTACCTAGCCTAGATATGTAGGTGTAGCATGTATATGTTGTGAGAAGTTGGCCTGGTATATGCTGTCCACTAGTTATAGTGGGCACCTTGCACCAGTCCAAACAACCCCTTATTGATGATAGGTTAAAGACAAACTTTATTGAAAGCTACCCTAGTGGTAGCTATGGAGAGCAGCCTCAGGCTCAGTCTTGAAGGAATGTAAAGCAGCTTATTTTACCAGTCTTTCATCCCTTGAGTGGCTAAATGAAAGGAGACCACACCAGGTATATATAAAAAATATATGTATTTATTACTAAACACACCCCTCTAGTCTTTTTATGAGGCTAGAGGCAAAAGCACATAAGTTACACTTCAAATATTACAGTAAAGTAGCACAAATACACGTTAGGCCCTAGGAGCAAGCCAAACCATATACTAAAATAGTGGTATAAGCACCACGACATAACTAGACACAAGGCCTAAAACCTGAAGAATCACTGGGACCCCAAGGAACCACCCAAGGCAGTGACAGGGGGGACTCACGAGGGCCGTGTGCAGTGTGAGAATACAGCCGCGAGCTCCCGTTAGCTTCTATGTAGAAAGTCGCAGTTAGGTTTTTAAAGATAAAGGACACTTAGAGATGGACTAGGACCAAACCCTCTTGGACTTAGACAGTTCTAGGGTCAACAACCACGGGAGCACTGGAGTACTTGGGATACCTCACCCAGGGAAGCCGGGTGCATAGGTGTCAAATGGTGTCGGGTCGCGTCATTGTTTTCAATGGCCGCTGGTGAAGAAGGGTTGCCGGGAAGATGCGAAGAGTCCGAGGAGATCCAAGCCTGAATTGAAGATCTGAAGAACCTGAAAGCAGAGGGGACAGAGTCTGGTCACTTGCCAGTGACCAGGGGCACAATAGACGAATGCCCACCGAAGTCGAGTGTTTCAGGTGAAGAAGGTGAAGCTCGACTCTTCAGCCACGAGGACCAGGAAGTGTCAAGGATGACCAGGAACTGGATTCGAGCTGTCCCACAAAGGATGTCAAGTGTTGCAGCGTCGGTGCCCGGATTGGACACAGCAAGTCTTGGCAACAGCAACCCACGCAGAAAGTCTGCAAATCTACCTCTGGTGTTGGAAAGTCTTCGGAGTCCGGCGGGAGCTTCGTAGATGCAGACCAGACAGATGCGCCTTTGATGCCTGCCAAGCAGGGGAGTAACTCCTTTACTCCAAGGGAGATCCTTCAGTCATCTGGCGCTGAATAGATCATCAAAGGTCCAGGATTCAGTTTCAGAGTTTCGTCCAGGGATATCTAAAGTTCTGGTTACAGAGATTCCTTCTTTATACCCCAAGAAGGGGTTGGACAAACTCAGGGGATCCACCTATGGGAGGGTTTGGAAAGAGAGGTGGCTACACCCATTTCCTTTGTCCAGTTTCGTGCCAGAGCAGGGGCTGGTAGTCCCTGAACTGGTTTGAGCTGGACTATGCACAGCAACACCAAATGTGCCCCCAGTGCAGGCCTTCAAAGGACTCTCAGAGTGCACCCACCCAGCCCCAATACACTAAAACCTGTCTGGGAGGTGGTGGCACCTCCCTGTGACAGGAAACCGATTGTCCAGGCCTCCCTTGCCGGAGTTTTGGTCAGCAGCAGGAGGCCAGACTCGTGTCTGTGGCTGCAGCATCCATTTTGTGATGCCAGGGCTCTTTTAAGTTGGTACCGGGTATACCGGTGCTGTCATGTCTCTCCCTCTAGAAGGGTGAGATAATACTCCCACACCAGTTACTGGTGTGGGGGTATGATTCCAAGGTGTTTGACACCAAACACGACATGTTTCCGTGCAGCCAGTCCAAAGTTAGAATTTACCGTTTGGTTATAATGCACTTAAGAGTACATGGTCAGGCTGCATCACAGACTACCCCGGAGAGGAGATTCCAAAGGCTGCAGAGGGGCTCTGCACATGCATGGACACCCTCTCACAAAAAAACAAGCACCCTGCCTTCAGGATTGATAAGGCCTGCCATAGGGGTGACTGATAGATTTCTATGTGCAGTGATAGGTGAGATATAGTGAACCTATATCTCTGTAAGGGGTGCATGCACCACCTTACCCAGTCTGCAGTAGCAGACCTGAGGTGTCATTTTGGAGGGCTTCCCAGGGGTGGCATAATACATGCTTCAGCCGCTGGTAGGCCTCTGGGGTACCTATGCCCTGGATACATAGTATACCATATACTAGGGACTTATAAGGGCACATCAGAATCCAATCTGTGGTGTACCTAAGGTACTAGGAATCAATTTATAAGAGAAAGCAGATAGGCTGGGGACCTGAACAGCAGGTTCCCAGCCAAACTAAGTTAAAAAACATCAAAACACCAGGAAAAAAGTGGGGGCAACCATGTAGTCAGATTCTACCTTCCTACTTAACCCCCCCAAATGAAAGGAGGTAAGGCTAACCTTGGCCAGTTGAGCCTTTATTGACTAAGTGGCCATACAAGGAAGTACCTGCACTAGCATGGTTACCCCCTGTCTTATGGTTCACTAAGCTATCCCTCACCTTAAGGGTACGAGAGGGTCTCCACCATGGGGAATTACTACCTGTGGTGTGTTTTGGTAAAGACGAAGGCTGGTGAGGTGTTTGAGTGGGGAAGTGAGGCCCTAATAAAGTTGGTCTCAGCTTCCTCAGATCAATGGTCACCATGTATGCCTCTCTTTCCATGACTGAGTTGCACTTTGCTCTAAGGGTCAACCTTTGGCTGCCTACAGCTGGAGGTTGGGTCCCTTTGGGTGGAACACTGGAGGGACATGGCAGGTTTGGAACCTTTTGGTCCCAGGTTTGCCCTTGCCCCACAGAGTTCTTCAGGGGAAGGTCCCTACACAAAGGTACGGGGGATCCCTCAGGGGTTTGAGGAACTTTCACCTGGCTAGGGCTACTAGACTGGGTGCCCCTAATCTGCTGATGGGGTGGTTCCTCTGGACAGTGGGCCCTGTGGGGTCCACTGACCTCCGCGACCTCTGCAGCCCTGGGCTGACTGCGGTAGGGTAGAGAGGGACAGGTTACCTGCTCCAGACTGGGTACCACCTTGGCAGGGACACCCTGCCATCAGAGGTGTTGCCAGGACAGGCCTGACTACCTCTGGGACAGTTCCTTCACTAGAGGTAGGTTCAATTCCCTGAGGAGGCTGACCCTTACCTATAGTCTGGGGGGAAGAAAACTGTTCTTCATCCCTTGTGCTCTCTTGTGGAGGAGAGTGGGCCATTCTTTCAGGCTCCATCACTCCAAAAATGTCTTGGGGATGGGCTGAGGCCATCACAGCCCCATCAACTCTCTCAGGGAAGCCTTACATTCTTAAATGGGCCTGGTACTCAATCTCAGCCCAGGCTGAAATCTCCAGATCATTGCCCATCAGGCAATCTACAGGCAAGTTTGAGGACACTGCCACTCTCTTTGAGCCAGTGACCCCTCCCCAGCTGAGACTGACTATGGCCATGGGATGATCTGTCCTGATACCATCTAAGTTGGTCACCTACTACTTGAACTTAGGTAACAGCTGTTGAGGGGGGACTAGTTTCCCTGCCACCATGGTGACACTAGCCCCTGTGTCCCTGAATGCCAAAGCTGTTTATCCCTTGATTAAGGGCTCCTGACTGTACCTGCCCAAAGCATTGGGACCCATGGTAAAAGTGGCAAATCCCATGCCACCATCACAGACTAAGGAGGCTTGTGATGGGGACCTGTCTAAACTAGGGCCCACCTCAGTTACCCATGAGAATACACCTAACATTTTGGGTGCAACACTACCGCCTGGGGGATTACTACTAGTAGTACCAGGAGGGGTGGTGGTATTATTTGGAGGAACATTTTCTTTATTGCCAATCCTGGGGCAACTGGGATCAGTTTTCCAGTGACCAGGATTTTTACAAACATGGCAATATGGTTTCTTTTCCGGAGAGGAAGGAGTTTGGCACCCACCCCCAGAGGAGGACTTTTGGGGCCCTGTAGGGGACTTGTCTTTAGATTTATCCCCACCTTTCCCTTGGGACTTAGTAGAATCTTTCTTCTGGTCACCACCCTGATTCTTAAGCCTTACCGTGGTTCTGACCCATTTGTTTGCCTTCTTTCCCAATTCTTGGGGAGAGGTCAGATCAGAGTCCACCAGTTACTGGTGTAAAAGCTGGTTTTGACAATTATTAACCCCTTCAGCGCGGCGCGGATTACCGCGCTGTGCTGAAGGTTCCGTGCGCGGGCAGGGCCATGACGGAGCGGTTCCGTCATGCACACAGCGCGACCGACGCGTATGACGGAACCGCTCCGTCATATGCATCGAAGGGGTTAAGGATCTGCTCCCTCATAATCAAATTATACAATCCTACAAAGTCATGCACTTTGCTGCCATGTATCCAACCTTCCAGAGCCTTAGTAGCACAATCTGCAAAGTCAACCCAGTCTTGAGTCTGAGCCTTTTGGCTGTCAGTGAACTTCAACCTATACTGTTCAGTGGTTAGGCCAAACCAATCAATAAGAGCACTCTTCAAGACCTTGTAATTGTCAGCATCCTCTTCTCTGATAGTGAGGAGCTTATCTCTGCGTTTGTCTGCAAAGGAGAGCCACAAGATTGCTGCCCACTGCTGCTGGGGGACCCTCTGAACTTTACAGACCCTTTCCAGTGCTGTAATCCATTTGTGGATGTCATCCCCACTCTGGTAGGGAGGGACAATCTTGTTTAGGTTTCTATGTTCATGAGACCTCTCCCTAACAATAGGGATGTTGCTGCCACCATGGGCCTCTAGTCCCATCTTTTGTCTAGCTCTATGGAGCTCTAGGGACTCCCTTTCTAGGGCTATCTGCTCTCTCCTAATCTTAAGCTGAGCTTCTTCATACTGGAGCAGTCTCTCCCGCCTCTCCTGAGATGTTCCCTCCTATGAGAGGGGACTGAGGTCCCTATGAAGGTGTCAGAATGGTTAGACTCCTGAGAAGGAGACCTGGACCTTCTAGGCACACTCCCAACTCTACCTGGTGAAGTAGGAGAGGGCCATCATGGCCATCTTCCTCATTTTCAGGAGGAGTTGCATTTTACAGGTCAGGATCATTGTCATCCTCCTGGCCAGCCCCAGAGGTGAAGGTCAGGGGAGTCTGAACCCCTAGGCCCTTCCTCATCAGCTGCCCCACCCACTCTACCTACCCCATCAGACCATGAGGTCTTTCTGAGATCATCTAGGAGGAGTACCTCTATGAGGCGTTGGGTGTTTGCACTCTTGCCTGTCTTCAACTTCCTAGTACTACACAATGCTCTCAATTCCAAGAATGGGAGTTTGTCATACTTGAAGGCTAGAAGCCCACTGGCTTCTGGCAGGGACCCACTGGTTCCTGGCCTTTAAGACATTACTAGTGAGGTGTGGTGTATGCACTACCTACTCTAGTGTGGCCTACTAAACTCTCTTGAGTTGTAGAAAGGGCGTGCTAGGCCCTTGACACACAACTCTAAGTTCAGTAGAACTTACTGTCTTCTAAAGCTTGTATTATATGTACCTTAAGTACCTTTAGTGGTTTTCAGTTAGTCACTCAATTGAGATTATCTGGTAAAACAATAGCAAGCTGGAATCCCACACGCTGCACACCAATGTGAGAAGTTGGCCTGGTATATGCTGTCCACTAGTTATAGTGGGCACCTTGCACCATTCCAAACAACCCCTTATTGATGATAGGTTAAAGACAACCTTTATTGAAAGCTATCCATGTGGTAGCTATGGAGAGCAGCCGTCAGGCTAAGTCTTGAAGGAATGTAAAGCAGCTTGTTTTACCAGTCTATAATCTCTAGAGTGGCTAAATGAAAGGAGACCACACCAGGTATATATATAAAATATATGTATTTATTACTAAACACACCCCTCTAGTCTCTTTATGAGGCTGGAGGCAAAAGCACATAAGTTACACTTCAAATATTACAGTAAAGTAGCACAAATAAACGTTAGGCCCTAGGGGTGAGCCAAGCCATATACTAAAATAGTGGTATAAGAACCACGACTTAACTAGACACAAGGCCTAGAACCTGTAGAATCGCTGGGACCCCAAGGAACCACCCAAGGTAGTGATACAGGGGACCCACGAGGGCCGTGTGCAGTGTGAGAACACAGCCGCAATCTCCCGTTGGCTTCTATGGGGAGGGTCGCAGTTAGATTTTTAAAGATAAAGGAAACTTAGAGATGGACTAAGACCAAATCCTCCTGGACCTAGACAGTTCTAGGGTCAACACCCACGGGAGCACCGGAGTACTCGAGTTACCTCACCCAGGGAAGCCCGGTGCATAGGTGTCAAATGGTGTTGGGTCGCGTCGTCGTTTTCAATTGTCACTGGCGAAGAAGTGCTGCTGCCGGGAAGATACGAAGTGTCCGAGGAGATCCAAGCCTGGACCGAAGATGTGAAGAACCTGAAAGCAGAGGGGACAGAGTCTGGGTCACTTGCCAAAGTCCAGGGGCACGATAGACGAATGCCCACCGATGTCGGGTGTTTCAGGTGAAGAAGGTGAAGCTTGACTCTTCAGCCACGAGGACCAGGAGGCGTCGAGGACAACCAGGAGCTGGATTTGAGCTGTCCCACGAAGGATGTCGAGTGCTGCAGCATCGGTGCCTGGATTGGACACAACAAGCCTTGGCAACAGCAACCCACGCAGAAAGGAGAAAGATGCTTCAGTGCAGACCAGCAAGGAGGAGTGAAGGCATGTCTGGAGCAACCGGGAAAGCCCAAAGAAAGTCAGAGTTACCTTCACAGTGACCCACCAGTTGACGGACTAGGTATCGTAAAGGGACCTCGAGAGGAATCACAAAATGGCGGCCCATGGGTCACTCAAAGTGACTAGACAGACAATCTTCAGTGGATTCTCTGCTCGGGGTCTGGGCTACAAGTAACCCAATGCACAGCCTCAGGAGTTGTTGAGAAGTGGATGCACTTGCAAATGTGCACGGTGTCCAGTGGTTCTGGTTCCACAGTACCCACAAGGGCTATGGGTCTCAGCTTTGCCGGGAACTCGGTTCGGCCTCTGGGAAGTCCGGAAATCTACCTCTGGTGTTGCAAAGTCTTCGGCATCTGGCGGGAGCTTTGTAGATGCATTCCAGA
Source organism: Triturus cristatus (assembly GCF_964204655.1). NCBI lineage: Eukaryota > Metazoa > Chordata > Amphibia > Caudata > Salamandridae > Triturus > Triturus cristatus. The sequence continues at coordinate 546,456,497 of NC_140586.1, forward strand.
CAGATACATCTTTGGTGCCTGCCGAGCAGGGGAGTAACTCCTTTACTCCTAGGGAGATCCTTCAGTCATCTGGCGTTGAACAGATCGTCAAAGGTCCAGGAATCAGTTTCAGAGTTTCATCCAGGGATATTTAAAGTTCTGGTTACAGAGATTCCTTCTTTATACCCAAGGAAGGGGTTGGACTAACTCAGGGGACCCACCTATGGGAGGGTTTGGAAAGAGGGGTGGCTACACCCATTTCCTTTGTTCAGTTTCGCGCCAGAGCAGGGGCTAGTAGCCCCTGAACCGGTTTGAGCTGGACTATGCACAGGACCACCAAATGTGCCCACAGTGCAGGACTTCAAAGCACTCTCAGAGAGCACCCATCCAGCCCCAATACACTAAAACCTATCTGGGAGGTGGTGATACCTCCCTGTGACAGGAAACCTATTGTCCAGGCCTCCCCTGCTGGAGTTTCGGTCAGCAGCAGGAGGCCAGACTCGTGTCTGTGGCTGCAGCATCCATTTTGTGATGCCAGGGCTCTTTTAAGTTGGTACCGGGTATACCGGTGCTGTCATGTTTCTCCCTCCAGAAGGGTGGGATCATACTCCCACACCAGTTACTGGTGTGGGGGAATGATTCCAAGGTGTTTGACACCAAAAACGACATGTTTCCGTGCAGCCAGTCCAAATTTAGAATTTATCGTTTGGTTATAGTGTACTTAAGAGTATATGGTCAGGCTGCATCACAGACAACCCCGGAGATTCCGAAGGCTGCAGAGGGGCTCTGCTCCTGCATGGGCACCCTCTCACACAAAACCAAGCACCCTGCCTTCAGGATTGATAAGGTCTGCCATAGGGGTGACAGATAGGTTTCTATGTGCAGTGATAGGTGAGATATAGTGAGCCTATATCTCTGTAAGGGTTGCATGCACCACCTTACCCAGGCTCCAATAGCAGACCTGAGGTGTCATTTTGGAGGGCTTCCAAAGAGTGGCATAATACATGCTTCAGCCCCTGGTAGGCCTCTGGGGTACCTATGCCCTGGGTACATAGTATACCATATACTAAGGACTTATAAGGGCACCTCAGAATCCAATCTGTGGTGTACCTAAGGTACTAGGAATCAATTTATAAGAGAAAGCAGATAGGCTGGGGACCTGAATAGCAGGTTCCCAGCCAAACTAAGTCAAAAACCATCAAAACACCAGGAAAAAATTGGGGGCAATCATGTAGTCAGATTCCACCTTGCTACATATGTGTATAGGTATATATGTATATAGCCAAGAATCCCCTAGGGAGGAACCAATCCCCTCACCTGATGGTAGAGAATGAAGGACCCCGTCTCTGCTCCGAGGATGACACCCCACGAGGGACGTTAGGTTGCTGCATGTCGAAGATTCCGCATGCAAGACCCAGTTGTTAGCGTGGAAGGAATTCTCCTCTAATTTGCAGGGGTAAGATGGGTCTTTTATACTAGAGTGGTTACTCCAGGGTTTCTTCTAGAATCGATGTGTTTCAAAAACAATCATAAAGGTTTTTCTAAAACAATGCGATCATGCACAGCGGGCATGTTGGCCAAGGATGAAAAAAGCAGTGCCCCTTATACAGAATAATAATGCAGTGCCTAAGGACATATTTATGTACGTCAGGTACAGGGATTATGATAAAATACTAAGAGCCTGGTGTCAAAGAGACAGGAGCAAATTACTAGGGCAAAGGTCACATATTCAGAACCATTATTGTCGAGTTGAAGGGACAATGTATGTAAAAAGGGCCATACATGACAGAACTAGCCTAACGAATATTACCAATACTAGCTTGTGAATTAGAGGGCATTTTTCTAAATGACTTCATTTTTATACACTGTCTTACATTTGGAAATAAGAAATAACACTTGTTATACTATGCTCTGGTCCCCTAAGTCTCCCAATAAAAATAGTACCTCACTTGTGTGGGTAGGCCTAGTGCCCGTACCACCAAACGTCCCAAAATGCAATGTGGACACATCACGTTTTTCCACTGAAAACTGTTTAAAACAGCGGTCTTCACACATTTTGATGCCGAGACCCCCTTGTCAAACCTTTTTAGGTGTAAGGACCCCTTTCTGATAAATGTTTCGAGAAACTGGTACTCCTCATCTTCAACATCTATCGACAAACATAATGCCCTTGTTAGACCTGGCATCTTTTGGCATGTTTCCCCTGTTTTTTTCCTTTCTGACCTCCTAGTTTTGACTCTGTTTTTGCTGGTTTAGTGTCTCTGTGCACCTTCTCACTGCTGTTCGGTGTTAAAGTGCAAGTGCTCCTATTGTAAATTGTGTTTAGGGATTGGCGTTTGACTTACTAGTAAGCCCCTAGTAAGTTTCACTGAGGGTGCCAGGGCCTGTAAATCAAATGCTGCTGGTGGGCCAGCAGTACTGATTGTGCCACTCACCCAAGCTCCCTGAGAAGGGTTATCAGACCTGCCACTGCAATGTCTGCGCGCAGTTTGTAACTGCCATGGCAACCTGGCAAGTGCACCCACTTGCCAGGCTCTCATTTTTGAATTTCTTACATGTAAGTCACCCCTAAGGTAGGCCCAAGGTACCCCTGTGGGCAGGGTGCTGTGTATGTTAAAGGTAGGACATGTACTGGTGTGTGTGACATGTCCTGGCAGTGAATTACAGTGTGTCTCATTTTTCACTATGGAAAGGCTATCTATCTGCCCCATAGCATAGACTGGGAGTTTACTCATAGCATCTTATAAGCATGCCTTCCCATTGGGAAAAGATTGATAAATGGGATTTAGTATGCCAGATGTCAGGTGGCGAGAGGTGGACCCCATTAAGCATCAGCGTCATCCTGAGGAGAGAATTCCCCGGCCATCGTGACACCAGAACTCAGAATATAAAAATGCATCTTTTAGTAAAGATGATTTTTATATTCTGTGATGCATTTTTATATTCTGTGCTTGAAAATACTCCTTTTAGAAAGTAGGTATTTTCTTGCTTAGCCATACTGTGTGCCTCTGCTGAGTTTGTGGATTGACTGTCTGGCTTTGGAGTGACATGGGCTGGGGATGTGCATTCTTATCAGACAGCCACTTGGGTGTGTTCTGTCTTTCCTGGACGAGTCAGGGCTGGGCTGAATAGACCTGGGCTATATTTATAGTAGTGGGAGGAGATTTCATTGCACCTGAGTAGGCCTGGTCTGCCCTGGACAATGCTGTCTCCACCTCCTGGCAGGAAGCTGGGCCATGAGGATAGAACTGGTTTGATCAGGGCACAGGCACTCTTTGCCAAAAAGTGCAAAGAGAAACTGAGTATAAATATTGGGGCCCAAACCCCAGAACTTTAGAACTTGCTGAAATTAAGGACCCTGCGAAGAAGAAGGGCTGGAAGAACTGCCAAGAGGAGTACTGCTCCTTTGCTGTGTTGTTGCTTTGTTGAGTTGGCCTGCAGTTGCTTCTTCTGCCTTGGGCAGTGAGAGGACTGGGCTTACCTTTCTTTACTTGTTGCTGAGTAGCTCCAATGGCTTGAGGTAGAGCTTGCCTGCTTTTCTGAATTTTCAGGGAACCGCAAAGACTTCACCAACCTCTGGGTACTGCCTCTGGAACCGTGGTTTCAGCTCCCACAGAGGGGTGAAAGCAATTGACTCTGTCACTGGCTCCGTGTCCTGAAGGCACCGCAGAGTGCACTACCACATCTCGCACTACACTCCTGATCTCACTGATGATGACCACCGCCGCCAAGCTACGGCATGCACCGTGACCTGTGGGCCCGCACTCTGCACCGCCTCGCTTCACTTCGCTTTTCTGGTCTTACCAACGCAGTCGCTGACTTTGACAACCGTGACTACACTGTGGCTTGGGGGCACTGTTCGTAAGTCTTGTGACAAACCACCCAGTCCGACTTTGCAGTCTGTACCGACCAATGTTAGCTCCCTGCAACTGTCACCTGCACCGTGATCTGTCAGCACCACAGCGAGCACCGCCATCACTCCGCACCGCAGCCCTGGTCTCACAGATGCCACTGGATGACCGTCACCGAGCCGCTGCCTGCACCGCGACTTGAGGTTACCACACGCTGCACCGCTCCACTTAACACCGCCACCGCGGCGGAAGCCACGACTGGCCCGCACCAACATCACCGGCCACAACGAAAAGGTACTGTTTCCGAGTCGGCGGACACTCCAACCGACGCAGTCAGATGGAACTATTGAATTCTGGTTGTTCTCAGCACCACGGTAGCACCAGGCTGAGGCACCAACTTCAACGAACTGCATTTTTAAGGTTATTCTTGCAAAGTGCATTTATTTAAGTACTGTATGTTGGATTTTTATCGTTTTGATCTTGTTTTGACTATATAAAGTATTGGATATTTTTCAAAACTGTGTGGTGTCCTTTTGTAGTGTTTTCACTGTGTTACTGTTGGTTATTTGCAAATCCTTTACACACTGCCGCTAAAATAAGCCTGACTGCTCGTGCCAGATCTCAAACAAAGATGGGCACAGGTATTTTTAAAAGCCATAAATGCAACTAAGCAAGCTGAGAAACCTCCTGCAGGTTTTCCTCCCAAATACCCCTACACCCTTAATTCAGAAAACATTCTGGTAATTACAATGTTAGAAGAGGGAGACAGAATAATAACTAATAATCTGTCTAGATTAGAATTAATCACAGAAGCACACAAGGGGTTGGCTTCTGCACATACAGGAATACATGCAACCGTAGCAATGCTACAGCAAATCTACTGGTGGTCTTGTTTACATAAACAGACTATGGACTATTTTAAACAATGTGACATTTGTTAGCAGATTAAACCCTCCACTGTCAAAAGACCCCCGCCCGCTCCCCTGATCTTCTCAAATATCTCTTTCCTGGTACTCAAACAGTCTGAATTGCATTTTTTGTCACTTGGTCAGCTGCACAGTTCCCTTTAACGTGAGTACCACTATGCTGATGGGCCAAAGTGTACCTCAAATGGACCAATGGAAGCTTGTCTTTTAAGAAAGCTACCATTTCCCAAAGCTGGTTATTTTTTATCGGCTTTCCCTTTGAATCCTTGATTCCATTCAATCGCCAATGTTGCAAATCAACATTGTAAGCTTGCACACAGAAAGAGGAGTTGGACACAAGTGTGGCAACTGACGAGTCAGTCTTTTGTAGTCGAGTAGCAGGGCATGTGATTCTGCATGTTGTGCAGTACTATCACCTATGAGTTTGGTATAGGTGTATTGTGGAATGAACTCACCATCCTTCACTTCTTCACCTTCACTGATGCTCAGGCTGTGGAGTACTTGCATTTAGTTCTTACCATAGGTCGGGCGGAGACATCTCTGTAAAAGATGCTCTGGTAAGACTTAACAGGTAAAGTGTCTGGAGTGGGAACATTATCCTATTTTTTATTGAAGAAAATCTTGTATATGAAAAGAGGGATCACACTGAAACTTTACATCCACTGCACTCAAAGAAGAGCCCCACTGTACCCACCTGGGAATTTAGACACCCAAAGTGTGACTCACATACTCCAGCTGGTTGTGCTTGATTGTTTCTGCCTGCCAAGGCTTCTGACGTCAGACACCATCTCGGTAAGGAGCGGAGCGGTGTGAGTCGGCAAGCTCCGAGACCCAGGGCTTGAGCTCCTGTGCAAGAATTTCAGGCAGGACTGAATGGAGTAGAGGAAGCGGGTGAGTGTGCTCTGCGCTGTGCCTGCACTAAGCCTACATCCCATGTCTGTGCCCAGAGGAATTCCTGTGGGGCATCATGGCCAGATTACGGGCTTCTTAGAGCTCTCATTGCCCTTAGGGCAGTGGGGGCCCTGATTACCTATGATTGCTGCAGTCCTGAGCCTGTGAGCCATAAGCCATGAGTCAGCCTCAGTACACTTTTTTTTTCAGCGTCAGCAGGAAAGTCCTTTGGTGGAGGGGACATTTAACTGATCCCTAAAACCTTCTTCTTCTGCCAGTTGCGGCAGTGGAGGCTTTGTCTTCCACCACTCTGGAAGGCATGAGGCAGAAGGCTAGAGGCAGACAGCAGTGTCGGTGATGCAGGCAGTGCTGGTGAACTGGGCTTTGTGATCTTGTGTATCAGTGGCATTTTAGTGTGCAGTGGAGTCTTAGGCCACAGTCCCCCTTGGTTGTTGCGAAGGCAGCTGGAATTTGGTCGGTGCAGCTGTGCCTCCTGGGGGGGAACCTGCTCTTTGCACACATACTCATCTATTGCTAATCCACTGCTTGCTATTTTGACGCCTTCTGGATTCCTGGACCTGGGCTCCCCTTGCGGCCCCCTGGTTGACCACCCTTATTATCCCTCTTTCTGCTAACTTCTGCTATCACTGCCATCTATGCCTGCTTCTTATTGCCAAGTCTGATTTAAGGTCGCTGGTGTCCTTCTTTGCAGTGGTATACTTGACGCAGGTTATTTAGGTGTCGATTCCGATCCTGGAAAAACCGGGTACGAATCGTCGGACGGAGCGTTTTCTCCGTCTGACCCGTACCCGGAAAAAACACCTTACAAACCCGCAAGTACGATTCGTACAGAAACACCGTTTCTGTACGAATCGTAAAAAACACCGACCGGCAAAAAATAACATACAAATCGGATCCGGGACACCGCGGACGTGACGTCCGGACGGAGTCAGGCAGCGTTTCACAAACTAGCAAGTACGATCCATGCCCACGTCACTCCGCACGGATAATATTTTAAGGCAGGCAAAAACTGCCGGGAAATCAGGACGACGCGCAGAAGGAGCACCTGTACGCGTCGGACAGCCATGGACCCCAACCTACGTGTCATCCCGGCCCTCATAGCAGTCCACCTGGTGTACAGGAACCGACGCAGACGCCGCAGAAGGTCAGAACAACACCCAGGGGCAAAGGGGGGGGCAGGTGCAGGAAACATAACCCCCACCCAAGTCAAAAATCATACATGCCCTGTACATACCTGACCCCCAGGGCATGGTCACTTCGGAGGGCGGGGGCGTCTCCACCAAGGCCTGTGTCCGCCACAACGGAAGTCGATATGGACGCGAACCGGCAACACAACAATTGTGGTACGCACCGTACCCACGCCTTAAGAGTGTGGGTACGGGTCGTACCACGCCCACCCCTACGTCAGCCCAACAATGGCGGTACGGCCCGTACCCACGTCCCAAAGGCATGGGTATGAGCCGTACCGCCATTGTTGGGGTGACGTAGGGGTGGGCGTGGTACGACCCGTACCCACGCTCTTAAGGCGTGGGTACGGGACGTACCCCTACGGCACCCGAACAATGGCGGTACGGCTCGTACCCATGCCTTTGGGACGTGGGTATGGGTCGTACCGCCATTGTTGCGGTGACGTAGGGGTGGGCGTGGTACGACCCATACACATGCCTTTGGGACGTGGGTAAGGGCCGTACCGCCATTGTTGGGGTGACGTAGGGGTGGGCGTGGTACGACCTGTACCCACGCTCTAAAGGCGTGGGTACGGGCCGTACCCCTACGTCACCCCAACAATGGCGGTACGGCCTGTACCCATGCCTTCGGGACATGGGTACGGGCCGTACCGCCATTGTTGGGGTGACGTAGGGGTGGGCGTGGTATGACCCGTACCTATGCCTTTGGGACGTGGGTACGGGCCGTACCGTCATTGTTGGGGTGACGTAGGCGTGGGCGTGGTACGGCCCGTACCCACGCTCTTAAGGCATGGGTACGGGCCGTACCCCTACGTCACCACAACAATGGCAGTAAGGCCCGTACCCGTGCCTTCGAGACGTGGGTACGGGCCGTACCGCCATTGTTGGGGTGACATAGGGGTGGGTGTGGTACAACCCGCACCCACGCTCTTAAGGCGTGGGTACGGGCCGTACCCCTACATCTCCCCAACAATGGTGGTACGGCCCGTACCCATGCCTGTGGGATGTGGGTACGGGCTGAACCGCCATTGTTGGGGTGCCGTAGGGGTACGGCCCGTACCCACGCCTCAAGAGCATGGGTACGGGTCATACCACGCCAGTGGACAGACACATAGGGGTGTGTGGCCATCAGCCCCAGCAGTGCCCAGACACAGGAGGGGTGGGTGCAGAGTCCTCCCAGCAGTGCCCAGACACAGGAGGGGTGGGTGCAGAGTCCTCCCAGCAGTGCCCAGACATATGAGGGGTGGGTGCCTATCACTCTCAGCAGTGCCCATACATAGGAGGGGTGGCTGCAGAGTTCTCCCAGCAGTGCCCAGACACAGGAGGGGTGGGTGCAGAGTCCTCCCAGCAGTGCCCAGACACAGGAGGGGTGGGTGCAGAGTCCTCCCAGCAGTGCCCAGACACAGGAGGGGTGGGTGCAGAGTCCTCCCAGCAGTGCCCAGACATATGAGGGGTGGGTGCCTATCACTCCCAGCAGTGCCCAGACATAGGAGGGGTGAGTGCAGAGTCCTCCCAGCAGTGCCGAGACACAGGAGGGGTGGGAGCAGAGTCCTCCCAGCAGTGCCCAGACACAGGAGGGGTGGGTGCAGAGTCCTCCCAGCAGTGCCCAGACATATGAGGGGTGGGGGCCTATCACTCCCAGCAGTGCCCAGACATAGGAGGGGTGGCTGCAGAGTCCTCCCAGCAGTGCCCAGACACAGGAGGGGTGGGTGCAGAGTCCTCCCAGCAGTGCCCAGACATATGAGGGGTGGGTGCCTATCACTCCCAGCAGTGCCCAGACACAGGAGGGGTGGGTGCAGAGTCCTCCCAGCAGTGCCCAGACACAGGAGGGGTGGGTGCAGAGTCCTCCCAGCAGTGCCCAGACACAGGAGGGGTGGGTGCAGAGTCCTCCGAGCAGTGCCCAGACATATGAGGGGTGGGTGCCTATCACTCCCAGCAGTGCCCAGACACAGGAGGGGTGGGTGCAGAGTCCTCCCAGCAGTGCCCAGACACAGGAGGGGTGGGTGCAGAGTCCTCCGAGCAGTGCCCAGACATATGAGGGGTGGGTGCCTATCACTCCCAGCAGTGCCCAGACACAGGAGGGGTGGGTGCAGAGTCCTCCCAGCAGTGCCCAGACACAGGAGGGGTGGGTGCAGAGTCCTCCCAGCAGTGCCCAGACATATGAGGGGTGGGTGCCTATCACTCCCAGCAGTGCCCAGACATAGGAGGGGTGAGTGCAGAGTCCTCCCAGCAGTGCCGAGACACAGGAGGGGTGGGAGCAGAGTCCTCCCAGCAGTGCCCAGACACAGGAGGGGTGGGTGCAGAGTCCTCCCAGCAGTGCCCAGACATATGAGGGGTGGGGGCCTATCACTCCCAGCAGTGCCCAGACATAGGAGGGGTGGCTGCAGAGTCCTCCCAGCAGTGCCCAGACACAGGAGGGGTGGGTGCAGAGTCCTCCCAGCAGTGCCCAGACATATGAGGGGTGGGTGCCTATCACTCCCAGCAGTGCCCAGACACAGGAGGGGTGGGTGCAGAGTCCTCCCAGCAGTGCCCAGACACAGGAGGGGTGGGTGCAGAGTCCTCCCAGCAGTGCCCAGACACAGGAGGGGAGGGTGCAGAGTCCTCCCAGCAGTGCCCAGACACAGGAGGGGTGGGTGCAGAGTCCTGCCAGCAGTGCCCAGACACAGGAGGGGTGGGTACAGAGTCCTCCCAGCAGTGCCCAGACATATGAGGGGTGGGTGCCTATCACTCCCAGCAGTGCCCAGACATAGGAGGGGTGGGTGCAGAGTCCTCCCAGCAGTGCCCAGACACAGGAGGGGTGGGTGCAGAGTCCTCCCAGCAGTGCCCAGACATATGAGGGGTGGGTGCCTATCCCTCCCAGCAGTGCCCAGACATAGGAGGGGTGGCTGCAGAGTCCTCCCAGCAGTGCCCAGACACAGGAGGGGTGGGTGCAGAGTCCTCCCAGCAGTGCCCAGACATATGAGAGGTGGGTGCCTATCACTCCCAGCAGTGCCCAGACATAGGAGGGGTGGGTGCAGAGTCCTCCCAGCAGTTCACAGACACAGGAGGGGTGGGTGCAGAGTCCTCCCAGCAGTGCCCAGACACAGGAGGGGTGGGTGCAGAGTCCTTCCAGCAGTGCCCAGACATATGAGGGGTGGGTGCCTATCACTCCCAGCAGTGCCCAGACACAGGAGGGGTGGGTGCAGAGTCCTCCCAGCAGTGCCCAGACACAGGAGGGATGGGTGCAGAGTCCTCCCAGCAGTGCCCAGACACAGGAGGGGTGGGTGTCTAACACTCCCAGCAGTGCCCAGACATAGGAGGGGTGGCTGCAGAGTCCTCCCAGCTGTGCCCAGACACAGGAGGTGTGGGTGCGGAGTCCTCCCAGCAGTGCCCAGACATATGAGGGGTGGGTGCCTATCACTCCCAGCAGTGCCCAGACATATGAGGGGTGGGTGCAGAGTCCTCCCAGCAGTGCCCAGACACAGGAGGGGTGGGTGCAGAGTCCTCCCAGAAGTGCCCAGACACAGGAGGGGTGGGTGCATAGTCACCCCAGCAGTGCCCAGACATATGAGGGGTGGGTCCCTATCACTCCCAGCAGTGCCCAGACATAGGAGGGGTGGCTGCAGAGTCCTCCCAGCAGTGCCCGGACACAGGAGGGGTGGGTGCAGAGTCCTCCCAGCAGTGCCCAGACACAGGAGGGGTGGGTGCAGAGTCCTCCCAGCAGTGCCCAGACACAGGAGGGGTGGGTGCAGAGTCCTCCCAGCAGTGCCCAGACACAGGAGGGGTAGGTACAGAGTCCTCCCAGCAGTGGACAGAGACATGGTGGTGTGTACACCATCCTACAAGTAGCAAAACTCCATGGGTGCATGAAGGCATACACAAAGTGCAACTATATTGAGAGTGGCATGCCAACACATCACTGACAGCAGTGTCCTACTCCCATGAGGGTGGATGTCCATCCCCCACTGCATGACACACCACATGTGGGTGTGATGACAAATGACACATGCTTACCCACCCCTGGCGCTGGCAGCACAACACACACACTGAGAGCATGCAACAAGACTGTATATTCATGTGCCACCCTACTAAACTAAGAGACCCAAAGGGAACACACACTGTCACGCACATTCCAGGACTGATAGGAATGTACAGGTGCTGGGGCAGCCAACAAGTTGGTGCCTCCCATGGAAGGAAAAGGGTGGAGTACCCACAGATACAATGCCCACAATTGTCAGACAGGTGCCCAAAGACCCTGCAGAACACGTAACACATGTGTGCGAGGCTGGGAGTACACACATGCATAGTACGTAAAGGGAACATGTCCACATGAAGTCATGTCAATATACTCCATACACAAGTACAGTGACCACCAAGGATGCCACAAATGATGCAGGTGGAGACATTGCCGAGCATGCATGTCCAAAGTTGAAGGGATCCGTCACACACCCAGGCAATGTAGACAGAGCTCAGCACAACAATTGGGAAACACCCTGCAGGGAAGATGTCAGGGTTCACACAGGAAAGAACACACCTTGGGACAATGTGACCATACAGTAAGAGCTTACATGACCAAAGATCTTTTGCAGATACCTTGTGATGGCAAACAGATACCAGGGTACACCCCATGAGCAGCACACTACAACATTTCCCAGACACCTAACACATTATCACCACCCCAAATCATGGAGCAGCACCACCAACAGCAAGACCAGTAAAGCATTCGTGTGCAAATGAAAACCAAAATGCTTTATTCAGCATGAAAAATCATAGCTAAAGAAATGTCAACTATATACAGGGCCCATAGGACAGGCCATGTGCGAAGTCCTGGTGGGGGACACTTGGGGACGCGTCTCCCCTAGTTTGCCTGCACAGTTCACACTTCCATATCATCCACAGAAGGGGGGGCATCATGTGGGGGGGAAGGACCAGGCACCGCAGGGGCAGGAGGGGCAAGGGTAAGTGTCGTGGGTGCAGGGACGGACGACTCCACCACAGGGGGTGGAGCAGCACCAAAGGTGGTGGTTAGCAGGGCGCTGCACATGGTTGCGAGCTCTTCTAGCGTCTCCCCTGCTCCCGAATGTACCACAGGCCCCAAGGAGGGGGGGGGTCGGAGGGATGGGTTGCAGCGCTACTGGGGGAGGGTGTGGACAGGGGGGGACACAAGTACCCTGGCCGGGCACTGCTTTCACCACTTGCGGGGTGGTGCCACACTGGGGCTGAGGGACACACTGGCCACGAAGTACTCCTTATCTGACAGTTGGCCAGGAGAGCTAAGGGGAGTGGTTTTGGAGGAAGTAGGTTGTGAGGACTGCGCACTCCCCCTGTCGCTGCATGGCTGCGGTTTGCCCCCCGACCCAGTGGCTGTGCCTACTTCCCCCTGTGTGTGCATGACAGGAAGTGTGCGCTTGGCCTTCCCTGGTGGTGTGCTGCCTGTGTCTGGTGGGGTGCGTGCATGGGGACGTCTGGGTGTGCGTGGGACAGGCATGGGAGTGGGAAGTGTGGATGGTGCAGGGGTAGGGGGGATGGAGAGCTGCTGGAGATCCACTGCTGCAGTCAGTGACGAGTCTATGGACCTCAGCAACATCCGTTGGTCAGACATCGCTGCTGACATGCCCTCCATGTACGACACCATCTGTGTCAGCAGTCTGGTGTGGCCATGGACGACATTAAGCAGCGATGTCTGACCAACCTGCAACTGTCGCAGAATGTCCACAGACTCGGCATTGACGGCAGCAGGGGAGACAGGGGCAGGGGGTGCGGTGCCTGGCACGAAGGAGACATGTTGTCGCCTAGCACGGAGGGAAGGGACCCGAGCAAGTGGGAGGCCGGTGATGGGAATGGAGGGGGCGGCGAGAGATGGAGTGCTGCTTTCAGCTCTGGGAGCAGCCTCCGCCCCTTCTGGGAGCACAGCCTCGGACCCGTCAGCGTCATAGTCGGTGGTGGGACTGGACAGGTCCTTCGCCTCACTCCCCTCGGCCTCCGTGCCACTCGCTGCGCCAGACTCGCCAGCACTGGTGGCACCGGTGCTGGATCCCTCCTCAAGGTCCGTGCCAGTGTCTCCCTCGGTTTCCCCCGACGATGCTGTGGGCAAGGTGAAGAGACAGGAATAATCAGACACCCGTATACATATGACACATGATTCAAAACTACATAGATCACAGTGCATAGCATGAAAAACAACATGAGTAACATCTACAATACTACGCACATATGTAGGCCCTGCACCACACAGTTGGTTGACCCACCATGCCACTGGGAAACAATGGAGAGCATGACACAACAGCAAATGACTTGATATCAAATTAGACAGAGGAGCCAGTCTCTGGGGACAGTCGAGCACAGCATCTGGACCACACACCGTTGCCAAAAAAGGGATGAGCAGGAACCATGTCTCTTAACTTTTGGCACATGCTGCTTAGCAAATACATGAAACCATGCCCAACATGACTGGGTCACTGCATGTTGAGTGTATGTTCAGACAATCATCACACACAGGCCAGACCTGGCAAGGAGACATAAGGTTTGGACATGTAGGCCTTCCCTGCACAAACCCCACCCTAACTGAGACAATGTGATTGAAACAGAGAAAGTACTTACACCTCCTACTCGGGGATTACAAACATGCCCTTCAATAAATCCTGAGTGTACACAAAGTACCCCTCGTGCGCCTGTCCACACATATAATTGACAAACAACCATCATCAGATAGGTGTACCAAGACACACAGGCACTGGCCACTGTGAGTATGCACAAGCCAAATTGGGTCACCCTGTACAGTGGACACATGTAGCACACTTTACGTAAATACAAATTAGGCCAGGGTACAATGCCACAGAGCCCAACCTATGCTGAAGACACAGAGAATGTCCACAGTGTTGGATGACACACATGATACCTAGGAAAATGTGCCCCAGGGGACTGTAGTGGCCACACTCCTCCATGGTCCTGTATGGATATGACTGCAACAGAAGCGACCGTCCCTGCACTATGCATACCTCACACTCATGCACATCATGTCTGAGGGCACAACATTGGTCATGCATGCTGTAAGGCAGTACACTTTAAAGACACACTCCTATGTCGGGACTCAGCAGCAGTGCCAACTAACATGGACCCCACAATGACTGAACTGGCCAGGGCACAGGCAAGCTCACAACACATGTAACACACCACCCCCACACATGATGTTGCAAGCATTGGGCACTTGGATTAACTGCCAGCCTAGATAACCTTGTGCAAGAGTGACTACCCACTGCCCCGGGAACACATGTCAAGGAGGGGAAGGGAGGAAGAACAGCACGGGTTGACTTTGTGGAACAGGATATGCACTGCACATTTAAACCCTGGCAGTGTATCCATGCGACTGCGCACTTCCAAAAGCTGGTGACACACAACAAACACACATGTACCTACCCCCTTCCTAGTGCTGCTTCTCCAGTAAGCGCCTATCCAAGTCTGGGAAGACCACCGCCAGGACACGCTTCATTAGGTGGGTCAGTCGGCGACGCCCGCCGTGGGGGCGTGGTGGTGAGTCCCCCAGCAGGACCCGGACGATCCTCCTGGTCCAGCACCGGATATCCTGCCAGCGTTTCCTCACCTGGGCCAGGCGCCGCTTCCGACCCTCCACCGACCTCACGGCCCTGACGGCCGCCTTCCAGATCTCCCCCTTGGCATAGGCGCCTACCTGTGAGGATGATAAAGTGAGACAACATCAATACACCTGCTACATGTCACAGAGACACACATTTTAACAATTTGGCAGGTGTGAATAGGGCATAGTATGCAGCCAACTCATTGCACCTTTGTCATAGGGACATTATCCTCTGGGGAAGGCCAAATGCACTACGTGGCATTGAAAGTACACAGGTGGAATGAGGGGTGCCACACAATCAATGATCCTGGCTCACACTGTGCATCACAAGCTACACCAGGATTATGTGCAGCACCTCAAAGCAGTCACATGCCCCAGGCCACTGATGCAACCTCAGCAGAGTACACAGACACACACAGGCACAGGACAATCACCTGCCATTGGCAACTGCGGGTACAAACCTCACTCTGCACATGTGCCACTTGACTGGGGGGTGTCACAGGTGTTGGGCTAGCCCAGCACGTCAGACACACAGCACTGCTCCCTGCTCACATCAGATGGGTAGGGTATATGCATCCCTCATGCATCTGGGCTGCAACACTCCACATAGACACTCACCCACATGACAGGGGACTTACACACACACCAATGTCCAGGGGACGAACACATCATTTGGACACTCTCACCACAGGTACACTCAACTCACACACATCTGTGGGTACAGTCACCTGTCACACTGGGGGGAACACAGAATCACATCAGGACTGTAGAAACAACATTCCAAAGAGGATTAGCCAGGCTGAATGTGGCATGCACCATGCAGTGATTGTCACAGTAAGCACTATGCAAGTGAGGAGTGCAGACATGCACTACAGCATGCTCTGCATGGGAGACATGAGGCATTCCCCCCCTTGGACCCACTCTAAACAACATTGCATGTCTGTCACACCTAGACACAATGCCAGAAGTGACAGTCACAAAAAAGGGGCACAGTCTAAGCTAGTGGAGTCAGCACTCACCTGCTCCCCTGGTCTGCCATACAGGCTGGGGTACTGTGGGAGGATGACATCCAGCAATGCCACATTCTCCTCCAGGGTGAATGGCTGGGCCCTCTCCACATACCTGGACATGGTGCCAGAGGAATCACGAGCAGCAGCAGTGGTGTGGAATGAAAGGTTGTGCAGGCAAGTGCTCTCTCATGGGACCTGGCTGCCTTATATTTGCCTTGCTGGCCTGTTTCATTTACAGGAGTACAGAGTGATTGGTCAATCTCATTTGCATCCTACGTTTCCTCCAATCCCTTTAAACCTACCCCAGTGAGGGCCTTTGCATGGTTTAAAAATTGAGCATGATGTCAAGTCAACAACCACTTTACAACATAGTATATTGTCTCCAACCGACTCTTGCTGGCCACCTGATGAAAAAATTTGAAATTGAAACCCGATCTCCATGACAACCAGCATGCATTTAGGCCCTTACACTTGTCCCTCATGTGTCCCCTATGTAATTTCACTATACACACACAGGTACGGTGCGTTCCATGGCCCTAGGGCACCACCACTCCAGTGATACGGTCCGTACACGCGTGTGTAGGGTCCGTATCACTATGGTTGTGCTGCCGTAGGTGTATGCCATAGGGATACAGTCTGTACACGCGTGTGTAGGGTCTGTATCACTATGGTTGTGCTGCCGTAGGCGTACGCCATAGGGATACGGTCCGTACACGCGTGTGTAGGGTCCGTAGCACTATGGTTGTGGGGGCCCTCTCCACATACCTGTGGGGGGAGATCGACGACGTTGCCCTGTGTGTGAGGGAGAGACAATGTTAATGGTGTTTCATGCGTCATCCATGTTTCATACATATTCAAGTTGGCACAGTTCCTCGGGGTAGTTAGATATGTCTAGCATTCCTCTCACAGTGCACTTGTGGATGGATATGTTGCGGGGGACAGATTGATATGTACTCCTGGTTATTTGGCCTGTCTAAGGAGTGTTGGGATGCTTATTTGGCTATGGATTGGTCTTGTTGTGTCACATATCCATTGTGGGAGTGGCAATTTGCGTTGGCTGCCCCAGGGGTGTGTGCTTGTGTAAGGGGGGGGGTGTGACCGGGCATGCTGTTGGGTGTGGTGTGATTTGTCATTGGGTCTACCAGGTGATGTGTCTATCCCCTCATGGTGCATGCTGGCATGACAGTGAATGTGAGTTCCTGTGGTAGGTAGGTGGCATGTGTAGTTGGTGTTTGAGTGTACAGTGGTCACAGGTTTGCCTTGTGCTGTCTACAGCAGGGCCAAGTGTCATCTACCTTGTCTGTACTTGGCAAGTCCCTGTGCATTGTGCATGGTGCATGGGTATGTCCCTTGGCCACAGCTGTCAACACTTTTCCTATGTGTGACACACTCTTTGTTGTTGCATCAGTTTTGAACGCAGTGAGCAGTGTAGCGAGCGTGCGTAGCGAGCGCTGCAGAACCGACTTACGTGTTGCACTGTACGTGGCCAAATGGTGCTTTATCATGTCTATTGGAGAATGCAGGTAGGTAACTTATGCATTTGTGACTGGGTTCTAACAAACACAGTGAGTGGGTATACTGGGTGTGAGGTTAGGTTTGTGCCTGCAGCAAGCATCGACTCGTGCACAGTTTGACACATGGCCCAGTGCTTTCCAAACGAATGAGGGGTGTTTCACGCACTGCCAGACCTTGTCAACATGCACACAGTCCACCTGCTGAAGAGCGGACATGCCCACACCACCCAAGGGTGATTTTGTTTCCCTCTGTCTCCCTCTCTCCCTCCCTCTGTCACCCTCCTCCCTCTGTCTGTCTCCCTCTGTCGCCCTCTGTCGCCCTCTGTCTCCCTCCCTCTCTCTCCCTCTCCCTCTCCCTCCGTCTTTCTGTCACCCTCTGTCACCTCAGCCCAGCTTCCTGGGCACACACACTTTGCAGGTCTTTCAAAGGCCATTGGCTTGTTCATGTGGCTTTGTTTAGAATCTCCCGGCCCCCATTGGGCAGAGTGTCTCTGAGTCTGCGCTGCAGCGGCGGTGTGTGCTGACACTCTTTCACAGTGATGCCTCTTCATTAGCTGCTGTTATGTGCAAATTGGGCCTTCATACCCATGTCATCCTGCGACACGGCCGCCATTTGCAGGCGACACAGTACAGTGTCGGCACACACTGTTTGTATAGCTCTGCCCTAGGCCATATGGGCTGAGGGCATTGGTGTCTGCTTCTGAGTTGCATAAAGTGATTTTGGAGGCCCCCCCTCCCGGCATCACGGACATCCTGTCTTGTGTTGGTGTTTTGTGTGGCCTGTGACTTGGCATGGCCTTGCTTGGTGCATGGGGCATGGAGCCGCTAGTGGCATGTGCGTGTTTTTGGAGTGTGGTTGTGTCCGGTGATGGCTTTGGGGTAGTTGCGTGCATTATTGTGAGCTGGGTTGTTGATGCGGTTCCCCCCATGTGGGGTGAGTTGTTTGTGTACTCATCAGGCTCGGCGACTCCTTCTACTCCGTGTACTCCCACCGGCGGCAGCGTGCGCATCACCTTCTCCTCCCAGGGATGGTAGTGTACAGGTCTGCAGCGCGGGCCACCTCCAGTGATGTTCCCCTGGTTGTATTCGTCTGTCATTTTGCGGCAAACCGTCCTCCGCAGATCGTACCACCTGGCTTGGCATTCATGCCTGGTCCTTCTGATGGGCGCAACAGCATTCACCCTCTCGATGATCCTCTGCCACATGGCTGATTTAGCTGCTACGCTGGTCTGTCTGACCAATGTTCCAAAGAGCTGTGGCTCGACTCTGATGATTTCGTTGACGAGGATCTCCAGCTCCGCTGTTGTGAACTTTGGATTCCTGTCTGTGGGCATGGTGTGGGGTGTGGGTGTGGATGGTTGTGGGTGTGTGTGTGTGGTTGTGAAGGTGTGTGTGTGAATGTGATGAGGGGGTGTTTGTGAAGGTGGTTGTGTGAAGGTGTGCAAGTGTAAGGTGTAGTAAAGGTTCAAGTATGGTGCTGTGGGTTGTCTGTGGGGTCTGGCAGCAGTGGGTCTGTTGCAAAGGCTCATGGTTTGTGTGTGGGGGCCCTTTTTATTGGTCCATTTGTGGGTGTAGCGGTGTTTGAACTTTGGGTGGGTGTGTTATAAGGAGTGGTTGGGTTTTGGGCCTCTGTTTACCTGTTTGGCTGTTGCAGGTCAGTGTATTGGATGTATTTGGGCTTCTTGGACGTGTTGTGTGGTGTTGTGCGATTCGAATTGACTCTCCTTGTGGTGTTTTGCAATGTCCTGGTTCAGTAAGTGTGTTTTTCGCGTCTGTGAGGTGCGTACATCGGTCATGTTGTTGTACAGTGCTCACATTTGCTATGGCTTGGTACGACTCTTACATGCGCAAGGCTGGGTGAGGGTGCTGGTGTAGGGGCCTGGGGTAGGGTGCGTACAGGCACGGGCAGGGTGTAGGGGCCTGGGGGTACATGCCGTACATACGTGAACCGAGGGTACGGCGCGTAAATGGGGGGGCTGGGGGTACGGCGCGTACATACGGGGTGCTGGGGGTACGGTGTGT
Organism: Triturus cristatus; assembly: GCF_964204655.1. Lineage (NCBI taxonomy): Eukaryota > Metazoa > Chordata > Amphibia > Caudata > Salamandridae > Triturus > Triturus cristatus. The sequence goes on from NC_140586.1 coordinate 546,475,471, forward strand.
GCCCCCACCCCCGTATGGACGGTGCGTACCCCCACCTCCGTATGGACGGTGCGTACCCCCAGCCCCCGTATGTGAGCACCGTCCCTCAGCACATACCCACAGCCCCCCCGTATGTACGCACAGTACCCCCAGCCCCCGTATGTATGTGCCGTACCCCCAGCCCCCCCGTATGGACGGTGCGTACCCCCACCCCCCTATGGATGGTGCGTACCCCCACCCCGTAGGTATGGAGTGTACCCCCACCCCCATAGGTACGCTGCGGACCCCCAGCGCTATGCGCTGGGGTCCGCACCGTAGATACGGGGGTGGGTGTACGCTCCGTACCTACGGGGTGGGGTGGGGGTATGCTCCGTACCTACGGGGTGGGGGTACGCTCCGTACCTACGGGGGTGGTGGTACGTAAAACTGTCCGGGGACGTGTCGGACACTTTTTCCGACCCGAGGACGTGTCGGGGAATTTTCCCAATGCGATTCGTATGGATTTTTTCACATACGAATCATACTTGCCAGTTTGTACGGGACTTGTACGATTCGTACGGAAAAAAATCCGGATACGATTCGTACGGGGAATATTTTTGACGGATCGGAATCGGCACCTTAGTGTCTTATTGGTTTTGCTGAACGGTTTGGTCTGTGAGTCCCTGACCAGCACATATGTGCATGTGAGCAGCATTTTCTCAGACTGCTTAGCTGCCAACAATATCGTAGGCATGGGCCCTGAAGGGGGTTGTGTAAGTTGTGTGAGAGTACAATGACTTTGAAGAAATTGCACGCTGGGCGAGTAATTTCTTCTTCCCCTAGTCAAAACCCAAAATGAAGGCAATTTATTTGCAGCTCTAGAAGCTACTGGCAACATCTTTTTAAATACCTTCCAGTTATTACTGTTTTTTATTTTAAAATGCCCAAAGTTGCCTCCGAAGCAGTGGCAGAATACTCTAGTTGTGGTTCTGCAGTCTAACCACTCTTACCTATGTCCTCATCCCTGGCCCATGGATGTCCTAAGAGGGACAATGTTGACACTGGGTCTTTTGATGGTTGGCGGTGCTCAGGAGGGTTTGGTCCATCTGCCTCCAACTGTTCTTTCAGCGACTGCTGTGGAATTCTCTGCTGCTGTTCAGTCAATGCCCTGCAACCTCTCCAATAGGATTTTGAAAGACTATTGTTTTCCAAGGTCCCCTTCCGGAGGGCAGCAACGTGGGGGGCTATGTGTGTTCTCAGCTCCAGATGAACCTTTGAGAGGAGAAATCTGTGTTGACACAGCGACAGTTGCCTGCAAAGAGGCTGTGACTGGTGAAGATTTTACTCTCCCAGACAATTACATTGATTTGCATATGGAAGGTAAGGGAGGTTGCCCCGATTGTGGTTCCTCACTGAAAACGTTGGATGAAGAGAGTTTACTTACTTCAATTCCCCTCTCTGGCCCTCTGCATCTATCTCTGCCTCCATTATATTGCAGTTCTACTTCCTTAGAAGGTTCACTTTCTGAATTAGATCATGAGATCTTACTTCTGAGTGTGCAATTAAATACTGACAATGGAAGGGATGGTGTTCCATCTGATATCTTATTTTGCAATGAAAAGATCCTATTTTCTATTTTGTCTTTATTGGAAAAAAGTGCAGCATGTGTACAAGTTTGGCCTTTTTAAGTCAAAATCAGCAGTAAATCCCTTTAAGGGTATTTTTGTGAAATACAAGTTTAAAATGGTTGTGCCCTTAGTAGATTTAAGTGATGATTTTGTTGAAATACCATGACCTCAGATGCCTGCCCCAAAAAATATTTGCAATCTTAAAAATGAAGAGCTATGTTTAAATATATTGTTTGGGGACCCAGATCAGTGCTCCTCTTTGGGTAAAGCTAAGCTAGAGATTTTCCCACTGTTCAAAAAGGGGATAAAAATGCACTAAAAAAGCTGGGAAAGTAAATACATCAGCTCTGCAGTCAGGTGTGGGGTGGGAAGGAGAGTCGGTAATTGACAGTACTGAAATTGCATTATATCATGCAGTGCCTCTGTCAAGTGGTGTGCCAAGCAGGGCTTTGATGGAGGGTAAGATGGAGTACTCTGCAAGGAATCTGCTGAATGCACTTTATTGTTTCAGTTAATAAAACCCATAACAATCTCCGAAATGACAAATATTTCCACATCATATATTTATTAAAATTGAAGTGCATAGCAAAATCTACAGAGTTTCTATCGTTTCTAGTCTCAGTATAAAATGCAACACATTAGGTTCATTTAAAATCAGTCTGTGGATCATTTATCATACCTGACATATTAAACAACGAGCTAAATGATCCAATTCCTATTACCATAATAATAAAACAAACTTCCATTACTATCTTTTTCAATCCCAATATAAGGTCCATTAATGCAATTAAATAACCCATCATGTTGATTATTTTTTTTACTCCTACTACATCTTCTTACTTATACAAAAAAGAGGGTCGGAGAATTCCAGTACTCATAATCACTATTTGGTCAATGAAACAGAGGTTTGTTTGTCCTTTTTTCAGTATAAACTGTTCATAAAGTATCAGAAATGTCATCACCATACAGTTCAGATAGGGATCGGTTGGGTCCAGGCCTTTAATTATTGCAGCTCTACAAGATTGGATCCTTCTAACATTAAAAGTCTTTTTCAATAACCACACCTGAGTTGCTTTTAAAAAGGGACATAAGCAGATAAGATGAATGAAATCTTGCTTCGCTACACCACATAGGTTGCCTATCGTGGGACCATTGTACTTCCATATAGGCTGATATGCTAAACTTGGTAAAAGCCCAAACCTGGTGGCCATGAATTTCCGTTTCAAGTAGTATGGGTATGTTGTATTTAGATATTCTGCTGATCGTGTTGTTGTATAGGACTGCAGGACCATCCAGGCATGAGACCGCTTCACAAATTTAATTTTGTCCTCTGCAAGGATTCAGAAGGGTATGACTAAGTAAAGGAAAAATAAATGAATTAGAAGATTCCCTAAATGTAAAAACAAAAAGACTACATTTCCCTATGTATATTGACATGCAGAGTTTGATGGTGGGGGTTGGGGGTGTTGAAATTCCCTCCAGCAGTGTCTTGATTGCTCCTACTATGCAGAATTTCCTATATGATGATGATATCACTGGGGTGGAGGCAAGAAAAAGAGCAGCACCAGCTATTTCTTGTTTGCCCTCCCTCTCCCTTCAGGGAGCTTTGTTTCCCATATCCAAAGTTCCATCTAGGGGCTCTGGAGTTGGAGGGGGAAAGGGAAGTGGAGTCCCTTTTTCCCTAGTTGGAGTTAGGTCAAAGTGATGTTAGCAATCTGGTTGGGTGGTCTTGAGTGGAAAGCCCCCACCTAGGAGGGTCAAATAAGGACTATAAGGTGTCTAATCCACCGATTATGAGAAATACAGATCATGGCACTACAAAAGCAGCTGTCTCACACCCTCATGCCTAACCATGAGGCAAAAAAAGATTGCCTGAGGGACATGGAACCTTTAAGGATTCCCCTGATAAGCCCTCCACAACAGACCTGTGGGGAGAGAATGTTATGTCTTCTGTTCTTGATTTTATCTTGCTATTTGACAACATTTCTCCTCAGGTAAATAGAAGCTCTATTCTAAATTCCTTCTTGGAGATTGATGCCTTAAAGTTGGTGAAAAGTGGTGATATTAGTAACGAAACGATTGATTTAATAGTTTCGTCCCCCTATTCCAGAGCTACCTTTGGCTCCCTAGTTATTGCAAATTTGCCATTCAGAATTGTGAGCCTTTCCCAAAGTGAGGGATTTTTGTTGTCCCTGTTGCCAAGTACTGGGAATCCTTGATCCAACAATCGAATGGTCTAAAGATATTTAAGCAAATGGTGATTGATGCAGCGGGGTCTGATTCTAATTTTCTACATGGGAATCCCAAAGATATAGTAATTTCACTAGGGCAAGGGGGTTGAGTAATTAATGTGATGGTGGGCTCTATAACCATCCCCGGGCTACTGATTTGAAGGACGTTCTTGTCCAGTGGTGGATCTGGGTGGCGAGCACTCTGAATAACACCCGCCCTTTATCTAGGATAAATGAGCCCTTGAGGTAGCCTGAGTGGGCTATTTCTGACATGAAATATATCCTTGTAGGGACAAAATTAGAACAAATTGAATCTTCTGCAATCTTTGAATCCCTAAATTGTGTGCTTACAAGAAACTTGAGGCCTGATTTAGATCTTATTATATAAATATTATATCCTATGGGATTTATATTTCAGACGATGGGATATCTGTCACTGTCGTGACAGGGTAACCCGTCTGAAAGTTTCTAAATACGGCCCTTGGTCATGTACAGACTTTGATTGCAGTGGATATTTTGTATTCTCCTGTAATGCAAGATGTTCCAAAAAGGGTCATGTTAGTAGGGGGAGGGGGGGGGAGGAATGATTCTGCTCAAGAACACGATTATTTGGATTGATGTGGTTTATATACATACCCCAAATCTGTTTATGTTTGCAGTTGGCCTTTCTAGGAGCTAATGGTGGTCCATCTTTCTTTTCATTAGTAAACATGCATCATCCACCTGTGAAACCATTTAATTAATTGGTGAGCTTACTTTTATCCTTGTTTATGATATTGCCATTAGGTAAGATTGCCCCTGGGTTATAATCATAGGAGACCTAAATGTCAAAGTGTCGAATTCCACCTCTGCAATCTTTGCCAATGTTGACAAAGAAGATATATGATCTATTACAGAGATTCTTTTCCATGGTAAAATAAAATAAGGATGGAACAACGTGGGTTCCTTTTAGTTGAGATTCTTAGAAAATTTGACCTCATTATATTAAATGGGAGAACTCCTGCGGGTGAATCTGCTTCATATACCTATTATGCGTCCTCCAATTAGTGTCAACTCAATTATGTGGTAGTTTCCTTCCAAAGTTTTGGGGTTTGTGAGAAAGTCACTGTTTTTCCATCTGATACGAGTTATCATAGTTTAGTTGGCCTTTAACCTTCAGGAGTTGGACTCTGGGAACCCCTGACTGGGTATGATTGGTTTTAAAAAGTCGAATGGACGTTCATTTGGGCAAATAAGAATACGGTTGCCGCTAGTGCTAAATTCAAGGGAGTTTGAGACGATCCGGTGGGACTATTTCGTGGCGATCCAATTCTGTTTTTTCAAGTCCCATATGGAAGAGTTCAGTATATTAAGCTCCAGTCCTGCTGGCCCTTTGGCTACCGAAAAAGTGTAGTTCATCACGAAAAGTAATAAATCAGGAAATAAATGTATTAATCTGAAAACAGTATTTGCTGTTTTCATTGGGTCAACAAAATTGACTGTCTTTAATGGTTAGGAAGTCGTTGCGAACTCCTTGAAAGTAGAACGGAACGTGATTCAAAATGGATAAATCTAAGAGAGGTTGCAAGTGCTAAAGACATTAGGAAATATTGGAGTTTGAATGCCAAATACTGCGACTCTAGAGAAAAGGTGCAGGCAATCCTAAAAATACTTGGGCAGACAATATTTCCCAGATGTATGCGAGTAATACCAAGTTAGACTTTCCGTTGACTTTTTGTGTGGATGAGGTATCATACTTTGTGTATGGTGCCCCTCTGTGGATGAGATTGTAGGGTTTATGAAGCATGCCAGAGAACATGGCTGACAGCATGCATCCTTGAGCAGCTCCCCATAGGCTCTCAGCTATACTGTATAATCCTGTGGTATGCTGTCCTAGATCCCCCAGAAGATACCGGCTCCTGGTGGGGGCAGCGTTAATGATCCCAGGGGGGAGGGGGTGTTTAGTGGACAGTGGGCATAGAGATTGAGTCACCCCAGGGCCAGACCAGCCACGAGGCCTGAGTGGGGACTGCTGATCCAGGGCCCGGCTGATCTGGACGACACCGCCTTGCCTCCGACCGGATTTGCCGGCCTCCCGCTGGGGCTGTGCCTACCAGGGTGAAGTGGTCAGAGGGGAGTGCATGTTACGTGGCCTGTTCTGGGCCAGCAAGGCCGGAGCCTGGAGCTAAGCATTGGGCAGCCTGGGGCATTCTCTTGACTCCTGACTGTGGTCTGTCGCACGGCAGTGGGGACTCACTGGCAGAGGAATGAGACAGAGGAAGGGACACCACATCCTGCACAGGTAGAAAGTAGGGGTGGGCAGAGCTCGTGGAGTTCTACTCCCTGGAATTCCGCAGAGTGATCTAAAAACTCAGTGAAAATCCGTGTAAATGCTGCCTGGTCCGAATAACAGCAGGCTCCGTAGAAGCAAGTTCACTGTGGTTCTCTAGAGCAGGCCACTAACGTGACTGGTGATGAAGAACTGTAGCCCCAGTTGAAAAAAAAGCTGAAGAGAAGGCTCAAATAGCTAGGTTCCCCCAAGTGCACAACCTTGGAGAGAGAGAGATTCCCAGCGTTCACTATTACAGCAGTGAACACAGTTGAAAGCGAAAAGCAAAGGAGAAGTAGCAACAGAGTTCCTGAGAAGTGCAATGATGCAGCGGAGCCTGACACCAACAAAGGGGCATATTAACAAGCGGCAGCGATAATTATCGCTGGCCGCTCTTAGCGAGAAAACTGGCTATCACAGGAAATTATCGCCATGCTAGCGTTGTATTAACAACGCATAGCGCAATGGCGATAATTTCCCAGCGATAGCGATGTTTTCGCTGGTTTTCCTGTGGCCGTATCAGCATAATCCATCCCCAATGGTAACTATAGCTAAGTCTGCATTTTAGCAGACGTTAGTTTTTGGAGAAAACAGCTGTTTTCTCCAAAAACTAACGTCTGCTAAAATGCGTGGGCAGCCTTGTAAATATCGCGATGTGTACATCAGTGATATTTACAAGGTTGTACTGCCCAGTGACGCCCACTTTGCATCTCATTAGAGATGCAAAGGGAGGCGTCGGGTAAAAGGGTGCTAACATGCGCTAATGCATGTTATCACCCTCTTGTAAATAGGGCGATATTAAAGCGGATATATGGCCCTTGTAAATATGCCCCAGATTGCTCAAAGAAAGTGTGTACATGTACACTACTCCCCCTCTTCACCTCCAGACAGCCCTCCAGGGTCTCCGCCCCATTCATTGAACCTAGTTTTCCGCTGAGCTCGGCTGCCGTGCTCTCCCTCAGTCCCGGGGAACCCAGGTGCTGGGGCTGGAAGTCACAAAACATGGCACCGCCACATCTGTGAGGGGCGAGCAGGCCCCACTAGTCTGACTTCAATGCTGATTGCATCCTGCGCGGAGGAAGCAGGTACCTTTATCTGCCAGTCTTTCTTCCACATCTACAGAGCAGGAGTCTGGAAACTGTGAAGCCAGGCAGCTCATTAAGATGTGCTGAAGTTAAGTCATGAAAAAGAGGCATGTTTGGTGTTTAAGGACGTCAGTGTGCCTTCACTGCCCGGGGTGAAATATCAGGAGAAATTAAAGTGCTATGAGGTAAAGAGCTATTGTATAACAAATTCTGTTCCACCCCTCCCCCCCCCCCACTGGGAAGTGTCCCTCAGAGTGCATTGCCTGAATCCAGTCCAGAATGAAATTAATCAATGGAAACCAGATTTCAAATGAAGATGTTCCAACACATCATTAAGTTTAAACTGAGTAAGAGTAATCTCATTGCGTTCATGAGTTATTCAGATTGTTCATATATATGTGAATCCATATTCAATGAAACAAGCGTGCATTAGCCCCAATGCATTTCGGGCAGATAACCTCCCTTCTTCAGGGGGTAATTTCCTGAAAAAAACAAGAATGAGCGAGTGAGACGACGTAGCCGCGTGGTGAATTGCTACTGACCAGACTCTGTGAGGGGTTACAAGAAAACGACGCAGCGTCAATGGAAATGTGCTGTGAATAACCAAGGATTAAAAGCGCAAGTTAGAGCATGGAGCACAGAAGGAATTTTGCATGATTGAACAGGCACGTACAGAATGACAGTTTTAAGGTTGTATCGCAGGTTACCATCACGGCATGTACATGAACTTAATCACAGCCTTGTATGAATGACAACAGATATATTGTCGCATTAACGCGCGTCACCTATCGCATTAACATTTGGTATTCTTGTTCTTTTATTTGTTTGTACATGGTTTAATGATCATTTATTTTTGTCAGTCATTGGTTATTCACAGCACATTTCCATTGACACTGCGTCGTCTTCTTGTAACCCCTTAGAGCCTTTGTCACTAGCACTTCACCACGCGGACCGTTATAGACACAAGAAACTCACTTAATCTTGCATGTTCATGCACGAAACATTAGGAAAATAACACTTTCGTGCAACAGAATTTGTTATTCATACACCCAGGTTTAGAGGATGATACCTCTGCACGCCATCACATTACTTTTACATTGAAGATATTTAGTTCAAACCTTTTGGATTTAATGGAGTGCAGGATCCAAAACCTATTGATGAAAAGAGCCATTGTCACATACAGTATGATCAATGAAAAATATATTTGCAGGCTTGAGGGGTATGTGTTCCCTGACTAGAAATTAGAAAATGAATGCACTGCCAGCTTAGGAGTGAGCACGAACTGCGGGCCTGAAGGTGGGTGCACTGTCAGAGCTGTAGCTTCTGATGGAGCGAAGTACAGAAGAGTTTGTGTGTACCCCGTTCAGGCCAATCACCCCCCCATAACAAAGTTATATATTAATTTTGTTTGCTGTGTATTAACCAAACACACACATTACATGTGGGAAATGCTCTGCATTAATAAGTTTGATTAACATATTAATTAATGGTGTAAAACGCACGTTTAATCTATTTTGCACATTTAAGTAGTGTAAATGTGCATGTCTATGTTGTAGTGTACATTGTGCATTGCATGCTGCTCTTGCTTCATTTTAATGGCTTGCAGTGTGATGCTTTTCCGCTAGGTAACAGTTTTTAGGGGATAAATATTAGCCCTGGCGGGTGGGGGGACAGAAAACACTTATTTTCTGTGTATTCACATTTTCTTTGTGTGTGTTTACCGTAGTTTGGCTGGTGACCAGTTTCAAGATGGCTTCGTTTTTCCCGGTTCTGCGCAGTAGAGAATGTTTGCAACATCTGGCTGGAGGAACTTCATGCATGCACTGTGCTCCACTGAACTTTGCAACTCCAGCTGACTATGTTCGAGGCCATTTGGTGTGAATGCCGGTGAGTGGCTGAGAGCCAGAATGATAGCACAAGAACAGCTGAATGCCTGCCAAAGAAGAACGGTCGAATGCCTGCCAAAGAATGACCACGTAGAAACAGCTGAATCCCTGACACTGAACAGTTGAATCCCTGCCAATGAACCTTTGAATGCCTGCTAATGAACTGTGGGACAGTTGAATTTATATCTATCAGATTGTCAAACATAAAGTTATTCACGGACATCCTGGGAGCTGAGAACTACATTATTATGAACGGACATCCTGGGAGCTGAGAACTACATTGTTATTAACGGACATCCTGAGAGCTGAGAACTGCATTGTCATGACCAATCAGAGCAAGGGAAACAGCAAGAGTTGAAACATTTGAGGGTAGAGATCCAGCAAACACAGTATAAATATCAGACCAAAATTGGGGTTTAGTGTCAGAGAAGGTGGAGGAGAAAAGCTGCTTTGTAGAGATGCGGGGAGCTTGGAATTATGCCAGATTGCGCACTGATGACCCCTGTTGGTTCGAGATCGTTGCAGGACACAAGCCTGGGTGAGAGAAGTCGTCGAGGAGGCCAAGGGTTAATTAAGTAAGTTGGGGTTTTAGTGCTGGGTAGGAAGGTTTTAGTGTAGGAAATCTTTAGAATTAAATGCATGTTTTAACTATGGTTCACTGATCCTTCATTTTGGAACCCTCTGTCAGTTACATGACCAAGGATTGATTTTTAACCATTTTGAGAATAATGAAATGAATGCAAACCTACATTTTCTCTTCATGACTTTTATTAAACAGTTTATTGATTTATGTCCTGAATAAATGGCAATGCTCAAGTGAAAATTAATAGTGAGAGAATAAATGATAATTTCCTTTATGCAAATTAATTACATAAAATTTTAAAATGATTTCAGGTGTTCGTGATTCTTTTAGAGTCAATTAATTATGCAATTCAATGTATAGTTGTAGTGAGGTTAAGCTGGTCTTGACAATCACCATCAACCAGTCCAACTAATTGGTCCATCGACCAAGTGGTGAAGTGCCTTGATGTTAAAGCTAGGATTCTACAGATGCAGGTGTACATAATGTATTTAATGTAAATACTTTTCCTATAGGTAATAAGGTACCCCCCCACATGTCCAGCGCTTAATTATCATGCCTCCTGTGTTTAGACTCGTGAGAAGAAACGTGTGAGTGTTGGTGTTATGGGCCCCACCAATGACTGCGTGTGTGAATGAGCTAGTGTGACGTCGGGTCTGCGACGCAGGAAGGATAAGTTGTAAATCTGCCCTTTTCCCCGATTTCGCGCTGGATCAGTTTTTCTGGTAGCAGAATGATGGTTATTATTGGCTAGTTTGGTGATTATTACTTATTGATTTTTGATTTTTATTGATTATTGATTGCGGATGCTTGGATGAGTTTTGATTTATGTACTAACATTCTATGTGGAGTTGCGTTGTGTTCTATGTTGTTTTGAAGACTTCTGGGATGTAGGAAGTCGGATGGCCTGTGGCAAGTGAAGTCACATGGTGAATTGTTTGTTGCCCTGTAGGTACACGGGTAAAACGTGTGACGATTGAAGTTGCACGACGCATTGTCTGGGTTCGATTTGGTAACATCGCCGTGTGTTATTGTTAGGGACATTTCTGTGGGAAAGTGGTGTATGGATAGCGAAGGCCACCTGTAAAATTTTGGTCTTAAGTAACAGGAATCCATGTGAACTATGATTATGCTTATCACTGGAAAGGTAATAGGTGTTCCCTAAGCTTGATAGAAGGGTAAAGTAGATGCTACTTTATTAACAAATGTAATAATTCTGTAGTAGGGCAGAGGTAAGCGCTGCTCTCGGGAAAGACAGGATTCTGTGTGAATGAACTACATTTTCCGTATGAATGTGTGTAAATGAAATAGCATTCGACTTAATTGTGAAACTCTGGTCTTAATTCTCAGGAGCAGTGCGTCTCCAACAGGTGTCTTATCTCCAGAGAAACGGTTAGTTAATGCTTGCTAGAAGGGTAAGGTAGAGGGAAGTGCTACTTTATCGGCGAATGTAATAACTCCGTAGTAGGGCAGAGGTAAGCGCTGCTCTCGGGAAAGACGGAATTCTTGTGAAAAAGGTCAATACTATTTCTTTGCTTAGCGAAACAGATAATGGTGGCGTTTTTATGTCGTTACTAACAGATTTTGAGTATAAGAGAGCGTGAAGAAAGTTTGCCGATAAATTTTGTAAAGGAGGGTCAGCAGAAGCAGGAGTAGCGAGACAAGCTGACGTCAGAAAGACGGCGCTGGGATTGGCCAGCCATAGGAAGACGAGGTCTTCACGGATTGGTGCGCTGGTGTAGGCCGGGCTAGGAGTGGAGAATTACAGAGTGACGTAGACGCTCCGGATTGGTGCGTTAGTGAGAGTCGCGCTGGGATAGGTTAATGCGGAAGTAACGTAGAGATTTCTGATTTGCTTACGAGTGTGTTTCCACAGTGGTATTGGTTGGAATGGAAACTGCACAGAGGAAGCTGATTGGTAGAGAGTTTGTGTTGCACTGACGTTTCTAGCTGAACGCGAAGACAAAAGTTAAGCGAAAAATGTATTATATTGGTAAAGAGAAGAAGAATGTTTCGCTGTTTGGAAAGGTAAAAAGATTGTTTGTGAAAGACAAGCTTGCAGTAAAGCAGGAGTGGAGACCAATCTCTCCCCTGGGAACGCCTGTATTTCACATGCTAATGAAGTATGGCTATTACACTTGCTTGTGGGTAGAGAATTGGGTGCGATATACAAAAGGTGATTGTGCGCTTGCATTTCCTCCAGAAGGTTCTTTTAACATAGAAGTTTTGCGGCATTTGAGAGAAACAATGGGGAAACTTGAGCCTAAACCTAGGCCTATGCAATTTAAAGCATTAATGGATTGGGAAAATGCAGTGTATGAGAAAGAACGCCACAGATCATGATGAGGTTATGATTTTGGTTTGGATAAATATCGGAATGAGAATATTGAGGACAGAATATGTACATGGCAACAGGTGGATGTACCAAATGATTTGTTTCCTGTCAGGAGTATGGGAGGATCTACAGGAGGTGAAAAGAAAGAGGAAAAGAAGCATGTTCAAATTTCAGGCTGTAGGTACTAAAGATGAGTTGCTGGATGACATTCTGGATAACAGACCACCTCCATATCAAGGGGAGCTTGCGACAGTGGTGCCAAAGGCACCGCCAGCAGGAACTACAAAAGGTTTCCAAACTGTTCCAGTCCCCATAGGGAATAGTGCAATAAATAGACAGGAATCTGTTCAAATTAATAGTACAGTAACGAAGCCAGAACTCCTTCCAATGAGCAGTACAATTATTTGGCAAGAAACACAAGTGATAAATAGGTCAAATCATGAAGAAGAAGAAAATGAGTTAGCAGTCAGGACACGAAAATTGTCTGAAAATTTGAAAGAACTGCCTATGAACATGGAAGCTTTAACAGTCCCGATGAATATAGATTCTGAAATTTCTGTTTGCAAAAGTGAGGATAAAAAGGTAAAGCACCAGGTGCAGGAGAAGGGAATTAATGATGACAAAAAGCCTCAAATAAATAATGATTCAGGGGATGAAATAATGGATGCATTGTTAACTGAGTGTCCGCCACTTTATGTGGTTCCCATTAAATATACTGAAAATATTGTACCAGTAAGTACTACAGTGGCTACTGCTTCTGTTGAACAGAGAGAAATACAGAATGAGAGAAATGTACAGACATTTCAGATTGACCCACTACCTGTTGATTCAGCACTGACAGTGATACCTCCAGGTGTTACTGCTTTAAATGTGACTGATTCAGTGCAAAAACTACAAGCTGCAGATGCACAGACAGTGCCTAGACAAATTATGACTGTCCAAATTAATATGGTCCCTACTCAAACGATTCAAACAGCTGTAGAAGGATTAAATATGTCAGGGTTTTGTTTTGGAATCTCAGAATTCACAGATTATTGAACAGAAACTACCCCAGACAGTCCAAGCATTGAAAGAAGGGGGGAAAATGGTGTTTACAGCACTCACAGCCCAGGATAAAATAAATATATTTGGAGATGGGATTTTTCAAACATGCTTTGAGGAAGCAGCAGTAATTAAAAAGATAGAAAGCAGGGGGGAACAAATTAACCCAGAGCCCGAAAAAGAGAAACAGCTTAGTGTTTTGAATTCAACATTTGAGCATGAAGAAATTAACAGTCCTTGCTATTTAAATCATGAAAATATGAACCAGTGTCAGGAAAAATAATTAATTTCCCTGAGTAAGGAAACAAATACATGTGCAGTAACTACACATGGTAGATTGACTGATTTGGCTCAAAAATATGAAATTAATGTTTCAGGAAGTTTTCCATTTCAGAAAAGTTTCAGCGTACATATGGATGATGAAACAAATAAGACCATGAGTTCTTCAGGAATACAATTGCACATTGCAGAAACGAAATATATTTTTAAATGCAATGGGTTTGAGAAATTAGGAGACAAGTGCACAAGAAATCATGAGAAGAAAAAGAAACCACCAGACCTAGCTGGGAAACTGGATAAGAAAAAGAAACCACCAGATTTAGTTGAGGAAAATAATAAGCAGAATGAGGGAGAAGCTTTTGCTTGCTCATTAAGAAAAAGGAGGGATGTTGAGAAATGGAGAAGCAGGTGGAGAAAGAAGAAGAAACGACTAGTTGATAGGGGATCATTAGCATGTCCTGATGCTCACAAATGTGAAACTGACTATATTACCAGAGGGAATTGGTTTGCAGGTGAATTGGCAAACTATCGCACAAAACAGAATTGTTCTTTGAACCAGGCACGGGCGAAGGAAGACACTTTTTCTCAATATCTCATGCTTACAAACACAGTAGAAACATGGAAAGAAGTGAGGAAGTTGCAGGATCAGGCAAGTGATGAGGAAAAGGGAACATGGGTAAAAGATGGTTGCACACAAAAAGAAGAGGATGATGTTTGGGTTTACCAAGATGAAAGAGCTGTTATGCCCGACAGTATGCTTGCCCATTTTGCACGCATGTATCATGGACAGGCACACACAGATAGGGAAACTCAATTTGCCAACAAAGTTATCAGTCAGATCTGTGAAACACTGAGGACTAAACAGAAACTGCATTGTGCCTATTGTCCAGAAGTTTCTGGAGTTGGTGAGCAGGTGAAGAGCACAATGAAAGTCAAATTAGCAAAAAAGTGTGATTCCACTGACTTGAAATGGCAGGAAGCTTTGCCCTTAGTTCCAATAACCATGAGAAGTACACCTGACAGAAGGACAGGTTTAAATCCCTACAAGATACTAGTGAGACGACCAATGAGAGAAGCATATGTACCTGATCCACAAGATAGGCCACTGAGAAATAGACTGCAGATTTTGGATACAAGTTCAGAATCAGGTGCTGAGCAACCAGAAGCTGTTAACAGAAGAGAAGCAGACTGTGAAACTGGTGATACTAGATCAACAGACTCTGCAAGTGTACAGCAAGGTGTAAGACTCAACGATTTTTCACCTGTTAATGATTTAGACGGTACTGCCGAACTAGGACAGAAACAAAGTTAAGAGCAGAGGCAAGTACATGAAAAAGAGAGAACAGAAGACTCAGAAATCATACAGTTCAAGATAAAGGGAAGTGAAATACAAGCAGACACAGAGACTGAAAGCAAGGAAGAAGAAGGTTCAGAAATACTGACAGTTATCTTGTCTGACATTAGAGAAGAAACGGATGATCAGGAATTTCTGAACAAAGACTGTGAACCTATGGAGAAAGATGATTCACACGTGTGGCCCAACGGAGTAAAGAGACTCAAGTATAAGATAGTGAGAAAAGGAACAACAGCTCTTGAAGATCAGATCTCTGAAATGACAAACAAGTTAGAACAGGAGAAATTGAACAGGCCATCTGAGTGGACTTACATAGTCTTACAACAGATAGAAGAAGTAGATTTAAGAAAGGAAAGGGACAGTGACAACGACAGTGAGCAGGACAAAGAAAACAACTTGAGGCCACCCTAACAGTGTAACAGAAACCACTTCTGGGTTTTAGCACACAAGACGAAGACGATTTTTCATGAACCATTTCCAAGTGGTTAAAATAAATAAAGGGGCAAAGGACAGAAAGTCATTCAAGTGTGAAAACACACTTTGTACATACGGTACATATTTAGTAGATTTCATTTATAGGATAACTTAGATACCATATCGGATATGGACAGTCCTAAAAATAGATATAAAATGTTTTGCTTTGGGTGTAGGATGTGTTTATGTTGTACCATTTTACTAATGGTGCTGTTAACAATGTACCAATAGTTGCACAAGTAGATAGAACTGCACTTCACAAGGATAACTAAGTCTTAGATTTGGAACTAAAGATAAAGTAAACATGTTGTCGAGAACAAGAGAAATGAGAACGAAATATGCTGAACTAACAAAATTATTGAGAAGAAGTGTCTGATCGAATACAATTTAGTGGGATGAATGGGTGGTTTGGAATTTGGTGATGATGTAATCATCAAAGGGGGGATTGATGGAGCGAAGTACAGAAGATTTTGTGTGTACCCCGTTCAGACCAATCACCCCCATAACAAAGTAAAATATAAATTTTGTTTGCTGTGTATTAACCAAACACACACATTACATGTGGGAAATGCTCTGCATTAACAGGTTTGATTAACATATTAATTAATGGTGTAAAACGCACGTTTAATCTATTTTGGGCATTTAAGTAGTGTAATAGTGCATGTCTATGTTGTAGTGTACATTGTGCATTGCATGCTGCTTTTGCTTCATTTTAATGGCTTGCAGTGTGATGCTTTTCCGCTAGGTTACAGTTTTTAGGGGATAAATATTAGCCCTGGCGAGTGGGGGGACAGAAAACACTTATTTTCTGTGTAGTCACATTTTCTTTGTGTGTGTTTATCGTAGTTTGGCTGGTGGCCAGTTGCAAGACGGCTTCGTTTTTCCCGGTTCTGCGCAGTAGAGAATGCTTGCATCATCTGGCTGGAAGAACCTCGTGCATGCACTGTGCTCCACTAAACTTTACAACTCCAGCTGACTATGTTCGAGGCCATTTGGTGTGAATGCCGGTGAGTGGCTGAGAGCCAGAATGATAGCACGAGAACAGCTGAATGCCTGCCAAAAGAAGAACGGTCGAATGCCTGCCAAAGAATGAACATGTAGAAACAGCTTAATCCCTGACACTGAACAGTTGAATCCCTGCCAATGAACCTTTGAATGCCTGCTAATGAACTGTGGGACAGTTGAATTTATATCTATCAGCTTGTCAAACATAAAGTTATTCACGGACATCCTGGGAGCCGAGAACTACATTGTTATGAACGGACATCCTGGGAGCTGAGAACTACATTGTTATTAACGGACATCCTGAGAGCTGAGAACTGCATTGTCATAATCAACCAGAGCAAGGGAAACGGCAAGAGTTGAAACATTTGAGGGTAGAGAGCCAGCAAACACAGTATAAATATCAGACCAAAATTGGGGTTTAGTGTCAGAGAAGCGGAGGAGAAAAGCTGCTTTGGAGAGATGCTGGGAGCTTGGAATTATGCCAGATTGCGCACTGATGAGCACTGTAGGTTCGAGATCATTGCGGGACACTAGCCTGGGTGAGAGAAGTCATCGAGGAGGCCAAGGGTTAATTAAGTAAGTTGGGGTTTTAGTGCTGGGTAGGAAGGTTTTAGTGTAGGAAATCTTTAGAATTAAATGCATGTTTTAACTATGGTTCATAGATCCTTCATTTTGGAACCCTCTGTCAGTTACTTGACCAAGGATTGATTTTTAACCATTTTGAGAATAATGAAATGAATGCAAACCTACATTTTCTCTTCATGACTTTTATTAAACAGTTTCTTGATTTATGTCCTGAATAAATGGCAATGCTCAAGTGAAAATTAATAGTGAGAGAATAAATGATAATTTCCTTTATGCAAATTAATTACATAAAATCTTTAAAATGATTTCAGGTGTTCGCGATTCTTTTAGAGTCAATTAATTATTCAATTCAATGTAAAGTTGTAGTGATGTTAAGCTGGTCTTGACAATCACCATCAACCAGTCCAACTAATTGGTCCATCGACCAAGTGGTGGAGTGCCTTGATGTTAAAGCTAGGATTCTACAGATGCAGGTGTACATAATGTTTTTAATGTAAATACTTTTCCTATAGGTAATAAGGTACCCCCCCAAATGTCCAGCGCTTAATTATCATCTCTCCTGTGTGCAGACTCGTGAGAGGAAACGTGTGAGTGTTGGTGTTATGGGCCCCACCAATGACTGCGTGTGTGAATGAGCTAGTGTGACGTCGGGTCTGCGATGTAGGAAGGATAAGTTGTAAATTTGCCCTTTTCCCCGATTTCGAGCTGGATCACTTACATTGGTGTAGCAGGTGCAGTGGCACAGGAGCCCAAAGAACCTCAGGGTCCCACTGAACCCTGATTATTGTTGTATTTCATTATTCAGACAGCAGCCAGGGCCCCACCCCTTCCTTGTACTAGGGGCCCATGACACACTGCTGCACTACAGCTGCTGGTCGGATGAATGCAAACAGTGGTAGGCTCAGGGCAGAGTGCACAGTAGCAAGCGTGGGGGTACTTTGGCAGGGTGAGTGGGCAGGAATATTGGCAGGATCTTGGTGAGTGAGTGAACAGCATGTCT
Source organism: Triturus cristatus (assembly GCF_964204655.1). Lineage (NCBI taxonomy): Eukaryota > Metazoa > Chordata > Amphibia > Caudata > Salamandridae > Triturus > Triturus cristatus. The sequence goes on from NC_140586.1 coordinate 546,493,220, forward strand.
GGTGATGAGCAATTCAAGGCAATGCAAGACAATGCAGTACAAAAACACATGGCAACTGAACTGACAAGCTGAGGTGGGTGAGTGCACTGACAGGTTGAGAGTCAGACACTAGCAGGCTGTGGGTGGCGGAGCCAACTAGCAGACTGGAAAGGTGAGTGCACTGTCACAATGAGGTGATGGACTGCCAGTCTGAAAGTGTGTGAGTCAACTGGCAGGCTGAGGTTGGGTGAGCGAGTTGTCAAGTGGAGAGTTGGGCATGCACTGGCAGGCTGATGGGTGAGAGCACTCGCTGGCTGAGTGTGGCACACTGGGAGGTGCAGGTAAATGCTGAAAGTCTGAGGGTGCAATTATCTGACAGTCAACGGGTGCAGTGACAGTCTGAGCATGGGTGAGGGCACTGGCAGGTTGAGTTGGGTGAATGAGCTGTCAAGCGGCAGGTAGGAGTGTGCAGGGACAGGCTGTTAGGTGAGGGCAGTGGTAGGCTGAAGGTGCACCAGTAGACAGAGCACAGGTGTAGTGGCAGGCTGAATTTGTATGTACACTGGTACTGTCAGTGGGTGTCAACTGGCATGCTAAGGGGATAAGTAGACTGGCAGTGGCAGGCGGAGGGTGGGTGCATGCTTTGGCATGGCTTGCTCTCAGTGGCAGAAGAGGTGGGATCCTGTGCTCCAGCTCTCGGTGTGCCTCTATGTGAGGAGGGGGCATAGGAGGTAGTCAAATTCTTGCAGTTGCATTTCCTGGAAGTGCAACGGGCAGTGGCCCATGACTTTTAGGCCCTGGTCTGCCCTTCGTCCCACTGGTGGTTTATTGCTTTGTAGACATCAAAGCACCACATGAGGAGAAAAACGTGCTGCTGAAGAAAATAAAACAGGTCGCTGGAGACTATATGAGTCAAAATGGAGCACACGGGCTGCGTGCAAACCGCAGCACCTGTCTTCTAGATATTGTTAATGAGGTGTTTTGGGGGTGCTGAGGGGGAAAGAGGGAGGCAGATTGGTGCAAGGTATGCCTAGTGCTGCATGTTATGATAACATGTTTAGCAGAGCACACAGCAGTCAGCGATTAGTTACACGGTGAATCAGGGCACGGGGTGGGTGCCAAAAAATCTGCCATGCGGCGGTTGTGTTTTTTTGTCAAACTCTGTGCTCCAAGCCGAGTGAGGAGTAGCAAAACTCAGTCAACTGTGCTGCAGAGCAGAGTTTACTGCCCAGGCCTAGTATAAAGGCGGTGTGTGTGGCCTGCTTGAGGGACAGATGAGCTTTCTTCTGGCTGGCCCCCAGGGAGCGGTTACAGTGGCCCAGTATGGGTGCCAATGGGCCGGGGGCGGTTGAGGGGCCCAGAAATGTACTTTGCCCCTCCCTGCTGCTTGTGGTGTCAGGGTGGGTGCTTGCTAGAGTGAGGCCTGTACTGCCTTGAGGGCCTCCTAACGTGGCTGCTCTTTAGTGGCTGCCTGCTGGGGTGGGGGGCCTGTAGGTCAGTGAATGCAGCCCAGCCTCACAGCGGATGTTCTGACACATTTGCGGTCACTTCACTGGGGGCCATTTTCTTCCTATGCCGCAGGTCTGGTTCCCATGTGCAATGGACAGAACCTAATAGAAACTATCTGTGTAGATTGCGATCCCATATGGTCTGGATCAGACCAGTCCACCTTACTATCTGGTGCCATCAGAGGTGGTCCTTGCCAGATGGAGTAGCGAGTGCCCTCCTGGGGGCCAGAGGTACAGCACGTCATCGGGAGGGCCCTGTGGCGAACAGCAGTGCTGGTCACCACATATACAAGTTTGGGCCCTGTGACTGAGGTCTGGAGTGCCCTCCAACAGACTAAAGCAATCCGCTCACCTTACCTTTGAGCTGGAGTCTTGAGACACCCAGGCCTGGACTACTAACAGGTAGTGGAGGGAGCCTGGTCGGGCTCCTGTGCGGGTAGCGGTCCGACACCGATACGAGACGGGTACTGCTGGCCCATCTGTGCATGTGGGTCTGTGCATGTGGAATTCGCACCTATTGTCTGTGGGGTTGAGTGAAGACGGTGGCCTCTGTGTGTGGCGGCGCTCCCTGCTGATTCCTTTGACTTGGGTGCTCCTTGTCCGTTATCCTCATGGGCAAGGGAAGACAGCCTGCACCTTCTCAGGGGAACACTATCGAAAAATATGCCACCCTCACACCTACCACCTAGCGACCACCTAGCGACAAACATGACATGGGATCTGATGTAGTGACACAGGCAAAGCTCCCTCCCAGGTGGAGCCTTTCGAGACTGATATTATGCTGGCAATCAAGGGCTCTTGAGTGACCTTAGAGGGGAATGTAGAATCAGTCTTCATAGAGGCAAACTTCCTGCACACTGATTTGCAAAGGTGCCTGACAATGTCCATGCAGCCGAGGTGTCCATTGTCAATCTACAGTGCAAAGTGGCGACTCTCAAGAAACAGGTGGCCACCCTTACATCGAAAAAGGGATGCTAGAGAGGTGAGGGTCGAGGATGCAGAAGTGAGATCTCGAAGAAACAACATCTGCCTCCTAAGATTCCCTGAGCACCGAGACGTGTATCCTGAACTATAGGGACAGGGACTGCCACCTTCAGACGGCTCGTGAAGCCGAAAAAATTTCCTATTTGAGAACCACAAGATCTCCTTCTTCCCAGATTATATGCAGAAAGTACAAGCCCAACGTAAATCTTTCCTGGAGGCAAAGAGACAGTTGAGGGTCATGGGCCTCTGATATATGATCTTATACCCTACCCGATGAGATTAATTTGAGGGGGTTAGTCACATTGTTTTGACAAGGCTAAAGATGGCTGGAGATGGCTGGAGATGTGGGACAAGTGCTGAAAAAACAGCAAGGATCCTGGAGAACAGGGACTCAAGGTGAGCAGCGCCTTAGCGTTCGCACTGGAGAATCCGGTATGACCCTTGGATCAATGAGGCAAATGGGGGCTAGGATCCTGCCAGGATCGCGGTTCAGGAAGATGGCGACATGGTGCTGGTGGCTCCTGAGCTGGGGCTGTGTTGCCCGGGACTACATCAGCTACGACAATGGATATCAAACTCCCTGATGCCACGGTTAGGCATGAGGAGATCTGAGAGACAGGGAGAGGGATGGCAGAAGATTAGGGAAATGTCATTTAATGCTGTATGCAACAAGATATGGTGCACAATGCACAATACACGTGGAAGGGCCGGGGGCCCTCCCCACATTTTAGTGGTAGGTTTACTGGTTAGGGAGGAGAGGTTTAGGCTGTGGGTCCTGGCAGTGAGACAAAAAATAGGCGAACACAGTTATGTTAAGTTGTGGTTTGTCAATGGAGAGGGGTGTTCAACAGTTGGTTTTTGCTGATTTCAGTGCATGCTCCGGTGCTACTTGGGGTGCTCCATTCATCTGTTATGGGTATACCATGTTTCCTTTCTGAAGGATGGAGGCCAATACACCTAATGGCTGACTGCGCCAATTTCATCACCTGGAATGTCAGAGGACTGAGGAGCTACACAAAACCTTATAGAGTCCACTCATTACTTTGGTGCTGCTGTGTCCAGATAGCCTGTTAATAGGAGACACATTTAATGGGAGACGAGGTCCACAAGTTAGCAAACAAATGGAGGGGTGTGAGCTGTTGGCTGCTTCGGTCAACCCCGCCCTCCGTTCTTAGATACACTAGAGTCACTGTGGGTGATGTAAGTTCTTTTATTTATGTGGTATTTATGCAGTCTATAGGTCCTGGACAGGCTTTCAGATCTCGATTCGGGGTGGAAGAGAAACGGAAGTCACAAAATGGGGGGGGGGAGGGGGGTGGAAGGGGGTAAACAAAGGAATTTCAAGTCCGTAGGCAGCTAACATCTGGATAGGGGTTCCGTCCCGGCCTGCTTCTCTCCTCAGGAGGTTACCGGAAAAGAAGGAACAAAAAGGACACATGCTCTGGTATATGTGGGGATGAGTGCTCCTGTTGCCTGTGCTCTCTCTCTGTGCCTAGGTGCAAAGCAGGTTTCAGTGCTTCTGGGGCCGTGGAGTTGGGAGTCCCGGCCTCGGCTTCTCTGGTAGGAGTAGTGGACTCTAGGGTGCTGCTCCAGGAGCAGTCTCCTCTCTGATGGTTCTCTTTGGTCAGGAACGTTTCTTCGGTCTTCTTTCCTTCTTCCGTCTCCAGCACTTCCTCCTCAAGTCTGATCCCCACCGTTTCCTTATCATCCTTGGCCCCACCCAACTGCTTCTTGATAGGTAGTCCGCAGGTTCCTACTTGAGTCGAAGGAATGCTCACCCTGCCTCTGCCATGTTGGATTTGTCGGGGCAACCCTCCGTCGCGGGAGGGAAACCCCTACAAGGGGTCAGCTCTTTGCGGCGATGTACTTGTGCTATACTAGAGAGGTGGCAATCTGTGTTGCCCTGGTTGTCCCCTTTCGCCATGTGTTTAGTGAGGTGGGTATGGAGGGACATTATCTGCTCCTTCAGAGCACGCTCGAGGGCGAGGACATTACCATTCTGAACACCTTTGGCCTAAACACTGATAATGGGCAATTTATGGGGCCATGCAGGTATTGCTGGAGGGCAGTCTGGGGTCCACAATAATCTGGTATACTAGATGGGGACAGGGACCAGCACTTGCAGTGACCAGGTATGAAGTCCTGGATGACAGAGTCCCTCTCCCAGGTCATGGATAACTTGGGCCTGATGGATAATTGGCGCACCTTCATCCACAATCGGCAGAATTCACATGTTACTCACTGACACACAGCACATACAGCTGCTTAGACCTACTGCTGCTGGAGACAGGAGGACATAGAGACCATACAGGCGGTTTATCACTTGAGGAGGTTTCCCTCGGACCACTGATAAATGGGACGCTCTTAAGGCGGTGGTCTTAGGGGTCTGTATAGGTACACATGTGGCGTTCAGCGGCAGTTGTTGGCAGACATCAGGTCCTGTGAGCGTCAGTTGGAAGACCTTCAAGGGGCGGGGATGAACTCCACAGATGTTCGCTGGCTGATTCTGGGTGCTCAGTGCTCTTTGCTTGAGATGTGGGAAACCCAGTACCACCACACATTTACTGTCCGACAACGCCTACTCAGGAAGGGTGTCAAGTCTGGTCAAATGTTGGCCTGGATGCTGAAGCTCAAACATGATATCCCATCTGTATTAAATTTACAGTCGCCAAATGGGCGATGTCTGACTGAACAGCGGGATATTCTCAGGGTCATGGTGGACCACTTTCAAGGCGTGCATCAATCCTGGGGTTGATGATGAGAAGAAGGAGGAGTTCCTTACAGGACTGGACCTACATCTTCTCTTGCGAGACAAGACCAATGACTTAGAGAAGGCTATCCCACTAGAGGAGCTGAGGCTTGCCTTCCGGGAGCTAAATACGTTGAAGGCACCCGGGGGTGATGGCTTCCCAGCTGAGTTCCTGCAGGCCTACTCCATGACAATGAGGGCAAAACTACTGGGCGTATTTTTAGAGCCTTGGAGGGTTGGGACTTTGAATCCTACTATGCGCGAGGGCATAATTTGCCTCATGCTAAAACCGGGGTGCCCCAGAGGATTTCTCCTTGAACCACCCTCTGACTATGATTTATTCTGATGTTAAGGTTCTCTGTAAGTTTTTGGTGAGGTGCTTGCAGGGGGTGGTGTGTGGGTTGGTTCATGAGTACCAATGCAGGTTCAGGCTGGCTTGTTGCATGGCGCACAATCTCTGGCGGTAAGCACAAGACCACCAGAATGGACCAAGATGTGGTGCTTGTATCAATCGACCTAGAGAAGGCTTTTGATACTGTCAATTGGAGCTATCTCATGGCAGTACTCCAGGGGATGGGCTTTGGCACTGTGTTTTTGGGCTGGATCCAATTGTTGTACATGGGCCCCATGGTTCAGGTTCTGGTGGGCAGTGTGCTATCAGAGGCATGGGCTGTTGAGAGGGGTACCCAACAGGCATGCCCCCTTTCGCCATTCCTGTTTGCCCTAGCTGTCGAGCCAATGGCAATACTGTTATGTAGGGAATTGGACTCTTGGGGTCTACGGATGGGTGAGCAAAATCACATTGCCTCCTTATATGCAGATGATGCATTGATCTATCTCCGTTTGCCCAAGGAGTCGGTGCGCCCCTGATAAGACATATGGCATCCTTTGGTCGAGTGACTGGCCTATGAGTCAATATCTGAAAGACCTTACTGTTCCCATTAATAAAGACGCTTCCCCTGTTGGTGAGCGGGTGGGCAGCCATTGCCAAGATGGTCATCCTTCCTCACTGTCTATACCTCATCCAGAACTTGTTGTTTCCTCTCTTGACAGACTTTTCTGGGCATCTCGACAGCATTTTGATTTCTCTGGTGTGTGCGGGGATGTGCAGCTGGGTCGCGCTGTCAGTTCTTAAGAGCGACATATAGGAGGGTGGACTGGCGCTGTCGGATATGCAACTTTACTATTTCGCAGCACACCTTCATCATGCAGCTTGATGGTTAATAGACAAGGATAATTGTGAGGGTGCGATCAGTGAGGGTACCTTGCCACACCGATTGATGAAGGTGGCCGCGCTGACATCCCAACCTCCTACCTGGTACAGCACATGGACCAGTTGTGGGAGCTGGCAGTGTAGAAGGTATTATGCAGGGTCCCCTTCGATGAGGAATTGCAGATCTGGGAGCTTGAACACATTTGGTCCATTTAGCAAGATATGTCTATGGAAAGATGGAGCGAGGGGGATGCCTTCTAGCGAGGGACCTTTACCCAGGGAAGATCTTTCTCATGTTTCAGGATGCACAGGACACATTTAACGTGAGCATAGATGTTCCCTGCTTGCTGGGGATGGTGAAGAGACCTTGAAGACGCTAAACATCCTACAACTTTCTGCAACTTGCATTGCTCCTTTCTAAGCATAGAGTAGCCATAGATTGGATTGGAACCCTGGTGCCAAACATAATCTGTTGGGTGTGCGATGTGTTGGAGTGGGGGACTGCGGAAGAGCATCCCATATGTATCTCTCGCACTGATGGGAGGGCTCCCAAGGAAGTGGAGGCTTGGCGGCAGCTGCTAGATGAGCTAATAGATGGGACCTCGGGCTCTGACTCTGAACAGAGTGAATAGGGTATATTAACCTCTGTATAGGGTACATTGATGCCATCTGATGGGGTCACCTTGTGTGGATTTACTTGAAGCACAGACTGGGCTTGCTTGTAGACTTGGTGTATTCAATGATGTTTATTATGTACTGCTTGTTGGGTTCAGGGAGGTTGGATGGGGAACATGCTGACGGCACATGTCGATATGCACTGAATTTTATATTTACTGTTCTGAAAAACTAAAAATAAAGCTTTTAAAAATCAAGAAGAATGCCATAACCTTAAGCACCTTGGGCCCTGATGAGGTTCCCATTGGGGTTATTAAAAAGGAGGCTGTAGCTTGGGGATTGTTCCTCGTCCCACTTTTCAACTATTGTTATCATTCTGGGAAAATCCCCCAGTCATGGAAGGGTAGTGTCATTGTACCGCCGTCAAGTTTTAGGCAGATAGCATTTCTGGATACTTCTGGCAAAATATTTGCCAAGAGCATACTCTGTCATTTACAGAAGTGGACTCCAGATCAGAATATCATTCCCCCGGAACAAGACTATTTTAGGAGGAAACAAAGTACACTGGATAGTATTGCGGTCCTGCAAACAGTAGTGCAAATATGCGCCTTTTCTTGAGTTATGCTGGTATATACAGCATTTATATATATATTTTCACAGGGTTTTATAGAGTGGATCATGGAGGAAACTTTTCTTTTTGGGTATTATTATGGAGATACCTGGAGTCAAATTGTGATAGGAGGGATGCAGGGTTTATCCCGTAAGGTCAAAACGCACAAAGGACTTAAGCAAGGCTGTTTGTTGCCTTCCCTTTTGTTTTCTATATATATTTTTGACCTTCTAGACACCTTAAACCAAGTAAGAGGTGACCCTACCAGAATTAGTGCGATGTCCATTGGTTCTTTACTATATGCCAATGAAGTAGCTATTATGGACTTACCTCCTATTGGTGTGCAATGTAAATTGATACTTGTATAGCGCACTACTCACCCGCAAGGGTCTCAAGGCGCTTGTACGAATACCGCTGTGGAACCCATCCTGGCTTTCCCTGTGAGGCGTCCACTCCTGGGCACCCCCAAGGTGGAGGCCAGGCATCCTTAGCGTTGTGGGGGCCGTTGTGGAGATTAAGCAAGCTATTGCCCAGAGTTGCAGAGTGGGACTCCATGATTGGAATGGCACCGAGGCGAGAATGATCAGGTCCGTGGAATTTTTTAGCCCAAGACCCGCCGAGGCGGGGAATTGAACCCTGGTCCCGGGTAGACCTCTGCATCAGGGTCTGCCGCTCTAATCATTGAGCCACACTTCTCCACAAGCAGTCTTGTAGCATTGTCAAAGTATACTGAGGCCCATTTTGTGCAGATTAATAGTTCAAAAAGCAAAGTTTTGATCTTTTGTAATAGTGGGTGAAGACTAAAGTGGAATTTTCACTGGTATTTGGGTACTGATAAACTTGAGAAACTTGATAAACTTGAAATAGTGGACTTTTATCTTTATCTCAGGAAAGTTTGCTCCAAGAATGGGTGGGATATTAATCATATGAAGCTTTACGCAAGCAGGTCTCTCTCTCAGGCCAATGCCCTGTATTGATTTTACAATAATTGAGGGAGATGTCATTTTGGGCATGTCAAAATCCCTCCCTCTTGTGCTCCGCTTGAGAAGTGTTGGATCTTTCGAGGGAATTGAAGGTGGATTTTTCCTCAAATGTGCAATTTGAATACTCCTGCAGCCCCCCCCCCATGCTCTGCATCCAGAGTTTGGTTTACTGTCCTCTTTTGCCTTTTCCCTGGCAGCTGTATTAAGGTGGGGAAACGTTCTCCTATGTGGAGAGGAGGTAACATTATGGGATGTCTTGAAGGTTGAAACTGTCTCCCTGATGAAAGAACAGAGTGTGTTTTTTAGGTCTTTTTAGGGGGCTAATGAAATCTTTAGCCTTGATTTTAATATTGATTCTTTCATGCCCAAGTCTGCTCTGAAGAGCCTAATCGAGGGCTCTATGTCCAAAATGAGTTTGGCCAGATATATTGCTCTAAGCCAGTCAAATCCCCATAATCAGGTGGTGCATGAGAGCAATCTGGGGAATAAACCTCAGACTTATCTGATATGGAATTTGCCCCATGGGATCAGAAGGTTGGTCCTATTGCTAAGATTGGATTTGCTCCCTTCACTTGTGATTACAGGCATTTGAGACAAAATCCCGAAAAAGGGCAGAAGATGCGAGCTGTGCCAGCCAGGATCTTAATCATGTGCTATTTCTGTGCCCTATGTTGCAGAATGCTCAGTGTAATTTTAAGACCTATGTTTATTAAATATAACGTCCATTCTGCCTTGGCGGCCCGTAAATTTGTCTTGTCCCCTCTGATTGAAATGATATGTAATAAGATTTACCAATTTTAAAAATCTTTTTGGGATATCTATTAGGGTTTTGGAATAGGACTGCTGGGCATTTAAAAACAAATCTTAGATCCTTTTAGAATTATTAGGGCTTTGCTGTATTACCGGTGGGTGGTTAAAACAAGTGTTATGTTTCTCCCGAATTATTCGATGACAGGCTGGCGAGTTTAATAAGATCTACTACATTTTTTAAGATTCTCGTTGTACCACTATCTGATCTTATTCTTTAGAAATGCAATACTGGTAAATTTCAATTCTGTGTATGTATGCTGCTATTCTTTAAGGTTGTACTTATAATAATGTTTTATGCATTATTTGCCCTTCTCATATTACACTATGCACATTGCACTTTATAAAGGCTTGAATATGAAGTTATTGAATAAGCCCTTTATATGGCTTATTTGCTTTTCTATTGTCTCTTGGGAATAAGTGAGCATAATATGCTTCTAATGTGTCGTAAATTAAAATGTGAAATTTTGTATTGCTATGTCACTTTATATAAAATCAATGACTGACTCTCAAACCCTTCACCTGTCTCCCTAGGTGTCCCTCAGGGCTCTATTCTCTCCCCCTCTCTCTTTAACCTCTTTATGGAACCCCTGACCCTCATTCTGAAACAAGCTGGAATCAACTATCAGCTCTATGCTGACAACACCCAACTTTACTATAAGATTAGATCCCCCTCTGATGTACTTCATCTAAACAATACCCTGAGTAAGATTCAATCCTGGTTCTACTCCAATCATCTCAAACTAAACCCTAAAAAAACTGAAATCATTCTTTTCTCTCCAAAAAACAACCAGCTCCCCATCCAATCCTGGATCTCTGACCTCAATGCCCTCAATTGTTCGCTCTCCTTATCAAATTCAGTGAAATCACTTGGTATCACCATTGACAAAAACCTAATTCTGAACGACCATATAAAAAACTCAGCTAAAGGGGCTCTCTTCACTTTAAGTAATCTCAAGAAAATTAAATCCTTCATTCCAGCTGACGACTTCAAATGGGTTGTCCAATCACTAGTCCGCTTGAAAATCGACTATGGTAACGCTATCCTCACAAGAACCCCTAAAGTACACCTAGCTCCCCTCAGATCTGTGCTCAACCTAGCGGCCAGGCTAATCACTGACTATACACGTTTTGACCACATCTCCCCAGCCCTTAAAGCCCTTAATTGCTAACCCATTGAAGGCCGATCCTCCTACAAGACAGCATGCATTACGTACAAAGCTCTGTACCAAAAAACCCCGTTGTACCTCACTAACAAACTCGAAAAAGCGGGCTGCTCCAGACCGATGAGAAGCACTAATGCACTCCTCCTCGTCCCCCGTTGTTAAAAAAGAAAACCACACAATCACGCTCCTTCCCCGGAAATGCCCCGTTCATCTGGAATGCTCTCCCTAAGGACCTGCGATGTAACCCCTCCTACCTCAGTTTTAAAAAAGACCTCAAACATCACCTTCTCAACAAGTATTGGGGTCCATAACCGCACCTTTGACCCTACACTCTGCTTCCCCCGTTCTGGCTCTCCCTCACTTTCACTCCTTTCTCTCACCTCTCCCCTCCCCTCTTTTTCTATATTTCACCGTGTTCACTCTCTCCCTACGCCCTTCTTTCCCCTCTCCTCCATCTCTTCCTTACTCAGCTCATCCTCAAACCTCTCTCTCTGTCTATTCCACCTCCTCTTCCTCTATTTGGTTCTCACCCCCCTATTTTGATCGATTCTCTCCTCACCCACAGTCCCGCCCAGAATTTTTTACCTTCCCCCTTCACTCTATACTGAACTTTACCTGCGCTTCTTGATCGCTTTCCCATGTATATTGCTCGTTTGCCCACTTGTCATTTAATCTGTTTTAATCTTCCTGTTCTGATTGTTTTGCTATTGAATTACCGCTCTTTTTCCTGATCGCCTTCTCATATATATTGCTCATTTGGCCATTTGTTAATTAATTTGTTTTAATCTTCCTGTTCTGAAAGTTTTTCTATTGAATAATCCGTTCTTTTTTCTGTAATGTCTCTTTTGCTTTTTTTTCTGCTTATGTAAAGCGCTCTGATACCCCCGGGTCGAGCCAGCGCTATATAAAACCTTTCAAATAAAATAAATAAATAAATATAGGACAGGGATTGTCGTTTTCACATGATGTATGTAACAGATTGGAGGTTTTATACTTTTTTAATTGTTGATCTTAATATGTATTATGTACCACATTTTTTCTGTTGTTTTAGATTATGTGGACCTCTGTATTAGTTCTGTATCGTAATAAAGTTAAACTGAAACTGGGTGTAAGGCATGAGCATTAATAATGCTTGCCTTTGTGGCCGTCTCTAGAGCTGGTACAATAGAAACAATAATGGGATGTTTTCCCTGTGTCAAAGGGCACTCCTTTAAAATAGCCATTTGCACGACCGTCAGGATTTTTTCAATGGAGGCAAATCGTGTTTCATCCAGGGAATACAAATGAGACTTGTATGCATTAGGGATGGTCTGTCCTCCATTGACGGTCACTTTTGTGTAACCATAATGACTGGGTATGACTCTGATAACTAGGTTTGATTTTATTGTGCCTAGTTTGCAAATATTTTGACTCAATCAGGACTGATTGTAGAGCACACACAATATCAATATGTGTTTTCAGCCACTATTTAAAGGAAAATGTGGTTGAAATCAGGTTGCTCAGAGGCTTCGGTCTCTCTGCCTAGTGAAGCAAACAAGTATGTCCATAGTTAAGAAAACCCTTCAGGAATAGAAACATTTTCAGTGTGTTGTGTCAGGAGGCTGCAATGTAGTGAACCTCTGGAGGAAGTCTGGAGCTAGACCCTTGCCCTCACTGGATAATTCATATCCATGGAAGGTCACTGTCAGGTAGATGATCTTCAATTTGTAAAAATATTATTCTTGTATCCATTTGATGTCAACATAGTCACTACTCTGTCTACTCTGGTAAGGTATAGATTCAAGTCACGTCAGTTAAGGAGATATCATCAATGTACGACAATACCTGAGGATCTGGTTGTAAGATGAAAGCATGCCAGGACTATTCTTACAGCCCATAGGCAAACCTCAGAATAAAATCTGCTCTCTGTCGAAACTGAAAACAGTTAGATACTCATTTTCGGGTTCTTTACTTTGACATAAAAACCCATTGGAAATGTCCAGGGTTGTTTTGTATCTTTCCCGCACCAGGCTCATCATCAAACTTGTGCTGTGTGCATTTTGTACTGCATATGTACGGGTACCCGAATTGAGATTTTAATAGTCTAAGACTATTCTATAAGACCTGTCTGACTTGGATAAGGGAAAAGGAGTGTGTTCAGAGGTGAGAGGCAAGGCGCTATTATGCCTTAATACAGCAATTGGTCTAACATTGCTTTAATACCATGTTCTGCTTCTTGTTTTAAAGGGTATTGTGCTTCACTACATAGGAGTATAACACATGGACTAGGATGTTCATCCCACCCCACTTGGTTTTTATATGAGGCTGAACCTTGTCTGACAGCCCACTCACTGGTGTAAACTTCCTTGATATCTTCAGGTACTATGGGAGAGAAGGCTACCCTTATGACTTCCTCTCCCGGTGTGCTTTCCTAATGAAAACTGGAGGCCGGTCTTCTTCTGATAGGATGATGTCATAATCAGCAGCTAGTTGGGTATAGAAGACTGCTTTGATAAGACATGGTATGTCCCCTTCAATTTACATTTTTAGGTTGTACAGTCTATCAGGAGGATTTAAATGTTGATCTGGAGTTTCGATTTGAATAAAGTCATCAGTTGGAGTCGCATCTAGAAGCCTCGGAAGCTTCTGATGTACAATTTTGTGACTTCTGCTGCACTGTTTCTAAGGAGGACTCATAGCTGGATCAGCATGTTTTTTAGAACATCTGTCCACTTTTTGCTTTTACTGGGGTTTTAGAGTCTGTTCCTTTCTCTTCACTCTTTATGCTGACATCAGTCTCTCGTCCCCCTTTACTTTTTCTACTGTACTCCTCTTTTCTTTGGTACCTGGATTGGCTCCCCCTTTCAGTTATTTGACCTTCAGTGTCCTGGAAAGAATGTGAAGAGTGCCTATCAGAATATTGATATCCTTCAGGCTTTTAATTTTTTTTAAAGATCTCTTCAGTTATTACCACCCTTGCTGGATTCCCAAGAAGCAGGTGATCCAGTCTGTCTTTTATCTTTGTCATTTTGATTCTCCTTCCCTTCCGTTGCAAATTTTTCCTTAACACCCTCGGTGTCATTTTTAGGTTTGAACTGTGGCTTAACAGATCGACTACTTGAGGTATCTCTCCCTTCAGAGATATCAACATCCGCAATTATTTTTAGTAGTTCCTATTCATGGTCTTGAACCAGAACTGCTCCAGTCTCTCATGTATAGCCAGAATGGAAGCATCTCCCTTTAAGATGCTTAGAATGATAGCGGAAACTATAGAGACGTTTCCGATTAACCTTATTCCTAAATCCAGAGCTGGAGCTGCCCCGTGCTTTTTTTTTTACTTGTCTAAGTGCATATGGAAGGACTATCAATGAAGGAGTACCATGCGAACAAGTAAAATTGCATGCAAAGATGCCCCCCCAGGAGTTATACTCCTCTGCCAGCAGCACCAACCCAAGAAGAAGTCACATAGTCAATATTCTGTGTTTGCCTTGGACGGGTAATGTACAGAAACACTGCTTCTAAATGGTTGGTCTTGCAAGAAATCCAGAAAGCCATTTTGTCACTCTTTGCGGGAACTTTTCCCATGATAGCCTTAATAGTCTGTTGACTAATGGTTTTCATTTGTGCAGGAACGGCAGGTCCTGCAGCAATAGCAGGTCTGGAGCTCAAAGTATGTTACACATACTGCACAAGTCTCCTGTATTAGGCCACTGTGCAATTTAATACCGCAGCTACCTCTGCATGAGGTAGAGTTTCAGGGTGAGTAACAGGAGTGTAACCAGCCAAGACTGGCCACGTACCCCCATCATTGCTCAGAGGCCCCAAATGAGCATGTCTGTGTGGCAATTGACCACCAAACCAATTTTGGTGTTCTTGATAGGTTGAAGGGTTTTCCAAATCTTGGTAAGCCCTGTAGTACGCAGCTGGATCTACCACTGTATATTCATGAACCTGCCCTGAGGCAGCATCAATAGGCACGAACTCCACCCAGGAATAAAAAGTCCAAAATGGCATACACTAGATGTTCAGCTGTTAAACTAATTAACTACCCCCCTCATGAACGACACCTCAAACTTTCAGGTGTTGGGTAACTGCTTCCCTGCAATTGGGTGCTATAACAATAGGCGCTGCCATGATAAATGGATTAGGTTTGTAATTGGAATCGAAGATTTAGGAAACTCAAATATTGGGGAATAACTTTTATGAGTCATGCTTTACAATCCTGACGAAATAGGATCTCCATTATTCTCAATAGGATGTGACTATAATTACGATGGACTTTCTGTAATGAATAATGGTTCAGATGTGTATGATAAGTGTAAACTACTCAAGACGTAGCCATAAGATAAGAGTCCCAGATTAGGTGCAAACTGTTGCATAAGTTACGGCTTGGGCATAACTCTACAAGGTGCGCTTTCCCACCCATGGGTGACAGGTATACTTCATTCAATGCACCAGCAATAAATGTGAAAGACAAGTTATTTTAGCCCAGCAAAACACTATTCAATGAGTAATTGACATAGAAGTATTGCTTTTGGGCTACTAGATAGATAGATATCTTTATTGTTTGATTAATTAAAATCTTACAATAAAACAAATTCATACAATAATCCATTATCTACACTTTAAATAGTAACAAATCCTTAAAATTCAATACATCTTTCAGTGTTTACGATAAAAGTTCATACATTTGAGACTTTAAAACGAAAAAATAGTCGATCTTAGTGTCCTGTTTCTTGCTCTTCGAGTTTTTTCCATACTTTTATAAAAAATCTTACCAAAGCGGAGTTCATGAGTATATCATCTGAGGAAAGACATCGAATCAATGCCTGTCTGAATGTCCTTATCCCTCTTTCGTTAAATAATCTCTTTAAAATAATTACTCTTTCATTTTTCAATTCAGGACAGAGACATAATAGATGAATAATGTTTTCCTCCCCAGATTTACACAGCCTACATAGAGTGTCATATTCTAGTTTTTTCCAAGGTGGTGCATGGGATAAGCACGGGAGTACGCCAAATCTTGCTTTAATAAAAATGTGTTTGTTTTTCTGCGATCTTGCCGTATCCAGGTATTGCTGTACCATCTTTTTTGAGAAACCATTTATGATGGGCCAAGCATGTTTTCTTTTAGTAAAGGTGGCTTTGTCACTTATTATCGATAAGTGATCTGTAATTTTATTAATAACTTTCTTAAATGATTCGTGAGTTATGGTTGAGTCCCATATCTGCCTAGCCTCAAACTCTTCCAAAGTCACTTCCAAATATTTCCAGTTGGTGATTTACTATTTCTATTACTTTCTTTCCACAGTAACTGGGACATTAATTTTTCTTGGTCATTTTTTATTCTATTCCAGACTTTAATTGCATGACCTTTTCGTGCGTACAGCTGTTTATTGAGACCAAATTCCCGCCTTACTTGAGCTTGCGATGCATTATTCGGCAGATGAAAAAGAATTTTAAATGTTTTTGAGGTAGCATTGTTAATAATAACTGCATCTTTTCCATTTAAGGCCTCACTGCCGTATGTTAAAGAGGGTGGCAGTTTGGCTGATATTACCTTTAGGAAGGGACGGTAAGTTAGGTCGCTAATTGATTCTTGAATAGACCTAAATGCAGCTATCAAAGCATTTGCTTTCCTATACATTTCAAGCTTCTGAGGGAGAAAATTTCCATTATCGTTGAATATAACACCCAAATATCTATCGGTATCAGCTTGTTCTAATTGCTGCTTTCCCAGAAACCATTTAGATTTATATTTTCGTCTTGAGTTTTTTGAGATCACCATAACTTTAGGGCTTATCGGCTACTAACAGTCCCATTATTCACAGAATCGCACACACTGCACTAAAAAGAATGTACACTTTAACGTTGAAAGTATTTATTGCTACAGCGAGAAGGTGTTTCTCAGTGCATCAGAAAGAACTACACAGAATATTACAAAAACAGCAGCATGACACGGTATAAATAACAAGAATGAAATTAATATTTCCAGCATTGCTAAAATGTTATTTAAAATGTTATCTAGAACCTAACACCCTAATGCCAACTTCTATGCAATACTATGAGAGCATGAAAGGCAGAAATCCTAGAGTTTCTTAGGGAGAAGAGACGCGCTGCATACATTGTTGACAGCAAATGCTGTCTTTATCAATACCCATTGTGGTAGCAGTCAGTTGTCCTTCCTCTGGCACTTGGCTCTATTAGCTTCAGTCTTTAGGCAAGATCAGGGAAGGCTTTTCCGCTATGGTGGAGGAGTGTCGCCCCACTGCTTTCTCGCAGTGTGAGAAGCAGAAACATAAAATTGCAATAACTTTTAGTTATTACCATTTTATGTTTGCATTGCGGGCAGGTGGGCAGATGGTCGTTACTTCTCTGCTCTTCGGGCAGGTAAGGCGAGGAGTGGTGTGCCCACTCCTGAGTACACATAGACTGTTTAATTGGCCCTCTCGGGCTGCCCAAACCAATCATGCACACTCTCCCCTTCTGCATGCAGGCTGCATGGAGAGCATGCACACCCCATAAGCCATTGGCTGGGGGCCGTTCCGACCAATCACAATGCTGCATGCATCGTTGTGATTGGCTTAGGGAAGGGAGCCTGGCTGCATGCTTCCTGTTCCTGTCGGAGGCAGGAGCGCAGGAGAACAGGTGCCGAGAAGACACGGGATCCGGCATAAGGTAAGTTACTTTTTTAAATAACCCCCCCTCCACGACCTCCCCCATGACCCCCTATATAGCCCCCCCACCCATGCACGCTCCTCACCCACAAGCCGTGCCGGCCGCCACTGCTGGGAGCTCACACAGCTAAAACAGAAACATAACACAGCCTACAGTTAATCTTATAAGCGGTTAAAGCCACACACCATGTTCAAATGATGCTCTAACAAACTATATCACTATAGGTACTCCCAAAGTGGACCAGTAGGCAAAAGAAGAACTTTTTTGCTATCAGTACAAGTGTTGGTATGCCCTATTTGAAGAAAATAACACCACCTAGGCGTGGGGAAGGAAGCAAGTCCTTTTGTTAATATTTTCCCTCACACACCCTAGTGGTGTCATGCTTCATCATTGGAACACCCCGACGTCTAACGGTCAGGGTGGGCTCGACCAATATTTCAGGGAGCACTTGATGAGATGTTTTTTTGGCCAGGGGGTATAAAGATTAAAAATCGGCGTCAAACCCCAGTATCCCTTTATTCTTGGGTTTGGCACTGATGTTAAAAATATGATAAAGATAAGGGTTTTCTAGGGTTATTATGGCCCTAGGACCCTATTGCCAACATGTTTCTGTCCTTAATGCCCCATAAAGGGTGCACAGACATTCATCAGGGCTTGTGCCCCCTGTGAAATTAGGGAAAAAAAGAAAGAAATTCCCTACACTATTGTATGTTAAGGGCAGATAGCTGCTCCTTATTATAATGTCATTCCGCCATTGAAATCACTCCATCTGTGAGAAACAGAAAAATGACAAACAACATATAAAACGCGTCAATTCTTTTCGGTAAGGAGACATACCACTATTTGCAATGTGTACGTCTCTGCCTTTTCCACATCATCATACGTGAAACCACCAAAATAGAATGTGCGCGTGATTTTTAGGCATAACCATTCACTAATGTGACATTCAGCAATTTGGCGTATATCTAGTTTGTGTAGCGGAATTTTCCACATTCTATAGTTATGGTGTCTGATTATCAAAGTGGCGGAAAAATTACCGCATCCAAATCTCACACATCCATTTGCGTGTGTTTATAAGACCAAAGACTCAACAGTCGAACTTCCGGTGTACAGACATGAAATTAAAACACACAACTCCCTACTCGTATATATGTCACGAATACACTCTCACTGTAATCATATGGTTTATGCTTACCCTAATTTAGGAGAGGGTAAACGTCATGTGGGACCGCTACACTCAGGGTAGCCCTGTAGTCACACACTGTGTATTCATGCCAAACAAATACATTCAACAGTTAAGTTCCCGGTTAGATGACCCAGGTGTTCGGAAAATAGCCAATTTGGAACAACCCTTCTCACAAAACCAGTTTTTTTTTATACAAACCCAATCACCAGGCTTGACCGACATGGTCCTCCCTGAAGCTGTCACACCTGCTTTACCAGCCAACGCCTTCCCCACATCCAACACTTTTCCAAGAACATCACTGTTCACTAACTTCCAATCCATCCAATCTCTGTTCAAATTAGTTCCAGCTACTCTTCCTCTCATCGGGGTGAAAAGGGACAATCCAGTTACACTATGTGAAGTAGTTCTATACGCCCACAACATGTCCTTCAATACCTTCTTCCAATTCAAATTATTCACTAAGACTAACTGCAACTGATCTTTTACCACACAATTAAATCTCTCCACCTAACCATATCTCCTGGGGTGGTAAAGGGACGTCCTGATGTGGCGAATACCATTCCTTTGCAGAAATTGGGTCATTTCTACGGACACAAATTGGGTACCATTATCGGTGACCAGTTCCTCAGGATACCCCTCTCTGGCAAAAACATCGCTAAAGAAATCCAACACAACAGAAGTGGAGATACATTCAACCATCTTTATTTCAGGCTACCACTCATATCTCGCTTCTTTTTGAGGAGATTACGTAACACCGCAGTCTTACTCTCAAATTGTGGTACAAATTTGGCATAAAACTCAACCAATCCTGAAAAGGACCTGAGTTGCATCCTCAATGGCGTTCAAGATTTTCAATTTAGGTTTGACCTCATTGGCAGACATGTGGTGCCCCAAGTAGTCAACACCTGACTGGGCAAATTTACATTTGTTTTTCCTCAAGGTCATGCCATTTTTCTCAAAATTTCTAAAACCATTTTCACCCTGGCATCATGCTCTTCGTTACCTTTACCATATATCAAAATGTTGTCTCGAAAACAGGCAAATCCTTTCATGCCTTTGGAAAAAAATGCCCATGACCCTTTGAAACACAGAAGATGCCGATGCCATCCCGAAGGCCATGCAGATATAGCAGAAGGCACCTTTTGAGCCATCAACATCCTGCTCCCATCCAACATCATTTAAACTTGTATTAATTAAACAATCCTTAGTTATTACTAACGCAGTATGGTTGGGATCCAAAATTATGTTGAGATCACCTTGGTCATCCCAACCCAAAAAATTCGATCAATTTTTCACAACAAACACATTGGTGTTGATAGAATTGTCACTAAACTTTACAACAGCCTTAAACTTGCCGACGACTTCCACTCTTTTGCCACCATAAGCAAACAGCTTAATGTCAGTTGACTCTAGCACAACATCATGGAACTTGGCAAATTCACATGGAAGAATGTCAGGAGAACCAGAATCCGCCATAATATTTACACTATGGCCGTTAACTAAGAGCTTACAAAACGGAGGTTTACTTTTACCAACTTGTTTGATGTCAACACAATTCTCATTAAACTGACCTGACTCCTCCTCACTAATCATTGAGATAACCTTCACCACACACACTTCCAGTATCAACATCAGCATCACCCTAGTCACAGCACTAACAGCTTGTTTCCTTTGATTACTTGCTATACAAATACAAGAAAAGTGACCTCTTCTGCCACATTTGAAGCAAGTTTGATTAAAAGCTGGACAGTGTTTGAAATTCCCTAAATGTGATCTACTACCACACCTGTAGCAAACAAAATCCTTATTGGAATTCAATGAGGACCCCCCTGATTTTATTACGAACTTGAAACTTTGACTCCTTTTTTATACAGCATTAACTTCCTTGGATTCTAATTTAGACCGACTAACAGCTAACTCTTTCATGCAAATATCAGATTGTTCAATGCTTCTTGCAATTTTCAATGCAAGCTCCAAACCAGGATCCTCACTAGCTAATAGCCCCTCTTTGGTTATTCTATTACATGTTTTTTCAATTAATTGATCACAAATTATTTATTCCTTCAAGTCCCGATAATTAAAGTTCAAGGACAAAGTGCGTAAACCTGAGACAAAATCGTCCATGGATTCTCCAGGAAGTTGTGCACATTGCAAGAACCTATGTCTTTCCAAAACCACATTCTTTTTAGGAGAGAATCTTTTACCCAAGGTTTGAATTAATGATGCATAATCATCAACAATAGGTTCAGCATCTCCCTCACCACTGGGATGAACATGTACAGTTTCAATGTGCAACAGTACTACGTTTTTAAAATCGACCTGCCCTCATGACGCTAATACCGCTTTTTTCTTCTTGGATATGAAAGTATCATCATCTATTGCGTCAAGATATGATTCGTAAGCCTCACGCCATTATATCCAGTTCAATTGAGGAGAACCAGGATTTGCAAGGAAAGGAGGTGGCAGAGACATTCCCCCCATAACTCTATGTGCACGCAAAGTGAGTCGCTGCCAGAAAAAATGCGAACTTAACAGGAATAGTCAGTAACTGGGCAGTTAGATGAAAGATTACGTAAGGTTACAGAAAATGGAAGGTGTGCCTATCACCGACTTGTATTAATGGAGAAGGCATAGTAAAGTAAGTGGGTGTGCCTATCACCGTATAGTGACCAAACAACTGTCCAAAAGATTGACAGGCAATGATAATGGGTGTGCCTGTTACCGTACACAATGTAGTACTCTAAAGATGGCTGCCGCAAATACATTAAGGGTGTATTGCAGCAGGCTTAAAGGTTGACAGGCATGACTATAGTTGTGCCTGTCACCCTGCAGACAATAAAATACCTCAAAGATGTCCGCCGCACATATAGCCACGGCATCTCCCATGAAGTGTAATCCTCCCTCTCCAAGGAAACCACCAGTAATGTAATTGTAGGTGCGCGCAGCTGTGCGCGCATACATCCGCTGCCAGCCGAAAAAAGATTGCATGCCAAACGATTTCTGATCACATGCTCCAGCACGAGCTAGGACCGCGTGATGCCAAATGACCAACGCGATGCCAAATATCACACCAAATCCCTGGAAAGTACTGAGTATACAGCAGGGAATATCGCAGGTGGAACAGATGAAGACCGAAGGGCTGGAGAGGTAAAGACACCAGTGCGAAGGAATCAGCACTCCGTGGTGGGAGGAACAGGATCCAGAGAGGTGCAGTCAGCACACTGGAGGTGGACAGACTGACGGCCAACTCGTCGCCATTAAAAACATACAATGGAGCCTGTCGTTGTGGTAAGAATTCTCTTTACTGACCGTCAGCGATCCACCTCAGGCAGCAACTACCGCCCACAGAATCCACCGTCCCCAACATTCCCTATTCCATTCTAGACCCCACACAGACCTACCCTCCCTGAGCCTCTCCTTAAAATTATAATAGCCTGTTACTCTTCTTCTTGCTGTCATATTTTACTTGGAGGCGGATGTGGGCTTTCCCCCCATCAATTAAAAAAAATAAAGGTTGTTTATTTGCTCCTTGATTGTTTTCTTTGTATATTTATACTTTGCACGTAGTTTCGAATGCAAATTAGGCTCCCACTATATAGCCACGTTACTATATGCAGATGATATCATGATTTTAGACCTTACTCCTAGTGGTTTAAAAAAACCAGTTGGATTGCTTGCATAGTTATGCTGACAGCCTCCACTTGAAAACTAACATAAAGAAGAGTAAATTCACGACCTTCAGAGACAAGGGTAGTAAAAACTCCAGAAAATATAAATGGCTTTTAGGGAGGGAGGAGTTGGAATTGGTTAATTCATAACAGCACTTGGGGAAACAAATTGCGCTAAATTATCAAATAAGGATCATATTGCTCAAATTTCAATTAAAGAGATGGCTCAAGCAAATGCCCCTTCTACATTTTATTGGGCATCTGTACGAAGACATTTTAATCATTTAAATATATATACAATATAAAGGTTACCCCTACTCTGCTGTACGACATTGAAGTTACTGACAATAGATACTTGAACTTCATGGATAAAACAGAGGGGAAAATATTCCTTAAAGTCTGCAAATTAAATACGTTGGACACAATTGAAGAAATACTCCTTGAAATGGGTGTTTCAAGTATATATGTAAAGGGGCTGGCTGCCATCCTTCCGTGGGAGCATCGGCTATTGCACAGCAGGGTGAACTCTTGTAGAGGTCTGGTATGTGTTGAAGTATTTGGTTAGAATACAAAGGTCTACCCGTTTTTTTAAAGAAGAACAAATGTTACTTACCTGTAAACTGTGGTTCTCCAGTATTGGTGTCTTTCATAGATTCACATGCTTGAATATTCCCCGTCGTCGAAGTGGGAGTCCCACGGTATATAAAAAGCAATAAGTATCATGTATATACATATATATACATAACCACATAATAGCATATACATATCCAAATAAACTTTATATATATATAATTCAAATAACATATCAAGTGAAAATACCATAGGATAGTATTGAGACATAGGAAAGCATTGAGAAAAAAGAATCACTTTACTGACATATCCTTGTCGTTTTATAGTTCAAACTCTAGCCAATCAGGCGCAAGCACCCTCTAGAACCTTCTCCTCAGAGGCTCAGGCCCTCAGATTTTCGTAGCACAAGAGTGACAAAAGAGTCTAATGAGGAGAAGAGAGCCTCTGAGGGGAGGAGGGTGGGTCGCATGTGAATCTATGAAAGACACCAATACTGGAGAACCACAGTTTACAGGTAAGTAACATTTGTTCTTCTCCAGTATTGGAGTGTCTTTCATAGATTCACATGCTTGAATAGAATAGTGAGCAGTAAGCAGCAACCGGCTGACAAGGCCGTATTAATATTGCATGAAATACAATGACAATGTATTTAATACGCAATAGAGAATACCCAAGGAGGAGGGAAGTAGCAGAGGCTCACCTTATTTAAACAGATTCCGCAGAACTGCCTGTCCCACAGCCGTGTCTGCTTCATTAATCGACTCCAGGCAGTAGTGCTTCGTGAACATGTGCCTGCTGGACCACGTAGCTGCCCAGCAAATCTGATGGATGGGTACAGCAGCGAACAGGGCAGTGGAAGATGGCATTGCTCTCGTGGAATGAGCCCTTACTCCAGAAGAAAGAGGCTTGCCAGCCCTTTGATGGCAAAAGGAGATTGCTGAAGAAACCCAACGGGCAATCGTGGGCTTGGTAACCGACTGTCCTTTACAAGTGCGTCCGTAGGCCACAAACAGCTGATCCAACTTGCGAAAGGATTGTGTTCTGCTGATGTAGAATTTAAGACACCTCTTTAAGTCCAAAGAGTGTAGACTTTGTTCCGCTGGAGACTGCGGATGCGGGAAAAAGGTTTTCAAGATTACTGGTTCATTGAGATGGAAATCGGATGGTACTTTAGGCATGAAAGCCGGATTAGTGCGGAGAATTACACAGTCCGATCTGAATTGAAGAAACGGAGGTTGTATTGTAAAGGCGTGAATGTCACTGACTCTGCGGGAGGAAGTCAGTGCAAGGAGGAGGGCCACTCTCCAAGTTAAGAATTTGAAATCCGCCGAATGGATTGGCTCAAAGGGCGCCTTCATGAGCTGAGCCAATACGATGTTAAGACGCCACGTGGGTGGAGGACGCCGAATGGGCGGGAACATTCGGAAGAGACCCTTGAAAAATTGCTGTATTACTCTAGATGAATAGAGAGAGGACGAGCCGTCCTGCCGAAAGCGAGATATTGCCGCTAGAAAGACCTTTAGGTAGAGTGTGACAGTCCAGACTGCGCTAACTGCAGGAAGAACGGCAGAATGTGTTCTGGGGAGGCGTGCACTGGATGTATGTGGACCGACGCACACCAAAGACAAAATCGCTTCCACCTTAGCTTATAAGTTTTCACTGTGGAGGGCGCCCTCACCCTAGCTAACACCTCCCTGCAGGCTGGTGGAATGTTCAAATGAGCAAATTCAAGGTGCTCAGGTTCCAAGCCGACAAGCTGAGTGAACTGGGATTCAGATGGCATATCCGCCCGTCGTTCATTGTTAGAAGGTCCGGCCTCGGGTGAAGAAGGATGGGTTCGCATTGGGAGAGGAGGAGCAACTCCGAGAACCATGCCTGCCGAGGCCACCGTGGAGCTATGAGGAGCATCTGGTACGGTTGTTGCCGCATCTTCCGCAACACTCGAGGAATCAGAGGGATCGGCGGAAAAGCGTACGCAAATATCCTGTACCAATTTATCGAAAGGGCATTTCCGCACGACCCTTTGTGGGGAAACCAGCTTGCGTAGGACTGGCATTTGCTGTTCTGTGGGGTTGCAAAAAGGTCAATAGTCGGGCGACCCCAAAGGCCGAAGACAAAGTCTAGAGTCGGCTGGTGCAATTCTCACTCGTGGGTCGATGACGTTGACCGACTGAGTGCATCCGCTAGAATATTGGAAATGCCGGGTAGGTGAACTGCCAGGAGCGTAATCCGATGGACTATGGCCCAACTCCAAATCCTCTGAGCCAGTCGGGAAAGCAGCGGAGATCTTGTCCCGCCCTGCTTGTTCAAGTAGTGCATGCAGGTGGTGTTGTCCGTCTGAATGAGGACCGACTCCCCCTGGAGCTGGAGGCGGAAGGATTTCAACGCCAAGAAAATGGCCATCAGCTCCAATCTGTTGATGTGCCAGGTACGCTGAACCATTGTCCACTTGCCCTTGATGGATAAATCTTGAAGATGTCCGCCCCATCCTTCCATGGATGCGTCCGTAGTAAGAACGAGCTCTGGGGCTGTCGTTAGAAAAGATGTTCCCGCTGCGATGTTGGAAGGACGAGTCCACCAATGCAGCGCCTTAGCCATGCGGGCTGTCACCACGAGCTGGTCGTTGAAGGAACCGGAGACCTGACGCCACTGCCTGTCCAATTCCTCCTGAATGGTACGACTCCTCAGTCTGCAATGTGGTATCAAAGCGATGCAGGAGGATGCCATCCCCAGAAAGGACTTTAATATGCGGACGGAAACTGACTGCTTTGCTGCGATGGAGCTTGCGAGCTGTGGAATCCGTGTTTGCCACTCTGCAGAGGCAAAGGCCATAGCCCTGCTCGTATCGATGGTGGCACCGAGAAAGGTCCTGTACAGAGCTGGCGTGAGCTGAGACTTCTGCAAGTTGATCGACAAGCCCAGAGACTGAAACAGAGTGAGACAGCGCTGAGTATCGAGGGCCACTTGGTGGGAGGATTGAGATTTGATGAGACAATCGTCCAAATACGGGAATATTTGTATGCCCGTTAGTCTCAAATGGGCCACCACCGGAGCCAGGATCTTTGTGAAGACCCGCGGGGGCCGAAGGGCAGGACCTTGAATTGGAAATCCCTGTGACCTACACGAAAACGTAAGTACTTCCTGTGGCGTGGAATTATTGGCACATGGAAGTAAGCATCCTGAAGGTCGATTGTCGTCATGCAATCGCCCTGAGAGAAGAATTGAAGGAAGTCCTTTAGCGTGAGCATGCGGAATGATTGGTCCTTGAGAAATCTGTTGAGAGACCTTAGATCGAGGATGGGGCGACACTCCCCAGATTTCTTTAGTATGAGGAAAAAACGGGAATAGAACCCCAACCACTTTTGTGATTTTGGAACCACTTCGATGGCCCCTTTTTTGAGCATTATCTGGATTTGGTTGAAAAGTTCTTTGAGGTGAGCGGGAGGAGGTCCGGATGGAGAGGTGTGCATAAATAAAGAATTGTTATGAATAGTGTTGGAAATGTCCCTTTTTGCAGGGTTATCCATAATCTTTTTGCTTCTTCCTCCTATTTTTTCCTGACCTGTTTTTGTTGGTTTTAGGACTCTTGGACCTTTACAACTGTTGATCAGTGCTAAAGTGCATATGCTCTCTGTGTAAATTTTGTTATGGATTGGTGTTTCCTTGATTGACATATTTGATTTACTGGTAAGCCCCTAGTAAAAGCGCACTGAGAGTGCCAGGGCCTGTCAATCAAATGCTACCAGTGGGCCTGCCGCATTGATTGTGCAACCCACAGAAGTAGCCCTGTAAAGGTATCTCAGACCTGCCACTGCAGTGTCTGCTCGTAGTTTGTAACTGACATGTTGACCTGGCAAGTGCACCCACTTGCCAGGCACTAATCTTCCCTTTTTGTACATATAAGTCACCCCTAAGGTAAGCCCTAGGTACCCCTTTGGGCAAGGTGCTGTGTATTTTAAAGGTAGGACATGTACTGTTGCGTGTGGCATGTCCTGGTAGTGAATTACAGTGCATTTCATTTTTCACTATGGAAAGGCTATCTGTCCCATAGGATAGAATGAGAATTTTATTTATAACATCTTATAAATATAACTTTCCATTGGGACACGATAGGAAAGTAGAGTTTAGTATGCCTGAACTCAGAATGTAAAAATGAATGTTTTAGCAAAGATGATTTTTATGTTCTGTGTATAAAAATACCACTTTTTGAAATTAGGTATTTTCTTGTTAGCCATTCTACGTGCCTCTGCTGGTTTGTGTATTGACTGTCTGGCTTTGGAGTGACAGGGGCTGGGGATGTGCATTCTCTCAGACAGCCACCTTGGGGGTTAATGTGTGTCCTGACTTTCCTGAATGAGTCAGGGCTGGGCTGCATTCAGAACAGTGGGAGGAGTTTTCACTAGCACCTGAATAGGCCTGGTCTACATTTGAAGTGGGGGTAGAAGATTTCCCATGCACCTGAATAGGCTTTGTCTGCCTTGGACAATGCTGTCTCCACATCCTGCTGAGAAGCTGGGCCACAGAGGACCAAACTGGCTAGAACCAAGCACAGACACTCTCTACCTGAGAGAACAAAGAGAGTTTGAGTATAAATATTGGGCCCAGAACTTTAGAACTCGCTGGAATCAAGAAACCTGCCAAGAGAGCTGGAAGAGCTGCCAGAAGAAGTACTGCCGGTTTGCTGCGTTGTTGCTTGTTTTGGTTGGCCTTCAGTTGCTGCTTCTGCCTTGGGCAGTGAATGGACTGGACTGAACTTTCTTTAATCTGCTGAGTATCTCCAAGGGCCTGAAGTAAAGCTTGCCTCCTGTTCTGAAGTCTCAGGGACTGCAAAGACTTCACCAACCTCTGGGTACCGCTGTTTCAGTTGCCACTGAGAAGGGAAATGTAACCGACTCTGTTGCTGGCTCTGTGTCCCGACGGCACCACAGAAGGCACCGTCTGCATCTTACCTCACAACCCTGATCTCACCGACGATGATGAATGCTGCCGCCACCACCAAGCCGCTGCTTGCACCGTGACCTGTGGGCACCACTTCCGACCACCTAGCTTCACTTCACCATCCTGGTCTCACTGACCCCATCGCTGCTGCTTACTTCGACATCCATGACCGCATTGTGGCTGGGGGGCACACAGCAGTCTCGGCCGACTGACGCCAGCTCCCGCTAACTGACTTTGTCACTTGCATTGCAACCTGCCAGCACTGCAATGAGCACCGCCTCGCCCTGCACCGTAAGCCTTGGTCTCACCAACGGCTTCTGGACGATCATCACTGAACCACTGCCTGCACCGCATCATGAGGGCACCGCACCGTGCACCGCTTCCATTTTGCAACACACTGCAACGGTTGCCATGACCACTCATACCAACGAGCCAGCGCAACGAGAAAGGTACTGTTCACGAGTCTGTCCATGCTTTCCCTGGCCCGTACCGACGCGGTCGACTGGAACAGTTAGACTCTGTTGTTTTCAGCAACAAGGTAGGCCCGGACCCAGCTACCGACTCGTACGAACTGTGTTTTTGAGGTATTTCTGCAATTTTAAGGATATCTTGCAAAGTATATATATTTTTTTTGTTTAGATCTCTTTTATTGAGTTTTGCACCAACAAGAAAAATAACATTCACAAGCATCAGGCCATGAGTGTTAGCGGCAGAGCTTGGCAGACAAAATACAGAGAATGTATTATTAGTCTACAGCAGTGAGGCTATGAGAACTGATACATATAGCAAAGCCTTGCGTTGCAATGGGCAAGTGCAGGTGTGTAAAACATGGTGCCTCATTAAGTTTTGTCCACATTATCCTCCACGCTATCTTGGGCTTTTTACCATTGGCCCACCACTTGTAGGAGTGCCAAGTACTGCCAGCACGCAAAGATCAGGGGTGTGTCCCCTTTTGTCTGTTAGCATGCGGAAAAATAACAATAGGGACGGGTGGAGTCCCAAAATCAAAAGACTTAAAGAGATAGAAGTAAGAAAAGGATAGCACAGGAAGGAAGACAAAGGAAGGGAGGGTGGTTCTGTAGCTCCTTGGTGTAGGGGTGCCCTAGGTGAGGATGTTTAAGTACCATTTGGTGTGGGACTATATCCACATTCTGCAAGAAAGAGTGTGGACCACCCCCACCCTCTATCCCGCTTCATCGTCACATGCCCCCCCCCCTAGAAGTATACGGTTGGCAAATAGTTGGAGGGCCCTCAAACGGGGTGGGACTGATCGGGCATGTTCCAGTTTGGAGAGGTGTGAGATCAATGGCTGCCATGTGCGTTCAAATTTAGTGTTAGTGTGTGCTAGTCTGTGAGAGAGCCGCTCCACCGCCATGACATGCCAACACCTGGAAAGGGTTTCTGGGTAACGTAAGATCCCTCCCCAAACATGCCATAGAGATCTGGGACATACTAAATACCGAATCACCCGATGTGGGTTTTCTGACATGGCTGAAACCCTCTAGTGGCCCCACAATCTCGGTTGCCATTCCAGAAGGTTATAGGATTCAGAGACTTGACAGGCAGTCAAAATCTGGAGAAGGGGTCGCTATTATTCACAACGAGCAAGTAAAAATTACGAATCTTGAACAACGTACTAACACACAGATCGCAATCCTGATCTCTAGGATGGAAATGGCCCCCAACGACTTATGGAGAGGGGCACTGGTATATCGGTCTCCGGGCCCCATCGCGGATTTTTCTACGCAACTTATGGAAATAATACCCCCCCCCATGTGATCTCCGCCAGCAAATTTCTACTGCTAGGAGATTTTAATATACATAGCGAACGTCTTGACCTTCCAGAAACATTATCCTTTCTTGCCGACCTCTCTACATTGAACCTCACCAAAATGAATGGCGGCCCCACTCATGCTGCGGGCCACACTATCGACATTATTTTCGCGAACACACCCCGGCTCACCTGCGAAGCCCCACGCCCCGTGTGCTGTACGGACCATGCACTCATTAATTTTCAAGTGCAGGGACTCCATGCGCACCCCCACAACGGTAGCACGCACCCAATTCTCATTTAGACAGTGGCACAAAATTAGCCCTGAATCTTTTCCCTCAGCTTTCATACGCCCCAGGTATCCCCTGACTAACAACCTTGAAGAAAATCTTACTCTCTTCAATACTACTGCCCTAGCGGCCATTAACGTGATTGCCCCCTTAAAGACCGGTACAAAAGTTCCTAGACGTACCCAGGCCATATGGTTCACTCCCGAACTACGCAAGACTAAAAGCCGCTGCAAAAATCTGGAAAGAAGGTGACGTCGCACCCACCTTGATACTGATAAAGAGAATTATAGAGCTGCTCTTACCCTATATCACAATGACATCAAACAGGCCCGCAGATCCCACATAGCTCAGCAGTTAAGTCAGGCAGGGAATACTTCCAAAATTCTTTACCAAATTCTGAAAGACTTCATCCGCCCCAAAGCCTGTGATCTAGACGAAAACTTCTCTCAGACCCTCTGTAATAAAATCAGCACTTTCTTTGTACAAAAAATCGATGCCATATACGACAAATTTCCAAAGACACACCATACTCCAACGACAGACGACACCCCCAAAACCCCCAATACTGGTTGTGGAACTCTGTTGACCTTCCCCCCTCTTTCACGAGAGGAGACCATAGCACTTATGTGCAAGGTCAAATCTGGTTCACCCCTAGATGTCATGCCTGCAAAGATTTCAGCCTCCCTTGCCTCTATGCTTGCAGACTCCGTCAGCCCCCTACTCAACTCCTCCCTAGAAAAAGGCCTGGTACCCTCCATCTGGAAAGCGGCCCAGGTCATTCCGCTGCGCAAAAACAACAAAGCCCCTATGGATGACCTACGCCCTATCTCCCTCCTGCTAGATCAAGGACAATCCACTCTCCTGGTTCTTTTAGATCTCTCCGCCGCCTTCGATACGGTCGATCACCAGACCCTGCTCGGGAGAATAAGGGAGACCGGACTGGGGGGAAAGGCACTGAAATGGGTAACCAGCTTACTATCCAACCGCACCCAAACTCTCAATCTGGGCCCGTTTCGATCCTCCACTGAAAAACTGTCCAAGGGCGTGCCACAGGGCTCCTGTCTGAGCCCTACGCTGTTTAATATTTACGTGGCCCCCTTGGCCTCACTTCTGAGAACACTTGGGTTCATCCCTGTATCTTATGTGGATGATACCCAACTCATTTTCCCTTTCGACAAATCTTCTCAGACAGCCCAAGCATCCTTCTCCTCAGGTATGCTGGCCATCTCGCAATGGATGAGTAGCAACTTCCTTCAGTTGAACGCCAGCAAAACGGAAATTATTCTCTTTGGAGATGCTCCCCTTCTGTGGTCACCTGCTTGGTGGCCAATTGAATTGGGCTCTGCCACTTACCCTACAACGACAGCAAAAAAATTAGGAGTACGTCTTGACCAGGCCCTGACTATGAAAGATCACGTCTCCCACACAGTCAGCGCATGCTTTCAGGCACTGGGCCTCCTGAGGAAAGCCCTCCCCTTCCTTCCGGATTCTTTCCGTAAGACACTAGTACAGGCTCTGGTATTGAATAAATTGGACTACTGCAATGCCCTTATGGTCGCCGCCAATGAGACTGCCCTTAGTGGAGAAGTGTGGCTCACTGGTTAGAGGAGGCAGACCTGGAAGCAGAGGTCAGCCCGGGACCAGGGTTCAATTCCCGGCTCGGCTGGGTCTTGAGTCCATAAATGTCCATGGACTCGATAATTCTCGCTCCAGTGCATACTCAATTCATGGGTTCACACTCTGCGACTCTGGGCAATAGCTTGCTTAATCTCCACATGGGCCCCTCGCGGCGGGATGCCTGGCTTTCACCTTGCGGATGCCCTGCTGGGTTATCTCACAGGGGAATACCAGGACGGGTTCCCTAAGCAAGCGCTTAGAGACCGCTTGGTGATTTGCGCTATATAAATTCCTGCACATTTACATTTACATTTAGTCGTTTGCAGGTGGTACAAAACACCGCAGCACGGTTAGTTGCCAAGGCACCCTACAGGTCAGCCTCCCTCCCTTTGCTTCATCAACTTCATTGGCTGCCTGTGCGTAAACGGGTGAAGTTTAAGCTTTGCTGCCTGATGCACAAGGCACTGTGGGGTCCTGGTCCTCCGTACCTGGCGGAAAGGCTCCATCAATATACCCCCAGACGAGACCTGAGATCCCGTTCTAAATCTCTGCTGTTAATCCCAAGGATAAAAAGAACACGGTTAGGAGGTAAAACCTTCTCCTATCAGGCGCCTTTAACGTGGAACCAACTTCCCCTATCCCTAAGACAATGCTCTGATTACCTCAAATTCAGAAAGATTCTGAAAACTACCCTCTTCTTGGAATAACACTATACCACTTTCTTTTACAGCTCCGCAAGCGCCGAGAGACCCCCCTGGGGGTGATTCATGCGCTATATAAACTATTTAACATAACATAACATTAACATGCCACAGATGAGTGAGCCATATCGTGTAGGGTGGGGTGAAGGCCTTCTTCCAATGGAGCGCAATAACCTATTTCGGCGCCGTGAGCATGTGAAAGATCAGGCGCCAGTCCGAGTGTGTCATAGCTTTAAGGGACCTCGGGCGGATCCCTAGTATTATTATCCCCGGGTCATTCGTCAGGGGAAAGCGCACAACCTCCCTAATGTGGCTCAAGATCTCTTTCCAGAAGATAATGATAAGGGGGCAGAACCACCATATATGCAGAAAGGATCCCTGGGAAGCCTGACAGCGCCAACACAGGTGTGAAAAGTCCGGAAACATCTTATGGAGTCGAAGGGGAGTATAATACCAGTAGGTCATAATTTTGTATGCCGATTCCTGCTGTGCGATGCTCTTAAAAATGTGGGGAATATCTCGACAGAGCTGCTCCCATTGGTCAGGGGGATGTCTTTCTCAAGGTCTGTCTGCCAGCTAGTTTGGTAGGGATGAGGAAGCCCTATTTGTGCGCGCTGGAGAACTTTGTAGTTCCTAGAGATCAGCCCTCGGGAGCCATCAAACGATCAAACTAAGGTTTCAAACGGTGTAAGTTGCGTGTCGCGCCCTCCGTGTAGGCAGGGGAGTGGAGCCAGTGGCGTATTTGCAAATATTCTAGGCGTGTTGTTCTAGGTAGATGAAAGTCCTTCCGATATTGCTCAAAGGATTTGAATCGGCCCGCTTCAAAAAGTTGCTGTATGACCCGGCTTTCACCAGCAGCCCACGTGGGGAAGGTTATAGGAGAGAGGGCCGGTGGTAATTCCTGGTTACGTGCTAGGGGTGTGTTGGGGGAGGGGAAGGTGGTTAAGCCCCTAGACACCGCTATCCTGTCCCAGATCTCCAGGACCGTTTTCGTTGGGGTAGCAATGTAAGCACTGTGATGTTGGGCTCCCCGCGGTAGCCAAGCTAGGTCCCACAGCGGTCGACAGGCCACGGCCCTGTCCATGTGGAACCAGGGCTTCTCACTCTCCCGAACCGCCCACTCCGAGATATAGCGCAGGTGTGTCGCTCAGTAGTAAGTTAAGAGGTCGGGGCATGCCAGCCCCCCCCCCCCCCCAGTCTCGAGGCTGCATTAAAACCTTCGTGGAACAGCGCAGTCTCCCCCTTCCACAAATGAAGATAGTGACATCCCGCTGTAGGCTTTGGATGTCCCTTTGCGGTATAGGTTTTGGGAGTGCCTGAAAAAGGTACAGGACCTTAGGGAGGAGTGACATTTTGTAAGTATCGGATAGATCGTGGAGCCCATTGAAAGGGAATAGTATCTCCCATGACTTCTAGCTGTTGCGGGGGAGGGTAAGGTTAAGCGCCTGCGATTTTGTGAGGTTAATTTTGAGTCCTGGGATCGTTTCAAATTGAGAATGTACATCCAGGAGCGCAGGAAGCGAGCTCACGGGGTCGGTAAGTGTCAAAAGGAGGTCATCGGCAAAGAGGGCTATCTTATGATCAACCCGTCCGATGTGAAGGCCTCGTATTTTTGCTGATTGTCGAACGGCATTCGCCAGGGGCTCCACCGCAAGGGCAAAGAGGAGGGGTGACAACGGGCACCCCTGGCGCGTGCCCTGACGTATAGAAAAAGGAGGAGTGAGGAGTCCGTTAACTCTGATCCTTGCCGATGGTGCCGCGTAGGGTGCGATGATTTGTGCAATCATGACCGGGCCCAGTCCTATTTTCTGCAGCACTGCTCTGAGAAAGGGTGAGTTGACCCGGTCAAAGGGCTTCTCAGCGCCAAGGGACAGGAGGAAGGCCGGAACACCCTGACGTTGAACCTTCTCCACTAATTGGGCTACTCTTCGAAGATTATCCGCCCCCTGGCACTGCAGAATAAAACCCACCTGGTCTGGTTCGATTAAGCCCGGGAGATGAGGGGCAAGCCATTGGGTCAGAATTTTTGTATACAATTTAATGTTGATGTTTAACAGTGATATTGGGGGGGTATGACGTGCACAGAGTCGGATCTTTCCCTGGCTTGGGGATGAGCACTATTTCGGCTTCGGTCATCGACGGCGTGACAGCTTTCAGGTCTGAAAAGGAATTGAAGAGTCTCAGCAATGGATCCCGCAGTTCCGGGAAGAAGAGGCGATACAGCGCTAGGGTGAGGCCATCAGGACCTTGATATTTCCCAGTTGGAAAGCTTTTTAATGCTTTTTGGAGCTCCTCTGCCGTGATGGGCTCCTCCAATTGTTTCCTAGTCTGGGGCCTGAGCGGAGGCCAATGGCAGGAGATGAGAAAGGGATCTATCTGGTCCGCACAGGTATCCCCACG
This sequence comes from Triturus cristatus, assembly GCF_964204655.1. Lineage (NCBI taxonomy): Eukaryota > Metazoa > Chordata > Amphibia > Caudata > Salamandridae > Triturus > Triturus cristatus. The sequence continues at coordinate 546,527,632 of NC_140586.1, forward strand.
ATCATAGAGAGCAAAGAATTTCTGTTGCTTAGCTTGCTCCGAGGTAGCCCACCCTCCCCCGGCAGGGTAATTTTAGAGATGTGATTACGGGACACCTGTGTTAATGTAGTGAACACTGGAAGTAATGGCTGATAGAGCGCTGTGTGAAGGTGAACAGACTACTTCATTACACATTTGTGTATTTTAAAGCCGATATTTAAAAGGGAGGTGAAGCCCGCCTATGGGTGAAATTGTGATATAGGAGAAGGGGAGTCCCAAATTGACTTTTAACTCTGCTCATTGTTCCTATGAGAAGACTGAACTGGAGCAGGAGTGGACATCTGATATTCAATTGGTATCAGGCTGCAGACATGCCTAAGAACTTATTCCGATTCATCGAAGGTGGCTGGGTGTGTGAATAGGAAACTCCTTACTTGTTGTCGGACCGGTATTACTCATTTCTAAATCTGTTTCCCACTGGATCAGTATTACCACTTTGTGTGTTTGTCACTGTGATGAGGTCTTTGTCTAGGCATTTTGCCATTTCGAATCTTTCAGCAAATTGTACTGTATTTACTCAAAATGTTTTTTAATTCCTACATCGAAAAGATACAACTTCGTTCAGCATAGAACAGTTCTTTGCTTTTTACCTTTACTAAAGGGGAATGTAGTTTGTTTTGCTCTAAGTTCCTTTCAAAATCTGTCTTGACATGCCGAAAGACAATGTGGTTTTCAAATTTTGTAGACTTATTACATTTTGGTTATCTTAACCTCTCAGTTTTGTATATGTATTGTATGTATGTTTTCCTTTTATGATTATATTTTTAATCAAATTAAGTACCAATTACAACAATTGGTATTATTGTTGTAACATGTTTGAGACTCTAACACTGTCGAAACGTTTCCTATAAAACTAAGAGAAGTGTTATGTCCTCGGCACGTCGTTATTAAGTAGAAGACACAATCCTACTAGATATGGTTTTTGTAGGACTTCGATAGTCACATTTGACACTTGAAGACTACCTCATGATAAACATTCTCTCAACAAACTAAAGTCATATATATTCAATTTAACAGACCTTATTGCTAGTTTAATAACTGAAATCGACTGGAGCAAGTCAGCACCTTCAACACGAGGCATTCTTTGAGATGACTAGTTAAACTGGAAGGCAATGCGGGGTAAAATCAATGGTGCCAAGTCTTTGTCATCAGAAGTATTGTTAGTATGGGAGCTTGTATCACCGTTGTTTGAGTGAAAGGTTGAGCCTGTATTTCTGTGTGTGAGAGTATATGTGCATACACGAAGCAAAGACAAAATCCGTTTTGTTAATTTCCAGTTTCCTTTGCACTTCTTGCTGTCCCATCCTTGAAAGCCCCTTATAAATGAGAAAATCTCATAGAGGGTTTGACGTGATGCAGTATACGATGGCGCCTCCTCGTGTGCATGTGAGTATATTGCAACACAAATTTGCATGGTGCCAAAGGTAGGGGGATAACCCTAAACCCCCAACACAGACCGATGTCTACGATTTAAGTATTACAGATGACCTGTGCACACATGAGAATATCAACAGTATAAATGACTGTCAGTCATAAAGAACACAATTATAACAGCAGTCAGATGGCGTTTTCTTTCTTTGTGGTTTTTTAATTGGTGATCAGATGTGCAGCCAACACGTGTTTCGTCAGGGTGTTAACCCACAACTTTTTCAGGGCTCTCCGCCGGTTATACTTCCGTCCCGGCTGAATATATAGGTAGAAAGGACAATGCAAATAACGGGGTAAGTACCAGAAAGGATCTCTTAAGTGATCCTAGTATGGTGCATCGGCGAGTACGCGTAGAAGTATGTCGATCTATTGAAAGCGGTTAACACCCTGACGAAACACCCTTATAAATGAGGGCACCTTGTATATATTATGATAAGTGGGTATGAACCAATAAATGTGGGACAGATAGAGTGTGTGTGTTGCTAATAGTACACTGTGAATGCTCTAAAATGAAGAGTTAGTTGTTTTCTTATTTTATTTGAAAACATTTTGGGAAAGGATGACAATAGAGTAAAAGATAGCATGTGTAAATAATAAGCAAATCAATATTCAATATATGTGGTAATGGAATGTATTATTATACATATCACTGAAATGCTTAGACGTGTGAGTGAAGTTGTTCATTGATAAAATGTATTTAAAATGTTTTTACACAGAATAGATACTATTCACAGCAGCAGACATACCGTATTCGGAACTAATAAGGTTTACACTTAGCTCCTCTGACTTATTAGATCTTTTTACTTCAAGTTTCTTCGTCCAATTTCCAGTTTTCAATAAGACTGAGTCCCTATAAGAAAAGGTATAGTTATTTTTTCTGTATATGCAATAGGTTCCCCAAATCCATCAATTACTTCCAGCAGTGAATTTGTTGCAAAGTGTGACATCTATTAAAGTAGCATTGCACATAGCATGGGGCAGACGGCACCACAGCACACTAGTCCCATACAGAACCAGAGGCAAGATGTACCGTTCACAAGAAGTAGTCGCCAATGTTAAATTAATTTTTGCAAAGTGATGCAAAGTGACCTATGTACTAATGGGTCACACTGCAAAATCACCATATGCAGGCAATGGCTGAAGACCTGCCTGATTAATATTAATTAGGCCACCCAAAATGGCGAACCCCCTTTAATTGTACACAGGGACGGTGGCCAACAAGGACAGCAGACCACTATCCCTGTGTTTACATTTTAAGATGGATTTTTTTAAAGCAGCCCATGTTCCTGAAATAAGCCAGTGCTACTTTAAAACAAGCATTAGCATAGCCAATAGGTCTCGCCTTTGGTACCTTATAAGTGTTTAGCCATGCAGTACATTATCCTGGGTGCAGTGCCACCGGTGATTGAAGAGCTATACAATTACTACACACTGGGTCAAGCAGTCTGATTCAGGAATACATGCTTGCATCAGGAAACATTTATGGACATATTCCGAGGCTTTTTAACGCACAGACAGAAAGACAAGTGCCTTGATGCAAGTCATCAGCACTATAGCATTCTGTGTGCCGCCATCTTGAAGCTGTTTCCTTGATAAATATTACAAAAAGAAAAGCATGTAATAATACCACGTAGTGCAAAGCAACAAGAGGAACCAGAAGCTAATAGTCCTTTATACTGGAAGAATGCGTGAATGAGGAGTGAAGAAGTTAGAACAATGTCCAAATTAACAAGGTGGTATTTTTTCCTTTTATAGATTCCCAAAGTAGTCTGCATGTACGGCACAGGTCCAGGCCCCGCCTTTGGCGGGGTGGGGGGCGCAGGCCTCCTCATCATCACAGAGCGAGGGAGGAAGAGAGGAAGGCGGAAACTGACTTGCACGCTGCTCATTACCACCGAAAGATCGTCAATGAAAAGAGGCCATTTTACGGGTCATTAAAAAGCAGCAAGGGAGGACAGAACTGGATTTGAAGAGAGAGGAGGCGTGCGTGAGAAGGAGGTCAGGGAAAGAAGTAGATAGTACAAGGGAGAGAGCCTGGATAGAGCGAGGCATGGAGAAAAACTAGTGCACTGAGCCAGGAAGGGAGAAGCAGAGACGAGGGGCAGAGGGAGAAAGGACCGCGAGGCGGGGAGAGAATGAGAAAGGAGACACTTTATGAGTCATTAATTTCAAAGGGGAGACTGGAGGAAAGGCAACACTGGATTTAAAGAAAGAGGGATGTGAGGTGGAGGGGAAAGCAATAAAGAGGCAGAGGGTAAAAAAGAGACAGTTTGGAGAGGCAGAGAAAAGAGTCAGGGGGGTTGAGAGTAAGGCAAGAGGAGGAGAAGGAGATAGCAAATGGCAGATAAAGGAACAGGTAGTGAGAGAGGTAAACGAGGAGTGCCTGGGGAGGGGGAGTGATGTAAGCAAAGACTTCAGGGACACGAAGGTCGTTTACAGGTAAGCAGGTGTGGATTTATTCGGATATCAGCAAACAGCAACCTCTCTCCAGCTGGCCAGACACATAACTGCCAAGCATGGAATACAGCTTAATAGATAAACACTCTGAGAACACCCTAAAGCTTCTAGAGTGATAGAAGGGGAAAGGACACAAGGGAAGGGCTACCAAAACAGACAGATAAGTATTTACAACACATCTTCTCCCTTACAGATGAATTTGGATAAAGATTTAACTAAAAGCTAGAACAAAAATAAATAAAACATGACTAAACTACAGTACCAAATATAATGTTCCAGCCATTACTATTAACACAAATAATCATTCAAATACGCAGGAGGTCTGCGAGATCTAGCATTTCTGGTTTCTACAGACGAAGAACATTCTTGAAGGTTGACACTCTGAAAAGCATCTCCACCACCCTCCTCCCGCAGAGAACTCGAAGAAGAGGATGGAGTGATGTCACATGGAATAGATAGCATATACCCCGAGTTAGACACAAGGTCCAAGTCACCCTTAGTAGAAGTATTACGCACACCAGACTTTTGATACAATGCCACTCTCCTCAGATTCCACCTCTCACCATTATCTAGTACAACGTAATTTTGAAAAGACTCCTTAACCCTATAGGGACCTCTGAAGTTATTGAGTCCCTTAGTTATTCTACCAGGTTTAACTTTCACCAAATCCCCAGGTGAAATAGACACGGTAGATGAAGGAGAACAGCTCCCATTTTGAGTGTTGCCCACCCTGTTTTTGATCCAAGAAGGATTCAACTTAGTACCAGGACGTCTACCCCTCATTAATTCAAAAGGAGACTTCCCACACGAATCATGAGAAGTAGTGCGATATGCCCATACCATATCCTGTACCATTTCGTCAGCAAAACCACCAGATGTGCACGACATTTGAATGATTCCTTTGACAACCCTGTTGGCTCTCTCACAAACCCCATTACTTTGGGGATTGTAAAGAGAAGTACGGTGATGTGTTACACCACAAGAGGATAAAAACGTGCACATACTATGTGAGGTAAGCTGAGTGCCATTATCTGTTATTAAAAACGAAGGGCACCCCTCCTCATGGAATAAACCTTTAAGAAACTTAATGGTGCATTCAGTAGTGATATCTCTAACAAAACTTACTGTGAGCCATTTAGAAAACAAATCAACAACTACAATAGCAAAACGTTTTTCTGACGGAAGCTCGTTCATGGGACCAATAAAATCCAAACAAATACTATGCCATGGTTGTTCAGGAATCGATATGCAACTCTTAACTTGGGCAGCTGCAAGTTTTAATCTTTTTTCACTATCCTTGCAAAAGGAACAATTCTCTACCCAAGAAGAAACCTGTGCATCTAATCCTGGCCACCAAAAATCAGCTTTCACTCTACGTTGGGTGAATGTCTGGCCCATATGGCCTTCGTGGGCCAAACCTATTAGCTTAGGTCTCAAGCTAAATGGAGGAATAAACCTGTCTCCCCTCATGAGGATATGGTCACCACACACTGATAATTCATCAAATACTTTGACATATGGCCTAACAGAGGGTTGGACGCAGCTCTCCCTTCTAACACCCAATTTAACCATCACCGAAGATCAAGATATCATCCTGAAAGAAGACTGCCTTCGTAATACCTTTAAACAATTCAGTTACCATCCGTTGAAAAACACTGGCAGATAAGTATTTACAACAGGGAGCAGAGAGTAGAGGCGGAGAGGGTACTGAGGAGAGAAAGAGCGAGACAGGAGGGTGGCAAGTAGAGAGACGGGGCACTGAGAAATGGATGGCAAAGCACAGAAAAGAGAAGAAGAGGGTAAGGCAGGGAGAAGCACAGAGAGGGAGAGGCAGAGAGGGGCAAAGTGAGAAGGCACATCTAGGAGGGCAGTGGAATGGCTGAGAAAACGGAAGTGGAAGAACGACAAGGGTTTGAGGAAAGGACTGACGAGAAAAACAGACTGGTGAGAGAAATGTGGATGTGGAAGGGGTCGAATGATGGAGCAAGAGAGAAGCAAGGACAAGAGAGGGTAAGAGAAGAGTAGAAACTTGGAGACGTGAAAAGAAAGGCAGAGAGAAAGGGAGTAGAGGAGTCGACAAACACAGACACTGAGAGACAGGGAAACAAAACGACAGAAAAAAAGATACATGTGAGGAGTGATGAGGGGAAAGTAGGAGAGAAAGGGAGACGTGTGATAATAGCGAGGCCGTGTAATGAGAGAACAGGTGTGTGAAAACGAAGGTGGACATGCGGGTGAAAAAACAGCTAAGAAGACAGAGCACGAGGCGCACAGAAAGGGAGAATGGAGAAGTGAGATGAACTAAGTATGTGAGAACAAGTTATAGGAAGTGGAAAAAGATGATCAGGTCAGACAACGTTACACCAGCCAAGGTGTGCGATGTTCAGCCAGTCCTCGCTTTTGGGCCCTACGGGGGGGGCAACACAGACCACAGGCTAGCTTGTTGGTGTGAAAAAGGCCGCTTTATTGGAAACAGGTGCACCTTACATAGAAACATCCCTTGGCCTGTGCCGTACAAAACTAATCCTCACTAAATATAGCCTTCCTATCTGGCCCCCCACCCCCTCCCCTAACAATGTTTCCCCCCCTGCAACAATCATAACACAACTTACAATTCCTAACTTTCCTACCCTACCTAACTAGGTAAATTCTTATGTCCTACCCCACCATAAACATAAATCGGTAGATGTCCCCCATGACCTAGGAAAAAATGCCCCAACTCCTAGCGCACCACACCAGCACCAGTTTCAGCGACAAATCCCCCACAAAGCATCCTTCCCTGACGCACCTGTCCCCAAGAAAACCACCCCAGCTTCCAACCAGAAAGTCACCCCCCCAACCCCTAAAAGAGGGGTGGGGGCCCACCAGCTCGTAGGGAGGGTGGGCGGGACAAAACTAAGCCCAACAACCCCCAGCCGGCCGTTGTGTCACGATCCACCAAATGGTGGGTCGCCACACAAAATGGCCGGCTATAAACGCCCCCCAGCCCAAAAGGAGCCCAAGGAGCCCAACCAGCCCAATGGAGCCCAAGACGCGGAAGTCCTGCCCCCCGTGCTCCGGATGCCCCCCCCGGCCCAAAACCCCCCGGGAAGGCGAGGCTCCCGCTGGTCGGCCGCCCTCCCAAAGCCCTATTGGGCCCTACGGGGGGGGGGGCAACACAGACCACAGGCTAGCTTGTTGGTGTGAAAAAGGCCGCTTTATTGGAAACAGGTGCACCTTACATAGAAACATCCCTTGGCCTGTGCCGTACAAAACTAATCCTCACTAAATATAGCTTTCCTATCTGGCCCCCCACCCCTCCCCTAACAATGCTTCCCCCCTGCAACAATCATAACACAACTTACAATTCCTAACTTTCCTACCCTACCTAACTAGGTAAATTCTTATGTCCTACCTCACCGTAAACATAAATAAGTAGATGTCCTCCATGACCTAGGAAAAAACGCCACTCGAAAGTCGGAACTGCCGGCTTTCGACCCCCCCTTTAGGCCTCCTGACGTCTCGGGTACCTGCACACCCCCAATGCCCTGTCCACTGCCTCCTCCAACTGAACAATGTATAGTTCCATGCCATACCGAGACAAATGCACCCCGTCCTCTCTAAAGAAGTACACTGCCGCTTAGCGTAGTTCCGGGTGTTCCATCCTGCCTATCCCCTCCCTGACACAAAAAACCCGCATGTCCCTATTAATCTTCCGGCGCACCCTATCTATGGCCGCTGGGCGCGCAGCCCCCCTCCAGATTCTCCGTGGAATGAATTCTGACCAGATTATGTAATAACCTGACCACTGTGACCGAATCTCCAGCAGATCCCTTTTCATCTGCTTCAGCAACGCCAGGCCCTTGCACTGCACCAAATCATTCTCCCCTAAATGTACTACCAGAACATCAGGACACACCTTCCCCCCCCGTGACAAACCTATTCAATACCGGGAAAAGTTCATGCCATCTCATACCCCCTTGCCCCTGCCACTGACATCGAAACAACCTAGAATCCAACTCTAAATTCAGGTTCCTGCTCTTGTCCCATTCGTATCGCTCCGCTCGCTTGATGAAAGAGTGGCCCAGGATGAGGATGGACAACCCGGCCGCGTCCGGCCCTGCCACCGCACCTGGAAAGAGACACATGTCAGCACAAAGGGAGTACCCCGCCCACTCTTCTCCCCCCCCAGCAACCTGCGGCCGAACATATGTCTGGTAACAGTCCGACTTCCACCTCCCCAGACGCATAATGCCCTTTCTCCCCCACCCTTGGCGCGCCGCATCGGTCGCCGCCCCGATCCGAAAGGAATGTGTCCCGAACAATTTCGGCTCCACCCCCATACCGAGCAGGGCGTGCCGCAAGACCCAAAGCAGCTGGGCCGCCGTCACCCATTCCCCCGCGACCCGGCAAAAGATCTCACCCTCCACCGACCGCAAACGCGATGCCAAACACTGCCCCCACACCGCCGGGCAGATGTCCTGCTCCAACGCGGGCCCCAGGAACACCCAGGTCCCCTCACCCCGCTGATCCATCTTCGAGCACAGCAAGCGAACCGCCACCTCCCCGGCCCGCAGTTCCACCGCCTCCCAGCACACCCCAGCCTTCCCTCTTTGCCCCACCAGCTCGGACACCCTGAACGCCCCAAAATACATCCACGACATAAGGGTGGAAAACAAAAGAATCTCCTCCCTATTGTGGCAGAAAGCCGGCAGGCGCCGAAGCACCCCTCGTAGCATGGCCCCTGTAATAGGCCGCCGCTGTCGAGCCATGGCCCCCCGTTCCCGCACCCAACCCTCCAGTAGGCGCGCACCCAGCTCCCCTGCCGATGGCGCATAGCCCCACCACAACTTCCCCATGAACGCTATGGCCGACAGCTTTCCCGCAATTGTCGCTTTAGACAAACCCTTGTCCATCAATACCAACATGAACCGCACCACCTGCTCACACCGAGCCCCCGGATCCCCCTGCCACCCCGCCCCACTGTCCACAAACTCCCGTCACGCCTGCTCATATGCCCTCCACGTCGACCCGGACACTGACCCTCTTACCAATTGGTCGACCCTTTCTCTCCTACCGACCACATCCCCTCCGGCACTGGCGTCTTGCAGTCGTCCGCCTCCGTGGCTAGCCCATGGAACCTCTGCCACTGTGAACGAGACAAAGCATCCGCAATGTCATTGTCCACCCCCGGCACATGCCGTGCCTGAAACAATATATCATGCTCCAAACAACGCAGCACAAACACCCGCAACAACTTGAGCACCTGCGGATCCCTAGCGGACTGCCAATTTACGACATGCACCACTGACATGTTGTCCACCTTGAAAATCACGCGTTTGTGCGCCAGCTCCCGCGCCCACACCGTCACTGCCACCACCAACGGGAACAATTCCAAAAACGCGATGCTCCTCCCGCCGCCCTGCCACTGTGGCGGCCACTCCCCCGCACACCACCTCCCCTGCCAAAAAAGCCTGAAACCACCCACTCCCGCCGCATCCGACGAGATGGTGACGTCCCACTCCCAATCCTCTGGAGGAGCCATCGGGATCCCATTGAAATGTGCCAGGAACGCCCGCCACATACGAAGGTCCTCTTTCGTGCCTGCTGACAATCGCATATGATGATGCGGCAATGTCCCTCCCGCCAGGGCCCGCCCCAATTGCCTACAAAACGTCCGCCCTGCCCGCACCACCCGGCAAGCGAAATTCAAATGTCCCAACAGAACCTGCACCTCCCGCACCGTCACCTTCCGCTGCCCCAACATGCCGTCCACCAAACCCAGCATGCCCAACTTCTTCTCCTCCGGCAACCGGGCCTCCATGGCCACCGAGTCTAGCTCAATGCCCAAAAACGACAGCACCGTGCTGGGACCCTGTGTCTTCTCTGGTGCCAGGGGCACACCCAGGTAGCCCATGAGCTCCGTAAAACTGTCCAGCTGCTGCTGGCAATCTGCCGAACCGGGCAATCCCACCAGGAAAAAGTCATCCAGATAGTGCGTCATCGTCGCCTTCCCCGTGTGCCATGCAAACGCCCACTGTAGGAAGGTACTGAAGCGCTCAAACAAAGCACACGAAATTGAACACCCCATGGGCAGTGCTTTGTCCACAAAAATGGCACCGTCGAACTGTATACACAACAGTTGATAGTCATCCGGGTGGACCGGCAATAACCGGAACGCCGACTTGATATCGCACTTTGCCATGAGTGCGCCGGGCCCCACCGCCGTCACCAAACGCCGCGCCACGTCCACCGATGCGTACGAAACTGAAGACAAGTCCGTCGCAATGTAGTCGTTGATCGACGCCCCTTCCGGCCATGACAGATGCTGGATCAGTCGAAACTGTCCCGGCTCTTTCTTTGGCACCACCCCAATGGGCGAGATGATCAGCTCCGGTAGCGGCGCCCCACCAAACGGCCCCGCCATCCGCCCCTCCCGTACCTCCCTGTTCAATTTCTCCCGGACCACCGACTTCTGTGCCGCGACCGATTTCAAGTTTTCCGCCCACCAAGCAATGCGCGGACCCTCGTAGCCCAGCCGAAACCCTCCCGGAAACCCTGCCGTAACAGCCCAGCGTCCTTGGTCCGTGGATATGACGCCAGCAGGGGTTCCAACCGATCCAGTCTAACCGGTGTACGAGCCCTTTCCCACAGTCCCTTGTCCCCCCCGACCTCCCCTGCCAGCCGCCTGCTGTCCCCCCGGAGCGGGCTGCTGCCCCTGGTTGCCTCCCGTCCCCCAGCATTGCACCACTGGGTGACGTTTCCCACATTTCGAGCATTCATTCCTGAACTTGCAATATTGTCGCGTACAAAGACCCTTGTTGAAGTCCCAGCATCCCCCCACCGGGGCTCCGCCGGCACTGTCGCCTTGCCCCACCCCCCCTCGGGTGGGGCGGCTGGGAAAGGGGCGGGGCGCCAAGGGCAACCCACTCGCCATTTAGATTGTCTTGCCAAACTTGCCCCCCCATGGTCTGCTGGTACAGATCCGAATCGATCTCCCCCCATTTTGCCTCCGGGTCCCAGGCCAACCGCGCCCGAAACTCCTCATCATAATGTGACCATGCGTACCCCCATAGGTAACTTGTGCCCTCCGGACTACATCCATGTACTTAAAAAGGGCAACGGACCGTTCCAGGTATTTTTCGCAGTAAACACTAGCGAAAATCAAAAACCCCGCGGACCAGTTCTCGATATTCATGGGCACTCTGGGGCGCTTGGCTAATTCCTCCTCTTTCGACCCCTCCTTCGCCGCCAGCTACCTATGCAAGAGCTTCAGGATGTCCACGTAGTCCCCTTTCCAAATCTTTTCTTTAGTGGCCAGCGACAAATGCGCCCCCAAGGGTTTCGTAATGCCCATATAAGGCAGCTTACGCACCGGCAGCTCATGGGTCTCTTTCCCCTCTTTCCCATCTTTCCCCTTCGCCCCCCCCTTGTCCGGAGTCGCGGCGCCCCCGCTTCGCACACGTACGTGCCCTTATTTAGCCGCACCCCCCGCCTCCGTACCAATCGCGACCGTGCGCCTGTCCCCGGAGCCCCTCCCTGCCCCGTTCTCTGCCTTACCTGGCGTCCAGGTCGGCATCCGCACCGGATCCCGCCGCCTCACCAGTGGAACAGGGGGGGCCGTCACTCTCACCGCCTTTGTCCGCCGAGGCACCTCCTGCAATGAACTAGACAAGGCATTACTCCGCTCCCCTCCCCCCACTCCCGGATTTCCCCCTCCTCTTCACTCTCCTCCTCATACTCCAGGGACTCTCTCCCATCCTCGTCATCCTCCCCGCGCTCCTGCCACAGGCCACCCTCCACGGGCTCCAGCCTGCTCAGACCAGCCCGCTCCCTACACTTTAGCAACAGCTCACTAAGGTCCACACTCGCTCTCTGCCGCTTGCCATGCCGCTCTTCTGGGTCCCAATCAAAACGGACGGACCGCTGCCCCCGTCCCCCAGAGGCTGCATCAACCCGTTGGGGTGGGGCTGGTGGGGACCTACCACCCCGCCTGTCTCGCGCCACCGCTGCCAGGTCCCTCGTTGGAGCGCGAACACCCGCATGAAGCAGAGCCGGCCGATCCCCTCGGCGGATTGGAGCCATATGCAGCTCTCCCGAGCACCTCTCCAGACGCTCCTGTGGAAACAAAAAAGTGGAGTCCAACATGCCGGGGTTAAAGCGGCCTGCCCCCCACCCCCCGCATCGCCCAACATTCCCCCACCCCTCCCGACCCACGATGAATGCCCCCCCGCCACGCCAACCGCCATGCCCCCGCTTCCCACCCTCCGCCCCCCATCCCCCATCCTGCCCCCTCCTCCTCCTCACTCGACTCCAGCCCCTCCAGTTCCCGCCGTACCGCCCCACCCCCCCGCTCCGCACCCCAGCCCCCCACCCCACCCTTCGGTACCCCCCACGCCAGTCCTCCGCGCGCCCCCCCAGATCCCTCCCCCCCGCTGCTCCTCCCGACCTCCCGCACGCTAGCTCCGGGACCACCCCCTGCTGCTCCTCAACCCCCACCCTATCACCCCCCCACCCTCCCCCGCCCCCCCGTCCTGCTCTTCCCCCTCCCCCGAGCTCCACGTCCTTGCCAACCGCGCACCCCTGAGCAGCCCGCCGGACGCCCCCCCGCCGCTCCCCTCCCCTTCCCCCTCCTCCGAGCTTTCAATCAACAGCGGCGAGGCCCCACCCCCACTCCCCCCATCCATCCCCCCCCTTCCCACCCCAGTCCTCCCGAGCACCCTCCCCCTCTGCCAATCCCACCCCCTCAGCTGGTGCCTGCCCCCCACGCACGCCGTTACCCTCCCCCCCACCCCCCACAAACTGTAGCACAGGCCGCTGTGCCCCCCCCACCGCCCCCCCGCCTCCGGCGCACAGGAGCCGCTACCGCCCACCCCAGCCCTGCCCACCCACCGCCGCCCGCTGCCGTGCGCGCGGCGGGTCGCACGCGATAATCACTGCGGCGACTCCGCTCGCCGCGCGCCTTTTAGGCCTCAAGTGAGTGTCGGGCCGCAACAGATTCGTGCGGCCAGCTTCAGCGAGGAGGCGGAGGGCCTCCACCACCCTCGGATCCTCACTCCGCGCCATCGTGAACAGGTGAGTTGTCAATGCGCGTTTTGCCTCCGTATTACACTTCGTCAGCGTGTGCGGAACCCGAAACCTTTGCCGCCGCCAAAGGAACCACGCGACCCCAGGAACTGTCGGCAGCAGCAAATATGCCCGTACCTACGATACCGCCTGACAAGAGAAACCCCAAGCGGTCTAGGTGCGTGAAACTCCACCGCACAACCCTGTGACAAAACTAAGCCCAACAACCCCCAGCCGGCCGTTGTGTCACGATCCACCAAATGGTGGGTCGCCACACAAAATGGCCGGCTATAAACACCCCCAGCCCAAAAGGAGCCCAAGGAGCCCAACCAGCCCAATGGAGCCCAAGACCCGGAAGTCCTGCCCCCCGTGCTCCGGATGCCCCCCCCCGGCCCAAAACCCCCCGGGAAGGCAAGCCTCCCGCTGGTCGGCCGCCCTCCCAAAGCCCTATTACGCCACACTACTCTGCATTCTGGGGCATGCAGTTTTACAAGCTGTTATATGGTTAAATAGGACTTTGCATAGTGCAAAGTCATAGTATGGCATCGCAGTGCTTTTCGATAGTCTGGGCTGTGGCTGTCCAGCGTCAGCTGCAGGACTAGAAGCAGCAGGGAGCGGTTTATCACAGCACATGCGCTGTTCACTGTGAATGCGCGTGAACAGTTCAGCCATCTATTATGGCAATACTCAGTCATGTTATTTAGGATCTGGTTCCACATAGTCAGGAGACAGGAGGCATTAGCCATTCTCATTGCAAGGTTATTTGTTGTGAATCATTCCTTTTTAGTTCCCTATATAGCAGTACATAGGGTAAGGCATTATGCTTTATTTTTGCTGAAGATGCCTTTCCCACCAGTTTTCCAGTACCCGATGCTCTTAAAGTAAATGCAGTTCTGGAGTTTCTCTTTGCGTTATTTGCCTGTTTACAGCTCGTGTTAATATTGGTTTCTCATATGGTGTCATAAGAGGATCTAGTAAGGCCATGATAAATTAGTAACAGAGGAACTGTCATCATGCCAGTAGGTTTCGGAGTCTCAGAAAAGAGATTTAGCTTTATGGCCTCTGTTTTGAGCTGCATTTCTAAGACATCTGTAGTCTCTTGGATTATTGGCACGAATGGGTACCCTGTTAATGTCAGGAAGTCACACAATGGGGAGACATCCAACGAGGTTGCTGTCAGTGTCACGTTTTGTTTAAAGTTATACGCATTATTGTTGTCATTTTCATCTCTCCATCTCCGTTTCTTGGAATCCTTTGCACTGCCGTCAAAACTTGAATGTATGGAGCTGTTGAATTTAAATTGCGGAAATCTAGTTATTTATCAACAAGCTTTCATATAAAAAATTGAAACAACATGTATAAACAGCTTTTTAAAGGAGAAATGAAATAAGATTCCTAACAAATATCCAGGAAGCCATTTCTATCCAGTGTCTGGCCATTCCCTTTAAATATCAGATTTAGGTTCACCAGTATCCACTGCCTGCAAGTATAATTCTACAACCTATCTGTTTGAATTGGCACGACAGGGTGACAGAGGCGAGGCCTCAGCCAGGTAGAACCTACCACTCCCATCAGGGATGGGTGATTACACTTACAGTATAACCTACACTCACCCATGGGTAGTTTGGCACTGAGCAGCCAGATTTATCACAGAGGCAATATGTAGAGCTTTGGTACAGCATTCTCACACAATAAATACACTGAGCGTCACATGGTGTATGTAAATCAAGTTTGTAGCCAACACACATTAACTAACATCATGTATTTCTAAGCATAAATCATATTCCGGACTATCACTAGCCGTACGAGGCCCAACCGTGTTAAAATGACATAAGTAAGATGCACAATTGGAAAGTATCCTATTTTACACTCCCCCCCAGCACCCTTAAGCGGTGAGAAACATTGTCAGACCGAGGTCCACCCTGGCAATTATTATAATTCAATACGACACAGTTCTAGGGTGAATTCCAGATCACAATGATAACAGCAAAGAGTACACACAGATAATTATAACACTTTTAAACAGCACAGTGGGTCAAGGTTGCATGGGTAAAAAACAATGTCGAACGTAGTATTCTTTTGGCAGGGAAACAATGTGTAAAGCAACAAGGCCGTGCAGTGTAATTAATAACAGGCAGTCACTCCCACACACTCACTCAGCACCAATGCGTGGTGCCACGGATATCAGGCAGGTCAATATGGAGCGCACTTGCGCACACACACGCACACACACGCACACAGCACCGTAATGCGATGCAACTGATATCCGGCAGGTCAGTTGATAATGCACATTCAGACCCAGTGGCCCAAGCCTTCATATACCATTCAACTAACCCCAACTACCCTACACCCACGGCTGGTGATAAAGAAAACCTTCTCCCACCTGATTGTAGGCTGACTGCGGCTGAAGTCACACTTAGTCAGGGTCCCTTGGGAGAAGGTAGGAGTAGGTAGCAGGGCTAATTAGGCGGCTATCGACAAATGGGAGTTTGGCCACTAATTGGGAAGTTCACCCACAGTATGAGGAGCAGAAGTAGGCTGAGGGGGATAGACACTGTGCCTTTCCAGTTTTGCGAAGCACAGTGGGGGGTCATGCAGTCTCTTGACCCGCTTCCGATCACACTCGCCCAGTCAATTACTCTCACCACCTAGGCCCAGTCCAACAATACTAACTGGCAACATAAAGTTGTTGGGGCGGGGTGAGGAGACGGCAGTTGGTCCTCCGCACTGAGGGTACAATCGATGAATTGGAAATGAAGCAGGGGAGCCTCTTGGAAGGAGGCCCCCTGTCAGACTCATGTCGATTAAAGTAGCATCCAGGGAATCCGGGCATGCTGATATGAGTCATACCAGACAGTTCCGGTTACACACAATGAAAGGTCGCAAACCAGGAAATGAGTAACCCTGGGCGTAATTCCCGTAGTAACGTTACGCGTAGCTACGCGAAGTGCACTTCGCACTATGCGAGATACGCCTAGCACTACGCAAACTGCGTAGTGCGCTGTTCACGATGATTGCACAGTGCCGGATGCTTTTCCGCACTGTGCAATCATTGAAAATGGCATCTTGCACAGTGCGAGCTGTCGTTTTCTGCCGCTCGAGTAGATTTTTACTCAAGCAGCAGCTTTCTCAACGCGGACTGGTAGTTTCTCAACGCGAACGGTCGCGGGCATACGCGACCGCTCGCAATGAGAAACCTGACCTCCCCGCATTTAGAATCTCGCCGGGAGGTTTATTTTCCACGCTCGCGATCGGCAACTTGATGTTGCTGATAGCGTACGAGGAAAAAATCTCGCCGGGATGTCATTTTGCTTGCTCGCGATCGCCAACTTGACGTTGAAAACCGCGAGCGAGCAAAAAATGCCAACTATTCTACGCTACGCAATTTTGCACTGTGCTACGTGCAATTCGCATAGCACGAAGTAGCACAAACTATGCAAACTTGGCGAGCGTAGCGTAGTTGTCTGCCCAGGGTTAGAAATGAGGCACAACATCTGGTGCGTGTTGATCTCAGTCGCACCAAACATTTCCGGACACACAAAACGATGAGTTGCCGATTATGTACCTTCCTGGAAATGAGACACAACGTCTGGTGTGCATTGATGCGGTTCACATCTGACAATTCCAATGGCACCCAATAAGGAATTTCAAATTCTGTACCTCCCTGCAAATGAGGCACTACATCTGGTGTGTGTTGGTACGGGTTGCACCAGAAAATTCCAGTCACACACACAGGCACAAGTACAGCAGTTCAGCATGAGGTAGAATGAGGCACTACTATAGGTATGCCCTCACCTCTGAGGGTCACAACCTATGAATCAGACAGTCCCTTCCAATGGAAGTAATCCTCCTTGTGTGCAACAGATTCCTCTGGCAGTGTGCACCACACACTTAAAGGACGTCTGGTCCAATGTACACGCAAGTGTAGCTCTGCTCTGCTGAAGGATGGCACCAGTAGTTATACTGTAGTGTGCTTTTGAACTTGGGAGTGATTCAGAGGGTTTCCCTATGAACCACAGATGTCTCCCCTAATTTTCAGTCCTGTCTGCCATGAGGCCATTGAATGCAGATCCTAATCTTTAGTGGGGCAATGATATGGCTTCCAAGAGGCTAAGTGTAAAAACCTCTTCCTCAAATCTATCCAGCCAGGCCCGCAAATGGCAGAGGTCTGTCATTCCAGTTGCATGCCCGATGTTTAAAGCCATGTCTGGGAAATGCACAGATGTGCTCCCCTAGTCGCCGGTGTGGACTAGAGTTACACTAAAAGGCTCACAAAGTTTTAGAGCAGAGAAATGCTCACTTTCTAGAAGTAATGCCAAATGGAGGAATAATTCCTCAGGGTAAACCATACTCAGTTATCCATTGTTTTCACTGTATTCAAATTAATCTGTTTTCATTCCTTGTATCATCAAACTTCCTGCATATAAAATCATCACGGAGACAGCAAAATTGTCCTTGAATTCTTTATTCAACAGTCTCAAATGCTTCCTGCTGCCCATCCAGGCTTTTCACAGCGGCACATAAGGTCAACCATACTTCAGAATGGGCTCATTTAATTACCCAATGCATTTCGAGCCAAATGGCTCTTCTGCAGGGGGTCACTTCAACAAATAGAAACACAGCTCAACTAACTGTTCAATGCAACCATGCTGCGTTCAACAAAATACTCACTTACCCAAAGCCTCCACCCTAAACAACCCACTCCGGCTGCCCCAACCTCATCATTAAACAACATTCAAGTGCTCAAACTTAAACTGCTTCCCATTCTTGCTGCATCCTCACCCCTCCCAACCAAAAATGCAACTATTTGTGAAATAATACTAATACTAATACCAATACCCAAATCCATATCGAAACTCCCCATTTGCCAGTGTAAACCCCTCTGCCCTCTATCCATTTCCCCTTCTACCCCAATAACTCAACCCCCCCTTACCAATCTGCCTACACCGTGTCTCAAATAAAAAATCGAAGTTACAAACCATTACCTCTTGAGAGCCATAACCGGCAGCCTGAACTCCTTATCCACTTCACTTCAAGTTTAACAATCTCATGTTCTTTCCCTGCTGCTTGAAGAACAAGTTACTTACCTTCGGTAACGATGTATCTGTAAGAAACATTAGTTAGTTAGATTCCCCACCTTAGAATATCCCCAGGCGTCAGGCTGGATCCGGAAAGATTTTTGTAGCAATACCCCTTGCGCGTCTGTAGGCGTCGTCTGCGGCTCCGCGTCCGTCATCGGGGTCGTGCGCCGGAATGACGTCGTCGGAGTACTTAGACGACGCCCTCGCGCGCTGACGTCAGTTCTTATACATAGCTTTCTGCGCCATGGACGCTGAGCCATGCAAGAGACCGACACGTGCCAAAAAATATAGGGCCCTGAAAGGGACAACCTTAACCTTAGATGTCGGTTCACAGAACGGGGAGGCTGGGTGGGTCGGTGAGGAATCTAACTAACTAATGTTTCTTACAGATACATCGTTACCGAAGGTAAGTAACTTGTTAATATGAAAGAACCACGTTAGTTAGATTCCTCACCTTAGAATAGATACCCCAGCAATACCAACCCCGGAGGTGGGCCTGCGAACCAAGATCACACCAGAAAGTCCTGGAGAACAGAACGGCCAAAGTGGCCATCTCTCCGGACTTGGCTGTCCAGGCAATAGTGCTTGGCGAACGTGTGCAGTGAAGCCCACGTCGCCGCCTGACAGATGTCCTGCAAGGGGACTCCCCGTCCCAGGGCAGTTGTCGCCGCTGTGGCCCAGGTGGAATGGGCTCTCAGCCCAACAGGAGGGACCTTTTTCGCCAAGGAATAGCAGAGTTTAATACACAACATGACCCATCGCAAGATGGTCCGCTTGTGCACAGCTTTACCCTTCTTAGCACCTACATATCCAACAAAAAGTTGGTCGTCCACCCGGAACTGTTTTGTGCGGTCCAAATAAAAGGACAGCGCATGTTTTGGGTCCAGACGGTGGACCCTCTCTTCATCTTTTGAAGGATGCGGAGGCGGAAAGAAGGTGGGCAGAGTGACAGATTGCCCGATGTGAAAGGGAGTCACGACTATAGGAAGAAAAGAAGGACGTGTCCAAAGGACAACCTTATCCGGATGAACCGAAAGGAAGGGAGGCTTAGCTGACAGAGCCTGGAGCTCACTCACCCGCCTAGCGGAGGTGATAGCCACCAGGAAGGCAGTTTTCAGAGTCAGTAGACGAATGAGACAGTTGTGAAGGGGCTCAAAGGGAGCGCACATCAGAAAAGTGAGAACAAGGTTCAAGTCCCACTGAGGCATTACGAATGGAACAGGAGGGAACATATGAGTAATGCCCTTGAGAAAACGTGAGACAACAGGGGACTTGAAAAGAGAAGGCTGATCAGGATGCCTTAAGAAAGCAGAGATTGCAGCAAGATAACCCTTCAAGGTGCCCAGAGCAGAGCCTTGCTGGTCCGAAGAAAGAAGAAAGAGGAGAACCTCAGAAAGAGGGGCAGAAAGGGGATCCACAGCCTTTGCTGTGCACCATGCCACAAATTTGTTCCACCGGTAGGCGTATACCGTCTTTGTGGAGGGACGCCTGGCTGCCAGAATGACATCACAGACTTCAGGAGGCAAGTCAAATGGCATCAACTGTTGCCGCTCAATCTCCACGCATGGAGGTGGAGGCTGGACAGGTTCGGGGGGAGGACCGTCCCCTGCTGCTGCCACAGAAGGTCCTCCTGAAGAGGCAGTCGTATCGGGGGATCGATGGACATAGCGTAGAGTAGCTCGGGATACCAGTACCTTCGTGCCCAATCCGGAGCCACCAAGATGACTTGGGCCCGGTCACGCCTGATCTTCTTCAGCACTCTGGGCAGAAGTGGTATAGGCGGAAAGGCGTACAACAGACCGCAACTCCACTCGCGACGAAAAGCGTCTCCGAGTGAGTGCCACCTTGGAAATTCCAACGCGCAGAACTGCTGACATTGCGCGTTCTCTTCGGTGGCGAATAGATCTAACCAAGGCTCTCCCCACTGCAGAAAGAGACCTTGCACCACGTCCGAGTTCAGACGCCATTCGTGATCCATCATGCACCGGCGGCTGAGTTCGTCTGCTCTGGCGTTCATAGAGCCCGCCAGATGTTGAACCACCAGGGTGATGCCCTGATGTTCCAGCCATGTCCAGAGGCGCAGAGCCTCCTGACAAAGGGTCCACGACCCCACCCCGCCCTGTTTGTTGCAATACCACATGGCGGTGGTGTTGTCCGTGATCACCTGCACAACACTTTCCCGGACAGAGGGAAGGAAGGCTTTTAGTGCAAGTCGGATCGCCCTCAGCTCCAATAGGTTGATATGGAGCCGAGTCTCCGCCGGAGACCAGAGTCCTCTGATCTCCGCCTCTCCCATATGGCCCCCCATCCCAGGAGGGACGCATCCGTCACTACGACATGCTCCGGTTGGGGTAGGGAGAGGGATCTGCCGCTGACCCCATCGCGATTCGTGAGCCACCACTTCAGCTGGTTCGCAGTGCCCTCCGAGATCAAGACATGGTCGGACAGGTTGCCTCGATGCTGGGCCCACTGAAACTTCAGGTCCCACTGCAGAGCCCGCATCCGCCACCCGGCGTGAGGTACCAACAGGATGCAGGAGGCCATCAGCCCCAGAAGCCGCAGCACCAACCTGACCGAAACCCAGGACAGAGGCCGGAAGATGGAAATCAGGGCCTGAATGTCCCGGACCCGCTGTTCCGGCGGATAGACCCGGAGCTGTGCCGAATCGAGAACCGCCCCAATGAAAAGGAGCTTCTGGGAGGGACTCAGGTGTGACTTCGGCACATTGATGGAGAACCCCAGCGAGTGCAGGAGGTCGGCCGTAGTCTGGAGGTGGGAGACGACTTGCTGGGGCGAGCCCGCCTTCAACAGCCAGTCGTTGAGATAGGGGAAGACTGGAACTCCTGATCGGCGCAGATGAGCTGCGACCACCGCCATCACTTTCGTGAACACCCGAGGGACACTGGTGAGGCCGAAGGGGAGCACGGTGAACTGAAAGTGCTCCTGACCCACCGTGAACCGCAGGTAACGCCGGTGGGCTGGCAGGACGGGGATGTGGAAATAAGCGTCCTGCAAGTCCAACGCTACCATCCAGTCTCTAGGGTCTAGGGCAGCCAGAACCTGAGCTAAAGTGAGCATCTTGAACCGATCCTTCGGGAGAAAGGAGTTCACGCTCCTGAGGTCCAAGATCGGGCGTAGGCCCCCTTTGCCCTTCTTGGGAACCAGAAAGTAGTGGGAATAACAACCACAACCTACTTCTGGACCAGGAACGCGCTCGACGGCCTCTTTGGCCAAGAGGGCCGAAACTTCCTCTCGTAGAAGATGCAAATGATCCCCCGACATATGGTGGTTCAGCGGCGGCATGGCTGGAGGGGTCGTCTCGAAGGGGAGGGAGTAGCCCCTTCGGACGATTTGCAGCACCCACCTGTCCAACGTGATGGAGCGCCAGTGGAGCAGGTGATGGCAAACTCTGCCGCCCACTGGCGTTGAATGGACCTGAAATCTCGGACTAGGAGGGCTTTGAGGCGGATGCTGCCGGGGTGAATGTGGACTGACCGGCACGTTGACCTCCAGTACCGCCTCGGCGGAATCCACGTCCGCGACCGCGTGCAGGTTGGTTCTGCGGCCGGTGGCTGGGCGGACGTGAGGAGGCGCCCCTTCCTTGGCCACGAAAGGGATGAAAGGCAGAAGACCCAAGGACTTGGCCGTGGCCCGGGAGTCCTTGAACCGAGCCAGCGCACTGTCCGCCTTCTCACTAAAGGCGAGTGCCATCAAAGGGCATGTCCATGAGGGAACTCTGGACATCCCCTGAAAATGACGTGGATCTCAGCCAGGCGTGATGCCGAAGCGCCACCGTGGTGGAAATCGCCCGACCCAGCAAGTCCGTGTTGTCAAGTCCACACCGTATGGCGTGCTGTGCTGCATCTCGACCGTCAGCAAGTGCTTGAGTGAGTCGTGCCCGGGCCTCCACCGGGCACAAGGGCAGCACGTCCTCCACCGTATCCCACAGAGAGTGGGAATAACGGTCCAAAAGGCAAGCGGTATTTAAAGACCGCAGCCCCAAACTCAGGGACGAGAACAGTTTCTTGCCAAACTGTTCCAACCTCTTGGATTCCCGATCCAGAGGAGCGGACGGGAAGGAGGATTGGGAGGATGAGGCATGGATAACCAGACTCACGGGGGTGGGGTGTTGGGAGAGGAAACTGGGGTTGCCCGGAGCAGGGCGGTGGCGCCGGACAACGTTCCGGTCCACAGGAGGAACTGTGGAGGGCTTGGACCAAGTGCCCTGCAGAACGTCTATGAGGGCCTCATTAAACTGCAGCAGAGGCTCAGTGGAGCTTGCTGTCAGTTTAAGGACCTCTGTGAGGACGTTAGTCCTCACGGCCACAGCAGGCAACTCCAGCCCTAGGGCTTCGGCCGCCTTGCGCAGCACCACTGAAAAAGCTGCACCCTCATCCGAGGCCACAGTCGGAGGAGAGATGAAACCAGCGTCCGGGGAGGTATCCAGACCGCTGGCATCCCCCAGTTCGTCCTGTGAAAGTTGACCCTTGAGGGCCATAGGGTCCTCAGACCCCTCCCAGTCGCCCCCGTCATCCGATTCCTGATAAACAGGAGGAACGATCAAAGCCGGACGGTAGATGAAACGGTCATCCATCGACGTCGGGTGCGGCGCTGGACGGCGCCGTACCGGCGTCGGGTCCGGACAGGGGCTGAACCGGGGAACGGCGGCATCCGGGGACGGCACCGGAGGTGGAACCGGTGTCGGCGCCGGCGGAGATCCAGGCCTGGATCCCTCGGGGACCTGCGGCGTCGGGGCCGGAGCCACCGGCACGCGAGGTCGCCCAGTCGAACCTGCGGGGCCCAAAGGCGCGCCTACAGGCGTCGACAGTGGAGCCAGGCCCCTCATGGCCGAGAGGAAGGCACTGACCTCCGCCGGAGTCTCGTCAGTCCCAGGGACCGGCGGGTATGGGGATGGACGCGACTCCTGCGGCTTCGACGGAGCCGCGGGGTGGGACCACCCTGACCCTCAGCCGAGTCGCGCGACCGGCGAGGGGAGTCCGAAGAGCGATGTCGTCTCTTGGACTTCTTGGAGTGCTTCGACTTACCCGAAGACCCCGATGAGCGATGACGATGGCTGCGGCTCCGCGATCGGTCCTTGGACCTCCTCCTGGACCGGGACCGACAGCGGCGCGGAGCCGAGTGCCGAAGCTCGAGAAGCTTACGGGACCGCTCCCACCTAGTTTTCGACGTCAAGGCCTGGCAATTGAGGCACGACTCCGCGTCATGGTCGGCCCCCAGGCAATAAAAGCACCGGCGATGGTGATCCGTCACCAACATCAGGCGATGACAGGCGTCACAGGCCTTGAAACCAGGCATCCTACCCGCACCAGAGTCGAGTCGATAGACCAAAAGAAGTCAAAAAAGTTAGTAAAAAATGACTAGGGGTAAGCTCTTCTCGGATCGGCGCTTACTGGCGCGGAAAAAAGAAGAACTGACGTCAGCGCGCGAGGGCGGTGTCTAAGTACTCCGACGACTTCATTCCGGCGCACGACGCCGACGATGGACGCGGAGCCGCAGACGACGCCTACCGAGGCGCAAGGGGTATTGCTACAAAAATCTTTCCGGATCCAGCCTGACGCCTGGGGATATTCTAAGGTGAGGAATCTAACTAACGTGTTTCTTTCAGATCCATTATTTAACGTGTGCTGTCCCACGTATACCCCATCACTCATGGTGATTCATTAATTCATACTAACCACGTGCAGTGACGGCTGGTAACATTTGAAAGTGGTGGGCGCAAAATTATTGCTGTACAAAATTATCCCCCTCCCGCTCTTTTGTCGGTGTGTTCTAGCTGTAATTTCAAAAGGGGCCCCCTTTGCCCCATTGACCTGTGGCCTTCATCTCTGGTGATGGGAGGGGAGGGGGGCATTGGGAGTGTCGGTGCCTGGAACTAGACGGGCTACATCCAGGCGGGTGGGGTTGGGTAATTTGGGCTGCTGGGGTAGCCTAGATTATCGAATAGCTGCACTGTCCTATGCTGCACCACACGTGTGCCCGGTACTGGTAGTGGTCCGGATTGCAACAGGCAGTGCTGACATGGGAAAAGCAACCCTAGCCCCGGGTTCAACATTCTGCTCCTCTTTGCAGCCGCACTGAGGGAATCCATTCCACTTGCAAGGGCAATAATGATGGTTGACATGCACAGCGTGCAATAGTTAGCACTAAAACACACCAGGCGCGCTATCCGATTACCGGCTTATCGATGTGACACCCATTAGTACCTGATAATAGTAACCAATCAGCTCGTCTCCCTTTCTCAATTTCCTTAAAGAAACATCTTTCTCATCTGCTGCGCCGGGGCTCCAACAGGATAATGCATCAAATAACAGATACAAATTGCTCTACAGTGGGACCCTGCAAGCACGTGAAATAAAGAGTGCAAGGAAGTGCGAAGTGCACAAGCCATATTCATAAAGGTCACTTGCATGTACGCAGACTTAGGAGCCTGAACGGACGTGCCCAGGGCTCACTCAGGGCTTGCACTTTAGAGGGTTGGCCAGCACATCGACGCACACGCGCCTCATTCATGACCAGCTGCATCTGTATACAAGTGCCCTAAACATTTCTTGTCGTCAGCAAGCCGCGCCCTTGCAAGAAAAAACAAACATGCTGAAAATTAAACCAATGAAAGGTACCGTCTTCAAAATAACTTTTAATCTTTAAACTTCACAAACATGCATGAAGAGCGTTTCCATGACCATAGAAATACCATCATCATCGAAGAAAATGTAAATTGTCCAATAGTGCATGAGATACAATTTGCTTAACACTTGTCACTTGTCCACATTTATGCTTCATTAGATGTCCACAAAACATGTTCATCCTTAATTAGTGCATGTATGTACTCAAACTGTGTAACGATTCATACCTAATTATTGAATGTGGAGATAAGCTTGTGCTCGCTATAATATTTTGTGGAAATAGCACTGCTGCAGTTACTTTATGGGTTTCAGTTAAAGTTAGCTTCACAAGTCGAAAGACACCTAGAACCCCAAAACGTGGTATTTTTCAACTGTGTTTGTTGAGCCAAAGTTGCTTTGCGCTGAAACAATGGCTGTTTTCTTTACTAGAAGCAATTGCCCTTATCAACAGTCACGTGAGACAATATGCGTGTAAAACAATTGTTGGTCGAGTCAATTTGCCCCCTGGCTGTAAACGGCCTTTAAGCAACAACAGGGGGTCCCCGGCCACTTCCTTTACACGTCAGCCAAGGTGGAGTTAGCCTCTGAATGTCTTCAAGTGGAAATGTCATATATTAAATACATGTCAGATATTGCAGTGAATAGGTGCCGTGCCAACAGTAACAATTGGTGTACTTTGTGTAGGTTTCGTTATTATCCACGAAACAGTGCAAAAAGGGAGGGTTCAGTGGCAGTCGCAGCCGGCATTACGGGCAGGGGTGGTGGAAATGGGGTCATCGCGGGGGGGGATGGGGGAGACGGGAGGGGTTTAATTAAATAAAGATAAAATTAAACTTACTCAGCTTCTTAATGGGGATGGGTCCAGGTCCGAGTCCGACTCCCGCCGTCCTGCGCCAATTCCACCAGCTCTCCTTGTCACCTGGAAATGCAGCCCCCCTCCCTCCCCTCTGCTAATCACAATGCTGCAATGGCAGCGTTGTGATTGGTGAGACGCAGCGGAGAGCGCCCCAACCGGGTCATTTTCTCCTGCATAGAGAACAAGCATTTGCAATGCAATAGGTCTCGCATTTGCGTGAGTTTGAGCTATTGAAATTGTAAATGACAGTGCCTTTTATTTATGTGTTTTGAAAACCTGCAAGCAGTGCGTAAACCTGAACTTTGTACTTATAATTCTTGCTTACGAGGTGCCAGGCTGGCAGTAACTGAGCCTCATTTACTGCCAGCCTTGATATCGGTTTTGCCAATGCTTGTTAGCAGTATGAAATGAATGAGTAACAACCATGATTCTGATATGAATTTGATTTGAAAATGTTTTAATTCTAGGCGTATGTCAGTTGTGTTACCTGTCTTTACAACTCAAAGAGGCACCCAAATACTGGCATGCCTCGTAAAGCACACGATTTTCATTTTCTAAGTCCCACCCTTAATTTTGTGGGAATCATGGAACTGATTCCTATGTACACTTCTCTGTCAATGCTCCTTTTAGAGACTTAGCACTGGCCACCTGGGATGATGACCACAGTAATCCGATCAATGCAGTGCTGTAGCGTCACAACACTCTCAGGTATGGTGTGGCACTTGGACACTTGGGACACAGTGCTTCATAAACTGAGGCTAGCTCTTAAATTATGTGTCCCCGCTGTAGCATTGGGTCCACCGCTGATACCATGCTGTCCTGTTTCCCTAAAGAAGGGAAGCTTGCATTTCTGACCTATGTTGTTCCTATTTCATAAGGAATGAAGGTTTGCACTGCTGATGCCCATCTGAGCCTTTGTGTGCAGGATAGTGTGGTGTACTTCTGTGATCATGGAAGGATTGTCAATTGATGCACATGATGTATCAGTTTGGTATAAGAGGGAAAGCTACACTGCTAATGCTGGGCTCTGTCTGTTCTGGAAGCGACTCTTGCACTGCTGATGCTGCGCTGTACGAATTCTGTAAGAGAAGGAAGGTTGTGCCACCATGTTTCAGAAGCATTAATCACACCCACCACTGTGTACCTGTCTGTTGTTGTCATGGAGTGCATCTGCCTGTGGCTTCGAACTATGCTTCCCTGAATCAATTGAAGACCTGTAGGAAGGTTTGCCACCTTCCTTACACAGAAATATTGAGTATTTTTCTGTATGTTGAGGTTATGGAAGGTCCAAGAGATGATACCTAATAGCAGTTTGTATAAAACGCTGGTTTTATTACTCTTGGCATTACCAAAGCAATAGTCACAGTATCAGACATCTTAAAATAGCTTGGAAGCTTCATATACCTGCACCACAGCAGTGCATGTAATGCTAAATCTCACATTTGTGGGTACATGTTTTTGTTACAGGTATACTTTTTAAACTATTACCCCCAACTTGCTCTGTTCCTTTTGCATCTACCCTAAGGCCCCTATACTGCTGCGCAGAGGATGGTGGTGGGGTGTTGCCTTGGATTTAGGATCTCACATCATCTTCCTGCATCAGTCTGGTTCCATCTACTCTTTCTATGGTTATCTCCCTTCTAATCATTGTATCGTGATATCCTGTCACATTCCAGTGGGTGAGAAGAAAACTCCTGAAATAACCAATTAGCTCCAAGCCATCAAGATGGTTCAGTGTTTTTTTCTAGATCAGAAGTTCTTCGAGCACAAGCCACACTAACTCCTCGCCCTAAAACAGCATACATTCGAAAATTCTTATCACCATATGTACAATAAAGTGCAATGTCACACAGTTCTCCAAGTGTTAGCTATCTCAATGGTACAGCATTCAGGTTATACTGGAAAATAACACCCTTTAAATCTGGGGTACTCAAAGTACTGGCTGGGGGCCGCATGCGGCTCTCCTGACCTCCTTATATGCAGCCCCCGGTAAAACAGCACCACTGGGCTGCTCTTTAGTTGACAGAGAACAAACTTTTACAAAGCAGACGAGCATTTATTTCAACTTTAACTAATGGTAAGGAAGCAAAGAATTTCCTGCCCAACTTATTTTTAGGAACACGTTTTTTAAAGACATCTTGCACTAATCATGCAAAAATATGAGAAACTCTACAAAATCAATAAGTGAATTTCATTAACATGTAGAAGCGTTTCATCTTAGTACATTCGATTATTGAACGGCATTTATTACAAGTGATAATTTTCAAAGATGAACTTTGTAACATTCATGCCACAAGCCCTGCCCCCCACCGCCCACCTCCTGACAAAAATTACATTAATGAATCAAGAGGCAAGTGGTTTGCCAGGAGCACCCTCTCTGTGGCCTAGGCTGTTATTATAACTGGAAAAACATTATAGTTTGTTATATCCTACACAAGTGAAGTTTTTTTAGTTGTCCGCTCTACCCATTCCCATATTTTCCTTAATTATGTAATCGAAATTCAACTGTGCATGCTATGACGAATATTGTACTGTCTATTGAGCTTGTTTAATAAAAAGTAAAAAAAAAAAAAAAAGAGAAGGTTTTTTACAGCAAACATTCTGAAGTTAGATTTTTGAAGGATTTATGACGTAATAAAGGAAGGCAATGTGCCCAGGATCACACAATTTGGTCAAGTGGGGAAGTCGGGATTGATGCCAGAATTTCTGGTTTCACTTTGTGCAATTCAATTGATAGAGCGCCATAAGATTCTGAAATTTGTAGGGGTGCATCATATTCAGCGTTAGTCAGCACCCGCATATTAATCAATGTATGTTTAGAAGTGTCATAGAAATGTATTGATGTAATCGTTTAACTTAGAGGTGATTAGAAATGTAATAATGCTTTTGTGTGGATCAATGCTGCAAGTTATTGTGAATGTATTCAACAAAACGAATAATCATTAGTTTTCGTATGATGCAATGTATTAGGCGAAACGTGTGCCATGTTAAAGTTTACGCATAGGTTGCTTATTCACGTATATGAAAATAGTGAACTAATGCTTAGAGTGTGGTTTAATAGTGTTTAATGTGTAAAGGCCTGATCACCTATATGCTAAAGAGAAGGTCTGTTTATTCCTTATGTTAGCAATTGTTGTAGGCCGAAAATGATTCCCTTGGAAAAGGCTTTGGGTTGCAGGGAAAATGTAAAATCTTAAAGATGTGAAATGGCTTTTCTTGTTCCCATGTTTCTGTTGCAGGTGCAAGGACATTTAGCTCGTTAGAGAGAATAGATCTTTGTTTCAGGAGTTAGGATGCTGTGAGAAGCCAACAGGGGAGTGCATTGGAATGTGAGATAGATACTTTTGCTGCGCAAGGTGCCTGGGACCCAAGGTCAAGCTAACCGTCGTTGGATGCAAGACAACTTTGTGGAAAATTACAGAGAGAAGACCTGGCCGTAGAGGTGTGCCGAAGGGCGTGTTCTATGATTTTGGGGTTTCGTATTAGGGACAGTGCCCCGTGGGTTAAGCAGATGAGGTTTAGATGGGAAGCTAGAAGGAGCATCCTAGAACGAGCTCTGACTAAGTGAGGGTACTTCTTAACGGAGTCTTCACTTCTGACACCTTTTCCTTGATTCTCTTGCCTGGGATGGGAATGCTAAGTAGGGATGTCACCTTAGAGGTAGAGTAGGGACAGACTAACGTTTTCCTTTTTGACTAATGATTCCCAATTTAGATATTGGTCTTACCATCGCCTTTTTGATGATTTTATAATCTGTAATTCTTTTCGTTCTGAGTCGAATGAGAATTTTACGTAGGCTTGCTTTTGTACTAGTGCCCATTTATCTTTTACACCTTGTATTAAGGTGTTTGTATGTCCAGTTGTTTTTGGTTGTAATAAAATCTTACAAATATTAGATTCGGAGTCAGTGGTCCTTTCCAATGAAGTTTAATTGTGGTAGATATATTTTGAT
Organism: Triturus cristatus; assembly: GCF_964204655.1. Taxonomy (NCBI): domain Eukaryota; kingdom Metazoa; phylum Chordata; class Amphibia; order Caudata; family Salamandridae; genus Triturus; species Triturus cristatus. Next base: position 546,557,134 of record NC_140586.1, read on the forward strand.
AATTGTGTTCATCCCTTCCACGCTATCTGGAAAATAAAAAGATCCTGGCAACCAGAGAGGATTCTTGGAGATAATCAGGTAGGCAAGAATCCGGCCTTATCACAATCATTTGATGAGTAGCTCACGTTTTACATCAAAGGATAATGCTTTGTCTTTTATTCTTGTTGCATGAGGTTAAAGCCTGCGTGGCAGACAGAGGCAACGTGAAAGCTCGGTTGTCCACATGCTTCTCTTCCCCCTGTGCCCACCTTATACCACACCAACCCTCCCAATGCGGCCCTCGGGCATGTGATAGATCATACATTTTGGTCCCCTTGGAAAGGTTTCAGAATACCCATGATTTAAATCAGTATACCTATTGTGAAACAGTTCAATTAATCCTACTACATTCACAAACACTTAGAATGGTAACACCACATAATTGGGAAAGGTAGCTTAAAACTTGACACCCACTTGAAACCGAAAAATGGACAACTGTACACCCCAGGAGAACAAACCAAACTACGTCATTCAGCACTTGAATCCAGTTTGTTTTACTATTTTTCCGTTTTTACCTAGCCTGCTCTCCCGGATTCCTTCCTTCCTTCCAGGCATGGTCCGCTGCTAGGTCTGGCCTACTACTAGACCTGCTCTTGGTGCCTATCCTAAGCCTGGTTTGCTGGTGTGAAGTAGGGGCTTAGCCTAGCCTGGTCTTCTTAGTTTCTCTGTCCTCCATTTCAATAAGGAGCTAGACTACAGTGGACAGCATAATCCAGAAGACTCTCACGGATGCCCTACTTTCTTACTTTTTCCCAAACACTGACACCCAATGTTTCTAAACCTTTCCATTGCCCTAGGCCGCTGTATTCTTTTTAACTGGGTACAGCTTGTTGGTAAATCTCTGCCTCACACCGTCTCTAACATCATTTACTAAGCTGTGCCCCTGGTAACCACCACTTATGAAGGTAGCCTCAGATGGCAATACAATTGGACTACCGTGAAACCACACATTTTAAATATCCAATTTTTAGGTGCGTGAATTCTGAGAAATTGCCTTTCCCCTCTGCTTTGAGAGAAAGTACTAAACTTCCTGGACACGGCGGCCCAGAGGCAAGAGAGTCTCTGGGAACATACCAGGAGCTGGTGCGCTGAGCGGCAGGGAGCCCTCTAACCCCTCCAGCTTTGCTTCCATTCTTTTTATCTGCGCTGTGCAGCAGGTTCCCAGGCCCACTGCAGAGCCTCGGGCTTTCCAGAGCATTTCAGCTCCTGGATAAACAGCTTCTTATCTTGGGAAAAAGGGAAAATAGGCGCTGGATGTGTACGTCCGAGAAGAAAAGGACATGTCTACCCCATGTTAGGAGTTCACATGAACACTAACGCCCGTGTAAAGAATGTCTACATAGAGCACAAACTACTTGGATCCATACACAGCTCTGGCCTTGTACCGCAATCCTGACAAACAGCATCCTGCCATTCTGGTAATGGTAGCCATGCAGTAAAGCCAATGCAGTTCAATCATGACCTGGAACACTTATTATTCCAAACCCAGGGCTAACACACAGCAGCATATTCCTAGCAGCTCCCTCTGTTCTATTAGCAGAAGCAGATCTGCTATGCAAATGTATTCCAGTAAAGCCACGTACTATTGCAGCACTGGGACCACACCAACACCTGCCAATGTACTTCAACCTTGACGGACAGTTCCCCTTTGCCGTTCTTGACACCTACTGAGTCTTGTTACAGCAAGAGCACAGTTCATGGTCTGTACTAGACATAAGCATCAAGCATAGCACAGCTTTTCTTTGCATTTTGGGATTTGTACTCCTTCTTATCACACATACAAATATCAAATGAAAAACATGGCCTGGATAAGCTGGTTATGTATGGAACGGGGACACTGGCGAGCTGAGGCAAAAAACAAACGAGTCCATCACCAGGAAATTTTGGTGACATGTAGAGTGTTGCAGGGGCTTGCTATTAGCCCTGAACTCCTCAAACAATCGCTAAAGCACACTATCGAGGGGTACAGCGGGCTGGACGAGTTGCACAAACTTAAGAGTCTCCGGGGGTAGAAAACCTAGGCAAAATTTTAAATAATCTGGGCAGCAAATGTTTGGGCTTAATACAGCCTTCAACAATGTCGTGCGGAAAAGCTCACAGCTAGAAACCCAAAGGAAGAGAAGAGGGGGCAATGGAGAGGAAAGATTAGTAGGCTACGCAGAGGTATACTCTAGCAGTTATCTCGGTTGATGTAGGCAGAGGATGACGATGACAGAGGTAGGGAGTCTGAAATCAGCCATGAAGCACCTTGCGAGGATAAGATCAATAAGGCTGGGAACTGTGAATTACAACACATTAAAAACGTGCATAACAATGTGATCCAGGAAAGCGCAGGCTGCCAGGTGAGTCAAGACCTGCTTCCCAAGCAGTGCGCGTGAGCGACAACTCTAAACATTTCCTCAAGGCAGCTTCCCATGGGATACTTGGCTTGAGAATTCTCTCAGGAGTGTAACCCCTCCAACTCTCCTACGTCCACACCTTCATCATGTTGCACACCCTCAGACACAGCAATAATTCACATCACAATACAAAGCTGCAAAATCTTTTCACAAACCAGACACCTATTCACATGCCACCCTACAATCGACACTGAAAATAAAACAATTGGTTTTAGAATACACTTCTAAGTGCTGCAGTGCCGATGTATAGCTTGAAAATACAGAGCTAAGAGACTTTGCTGCATCTGAAAGCCCTAACCCAACAGTGTACAACTGTAAAAAGTAATAAAAACTGCTCTCCTTTGTTGCACTTGTGAACATACTGCGGTTCAACCCTCCAAATCCCCACTAAACAAGCGCGTTCCTCGCGCTAAAAGGAGGCAGCAGGGGGAGGGGCGAGAGGAGGGGGCGAGTGCTGGATAAAAAAGTGTCGGCAAAAGTGAAAGCGTTTCACTTGCGAGAGTGAGCAGCGCCAGGAGTGATAATTGCTACCATATGGAGCCGCGCGCTCCCGCAAGTGAATCGCCACTCATGCACGAGTTGCCATTGAAGTCAATGGAACGCGTGCACGTTTTTGGCTGAAGAGCCAAAGCGATTGCTAAAGGTATTTTTGCCTATGCAACGCATGCGCGCTGCGTAGGCGAGACCTAAAAAGGGAGCCTGGGCGGTCGTGCTCCAGGGCAGGGGGGTGTGGCTTACCCACTGTTGTGGGTACTGACTGTTTGGTCGGCTCCAGGGTCTGACAAAACAATCAGTACCCACAAAGGTGGGTAAGCCACTCCCCCCTGCACTTGAGCATGACCGCCCACCCTCCCGCCCCCAACCAGGCACTTCTGCTTTCTCACAGTGCGAGAAGCAGAAACATAAAATGGTAGTTTTTACCATTTTATGTTTCTGCTTCTCGCACTGCGAGAAAGCAGTGGGGCGATGCCCAAACGCCCCTTTGGAGGAGCCGCTGCTGACCTGGGGCACTCAGAAGTTTGGCAAGTTAGCATACTGGTAACGTTATAGAATCTTGCAAAGTGGATTTTGGTATCTTAGGCTCTATGAACACTTGTACCTTGAAAGTTGTACCAACAGTGATTTATGGAGGCTTTGTTTGCCACAGTACTGTCTTGTGGCTAAGATGCTGAATTTTGAACCCATGTACCTAGGTCCTAAACTCAATTCCAGCATTTTACTGGAAATTTGTGATACTGGGCAAATAACTTAGGGCCTGATTTAGAACTTGGAGGACGGGTTACTCTGTCACAATGGTGACGGATATCCAGTCCGCCGAAATATAAATCCCATTATATCCTACAGTATTTATATTTGGGTGGATGGGATTTCTGTTACCGTTGTGACGGAGTAGCCCATCCGCTGAGTGCTAAATCAGTGCCTTAATCTCCTTGTAAATCGTAAATATATGTGAAAGCTAATTACATTGTACATATATGAGATGTGATGTCATGGTGCACATCTAGCATGTAGAAACTCCCATCGATGTACATGATGATGTATCATCTCCCTGCAACCCGTTATGTGTACGGCGCTTTGTTTCTACACAGCTAAGTTGTGATATACAATAACAGTAATACCTATATTTAAATATTACCAAGGTTGGAAAAATGTTCTCAAAAGCGCCCATAATGTTTCGAAACATTTATTGGAACAGAACCCGAACCCTTCCTAATAATTTGAAGCAATATAAGTGATAAACAGCAATTTAAAAACCATGATGTGTGGCTAAATTTCCAAAAAACCTCTGGGGGGAACCTCTATTCTATGTCAGGACCGGAGGAACATATGATGCCTCAACCTTCTACTTATTGCTCAGCAGGCCCATAAAACACATAGTACATCCGCAAAATGGACTACAAATCCCATGAGTTCATGAAATAACAACAGTGACATTCATACTCTGTTAATCCCTAAAAAACTGTCCCCAAGAAAAGCACTTCCTCTTTCTTCGCTGCTCATCAACCAGATAACTGCCTTTCTTAGAATCTGCTTTTATGAGAATGATCGATATTGATGTAAATGATCTCTAAGTAGTTGCTTGTGTAATTAAAACCGTTCTAAACATGTTAGAACTTGTCTAAATTGGAGCCAACGAACAATAATCATAAAATATACAGTCAGCCTAGTTCAATTTAGATGGGTTGAAAAATGTAATTTAAGAAACAATATATAGTGATTGGCTTCTGTGTAAAAAATCATTTAATGTCTCATAAATCATTAATTCTATAACTGATTTTATAGATCTCCAGAGTTCAACCACTACTGCCTTATCGGTCCATGCCATCTTGGTGTGTGTCTATGCCACGACTACTCAATTTTTCAAAGGCTTGGTTCATGAACTTTAAAAACAAACAGATAAGCTAGCCAGAGTCTCCTTTCAAATAAGTGTCCACCACCACATTACATTTGTAAATGTTTAGACATCGGAATAGCAATAAAAGCCAGTATTTCCGCAGCTTAATTAAATTAGGGCAGATGGAAACAGCGTAAATTTTAATGATTATTATGCTGACCCACATAGGCGGCACAATTGACCCAGTCCGCTTTTTATCCTGTACCAGTCCAGAAGTCTTTAGTTGGATAATGCCAAATCGACACCTCATCAGTTGTCTCTTTCATTCCAACAGCTATTGGTTGTTTGAGATATTGCTGGGTGACAAGAGAGTTATAAAGGGCAAGTGATAGGTTGGAATGAGATTTTTTGCTTGAGTCACCCATGTCGTACGCGGTTGATATCAATTTAACTTGTTTGTTCAGTAACTTCAGTAGCTTAGATGTTAACTTGCATGGGAGTGTCTTATTCAGGAACGTCTCCGGACCCAGTCAGATGCTTAGGGTTTTCACTAAGCAAGGGTTCTGTAGTTAGATAGGGTATCCACCATAAAGAGGGTTACCAAAAGTATGTAACTTGTTCGTCAGGCAACATTGAAGAGTTAAACCTCAATTGTGCTCCAACAGAAGAAATCCCCAAACACCTAAAAAGAAGAAAGCACTTGAAACATGCCTTCAACTGGCAAGGCCTCAGAGGCTGAGTGTCAGATCTACATTAACCTGGCAATCCTAATCCAACAGGGACAATTTCATTCTCCTCGGTTCCCTGATGAACTGCTAATCGTGCAAGGAGCAATATGCTGTCAGCAGTCGACCCGGAAAAAAAGAGTGATATACGAGATAAACTAAGACACTGTATTTCTTCACTCTGTCTGTTCTGACAGCTGGATTCAACTTACGCTTCAGAAGCATGAGTACCTAAAACAAGAAATCCTTCTAAGTTCCAACTTAATTACCATAATTTGGCATATGATATACTTTGTCACTATCTTTGTTTCTGACCTTCTATAGGAGGGTGAATCTCTGGGTCCATCTAGAGATGGCATGCAAATGGAATATTTATATATGATGCAAGTGAATGCTTGAAATAGGACACTTGTTTCTGCCATTACCTGTATACAGTGTTTTGCAAATTAAAAGTGTTCTCTGAATGTTTCTTAATGTAACAAATTCATCAGCTGTAATTTAAGGAATACATATTCAATCACTCAATCTTAATCTTTATTCAATCTTCCAAAAGTAGATCATAAAATCTTCACAGGAAAGGTCATGCAAGAAACAAACCTGAAATGTTGAAAACATCTACAATAAAATTCATTAAAAACATACATTCAAAGGAGTAAAAGTGCCAAAAATATCAGTATAAAAATAGCGATATGTTATTCATATCAACTTGCATGCACAAAAAACTGCTTTAAGGAAAATAAAGTGCATAGGTTCAGATTCAACATCATGGTGAACAACCAACAATGCATGATACATATAAATATATATATACATTGAAATTAAAACATCATACTCCTTCTCTGTGCTTATACATACTTCAAAAAGCTAGCAACTGAGTAACGTGTCTCGATCGTGAAGTTGCAATAAAAAGAATAGAGCAGCCTTACACTTTGAGAATTTATGTCTGCTCAACAACGGTAATAAAAACCTCCTTGTAAACGGCAGATAATATCGACAGAAGAAAGCAACATGTAGTAAAGTTTGGCTAGATTGCTCGTTGCATGGACAGTTGCCAATGGTAGCTGAGGAATATTGGCCTAGCGGAAAACATATTATCCAGCGAATGGAGCCTAACCTAAATCCGGCCAATAAGGTTTTCTCATACACATTTATCACATAAAATAAATAAGGGGCTATCGTTGGCATCATCTGGATAATACAATAATCCCTAACCATAGGTATGGCCACTTCCGTTAATTCCCTGGTAGCCTGTCTATGCTTAACAAAGCTATCCTCAACCCAGTAGTTGACCTTTTTCATGATGGTCTACGGGTGCTCAAAAAGTGTGCCTCACTCAGTCTATGATGTGACACAGCTGGTGCAGGTTAAGGAATGTGTTACTCCCTGATACAAAACCATTCTGATCGGGTTGCATCAATGTGTCAATGACTGCAAGCAGGCGATTGGCAAGTACCTTATCTAATAGTCCATATTTAAGAGGGACAGGGGCCGATAGGACCTCACATTCAGGGGATCACGCCCAGGTTTCAGGAGTACCATGATAATCATCTCTCTCATGGAGCTCTGCAGGGATCCACAAGACAGTGCCTCCCCATATACCTTCAACAACCTAGGGGCTTTTTCGGCATCAAAGGTAGCATAAGACTCTATTGGGAGACCATTCATTCCCAGAGCCTTCCCTAGCACAATCTGCACTTTCGCCCCCTTTGCTTCCTCCAGAATGAAAGGACTATCATGGTCTTGCTTATGTAGAGGGCTAATCATGGAGATCCCTATCCTCTCCAAGAATGCTGAGGCCGCACCCTGTGGCACTCCCATAGTGTCCACATATAACTCCCTGTAATAAGCCTCAAATGCCGTGTTTATCTCCAGTTGGGAGTTCCCTATTTGCCCTGAACTCAGGCGAACAGCAGCTAGCCATGCTAGAAGGCTGCCAGCCATGTCCCTCATTTCATGTTGCAGCTGGAGGTAGGTTTTGTACTCAAATTTAGACAACATGTGCAACAGAGCGCACGTGGGGACAGCCTCTTGCCACATATGTAGGCTGCTCCATCTTGGCACACCAGTCCATTTCCCTGCACCAGTCTGAACTCCCCAGTTGAGCAATATCCCTCTTTTCAATCAGGGTTCCCACCCCAACCAATGACCTCTCGGCTCGCCTCCCTCCCACATCCTCCATCAATCCCAGGAGGGCAATCAGAGCAGTCTTCTCTGTTGGGTGCCCCATAACCTGTGACAATTTATGAAAAACAGATCCCAAATAGTGAGACAAGATAGGGCAAGTCCTGACCACATGATAGAAAATTGCTTCATCTTCACCACAGCATGCACTACAGGACTAGGGATGCCTACGGGTCCTTCACAGTAGGCCTGGGCCAAAGTTCCGTTCCGTTCGCGGAAATTGCGATAATTTGGCATTTTCGCGTTCCGCGGAAAACGCGAAAATGTCAAAATTTCAGCATTCCGCAGCTTAGCGATAATTTGTTTCTTGCTCGCGCTGTAAAATAATACATTCTCGCGTGCGCGCGATCGCCTTACCTGAATCCCCACGTTCGCCGACAAGTTTTCCCGATTCGGTCGCGTTCTCCACGATATGTTGGATTGTTGGTAGCCATTTGCGCCGTCTCGCGACAGTTCACGCCCGCAGTAACGTCATGCCTCGCGCGATCACGTCTTTCTTCTCGCAATCATGCACCGCGAGACAAGTGAAAACAAGATGACCGCGCCCGCGAGCAACCGCATGGGTAGGTTGGCGAGCCGCGAACATGCAGAAAATACCACGAACGGGCGGGAAAACAACTTCCGCATCTTCGCGATATTTCCGCGTGTTTGCAGAGATTTTTAACATTTTCGGGATAATTTGCAAAAGTGAATTTCGCAAATTCCGCCCACCCCTACTCCACAGCCTTACAGGGGTCAGATAGGTAGTATGCAAATAATTAAGTTGAATCAATCGCAGCTTGGAGGAGATCTTCTGCTCTCTTGGCACCATGAGGGCTTCCCTCCATTCCCCTTCTTCCAATGGGCCTGTCCATGCTGTCTATTTAGCCCACAGGGGATTTTACAAATGAGGGGAGTTGATGATTATTGGTCTTTATGTGCAGGGGGCACCACATTTCCCTATCGCTCCATTCGGCTGAACTTGGGGGTATTCCTATAGCATCTACTAGGGTCGGCAGTGCATGTCATAGCTGTTGGGATTTATAGAACTGTGAGTTATGTAGATGGAACTCTTCTTTCAGGTTTTGAAACAACTTCATATGAGTTCCTAGACAAACATTTCCAAAATGGGAAATATCAATATGCCTTTTGGAAGGCAGTGCGGTCAGTCTTATCCCCCTCGACTTCCCAAGACAAAGTAACAGTCCATATTATGGCAGAGGCGTGGCTGGTGCATTTTTCTGGAATAAACGCTACTGACAACAGGGCCACTGTAGAAGCGCCAATGGTTGATCCCTCTTGTTCAAAACTTGATTTTAGAGAGGAAGAGTGCTTATGGCGATTGTCGACAGCTGGTACAAGAAGGCACCGGGTCCGGACGGTGTTCCCCTTGATTTATTCAGGGAGAACCGGGGTTTTGGACCCCTGTGCTCACCTGTGTATTTCATTCTGTTTGTTGTTCAAGTGTGCCTACGTCGTGGTGCACTTCAACTATTGTCCCTATTTTTAAAAAAGGAACTGAGCACGAAATAAAGTGCTACTGCCTGATATCTCATCTAGACTCTACAGCAAAAATCATTGGGTGAGTAGTTTTGGGCCGCCTTCTCATCTGGATAAATAAAAATAACATTCTATCCCAAACTCAGTACGGGTTCAGAAAGGGGCTTGGGACTATTGAGCAGTGCCTCAACCTCCACCTTATCATGGCAAAATACAAATATGCCAAGGGCGCTTCTACTCATATGGCGTTCACGGATTTGTTGAGTGCTTTCAACTATGTATATAGATCCAGGTTGTGGTCTATTTTAGAGAGTAATGGTGTTGATGGGGGTTTGGTTTCATTCTTAAGACTCCTACACTATGTTCTCACAGCATTTGTAAGATCCAGCAATGCTGGTGAATGCACAGAACCTTTTAGAGTTGAGTGTGGGTTGCATCCGGCATGTGTCCTTGCCCTGATCCTCTTTTTGCTCTATACAAATGACCTGGAAAGAACATTGCTATCTGTCTGGGCAGACATTCCTTATGTTGATCAAAATGCCGTGCCTGTGCTCTTATACGCAGAGAATGCGGTTCTTCTGGCAAGGACGGCCAATGGTCTCAAGAGCCCAATCTTCAGCTATGTTAGTTTTATGAGGGGATTGGACTTGGAGACAAACCTTACGGAAACATTTGCAAAGGTATGTGGCCCCAGAACTACTTAAACCCATACCTTAAATATTGATGGTAAGAAATTGGACAGGGTAAGCTTGTTTTCTTACTTGGGCATGGAATTCGATGATAGGTGTATCTGGTCAACTTGCATCAATAATAGGATTACTCATTATACTCGAGCAGTAGGCACTACCTCTTTGCTCGCTATGACAATTGGCAAAAAAACTATTGCACCGATTCTGGAGATATATAACTGGAACTGTTTGCCAATTGTAACTTATGGAATGGGTACCTGGGGATGCAGGGATGTGGGTGTTATACAGATGGGGAAAAACAGATTTTGCTGCCTCTATTAGGCATCCCCCTTGACCCCGCATTTTTCCCTGCACCAGATGGTAGGCATGGAGTATGTGCAGAATACCATTAATGCTGTCCCTTTGGTCCTCTGGTGCTTGATATAGCCAAACAAGGAAGCTGACTTTAATCGGGCAGTCATTAGAGCTTGCCTGTTTTGTGAGCATGGCTTGGCCATCCCGTGGCTAAAATATACCAAGGACTGCTTTCTAGCTCTTGGTTGCGCCCAGCTGTGCTGGGTCACATCCTTGGACATTGTAAATACATTTAATACACTGGGGTGGTCATACCTTATGGCTGTCATGAGGTTTATAGACATTGGAACGCCCTTTCTTTAGTGAGCAACACTTTTATATATAATGGCGGTCACACAGAAGTGCACCAGGAGAGTGGTCTCATACACCTGTCCTCCATAATCTTTGCCCTGGTGATGGAGCCACTGGTATGCCTGCTGCAACAACCGGCACCGCAGTGGGGCCTTATGCTATTGGGGCACCCACAGATCATTTAATTTTATGCAGACAATATGCTCCTCTACCTGAGGGCAGAGGGTGCTCCCAGGGGTAATGATGGAAGTGAATGACTTTGTACGAGTATCAGGACTCAGCATTAACTGGAACAAGTCCTGTTTGTTTACCTTGAAAGCCCTGACAATTCAACACCAGTAAGTTTATAAGGGTCCAGGTATACTGCAGGGAGGCCAATTTAATAGGGGGGAACCTAGGCAAGGCAATAACTTCAATTCGCCATTCGCTCCTTTTTCTGGGCCAGATTACCACTATCACCAATGGGCTTTATTGCCTTTTCTAAAATGATGGTGCTGCCCAGGTTACTCTATGTCTTTGCGACATTGCCTATGGTCATATGGAAACCATTCTTTAGGGACTTGCAAGGTTTGTTGATGCCATTAATATTGGGATACGGTATTTGTCGAGTGGACTTCAGAAAGCTCTATGTGCTTTTAGAGGAGGGTGGTCTGGGAGCTCTCAACTATAAGTTGTATATACGTGATGGCCTAGCTGCAGTGGCCACTGCGATGGCTAGTTCGAGCCCCACAATTGGAATACTAGGGAATAATGAGCGAACTGGGTGGTCACCCCATTCTGTACTAACTGCTGGATGTTGCCCCGCCCAGGGCCTCCAACAGTGTACTATTGCAAGTCACCCTTCACACTTGGAAGTGGTATAAGTGAAGAGGTGCGAAGTCCACGCCATATGCCCCCAGCCTCCCCGTATGGGCGATGCCGGCACGTGCGACTCTATGCGTGGCTTATCAGACTAGACATTCTCACAAGCCTGGAGACGGTCGCGGATTTGAGGCGCGAGTCAGTCTAACCCCCGGAGCTCTTTAAAGTTAAAGTTATGTTCAACGCTATTGGCATGGAATCGCATCAATTACCTTGACGCCACGGGCTCTATTCATTGAAAACTAAGCCTTAAGATTACGTTGAATAAGCATATCCACTCTGTTGGATTCACTTAAGGAACCACGGACTCCAGTTCTTATCTTTAAATGACGGGTTGCCCCGCCCTGTCCTGATGAAGATCTGCAAGGCCGAGGAATTAATCGCCCTCTTGGCTACAAGTCGGATCGAAACGTCGACGCCCATCTAATTCAGCCTGGACCCTTAATCTTAATTTCCACGTGCCATCCTAGAATTGATTTCTAGTCTGAACTGATATAAAATCTTTGTGATTGTATTTTGACCAGGTTATTTAAGGACGGTGATTTGTAACCGGTCTCCTTTTGCTTTTGCTTTGACATATCAAAATTTCTTATGTATTTCTGTTGAAATATTTCTTCTTATCACTTCACTCTCGAGCACCCTGTTTCTCTGCACGTCTCCCTCTGGAGCAACCCGTTTTCAAATTGCTATTTGTATTACTTACTGTCTGGTTTTCACCAAGTGATTTAAATAAATACATGGTGATCCAGAATGTGGTCGTTTTTGCACTTTTTATGTTGAGTACTTAATTTATAAATATGCTGAATCATAATCATTGATTGATTTAAAATATAGGTCCAGGACCATTGTCTTTTGTACCAAACATTACCCAGGTCCTTGACTATTTTGGGTTACCCCGTTCTTTGCAATGGGATCCAGACATGGGCAGATGGGAGATTGAGGGGTTGTGCACCTTCGAAGAATTGATAGATGACTATGGGCTATGACTGGAAAAGTTCCTGCTCTACTCGGCCCTCAGGGGGTGATGCGGAAAACATGGGGCACTGATCGTAAGGCACCGCCCACAGGGGGTCAGCTGGAGGCGCTATTGACTGGAGGTGGACACAACTGAGCTATTACTCATTTATATGTTGACACTCTGCTGAGGGAACTGGAGCCCTTAGGGATTTAGGGATATTGCAGGCAAGGTATGGGGCCGCTGCCTTCAATCGGTTTGACAGGTATCATGCAATGCTCGGTTGTGGTTTATTCAATTCAACTACATTCACCACACCTACCTTACCCCAGCAAAGATTACGAGGATGTACCCAGGAGCGAGCAGTGAGTGCCACTGGTGTGGGATGACTGACACAGACTTTCTGCACATGGCGTGGTTGTGTACAGGTCATATTTCCAGGAAGACAAAGATTTCAAGATGGCCCTGATTCTTGTAAAACCATGTATAGCCATGGCGTGGAAGTCAGCCGGGGACCCTCCTTTGAAACTCTCGTGAGCTGAGATGAGAGAATGGACTACGGCGGAGATAGCTGTACACAGGGTGCTGCGGGTAGGGGGAAGAGGGGTGGACTCGTAAGGCCGCTGGGATGATTTAAACAGCAGCGGCTACTCCATATGGGCGTTTGGGCGACGCCCCACTGCTTTCTCGCAGTGCGAGAAGCAGAAACATAAAAAGGTAAAAACTACCATTTTATGCTTCTGCTTCTCGCACTACGAGAAAGCAGAAGTGCCTTGTTGGGGGTGGGAGGGTGGCCGGTCGTGCTCAAGTGCAGTGGGGTTGTGGCTTACCCACTGTTGTGGGTACTGACTGTTTGGTCGGACCCTGGAGCCGACCAAACAGTCAGTACCCACAACAGTGGGTAAGCCACTCCCCCCCTTCCCTCGAGCACGACCACCCACGCTCCCTTTTTCACTATGCGGGAGAAAATGGCCCGGCTGGGGTGCTCTCCGCTGCGCCTCACCAATCACAATGCTGCCATTGCAGCGTTGTGATTGGCGGAGGGAGGGAGGCTGCCTTTCCAGGTGACGAGGAGAGCTGGCGGAATTGGCGCAGGACGGCGGGAGTCGGACTCGGACCTGGACCCATTCCCATCCAGAAGCTGAGTAAGTTTAATTTTATATCTTTATTTAATTAAGCCCCTCCCGTCTCTCCCATCCCCCCGCGACGACCCCATTTCCACCCCCCCTGCCAGTAATGCCGTCTGCGACTGCCACTGAACACCCCCTTTTTTCATTGTTTCGTAGATAATTACAAAACCTACACAAAGTACGCCAATTGTTACTGTTGGCACGGCACCTATTCACTGCAGTATCTGACATGCATTTAATATACGACATTTCCACTTGAAGACATTCAGAGGCTAACTCCACCTTGGCTGACGTGTAAAGGAAGTGGCCGGGGACCCCCTGTTGTTGCTTAAAGGCCGTTTACAGACAGGGGGCAAATTGACTCGACCACCAATTGTTTTACACGCATATTGTCTCACGTGACTGTTGATAAGGGCAATTGCTTCTGGTAAAGAAAACAGCCATTGTTTCAGCGCAAAGCAACTTTGGATCAACAAACACAGTTGAAAAATACCACGTTTTGGGGTTCTAGGTGTCTTTCAATTTGTGAAACTAACTTTAACTGAAACCCATAAAGTAACTGCAGCAGTGCTATTTCCGCAAAATATTATAGCGAGCACAAGCTTATCTCCACATTCAATAATTGGGTATGAATCGTTTGAGTACATACATACACTAATTAAGGATGAACATGTTTTGTGGACATCTAATGAAGCATAAATGTGGACAAGTGACAAGTGTTAAGCAAATTGTATCTCATGCACTATTGGACAATTTACATTTTCTTCGATGATGATGGTATTTCTATGGTCATGGAAACGCTCTTCATGCATGTTTGTGAAGTTTAAAGATTAAAAGTTATTTTGAAGACGGTACCTTTAATTGGTTTAATTTTCAGCATGTTTGTTTTTTCTTGCAAGGGCGCGGCTTGCTGACGACAAGAAATGTTTAGGGCACTTGTATACAGATGCAGCTGGTCATGAATGAGGCGCGTGTGCGTTGATGTGCTGGCCAACCCTCTAAAGTGCAAGCCCTGAGTGAGCCCCGGTCACGTCCGTTCAGGCTCCTGAGTCTGCGTACACGCAAGTGACCTTTATGAATAAGGCGCGTGCACTTCGCACTTTCTTGCACTCTTTATTTCACTTGCTTGCATGGTCCCACTGTAGAGCAATTTGTATCTGTTATTTGATGCATTATCCTGTTGGAGCCCTGGCGCAGCAGATGCGAAGGATGTTTCTTTAAGGAAATGGAGGAAGGCAGACGAGCTGATTGATTACTATTATCAGGTACTAATGGGTGTCACATCGATAAGCCGGTAATCGGATAGCACGCCTGGTGTGTTTTAGTGTTAACTACTGAACTCTGTGCATGTCAGCCATCATTATTGCACTTGCAAGTGGAACGGATTCCCTCGGTGCGGCTGCAAAGAGGAGAAGAATGTTCCACCCGCGGCTAGGGCTGCTTCTCCTATGTTAGCACTGCCTGTTGCAATCCGGACCACTACCAGTGCCGGGCACAAATGTGTGGTGCAGCATAGGACAGTGCAGCTATTCGATAATCTAGGCTACCCCACAGCCCAAATTACCCAACCCCACCCGCCTGGGTGTAGCCCGTCTAGTGCCAGGCACCAACACTCCCAATGCACCCCCCTCCCTTCCATCACCAGACGTGAAGGCCACGGATCAATGGGGCAAAGGGGGCCCCTTCCGAAATTACTGCTATAACACACCGACAAAAGAGCGGGGGGGGGGGGGCGGGGTAATTATGTGCGGCACAATTTTGCACCGCACCACTTTCAAATGTTACCAGCCGCCACTGCCCGAGGTAGCACTTTACAAGTTTCCCTGTTAGCACATGTTGTAGTTTTCCACAATTCCTTGGCTAGAAGGCTTTGCTCCCTTCTATAGTGTCCAGCTATCACTTTTCAATTTCGATAATTCTCAAGTTGACATATTTTGCCAATTTACTAAATGCCAAGAGTATGCACACTTGCATATTCCCAACTACCACAGATTGAAGTGCTATAATGGGCCAACTTCGACATATTGCACATAACGCTACTACTATGCAGAGTTTATAATACTGTAGTTAGCTGAATTCAGACTTTTTTGTTGCTTTGGGTAGCTATATATTGGCTCAGCTATCGCTCTAGTACTTAAAACAGTTACATTTTTACTGACATTATGACTTTTCGGTTTCATAAAAGCTTGTTAGACGAACTTTACCTTGTTAAGTGATGCTGATATTGAATGCTGCAGAGCAATTTAAAGGCAGATTTGGCATTTTTAAAATTCCACAGGTATTAGGGCTACCATGGAGAAAATCCCTCGCAAAAAAGAAAAATAAATATTTGAATGTTGGAAAATCTCTTCCAAATCAGTAGCCCTTTCATTTATGTTGCTAAACCAGTGTCACGGAAAACACAGGTAACATCACACACTCTTTCAATTTCAATAACAGTAGACTGTGAGCCTATTGTACCACCATTGCCCCTCAAGTCTCATATTTGAATCTGAGAGGCTAAATAAAGTATGGACAAAGAGTGGAAACTGCGTTAGTTAGCTGCTGCTGCGTTAGTTATCCCTTGATACCAGGAAGGGCGATGCAAGAGGTATGAAAGGGAAGACAAGGAGTAGTATGTGCAAGTCCTAGCTAACCCTGTAAACATACACAAGCCCGTGTCGTCTTCTGGACATTTAAGAAAATAGGTATTTGTGCTCGAAACTGACATTTATCCCTCTCACTGGGTGTTGAGGACTGCAAGAGTACAGTATAACTGGAACTTGAAGCGTTTACATCTTGCCAATATAATGTTTGGCATAACGGGATAAGAATGTTAACATTCTTAAACAAGCATTTGCATAGCCAATAGGTCTCGCCTTTGGGCGTTATAAGTGTTTAGACAGAGCTATTGGCTTTGTTAACGGTTTTAATATGTGTTGTAGAGCATTGTGAATGTTGTGCAGCATGTTGAAAATTGTATAAGTTATAATAAACAAAGTGTTATAACTAATTCTGTCACCTTATATCTAACCGAAAAAACATTATATACAACTGAAGTATTGTACTAAAAACCAAAATGAATACAAAAAATGTGTTCTAGTTTATTTGTTTATGCAATGCTGTCAATTTTTCCTTGCTTGTTGTAATTAACTTTTTGTTATAATTTTTATTGTTAGGTGTGGAATATAAACAACAGGAGGGTGGATGTTGTGAAATAGTATTTTAATTAGATAGGAGTCGTGGAGATTTATTTGTGGAGAATTAATAGATGTCAAATTTTTATGATAAACTGAAGTGGTGTGGAGTGATGCTGAGGTGGTTGTGAGTAGTGGCGAAGGTGATCCGGAATGATATTGAGGTGATGCTGAAGTGGTGGTGCACTGGTTCCGAGGTGTGATGCTGAGGGGGTGCTGAGTGATGTTGTGGTGATGAGTTATGCCGATGTTGTGTAGCCGAACTGGTGCTTATGTGGTGCCAAGTGATGTTGTTTTCGTTCTGTGTTGAGGTGTTGCTGTATTGATGCTGAAGGGATGCTGTGTTGGTTCTGAATTGCTGCTGGTGTGGGGCTGTGCAGGTGCTGAGCTGGTGTTGCACTGGTGGTAGTGTACTGATGTGGAGGTGGTGCTGTGCTAATGCTGAGATGGTGCTGTGTTGACAATGAGGTGTTGCTGCAGTGCATCTGAGGTAGTGCTGTGCTGAGGTAGTGCTGTGCTGATGGTGACTTGTTGCTGCACTGGTGGTGGTGGTGCACTGATGAGGAGGTGTCACTGTGTTGATGCTAATATTGTTATGTGGTGATAAGGTGCTTAGGTGGTACTGTGCTGGTGCTTAGGTGGTGCTGTGTGATGCAGAGGTGCTGCTGAGTGATGCTGTGGTGGTGCTGAGTGATACTTAGGTGGTGCTGAGTGATGTTGAAGTGGTAATGAGTGATACTTTGTTGGTGCTGTGTTTGTGTTTACGTGCTGCTTAGTAATGTAAGCCTGGTGCTGTGCTGGCGCTGAGGTGATGCTGCACTGGTGTTGATTCGGTGCTGTGTTATTGCTAAAATGGTGCTGCATTAGGGATTTTTTGCTGCTTAGGTGGTGCTGCGCTGGTTCTGAGTTGGTGCTGTGCTAATTCCGTGGTGGGGTGTGTTGCTGGTGCATTGCTGCTATGCTGATGCTGGGCTGTTGCTGTACTGGTGCTGAATTGGTACTGTTTGATACTGAGGTGGTAGTGTGCTTGTGGAAGGTGGTGCTTGTTGGTGCTGTGTGATACTGATGTTGTGCCGAGTGATATTGAGGTGGTGTTGTGTGGTGTTGAGTGGTGCTGGTGTGGTAATGACTGATGCTGGGTGGTGCTGAGTGATGTTTTGGTGATATTTAGGTGATGCTGCATTGGTGATGCGTTTGTGCTGAGTTACGGCTGAGGTGGTGTTGTGTTGATGCTGTGGTGGGGCTGTGCTGGTGCTGAGTTGGTGCTGAGTTGGTGTTGCACTGATGCAGAGGTAGTGCTGTGTTGAGGGGGTGGTGTTGATTGATGCTTAGGTATTGCTGTGCTGGTGGTTATGTGGTTATGTGGTGCTGAGTGATGCTGTGGTAGCACTGTGTGGTGCTGTTCCGATGCTAAGGTGGTGTTGCTGCACTGATGCTGAGGTAGTGCGGTGGTGCTGCAGTGGTGCAGAGGTGGTGTTGGGGTAGTGCTTTGGTGCTGAGGTGCTCTGCGCTGGTGCTGAGGTCTGAGGTGGTGCTGCACTTGGACTGAGTGATGCTGAGGTTGGTGTTGTGGGAGTGCAGTTGCGTGCAGTGGTTTTGCATAGATGACTGGCTTTAAGGCAACTCTTCTTATAAAAAACTGTGTGCCTATGCAAAGACGTGCTTTTCTTCTAGGATATACTTTTATAAGCTTAACAGAAAAGTGAATTTAATAAAAAAGTCCTTCACATAATTGGGATGCACCATGTAAAAGTGTTTTTTTTTCAAGTCTGAATATTTTTTTCCTTTGAAGCAGGGCCGGCTCTAGGGCGGTGCGACCGGTGCCACCGCACCGGGTGATGACTCTTCAAGGGGACGCCATCCTTGGAAGTATTTTATAGCTTTAAAAGCACCTGCTGCTGCATTGCTAGCCTCTGGCAATTCTCATACAAAAATAAAAATGTCAAGATAACTCGGTGACTAATGTTCTTCCTGGAGAGAGAAGGAGTTTTGTCTAGTGGAAGTTTTAACTCATTGTATGGTAGCACAAAGGGGTTATATGCCTGCTGCCAAGAATGTGTACCATGCAGATCAGAAAGTGCATATATTTTAAATCAGTCAGTGCTTTTGTCAGAGAGGTCCTTTTGTTACTGGCAGGGTAGATGTTAAAATCCTAACATGGAACAGTGAGCTAATAACTGTCAAAGAGCTACCTGCAAACTGCAAGATATAGATTAGAGTATTATAATTTTTCCTCTGTCTGTCATTATTCTAATGTTTCAAAAAGGGTTCATTTTGGTAAGAATAAAAAATCCCTATTATTAAATGTAACCCCAAACCGTGGGGTTATGTTTTCAATTCTGAGTCTGTGCTTCTCCAGACCAAGCACTCTTAAACTAAAAGGTCTACCAGTATGGATGACATGTGACTCCTACACCTTGTAGTCTTCTGGCTTATGTATCATTTCCTATACACTTATTTACACACCTATGATTGATTGTCTCTGTGTAGTGTGTGTGTGATGTAAAGTGCTCTGACACCCTACACTGGTATAGGAGGTGCTATACAACTAATTAAATACATGTGAGAGAGAGTGATTATGGAGACTTGAGGGGGCACTGTGAAAGTGTGGTAGTGAGGGAGTCTGTGGGGGGCGCCAACAAACATTGTCGCACAGGGCGCCACCAGTGCTAAAGCCGGCCCTGCTTTGGAGCACTCCCCACATACGTAAAAACGCATTTGCTTCCTTTTATTGTTATTTGGCATCACAGATACACTGCTCTCTTACTTTGCACTATGAAAAGGGAAAGGGTGAAACACAGCAAATGGCAGATACAGTTTATTTGTTAGAGAAGGGAGAATTTATTACATATATCTAAAACTGTAATTTTATATATGCAGATTACATTTGGTTTATGCATAAAGTATAAGCATTTTGATCTCTATGTTATTTAGTAGTGTTCTAGGGCATCATGAGGTGCAGAAAAATATTCCACAACTTTCTATACCATCGTAAATGTTGTTTTGGATGTGTTCACAATAAACTTGGTATGTTTTTTGCAATGAAACACAACATTTTGTTTTGATCCTTTACATCTTGGCAACAATAACCCAGTAATTCTTTCCCTATCTAGTAACAATAAAGAATAGCAAATGTGTCTTGATATCCCCAACTAATAACTTAGCAGCTTAGGAAGTAGGTTTTGGTCCCGGTGGGAAACTTCACAACCATTAATTTAGAGCTGTTCACTTAATGTTAACATACCAATAATACACACATATGCAAGTAATGTTAGGGAGAGCAATGTGTAGAGCTATGCTTACTTTCTCTGTGCACTGTAGAGAGATGTCAAAGGTAGCATGCACCACAGCTGCGCAGAGGCATTATTTAGCAGCCGGTGACAGCAAGCACGCACAAAAAGCAATTGCTAATAATTAAGTGCCAATATGCGCACTGGCAGACACAGGCTCAATTTAAGCCCGCAGCAGGGGCCTGCGTTACGCCCCTGGATCGAGCGAGCACCAAGAGCCTGGACTACTACACACACAAATACACTCAAAGGAACTGTAATACAAGGGACGCCTGGTACACAGCGGCTGATCTGTAGGCCTCCAGTAGAGTAAAATGCGCTGCCTGTCTGAACTGTCCCAGTGTGCAGGCCTCCCACAGAAAACTCCTTATTTAACAATATTCCCCAAAACAAAACATCTTTTAATGCTCAGTGTCCTTTATTTTATATAGTAGGCACCTTGTTGGATGTTTGGATGGTTTTGGCATATCAATGTAATCAGTGTAGCTATCGGTGGCAGCGTGGGCCTGCTCAGGGTATTAACGTTCCTTCAGATTAACAGAGCCTAAACACTTACGTCTGTTGCACCAATCTTGGGCAGGAGACAGTGGGAGGAAGAGAGGGGAAGAGTGAAGGGGCGGGTGAGGAGCCAGTGAAGGGAGATAAATTGCAGCGATAAGAAACAATACACAGACCTGTTTACTGTAGAGCTGTCTGTTGGAAGTGTGGGTCTGCCTCCTGTGACAATGGCGGTACTGGTGTGCTTCCTGTCTGGGCATCACAGGGGCACAAATGTTGCTGCTGATGATTTAAAAACTAACAAATAGTGTAATAAAGGGCACTAATGTCAATGCCAAAGTTGCAAGGAATAATATAAATTAATAATATTATCATACTATCACAGCAGCTTGTGGTGGAGGAGTTTGTATCTCGGTGCTGAAAAAACTCTAATGTTAAAAGGTGCGGTCAGTTTTTAAGATGGTACTGAAAAAGAGGCGACTATAGAGGCCAACTACAGAATACAGCAAATGTCTTGACGATAACGTACTAATACAAAGATAACAGTGCAGGAAGAGAGTGCTCACATAGATGAAATGCGAGCGCTGGAAAAAGAAGTGTGCAGTCTTGTGGCGGTGGGGTCTGTCCCTTGGCCTGTGTGGAGGAGACGCGCCTTGTAAGGAAAGCTGCAAGGTCTTGAAATGAAACATGATCCACAACAGATGGCACTAAACGCTGTGGGAGTAAATATTTCCAGAAAAGGTGGGACATGCACTCGCCTTTGGCCAATTGTGTGCTTTCATTTTTGAAAGCCACACGCAAAGGCCAATAGCATGTGTGGAAAATCGAATACCACACGCACGAGTTTGCAGAAAGTCTGAAATGATTCCAAGAGGCCTTCTCCTAGAGTAGCGCATGCGCGCTGCGCTTGGCTCGACCTGAACAGTAAAAATTAGAAATACATGTTTTCTTAATGTTTGCAATCACATGCGAAAAGGGAATGTTTTTGCTTTGTTTATCTTTACACTTGTTTTCAAATTGAAATTGTAAAACAAGAGGTTTAAATGTACTTACGGGATTTTCTGCTTAAAAATCAGTTGGTTATCGACATTCCCTATGACCAAAGTAGTGTAATGGGAGTCTGGAGCTGTTCTCTTAACTCGAAGATTTTCATAGTTTTTCAATACTATAGTCACTACTATTTCTGCAACAGTCGTGTGATATCGCACAATCTTTAAATGAAAATACAAAGCAATGATTCACTAACAAACTATAGTGTCTTGTTCAACAATACACATTTGAGCTTCAAATACAGGTGACTTAACATTTCAATTATTGTAAATATTTGAACGTTTATAATAACATACATTATTTCTTAATGCAAAAGAGAAATTTATGATAATGTAAATGTACTCTTTCCCCATTTACCAAGTGCAAATTTGAAATTAGATTTTAATAAACAATTAAGCATATACAGCCTCATGCATCAAGCCAAAATCCAGTCGGTAAAATACCGATTCGCTAATAGCTCCTGGTATTGAGTTAAAAATACCCAATCCCAATGCATCAACCCAAAAGCAAAAATCGCTATTTAAGGAACCCTTAAATAGTGATTCCTTAAATAGCGATAGCATTTAAGGAATCCCAAATTGAGATTCCTTAATTTAAGGAATCTCAATTTGGGATTCCTTAAATGCAATGCATGAAAGTTAAAAAATTAGCGAATTCGCTAATAGGGGGAGCAAATTACCATGAAGATGAACTGCATGGTAATTTGCTAAAAGTTTGAAAAATGCACTTTTGTGCATTTTTCAAAGTTTCATGTTGCGCACACACATGTCCTTAGAGCATGTGTGTGTGCAACATATGTGCACATATCAATTTCAGGGGTGCAATAGGGTGTCATTTTGACACCCTTGCACCCTTGAAATTGCATGAGCAATTTGCGAGAACCTACTGGTACTCGCTATTTGCTCATGCAATCTCCAATTCATTCCTATGGGCCTGGAGGCCCATAGGAATGATTGGGATGGCATTCCTTAATTGCTACTCGCAATTTGCTAGTAGCCATTAAGGAAAGTTAAAGAATCGCTATTTGAATAGCGATTCCTACATGCATAGCCTTTTGCTATTCCTTATTAGCGATTCCTTATTTTTCGCTAATAAGGAATCGCAAATGGCATTGTTGATGCATGTGCCCCTTAGTGTGCCATAGGGCATCACATTAGACCATTGTCTTAGCCAGATTCATAAGGCCATAAGTCAGTGACTTACTCCTGGAACTTCAGAAGTATATCACACCCAAGTCAGGAGGGAGGAAAGCACAGAGAGCCTCCACACACTTGAATTTTAGGGGCCTATTAGGATGGCAGGAGAATCGCCCCTGCCGGGCAAGCGGCAGCCACCGCCGGTCCGGCGGGGGCGATTCACTCGCCATTCTTCCATGATTGACCCCCGCCACATTAGGATGGCTGGGGGTCCGCAGCGGACGGGAAGACTGCTTTTCCGCATGTCGACTCGACGACCGCGCGGAAAACTGCCACAATATGGTAACGGTTTCTGTAAGACACCGCCAACCATATCAGGATTAGGCCTGGGCTAAAATTTTGTTCCGTTTGCGGAAATTGCGATAATTTGACATTTTCGCGTTCCGCGGAGAGAGCGAAAATGTCAAAATTTCCGCTTTCCGCAGCTTGGCGATAATTTGTTTCTTGCTCGCGCTGTAAAATAATACATTCTCGCGCGCGCGCGATCGCCTTACCTGAATCCCTGCGTTCGCCAACAAGTTTTCTTGATCTGGTCGCGTTCTCCATGAGATGTTGTATTGTTTTTAGCCATTTGCGCTGTCTCGCGAGAGTTCGCGCCCGCAGTGACGTCATGCGTCGCGCGATCACGTCTTTCTTCTCGCGATCATGCACCGCGAGACAACTCAAAACAAGATGGCCGCGTCCGCGAGCAACCAGATATGTAAGTTGGTGACCCGCAACCATACAGAAAATCTCGCGAACATGCGGGAAAAAAACTTCTGCATCTTCGCGATATTTCCGCTTGTTTGCGATAATTTTAAACATTTTCGCGATAATTTGCGAAAGCGGATTTCGCAAATTCCGCCCACCCCTAATCAGGATGCTGGCGGAGAGCAGCCTTACCATGGCGTGGAAAGGTAAGCAGTTTTCACTATTGGGGGCCCGTAGCAGGCCCCAAGGATGTTGTGGGGGTGCACATGGGGGGACGTATGGTACCCCCCCTGCATTTGCATGCACAAGGTGGCAGGCACCGCACAGTGCCTGTCACGTTGTCCATGCAAATGCACTACATGCATTTTTTACATTGCGGTGGGTGCTGCTTACAGCACCGCCCGCCGCAATGTAAAAAATGCGTGATGCGCCTGCCAGTGTGGTGAGTGCATCCTAATTTGAATGGCAGGACTGCCGCACCTATGGAGGGTGGTCCCTTTTGCCATTGTGGTGGCCCGCCATCGTAATAGATCCCTTAGTTTGTTTGTATTATTGCAGGACCTATGTATAACTCCACTTTAACCTTTGTTTTGTCAGTGAATTTCAAAGTTTTTTGTAACTTTTGTTAAAATCTTACTAAATTACTTATGTATAACTTCACTTGAACATTTGTTTTTTTTAAAACATAAAGTAAGATCTTTTTACGATATGTCTACCCTCAAACCCCAGGCGCACACAGCCTTCAGAGAAACAAGTTTAAAAAAAAAATTCAACTCGGGGTTGGGACATGTAGTGCATTGTCTGCCCGCGGGGGGTTGCCCCCTGCAGGGTCTGGTCGCAAGTGCCCAACCTAGGTTGAATTACTGTAACCTGGATACATAGCTTAAACACACGTTGGAGAACTGTGTCACGCTTTCAATGGATTTTATTCCATATCCCTTCAAACTTCACTCCTGTGGACTCTTGAGATTCAGGCTACTCCCCGAAGTACGCTTGAAATCTGGTATAGATTTCCACGCAAACCTCTGGTAATATTTATGAATTTGAAAAAACTGTAAAAGTACGGTTAGGCAGAGATGTAAATCTTTGTCAATTTTTTAATTGTTTTTTTTTTTCATGAGTAAGGCCTTTACGTTTTTTTTTAACTTATACAGCGTCAATGCAGGAGCAATATGCAGGGTGCGACGACGCTATATTGTAACATTTGAACACTCAATAACAATACAATTATGTTAATATTTATCTTTCCCCCAAATATCATAGTATTGGAGTTAGCCAGAAGATTTGCCTTTAGGACTATTTTCCTCAAATATTTTAAGTCTCGTATTATAATAGTAAATTAGCTGTCGCAGGATTAGCCAGAAACTAAACAGAACCACTAACAGATGCTGTATTTCTTTTTTAAATCTTTATTAAGGTGTTTACTCAGTTTACATACAAATCGATTAGAGTTAATTATGGCAGCGGCAAGGCCGGGACACCGGTCTCTACCTCCAGCTCTTCAACGTAAGGCAAGGGCATTGTAAACTATCAGCACAGCCCTCCCTCTCCCCCCACAGCCTGCTGACTGATTGGGAGGGGGAGGGAGAGCAGAGAAAATACACATGAATGAAAGTGAAACTAGCGCAGGGCTCGTAAAGTATGTCCACAATTATTAAAACAAACAACCGAGTGGGAGCCATGGTGGGGGAGGCGGCAGTAACAAAAGGCAGCAGTAACACAACTGTGGCATTAACAGGAGGTGGAAGGAAGAATGCTATATTTGAATGGCAGCTGGAGCGCTGAAGCTAAAAACAGACAAACAGAGCAAGAAACCAAGGAAAAAATAGTCTCCCAAAGAACAGATAATGAGAATGAGACAGTGCTAAGTCCCTGCACTGTGGGAGGAACGGAAGAGAGAAAGGAGGGACGAGGCAAATGAAAAGCAATGGCAAGAAAGGGGATGATCTTGATGCCCACGGACCGATTACAGCAGGTCTCGAAGAGACAGCTGCACTGTCTAGCTCGACCTAAAAATAGAAAGAAAAACCGTGGCAAAGCCCTGGTACTGAAAGGTACTTCCTTTTAGTTTGATTCTCAAATGTGGGCAAATAAAATGCCATCATTTACAGTGGAAGAGAGCCAATGGTTCAAATAGGCTAAACATCACCCCATGCTGTGTGCTGTAGTCGGTGGAATATGTGAAAGATAGCTAAACAGACCAAAATGTATGCACCTGAAGCAATGCCATGGAGATGTCATTGGAGCAATAAAGCGCCCAATCCGGTGCCCCAATGTCAATTCCCTGTCTGTTTTATCTGCATCCTTAGAAGTAAAGACGAGGAAATGACATCAACTGAGGCAGTGGAGTACAGCACCTTTAATTGGGACTTTATTAATAAGGCCTATGACTATCTTTCAGAATTTGTAGGTGGGTGGTATCAGTGAGGACTCAGCAGGTAGAGAGCTTATCCACCAGAAACATTGTTTTCGAAGGTAAATAACATTTTCTTCTGATGGATATTTCTACCTGCAGTTTCATCACCTTTAGAACAGATTCCCAAATAGTACCCTCCCTAGATTGGTGGGTCTGAAGGATGACCAGATGAAGAAATCGTTAAGGGCTGAGTGCACAAAATAACCATCCCATCTCATGTCTGTGTCCAAGCAATAATGCTTAGCAAAAGTGTGAAAGAAACCCCATGTTGCCACCCAGCACAGCTTGGCCATGTGAACACCCCTGGCCAACGCTGAGCTGGAGGACTTTTCCCTGGTGAAATGGACCTGAATTTCCTCTGGGGTGGAGCACAATTTGATCCCCAAAATTATCCAGCAGGACAAAGTCCTCTGCTGGACTGCCTTGCCCTTGTTGCTTACTGTGTATCCATCAAAGAGCTGGTCATCATATATAATCTCCTTGATGTAGTCTATTTAGAAGCTGAGAGATCACCTGGGATACAGCCAGTGTAATTGTTCCACCTCTCTGATTGGATGGGATGGAATTTAAAATGTGGGAAGCGTAATGAATTGTCCAAGATGGAAGGGGGTCAACACTTTGGGGAGGAAAGCCCCTTTAGTTCTAAGGATAAGTTTGTTCGGGAAGCTGCATGCGAATGGTAGGCAGATGTCCACAGGTGTGGCTTCTCCGCTAAGGAGGTGGTGTGTCACCCCACTGCTCTTTGAGCAGGTAAAATAAAATGATAATAACACAGGTATTAGCAATTTATTTTTCGCAGTTTCAGGGATGGGTTAGAACAGGGCGGGGCCGGAGGCACAGGGGGATGAGTGATTTGTGCACACTAAGTGCACATGACTGCTTGGCCGGCCATCAGGGACCAGCCAAACAGTTATGCGCACTTATCATGTTCCCCACCAGTGTGCATTACACAGCCTGGTAGGTAACATGCTGACCCCAGTCCCCATCTGAGCACCAATTCACAGCACTCAGACCAATCAAGACGCTGCAGTGCAGCGTTGTGATTGGCTATGGGGAGCCTGGGTGCTTCCTGGTTCCTGGACTCTGGAGAAGTGAGGAGAGATGGCAGGCGGAAGCAGTAAGGGACATTTTTTTTGTATGTGTCCACCGCTATTCTTGCTGTGGAAACCGATCGGTGCGGCATAAAACAGCTAGAAAAACATCAAGGACGCCTTTGCACACACTTGCATCACTTCCCCTCACTATCAGGCTGCACTGGGAGAAGACCTTATGCTGGAGGCAGGTTTTGCCCCTAACACTCCCCTTGTTGATTACACATGAGGTGCACGCAGACACACAAAAGTTTGTTTGAAATGTTTAAACTGCAGTTAAAGTCTGTTATGCCCTGAATTTCAATTTCTTCATACTTATTTTTTACTTTTTTTTCCTAGAATGGACATCCATCAATTTTTTACAAAGAAAGGATGAAGTGAGCTTACATGCAGACTACTCAGAAACTAATACAATACAATACAATGCGATGACATGCCAGAGCTGCAGTCAGGATTGGGGCAGCAGATTCAGAAACATCAAGTGATTGCACCCCAGCTTCAGAACATTTTGTGGAGATGTCAATGCCTCACAAGAATCAAGGAACATTTTTTCTGTAACATCAACCAGTCTTTAGGATACTGAGGGTAGAGCAGTGGCACCAAACCAAACTCATGAGACCGTGCCCATTCAAATCATTGTAACACAGTCACAAAATGTGAAAAAGTGCATTCTGCATTTTTAAGAAAGATGGATCCAGGATTTCCCCTGGCTGCATTACAGCAACAGAGTGGCAGCAGTAGGATGCTTTCACAGTGCAAAAGTTAAGCCACTGAAATTAATGAGATTTCCAAGAACACTCAAGAAGCATTTTGTAGTACCGGTTATACTAACTGGAAGAAGGCAACAGAAAGGTTCAATAAACACTAGAACAGTTATGTACATTCATATGCACTGAGTCGGCTGGCATAATTAGAGGAGACCAACTAATCAATCTACAGTTATCTCAGCAAGCACATCAACAACAAAAAGATTCCTGGCATTTGTGTTTAACAAAATCATTCATACCATAGCACTTCTGGCAAAACAAGGCTTTGCATTTCAAGGGCATGATGATGGTGATGGGAATGTCTGTACATTTTTTAGTGCTCGAGCAAATGTATCTTCTTTGAAAAAATGGATTACAGAAAATTAAGCAGAACATTTAAGTCCGACATCCTAAATGAAGTTCTTCAGTTATTGTCCCAATTCAATTCTGCATTCAATTCGTAAAAATATAGGTGATAATCTATATTCAGCAATTGTGGATGGCACATAGGATATATCTGGTCAAAAACAATAAAGCTTTTGTATTTGTTACACTGACCATGATCTTTACCCCAATGAGCATTTTATTGACTGTATCAGACTGATAATACCACTGGGACTGCAAGTGTAAAGGATTTGTATGCCATCATGGTCTTTCTCTGTCGAAGCTGAGAGCACAAACATATGACGGCGCAGCAAATTTGGCAGGGAAATACCATGGTGTACAAGAATTAATGCACCAAGAACAACTACTTATACTTTATGTCCATTATGGAGCACACTGTACAAATCTGGTGATCCAGGCTGCAGCACATAAATGTTCCATAATGGAAGATGAACTACTGAATTTCCAAGAACTTGGGAATCTATTTGGGCAATATATGGCATGCTGTACAATATTCTCATACCTCATCCAGCACAGTGTAGAAGGCCCTGTAAATGTGTTGACAATAAAGCCACTGTGTCCCACAAGCCCGACGATCCATGTAAAAACTAGGAAAACTAACTTAAAATTACAAAACTATTCTGGAAACCCTAGAACAATTATCAACTTCTAAGTCCACTGGTGATGTGTCTGCTCTGCTCGTGGCTTGCTAGCACACTTTCAGAGAGGAATAACTGTCCTAGGCATTCAAATTGCTCTCCAAGTAAACTGCTTCTGGAATGTTTGAATACTGCCATGCAAGGATGCCAGCAAAGTATATCAGGACTACTTGTTGGTGTGAATGTAGCAAAAAGTGCAATACTAAAGCTTCATAGTGATGAGTCATTCAACAGTCTGCTAGATGCCAAAAACCACATGACTGCTAAGTACGATCTTAATGCCATTGAAGTGCCACAATAGCAGCAAATTCCTAAATAGATAGTTGATGGAGCAGCAGTTGATGGAGCAGCAGAAATGTTTCATCCTGCAACTGTCAGGATTACTATCGCCCTAGGTATTTTGAACTTTTAAATACAGTTTCTCTTCATATTACTCAGCATTTTGTACAGGTAGGCATCCACACCTATGAAAAACAGCTGCTTTAAACAAGCAATGGAATTTACTCTATTGCTCAATATGATGAAATAGACCCTTTGCCTGCTCTCAGCTCAATTTGCTATATTATCAAGTATGTTCAAGGACTCTTCAGTCCCGGAACTGGCAGACATTCTCTGAAAAATGCTTCCAAGAAAAAGAGCTTTCTTTACACAGGTTGAAAAGCTACTACAGATTCTTTTTGTTATTCCAACATCTTCTTGTGAGGCTGAGAGAAGCTCCAGTCATCTCCACCGACTGAAAACGTGGCTAAGATCAACTATGTCGCAGAAAAGACTCAATCATGTTACCATATACAACATACATAAAGAGATGAAGGAGTCAGTTGACATACAGACAATAGCAAAATAATCTATCCTCCACACTGAACGGCACAAGAAATTATTTGGGTTTTAAAATTAAGGTTCATGACTTTATTATAGATGAAACAATTTCTAATTAGTCCATTTTGAGGTTTAAGAATGACACTAAGAACATTGAGTTTATTTTTCCTTTTTTGTCCATCCCACCTTTGTTTGCTTTGTGCATGAAGATAAAAGATTCAAACTGGGGTGGCGAAGTGAGCTAAAGAACGATGATGGATTAAACCCAGATCTGTGACTGGGAGTGAGGAATATATGACGTTGCAACGCAAACAATTACAAAGCATGCTTTTACAACAAGGTTTTCACATTGCAACTACCGTTACAGCGCATGATTATACAACGCATCCCATTACAACACATTTTTAGGTCTTGCTGAGTCAGCGCGCATGCGCTGCTCGGAGAGACTTTAGCAAGTGAGGGCTTCGAAAAATGCTACCGCCGGCTACAGCTTGCAGTGCATGTGCGCGGGCGAGTGCAAGCTGTGGCCGGCGGTAGCATTTTTCCCCCCAGCTTTTTAGCCAGATTGCAAGAACGCGCAACAAGCACGTGCGCTTGCGCGCGCATCCCCTGCGTGCGCATTCTTTGCGCGTCATCGCGATCACTTTCGCTTTCACAGCGGTCGTGATCGCGATGACTTTCGTGGCCAATGCTTGTCTTGTTTCCTCATTGGTGGGCAACATTGAAAACATCCTCAGATGTGGTGTCTCGCTGAACAGGTAACTCTTTCCTGCTTGCCCTGATCATATTTACACGTAATTCCCTTACAAAAAAAGCAATTTTGACATTAACATATACTGTTTTGAAAAAGAAATCATTGCACAATATTGCGTTTAATTTTTAACACAGCAATGCCTGTTTATATCTTTTTTTTTATAGTCTAATAATACTGCATAGTGTTCTCTGTGGAAGTCTTTCTTTTTAAGGTGGCGTGTTATTCAACTGCAAGAGGAAGTGTTTCCAATGTTTTGTTCTTCCTCTGTTTCATTAGTTGTTTTGCGGGAGCGCACACACAAGCATAAGCATTTTCCTGGCTTCCTGTGATTCTTTTTTCTTCCTTGACCTTCTCTTTCAGGTTTTAATTTTTTTGCAGTGGTACGGCATATAGGGTAACTTCTTTTTCTTAAGGCTGTGTTTTTTCCATTGTTTGTTATGTGAATGTTACCCTCAGGTGTGGTGTGATTCTGGTTATGTTCTTTTCTGCTAAAGAAGCCCCAAAAGAGCTCTTTGACATTTATTTTCAATATGTAGTGCATTTACTCTGGATGCAAAGATATTTAATGTACGCTTTCAATAGTACTGAAGAACTGATTGAAGTGCCGCCCGCTTTAACTGTAATGTTTTGTTTTGTGAGCACCTCCCTAATGGGTGGTGTCATTCTGCTTCATATTTTCTGGTAAAGTGGACAAATCAAGTTACTTCTATTTCACCCATGGTCTCGCTGAGGCTGCAGGTAAAGTGTACACTTTATTTAGTGCTTCACAACTTTTTACAGTATTTGCACTCTGTCTGGCACAGTGCATTTTGTTAACAGAGAGAGGGTACCTTACTGAACTAAAGACGAGTAAATTTACTTTCTGAGTCAAATTTCTTTTTTTTTTTTTTTTTTTTTTTTTTTTTGGAAAACCTTTATTGACATTGCAAATAAAGACAAGTATGGGCCTACAACCCTCGGGGCCGGCCGCTAAGCAGTGAAAATAACAGCAAACAGATTTTAATCACATGTAGCACCTCGGGAAGCAGATTTTCCATGCTAGTATGCTCTTGTCCACCGAATGGCCCAATAGGGGAACCAGGATATAAAAGGTTTTCATTTTACAATAAGGGATAGAAGGATCAGGTGCCAATCAAGTTCTCAGCAGCGAAAAAAGGCAAGCAGAATATTGAACGTCAACAATAAATGGCAAGCTATCAAGTCAATGGCGCAGAAACAGAAGGTACAGGATGTGGAGGAATATCACGAGCCGTTTGCGCCTGCAGCCTCCTGCCCTAGGACCCAGAAAACCCCACTGAAATGAGGCACAACTGAAAAAACAATGATTGGCCACGAAGGACACCTACCGCACTGACCCCAGAAAAAGACAAAGAAGAATAAGAAAAGAAAAAGGAGGCCATAGAAACAAAGTAAAGGACTAAAGAAGCCCCTCCCCCACCCCCCCACCCTGCACCTCTGCAGATGACTACGGCCCCCCCCCCCCGCAGCGTGCCTGTCGCCCCAGAACCAGACCCGAAATATAGAAGAAACAGAGAAAAAGGGGAAAGAGAGGAAACCCCCCCTAACAGAAAAGGGGGAGAGAGTAATAATAAACTGGAGGAGGGCCTTCAACCATGCCCCCGGCTTCTCCCTCCCGCACAATATATTCCTCCCCAGCGCAAACAGTAAACAGCAAAAAGTCGGCCATATCTAAGAGAAATGGGGAGCATTATGCACTGGCTACACTATTAGTTACGTCGTGAAAGCACACAACCCCCCAGCCCGCCCGCCTATTAATTGACCACCTCGGAAGGATCAGCCTTATCCTTGGCCACTCTTTGCGAATCCACCAGTGCATACCCATCGACCCACCATCATGTCCAAAGTTACAAGGAAGAGGAGCGTCCAGAGAAGACTAGGAAGGGACACACACATGTGGGGAGGACGTTTCGAAACATCAGCACAGTCATCGTCATGGAAGATCACCTTTCCCAGTACTGCCCCAGGGCCCGTGCCGCACACAAGGTCCAGGAAGGAGAAATCGGCCAGAGCAGGCGATCGTTGCGTGAAGATTGCCTGGGTCGCCGGAGGCCGCGCATGGGACAAAGTCACCACCGTCTGCTCAAGTCCAAAACCTCCGGGACAGACCGACCCCACAGCCAGCCGACCACACGCTGCCACAGTGTCCAAAGTTTCCATCCGTCCCTTATCCACAGAGGCGGTCACGGTACTTTCCTCCTGTGGAAGGTGAGACAGAGCCTTATGTACCTGGGGACAGGCAGACCGCAACTTTTCCGACGCTGACGCAATACCATCCAGCTTCCTCCCCAATACCAGGACGCCGTGGACCAGGGTGGAATGAAGGGCTCCGAGAGCATCTAGAAGGTCACCGTACCCCAGCACGGTCCCCCGCGCTCGCTCCGCCACGCTCCTTTGCGCCACACACTCCCAATCTTGCTGTGACCCAGTGTACAGGATGACAGAGTCCATCCCATCAAGATGGCCGCAGGGCAGGGCCATCCCAGATGGGGACCGGGTCTCAGGCACGGGCGCAGCAAGTTCCATATCCCTGCAAACAAAGGTCCGGAGGCAGGCAAAATGTGTATACAGTGTGCGGCCACAGGTAACAGTTGTTCTCCCCCTGGGCCAGTGTCCGCGAAAACCGGGAGCAGCCCGCGCAAATCGGGACGAGCCACAGGCCGCGTCCGATCAGTTCACTGGCGAGGGTCCAGGCGATCGCCGATAAACCCCTGGAATCGTCACCCCGGGTATGCACCCGTCACGCTACTCTCGGTGATAGGAGCGACTACTGCGAGATTCAGGCCAATATTCGCGCCGCTTCGGCAGTCCGACTCCACCCGGTCACCAATGGCCGCTGTTGTTAAACTGCCGCCCGGCCATGTTGTCCACCCGAGGTCCCGGCTCCAGGGCTGCACAGGCTGCAAACTTCAAATGAGCATTTCTCGGGCGGTACCGCCGCTGGAAGCTTCAGGATCACACGATCGGTTGCCGCTCTCGATCACCAACACGGGCATGTAGCGCAGGCTGAGGATCACATGCAGGATATCTGTGCGGGATGTGGAGGTTCACGGAGCCGGGAGCCTACGCTGCCGTCCCGGTCGCCATCTTGGCTCCTCCCCCAAGAGTCAAATTTCTAAAGCAGCGCTTTGTCACTGCTTTTGTACTTCCATCAATGTTGAGCAATCTTTTCCCACCTAACTCCAGTGGCGGCTACTTGTTAAAAAATATGGTGGGGCACGATGGTGCCAAACTCACCATAAATGCTGCCTTCTCCCCGGCATTCTACGAGCAGGAATTGAAGGACTTCCTTCCTGCTCAGTGGAATGTTAGTCCCACCAATCCTGTAACTGCTCTTATCAGCATGAGAGCAGCTCCCGGATTTGTGGAAGCAGACTAACCCAGTGCTCATTTTGAGGCTAGGGGCCTGTGCCAGCAATCCCCTGGCTGTACACAGCTCAAGCTGGTGGCAAAATAAAATGGCATTATTATGCCATTTTATTTATGTGATGCTTCTCAGCTCTTGTGGAGGAGCCGCCGCTGCCTAGCTCCAAGCACATTAATAACAAGCATTTGCAATGCAATAGGTCTCGCATTTACGAGAGTTTATGCTATTGGCATTGTAAATGACAATGCCTTTTATTTGTTTTAAAAACAAAAACAAAAATAAAAGGCATTGTTATTTGTGATGTCAAAAAAGCATGGCTAAACTTATAAGGTCCCAAATGCGAGACCTATTGGCTATGCCAATGCTTGTTTAAAACTACCATTACAACGCATTCCATTACAATGCATACCATTACAACGCATAATACTTTTAGGTTAAGTGTTGGATAGTGAAGGGGTAAAAATTACTATTCCCACTCCAGTGAGTGCAACAGTAGGGAAAGTGTTGGCTAGTGCAGGGGTAAAAATTACTATTCCCATCAACCCCAAAACCCATACCCACCCTAAAACTAAAGAAACTCCATGGCTTGTCTTATAATGCGTTGTAATGGCATGCATTGTAATGATATGCATTGTAATGGCATGCGTTGTAGTGACATGCGTTATAATGGCATACGTTGTAATGGCATGCGATGTAAAGGCAGTTGTGTTGTAACAGTTGATTTGTAAAAGCAGTGTGTTGTAATGACTGTGTTGTAATGGATGTTTCCCCGGGGTGAGTGTCTGAAAAGTTTCAACACTCCATGCATCATCTCCTTGTGCTTGCTTTGTTCGCCCTAAGTTGGCAGGGTATGCCCAGACGTAGGTCCCTTGCTCACTTTACCACTGGATTCAAGCTAGCCTGGCTGATGAGGGGTGTTACCCCGAAACCGGTCCCAAGGTTGCTTGTTTCCGGTCCAGGGAGGACCTGGCCTGGCAGTTCGGGCTGGACTGTTCCCATGAGGCACAGGGTCAAGACTGATTTGCATATGGCTGGGTCCAATCTGGGGTGGCAAAGTGAACTAAAGAACGATGATGGATTCAACCCAGATATGTGACTGGGGGTGAGTGTCTGAAAAGTTTCAGCACTCCGTCGATCGTCTCCTTGTGTTTGCTTTGTTCACCCTAAGTTAGCAGGGTATGCCCAGATGTGGGACCCTTGCTCACTTTGCCACTGGGTTCAAGCTAGCCTGGCTGATGAGAGGTGTTACCCGAAACCGGTTCCAGGATGTTTGTTTCCGGTCCAGGGAGGACCTGACCTGGCAGTTCAGACTAGACTGTTCCCATGAGGCACAGGGTCAAGACTGATTTGCATATGGCTGGGTCCAAACTGGGATGGCGAAGTGAGCTAAAGAACGATGATGGATTCAACCCAGATCTGTGACTGGGGTGAGTGTCTGAAAAGTTTCAGCACTCAGTCCATCATCTCCTTGTGTTTGATAAGAGATTCATAAACATATTTTTTGTTCATATTTGGTCTAATTATGTTGTGAATGTAAATAAAAATAAAGCATACTTGCAAACTGTGATTATATGCCTGCCTTTCTCACTATTTCATTTCAAAACTATGCGATTGTATTCGTTTATTGGAGTATGCAGTTATCAGATATCGGGCAATTTGTATAGGGTGAAAGGAATGTCCACAAGGTTGTCCCTGTTTTTCCCCAGTAACTTAATGTCTCCTACAGCCTTGGGTAGGATAGCTATCCTATGTTCCAAAACAAAAAACTGGATCACTAAACCCATTGGAATGGGGTGATGAAATTAATAGTAAATGAGCTTATATAAAATTAGGAGTTGACAAATGGGATCGAAAGGTACTTTAATAATTAATGTACATTTATCCCTAAAGTATTATGAATTCGTGGCTCACCTTTAACCCTGTTTCTGTTTTTACCATTTTTAGGCAGCCCACCACCCTAAATCTTTGTCTAGTTTGTCTATATCAAAACCTTACTCTTCCATTACTTACCTTGATAGTCTCAATTAACTAGAATAGTAAACTAAGCACTTCAGCCCTGTTATATTTCTTATCTGTAGAACACCCATTACGGTTCCAGCCATGGGTGACATAAAGCTTCAGATTCGCTGCACGCGATCAGACAATGTAATCGGACGAAGAGCCGATAGTGGCTCACATATTCAGGGACTGATACATCAACAACTACTCTACAGATGTCCAATCTCTATGGAATGCCATCCAGAAAAGACATGCTTGCCTTTTAGCGCTTCATGGAACACCGCTATTATTATTCTTAAGAATATGCAGTTCTGTTAAACGGGTAAAGTAATCTTACTATCAGATTGCCTGTCCGTTTTGGACTGGCTTAGTACAGTGTTGGGAGAATGCTCAAATGCTTAGTGTGACATTTCTAGACTAATATGGTCAAGATATGATACAACAGAGATTATATTAAGAATAAAAGGTAGTACCGGTGAATAGGGTTTGCCATATCCGGCAAATATGCTACAACAAGCTATCCGAATATTCCAAAGGTCGTTCGGACTAGGCTAGGTAAAAGGCAATTTTGAATAAGGAATCATTATTTGGACAGCAGAATGGGTGGGGAATGATCCAACGTGGAATTACTTAAAATTATTCAGTAATGTAGCAGGACTGAAGAAAATAATTTTTGAAGTACCAATTGGGACTCATCCGGGAGGGCCCCATGTTGCTTTCATGAATACTATCTGTTACAATGGAAATGGAACTGATACTACTCACACACGCTTAATTTCAGAGCATGCATTCCACAAAAATAAGTAACAGAGAGGCATGAAATTTGGAATGGTAGTTGATGAATATATGGTCCACAGTGACAAAGAGGTACCCGAGAGGTGAAATTTACCCGAGTCTAGTCACTTGAGCCAATCATGGCAGCTGAAAATTATAGAAATACTAAGTGAATCATGATGAAGAAAAATAGATTATCTCAGATAATGATTAGATAGTAGTTGCAGTATTGAAATATGTGGGATAAAGTAGATATAAACGATTTCTGTTCAATTGTATATTGAAATTGAGAATGTTTTCTGGATATTGAAAATGTTTTTACAATTCCTCCATATAATCATGTATCATAATGAGTAATCCAACTGTTTTTAGATGGTCCCCTGACAATACACTGTTGAGTTTGAAATGCATCGGAAAATTTCAAAACAATTATATAAAAATCAGCTGATGCAATTAATTTGCCGTATACCAATGGGCCATATTGGAAATGAACCATAGACAGATGTAAAATGTTTTTCATGAATCATATTGTATTGTATTGTAATTGCATTTATATAACACTTACTACCCCTGACGAGGCGAGTAGCTCGCTTCTCTGAAACCCATAACGGATTAGAGGTGAATTATTATAGTGAAATATGAAAGTGATTTGAAAGGTGGATATGTTAGTCAGTTATTTGGATTGAGAAGGATAGTGGAGGGATAGAAGAGGGAAAAAGGATTGCATTTATATAGCGCTTGCTACTCTTGATGGGGTGTTGAAGCTCTTTTTCGGCGAGTAGCACGATACTCCCGAACCCATAAAGAATTAGTGGTGAATTAGTATAGTGAAATATGAAAGTAACTTGAGTGGTGGATATGTTAGTCAATTATTTGGATTGCGAAGGATAGTGGAGGGATAGAAGAGAGAAGGATTTAAAGCTTATTTTTAGAGCTCATAGCAGTAGGAGGAGGCTTGGGATGAGTCAGAGGGAAGGGTTTAGAAAGGATTGTTTTGGGAGATCGGAATAGTAAAAGGGTATGAGATCATGCAAGGAGGTGTAGAGTAGGGAAGAGTCTAGAAAGGGTTATTTTAGGGATCATAGTAGTGGTATGGGCTTTGGAATGAATGAGAGAGTGGAGGTAGAGGATATATTGATAGAGGTATAGGGTGAGAAATAGGGTAGTGCATTGGAAAGAGTAGTAGAAAGAGGTGTGAGATCAGTCAGAGAGTTGTGGTAGAGGGTATATTGAGAGCGGTATAGGGTTGAGAAATGGGGTAGTGCATTGGGTATGCTCAATTAGAAGAAAAGTAAAAAATATATAGACACATAAGTACATGGAAGGTATAAGGTAT
Organism: Triturus cristatus; assembly: GCF_964204655.1. Classification (NCBI taxonomy): domain Eukaryota; kingdom Metazoa; phylum Chordata; class Amphibia; order Caudata; family Salamandridae; genus Triturus; species Triturus cristatus. Next base: position 546,594,834 of record NC_140586.1, read on the forward strand.
ATAGATGCATAAAGCAAGGTAGTATACGTAGATTAAACATTCATTCAATAAACTCTGGCTTTCAAGTGTTGCTGTAATTTAAATTTCTTTTTTTTGTAATTCAATAGTGAAGCAATTGTAGATAACTAGTTATGATAAAAGTTGTACTTATTTATGCAGTCACTTATATACATGTTATAAACATCCAATAATGTAACTATCAGTAATATGTACAGTTGTTAAGCAGAACTAATGAATATCTATATTTAAAAAACATTTATTCTACATGTTTATGCAAAGCAATACACATGTATAGGTGTATATCTATAGTACAAACAAATGCTTATATACAGAGGGATATGCTGTATATTTCTGTTTGCATATGTTGGTTATGTGGGGAAGAGCCAATTCTTGAGTAGTTTTCTGAAGATAAGATGGTTATCTGTGGAACTTAGGTTGGGGGTAAAGAGTTCCATAGTTTGACTGCTTGAACAGAGAAGGATGTGTAACCCATGTTTCTTTCCTTGTATGTTGGGATTTTGAGGCGAGGTGCCACTCTTGTGCAGAGATTCCTTTGTTAAATGAGTTTGGTGATTTTATTCCTGATGAAGAACGGTCCTGTTCCATGAATCGCTTTGTCGGTGATACAAAGCAGCTTGAACATGCATATTCTGGCAACCCGTAACCAATGCAGTGCTTTCTAGGCAGGTGAAATGTGGTCTTCCGATTTTATATGTAAAAGTAGTCTGGCAGCTGAGCTCTGAATCTGTTGTAGTCTTTTTATGGTTGTTACAGGTGATCAGTGGTAGATGCTATTGGTGTAATCAAGTTTGGACAGAACAAGGAAGATGGTAACCTGGACCTTGTGTGGAAATCCCAAATGGGGGAAGATTTGTTGCAGAGTATTTATTGTAACAAAGCTTGATCTTGCTAGTTTGTCCACTTGGGCATTCCTTGATAGCTTGGAGTCCATGGTCATTCTGAGGTTTGCTACTTCCTTTGATGCTTTAGGGAGTGTTCCCAGATCATAAGGCCATGCGGCGAGCAGGTCACAATGTTTCCAATTGCTTCACGTGAGTATTTCCGTTTTGGAAGCATTCAATTACAGATGGCTCCACGTCATCCATTGATCCATGGCTGTGAGACAACTGAAAATCGGCGTGTTTCCAATGTCTTTGGGGCATTCCTGTTGAAGGAGTATTTGCGTGTCATCTGCATAGTCATTGCACATGAGGTGTAATTAATTGGTCAGTGTTGGTAATGACTTCATGTAGATGTTGATAAGCTTGGGACAGATTATAGAGCCTGCTTTTGTGAGGTACGGTTTACACGAGAAAGGGGGCGGGGGTATGGATGACATTAGTTCTGTTGCAAAGGTAGGATGTGATCCAGTCTAGTGCAGTCCCCTCTATGCCAGCTTCGTTAAGTCTTTGTATCAGAGTGTATGGTCAACCGTGTCAAAGGCACCCTAGAGGTCCAAGAGAAGTAGTGCAGCAACCCCGTTGCGGTCAACTGTGTTCTTCAGGTCATCCCAAAAAGTAAGGATGGCAGATTCTGTGTCTCTTCCTGGACAGAAGCCTGTTTGGAAGTCTGGCATTATCTTCAATGAATTGTGACATCTGGGGAAATGCTGCTCTTTCTATCAGTTTGCCCAGGAAAGGTCAATTTGTAGTTAGTCAATCGTGGATGGGTTCAGCGGGTCCAAGGTTGTTTTCTTCAGTAATGGGAGTGTGTATGACTTTTTGAGTTCTTCTGGAAATATTCTGGTAGTTAAGGAATTGTTGATGATTCTTCTTACTGGAGTGGCAGCAGAGGTTGCTATAAGAATTGTCTTGAAGGTTTGCGGTGGACACTGGTCAGAGGGGCTGCAGGCAGGCCTGTTTGCTTTGACCAGGTCCATAAATTAATTGTGTGAAAGTTTGTTCTTAGACTGAGAGACACATCTGCAGAGACTGTAAGAGAGACAGCAGAGGAATGGATATGAGAATAAGAAGGATGGGAGAGAGACATAGAGATGCCACAATATCATGAACCTCTGTAGGAAAGTAGGATCTGCTTTCATGGTTACCCCCACTTTTGCATAGTGTCAGTGTGTTTTTCACCTAGCCTGCTGGGATCCTACTAGTCAGGACACCGGCAACTGTGGTCTCTCCTCTAAAATGGTTCTTGTAAGTACTTAGTTCTTAGGACCATGACGGATCTTCTGTCATTCAGAAGGGAGCTTAAGACCTGGCTGTTCCGTAACGATTAATTCCGGTCCATTCACTCTTTCATGGCCTTTGGCTTAGGGCCCTCAGGAATTTTTTAGACAAGCGCCAGGATACCTCCGGGTAATTGCCGTGCTATATAAAACTCAATAACATAACATACTTTGGTACAACCACAATTGGCTACTGGTGCACCCTTGTAAGTCCTTAGTCTATGGTACCAAGGTATCCCTGACTTAGGTACACCAGGGGTCTACTATGGGCTACAGCATATATTGTGCCACCCATGAGAGACCACTCAAACTCTTGACTACAAGCCTGCCATTGCAGCCTGTATGAGATGGTTTTTGCACCTCTGATGACAGAAATATGTTTCCTTGTATCCGAGGTTACTGCACTTAAAACCTATAAGTCTCCCCTATGATAGGCTCTTCAGTCCTGAGAGCAGGGTGCTTGGTTATAAGTATGAGGGTGCCCCCACATGATTAGGACACCCCCACAAACCCCAGAGTCAATTCTCCAGGCTTTGTAAGTGTGGTCAGCCATTTTAAGGTATAATGTGGACATCGGTCATTACAAGATGTCTAACTATATAATGGCTCCACCGAACCCAGTCATGTTTGGTAACAAGCATGTTGGAATCATACCCCAACACCAATTCTAGTGTTGGAAGTATGATCCCCTATACTGGGGGACTCCCTAGGGTACCTCCTGTACTCCCGCTAACAACCTTTGAGGGTCTGCTTGTAAGCTAGTGCTGCTGCCGACCACAGACCAAATTCTGCCCTCCTGCTGCTGATCCAAGCTCGAGGAGGGGAAGGTAGAACAATTGGTTTCCTGTGACAGGGAGGTGTGACCACCTCCCTGACAGGACTTGGTGTATTGAGCTGGGATGAGGGAGCTTGCCAGCGCCACCAGACTTTTTTGAAGGGCACAGATGGTGTCCTCCTGGCATACTCCAGTTTGAGCCAGTACAGGAATCCTTGGTTCCTGCTCCTCTGGTGCGAAACTGGACAAAGGACAGGGAGTTTCCTCCCCTCTGGGAGGGACCCGGGTGGTTCCAACTCTTTCCTTAGGGTATTTAAGGGCTCCCCTGTGGATGGGTCCTCAGATTCGTAGTAGGACCAGACTCAACCTTGAAACTATGTCACTCTTCAATCATCTTTACACTTGGACTTCATTGGACTTCGACAGGAACCGAGATTGCAACTGGGAAGGCTCCTGTTGCTCCTGGTCTCTCTGTTCTTCAAGTATTCTGTGTCATCTGTGTCTGTGCTACATCCAGGTTCTCCAAAAGACCTGTGGGTATCCAGGAGACCCGAAGAAATCTACCTTGGAGTGAAGGAGTCATTCCTCTGCATTTGCAGTCATCGCAACAAACCAGTTTGCTGCTTCTGTTGTCTGACAAACTTCCCGAGGCCCAGCGACACAGGTGGTGGTTCTGCAGCTGCCTAGAAGGACATTTGCTCAGCACAAAGCTTCCTTAGGGATTTCAAAGGCGTTTTGAAATTTTTCAGTCCATGTAACTTTCCTTGGCTGCTTTTTGGAGGTTAACTCTGTCAAGGTGCCACTATGGTACCATACCCTTTGACAACTCTTCAGCAATACCCAGTCAGACCAAGAAAGGCCCTGACTTAGGTCTGTGTCTTGGGAGCTTCCCGGACCAGAACTGGTGGCCCAAGTACACTATAGACCCTTGCCCTAACTGGCACTTGCTTGCCTTCATAGTCAGCCTTGCCTGTTGAAGACCTTGAAGTGCTTCCCTGAGGGAGACCAGGTCATCCTCTCTCCTAGGTGGAACTAAATACAGCAATATCATCCATATATGCTGCATTAGCGTCTTCCAAACCTGAGAGTACTCTGTTCACCAACCTCTGGAAGGTGGCACAACTGCCACAACATTACATTCTCTGTTCCAAGTAGGGAACTATGCAACAAAGAACATTCCCTAAATTCCAATGCGGATCCCCAACACACACCCCTTCCTTCACAATATAGCGAAAAACAGAACAAAAAAAAACTAAAACAAGTGTACCAACAGGGCAACTCCACATAATCAAAACATAACATAATCGTGAAACTTGACAGGAGCAGCTCTTGTCTTGGAAGGAAAACTCCTGGAAGAGGTGCAATTTGAACAAACACCCCTTCTGGAAGTAATTTCATCGGCAGTAGAGGAACCTGAATGAACACAAGTAACATTGGGAGAAGCATGGGTAGAAGCCTGATCAAGATGAACACCCAACTTCCCTCCAACATACACAATTTTGGATTGGGGAACGACGGAAATTCCAAGTTTTGCTATTCTCTTACACCACTACACGGTCCTCAACCTCTCTCACTTTTGCCGGAGCTGAGAACCGAGAGGTCCCCTTGCGAACAAAACCAGGCTTTTTGATTCTCACCCAATCACCAACACCAACGAGAGAAACCTTTCTAGAAGCAGTAGCATCATTTGATTGTACAGAAGCTCTCACATCCACTACTTTGCCAAGTTTACACTGAACAACCACGTTCCTACACATCCAATCTTTATTTAACTTGGAACCTGCAACCCTCCCCCTGAGAAGAGTGAAAGGAGAAATGCCGGTACTGACATAAGGGGTAGTCCTGACTGCCCACGGTATGTCAGCAATGGCCATTCTCCAGTGTAAACCGTTCACCAAAGCCAAATGCAATTGGTCTTTAATAACACGATTCATGCGTTTGACAAGATCTTGCTGCGGGGGTGATAAAGAGAAGTCAAAACTTGCTTGATGCCATGCTCCCTAAGAAAATTCTCCATTTCCAAAGAAACCAGCTGGGTGCCATTATCAGTCACCAGTTTCTCTGGAAACCCTTCACGGAGGAACACTTCTTTGAACAAAATTATGATAGATGGGGAATCAACACACTCCACAAACTTCACCTCATGCCATTTACACATGTAATCCACCAAGACTAGTGCATACAACGGAGAACTCCCAGTGATACCAAAAGGACCTACAACATCAAAAGCTAGTTTAGACCAAGGAGAATCCTTCACAACAATGGGATCAATAGGAGAGGGATGAGTTACTTGTGACTTGTCACTCAAAACACCCAAGCAACAGTACCTAACATAATGCTCAATGGATCTGTCCAACCCAGGCCACCAAAAATCCTCTCTGACTGCGCTTCATGGCACGAATACCAGGATGTCCTTCATGGGCCAGGTCTAGAATTTTCTTACGCACACACACCGGAACAACCAAAAGACCACCTCTGCATAATATTCCATCCAACAAGGACAACTCTTCACAAACCCTTTTACAAGGAATAAGTTCAGAGGACAAATTCTTGTTGATGGGTCATCCATGAACCATATAGTCAACAACCATCCTAATTTCATTGTCTTCAAATAGAGCCTGTAACCACTCACACTCTGAAAGTGCACCCTTCACAGTATCTGCTACAGCACCAACAGCACATACAATGTCGAGATCATCGTCAGGAAATTCGGTGACATTTTCAGCAAGGGGTAACCGGGATAAACAGTCAGCTACACAGTTTTTGGCACCAGCCACATACATCAAACGATAATTAAATTCCTGTTATCTTTATTACCATTTAGCTATCCGTAGTGTGGCATGGCCACCACCCTTGGTGGTAAAAAGGGCAACTAGGGGCTTGTGATCGGTCCTAAGAACAACTTCTAGGGATAAAAACCGTACCATGGAAGTGTTTGCTAATGAATGTTAGATCACTAGTGAAGCACAGCATGGACTGCTGTTTGCTCATGGAACAGCATCAGGTTAAGTTGGCTTTTATTACGGAAACATGGACTAATAGTGCCGCAGGCCCAGACATTGTGAAGGCTCTCCCTGCTAATTTTATCTGTTTTACGTTGGACCGTCCTTCAGGAAGGGGGGGCGGACTTGCTGTTATTTTATCACAATAGTCTTGAGCCTTTATTTTCCACTGCGTCCAACCAAGCATGTGAGGCACTTTCTATCACTATCCGCCTTTCTCCCAAAAATACGTTCAAAGCACTGCTGATTTACCGCCCCCCTGGCCCCAGAGCGCCGTTCTTGGAGTCACTCAGCACCCTGGTAGAGGATGGTTTCTGTGCCCATTCATTTACTGTTTTGGGCGATTTTAACTTCTACCTGGATGACAAACTAGATCCGGACAGCAAGCAATTGCTGGATTTTATGGATGCCGGAGGATTGGAACAAAGGGTGGTGGGTCCCTCGCATACGGCTGGCCACACCCTTGATGGCATTTTTACCAATCGAACGGATCTGGATGTAGTGGAAGTCTTGCCATTCCCTTGGTCTGATCATGCCGCAATAATTTTCACACTTTCAACTGGAACCCAGACATTACCAAAGACTAAGCCTAGGGAGGAGATTGTGACCCGAGCTTGGAAAAAGATAGATGGGACAAAGTTCGGTAATTACCTAAAGGCCAACGCCCCTGGTGTCCCACAGGACGCAAATAAGGCTGCAGACTCATACTCTGAATGGATTGAGAGGGCCTGCAATATATTTGCACCTGTTAAATCTTTCACGCCCAGAAGGGCCTCTCCCTCGGCTCCGTGGTTCTCTGATGCGCTACAGACCATGAAATCGGACTGTAAAAGATTGGAGAGAATATGGCGGAAGGGTTACAGTCCGTCCGATAAAGAAAAATATAAAAATAGCCTCTCTATTTACAAAAATGAAATACATGAGGCAAAGAAGAGATATTTTTCGGAGCAAATTGAGTTGGCGAGTTCATCTTCCAGAGAACTGTTCAAAACTTTAACCAAACTCACGATCCCAGCTGAACCGATCTCCTCAACTAGTTCTGACCTTTGTGAAACCTTGGCCACTTTTTTTCAGAACAAGGTAGCAGGGATTTTTTCCTCCTTTTCCGAAGTCTATAAAGAGGCTGGAAAGGCAGTTTGGAGCACGAAGGCTGGGTCAGTAGAGACGCAGGATAAACTTAGGGGCTTTAGCCCGTTACAATCAGAGGAGGTTATGGGTTTACTGGTGACGGCACGTTCAGGAGCCCCCAGTGATCCATGCCCGGTGGCGGTTCTTCAGAGTTGTCCACAGGTTATTGCCGCCACACTCACTCCACTGTTTAACTCTATTATAGAGTCGGGTAGCTATCCCAGGAGGTGGAAGGCGGCTTCCATTTTACCATTAATAAAAAAAACCACTCTGGATAAGTGTGACCCGAATAGTTATAGGCCTATTAGGCGGCTCCCACTACCAGCAAAACTATTAGAGAAGGCCATAAACAAGCAACTTACCTCCTTCCTGGAAAGATCGAAGGCCCTTGATCCCACACAGTTTGGGTTTCGTGCTGGGTACAGCACAGAACTTGCCCTGGTTAAGGCGACTGAGGAAATCAGAGTGGCGGTGGATCAAGGGGGTGAGGCGATCCTCATTCTGTTAGATTTGTCGGCGGCCTTTGATACGGTCCATCATGGCGTAATGATGGACCGACTGGCTTTGGCCGGGGTGGAAGGCACTGCCTGGAACCTCCTTAAGTCTTTTATGGCCGACAGATCCCAGAGTGTTGAATTGGGAGCAGAGAGATCTAAACCTTTTGTCCTTCCCTGTGGGGTCCCGCAAGGCTCATCTCTGAGTCCCACTCTCTTTAACGTATATGTGAGTCCCTTGGGAGCTTTGATTAGATCCTATGGACTCCAACTTACCTCATACGCTGATGACACGCAGATTGTGTTATCAGTACAAAGAGGGTCCCAAGTTGATCTGTCAGCAAGGTGCCATGACTGTCTTCAAGGTATAGCGAGTTGGATGGCTGCGAATTGCCTTAAACTAAATGCTGGAAAAACCGAGGTAATGATATTCGGAAATAATCCCAACATCTGGTCCCCAGCCATGTGGCCCGATGTATTCGGGAAGATACCAGTGCCCACACCCAAAGCTAGGAATCTGGGGGTGATTATGGACCAGAAACTGGACTTTGGAAGCCAGGTCAGTGGTGTAGTCTCATCCTGCTTTCACATCCTCAGGATACTGAGGAGAGTTAAAGCATTGCTTCCCACGGATGGCCTCCGGCTAGTAGTGTCGGCTCTCATTTTCTCGCGTCTCGACTACTGCAACAGTCTGTACCTTAACTTGCAAAAGAAACACCTGTACAGACTGCAGTTGGTGCAGAACGCGGCAGCGAGACTGTTGACAGGTACACCTAAACATGTCTCAATCCGAGAAGGAATGAGGAAACTTCATTGGCTACCAATTCACAAACGCTCCCAATTTAAGGCCTTGTGTACAGTCTTCAAGGCATTAAAAGGCACTGGCCCAGAGTTTCTGAAGGCCTGTTTTAAGCAGTATGTGCCGGGGAAGGCACTGCGCTCTATGAAGGGCAATCTAGTAGTGGTGCCTAGGATAAAAAAGGCCAGCTGGGGAGGAAAGCTGTTTTCATATGGTGCTGCCACCGCATGGAACTGTTTGCCAGCACATATGAGAAAAATGGAGGAACTTCTCTCTTTCAGAAAGGGCCTGAAGACTTGGTTGTTTAGGGATTAGACACTCGCTCTCCAGGGATGATCAGTTTCTTAGCGCCAGGACACCTTCGGGTATAAGTGCGCTTTATAAGCTCCTAATAATAATAATAATAATAATAATAAGAAAGAACGAATTCCTACCCCCACAGAAAATTTTGAAAATACTGACCACCCCACCATAAGGCTAACGCCTCTTACTCAATGATGGAGTAAGTGCTTTCAGCACCTCAAAGAGTCCTGGAGGCGAATGCAATTGTCTCCTCACAACCATTACTTCTCTTTTTTTGCCTAAGGACAGCATCCAACTCAACGTTGCTGGCGTCGGTAGAGACAATGCACAGGTCATTAATGTTAAATAATTTCAAAGGGCGCGCCTGCACAATGACCTTTTTGAGAAGGATAAATTGATCGTAACATTTTTCACACCACACAAACTTGAAATTTTTCTTAAGGATTTCCGGCAAAATTTGGCGTAGTACTCCACTAACCCTACGAAGGAGCGAAGTTGATCTTTGTTGGTAGGTGCCGGGGCATTTTGAATAGTATCTACAATTTTCATTTTGGGTTCAACTCCATTACAGGAAATGTGGTGACCCAGATAATCCACACCCTCTTGAAAAAACTTACATTTGTCCTTCCTTAAAGTCAAACCATGTGACTTCACAGTCTCCAGGACATGTTTGACTCTACGGTCATGCTCAAATTTGTTTTTTGCGTGGACAAGGATATCGTCTTGAAAAAACTCCCACAGTGTTTCTGAATAAGTTACCCATGAGGCACTGACGCCAAACCAAAGGGCATGCGTTTGTAACAGAAAGAACTTTCTGGTGTCACGAAAGAGATAAGGGGGCAGATTTATGAGCCCCTTGCGCCACTTTTGCGTCACTTTTCCCATGTTAAAAGTGACGCAAAAGTGGCGCAAGGGGTTCATAAATCTGCCCCAAGGTGTCTGGAGTCTTTACTGAGCTCGACTTGGTGATAAGCTGAGGAAATATCGAATGAAGAAAAATACTTGGCACCATCTAATGTTGCCAACATTTCTTTTATGTTAGGCAATGGTTGGCGATCAATCCAAATATTGGCACTGAGATCACGCAAGTCCACACACATCCTAAGGGACTTGTCAGCCTTGCGTGCCAAAACTATAGGAGTCAACCATTCAGATCCCTCAATGGGCTCAATTACGTCCATAACACACAAACGTTCCCGTTCACGCTTAAGTTCGGCATGCAGACTCAGGGGTACCTTGCACACCTTGTGTATAACCGCCTTTGCACCATCCTTAAGGATAATGCGGTGCTGGAACGCCTTCAGTTTACCCAGACTCCCACTGAAGACTTCAGGAGATGTCTGGATCCACTCTCCACCAGACAAGTGCCCCACCATCACACTGCTAGAAGGGTTGGAAGATGAGGATGGGTTGTAAAACTTACATGCCTCACAACTTGACAAAACCATGTCAGGATGGTTAGGGTTGAGAATGATGCCAAGCTCTCCCTGCTCCTCCCACCCCAACAAGGTTGCACCATCCTCAACAATGTACACAGTCCCTGTGGCAAGATCCCTACAAAATTCCAATTTGGCCTCAAATTTGCCAAAGACGTCCACTCTTTTGCCCCAATACGCAAACATTCTAATATTAGACTGGTGTAATTGAATGTCTTCTAACCCACCAAAATCCTTGGCATTGATAAGGGTAAATGGAGAACCCGAATCAGCCAGGAAATTCAATTTTGTTACATTCACACAGATAATACGTGAAGGAGATTTCCTTTTTCGTGAACCAACCAGAGGTGCAATCTCAACCACATCCTCAGATTACAAGGATGAAGAAGACAACATTAATAAAACATTATTATTCTCGTCACTTGAGTCAACAAACTCTTCTTCGATAGACCTGACAGTTTGTGTGATTACTTTGTTCTAGCCTACAGCTCTACAGACACATGTGAGATAACCTTTTTACCACATTTGAAACAAGTTTGGTTTAAAGCATAATAAAACTTAGCATTTCCCAAATGAGATTTGCTCCCACAACGAAAACAAAAAGGTTGCATCTTCTCAGACCTGGGCGTAGGTATGGATGAAGAATTCTGCGTCAAATTTTCATTAGAGACTTTAGTAGGCTTAACATTAGATTTTGCAGATAACAGTTTGACCTCATCAGGTTGCACAGAACTGCTCATTTCCTTCATGCAAAATTGTGAATGTACAATGCTTCTGGCAAGAGTGAGAGCAGTTTCAAGATCGGATGATAAAAGTTTCTCTTGAATTTTCTTGTTACACGTGCGTTCAATGAGCTGATCATGAATGATTTAGTCTCTGAATTCTCTATAGTTACAAGTGGTAGCAAGGGTTCTGAGTGCAGCTACAAAATTGGCCATGGATTCACCCGGAACATGAGCACATTTTAAAATCTCATGATGCTCTAACACAACACATTTTTCCAAAGTTTTGATCAAAGACACGTAGTCATCGATGATTAAAGAATCTCCATAATCACCACCACTTACATGGGTGCTAACAAGTTCAAGAGGTAAAGTCTTCAGAATACTTCTACCTTCTGCCCCAAGATTGTAGATGAGGAGTGCTTTCTTTTTCTTTGCAGTGAAAGTATCGCCGTCTATGGCCTCGAGATAACTATCGAATGTATCCTTCCACTGTTGCCACAAAATTGGAGGAGTACCAGGAGATTGCATAAAGGGTGGCAGAGCCAAAACACGATCCATAATGAGACTGTGCGTGGGTGAGTTTCTGCCCACACAATCGTAATACATTTGATGGAAAATAAAATTGCAGTGTAATGAATGTAAAGGAAAAAATTGAAAGAATTGAAGCAAATGAAAATGGAGAATCAGTCAGTTTTTTTTTATAATGCACACTGTGAGTGCATCACAGAAGAAAGGAATCCAGAAAGCAGCATGAATTATAACTAGGTAATGGCTGTGCATGTCAGCAGAGAAACAGAAGACACACCGTGAAACAGATGACGTTTGCAAAGCTGAGCGTGTCACCAGGAAAACAGAAGGCACGCAGAGAAGCAATAGAGTTTACTAGGCTGTGCACATCAGCGATGTCACATGAGCTGTGCGTATCAGCGATCGGACAACACTCATGTTGCCATGGTGCCAGTGCAAAAGGCTAAATTGTAACGCAGCTGTTTAAAATGGCCGCACGCAACATGACGATGTTGCAGAAGCACGGCGCCAGGCAGGTCAGGCTCCTTCGCGTCACAAGTCTCGATGGGAGACAACGTCACCAGAGGAAAGCGCAAGCAGCAACTGCGGGGACCACCACGGTCTCACGCGTGGCCCCCAAGAGTACCTTAAAGCTGTGGAAGACCAACTTCATCCGTCAGAGAAGCAGAAACAAGGCAACACGCAGTGGAGATCTCCCTCAGCTCACCGAAACACAGAGGACCGACAGCACGGCAGAAACTGCAGGAACAGCACAACAGGAAACCGGCAGCAGGCAATCAAGATCCACGAAATGAAGGGGAGGCTGAAAATGGGACAACTCGTCGCCAATTAAAAGAAGTACAGTGGCCTCAGGTACTTCGTTTATTATGTCCCATTCAGGCAGCTCCCAGGCAGAAACTGCCACAACAGTACATTCTCTGTTCCACGCAGGGAACCATGCAACAGAGAACATTCCCTACATTCCAATACAGATCCCCAACAAATATCCTTAGGGTGTCAACAATTCACACAGGTTAACTTCGAACCTGTTAGTATATTGACAAATAATTTGGCAATGGGAGTCATAATTTAAGGAGAACCTTAGTACTTCTTGGGGACTCTGAAGGGTTCAAGTTCTTCTTATAAAAAATTGTCATTTATTATAACATCAAATTTACAAGCAAAGTAGCCTACAATTATACTTCCCTCAGGATAACAATCTGCCAGGATTTGTAAATCTAGTTCAAACGTCTTAAGATTGTCCCAACAATTTTCACGTTTTACCATATTAGTGTAAACATTTACAAAAAGAAAAAAATGCTTTTTAATCCCGATCACTGTATGCACTAAACATGCCATAGTCCATGTGCATCTAACGATGAAATGCTTGACTGAGCTAGAACCTTTTGTGGTGACCAGCGTTAATAGACTAACAGAGGAAAGACCTCCATTCTTATTTGGAAGCTTGTTTAGAGACAACGTTAAACCCATCACGTAATAGGCTGTCACGGAATGAACGAAAAGGTCATGTTTATTTCTCCCAACCAGTTTTATTCTGTAATGAATTAAAGCCCAACATATTCTACTCCTTAAGCCTTGCTGGCTTAGACTATTCATTACAGTATGACCTTTGATTAAAGTCTTTCACACTCATGCTTGTTTTAAGCAAGGCCAAGCTCAATCCAGTGTAAGTTTTCACCAAGAATAGTTGTTGTAACTTGAAGATCAGCAGCACTCTGTACTCGTATGTTGCCTCCAACAAGCGCAACCTGACCTCCAGTGTAAGATGCAATCTAGGGGAGCTTGAGAATCTAAGATTCTTACAATTCATTTTTCACAAAATGCAGGGTCCCCATAACACATCTACTCCTCTGCAATGAACACCATCCACAATAGACCAAGTAAAATTACTAACAGCAACAGCTAATCATAGCCTTATATACATCTAGTAGACCATTGGGAAACCTCATGAAACCTACAAGTTTAAAATCACAAGGGGGCGTGGCCAAGATGGCGGACACATTGGACGCTCGTTGAAGAGCTCCGTACTCGGCCGCACAACTATCCTGTTGTAACGGTAGAGCAGCCTCAACTTCACCCCGGCAACTGCTTGCCAATTAAAAGAGGCACAATCCTGAGATCCACGGCGGGTTCAGGGCTTGGGCAGAACCTCGGTGTGGGAAATAGGAGGCATATTGGGTGACCAGCTGGTGTTGCATGCTGTTCTAGATCTCCAGCACTGCGCTGGTGAAGGCCTCGGAACAGGTGAACCTGGACCGCAGTGATCCGGCCCGCTGTCTTGCCTGTGGAGGAGTTCCCTACCGCCCATGCGGTGACGACTATTGCCTGGATGGGGTCCCTCCAAGGGCTGGAGTGTCGGAAGCGGCCTGGAGCGGAGAGCCGTGATGCCTGTTGATCATCGCCACTGGTGGCCTATTCCCAGTGATCGGTGATTGGGGTCTGGAGGCGGTAGCTCGCTGCCTTGGTCCTCGCCCACTGTACACTACCTGATGTGTCTCTGAACCTGCAGAGCTTTTCGTCTGCCTGCTTTCCTGTCGGCCCTGTGAACCCCTGAGGCAGGATAAGGGTCATTGCTGCCACTATGCAGCTGCTGTTCGTTGGCGTGGCCCTCCTTACCTGACTTTATATGGCCCACTACTATTGGGGGGCCCGTGATTCCTCTTCTAGGCCGTTTTTAGTCCCTGGCTCCAACATACGGATTACTGGAAACTTCCACTGCTTGCTGTTGAGGGGGAGTGCTGCAGAGGGGTTCACTGTGCAAACTGCAGCAGTGCCCAGTGCCTTGAGACAAGAAGTCAGGCGGACATGTCTTGACTACCTGGTTGAGAAGGCTCCCACTGAGGCTCCCACTGAGAAGCTGTGTACCTGAAAGACTCACTGAATAAACCGTGAGGACCTGCAGTGATTTAAAATTAATTCTGAAAACAGAACACTGACGACCGACACCCGCCCCAGATTGGGGGGGGAGCGGGAGGGACCCAGTACACCCTGGAGGGACCATGGAGGTGACCACCGCTCTGAGAGTCAGTTAATTGTGAAGGCCGGAGAGAACTGAGACTACTGGCAGTCCAGTGAAAACTCAAGATCTGGGAAGAGAAAGGTAAATGAAGTGCTAAGGGGTGGAAGCCAGTTTAGTGTTTTCTTGGACCCACATCAATCTATTTTGCTAAAACATGGATTGAGTTTGGGGCCTGTATAGCAGTCTAGGATAGGTCATATTCGAGGTCTGGAGATTATAATGGCCAAAATACGACCAAAACAGGGGAGCATGCCACCAGAGGGGGAGAGCCATCCCAAGTCATTACAGAGACTGGAGCAGAAGCGCCTGATGTCACTGACCAATCTCTACATACACATCTGACCGCCATTGAGTATATAAAAGCCACTTTGCAATAGGACATAGGGAGCGGGAAACAGCCTTTACTACAAAGTTTTTACTACGTATTACATTTAACACGCATTTTGACATCGTAAAGACTGTCGGCATACAAGTCTTTATAACGCAAGAAAAAGCCACGGATTTGAGGGTAATTAAAAAAGGGGGTTTGGGAGTCTCCCCCACAAATTATAAAATGCTCAAATAGTACCAAACCTGTAAACGACAAAGGCAATTAATTAAATATATTAACAGTAGGTGGCAGTATTAGGCTGTGATAGGATTTTTCAGAAACAGTAAGTTTGGTAAAAGTATGCATGGTGGTGGAATGCGTGGTGAATGTGTTTCTAATGTGAGGGAATGTAAATGCGTGGTAGTAGTATGCGTTGTAAAATCGGCGATATAAAGATGTGCGTGGTGAAGTAAGGCATAGTAATGTCACACAACCAGCTGAACATCATAAATTAGTGGATAGAATGAAAGAAGTAGAACTTGCAGTGGAAGTGCAACAACCAGAACAAGCAACCTCATCCCGCAGACTTGATGATTTAACTGCCAGAGTAGCGACACTTGAGTGATGAGCTGAATATGCAGAAGACCGGAATCAGCGCAATAATATTTGAGTGGTGGGGGTCGTAGAGGGTGCAGATGGCACAGACATGGTGGCCTTCCTTGAAGGATAGGCTCCAGACAACTGTGGCTCCAGTACTACTCTCTCAGCTCTTTGCTCTAGAGAGCACACAGAGTGTCGGCATGACCGCTGGCTCCAAGGCGGCCTCCACGCCCAGTGGTGGCACGACTACTGCACTACAGAGATCGGGATGACATAATTCAACATTCTCACACAAACAGTCTGTCTGTGATTGAGAACAGTAAGTTGTCAATATTTCCAGATTTTACGGTGAAAGTGTAAGCGCTTCGTTACTGGAGGCGAAAAAAGCATTGCGGGAAGAAGCATACAACTCTCCCTTCAGTTTCCAGCTAAGATCCGAATACACCTGGATGGCAATGCTCACTTTTATGATTCCCCGAAGAAGTGTGGTCATGGTTGGAGAGCTATCAGACAGGAACACTGCCTCTCTGACCATGAGGTGGCCCTGTGGCAGCAAACAAATCGAAACGGAGTAGATTGCCGCGATCTGCTCGGAGAGCTACACTGCGGAAACCCAACTCATCCCAGACAGCACAGAAACGACTAGCAGGACTGAAAGCAGTGGCGGAGGTTATGTCGACCCAAACAGCAGACGGAGGCACCAAAGGGTCCTCAGATCACAGAACTGGTCATTCAGACTCAGGGGCATTGGTACAGAGTGCAATAGTGCTCCCCATGGTGACTCTGGGATCGTTGGATAAACTAATTTAACACCAGTGTGTGGGGCTAGCGCTGCCCGGTGGTAGGCTGGAAAATATGGGACCTTTTTTCCTTTGCCTTTTATGAGGGTGGGTAGAAAAAGCCGGGTTGGTACGGCTTGACTTTCGAGATGGCACGCACACTGGTATCATAACATAGAGGGGTTAATTTGTCCTGAACTGAGGCAATGGGCCGGCCATGGCTGCTGTTGTTTTTGAGTATCGGGCAGGGACATACACATCTTTGCTCAATAGCTCACCCCAACTAGATTGTCCCTGCGAGGTAACTAGGGGATGCCATCTATTCGGATGACTTTCTTTCACAGGTTTGGTCGGCCAGCCATTGTAAAGCTGCGCTGGGGATGGGGAGTTACTTGTTTGGGGTGTTCCCTGCTCGTCCAGTGGTCCTTGTTGCTTTTGGGGAGGGTGGGGGGGTTGGGGGGATAGAGGATATTAGAACATGGTTGAACCAAGTGTAAAGCAGCTACATCAGGAAGTTAAAATGCTGTCCTGGAATGTGAGGGGGTGGGGGTCAGCTGGTATGCACCATAACATACATAGCTACATTACATGTAGGGGAGGCCATATAGTGATGCTGCAGGAGACCCACATGACTGCCGAAGAAGGGGCCAGGTTGTGACGTGGGTGGCGGGTCCAGTTATATACCACCTCCTATTACGCATTTTTGAGGGAGACATTAGTCTGGATCAGATCAAGTACACAATTTGAAGTGAAACGCACACTTATTGATCCTGAAGGCAGATATGTACTAGTGCAGGTCAGATTGTTGGGCAGTATTAGGGAGTATTTAATGCCCTAAATCAAGATCAAGTCTCCAACTTGGGAAAATTGTCTACACTCCTCTCATCCCTGGGAATTACTGACCTAATAGGTGGAAACTCTAACTGTGTTGCAAATGTTGACCTAGACAAATCAACCCCCCTGTTGTGGCACGTTGGTTTCCAGGGTAGCGAAGGGATTCAGGGAGTGGTTGGAACAATGGGAACTCATAGACATTTGGAGAGTGCACCACAGACTGTTACGGGATTATTCTTATTACTCTGACCTATACAGCCTCCACACCAGATTAGATATGTTCATCTGCTCCACTTGACTGGGCCCAGCTTTAACACACACCGAATATTTAGGGCGCACCTTATCTGATCACAACCCACTACTACTATGACTCTGCCCTTTGGCGAAACCTACGGTGGCTCCCACATGGCGCTTAACCCTGCCTTTCTAGAGGACAAGTGCTTTAGGGATTCTTTAAGTACAATGATTACTGAATATTTTCAGTTTAATCAGGTTACAACTGCCACCAGGACAATAGAGTGAGAGGCATTTAAGGTGGTGGTGAGGGGGCAATGCTTGGAGCAGACAGTGGGACTACGGAAAGAACTGATGGGAGAGCTCTCCATGCAGGGCCTTAGATTGTCGGCGGACACTGAGACACGTAAGCAGTTGGAAAATACGAGGGGAGAGTATAACAAGGCACTGGAGCAGCTACGATGCTTAGACCAGCATGACTAGCAGTCACAAGGTAATAAGGAAGGGCCAAGGTGGGCAGATTACTTGCATGGCTAGTGCACCCTGAGTCTAGGGTATCACCTATTACGCAGATCTTGACTGTAGACTGTAGAAGGGAAGGTGCTATACTCTCCTAGGGCCATAAATGGGGCATTTGGTGCTACGAAACGTTATATGGAGCTCACCATTCGCAGCCATGGGAACAGATGGTTGAGTTTCTGACACCCCTATCACTAAAGATACTAGATCCTAGTTTCCAAAGTGAACTTGGGGGCAAGTGATAGCACAGAAGGTAGGTGAGGCTCTTAGAGAGATGGCCACCAGGAAAACACCGGGCCCAGATGGCTTGCCGGTGGAATTCTATTCCATTTTCGCACAGACACTGGCTCCTAAATTTTGGCTACACAACTCCTACCTCATATGGTAGGTCTTATACATAGAGACCAAAATGGTTTCATACCAACCAGGTGCACCTCTGACAACATTCGCAGACTCTTCCACATCATGCATCATCCTGAACTGGGCCAATAGCTGGAGTCTCTTATAATGTCAGTCAATCTGGAAAAAGCATTTGACTCAGTGAGGTGGGACTCTCTGTATGCCACAATGACAAGAGTGGGCCAGGGTGGTGGATGGATCAGATGGGTGAAACTATTATACTCACATGTTACGGCTCGTGTAAGAATAGGTGGGGTGACATCACACTCCTATAACATTTATAGGGGTACCAGACAGGGATGCCTATTGTCTCCACTTTTGATCGCCCAGGCTATTGAGCCCCTGGCCGAATTGTTTCAGCAACGGGGATGCCAACATGGTATGTGCCTAGGGGGGAGGGACCATGTAATTTGCCTTTATGCTGATGACTTACTGCTATATCTGGGGGATGGATGTCGAGGGGTGGAGCAAGCACTAGCCCTTCTAGACGAGTATTTTGCCTTGGTAGTGTAGTATGGTTAGGGGGTTAATTGTCGACATTGCTAAGTTAGCATGAGCTTCGCTGCCATGAGGCTGCTTTTGCGCACAACACTACATGTGTTTATTTTGCAAGACTTTGTGCCCTATTCACATGAGAGCTGTATGCTCTTTGCATTCTCTGCTCTGCTCTGAGGTTTAGTCTGCACGATGTACAAGGTCAGTCCCTTGCACCTAGACATAACATGGCACAAAGCTGCACTACTGAAAGTCATGTGCTTTAACATTGCAAGCGAAGCATGTTGTTCAGGCAATTGGAGAGGGACCTTTCCAGGGAGAAGAACTGTGTTTGTCCTGAGATGTAAACCTTTCATCTAGGCCTTGAGGTATGAGGTCTGCTGACAAAGCCTAGAGGTCTTCTTTTTATAATAAACTACTTCTTACCACGGGGAGGGTGGTTAGGCGATGTAGCCCTTTTCCACTGTCTTTATAAAATTACCTCCCCGTTTGTATTCTATGGAATTGTGACAATGCTGACTATATTGTGTTTATGCGTTTTGCTGCTAGTAGTGGCACGTGTACTGTACCATAAAGCGCGTTAGTTAAAATAAACATTTTAAACTAAACTATGACTCTGATTACTCTTATTGTGGACAAGTATGAGTGAGTGAGCGAAAGAGTTGTCTTGCTCTCGCGATTCCTGAGAGAGTTTGAAGTGTTGTGTTCTGGGTTGTCTAATGATTGGTAGCTTCGCTGTTAGTCATCGAATGAATGAGACACTATTGCTAGTCTGTTTTGGGGATTTTGGTCTCTTATGTATATGTCTTTATTGTTTGTTTCGACCTTACATATAACTATGTTGCCATGCTCAAATAACTGTAACCTTTATAACGATGTAACCTGCAACTGTGGTTTGATACTCATGTAAAGCGCTCTGATACCTCCGGGTCTAGCCAGCGCTATATAAAACCTTTAAAAATAAAATAAATGGGCACTGAGGTGATAGGTTGGTACACCACTATCCACCGAGGTCCTGGTTTCCTGCGCATAGTTCTGTATATGTGCAGAATCCCTGCAACATGGCGCTGCCAACGTTTGGTCTGGTTCTTATCTGCAAGACGCTTGAGTAGGGCTTTTGCTTGTCCACAATGCCCTCATGTCTGTTTCCGGTGACAGCTGTGACCTCCTATATTGATGTTTTTATAGGTTCTTTCAAGCTTGAAGTTTTAGAAAAGGTTTTTCTCTTTATTCTTAACCCATTATTGCGCTGCCACGCTCTAGGTTGTCCATCTTTGTTTTCCGCGATGGCGGTTAATATTCCACCTCACAGTCGCGCTGCTCTTTAAGCGTATTTGACCCCACATGGGATCCCCGATGCTGGCATTGCGCTTATTTTTGTAGTAGAAGCAGATGCAGCTTACCGCTTCGAAGTGATTTATTCTTGTGTCACCTTTCCGACAGTAGACGGAGCAGATAATCTGTTTCATGAATACACTGCCACGGCCCTTCCTAATGCTTATCAGCCCTATCGGGCTCTGAAAATTCTGCTTACAGATTGGCAACACCTAATTTGGTTTAATGGCGCCCTTCCTCACCCAATAACGCCGGTCCGTTTAGGTCCTTTATCGATAGATGGGACCGCGTGGCCCGTTTTGGCTGGGTATACCCCTCTAACAAAGAGAGAGGTACCCCTATACCAAGGAAGAGGGGTGCCAAGCAAGACCGTAGTCAAAAAAGTCACGTAAGTCTCACTAATTTTAATAAACTAATGATCTAGTAGTTTGTTTGTTTGCTTCGTTGATGCCGGTTTTCACCCTGCTATTATTTTTAAAAGTAAAGTTTTGTGTGTTTATATGATTGTTGGCATATACAGATCCAAGGGTATACCCCTCACCTGCGTCAGCTGACTACAGCGACGCTTGCAGAACATGGCGATTTACATACTTCTTTGATACGCGTGCATAGAGCTGTTATACAGTTCATGATGCGTAACTTCCAGGTGGGACCACCGGCCGTTGCTGCGCTACCTGATGGACCTGGTGGTGTAACAATCAGTCCAGTCATGGTTAATTTGGTAATGGCCAAGCGCACACAAAATAAGGATGATTTACCTTATTGGCTTGCTGAAAAATTTGGACAACTCGAGGCTTTCTTTCCAAATACGACTCCTATTGAGAAACACAGGATATTGACTATAAGTTTGCCTACAGACTTACTTCCTGAGGTAGCTGATTGTAACACCTGGGGCTGGGTGTTTGCAGCGGTATATTCAAAGGGCTTCGGCACTCCCTCCATGACTGTACTCCCCTCCGTGATTAAACGTGTTCAAGATGAACAAGGGGCAGAAGCGCCTGTGGAGCTGGGGATGAGACTGGTGTGGGTGCTCGACGTGGTTGCTCATGTGTTCCTTGCCAATGTCAAGGGCGATGCAGTGAGCTTTCAAGTGGCAAACCACTTGGAGGCTGTCCCTGATGCAAACAAGCCACGCAAATTACCAAAGATTATTTCAAAGGCTTATAAAACCATAGGCCACAATAGTTTGGGAGTTAAGCCTTTTACTCAAACGCAAACACAATCACAAACACAACAAAAAGCTCAGTCTGATAAAGACAGGCATCCAGTCTTTCCTAAAAAGAACTGAAAAAATAAAAAACGGGGGCAGGAACAACGGAAGCAAGGTTTGCGTGCTGGATCACCGACACATGACTCTTCTGAGCGCACTTATGATTTGCACGACCGCGCGAAAATTAAGACTACGGATAGATTTTAAGTCCCTGATCAGCGTTCTCTTCGTTCTTCACAGGACACGTCCGGCTCTCAAGTCGGTGGTGAGGATCGCCAAGATCGTGGCAAGAGTCAACCTGCACTAAAGGGACATGATCGGCCTCGTCAGTTTGACGTTAAAGGAACACAGGAGGATCTACACCATTCTCCACCTCCTTTTCAAAAGAAAATAGTTGCCGCTTTAACAGCGAGATATGCTTCAGACGGGAGAACCCGGCTGCTGGATTGGACTTGGGCGGTGACTCGGCTCGACAGCGCAGCGTAAATTACCATAGTGCGGGAGGCACTGCGTCCTTGTCTGGAGGCGACAGCAACTGAAACTTTCATTACTGTAAAAACAGCAGATACCCGAGTTGCCCCCCTAATAGACTGTATAATATAGTTTTTCAAATTGAAGGTGACATTGAGCGTGTAATCACAGGGATTTTTGGGAGAATCAGACCTCTTCTTAGGACACTTTTTTAGGGGAGGCGGATTGGTCCCCACTCTTTGTTTTTCGCGTTATGCCCCCAAGAAGCATGCGGAGGCCTTTGCAGCTGAGTGGTCTTTGGCCCTTGCACTGGTGGTGCACCGTAATCAGGTGGGTTGGGAATGGGATAAAGATTCTCTGCCACATGAGATTCCATTGCAGTCTATGCCACAACCTCAACCCCAATATCCCATCCGGCGGGAAGCTAAAGGTCTTGTTTCTGATGTTCTAACTGAGTTGGAGTATCAAGTTGTGATTGAGACGTGTGTGTCACCGATGAATAATCCTATTTTTACTGTATCTAAACCTGATGGGTCTTATCGCATAGTGTTAGATTACTGGCATTTAAACTCTCATTGTCGTACTTTTGCGATACAGAATACCCATAGGTCTGCTCCTGTAGACAGTCTTGTTCGTAAGAAATATAAAACAACACTTGACATTTCCAATGGCTTCTATAGCCATAACCTGTCCCCTGAATGCAGTCAATGGACAGCATTCACGGCCGGTGGACAGCAGAATTTTTGGGGGTGTTTACCTATGGGGTAAAAGTATAGCCCCGGGGTTTTTGCCGCCTGTGTTGTCTCTTTGTTAGACAGCATTGACCCAGATGCATACTCGTACGTTGACGATATTTATCTGACAGACTGCGAACTATGGCCCAATCTATGCCGTGTCGACCGCATCATACTTATGTTTGCGGAGTACGGTTACAAATGTAACTTTGCTAAACCTCACATCGCTTGTTATGCGATGCTCTTTTTGGGCTATGAGCTCAATAATGAAGGAGGGGGCTTGCCACCCCACTTTCTGGAGAAATGTGCACGTTTGCAGTCCCCGTCTACACTGAAGAAACTTCAGTCTTTGATGGGATTTTTAAATTTCGAGTGGTCTTACATTCCCAATTATGCCCAGCGTATCAAGCCTCTTTATGCTTTGATACAACCTTCATTTTCTAAAGCCAGCTGGCTTGCAGAACATTCAGCTATACTGCAATTTTTGCAGTCTGATCTACTTGAATCTAAGTACCTGTAGACACATGATAACCATACAAACCTGGTGATACGAATCGTGCCAGGCGCAGTGGGTTTCACGTACTTGACATACAATGAAGGCGACACAGTTCCTACTGCATACAAATCACATTTGTACACTTCAGCCGAAATGCGGTTTTCCCCTGTTGAACAAGTTTTAACAGCTGTGCAGATGGCGGTCCTGAAGGAACACACACTGGCACAGGGGAAACACATTTTGCTGGTCACTCCTTCCCCTGCCTTAGAAGTAGTGGCAAAGGTGAGTGTTCCAAACTCTAAAGCATTACATCCTCGTTGGATGCAATGGGCTACTTCTTTGACGTCTCCTGATGTTACGTTTATCTTTGACCCCTCTCTTCAGACACAGGAGTTCTTGCAGTATGAACACGTTCATCCACCTCCTCTGTCTTTGCTTACTGTAGAGGAGTACAAATGTATTATTTACACTGATGGATTGGCACAATCGTCCACCGGTTCTAAACATGCTTACTCAGCGGCTTTTGCTATTGTGGCTGGTACAAAAGTGAATGGAGAATTCAAGTCTAATATAGTGCATACACAGGCGCTTGGAGACTGTACCGCCCAATTGGCTGAGCTGCACGCTCTAGTTCTTGCTCTCGAGTTTGCAGATCCAAATGTGTCTACTCTCATTGTGTGTGATTCTCATTACTATGTTCAGTCTTTTAATGACAACTTATTCTTTTGGTCTCAAAATGATTATCTAGGTTCTAAAGGCAGTACAATTAAGCAGAAAACGCTTTTGGTTCGAGTGGCAGATCTTAAACACCGTCTGCCCCTCACACATGTTATACATACTCTTGGTCATCAGCGTGTGAGAGCACATGCTCTTGGTAATTCTTTGGCTGATGAAGCGGCCAAATCTGCAGAAGCCACGTGTTCCATAGCAGCCGTTACAAGGTCCCAGACTAAGATTAATAATTAGATTGTGGCAGCTATAGCTGCTACTACGAAGGGCACTAATACCCACAGGGTTTCCCTTCAAAGTATTCTTATCAGTTAACTCCCAAACAAGTTCCTTTTGCAAGAATACCAGGCGTTGGTGATCGGCTGATTCCCAACGCGGAACGCATATATTCTTTGATCAAAACCTCACATAAAGGCATGGCTTCGGCCCATGCCGGAGTGTCTGCGACAGTTTCTATCTTGCAGCAACGTTACTGGTGGCGTGGTTTATATAAACAGACCCGTAATTATGTACTTTCTTGTGACATCTGTCAGCAAATTAAGCCTTCTACGGTAACACGTCCACCACAAACACAGCTATGCCTTTCTAATCAACCTCTTGGTTGTGAACATCTTGATCACGGCGGTCTCTTTTCTTCAGATACTGCATATGAATACATTTTGGTTGCAGTTGATTCATGTACTAGATTCCTTTGGGTTTGGCCACAACGCAGTGCTGACACTCAAAATGTCATCAGGGATTTGCGTGTCTTTGTAGGGATTATTGCCTGTGGCACCTTTCATTCAGACCAAGGTCCAGTGTTCGCCTCTCAGGCGTACACATATTCGATGAAGTCTTTGGGAGTGCTGGTGCAATTTTCATCTCCATACAGGCCTGAGGGCAATTCAATAGTGGAACAGATGAACAATGACTTAAAGCAATCTTTGACAGCTAGAGTGTTAGGTACTGGCAGGAACTGGCTAGCCCATTTGTATGGGGTTCAACGTGCACTTGATAATCTCCCTAGAATACCTCTGGGTGGGCGGACCCCATATGAGATTGTCTTTGGCATCAAAATGTTTATGCCAGACCTTGATGGTCTAGACGTTGTGGCGGCTGCCGCAACCTTTGACATAGATAATCGTTCTACTATGTTTCAGGACCTACAAAAGACCTGTGACAGTCTTGCAACTGAACATTTGCCCTCTGCCACTGATGCTGCACTGCTGATTCTGGTGGCCGGCTGGCTTCCGAAAGTTGGTGATCTGATCCGAGAGAAGTTAGAGAACAAAAAATAATTTGGTCCCTCTTATCGTGCACCGGTTCCAGTCCTTAGCTTGAAGGGTACTTGTACAGTCATTTCCTGGTCGCAAAGACAACGGATACATCTCAGTGGACAATGACAAGCTACAACATGTGGCTGATTCTGAATAGTGTGATGCCTACTGTATCATGCCCCACAATTTCAAGGGATCCCGGGGTTGGCACATCTTTCAACTCACCACACAATACTGACATCAAGATGGACCCTATTGTCGACCATTTGCCTGTCCCCCCTACTTTCTCCTGCAAAGAGGAGGTTGAATATGCATACCCCATAGACGAGTCTTTGCACAGATTGCCCGAAGTCCTTTACACCATGGCAGCTTTTCTTATGACTCATCTTCCACCACCTCAATTGACCCTACCAAATTGACTATTTTTGTCTCCTGGTTTAAACAGACTTACTTAGTCCCTCCTTGGACATACATCTGGTTGGTACTCATCCTAGTTTTTCTCTTCATGTCGATTGGATTTGTGTTTTTCCTGCTCATCAATGGTCACTACTTACCAGAACGCTCTGCTGTGAACTTGGTTGATGGTATTTTGGCTTCTCACTCATCTTCCCACATCATGAAGCGTGACCAGACTCTTGCCAACATTTCAGCATTCCCAGTTGCAGATGGCATCATTTGGGATAAAGTGGATTTTCAGGCTCAAGGTCCGACGGAAATAATCAACGTGCCATACGTCTTTTGTGTTTACATGGGTGATGTGGTAACACAGTACATACGTTCAGATGACTGGGATGATCATGCAATACAATCTTTGTTTCCAGATTTGAAGTACTATGCTGCTTTTAATGCTGTACTAAAATTCTTTTAATGCTATATTTGAATGCTGCAAATTATGCCGATTTATTCTGTTATCAACATTATGGGCATCATTTCCTACATAAGACTAATACATTACGACCTGTTTTTAATTACACACAGTGTGAACATTGCCCAACACCATTGAAAGGGAGCTCAAGAACACTTAGAAACAAATGTACTTACTACACAGATTTTGATAGGTCATCACCTGAGTCCTATTATTTTAAATTAAATATTACTTCAACTCCCAAAGTCATGTAGACCCATACAAAATTAATTTATTCAAATTCTTTCCAGCATGATCTGTCAGTCAGGGGTTATGATCACGGGAAGGCCACCATTGATTTGAAATCTATCTGGGGTTCTAAGAAGTGGCAGGTCCAAGGCACTGAAGCCTTACATCGCGCCTGCCTCATCCCAGCACACATTTTGTTTTTAAATTATATAGTGTACCAGACAACTTGCTTTGGTTGGACAGCTGCCCTTGCCATTCCCTCTTTAGCTGAGTATAATAGTTTGCGCACGTACACAAATAATGCCATTGATGTCTTACAAGCTTTATTTCTAAATAACACGGTTAATGTCTCTGAAGCGGATCCTTTAGGCTGGCTGATATGGCAGACAAATTTGAATGCCTGCCAACTCCATTTTTATAACACTGCTTCGGGTTGTACACAAGATAGACATGGCCCGAAATTTTCAGATACACATTCGGTAACCACCTATCTGGTGGGTAAATTATGTCAACAGTGGTTGCAGCACTTTACTCTATCGTCCATTAAACAACACTTATCATTGTTATCCAGTAACATCAATTTGGCCAAGTTTGTCTTGGGACCCAGGGTTCCTAGAACAAAGAGATTCATTTACACAGCTTACAATGAAATATGGAAACTTTCACAGATCGAAGCAGCATCCCGCCTGCAGGAAATAGACCAAGTGAACTTAGAAAAGGTTCTTGCTGTTGTTGTCAATAGTATTAACACACTGTCTGATATTGTACAAGAACATGTGTCATTGTTATATCATGGTCAAAATCAATTGCGTTCTGTGATGCAATTCGCATTGACTTTACACACTCTAAAAATGGGAAAAGTCCCATGGGATTATTTAAATGTGTCTGCTTTGTTTTAGCCATTTAATTTGACAGAAAAACTGAAGTTTATGTCCATGAAAGATGCAACCTACACTCTCCGATACATAGAAAAAATAGACCCTTTACCCTTCTCTGTGGCGGAGACTGAGTCTGCTGTTTAGCTAATACATGGAGTTATATCTTTACCTTTCTCTTTGTTTGAATTCAGCTCTTGTATGAAACATTATCCACTAGGCTGCTTTGAACCTCTGGGTAGAGCTTTTCTGCATGAATTGTGGCCTTTGCCTTTCACATACAGATGTTTACGGCAAGAGAAGGAGGTATACCTTACGGGGGAGGCCTGTGATTCTACAGTAGGTCATTCCCTTGTTTTACAAAAACATAAAGTTACACGGGGCTTGTAATGTGTCCGCTCCAAAATTGCTTGTGTTTTAAAAGGTAATCCAGATCCCGCAATAACCCTCACATTCAGTCTGCTTGCTAACGGTAGTTATCTTATTTTAAATAATCAAGAATGCTGCGGTTTGCTTGCTGGAATACCGTACATTGTAACGATTTCACAGGGTGCGATTTGTTGTAAAAAAATTGCTGTTTCCTCCCTCGCGTGGGAAGCTTGACAGCTCAATTTGGCCTTCCATACCAACTTTGAAAACAGATTTCAACAAGTTGAGCCGGCTAAAAGCGCTTTAATTCCAACAAGAAGTCCCCCTTACTTCCCCACGCAAGACCTTCACCTTGCAGGTGGCCAGCACTACTAGCGAAATTCAGGCCCTTCTGAATACTAACCTTCCACTACATTTTGGGGAGCTTATACACCACATTTTTCATGCGTCTGATACTCACGGAGGTGCTTTTGAACACTGCTTGCACACTTGAACTCTGTTTTTGTCCTATGTCTATATACTTTGGACTTACCAGGGGCATGGTGTAGTATGGGCAGTGGGTTCATTGTCGACATTGTTAAGTTAGCATGAGCTTCGCTGCCATGAGTCTGCTTTTGCGCACGACACTACATGCGTTTATTTTTCAAGACTTTATTTGTGCCCTATTCACATGAGAACTGTCTGCTTTTCGCGTTCTCTGCTGTGCTCTAAGGTTTAGTCTGCACACGATGTACAAGGTTGATAAACAATGCCCCATGTTTTTCTGTTCTGGTCAGTCCCTCGCACCTAGACATAACATGACACACAGCTGAACTACTGAAAGTCGTGTGCTTTAACACTGCAAGCGAAGCATTTCGTTCAGGCAGCTGGAGAGGGACCTTTCCAGAGAGAAGAGCTGTGCTTGTCCTGAGATGTAAACCTTTCATCTAGGCCTTGAGGTATGGGGTCTGCTGACAAAGCCCAGAGGTCTTCTTTTTTATAATAAACTACTTCTTAACACGGGGAGGGTGGTTAGGCATTATAGCCCTTTTCCACTGTCTTTATAAAATGATATCTCCGTTTGTATTCTATAGAAATGTGACAATGCTGACTATATTGTGTTTATGCATTTTGCTGCTAGTAATGGCACGTGTACTGTACCATAGAGCACGTTAGTTAAAATAAACATTTTAAACTATACTGTGACTCTGATTACTCTGATCGTGGACAAGTATGAGTGAGTGAGCAAAAGAGTAGTCTTGCTCCCGCGATTCCTGAGAGAGTCGGGAGTGTTGTGTTCTGGGTTGTCTAATCATTGGTAGCTTTCCTGTTAGTGGAAGAACAAATGAGACACTATCCATCGAGGTCCTGGTTTCCTGTGCATAGTTCTTTATATGTGCAGAATCCCTGCAACAGCTGGCCTTAAGCTCAACACAGAGAAAATCCAATTTTTTCAGCTGGTGAGTGAAGCTCGATGCCCTGCGTGTTTGCCTGAGGCCCTGACCTGGTCTCCCCAGTCTTGTTTGCAGTGTTACAGAGGACACCAGAGGAGGGAGGATTAGGCACCTCGGAGTTTGAATTATATTACCTGGTGGCCCAACTGCAATGGCTAGCCCAATTGCTGGATGGAAGGAAACTTGAGCTTCTAAATACAACAAACCTAATTGATAATCAGGGACTTCTGCTGGCTAAGCTCCTACATCCTTTAGTGAACACTCCAGAACTGGCGGTGTTGTTGCAGGCGGCATTGCATAGTTGGAGGACGTGTCTCCAGCGCATAGTTGGGGTCCCTCTCTATGCCCCAGGCTTACCCCAGCTGGACTTTCAGATGGGGTCCTGCTTGTCCCATTTTGACAGGCGCAATTGTCCGAGTGGATGTCTGCAGGCATCAACAGGGTGGGAGACTGTTTCCAAGATGGGACTTTGATCCCCCAAGAAGACTTCCTATGGCCTGCCCAGTGGGCAGTTTCTGACCTGCCACTCGGTAGTGAGAACATTTGGAGACCTCTGGAAGAGTGGCTGGCAAGAACCATGCAGTCATCAGGATTTACAAGCATTGGTGAAATTAGATGAAGCTAGACACTTAGGTGCCGATTCCGATCCGGTAAAAAAAATTACCGTACGACTCTTATCCGTATTTTTTTACGTACGAGTTGTACAAGTCCCGTACAAATGGCGATGTACGATTCGTACTGTAAAAATACATACGAATCGTATCGGGAAAATTCTACGAGACGTCCCCGGACAGTTTTACGTACGAGTCGTAAAACTGAAGTCCGAGCGCACAAGTCCGATCCGTACCGGCGTCCCGAATACACAAGCGTATGGAAAACGTCCCGTACGGAGTGAACTTTGTACGACCCCTACCTCGGGTACACTTGGGCCCTGGGTACGAGTCATATGGCCCCCCCACCCCGTCCGCGCTGTACCCCCCACCCCAGCACCCGCGTAAGTATGCGCCGTTCCCCAGCACCCACGTATGTACGCGCCGTACCCCCCCACCCCAGCACTCGCGTATGTACATGCCGTACCCCCCACCCCAGCACCCGCGTTTGTACACGCCGTACCCCAGGACCCACGTATGTATGTGCCGTACCCTCCACCCCAGCACCCGCGTATGTATGCGCCGTACCCCAGCACCTGCGTATGTATGCGCCGTACCCCCCACCCCAGCACCCACGTATGTACGCGCTGTACCCCCCACCCCAGCACCCGCGTATGTACGCGCCATACCCAAGCACCCGCATATGTACGCGCCGTACCCCCCACCCCAGCACCCGCGTATGTACGCCCCGTACCCCCCACCCCAGCCCTGTACTTTGACGCACCGTACCCCAGCATCGCGTATGTACGAATCGTACAACACCATTGCATATGTGATCACTGTACAACAACATAGCGAATGTACGCACCTTACATACGCGAAAACGACTCGTACTGAACCAGGACACTGTAAAACAGCACAAGGAGGGTCAATTTGACGCGCACAACACCACAAAACACATCTACAGGACAAAAAACATCTAAAAGACTGACCTGGCACATCCAAACAGGCAAACAGAGGCCCAAACTCACAACCACCTCTTATAATACACCCACCAAAAGTTCAAACTCAGCCACACCCACAAATGGACCAATAAAAATGGCCCACACTCACAAACCATGAGCCTTTGCAACAGACCCACTGCTGACAGACATCACACACAAACAACTGCACCCATACACCTTAACTTACACACCTTCACACAACCTCCTTCACACATACCCCCTCTACACATACACACACACCTACACATTCACACCCACACGCCCACAACCATCCACACCCACACCCCACACCATGCCCACAGACAAGAATCCAAAGTTCACAAGGGAGGAGCTGGACATCCTTGTCAACGAAGTCATCAGAGTCGAGCCACATCTCTTTGGAACATTGGTCAGACAGACCAGCATAGGCGAAAAAACACGCCTGTGGCAGAGGATCGAAGAGCCAGGTCTTGAGGAGTCTTCTGAAGGCAAGTAGGTCTTGGGTCAGTCGTAGGTGGGTTGGGAGGATGTTCCAGGTCTTTGCGGCGAGGTAGGAGAAGGATCTGCTGCAGGTGGGCGTACGTTGGATGCGGGGGACAGCTGCGAGGGCGAGGATGCCGGAGCGGAGCTGGCGGAGCTGGCGGGTGGGGGTGTAGAAGCTGAGTCTGATGTGCAGGTAGGCTTGTCTGGCGGTGTGGAGTGCCTTGTGTGCGTGGGTGAGGAGCTTAAAGGTGATCCTCTTGTCGATGTGGAGCCAGTGCAGGTCACTCAGGAGGGGGGTGATGTGACTGCGGCGGGGGCGTTGACGATTAGTTGTGCGGAGGCGTTTCGGAAGCGTTGTAGCCGCCGTTGGTTTTTGGATGGGAGTCCTGCGTAGAGTGCATTGGCGTAGTCCAGTCAGCTGCTGACGAGGGCCTGTGTCACTCTACTTCTTGTTTAGGTCAGGATCCACCAGTAGATCCCGCGGAGCGTGCGTAGGGTGTCGTAGCAGGAGGAGGAGACGGCGTTGACCTGCTTGGACATGGAGAGGGAGGATGCGAGGATCAATCCTAGGTTGCGTGCATGTTTGGTGGGTGTCTGTGATGTCCCCAGAGCGATCGGCCACCAGGAGTCGTCCCAGGCTGAGGGTGTGGGTCCGAGGATGAGGACCTCTGTCTTGTCCGAGCTCTGTTTCAGATGGCTGCTCCGCATCCAGTCGGCGATGGCCCTCAGACCCTTGTGGATGTTGGTTTAGGCGGTGTGAGGGTCCTTGGTGAGGGAAAGGATGAGCTGGGTGTCGTCGGCGTAGGAGATGTTTTTGAGGTTGTGGTGGCGGGCCACTTGTGTGAGGGGGGCCATGTGGATGTTGAACAGCGTTGGGCTGAGGGATGATCACTCACCCACTCTCACAATGGACATGTGACACAACAAGATCAAGCCACAGCCAAAAAAGCATCCACGCCCAAATTCGACATGTCAAACACCCTGGAGAACATTTTAATCAGTCACCTTCAACATACCCATCCACAAGTGAACATTGATGTGAATGCTAGGCACATACACTACCTGGAGGAACTGTGGCAACTAGAATAGGTATGAAACATGGATGTCGCATGAAACAGCATTAACATTGTCTCTCTCTCACACACAGGGCAACGTCACGGATCGCCCCCCAACAATGGGGGGGGAAGTACCACAGTCCCAGACTCGGGAGGAACCTGATCCCACCTGCAGCGACACCTCACAACACTCCGCGGATGACCCCAACCCACCTGGCCCCTCTGGTGTCCAAGCCCCTGCAGCACCTGCTTCAGGTACATCTGTGCCAACCACCACCCCCATTACTGCCACATCCCAGGAGACACCCAGGAGCCCTGCCCATACTGAACAACTGAGCCAGTCTGACCTGGAGGGACAAGGTTCGCCGGGCACCCAGGAGGAGGCAGCCAACACCGACACTTCCATCCCTCAGGGGTCCCGTAGACCCGATGTGCCCACAATGGCAGGCCAGGCTCGTGTGGGCAGGGGTGGTGGGAGTGGAGGCAGGCGGAGGCGAGAACCTGACCAGACAGCTGAAGGGACCGGTTTGTCACACGTACGCAACATCATGGAGGCATACCGGCGTGACACCAGGGCCATCAGTCAGGTAGTGGCGACCCTCACAGACATTAAGAATCAGCAGGCCGAGCAACACGCCAGTCAACAACAAGGACGGATGGAGGCAAGACTGGCTGAGCTCCTGGCGGTGCAAAGGGACATGAGCCATTCACTCCGTCGGATCGCCGACAACATGGGCAACCCTCCCTGTGACACCAGGTGCAGACCAGCACCAGCCACAGGGAGGGAGGAGGAGGAGGAGGATTCGTCCGACGGAGCCTCCCAAACATCGTCAAGGCCTGCATCTGAGGGTCCCCAGAGGAAGGTGGGTCACCCACGGAAAAGACTGAGAGGCAGCGGACCATCCACATCTCCTAGGTCACCTGGCCTGGCACCTGGCCTTCATGCGCAACAGCAGCACATCATTGACTGACATTCTCTGCCACATGGACTTGCTGGTCACAGTCTGACCAATGATGACCAACACTGTGGTCTGGACTCTGATGACTTCAAATGCCAAGGATCCCATCTCCCCCTGTGAACTTTGGATTC
Source organism: Triturus cristatus (assembly GCF_964204655.1). Lineage (NCBI taxonomy): Eukaryota > Metazoa > Chordata > Amphibia > Caudata > Salamandridae > Triturus > Triturus cristatus. Next base: position 546,627,594 of record NC_140586.1, read on the forward strand.
TATGCACCCTGTAGAGCACCTTATTTTTTCTACCAAAAGATGCACCCCACCGACAATAAAACTATTTATTTGTCATGAGATGTTGCTGTCATTCTGCATTAGTCGACAACATACGTGTGTGTAAATGTCAAACTATGCCTGAGTGTTGAGCTAACTCCAGCCATCCATACCCTGGGATCTGATTCCGGTACAGGACACACATGGGTCACAATGTATCATCCGATACAGCCTGGGATCCCAATACTCACCCGTGATGGCCTCAAGCTGCTGAGGGGGGGCCTGAAATACTGTGCGGACACACCAATCATGAAGAGGATGATGAAGGCCTAGAGGTCATGGCTCATGTGGAGTTTCCCAGGGAGGGAATCCCAGGTATGTTTGTCCAGGCATGAGAACCATCTCCTTCATGCTGGAGTGTTGTGGATGTGAAGAATGTTGTCAAGGCCAAGTTCAGATGCATAGAGTTGGGCCAACAGGGTCTTGGATGACAGACGTACAAGGTTGATTTTGGGGTATGGGGTTGTTGACTGCCTCCTGAGTGTGTGCGAGGAGTGTGAAGGTCATCCTGCAGCACACAGTGATCCCTTGCAGCTATCTCAGGTGGACGGTGATGTTGATGGTGTGCGGGATGTTGAAGCTGAGTTGTGCAGATGCACCCTGGATGTGGACAAGTTTCCCGTGAGTTTGGATGTACTTGCTCCGTAGAGGGCGGGGCAGTAGTTGACACGGCTGGTGTCGTGGGGATGGTCTGTCTTTCCTTGGAGTGGATCTATCTGAGGATCATGTGCATCATGCAGAGGGTGTTGCAGCATGAGGTACAGATGCTGGTGATTTGCATGGAAAATGTGAGTGACAAATCCATGATGCATACCATCTTGTGTGCGTGGCCACTGTGTGCTTGTGTAGGGCCCCTGCGGGTGGGACACAAGGAGTTGAGCCAGCTGTAAGGGAACAATCCTCAGATGATTACCTCAGTCCTGTACAAGTCCAGCCTCAGGTGGCTGATGTTCAGCCATTCATCCACGGACCTCATGCCTTCTTGAATGTTGGAACTGGCAATGGCTGCGTATTTGGTGAGGCTGAGGAGCACCTGGGTGTCAATGGCATACAACATGATGTGGAGGTTGTGTGTGCATGTGACGGTGGAGAGGGGGGTCCTGGACACATTGAAGATTAACACGCTGAGAGATGATCCCTGGGCCATGTGCCAGATGACACCACTATACCACATGCTGAAGGCTTGAGTCCCACTCCCATGTCCTTGCTGGTGGAGGGAGCCTGTGTGGAGCAGGAGGGACATGATCTGGTTGGTGTGACAGGGCCTGGAAGGCGGGGCAGTGCTGTGTAGGCAGTTGGAGTTGCACACTCAGCATGCAAAGGTGTTGTGTGTGCGGTTAGGGTATGCCTGAGAGCAGGCGGTTGAGTTTTGGATAGACATTGCTTGGAGGGTGGCTACAACATCAGACTCTAGTGTGATGTGGGTCATGCAAGGACATGAGGGTCGTGCAATGAGCACGTTGCATGTGCTGACGGTCCTGCCTTTGGCTCCGCATGACCGCAACAGTGGCACAGACAAGATGATGACAGCCAAATGAATGGGTGGAGGGAGGCAGGGAGGAGCATCTTTGAGGCGTGTGTGTTGCCGAATCCCGCTACTTTGTGGGCCCTTGCTGCAGGGGCTGCAGCAGCAGGCGCCATGCCCTGGAAAGTATGCCAAGAGTTGCACACAAAGACAAGGATGTCCGAAAGGACAACTGCAACAGGCGTATGTAAAGGAAGGAGTGTCCGGTCACCCATGGCACACCCCGAGAAAATTGATGCACAATCACCAAAGATGACTGACACAGGATCAGGAAACAGAAGGCCGAGCTGCGCACAGGAGACACACCCTCAGCAGGTGTTGACGGCCCGTTGTGAGGACCAACATGCCCAAATACATACACAACCATGGACTTCATGCACAATACAGATTCGAATCCATGAAGAACTGCATGCATGTTGCTAAACTACACATAGACTCATATGCACTATCTTTGATAACTATGCCAGAGATGCCGCATGCAAAGTGGCAAGAGACCTGCATTGACAGAGATGAGGCACCTTGGAGTGTGAGGAACACCTTTATTACTCAGGCTCACACCAAGGGAAATGCATCAATATGAACAGACTCACAGGTCATTTGGCAGAACACGTGAGACCTACACTGGACACCCTCTTCACAACACAGATGTAAATCCAAATGAAACGGCACACAAGTGAAGGAGGGGGACCAAACACCCCCTGCTGCACACGGAGACGCTGCAATTCCCCAGTGAGCCTCCAATGGGGATGTCCCACACTATGTCCACCTGTAGCATCCTGTATGTGTCTGAGTGAAGTTTTACACACATTGATGCCTTCCTCAGAATCCACAAACCATTACAGATGACTGTCACGAAGGGTGACTATCAATTCATGGGAGTCATGCTACATGTCATGTGCCCCATGGTGAGTCGACATGTATGCATGGTAACACAACATGCACAGGAGCAGTCCCCACACATTCAAAACACGTAACACCCACAAAATGCCTTGCTGCAATCCTTACCCAAAATGTCTTTTCAACATGTCCGTGCATGGAACGCTGATTCAGCACACGTTGTAATACTCATGAGGAATATCAGAAGACCAATGATGACACGAGCAGACTACATGCGCAAGACCCTGGGGATGACAGACACACAAGGAGACAGCGAAAATATTGTTATCCGCATGCATGGTCATTTACTCTACATGAATAATGTTGTCACCATGCTAATTCAAAATTTAGTGTCTCAGCTAAAATGTGTGGAATTACATCATCACTCGAGTGACACATCAGAACACACCTCTAAGTCACTTAGCATACAGTCAGCTGGACACACACATTGCAACACCTGCCACACAAGGCTCCAAGCGTGCACACTCAGACCCAGTGACTCACCATCATGAGAAGAAGTTGCGTATGAGCTGACTCCGGATGTCCTCCTCCTCCTCCTCCTCCTCACTTGCCTCGTGACCAAGCCCTTCATCCTCCACGGGTGGATGTTCCAGCTCATCCGGATCCAGGATGAGTGGCACTGCCTTCTCCACTGCCATTTTGTGCAGCATGCAGCACACGAGGAAGATGTTGCAGACCTTTGCCGGTGCATATAGGAGGGACCCGCCTGTCTTGTGAAGGCACCGGAATCGGCTCTTCAGGAGGCCAAACGTCCTCTCAATCACTTGCCTGGTCTGCCCGTGTGCATTATTATAACGGTGATCTGCAGCTGATCTTGGGTTGCGGAGAGGCGTCATCAGCCATGGCATGTTGGGATAGCCAGAGTCCCCTACATGGAAACATCATGTGAAGAAGTGGGTCAGGAGATGCCGTAAGATACAAAGATACCGCAACACACAGGACAAACAGAGTATACCCACCAACAAGACATGCTCATTCGTTGTGCAGCCGCAGCATCATTTGTGGCACCCTGCTACGCCTCATGATGTAGGCATTGTGTGCTGACCCTGGAAAATGTGCACAGACATGGGAAATCAGCATGTTAGCAAGACACACCACAAGGGCATTAATAGAGTGGTAATGTTTATGGTTGCGATAGCCTACCTCCTGTGCCTGTGGTGGTACCAAAGCCACATGTGTCCCATCAATGGACCCAATTACAAGGGGCATCCCTCCCAGGGCATAGAAATCACCCTTGACACCTGTCAACTGCTCAGGAGTCGGAAAATGGATGAATTCATCCAGGTGCTCCAACATGGCTGCCAAAACATCATGCAGGACACGGCTGAACATCGTCTGAGACATGCCACCGACATCAGTTATGGTGAATAGAAACGTACCGGTGGCAAAACAATGTAGGGCTGCCATCACCTTCATCTTGGGGGTCAGCACTGTAGGATACCTGTGTCGTGGTTGGAGGTGTGGTGCCAGCTTGGCGGTCAAGTCCTCAATCAATTGTTGAGAGAATCGGTAACGTCTTATGCAGTCACTTTCCCTCATGGCAGCCAAGTTTGGCATTGGTCGGGGGGAGGCGGTGCCCTGCAGAAAATTGGAATGAATAACGAAGAGTGCGAACATAACAACATCAATGTCAATTAAGTGAGCACATGCTCAACTGCTAATTCACATCTGCTGAATATAGAGTCTGGTCTGTGCAATACATCCAGGACACGTATGCCAGCCAGGTGATACTCCAACGAAAAGCCTGATACAACCGTTGATTGGCAAGTCTACATGACATGCCCTGAAACGAGTTGTGGGCCAGTGTAAGTGAACAGCCATAGACATCACAGGAGTGACATACATCCACATATCTGCATTTGAAGGATGTCATCTCATACAGACAGCTGACGGCAAGCTAGATGCACAGGTCACATGGAAGGTCAAATGTACAGATCACACACATTGCGATGAAGGGGTACATGGGAAAACTGAAAACACAGACATTGAGACAACGCAGATATGTCCACATGTCAAAATCCCATGTTCAATGCATACAGACACATGTTACGTGGGATTCCACATGTGTCATGGTGTGTGTAGATGTGTGCCATGACCATCTACACACCGTCACATGTTGGATGCTGCAACAGCAGATGCGGTTGACGGGACACCAACTGCCAGCTAATGGTAACACATGACACACACGACATAGTCACATCGTGGCACGCTGGTCGTTCTATGTCAGTTATTAGTGTCCCTGTCCCTGGCATCAGGCGACAGTTGCAGGTGTTGGTGACTGTGCCATACCAGTGATGCTGTGCTTGACACATTTGAACTACATGCACACATGTGCAAAGTGTGAAGGGAAAGTGTGCCACATAGTGCCACATCACACATGACATGTGTACACAGGTCATCACACATCTATTGTGCTCAAACATGAGGAGACATGTGCAATATCACTTCCTGACACACCTAGGCCCTGCACATGAAGGACATAAATGACAATGACTTGATGTACAGCCTTGTGCGAGTCTGAGACCTCCATGGATTTCGTGTGCGCCCCCTATCACCAGTGTAAGCGTGTGAAACGCACCGTACACACACTCTGAAGGCGTGTGTACGGTCCGTATCACTATAGTAGTGTTGCTGTAGGAGCACGCGTGTTACGGGACGTACACACGTATGTGTAATGCCTTAGTACACGTACGTGTACAACTAGTGCATACACGTACATGTACTATCTCAGTACATGTACTCCCAGTGCCTACGCGTACGTGTACTGAGGTACTACACGTACATGTACTACCAGTGCCTACACGTACGTGTACGCACTAGTTGTACATGTACGTGTACTGAGGTACTACACGTACGTGTACAACTAGTGCGTACACGTATGTGTACACGTACGTGTGGGCACTGGTTGTACACGTACGTGTACTACCTCAGTACACGTAGGTGTACTCCCAGTGCCTACGCGTACGTGTGAAACGCACCGTACCTGTGTGGGGATTTGAAAATTACATAGGGGACACATAAGGGACAAGTTTTAGGCCATAAATGCATGCTGGTTGTCATGGATACCGAGTTTTCTGTTCAAATCTTTCCATCAGGTGGCCTTGAAAAGTCAGTTGGCCACAAAATACATTGTTGCAAAGTGGTTGTTGACTTGACATGATGCTGCTAATTTGAACCATGCAAATGCTGTCACTGGTGTATGTTTAAAGGGGTTGGAGGAAACGTAGGATGCAAATGAGTCTGACCAATCACTCTGTACTCCTGTAAATGAAAGACCCCAGCAAGGCAGATATAAGTCAGGCAGAACCCATGAGAGGGCACTTGCCGGCACAACCTTTCAGTCGACACCACTGCTGCTGTCTGTGCTTCCTCTGGCACCATGTCAAGGTCTGTGGAGAGGGCCCAGCCATTCAGCCAGGAGGAGAATGAGGCATTGCTGGATGTCATCCTCCCACAGTACCCCAGCCTGTATGGGAGACCAGGAGAGCAGGTGAGTGCTGACTCCACTGGCTTTGACTGTGCACCTTTTTTGTGACTGTCACTTCTGGCATTGTTTCCAGGTGTGACAGACATGCAATGTTGTTTAGAGTGGGTCCCAGGGGGGGGAATGGCTTATGTCTCCCATGCAGAGCATGATGTAGTTCATGTGTGCACTCCTCACTTGCATTGTGCTTACTGTGACATTCACTGCATAGTGCATGACATATTCAGCCTGGCTAATCCTTTGTGGCATTTTTTGTCTATTGTCCTGAGGTGATTCAGTGGTCCCCCTGGTGTGACAGGTGACTGTTCCCACAGATGTGTCTGAGTTGAGTGGAGCTGTGGTGAGAGTGTCCAATTAATGTGCACGCCCCCTGGACATTGATGTGTGTGAATGTTCCTTGTCATGTTGGTGATTGTCTATGTGAAGTGTTGCACCACAGCTGCATGGAGGAGGCAACAGCTCTACCCATCTGATGTGAGAAGTAAGCCGTGCTGTGTGTCTGTCTTGCTGAGCTAGCCCCACACCTGTCACCCCCCACAGGCAAGTGGCACATGTGCAGAGTGAGGTTTGTATCCGCTGTTGCCAATGGCATGTGATTGATCTGTGCCTGTGTGTGTCCGTGTACTCTGCTGAGGTTGCGTCAGTGGCCTGGGGCATGTAACTGCTTGGAGGTGCTGTCCATCAGCCTGGTGTCTCTTGTGATGCACAGTGTGTGCCATGTTCATGTAGTGTGTCGCACCCCTCATGCCACATGTGTACTTTACATGCCATGTAGTGTATTGGGGCTTCCACAGAGGCCAATGTCCATATGACTAAGATGCAATTCCTTGGCAGCATCCTATGCCCTGTTCAACATTTCAAAGATGTTCAAATGTGTGTCTCTCTGACATGGAGCAGGTGTAGTGATGTTGTCTCACTTTGCCATCCTCACAGGTAACTGCCTACGCCAAGGGGGAGATCTGGAAGCAGGCCGTCAGGGCCGTGAGATCGGTTGAGGGTCGCAGTCGGCACCTAGCACAAGTGAGAAAACGGTGGCAGGACATCCAGTGCTGGACCCGGAGTATCGCCCGGTTCCTGCTGAAGGACTCACCTCCACGCCCCCATGGCGGGTGCCGACGCCTGACCCACCAGATGAAGCGTGCCCTGGCGGTGGTCTTCCCTGACATGGATAGGCGGTTACAGGAGATGCAGCAGCAGGAAGGGGGTAGGTACATGTGTGTTTGTTGTGTGTCACCAGCTTTTGGAAGTGCTCAGTCACTTGGATACCCTGCCAGAGTTTATATGTGCAGTGCATATGCTTTTCCCCCAAGTCAACCAGTGCTGTTCGTCCTCTCTTCCCCTCCTTGACATGTGTTCCCTGGTCTGTGTGTAAACACTATTGCACATGGTTATCTAGGCTGCCAGTTAATCCACGTGCACATTGCTTTCTGCATCATGTTTGGGGTTGGTCTGTGACATGTGTTGGTACCTTGCCTGGGCCCTGTCCTGTTCAGTCATTTGGGGGTCCATATTTGTTGGCACTGATGCTGAGTCTCAACATAGGAGTGTGAGGATTCAAATTAACAGACTTGCAGAATGCATGACCGATGTTGTGGCCTCAGACATGATGTGCATGAGTGGGAGATATGCATAGTGCCGGGATGGTTGCTCCTGTTACAGTCAGATCATTCCAGGAGCATGGAGCAGTGTGCCCACTACAGTCCCCTGAGACACCCTTGCCTCGGAATCATGTGTGTCATCCAACACTGTGCCCATTCTCTGTGTGTTCAGCATAGGTTGGCCTCTGTGGCATTGTTACCTGGCCTCATTTGTATTTATGTAAAGTGTGCTACATGTGTCCACTGTACAGGGTGACCCCATTTGGCTTGTGCATCCTCACACTGGGCAGTGCCTGTGTGTCTATGTACAACTATCTGTTGATGGTTGTTTGTCACAAATATGTGTTGGCAGCCTCACGAGGTGATGTGGAGTACATTTAGGAGATCTTGATGCACATTTTAGTAAACCCAGATTAAGAGATGTAACTTCTTGATCTGTCTCAATCACATTGTCTCAGGTATGGGGGGTTTGTGCGGGCAAGGCCTACATGTCCAAACCTTTTGTCTCCTTGCCAGGTCTGACCTGTGTGTGATAATTGTCTGGACAGACACTCAACATGCAGTGACCCAGTCATGTTGTGCAGGGTTTAATGTTTGTGCTTTGCAGCATGTGTCAAAAGTTAAAATACATGGTTCCTACTCATCCATTTTTGGCACCAGTGTGTGGTCCAGATGCTACGTAGTTTGGTCTTTGTGTGCTGACATCTGTGTGGACATTCTTGGTTTCCATGAGGGTGTATCCTCAGTGCAGGTGCTCCTTATTCTGACACAATTGAAGGCCCATTAGCTTATGCATTGTCCTGTGTTTGGACATGTGTGCCACTCCACATGACATATTGCCAACTGTGTCATCATGGTACGGATGGCCATGTGACGGGTGGCATGATTCAAGTTGTTAGTCAAGAAGTCTTGTACCTTGGCACTCACTACACTTGTCAACATGTCTCAATTTTTTCAATGCTTGACTTTGATGTTTTGTTGTGAAGGACAATAATGTGCCTGCATGACAGATGTCTCCCAAGGAAGTGCACAAGAAACCACCTTTACACTTTTCGGGGACACGCTGGCACATTTTAAAGGAAGGCACAGTTCGAATAACACTTGTTTTCAGATTATACATATACATGTTCCCACAGTGTGGTTGCATTTGGGTAAGTCCTTGGTTGTTGCTGATACCAACTTACGAGTGTCAAGTCATCCAGACCGCCGTGGTGCTATGTGTATGTACTTACTGAAACCCCATTTCTTCCTAACAGTGGCTTATTTGAATAAGGCTGGCAGCTCATACAATGACTGTGTAAATGTAGTTTTGTGTGCACCTCATTGTGTGACTTCTTTTATACAGGCACATATGTGCTCTGTTTACAAAGTGGCACATTCACACATTCTAAACATGTCGATTGTGTAAAGTGTTGTTATTCCCAAGGGATCACAATGTATTTCGTTTGGGTTTCCAAAGTACTCACAGGTCTCTGAGTGTGGGGACACCTTCAGCATTGAGGTCTGTTATTTGGCCTTGGGTGCACCAATACTGTTTCGTTCACAGTGAACAAGAGGTGGCATGCCTTCATAGTCTTGCTTTGCTCAACTAGCTTCTCAGTTTAATTCGATATCAAGTTATTTGCTGTTGTGTCCTAATTTTCCTTGTTTCCAAGTGGCATCCTGGGTCAACCAACTGGGGAGTGCAGGGCTTACATATGTGCGGAGTATTCTAGATGTTACTCATGATGCATTTCCTGATATGCACGGTGACATATTTTGTTTGGACTCAGGTGTCAGATGTATACAGGTGACTGATTATTTTCTGTATCTTCACCTTGCCCACAGCATCATCGTAGGACACCGAGGGAGACACCTGCACGGATCTGGAGGAGGAATCCAGCACTGGTGCCACCACTGCTGGCGAGTCTGCGGGAGCAAGTGGCACGGAGGGCGAGGGGAGTCAGGCGGAGGACCTGTCTGGTGGCGACACCGACTACGACGCTGACAGGTCCGAGGCTGAACTCCTCGAGGGGGCGGAGGCTGCTACAACACCTGGCAGCAGCACAACATCTGTCACCACCCCCTCCATTCCCATCACCGCCCTCCCAGTTGCTCCGTTCCCTTCTGTCCGTGCAGGGCACCACCATGTCTCCTTCGTGCCAGGCACCGCACCCCCTGCCCCTGTCCCCCCTGCTGCCCTCACTGCAGAGTCTGTGGCAGTTGCAGGTTGGCCAGACTTCGATGCTGAATGTCCTCCATGGCCACACCACACTGCTGACACAGATGGTGTCATTCATGGAGGGCATGTCAGCAGCGATGTCTGACCAACGGATGTTGCTGAGGTCCATGGGCTCTTCACTGACGGCAGCAGTGAGTCTCCTGCAGCGCTTCGTCCCCCCCCTACCCCTGCACCATCCACACTTCCCACTCCCATGCCTGTCCCATACACACCCAGACATTCCCAAGCACGCACCTCACCAGACACAGGCAGCACACAAACACGTAAGGGCAGGCGCACACCTCCTGGCACGCACACTCAGGGGGATAAAGGCACACCCACTGGGTCTGGGGCACACAGGCATACATGCAGCCACAGTCTGAGTCCGCATGCCTCACTCCCCAGTCCCTCCAAAGGCACTCCTCTCGGCTCCCTGCCACACAGTCTGACAAAGAGAGCTTCTTGGCTGTGCTGGAACTCAGCCCCACTGACTCACCAGCCCGCAAACGGGCAAGGCACTCCACGGGTAGGGGAGTTGAGTCCCCGCCCCTGTCCACCCCCTCCCCCAGTAGCGCTGCACCCCATTCCTCCGACACCCCCCTCCTTTGTGCCTGTGTTTTCTTCAGGTGCAGGGGATACTCTGGACGCCCAGGCAGAAGTGTGCAGCGCCGAGCTCACCTCCACCTTTGGCGCTGCCCCACCCCCTGTGGTGGAGGCGTCCAGCCCTGCACCCACCACACCTACCCTTACACCTCCTGTCCTTGCGGTGCCTGGTCCTTCCCCACATGATGCCCCCCCCCAGTCGACGAACCTGAGGGTTCTAATGTGCAGGCAAGCTAGGGGAGACGCGTGGCCATGTGTCCCCCCCAAGGACTTCTGATCTGGACTGGCCATTGGCCTTTGTAAATAGTGTCCTTTAATTATTTTTCATTTAATGCTGAATAAAGAATTTTCTTTTTACTTTGAACACTATTGCATTTCAGGTATTGATGTTGGTGCTGATGCTCCAGGAGTTGGGGTTGTGGTAATGTGTTATGTTTCAGGGAAATGTTGTAGTCTGATGCTCATGGGGTGGACCATGGTATCTGCGTGCCATCACAAGGTCTCTGCAAAGAATCTTTGGTCGTGTGTGCTATTTGTGTTTGGAGACATTGTCCCAAGGAGTAAGGAGTTTTCCTTCCTCTGTGGCACCTGACATCTTCCCTGCAGGGAGTTGCACAATTGTTGTGCTGACATGTGTCTACATTTCCTTTGTTGGTGACGGATCCCTTAAACTATGGCCATGCCTGCTCAGCAATGTCTCCGGCTGCATCGTCTGTGCCATCCTTGCTAGTCACTGTACTTGTGTATTGAGTATGTTGCCATGCCTTCCTGGAGAAATTGTCCCATTTCCGTACTATGTATGTGTGTAATCCCAGCCAAGCACACATATGGTACTTGTTCTGCATGGTATTTGGGCACCTGACTGACAATTGTGGGCATTGTATCTGTGGGAACTCCACCCTATTCCTTCCATGAGAGAAAACATCTTGGTGGCTGTCCCAGCACCTGTACATTCCTATCAGTCCTGGGATGTGCGTGACAGTGTCTGTTCCCTTTGGCTCTCTTAGTTTAGTAGGCATTGACATGACTATACAGTCTTGTGGCATGATCTCTGTGTGTGTATTGTGCAGCATCCACCAGGGGTGGGTATGCATGTGTCATTTGTCCTCACACCCACATGTGGTGTGTCATGCAGTGGGGGAAAGACATCTATCCTCATGGGAGTGGGACACTGCTGTCAGTGATGTGTTGTTATGGCACTATCAACATAGTCAAAAATTAGGGATGCGTACATACACCCATGGAGTTGTGGTCATCTGCTAATGATGTACACACCCCCATGACTCTGTCCACTGCTGGGAGGGATAGGCACCCACCCCTCACATGTCTCTGTCCACTGCTGGTATTCCTCTGCACCCACCCCTCACATGTCTCTGTCCACTGCTGGTATTCCTCTGCACCCACCCCTCACATGTCTCTGTCCACTGCTGGGAGTCCTCTGCACCCACCCCTCACATGTCTCTGTCCACTGCTGGGAGTGATAGGCACCCACCCCTCACATGTCCCTGTCCACTGCTGGGAGTGATAGGCACCCACCCCTCACATGTCTCTGTCCACTGATGGGAGTGATAGGCACCCACCCCTCACATGTCTCTGTTCACTGCTGGGAGTCCTCTGCACCCACCCCTTACATGTCTCTGTCCACTGCTGGGAGTGATAGGCACCCACCCCTCACATGTCTCTGTTCACTGCTGGGAGTGATAGGCACCCACACCCATGTCTCTGTCCACTGCTGGGAGTGATAGGCACCCACCCCTCACATGTCTCTGTCCACTGCTGGGAGTGATAGGCACCCACCCCTTACATGTCTCTGTCCACTGCTGGGAGTGATAGGCACCCACCCCATGTCTCTGTCCACTGCTGGTATTCCTCTGCACCCACCCCTCACATGTCTCTGTCCACTGCTGGTATTCCTCTACACCCACCCCTCACATGTCTCTGTCCACTGCTGGTATTCTTCTGCACCCACACCTCACATGTCTTTGTCCACTGCTGGGAATCCTAGGCAGACACCCACCCACCCACCCGCACCCTTGGTGCAGTACACTGCTGTCCTGGCCATGAACACACCCCAATGTACTGGTTATATGCTGCACCAGGCCCTAAGCGTTACAACAAACAAATGATGGACGGAATGCTGACAATGCAGACATTCTCCCCCAGTCAAGAGATCTGGGTTAAATCCATCGTTCTTTTGCCCACTACGCCACCCCAGTTTAGACATGGCCATATGCAAATCAGTCTTGACCCTGTGCCTCATGGGAACAGTCCAGCCCGAACTGCCAAGCCATGTCTTCCCTGGACCGGAATCAAGCATCCTAGGACCGGTTTCTGGCTATCAGCCGTCATCAGCCAGGATAGCTTGACTCCAGTGGCGTAGTGAGCACGGGTCCCAAGTCTGGGAATACCCATCCCACTTAGGGCGAAAAGCGTTACAACAAACAAATGATGGACGGAATGCTGACAATGCAGACATTCTCCCCCAGTCAAGAGATCTGGGTTAAATCCATCGTTCTTTTGCCCACTACGCCACCCCAGTTTAGACATGGCCATATGCAAATCAGTCTTGACCCTGTGCCTCATGGGAACAGTCCAGCCCGAACTGCCAAGCCATGTCTTCCCTGGACCGGAATCAAGCATCCTAGGACCGGTTTCTGTCTATCAGCCGTCATCAGCCAGGATAGCTTGACTCCAGGGGCGTAGTGAGCACGGGTCCCACGTCTGGGAATACCCATCCCACTTAGGGCGAAAAGCGTTACAACAAACAAATGATGGACGGAATGCTGACAATGCAGACATTCTCCCCCAGTCAAGAGATCTGGGTTAAATCCATCGTTCTTTTGCCCACTACGCCACCCCAGTTTAGACATGGCCATATGCAAATCAGTCTTGACCCTGTGCCTCATGGGAACAGTCCAGCCCGAACTGCCAAGCCATGTCTTCCCTGGACCGGAATCAAGCACCCTAGGACCGGTTTCTGGCTATCAGCCGTCATCAGCCAGGATAGCTTGACTCCAGTGGCGTAGTGAGCACGGGTCCCACGTCTGGGAATACCCATCCCACTTAGGGCGAAAAGCGTTACAACAAACAAATGATGGACGGAATGCTGACAATGCAGACATTCTCCCCCAGTCAAGAGATCTGGGTTAAATCCATCGTTCTTTTGCCCACTACGCCACCCCAGTTTAGACATGGCCATATGCAAATCAGTCTTGACCCTGTGCCTCATGGGAACAGTCCAGCCCGAACTGCCAAGCCATGTCTTCCCTGGACCGGAATCAAGCATCCTAGGACCGGTTTCTGTCTATCAGCCGTCATCAGCCAGGATAGCTTGACTCCAGTGGCGTAGTGAGCACGGGTCCCACGTCTGGGAATACCCATCCCACTTAGGGCGAAAAGCGTTACAACAAACAAATGATGGACGGAATGCTGACAATGCAGACATTCTCCCCCAGTCAAGAGATCTGGGTTAAATCCATCGTTCTTTTGCCCACTACGCCACCCCAGTTTAGACATGGCCATATGCAAATCAGTCTTGACCCTGTGCCTCATGGGAACAGTCCAGCCCGAACTGCCAAGCCATGTCTTCCCTGGACCGGAATCAAGCTGCTGGGAGTCCTCTGCACCCACCCCTCACATGTCTCTGTCCACTGCTGGGAGTGATAGGCACCCACCCCTCACATGTCTCTGTTCACTGCTGGGAGTGATAGGCACCCACACCCATGTCTCTGTCCACTGCTGGGAGTGATAGGCACCCACCCCTCACATGTCTCTGTCCACTGCTGGGAGTGATAGGCACCCACCCCTTACATGTCTCTGTCCACTGCTGGGAGTGATAGGCACCCACCCCATGTCTCTGTCCACTGCTGGTATTCCTCTGCACCCACCCCTCACATGTTTCTGTCCACTGCTGGTATTCCTCTACACCCACCCCTCACATGTCTCTGTCCACTGCTGGTATTCTTCTGCACCCACACCTCACATGTCTTTGTCCACTGCTGGGAATCCTAGGCAGACACCCACCCACCCACCCGCACCCTTGGTGCAGTACACTGCTGTCCTGGCCATGAACACACCCCAATATACTGGTTATATGCTGCACCAGGCCCTAAGCATTACAACAAACAAATGATGGACGGAATGCTGACAATGCAGACATTCTCCCCCAGTCAAGAGATCTGGGTTAAATCCATGGTTCTTTTGCCCACTACGCCACCCCAGTTTAGACATGGCCATATGCAAATCAGTCTTGACCCTGTGCCTCATGGGAACAGTCCAGCCCGAACTGCCAAGCCATGTCTTCCCTGGACCGGAATCAAGCATCCTAGGACCGGTTTCTGGCTATCAGCCGTCATCAGCCAGGATAGCTTGACTCCAGTGGCGTAGTGAGCACGGGTCCCACGTCTGGGAATACCCATCCCACTTAGGGCGAAAAGCGTTACAACAAACAAATGATGGACGGAATGCTGACAATGCAGACATTCTCCCCCAGTCAAGAGATCTGGGTTAAATCCATCGTTCTTTTGCCCACTACGCCACCCCAGTTTAGACATGGCCATATGCAAATCAGTCTTGACCCTGTGCCTCATGGGAACAGTCCAGCCCGAACTGCCAAGCCATGTCTTCCCTGGACTGGAATCAAGCATCCTAGGACCGGTTTCTGGCTATCAGCCGTCATCAGCCAGGATAGCTTGACTCCAGTGGCGTAGTGAGCACGGGTCCCACGTCTGGGAATACCCATCCCACTTAGGGCGAAAAGCGTTACAACAAACAAATGATGGACGGAATGCTGACAATGCAGACATTCTCCCCCAGTCAAGAGATCTGGGTTAAATCCATCGTTCTTTTGCCCACTACGCCACCCCAGTTTAGACATGGCCATATGCAAATCAGTCTTGACCCTGTGCCTCATGGGAACAGTCCAGCCCGAACTGCCAAGCCATGTCTTCCCTGGACCAGGCCCTAATCCAACATTCGTGGGTGTGTACGCCTTGTATCACAAATGTACTGGTGCCCTAGGGGTACGGGTGATGCGGTCCGTACCCCCGCATTCATAGTTTGGGTACGGTCCGTACCACGCGTACCCCTACATCACCACTACAATGGTGGTACAGGCCGTACCCATGCTCTGAGGGCGTGGGTACGGCCCGTACCATGTATACCCCTACATCACCACTACAATGGTGGTACGGGCCGTACCACCATTGTAGTGGTGATGTAGGGGTATGCGCCGTACCACCATTGTAGTGGTGATGTAGTGGTACGCGTGGTACGGGCCGTACCCATGCCCTCAGAGCATGGGTATGGCCCGTACCACCATTGTAGTGGTGATGTAGGGGTACGCACAGTACCCACGCCCTTAGAGCGTGGGTACGGCCCGTACCACCATTGTATTGGTGATGTAGGGGTACGCGTGGTACGGGCCGTACCCACGCCCTCAGAGCGTGGGTACGGCCCATACCACCATTGTAGTGGTGATGTAGGGGTACACGCCGTACCCACGCCCTCAGAGCGTGGGTAAGGCCCGTACCACGCGTACCCCTACATCACCACTACAATGGTGGTACGGGCCGTACCCACGCTCTGAGGGTGTGGGTACGGCACGTACCCTTACATCACCACTACAATGGTGGTACGGGCCGTACCCACGCTCTGAGGGCATGGGTACGGCCCGTACCACACGTACCCCTACATCACCAATACAATGGTGGTACGGACATGGGGGGAGGATTGTGTCTGCCCTAGATGTGTAATGCGAGACGTAGGATTCGTTCACATGATTTGGGAGTGTATAAAAATGCATGGGTTCTGAGGAACGGTTCGAGACCATATTGACACAACACTGGCACATGTTTCCTTGCTTAGTTGAGGTCTGTCTCCTGGGACTGTTGCCTAGACCAAAAGCGAGAAAAGTGGTTTCCAGATTCGCATCCTGAGCCCTAGTCCTAGCGCGCAGACAGATAGTAATGACATGGAAAGTGACGACGGGCCCCACAGTGTTAGCTTAGGAACAAAAAGTACACATAAGGGCCAAAGCAGAAGAAAGGACAATACAAAGTGAGGAAGTTCAGGGGTTTGCCGCCACCCAGTGGCGGTATTTTGGACAGAAGTGTTAAGGGCATGGATCACCAGGGACGAATTACACTTGGGAGGGAGTGTGGACAACCATGAGAGTGCAGAGAGTGACTGGACTGGAGCTACTGAGCCCTGAGGGAGGAAACAGGTGGGAGGTCCGGCTGAGAAGTGGTTTTAATATCCTTTAATGGTAATTCCATTTTTTCCAGGACTGTTTTAGTTATCTCTGAGGTAACAGCAGATATATTTATAGTGAGTGCGGGTTAAAATCAAAAGGATCAGTCTCCGGATTTAGAAATGACTTATATTCCTCATCGGTAACCAGCAACTGATCTATTGAACATACATGAGCTAGAAAATTCTAATGAGCAAAAGGCCACCAAAATCATCAAAATAGTTTACTTGCAAATGAAGGTATGATTTTTTTAAGTTTTAGAGAAAAAAGCACCAAGAAAAAGTAAAGCATCAATCAGAAGCCACTGTCCGTGGTTGAAAGGTATCTAGACATGATTTCAGACTGACTGTGATGGAGCGGATGTCAGATACAATAACCAGCAACTGATCAATTAAACATACATCAGCTAGAAAATTGTAATGAGCAAAAGGACACCAGGCTATCCAAGTCGTACCTGGCTTTTGAGCCCTGTGAGGAACCCAACAACGCCAAGGGAAGTCTGTTTCGTTAAGGCCTATGTGCGAACAAGAGGTTCGGTGGAGGGTGCTCTTTTGTGCTCCTGAAGTTCTGATTCAAGTAACTAGACAAGGCTTTCTACTCTAGTTGCAAGGCCTGCAAGATTTCGGTGCTCTGTTCTATGCTTCACACCTTTGCCCTGCAGAGGAACATACCACTCATTCCCGATGAGGATGAAGAGAGGAAAACTCAGGGTGATACTGGTAAAATGGCTCAGCAAGATGACATTGATAAGGATGAAGCACTGACTTAAGGTGTGCATGCAATTAATATGTCACTTTTTTTTAAAAAACCTTTATTAAGTGCTGTACAAAATAACAAGGACACATCTTCATACATATGGCAATACAATTGACAAAAATGATCAGTAATCACATATCTTAATGTTCCAAACCAGTTAGCAGGCAAGTGATATTCCTGTTCCCGTCATTGTCAGTCCGCTTCTCCCATTTAACTCTTGTGTACATCAGATCCCGGATCCAACTTCACAGACGCCCCGCTGTCAGTTGAAAGTCGCATTTCCCATTGTGACTGCACGCAACACCCTTAGCACCCTGTGTTCATTATAGACCGGACCCATGAGCCTAATCGCCAAGACTGGCCACCGACACAGCTTCATGTGCACCCTCTGTAGATGTAATGCCCCCATCCTGAGTGGCTCAATCTGCACTGTACAGTGCCCAGAAATTCTTAGGCCTGTTACGTGGAGGGAGGAGCTCGCTGTAGTTCTCCATTTGTGTGCTGCAGTATAGCATGTCATTGGCCCATTGTGCTGTGGTAGGAAGCGGTCTTATCGACCAACAAATCGCCACTCTGCGTTTGGCCAGTAGTAGGTCCATGTCGACTAATTGTCTCACCCCTTTGGGCACCAATTTAGAGTAGCCCAGTAGGGCCAGTGACGGATCCGGCTCCAGCACCTGCCCAATCGCTGCCGCCAATTCACTAAACGCTCGTACCCAAAAGCTGGCTATCCCCGGGCAAAACCATGCTAGGTGCATAAAATCAGCTGTCTGTTCACTGCAGCGCCCACATCTCGAATCTTCCCTGAGGCCATATCTGCACAACCTCTCAGGAGTGTAATATACTCGAGGTATTTAAAATGAATCAGTCATTGTCTGCCATTAAGGGAAATTCGTTTTGTGCTTATACAGCAGTATGTCCACATCTTTGTCATCTATTACCCTGTCAAGGTCCCGCTGCCATGCTAATCAAGCCTTAGTGAAGTGATTATCTCTATAGGAGATAGTCTGCTTATAGATTTTGGACACAATGTGCATCTGATCCTCAGCTTTTATAACATGCGTCAGGGCAGTCAGCTCCGGTGGTTCTGCTAAGTCTACCCCTAAAATCTGTAACAATGCCTGTCTTGTTCTGTGAAACTGAAATTTGGTAAGCAGTGTGGGCCCTGCATCTCCCGTCCCCAAGTCCTCCCACCCTTTTGCTACGCCATCACTGAACAAGTTGCCTATAATCCGGACCTCAATGGAGTGCCCTCACAACCCCACCGTCCCTGCACAAGGGTAGCCAGCAGCACCAATCTAGGGGGGCCAGCGGCGAATACAGAATGGCCCCTGCCTGTAGCTTTAGTAGGTGGTGTCATGTGTGCATGGTCGCGTTAACTGAGTCCAGTATTCCCGTCCTACAGTCAAGAGGCGAAAAAAGCAACAACGGTAACGGGCAAGAGGAGGCCACTACTCTCTCTATGAGCAGGTGGGGGGTGTGCAGCCCTATAATACAGTCCAAATCTGGCGCTACCAGCCCACCCAAGTGGTACCGGAGTGTGAGAATGTGCCATTTGACCCTTGGTTGTTTGGCGGCCCACGCCAACTTGACCATCAGTGTTTTGAGTCTCTTAAAAAATTTACTCAGAAGCACCATTGGGATATTAGTGAAAAGAAAAAGAAAGCGGGACAGTATCACCATTTTCATTATTGAAACTCTGACCAGCAAGGAGAGTGGAAGACGAATCCAGCTCTCCACCTCATCCTCCAGTTTACTAACAGCCGTGCCGTAGCTTTCCCTGAACACAACTTCAGAGTCTGAGCGCAATTGGATGCCCAGGTATCGAACCGAGCCTGATGTCCACTGCAACGGGTAGTCAGGTTCTAACCTTATTGTGGCAGGAGTAAGAGATAATGTGACAGACTTCGGCCAATTAACACGCAGCCCGACAGGCCTCCGAAATGCACCACTTCATGTAAAGCAGAAGAGAGGTTGTGCTCAGGATCACGAATATAGAGGAGCGTGTCATCCGCATAAGTGGAGATCATAAGTTTGTAGCCTGGAAATCTAATACCTATGAACATGTGGTATTCTCGCAGCGCACAAGCCAATGGCTCTACAACCAGGGTATATAGTAATGGCGACAGTGGGCAGCCCTGTCGTGTACCCCTAATGAGGTGGTAGGGTTTAGTCACCAGGTTTCCAACTTTGACTCTGGCAGTGTGCGCACAGTACAGTACCCCTACAAGCTGCAGGAAGACTTCCCCCAATCCCATCCTCGTCAACACCTGCCATTCGACCAAGTCAAAGGCTTTTTCCATATCGAGAAAGACAGCCACCGCCGATATTTCCGGTTTAGTGTGCTGCACCTCTCCCAACACAGTGGTCAGATTGTAAGTAAGATTTCGGCCCGGGACAAATCCCGCCTGCTTCGGGGCTACCAGGATCGGGACCAGAGGGACCAGTCCGTTCGCCAGGATCTTCGCGAATATCTTCATGTCAACATAAAGCAAAGAGAGCGGTCTGCATGATGCACACTCCGCGGGGGGCTTGCCTGGCTTCAGGATGACCACAATAATCGCCTCTCTCAACGATTGTGGCATAGTGCCTGACACACACATGTCATCAAAGAGAGTGAATAAGTGCGGCAGCAGTAGGTCCAGATAGACCTTGTAAAAAGCGGCGGTCAAACCATCAGTAGCTGGTGTGCTGCCCGGGTTCATGCTGGATAAGGCCATAGTTATTTCCTCTCTCTGCAGGGGTCACATCACGAATTCACGATGCGTGTTCGTTAACCACGGCAACTTAATATGAGTTAGATCATCTATAATTTCCTTGTCAGTGCCTCCACTGCGAGCTGAGTAGAGGTGCGAGTAATAGTGTCGAACCCTTTCAGCTATGTCTGATTCATCAGCTAAAATATCGCCCTCCGCCAACTTTAATTCCACGATTACTGATTTTTCTCTGTGCTTTTTTAGGAGTTGGGCTAGCACTGCTCCCGGCCGCACGCCCTCTCCGTAAATGCGGGAGGTGGCTTATTTGCCCAGATGTTTGATTTCCGCATCTGCAGATTCATGGTATTCTTCTAGTTGGACTTTGAAATCCTTTAGTACTTCATCGTCTGCAGAAACTTGGAGGCGGCCTCTAGGCCGGATAAACTCGTTTCCAGAGCCTTAAGTCTCCCACGTATCGCTCAGAGGACACCGGAGTGTTTAGACATAGTCACTCTGCGGATATATACTTTAAACACTTCCCATACCACTAGAAAGCTGTCCACGGAACCGACATTGGTGGCAAAAAATGTGTTGATAGCCTCAGCAAGCTCCTCCTTAAATACTGCATCAACAGGGAGTACGGTGGGAATCTCCAAGTTAATGGGGGGATGGTCTTCCGTGGCACGTCCAGCTCCAATAGAATCGGGTAATGGTCTGAGAGAGTACGGGGAAGCACCTCACAGGACCGGGTGTTCTCAAACAACTGCCCAGTAACAAACCAATAGTCAATGCGTGTGTGGAGATCGTGATAAGCCGAGTAATGTGTATAACCCCCTTTATCCGGGAATCTGCCTCCAGACATCATGCAAGCCGAACTGCACCATGGTATCAGACACAGTCCTAGGCGCCGCCGTGACCTGGCGCTCCGGCTCCCCCGGATCTATCCAGATGTGGGTTTAAGACTAAATTCAGGTTGCCCCCAATAATTGGTGCCCCTCCCCACAGGAGCGTGCTGTCTCATATAGTTCAGCATAAAACTTTGGATTATCATAATTGGGACTATATATGTTAATAATGAGCATGTCTAGACCCATTCCCCGGCATCTGGATATGACATACCGCCCATCCTCGTCAGTGGCTATAGGATCAAGCGTGAATGTGGCTTTGGGGTAAACCCATGTGAGCTCTCTGCACGCATGTGTGGTGAAGGCGGCAGCGTGTATTTGACCTTTCAATCCCCTGCGACTAAGCATAGGGCCGTTGAGGGGGAGGTGTGTCTCCTGCAGCAGCGCAAAATCCACCTCAAGCCTCTACAAGTAGGCCAGAACCTTTCGCAGATTTCTGTGGTCATTGAGGCCCCTCACGTTCCATGTGAGCGCCCGAAGCTTACCCCGCACTGCAGATCTATTGGAATCACTGCGAGCTTTCCTGTATTCATTAGTTAGCAGTCTATCTGTGTCACCCATCGGGAAACATAACAAGTACCATCATGCTTTGTAAAGTGTATTGTCCATAAAAAGTGTCCATCAAACTGGAACTGAAACCCCTCCCACCCCTTACCCACGCCAGGGGTTCCCCAACAGTGTTGTGGCAAAATTCAAATTAAACTTTCCCTTTGCCACATCTTAGAAAAACTAGTGAGCGAAACAGCAACTCAACAACTAACAAAGGCAACCCACCCCTTGTATCTCAAAATGCAATACCCCAAGTGTGTGCTTCACTCGTGGGCAGAGGTTGCTAGCCTAGTCAAGCGAAACTTCGAAACTTATGCAGCTAACCAGCCCGCACACCATCAGACTGATATAAAGCAACTGTAAACAAGAGTGGACCTCCGACCCCCTCAACATTCCTATGGCTAAAAGTAAATAATGTCCTAATTGGACCTCCTCCCGGAACTGTAACTAATGGGGCCGGGGCCCCGACATCTTAATGCCCCCCACATTGCTTCCCGCATCCCAATGAGTCAATCAGTGTCTATGGGACCCAGTGAGTTCTTACTTTGTCACATACTGCCCCCAAAATAATAATCTTATCTGCTACTTGAGTGGGCCCAAGTTCAGTCCTGATCATCTAAGCGACCACCTTCTGCTCCGGACAAGCAGCCTCTTTCCGGGCAGCGACCTTCTGCAAAACTTTGGGGTCAGTGAAGATTCGCGAATGTCCCAGTTGATTAACCTGGAGTCGAGCCGGATACAGCATGACATAGTCTATGTCGTGGTCCCTTAGTTGCCTCTTCAGCGGCGCGAACTGCCGGCGTGCTTCTTGGACTTTCAGCGGAAAGTCTGGAAACAGCGATATGGTAGAGCCTTCATATTGTAGGGTCTGTTTCTCCCTGGCTGCTCGTAGCGCAGAAGCTCTGTCATGGTAGTTCAGTAATTTTGTGATTATCGGCCTTGGGGGAGCACCAGGTGCCGGGCGTGGGCCTAGGGAGTGATGCGCTCTCTCCACAACAAACATGGGTGAAAAAATTTCACTACCAAGGAGCGTTACCAGTAATTTCTCAACAAATTGTTCCATGTTGCTGGTTGGGGTCGACTCCGGCAGGCCTGTGATCCTCAGGTTGCTGCATCAGGAACGCGCTTCGAGGTCCTCCGCTTTATCTGGTAAAACCTGCATCACCCTACCGAGTTGTTTATGGTCCATGTCCAGTGTTGTCTGCGCTTCCTCCACTTCCGTAATGCGGCGTTCAGCCATGTCTATCTGTTCTGCATGCTTGTCTAGTCTCTCTGACATTCTGTCCATACGATAGGAGAGAGAGTCCATCTTAGTGCCCAAAGCAGAGAGGCTGTTCTGTAAGCCCTTCTCCATCGCCGTGAGCATGGACCAGATGTCACCGTCGGGTTCCTCCTGGGGTGGATCCTGTACATTATCTTCCTCATCCCTTGCCACATCACGCCCCTTGGACTTCCGTTGGTCAAACAACAGTTTCAACTGCGTTTTATCAACTCTGCCTTTTTTTTTGGACCAGTTGCAGTCGTGGAGGCCCGGGGCCTGCTATCACACAGGCAGCAGATACCGTCTAGGTGATCACTTCAGCGTCATGGAGACGTATTCCTGCCACCTGAACCGGCAACAGCTATCAGGGCAATCCTGTCGCAGGGCCCCGTCACAATCGTGTTTCCACTTGTCCCAGCCGCCTCAGGGTCCCATGTCTCAGAGGGCTCAATAGTGCTCCCCACTCCATAATCACACAAGGGACGATGAGCCCACTATCCCACCACCGGAAGGATTCCTCACCCAATGGGCCTCGGCTGTCTAACACCGTCTCCAGCGCCTCTGTGCCTCAGCTAGCAGCGGGGGAGGCACAGTAACCGGTGCAGAGGGTCCCTCGGAAGGGCAAACTCAGTGATCCCCCTTCAAATGCACCTACTGTTACGGCCTCTTTCTATGCTGTCTCTGTGTCTTCATCTCCATCCAGGGCCACTAGTATTGTAGTTGGTGTAGCCCCCGCACACCTTCATGGGTTAGCCCTCCAACAGGCAGCCAGTGTGCAGTAGCACCGCCGAAGGTGGTCTGATCGGCCTGCAACCCTTGTGTCCCGATCCCTCAAAATGGCGGGCCGCCCTCCTCTACACAGCACCGTAATCAAGTGTTCATGGGCTAGACCCCCGCTCACCAGTTCTTACGGAGCCTCGGATTCAGGTCAGCAGCCTAGGGGGACAGAGCTAGCAGTCCTCAGCACCTCTCCGCTCTGTCAGCACGGAGCCGGCAACAATAATGGATGTTGATTGTAGGTGCGTCAGAGGCTCCGGGAGCTTCACTGCACGGCCTTTGTTGCACGTTCACCCCCCCCCCCCCCGGGGGTCTGATGTGTTCGGTGCGCTCAGCGCATGTGAAGGCGGATTTCACGTAGCTAGCTGTAGTATGCTGCTCAGCCAGGATGTGTGTGGTGTTAGAATGTTGAAGTTAGAATGTTGGAATGGTTTGAGTCAGTTGGTCTATGGGTGGTTGAGTCGTCTTTCGTGCCTCCTGTGATCCTTTTTGTTCCTTCCCACTCACTATTTTCTCATTGTTTTTGTTGTGGGTGTGTATCGGTTGTTTTCATGGGAGAAAGGGAGATGGGTGGTTGAGTCGTCTTTCGTGCCTCCTGTGATCCTTTTTGTTCCTTCCCACTCACTATTTTCTCATTGTTTTTGTTGTGGGTGTGTATCGGTTGTTTTCATGGGAGAAAGGGAGATGGGTGGTTGAGTCGTCTTTCGTGCCTCCTGTGATCCTTATTGTTCCTTCCCACTCACTATTTTCTATTGGCGTTTTCTTTCAATTTTAATATCTTACCATGTTTTCGCTTAAATCTTTTACCGTGACTTTTGTTATACCTTTTTAGAGTTTCTCCCTTCTCATTGTAAAGAAGGGAGATGTTGTAGTATGCTGCTCAGCCAGGATGTATGTGGTGTTAGAATGTTGAAGTTAGAATGTTGGAATGGTTTGAGTCAGTTGGTCTATGGGCTGAGCAGCATACAGGCTGCTCCTGGTGGGGCTCGCTATTTGTATACTTTAATACCTGTAACTTCAATCTTCAATAAATATACTTGAAGTTACCAACAACGAAAGGACTATTTTCTGTTTATTACACTAGCATCCACGCCAGCTATATAGTTCCCGCCGTCTTCACAGGAGTTCCGCGCACCGCAGCGCCACCGCGCCTCGGATTGCAACAGCGTTGTACAGCAGCTCGGGGATTGTGGCCTACGGGGCACGTCGTCGTCTGGTGGAGTGCTCTTGTTCAGCCGTTCGGGTGAGTACCGGGTCCGGAGTCAGGCCATTACACTCCGGTTCTCCACCAGCACCAATAGCAGTACCCACGGAATCGTTATGCGCCTGCAGATGCCGGATTATTGAAGGATAGCGTGGTGGTTGTGCGGAGCTCCTTGCTCAGGAAGCCATCTTTGGCGCTGGCAAGCTCCGCCTCGAATATGTCAATTGTTGGCCTGTCCTATGGAGATCTGCTCTTTGACAATGGACCCTTCTAACCAAAATTTCTACTTTCTGATTGTGTGTATTTGTGTTTCAAAGTACTATTCAGGTTAATAATGGGTTAGAACTTAGACTAGTATATTTTCACAACCAAAACCCAATAATGACGATGAATGAGGACAAGTTAAGTTGTACAGCAATTGAGAACGCCTTGTACAAATATTGGTGTTAACTACAAACGGGAAGACAGGGCTAGCCTAATACTCATGATGTTATCTTATTCATTTTCACTAGGTCATATAATTGTCCTGAGGCACTATCAAGTCATTGCTGGAATCTATGGACCATTGATCAGATACTGGTTTTGTTGAGTCTGCAGTGCATTGTGCAAGACCATTGGTGGAATAGTTGAAAAGTTATGACGGAGTTAGTAGTTGACTTCCTCTCAGTCATAGAGTGATGCCAATGTACATATTTCATCAAAGGGACCTAACGCATGTAGTGTGCTGTACCATATCTGTGGTACATTATGCCTGCATCTTAGCATAATGTTGGTCAGAAACAGGAGGGCAGCCACATGATTTGGTGAAGATTACCATTTGGCTCCTACTGTATTTAGAGGGCCAGTTGTCACTGATACGTAACACTGACTCTATACCTTCACAATAAGTGCACTACTTACATAGCTTGCATTGTAACAATATTTAATGTTAATATTTAATTTTCAACATGCATCGTACAACTTTTTATATTCAGATCTGTACTTCCTAATACTGTCTTCACTGCATGGTCAGTATGTAGACAAGTATCTGTATACATTGTTGATGGAGAAACGCTGACTTGGGAAGCGGGGAACGGTGCTTATCAAGGTGCCATCTTGCTACTGATTTAGAATTGGTGAGGAATTTCATCCTGCCCTGGACACATGGGGGCACAATGAGAAATAGGGACACACCTTCAGCCAGAATACTGTATGGTCTGAGAGGAGAGAGGATGATTCTCAATGTACTTGAGGCATCAATACAATACAAGATAAACAAGCATTTGCAATGCAATAGGTCTCGCATTATAAAAGTGTGAGCAGTTGGCATTGCTAATAATAATGCAACATTAGCTATTGGCATTGTAAATGATAATGACATTTATTTATGTGTTTGTTTTATAAAATAGATAAAAAGGCATTGTCATGAACAATGCTAATAGCTTAAACTTTTGCAAATGCAAGACCTATTGCACTTGTTTCAGTACTGAAGGTTTTTTTAAAGTTTTAGTCACTACTCAAAATGAAATCCAGTTTATCAGCGTTGCCAGTGCTCCTTTATGTTTAATGCCATAAATGAAACACAGTGTTCTAAGCAGATTGCTAAATAGCATCTCCAGCCCCGATCACAATGTCTCACTTCATGCTGGACAGTGGGCACCCTGTTTACATGCAGCGCCAAGTCGGGGTGAACTAATGCCTCCGAGGCTCAAAGCATTCCTTGCAACAGTCCGCTGTGTCAAGGTATTGCCATGTGTGCAGCACACACTCTGCAACAGCAAGTGGTTTCAAAGTTGAGGGTGACTTCCTAAACTTTCCCGAGGTGTTCATCGTGTTTGGTGACAGCCTATTTATGCTGACAGCCCAAAAAACTGTTTGTGGTTGTGTGTTGTGTGTGTGTGTGGTTGTGTGTGTGTGTGGTTTTGTGCATGTGTGGTTGTGTGTGTGGTTGTGGTTGTGTGTGGTTGTTTGTGTGGTTATGTGGTTGTGTGTGTATGGTTGTGTGTGTGTGTGTGGTTGTGTGTGGTTGTGTGTGTGTGGTTGTGTGTGGTTGTGAGTGTGTGTGAGGTTGTGTGCGTGTGTGGTTGTGTGCGTGTGTGGTTGTGTGTGGCTGTGGTTGTGTGTGTGTGTGGTTGTGTGTGTGGTTGTGTGTGTGTGGTTGTGTGTGTGTGGTTGTGTGTGAGTGTGGTTGTGTGTGGTTTGGTGTGGTTGGGTGTGGTTGGGGGTGTGGTTGTGGTTGTGTTGTTGTGGTTGTGTGTGTGTGATTGGTTGTGTATGGTTGTGTGTGTGTGGTTGTGTGGTTGGTTATGTGTGTGGTTGTGTGTGTGGTTGTGTGTGGTTGTGTGGTTGGTTGTGTGTGTGGTTGTGTGGTTGGTTGTGGTTGGTTGTGTGTGGTTGTATGTGTGGTTGTGTGTGTGTGGTTGGTTGTGGTTGGTTGTGTGTCTTGACCTTATTCTGGAGGACCATGCTATGGTTAAGTGTTTCATGGCAGCTAAAGATCTGGTAACTTACACAAACATTATGGGATGTAATACTTAACAAATTGCACTATTTTTACCAGACCTCTGCAGAATGGAAAGTAAATAGGACTGGGAACTTGGTGTGGTGAGATGATAGCACCAGCCAAAAGGGCATAATTAGAAATTATGCCTATTTGACTTGTCACTTATGCAAATTTTTGGGACTGGTGATATTTCAAGAGTATTTAAAGTGCCACATGATCTTTTTCCATAGTTAATAGCAAAAATGATCAATAGGTGAGGTGTCACAGTAGATTTTAACCGCAGATGCACCCCAAATGGTGACATGCATGTTTAGCCTAGATGTACCTAAAAGACTTTATAAGACTAGAAAAGAGCTTTTAAGAGCTCAGACCTATCTAGAGGGTGTGGTAAAGCCAAGTGTACTCTTCATTGCATTGGGTTCTAGGTGGCGTAGGCATTTGTATTTGTTTGCCGTTTGTTGGAGGAAGGTGTTGAGGTGTAGTGTCTGCAAGCCAAGTGGATGTGTGTATGAGCTAGTTGCCACAATATGCTATGCATTGCTTTCTATACGGATTTAAAGTGTGCCAGTGTATGAATGACTTGCAGAAGTATATTAAGTATGCAGAAGTAGGATTCAGTGCGGGGTGCAGTGAGTGTGTGTGTGTCAGTGTGCTATGGACAGTGCTTCAGATGTGTCAGTCTGATGGTTCAAGAGAACGAACAGTGGGGCTCTTGGTGTGTTGGTTTCACAGCGGTAGTTTCTTAGAAATCTGATTTGGGTGCTACACAAATGTGTATCTGTTTATTTTGTTAATAAATAACAGAAATTAGTGCTACTCCGGAGCACTAATTTGTAGAGCTTCTTTGCGGCCATTTCAGACATCTTAACACATGGATACATTTTCAAAAGTAACGGGGAGAGCACGCATATAATGTGCTTATCCACAAGCAGTGAAGGCTACAGAATTCGCACAGGTCTCCTTTATTGCCATAATCACTCTTCCTTATCAGCCCTATCAGTGCCCACATGCAACAGTCAGACGTTTAGGCTCATGTTTCAGGGAAATTCTTGCAGCTGAAAACAGAGTACACATCTAGCATTTGATTGAAATGGCTCCCGTGAAACATCCATGGAGAGGGCTACAACAATAAAACCTGGAAGAGAGCTTTATCTAATGACCAGACTGGACTTGCATTTATTTTATTTTCAGCTATGAGGCATGTCTGTGGCCTGTTATCTTGGTGCCAAGTCTGATTCCGGGGTGAAGTGCACGCAATTTCTGTGGAAAAACGGCGCCCCCTTTAAATCGGCTTCTCTGTGCTGTGGACTGAGGGAAGAGTTGGATGTGCTGAGCTGGGAGTGAGCAGAGAGTGTTTCCAAGGGTCAGTGATCGGGACTGGCCAGAAACAGAACCGTTCTTGTAATTTGAAGTGCGCCCGAGTTTTTATTTATAAAGCTTTATATAGCACTGGCGAGACCCGTGGGTATCAGAGCGCTTTGCAAACAAATAAAAGAGGGTGCGAAATGAAAGCACAAGGACAGACGAAAACTCAAGCAAATGTTACACTTTAAATGTACTCGTGCTGCCTTTCACCATCACATTTCCCTAACTACGAAAGAGAAGAAAACAAAACAAGTGTATAACAAGCAATGGCCGAATGTGAAAGTAATTAGGCCTAATAAATAATTTGACTCAGGTACGGACAATGCATTAAAACATTGGAAGAAACGTCCATTATAGCACCTTAACTAGCTCAGAACAAAACATTCTTAAGTCACACGCCCTGCATTCTTTCCATTAGGAAAAGCCCTCTCCCCGGTCTCCCCCTGAAAGAAGGAAAACACGCCGGAAGATCGGCAAGAATGTGAAAAGAAAAGCATCAGATTGATCATCTTCCTCAACTCACAAACCAACAAATAAATAAGCTGCGAGGGGTTAGGGACGGAAAGCGATGCTATTCTGAAATGTCCAGGCTGCAGGAAAGCAAGGCTCCACTTGAAAAATAAAAAAAATGAACAAGTCACTCTCTGCATAGGTAACCACCTTTCCACTCCAATAATGATTTATTTTATACTCAATACCACTGTACACCCAGGATCCCAGCAGAAACACATGCATTTCCATGTGAAGAGACTATCGAGATTACTTACTCCTTTCAGATATGCAATGTGAGCTGCAAAAACGGGGGAGGCTAACATTTGTAAAAGTCACTTACCTCTTGCTACGACAAAACTCAAATACTGAATAAAAAGAAAAGGCCAGGGCTAACGCTCACCGGGCTAGGAGGAAATCAAGAAGCAATGAGATCTAGCCAATTTGAAAAAAAAATTAAGTCCACAAAAAATGTTGGGTAACATGGATTAAAGTGTTTTTTTTTTTAAACGAGGTTTGCTGTGTCACAGCGTTA
The DNA here is from genome assembly GCF_964204655.1 of Triturus cristatus. NCBI lineage: Eukaryota > Metazoa > Chordata > Amphibia > Caudata > Salamandridae > Triturus > Triturus cristatus. The sequence goes on from NC_140586.1 coordinate 546,657,227, forward strand.
AAAAAATCAAAAAACTTTAATATGCCTCACTGCACAAGAGCTCACGTATGCCTGCCGCCTACACAATTGCACAACTCGGAGGGCACATGGGGAGAAGAAACGTGTGGGCGGTAGGAATAAGAAAGATGGGGTTGGTTTAGAGCACACGTATGCCTGCCGCCTACACAATTGCACAACTCGGAGGGCACATGGGGAGAAGAAACGGGTGGGGGGTAGGAATAAGAAAGATGGGGTTGGTTTAGAGCACACGTATGCCTGCCGCCTACACAATTGCACAACTCGGAGGGCACATGGGGAGAAGAAACGGGTGGGCTCTCAGTTTAATGTGCCTGAATCTTCAGAGATGTGTCCGTTTCAGTCGGAGGCTGGGAGTATGTGCGCGGTGGCGAATGCGTTTATTTTTTATTTGTATGCAGATAGAGAGAGCCATACGAGTAGGAGCTTTCAGTGACACCTCGATTAAGTGGCCCCTTCATCACGTCCTGTTGCCTGTCTATTGTACAGAAATCAATAAAATGCAATGAGCCATATTTATTATTTACCGGTTACCTTTTCTCAAAATAAACGAGTTTTTCATAAATCTCTCAGAAAAAGCAAAAAATTAGTATAGCAAAAGTTATCTTGCATGGAATGCTCAGTATTCGATTTTTGGTTCAGTGCAGTAACGTTTATTTATTTACTCTTAATCAGTACTTTTACTAAGTGTTAAAAACTTCTATGTGAGTGCATGCCAGGGAGTAGAGCGATGACGTACACAGTAGTGATTTTTGTAAACCAGGAAACGGGTGGGCGGTAGGAATAAGAAAGATGGGGTTGGTTTAAAAGAGAGTAAAAAAACAGTTCAGAGTAAAACAAACAGCAAAGGACAGTTGAAGGCGGCTACGGAGGAAGCAAGCAACGGAGGGAAAAAAATGACTGGGCGGGGTCCGTTGATCGCGATCAAACATCAAAGCGGCCGAGCGGCCGCGAAAGTGAAAGAAAACGAGTGCTTTCAGGCTGCCAAATGGTGCGCGCGCCCAGCACACATGCACTGTATTTGGAGGCCTGAAAGCACTCGTTTGCACTTCCAAAACTCGCTTACTATAAGTCTCGCCAGAGCAGCGCTAAAGCGCTGTCTCAGGCGAGACCTAAAAACCACGCCCTGATGGAGTCCACAGGTAGTGGATGAAATGCGTTGGTTGTTTTATGTCATTCCTGTGAGAAATAAAGATTGCCTTGGATGCAATATGGATGAAATGGACGAATTTACTGAGGAAACTTTTTCTTGCAGTGCACTTCACATCTATGTATTGAATTGTTTTGATCTCTTGATCGCTCTTTGGAAACAGCTGGAGCAGTGGATGTGCATGCAATGTTGCTCTCTAATTTTGTGTTTTTGACTGTGTTTCGGGAATTTGGGAGGGAGGTGCGATTGCTATAGAGGCTCGCTGTGTCATTGATTTGTATACATTGTTGATGTGACCTTCTCCCTTGCCGAGGTTTTGGATGTCTACCACATTTTTAAATAAAATTGCTGTTTAACTACAAAAAGTGCTGTAAAATTATATACTGAAGTTAATTTTACTTTAATTGTTTGTGGTCATGAAATGTGCATTACCTGTCTAGACCACATGATTGCCACATTTTTTAAACTCTGAAGTGTAGTATGTATGGATTGTGACAAATTACATTATTTGCTAAATGGTTCTAATAAGGAGTGCTCACAGACATTATTTTTATTCAGTATATATGCATATGGTATTTCTATCGCGCAAACCTGACCAAAAGGCAGCAGATCGCAAAACATGATCAAAGACAAGTATAAAGTCAATGAGTAATACGAGAGGAAGATGGTTTGCGGGTGGTTAATGCATTTTGATGTAGTATTGTTTAAAGAGGTGAGCCTTCAACTCTTTCCTAAATTGGAGCAGCATTGGGGCGGGCCTGATAGATACGGGGATGTTGTTCCAAATCCAGGGTGCATCAATTGAAAAGGTCTGCTGTCTTGTTTTTTCCTTTTTCACATATAATAGTCCATAGTCTCATGGTGTCCTTGCTCCAGGTGTGCAGAGAATCACCAGAGGTGGTGAACATGTCTGCAAGATAAGCGGGGCGATGGCTATAATGTTTTTTTTGGTTAGGTTTAAAAAATGCTTATTGATTTTAAGAACAAAATAACACAACAGTTCAGTAACCTGTCCTCCCTCTCCACCACACCCTAAACAAGGAGAGAGATGTGAGTCTCACCGTTCACAAATAAATATAAATACATACATGACATTGGACCGCTTAGACAGCATAATTGATGCTATTGCATCAGATTATATTAGATCAGCATCACAAACATATTTAAAGAGTATTAATGAAATGTCCCCTCCATATCCTGTTTCGGTTCAAGATCTTGGAATAGCTTTGTAAATTATATAGTTAGTACTGAAGATGGTGCTGGCTAGCAACGGGAGCCAATATAATTTTATCAGGATTGGGGGTGATGTTATCGTATGTGATCATATTTCGTTAGGCCCTGTGTGAGACGTGGTGCAATGTATAGGATGCCCCTAATGGGCACCAGTGTGCTGTCTGGGAGGCCGTGGAGTAGGAGATCAGCACTATCTAAATGCTAAAATACAAGGGCTTGAAGAGCAGTTTTGTATTTAGTAATGAATGTATTTACCATCAATTCAATAATCTTTGTAAAGCTTAGATCCTGTAAAATGTTTGGAAAATAAAGTAACTTACAATTAGCCTAAAGTTGTTAACAGTCCTTTGAAGGACACTAGTTCATAAGTGGATGAGAAATGTGTGGTCATCAATCAAATTTGGAGAATAGTTCAGACACCTACACAAAGACATCAATTTTTGTGTATCTTGGTGGTTCAATTTAATTCATGGTGTTTTTATATAGCGCATAGCTACCTGACTTGGCCTCCCAGTGCTCAATGCAAAACCTCTCCGGAATACCTGCATGAACCTATAAAGCTAGAGCCCCTGCTTCAGAAAAAGTGGGTTTTAAGAAGTTTTCTGAAGCCGACTTCTGACTGCTGACTAGGTGGTAGGTTCTCTGCAGTTGTCCTCAACCATGCCAGATGAACAACCACTCTTAAGGGCCACTGAAGCAGGCTGAGTGTGAACAGAGGGCGGGGGAAACAGGTGGCTCCATGAGCAGCAGTGCCCCACATTCATTGGAGATGCCAACTGGTGATATTAAAGGAACAGGGATGGCGGCCGATGGTACTTACCTCTGAAAGTAACAGCTAAATAGGACACTGTTGTAGTCAGTGTTTTAAAGTCATTCTGCACCACCTAAGAATGTAGAGTTGGCACACTCAAGATGCATTCAAGAGTATCATTAGGAGCACAGGGAAGTTCCATGATCTGGCCTAGTTGACCCTACCGCCACTTAGCTGCACCCGTCAGGTCTCTTTTCATGGTGTTGACATTGGTGACCACCCTCTGAGCCTCCATCCCCACAAGAGGTTCTGCCCCAGCCCTTTTCAAACCACCCTGTGACCTTAACTGAGTGGGCACACATTTAGGTGCCGATTCCGATCCGGTAAAACCCGGGTACGAATGGTCGTACGGAGCGTTTTTTCCGTCCGACTCGTACCCGGGAAAAACACCTTACAAACTCGCAAGTACGATTCGCACAGAAATACCATTTCCGTATGAGTTGTAAAAAACACCGACCGGCAAAAAAATACATACAAATCTGATTCTGGACGGACGAAGTCAGGCAGCGTTCTATGGACCAGCAAGTACGATTCGTGCCGACGTCACTCCGCAGGCAGCAGTTTTTACGGGAGCCAAAAACTGGCAGGAAATTGAGGACGACGCGACAAGGAGCACCGGTACGCGACGGACAGCGATGGACCCCAACCTACGCGTCATTCCAGCCCTCATAGCCTACGACCTCGTGTTCAGAAACCGACGCAGACGCAGCAGAAGGTCAGAACAACCCCCAGGGGCCAAGGGGGGGGGGGGTGCAAGGGGCAGGAAACATAACCCACACCCCACAAAATACTAATACATCCTGCACATTAATTACCTCCATGGTCTGGTCACTTCGGGGGGCGTGTCCACCAATCCCACGTCCCGCCACAACGGAAGTGGACGGGGACGCGTACCCGTCACCACCACAATGGTGGTACGGGACGTACCCACGCCCCCCAGAGCATGGGTACGGCCCGTATCACCATTGTAGTGGTGATGTAGGGGTACATGTGTACGGACCGTACCCACGCCCCCAGAGCGTGGGTACGGGCCGTACCACGCGTACCCCTACGTCACCGCCACTATGATGGTACAGCCGTACCCACGCCCCCAGAGCGTGGGTACGGGCCGTACCACGCATACCCCTATGTCACCGCCACAATGGTGGTACGGCCCGTACCCACGCTCTCCAGAGCGTGGGTACGGGCCGTACCACCATTGCAGTGGTGATGTAGGGGTACGCGTGTATGGACCGTACCCACGCCCCCAGAGTGTGGGTACAGTCCGTACACGTGTACCCCTACATCACCACTACAATGGTGGTACGGCCCGTACCCACGCTCCCCAGAGCCTGGGTTCTGGCCGTACCACGCGTACCCCTACGTCACCGCCACTATGGTGGTACGGCCCGTACCCACGCCCCCAGAGCATGGGTACGGGCCGTACCACCATTGCAGTGGTGATGTAGGGGTACGCATGTATGGACCATACCCACGCCCCCAGAGCGTGGGTACGGTCTGTACACGCGTACCCCTACATCCCCCTTACAATGGTGGTACGGACCGTACCCACGCCCCCAGAGCGTGGGTACGGTCCGTACACGCGTACCCCTACAGCCCCAATACATGATGGATACAAGGCGTACACACGCCACGGATGTAGGTGTACGGCTTGGTGCAGCACATCAGCTGTAAATTGGGGGTGGTGTATGCCCAGGACAGCAGTGTACCACAGCAAGGGCGCAGGTGGGTGGGTGGGTGCAGAGGACCCCCAGCAGTGCCCAGACATATGAGGGGTGGGTGCCTATCACTCCCAGCAGTGCCCAGACATATGAGGGGTGGGTGCACAGGACTCCCAGCAGTGCCCAGACATATGAGGGGTGGGTGCCTATCACTCCCAGCAGTGCCCAGACATATGAGGGGTGGGTGCAGAGGACCCCCAGCAGTGCCCAGACATATGAGGGGTGGGTGCCTATCACTCCCAGCAGTGCCCAGACATATGAGGGGTGGGTGCCTATCACTCCCAGCAGTGCCCAGACATATGAGGGGTTGGTGCAGAGGACCCCCAGCAGTGCCCAGACATATGAGGGGTGGGTGCAGAGGACTCCCAGCAGTGGACAGAGACATGGGGGGGTGTACATCATTATCAGATGACCACAGCTCCATGGGTGAATGTATGTATCCCTAACTTAGGACAATGATGATAGTGCCATAACAACTGTGGTAAATATTTCATTACCGGTACTATTTTTATGCGGTAAAGTCTAGTAAGAATAACTCAGTAAATATAAGAGGCAGAATCCGTGGTATTAGAGGTTCTAAAAGGCTTTATTCCTCTACAAAGGAAATACAATTCGAATTGCAGGCTTCACACTCCATCACCATGAAGGTTCAGGAAGGAAGGCAATACATTATTGACAGGTAATTACTTTTATAAGAAATACATTATAGTGTAACAGATGCAGGAGGCGTAACAGTTGATAAGAGAGATAAAATATGCATACGTAACCAAAAAGGCGGACATATAGGCGTAACTTAGAAAACGTCATTATACATGATGTCACAAGTGGGTGGATCCATAAGAGAATCCTGCAATGTCAGCAGAAATATTTGGCAGAGATGCGCGCGCAGCCGCATGACGTGTGATTGACGTGCAACTAGAGGGTGAAGGGGACTTGACATTTAGCTCTACATGTGGAGACAGAAGTCTGAGGGGTCATGTCAACCTAATCCCAAATCATATCTAATATCTTATGTTTAAAGAACTGTATTATCCAAAAGGAAAGGTCTCTCGGACGGAATCTATTCTATACTGACTGTTAGTGCGTGTACGAGCGTCTAAGTGTCTACATGAGGTGCGAGGGGGCAGGAATCTTCCATGGTAACAGGGCTATGAATTACTTGCACGAGGACAGTGAGGCCTGGCCTCTTGCACGGTAGCTGGAGGAATGTTTACCTAAACTACTAGACAGGAATGCATCGGATGAGGAGCGAAGCAGATAATCTTGAAGGTGAAATACAGTTTTTTGGCAGGCAACAGGCTGGATCAGGCACCGTTAGCCGCGCAGGGAGTAGGACAAAGTTCATGGATACAGATGCGGGCTCGAGCTGGAGCTTCCAGAGGCAGAAAGCAGGAAAGGCTTGATGACAGAATTCAGGGCCTACTCGCCTGAATCTGTAAAATGTGGAAAGTGAACCACATAAAGTCGGTGGCCTTTCATACTTAGGAATGGAATATCTGACCCATTCATGGTGGATCTGAAAGAGGACATGTTGACGGTGGACGCACATGTATTTGCGTCTTCAAAACTGGAACTGGAGGGAACATACATGTACTTATAGCATGCACATGGAGCCGTTGGGGTCTACGATAGGGGACATAACTGATCACAAAATTCATATTTCCTCATTCCCTCCTTGTCCCCTACGGACCCTCAGGAGATATCGATCTTCATCAATCCATCGATCTGTTCATATAGCATCATTTGTTCTTCTTTCTTCTTCCGGGATTTTGAACGAAAACTTGGAGGTGGGATACACGATGTGGCACACAGGCCACAAATCGCTGGCCCACATTGTAGACATAAGCAGCAACTGAATAGTATGAGAAAGCCAATACCTAGGAAGGATAGGATCCTCCATCCCCAGGTGGACAACACGCTCCAGAACCAACCGGACCAAGTCCAGGTGCCTGGACTCTGGTGTATCTGGCTTATAATCTTATGAAGGCGGGTTATGGCTTTATATACTGACGGTGAATTTTCTGGTATGAAAATGCAGCAACTTGATCCGATGACCCTACAAGCTCCGCCCCTATCGGCCAGGATGACGTCAAGGACAAGACGATTTTGAAGCACAACAATCCGCATAGCAGACTGCTCTTCTGTTAAATTGCCTAAGGCGGAAGTAATCTCGTTTACTACTGCTTCAAGGGTTCTAGTTAATCTACGTATCAGCTTACTATTAGTGACTGTTCCTATATAAGGAAAGAAACCTTTATTGAAATCTGTGTATTGTTCCCATGCCGTTTCAGTGTAATCGACAATCGGGAGATCTCTCTGCTGTCTATTGTGTACTAAATGGGTATTTCTGTGATAATCAGGAGGAGCTAGGAAAACAGGTGGCAGAAGGAATGCTATGTAACAGGTACCATCCCAATCTAGAGGTAGGCGTATGTATGCGGTCTGGCCACATATGAAGTAGGAATGACGAGAAGCTCTAAATGTAGATTTGCCTTGATCACTGAATTTTATTACAGTGGTGCATTTACTATGGCCCATGTGTATGGAACCATTCTTTCTTACACATAATTCCCCTTTAACTGGGAATACTGACATAGCGGGCAAGATTGGTGTGGCTTCGGATTCAACATTCAGGATCATGAGGTTAAGTGTAAAATTACCTAATCCATATACTTCATTTTCTAGATCAGTTCCTGTTCTTTTGGGAAGTCCCTCCTTGTTAGGGTAGCAGACTTTAAGCAAAACTAGGTTCAGGTTTCCCCATACCCAGTTGTCTTGATAAACTGCGGAATTTGAATCTAGGGAATTAATCAAACTAAACCATGCTCCACAGGAGCCATTGTGTGTGAACGGATATGGAAAGAGGGGCAAAACTCCCTTATAGTTCTGATAGGGAGGGAGTCGGCCACATATCCAACAATTTGTAGCATTGCTGGTCTGATGGGAATGATGTAACATACTAATGAATGTGTTGTTGCGCAGCGCAAATCTATAAGACAACTCATGCAGAGGTAATTCACTAAAAGAATGTTCAGCAGTAACATTGTAAGCACGTTTAGAAATAGGGTAATACATATGCAGCAATATACTAAAAATGATGATCAGAAGACTTAGAAAAAACAAAATTAATAATGTTACTGTGCAGTGACTACGAAGTGATTTACAATACGCATGCTTTTTAAGCTGCATCTGTTGATTTTTTTCTCTATTCCGGTCTAGAGGATACATGTCAGAGACAAATTCAACCGATTCACCTTGGAGAGGACTTAAACAATCAAATTGTCTGACTTACTAGACCTTAATTTTAGTTTATAAAGTTCAGTTTTCATGGGTTCAACCAAGGGGAGCTTTGAATCAGTCTGTGAGGAAATGCAGGGCTTAGTGTCCACACTGGACGGTAGTCCATAAAATTTCTTGATATGACTCGAGTGCAACCACCCTTTACGTCCCTCGATCTTCACGGCTGTCCTTGTTGCCAGTAGAACAAGCTTTGGCGATCTCCACCTAGGCTCCAGTTGGGTCTTCCGGTCGAAATTCCGCACTAGGACCATATCACCTGGAACCACGTCATGGGGCTTTACCTCAGTGTTATCGGGAAAAGCTGCAGCTACCTGTGAACGACAAGATTGTAGTGCAGACATCAAGGAAGCCAGGTAATCTGTCAGCATATTACAGTCAACATCAGTGATTTTGCGAGGTATAGGCGTCCCCCACATATTTGGTGGTCTACCGAAGATCACCTCGTACGGGGATAGCCCTGTTCGAGAATGTGCTACCATTCTCATGTAAAAGAGTGCAACTGGTAAGGCTACTATCCAATCGACACCTTTTTCTCTACATATTTTGGACAATCTAATTTTCAGAGTTTGATTATGGCGTTCCACGAGACCTGCTGCCTCAGGATGTTGGACACAGTGGAATTTCCATTGGTAGCCTAATAAGAGTGAAACGTGTTTCATTAGTTCCGATGAGAATGGCTGGCCGTTATCTGAGTAGACAACACGTGGCAAACCATACCGTGGGAAGAATTCTCGAACTAACTGTTTGGCAGTAGTCGGGGCAGTGTAATCTGAAACCGGGTAGGCTTCTGTCCAACGGGAAAGAGCACAGACAACTACGAGAACATATTTGAATCCTCGACATCGTTCCATCTGGATATAATCCATCTGGAGGACTTCAAAAGCATGATCGGGAGGTTGAAATCCACCCTGTTCTACGGGGATGCTTTTCACCTGGATTAAACTGACAACATATCATACAGGTACGAACTTTTTGTTTAGCTGCGGCTCGTAAATGTTTGTTGAACCAAATGTGTTGAATGCTGTCTAGCATAGCTTTTTCTCCTAGGTGCGCTGGACTATGTATTGTGTTAATGATGACTTGAACCATGGAATCGGGAAGAAACCATATAGATTTTTCCTTCGTTATCCATCCTTGATCCGTTTGGATCCCTCCTAATTCAGTCCATTTCTTTATTTCTTCTGGTGTAGCATGTGTCTGTATGTCAATTATATCAAGGGCGGGATCCTTAACTGTCATGCAATGTGTTGGTGTCAGAACTATTGTCTTTGTCGCGTCATTTGTTATAGTCTGGTTCTGAGCAGTCTGTTTAGCTGTTCTGTCAGCTAGGTCATTACCCTGAGAAATGATATCGGTAACTTTTGTATGAGCTTTGCATTTCATAATCGATATTGCAGTAGGTAGATGAATCGCATCTAATAGGGCTTGAATGAGGAGTCCGTGTTGGATGTGGGCACCGTGAGAAGTTAGATAACCTCTCTCTCGCCACAGCACGCCGAAGTCATGGACGACTCCGAATGCATAACGTGAATCTGTGTATATTTTGACTTTTTTATATTTAGCTTGAGTACAGGCTTGTGTCAGAGCGATGAGCTCTGCTGCTTGAGCTGACAAAGTGTTAATACAATTTGTTTCAATGACTTTAGTGTCTGTTGTGACTGCGTAAGCGGCCACTAACTCTCCTGTACTTGTTCTCATACACGAACCATCTACATACAATGTCAAGTCTGGATCTGATAAAGGGATATCTGTCAAGTCTTGTCTGGGTTTCGTCGTGATAGTAATGACTTCAATACAATCATGTGCTAATGGATCTGTTCCGTTTACTGGCAACAGTGTGGCAGGATTTAACGTATTACAACGTCTGATTTCTATGTGTGGTTGAAACAATGTTAATTCATAACCGGTGAGTCTCGCTATAGTCAAGTGTTGTGTTTGTGTGCGGTTCAAGAGAACCTCTACTGCGTGTGGTACTTGTACTGTCAATTGATGTCCTAACACTATGGCATCGCTTTGTCTGATTGCTAAAGCCGTTGCTGCCACTGATTTCAGGCACGCAGGAAGAGCCTGAGCTACTGGATCTAATGTACTAGAGAAATAAGCACATGGTTTGTGTGATCCTGCTTGTTCCTGAGTGAGTACTGACAAGGCAGTACCTTCGCGTTCTGTAACAAAGAGTGTAAACTGTTTACTGTAACATGGTGTTGCTAAAACAGGTGCTTGGCATAAAGCTTTCTTTAAGCTTTCAAAGGCATATGTGTGTTCTTGAGTCCAAGGGAGGACAGTCGATGTGGCTGTCTCCTGTGTTGTCAACTGGATGAGTGGTTTAGCTAGAAATGCATATTGAGGGATCCACTGCCTACAGTATGAAGTGAGACCTATAAAAGCCCGTACTTCCTTTTGTGTCTTGGGTGGTGACATGTTAGCAATTAACTGGATGTGGTCGGGTGTAAGCTGTCTTCCCTCCTTGGACAGCGAGTGCCCAAGGTAGACAACTCGCGGGACACAGAATTGCAGCTTAGAAGGGGACACCTTGTACCCCTTGTCGGCCAAAAATTTTAAAACCGTTAGTGACGCTGTTTCACATTCAGGTTCGCTTCGGGCGGTAATCAGCAGATCATCGACATATTGAAGCAAGGCAGTGTTAATTGGCATGTGGATACTGTCAAGTTCTCGTTTCAGTGCTTGGCTATAGATGCTGGGGCTCTCTGTAAATCCTTGAGGTGCGCGTGTGAATTTAAAACTTCGTCCATTTAAACTGAATCCGAACAGATATTGACTTTCCGGATCTATTGGGACGCTAAAGAAAGCATTCTTGAGATCAATTACAGTGAAGAACGTTGCTTCTGAATCAATAGCAGTTAGTAATGAAGAGATATCTGGGACTACAGGATATTTTGGTACAATACATTTATTTAATTCGCGCAGATCAATAACTAATCGATATACTGGCGGTGCTTTTGGATCCGTTCTTTTAAGAATCGGAATTATCGGGGAATTGCATACATTGGAGTCGGTTTCTACAACCACTCCTTGTGCAATGAGCTCGTCAATGATTTGCAGTAAGGCCACAACAGCATCTGGTGGTAACCTATATTGTCGCATTCGTGGTAGTACTACTCCTGTTTTTAGTGTGACTCGATATGGTGTAATGTTCATGCAACCAACATCAGTGGGGCCTTGTGCCCATAAATGCGTAGGTAAACTCTGCAGCCGGTGATCCATGTCTCTGGACACGTAGTGACCTTTAAAATCACGTAAAAACAATCGTACTCCTTCCGGAGAACAACATATTATAGCTCCTAGAGCTTTCAATGTTTTTATACCTAACAAGTTTTCTGGGCATGATTTAGTAAGCAATAAATCTGTAGTACGTGTCAATGGACCAACCGTGAGTGGAAGAGGCTGTGTAACTTCATTAATGATAGGCTTTCCTGAGAATCCAAGGGAAATATTCTGTGAGCCTGAGAGGGGTGCCCCTGGAACTTCACTGCGTCGTATAGTTGTTCTGCTTGCCCCTGTATCAAGTAAAAACTTTCTGTCTTCCCCTAATAGTTCACTATGTACATAAGGTCCCTCTTGATCTACAGGAACCTCAATAAGGGGTAAGCCAACTTCCCTCTCTAGGCTATTTCATGTGTATCGCTGATAATCGGGATAATCTGCTTGTGCATACTGGTACATCTGTTGCGTTGTCGCTTGTGTGGCAGCAATAGGCTGCGCTGGTGGTGGTGCTATGGTCTGTTGTGGAGGTACCTGTTGCGGAGCTAGTTGTTGCGGAGCTGACCTAGGTTGTGCATGCTGAGGAATTTGTTGTTGATTCTGATCCTGTCTAGGTGGACGTGGTCTTTCCTGAGTTCTACCTGTGGCAATATTATGTTTCAGAACTGGACAATCGTGTATATAATGACCTTGTTGTTTACAATAGTTGCATGTCCCTTTCGTTGGACCTGCGGAATCACCCTTTTGATGACCATCAGCTGGAACTGACTGAGCAACAAGCATTTTCATTTTTGTATCTTTCATACGTCTTTGTTCGTGTTCTTGTTCTTCTCTAATTCTATTGTGGTGATATTGTAACATCTGTAACATCTGTGACGGGGTATTACCTTGCCAGGTACTCTCAAATTTCAATACTTTATTCTTAACTTGTGGTAGGGAATTTTCAACTAATTTTGTCACAAACAAATGTGGATATGACTCGCTACTTGCTTTTATGCCACTATTTATACCAAAACATTTTTCAAATCGGGAATAGAAATCACTAGTGTCTTCATCTTGCTTTTGTTTACAGGCTGAGATTGCACCCCAGTCCTCCTTTTTCGTAGTTAATAAACGTGGTAGTACCTGCACTAATAATCCTGGTAATGCTGTAGTCTTTTCCCCAAGCCCTGCTCCTGCAGCTCGGGCCTTTTCTTCGTTTTCTAATGCTGTCCAATCTATCTTTTGGTCTCCCACCTCCCATTCCTTTTCTTTGAGTTTCTCGTAAACACCGGCAGGCATTAACACTTTCAGTATTTTCATAATGTCGGGGTAGGTATATTCTCCCATGAGTAGCATGTCTTTTATCTCACGGTGGAAACCTGCTGGATCCTTGTCATGGCTGGGTACTACTTTCTTCATTTCTAATAATTCAATTTTAGTTATAGGCGTGTACACAAACACGCGTGTAAAGTTATTACCTTCACCTCTGATTGGGTGTACTTCGCGTAACGGATTCTGTCTATCTATGTGATACATTTTTCTTCCCATAATGGGAACTGGAACGTGTTCTGGGCACACGAAAGTTATATACTGGTTTCGAAATTCTAGAATTTCTTTAATCAAATCAGTACCTGACCCTCTCCATTTATTCGTGAGTAGTTCTATCAATATGTCAGGTAAGGGTCCTGGATCGGAGTGTTGGCTTTTATATAATATAAGGAGGTGTTGAATCATGTATATACTAGCTAAACGCTGTTCGTATGGGGTAAGATTCAGAAACGTGTGTGCTAGTGCATCATCACTGTATTTGTCGGGACTGTCAGCCCATTGTACTGCTGACCTGGCTAATTCTTGTTCATCCATAGAATCGAGCATATGGTACCCCCTTCGATCTCGGAGTACTTTATCAGCGGCTTGGAATAGGTGTTCAGGGGACCTTGTATTTAACATAGGGGTTTGAGAATGTCTATTACATTCTGGACGTATCGGACATATCGGATCATTAAAGCCTCTAGTATTATTATGGGGTCTTCCTCTACCTACGTAAGCTATCGTTTCTATTTGTTCTGATTCTTGCTCCTCCTCTCCCTCTGATTCAATTCTGTCTGCTTCTCGTCTTTCTTTATGTATTCGTTCTACTTCCTTGCGGATCTTTCGATACATGGCGATTATACACGCCTGTTTATCATGTTTCTCTTCTGATATGTTCTGACCCCATTTGGCGAGTTTTTGCATGGTATCATGATCTGCCCCAGGCCTGTCTTGGTTCCTGATCACGCACTTTATGAAAAAACGTAGTAGTTGTCTTTGTACATCCACTTTCTGGTATTCCATAGCTTCGTTAATACTTTCTGGGCCTCGCCCTGTTTGGACAAAGTGATATATATTGTCTAGATGTTCAACCATTCCTGGTATCGTCATTAAATATAATGTAGCTCGTCGTATACGTAGTGATGATATTAACAATCTGTCCTGTTTACCTGGCACTGGATCGTATCTACAATCCACAAGATGTTCTTTAAACATGTCGGATGTCACTAGTTGGGGTGTACGTTGGAGTGCTAAATCTCTAAGGGTCTGTTTATTTCGTGGCGGTGTGGCAAACGTGTCTGTCGTACCTCCTGTAGCACCATCTGAGGTGCTGGGCACGAAAGGATTCGTTGGGCGTAAGATAGAAATTGTAGATGCGGGAAAAACAGTAGAAACGGACGGACCTGTTGGAACTAGTGCAGGAGTTTGTTGCTGCGGAGATGCAGACGGATGCTCTTGGTGTTGAACACCATCGGCAAGCGGTGTGTGTGGTATGGTATTAGCATACTCGGGAGCTACGTCATCTAAATAGGAGGAAAGGAAAACGTCCTTTGCTGTTTTAGGATGTGCTTTTATCGGGAGCAATGGAGGAGTCAAGTCTTTTGGTATTTCCGGGGTAGCCTTAGGTAATCCTTCGGCCAGAAGAGGATACATACCATTCATAAGAGTATTTCTTTGTCTATCTACTTGTTCTGTTTTTACTCGGGTACCTTCCTCTATTAATAAATTTTCTCGGGTTTTATTTGAATTCTCCCTACCTTTCTCTTCCTGTCTGAGCGCTTTTTCTGTACGTCTATATGATTCTTTACGCCATAATTCAATGGCATCTTTCTGTGACTGTCTGGCTTTCTTTTTCCATAATTCTTCTTCCACTCTCATGATGCAATCTGCATCCCACGTCCCCGCTGCGGGCCATCTTTGACTTTCTGGTAAATCTTTGGTGTAGTCCACCCATAAATCAAGAAATAACACGGCATCTAAGCCATGTTTATGATACATAAAGTATCCTGGAGTATCCCTAGGTGGGATGGGAACAGCTTCTTCGAGTACCCCTTTTCTAGTTTTGATCTGTCTTAGTTTTGAAAAGAACGGCATTTTTGATCTGGTTACTTTATTTTAAACACACTTAATACAATAAACATAATAATGAACAGTCATTCACACCACAATGTATAGAACGTATTAAAACATTTTAACATTTAACATTTTAACGAGTAATGATGACTAATAGGAAACTAGTTACTGACATAATACTAACACTAAATAATACTTAATTATTTGCAGGACATACTAGATATACTGCTAAACAGTACAGATACACTGCTGAAACAGTGCAGACCGGATTTGTGTACCCAAACCCGTCTTGACCGGCACAGACTATGTGCACGTTAAATGCCTCCCCGGCAATGGTACTCACCGGGTAGCGCGGAACGGAAAGCCTCGGAACTGAACTGAAACTGGACCGGACTGGACTCGACTCGACTGGACTCGGAACTTCGGAACCTGGCGGGCCTCTGTATACCTCGGATCTCGCTCTCTCAGCTAGGCTCTGGTCGGGATACTTCGCACTTCTCACCGCCTCGTCTGGGTGTTGATCGCAGCCTCAGTCACCCCCGCTTGGCCGGAGGGAGATACAGGAAATCCTGCGGGTACGCGTTTTTGTCCGTTCAGCCGTGGCAGGAGACCGGGCCTGCAACGCACCTCCGGCGCGTGAGATGAGAAAGTGTCCCTATTCGGGCGCCAATTTCTGTGGTAAATATTTCATTACCGGTACTATTTTTATGCGGTAAAGTCTAGTAAGAATAACTCAGTAAATATAAGAGGCAGAATCCGTGGTATTAGAGGTTCTAAAAGGCTTTATTCCTCTACAAAGGAAATGCAATTCGAATTGCAGGCTTCACACTCCATCACCATGAAGGTTCAGGAAGGAAGGCAATACATTATTGACAGGTAATTACTTTTATAAGAAATACATTATAGTGTAACAGATGCAGGAGGCGTAACAGTTGATAAGAGAGATAAAATATGCATACGTAACCAAAAAGGCGGACATATAGGCGTAACTTAGAAAACGTCATTATACATGATGTCACAAGTGGGTGGATCCATAAGAGAATCCTGCAATGTCAGCAGAAATATTTGGCAGAGATGCGCGCGCAGCCGCATGACGTGTGATTGACGTGCAACTAGAGGGTGAAGGGGACTTGACATTTAGCTCTACATGTGGAGACAGAAGTCTGAGGGGTCATGTCAACCTAATCCCAAATCATATCTAATATCTTATGTTTAAAGAACTGTATTATCCAAAAGGAAAGGTCTCTCGGACGGAATCTATTCTATACTGACTGTTAGTGCGTGTACGAGCGTCTAAGTGTCTACATGAGGTGCGAGGGGGCAGGAATCTTCCATGGTAACAGGGCTATGAATTACTTGCACGAGGACAGTGAGGCCTGGCCTCTTGCACGGTAGCTGGAGGAATGTTTACCTAAACTACTAGACAGGAATGCATCGGATGAGGAGCGAAGCAGATAATCTTGAAGGTGAAATACAGTTTTTTGGCAGGCAACAGGCTGGATCAGGCACCGTTAGCCGCGCAGGGAGTAGGACAAAGTTCATGGATACAGATGCGGGCTCGAGCTGGAGCTTCCAGAGGCAGAAAGCAGGAAAGGCTTGATGACAGAATTCAGGGCCTACTCGCCTGAATCTGTAAAATGTGGAAAGTGAACCACATAAAGTCGGTGGCCTTTCATACTTAGGAATGGAATATCTGACCCATTCATGGTGGATCTGAAAGAGGACATGTTGACGGTGGACGCACATGTATTTGCGTCTTCAAAACTGGAACTGGAGGGAACATACATGTACTTATAGCATGCACATGGAGCCGTTGGGGTCTACGATAGGGGACATAACTGATCACAAAATTCATATTTCCTCATTCCCTCCTTGTCCCCTACGGACCCTCAGGAGATATCGATCTTCATCAATCCATCGATCTGTTCATATAGCATCATTTGTTCTTCTTTCTTCTTCCGGGATTTTGAACGAAAACTTGGAGGTGGGATACACGATGTGGCACACAGGCCACAAATCGCTGGCCCACATTGTAGACATAAGCAGCAACTGAATAGTATGAGAAAGCCAATACCTAGGAAGGATAGGATCCTCCATCCCCAGGTGGACAACACGCTCCAGAACCAACCGGACCAAGTCCAGGTGCCTGGACTCTGGTGTATCTGGCTTATAATCTTATGAAGGCGGGTTATGGCTTTATATACTGACGGTGAATTTTCTGGTATGAAAATGCAGCAACTTGATCCGATGACCCTACAAGCTCCGCCCCTATCGGCCAGGATGACGTCAAGGACAAGACGATTTTGAAGCACAACAATCCGCATAGCAGACTGCTCTTCTGTTAAATTGCCTAAGGCGGAAGTAATCTCGTTTACTACTGCTTCAAGGGTTCTAGTTAATCTACGTATCAGCTTACTATTAGTGACTGTTCCTATATAAGGAAAGAAACCTTTATTGAAATCTGTGTATTGTTCCCATGCCGTTTCAGTGTAATCGACAATCGGGAGATCTCTCTGCTGTCTATTGTGTACTAAATGGGTATTTCTGTGATAATCAGGAGGAGCTAGGAAAACAGGTGGCAGAAGGAATGCTATGTAACAGGTACCATCCCAATCTAGAGGTAGGCGTATGTATGCGGTCTGGCCACATATGAAGTAGGAATGACGAGAAGCTCTAAATGTAGATTTGCCTTGATCACTGAATTTTATTACAGTGGTGCATTTACTATGGCCCATGTGTATGGAACCATTCTTTCTTACACATAATTCCCCTTTAACTGGGAATACTGACATAGCGGGCAAGATTGGTGTGGCTTCGGATTCAACATTCAGGATCATGAGGTTAAGTGTAAAATTACCTAATCCATATACTTCATTTTCTAGATCAGTTCCTGTTCTTTTGGGAAGTCCCTCCTTGTTAGGGTAGCAGACTTTAAGCAAAACTAGGTTCAGGTTTCCCCATACCCAGTTGTCTTGATAAACTGCGGAATTTGAATCTAGGGAATTAATCAAACTAAACCATGCTCCACAGGAGCCATTGTGTGTGAACGGATATGGAAAGAGGGGCAAAACTCCCTTATAGTTCTGATAGGGAGGGAGTCGGCCACATATCCAACAATTTGTAGCATTGCTGGTCTGATGGGAATGATGTAACATACTAATGAATGTGTTGTTGCGCAGCGCAAATCTATAAGACAACTCATGCAGAGGTAATTCACTAAAAGAATGTTCAGCAGTAACATTGTAAGCACGTTTAGAAATAGGGTAATACATATGCAGCAATATACTAAAAATGATGATCAGAAGACTTAGAAAAAACAAAATTAATAATGTTACTGTGCAGTGACTACGAAGTGATTTACAATACGCATGCTTTTTAAGCTGCATCTGTTGATTTTTTTCTCTATTCCGGTCTAGAGGATACATGTCAGAGACAAATTCAACCGATTCACCTTGGAGAGGACTTAAACAATCAAATTGTCTGACTTACTAGACCTTAATTTTAGTTTATAAAGTTCAGTTTTCATGGGTTCAACCAAGGGGAGCTTTGAATCAGTCTGTGAGGAAATGCAGGGCTTAGTGTCCACACTGGACGGTAGTCCATAAAATTTCTTGATATGACTCGAGTGCAACCACCCTTTACGTCCCTCGATCTTCACGGCTGTCCTTGTTGCCAGTAGAACAAGCTTTGGCGATCTCCACCTAGGCTCCAGTTGGGTCTTCCGGTCGAAATTCCGCACTAGGACCATATCACCTGGAACCACGTCATGGGGCTTTACCTCAGTGTTATCGGGAAAAGCTGCAGCTACCTGTGAACGACAAGATTGTAGTGCAGACATCAAGGAAGCCAGGTAATCTGTCAGCATATTACAGTCAACATCAGTGATTTTGCGAGGTATAGGCGTCCCCCACATATTTGGTGGTCTACCGAAGATCACCTCGTACGGGGATAGCCCTGTTCGAGAATGTGCTACCATTCTCATGTAAAAGAGTGCAACTGGTAAGGCTACTATCCAATCGACACCTTTTTCTCTACATATTTTGGACAATCTAATTTTCAGAGTTTGATTATGGCGTTCCACGAGACCTGCTGCCTCAGGATGTTGGACACAGTGGAATTTCCATTGGTAGCCTAATAAGAGTGAAACGTGTTTCATTAGTTCCGATGAGAATGGCTGGCCGTTATCTGAGTAGACAACACGTGGCAAACCATACCGTGGGAAGAATTCTCGAACTAACTGTTTGGCAGTAGTCGGGGCAGTGTAATCTGAAACCGGGTAGGCTTCTGTCCAACGGGAAAGAGCACAGACAACTACGAGAACATATTTGAATCCTCGACATCGTTCCATCTGGATATAATCCATCTGGAGGACTTCAAAAGCATGATCGGGAGGTTGAAATCCACCCTGTTCTACGGGGATGCTTTTACCTGGATTAAACTGACAACATATCATACAGGTACGAACTTTTTGTTTAGCTGCGGCTCGTAAATGTTTGTTGAACCAAATGTGTTGAATGCTGTCTAGCATAGCTTTTTCTCCTAGGTGCGCTGGACTATGTATTGTGTTAATGATGACTTGAACCATGGAATCGGGAAGAAACCATATAGATTTTTCCTTCGTTATCCATCCTTGATCCGTTTGGATCCCTCCTAATTCAGTCCATTTCTTTATTTCTTCTGGTGTAGCATGTGTCTGTATGTCAATTATATCAAGGGCGGGATCCTTAACTGTCATGCAATGTGTTGGTGTCAGAACTATTGTCTTTGTCGCGTCATTTGTTATAGTCTGGTTCTGAGCAGTCTGTTTAGCTGTTCTGTCAGCTAGGTCATTACCCTGAGAAATGATATCGGTAACTTTTGTATGAGCTTTGCATTTCATAATCGATATTGCAGTAGGTAGATGAATCGCATCTAATAGGGCTTGAATGAGGAGTCCGTGTTGGATGTGGGCACCGTGAGAAGTTAGATAACCTCTCTCTCGCCACAGCACGCCGAAGTCATGGTCGACTCCGAATGCATAACGTGAATCTGTGTATATTTTGACTTTTTTATATTTAGCTTGAGTACAGGCTTGTGTCAGAGCGATGAGCTCTGCTGCTTGAGCTGACAAAGTGTTAATACAATTTGTTTCAATGACTTTAGTGTCTGTTGTGACTGCGTAAGCGGCCACTAACTCTCCTGTACTTGTTCTCATACACGAACCATCTACATACAATGTCAAGTCTGGATCTGATAAAGGGATATCTGTCAAGTCTTGTCTGGGTTTCGTCGTGATAGTAATGACTTCAATACAATCATGTGCTAATGGATCTGTTCCGTTTACTGGCAACAGTGTGGCAGGATTTAACGTATTACAACGTCTGATTTCTATGTGTGGTTGAAACAATGTTAATTCATAACCGGTGAGTCTCGCTATAGTCAAGTGTTGTGTTTGTGTGCGGTTCAAGAGAACCTCTACTGCGTGTGGTACTTGTACTGTCAATTGATGTCCTAACACTATGGCATCGCTTTGTCTGATTGCTAAAGCCGTTGCTGCCACTGATTTCAGGCACGCAGGAAGAGCCTGAGCTACTGGATCTAATGTACTAGAGAAATAAGCACATGGTTTGTGTGATCCTGCTTGTTCCTGAGTGAGTACTGACAAGGCAGTACCTTCGCGTTCTGTAACAAAGAGTGTAAACTGTTTACTGTAACATGGTGTTGCTAAAACAGGTGCTTGGCATAAAGCTTTCTTTAAGCTTTCAAAGGCATATGTGTGTTCTTGAGTCCAAGGGAGGACAGTCGATGTGGCTGTCTCCTGTGTTGTCAACTGGATGAGTGGTTTAGCTAGAAATGCATATTGAGGGATCCACTGCCTACAGTATGAAGTGAGACCTATAAAAGCCCGTACTTCCTTTTGTGTCTTGGGTGGTGACATGTTAGCAATTAACTGGATGTGGTCGGGTGTAAGCTGTCTTCCCTCCTTGGACAGCGAGTGCCCAAGGTAGACAACTCGCGGGACACAGAATTGCAGCTTAGAAGGGGACACCTTGTACCCCTTGTCGGCCAAAAATTTTAAAACCGTTAGTGACGCTGTTTCACATTCAGGTTCGCTTCGGGCGGTAATCAGCAGATCATCGACATATTGAAGCAAGGCAGTGTTAATTGGCATGTGGATACTGTCAAGTTCTCGTTTCAGTGCTTGGCTATAGATGCTGGGGCTCTCTGTAAATCCTTGAGGTGCGCGTGTGAATTTAAAACTTCGTCCATTTAAACTGAATCCGAACAGATATTGACTTTCCGGATCTATTGGGACGCTAAAGAAAGCATTCTTGAGATCAATTACAGTGAAGAACGTTGCTTCTGAATCAATAGCAGTTAGTAATGAAGAGATATCTGGGACTACAGGATATTTTGGTACAATACATTTATTTAATTCGCGCAGATCAATAACTAATCGATATACTGGCGGTGCTTTTGGATCCGTTCTTTTAAGAATCGGAATTATCGGGGAATTGCATACATTGGAGTCGGTTTCTACAACCACTCCTTGTGCAATGAGCTCGTCAATGATTTGCAGTAAGGCCACAACAGCATCTGGTGGTAACCTATATTGTCGCATTCGTGGTAGTACTACTCCTGTTTTTAGTGTGACTCGATATGGTGTAATGTTCATGCAACCAACATCAGTGGGGCCTTGTGCCCATAAATGCGTAGGTAAACTCTGCAGCCGGTGATCCATGTCTCTGGACACGTAGTGACCTTTAAAATCACGTAAAAACAATCGTACTCCTTCCGGAGAACAACATATTATAGCTCCTAGAGCTTTCAATGTTTTTATACCTAACAAGTTTTCTGGGCATGATTTAGTAAGCAATAAATCTGTAGTACGTGTCAATGGACCAACCGTGAGTGGAAGAGGCTGTGTAACTTCATTAATGATAGGCTTTCCTGAGAATCCAAGGGAAATATTCTGTGAGCCTGAGAGGGGTGCCCCTGGAACTTCACTGCGTCGTATAGTTGTTCTGCTTGCCCCTGTATCAAGTAAAAACTTTCTGTCTTCCCCTAATAGTTCACTATGTACATAAGGTCCCTCTTGATCTACAGGAACCTCAATAAGGGGTAAGCCAACTTCCCTCTCTAGGCTATTTCATGTGTATCGCTGATAATCGGGATAATCTGCTTGTGCATACTGGTACATCTGTTGCGTTGTCGCTTGTGTGGCAGCAATAGGCTGCGCTGGTGGTGGTGCTATGGTCTGTTGTGGAGGTACCTGTTGCGGAGCTAGTTGTTGCGGAGCTGACCTAGGTTGTGCATGCTGAGGAATTTGTTGTTGATTCTGATCCTGTCTAGGTGGACGTGGTCTTTCCTGAGTTCTACCTGTGGCAATATTATGTTTCAGAACTGGACAATCGTGTATATAATGACCTTGTTGTTTACAATAGTTGCATGTCCCTTTCGTTGGACCTGCGGAATCACCCTTTTGATGACCATCAGCTGGAACTGACTGAGCAACAAGCATTTTCATTTTTGTATCTTTCATACGTCTTTGTTCGTGTTCTTGTTCTTCTCTAATTCTATTGTG
Source organism: Triturus cristatus (assembly GCF_964204655.1). Classification (NCBI taxonomy): domain Eukaryota; kingdom Metazoa; phylum Chordata; class Amphibia; order Caudata; family Salamandridae; genus Triturus; species Triturus cristatus. Next base: position 546,679,609 of record NC_140586.1, read on the forward strand.
GTGATATTGTAACATCTGTAACATCTGTGACGGGGTATTACCTTGCCAGGTACTCTCAAATTTCAATACTTTATTCTTAACTTGTGGTAGGGAATTTTCAACTAATTTTGTCACAAACAAATGTGGATATGACTCGCTACTTGCTTTTATGCCACTATTTATACCAAAACATTTTTCAAATCGGGAATAGAAATCACTAGTGTCTTCATCTTGCTTTTGTTTACAGGCTGAGATTGCACCCCAGTCCTCCTTTTTCGTAGTTAATAAACGTGGTAGTACCTGCACTAATAATCCTGGTAATGCTGTAGTCTTTTCCCCAAGCCCTGCTCCTGCAGCTCGGGCCTTTTCTTCGTTTTCTAATGCTGTCCAATCTATCTTTTGGTCTCCCACCTCCCATTCCTTTTCTTTGAGTTTCTCGTAAACACCGGCAGGCATTAACACTTTCAGTATTTTCATAATGTCGGGGTAGGTATATTCTCCCATGAGTAGCATGTCTTTTATCTCACGGTGGAAACCTGCTGGATCCTTGTCATGGCTGGGTACTACTTTCTTCATTTCTAATAATTCAATTTTAGTTATAGGCGTGTACACAAACACGCGTGTAAAGTTATTACCTTCACCTCTGATTGGGTGTACTTCGCGTAACGGATTCTGTCTATCTATGTGATACATTTTTCTTCCCATAATGGGAACTGGAACGTGTTCTGGGCACACGAAAGTTATATACTGGTTTCGAAATTCTAGAATTTCTTTAATCAAATCAGTACCTGACCCTCTCCATTTATTCGTGAGTAGTTCTATCAATATGTCAGGTAAGGGTCCTGGATCGGAGTGTTGGCTTTTATATAATATAAGGAGGTGTTGAATCATGTATATACTAGCTAAACGCTGTTCGTATGGGGTAAGATTCAGAAACGTGTGTGCTAGTGCATCATCACTGTATTTGTCGGGACTGTCAGCCCATTGTACTGCTGACCTGGCTAATTCTTGTTCATCCATAGAATCGAGCATATGGTACCCCCTTCGATCTCGGAGTACTTTATCAGCGGCTTGGAATAGGTGTTCAGGGGACCTTGTATTTAACATAGGGGTTTGAGAATGTCTATTACATTCTGGACGTATCGGACATATCGGATCATTAAAGCCTCTAGTATTATTATGGGGTCTTCCTCTACCTACGTAAGCTATCGTTTCTATTTGTTCTGATTCTTGCTCCTCCTCTCCCTCTGATTCAATTCTGTCTGCTTCTCGTCTTTCTTTATGTATTCGTTCTACTTCCTTGCGGATCTTTCGATACATGGCGATTATACACGCCTGTTTATCATGTTTCTCTTCTGATATGTTCTGACCCCATTTGGCGAGTTTTTGCATGGTATCATGATCTGCCCCAGGCCTGTCTTGGTTCCTGATCACGCACTTTATGAAAAAACGTAGTAGTTGTCTTTGTACATCCACTTTCTGGTATTCCATAGCTTCGTTAATACTTTCTGGGCCTCGCCCTGTTTGGACAAAGTGATATATATTGTCTAGATGTTCAACCATTCCTGGTATCGTCATTAAATATAATGTAGCTCGTCGTATACGTAGTGATGATATTAACAATCTGTCCTGTTTACCTGGCACTGGATCGTATCTACAATCCACAAGATGTTCTTTAAACATGTCGGATGTCACTAGTTGGGGTGTACGTTGGAGTGCTAAATCTCTAAGGGTCTGTTTATTTCGTGGCGGTGTGGCAAACGTGTCTGTCGTACCTCCTGTAGCACCATCTGAGGTGCTGGGCACGAAAGGATTCGTTGGGCGTAAGATAGAAATTGTAGATGCGGGAAAAACAGTAGAAACGGACGGACCTGTTGGAACTAGTGCAGGAGTTTGTTGCTGCGGAGATGCAGACGGATGCTCTTGGTGTTGAACACCATCGGCAAGCGGTGTGTGTGGTATGGTATTAGCATACTCGGGAGCTACGTCATCTAAATAGGAGGAAAGGAAAACGTCCTTTGCTGTTTTAGGATGTGCTTTTATCGGGAGCAATGGAGGAGTCAAGTCTTTTGGTATTTCCGGGGTAGCCTTAGGTAATCCTTCGGCCAGAAGAGGATACATACCATTCATAAGAGTATTTCTTTGTCTATCTACTTGTTCTGTTTTTACTCGGGTACCTTCCTCTATTAATAAATTTTCTCGGGTTTTATTTGAATTCTCCCTACCTTTCTCTTCCTGTCTGAGCGCTTTTTCTGTACGTCTATATGATTCTTTACGCCATAATTCAATGGCATCTTTCTGTGACTGTCTGGCTTTCTTTTTCCATAATTCTTCTTCCACTCTCATGATGCAATCTGCATCCCAGGTCCCCGCTGCGGGCCATCTTTGACTTTCTGGTAAATCTTTGGTGTAGTCCACCCATAAATCAAGAAATAACACGGCATCTAAGCCATGTTTATGATACATAAAGTATCCTGGAGTATCCCTAGGTGGGATGGGAACAGCTTCTTCGAGTACCCCTTTTCTAGTTTTGATCTGTCTTAGTTTTGAAAAGAACGGCATTTTTGATCTGGTTACTTTATTTTAAACACACTTAATACAATAAACATAATAATGAACAGTCATTCACACCACAATGTATAGAACGTATTAAAACATTTTAACATTTAACATTTTAACGAGTAATGATGACTAATAGGAAACTAGTTACTGACATAATACTAACACTAAATAATACTTAATTATTTGCAGGACATACTAGATATACTGCTAAACAGTACAGATACACTGCTGAAACAGTGCAGACCGGATTTGTGTACCCAAACCCGTCTTGACCGGCACAGACTATGTGCACGTTAAATGCCTCCCCGGCAATGGTACTCACCGGGTAGCGCGGAACGGAAAGCCTCGGAACTGAACTGAAACTGGACCGGACTGGACTCGACTCGACTGGACTCGGAACTTCGGAACCTGGCGGGCCTCTGTATACCTCGGATCTCGCTCTCTCAGCTAGGCTCTGGTCGGGATACTTCGCACTTCTCACCGCCTCGTCTGGGTGTTGATCGCAGCCTCAGTCACCCCCGCTTGGCCGGAGGGAGATACAGGAAATCCTGCGGGTACGCGTTTTTGTCCGTTCAGCCGTGGCAGGAGACCGGGCCTGCAACGCACCTCCGGCGCGTGAGATGAGAAAGTGTCCCTATTCGGGCGCCAATTTCTGTGGTAAATATTTCATTACCGGTACTATTTTTATGCGGTAAAGTCTAGTAAGAATAACTCAGTAAATATAAGAGGCAGAATCCGTGGTATTAGAGGTTCTAAAAGGCTTTATTCCTCTACAAAGGAAATGCAATTCGAATTGCAGGCTTCACACTCCATCACCATGAAGGTTCAGGAAGGAAGGCAATACATTATTGACAGGTAATTACTTTTATAAGAAATACATTATAGTGTAACAGATGCAGGAGGCGTAACAGTTGATAAGAGAGATAAAATATGCATACGTAACCAAAAAGGCGGACATATAGGCGTAACTTAGAAAACGTCATTATACATGATGTCACAAGTGGGTGGATCCATAAGAGAATCCTGCAATGTCAGCAGAAATATTTGGCAGAGATGCGCGCGCAGCCGCATGACGTGTGATTGACGTGCAACTAGAGGGTGAAGGGGACTTGACATTTAGCTCTACATGTGGAGACAGAAGTCTGAGGGGTCATGTCAACCTAATCCCAAATCATATCTAATATCTTATGTTTAAAGAACTGTATTATCCAAAAGGAAAGGTCTCTCGGACGGAATCTATTCTATACTGACTGTTAGTGCGTGTACGAGCGTCTAAGTGTCTACATGAGGTGCGAGGGGGCAGGAATCTTCCATGGTAACAGGGCTATGAATTACTTGCACGAGGACAGTGAGGCCTGGCCTCTTGCACGGTAGCTGGAGGAATGTTTACCTAAACTACTAGACAGGAATGCATCGGATGAGGAGCGAAGCAGATAATCTTGAAGGTGAAATACAGTTTTTTGGCAGGCAACAGGCTGGATCAGGCACCGTTAGCCGCGCAGGGAGTAGGACAAAGTTCATGGATACAGATGCGGGCTCGAGCTGGAGCTTCCAGAGGCAGAAAGCAGGAAAGGCTTGATGACAGAATTCAGGGCCTACTCGCCTGAATCTGTAAAATGTGGAAAGTGAACCACATAAAGTCGGTGGCCTTTCATACTTAGGAATGGAATATCTGACCCATTCATGGTGGATCTGAAAGAGGACATGTTGACGGTGGACGCACATGTATTTGCGTCTTCAAAACTGGAACTGGAGGGAACATACATGTACTTATAGCATGCACATGGAGCCGTTGGGGTCTACGATAGGGGACATAACTGATCACAAAATTCATATTTCCTCACAACACATCACTGACAGCAGTGTCCCACTCCCAGGAGGAAGGAGGTCTTACCCCCACTGCATGACACACCACATGTGGGTGTGAGGACAAATAACACATGCATACCCACCCCTGGCATATGCAGCACAATACACACACTGAGATCATGCCACAAGACTGTATAGTCATGTCACTGCCTAACAAACTAAGAGAGCCAAAGAGAACACACACTGTCACGCACATCCCAGGACTGATAGGAATGTTCAGGTGCTGGGCTAGCCACCAAGATGTTGTCTGTCATGGAAGGAATAGTGTGGAGTTCCCACAGATACAATGCCCACAATTGTGAGTCAGGTGTTCACAAACCCAGCAGAACAAGTACCATATGTGTACTAGGCTGGGATTACACACATGCATTGTGCGGAAAAGGGACAATTTCTCCATGAAGGCATGGCAAAATACTCTATACACAAGTACAGTGAGTACCAAGGATGGCACAGACGATGCAACCGGACACATTGCTGAGCAGGCATGGCCAGAGTTGAAGGGATCCATCACCAACAAAGGACATGTAGACACAGGGCAACACAACAATTGTGCAACTCTCTGCAGGGGAGATGTCAGGTGCCACAGAGGAAGGAACACCCCTTGGGACAATGTCTCCAAACACAAAGAGCATACACGACAAAGAATCTTTGCAGAGATCGCGTGATGGCACGCAGATACCAGGTTCCACCCCATGAGCAGCAGACCACAACATTTCCCTGAAACATAACACATGCCCACAACCCCAACTCCTGTAGCATCAGCATCAACATCAAAACCTGAAATGCAAGACTTTTCCAAAGAAAAATAAAATGCTTTATTCAGCATGAAAATAATAATGTGTAAACAAGACTATTCACAAAGGCCAATGGCCAGTCCATTTCATCAGTCCTTGGGGGGGGGGACACATGGCCATACGTCTCCCCTAGCTTGCCTGCACATCACAAGAGTGTTTCGTTGACTGGGGGAGGGGCATCATGTGGGGAAGGACCAGGCACCTCAGGGACAGGAGGGGGAAGGGTAGGTGTTGTGGGTGCAGGGACGGACGCCTCCACCACAGGGGGTGGGGCAGCGCCAAAGGTGGAGGCGAGCACGGCGCTGCACACTTCTGCCAGTTCTTCAAGCGTCTCCCCTGCACCCAGAGAAACAACAGGCCCCAAGGAGGGGGGGGGGGGTCGGAGGGATGGGTTGCAGCGCTACTGGGGGAGGTGGTGGACGGGCTGGGGGACTTAACTCCCCTACCCGTGGAGTGCCGTAACCGTTTGCGTCCAGGTGAACTAGTGGGGCTGAGGCCCAGCCCAGCAAAGTAGGCCTCCTTCTCCGAATCTGGGGCAGGGGAGCCAAGGGGAGTGACATCGGAGGGACTGGGGAGTGAGTCATGTGGATGAGGACTGTGGCTGCGTGCCTGCCTGTGTGCCCCAGACCCAGTGGGTGTGCCTGCTACCCCCTGAGTGTGCGTGTCAGGAGGTGTGCGCTTGCCCTTACGTGGTGGTGTGCTGCTTGTGTCTGGTGGGGTGCGTGTGTGTGGATGTCTTGGTGTGCTTGGGACAGGCATGGGTGTTGGACTTGTGGATGGGCCAGGGGTAGGGGGGGAGGCAGCGCTGCAGGTGACTCGCTACTGCCGTCAGGGACGAGTCCAGGGACCTCAGCAACATCAGTTGGTCAGACATCGCTGATGACATGCCCTCCATGTACGACACCATCTGGGTCAGCAGTCTGGTGTGGCCATGGAGGACAGTCAGGATCGATGTCTGCCCAACTTGCAACTGCCGCTGAATGTCCACAGACTCGGTAGTGAGGGCAGCAGGGGAGACAGGGGCAGGGGGTGCGGTGCCTGGCACGAAGGAGACACAGTGTGGCCTAGCATGGACAGAAGGGACCCGAGCAAGTGGGAGGGCGGTGATGGGAATGGAGGGGGCGGCGAGAGATGTACTGCTGCTTTCAGCTCTGGGAGCAGCCTCCGCCCCCTCTGGGAGCTCAGCCTCGGACCCGTCTGCCTCGTATTCTGTGTTGGTACTGGGCAGGTCCTCCGCCTCACTCCCCTCGCCCTCTGTGCCACTAGATTCCACCAACTCCACAGCAGTGGTGGCACCACTGCTCGATCCCTCCTCCACGTCCGTGCGGGTGTCTCCCTCGGTGTCCTCCGATGATGCTGTGGGCAAGGTGAAGAGATAGGAAAAAATCAGTCACCTGTATACATCTGACACATGAGTCCAAACAAAATAGGCAACAGTGCATATCAGGAAAGGCATCAGGAGTGACATCTAGGATACTCCCCACATAAGTAAGCCCTGCACTCCCCAGTTGGTTGACGCACCATGACACTTGCAAACAATGACAATTAGGACACAACAGCAAATAACTTGAAATCACAAGATCATGTGTCTGGGATCAGTTGAGCACAGCAAGACTATGAAGGCATGCCACCTCTTGTTCACTGGGAAACAAACAGTATTGTCGCACCCAAGGCCAAATACCACATGCCAATGCAGAAGGTGTACCCACACTCAGAGACCTGTGAGTAATTTTGACACCCCAAATAAATACATTGTGACTCCTGGAGAATCACAACCTTTTACAAAATGGACATGTCTAGCATGTGTGAATGTGGCACTCTGTGAACACAACACACATGTGTCTGTATAGCAGAAGTCACACAAGGAGGTGCACACCAAACTACATGTACACAGTCATTGTCTGAGCTGCCAGACTCATTCAAATCAGCCACTGTTAGACAGAAATGGTGTAGCAGTAAGTACATATACATGGCACCAGGGTGGCTGGATGACTTGACACTCGTAAGTTGATATCAGCAACAACCAAGGACTAACCCAAATGCTAGCACACTGTGGGAACATGTATATGTATGAACTCCAAACAAGTGTTGTCCAAACTGTGCCTTACTTTAAAATGTGTTAATTGGATATAACCTGAAGCACACCCTTCGTTTTTCCTTTGTTTGAAAACCTTCAACTTTATCTCTCATTTTTTTCTTTTTTAGCGTTACTTTAAAATGTGCCAGCTTGTCCCTGGAAAGTGTAAAGGTGGTGTCTTGTGCACTTCCTTGGGAGACATCTGTCATGCAGGCACATCATTGTCCTTCACAACCAAACAACAAGGTCAAGCATATGAAACATTGAGACATGTTGACAGGTGTAGTGAGTGCCAATGGACATTTTCCCAGAGTAACAACTTGAATAATGTCATTTGTCACATGGCTATCCGTCACCTGATCACACAGTTGGCTACACATATGACCTACTGACTGTCATCTGGAGTGGCACACATGTCCACACCCAGGACAATGCATAAGCTAATGGGCCTGCAATTGTTTAGCAAAACAGCCTAGCTGTACTGTGGGTTCCCTCTCATGGCAAGCCAGAATGTACCCACAGATGTCAGCACACAAAGTCACAACTGTGTAGCATCTGAACCACACACAGGTGCCAAAAATGTCCAAGCAGGATACATGATTGCCAAGAACTGACACAGGCAATGAAGCACTAACAGCAAGCACTGGCCAACATGACGGGGGCACTGCACAATGACTTTCTGTACTGCAAATCATCACACACAAGTCAGAACTGGCAATGAAACATCAGGGTTGAACATGTACGCCCCTCCCGCGCACACCCACCCATTCCTGAGTCAATGTGACTGATACCAATCAAGAAGTGAAAGCTCTTATTCAGGGTTACAATAACTGTGCTTGAAAACTAGCTTCATTAACACAACATCACCTTGTAGGGCTGGCAAAACATATTGGTCACAAACAAACATCAACAGATTGTTGTGAATAGCCACACAGGCACTGCCCAGTGTGAGTATGCACAAGCAAACTGCTGTATCGCTGTCCAGTGGGCAAATGTATCACACATGTGAAAACTACTACCTAGGCCAGGGAACAATGCCACAGAGGCAGAGCTATTATGAACCCACAGTGAATGTGCACAGTGTTGGATGACACACATGAGTAGGAGGGCAGGCTGTGACAGGGGACTGTAGTGTGCACACTGCTCCATGGTCCTGGAATGAGCTGACTGTTACAGGAGCAACCGTCCCGGCACTATGCATATATCCCACTCATGCACATCATGTCTGAGGCCACAACATTGGTAATGTATGCAGCAAGTCTGTTCATTTGAAACCTCACACTCCTATGTTGGGACTCAGCATCAGTGGCAACAAATATGCACCCCCTAATGACTGTACAGGACAGGGCACAGGCAGACCACCTCCACACATGATGCTGAAAGCAGTGTGCAACTTGATAAACTGGCAGCCTAGATGACCATGTGCAATAGTGATCACACACAGACCAGGTAACACATGTCAAGGAGGGGAAGGGAGGAAGAACAGCACAGGTTGACTGTGGGGGAACAGGATATGCACTGCACATATATACCCTGGCAGTGTCTCCAGGCGACAGAGCTGCAACAAAAGCTGGCGACACACAACAAACACACATGTACCTACCCCCTTCCTGCTGCTGTAACTCCTGTATCGCCTATCCAGGTCAGGGAAGACCACCGCCAGGACATGCCGCATCTGGTGGGTCAGGCGCCGGCGCCCGCCATGCTTGCGAGGAGCCTCCTCCTTCAGCATGACCCGGGCGATCCTCCGGGTCCAGCACCGGATGTCCTGCAATCTCTTCCTCACTTGTGGCAGGCGCCGACTGCGACCCTCCACCGATTGCACGGCCTTGACGGCGTCCTTCCAGATCTTCCCCTTGTGGTAGGGGGATACCTGTGTGGATGACAAAGTGGGACAACATCACTACACCTGCACCATGTCACAGAGACACACAGTTGAACATCTTAGATTTGTAGAACAGGGCATAGTATGCTGGCAAGTAATAGCACCTTAGTCATAGGGACTTTTTCCACTGGGGACGCAGCAATGCACTTCATGGCATAGTAAGTACACAGGTGGCATGAGGGGTGTGAACCAATCCCTGATCATGGCACACACTGTGCATCCCAAGCAACACAAGGCTGATGGACAGCACCGCAAAGCAGTCACATGCCCCAGGCCACTGACGAAACCTCAGCAGAGTACACAGACACACACAGGCACACATCAATCTCCTGCCATTGGCAACAGCGGATGCAAACCTCACTCTGCACATGTGCCACTTGCCAGGGGGGGGGGTCACAGGTGTGGGGCTAGCTCAGCAAGTCAGACACACAGCACGGCTTATTTCACACATCAGATGGATTGAGCAGTTGCCTCCTCCATGCAGCTGTGGTGCAACACTCCACATAGACACTCATCCACATGACAAGAAACATTCACACACATCAATGTCCAGGGGGCGTACACATCATTTGGACACTCTCACCACTCTCACCACAGCTCCACTCAACTCTCACACACATCTGTGGGTGCAGTCACCGGTCACACCGGGGTGACCACTGAATCACCGCAGGACAATAGAACAAGAATGCCCAAGAGGATTTGACTGGCGGAATGTGCCATGCACTATGCAGTGAATGTCACAGTAAGCACAATGCAAGTGAGGAGTGCACACATGAACTACATCAAGCCCTGAATGAGAGACATAAGCCATCCCCCCCCCCTCCCGGGACCCACTCCACCCAACATTGCATGTCTGTCACACCTGGCCACAATGCCAGAGGTGACAGACACAATAAAGCTGCACAGGCAAAGGTACTGGAGTCAGCACTCACCTGCTCCCCTGGTCGACCATACAGCATGGGGTACTGTGGGAGGATCACATCCAGCAGGGCCTCGTTCTCCTCCTAGGTGAAAGGCTGGGCCCTCTCCACAGTCCTTGACATGGTGCCAGAGGGAGACAATACAGCAGCAGTGGTATCGACTGACATGTTGTGCAGGCAAGTGCCCTCTCATGGGTTCTGCCTGCCTTATATCTGCCTTGCTGGCCTATTTCATTTACAGGAGTACAGAGTGATTGGTCAGACTCATTTGCATCCTACGTTTCCTCCAATCCCTTTAAACATACACCAGTGACAGCCTTTGCATCTTTCGATTTTGCAGCATCATGTCAAGTCAACAACCACTTTGCAACAATGTTAAATGTGGCCAGCTGATTTTTCCAGATCACATGATGTAAAATTTTGAACTTAAAACTTGGTATCCATGACAACCAGCATGCATTTAGGCCCTAATACTTGTCCCTCATGTGTCCCCATTGTAATTCTTAAATCCCCACACAGGTACGGCGCTTTTCACACGTACCCCTAGGGCACCATCACTACAGTGATACGGGCTGTACTCACGCGTGTACGGCCCGTACACGCGTGAGTATGTGCCGTATCACTAGGCCCTACGGTACCCCCCACGATAGGCACGTACTCACACGTGTACGGGCCATACACGTGTGAGTACGTGCCGTATCACTAGGCCCTACGGTACCCCCAACGATAGTGATAGGCACATACTCACGCGTGTAGGGCCTGTACACGCATGAGTGCGTGCCTATCACTAGGCCCTACGGCACCCCCAATGATAGTGTAAGGCACGTACTCACACGTGTACGGGCCCTACACGTGTGAGTACGTGCCGTATCACTAGGCCCTACGGTACCCCCAATGATAGTGATAGGCACATACTCACACGTGTACGGGCCGTACACACGTGAGTACGTGCCGTATCACTAGGCCCTACGGTACCCCCAACGATAGTGATAGGCACGTACTCACGCGTGTATGGCCCGTACACGTGTGAGTACGTGCCGTATCACTAGGCCCTACGGTACCCCCAACGATAGTGATAGGCACGTACTCACGTGTGTACGGCCCGTACACGCGTGAGTACGTGCCTATCACTAGGCCCTACGGTACCCTCAACGATAGTGATAGGCACGTACTAACGCGTGTATGGGCCGTACACGCGTGAGTACGTGCCGTATCACTAGGCCCTACGGTACCCCCAAAGATAGTGATAGGCACGTTCTCACGCGTGTACGGCCCATACACGCGTTAGTACGTGCCTATCACTATTGTTGAGGGTACCGTAGGGCCTAGTGATAGGCACGTACTCACGCGTGTACGGGCCGTACACGCGTGAGTACGTGCCTATCACTATCGTAGGGGGTACCGTAGGGCCTAGTAATACGGCACATACTCACGCGTGTACGGGCCGTACACGCGTGAGTACGTGCCGTATCACTAGGCCCTACGGTACCCCCAACGATAGTGATAGGCACGTACTCACGTGTGTACGGCCCGTACACGCGTGAGTACGTGCCTATCACTAGGCCCTACGGTACCCCCAACGATAGTGATAGGCACGTACTCACACGTGTACGGGCCCTACACGCGTGAGTACGTGCCGTATCACTAGGCCCTACGGTACCCCCAACGATAGTGATAGGCACGTACTCACGCGTGTACGGCCCATACACACGTGAGTACGTGCCGTATCACTAGGCTCTACGGTACCCCCAATGATAGTGATAGGCACGTACTCACGCGTGTATGGCCTGTACACGCGTGAGTACGTGCCGTATCACTAGGCCCTATGGTACCCCCAACGATAGTGATAGGCACGTACTCATGCGTGTACGGCCCATACACACGTGAGTACGTGCCTATCACTAGGCCCTATGGTACCCCCAACGATAGTGATAGGCACGTACTCACGCGTGTACGGCCCGTATACGCGTGAGTACGGGCCCTACACACGCCCTCAGAGCGTGTGTACTGCGTTTCACTGCTTACACTGGTGATAGGAGGCGCACACGAAAGGAATGGAGGTGTCAGACTCGCACAAGGCTGTACATCAAGTCATTGTCAGTGCAGTCCTTCATGTGCAGGGCCTAGGTGTGTCAGGCAGTGATGTGGCACATGTCTCCTCATGTTGTGGCACAATAGATGTGTGATGAGCTGTTTACACATGTCATGTGTGATGGGGCACTACGTGGCACACATCCCCTTCACACTTTGCACATGTGTGCATGTGCGACACACGTGTCAAGCACTGTATCACTGGTATGGCACAGTCAGCAACACCCGCAACTGTCCCCTGATGGCAGGTACACGGATAATTACACCTCACATGTGACTCCCAGTGTGCCACGATGTGAGTATGTCATGTGTGTGTCATGTGTTCCCATGAGCTTTCCGTTGGTGTTCCGTCAACTCCATCTGCTGTTGCAGCATCCAACATGTGTATGTGTGCATATGTGCATGACACACATATACGCACACCATGCCACATGTGGACTCGCACGTTACATGTGTCATGATGGTTCGAAGATGACTTCCTGACATGAGGCAATATCGGCGTTGTCTCAATGTCTGTGACATCAGTTTTTGACATGGACCCCTTAATGGAAATGTGTGTCATCTGTCCATTTCCAGATAACATGGGACCTGTGCGTCTAGACTCCCTCCAGCTGTCTGTATGAGATGACATCCTTCTAATGCTAATATGTGGATGTCTGTCACTCATGTAATGTGTCTGGCTTGTCACTTACACTGGCCAACAGCTATTTCATGGCATGTCACGTCAACATTGCCATGCAACTATTGTGGCTGGCTCTTCGTAAGAGTATCACCTGGCTGGCCCACGTGTCCTGGATGTATTGCACAGCACAGACTCTGTATTAAGCAGATGTGTATTAGCTGTTGAACATGTGCTCACCTCAGTGACATTGGTGTGGTAATGTACTCACTCTTCGTTATTCCTTCCAAATCTCTGCAGGGCACCGCCTCTCCCCAGACGAATGCCAGACCTGGATGCCATGCGTGAACATGACTGCATACGCAGATACCGATTCTCGCAAGAGTTGATAGAGGACTTGACCCACCGGCTTGCACCACACCTCCAACCACAACACAGGTATCCTACAGCTCTGACCCCCAAGGTGAAGGTGATGGCAGCCCTACATTTTTTTGCCACCGGCATGTTTCATTTGACCATAGCTGATGTCGGTGGCATGTCCCAGACAATGTTCAGCCGTGTCCTGCATGATGTTATAGAAGCCATGTTGGTGCACCTGGATGAATTCATCCATTTTCCCACTCGTGAGCAGTTGACAGGTGTCAAGGGTGAGTTCTATGCCCTGGGAGGGATGCCTCATGTAATTGGGGCCATTGATGGGACACATGTGGCTTTGGTACCACCACAGGCACAGGAGGTAGCCTATAGAGACAGGAAACATTAGCACTCCATTAATGCCCTTGTGGTGTGTCTTGCTAACATGCTGATTTCCCATGTCTGTTCCCGTTTTCCAGGGTCCGCACACGATGCATACATCATGAGGCGTAGCAGGGTGCCAGAAATGATGCTGCAGCTGCACGCGGAACGAGCATGTCTTGTTGGTGGGTATACTCTGTTAGTCCTGTGTTCAGCGCTATCTTTGTATCTTACGGCATCTCCTGACCCACTTCTTCACATGATGTTTCCATGTAGGGGACTCTGGCTATCCCAACATGCCATGGCTGATGACGCCTCTCCGCAACCCCAGAACAGCTGCAGAACACCAGTACAACGACACCCATGGGCAGACGAGGCGCGTGATTGAGAGGACGTTTGGACTCCTGAAGAGCAGATTCCGGTGCCTCCACAAGACCGGCGGCGCCCTCCCATATGCCCCGGTGAAGGTCTGCAAAATCTTCATTGTGTGCTGCATGCTGCACAACATGGCAGTGGAGAAGGCCGTGCCACTCATCCTTGATCCGGATGAGCAGGATCATCCACCCGTGGAGGATGAAGGGCTCGGGCACGGGGCAAGTGAGGATGAGGATGAGGATGAGGACATCCGGAGTCAGCTTATCTGCAAATTCTTCTCATGATGGTGAGTCTCTGTGTCTGAGTGTGCACGCTTTGAGCCTTGTGTGGCATGTGTTGCAATGTGTGTGTCGAGCTGACTGTGTGCTAAGTGACTTGGAGGTGTGTTCTGATGTGTCATTCAAGTCATGATGTCATTCCACACATATTAGCTGGGACACTAAATTTGTTAAGGGCATGGTGACAACATCATTCCTGTAGAGTACATGTACATATCTGCGGATTACTAGCTCTTCGCTGAATTGTTGTGTGTCTGTCCTCCCCAGGTTCTTGTGGCTGTCGTCTGCTCATGTCATCATTGCCCTCCTGCTATTCCTCATGAGTATTGCAACGTGTGCTGGATCAGAGTTACATGCACAGACATGGTGAAAAGTCATTTGGGGTAAGGAGTGCAGCAAGGCATTTTGTGGGTGGTACGTGTTTGTGATATGTGGGGACTGCTCCTGTGCATGTTGTGTTACCATGCATACATGTCGACTCACCATGGGCCACATGACGTATTGCATGGCTCCCATGAATTGATGGTCACCCTTCCTGACAGTCATCTGTAATGGTGTGTGGATTCTGATGAAGGCATCAATGTGTGTATAACGTCTCCAAGGAACATACGGGATGCTAATGGTGGACATAGTGTGGACATCCCCATATGAGGCTCAATGGGGAATTGTAGACTCTCCATGTGCAGCAAGGGGTGTTAGGCTCAACCAATTCACTTGTGTGCCAGCTCAGTAGGATTTACACATCTGTGTGTTGAAGGGGGTGTCCAGTGTAGGTCACACATGGTCAGCCAAATGACCTGTGAGTCTGTTCCAATTGATGCATTTCCCTTAGTGTGAGGCTGAGTAATAAAGGTGTTTGTCACAATCCAAGGTGCCTCATCTCTGTCAATGCAGGTCTCTTGGCACTTTGCATGCGGCATATCTGGCATAGTTGTTGAAGATTATGCATAGGAGTCCATATGTAGTTTAGCAACATGCATGCAGTTGCTCATGGGTTAGGCTCCCTATTGGGCATGAAGTACATGGTTGTGTATGTTTTTGGGCATGTTGGTCCACACAATGGGCCACCAACAGCTGCTGAGGGTGTGTCTCCTGTGCGCAGGTCGGCCTTCAGTTTCCTGATCCGGTGTCATGCTTCTTTGGTGATTGTGCATGCATTGTCTCTGGGTGTGCCATGTGACACTGGACACTCCTTACTTTACACACGCGCCTGTTGCAGTTGTCCTTCTGACATCCTAGTCTATGTGTGCAAATTCTGTCATTTTGCAAGGAGATGCCGCCTGCTGCTGCGGCCCCTGCAGCAAGGGCCAACAGAGTATCCAGATTTGGCAACACACACGCCTCCAGGATGCTCCTCACTTCTTCCCTCCACCCATTCATTTTGCTGTCCTCAGCTTGTCTATGCCACAGTTGCCGCCAAGCGGTGCCAAAGGCTGGACCATCAGCACATGCAAGGTGCACATTGCACCACCATCCTGTCCTTGCATTACCCACATCACACTACAGTCTGATGTATCAGCCATACTCCGAGCTATGTCCATCCGCACATCTAACGCCTGCTGTCAGACATACCCTGGGCACACACACGACACCTTTGCATGTTGAGTGTGCAACTCCAACTGCCTACACTGCGCTGCCCCGCCTTCCAGGCTCTGTCACACCAACCAGGTCACCTCCCTAATACTCCCCACAGGCTCTGTAGCCCAGCAAGGGCATGGGAGTGGGACACAAGGCTTCAGCATGTAGTCTGGTGTCATCGTCTGGGACATGGCACAGGTATCATCTCTCAGCATGTCAATCTACAGAGTGTTCAGGACCCCCCTCTCCACCATCACATGTGCACAGCACCTCATCATCAGCTCGTATGCCATTGACAGCCAGGTGCTCCTCACCCTCAACAAAGACACAGACATTGGCAGTTCCATCAATCAAGTATGCATGAGATCTATTGATGAATGGCTGCACACGAGCCACCTGAGGCTGGACTTGTACAGGACTGAGGTGAACATCTGAGGATTGTCCCCTTCCAGCTGGGTCAGGTGCCTGTGTCACACCCGCAAGAGCCCTGCACAAGCACCCAGTGGCCACACACACAAGATGGTGTGCATCATGTTTGGCTTGCTCACATATGCCATGCTAGTCCACAGCATCTGTACCTCATGCTGCAATGCTCTCTGCATTATGCACATGATCCACAGATAGATCCACTCCAAGAAAAGACAGACCATCCCCCAGGTCCATGACAACATCCGTGTCAAATACTGCCCTGCCCTCTACGGAGCAAGTACATCCAAACTCCCAGGAAACTAGTCCACTTCCAGGGGGCATCTGCACACCTCAGATTCAACACCCTGCGCCCCAGCCACCTCACCGTCCACCATGGATAGCTGCAATGGATCACTGTCTGCTGCAGGGTGACCTCCACACTCCACACCCACACTCAGGAGGCAGTCCACACCCCCGACCCCAACCAACCTTGTACATCTGTCATCCTAGATCCCGTTGGGCCATCTCCGTGCATCCAACCTTGCCCTGGCCACCGTTCTTCACATCCACCGTACTCCAGCATACAGGACATTGTTCTCCCACCTGGCCACACATACCTGGGACTCCCTCCCTGGGAACCTCCACATGAGCCATGACCTCTACGCCTTGATGATGATCTCCCAAATAGGTCTCTCCGCACAGTTTAGCAAGCCGCCCCTCAGCAGCCAGAGGCTATCACAGTTGAGTGTTGTGCTCCATGCCTACATTGAATGATACCTTGTGACCCATGTGTGTCCTGTACCAGACTCTGATCCCAGGGTATGGATGGCTGGAGTTGGTTCAACACTCAGCCATAGTTTGACATTTCCACACACATATGTCGTTGAATGGTGCAAAATGACAGGAACGTCTCATGTCCAAAGTGAAATATTTATTTACGGTGGGGTAAGTGGTTTGGTAGATGCAATTGGGTGCTGTACCGGGGGAATAGAATCCAAAGTTCACAGGGTGAGATGGTATCCTTGGCATTGGAAGTCATCAGAGTCCAGACCACAGTGTTGGTCATCATTGGTCAGACTGTGACCAGCAAGTCCATGTGGCAGAGAATGTCATTGGATGAGGTGCTGCTGTTGCGCCAGAGGACCAGGTGCCAGGCCAGGTGACCTGGGAGATGGGGATGGTCCGCTGACTCTCACGGTCTTTTTCGTGGATGACCCACCTTCCTCCGGGGACCCTCAGATGCAGGCCTTGACGATGCTGGGGATGCTCCGTCAGATGAATCCTCCTCCTCCTCCCTCCCTGTGTCTGGTGCTGGTCTACGCCTGGTGGCACAGGGAGGGTTTGCCAGGCTTTGGGCGATCTGACGGAGTGATTGGCTCACGTCCCTGTGCACCACCAGGAGCTCAACCAGTCTTGCCTCCATCCGTCCTTGGTGTTGGCATGATGCTCGACCTGTAGGTTCTTAATGTCATCGAGGGTCCCCTGCATCTCGGAGAGTCTTGACACTACCTGGTTGATGCCTCTGGTGTCACGCCGGTATGAGTCCATGATGCTGCGTATGTGTGACATACCGGTGTCCTGAGCTGGCTGGTCAGGTTCGTGCCTCCGCCTGCCTCCACTCCCACCACCCCTGCCCACTTGAGCCTGGCCTGCTCTTGTGGGCACATCGGGTCTATGGGACCCCTGAGGGATGGCATTTGCAGGGTTGCCTGCCTCCTCCTGGGTGCCCGGAGAACCTTGTCCCTCCTGGTCAGACTGGCTCTGTTGTTCAGTGTGAGCAGGGCTCCTGGGTGTGTCCTGGGATGTGGCAGGAATGGGGGAGGTGGTTGGCACAGATGTACCTGACGCAGGTGCTGCAGGGGCATTGGCACCAGAGGGTCCAGGTTGGTCGGGGTCATGCACGGAGTGGTGAGAGTCGTCGCTGCCGGTGGGATCGTCTTCAGGCAGTGCCTGGGACTGTGATTCTTCCCGCCCCCAGTGTTGGGGGGAGATCGACGACGTTGCCCTGTGTGTGAGAGAGAGACAATGTTAATGGTGTTTCATGCGACATCTATGTTTCATACATATTCAAGTTGACACATTTCCTCCAGGTAGTTGGATGTGCCTAGCATTCCTCTCAATGTCCACTTGGGGATGGATATGTTGCGGGGGACAGATTGGGATGTTCTCCTGAGTGTTTGACCTGTAGATTGTTTGCTCTGATGCTTATTTGGCTCTGGATCGGTCTTGTTGTGTCACATGTCCATTGTGGGAGTGTGTAAATCCGTTGCCTGCCCGGGGTGTGTGTGCTTGTGTTAGGGGGGGGATTGTGACCGGGCCTGCTGTTGTGTGTAGTGTGAGTTGTCATTGGGTCTCCCAGGGGATGTGTCTGTCCCCTCATGGTGCATGCTGGCATGACAGTGAGTGTCAGTTCCTGTGCTAGATACCTGTGCTTGTGGAGTTGGTGTTTGAGTGTACAGTGGTCCCAGGGGGGCCTTGTGCTGCATACAACAGGGCCAAGTGTCATCTACCTAGTCAGTACTTTGCCAGTCCCTGTGCATTGTGCATGGTTATGTACCTATGCCATATGGGCTGAGGGCATTGGTGTCTGCGTCTCATTTTCACAATGTGTTGTGTGGGGCCCACACTCCCAGCCTCCCGGACATCCAGTCTTGTGTTTGTGGTTGTTGTAGGATTGGACATGGCCTTGCCTTGATTTGTGAAGGGTGCATGGTGATGTTAGTGGCATGAGCGTGGTTTTTGAGTGTGGTTGTTTGCGGTGAGTGCTTGGGGGAAGTTGGGTGCATTTGGTGTATATGTAGTGTGGACCCCATTGCCCCCATGTTACGTAAGTTGTTTGTGTACTCACCAGGCTCTGTGACTCCTTCGACTCTGTGTACTCCCACCGGCGGTAGCAGGGCCATCACCTTCTCCTCCCAGGGATGATAGTGTACGGGTCTGCGGGCGGCCCACCTCCAGTGATGTTAGTCTGGGCATATTCTTCATTCATTTTCCTCTTGACCGCCCTGCGCAGATCGTACCACCTGGCTTGGCATTCATGCCTGGTCCTTCGGATGGGCGCAACAGCATTCACCTTGTTGACAATCCTCTGCCACATGACAGATTTTTGAGCTATGCTGGTCTGTCTGACCAATGTTCCAAACAGCTGAGACTCGACTCTGATGACTTTGTTGACAAGGAGGTCCAGCTCCGCCGTTGTGAACTTTGGATTCTTGTCTGTGGGCATGGTGTGGGGTGTGGGTGTGGGTGTGGATGGTTGTGGGTGTGAATGTGACGGTGTGTGTGTGAATGTGAAGAGGGGGATGTTTGTGGAGGAGGTTGTGTGAAGGTGTGTGAGTGAAGGTGTAGTGGAGGTATGAGTGATGTGGAGTTGTTTCTCAGTGGGGTCTGGCAGCAGTGGGTCTGTTGCAAAGGCTCATGGGTTGTGTGTGTGGGCCCTTTTTATTGGTCCATTTTTGGGTGTGGCTATGTTTGAATTTTGGTGGGTGTGTTATAAGTGGTGGTTGTGATTTGGGGCCTCTGTTTGCCTGTTTGGATGTGCCAGGTCAGTCATTGAGATGTATTTTGTCATGTAGACGTGTTTTGTGGTGTTGTGCGAGTCGAATTGACCCTCCTTGTGCTGTTTTACAGTGTCCTGGTTCGGTAAGAGTCATGTTCGCGTAGGTACCATCCGTACATACGCGATGCTGGGTGAGGGTGCTGGGGTAGGGTGTTAGAGTGCGGCGCGTACATGCGGTGGGGGTTCGGTGCGTACACGTGCGGCCCTGGGGTACGGCGCGTACATGCGGAGGTACGGCACGTACATGGGGGAAGGCGCGTACATGGGGGAGGGGGGCGAGTACATGGGGGGGAGGGCGCGTACATGCGGTGGGGGTACGGTGCGTACAGGTGCGGCCCTGGGGTACGGCGCATACATGCGGAGGTACGCGCGTACATGGGTGGGTAAGGCGCGTACATGCGGTGGGGGTACGGTGCGTACACGTGCGGCCCTGGGGTACGGCGCGTACATGCGGAGGTTCGGCGCGTACATGGGGGTGGTAAGGCGCGTACTTGTGGTGGGGGTACGGTGCATACACGTGCGGCCCTGGGGTACGACGCATACATGCGGAGGTACGACGCATACATGCGGAAGTGATGCGCCTACAGGGGGGGGTACGGCGTGTACATGGGGGGGTACGGCGCGTACAGGTGTGGGGCTGGGGTACAGTGCGGACAGGGGGGGGTAAGGCGCGTACATGGGGGGTACAGCGCATACATGGGGGGGTACAGCGCATACAGTTGCGGGGCTGGGGTACAGTGCGGACAGGGTGGTGTCCGGTGCTGACATATTTGGGGGTGGGGGGGCTGTACGGCTCGCACACGGGCATGAGTTTACCCGTGTACGTGTGTGCTACTGCGTTGGCTCTGTATGGGCCTTTTTACGTGCGATTGTGTATTCGGACGGACGGTCGGTCGGGATCGTACTTGCGCGCTCGGACTTGTGTTTTACTTGTGTCACTCTCGTACACTTTTCCCGACGATATTCGGACGTGAACACTTTCCGACGCACTCTCGTAGACTTTTCCCGACGCTATTCGTAGTTATTTTTCACGGCCGAATCGTACTTGGCCGTTTGTACGGTGCTTCTGCGACTCGTACGTAAACAAATACGGATACGGGTCGTACGCAAATTATTTTTACCGGATCGGAATCGGCACCTTGGGTTGTCCTGACCGGACAGCAGATGTTATGGCTTTGCTTGCTATAGGAGCCAGGACACAGGTGGCCACAATTGTTAAGGGGTGGGGTTACAGGCAGCTTGTGGGGGCACTGAGCTTGGTAATGATGACAGGTTTTGATGGATGTTCCAAGCCATGTGTGCCCAGAGAGAAGATGATGTCTAGGGTGGTGGCTACCCAAATCTAATGGACCAGGCTGCTCATCAAGATTTTCCTCATCGGCAGGAGTATTGCTACCACTAAAGTTTTGGGATTTTGTATCATCAGGCATAGTGGACAACACATTTAAGGCAGATGACTGTGACCTTGGTGTGTTACTTTGAAAAAAAACACATAGTAAAAACATAATGTGACTTTTTGGAAATTATAGTGTTATTATATATTTTTCATTGGTAAGCTGTTGAACACTACCCCTTTATTGATGTTTCCAAGGTCACAGAGCCAATCCCTAATGTTCACCCTACTGATGCAATTGAGGGGCCTGATTTTAGTTCGATGCGACATACTTAAGGTATATTGAGTGGTCAATTGATACACTGTGAACTCTCATGTATGAATGTCCTCCCTTTCAATATCCCTTTATTCTTTTAGAAAGACATACAGTCAATGAAATGGTGTTTATATAAATTATTGTAATCAACATTTATTCAGAGTTACATGTTCATTCACAATATAAATGATACCTCTTCCTACATTTCAAACAACTCTGGATTGGCCATTTGAGAGTAACTCAAACAGATTAGCTAATAGTTATGAAAGGATTTGTTTTGATAGTGGTTTCATAAATCAAACATATTTTATGAGGTTGGTTTTTCAAATATTGACAGGGCCACCAAAATTATGCAGCAGGAGAGGACCAGATCATGTGGCAGGGGTGACTAAATTATGTGACAAGAACAGGCAAATTATGAAACATGAAGCAGGACATTTTGCGAAAGTATTACCACATTACTTTGTTAGTTTTACACATGCTGACTCTATCTGGGCAAAGGCTTCACCTCATTAGAACTAGTTTCCCACCCAAATACACCATTAAGCAACAGAAAGGTGACCAGTTAAACTTTGTTTTTTACATTATCACTAAAGGCAACTGTTCTCTACTGTTTTCCTTGCGAATCTACAGTTATTTAGCCCAGATAACATCTGGGGTGGTCCTTGAACAGTTATTCTATCCTTTAAAAACTTGGTTTGGTGGAATATCCAAAGATATTGGAGAAGACGCCTCACTCACTAATAGTGACATGCTTCATCATAGGTGTCTTTCCACACCCAGGTAAGATGGTACTACCTGGGCGGACTCAACCAAAGCTGTTCTGGGAGTTCTTATATAAAATAACAACTGGTCAAGCAGGGAACCAGATAAGTGATATATTAAAAATACCTACAGGTATACCCATGTGCTATACTTTATTCCTAGGGTACCTGTGGTATATTTAAAATCGTGAAATTGAGGTTTTTTTTTATGCAATTGGTTTCAAATATACCCCTCAATAATGCCAACATGGTTCGGCCCTCAATACTAGCCCAACCGGGTCTGGGGCCATCTTCAGGGCTATGATAGCTACTCTTTTTAATGTCTTTTTAAAGTCCCTGCCTTATGTAAAGAAATTTTGACAAGCAAAACATTAATGAAGCCTATTGCACTCACCTAATTTTCTGTAAATATCCAGTAGACTTTCTATGAGATAAAAAGAAAAACAAACATATATAGACAATTTTGTCACTAATGTTAAAGATCTACTGTTATTCACATTATCAATCCGTATATCCACCAAACCTCGGTGATTGTGTAGAAAACTAAAAAAATCATCACCCGTGCTACAACCTCATTATTTATCTTAAGTGATTCTTTCCGTATGCTATACAAGGTTATGAGGGCTATTCATGATTAAAAAGCCAGTGTGTGTCACTGAGGTTAGTCATATTCCGAATAGAAGTGTGTGATGCCTGCTATATACTTGCACATGTGTATTTTTATCAAGCCTCGTACATGCTAAGAGGTAACCACACATGGTCTAGAATAGAGTAGAGCCTACTCCCATCTTGATGGTATCTCTCTTGTATCATACAAAAGGAAGTGGTACATTCTGCATCCTTTTTAATCCTGCTCTCACCTACTGTATGGCGCTTATTTGGCACCATGCGGGTCTTGTGTGTCACGGTGTCGTCTTGTAGTCACACATTCGTCAAAGATCGACTACCGTTAGGATACCTAGATTTTCACACCGCCCGTCGTCGAGGATTTGCGATGGTGCCGCGGCGTTCTTAAATTGTTTTTCTATTTCTGTGCGCCCAAGTATTTCCGGGAGCGTCATTACGCTGTAAGTTTCCATGGTCCTTGCCTCACACGCCCATTACCGATGTTTCCAGGGCGAATGGACTATTGGGAGATGTAGTACATCCGAATCTACACCTTCAACGCGCGAAAGTATTTTAAGCCTATGTACAATACTTAAGGCAGAACTTAGTATCATGTGCTATAGTTCTTTTATTAGAGCGCCATATCGTATTTATCTACGTTTGTTGGTGCGATCAATTCCGTTTTTTTAATTTGATTATTATTTTTTACACAAGCGACTCTGTTGTATACGTGGGCATAACCATAATGCCAAAATCACATTGAAAATATCAGGCATTCATACCTTTGACGACATCAGTCAGAACTAAGTATTGTAGTTCATGTGTGTTTTTATTTCTTTTTCCCACAATAGTTTTATTTTCTATTTTTCGTATGGGCTTCGGATATAAGCCTTAATGATGGCTTGCTCCCCAGTTTATTTTTCCACTCCCACTATTGCACATGCATTTAAATATTGTCATGGGTGCCTTTCTGTGTTGTGGACTCATTATTGTGATATCTTAGTGGATGGCATGAAGAGTCTTTCTCTGTATATAAATAATTGACTAGTCAAGGGTGAAGGTGGTGGCCACATTGTTGGTTTCTTCATTATCTTATGACAGCATTGTCCACGGGATTTCCTCGTTTAAACCCTGTGTTACACTCGATAACCTGTAGATCTATCTTTGCTCAAGTTTAAGAACTTATTTTTCACTACATGTATTCAGCAATCTTTCAATCACAGTCCATGTGAAATCATTTTCTGTATGGCCTGCTGTTTGAAATTGACGCATCATTTTTGTAACTGTCTTTCCACATCTGAAAGTGCTTCGATGTTCATTTATTCGTACCCTCACTTTCCGAGTGGTCATTCCGATGTATCTCAGATGACATGTGCACGTCATTATATATACAACATTATGACTGTTACAATTTGTAAATTTCCTCTGTTCCCTGGGAGTTCTTAAGCCCAAGTCGATATCTTTACTGGCTTTCGTTAGATAGGATATATTGCATGTGCCACACGGAATATGTCACACTACTTCAGGGAGATTCCATAAGGTGTTGCTTTGTCTTATGCTTGCTGTCTTCTTTTTTGGACGGGTATGTACGAGTGAATCCCGTAGGGATTTTCCTCTTTTGAAAGCAAACATTTGTTTTTCCATTTTCAGAGGTCCTGAATTCAGGGTTTTCCAGTGTCGTAGGATTATTCTTTTTACACTATTGGATTCAGTTCCATAGGTGGTTACACATACTAATCTCTTATTTTCAGGTTTCTGGTGTGTTTCTAATAACCCATCCCGTGGATTATTTTTTGCCCTTTTATATGCTTGTTTTACCAGTTTCTTGGGATAAAACTGTGTCGTAAACTACTGAATGACCCCCGAAATGATCTACGTTTACAGAGGGACCCTACTGAAGATCTAAAACAAAATATACACGACATGGTGAACAGAGCGGCTGAAGAAGGATGGATAACATCCACAGCGGCAGTTTTTCTAAAAGAGATTGATCCAAAAACACCATACTTTTACATCTTGCCGAAGGTTCATAAGAATACAAATCCAAGGCCAAATGTATCCGGGATCGGGTCAATATTGGAGCCTTCATCAAAATTTATAGATCATTTTCTTAGACCTATGGTGCAAAAAATGCCTTCATACCTCAAAGACACTCGTGACATTTTGGTAAAATTCCAAACTTTATCATTTGATTCAACAACAGACTATTTCATCACTTTAGATGCAGAAGCGCTGTATACCAGCATTCCTCAGGAAACATCACTTAAAGTGATTGAAAGTTTGTTGAAAGCTGAAACATGGACCTCTATCACCCCCATTAAATTTATCATGGAATGTGCGAGAATTGTTTTAACTAAAAACTATTTTGAATTCGAACGAGAACATTTTTTACAAACCCACAGAACTTCTATGGGCATGACGTGTGCTCCAAGCATAGCCTGTCTCTATGTCCATGATTTTGAGACAAGATTCATCTATACGGACACTAACCCCTACTACAACAACATGGTAGTTTGGAAGAGATTTATAGATGATATCTTTCTCATCTGGAAAGGTGATGAAACAAAAGCGAACGAGTTCCTAAGCTGGCTCAATTCGAGGGATCAATATCTGAAATTCACAATGACTGTGGAAAAAGATTCCATCACTTTCTTGGATTTAAAAATCTGGCCAGCTAATGGCACTTTAGAAACTGAAGTTTTTTACAAACCAACTGATGTGAAAAAACCTCTTGAGATACGATAGCTTTCATCCAAAGACCCTCAAAGACAATCTGCCTATAGGACAGTTTCTAAGATTACGCAGGAACTGTTCTGAAAAGGAAATTTATGAAGTTCATGCAAAGAAGCTCACACAGAAATTAACAACAAAGTTTTATCCCAAGAAACTGGTAAAACAAGCATATAAAAGGGCAAAAAATAATCCACAGGATGGGTTATTAGAAACACACCAGAAACCTGAAAATAAAAGATTAGTATGTGTATCCACCTATGGAACAGAATCCAATAGTGTAAAAAGAATAATCTTACGACACTGGAAAACCCTGAATTCAGGACCTCTGAAAATGGAAAAACCAATGTTTGCTTTCAAAAGAGGAAAATCCCTACGGGATTCACTCGTACATACCCGTCCAAAACAGAAGACAGCAAGCATAAGACAAACCAACACCTTATGGACTCTCCCTGAAGTAGTGGGACATTTACCGTGTGGCACATGCAATATATGCTACCTAACAAAAGCCAGTAAAGATATCGACTTGGGCTTAAGAACTCCCTGGGAACAGAGGAAATTTACAAATTGTAACAGTCATAATGTTGTGTATATAATGACGTGCACATGTCATCTGAGATACATCGGAATGACCACTCGGAAAGTGAAGATACGAATAAATGAACATCGAAGCACTTTCAGATGTGGAAAGACAGTTACAAAAATGATGCGTCATTTTCAAACAACAGGCCATACAGAAAATGATTTCACATGGACTGTGATTGAAAGATTGCTGAATACATGTAGTGAAAAATAAGTTCTTAAACTTGAGCAAAGATAGATCTACAGGTTATCGAGTGTAACACAGGGTTTAAACGAGGAAATCCCGTGGACAATGCTGTCATAAGATAATGAAGAAACCTTCAATTTGGCCACCACCTTCACCCTTGACTAGTCAATTATTTAAATACAGAGAAAGACTTTTCATGCCATCCACTAAGATATCACAATAATGAGTCAACAACACACAACGGCACCCATGACAATATATAAACGCATGTGCAATAGTGGGAGTGGGAAAAAAAACTGTGTAGCAAGCCATCATTTAGGCTTATATCCGTAGCCCACACGAAAAAAAAAAATAACAACTATTGTGGGAAAAAGAAATAAAAACACACATGAACTACAATACTGAGTTCTGACTGATGTCCTCAAAGGTATGAATGCCTGATATTTTCAATGTGATTTTGCATTATGGTTATGCCCACGTATACAACAGAGTCGCTTGTGTAAAAAATAATAATCAAATAAAAAAATCAGAATTGATCGCACCGACAAACGTAGATAAATAAGATATGGCTCTCTAATAAAAGAACTATAGCACATGATACTAAGTTCTGACTTAAGTATTGTACACATGCTTCAAATACTTTCGCGCTTTGGAGGTGTAGATTCGGATGTACTACATCTCCCAATAGTCCATGCGCCCTGGAAACATCGGCAATGGGCGTGTGAGGTAAGGACCATGGGAACTCACAGCGTAATGACGCTCCCGGAAATACTTGGGCGCACAGAAATAGAAAAAGTATTTAAGAACGCCGTGGCACCATCGCAAATCCTCGACGGCGGGCAGTGTGAAAATCTAGATATCCTAACGGTAGTCGATCTTTGACGAATGTGTGACTACAAGACGACACCGTGACACACAAGACCCGCATGGTGCCAAATAAGCGCCATACAGTAGGTGAGAGCAGGATTAAAAAGGATGCAGAATGTACCACTTCCTTTTGTATGATACAAGAGAGATACCATCAAGATGGAAGTGGGCTCTACTCTATTCTAGAGCACGTGTGTTTACCACTTAGCATGTACGAGGCATGATAAAAATACACGTGTGCAAGTATATAGCAGGTATCACACACTTCTATTCGGAATATGACTAACCTCTGTGACACACACTGGCTTTTTAATCATGAATAGCCCTCGTAACTTTGTATAGCATTCGGAAAGAATCACTTAAGATAAATAATGAGGTAGTAGCACAGGTGATGATTTTTTCAGTTTTCTACACAATCACCGAGGTTTGGTGGATATACGGATTGATAATGCGAATAACAGTAGATCTTTAACATTAGTGACAAAATTGTCTATATATGTTTGTTTTTCTTTTTATCTCATAGAAAGTCTACTGGATATCTACAGAAAATTAGGTGAGTGCAATAGGCCTCATTAATGTTGTGCATGGCAAAATTGCTTGACACAATGCAGGTACTTTAAAAAGACATTAAAAAGAGTAGATATCGTAGCCCTGAAGAAGGCCCCAGACCCGGTTGGGCTAGTATCGAGGGCCGAAACATGTTGGCATTATTGAGGGGGTATATTTGAAAACAATTGCATTCAAAAAAACATTTCACGATTTTAAATATACCACAGGTTCCCTAGGAATAAAGTATAGCACATGGGTATACCTGTAGGTATTTTTAATATATCACTTATCTGGTTCCCTGCTTGACCAGTTGTTATTTTATATAAGAACTCCCAGAACAGCTTTGGTTGAGTCCACCCAGTTAGTACCATCTTACCTGGGTGTGAAAGACGCCTATGATGAAGCATGTCACTATTAGTGAGTGAGGCGTCTTCTCCAATATCTTTGGATATTCCACCAAACCAAGTTTTTAAAGGATAGAAAACCTGTCCAAGGACCACCCCAGATGTTATCTGGGCTAAATAACTGTAGATTCGCAAGGAAAACAGTAGAGAACAGTTGCCTTTAGTGATAATATAGTATTTGGGAGATTGCAACTGTGCTGCTTCTCTCACTCTCTTTTGTGAAAATAAGTTCAGGGGGGGCCTCTATAGCCCCGAGAGTATAAAAATTGTGACCACGTTTGGTGTTTTTAAAAATATCTACACATAATTTGATCGAAATTTACACCTTCCTGTGGTCAACCGTTTTTTTTCCCCACCATTTCTTTTAAATAAATAAAACATGGCAGAGGGTTTAGCATATGATGAGGACGAAATATCGTCTATCCTACCACTACCTCCACTGATTTCTGATAAGGATAGAATACCTGTCCAAGGACCACCTCAGATGTCATCTGGGCTAAATAACTGTAGATTTGCAAGAAAAACAGTAGAGAACAGTTGCCTTTAGTGATAATATAGTATTTGGGAGATTGCAACTGTGCTGCTTCTCTCACTCTCTTTTGTGAAAATAAACTTTGTTTTTTCCTTCTATTGTGCAACCACTGCATTTTTTGTAACTTTTGATCGATTTGACATAGAAACAAAGATGTTGTTGTTAAAATCGCCAGAATATGCAGCAGATGTTGTTTTATGTGGCACGTGACAAATCCATAACTATGCAGAAACCGCAGCAGCCGCAAAATTGGATAATTCCAGTGCCCCACCTCCATATAGGTATGTCACACTTTATAAATTTTAGAGCAAGAGAGATTTGCTTGCACTGTGTCATTGACATATTGTACTCTTTACACTTCCTGAAGAAGGTGTGCATGTTGTGCTGCTACGTATGTGGCTAGCAACTCCTCAGATACCTTCCACGTATGAGTTTGTGTACCAAAATTATTTGAAAGGTTAATACTGTTTTCTAACTATGCTTTCTTGCTGTGTTGTATATTGTGTTGTTGATGTGTTATGAGTTGCATGGACTTGTCAAATAATTGAAGTCTTTTTTATTCATTATGATATGAAATGTGTGTTTTGCTTGTGAACATTTCATATACATAACCGCTTGCTGTGTTACCCATTTTTAAATTAAATTTGGGGTCCTCATGGCTGGCCTGCCCTATTGGGTCTCGGCCATTGGAGCCTAGGCTTGATTGGCTCCCCTGTCCCAATATCCACCCAACTATACCTTATCAAAACGGAGGCAAGTTCAGCCCATCAAACACTTGATTGTCATTGTTAGTGTTAGTAACGGTGAACAATTATAGGCTTCTCAGTGAGGTTTGTGTGAGCATATAGCACTCGTAGGTCACAACATATAGCCAAGAGTCCATGCACACAAGAGAGCATCCCAATGTATTAGTTTCAGAAAAAAAATGTACTTTATGTCAAGAAAAAAATGTGTATAAACTAGATACAATTTCAGGTAGGCAACATGCAGGAGTGGGGCAAAGACATGTAGGATTGCTGATTCTCTGTGACTCAAAGCACCCCCAATTTGTAGTGCTGGGTCTATTATCAAGACACATAGTGCACTCTGCCACCCCATGTGCTCCCTCCCCTCTCACTCTTGTCCTCCCCAATTTTCAACCTGTTCTCTCGCTCATTGACTGTGCATATCTTTAAGATCCATGACAATGGTCATAATTGTTTGTACCAGAATATGCCTAAATGCCAATAAAAAGACACACAGTGCCGGTGCTGCTCCACCACTCAGTTTTTTACATAGTATACATAAATGTATTTTTGAAGCAGACTTTCAAACAATCTTTAGGTGTAAGCAGGTTACAAGGACACTTCGCGTACAATCTGCATTTACTAGAGGTATATTGTGCCACAGTTGAATGAACCAAGTTACCACTCTGGTCAGTAGGCACATGGCACTTTGCGGTGTTTTAGAGGGACTTTAATTTAGCCAATGGATCGGGGTTGCTCTTAAAAAAATAACGAGTCTTCAGACTTTTTAAAGCTCAACCTAGTCACTGTTTTGGTTGAAAATCTTGAATGCAAAAGTAGTGTATTTCATTATTGGAAGATGGATCCACGTCACGGTGATACCACTTTTCCATTCTTTGACTTTGATTTAACATCTCATTAGAATCATGTATCTTAGTTCAAGAGGGTAACTAAAGCTGAACATAAACCCAAAACAAATTGAAATGGGAAAATAAGTTGAACAGTTTAGCCCCAGAATCATGGATTCATTTGGGCTGCTAATTAGCACTACTTGCTATTTTCAACATAGTGGGACAGTACTAAATGTCCATAAGCACAGCATGTGTGAATAAAACGTATTTGCAGGTTACAGGTTGTACTTGTACATTGTCATGTCACATGTGCTTATGGACATTTAGTACTGTCAAATGATTGCCAGGGACGGCCACATTGTCACGTGCTCATGAGAAGTAATTCGCAATGATGGTGTTCCTACGGGCCATTCCTGCTGCAGTGGGATGTGGGCCACCTGCCCCATTGTACCCATCATCGTCCGGTACTTCTGGAACTGGGATCCATGGGGCATTGGTGCGTACACAGATGTTGTGCAACACACAACATGCAACGATCAACTTGCACATGATGCCTGGGCTGTATAGGAGCTTTCCACCTGTGCCGTCCAGGCACCTGAAACATGACTTCAACACGCCAAATGTGCATTCAACGATGCCCCTGGTGCGTATGTTGGCCGCATTGTACTGCCTCTGGGTGGGTGTGTTCGGGTCTCGGAGGGGTGTCATCATCCAAGGGCAGAGTGCATATCCTTGATCACCTGTGACAGTGCAGGGACAAAAGAGCCAATATTTGGTTCGGCAGGATGTGATGGCAGGCCCACTAATCCAGTGATGCCTGTGCTGACTGTGTGTGGGGTGAGTGTAAGCAAGCACTCAGGGAGTAGCTGGTGCTGCCAACAACTACAACAGTCATCAGGCACACAGAAATGAAATGTCAGAACAGCAAGGGGGGATGACTTGAGTCGCACAGGGTTAGTGGCCCTAGATGCACAGCGGCCAACACGGGCCCACCGCCACAGGACACTGACCTGCGATAGACTGGGGTAGGGTCATGAGGGCACAGCAGGGTCTCGAATGTGTCGTAGGTGCCTTCCGCAGAGTGTCACGGGAGAATGGGAGGTCTACCCCCAGGGCATGATGCAGAGGGCACATGCCAGCCGTGTCCGGCAACATGGCGGATATGAATGCCACAGACTCATGCCAGACACCAAGTCCGTACCTGCCTGTTGTTGATGACAACCCCCAGGCCACAGGCTCAGACGCCAATGATGTTCCACCGGAGGCTGACGGTCACTCACAGCGCACAGGGTTATTGGCAACCCGTGTCGCAGGCTTGCATTGAATAGGGTAAGTGGCACCACGTGTCGCAGGCCTGCGATATGGAATTATGCCTCACTGATCAAAGGGAATCTGGTGCTGTGGCCACTGCCACGGACTCGGGGTCACTGCCATTCAGGACTCAGGACACAGTTCCACATGTGGGACCTACTGGTACGAAGAGGATGCCGGTATAGTATGTCAATGAGAAAGGAGTGATGTGGGCCAGCGTCGTGGGTGCCAGCGATGGTCTGCAGAGGGTGTAGAGGTCACAGGACTGGGGCTTGAAGCTTGCCCCGGCACGTGGTGGGCCCTATTTGACACATGACATTGTCGGCAGGTGAGCAGTGCGGCCTTGGGGCGCTGGGGCAGGCAGGCCTGGTCTGAGTATCAGCGTCCGGGGTTGCAGCAGGCACACAGGGTCGCAGGCCCCACTGCTCACAGCGTCGGCCTCGTGGTGGACTGCAAAGCGCCGCCCTGTCAGTGACGTTGTCCTTTCCGGGAGAGAACCACGCTCTGCGCTGCTGGGTTTTTGTCCACTCCCCTGCGCAACCCTGGCGTACTCAGGGCCAACCCACTAAGCTCACGCACACAGGGGGGGATGCAGCGAACGACATTTCCGCTATCTGACCCACGGCCTGGGGTGACATGGTTGCGTCCACTGTTCACTACTCTCCAGTCACCAACAGTTGTGGTCTGCATGGACATATCTGTGGTTTGCATACCCATGTCTGTCCTTCACATCCATGCCTCACTTGTCATTGTGTACATTCCCATTCACGGGTCACTTGCATCCTTCGCACTTGGCTGCATTCCGCATCTACACACGTTCAGTTGTTGTGGGGCTGTGGTGCCATGATATAGCTGCATTGTGTGCAGGGGTAGCCCAGGATCACCATGGAGTAGTGTTGTCATGTCTGGTTGGCTAGTTACTGACTTCGGACCTTATCCGGTGATTTATTCGCCTCACAAATCTTCCTCTTTGACTGCGTCCCCTTCCCCGCTCAATCACGACCCTCACGGACTGACCTGATAGACCACGCGGTCGCCTTCCTGTTGTCTCTCCCCGTTCCATACCACACTGCCCTAAATAGGTGTAACCAGTCCTGATGATGGCCTAGAGTGTTACAGGCCGAAACGCCGTCGACTACAACAGCGTTACTTTTGGCACTTTTGTTACATGGGCATTTGCTCTATTGTTTCTTGTAAATTCTTACATTAATTGTGTAAATGCCCTAACTCCGACATATTTAATGTACCATTTGTTCTTTGTGCCCCTTCACCGCTGTACATACCACTTTATGTGTCACTTGCGCCGTCACAAAACTCCACGAGCACTTGTGCACAGTATTTTGTCGGTTACACTTTCACTAAGTGTCACGCAGTGCTTTTAACCTATATGATATGTACATATGACGTAATATGTCCATCATGTGTTGAAAAATACAACTCTTTCCGGCATTCTTGGTCTCCCTGTGTCTTCTCTGTATGGATTGATTCCTCCTATACTTCATGATACGGCTCATTTTTGAATAACTTGTCCTCCCAATGAATTCCACATTGAGACATTGTTGTTAGATACCATGTACTGCCCCAGTCTCACTGTGGTTTATGGGCTACCTCCTGTGGTCTGATAATGTCTGGTAGGTGGGCATGTTGATTGACATGTTGTATGTTGTTTGGTCACGTGTGCATTCCCACAGTTGTGCGTTGAGTGATGGTGGCTTTGAGGTGTGTGATGTGTTGATTTGGCACTTACCAACAAGCCATCCAGTTCCATATGTGTCATCCTGGAAGCGCTGGTTGATTATGGATTGTCGGAAGATGTAGGAATCGTGCACACTGCCGGGGTGGTTTACGACGACACTGATGAACATTCCCCGGTTGTCCACTATTGCCTGCACATTGATTGAATGCATGTGCTTTCTGTTGCGGTAGTGGTGTGCAGTATCCGCAGGGGGCACAAGTGGGACATGTGTGCAGTCTATTGCCCCCAACACGACCGGGAATTCAGCTATGGGGTAGAAGCCTTGCTTGGTCTCCTGCTGTACCTGCGCAATGTGGGGGAAGTGAAGGTACTGGGGTATGAAGCTGAGGATGGCACCCAGGACAGGTGTGATGAACTTTAATAAGGCTGGCTGTGAGACCCTTCCGACTCTGGCAATTGTTGGTTGAAAGGTTCCAGAGGCCAACAGGTGCAGCACAGCCAGCAGCTTTGTCTGCGGAGGGATGTTGGTTCTCCGCTGTGTTGGGACCGTCAACCTGTGGCCGATGTGGGTCATGACGCGGATGATGGTTGTCCTTTTGGGCCTGTAGTGGACAATGACTTCCTCAGGCGTTAGGTCTATGAGACTGGTGCATTTTCGGTAGGTCTGCTGTCTTACTCTGCGCTGCCTCTGTGGTGGTCCGGGGAGGCGGGTCCGGGGGGTGGTGGCGGTCCTGGGGGTGGTGGCGGTGGATGTTGTGGCCCTGTTGGGGCTCCGAGCTGCATGATGAGTAGCTCCATGGCATCGTTTGTTCATCGGGTGTGGCTGTGTGCGGAGCTCCATTGCCTACTGTAGATAGTCATCCGGCTTTACACCTGCAGGAGGCAGGTGTTAAAATCCTGCTGCTACCGCGGCTTATCGCGTGGTTTTGACTCGGATATGCAGTTCATTGTGAAAGTGGGGTTAGTTGGTGGTGTCCACCGTGGAGATACATTTTGTGGCAGTTATCGTGGGAATACTGCCTTTGTCTGCTTTTGCACCAGCTTGTGAATGGGGTGTTAGATCTATCTCCACTTTTTGATGCGTTAAGGTGGTGATAAATCGGAGATAAGTCCTTGTGAATATCCCCCCTAGTGTATGTACTTACCAGCCTTTACTGTGCCTGGAATCCTCACAATACTGGTAGTGCTGAGTAAGAACAATACCTTATTCACACAGGTCATGAGGTTCAAAAGCCTGCAGCACCTATCACAGGATGCCAGGGCCTCTTGGTGTGTCCTGCAATTTAGGGATCTGACTCTCCCAGCAAGTCATTCCAAAGCTTGCCGATGATTGGCCCAAATTTTACTTCTCTGGCTCAAGGTTATCTGGGCCTTGTAGACCAAAAAACTATTTGTCTTCTTTCAATCATCTTTATAATTTTATATCCATGAGCAATACTGCTCCTTCGTGTTGTTGTGAGTGTAAATGGTATGTGGTTTGAGGAGTGCCTTTTATAGTGAGAGTTGCAGGTGTTGATGTGTTAATTTGGATCAGGTGTGCACTAGCATATGTATCATTAATCTTCCATCAAGGTAAGGTTGTGGCTGGCCAAAGTTATTAAATTTTACCTAAAAGCCCAGAGGTGATCAAGCCTGGTTTTTGTAGCCACCAAGGATGCTTTATCAGCTGGACTGATTTGCTGACTAGTACTGATCCAAGGTTTTATCTTTGAACTTACTCACTTTTTTGGAAGTTGAAATCAGCAAGTGGGGCAAGGTTGGAAGCTGTAGCTGAGAAGGGCTCTAAAAGACCTGAGACTTTTGCTGAGATATCCTACTGAACCAGTTTTTAGTGTGGCAAAAAGCTATGTTTGGGGACAACACTAGATTTCTTTACTAATGACTAAATCCCAACTTTTTGGGAAAGTCAGGTCCAGCACTTAATGGTCAGCTGGACCCACTTGTGTTAAATGGTAGCGACAGTCGTAGTCGATAACCTTTCAAGTTTTGCCCGGCGGTAATCGCCTCTTATACCATTCGATGCTAAACCAACAAAGAGGCAGGCGCCGGAGACTGGAAGGCAGGAAACAAAGTTTTATTCTCTCCGGAGGAGAACACATCAGATCAGACAGCGAGGTATCGTCACGAGGTGCTCTAACTGCATCTCTGAGGCCTGGCCTCTTATACACAGGTTTATGACTTTATTGCAGGTTTATCATACATGGCACATTCTTGAGATCGCTTTGATACATGAAAAGAACATCCTCAGAATCCCCACTTCAAGCTCGTTCCCACACATATTTACAGTGGAAGTCCCCACCCCACCCACAGTAGGAGATGGCTATCACACAGCTGGACATTCTGCCAATTCCCGGGGGTGTGTGCGACCGGTCGGGTCTCAGGGGGTCGGGGGCCTTGATCTACTGTAATCCCTTTGATGTGGGGTGTTTCCCTTACAGTAGGGGCAATAAACTGCATCCGCAGGGCTAGGTGATGGCCTGGGATAAGTTCGGACAATTGGGCGCAGAGGAAGGGGGTTATCAAAGAGATGCATGACCATGTATGGGATGTCGGTCAGGCGTGGGATGTGGTTCCATGTCAGGGTCGCGCAGAAGGAGAGGGTTTATGGCCCGTGTATGAGAGAGCGGGGGGTGGACGGCGCGCGGGGGAATGCTCGCAGCGCCAGGGGGACGCGCTGGCGATCGGCAATGAGCAGGGAGAGAGACCAGGGTGCCTAAAATGGCTGCCGTGCGTATTCCTGTGTGTTGCGCTGGGGAGAGACAAGATGGCACAGATAATGTTCAGTTACGAACTAAATTTCCACAGTCCTCCCTTTTAACATATCTCGCCAGCTTGTATAGTTCGGATCTATCCCCATAATGCCGCGAGCTTCTACCTTGTATACAGCTTTCATATGTTCCGCTTCAAAGTTCCGAGTTCTAGGGCGGACGGGAATAACCTGACACATTTGTACATAATTACATGTAGTTGATGGGATAGGCGAGGAGGCAGTGCATACAAAATTACATCAGCTGCGCCACATGTCAGACCCAGAGATAGGAGGAGGGAAGCTTGCTCGAGCACAAACATGATACCGTAAAGTAAAAATGTTTCTGGCAAAACAAGGGATATTTCGTATATTACTTAAGGCCTAGACTTCGTGTGGATCAAACTAGACAGCATAGTCATGTGCACGGCTGATGTTATACAATTGTCATTATACAAAGTTAATGTTTCTTAACTATCAGTGTACAGTTGGAGGTGACCGATGTAATATCATGAAAACTCGATTGGAAGATAGTCAATACGAAAGTGGTTGGGAGAGGAATTCAACTCAACATGAGTTATAGTCAGGGAAGGGAGTTCTTCTTTCCAGTGTCTTATTATAGCGAGCCATCACTGGTAAGCTCTCATTGTTCTTCTTCTTTCGTTGGCACTGTTGAGCACCGGCGGTGGAGCTAAGGTCCAGCTCAAATCCAAGTTTTCACGTAGCAGGGTGTGACCATTCGTTGCTCTTGGATCACAGTCCTGTTCCCTAACTCATCTTATCATAGGTACCTTGAGACGGGGTACCCGCATTTCGTTCTTCTGTTGTCAAGTCAAATTCAAAATCCCATATAAAAGAGAGGGGGGGGAATAGGGGCGTGCTTTGGGAGGTCGAGGGAAGAGGGGGTGGAGTGGGATCGGACCAAAAAGCGGACCAAGGAGAGCAGAATCTTTTAGCACAGAGCCCATCAATCGGGCTCGACGGGCTGGGACTTCAGGCACGAGCTGATCAGCGAGCAGGGGGCTTCGGGATAGCCCTTCGTTCTATCGCTTTCCATGCTGAGAATGGTGCCTCGTCTCACGCCCTTTTTGCTTCGTTGCTCCCTCCTTGGTCGATGCCATAGATGTTCCATGGTCCGCAGCCAGGCTGTGCGTCACGTCCGACCCCTCTCTTCCGATGGCCGCAGGTTATCTTTGAATGAGTACAAGAAACAAAATCTTAGAGAGTTGGCAGGGAAGACATTTACACACTTCATCCTCTCTCCCAACCACCGAGTAGTTGGGGAAACGTTTTTATCGGTCGCTGTATGATTGATGTCTATTAACTCTTATGTCGGTGTGTGTTACTAATTTATTAATCATTGCTGTGGTGCAGGTTTCTGTGGGTGTTCCTGTCCATCGTCTGGCCTGCTAGGTGTCGATTCCTGTGCCCTATAATCGTTGTAGGAAGCCTGATATCTGTCAACTTTCTGGTCTATCAAAAAATTCGAACCGGCTTCTCCGGTAGAGACTCGTTCTTCTTAACACAAGTTCTGTTAATACACATTTTCCTCCGAGGACTGCTAAGTTTATGAAAAAAGGAGAAATGTGCGAGGTGCTACTGTCATGGGTTCACAGGTATCTATTTCGGGGAAGGACACAAGCTAAACATTTTTCTTGCTGGAGAC
Organism: Triturus cristatus; assembly: GCF_964204655.1. Classification (NCBI taxonomy): domain Eukaryota; kingdom Metazoa; phylum Chordata; class Amphibia; order Caudata; family Salamandridae; genus Triturus; species Triturus cristatus. The sequence goes on from NC_140586.1 coordinate 546,717,203, forward strand.
AATAGGTAACCCTCATTAGTTTAGGCGATGTACCTTTAGAAAATAAAGTCATCAGCTGTTTTGTTCGGAATACTCTGGGACGGCTAGTACAGAGCTGGGGTGATTCTGGGAGGACGGGGTGCTTGGACATTCTAGTTCGGAACAATTGGGCGGGGGCAATTCTGGGCGGTGGAGATGGTGTCGTAAAAGCTCTAAAAACGAAAACCACTGACATATAGTCCCCGTGATGAGGGCCAGATTGGGAGACATCAGTCGTCTTAGCTGTCCTTTCTTTCTCAGCCAATTAAATTCAACATTTTGCAGAAAGGAGAGGTAGTAACGTGGTAAAGTCTGTTGTTTTTGTTTCTGTCAATTTGTTCGAACACCGCCGTGTTTGAGGCCAATTATACACATACTGAGGAGGTATAGTGTCGTTAATTTATTCAAAAAGAAAGAGGGCAAGAGAGCCTTCAGCGAGGGAGGGAGAGAGAGAGTAAGAGGGAGAGAGAGAGAGAGAGAGAGAGAGAGAGAGAGAAAGAGAGAGAGAGAGAGAGAGAGAGAGAGAGAGAGAGAGAGAGAGAGAGAGAGAGAGAGAGAGAGAGAGAGAGAGAGAGAGAGAGAGAGAGAGAGAGAGAGAGAGAGAGAGAGAGAGAGAGAGAGAGAGAGAGAGAGAGAGAGAGAGAGAGAGAGAGAGAGAGAGAGAGAGAGAGAGAGAGAGAGAGAGAGAGAGAGAGAGAGAGAGAGAGAGGAGAGAGAGAGAGAGAGACGTGCGCATCAGGTAGGCTATTTGGCATACGTACGACACAAAACGAGAGAGGCATGTGTACGATAATAGGCTACTTGGTGCACACACAACATGGAGTAGCATGGGTCAGTTCTATGTAAGAAAACACAAGCGGGGGAAAGACATAAATTCGGTGATCACGTACACACAAATACCGGATAGGGCGTGACAGTACATACATCAAGCGCAGAAACTTAAGACGGAGACACAGGGCTACGTTGAGTATGGGGACCTCTCCTTTCCTGTCCTCTTTCCTATGCACGCTGCGTATTTTCAGTACTTTTGTAATTTATTTTGGGGGGGGGGGTGTCGGACCTTTTACTCCTCTCCCTTTGATCGATAGACAAGCACTTCAATCATACGATGACGTTCTATTCATGCGACCCAGGCATATGAAATGCATACACATTTATACCGTATAATCGTAGCACACACGCACAGTCATACCATACAGTTTTTCACGTTCCCAATGGTGGTCTGCACTTCGAGCACTATCCCACAACGTTTGTCTATTTTTTTTTATTTTTATACTGAGCACGGTGCGGTCCATGTCCACTCCATTCTTCAGTCGGAACTTCGTTGTGACCTATAGAGAGGGAAAAGAGGGGGGGGGGTGTGCAGTATTCAAAGTACGTTAGCGCGCGTAGACACGAAAAAGTTCTACTTACCACGTACCAGGCTAATTGCAGGGGCGGGTAATACCACAGACCTACTATATCCTTCCCTTCGACTATACAAGACGCTCCATTTTATTCGCCTCCTAAATTCGGGTTCCCTTGTCGTGCATTTGTTTCTCAATTGGTTGCATATTATAAGGTAAGGTACCGTACCTTGCATTCGGCAGATACCTTAAGCTATAGTAAACCATTTTCTAACAAGTCTAGACGATCACTTATGACGCCAATTCCGTAATTCCTTCGAAGAGCCTTTTATTTAAAACAATGTCAGCATACAAATACGGGCCTACAACCGTTACAGGCCGGCCAACGTGTGCGAGGCGTTGGGTATCATGAGCAATTCTACCTTAACATGAAAAAAATTAAAAATGACAATAAAAATGGAAATGCCAGCATTAATAAGGTTGTCTGTATGCTCGATCAGTACCCTCCCCGTCCCTTCGCCCATCATGTGTGAAAACATCGCGTTCATATCCTGTTAACATGAATGTCAAATAACTGAAACGCCATAGGGAGTTGTAGGCCCTTCTTACATCGGCGCCATTTTGGGGCGAGGTCGGGCGGGTCTAGCGTACAGTCTAAGTCCTTCCGCTAACTAGCCAGACCAGAATCCCTTTCGGTAGTTCGAGAACTTTCGTTAGAGCCAATGGAAAGAACAGACAGCATGAATCGTGATTCGGGGGTGGGGAAGCACAGTTTTTGGTCCTACCGGGTCATGTTGAGGTTCCACCGGAACTGATCCGAGCGGCTGGGCTACAGTGTCTCTTGATAATTCAAACAGAAGCTTGGTGTCACCATGGTCTTCGCGCAATGCCATGATCCATTCTCAGGGCGGGACAGCAGGCGGGTCTCGCTGCCGACGCCTTGAATCAGTCTCTCTCAGGGCACCAAAGGGACGTAAGATGGCTGCCGCCCGGGGCAAAGACAAGTTAATGTGGAATGATCGAGCAATAGCGGAGGTTGCCCCCACGGAAGTCCACGGGATTCGAATGTCAATGACTCCCGCAGAATCTGCAAAGTTGAGAGGGTGTTTTTCGAGGGTGGGGCCCACGCCCGAGCAGACAAGCTTCCGAGTCCAGGGCCGTCTTTCGGGGGGCCAGGCCTGGATCTGAAGAACCGACCGCCAGAGTCCAGAGGCAGCAGCAGCAGCAGCTCTTCGTTACAGCCACCGGGGTGGGTCCCCCGATCACTCGGCTGCGGGGACCCACTTCTCGAGTCAAACGCTAATGACAATCTTAGTGGACCCGCGCCTGAGTGGTTGCTCGGCGGGTGAGACGTGAATGGCTGTCCTGCTGCAGCTGGCCGGTGAGTGCAGGGGCGCCTACTCATCTGGACGGCGAGTGAAACGGCTGGGTGCAACTCAGCTGGCCGGCGAAAGAAACGGCAGGGTGCAACTCAGCTGGCCGGCGAAAGAAACAGCAGGGGTGCCTTCTCTGCTGGCGAGCCTCCACCTGGGGAGGCCCGTCCGCGTCGCTTCCCCCCTGCCAGGGCACCCTTCGCTGCCGGTCGAAGCGGAGAATGGGAAGGCCAGTACAACGTGGTGGACTCCACCTTGGCGCTGCCAGAGCCTCGGCGCTGTGTGTAGCCTCCGGCCTATTCGCACAATCGTCCGCCACTGATGTCGATGGATTTTGCGTGGCGTCCGCCACTGATGTCGATGGATTTTGCGTGGCTTTTATAGCCCAAAGCCAACTAAAAGGACCGCCCAAAGCAGGTCAATTTCGAAGAAGGAGGGGCGAGGACTGTCATGTAAATAGTTGTTTAAAAACGTGTTTTAATGTGTTTACCCTGTTGGCGTGTTTGTTATACCTATAAGTTATTAAAATGTTATAACTATACTACTTTGTTGGAGTGTTGTACATATTTGCAATCTGGTAACGAGCACAAGGATGTTACTGCGTAGTCGGAAAAATGACATAGCCCAATTGTGCGTGATCTAGCCCAGTTCGGTGACGTCGATGGTGGGTATCAGCAGGCTTCCGGTTGTGCAGGATTTTGTCGTGTTTACTGGGCGGGGTGGGTGGTAGGGCAGATATGTTTAGGCAGCGAGAGTGATGGAGCTGAGCTACCTCGTGGCCATCTTGACCGTGAGCTTGGCTCCTTCCCCTAGTTTCATATTTTTCGCAAAGGGCTATTTCCTAGTGTTTCTTAAAAGAAAAAGGGTCCCATCAGTGGTCTACTGGTTTTCAGAGTCCTTCTTTGTATATTTATGCCATAGTTTGCTATGAGCTATAGCGACTAGTCTATATTTAGTGAACATGTCCTTATTAGGGGTGCCTTCCAGTGGAGCCGGATGGTTCACCTCTAATAAGCGGTCCGGGCAGAACCAATTACCAATCAGTGGAGAGAAGATAGGCATGACGGGTTACAACGGGAACAAAAGTCAGCACTACCTATCTTTTCACTGCTTGCAAAGACTAGATAGAATATCTCTATTCCTCGTTATTTGTAAGCAGAGAATACCTCCAAAGAACAAATATCGAACAACTAGTGTTCGGACAATCAATCAATCAATGGTGAGATAGGCACGACGGGTTACAATGGGGACAAAAGTCTGCGTTACCTACCCTTCACTATTTGCAAAGACTAGACAGAATATTTCTATTCTACGTTATTTGCAAACAGAGAATATCTCAAAGAGCACTATCCTTCAAAACAATCAATATTCGAACAATCAATCAGTGGGGAGATAAAAATAGGCACGACGGGTTACAATGGGGACAAAAGTCTGCGTTATCTACCCTTCACTATCTGCAAAGGGAGAGAGAGTATTTCTACTCCTCCCCGTTTGTAGACAGCGAATATCTCAAAGAGAACAATCAATAAGCAATACTAGTATTTTCAATCAATCAATCAATCGTTTCGCAATTTGTCGTGTTTCACGACCTTACCCGGACCGCATGGACAGTTTCTCATCTTCCGCCTCCAGCGCCCGATCGTCCTCTACTCTCCGTATTTGCCCCGGCACTCCTGATGGTTCACAGTCAGGACCGTAGATCACTCGAGAGAGGTCTGCTCGGAACCAGTGAATTTCGGATGATCGGCTGCCAGACGAGGGTCTATCGGGCAGGAGCTCTCCCGATCGTTGCAGTCGTTCACTCTGTCGTCGGGACCTCTCTCTTTGGATCCACGTGTCGCTGATGGGCCCCTTGTTGGGCGCCAATTGTTAAATGGTAGCGGCAGTCGTAGTCGATAACCTTTCAAGTTTTGCCCGGCGGTAATCGCCTCTTATACCATTCGATGCTAAACCAACAAAGAGGCAGGCGCCGGAGACTGGAAGGCAGGAAACAAAGTTTTATTCTCTCCGGAGGAGAACACATCAGATCAGACAGCGAGGTATCGTCACGAGGTGCTCTAACTGCATCTCTGAGGCCTGGCCTCTTATACACAGGTTTATGACTTTATTGCAGGTTTATCATACATGGCACATTCTTGAGATCGCTTTGATACATGAAAAGAACATCCTCAGAATCCCCATTTCAAGCTCGTTCCCACACATATTTACAGTGGAAGTCCCCACCCCACCCACAGTAGGAGATGGCTATCACACAGCTGGACATTCTGCCAATTCCCGGGGGTGTGTGCGACCGGTCGGGTCTCAGGGGGTGGGGGGCCTTGATCTACTGTAATCCCTTTGATGTGGGGTGTTTCCCTTACAGTAGGGGCAATAAACTGCATCCGCAGGGCTAGGTGATGGCCTGGGATAGGTTCGGACAATTGGGCGCAGAGGAAGGGGGTTATCAAAGAGATGCATGACCATGTATGGGATGTCGGTCAGGCGTGGGATGTGGTTCCATGGCAGGGTCGCGCAGAAGGAGAGGGTTTATGGCCCGTGTATGAGAGAGCGGGGGGTGGCCGGCGCGCGGGGGAATGCTCGCAGCGCCAGGGGGACGCGCTGGCGATCGGCAATGAGCAGGGAGAGAGACCAGGGTGCCTAAAATGGCTGCCGTGCGTATTCCTGTGTGTTGCGCTGGGGAGAGACAAGATGGCGCAGATAATGTTCAGTTACGAACTAAATTTCCACACTTGGAATCAGGGGTCCATCTGCTTTTTGTGTTCCTGAAGCAAGAAAACAACAAGCCATGCCTAGAAGAGCAGTTCCGGTCCCTAAGTACTAGCAGGAGTTAGGAGTCCTTGTGTGAGACCTCTTCGTCTAGCAGGAGTCAGAAATCGTCTTCCAGTCGGGTCATCTTCTTCAGATTGAGTTTTCCCAGCAGCAGGAATACTCTGAGAAAATATAGAGTTGTCAGATTTATCCTGTGATTTAGCCAGTGACTGAGTAATTGTACCACATTATTCTAACTATTTTCTCACTGTCCCCCTAACTCATATTGAAGCACTTCATTTTTGCCCTACTGTAAAATTACCCAGAACCCCTAGTTCCACAATGGAAACCCCAGCTGCCATCTGGCAGGCTTGTATTCAGCTCCTACGCCACTCCTCTTTTCAGATTAGTTCTCTGTCCACCAGTCAGGATCAGAATTGGTTCTCACCCGTACTATCACTGGAACCTGCCATAGGTCCCTGAACCAGATTTATTAACTCTCCCACCCAAGGATGTGTATTCCAGCTCTGGAGTTGTGATTACTGGCAGAACTGGGTTTAAGCAGCTTAAAGAACATTTTCATAAAGATACTTTGCTGCTTGAGATATCAAAAATCGGGGTTTTTCTTGCCTTTTCTTAAACTGAGATAGGAAATTAAGAAATTAAGATTTTAATCCCATCTAATCGTATTTAGGGAAAAGCCTGCTAAGGCAAACATAGTGAAATGGGTTTGGGCTTTTAATTCACTGTGAGGGCACGCTAACTCCAATATGTTCTTATTCAGACATAAGACCATTCCATTCTCAATCCATTGCACAAAAATGTATATTGTTATTGTAGCTGAAGCTAAACTAAGGTAAGAAACAACATCAACATTATAAAGAAGTTAAGCATGTTAATACAGTGGTGGGACACATGTGTGGCTCACATGCACCTGTGGACACCGAAACTGAATTATAATGTAAAGGTAATACAAAAGTAATCCCAACAAGCAGTGTTAAAGATGTTAAAAAAAACGCAACCTTCACACTCCCCCAGGAATCCTTAAGTGTAAGATTTAGTGTCTGCGCATTAAGCAAAATTAATATATGTGCTGTAAATCGTACTCTTAAAGGTGTCTAAAAACGGTTACACATTCTGGAGCAGAAATGCCATGCACCGTCACGATCACTGATTGAGACACCCAATTCCACCTTCGATGGAACACTTTAAAGTTAAACAATATAACAGGTGTTTAACAAAATTGTGCTGAGGTGACGAATTTAAGTACCAAAAGAGACCAAGTGTAGAAATGAAGTTTTTTTAAATCTCAAACAGAGTTCTTTCTATTTGTGCTACCGCATGTCCGATCAGTTAAACGGTCACCATAGCACACCAGCTACCAGGAGAACCTGGCTGTTCCAGAAGACCTGCTGGTAGTACTTTGTAACATGGCCCAGTGCAAACTCTGAACCCCGAAGCTGAACCCTGAAAACCGCATTTTTGACTTTTCCTCCCATAGGATTGCATTGTGCGTAAAGGTGCACGACTTTGAAAGATTTATTTACCTGTACGAATTGCTATTGAAATCAGTTTTTACCTTTGAGCGAAGTTCTTGGTTTTAAAACATACATGAAAAGAAATTTAATTTTTTTATTTGGTTTCCAATTTATTCTTTGAATGTGTGTCTCATTTATTGCCTCTGTGACTACATCAAATGCTTAGCACTATCTTCTGATAAGCCTAACTGCTTGTTCACATTACCACAAAAGGTAGCGTTAGTATTATCTTCTTTAGCCTCGGTAAAACAATTGGGGACCCACTGGACTATCTGCACAGTGTACTTTTTTTAAGTACACTATATAAAGAACCAGCTTCCTATATTAGTGGGTCAGCGGTGGGGTCTACAATTTTGGGTCTGCTGATACCACTTAGTCAATAAGTGACTTCACAAGTAAATCCCAAAATTGCCTTTACCTAAAATTGCATTTTTCTCGATTGATCGATTTTTCCTAATTTTCTAAACTAACTGTCAGGGCCTTGAAAAGTCCCTGAAGTTTAAATCTGTTTAGAATTTTAAAACATACTATAGTTAGGACTGCAAAACCTGTGTTAGGATTTTGTCTAGCTTCCAAAAAGTCCCCAACTTTAGTGTGATAATAAATACCACAAGGGGTGTGGCTAAGGAGCTCGACCTTACCTGCGGCTGAAATAAGCTCAGCTAAGGACCCTCTGTAAGGGGAACAAAATAAAAATTGGCTCACACCCTACCACTGCAACGCTTCAGAAGCTGTTGGCTGAGTATGGACTGGCCCTTCCTTTGGATGAGGACACTAACCCTGAGAACCAGGGTGGAACGTGTGAAGAGGATTACCCAGACATGCTCCTACTCGAAGGAGAGGTGACAGCACCTTTACCCCAAGACCGACCCAAAGTACCAAAAGCCCCAGCCTCTAGTGAGGAGCTCTCAGGCCACATTACATTTGGTTGGGTAGGCTGCCACACATTTCAAGAAGACACGCATTATAACCAGGACATATCTCCACCCATTATAGGGGGGCATCTTGATAAAATCCATCTGTTAAAAAGACCGCCTGATCTCCCAATGTGTGTTAGTGTAACGTGTTGTCTTTCCTGCATTCCTCTGTTGACAAATAATATATCTGTGGCAAATTTCTTCAGCTAGCATTCCAAATCTGGGATTATACCAACTGTGTGGTCTGACCATGGCATCCCTTCCTAGGTGTGTGTATCCATGATAATATTGGGTCATTGGAAATAAGAGACTGTTTAGTAACACTGGTCTCCCATCAGCTGACGTCCAAATTTCATTAGCATTTTTCTAACAACCTGCTTTTGGACAACTGTTCTGCTTCTGAAACATTTTCCTGGATCCTTTTTAATATATCCCAAGTATCAGTGACTATCATCAACATGGTAAATAAAGTTTCCTCCTTCAATCAATCAATCATGCAATTTGTAAAGCGCACTACATACCAGCAAGGGTTCCAAGGCGCTGAGGGAGGGGAGGGGGGGGAGCTGCAGCTATTGGTCGAACAGCCATGTCTTGAGTTGTCTCCTGAAGGTTAGAAGGTCTTTGGTTTGTCGTAGGATGAGGGGGAGGGTGTTCCAGGTCTTGGCGGCGTGGTGAGAGAAGGATCTGCCTCCGGCTGTGGTTCTGCGGATGCGTGGGACGGTAGCCAGGGAGAGGTCTGCGGAGCGGAGTTTCCTGTTGGGTACGTAGAAGGAGACTCGGCTGTTGAGGTAGGCTGGGCCGGTCTTGTGGAGTGCCTTATGTGCGTGGATTAGGAGCTTGAAGGAGATTCTTTTGACGACAGGGAGCCAGTGCAGGTTCCTCAGGTGGGTAGTGATGTGGTCGCGACGCGGTACGTCGAGGATGAGGCGTGCAGAGGCATTCTGGATTCTTTGCAGTCTGTTGATGAGCTTGGTTGGGGCTCCGGCGTAAAGGGTGTTTCCGTAGTCGAGTCTGCTGCTGACTAGGGCCTGGGTGACTGTTTTCCTTGTGTCAGTCGAGATCCATCTGTAGATATTGCGGAGCATGCGGAGGGTGTTGAAGCAGGTGGAGGAGACAGCATTGACTTGTTTGGCCATGGTGAGTTTCGAGTCGAGGATGACTCCCAGGTTGCGTGCGTGGTTGGTGGGTGCGGGGGGAGTCCCCAGCGATGCGGGCCACCAGGAGTCATCCCATGCTGAGGGGTTGGGCCCGAGGATGAGGATCTCCGTCTTGTCTGTGTTCAGCTTAAGGCGGTTATCCTTCATCCAGTCGGCCACGGCCTCCATTCCCTGGTGGAGGTTGGATTTGGTGGTGATGGGGTCCTTGGTGAGGGAGAGGATCAGTTGCGTGTCGTCGGCGTAGGATATTATGTTGAGGTTGTGATGTCGGGTGATGCGTGTGAGGGGCGCCATGTAGACGTTGAACAGCGTCGGGCTGAGGGAGGATCCTTGCGGGACGCCGCAGATGATCTCAGAGGCTTCGGATTGGAACGGGGGGAGGCGGACTCTCTGGGTTCTGCCGGAGAGGAAGGAGGAGGTCCAGTCCAGGGCCTTGTCTCGGATCCCTGCATCGTGGAGTTGTGTGCGTAGTGTGCAGTGGCAGACGGTGTCGAAGGCGGCGGAGAGGTCCAGAAGGATGAGGGCCGCTGTCTTGCCATTGTCCAGTAGGGTCCTGATGTCGTCTGTGGCGGCGATGAGGGCAGTCTCGGTGCTGTGGTTGCTGCACAACCCTGACTGGGAGGGGTCCAGGATGCGGTTGTCTTCGAGGTAGCGGGTGAGCTGGCTGTTGACTATCTTCTTGATGACCTTACCTGGGAACGGAAGTAGGGAGATGGGCCGGAAGTTTTTAAGTTCGCTCGGGTCCGCCTTGGGTTTCTTCAGTAGGGCATTGATCTCGGAGTGTTTCCAGCTCTCGGGGAAGGTCGCAGTCGCGAAGGAGAGGTTGATGATGTTGCGCAGGTGTGGTGCGATGGAGTTGCCGGCTTTTTTGAAGATGTGGTGTGGGAACGGGTCAGACGGTGAGCCGGAGTGGATTGTGCCCATGGTCTTGATTGTTTCTTCGTTGGTCACGTTGGCCCAGATTGTCAGGGGGTTGTGGTCAGTGGGGTGTGGTGGGTCTGGCGTGTTGGGGCCTGTTAGGGTCGTCCGGGGGTTGAAGCTGTCTTAGATGTCGGCAATCTTGTGGTGGAAGAAGGTGGCGAGGGAGTCACACAGGGCTTGTGACGGCGGGATGGCGTTGGTGTTGTGCTCTAAATCGTACTCTAAAAGGTGTCTAAAAACGGTTACACATTCTGGAGCAGAAATGCCATGCACCGTCACGATCACTGATTGAGACACCCAATTCCACCTTCGATGGAACGCTTTAAAGTTAAACAATATAACAGGTGTTTAACAAAATTGTGCTGAGGTGACGAATTTAAGTACCAAAAGAGACCAAGTGTAGAAATGCAGTTTTTTTAAATCTCAAACAGAGTTCTTTCTATTTGTGCTACTGCATGTCCGATCAGTTAAACGGTCACCATAGCACACCAGCTACCAGGAGAACCTGGCTGTTCCAGAAGACCTGCTGGTAGTACTTTGTAACATGGCCCAGTGTAAACTCTGAACCCCGAAGCTGAACCCTGGAAACCGCATCTTTGACTTTTCCTTCCATAGGATTGCATTGTGCGTAAAGGCGCACGACTTTGAAAGATTTATTTACCTGTACGAATTGCTATTGAAATCAGTACTTACCTTTGAGCGAAGTTCTTGGTTTTAAAACATACATGAAAAGAATTTATTTTTTTTAAATTTGGTTTCCAATTTATTCTTTGAATGTGTGTCTCATTTATTGCCTCTGTGACTACATCAAATGCTTAGCACTATCTTCTGATAAGCCTAACTGCTTGTTCACATTACCACAAAAGGTAGTGTTAGTATTATCTTCTTTAGCCTCGGTAAAACAATTGGGGACCCACTGGACTATCTGCACAGTGTACTTTTTTTAAGTACACTATATAAAGAGACAGCTTCCTATATTAGTGGGTCAGCGGTGGGGTCTACAATTTTGGGTCTGCTGATACCACTCAGTCAATAAGTGACTTCACAAGTAAATCCCAAAATTGCCTTTACTTAAAATTGCATTTTTCTCGATTGATCGATTTTTCCTAATTTTCTAAACTAACTGTCAGGGCCTTGATAAGTCCCTGAAGTTTAAATCTGTTTAGAATTTTAAAACATACTATAGTTAGGACTGCAAAACCTGTGTTAGGATTTTTTCTAGCTTCCAAAAAGTCCCCAACTTTAGTGTGATAATAATTACCACAAGGGGTGTGGATAAGGAGCTCGACCTTACCTGCGGCTGAAATAAGCTCAGCTAAGGACCCTCTGTAAGGGGAACAAAATAAAAATTGGCTCACACCCTACCACTGCAACGCTTCAGAAGCTGTTGGCAGAGTATGGACTGGCCCTTCCTTTGGATGAGGACACTAACCCTGAGAACCAGGGTGGAACGTGTGAAGAGGATTACCCAGACATGCTCCTACTGGAAGGAGAGGTGACAGCACCTTTACCCCAAGACCGACCCAAAGTACCAAAAGCCCCAGCCTCTAGTGAGGAGCTCTCAGGCCACATTTCATTTGGTTGGGTAGGCTGCCACACATTTCAAGAAGACACGCATTATAACTAGGACATATATCCACCCATTATAGGGGGGCTTCTTGATAAAATCCATCTGTTAAAAAAACCGCCTGATCTCCCAATGTGTGTTAGTGTAACATGTGTTGTCTTTCCTGCATTCCTCTGTTGACAAATAATATATCTGTGGCAAATTTCTTCAGCTAGCATTCCAAATCTGGGATTATACCAACTGTGCCTAAAAGGTCTGACCATGGCATCCCTTCCTAGGTGTGTGTATCCATGATAATATTGGGTCATTGGAAACAAGAGACTGTTTAGTAACACTGGTCTCCCATCAGCTGACGTCCAAATTTCATTAGCATTTTTCTAACAACCTGCTTTTGGCCAACTGTTCTGCTTCTGAAACATTTTCATGGATCCTTTTTAATTCATCCCAAGTATCAGTGACTATCATCAACATGGTAAATAAAGTTTCCTCCTTCAATCAATCAATCATGCAATTTGTAAAGCGCACTACATACCTGCAAGGGTTCCAAGGCGCTGAGGGAGGGGAGGGGGGGGGGGAGCTGCAGCTATTGGTCGAACAGCCATGTCTTGAGTTGTCTCCTGAAGGTTAGAAGGTCTTTGGTTTGTCGTAGGATGAGGGGGAGGGTGTTCCAGGTCTTGGCGGCGTGGTGAGAGAAGGCTCTGCCTCCGGCTGTGGTTCTGCGGATGAGTGGGACGGTAGCCAGGGAGAGGTCTGCGGAGCGGAGTTTCCTGTTGGGTACGTAGAAGGAGACTCGGCTGTTGAGGTAGGCTGGGCCGGTCTTGTGGAGTGCCTTGTGTGCATGGATTAGGAGCTTGAAGGAGATTCTTTCGACGACAGGGAGCCAGTGCAGGTTCCTAAGGTGGGGAGTGATGTGGTCACAACGCGAGACGTCGAGGATCAGGCGTGCAGAGGCATTCTGGATTCTTTGCAGTCTGTTGATGAGCTTGGTTGGGGCTCCGGCGTAAAGGGCATTTCCGTAGTCGAGTTTGCTGCTGACTAGGGCCTGGGTGACTGTTTTCCTTGTGTCAGTCGAGATCCATCTGTAGATATTGCGGAGCATGCGGAGGGTGTTGAAGCAGGTGGAGGAGACAGCATTGACTTGTTTGGCCATGGTGAGTTTCGAGTCGAGGATGACTCCCACGTTGCGTGCGTGGTTGGTGGGTGCGGGGGGAGTCCCCAGCGATGCGGGCCACCAGGAGTCATCCCATGCTGAGGGGCTGGGCCAGAGGATGAGGATCTCCGTCTTGTCTGTGTTCAGCTTAAGGCGGTTATCCTTCATCCAGTCGGCGACGGCCTCAATTCCCTGGTGGAGGTTGGATTTGGTGGTGAGGGGGTCCTTGGTGAGGGAGAGGATCAGTTGCGTGTCGTCGGCGTAGGATATTATGTTGAGGTTGTGATGTCGGGTGATGCGTGTGAGGGGCGCCATGTAGACGTTGAACAGCGTCGGGCTCAGGGAGGATCCTTGCGGGATGCCACAGATGATTTCAGAGGCTTCGGATTGGAACGGGGGGAGGCGGACTCTCTGGGTTCTGCTGGAGATGAAGGAGGAGGTCCAGTCCAGGGCCTTGTCTCGGATCCCTGCATTGTGGAGTCGTGTGCGTAGTGTGCAATGGCAGACGGTGTCGAAGGCGGCGGAGAGGTCCAGAAGGATGAGGGCCGCTGTCTCGCCGTTGTCCAGTAGGGTCCTGATGTCGTCTGTGGCTGCGATGAGGGCAGTCTCGGTGCTGTGGTTGCTGCGGAACCCTGACTGGGAGGGGTCCAGGATGCGGTTGTCTTCGAGGTAGCGGGTGAGCTGGCTGTTGACTATCTTCTTGATGACCTTATCTGGGAACGGAAGCAGGGAGATGGGCCGGAAGTTTTTAAGTTCGCTCGGGTCCGCCTTGGGTTTCTTCAGTAGGGCATTGATCTCGGAGTGTTTCCAGCTCTCAGGGAAGGTCGCAGTCTCGAAGGAGAGGTTGATGATGTTGCGCAGGTGTTGTGCGATGGAGTTGCCGGCTTTTTGGAAGATGTGGTGTGGGAACGGGTCAGACGGTGAGCCGGAGTGGATTGTGCCCATGGTCTTGATTGTTTCTTCGTTTGTCGCGTTGGCCTAGGTTGTCAGGGGGTTGTGGTCGGTGGGGTGTGGTGGGTCTGGCGTGTTGGGGCCTGTTAGGGTCGTCCAGGGGTTGAAGCTGTCGTGGATGTCGGCAATCTTGCGGTGGAAGAAGGTGGCGAGGGAGTCACACAGGGCTTGTGACGGCGGGATGTCATTGGCGTTGGAGCTGGAGTTGGAGAGTTCCTTCACGACATTGAAGAGCTCCTTGCTGTTGTGTGCATTGTTGTCGAGACGGCTTTTGAAGGAGGTCCTCTTGGCGCTCCTGATGAGGTGGTGGTGGTTGCGGATGGTGTCTTTATGGGCTGGGCAGTTGCCCGGTGATTGAACGCTGTGCCATATGTTCTCCAACTTCCGGCAGGTGCGCTTTGACGCTAGGAGTTCCGGGGTGAACCAGTTGGCTCTCTTGCTGGTGTCTTCGAGGGTTTGCTTTTTCAGCGGGGCTAGGGTGTTGGCGCAGTCGTCCATCCATCGTCTGAGGGTGCGTGCACCATCATCGGGGTTGGTCGGTGGGTGGAGTGCGAGGTTTGTCTGTAGTTGTACTTCGGTGATTTTGCCCCAGTGGCGACAGGGGATCTGCAGGGTGCGGTGATGTGAACGGGTTTCCAGAAGGTGAAGTGGATGCAGTGGTGGTCGGTCCAGGTGGGTTCAGAGATGTGGCTGAAGGAGACGTGGGGGCTTGAGGAGAAGATGGCGTTGAGGGTGTGTCCGGTGATGTGGGTCGGTGTTGTGACGATCTGCTCCAGTCCGAGGTTGGCGAGGTTGTCTATCAGGGTGGAAGAGTTGCTGTCGTTGTTGTTTTCCAGATGGAAGTTCAGGTCTCCGAGGAGGATGTAATCGTGGAGGTCAGTGCGTGCGTGCTGATGAATTCGGTGATGGTGTCGCAGAATTGTGGTCAGGGTCCGGGTGGTCTGTAGACGAGGGTGCCTCTTAGGGTGGTCTTGGGGTCTGTGTGGATTTGGAAGTGCATGTGTTCGGAGGTGCTGAGAGTGTCGTCGGTGTTTGTTGAGACCCTGATAGGTTTCTTGTGGACGATGGTGATTCCTCCACCGACTCCGTTGGTGCGGACGCTGCGGGCAATCTTGTATCCGTCAGGGATGGCTATGGCGATGTCTGGAGAGGAGGCTTCGTTCATCCAGGTCTCGATCAGGAAGGTGACGTCTGGTGATATAGTGCCAAGAAGGTCCCAGAGCTCGACGGCGTGTTTGCGAGCGGAGTGGGTGTTGATCAGGATGCATCGGAGCTGGTTGAGTTTTGTCGCGGCGGGTGTCTCTGCGTCTTTGATGCAGGAGAAGCTACAGTTCTGGCATGTGAAGGGACCGTGAGTGTGCTTCGAGGTAGCCCTACAGCAGGCGAGGGTCCGTCCTGGGTTGAGAGCGATGAGGGTGCTGGCGTCGTATCGGAGGCGGTCTTCATGGCTGATGCGGGGACCAGGGGTTCTGGCGCTGGGCGCGGACCAGGCGCGGACGGGCGCAGACGGGCTTGCCTTAGGCGCGCCTTTGGCGCGCCAGCGGCGCGGCCGCACAGTGGCCGCCATTTTAAGGGGAGGTGGGAGGGAGGAGCAGCTGGGAGGCGGGTGTCAGAGGGCAGCAAATGGGCGCGGGGGGCGGGGCTGCAGGGGAGGCAGCGGCGGGAACGGGAGCGGTGAGGGGGGCGAGCCGGGAGGCGGCTGGCTCAATGGAGGGGCACAGAAGGCAAGATGGGTAGCGGGGTGCAAGGGTGAACCAAGGGCACACAAGAGGGGATCAGGCATCAAGGGCAGCGGGGCACAGCGGGACCAAGGGCACACAGGGAGCGGGGAGCAAGGTAGCAAGGGCAGCAGGGGCACAGAGGGACCAAGGGCAGCGGGGCACGGCGGGACCAGGGCACACGTGGAACAAAGCAACAAGGGCAGCGGGGGCACAGGAGCAACAGACACAGAAGCGCAAGTGGAGCTGTAGCGGGGGGGAGCAAGGGTCACTTTCAGCTAAGGTCTGCAAAAGAGGGGATCAGAGAAAGTCAGGAAAAGAACTCCTCATGAAGAGTAGTTCAGAAAAATGTACCATACTCTAGCTAGGAAACACACTCTAATAAAAAAAAAAGCATGTATTAATGTATTATGGTATGAGGTCATCTCGAGCCAATAAAGACCAATTGTCTGATCGTCTGCATATTCTTCCATCGTTCCCATGGTAAACGCATGAAGTAGAAGGTGCACTATTTAAATGTTTCAGTTTTTTTCAATTCAATAAACTTTATTCGGTTTTTGTTTGCAAAACCATAAAAGTTACACAGATACAGTACATAAAAACAATAAAATATTGGCACTATTTTTTAAAAAAACAGACTCCGTTACCTCACTGTAAGTAATCTAAAAACATGTCTAAAAGAGAAGATTCTACATGTCCATAAAGGGCCTAGATTTCAAAGATGCTTTTAAAAACCCTACTATAAAAATGATGCAATCATCCTTCAACAATTGAAGGTACATAAGAGCTGGTCTGACTTGGTTAAAATTTAATTTCTTTAAAATAGGGACTAGAAAATGCCTCCTGGGGACTTCATGTAAATTTCAAAAAAATATAAAGTGCAGCAAATCCTGAGGAGACTTGCCGTCGCAGCCACAGGACACTAGCACTTGGCCTCTGGTTGCCCCTTAGGTCTTGCTAACAGGAGGTGAAAAAGGTTAATCCGAAACCTAGTTAAAATAAATTTTTCATGTGTCGTCAAGGACCCCATAAGATATGGTTCTGACAAATGTGTTGATTTAAGCGGTAGGTATGCTCGAACACTCGATTTCTGGACCTCTACTGTATCCCGATCTGCTTGCCTTCGGCTGAGAAAGGCAGACTTAGTTAATTCCACATCCTTTCTTACGATAACATCTGGTTTAAGAAATAGGATGCCCCGCCCAATCCATTCGAGCCCTTTTTTAATATAGTTAAGCCAGGGAATACGAACCATATTATCTAGGGCCAGGCAGTCTTTTAAGATTGAATGAGTGAGGATTAGGTCTTTAACCAGCACTTTAGCCAAAAAATGAGAGGGCGCAAGGCAAGAGTGTCGCTTAGATAGGGGACACCCAGTTCCTCGTGTACCGCCATATTTGAGGTTCCTCGCGGGACACATAATAATCTTTGTAAAAACCCATTTTCCACTACCTGGAGGGGTTCTGTTGCAGTGTATCCCTAAATCTCACTGCCATAGGATGCTATCGCTAGACTTTCTGCTTGATACACTTGCAACATTGCTCCAGTTGGTTTCTTCCCCACTTTTGAGGCAAAATTTAAAATTGCTGCATTGGCCCGAACCAGATCCCCTTTTTTTTCTGAATTAATGGGTCCCACTTAAGTTGATCATCAAATAAGACCCCTAAATAGGAAAAAACATTTGTGCGGGAAATCTTATCATTACCAGTTCTGAACTGGAAGCTCCTCTTCATATGGCTCCCCACCCTCATGACATAGGACTTTGAGGTGTTAATGGACAAGTCCCGGCCTGACATGAAACCCGAGAATGCAGCCAAAAGAGCTTGGAGACCCAATTCAGTTCTGGATAGTAGGATGGCGTCATCCGCGTAAAGTAAGACGGGGACGCCTGTCTGGGCCTGGAGCTTTATTTATGGTTAACCCTTGGATCGCTTCCAGGATCTCACTCTTGTTGATACTTATCACAGCATCTTTCCTATTTTCGGGCTCTCTATAAGTAGGCTCAAGCGGGCATTCAAACATAGTTTTAAAGTGGCATTCCCACTCCTCCTCTGTGATGTGAGCCACAAGGCCCACACCTCCTTCCTTATCAAACAGGGGTCCATTCACAAGGCTCCAAAACCTGGCACTGTTCCTAAGAGTACTAGAGTCGATCAACTCTTTCCAGGCTTCTTCCTGCAGGGCTCCCTTGCGTTTGACCAGGGCTAGCTTATATTCCCTACGACAACCACGGATCTCAGATTGGATTCTCGGTCTTGCTGCCAGAGCTTCCCTCAACCGTTTAACTGATTTGGAGCAGCTGGCGTCAAACCATATGGGGCCCTGTGTCACAGTGCCTCTAGCCAGAGCACTTAACAATTCCCCCACTGTTTGCGCTATTACCTCATAGGCGCCAAGAATCTCGTTGGGAGTGGACCTCTCAGATGTACATAATTTTAGTTCCTGGGCACAGGATGTTTTCACCTTATTAAAAAAACGGGAGACACCTGGGACCATTTTAATCTGCGCTTTCCATCAGTTGATTTCAGGGTACCCCTATTTAAAACCTCCCCAGTTTTTCTCAATAGTGGGCCCGACATATAGACTGATACAGGGTCATGGTCACTGAATTCACTGACTACAATGTTAAAACCACAACAAAGGGATTGTAGCGACAAAGTAATTAAAATAAAATCAATAAATGATCCTCTTCCAGTTCCTTTGAACGTAGGTACAGGGAACTTGGTATGAGGGTCAGTTAAAGACATCATGACCACTAAATCTAGTTCATTTAACATATTGTTCAACAATTCCCCTTAAAGATGATGTTCAAAATGAAAGCCCCTCATACGGGGACAACCCAACTCTGAGATGCAAGATGATGAGGGGTCACCGCAAGGGTGTATATTGAAATCACCAGAAATCAAAAAGTTACAAAATCTATAGCCCATGGTTTGTTTTATCATTGCACCCAGATTGGTGATATTACACACCTCATGCGGACGAACCGTCGAGTTCAGTGGCGGTGCGTCCATTGGGAGCGTTGGGGTGTTGCCCCCCCGCCCGCGCCCGCACCTCCTTCTGAACTTCAGTAAACTCGTAGTTTATTTAAGTTCACCGGCTCCGAGGGAGAACTGACAATCATGACTGTCAGTCAGCATGACGTCGGACCGCCCACCCCCTTCAGAGTCTGAAGGGGGTGGGCGGTCTGGCGTCATGTTGACTGACAGTCATGATTGTCAGGGGCAGGCAGCAGCACAAGCACAAGTGCGCATGAGTGGGGATGGTAGGTGAATTTTTGCACCGTGCCCAGTCATGCGCACTAGTGCCTGCTCAGGCTGGTGCTTGCCCATTAGGAGAGCGAACCTCGGTCTCCTAATGGGCAGGCGGGCGAAGCGTAACACTGCCCTGGCCTGCTCTAAGTCAATCCTTGTGCTGCTCCAGTGCCAGGATTGGCTGAGAGGGGTTTGCTACTTTCCCGCAGTGATGCGGCTGTTCCACTGTTGGCGCCAGAATGAACTCGAGGCCGGCGGCACGGACCTGGTCAGGTAGGATTGATTTTATTTTAAAACTCCCTCCCCTGGCCCCCTCCCCCGCGCGACACCCCCTCTTCTCCCCTCGCGAGCCGCGACTGCTTCTATATACGGAGGTTTCCTTTAACAGAACATACACATATGCCACACACAAAAATACAGAAACTGTCATCTTGGAAATAGCTATACTATTGGGAATGAAGATTAAGTAAAATATGTGAAATATAAGCAGGTACTAAATTGCTGCCATGAATTATTTTACAACGACTTTTCGGACATCGGTCAGTGTTTCTGCCAGTAAAATTATGGACATAAATACCCCGTTTAAAAATGTCACTTTTTAATTGCTTCTGGCTCTGAGACACGGAGGGACCGGGCCTCCTTCAGGTTCTGCCTCAGACAGTCTGAGTAATATTGTGTTTGGGGTAATTGCGCCCAGTATTGGAGTAATTCGACAGGGGAGCGGGAGGGAAGAAGTCACGACTTCCTTTGTCTCTGATTAAACTAATTATTTTCCACATTTCCTAATCGCTAAGTACTCCACTGTGTGACATACAATGTAATGTGTGGTAAAGGTGCTGTTCTGGGTGAAATTCCTGGTTGAGGAGCTGTGGGAAGGCGTGTGAGAGGGGTTGATTGGCACAGAGCACACCTTCACAAAGCTGGCACGCGCTGACCAGGGCAGCAGAAGTCACCCCAAGAAAATAGGAAGTGTCCAGCATCTGATGAAAGAGGCCGACCTCCTTTCATCTCAGAATAATTGAAATACAGAGTAAACGGCTCGAGGTTCAAAGAGGCCTCTCTGAACAGCAAGGCCCACCTCACGACGCCCTCTCCTGAACACTTTCACCTATCTGGAGTCTGGAGGTTGTACAGATGCGCTGGGCATGTAGAAAATGTAAGTTAAATTCATCTCTAAAACCACGATCATTTATATATCGACTGAGATTAGAAATAAAAAGAATCGAAAATATACACACTCTCTACTACAGTTCGCTATTAGAATCACACTTGGTCTTGTCAACATAGTGAAAGTTTATATTTGACAATTTTTTTGCATGGCGCAGTCTTGACAAGTGACTGGGCTTCTAGGCGCTGTTCAGAGGCTGGCCAGTTCGAGCCGTTTGTGTGTTGTGGATCATTCCAGAAGAAAGTGCAGAAGGTGTTGGGGAGTAGGAAGGAAAGAGGAGGGAAGGAAATAATAAAAGCGATGACGAGAGCACGAAAAAAACTGGAGAGAGTTTGCGAGTCCTGAAACTAGAGCATCATGAAGATACATTCTAGTTTTTGTTAAGTTTGTGATTGGACGTTCCACTTGACACACCAAAGGAAGCACGTATCTCATGAAAACACACTGTTCATGTCAAACACAGACTTAGGGGCCGATTCCGATCCTGGAAAAACCGGGTACGAATCGTCGGACGGAGCGTTTTCTCCGTCCGACTCATACCCGGGAAAAATACCTTACAAACATGCAAGTACGATTCGTATGGAAACACCATTTCCGTACGAATCTAAAAAACACCAACCGGCTAAAATATACCCACAATTCCGATCCGGGACACCGCGGACGTGACGTCCGGACAGAGTCAGGCAGCGTTTCACAAACCAGCAAGTACGATTCGTGCCCACGTCACTCCGCACGGACAATATTTTACGGCAGCCAAAAACTGCCGGGAAATCAGGACGACGCGCAGAAGGAGCACCTGTATGCGACGGACAGCCATGGACCCCAACCTACGTGTCATCCCGGCCCTCATAGCAGTCCACCTGGTGTACAGGAACCGACGCAGATGCCGCAGAAGGTCAGAACAACACCCAGGGGCAAAGGGGGGGGGCAGGGGCAGGAAACATAACCCCCACCCAAGTTCAAAATCATACATGCCCTGTACATACCTGACCCCCAGGACCTGGTCACTTCGGGGATGGGGGCGTGTCCACCAAGGCCTGCGTCCGCCACAACGGAAGTGGACATGGACATGAACCGTCAACACAACAATTGTGGTACGCACCGTACCCACACCTTAAGAGCGTGGGTGCGGGTCGTACCACGCCCACCCCTACGTCACCCCAACAATGGCGTTACGGCTCGTACCCAGTGTAGGAGAGTAGGGTCTGCTTTCTATGTTCAGCCCCACTTTTTGCTTTTGCTTTACTGGTTTTCGACTTAGATGTGGCTGTGGGCCTGCTAATCAGACCCACAGCCCTGCTGTTCTCTCTCTAAATTAATACTATGTACTTTAGGTGCATAACCCAATTGGATAGGATCACCTTATTGGCCCCTGTACAGTGTACCTTAGGTACCCAGGGCATAGGTGTACCCTAGGCCTACCAGGGGCTGCAGCATGTATTATGCCACCCCTGGCCTGGCCTTCCATTATGACACAACTGGCTGATCACTCAGCTGGGGCAAGGTCGTGTAATCATCCCTTGCTTAGGTGTAGTATTCCTATACCTACCTTATATATAGACACATGTGTACCTATCAGCCACTCCTATGGCAGGCCGTAACAATCCTGGAGGCAGAGTGCTTGGTAACATGTGAGATAGTGCTCTAGCATGAGCTGAGCCTGTCTGCAGCTTTCGGAACCATGTCCTTATAGCTGTTCTATGATATAGCCTACCATATACTCTTAAAGTGCCTTATAATCTTAAACGGTTATGGTAACTATGGTTTGGCGTTATCAAAACATGTTGTGTAAGGTGTCTAACACTTTGGAATAATACCCCCATCCCATTTCTGGTGATGAGGATATTATCCCTCCCTTCTAGAGGGAGAAGACATGTTGAAACCTACTTACCTGGTTAAAGTTAACCAGAGCCCCAGCATCACAAAATGGATGCTGCTGCCACGACACAAGTCTGACCTCCTGCTGCTGGGAGTGATCCCGGCACGGGAGGCTTGGACAATAGGTTTCCTGCCTTGGGAGGTGCGAGCACCAGCCCAGACAGTCCTTAGTGTATTGGGGCAGGGAGGGATGAAAGAAACTATACACTGCCTGGGGCACACAAGGTGTCCCATGCATAGTCCAGTTCAAACCGGTGCTGGGGCACTCCAGCCCCAGTCCTGGCGCGAAACTGGACAAAGGGAAGGGGGTGTAACCACCCCCCTCCCAGGTCCCACCCATAAGGCGTGACCTAGCAGGCAACCCAGCCCCCCAGATTGGTATAAGTGTGGTAGCTGGGCCCCAGGAAATTAGATTATCCTGAACCTGCAACTTGAACAGAAACTCTGGACCTTCGACATTCGACGAAAGAAGAAGACTGAAGAATCTCCCTTGTGGCCAAGGAGTGGTCACCCTGTGCGAACAGGCACCATCAAGAGACTTACCCTTTGCTTTGCTGAAGTTCTACGAGGGACCGACTGCAGAGCCTGACCAGAGCCTTGACTTCCAGACTTCTCCGACCCTGATCCACATCCACAGCTGAGCTGAGATCCGTGGAGGCGACGAGAGACGTGAGACCGGCTACCTGGGAAAAGTGGCGAGTATCTTCTAGCGCAGCTTCTGAGGCACCCTCGAAGTTGTGCACCGGGGATTGAGAAGCCCCAACCCCAAGCATCATCTGCACCGAAGATCAGCCCCCCACACTCCACGAGTCCTGGGTGGGGCCCTTCTGCATTTTCCTGCTTGCCGCGTCTGTCCGGTTGCTTGCCCGTTGGCTAGTAACCTTTGCGACGACACACCTTCGATTTTCTACTGCTGGTTTGGCTCCTCCAGACTGGCTCCTGCTCCTCTGTAATAGAGAAGCACCCCAGACCTTCCTGGTCTGCACCAGAAGCAAGTCCTCCATTCTTCGTGGGTTCCGCCTGCCAAGGCTTGGTGAGTCCTAGTTCGACTTCGACGCCGCCGACAGCACGAGCCTTCATGGGACAGCTCGCCTCCTGGTCCTGGTCGTCCTCGACGTCTCCTGGTACCCGTGGCTGCTGCGACAAGCTTCACCTCTTCACCTGCAATCTCCTGACATCGCCTGGTTCCTTCCTGGTTCCACGTGGTCACTGGCTAGTGACCCAGACTCTGTCCCTTCTGCTTGCAGGTATCCTTCCTTCTTGATCCCGGCCTTGGGATCCACCGGATACTCTTCACTGACTGCCTGTCAGCATCTTTCCTTCAGGCATCCATAGGAGTCGACGACGAAACCCGACGCAAGTTCACACCTATTCACCCGCAGCCCGTGGGCTAGGTAACTTGGGTACTCCGGTGCTCATCAGGGTATTGACTATCCTAGTGTCTAGTTCTCAAGTCTCGACTTCCTAGCTACTCCAGAAGTGTCCTAAATCTTATTAATTCTGAACTATACTATTTCTTTTTTTTTTTTTTTTTTTTTATTTTGTTTATAAATTTTTCCCCCTTTTCCTTCACAAAATACACATTGTATTACATATCATACATTAGCACATTTTCCAATCAATTTTCAGTCTTCTAGTATTCTACATTATCTGGTTTGATGTTTAAACAATACAAAATAACATAAAGCACATTTTAGGCAGCAGGTACTTTCTTTGGTACCGCTATCCTTCAAATTGTTTTACAATAACCTATAATACCATACTCTCCTTCCATTTCGCTATTGGTTCCCAAATTTTTAAACCAAGCCTTCTTCCCCTTTTCCCCTTCCGTGCATATATTGTTTTCTCAAGATTATAACTAAATAATAGGTTTGCCAACCAAACTTGCATTCCCGGGGGTATCTTATCTAACCATGCTCTTGCTATTGACAGCCTCAAAACTGCAGCAGCCATAAACACAAATTCCTTATGTTCAGATCCACCTTGATTGTCTATCCCCAGCAAGATCAACGTAGATGACAGTTTCCTCCGTATACCCAATGTTTTATCTAAAAAATCTTCTACGTTTTTAATCAAGGTATACAGCTGAGGACAGGTAGCAAACATATGGATTAAATCTGCATCATTTGCATTACAACGAGGGCAAGTAATACCATTGGTGCCTCCCCATTTAGATATTCTCGCGGGAGTATGATACAATGAAAACAAGGTCTTATAGTGTTGTGATTGCAGGGGGCCCGAGCACAAAATACTACAGCCCAGATCCAAAGATTCTTGAAAGCATCCAGGCTCCACCCCTAATTTCCCAGCCCATTTATTACTAGCTTTTTCAATATCATCTAGCTTTCCTTTTACTAGGCATGCGTAGAAGGATCTAATTGTGCAATCTTCTGCCATTTTTATTTTCTCCATTATTTCGTTAGTATTAAATCCCATGTTCCCGCCTTGCTTTCGGCAAAAAAAACTCCTTACCTGGAGGTATTTAAAGAAGTCCTTACTCTCAATACCATGCTTAAGGGTGAGGTCTGCAAACTGAGCTATTCCCTCCTTATCCATTAAATCCCCAATTTGTATTATCCCCTTTTGAGTCCACCTCGCCATTATTGAATCGGCAAAAACCTCTGAAGGGAAGGACTTATTCTTATAAAGCCTAACATATCTGTTATATCTTCCCAATCCCATTCTTTTAAGGAAAGTATTCCAAATCCTGATTGCTGCCCCTACGGTCTTAAATCTGGTCCTTTTGTGATATCCGAACTCAATTCTATTTAAAAAATTATTTTCTGTCTCTGCCCCCAATACTATCGAATAAACCTCTATGGGGAGGGTCTCATCTCCTGTGACGAGTCCCCGCCCCCCTATCAAACCCTGCATGTATTGTAGTGCTGCGGCAATTTGATATAACCTAAAATCAGGGGTCCCCCATCCCCCTCTTTCTCGTGGGAGGGTCATATATCTATAGGCCCGCCTGGTTTTCCCATGCGCCCAGATAAACCGATTCAAAACTCTCTCTAACAGATTGAACCATTTACCTTCGAAAACCAAAGGGATAGCCCGAAAGAAATATAAGAATTTGGGCAGGATCAACATTTTAATCACATTAGTACATCCCATAAGGGAGAGATGTAGGTTATTCATCCTCTCCAGTTCCCTCTTTACCTTATCGATCAGGGGAGTCAGGTTCAATTCCACAATCTTATCTAAGTCCGTCGTTAATAACACCCCTAGATATACTGCTGAGCTAGTGACCCTGTCATCATTACACAATGTATTGCTATTTTTAATAATCTGCGTTTTTAATTTATTTAAACTATAACCCGATATCCGTCCAAATACCTGGGCCTCAGTCTCAACCTCCGTTATAGCTTGAGTGGGGTTCGGGGTCAAGATAGCTATATCATCTGCATAAGCCAGAGTCTTGACCCTACAGCCATTTACCCTCATTGGTGGTATCTCTTGACTAACTTCGAGTCGTCGTAGTAGTGGTTCAAGATATAATGCAAAAAGAAGGGGGGAAGAGGGGCATCCCTGCCTTGTCCCCCTAGTAATTTTTACTGTATCCGACAACCCACCATTCACTCTAATTCTTGCTGTTGGGGTACTATAGAGTACCCGCATAGCTTTAATAAATGGTTCCCCCATCCCACACCACCTCAAAACTTGCCAAAGATAGTCCCAGGAGACCCTGTCAAAAGCCTTCTCAGCGTCTAAAAGGAGTGCAGCGACAGGACCCCCTAGGACACTTACAGCGTCAAACATAGTAATAACAGTCCTAACATGTTGTGTTGTCCCCTTACCAGGAATGAACCCATGCTGTGTGGGTGTTACCAACTGCTCAATAATCCCCGCAAGCCTCTTTGCTAAAATTTTAGAGTATACTTTAACATCAGAATTCATTAATGTGATCGGTCTGTATGACCCTGGCATTTCTGGCGGCTTACCCTTTTTCAAAATCACAATTATGTCAGCTCCACCCCATGATTCCGGACCAGGTTCCCCTAACTGCGCTTGCTGCATAATTAAGAACATGTCTGACAAAAGTACATTTTTAAATATTTGATAAAATTCAATCGGTATTTGATCTGGCCCTGCTGCTTTGCCAGCTGGTAAATTACTAAGGGCCTCCTCAAGTTCTTCCATCTGCAGCTGTCCATCTAATAGCTCTTTATCTTCTTCAGACATTATCGGAGGGGGGATATTACACAAATAATTATCAACCTCCACCAAGCTCACTGGTTCCTCTGGGGTGTATAGATCTGTATAGAACTTTCTGAATTCTTCCCTTACTAAATTAGTGTCCGTAACCATATTCCCGCATACATCTCTGATTTCTTTTACTGTAGCTGCGGCCGCTCTCTGTCTAGTTCTAGTTGCCAACACGCGCCCCACCTTCTCACTAAGTTCATACCTTTCTTCCTTCTTTGTTAGAAAGTTCACTGCCGCTTGCCTAGCGAATCCTTCCACCGCCTCGGCTTTCAGAGCTATAATTTCCAACAGATGTTCTTCTGCGGGTAGATTCTGGGCTATGGCCCTGCTGAGGTTTTCTTCTTCTCTCAATAGTCTCATCCCAACCTGCTGTCTCTTAACTCTCTCTCTCTTTTGTCTCCCCCCAACAAAGTTAATTGTTTCTCCCCGTACTCCTGCCTTGAAAGTGTCCCAAACCACTCCCAAGGCTGCTGTCCCCCTATTGACATCCCAGAAACATTTGATCCAGGCTGTCATGTGCTCCCTATATGCAGGATCCTTTAATAAGCCCCTCTCAAACGTCCACGCTGAGGGTGTCCTTAGTGTCTGCCCAATTTTAAGAGTAAGAATCACCGGGCTATGATCTGACATTACCCTGGGCATCTTCTCCACTTGTGCTCCCGAAAGTAGACAGTTAGAGATCAAAAAATAATCAAGCCTAACCATTAATTTATGCGGGGCAGAAAAGAAAGTGCTTCCATCCAAATAAGGATGTAACTTTACCCATGGGTCCACCAAGGCATTATGTGCAACCATATCAGCTAATGCTCTGAATACTTTCCTCTTTCTACCCCGGTATAGCGCATCTTGGCGTGTAAATGAGCTATCTAAGTCATGAATGTTGAAGTCACCACAACATACTATGGGCTCCGGCCACTGGGCTAACTCCATATCTAAGAACTGGAATACATCTGGGTCATCCTCCGTAGATCCATAGATTGTAACAAGGGTTATTTTCTGCCCCCTAAAACATACTTCCAATATAACCCATCTACCCCATTGATCTTCCTTCTTTTTCCCTACAACCACGTCCCTTTGTCTGCCCAGGACTGCAACCCCTCTCGTCCTAGTCCCCTGTTTAGTACTTGCCAATACCTTGAGGCCTAATTGCTCCAAAAGGTATGTCCTACCTAGTTCTATATGCGTCTCCTGAAGGCATACCAGATCCAATTGCATAGATTTTAAATACGCTGCCACTCTCATCCTCTTATTCCCCTCGTTGAGGCCGCATATATTGATTGATGCTATCCTGCACGCCATAATGCTAATATTTGTAGAGAGACATTATTCACCATCCTCAAGCCAGTTTGTGTAGAACTGCAATTTCCTGCATACTTAACAATGTGCAAAATCTCAAAACATACCAAACAAAAATTGTTACTGTTCCCCCCCACCTGAAACCACCCCAACCCTCTCCCACCCTGCACCGTCCCCCCCGCCTCCCTCCCCTTTACAGGCAAATAGGCCAGTGACCTATGTGTGCCCGCCTTGTGTCGTGTGAGTCGCGACCCTCTCCCGCAAGGTGCCTTATCATTTCTGTACTTTACTGTGCTATACTGTGCTACCCTTCCCTCTAAACCTATTGTCTCTATTTAGGTAACACTTTAATACACACAGGTACTCTAACCCCCCTTCTGCTTCCTCATCTCCACTAAGAAGAGCTCAGCCTTAATCTCAGAAGTAAACATCCATATTTTTCCATTCACGATCACCTTAAGTCTAGCAGGATATAACAGATATGCTTCCAGACCCAAGGCTTGAAAGGGAGCAATCATCTGCCTTAACTTCCATCTCCTTTCTATAGTAAAGTGACAAAAGTCGGGTCTAGCAAAGAAAGAATTACCTTCGAAAACCCTTCTACTATCTGGTCTTGCCTTACTCAAGATCTCTTCCCTGAGTAGAAAGTTCCCTAGGTACACTAGTATTGCCCTCGGATGATTTTGCTGCCCATCCCTCCCTGTCCCCCCTGTGGCCTGAGCTTTCTTCATAGTGAATGGGAACCTGTGTGCCCTCTGCACTTCTTTTTCCCACTGCCACTGAGATTCTGGAAAGGCCCCCTTCAAAAGATTAACAACAAAATGTCTAACATCCTGTCCTTCTGACCCCTCCGCCACACCCAACAGTCTAACATTGTTCCTCCTCTGCCTATTTTCGAAATCCTCCATCTTCCAGCACATATCCGCGGCCATTTTTTCCTGCTCCGTCTTGAATAACTGCCACTTCCCGACATCATCTTCGAGTTTGCCGGTGCGCTCCTCAACCTCTGTTACGCGATTCACCAGTACATCATATAGTTTATTAACCTTTCTTAGGCTGTTTTGAATTTTCTTTGATGCCTGTCTAGCCCTACGGCTTTCTGTCCTTGCTTCACTTTGCATCTGCTTCATTGTAGTTAGCAAAGTGTGGAGGGGATCCTGCTGAGGGGGGGTAGGGCCAGCTATCGCACCCTCAACAACATTACCGGATTTGCTATCATCCTGGTATACTTGCGAGGTTGCGGAGTAGTCCCACAATAACCGTCTATCTAGGTCTCTAGATGATCCAGAGTTCTGTCTTAACTTTACATAACTTTTCTTGGTTGTGGATTCTTTCCCTGATGTGCTGGTATCAGAATCAGTGCTTTCCTGTTTACCCTGATCATCGTCCTCTGTGTTAAATTCAGATGAAAGTATTGAGACAGAATCCTCATTCACTGAGTAGAATTCTCCTTCCCCTTCTCCCTCTAGAGTAGTACAGTCTTCTCCTCCATGAAGGTGCTTGCCGGGGTTGGGCCCCTCTAAGCAGCTCTGACTTTCTATGCTGCTTCTACTCCCCCAAGCTCCGATCGGTTTCATTGAAGAGTTCAGCTCCTCTTCCATCAACATTAAGGCTCCCAGCATATCGGCGGTAGTACCATCAGCCCTCGTATCCATAACCAGGCCCCCTCTGGGCCCCTCTTTCCCTCCAATATTGTGTCCTTTTTTCTGCTTACCTCCGATATCTGGCCCACCTATCTCTTGTGTGTGCGCTTCAGCAGTTCCCTGCTTATCTCTTGGCTCCAGTCCCAGCTCGCCTTGTTGCCTAGCAGTCTGACTCCCGCCGCCGTCTGTTACGTCCTCGAGGACGCTCCCCGAGGCCCGGATGACAGCGCCGTCAGTTTCGTTGAGAGAATCCGGCATCCCCGGCACCTCCGGCTTCGTGATGAGCTTCACTGGCAGCATCTCTTCCAAGGTAGGTTGCCGCATCCCCGCATCACGATTCTTCTCATCTCCTTTCCCGGAGTTCGCTTTACTCACGTTACAATCCCCTCCAGTGCTTTCACTATTGTTTTTAGTAGCCGCACTCGTTTTCCTCGCATCTCCGTTTTTCACTTTCCTGATCGCGCCAGGATTCTTCTTCCCCACGGTAGCAGCCGTCTTTGAGCTAAGAGCTGCTATTCCAGGCTTCGCTGCGGAGTCCGTTGCCTTCTTCCCCTTCTCACTCGCCTTCTCTTGATTTATCCGGGTGGGCATTTTAGGGGCCATTAGATATCCGTCTAAAAAGCTCTTGATTCTTCGTTTAATACTGAGCCAGTCCTTTCCAGTCCAGAGCACTTGTTCCTTGATGTACTGAGCTTTCTGTACCCCGTTATACCACCAGCGTGCAAACTCCATCACACGTAGCACAACATCTTACACAGCAACTTTATCCATAATGCAGGAGAGAGTAGATGCGACCTCTCAGCACAACGCGTCGGCGGCCATCTTGCCCCAAAAAACTGAACTATACTATTTCTATCGATTATACGCATTACGCGTGAGTGTTTCCACTCTGCACCTGAATCCCGTGGGCCTCCCACTTCCTAACCTTGGGTAGTATAGTGTATCCCCAGCGATTCCCTAGGCCTAGGCCTATCCTATTTCCGTGACAGTGGTCCTTATACCACTTACTTAGTATATGGTTTGCGTGGCCCCTAGGGCCTAACTGTATTACTTACCTGGTGACTTAATGTATGCTTGAATAAGACTGTGTTGTACTTACCTCGAATCTTATAAAGAGTGCTGACGGTTTGACTAGAATAAATACACTTTATTTTATATATATATATATATATATGTTGTGGTGTCCTTTCATTTGGTATTCAAGGGGTTACAAATGGTATAACAGTTGGCTTCACATGCCATTCAGAGTTTAGCCTAAGACTGCTCTTGTCCATGCTACCACTAGGATAACTGGTCTATAAGGTTGACTTTACAACCAATCACCATAAGGGTTGTTTGGACTGATACAAGGTGTACACTAGAATTAGTGACATCATATATCAGGCCAACTTCTCCCATTGGTGGCAGCGGTGGGAACTGAGCTTGCTGTTGTAATACCATTGTAATCTTGAGATACTAAATTGAAAGATCACACAGTAGGTACATATAACATAGATTATAAATACTTAAGTCCTACTGGACTTAGTTGTTGTAGGTTGAAGGGCCTAGCACACCCTGACTACAACTACTAGAGAGGTTTAGTAGATACAACTAGTGTAGGTAGGTGCACACACCACACCCTCACTAGATCATGTCTCTGGGAGGAGATCTGGTAGATTCTCTCTCAGGAGGGGCAGGTCTTAGAAAGATCCCCTCTAGATATGATACCCTAACTTTTCAGGAGATGAGACAATTGTGTACCTCCAGAAAGTTAAAACAGGGTGCAAACCCTACCCTCCTTCAGCTAGTAGAGATCCTAGAGGAGTATGATGCCCTTAGGGCCTCCCAGGCTGGTACCCTAGGTACAGGGGAGGGTCTACCCGCTACAGATGAGTCAGATGGGACTTCAGATGAGGAGGTAGACAGCCAGGTCAAAGTAGGAAGACTTAGCCAGGCTAACTTAAGCTTACATGGGAGTCTGCATGGGCTTCCCCCATTCAGACCCCCAAGTGGACTTAACCAGAGAAACAGGAGAGACAGATCCCCTTCAAGGGAATCCATCCACTCCCATGTCTCTAGCATCTCTAATGCCTCTTCTCACAGGGGAATGACTTCCCCCCAGAGAAAAGAGCATGAAGCCAGAATGAAGGAAGCTAATCTAAGGATTGAGAGGGAAGAACTTGCCCTTGCCAAGGAGACGCTTGCTCTGGCTAGAGAGCAGACGTTAAGTGGGTTAGAACCCACTGGTGGCAGCAATATCCCTAAGGATAGAGACAGGACCTATGATAATAGAAACCTGAGCAAAATTGTCCCTCCCTACAAGTGTGGGGATGACATCCACAATTGGATAACTGCTTTGGAGAGGGCTTGCAAAGTACAGCAGGTACCCCAAAGTCAGTGGGCAGCTATCTTGTGGCTCTCCTTCTCTGAGAAAGGTAGAGACAAGCTCCTCACAGTTAGTGATGAGGATGCTGACAATTACACTGTCCTGAAGAGTGCTCTAATTGATGGGTTTGGCCTAACCACTGAACAATACAGGTTGTTGTTCAGGGATACACAGAAGACACAGACTCAGGACTGGACTGACTTTGTAGATTGTGCCACTAAGGCTTTGGAAGGCTGGCTAGTGGGAAGTAAGGTTAAGGACTATACAGGATTGTATAATTTGATCATGAGAGAACAAATCCTTAACAACTGTCAAAACCAGCTACTGCATCAACACCTGATTGATTCTGATCTGACTTCTCCCCAAGAATTGGGAAAGAAGGCAGATAGATGGGCCAGGACTAGAGTTAAGCAGAAAAACCAGGACCAGGGCGGTGATCAGAAAAAGGCAGACCAGAAGGGTAATGATCAGAAACAAAAAGACCAGAAGTCTTCACCAGGCCCCCAAAAGGCTCAGGGGGAGGGTGGTCCCAAAAAGGATAAAAAGAAAGATGGCCAAAAGAAACCATGGTGCAACTATTGTAAGTCCAACTCACATTGGTTTAGTGAGTGCACCAAAAAGGATAAGCCCCCAGCCACCATTGCCCCTAAGGCAACTGAACCCCTAGTTCAGCTGTAAGTGGTGGTTCCCAGCAAAAGGGTGTAGTAGGGTTAACCCTGGGAACTGAGGAGGATTCTGGCCTAGTCAGGATACCTACTCAGGCTGTTCTGATCTGTGATGGGGACA
Organism: Triturus cristatus; assembly: GCF_964204655.1. Classification (NCBI taxonomy): domain Eukaryota; kingdom Metazoa; phylum Chordata; class Amphibia; order Caudata; family Salamandridae; genus Triturus; species Triturus cristatus. The sequence continues at coordinate 546,749,203 of NC_140586.1, forward strand.
TAGCTTTGTCCTCTACTATAGGCCCCAGTAACCTGGGCAAGTACAGACAGACTCCTTTTATCAATGATAGGATGGCTCAGGCCTACAGGGACACTGGGGCTAGTGTCACAATGGTGACACCTGCCTTTGTGGACCATGGACAGATCATACTAGGTGAGAACTACCTAGTGACCAACGCTAGCAATGCCACTACCTTCCATAGTTGGCAATTGTTAACTTCTCCTGGGGAGGGGTAACTGGCCTCAAGAAAGTTGTTGTTAGTTCAGACCTTCCTGTGGAGTGTTTACTGGGCAATGATCTTGAAACTTCAGTTTGGTCTGAAGTGGAGTATAGGACCCATGCAGAAATGCTGGGGATAGATGCACATGTCCTTGCTGTGACCAGGTCACAGGCCAAAAAGTGCAACACTGAACAAGTGCTGGATCCTGGAACCATGGACCAGTCACAACCCAAGAGAAAGGGCAGTAGGGTAAAGGCTGTGCCTTCCCCCCTGCCTCAGGTAGTGGATCAGTCCTCACAGGAGGATGATTCTGAGAGCGCTGAAGGAACTGTCCTAGAAGAACTTGAACCTGATCAGGTTGAGCTTCTTGGGACAGGGGTACCTTCAAGGGCAGATCTGAGGCAGGCACAATTAGACTGCCCCTCTCTTGAACCCCTCAGACAGCAGGCTGCTGCTGAGGCTGCAGGGAATGCTCAAGGTACCCATAGAGTGTATTGGGATGAAGGGCTGCTGTATTCAGAGGCTAGAGACCCCAAGCCTGGTGCATCCAGGAGGTTGGTCATACCACTGAAGTTCAGAGGCTTCCTTCTTACCTTGGCCCATGATATTCCCCTTGCAGGACACTTAGGCCAGAACAAGACTTGGGACAGGCTTGTCCCTCACTTTCACTGGCCTCATATGTCAGAAGATACCAAGGAGTTTTGTCGCTCCTCTGTCACCTGCCAAGCCAGTGGCAAATCAGGTGGCACCACAAAGGCCCCCCTCATACCACTACCTGTGGTGGGGGTTCCCTTTGAGAGAGTGGGCATAGATATTGTAGGACCAATGGACCCACAAACAGCATCTGGGCACAGATTCATACTGGTGATAGTGGACCATGCCACCAGGTATCCAGAAGCTATTCCCCTGAGGACCACAACAGCTCCTGTTGTGGCAAGGGCCCTACTTGGAGTATTCTCCAGAGTGAGCTTTCCAAAGGAGGTCATTTCTGACAGAGGTGCCAACTTCATGTCAGGATATTTGACTGCAATGTGGAAGGAGTGTGGTGTGAACTACAAGTTCACCACACCCTATCACCCACAGTGCAATGGGCTTGTGGAGAGATTCAACAAGACCCTAAAAGGGATGATAAAAGGTTTACCAGACAAGCTTAGGCGAAGATGGGACATCCTTTTACCCTGCCTTCTGTTTGCTTACAGAGAGGTCCCACAAAAGGGGGTTGGCTACAGCCCTTTTGAGCTTTTGTTAGCGCATCCTGTAAGAGGACCCCTATGTTTAGTAAGGGAAGGATGGGAGAGACCTCTCAGACAACCCAAACTTGATATAGTGGATTATGTACTTGGTCTCCGCTCCAGGATGGTAGAGTATATGAAGAAGGCTTCTAAAAACCTTGAGGCAAGCCAGGAACTCCAAAAAGCTGGGCATGACCAAAAGGCTGTGCTGACTGTTTACCAGCCAGGGCAGAAAGTGTGGGTGTTGGAGCCAGTGGCCCCAGCAGCACTCCAAGACAAATGGTCTGGACCCCACACTATTGTTGAGAAAAAGGGAGAAGTCACCTACTTGGTGGACCTTGGGACTCCCAGAAGCCCCCACAGGGTGCTTCATGTCAATAGATTGAAGGCATATGTTGACAGGGCAGACATGGGCTTACTCATGGCTACAGATGAGGGGCAGGAGGAAGAGAGTGACCCTCTCCCAGACCTGTTGACTCAGAACCCTGATGATGGCTCTGTTGATGGTGTGGTCTTTTCTGACAGCCTCACTGATCATCAGCAACAGGACTGCAGACAAGTTCTGCAGGCCTACAGACATATGTTCTCTCTGACCCCAAGTCAGACAAACTGGTGCACCCATGAGGTGGACACTGGTGACAGTCTGCCTGTGAAGAGTAAAATCTACAGGCAACCTGACCATGTCAGGGACTGCATAAAAGTTGAGGTACAAAAGATGTTGGAGCTGGGAGTCATTGAACCTTTAGAGAGCCCTTGGGCTAGTCCTGTAGTTCTTGTGCCAAAAGCTCACACCCAAGATGGTAAGAGAGAGATGAGGTTTTGCGTGGACTACAGAGGTCTCAATGCTGTCACTAGGACAGATGCCCACCCAATACCTAGGGCAGATGAGCTCATTGACAGAGTGGCAGCTGCTAAGTTTTTGACCACATTTGACCTGACAGCAGGCTACTGGCAGATCAGACTAGCTGAGAATGCAAAGGCCAAAACTGCTTTCTCGACCCCAGGAGGACATTATCAATTTGTGGTAATGCCCTTGGGCTTGAAGAATGCACCTGCCACTTTCCAAAGGTTGGTGAATCAAGTCCTTACTGGGTTGGATGACTACTGTGCAGCGTATCTGGATGATATAGCTGTCTTTAGCTCCACCTGGGAGGATCACTATGTCCACCTGAGGAATGTTTTAGAGGCCCTGCAAAAGGCAGGCCTCACTATCAAGGCCACTAAGTGCCAGAAAGGGCAGAGCAAGGTTGTATACCTGGGCCACCTAGTTGGTGGGGGTCAGGTTCAACCACTGGAGAGTAAGATCCAGACCATAAAGGACTGGACTCCTCCAACTACCCAGACTCAGGTCAGAGCTTTCTTGGGCCTGACTGGGTACTACAGAAAGTTTGTTAAGAACTATGGGTCCATTGTGACACCACTTAATGACTTGACCTCCAAGAAAATGCCAAAGAAAGTTCAGTGGACAGTAAGCTGTCAAAAAGCATTTGATGACCTGAAGCAGGCAATGTGCAGTGCACCTATTCTGAAAAGTCCAGACTACTCCAAAGAGTTTATTGTCCAGACAGATGCTTCTGAGTTGGGTGTGGGAGCTGTTCTTTCACAACTTAATATAGATGGTCAAGACCAGCCCATTGCTATTATAAGTAGAAGGCTGACCCCTAGAGAGAAAAGTTGGTCAGCTATTGAGAGGGAGGCCTTTGCTGTGGTTTGGGCCCTGAAGAAGCTGAGGCCATACTTGTTTGGCACTCACTTCAAGATTCAGACAGACCATAAGCCCCTCTTGTGGCTAAATCAGATGAAGGGTGAAAATCCCAAACTTCTTAGGTGGTCCATTTCCCTACAGGGGATGGACTTCACAGTGGAACATAGACCTGGGACTGACCATGCCAATGCAGATGGACTCTCCAGATATTTCCACTTAGAACATGAAGACTCAACTGGTCAAGATTCGTTTAATGTCCCTAAGTTTGGGGGGAGGGGGTTGTGTAGGAGAGTAGGGTCTGCTTTCTATGTTCACCCCCACTTTTTGCTTTTGTTTTACTGGTTTTCGACTTAGATGTGGCTGTGGGCCTGCTAATCAGACCCACAGACCTTCTGTTCTCTCTCTAAATTAATACTACGTACTTTAGGTGCATAACCCAATTGGATAGGATCACCTTATTGGCCCCTGTACAGTGTACCTTAGGTACCCAGGGCATAGGTGTACCCTAGGCCTACCAGGGGCTGCAGCATGTATTATGCCACCCCTGGCCTGGCCTTCCATTATGACACAACTGGCTGATCACTCAGCTGGGGCAAGGTCGTGTAATCACCCCTTGCTTAGGTGTAGTATTCCTATACCTACCTTATATATAGACACATGTGTACCTATCAGCCACTCCTATGGCAGGCCTTAACAATCCTTGAGGCAGAGTGCTTGGTAACATGTGAGATAGTACTCTAGCATGAGCTGAGCCTGTCTGCAGCTTTCGGAACCATGTCCTTATAGCTGTTCTATGATATAGCCTACCATATACTCTTAAAGTGCCTTATAATCTTAAACGGTTATGGTAACTATGGTTTGACTTTATCAAAACATGTCGTGTAAGGGGTCTAACACTTTGGAATAATACCCCCATCCCATTTCTGGTGATGAGGATATTATCCCTCCCTTCTAGAGGGAGAAGACATGTTGAAACCTACTTACCCGGTTAAAGTTAACCAGAGCCCCAGCATCACAAAATGGATGCTGCTGCCACGACACAAGTCTGACCTCCTGCTGCTGTGAGTGATCCCGGCACGGGAGGCTTGGACAATAGGTTTCCTGCCTTGGGAGGTGTGAGCACCACCCCAGACAGGCCTTAGTGTATTGGGGCAGGGAGGGATGAAAGAAACTAGACACTGCCTGGGGCACACAAGGTGTCCCATGCATAGTCCAGTTCAAACCGGTGCTGGGGCACTCCAGCCCCAGTTCTGGCACGAAACTGGACAAAGGGAAGGGGGTGTAACCACCCCCTCCCAGGTCCACCCATAAGGCGTGACCTAGCAGGCAACCCAGCCCCCCAGATTGGTATAAGTGTGGTAGCTGGGCCCCAGGAAATTAGATTATCCTGAACCTGCAACTTGAACAGGAACTCTGGACCTTCGACATTCGACGAAAGAAGAAGACTGAAGAATCTCCCTTGTGGCCAAGGAGTGGTCACCCTGTGCGAACAGGCACCATCAAGAGACTTACCCTTTGCTTTGCTGAATTTCTACGAGGGACCGACTGCAGAGCCTGACCAGAGCCTTGACTTCCAGACTTCTCCGACCCTGATCCACATCCACAGCCGAGCTGAGATCTGTGGAGGCGACGAGAGACGTGGGACCGGCTACCTGGGAAAAGTGGCGAGTATCTTCCAGCGCAGCTTCTGAGGCACCCTCGAAGTTGTGCACCGGGGATTGAGAAGCCCCAACCCCAAGCATCATCTGCACCGAAGATCAGCCCCCACACTCCACGAGTCCTGCGTGGGGCCCTTCTGCGACGACACACCTTCGATTTTCTACTGCTGGTTTGGCTCCTCCAGACTGGCTCCTGCTCCTCTGTAATAGAGAAGCACCCCAGACCTTCCTGGTCTGCACCAGAAGCAAGTCCTCCATTCTTCGTGGGTTCCGCCTGCCAAGGCTTGGTGAGTCCTAGTTCGACTTCGACGCCGCCGACAGCACGAGCCTTCATGGGACAGCTCGCCTCCTGGTGATCCTCGACGTCTACTGGTACCCGTGGCTGCTGCGACAAGCTTCACCTCTTCACGTGCAATCTCCCGACATCGCCTGGTTCCTTCCTGGTTCCACGTGGTCAGTGGCTAGTGACCCAGACTCTGTCCCTTCTGCTTGCAGGTATCCTTCCTTCTTGATCCCGGCCTTGGGATCCACCGGACACTCTTCACTGACTGCCTGTCAGCATCTTTCCTTCAGGCATCCATAGGAGTCGACGACGAAACCCGACGCAAGTTCACACCTATGCACCCGCAGCCCGTGGGCTAGGTAACTTGGGTACTCCGGTGCTCATCAGGGTATTGACTATCCTAGTGTCTAGTTCTCAAGTCTCGACTTCATAGCTACTCCAGAAGTGTCCTAAGTCTTATTAATTCTGAACTGTACACTTTCTATCGATTATACGCATTACGCGTGAGTGTTTCCACTCTGCACCTGAATCCCGTGGGCCTCCCACTTCCTAACCTTGGGTAGTATAGTGTAGCCCCAGCGATTCCCTAGGCCTAGGCCTATCCTATTTCCGTGACAGTGGTCCTTATACCACTTACTTAGTATATGGTTTGCGTGGCCCCTAGGGCCTAACTGTATTACTTACCTGTGTGACTTAATGTATGCTTGAATAAGACTGTGTTGTACTTATCTCGAATCTCATAAAGAGTGCTGAGGGTTTGACTAGAATAAATACACTTTATTTTATATATATATCTGTTGTGGTGTCCTTTCATTTGGTATTCAAGGGGTTACAAATGGTGTAACAGCTGGCTTCACATGCCATTCAGAGTTTAGCCTAAGACTGCTCTTGTACATGCTACCATTAGGACAGCTGGTCTATAAGGTTGACTTTACAACCAATCACCATAAGGGTTGTTTGGACTGATACAAGGTGTACACTAGAATTAGTGACATCATATATCAGGCCAACTTCTCACACCCAGGCCTTTGGGACGTGGGTATGGGCTGTACCCCCATTGTTGTGGTTACGTAGGGGTACGTACCGTACCCATGCCATTAGGACGTGGGTACGGGTCGTACCACGCCTACCCCTACGGCACCCCAACAATGGCGGTACGACCCGTACCCACGACCCAAAGGCATTGTTACTGTACGTACCCCTACGGCACCCCAACAATGGGGGTACGACCCGTACCCACGTCCCAAAGGCATGGGTACGGGCCGTACCCCTACGGCACCCCAACAATGTGGGTACGGCCCGTACCCATGCCTATAGGACGTGGGTACGAGTGGTACCACGCCTACCCCTACGTCACCCCAACAATGGCGGATACGGGCCGTACCCATGCCTATAGGACGTGTGTACGGGTCGTACCACGCCTACACCTATGTCACCCCAAAAATGGCGGTACGGCCCGTACCCATGCCTTTGGGACGTGGGTACGGGCCGTACCCCCATTGTTGGGGTGCCATAGGGGTACGTAACGTTACAATGCCTCTGGGACGTGGGTACGGGTCGTACTGCCATTGTTGGGGTGCCGTAGGGGTAGGCGTGGTACGACCCGTACCCACATCCTAATGGCATGGGTACGGTACGTACCCCTACGTAACCACTACAATGGGGGTATGGCCCGTACCCATGCCTTTGGGTCGTGGGTACGGGCCGTACCCCCATTGTTGGGGTGCCGTACGGGTACGTACCGTAACAATGCCTTTGGGACGTGGGTACGGGCCGTATCCCTATTGTTGGGGTGCTGTAGGGGTACGGCCCATACCTAGGCCTTAGGACGTGGGTACGGGTCATACCACGCCAGTGGACAGACACATAGGGGTGTGTGGCCATCAGCCCCAGCAGTGCCCAGACATAGGAGGGGTGGGGGCCTAACACTCCCAGCAGTGCCCAGACATAGGAGGGGTGGGTGCCTAACACTCCCAGCAGTGCCCAGACATAGGAGGGGTGGGTGCAGAGTCCTCCCAGCAGTGCCCAGACATAGGAGGGGTGGGTGCAGAGTCCTCCCAGCAGTGCCCAGACATAGGAGGGGTGGGTGCCTATCACTCCCAGCAGTGCCCAGACACAGGAGGGGTGGGTGCAGAGTCCTCCCAGAAGAGCCCAGACATAGGAGGGGTGGGTGCAGAGTCCTCCCAGCAGTGCCCAGACATTGGAGGGGTGGGTGCCTATCACTTCCAGCAGTGCCCAGACACAGGAGGGGTGGGTGCAGAGTCCTCCCAGTCCCCCAGAAATCCTTGGGGTTCAGCCCGTTTGAATTACTCTATGGGCACCCCGTCCGGGGGCCCCTCAGCCTGGTCAAGGAGGGGTGGGAGGCGGCGCCCCGAAACACCCCACGAGATGTGTTCCGATACATCCTGACACTCCGGAACCAGACTAGGAGATTCCGAGAGCTGGCCGAGGCCAACCTGGAGGCGAGCCAGGAAGAGATGAAGCGCTGGTGCGATCAGAATGCCACTCTGGTCGAGTTCCAACCGGGCCAGCAGGTATGGGTCATGGCCCCCGTGAAGCCTTGCGCCCTCCAGGATAAATGGACCGGGCCCTTCAAAGTGATTGAGCGGAAGAGCCAGGTCACGTACTTGGTGGACGTCCAGTCACCACGGGACCCCCTCCGGGTCCTTCACGTGAACCGCCTCAAGCCTCACTTTGTGCGGACAGAACTGAGCCTCCTGCTGGCCACCGATGACGGGGCCGAAGAGGAGTCGGATCCCCTCCCTGATCTCCTGTGTACCAAAGAGAACGTGAGGATTGCCGCCAGCTCCTAGGGCAGTTTTCCGACCTATTCTCTCTGGTCCCCCAAGTCACCGACTGGTGTGTCCATGACGTGGACACCGGAGACAGCCCACCGGTGAAACACCGAGCCTACCGAGTCCCTGATCGGGTCCGGTCCTGCATTCAAGCCGAGGTCTCGAAGATGTTGACCTTGGGGGTGATCGAACCCTCAGACAGTCCCTGGGCCAGCCCCCTGGTCCTGGTCCCGAAAGCAGCTGCCCCCGGTGTCGCCCCAGAACTCCGCTTCTGCGTGGACTACCGGGGACTCAATGAAGTCACCCGAGCCGATGCCCACCCCATTCCCCGAGCCGACGAGCTCATTGACCGACTCGGGGCTGCTCGGTTCCTCAGCACATTCGATCTTACCTGCGGCTATTGGCAAATTGCGCTCACAGAAGGAGCCAAGGAGCGGTCCGCCTTCTCCACCCCGGATGGGCACTATCGCTTTCGCGTGATGCCCTTTGGGATGAAAAATGCCCCGGCCACCTTTCAGCAACTGGTAAATAGAGTCCTGGCCGGGCTGGAACAGTTCAGCGCTGCCTATCTAGACGATATCGCAGTTTTCAGTTCCGAATGGAGTGAGCACCTCCAGCACCTCCGGAGGGTGCTAACCGCCCTGCGCCAGGCAGGCCTCACCGTGAAAACCAGCAAGTGCTAGATTGGGCAAGGTTCGGTAGTCTACCTGGGGCACCAGGTCGGAAGCGGCCAGGTCGCCCCTCTACAGCCCAAGATCGACGCCATCCTAGCCTGGGAACCACCCACTACCCAAACAGAGGTCCGAGCCTTTCTGGGCCTCATGGGCTACTACCGGAGATTCATCCGGGAGTACGGCAGCCTGGTCGGTCCCCTCACGGAACTCACGTCCAAGAAACAACCCAAGAAAGTGCAGTGGACCTCTGCCTGCCAAGAGACGTTCGATGCCCTGAAAGCGGCCATGTGCACTGCCCCCGTCCTCCAGGCCCCCGACTACTCCAAGGCGTTTGTGGTACAAACGGACGCCTCTGAGCATGGGATTGGGGCCGTCCTGTCCCAGGTGAATGACCAAGGCCTAGACCAGCCCGTAGCCTTCCTCAGCCGAAGGCTGTTGCCCAGAGAACAGAGATGGAGCACCATCGAGCGCGAGGCGTTCGCCGTAGTCTGGGCCCTCAAGAAGTTACGCCCTTATCTGTTCGGCACCCATTTCAAAGTCCAAACCGACCATCGCCCCTTGCGATGGCTCATGCAGATGCGAGGAGAAAACCCCAAACTACTGCGGTGGTCAATCTCCCTCTAGGGGATGGATTTCACCGTGGAACATCTCCCTGGTACTGACCACGCCAACGCCGATGGCCTCTCCTGGTTCTTCCGCCTCAGCGAAGAGAACCCCCAAGGAGATGGGTAGTTCTCTCCGGCTTTCAGCTGGGGGGGACGCGTGTTAGACCCGGCCCCGTGGCATGGCCATCCCTGTCCCCGCACCACATATCCTGACCCATGCACCTCATGCAGCCCCCGAGCACACGGCCTAGCCGATCCTTCCCCCCAGAACACACACACACCCGACCCGGACTTCCCCGTCCGTGGCCTTCCTCCTTTCGGCCACGCCGGGCCCGCGTGCCCACTTCATGCACCAAGATGGCCGCCCGGCCCCAGCACGACCCTGGCCTAGAGGCGCCACTCCGGCTGGAGGACATCGCGCTCCCATTGGGATGAGAGAGGGAGGAGCAGTTTCCATCGCACCTCTGAGCTCCCCTGGGAAGGTGGGTTTCGATCGGCCCTCCGGCCTCCCCGAGGGCTGGCTCCACGCCTGCTGGGTGTCTGGGACTCCTCCCAACCCGGCCCTGAAAGGATCAAAAGACAATGGCAGGAAACCCCGACAAGCGACCCCCAGGTGACAAGACCCCTGCCTGCACAGACTCCGGACATCAAAGAGGAGTCGACCTATAACAAGGGGTGCTCTGGGACTATCCGGCAGATTCGCCTTTGGAAACACCTGAGCCCTGCTGAGTGACTGTTAGACGGCGACCTCAGAGGAGCCCGGAAAGGGGTCCTGACTTCCCTGAGTCCCACCCGTGTTGTATTGTAGCCGGGCACTGGCGAGAGATTCCCCAGGGGGAGGAATCTCGCAACTAGGCACCACACGACACAGAGAGACCACACTGGGTATTCTCAGAAACAAGCTTTATCAAATAGGTATCACTGCAAATATGTACAAGATGAGCACGGGCTCAAGAGTCTCGGAAAGGTAGGGGGTAGCGGGACTGTCTCTGGTAACGGTTCCAAGCAGGGACGTATCCGGCGCACAGCTCACAATCCTCGAGCTGGGGGATACGTGGTCGGAGTCGGGGTCCGGCGGGACCGTGAGAGTCTGGGGGAGCCGCGAGTCACTCAGCGGGCTCAGGTACAGGTTCGGAGGTCTTACGATCTTCAGGGAGCCGCGAGTCACTCAGCAGGGCTCAGGTACAAGTTCGGAGGTCTTACGATCTTCAGGGAGCCGCGAGTCACTCAGCAGGGCTCAGGTACAAGTTCGGAGGTCTTACGATCTTCAGGGAGCCGCGAGTCACTCATCAGGGCTCAGGTACAAGTTCGGAGGTCTTACGATCTTCAGGGAGCCGCGAGTCACTCAGCAGGGCTCAGGTGGGGTCCAGTTCCAGGAGCCGCGACCACGTCAGCAGGCTCTCGTTGTTCCAGCGTCGAATCTGCCGGACAGTCTCAGAGCACCCCTTGTTATAGGTCGACCCCGCTTTGATGTCCGGAGTCTGCGCAGGCAGGGGTCTTGTCACCTGGGGGCCGCTTGTCGGGGTTTCCTGCTATTGTCTTTTGATCCTTTCAGAGCCGGGTCGGGAGGAGTCCCAGACACCCAGCAGGCACGGAGCCAGCCCGCAGGGAGGCCGGAGGGCCGATCGAAACCCATCGTCCCAGGGGAGTTCAGAGGTGCGATAGAAACTGCTCCTCCCTCTCTCATCCCCTGGAAGCGTGATGTCCTCCAGCCGGAGTGGCGCCTTGAGGCCCGGGTCGCGCTGGAGCCGGGCGGCCATCTTGTTGCAGGGAGTGGGCACGCGGGCCCGGGGTGGCCGAAAGGAGAGAGGCCATGGACGGGGATGTCCGGGGTTGGTGCAGGTGTCCTGGTGGGAAAGGTCGGCTGGGCCGCGTGCTTGGGCTACAGGCACCAGGTTTCGGTGGTGCGGGGGCACGGAGGGCCATTCTACGAGGCCGGGTCCAACACGCGTCCCCCCCAGCTGAAAGCCGGAGAGAACTGCCCATCACCTTGGGGGGTTCTCGTCGCTGAGGCGGAAGAACCGGGAGAGGCCGTCAGCGTTGGCGTGGTCCGTACCAGGGCGGTGTTCTACGGTGAAGTCCATTCCTTGGAGGGAGATTGACCACCGCAGTAGCTTGGGGTTTTCTCCTCGCATCTGCATGAGCCATCGCAAGGGCCGATGGTCAGTTTGGACCCTGAAATGAGTGCCGAACAGGTAGGGTCGTAGTTTCTTGAGTGCCCAGACCACGGCAAAGGCTTCGCGCTCTATGGTGCTCCACTTCTGTTCTCGGGGTAGCAGCCGCCGACTGAGGAAGGCGACGGGCTGGTCTAGGCCTTGATCATTCACTTGGGACAGGACGGCCCCAATGCCATGCTCGGAGGCATCGGTCTGGACTATGAACTACTTGGTGTAGTCGGGAGCCTGGAGGACGGGAGCCGTGCACATGGCCTTTTTTAGAGCATCGAAAGCTTCCTGGCAGGCAGCCGTCCATTGCACCTTCTTTGGCTGTTTTTTAGACGTGAGTTCCGTGAGAGGGCCGACCAGGCTGCCATACCCCTGAATGAATCGGCGGTAGTAGCCCGTGAGTCCCAGAAAGGCTCGGACTTCCGTTTGGGTGATGGGTGGGTCCCAGGCCAGGATGGCGTCGATCTTTGGCTGTAGAGGAGCGACCTGGCCACTCCCGACTTGGTGCCCCAGGTAGACTACGGATCCTTGCCCGATCTGGCACTTGCTGGCTTTTATGGTGAGGCCTCCCTGGCGCAGGGCGGTTAGCACTCTCCGGAGGTGCTGGAGGTGCTCACTCCACTCTGAACTGAAGACAGCGATGTCGTCCAGATAGGCCGCGCTGAACTGTTCTAGCCCGGCCAGGACCCTATTTACCAGTCTCTGGAAAGTGGCCGGGGCATTTTTCATCCCGAAGGGCATCACGCGGAAGCGGTAGTGCCCATCGGGGGTGGAGAAAGCAGACCTCTCCTTGGCCCCTTCGGTGAGCGCAATCTGCCAGTAGCCGCAGGTGAGGTCGAAAGTGCTGAGGAACCGGGCGGCCCCTAGTCGGTCAATGAGCTCGTCGGCTCGTGGAATGGGGTGGGCATCGGCTCGGGTAACGTCATTGAGCCCCCGGTAATCCACGCAGAACCGGAGCTCGGGGGCGACACCGGGGGCTGCTGCCTTCGGAACCAGGACCACGGGGCTGGCCCAGGGACTGTCAGAGGGCTCGATCACCCCCAGGGTCAACATCTTCGAGACTTCGGCTTGAATACAGGACCGGACCCGGTCAGGAACCCGGTAGGCTCGGTGTCTCACCGGCGGGCTGTCCCCGGTGTCCACATCGTGAACACACCAGTTGGTGACCCGGGGGATCAGGGAGAAGAGGTCAGAAAATTGTCTGAGGAGCTGGCGGCAGTCCGCTTGTTGCTGGGCAGTGAGGGCTGGGGAGAGGTTCACTCCCTCCACGGAGCCATCCTGCTCCTTGACACACAGGAGGTCCGGGAGGGGATCCGACTCATCTTCGGCCCCGTCATCGGTGGCCAGCAGGAGGCTCAGTTCTGTCCGCACGAAGTGAGGCTTGAGGCGGTTCACGTGCAGGACCCGGAGGGGATCCCGAGGCGACTGGACGTCCACCAAGTAGGTGACTTGGCTCTTCCTCTCAACCACTTTGTAGGGCCCAGTCCATCGGTCCTGGAGAGCGCCAGGCTTCACGGGGGCCATGACCCACACCTGCTGGCCCGGCTGGAACTCGACCAGAGTAGCATTCTGGTCGTACCAGCGCTTCATTTCTTCTTGACTTGCCTCCAGGTTGGCTTCGGCCAGTTCTCGGAACCTCCTGGTCTGGTTCCGGAGGGCCAGGACATATTGGAACACATCTCGGGGGGTGGTCTGGGGTGCTGCCTCCCACCCTTCCTTAACCAAACTGAGGGGACCTCGGACGGGGTGTCCATAGAGTAATTCAAACGGGCTGAACCCTAAGGACTTCTGGGGGACCTCCCGGTAAGCGAACAAGAGGCAGGGGAGCAGGACGTCCCACTTACGCCGGAGGGGCTCTTCTAGGCCAGCGATCATCCCTTTCAAAGTCCTATTAAACCTCTCTACTAGGCCGTTCCCTTGGGGATGGTACGGGGTGGTGAACTTATAGGACACCCCACATTGTTGCCACAGGGACGTCATATACCTTGATATAAAATTAGTGCCGCGATCGCTCACGACCTCGCGGGGGAAACCCACCCTGGAAAAGATCCCCATCAGGGCCCGGCCCACCACGGGGGCCGTAATGGTGCGCAGGGGAATAGCCTCTGGATAGCGGGTGGCGTGGTCTACTAGGACCAAGATGAAACGGTGACCTTGGGAGGTGGGGGGGTCCAGTGGCCCCACGATGTCGATTCCGACTCGTTCGAAGGGGGTATTGACGACCGGGAAGGGTTGGAGGGGAGCCTTGCGCTTCCCCCCACTCTTCCCACTGGCTTGGCACGTGGGGCAGGACTTGCAGTGTGCCTCTACCGCTGCTTTCATCTTAGGCCAATAAAAATGGGTCACGAGACGGCTGTAGGTCTTGTCCTGACCCAGGTGACCGGCGAGGGGGACATCGTGGGCTAAGCCCAGGAGGAAATCCCGGAAGCGGAGGGGTACCACCAGTACCCGTCCGGATCCCAGCTCCACTGATTTCTGCTCACTATACAGGATGTTATTTTCCCAATAGATTCGGTGCGTTCCGGTCTGGTCACCTGCGGCTTGGCCCTCGGCCTGGCGCCGCAGCCCGACCAGGGAAGGATAGGTGGCTTGCTCCCGGCAAAATTCTTCCCGGGTGGGCCCGCCCTCGTGGCGCCAATGGGCCAACTCGGGTAGATCCCCCAACTCGGGGACCGGGGCGGGGTCGGATGGTGCGGGTTCGTCGCTGGCGACGGACCCTTCCGATGGGGGAACGGGAGGACCCTCGGCGGGGACGGTACGGGCTTCTTTGACCGGGATGCTCTCGACTTCTCTCCGGGGAGTGAGTCGGGCTGTCATAGATCGGGTGGTGGCACACACCCACTCGGGGAGTCCCATCATTCCTAGGTGGGCCTTGCGCTCTACGTGCTTCCAGGGAGAACTCTCCAGGTCGTTCCCTAAGAGGCAGTCGACCGGCTGGGAGGTTCTTACGGCCACCTTGAGTTTACCTATCACCCCTCCCCACTCAAATGGCACCAGGGCTACCTGACACATACTTTCCCTATTGTCTGCAGAGATTACGGGGCAAAAGACATTGGGGAGGATCTGCTCCTCGGGAACTAGGTGCCTGAGGACACCGGTGATACTGGCCCCGGTGTCCCGCAGGGCCTCTACCTGGTGGCCATTGATCTTGACGAGCTGCCCATATTTCTGTGTGTTGGACGGTAGGAGGCTACCAGGGATCATTTCCCTATCTCCCAGGGATACTAGGGCCATAGCGGCGGGTTCCCACTCCTCGGCTTCCTCAACCTCCTCCCCCAGGGCTACGTTGGCTATCTGTCTCGCAGGGGGGACTTGGGTGGCCATGGGGCACTCTGGGTCATTGGCGTAGTGCCCGGGTTTCTGGCAACGAAAACATGTGACGGTCACCCGGTGTCCTCGTCTCCCAGGAGGCCCTGTTACTGGCGGGGGGGGCGCCGGGAAAGGTGGAGGTGGTGTCTTCGGGGGGCTAGGCTGGGACTCTCTCGGCCCTCCCTGGTTCCCTCCCCCTCTCTGGCGGGGTGGTCCCTGACTGGTTCGGGGGTACTCTCCTACCATGCCCCGGGAGACCCGGGTGTTGGTCCAGCGGTCGGCCTCCACAGCCAGCTTCCGGGGATCTGTGAGCTTGCTATCCAGCAGATGTTGACGTAGCTCTACGAAGCAGTTCGCAGCCAGATGTTCCCATAACATGAGGTCAGTGAGTTCGGCAAGGGTGGTGACCTTGCTGCCCTTGACCCACCCATCGAAGGCCCGACTAAAAAAGTTTACATACTCCACCCAGGTGGTGCCCGGGATCTTCCTGCAGTCCCGGAACCGTTGGCGGTACATTTCTGGGGTGAGGCCGTATCTTGTGAGGAGAGCCTCTTTCATGTGGCTGTAGGAGGTCTGCAGGGAGAGGGGTAGGTCGAGCAGGGTGTCCCTTCCTTCGCTCAGAAACCGCCCCCACAACCCCGCCCCCCAGTCCTTCTGTGGAATCCGATGGGAGGTCATGGCGACCTCGTAGGCCCGAAACCATTGCTGAATGTCATCGTTTTTATAATATTCTTTGACCACATCCTTGGGGATGTGGACCTTCTGTTCCGCTGGGGGGGCCGTCTCTCGGTTCCCCGAGGGCCTCCCGTCCTCATTTCGGGCCTTGAGCTCGAGTTCTTTTAAGCTGCGTTCGTGCTCTAGTTGGAGCTTTCTTCCTTCGTGCTCCCGTTGGAGCTTCTTTTCTTCCAGTTCGCCTTGTACGCGCATTTGCTCTACCGCTAGCTTTTTCTCCGCTAACTTCAATTCGCCCTCGATTTTGAGTTTGGCTAACTCGAGTTCATGACTGCGGCTTTTCTCTCTGTCCGCGAGTTCTCCCGGGGATAGGCCCCCGTCTGGTACAATGCATTGCACCTGATTGTCGCTGCTTTCACTTGGAGGGGGTTCGGCTTCGTCGGGGCGCTCCCCCGTGCCTTCCGGGCGGGATGCCCCGGTCTCCACCCAAGTTTTCAGTGCTTTCTGCAAGTCTTCCTTAGTGTTGAGGCCAGTGGTAGCTATTTTAAGTTCTTTGCAAAATTGTTTTAGCTCTTTGTGTGTGTATTCTTCCAGATGCTCCACCTGGAACACTCTGTTGGCGTTGGTTTCTGCGGAGCTCATGGCGCTTCCTTCTGCCATCTTTGTTGGTCGTGCGTCCGTTGTTCACTGTACGATCTCTAGGTGATGGGCCCGAATCCCATCGCTGCCACCAATGTTAGACGGCGACCTCAGAGGAGCCCGGAAAGGGGTCCTGACTTCCCTGAGTCCCACCCGTGTTGTATTGTAGCCGGGCACTGGCGAGAGATTCCCCAGGGGGAGGAATCTCGCAACTAGGATCGTACTTCTGGCACCACACGACACAGAGAGACCACACTGGGTATTCTCAGAAACAAGCTTTATCAAATAGGTATCACTGCAAATATGTACAAGATGAGCACGGGCTCAAGAGTCTCGGAAAGGTAGGGGGTAGCGGGACTGTCTCTGGTAACGGTTCCAAGCAGGGACGTATCCGGCGCACAGCTCACAATCCTCGAGCTGGGGGATACGTGGTCGGAGTCGGGGTCCGGCGGGACCGTGAGAGTCTGGGGGAGCCGCGAGTCACTCAGCGGGCTCAGGTACAGGTTCGGAGGTCTTACGATCTTCAGGGAGCCGCGAGTCACTCAGCAGGGCTCAGGTACAAGTTCGGAGGTCTTACGATCTTCAGGGAGCCGCGAGTCACTCAGCAGGGCTCAGGTACAAGTTCGGAGGTCTTACGATCTTCAGGGAGCCGCGAGTCACTCAGCAGGGCTCAGGTACAAGTTCGGAGGTCTTACGATCTTCAGGGAGCCGCGAGTCACTCAGCAGGGCTCAGGTGGGGTCCAGTTCCAGGAGCCGCGACCACGTCAGCAGGCTCTCGTTGTTCCAGCGTCAAATCTGCCGGACAGTCTCAGAGCACCCCTTGTTATAGGTCGACCCCGCTTTGATGTCCGGAGTCTGCGCAGGCAGGGGTCTTGTCACCTGGGGGCCGCTTGTCGGGGTTTCCTGCTATTGTCTTTTGATCCTTTCAGGGCCGGGTCGGGAGGAGTCCCAGACACCCAGCAGACACGGAGCCAGCCTGCAGGGAGGCCGGAGGGCCGATCGAAACCCATCGTCCCAGGGGAGTTCAGAGGTGCGATAGAAACTGCTCCTCCCTCTCTCATCCCCTGGAAGCGTGATGTCCTCCAGCCGGAGTGGCGCCTTGAGGCCCGGGTCGCGCTGGAGCCGGGCGGCCATCTTGTTGCAGGGAGTGGGCACGCGGGCCCGGGGTGGCCGAAAGGAGAGAGGCCATGGACGGGGATGTCCGGGGTTGGTGCAGGTGTCCTGGTGGGAAAGGTCGGCTGGGCCGCGTGCTTGGGCTGCAGGCACCAGGTTTCGGTGGTGCGGGGGCACGGAGGGCCATTCTACGAGGCCGGGTCCAACACGCGTCCCCCCCAGCTGAAAGCCGGAGAGAACTGCCCATCACCTTGGGGGGTTCTCGTCGCTGAGGCGGAAGAACCGGGAGAGGCCGTCAGCGTTGGCGTGGTCCGTACCAGGGCGGTGTTCTACGGTGAAGTCCATTCCTTGGAGGGAGATTGACCACCGCAGTAGCTTGGGGTTTTCTCCTCGCATCTGCATGAGCCATCGCAAGGGCCGATGGTCAGTTTGGACCCTGAAATGAGTGCCGAACAGGTAGGGTCGTAGTTTCTTGAGTGCCCAGACCACGGCAAAGGCTTCGCGCTCTATGGTGCTCCACTTCTGTTCTCGGGGTAGCAGCCGCCGACTGAGGAAGGCGACGGGCTGGTCTAGGCCTTGATCATT
Organism: Triturus cristatus; assembly: GCF_964204655.1. Taxonomy (NCBI): domain Eukaryota; kingdom Metazoa; phylum Chordata; class Amphibia; order Caudata; family Salamandridae; genus Triturus; species Triturus cristatus. The sequence goes on from NC_140586.1 coordinate 546,766,858, forward strand.
CACTTGGGACAGGACGGCCCCAATGCCATGCTCGGAGGCATCGGTCTGGACTATGAACTCCTTGGTGTAGTCGGGAGCCTGGAGGACGGGGGCCGTGCACATGGCCTTTTTTAGAGCATCGAAAGCCTCCTGGCAGGCAGCCGTCCATTGCACCTTCTTTGGCTGTTTTTTAGACGTGAGTTCCGTGAGAGGGCCGACCAGGCTGCCATACCCCTGAATGAATCGGCGGTAGTAGCCCGTGAGTCCCAGAAAGGCTCGGACTTCCGTTTGGGTGATGGGTGGGTCCCAGGCCAGGATGGCGTCGATCTTTGGCTGTAGAGGAGCGACCTGGCCACTCCCGACTTGGTGCCCCAGGTAGACTACGGATCCTTGCCCGATCTGGCACTTGCTGGCTTTTATGGTGAGGCCTGCCTGGCGCAGGGCGGTTAGCACTCTCCGGAGGTGCTGGAGGTGCTCACTCCACTCTGAACTGAAGACAGCGATGTCGTCCAGATAGGCCGCGCTGAACTGTTCTAGCCCGGCCAGGACCCTATTTACCAGTCTCTGGAAAGTGGCCGGGGCATTTTTCATCCCGAAGGGCATCACGCGGAAGCGGTAGTGCCCATCGGGGGTGGAGAAAGCAGACCTCTCCTTGGCCCCTTCGGTGAGCGCAATCTGCCAGTAGCCGCAGGTGAGGTCGAAAGTGCTGAGGAACCGGGCGGCCCCTAGTCGGTCAATGAGCTCGTCGGCTCGTGGAATGGGGTGGGCATCGGCTCGGGTAACGTCATTGAGCCCCCGGTAATCCACGCAGAACCGGAGCTCGGGGGCGACACCGGGGGCTGCTGCCTTCGGAACCAGGACCACGGGGCTGGCCCAGGGACTGTCAGAGGGCTCGATCACCCCCAGGGTCAACATCTTCGAGACTTCGGCTTGAATACAGGACCGGACCCGGTCAGGAACCCGGTAGGCTCGGTGTCTCACCGGCGGGCTGTCCCCGGTGTCCACATCGTGAACACACCAGTTGGTGACCCGAGGGATCAGGGAGAAGAGGTCAGAAAATTGTCTGAGGAGCTGGCGGCAGTCCGCTTGTTGCTGGGCAGTGAGGGCTGGGGAGAGGTTCACTCCCTCCACGGAGCCATCCTGCTCCTTGACACACAGGAGGTCCGGGAGGGGATCCGACTCATCTTCGGCCCCGTCATCGGTGGCCAGCAGGAGGCTCAGTTCTGTCCGCACGAAGTGAGGCTTGAGGCGGTTCACGTGCAGGACCCGGAGGGGATCCCGAGGCGACTGGACGTCCACCAAGTAGGTGACTTGGCTCTTCCTCTCAACCACTTTGTAGGGCCCAGTCCATCGGTCCTGGAGAGCGCCAGGCTTCACGGGGGCCATGACCCACACCTGCTGGCCCGGCTGGAACTCGACCAGAGTAGCATTCTGGTCGTACCAGCGCTTCATTTCTTCTTGACTTGCCTCCAGGTTGGCTTTGGCCAGTTCTCGGAACCTCCTGGTCTGGTTCCGGAGGGCCAGGACATATTGGAACACATCTCGGGGGGTGGTCTGGGGTGCTGCCTCCCACCCTTCCTTAACCAAACTGAGGGGACCTCGGACGGGGTGTCCATAGAGTAATTCAAACGGGCTGAACCCTAAGGACTTCTGGGGGACCTCCCGGTAAGCGAACAAGAGGCAGGGGAGCAGGACGTCCCACTTACGCCGGAGGGGCTCTTCTAGGCCAGCGATCATCCCTTTCAAAGTCCTATTAAACCTCTCTATTAGGCCGTTCCCTTGGGGATGGTACGGGGTGGTGAACTTATAGGACACCCCACATTGTTGCCACAGGGACGTCATATACCTTGATATAAAATTAGTGCCGCGATCGCTCACGACCTCGCGGGGGAAACCCACCCTGGAAAAGATCCCCATCAGGGCCCGGCCCACCACGGGGGCCGTAATGGTGCGCAGGGGAATAGCCTCTGGATAGCGGGTGGCGTGGTCTACTAGGACCAAGATGAAACGGTGACCTTGGGAGGTGGGGGGGTCCAGTGGCCCCACGATGTCGATTCCGACTCGTTCGAAGGGGGTATTGACGACCGGGAAGGGTTGGAGGGGAGCCTTGCGCTTCCCCCCACTCTTCCCACTGGCTTGGCACGTGGGGCAGGACTTGCAGTGTGCCTCTACCGCTGCTTTCATCTTAGGCCAATAAAAATGGGTCACGAGACGGCTGTAGGTCTTGTCCTGACCCAGGTGACCGGCGAGGGGGACATCGTGGGCTAAGCCCAGGAGGAAATCCCGGAAGCGGAGGGGTACCACCAGTACCCGTCCGGATCCCAGCTCCACTGATTTCTGCTCACTATACAGGATGTTATTTTCCCAATAGATTCGGTGCGTTCCGGTCTGGTCACCTGCGGCTTGGTCCTCGGCCTGGCGCCGCAGCCCGACCAGGGAAGGACAGGTGGCTTGCTCCCGGCAAAATTCTTCCCGGGTGGGCCCGCCCTCGTGGCGCCAATGGGCCAACTCGGGTAGATCCCCCAACTCGGGGACCGGGGCGGGGTCGGATGGTGCGGGTTCGTCGCTGGCGACGGACCCTTCCGATGGGGGAACGGGAGGACCCTCGGCGGGGACGGTACGGGCTTCTTTGACCGGGATGCTCTCGACTTCTCTCCGGGGAGTGAGTCGGGCTGTCATAGATCGGGTGGTGGCACACACCCACTCGGGGAGTCCCATCATTCCTAGGTGGGCCTTGCGCTCTACGTGCTTCCAGGGAGAACTCTCCAGGTCGTTCCCTAAGAGGCAGTCGACCGGCTGGGAGGTTCTTACGGCCACCTTGAGTTTACCTATCACCCCTCCCCACTCAAATGGCACCAGGGCTACCTGACACATACTTTCCCTATTGTCTGCAGAGATTACGGGGCAAAAGACATTGGGGAGGATCTGCTCCTCGGGAACTAGGTGCCTGAGGACACCGGTGATACTGGCCCCGGTGTCCCGCAGGGCCTCTACCTGGTGGCCATTGATCTTGACGAGCTGCCCATATTTCTGTGTGTTGGACGGTAGGAGGCTACCAGGGATCATTTCCCTATCTCCCAGGGATACTAGGGCCATAGCGGCGGGTTCCCACTCCTCGGCTTCCTCAACCTCCTCCCCCAGGGCTACGTTGGCTATCTGTCTCGCAGGGGGGACTTGGGTGGCCATGGGGCACTCTGGGTCATTGGCGTAGTGCCCGGGTTTCTGGCAACGAAAACATGTGACGGTCACCCGGTGTCCTCGTCTCCCAGGGGGCCCTGTTACTGGCGGGGGGGTCGCCGGGAAAGGTGGAGGTGGTGTCTTCGGGGGGCTAGGCTGGGACTCTCTCGGCCCTCCCTGGTTCCCTCCCCCTCTCTGGCGGGGTGGTCCCTGACTGGTTCGGGGGTACTCTCCTACCATGCCCCGGGAGACCCGGGTGTTGGTCCAGCGGTCGGCCTCCACAGCCAGCTTCCGGGGATCTGTGAGCTTGCTATCCAGCAGATGTTGACGTAGCTCTACGAAGCAGTTCGCAGCCAGATGTTCCCATAACATGAGGTCAGTGAGTTCGGCAAGGGTGGTGACCTTGCTGCCCTTGACCCACCCATCGAAGGCCCGACTAAAAAAGTTTACATACTCCACCCAGGTGGTGCCCGGGATCTTCCTGCAGTCCCGGAACCGTTGGCGGTACATTTCTGGGGTGAGGCCGTATCTTGTGAGGAGAGCCTCTTTCATGTGGCTGTAGGAGGTCTGCAGGGAGAGGGGTAGGTCGAGCAGGGTGTCCCTTCCTTCGCTCAGAAACCGCCCCCACAACCCCGCCCCCCAGTCCTTCTGTGGAATCCGATGGGAGGTCATGGCGACCTCGTAGGCCCGAAACCATTGCTGAATGTCATCGTTTTTATAATATTCTTTGACCACATCCTTGGGGATGTGGACCTTCTGTTCCGCTGGGGGGGCCGTCTCTCGGTTCCCCGAGGGCCTCCCGTCCTCATTTCGGGCCTTGAGCTCGAGTTCTTTTAAGCTGCGTTCGTGCTCTAGTTGGAGCTTTCTTCCTTCGTGCTCCCGTTGGAGCTTCTTTTCTTCCAGTTCGCCTTGTACGCGCATTTGCTCTACCGCTAGCTTTTTCTCCGCTAACTTCAATTCGCCCTCGATTTTGAGTTTGGCTAACTCGAGTTCATGACTGCGGCTTCTCTCTCTGTCCGCGAGTTCTCCCGGGGATAGGCCCCCGTCTGGTACAATGCCTTGCACCTGATTGTCGCTGCTTTCACTTGGAGGGGGTTCGGCTTCGTCGGGGCGCTCCCCCGTGCCTTCCGGGCGGGATGCCCCGGTCTCCACCCAAGTTTTCAGTGCTTTCTGCAAGTCTTCCTTAGTGTTGAGGCCAGTGGTAGCTATTTTAAGTTCTTTGCAAAATTGTTTTAGCTCTTTGTGTGTGTATTCTTCCAGATGCTCCACCTGGAACACTCTGTTGGCGTTGGTTTCTGCGGAGCTCATGGCGCTTCCTTCTGCCATCTTTGTTGGTCGTGCGTCCGTTGTTCACTGTACGATCTCTAGGTGATGGGCCCGAATCCCATCGCTGCCACCAATGTTAGACGGCGACCTCAGAGGAGCCCGGAAAGGGGTCCTGACTTCCCTGAGTCCCACCCGTGTTGTATTGTAGCCGGGCACTGGCGAGAGATTCCCCAGGGGGAGGAATCTCGCAACTAGGATCGTACTTCTGGCACCACACGACACAGAGAGACCACACTGGGTATTCTCAGAAACAAGCTTTATCAAATAGGTATCACTGCAAATATGTACAAGATGAGCACGGGCTCAAGAGTCTCGGAAAGGTAGGGGGTAGCGGGACTGTCTCTGGTAACGGTTCCAAGCAGGGACGTATCCGGCGCACAGCTCACAATCCTCGAGCTGGGGGATACGTGGTCGGAGTCGGGGTCCGGTGGGACCGTGAGAGTCTGGGGGAGCCGCGAGTCACTCAGCGGGCTCAGGTACAGGTTCGGAGGTCTTACGATCTTCAGGGAGCCGCGAGTCACTCAGCAGGGCTCAGGTACAAGTTCGGAGGTCTTACGATCTTCAGGGAGCCGCGAGTCACTCAGCAGGGCTCAGGTACAAGTTCGGAGGTCTTACGATCTTCAGGGAGCCGCGAGTCACTCAGCAGGGCTCAGGTACAAGTTCGGAGGTCTTACGATCTTCAGGGAGCCGCGAGTCACTCAGCAGGGCTCAGGTGGGGTCCAGTTCCAGGAGCCGCGACCACGTCAGCAGGCTCTCGTTGTTCCAGCGTCGAATCTGCCGGACAGTCTCAGAGCACCCCTTGTTATAGGTCGACCCCGCTTTGATGTCCGGAGTCTGCGCAGGCAGGGGTCTTGTCACCTGGGGGCCGCTTGTCGGGGTTTCCTGCTATTGTCTTTTGATCCTTTCAGGGCCGGGTCGGGAGGAGTCCCAGACACCCAGCAGGCACGGAGCCAGCCCGCAGGGAGGCCGGAGGGCCGATCGAAACCCATCGTCCCAGGGGAGTTCAGAGGTGCGATAGAAACTGCTCCTCCCTCTCTCATCCCCTGGAAGCGTGATGTCCTCCAGCCGGAGTGGCGCCTTGAGGCCCGGGTCGCGCTGGAGCCGGGCGGCCATCTTGTTGCAGGGAGTGGGCACGCGGGCCCGGGGTGGCCGAAAGGAGAGAGGCCATGGACGGGGATGTCCGGGGTTGGTGCAGGTGTCCTGGTGGGAAAGGTCGGCTGGGCCGCGTGCTTGGGCTGCAGGCACCAGGTTTCGGTGGTGCGGGGGCACGGAGGGCCATTCTACGAGGCCGGGTCCAACAGTGACTCTTTGCTCCCTGAAGATCGTAACTCGTGCTTGAGCCCTGCTGAGTGACTCGCGGCTCCCCGAAAGATCGTAAGACCTCCGAACTTGTGCTTGAGCCCTGCTGAGTGACTCGCGGCTCCCTGAAGATCGTAAGACCTCCGAACTTGTGCTTGAGCCCTGCTGAGTGACTCGCGGCTCCCCGAAAGATCGTAAGACCTCCGAACTTGTGCTTGAGCCCTGCTGAGTGACTCGCGGCTCCCACAGACTCTCCTGGTCCCGCTGGACCCAGACGACGACAAGCGTATCCCCCAGCTCGAGGATTGTGAGCTGTGCGCCGGGTACGCCCCTGCATTTGATCCATATCCCCAAAGACTGTTCCGCTACCTCCTACCCCTCCCGAGACTCTATGAGCCCGTGCTCTACTTGTATATATTTGCCTTGCTGATCATAAAGATCCTACGACTCCGATTTGATAAAGATTTGTTCTTAAGAACTCACGGTGTGGCGTCTCTTTGTCGTGTGGTGCCAAGTGTACGATCGTAGATACGAGATTCCTCCCCTGAGGAGTCTCCCGCCAGTGCCCGGCTACGATACTACGAGGGTTGGTCTCAGGATAGTCAGGGCCCCCTCCGGGCTCCTCTGAGGTCGCCTTCTAACACCTATCACTCCCAGCAGTGCCCATACATAGGAGGGGTGGGTGCAGAGTCCTCCCAGCAGTGCCCAGACATAGGAGGGGTGGGTGCCTATCACTCCCAGCAGTGCCCAGACACAGGAGGGGTGGGTGCAGAGTCCTCCCAGCAGTGCCCAGACACAGGAGGGGTGGGTGCAGAGTGCTCCCAGCAGTGCCCAGACATAGGAGGGGTGGGTGCAGAGTCCTCCCAGCAGTGCCCAGACATAGGAGGGGTCGGTGCAGAGTCCTCACAGCAGTGCCCAGACATAGGAGGGGCGGGTGCCTATCACTCCCAGCAGTGCCCAGACATAGGAGGGGTGGGTGCAGAGTCCTCCCAGCAGTGCCCAGACATAGGAGGGGTGGGTGCAAAGTCCTCCCAGCAGTGCCCAGACATAGGAGGGGTGGGTGCAGAGTCCTCCCAGCAGTGCCCAGACATAGGAGGGGTGGGTGACTATCACTCCCAGCAGTGCCCAGACACAGGAGGGGTGGGTGCAGAGTCCTCCCAGCAGTGCCCAGACATAGGAGGGGTGCGTGCAGAGTCCTCCCAGCAGTGCCCAGACACAGGAGGGGTGGGTGCAGAGTCCTCCCAGCAGTGCCCAGACATAGGAGGGGTGGGTGCCTATCACTCCCAGCAGTGCCCAGACATAGGAGGGGTGGGTGCAGAGTCCTCCCAGCAGTGCCCAGACATAGGAGGGGTGGGCAGCAGTGCCCAGACATAGGAGGTGTGGGTGCCTATCACTCCCAGCAGTGCCCAGACACAGGAGGGGTGGGTGCAGAGTCCTCCCAGCAGTGCCCAGACACAGGAGGGGTGGGTGCAGAGTCCTCCCAGCAGTGCCCAGACATAGGAAGGGTGGGTGCAGAGTCCTCCCAGCAGTGCCCAGACATAGGAGGGGTGGGTGACTATCACTCCCAGCAGTGCCCAGACATAGGAGGGGTGGGTGCAGAGTCCTCCCAGCAGTGCCCAGACATAGGAGGGGTGGGTGCAGAGTCCTCCCAGCAGTGCCCAGACATAGGAGGGGTGGGTGCCTATCACTCCCAGCAGTGCCCAGACATAGGAGGGGTGGGTGCCTATCACTCCCAGCAGTGCCCAGACATAGGAGGGGTGGGTGCAGAGTCCTCCCACCAGTGCCCAGACATAGGAGGGGTGGGTGCCTATCACTCCCAGCAGTGCCCAGACATAGGAGGGGTGGGTGCAGAGTCCTCCCAGCAGTACCCAGACATAGGAGGGGTGGGTGCCTAACACACCCAGCAGTGCCCAGACATAGGAGGGGTGGGTGCCTATCACTCCCAGCAGTGCCCAGACATAGGAGGGGTGGGTGCAGAGTCCTCCCAGCAGTACCCAGACATAGGAGGGGTGGGTGCAGAGTCCTCCCAGCAGTGCCCAGACATAGGAGGGATGGGTGCCTATCACTCCCAGCAGTGCCCAGACACAGGAGGGGTGGGTGCAGAGTCCTCCGAGCAGTGCCCAGACACAGGAGGGGTGGGTGCAGAGTCCTCCCAGCAGTGCCCAGACATAGGAGGGGTGGGTGCCTATCACTCCCAGCAGTGCCCAGACACAGGAGGGGTGGGTGCAGAGTCCTCCCAGCAGTGCCCAGACACAGGAGGGTGGGTGCAGAGTCCTCCCAGCAGTGCCCAGACATAGGAGGGGTGGGTGCAGAGCCCTCCCAGCAGTGCCCAGACACAGGAGGGGTGGGTGCTGAGTCCTCCCAGCAGTGGACAGAGACATGGTGGTGTGTACACCATCCTACAATTAGCAAAACTCCATGGGTGCATGAAGGCATACACAAAATGCGAGTGGCATGCCAACACATCACTGACAGCAGTGTCCTACTCCCATGAGGGTGGATGTCCATCCCCCACTGCATGACACACCACATGTGGGTGTGATGACAAATGACACATGCTTACCCACCCCTGGCGGTGGCAGCACAATACACACACTGAGAGCATGCAACAAGACTGTATATTCATGTGCCACCCTACTAAACTAAGAGACCCAAAGGGAACACACACTGTCACGCACATTCCAGTACTGATAGGAATGTACAGGTGCTGGGGCAGGCAACAGGTTGTTGCCTCCCATGGAAGGAGAAGGGTGGAGTACCCACAGATACAATGCCCACAATTGTCAGACAGGTGCCCAAATACCCAGCAGAACACGTAACACATGTGTGCGAGGCTGGGAGTACACACATGCATAGTGCGTAAAAGGGAACATGTCTACATGAAGTCATGTCAATATACTCCATACACAAGTACAGTGACCACCAAGGATACCACAAATGATGCAGGTGGAGACATTGCTGAGCATGCATGGCCAAAGTTGAAGGGATCCGTCACACACCCAGGAAATGTAGACAGAGCTCAGCACAACAATTGGGAAACACCCTGCAGGGAAGATGTCAGGGTCCACAGAGGAAGGAACACACCTTGGGACAATGTCACCATACAGTAAGAGCTTACATGACCAAAGATTATTTGCAGATACCTTGTGATGGCACACAGATACCAGGGTCCACCCCATGAGCAGCACACTACAACATTTCCCAGACACCTAACACATTATCACCACCCCAAATCATGGAGCAGCACCACCAACAGCAAGACCAGAAAAGCATTTGTGTGCAAATGAAAACCAAAATGCTTTATTCAGCATAAAAAATTAGAGCAAAAGAAATGTCCACTATATACAGGGCCCATAGGCCAGGCCATGTGCGAAGTCCTGGTGGGGGAGACTTTGGGACGCATCTCCCCTAGCTTGCCTGCACAGTTCACTCTTCCATATCATCCACAGAAGGGGGGGCATCATGTGGGGGGGAAGGACCAGGCACCGCAGGGACAGGAGGGGCAAGGGTAGGTGTTGTGGGTGCAGGGACGGACGACTCCACCAGAGGGGGTGGGGCAGCACCAAAGGTGGTGGTTAGCAGGGCGCTGCACACGGTTGCAAGCTCTTCCAGCGTCTCCCCTGCACCCGAATGAACCACAGGCCTCAAGGAGGGGGGGGGTCGGAGGGATGGGTTGCAGCGCTACTGGGGGAGGGTGTGGACAGGGGGGGGACTCAACTACCCTGGCCGGGCACTGCCTTCACCGCTTGCGGGGTGGTGCCACACTGGGGATGAGGGACACACTGGCCACGAAGGACTCTTTATCTGACAGTTGGCCAGGAGAGCTAAGGGGAGTGGTTTTGGAGGAAGTGGGTTGTGAGGACTGCGCACTCCCACTGTGGCTGCGTGGCTGCTGTTTGCCCCCCGACCCAGTGGCTGTGCCTACTTCCCCCTGTGTGTGCGTGACAGGAGGTGTGCGCTTGGCCTTCCCTGGTGGTGTGCTGCCTGTGTCTGGTGGGGTGCGTACATGGGGACGTCTGGGTGTGCCTAGGACAGGAATGGGAGTAGGAAGTGTGGATGGTGCAGAGGTAGGGGGGGACGGAGCGCTGCTGGAGATCCACTGCTGCAGTCAGTGACAAGTCTATGGACCTCAGCAACATCCGTTGGTCAGACATCGCTGCTGACATGCCCTCCATGTACGACACCATCTGTGTCAGCAGTGTGGTGTGGCCATGGAGGACATTAAGCAGCGATGTCTGACCAACCTGCAACTGCCGCAGAATGTCCACAGATTTGGCATTGACAGCAGCAGTGGAGACAGGGGCTGGGGGTGCGGTGCCTGGCACGAAGGAGACATGTTGTCGCCTAGCACGGAGGGAAGGGACCCGAGCAAGTGGGAGGCCGGTGATGGGAATGGAGGGGGCGGCGAGAGATGGAGTGCTGCTTTCAGCTCTGGGAGCAGCCTCCGCCCCCTCTGGGAGCTCAGCCTCGGACCCGTCACCGTCATAGTCGGTGGTGGGACTGGACAGGTCCTCCGCCTCACTCCCCTCGGCCTCCGTGCCACTCGCTGCGCAAGACTCGCCAGCAGTGGTGGCACCGGTGCTGGATCCCTCCTCAAGGTCCGTGCCAGTGTCTCCCTCGGTTTCCCCTGACGATGCTGTGGGCAAGGTGAAGAGACAGGAAATAATCAGACACCTGTATACATATGACACATGAGTCAAAACTACATAGGTCACAGTGCATAGCATGAAAAGCAACATGAGTAACATCTACAATACTACGCACATGTGTAGGCCCTGCACCACACAGTGGGTTGACCCACCATACCACTGAGAACCAATGGAGAGCATGACACAACAGCAAATCACTTGATATCAAATGAGACAGAGGAGCTAGTGTCTGGGGACAGTCGAGCACAGCATCTGGACCACACACCGTTGCCAAAAAAGGGATGAGCAGGAACCATGTCTGTTAACTTTTGGCACATGCATGCTTAGCAAATACATTAAACCATGCCCAACATGACTGGGTCACTGCATGTTGAGTTTATGTCCAGACTATCATCACCAGACCTGGCAAGGAGACATACGGTTTGGACATGTAGGCCTTGCCCGCCCAAACACCCCCCTACCTGAGACAATGTGATTGAGACAGAGGAAGTACTTACACCTCGTACTCGGGGATTAAAAAAATGCCCTACAATAAATCCTGATTGTACACGAACTACCCCTTGTGCGCCTGACCACACATATAATTGACAAACAACCATCATCAGATAGTTGTACCAAGACACACAGGCACTGGCCACTGTGAGTATGCACAAGCCAAATTGGGTCACCCTGTCAAGTGGACACATGTAGCACACTTAACGTAAATACAAATGAGGCCAGGGTACAATGCCACAGAGCCCAACCTATGCTGAAGACACAGAGAATGTCCACATTGTTGGCTGACACACATGGTACCTAGGAAAAGGTGCCCCAGGGGACTGTAGTGGCCACACTCTTCCATGGTCCTGTATGGATATGACTGCAACAGAAGCGACCGTCCCTGCACTATGCATATCTCACACTCATGCACATCATGTCTGAGGGCACAACATTGATCATGCATGCTGTAAGGCAGTACACTTTTAAGACACACTCCTATGTCGGGACTCAGCAGCAATGCCAACTAAGATGGACCCCACAATGACTGAACTGGCCAGGGCACAGGCAAGCTCACAGCACATGTAACACACCACCCCCACACATGATCTTGCAAGCATTGGGCACTTGGATTAACTGCCAGCCTAGATAACCTTGTGCAAGAGTGACTACCCACAGCCCCGGGAACACATGTCAAGGAGGGGAAGGGAGGAAGAACAGCACGGGTTGACTTTGTGGAACAGGATATGCACTGCACATATAAACCCTGGCAGTGTATCCATGTGACTGCGCACTTCCAAAAGCTGGTGACACACAACAAACACACATGTACCTACCCCCTTCCTGCTGCTGCTTCTCCAGTAAGCGCCTATCCAAGTCAGGGAAGACCACCGCCAGGACGCGCTTAATTATGTGGGTGAGGCGGCGGAGCCCACGGTTCTTATGACTTTCTGGTGAGTCCCCCCAGCAGGACCCGGGCGATCCTCCTGGTCCAGCACCGGATATCCTGCCAGCGTTTCCTCACCTGGGCCAGGCACCGCTTTCGTCCCTCCACCGACCTCACGGCCCTGACGGCCTCCTTCCAGATCTCCCCCTTGGCATAGGCGCCTACCTGTGAGGATGACAAAGTGAGACAACATCAATACACCTGCTACATGTCACAGAGACACACATTTGAACAATTTGGCTGGTGTGAACAGGGCATAGTATGCAGCCAACTCATTGCACCTTTGTCATAGGGACATTATCCTCTGGGGAAGGCCAAATGCACTACGTGGCATTGAAAGTGCACAGGTGGAATGAGGGGTGCCACACAATCAATGATCCTGGCTCACACTGTGCATCACAAGCTACACAAGGATTATGTGCAGCACCTCAAAGCAGTCACATGCCCCAGGCCACTGATGCAACCTCAGCAGAGTACACAGACACACACAGGCACAAGACAATCACCTGCCATTGGCAACTGCGGGTACAAACCTCACTCTGCACATGTGCCACTTGACTGGGGGGGTATCACAGGTGTTGGGCTAGCCCAGCACGTCAGACACACAGCACTGCTCCCTGCTCACATCAGATGGGTAGGGTATATGCATCCCTCATGCATCTGGGCTGCAACACTCCACATAGACACTCACCCACATGACAGGGGACTTACACACATACCAATGTCCAGGGGACGAACACATCATTTGGACACTCTCACCACAGGTACACTCAACTCACACACATCTGTGGGTACAGTCACCTGTCACACTGGGGGGAACACAGAATCACATCAGGACTGTAGAAACAACATTCCAAAGATGATTAGCCAGGCTGAATGTGGCATGCACCATGCAGTGATTGTCACAGTAAGCACTATGCAAGTGAGGAGTGCAGACATGCACTACAGCATGCTCTGCATGGGAGACATGAGCCATTCCCCCCCCTTGGACGCACTCTAAAGAACATTGCATGTCTGTCACACCTGGACACAATGCCAGAAGTGACAGTCACAAAAAAGGGGCACAGTCTAAGCTAGTGGAGTCAGCACTCACCTGCTCCCCTGGTCTCCCATACAGGCTGGGGTACTGCGGGAGGATGACATCCAGCAATGCCACATTCTCCTCCAGGGTGAATGGCTGGGCCCTCTCCACAGACCTGGACATGGTGCCAGAGGTATCACAAGCAGCAGCAGTGGTGTGGAATGAAAGGTTGGGCAATCAAGTGCTCTCTCATGGGACCTGGCGGCCTTATATTGGCCTTTCTGGCCTGTTTCATTTACAGGAGTACAGAGTGATTGGTTAGTCTCATTTGCATCCTACGTTTCCTCCAATCCCTTTAAACCTTCCCCAGTGAGGGCCTTTGCATGATTCAAAAATTTAGCATGATGTCAAGTCAACAACCACTTGGCTACATTGTATATTGTTTCCAACCGACTTGCTGGCCACCTGATAAATAATTTGAACTGGAAACTCGGTCTACATGACAACCAGCATGCATTTAGGCCCTTATACTTGTCTCTCATGTGTCCCCTATGTAATTTCACTATACACACACAGGTACGGTGCGTTCCACGCCCCTAGGGCACCACTACTCCAGTGATACGGTCCGTACACGCGTGTGTAGGGTCCGTATCACTATGGTAGTGTAGCCGTACACGAACGCCATAGTGATACGGTCCGTACACGCGTGTGTAGGGTCCGTATCTCTATGGTAGTGTAGCCGTACGCGTACGCCATGGTGATACGGTCCGTACACGCGTGTGTAGGGTCCGTATCACTATGGTAGTGTAGCCGTACGCGTACGCCATGGTGATACAGTCCGTACACGCGTGTGTAGGGGCCGTATCACTATGGTAGTGTTGCCGTACGCGTACGCCATAGGAATCCGGTCCGTACACGTGTGTGTAGGGGCCGTATCACTATGGCGTACGCGTACGGCTACACTACCATAGTGATACGGACCCTACACACGCGTGTACGGACCGTATCACTATGGCGTACGCTTACGGCTACACTACCATAGTGATACGGACCCTACACACGCGTGTACGGACCGTATCACCATGGCGTACGCGTACGGCTACACTACCATAGTGATACGGACCCTACACACACGTGTACGGACCATATCACTATGGCGTACGCGTACGGCTACACTACCATAGTGATACGGACCCTACACACGCGTGTACGGACCGTATCACAATGACGTACGCGTACGGCTACACTACCATAGTGATACGGACCCTACACACGCGTGTACGGACCGTATCACAATGGCGTACGCGTACGGCTATACTACCATAGTGATACGGACCCTACACACGCGTGTACGGACCGTATCACTATGGCGTACGCGTACGGCTACACTACCATAGTGATATGGACCCTACACACGCGTGTACGGACCGTATCACAATGGCGTACGCGTACGGCTACACTACCATAGTGATACGGACCCTACACACGCGTGTACGGACCGTATCACAATGGTGTACGCGTACGGCTACACTACCATAGTGATACGGACCCTACACACGCGTGTACGGACCGTATCACTATGGCGTACGCGTACGGCTACACTACCATAGTGATATGGACCCTACACACGTGTGTACGGACCGTATCACAATGGCGTACGGAAACGGCTACACTACCATAGTGATACGGACCCTACACACGCGTGTACGGACCGTATCACTATGGCATACGCCTACGGCAACACTACCACAGTGATACGGACCCTACACATGCGTGTACGGACCGTATCCCTATGGCGTACGCCTAGGGCAACACTACCATAGTGATACGGACCCTACACACGCCCTCAGAGCGTGTGTATGGTGCGTTTCACAGCTTACACTGGTGACAGGCGGCACACAGAAAGGAATTGAGCTGTCATACTTGGCCAAGGCTGGACATCAAGTCATTGTCAGTGCAGTCCTACATGTCTCGGGACTAGGTGTGTCAGGCTGTGATGTGGCACATATCGCCTCATGTTTGAACCCAATAGATGTGTGATGAGCTGTGTACACATGTCATGTGTGATGGTGCACTATGTGCCACACATCCCCTACACACCTTTGACATGTGTGCATGTAGTACAGACTTGTTGAGCAATGCATCACTGGCATGGCACAGTCACCAACACCCGCAACTGTCCCCTGATGCCAGGTACATGGATAATTACACCTGACATGTAACTACCGGCGTGGCATGATGTGACTATGTCATGTGTGTGTCATGTGTTCCCATAAGCTTGCTGTTGGTGTTCCGTCAAATGCATCTGCAGTTGCTGCATCCAAGATGTGTCTGTGTGTAGATGGGCATGGCACACCATTATGCACACCAGGACACATGTGGAATCAGACGTAACGTGTGTATGTATGCATCGAACATGGACTTGCGAGACAAGGACATATCTGCGTAGTATCAATGTATGTGTGATCAGTCTAGACATGTACCCCTTCATGGCAAGGTGTGTGGTCTGTCCTTTTTTCAGGGACATGTGACCTGTGCCTCTAGTGTTCCGCAACCTGTCTGTATGATAAACATCCTTCTTCTGCACATAAGTGGATGTCTGTCACTCCTGTAATGCGTCTGCCTGTTCACTTACACTGGCCCACAGCTAGTTTCATGCCATGTCATGTTGAGCTTGAGAATCCACGCTTGTAGCTGGCTCTTGGTAGGAGTGTCACCTGCCTGGCATTGGTGTCCAGGATATATTGCACAGACCTGACTCTGTATGTAGCATATGTGTATTGGCTGTTTAACATGTGCTCAGTACATTGACATTGTTGTTGTACAGTACTCACTCTTCATTGTCCCTTCCAAATTACTGCAGGGCTCCGCCTCTCCCCCGACCAATGCCAGTCTTGGCTGCCCTGAGGGAACATGACTGTATACGCCGCTACCGCTTCACCCAACGGTTGATTGTGAACTTGACAGCAAGGCTGGCACCACACCTCCAACCGCTACACAGGTATCCTACAGCACTGACACCCATGATGAAGGTGATGGCAGCCCTACATTTCTTTGCCACGGGTACGTTTCAATATACCATAGCTCATGTTGGTGGCATGTCCCAGACCATGTTCAGCCATGTCCTGCATGATTTTTTAGTGGCCATGTTGGGTCACCTGATTGAGTTTATTCATTTCCCAACTCCTGAGCAGTTGACAGGTGTCAAGGGTGACTTCTATGCCCTGGGAGGGATGCCCCATGTCATTGGGTCTATTGATGGGACACATGTGGCTTCGGTACCACCACAGGCACAGGAGGTAGCCTATAGAAACAGAAAACATTAACACACCATTAATGCCCTTGTGGTGTGTCTTGCTAACATGGTGATTTCCCATGTCTGTGCTCGTTTTCCAGGATCAGCACACGATGCCTACATCATGAGGCGTAGCAGGGTGCCTGAAATGATGCTGCAGCTGCGCAACGAACGAGCATGTCTTGTTGGTGGGTATACTCTGTTACTCCTGTATTTAGCGTCATCTTTCTGTCTTACTGCTTCTCCTGACCCACTTCTGTCCATGATGTTTCCATGTAGGGGACTCTGGCTATCCCAACAAGCCATGGCTGATCACGCCTCTCCGCAATCCCAGAACGGCTGGTGATCACCGGTACAACAACGCCCATGGGCAGACCAGGCGAGTGATAGAGAGGACCTTTGGCCTCCTGAAGAGCCGATTCCGGTGCCTCCACAAGACCGGCGGCGCACTCCCATTTGCACCGGTGAAGGTCTGCAAAATCTTCCTCGTGTGCTGCATGCTGCACAACATGGCAGTGGAGAAAGCTGTGCCACTCATCCTGGATCCGGATGAGCAGGAACATCCACCCGTGGAGGATGAGGGGCTTAGTGATGAGGCAAGTGATGTTGAGGAGGAGGAGGAAGAGGACATCCAGAGTCGGCTCATACGCAACTTCTTTGCTTAGTGGTGAGTTGCAGTGTCTGAATGTGCACGCATTGAGCCTTGTGTGGCATGTGTTGCAATGTGTGGGTCCATCTGCATGTATGGCAAGTGAGTCAGAGGTGTGTTTGGATGTGTCACTCGAGTGATGGTGTAATAAAAGAATGTCTTTCCTGAGACACTATTTTCACCTAGCATGTTGACAACCTTATACGTGTCGAGTACATGCCCATGCATGCGGATATGCTTCTTTTGGCTCACTTCTTGTGTGTCTCTCATCCCCAGGTATTTGCGCATGCTGTCTGCTGGTGGCATTGTTGTGCTCCTGCTATTCCTCATGAATACAGCAACGTGTGCTGAATCAGCGTAACATGCACGGACATATCGAAAACTCTCCTTAGGGTAAGGGATGCAGCACGGCTTTTTGGGTGTGCTATTTGTTTGGAATGTGTGTGCACTGCTCCTGTTCATGTTTGGTTACTTTGCATACATGTAGAATCACCATGGGGCACATGACATGGAGGTGGATTCACCTGAATTGATAGTCACACTTGGTGACAGTCATCTGTAATGTGATTGTGGATTGTGATGAAGGCATCAATGTGTGTAACACTGCCCTCGGAAACATACGGGATGCACCGGGTTGACATAGTGTGGGACATCCCCATTAGAGGCTCAATGGTGAATAGCAGCCTCTCCGTGAGCAGCACGGGGTGTATGCCTCAAACCCGTCACTTGTGTGCCAGTTCTATGGATTTCCTGCATCTGTGGTGCAAAGGGGGGTGCCAGTGTAGGTCCCACATGTTCATCCACATGACCTGTGCATTTGTTAATATAGATGCATTTCCCTTCCGGCAAACATGACTAATAAAGGTGTCCCTCAGCCTCCAAGGTGCCTCATCTCTGTCAATGCAGGTCTCTTGCCACTGTGCATGCGGCATAGTTATCACAGATTGTGCATATGAGTCTATGTGTAGAGTAGCAAGATGCAAGCTGTTTGTCAGGAATTATGATATGTATTGTGCATGATGTACCTGGCTGTGTAGGTATTTTGGCATCTCAGTCCCCACAACGGCCACTTTGCTGCATGTGCATCTATTGTCTGTGTGTGTGCCATGTTGAACCAGACACTCCTTCCTTATCATACACCTTTTGCAGTAGTCCTTTCTGACATGCTTGTGTTTGTGTGCAACTTGTGGCATGGTTTTCAGGACATGGCGCCTGCTGCTGCAGGCCCTGCAGCAAGGGCACACAGAGTTTCTATATTTGCCCTCACACACACGCCTCTAAGACGCACCCCCCTTCCTCCCTCCACCCATTCATTTTGGTGTAATCTGCTTGTGTGTGACACAGTTGCGGTGGGAAAGGCTGGACCGTCTGCACATGCTACGTGCACATTGCACGTGCCTCATGTCCTTGCATGTGCCACATCACGCTACACCATGATGTTGAGGCCACCCACCAAGCAATGTCCATCCAATACATCTGTTGCATGCACTCAGGAATGCACTCATCGCCCACACAACACTTTTGCATAATGAGTGTGCAACTCCAACTGCCTACACTGCGCTGGCACGCCTTCCAGGCCCTGTCACACCAACCAGGTCATGTCCCTCCTACTCCCCACTGGCTCTGTACCCCAACAAGGCCATGGGAGTGGTACTCCAGGCCTCTGCATGTAGTATGGTGTTGTTGTGGGACACATGGCACAGGTATCATGTCTCAGCGTGTCAGTCTACAATGTGTCCAGGATCCCCCTCTACACCATCACATGCACACTGCATCTCATCATCATCTGGTGTCCCATTGCCAGCCAGGTGCTCCTCACCCTCCCCAAAGACGCAGTCCTTGCCAGGTCTCATATTGAATAATGCATGGTATCCATTGGCAGATGGCTGAACATCGGCCACCTGATGCTGGACTTGTACACAACTGAGGTGTTCATCTGCGGATTGTCCCCTTACAGCTGGGTCAACTGCTTGTGTCCC
This sequence comes from Triturus cristatus, assembly GCF_964204655.1. Taxonomy (NCBI): domain Eukaryota; kingdom Metazoa; phylum Chordata; class Amphibia; order Caudata; family Salamandridae; genus Triturus; species Triturus cristatus. The sequence goes on from NC_140586.1 coordinate 546,785,655, forward strand.
ACCCGCAAGGGCCCTGCACAGGCACACAGTGTCCACGCACACGAGCTGGTGTGCATCATGGATTGCTTGCTCACATGTGCTATGCTGATACCCAGCATCTGTACCTCAGGCTTCAGCACACTCTGCATTATGCACAAGATCCACAGTTCGATCCACCTCAAGGCAAGACAGACCATCCCCCAGGTCAACTACAACATCCGTGTCTAATCCTACCCTGCACTCTACGGAGAAGTACGTTACAACTCCCATGATACTTGTCCACATCCAGGGTGCATCTGCACAGCTCTGCTTCAACATCCGGCAACCCAGCCACATCACCGTCCAACAGAGATAGCTGCAATGGATCACTGTCAGCTGCAGGATGACCTTCACAATCCACTCCCACACTCAGGATGTAGCCCACGACCACGACCCCAACACAACCTTGTGGCACTGTCATCCAAGACCCCATTGTGCCATCTCCATGCATCCAACCTTGGCCTGGCCACCATTCTCCACATCCACCTGACTCCAGCATGCAGGCCATAGTTCTCCCACCTGGCTACACATACCTGGGACTCCCACCCCAGGACACTCCACATGATCCCTGACCTCTGCGCATGACTGTTGCTCTTCGACATAGATCTGTCCGCACAGTTGTGCAGGCACCCCCTCAGCTGGTTGGGCCCATCACGGGTGAGTATGGTGCTCCATGTCTGTATTGGATGATACATTGTGACCCATGTGTGTCCTGTGCCAGACTCAGACCCCAGGGTATGCATGGTTGGAGTTACTTCAAAACTCAGGCATGGTTTGATTTTCCAACACACACATGTTATGGAATAATGCAAAATGACGGCATCATCTCGTGATTTTTATGATTTTTATTAGTGGTGGGGTACGTGTTTGGGGGGATGTAAAGAGGTGCTCGCCGGGTGTCTGTTGTCCAAACGCGGTTTTTAGAGGGCGAGGACTGGCAGATGATAAAGCATGACACCTGGTGGTGTGTGATGCCAGTCCGTCAATTTTTGTGATTTGCCCCCACTAAATTGGGCATCTCTTCGACACAACTAGGGACGGTCCTTTCTGTGGTTCATGGAGTTGGGATCCTTGCCATTGGAAGTCATCAGAGTCCATGCCACAGTCTTTGTCAACATTGGTCAGACAGTGACCAGCAAGTCCATGTGGCAGAGAATGTCATTGGATGAGGTGCTGCTGTTGCGCCAGAGGGCCAGGTGCCAGGCCAGGTGACCTGGGAGATGGTGATGGTCCGCTGACTCTCAATGTCTTTTGCGTGGACGACCCACCTTCCTCCGGGGACCCTCAGAAGCAGGCCATGACGATGTCTGTGATGCTCCGTCGGACGAATCCTCCTCCTCCTGATCCCTCCCTGTGGCTGGTGTTGATCTTCGCCTGGTGGCACAGGGAGGGTTGCCCATGTTTTCGGCAATCCGACGGAGTGAGCGGCTCATGTCCGTTAGCACCGCACAAGCTCAGCCTGTCTTGCCTCCATCCGTCCTTGGTGCTGCTGTTGACTGGCATATTGCTCGGCCTGCAGGTTCTTAATCTCATTGAGGGTCTCCACTACCTGGCTGATGCTCCTGGTGTCACGCCGGTATGTGTCCAGGATGTTGCGGACGTGTGACATAACGGGTTCCTCAGCTGTCTGGTCAGGTTTGCGCCTCCGCCGTCCTCCACTCCCACCACCCCTGCCCACTTGAGCCTGGCCTGCCGTTGTGGGCACATCGGGTCTCCGGGACCCCTGAGGGATGGCATTTGCGGGGTAGCCTGCCTCCTCCTGGGTGCCCGGAGTACCTTGTCCCTTCTGGTCAGACTGGCTGCGTTGTTGTGTGCGAGCAGGGCTCCTGTGTGTATCCTGGGATGTGGCAGGAATGGGGGTGGTGGTTGGAACAGTTGTACCTGACGCAGGTGCTGCAGGTGCTTGGGCACCAGAGGGGCCAGGTTGGTCAGGGTCATCCACGGAGTGGTGAGAGTAGTCGCTGCCGGTGGGATCATCGTCACGCCGAGCCTGGTCCTGGTCCTGTGATTCTTCCTGTGTTGGGGGGAGATCGACGACGTTGCCCTGTGTGTGAGAGAGAGACAATGTTAATGGTGTTTCATGCGTCATCAATGTTTCATACATATTCAAGTTGGCACAGTTCCTCTGGGTAGTTGGATATGTCTAGCATTCCTCTCACAGTGCACTTGTGGATGGGTATGTTGCGGGGGACAGTTTGATATGTACTCCTGGTTATTTGGCCTGTCTAATGAGTGTTAGGATGCTTATTTGGCTATGGATTGGTCTTGTTGTGTCACATGTTCATTGTGGGAGTGCCAATTTGCATTGGCTGCCCCGGGGGTGTGTGCTTGTGTAAGGGGGGGGTGTGTGACTGGGCATGCTGTTGGGTGTGGTGTGATTTGTCATTGGGTCTACCAGGTGATGTGTCTATCCCCTCATGGTGCATGCTGGCATGACAGTGAATGTGAGTTCCTGTGGTAGGTAGGTGGCATGTGGTGGTGGTGTTTGAGTGTACAGTGGTCACAGGATTGCCTTGTGCTGTCTACAGCAGGGCCAAGTGTCATCTACCTTGTCTGTACTTGGCAAGTCCCTGTGCATTGTGCATGGTGCATGGGTATGTCCCTTGGCCACAGCTTTCAACACTTTTCCTATGTGTGACACACTCTTTGTTGTTGCATCATTTTTGAACGCAGTGAGCAGTGTAGCGAGATCGCGTAGCAAGCGATGCAGAACCGGCTTACGTGTTGCACTGTACGTGGGCAAATGGTGATTTTTCATATCTATTGGAGAATGCAGGTAGGTAACTTATGCATTTGTGACTGGGTTCTAACAAACACAGTGAGTGGGTATACTGGGTGTAAGGTTAGGTTTGTGCCTGCAGCAAGGATCTACTCGTGCACAGTTTGACACATGGCCCAGTGATTTCCAAACGAAAAAGGGGTGTTTCACGCACTGCCAGACCATGTCAACATGCACACAGTCTACCTGCTGACGAGCCGACATGCCCACACCACCCAAGGGTGATTTTGTCTCCCTCTGTCTCCCTCTCTCCCTCCCTCTGTCACCCTCCTCCCTCTGTCTGTCGCCCTCTGTCGCCCTCTGTTGCCCTCTGTCTCCCTCCCTCTCTCTCCCTCTCCCTCTGTCTGTCTGTCACCCTCTGTCACCTCAGCCCAGCTTCCTGGGTACACACACTTTGCAGGTCTTTCAAAGGCCATTGGCTTGTTCATGTGGCTTTGTTTAGAATCTCCCGGCCCCCATTGGGAAGAGTGTCTCTGAGTCTGCACTGCTGCGGCGGTGTGTGCTGACACTCTTTCACAGTGATGCCTCTTCATTAGCTGCTGTTATGTGCAAATTGGGCCTTCATACCCATGTCATCCTGCGACGCGGCCACCATTTGCAGGCGACACAGTACAGTGTCGGGACACACTGTTTGTATAGCTCTGCCCTAGGCCATATGGGCTGAGGGCATTGGTGTCTGCTTCTGAGTTGCACAATGTTTTTTTGGAGGTCCACCCTCCCGGCATCACGGACATCCTGTCTTGTGTTGGTGTTTTGTGTGGCCTGTGACTTGGCATGGCCTTGCTTGGTGCATGGGGCATGGAGCCGCTAGTGGCATGTGCGTGTTTTTGGAGTGTGGTTGTGTCCGGTGATGGCTTTGGGGTAGTTGCGTGCATTATTGTGAATTGGGTTGTTGATGCGGTTCCCCCCATGTGAGGTGAGTTGTTTGTGTACTCACCAGGCTCGGCGACTCCTTCTACTCCGTGTACTCCCATCAGCGGCAGCGTGCGCATCACCTTCTCCTCCCAGGGATGGTGGTGTACTGGTCTGCGGGGCGGGCCACCTCCAGTGATGTTCCCCTGGTTATATTCGTCAGTCATTTTGCGGCGGACCGTCCTCCGCAGATCGTACCACCTGGCTTGGCATTCATGCCTGGTCCTTCTGATGGGCGCAACAGCATTCACCCTCTCGACGATCCTCTGCCACATGGCTGATTTTGCTGCTACGCTGGTCTGTCTGACCAATGTTCCAAAGAGCTGTGGCTCGACTCTGATGATTTCGTTGACAAGGATCTCCAGCTCCGCTGTTGTGAACTTTGGATTCTTGTCTGTGGGCATGGTGTGGGGTGTGGGTGTGGATGGTTGTGGGTGTGTGTGTGTGGTTGTGAAGGTGTGTGTGTGAATGTGATGAGGGGGTGTTTGTGAAGGTGGTTGTGTGAAGGTGTGCAAGTGTAAGGTGTAGTCAAGGTTCAAGTATGGTGCTGTGGGTTGTCTGTGGGGTCTAGCAGCAGTGGGTATGTTGCAAAGGCTCATGGTTTGTGTGTGTGGGCCCTTTTTATTGGTCCATTTGTGGGTGTGGCTGTGTTTGAACTTTGGGTGGGTGTGTTATAAGGAGTGGTTGTGTTTTGGGCCTCTGTTTACCTGTTTGGCTGTTGCAGGTCAGTGTATTGGATGTATTTGGGCTTGTTGGACGTGTTTTGTGGTGTTGTGCGATTCGAATTGACTCTCCTTTTGGTGTTTTGCAGTGTCCTGGTTCAGTACGTGTGTTTTTCGCGTCTGTGAGGTGCGTACATCGGCCATGTTGTTGTACAGTGCTCACATTTGCTATGGCTTGGTACGACTCGTACATGCACAATGCTGGGTGAGGGTGCTGGTGTAGGGGCCTGGGGTAGGGTGCGTACAGGCACGGGCAGGGTGTAGGGGCCTGGGGGTACATGCCGTACATACGGGAACCGAGGGTACGGCGCGTACATACGAGGGGTGCTGGGGGTACGGCGCGTACATACGGGGTGCTGGGGGTATGGTGTGTACCCCCACCCCCGTATGGACGGTGCATACCCCCAGCCCCCGTATGTAGGCAACGTCCCCCAGCACATACCCCCAGCCCCCGTATGTACGCGCAGTACCCCCAGCCCCTGTATGTACACGTCGTACACCCAGCCCCCCTATGTACGTGCCGTACCCCCAGCCCCCCGTATGGATGGTGCGTACCCCTACCCCCTATGGACGGTGCGTACCCCCACACCCCCTATGGATGGTGCGTACCCCCACCCCCCTATGGACGGTGCGTACCCCCACCCCGTAGGTATGTAGCGTACCCCCACCCCTGTAGGTATGCTGCGGACCCCCAGCGCTACGCGCACGGGGGTCCACACGGGGGTTCGGCACATATGCGGGCACATGTTTGGACGTCACCATGGTTGCTACGGGAGTTCGCTCCGTACGGTGTTTTTTCCATACGGTTGTGCATTCGGACGGACGGGCTTGCGCGCTCGGACTTCAGTTTCCCGATTTGTACGTAAAACTGTCCGGGGACGTGTCGGACACTTTTTCCGACCCGAGGACGTGTCGGGGAATTTTCCCAATGCGATTGCGATTTTTTAACATACGAATCGTACTTGCCAGTTTGCACGGGACTTGTACGATTCGTACGTAAAAAAGTCCGGATACGATTCGTACGGGGAATATTTTTAACCAGTCGGAATCGGCACCTAAATGTGTGTTTCCATTTCCCAGTAATTTGCATTTAAGTTCACAGATCTCTTTCAGTTTGGGAAACAATGCATCATCAAAGATGGGAAAAGGGAAGAGGTCAAAATCAATTTGTTTTCTACAGTAGTTTATTCTGTGCTTTATTCGTTTTGACATTTCTTAGCTATGAAGCAAATGTTAGCTTTGAAAAGCCATTATCTCCAGCTCTTTCCTCTGCTTTTCGGCCATCCCACTGACCTGTCGCTTTGGTTGTCTACCTCAGCTCAGCATGCAGTAGCATTTGGCAAGTGAGTGGGCACTGTTTGCAGCTCAGTTTGACTGTATAATTCAATAGTGCTCATGTTGCAGGCTTCACTGTGGCATATTTCATTACCTATTCCTCTGTCAAAGTACAGTACGCGCCATGCTTATTTATGTACAGGAAGAAGGGCAAACACAATCTTGGTGAGAAACTGCTGCAGCGGCATTATGCAGAACATAACCTCTGTCTGCGATTGTGTCACTATACCTATGCGTACCTGTTTGTGCAGTATGATATATGAGTGTATGCCAACGTGCCACTCACCCTGCAAGTGCTTATTTGTCCTTGGTGCAGTGTTTCATGTGTGATTGTGCTGGACTCTTCCGTCGCTTTTAAGTGCCCTTGGTGCAATGTGCTGTGCGTGAGCGCACGGTGCTGTGCTTGTGTGTGTGTGCCTGAAGCTGGGCTGTCGCACACTGGGCCTGGCTCTCTCAGGAAGGCCTCTCTGCGACAGGCGGCATAGGATGCCGTGGAACCCCATTGAACCCTGAAGAGTACACCGTCTGGCCGCGCCACCCATGGGTGCACAAGCCCGGCTGCAGCTCTGCACACGTCCAATAAATAAGGAGAATTAATATGTGCGGAGGTGCTGCTGTCAAAGCGGGCAGCCTTTCAGATGGCTCTTCCCAATGTCCAATGTCAGGAAACAGGGAACATTCACTGCGCGTAATCTCGTCAAGCTTAATGCAGATTGAAATGCGCAGCGTTGCGTTCTCCGAGCCATGCACTGCCAGGGAATACAGGCGTCCTGGGGTCGTCTCAACCGAGATCACCGTCTGCATTGCATTGCATTTAAAAGGTATTATTAACAGCGCATCGTGGTGAATGAGGTGACGTCATATTGTAGACAGTTACTGTAGTGTTCATTGTGGGAAAGACTTTGCCGCATCTTCCCGCTGAAGTCATCGCATGAGTCCCAGAGAAGCTCCTCCAGACAGCCAGCGCCTCGAATATTTGTTTATTTACGTACTTAATGCAGGGATCGCCAGGGCTCTCAAAGCCGAGTTAAGTGATATTCTTTGTAGCCTCGCTACCAGTTATACAACAAACATATAGAGGTATGGACCCCACTTTATACAGCCTAAAAAGTTAGCATAACAAATAGCAGAAGGCAAATAAACAGCACTGTCACTCTTAACATTGCTGCATTCAAATAGATGCCTTAATGAAACCAGGGAGATGGGGAAAGAGGCTGCGTTGAAAGCATACATTTCTGCTTGGCATAGTTTATAATCGTGGGGGTTTCACCAAGTTAGCTGAGTGGGTTGAGCAAGTGGCTACAGACAGTTCCAACACCAGAAGTGTTCCGTTCACAGACCCTTGGTGCTTGTTTTCAGTCAGAGATGCAGCTCTGCAGTTCGGGTTTGCTCACAGATAAAGAGTGGCTTTGACCCCAGTCTCCCGAGCACTCCCACCAAGCGGCACCACTGCCAAGCCCAGTGCTGTGACAAGGTGTACGGCAAGTCTTTGCACCTTAAGGGGTATGCGGACAAACAAACCTTTATTCTTCTGTTATGTTCCTTGTTTTATCGGCACTGGATATGAAAAATGTCCTGTGCGCCATGTGGCTTTTTAACTGTAATTATGGCGGCCGCACCTTTCGTAACGCTTGATGTTTAACGTTCATTCTTGTTTTGTGGGCACTAGATATGGAAAATGTCCTGTGCGCGATGTTTTACTTTAGTTCTAGTGTCACTCGCGCTTTATCTGTTAATATGGTGGTTGTGCAAGGGGGAGTGAGTTGCTGGCTACTCTACTTTCTATTACCTTCTGTGTGGGGCCAAAGCTTGACTTCCTGATCACAATGGCTTTGCTTTTCCTTTGTCACTTTATTTAGCACTTTTTACAAAGAGAGGAACAGAGAGAGATGGAGCTAAGCAGAGCCAGAATGAGAGAGTGTGAGAGAAAGAGAGAGGGGCATAACGGGTATGTTGAGCTAGAGAGAGAAAAAGAGGGACATAGGAAGTAAGATAGATATAGGTATGAGCATACGTACACATTTATCTCTACTATAATCAGACACTGAACAGACCATTGAATGTTGGAATGTAAAATTTTGTCCCGCTTTGGGGTAACTTAAAATTTTGTCTGCTACAGGAATTTTTAAATATGAGAGAATGTTAATTTGCTTTGGCAAGTCATGCATTGTAGACTGCACTTAACCCACATGAAATGACACATGGGAGGCCTGCTTTGGCAGTGAATTGGATCTGGAATTCCTGAGTTTGAGTTGCATGGTCAATATTTATGTGTCACTTTCATAGTTATTTAGACTGTGTTTCTGTTTTATACTGTTTCTACCTACACATTGAGCCAAAGTTTTGGTTGATTTTGATTGCAGTGGCTCAGTTTATTTGCTGATTCACAATTCCAATCATGGGTAAAACATGGCTTGTTGAACATAGATGAGATGTACTTGCAAATTGTTGGATTACGTATTGCAGTTCAGGTTTTCAATTTGACCAATCTTTTGACTTCTCACCAACGAAATATGAGTGCCTTCCTGGTCGAGGACCACACTGCTTTTTCTCTTATCTGTTTTGTATCAAGACCCTGCTGGACTACGGGGTGAAAGAAAGCTTGAATAAGCAGCTACCTATGTTATTTGACATCTCTTTATTAATGTAATAACTGCTCTTTCGCAATTGCTTTATTAACCTTCCTGCTTTCTCAAATTTGCTTGAAAATGCACCATTTGTCCACTCGTTTTTCAAAATTTTCTAGGGGAGAAAACCCCCCCGAACCGCCCTTAGGTTGTTCGGGCTCGCTCGCTCCTCTCGCTCGCTGCGGTGCAGTATGCCAATAATTTTACGGCTTACCACTTTCAAATGTCACCAGCCGCTACTGGTCGAGTTATAAAAGTTAAAGATTCCCCATCTAGTGTCCCCCCTACTTACTGACAATGCCAGGATTCCTAAACATGTAAAACATGTAGATGGGGTCACCTGCAACTTACAGTCAACGGGCACCGAAATATACGTAACTAGGCCCCCCCTAGGTCTACCACTTGCCGATGGAGTGGCCGGGGCAAAAAATGCCTTGTAGCCTTCCAAAAAAAGGTCACAGTCCACCGACCACGTTTCTTGGAAGCAAATTATAGTGTATTGCTTTACGTAACATACCCACCGAGGATCTAAGAACTTATTAGCTAGCCCAGCAATGTTCCAAGATAAAAAATTATTAAGCCTCACTGCTGTATGGCTTGCAGCTACTTCCCCTAAAGCCTGAAGAGGAGTAACTGATAATGATCCAGGGGACACAGGTGCCTTAAGTCAATCGCAGTTCTCCAAGCCAGATAAGGCTGCGAATCTGTTATCGGTCACCAATGTGTGGGTGCTACATAACTGCCCATCAAAACAGGAGCTAAATGGGCTGAGGCGAAGGGCTGTTGCCTGGGGGCTGGATTATTTAGCCAACCTCCTCGTTGGCATACCCTATGGCCATTATCTAGCATTTCCCTGTGGGGGGCAGACTTGTAAAAATAACCCAAGGGCAAAGCCTTGATAACCGATCTGGTAAGTGGAGAGAGGCTAATGTCCCTGGATAAAATGCGCCCAGCAGTGATAACGCAATCACCAGAGTCCAATTTACGTGAGGTCCCTTTCCAACTAACCCTACGTGCCATAATAATATTTTTGTATACACAGTGACCCATGGTGGTATTGTGGGTAAACCAGTGATTTAATTTGTTTCTCAGCTGCGCGTAATCTTCCGTTGCCCCAATAGGGAGAGGGGGTACATTCTGAATACTACTTCGTATGGGGTAGAGTCAGGTGGAAGATATATAATCGGAAGATTCAGTGGCTGGTTATCCCTAACCGCTGGCCCCTTCCGCCTATGGGCCGCGGGAGATCCTACTCTGCTCGTGGGCTGACATGAGGTGGTCCGAATATCTGAGCTTCTAGACCTGGTGCTATTAAGGCTATTCTTATCTTGTGCCTCACCAGTAAACCTTACAGTAGACCCACCCCTTGCTCCTTCCCCCACAGCTCTTTTGCCCCTTAAGACTGTGTCATCTATGTGTGTGGGAGGGCTAACTGGGTGCATAACTGGAGGATTACATCCTAAAGTCCCCTCCAGCTTGGCCAACCTAGCTTCTATCACACTTATATTTTGAAACATTGGAAGTAGTAAAGTGGATAGCATAATTTCTAGCCTACTCCAAAAATTCCCCTCCTTAGTGTTATCAAATAGTTGCTCAGGCGTAAACTGATTCGTAGAGGTGGGATTACCCTCATTAACAACATTAGTGGGGAGGACAGATGGTGTTTTCCCTCCAGGGGTTCCTTGTACTGGTTGTTTTTTAGATTTAGTGTACCCACGTCCCTTCTGCCCTCTAGTAGTTACGTTAATTTTCATAGGAGTAGGTTCATTCTCCTGGGAAGAGCATGGACCAGGGTTTAACATTATGGGTGTAGGTGCGGATGGGGGCGGGCTAAGCCTAACTAAAGAGGCATCCTGGTTTAGTGCCTGCAGAGAGTCGGAGAATGCAGGGGTTAGGGAAAGTCTACCTATCGGGGAGTGTGGATTGAGGGATAACCTTCGTTCTATCATTTGGATTTCATGAATGAGCGCGGATTCAGCCCTCAAGAGGAAGGCGTCTAATGTGCCAACCACACTTTTCCCTGGGTTTGTTTTCCGCTTACTCATTATTAACAGCCTTGGGGCACACTAGGAGAGATACACCAGACCCTAAAAAATGCTACATTTGATAGTATTGGCCTAATTACTAAGTGCAATATATAAACTACAAAATACAAGGTACGATGTGCAAAATACAATGTGCAAAGTACAGTTCAAAGTTAAAGCACAGTTTACTAAAGTGACAAAAATGAAACACCTCAGGGCCTTAGTTATACTCCTCGCAAAGTGCAAGATGCATTTTAGCAGCAACAATTAAAATAGTTAAACAATAGATGGCGCTAAAGTGCAAGGTGCAGTGCAAAATCCAGGCGCAAGGTGCAGAGTCTCTAGTCCAATCAATCTTGCAAGGACAGGTTTTAGTGGGCAACTGAGTAATCATGCCATGTCCATCAAAAAAAAAAAAAAAAGAAAGTGCATTGGGGATATACAGATGTCAAAAATGTCACCCTACCTACCGGCCAGATAAAATGACTGATACCACATAGAAAGAGGAACAACAGTACCTGTAAGGAGAACCTTAATACTGGTGAAAAAGGAGGGTGGTCTTGCCCTGCCTCTCCTTGGCAATGACAGGCTTCGCCCGGGTGCCGCCTGCCCACGTCCCACGGTGCGGAGTACCTAGAAGCCTCGTAACGCCGAGCCCGGCTGCTCCTGGCGCTCGGCGTGACGTTCCCAGCAGGCGCCTCCACCAAAGCCTGCTGGGAAATGTAGTGCGGGCAGCCGGCGGTAGTTCAAGAAGCCATTCCCCTCACAGCTGGAAATGAAGGAGGTAGGCAGGGAAGGTAACTCGTGCCCCTCGCAACGAGTCTCCCCTCTAGATAGCGCGTGTCAGTTAGTTACTAAACATTCATACTGTTGCATTCATTTTGAGTTTCCCCAGCGAATCTCAACAGTCTATAAACTATAAGCTTATTCAGGTTCCACTGAGTAACAATTCACTACTCTAAAGACAGAAATATATTAATTCAGCATCCTGGTTAAATCATGAGATTTACGTCTTCTTGTAAGATCTATTTGTTTTAATATACAGTTCTTTATTCATCATTGTGTGAATATGTGGTAGCTAGATACTATCTAAATCTCAATGAGAACATGCAGCTTGGAATGAAGAAATACATTTGTATAAAGTCAGCGCATCCTACAGTAATGACAAGTTTAAGCTTTTCAAATGTAGGTCAGCTACCTTGGTTTAGCATTTCCTAAAACCTTTATTTATTAAAGAGAGAAAATAAAGGAAGATAGAAAAACGAAAAGGCCTAGTATGGTCCTAGCAATGGAAAACCAATAGAAATGATGGCTTGGTTCACATTGCACCATTTGGCTGCGTGTCATTTGGAAAACAAGCTGCACATTAATTCTACATACAAGCATAAGTGAGTTTAATAAAGGCACATTCTCCCTATGTCTCTGTTTCAATGCAAATAACATTTCTAAATTGTCTTTTCTGCTTTATCGTAGTACTTAAGCAGATATTTAACTGTCATCCCAGTATTTAGCAGTCCACCAGACCAATAGTAAAATTAGTTGTCATTTCACAAACCACTTACCAAACATTATATAATCTCTGCTATTGACATAATTGAGAAACACTGGGGTTGACACAGTGGCCTGCTAAATAGCTTCTCCCAAAAATAATAAAATTACAGAGCAAACGTGAAAATGGTGCAGAGACAGAATATCGAATCACAAATATCGGGTTGCACAAATATCGAGTTGCAAATATCGTTGGTCAGAAATTTCGACAGGAAGAATATCGTGGTCAAGAATATCGACTTAAGGTAAGTAATATCGATTTTTAAAATATCAAAGTGTTCAATATTGTTTGCAAAAATATAGTTGTTAAAAAAAATGTTTTTTTATTATGTTATGTATTTTAGTTTATATTTTATATTTATGTGCTGTATGTTTTTTTGTATAAGAATTGATTGTATTTTTAATATATGTGTTACATTTTTAGTAGTTATTAATTTTTTTTTTTTTAATTTTGCGTTTTTAGTTCTGTAGCGGGTTGTGGGTTTATAGAGGAATAGGGTAGGAAGTAATTTAATTATAATACATTTATTGATTATTTTTTATTTATTAATATATGTTTAATTGAGATGTTATAGTCTTAAATGTGTAAAATAATATATTATTAATTAATTAATAATTTGTTTTTAATTCATTTAATTTAATTGATTGCTAATTACTCATGATAATTGTGTAATTAATTTTAGGTGTGTGTTGTGGTGTTTATAGATGTTAAGAGTGAGAAGTAATTTATTTTTAATTGATGAATTAATAATTGGATGTTCTTTCATTATAATTAATTAATTGGTAATTAGTTATGGTAATTGTGTAATTAATTTTAGATGTGTGTTGTGTTCTTTATAGGTGTTAAGGGTGGGAAGTAATTTATATTTAATTGATGAATTCATATATGGATGTTAAGTATTTTTAATTGATTAATAGATAATTAATCATGGTAATTATGTAATTAGTTTTAGGTGTGTTTTTTGGTGTTTATAGAAGTAAAGGGTGGGATGTAATCTGTAGTTAAGTAATTAATACATAGTTGTTAATTAATGTTAACTATTTGATATGTATTTTGGGTAATAGTTTTTTATAGTTTTGTTTTACTTTTAAAGGGGTAAAGAGTGACATTTTAATGACTTTATTATTAGTTGATAATAGTTATAGTTTTTAATTTATAAATACGTTTTAATTGTGTTTTATGTTTTTAGAGAGTAATTTAGGTGTGTGTTGTGGATTTCATTGTGTTAAAGTGTGTGTAGTCAATGTTCATTAGTATATTTTTAATAATAATATTTTTTAAATTGATTATTAATTATGTTAATTTTGGGGGGAAAATACTTACAAATGCTGAAGTGTTTTGTTATTGGTGTGATGTTATAAGGTAGGAAATATAATAAATACATTTATGCATTAATTAATTTATTTGTAAATATTTTCTAGTTGAAAAAAATATTTTAATAAATGTATTTATTATTTTATATTATATATCATTTGTAGGTTTTTTATATGTAATTTATATTATAATATTTTACTTTTTATTTATTTAATATATTTGGTTTTTCATTTCTAGATATTGTTTATTTTTATGATGTTTTAATAATTTTTAATGTTTTTATTTTTGTTTTAACTGTTTGAGTGTGAATAGTAATTTAAGTCTCTTCGCTATCCAACACTTTTCCTAATGTTTCACTCACTGGAGTGGGAATAGTTATTTTTACCTTTCCGCTATCCAGCACTTTCCCTACTGTTGCACTCACTGGAGTTGAAATAGTAATTTTTACCCTTCCACTATCCAACACTTTATCTACTGTTGTACTCTCTGGAGTGGGAATAGTAAGTTTTACTCCTCCGTTATCCAACACTTTCCCTACTTTTGAACTCACAGGAGTTGGAATAGTAATTTTTATACCTCCACTATCCAACACTTTCTCTACTGTCGGACTCGCTGGGGTGGGAATAGTAGTGTTTAGCCCTCGGCTATCTAACACATTCTCCACTGTGGCACTCACTGGAGTGGGAACAGTAATTTTTACTTTTCCCCTATCCAACACTTTCCCTACTGTTGCATTCATTGGAGTGGGAATAACAATTTTTACTACTCCGCTATCCAACACTTTCCCTATTGTTGCACTCTTTGAAGTGGGAATAGTAATTTTTTCCCCTATGCTATCCAACCCTTTCCCGACTGTTGCACTCTTTGTAGTTGGAATTTGTTCCTCTGCCATCCAACACTTTCCCTACTGTTGAATTCTTTGGAGTGGGAATAGTAATTTTTTCCCCTCCGCTATCCAACACTTTCCCTACTGTTGCTCTGCGTGGAGTGGGAATAGTAATGTTTATCCCTCCGCTATCCAACACTTTCCCTACTGTTGCTCTCACTAGAGTGGGAATAGTAATTTTTCAACCCTCCGCTATCTGACATTTTTCCTACTGTTGCACTCACTGGAGTTAGAATAGTACATTTTATTAGTTTGCTATCCAACACTTTCCCTACGGTTGCACTGATTGTGTTGGGAAATTTAAGTAGAAATATTTTTAATAGTTTAATGTTTTAATTTATTATAGATTTTTTGTATGTTTTAAATTATTGATATATATATATATATATATATATATATATATTTTTATATAATTTTAAAGTTTTAAAATAAATTAAAAATATGTATATGTATATGTATAAATTATTATGCTTGTGGTTTATCTTTTTATAATTAAGCTTATTTGTTATATTTTGTTAAAACGTATAATAAATGTAATTTATTTTGTTAAAATTAAATATTAATATTTAATATACTGAATATATATTATTTTATTTTATACATATATTGAAATCGATATGTTTTACATCTATATTTTTTACATCAATATTTTTGATTCAATATTTTTGTATTACCTGTTTAGGTATGGGTGTCGATATTTTTGTAGTGTATATTTGTTTTCGATATTTGAACATCGATATTTATGTCATCGATAGTCTATCATTGAACCCGTAAAAACAGAGCAATTAACTTTCTATTTTTTATTAGGGAACTTAGAAGACACGGGCCTGACCATACAAAATATGACAAGTGAAGTTTACCTGTTCAACACTAAGTTCATATTTTGGGAGGTGCATCACTGCTTCTCTTATTTGATTCCCAAAAGGAGGATGTCTATTCAATATCTATAACAGAAATAGATATAAAAATATTAATCTCATAAAAATAGTAATAATATAAAAATATGTTAACTACAAGCGCTACGAATTCTCGAGAGAATAAAGTATAAAATTCCTCAGTAGTAAAATGCCCAAAAATATCTAGCAACGGGACACGATTGGATGAACTATTGAATAGCACATTATGAGCCTGATTCTCAAAAAAGTTGGTGGCTTTCTTTCCTAGGAGTATATTTCTCATTGTAAAGGTTCCCAGGAGGTTGTCTGGAAAGCTGAGATACACGCAGGTTTTCACAAGCCCTGATGGAAAATTTGTCAGAATTCTCATTTACAACAAGCACTTTCGCATGTGTAAATGCTGATGGTGTACATTTACAAATGAAAACATACATCACATTTGTACAATTAAAAAATTAAACCTTCTTTTTTTCCATGTGAACATATTTTTCCTGTGAATTAAGTCTCCCCCTGGAGCATACACCATTTTTAAGGTTGTTACTTTCCCGTTTCCAGCACGAAAACGGACTTACTCCTGCCTACACATTAGTAAATCCAAAACCATTTCCAAACCTCCTCTTCCTCCTCTTCCTTTTCCTCTACATCCTCCTCTCTTTTCATGTCCTCTCCTCTCTTCCCTTTGTGGGAGAAGATTTAGTGCCAGCTTTACAAAGTCGTTTTGCGGTCGTAAACCTTTGGACTCGCAAAATCACAATGTAAAAAAGCCGTTTTATGAATTGAAAAAGTATTTTTCACTTTGCTGGTTTATAAATTGGAAGCATCTCTCTCCTACTGAGATTCAGAAATGGATGCATTGATGGTCTGTGACTGCAACCACAACTCAGTTTAGTAAAGATTTGAGCTTCATGATTTCAAAACGTCTTTAATAAGCGGCAAAATATATATATATATACTTGACTGTGATCACATTTAGTCCTCTCTTGTCAATGAATTTTTTTTTATCTTGATCTTTCTTTGGTACAAAATGCAAACATGCCCCAGCTGTTGATTAAAAAGGAACAATCAAACAAACCATTGTGCAGCTTCTACTGTAAATAACCCTTAAAGACTTCCTTCTCCGTCTCAGAGAGTGAATAAGCCCAAAAGGGAAAATAGCCCCATGTTCAAATGGAAACGTGCAATTATATGGGGTGATCCATCAACAGCAATAATCAGTCACCTCTGGAGTCTTAACCTCCTTGAAATACCATTTGTTTGGGTCCAACCATGGTCAACAAATACTCCACAACTCCATTATCTAGCAATTGCTAAAATGAACGGATGATTATCAATATCATTCATATCATTCATAGACGACCTAATAAAAGGGAACAAATGCACGCCGGTCTTCCTTTGAAGTGAGAGTTTTAACCACTTAAAACTTCCTTCTTTCTCTGTGCTTTCTTGCGGTTAATTTTCAAAATTGTTAAATGAATAAAGTTCTGAAAAAAGGGCACTGAGATTTAATTAGCTCACTCTTTATCTCTTCTCCAACAAAGAACAAAGTTACCTGAGTTTTCTCAAAGAAAGGTAGTTTCAGAAGCCAACTGGCAAAAACAAGTTCCATAAGTCAAACATCCCTTGTTCATTCCTAAATATCACACAAGACTTCTTCTGCAAAATGCTATAAGCCACAGGGGCCTTTTACCAAGGGTTAAGGGAGGAATTAAAAGATCTTTAGTGGTCAGGAGACCCACCCTGGTCACAGATGTCACTCTGCAAATAGATGATCTATGGAAGGCCCTGAAGGCTCTAAGATGAGGGTTGATTTGCTGTCCATTTTATTTTTTGCACCAGTACAGAAGGAAGATGTCCTCTTCAATAAGCCGATGTAGGTGGGAGGATCAAGAAAGAAGGTCCTCATCGACAGAAGAAAGAGAATGAAGGAAGAAGAAAGGTCCCTGTCTCTATTATGGCCAAAAATGTTATTTGGCAATCAATTCTGAGGAAGTTGGGAAATGGGGTTGTTCGCTCATGAATGACAAACCATGAGCGTGCTAGGCCATGAAATTCAGTTTTGTTGTGTGTAAGGCTCATTTCTATTTGCAAGTTATGATATTGGTACCTTAGTGTCCACAAAAACGAATTGCCCTTGTAGATTCTTGAGCATCAGAGTGTGTTATGGACTTGCAATATTGAAGAACGATTACAGGTTCTTAAATCAACAGAAGACAAGACCCAAATATATCAAAAGAATTGCTAGAATCAAGCTAATATCGAGGTTGGTAAAAGATCCAATTTCACATCATAGCTGCACCTGATTTTTCTATTGTTTTGAGATTCCTGAGGTTGAGATGGTGCCATGATTGAGTGGAATTGTCCATCCTATACCTTCTTTTCTACTCACTGCTTTAAGGAATGCTATTTAAGGGAAACGATAGAGGGGAAGAAAGAGCTTATGTATTTGGCAATTCAGAGAGAGAGAATCATTACTGAATGTGGAGAACAATGAGGAAGTGTTAGTGTTCCCTGTTACCTATTTAGACTTCTATGATGTATTAGTAAAAAAGAAGCAGGCATATTACCTCGGCATTTGCAGTATGATCGATTCATGGATTTCACTTCTGCAGCCAGCATTCCCCCTAGGCAAATTTACCCCTTAATAGTCCAGAAAGTTGAAGTACTCCAACAGTATTTGAAAGTAAAATCTTGATACGGGATCCACACAACACTTTGTTTTTCCTGCAGGAGCTCCAATCTAGTTTCTACCAAAGTCTTCTGGAGAATATCATCCATGCATTGACTATAGAAAGTTAAATCATTTTACCATCAGAAACTGTTACCTTTTACCCCAAATTCCAGTCCTATTGGATCAAATAAAGACAGCAAAGATCTTCTAGGGAGCTTGTTATTTGGTCCGCTTCAGGGAGGGGGACCTGGGAAAGCCTGCTTTTAATGCCAGATGGAAAAGTTACTTAACTGCGGTAACAATGTGTCTGGTGAATACTCTATCTACCTGTAGATGAAGGATCTTGGTCTTAATATAAATATCTCCAAGACCTTCGTCATGAGATGAGGCCAAGGGACACAGAGGACACGCAAAATGCCTGTTGATGGGAAGAAGTTAGCCTCAACTAGAAGTTTTTCCTACTTAGGTATTTTATTTAATCAGCAGGACTCATGAGCTCAACTATCTCCGCCAAAAAATTGGCATTTATTAGATCAACAACAGCCCTAGTAACCTTTGCCAAAAAACTAGGCAGGAAACCACCACTTAGAACTCTTGCAGATATATAAGGCCAAGTGTATTACCATGGCGGTTTATGGGGCAGGTGTGTGGGGTTTTGTAAACACTCTTCCTTTACAAACTGTAGAAAATGCTTTCTTAAGGTATGTTCTCTCAGTACCTCCCAGTACCTCCTCTTATGTCTGCCATGAGGAGCTGGGCCTTCCCTACATTGCCGATCTTATTAAACTAGAGCCTATACTTTTGTGGCTCAGGATTTGGTGCAAAGACCAGACTACGTTAAATAGGGAGGTCCTGCAAGACAGCTTAAGGTTGGAAGGGGCTTTTAAGATTCCCTGGATTAGATCTGTTCGTGATTTTATGAACGACCTGGGTCATCCGGAATATTTTTCAAATCCAAGTTCTATGTTGGCGATACCCATAAAGATCTTAAAGAAAGAGGGCCTCCAATTATTGGATTCTATCAGAATGGCAGGGGAAATTTCCAAAAGAAGTGCGAGGCAACATCAGCTGGTACGCACTACCCCAGGGATGGAGCCTTACCTAACCTTTGTACCCGGGGCCTTTGATAGACTCCTTTTAACTAGACTTAGACTGGGTAATGTCCATAGATTAGTGTCATTTCCAAAATTGAATGACTGGTCCCATGTGTTACCACTGTGTTCCTGTGACAAAAGTTCTGAACAATCCTCTATTCACTTAGTCCTTTTTTGTAAATTTTATATGGAGCCAAGGAAAGTTTGGACAATTCCATTTTTATTAAACCGAGGGTTGCGGCAGTGTCGCCCAGCCTTTATTTTACTCCAGTTACTGGAAGATGAGCACACAGCATGGAGATTAGCTATGTTTTTAAAGAAGGTAACTGATGAGTCGTAATTTGGGCATCCTCTTCCTGCGGGCATGTGCTCTTGTTTTAGAAACTTAGCTGTAAATATTTTTATATTGTATAACTTGTGATATGTCTATTGCTTTTCAATATTTTGCACTATAATATGAAATGTTTAGGATTTTTCTGTGCTTTCATATCTGTTTCAAAAAGCAGGCGAATAAAACTTTCCTTGCTTGCTACCCCTTAATAGTTCAGAAAGTTGAAGTACTCAAACAGTATTTGCAAGAAAAATCTTGATACGGGATCCACACAACACTTTGTTTTTCCTGCAAGAGCTCCAATTTAGTTTCTACCAAAGTCTTCTGGAGAATATCGTCCATGCATTGACTATAGAAAGTAAAATAATTTTACCATCCGAAACTGTTACCTTTTACCCCAAATTCCAGTTCTATTGGATCAAATAAAGACAGCAAAGATCTTCTAGGGAGCTTGTAATTTGGTCCGCTTCAGGGAGGGGGACCTGGGAAAGCCTGATTTTAATGCCAGATGGAAAAGTTACTTAAATGCGGTAACAATGTGTCTGGTGAATACTCTATCTACCTGTAGATTCCTCACCTGTAGAACAATTCCCAGACATCAGACTGGATCCGGAAAACCTTAAACCATTGATGCTGCCTGTCGAGGGCGCTGGACTCATTCGGATGTCAGGCAATGCCCCAAGTCCACAAAGCACCAGCTCTAGCGCATCAACTTCAGTTTCCCTGCAGTTTTTCCAAGCCTTTGAGGTGAGAGGGAGTGAAAAATGGTGCGAGTTTGCAGTACTAATATGTATAAATAGTATGGAATCTTGGTAACTGTCCCTATGAGTCATCCATCAAAATGGGGAAGCAGGTGGGTCGGTGAGGAATCTTCAGGTAGAGAGAGTATCCACCAGAAACATTGTTACTACAGGTAAATAACTTTTCCTTCTGATGGATACGTCTACCTGTATGTTCCTCACCTTTAGAACTGATTTCACAAGCAATACCCTGCCCAGAAGGAGGGTTGGTGGATGATTCAGATCAGGGAATCCAGCAAGACGAATCTAACAAAGTGCCCATCCCTGCATACCTCTGCATCAAGGCAATAATGCTTCACAAAGGTGTGTAAGGAAGCCCACATCGCTGCTTTACATATTTCCGCAATGGAGACACCCCAAACCAGTGCCATAGTCCTGTTGGAATGGGCACTGATTCCGTCAGGTGGTTCCTTCTTGGTGAAGGCATAGCAGATTTTAATGTAGAGGATGATCCATTGGGACAAAGTTCTCTTCTGAACTGCCTTCACTTTCTTGAGTCCACAATACCCCACGAAGAGATGGTTATCAGTACTGCTGGGGCACGGGGTTCTGCTCCTCACTTACTCATCACCAAGAACCCCACATACAGGTCGATGGATCTTTGTTGTCAGCTGTGATGTAAAGAGTTAAATCTCAATATAAATCTTTATTAATTATCATTACTTTAGTTCAGTCAATAAAGAGACTTAAATTGAGTTAAAGGGTTTTATTTACAAATATTTTAGTTATTCATTCTTATATTTAAGTATTAGCCTCCAAGTTTCATCATTAACGTTTAACAAAATCAATCAAGTAACATTAAGTAATAAGGTAAGTCAATTCAGTAAATCAAAATAAAGCATCAATACTATAAATGTAACAGCGCGTTCCATAAGAAAACTTCCCTATTCTAAGCTAAGTCAAGATAAATGCAAGGAGGATTTAAGGTGTCAGTTCAGATACCCATTCTAATAAGAGAATTAAGCATAAGTATAAGGCTTTAAAAGGATAAGCTGGAAAATATTCTCAATTGAAGTAATAGTAGATCAAGAAATAAACTAAGACTTCTCATAAAGAAATGTCAAGGACCTCAGTAAAGAGTCTCCTCTCAGTGAGTTAGGAAAAAGGAACAGAATGAGATGCTGCTCTCAGTCTAAGGAAAATGATGATTGAAACCTCAATCAGTCTGCTCTGCATTAAAGGGGTGGAAGAATCTTCTAACTTGTCTAGGAACACATACTAATATAAACACATTTTCTATGTTGCAACATTAGTATTCTTTCTTCTTCATGTTGACCAATAAAATGTAAGCACACTCCTGGGAACATGTCTACTACCCATCTTCTATCCAGAATACAATTGTCTTTTAACCATGTGTCCTTAAATGTTGCGGCACATCCTTTCCTGTTTTCAAAAAGTCTTCCCATGAATCATTATACCTGTCGTCTACATCTTTTGTGGTCTGAACCTCACTATCAGTCATCTAATACAACAAATATCTATTCATTAATTATTAAACAGTAGCTTTCGAAATTGCAACGTCTGCAGCAAAATGAAGTAAATCAACTTGCACAACTGTCATTTAAAGTGAAAAACAAGAATTTTAGCATTAATAGCCCTTCATGTTAAAACATGGCATCCTCAATCATGGCAATTTTAGAATCTGTGCTATATTTCAAGGTATGGCTGTCTACTACACTTTTTGCATTAGACACTCTTTATTTTTAAATGTAAATTCTGTACTTTGTATATTTACCAGGTGGTAATTAACAGCCTGCCACCGGTCCAATTGATGCAACTGTTTCTCCCCCTTAGAAGGATGAGGTGTTGGGTAAAATGTTCAGAGGGTAATGAATTGGGTCAGTTGAAAGGGAATGATCATCTTGGGAAGGAAAACAGCCTGGTTCATAGCTCAGGGCCTGTAGCTCACTGACATGTTTAGCAGACGAGATGGCAACTAAAACGTCTAAGAGTCAACATGCGCAGTGCTCAACTGTGGAGAAGCTCAAACGAAGTCTCCATCAAGAACGTATTCAAGCCCCACTAAGTTACCACAGATTGAGTGCGAGGAAAAAGGTTAGTCAGGCCTTTAAGAAAACGTTAGGCAAGAGGAGACTTAAACAGGGATGGCTGATCCAGCAGTCAGAGGGAAGCAGACAAGGTCGCTAAATAGTCCTTCACAGTGCCAACAGCACACCGTCTTTAAGCTAGGTAAAGTGTGAACTGCAGCACATGGGTTATCCTGGCCTGCTAAGGGTCCACACCGACTTAATGGAGGGGCAACACGCATACAATATAACATCTACCACATCTGTTGGCTGCTGAAATAGATCTCAATTGTACCCGCTCAATCTCCAAGTATGAAGGTGGAGACCTTGGAGACTGGGGTGCAGAACCAGTCCCCCCAACTGGGAGAGAAAGTTCAGCCTGAATGGCAGGCAGAACGGAGAAAATGTGGAGAAGTGCAGGAGGCCCGCGTACCACATCTGTCTCAGCCAAGTCGCAGCTATAAGAATTAATTGGGCCCGATCTTGGCGAATCTTCATCAGAAGAATCAAGGGTATGGAAGAAATGCGTAATGGAGTTGAAACATCCACCTCAACTGAAACACGCCCCTCAAGACTCCCTTCAATGGATACTAGAGGGCCCAGAATTGCTGGTACTGAGCATTTTCTGAAGTTGCAAATAAGTCCACCTGAGGAGTGCCCCAGTGGTCGAAGATGTGCCGAACTACCTCCAGTAGGAGACACCACTCTTGATCCACAAGTTAACACTGTCTCAGACTGTCAGCTCTGACGTTCAGAGACCCTGCTAGGTGATTAGTGGTGAGCCAGATCCCTTGGCGGTGTACCAAAGACCACAGTCTCAAAGCCTCTAGACAAAGGAGGTGAGACCCTACTCCCCCTTGCTTGTTAATATACCACATTGCAGTAATGTTGTCCTAAAAGATCTGGATGGACTAGCCTACGATGGAGGTGAGGAAGGCCTTGAATGCCAGCCTTATTTTCATCAATTCTAGTAGGTTGATATTAAGAACCCGCTCCTCTGGAGACCAGAGTCCCATGAACTCCAAATCCTCCAGGTGAGCTCCCCCACCCAGGGTGCAAGCATCTGCAACTACTGTAGTCACGCCCAAAGGAGGAGTAAAAGCAATTCCATCTCACGTTTGCCTTGTTTTCACATCTGCTGCAGCTCTGGGGGAGATCACAAAGAAATCTAACAGGACAACCCTGTACTAGAGTCACTGCCTGCGGAGACACCACTGCAGGGCCCTCAGGACAGGAACTCTAGTGGAATAATTTCATGGATGTCTGTTATCCTCTGTAGAGGAGGTAGGCATGGAGAAGAGTGATGTTCAGTACCAACCCTACGAACTGGAGTCATTGGGAGGGCCACAGGTGATGTCAGGGCTCGTTCATTGAAAAGCCCAGGTTGAACAACAGAGATGTTGTTGACCGCAGGTGGTGCAACACTATCTCTGACGAGTTGGCTTTGAGGAGCCAGTCTTCCTGGTACAGGACGATCGGCACATCCGACCGTCTGAGATAGGGTGCAACCACTGTCATCACCTTGGTAAAAACTCAAGGTGCCGATGTCAAACCAAAGGGCTGTACCTCATACTGGTACTGCGTACAACCCACCACAAAGTAAAAGTACTCCTCAGGGGACCACAGAATAGGAATCTGGAAGTACACATCCTGCAGTTCCAGTGACACTATCCAGTCTTCAACCTCCAATGCCAGTAGAACTTGAGCTAGGGTCAGCATTCTGAACTTCTCAATTTTGAGGAAGAAATTCAGGCTCCTGAGATCTAGATTGAGACTCAGGACGCCATCCTTCTTGGGCACCAGGAATTACTGTGTATAGCAACTTTGGCCTATGTCCTTGTCTGACACTAACTCCACTGCCAACTTTCAGAAGGAAAGCTTGCACTTCTTGCAGTAAAATGGTCAAATGATTGGGAGGTGGGGAAGGAGGAAGAAGTGAGATGGAAGGCGTAACTTGAATGAAGGGAAGGGTGTAGCTCTTTTCTATAATTTGACGGATCCACTGTTCCAAAGAAATGGCCTTCCAGGACAGAAGAAAATGGGGCACCCTCCTTACAGCAGGCTCTGTGTGGGGCTGTAGCGACAAACTATGCCTGCTTTCCTTGATGCATGGGGGAGGAAGAGGAAGAAGAGGAG
Source organism: Triturus cristatus (assembly GCF_964204655.1). Lineage (NCBI taxonomy): Eukaryota > Metazoa > Chordata > Amphibia > Caudata > Salamandridae > Triturus > Triturus cristatus. The sequence continues at coordinate 546,809,773 of NC_140586.1, forward strand.
GAGGAGGTTTGCAAGATAGATCCATGGCCTTGTCCTCTGGAACAACCCCTCAAGTGAGGAATAAGGGGGTTAGATTGTTGCTGTGGCAGCCTACATTGCCTGGAATGGAAGGATCCTCTTCCAAAGTCACAAAAAGTGGCAAAAGGACCGAACGTCCTTGGCTGTTGGTGTCAGCTGAGGGCCCAGTAAACATGCCATGAACCTTGATGCTTTGAACCTTTCCAGCACCAAATCTGCCTTATCACCAAAGAGGCACACAAATTGGGCTGAATGTCAGAAGAGAAATTAGATGTTCGGAGCAAAGCATGGCGATGAATGGAGACAGAGGTGCTCATGGCCAAATCGTTGGAATCAGCTTTGTCAAGACCCAACTTAATCATGTTGAGGAAGCATTCTGTCCATCGGCGATGACCTGCTGAAAAAGGTCTTTTATGTCAGCATCAATAGGCCATGTCCCCCAACACATAGTTATATCCGGCTAGAAAACAATTGGCATTTAATAACTTCAAGGCCATACTTCAGGCTGAAAAAGCTTTCTTGTCCCAAGCCTCTAGTCTTTTGGACTTCCTGTTCAATGGTCCTGTTGAAAAAGCTCCCCCCAACTGCCTACTGGAGCAGGAGACCTGTATCACAAAGCCTGTTAACTTCCAGTATAGATGACGGCTACTCCCAAGCCGCCAGGACAGGGTCCAGTATTTAGATTTCTGGTGGTGTCTCCCCCGCTTGGCGGATGAGGAAGATGGAGAATGCGAACTGCATTGAGAAGCTATCTAGCATCATTGGGCATCCCTGGCCAGACCTGAAAAAGAGCTTGGCCTCCTGCCCCTTGATGGCCTTGGGGTTCATACTGAGGCAGGTAGAGCAAGCTTTGCTGTCATGGTCAGAGCACAAGCATCATAAAATCGAATGGGGGGTCAGTGATAGACATCTGTCCCTCACAATCCCTACAGGGGTTAAACCACCATTTCTTAGGTGGAGACATTAGTATTGCTTGTAGAATGTTTGCATGAGGAAAAAGCTTCTGAGATTGAGGGTCCTGATCCTCATCGAAGTCGTGCAAAAAATTGAAGTGATGCTGATGCACTGAAGCGTGAACTTTATGGACTTGGAGATGTCGTCTGATGTCAAATCTGGCACCAACTGGGTCCAGTGCCCTCTACTGTTGGCACTGAGGCTTTGAAGTTTTCCAGATCCAGTCTGATGCTTGGGAACTATTCTACAGGTGGAGAATCTGCAGATAGAAGTATCTATCAGAAATGGACATTATGAATACCTTGTGATGCTTTTTGGTTTGTGTAATGCTTCTGCAGCAAATCCATCATTTTATAAACAATATCTTTAAAGATCTCCTAGACATGTTTGTGCAGGTTTATCCTGATAAAAATCTGCTTTTCTCTGATATTCTTCAGCAACATACAGTATATATGAGGGAAGTTTTAAGTCATCTAAAATGACACACTCACTTTGCTAAGAGAGAAACATATGTACTTCAAACATGTCAAATAGATTTTTAAGGGCTTTCAAATTTCAGGACAAAAACTTTACATGGATAATAACAGGGCCAAACTAGTGGTGAAGTGAGTAAGACCCTCAAACATTTCTTGAAATTCACTAATTGTTATCTGCATTGTTTTTTTTCACCGCTGATTTTATTATCTATTTTAGGTACAGAATGGGCCACGCCCAACAGGTATATCACAATTAACCAGCAATTTTGAAAGTACCATGCTTTTTTCTTACAATACAAGTTGGCCTGTGAAACATCAGGCCAATCAACTGATACGTCTCACCGAACTTCACTGGTAACTCCTGACCTTGTGCAATGAGCTGTATATTGATATATATTCTTGGTTGTCTGTTTATGACATAATAATGTGTCGTATGTGTTACCAGAGGCTTTATGGAGGGTCAGGGTGTGGCAAGGGGGGTAGTTAAATACCACAATATGTCGCCCAGTTAGACCAGATCTTTTGGTGTTTCTGCGGGCAACCCTGGGCTTGGAAGACTACAATCTCGGCACTCATACATTTGTCCATGGCTTTTTTCCATCCCCCAGGTTCGGCAAATTAGTTGCTTTCCATTCTTGGGCTATGTCTCTTTTGGCTAGCGTGAGGCAGAGGAACAGCAGGTGCTGTTTGTAGCGGTTTCTACCAATCAGTTAAGTGCTATAAAGTAACATCAGTCTGGGGTCATTGGGATTGGTCCATTGCAGGACTTGCCCAAGACAGGACGCAACTCTCCACCAAAATGGCTGGATCGCCTCACAGCTCCACACCGTATGTAGGAAAGTGCCCTCTGCCTCATCACACCTTAGGCATTGGGGGTATTGGATAATCCCCATTCTCCATAGACGGGATTGGGTATAATATGCGCAATGTAAATATTTAAATTGGATGAGGCGATACCACGAAGACATCGGTGCACATTGGGGACTAGCCAAGGCTTTGGTCCAGTCATTGTCAGCTGTGGTTGGTATATCTACTTACCAGGCTGCTCTAGTCTTGTGCAATGTGTTTCGTGTATGAGTAATCAAGGTCTTATAAAATTGTCTGATCTTATGCGCCCCCAAATCTCCCATTAGTAGTCAGCCCTCTAGGGGCTGGAACTCAGGCAGCTCCTCTAGTTGGCTAATTTTGGGGTTTAGGGCTTGCCTCAGTTCTAAATATCTATAAAACTGCGATTTATATAGTTCAAACTCCGTTTGCAACTGCTGAAAGGATTTAAGGGTACAACCCTGCATGATTTTGCCTAGTGTAGATATTCAAAGGAGGTCCCATTTATGAAAGCCTGTCAACGCGGAGACAGAACTCGCATATGTGCCCTGCCACTGAGGAGTCGCCGGAGTCAACCGTCCCATCCAGCCAATGCTTTTCACTGTGCGTCGCCATGGTTGTATAACAGTTTTGCAGGCTGGGGGGAGGGTGTCAAGACTGATCTGACTACATGGGAACTTTTGCAAGGGAGTGCCTTCCATTGCTAGTTGTTCCACCGCATAGGCTGGGTCAGATTGTGGGCTGTACCACCATTCGTTTATGACAAGAAGATAGGATGCACTGTAATATGCGTATATATCTGCCGCAGCAATACCCCCGCAGTAGATCGACTGTATACATGTATTTAGAGCCACCCGAATCGCTCCTCCCTGCCAAAGGTATTTGTTGAGGAGTGCATTCAGTTGGGTAAACTATGAGCGTGGAATGTGGTATAGGGAAGTTTTGTAATTTATATAATAAGCGGGGCAGTGTAACCATCTTGAAGATGGCAGATCGACCATATAATGATAGAGGTAGGTGTGACCAGATTGCAGTTTCCTCTCGCACGGCACGGAGTAGTGGGGTGATATTACGTGTCTATGAGATTGGGGGGCATGATGATAGGAAAACTCCCAAGTATTTGAACCCGTCAACAGCATGGGATAGCCTTGCTGGCCATGTCTGGCGTCTCTGGTCGCCGCACACTGGGTACAGGCCCAATTCGGAGGGATTGGCGCCTAATCCAGAGGTTTCCCTGAACACCTGCAAGTTCTGAAGGATGTGGGGTCCCAATGACCAAGGGTCTGTCATGAAAAAAAGGACATCGTCAGCATATAATGCTATTCCATCTGAGCATTCGCCGTCCATTCAAATCCTCGGATCAATGACTCTTGGCACACCCAAATGGCAAGAGGCTCTATGGCCAGGGCGAATAAGAGGGGGGATAGGGGGCAGCCTTGTCGCGTGCCCCGATGGATGGTCGATAAGTCTGTATACAGCAGTTGAGTATACGCTAGGAAACGGGGTCCAAAGTTAATGGCGTGGAGGAGCTTTAAAAGGTATATTCAGCTTAAGGAATCAAACACCTTGTCTATATCTGCTAAGAGGACGGCCACAGGCCGACCTAAATCTCGGGCCTTGGCAAGGGCATTGTGGACTTGTATAATGTTGTGTCTTGTGGATCGCTGTGCCAGAAAGCCTGACTGCTCTGGATGGATGAGGTCGTGAATACACAACCTCATGTGATCAGTTAGGACTTTACCAACTTGCTTAGGCTCATAGTTGAGCAGAGAGATAGGACCGTATGAAGCAGGGTCTTGGAGGGGGGGGGCGGCCAGGCTTCAGGAAAACCACAATTTTGGTGTGACTCCTGTTAGGGGGTAAGATATGTTGTTCAAGTGCTTCATGAAGGGCCGCTAAAATGTGTGGGCCAAATGTTGTCATATGTGGCCTTCTTATCTGAATTTTATACAAAGTTTTTCTGCACCGGTAGCGCCCATCAGCCGTCTGAAGAAAAAACGTCAGCCTTTACACTGGGGTGAAGAACATGATCAAGCATTCCAGACAATCAAATCAGTCTTCACGTCGGAACTTATTTTAAGACAACCAGATACCCAGTTGCCGTTTAGTGTGTAAACTGATACTTTCTATTACACTATAGGCACTGTATTCTCTTGAAGACATCCTGAAAACAAAGCACTGCATCAAGTAGTTTTTTACTTAAGAACCTTGGCAAATAAAGGATAAAATTACATAATGTACGACTGCTAATCATTGGTAATAAAGGGAACTTTTTTACATTGGCAGCATTTCCTTGAGGTAGCAGTTAATGAAATAACAGAATAGACTGATCATGCAAATTTCATATACCCTACTTGCATGAAATGTGCCAATGCCCGACAGGCAAGACGGTTATTGTTCCATTCTTAAATCCATTAAGGTGACATACAGACACAGAAACCGACATGCAAAGATGATTCATTCTCTAGACACCATACAGAATACTACAAGACAAGCATCACCTAATACTTTAGCAGACTCAATTTCTCAAGATCAAGCTGGATCAGTTCCCTTTCAACCAAAACCAATGTTGTTAGGGAATGGATCAAGAAGCGTAGTTACAGGAATATTCAAGACATGAAAATAGAAGGGGTACTCTTCTGTTTCAGGACAGTGCAGTTTATATCGCAGAATACATCTTACAGAGGCAATAAATGGGCAGTGTTATCAGTTACCAGTAGCAGAATATCCAGGATGACAAACAATGAAAGAACTCATGTCTGTCGGTCACCCAGGATGCATGTAAATATCATCTTTCAGTAAACAATGTAACATCTGTGCACAAGCCAAGAATTCTCACACCAATTCTGTAGGTCTGTTACAACCACTACCAATGCCTTGATAGCCCTGAGAAATGATTTATAAGTATTTTATTATAGAACTCCCCAATTCCTATGGGTTCACTGTTGTGTTGGTTCTAATGGATTACTTTACAAAACTGGGATATTTGATTCATCTAAAAAAACAGCTCCCTGCCATAGAGCTGTCACATTTGTTTCTGGTAAGCATCTTTAGACTGCATGGACACTCATCTACCATAGTGACAGAGAGAAGGACTCAGTTTGTTGCACATGTTTTGGTGAAATTGATGAAATAGTTGTGTACTGTTCACTTTAAATTTACAAGTCACCATCCACAGACTGATAGCAGACGGAGAGGCTTAACCAGACAATTAAACAGTACATCCTATAGAATAGGGTAGGTGGGTGTCGCTGGCAGAATCGGAGTATAATATCACTTCACACTCCACCACGGCCACATCTCTATTCTTCTGCGTTTATGGGTTTCATCCACTTTTGCTTCCTCATTGCATTACACATTAAGAGGTCCCTTTAGAGGGCCATATCTTACAGAACATCAAACAAATCATTTGGGGGTTTACAGACATATAGTAACAGCAGCTAAGATAGCCTATAAGAAGTGTGCAGTTGGACAGGCACATCTGCAATCAAAACAAGCATTGGCATAGCCAACAGGTCTCGCTTTTGGGACCTTATAAGTATTTAGTTATGCAACTGTTGCATGGCTAAACACTTATAAGGTCCAAAAAGCGAGACCTATTGGCTATGCCAATGCTTGTTATATATATGTCGATGGTGTTTCGACCCTTCGGAGGATGCAGGGTCTCTTCAGGAACTAATAATATAGGGACATCTGGAATTTAAAGAAAGAGTGACGTAAGCTACAATCTATGGAGGTGTCGATAGAATAAAGGTAAAAAATATATATATGGGCTAAGGGGTACCTGAAATGATAACAATCAGTATGCGCAGTCATGTGTAGGAAGTGAAATACACCGGTCAAGTGAGAAGAAAGTGGAAGTATACTCACACTGGACCCAGCCGGGTACTACACGAGTGAGAGAAAACAAGAAATAGTGGTTAAGGATGAAAAGTAGTGATGATAGTTCTAGTAAATGGCAATGGTATTGTAGGATGCTTACCTCAGTCCGAAGGGTGAGGAAGAGGCTGGCGGTTAAGGATGGGGCAGGGCGGATGCCAATGCCTGTAGTTCAAGACTTCTTGGGGAGTATAGTCTGAAAAGGAGGTGTGGTGTACGGTTGTCATTCACACATTACATAATTAATTGTGGTAATAGGAAGGTATGTCTAAGCATAGGGCATTGTTCTTACCTGGGTTTGGCCTCCGGTCAGTGTGGACCAAACCTGAAGCTGAAGTGATGATGGGGGTGCGGGAACAGGATGTGTCCCGTTCGTGGATTTCTGAAAAAATTATGCTACGTGTAACTATCAGGCAATATGGGGAGATACAACCGGTGGTGTTCCGGTAAGAATAGCGAAGGTAATGCTTGCTAGATAACACGGGATCGCAACACGTAGTGAAAACGCATTGTGTTGCTTAATTACCGTGATGTCTCTCGTATTGATCGCATGTAATTGGGAAGCCCTCGTGTGGGCAGACAATACATTAGGGCGTGGGAAGGCGCAAATTATTAAAAAGAAACAGGGTTGTTCCGGTTAAATATTGCAGCTTGGGATAGGCAAAACGGGTTCCAATAAGTTGGACCCGCATGCACTAGTAAGTGACAAGTATCGATTCACGTTAAGGAAAATAAAGAGTGAACCGCGTGTTTCTCACCTCCTGATTCAATGAGTAAAAGACGCGTGCAGCCGCTACGCGTATCCTCCCAAGCGTCTGTCTTGGTGCGATGACAGCGAGGAAATCATCTAGGCGAGACTAAATACTTTCTCAGCCTGCCAGAACCGGTCATCACGGCAGGCATCACTGCTGATTGCCGCTTGTGAGAGTAACCAGAGAACGAAGAAAAAGAGTGGATAGACCGGTGTCCCATTTAAAAATAGTGGCATGTTTATGTGGCGCGCACAATGAATAATCTGTAAAATCATAATTACATTTGTATTGTAGTGTGTATTAATTTCATGAGGAATATTAAATAGTCAAGTCTATTTTTTCTCATAGCCATATCGGTCATAGACCAAAAAGCAAATAGAACGGCAAATACAGAAACGCAGACAGTATGTGTTTTAGACAATCGTTACAAAACATGAATAACCATATTAAGACACAATTATCAGTTCTAAGAGGCACTGATTCATGATAGGGGAGGCATATGTACATACAATATCGTATTGGGATAAATGATGTATTTACAGGGGAACAATGAGCATGGATATGGCAACAAAGAGATTCACTTGTATTTGCATAAACTCTGTAGGTTTCAGTCGGACCATTGGGCATATGCAGGGGGCAAAACTATTTGTAAAGCCAGCAGGATCACTCGACTAATTGTAACCAAGGAGGCTTGGATACAAATGTGCCTTACAATGTGGGAGTGGTCATATTGATGCAAGAGCCATTGGTGTAAAAGCCTCTTGTGCTGATGTAAGAATACAGGGATCACTGCATATCAAACAAGCATTGGCCGCGCGCGAGCGGCCGGAGATGCAATATGTGGTGGGGGAGGGGGAGAAGAGGGAGTTGTGTGTGCGCGTGCGTCATCGTGATCGCGATCGCTCTGAAAGCAAAAGTGATCGTGATCGCGATGACGCATGAGTTTTCAAAGTGCTGCTGGCGGCCGGCTGCGCGCGTGCACGATCGCGTGAACGCAAGCATTAGGCCAGCCAGCAGCACTTTGAAAATCCCACTTACAAAATGTCTCTCCGAGCCAGCGCATGTGCTGGGCTCAGCGAGACCTAAAAAGGTGATTAAGTCTGGCTTTCAACTAGATTCTTGTCCCTGCCCAGCATGCATTCCAAGTTCACTCCCAAGTTTGTGGTTCCATTTCAAACTGAGGAGTTGATGGAAGCAGTAGCAGTCAGGTTGAAATTCTCAGGAGAATTCATCCAGTAATTCTTGTGCCTAGGGAAAAATCTGTTGGAAATGTGGTAGAGAATCCTCCTCTTCTTTTGATCGTTGAGGACACGGATTATGAATTCTTAGTCGACTCCCTGCAAACCTGTGCCTGCCAGCTGCCCAATGTCCATCCTGCGAAAGAGACAATTACCACCTCTGTATCTGTCACCCCTTTTATCCCATCACACTCTTGGTTTGTGTAGCATTGCCACTTACTACTCAACAGTGATGGAGCGGTGGTATGTAATTCTCTGTGATTCTTCAGGGTCAATGCTCTGAACTTAACAGTTTGTCAGGCCATAAAAGGTCCAGATGATCTACAAGGAAGTTGATCCAAAAGCACTTTGAGGAAAATAAAACGACAATAATATAAGCTACACAAGCAGCAGAAAAGGAAAAATTGGTAAGAAATGGCCCAAATCTTATAAAAAAATCAGGGACAAAAATCTATTTCAAGGAAGCATTGAGTGCGACGAAACATCAATGAACAAAATGCATTGCACACCATCCAACTTTTTCAAGCGCTGCCTTTTATATGTCCAAAACAAGAACTGACCTCGCAAGAGGTGTCTCTGGTACACCTTGGATTTTGAGTACGCCAGGCACAAACTTTAATTACGACGTTTTCAAGAATTTCAGTAATTACGCATTACTGTTGTGATGAAAAACGACCTAAATTACATGATTAAGACAGTTTGAGTGATTAAGAATAAAGATGGGGATAAAATCCTACTATAAGAGCACAGGGACAACAAACTCAGGCCCAGATTTACTAAGAGCTTGGGCTGCCCTTGCGTCACACAAGATGACGCAAGGCAACGAAAGCCTTTAAGTCAGATTTGCTAAGCAAAGACACCTTGCATCGCTCTGTGCTTCTAAGTAAATACAGAGTAACGCAAGGCAATACCAGTCACTGCCTTGTGTTACTTTGCATAGGGGAGTTGTTCCATGGGTGGAGTGTGGGCGTTCCTGCGCATCCACCCATGGATTTTGGCACATTCACAGATTTTCAATGAATAGTAAACCTCGGAATGCATCAAAATGCTACTCCATCCCAACAGAGTTGTAACGAGGTGAAACATCTTTATTCCTCCTAGTTATTTCCTCTTTCTATGTGTGCTGCCTAGGCTTTTAGTCATCCTGGATGTCGGGTTGGCTCCAGTGCTGCCTCTATTGAATTTATTTAGCCTGCAGCTAAAGGGGGGTGTGGGAGGAGGGGAGAGGTGACCTGTTTCTGTTTGGTGACTCTTGGTGAGAACAGAACAGAGTTGTAAGTGGGAAAATTCATCTGAAATGCTTTGAGCTATTCATGTTTTCAAAGCAGCAGCACAACGTGGAATGCAGAATTGCCTCTGTATCTCTATCTAATTTTTCATGTGCATCACGGCAGCCTAGCATGTACATGTCTTGAAAAGTGCATTGCTTTTTAGTACGTGACAGTGGCCGTTCCTCCGCTAAGGCGGAGGAGCGTCGCTCCACTTCTGTTTTGCAGTGACACAAAGGGAAAATACAATGATAAAAACTTATTGTCTCCTACTTCTGACCGCTTTGCGTGAGGGGGTGGGGGCAGGGGAAGAGTGCTAGCACCCTCCTAAAGTGTGCAGTAACTGCTTGGCCGGCCCTCTTGGGTCGCCCAAAACGGTCTTGAGCACTTCTCATGTTCTCCATGCAGGCTGCATCACAGCCTACGTGTAGAACATGCCCAGGCCCCCAGTCAGCGTCTGAGCACCGAAACACGGTGCTCAGACCAATCACAATGCTGCTAAGGCAGCGTTGTGATTGGCTGACTGTTCGCCTGGGTGTGCTTCCGGTAAGGCTGAGCGAGGGAGGAAAATGGAGACGAGGAAGCGGCAAGAATGTAAGTATTTTTATTGTTATTTCCGCATCCTCCCCCTTGTGTCCTCCAGCATCACCCCCCCATCTACGATCAGTGCTGGCCACAGTTACGAATTAGGAATAGAGAACTAGTGAGCGGTATTCTATATTTGCTGCTTATTCCAAACCATTCACAGTCAAATCCAACACACACTGACCACTGATTGACTTTCTTTGTTTAAGTTTTCCACCTGAAACCTGTAAATGTGAGGCAGATCAGAAGGGCCTTTACTTTTATTGACTGTGCCGCCAGTAGCAGTTACATAGAAAAACATGTTTAGGCATGGATTAGTCATTTAAAAGTCTGTTAAATACCACATTTTTTCTAGTCCTCAAAAAAGTGTATTTCAAAAAGTTGGACATTAGCCTCTTAAATATTTTATTTAAGAGACATTGTTCCCCACATTTCTGTGTTTTAATACTGTAAGGGGTCGATTCCGATCCTGTAAAAAGGCCCTACGATTGGTCGTACGGAGCGTTTTCCCCGTACGACTCGTACCAGTTAAACTCATTTCACAACCTAGGAAGTACGATTCGTACAGAAAGCCTTTTTCTGTACGAATCGTACAAAAGACCGTACAGCCAAAAAATACCCACGATTCCGATCCGGAAATGCTTGTACGCGACGTCCGTACGTATTTCACCAGCGATTTCCAGCCCAGCTAGTACGATTCATACCGACGTCACTCCATACGGCTCTTTGTTTACGGGAGCCAAACACAGCCGGAAAAACAGAGTCCGACGCGAACGGCAACACCACGGAGCCCCGGTACGCGACGTACAGCCATGAACCCAATCGTACGTGTCATCCCGATCCTCTTGGCCTACGACCTGGTGCACCGTCCCCGACGCACACGCCGCAGAAGGTGAGAACAACATGCGTGGGTACGGTGCGTACCACACGTACCCCTACGGCGCCATGACAACAGTGGTACGGACCGTACCCACGCATGAATGCGGGGTACGGACTGTACCATATGTACCCCTACGGCACCATGCCAACAGTGGTACGGACCGTACCCACGCATGAATACCTGGGTACGGTGTGTACCCCTACGGCCCCATGAGTCCTCAAGTACGGACCGTACCCACGCATGAATGCGTGGGTATGGTGCGTACCCCTACGGCCCCATGAGTACTCAGGTACGGACCGTACCCAGGCATGAATGCGTGGGTACGGTGCGTACCCCTACGGCCCCATAATTAATCAGGTACGGACCGTACCCACGCATGAATACGTGGGTACGGTGCGTACACCTACGGCCCCATAATTAATCAGGTACGGACCGTACCCTCGCATGAATATGTGGGTACGGTGCATACCCCTACGGCCCCATGAGTCCCAGGTACGGACCGTACCCACGCATGAATACATGGGTACGGTGCGTACCCCTACGGCCCCATGAGTCCTCAGGTACGGACCGTACCCACGCATGAATGCGTGGGTACGGTGCGTACCCCTACGGCCCCATGATTAACCAGGTACGGACCGTACCCACGCATACATGCGTGTGTACGGTCCATACCACACGTACCCCGTTACCGCAGCAGGAAAATTTGGATACGAGGCGTACACACGCCAGGAATGTGGGCATAGAGGACTGGCCCAGCATGTTACCTACAAATTGATGTGTGTGTAGGTCCTGGCCAGCAGTGTACAGCTCCAAGGGGGTGTGTGGGTGGGTGCAGAGGCCTCCCAGCAGTGCCCAGACATATGAGGGGTGGGTGCAGAGGCCTCCCAGCAGTGCCCAGACATATGAGGGGTGGGTGCAGAGGACTCCCAGCAGTGCCCAGACATATGAGGGGTGGGTGCAGAGGACTCCCAGCAGTGCCCAGACATATGAGGGGTGGGTGCATATCACTCTCAGCAGTGCACAGACATATGAGGGGTGGGTGCATATCACTCCCAGCAGTGCCCAGACATATGAGGGGTGGGTGCATATCACTCCCAGCAGTGCCCAGACATATGAGGGATGGGTGCAGAGGACTCCCAGCAGTGCCCAGACATATGAGGGGTGGGTGGAGAGGCCTCCCAGCAGTGCCCAGACATATGAGGGGTGGGTGCATATCACTCCCAGCAGTGCCCAGACATGTGAGGGGTGGGTGCATATCACTCCCAGCAGTGCCCCACTCCCAGGAGGATGGATGTCATTCACACACTGCATGACACACCACATGTGGGTGTGAGGACATACAACACATGTATACCCATACATGGCGGATGCCCCACAATACACACCCAGATTTAATGCCAACTGACTGTATAGTCATGGAAATGCATACTAAAATAAGTTAGCCAAGGGGACCACACACTGTCACGCACATCACAGGAGTGATAGGAATGTCCAGGTGCTGATCCAGCCACCCAGATGATGTCTCTCATGTAAGGAATAGGGTTCACTGCCACTAGATACAATGCCTACAATTGTGAGTCAGGTTCCCAAATACCCTGCATTACACGTGCCATTTGTGTGTCAGGCGGTGATTACACACATGCATAGTGCTGAAAAGGGCCAATTGCTCCCTGATGCCATTCCTACATACACTAAACACAAGTACAGTGACTGGCAAGGATGGCACAGACAAGTTAGCAGGAGACATTGGTGAGCATGCATGGCCATTGGTGAAGGGATCCGTCACCAACAAAGGATATGTTGACATAGGTCAGCACAACAATTGTGCAACTGTTTGCAGGGAACATGTCAGGTGCCACAGAGGAAGGAACACTTCCTGAGGCAATGTCTCAGAATCCAAAGGAACACACACTACCAATTAATATTTTCACAGACATTGAGATGGCACACAGACACCATGGTCCACCTTGACCATCATACTAAAACATTTCTCAGAACTCTAACACATTACCAGAACACCAACTTCATCGTGTCCGAGGGATGGGGTGCAGCGCTCTTGGGGGAGGTGGTGGACATGGGGGGACTCAACTCCCCTGGTCGGAGACTTCCTCAACCGCTTGCGGGGTGGTGTCACAGTGGGGCTGAGGGACTGACTAGCCCTGTCGGTCACTATGGGTGATGTCTTGGCAGGGGAGCAAAGGGGAGTGGATTTGGAGGAAGTGGGTCGTGAGGACTGCGGACTCTGACTGTGGCTGCGTGGCTGCCGTTTGCCCCCAGACCCCATGGGTGTGACTACATCCCCCTGAGTGCGCGTGCCAGGAGGTGTGCACTGTGTTTTAGTTGGGGGTGTGCTGGATGTGTCTGTTGGGGTATGTGCCTGTGACTGTCTGTGTGTGCTTTGGACAGGCATGGGAGGGGGCAGTGTGGATGGGTCTGGGGTAAGGGGGGGCGGAGCGCCGCAGGAGAGACACTGCTTCCTTCAGTGAAGAGTCCATGGACCGCAGAAACCTGCGTTGCTCAGTCATCGTTGATGACATGCCCTCCACGCACGCCACCAACTGTGTGAGCAGTCTAGTGTGTTCATGGAGGACATGCAGCATTGATGCCTGACCAACCTGCAACTGGTGCAGTGTGTCCACAGACTCTTCACTGAGGGCAGCAGGGGTGACAGGGGCAGGGGCTGCGGTACCTGGTCTGAAGGAGACACAGTGGGACCGTGCACGGACAGAAGGGACAGGAGCAACTGGGAGGGCGGAGATGGCAATGGAGGAGGCGGGTACAGATGGTGGGATGCTGCCAGATGTTGTTGCATCCTCCGTCTCCTCAAGGATGTCAACCTGGGACCCGTCGGTGTCGTACATGCTCTTGCCTCCGGACAGGTCCTCCGACTGTCTCCCCTCGCCCTCCGTGCCACTGTCTCCTGCTGACTCCACAGCACTGGTGGCACTGTCGCTGGGTCCCTCCTCAAGGTCCATGCCGGTGTCTCCCTCGTGTGTGGATGATGATACTGTGGGCAAGGAGAAGAAACCAGAAAGCATCAGTCACCTGTATACATCTGACACATGAGCACAAGAACAATAGATCACAGTGCATATCAGGCAATGCATCATGAGTAACAGCTGGATAACTCCGCACATATGTAAGCCCTGTACTGCCCAGTTGGTAGACCCACCATGCCACTTTGACACCAGGAAACTCAATACACAAAAGGCCACTACTTGAATTAGCAATACACTGAGAAGCTAGTGTCTGTGAACCGGTGAGCACAGCAATACAATGAAGTCATGACACCTCTTGTTTACCCTGAAATAAACAGTGAGTGGTGCACTCAAGGTAAACTAACACACCTCAATACTCAAGGTGTCACCACACTCAGAGACCTGTAAGTCCCTTGGAACACAAAACGAACAAATGTTGGTTTCTTGGGACTCACACAACTTCAACCAATGTACATATTTGGGATGTGCCAATTGGCCATTTTGCTAAAAACAAACACTGATGTGCCTGCATGCACGATGTTGCACAAGGCAGTGCATACAAAAGTACATTGACACTGTCATTGAAGAAGCTGCCACCTTTTCGGAGGAGCCACTGTCAGAAATAGATTGTGTTGCAGAAAGTACATATACATGGGCCCACGGAGGTCTGGACGTCTTCATACTCGTTAGTTTGTATCACCGACAACTAATGAGTCTCACAAAATCAAGACCACCGTGGGCACATGTATATGGAGAATCTGTGACAACATTTATTTAAAACAGTGGCTTCATAGAAAATGTGCCAGCTCATTCCATGGCAGTGTCAATGTACTTTTGTGTGCACTGCCTTGTGCGACATATTGCATGCAGGCACATTAGTGTTCTTAACACAAATCAACGAATTTCCACATGTGAAACATGAACAACTGTTGACAAGTGCTGTGAGTGCCAAGGTACAAATCATGAAGAGTAACAACTAGAATCATGTCAGTTGTCACCAGGCCATCCGTCACCTTATTACACAGTTGACTACACATATGACCTGCTGCCTGTCATCTGGAGTGGCACCCATGTCCACACCCAGGACAATGCATAAACCAATGGGACTGCAATTGGGTGTTAAAAAAGGCCAGCTCTACTGTGGGGACACCCTCATGGCAAGCCTGACTGTACACACAGATGTCAGCACACACAGTCCAAATTGTGTTGCATCAGAACCACACACCTGCCCAAAAATGTATGAGCAGGATTCTTGTTGGTAAAAAAAAAAGACACAGGCTACAAAGCACGTACATTGAGCACTGGCCAGCATCACAGGGGCACTGCCCAGTGTATTTTAGTCCAGGCAATTCTCCCACACAAGTCAGACCTGCCACTTAAAAATCTGAGTTGCACATGTATGCCTCTCCCGCACCCCCTCCCCCAATACCTGAGTCTATGTGATGTATACAGATCAAGAAGTGACACCTCTTATTCAGGGTAACAACAACTGTGCTTGCAAAATTGCTTTATTGACACCACATCACCTCGTGGGGCTGACAACACATATTTGTGACAAACAACCATCAACAGATTGTTTTAAATAGCCGCACAGGCACTGCCCAGTGTGAGTATGCACAAGCAAAATGTTGTATCCCTGTCCAGTGGATACATGTAGCACACATTAACCAAATCAAAGTAGGGCAGGGAACAATGCCACAGAGGCAGACTTATGCAGTACACACAGAGAATGTGCACAGTGTTGGATGACACACATGATTAGGAGGCCAGGGTGTCTCAGGGGACTGTAGTGGGCACACTGCTCCATGGTCCTGGACTGAGCTGACTCTACCATGTGCAACCGTCATGGCACTATGCATATCTCACACTCATGCACATCATGTCTGAGGCCACAACATTGCACATGCATGCTGCAAGGGTGTCCAGTTGAAGGCTCACACTCCTATGTTGAGAATCAGAATCAGTGAGAACAACTATGGACCCCCTACATAGTGAACAGGTCATGGCACAGGCAAGGTACCGACACAAGTCACAGACCACCCTCCCACATGATGCAGAAAGCAATGTGCACTTAGATGTACTGGCACCATAGATGACCATGTGCAAATGTGATTACACACACACCAGGGGACACATGTCAAGGAGAGGAAGCGATGAAAAAGATGCCCAGGTGACATTAAGAAAGAGAAAATGCACTGCACATATGAACTCTGGGAGTGTATTCATGCAAAATAGCACTTCCTAAAGCTGGCGACACATAACACAACAAAAAGCCATGTACCTACCCCCTCCTTGCTGCAGTCCCTCCTCTAACTGCCTATCGAGGTCAGGGAAGACCAAGACCACCGCCAGGACACGTTTCATGTGGAGGGTCAGGTGTCGGCGCCCGCCGTGGCGGCGAGGTGGAGAGAGCTTCAGCTGGACCCGGGCGATCCGCCGGGTCCAGCACCGGATGTCCTGCCACCTCTTACGGACCTGGGCCAGCTTCCGATCACGCCCCCCCCACAGTCCTCACGGCCCTGACGACGTTGGTCCAGATGACCTCCTTCTCGTAGGCAGTTACCTGTCAGGATGACAAAGTGACACAACATCAATAGACCTGCTCCATGTTCCAGAAACACACATCAGAACATCTTTGAAATGTTGAACAGGGCATAGGATGCTGACAGGAATAGCCTCATTCACAACATGCAAGTGGCCTGTGTGCAAGCGCCAATGCAGTACATGGCATTGAAAGTCTACAGTTGGCATGAGGGGTGCAAAACACTCAATGAACATGCCACACACTGTGCAGCACATGCAACAGCAGGCTGATGGGCAGCACGTGCCATGCAGTCACATGTTCCACTCCACTGACGCACCCTCAGCAGACTAGACAGACAAACCCATCCACTGAGCACTGGCCTGTCATTGACTACAGCGGATACAACCCTCACTCTGCACATGTGCCATTTGCCAGGGGGGAGTCACAGGGGTCGTGGCAGATTTGCAAGTCAGACACAAAGCACGGCTCACTTGTCACATCAGATGGTTAGATCAGTAGCCTTCAACATGCAGCTGTGGTGCAACACTTCACATAGACACCCACATGACAAGGAACATTCACACACGTCAATGTCCATGAGTTTGTCATTTGGACACTCTCACCACAGGCCCACCCAACTCATACACATCTGTGGGTACAGTCACCTGTCACACCGGGGGGAACACTGAATCACCTCAGGACAACATGAAGAAAAGCCCCCAAGGATTAGCCAGGCTGAATGTCTCATGCACTATTTAGTGCAAGTCCCTGTAAACACCATGCAAGTGAGGAGTGCACACAGGAACTACATGATGCACTGCATGAGTGACATAAGCATGCCCCCCCGGGACACACTCTGAACAACATTGCATGTCAGTCCCACCTGGACGCAATATTGACTGTCACACAACAGGTGCATAGGCAAAGGTAGTGAACTCACCTGCTCCCCTGGTCTCCCATACAGGCTGGTGTACTGTGGGAGGAGGACGTCCAGCAGGGCCTGATTCTCCTCCAGGGTGAATGGCTGGGCCCTCTCCACAGCACGAGACATGGTCCAGGGAAGCAGAGACAGCAGCAATGTTGTCGACAGGAAAGTTGTGCAGGCAAGTGCCCTCTCATGGCTTCTGGCTGCCTTATATCTGTCTTGCTGAGGGCCATTCATTTTGAGGAGTACATAGTGATTGGTCTGAATCATTCGCATCTTACGTTTACTCCAATCCCTTTAAACAGACAGCAGTGACAGCATTTGCATAGTTCAAATTTAGAGCATCATGTCAAGTCAACAACCACTTGGCAACATTGTATATTGTGGCCAACTGACTTGGGCTTCAAGGATGGTGAATGATGTGGTTGAGAAGTTGTGTGGGAAGGGGCCTGATGGAGAGCCAGAGTGGATGGTGCACATGATCCCGGTTGTGTACTTGCTGCTGATGGGATGAATGAAGAGCACGCCCAGATCAACATCACTGGAGGTGGCGCGCCCCGCAGACCAGTACATTACCATCCCTGGGAGGAGAAGGTGATGGCCATGCTTCCGCCGGTGGGAGTACATGGACTCCAAGGACTTCCAGAGCCTGGTGAGTACACAAACCACTTAAGTAACATGGGGATAATGGCATCCACACCCCAACTACACCTAATGCACGCAACTACCCCCAAGCCCTCACCCGCCAGAACCACAGTCACAAACAACGCGAAAGCCAATAACATGTGTATGCCCCATTGAGAAAGCAAGTCCATGCCATGTCCCATGCTACACGAAGCAACAACTCAAGAATGGATGTCCCGTATGCTGGGAGGGTGGGTGCCCCAAACACATGTTTGAATTCCAAATCAGCCACAATTGCCCTCATCCCATATGGCCCAGCTACATACCCATGCACCATGGGCAATGCACAGGGATTGGGAAAGTACTGACAAGATAGCTGGTGTAGGCAGCACAAGGCCCTCCTGTGACCAGTGCAAACACAAACACCAACACAACAAGGTCAGATTTCTAGGATAGGAACTCACACTCACTGTCATGGCAGCATGCTCCATGGGGGGACAGCTACATCACCTGGGAGCCCCAGGGCCAAATCACACTACACCCACCAGCAGGCCCTGGTGGACATAGTGGGGGACATCACAACAACATGCTCTACGGGGAATTGCAGCCTCTCAGTTTGCAGCAGGATGTGTTCTGCTCATCCCCTTACCTTGTGTGCCAGTTCATTGGGATTGACATCATCTGTGTTGTGAAGGGGGTGTCCAGCGTATGTCCCACATGTTCTGTCAACTGACCTGTGAGTCTGTTAATATGGAGGCCTATACCTTTGTGTGTGTATGTGGAATAAAGGTGTTCAGCACAATCCAAAGTGCCTCATCTCGGTCACTGCAGATCTCTTACCAGTTTGCATGCGTCATCTATGGCAGACTTGACAAAGATTGGGCATATGAGTGTATGTGTACTTTGGCAACATGCATGCAGTGCTTCATGGCTAATGATCTCTATTGTGCATGATGTGCCTGGTTGTGTATGTATTTGTGCAGGTTGCTGCCCACAACGGGATGTGAATGCCTGCTGATGGTGTGTCTCCTTTGACAAGATAGCTGGTGTAGGCAGCACAAGGCCCTCCTGTGACCAGTGCAAACATAAACACCACTACAACAAGGTCAGATTTCTAGGATAGGAACTCACACTCACTGTCATGGCAGCATGCTCCATGGGGGGACAGCTACATCACCTGGGAGCCCCAGGGCCAAATCACACTACACCCACCAGCAGGCCCTGTCACACACACCCCTTACACAAGCACACACCACCAGGACAGGCAATGGATTTACCCACTGCCACAATGGACATGTAACACAACAACACCAATACCTAGCCGAAGAAGCATCCAAGCCACAAATGGACATGTCAAAGACTCAGGCGAACATATCAATCTGTCCCCCGCAACATACCCATACACAAGTGAACATTGAGGAGAATGCTAGGCACATACAACTACCTGGAGGAACTGTGCCAACTTGAATTTGTATGAAACATGCATGTTGCATTAAACAGCTTTAACATTGTCTCTCTCTCACACACAGGGCAACGTGATGAACATCCCCCCAACAATGGGGGGGAAGAATCACAGTCACAGGCTCAGGAGGAACCAGATCCCACCAGCAGCGATGCCTCTCAACACTCTGCGGATGAACCCGACCGACCTGGACCCTCTGGTGTCCAAGCCCCTGCAGCACCTGGTTCAGGAACATCTGTGCCAACCACCACCCCCATTCCTGCCACATCACAGGAGACACCCAGGAGCCCTGCCCGCAGTGAACAGAGCCAGTCTGACCAGGAGGGACAAGGTGCGGCGGGCACCCAGGAGGAGGCAGACAACACCGCCAATGCCATCCCTCAGGGGTCCCGTCGACCCGATGTGCCCACAACAGCAGGCCCGGCTCGTGTGGGCAGGGGTGGCGGGAGTAGAGGCAGGCACAGGCGAGAACCTGACCAGCCAGCTGAAGGGACCGGTATGTCACATATCCGCAACATCATGGAGGCATACCGGTGTGACACCAGGGAGATCAGCCAGGTAGTGGGGACCCTCACAGAGATAAAAAACCAGCGCCGAGCAACACGACAGTCAACAACAACACCAAGGACGGATGGAGGCAAGACTGGCTGAGCTCCTGGCGGTGCAAAGGGACATAAGCCATTCACTCAGTCGGATCGTCAACAACATGGGCAATCCTCCCTGTGACACCAGGCGCAGACCAGCACCAGCCACAGGGAGGGAGGAGGAGGAGGACTCGTCCGACGGAGCGACCCAAACATCGTCAAGGCCTGCATCTGAGGGTCCCCGGAGGAAGGTTGGTCGTCCACAGAAAAGACCGTGAGAGGCAGCGGGACATCCACATCTCCCAGGTCACCTGGCCAGGCACCTGGCCTTCATGTGCGACCGCATCACCCCATTGACTGACATCATCTGCCACATGGACTTGCTGGTCACAGTCTGACCAATGATGCCAAACACTGTGGGCTGGACTCTGATGACTTCAAATGCCAAGGATCCCATCTCCCCCTGTGAACTTTGGATTCTATGGTCCCTGCATTTCCCCTTTTTCTGTGCACAAATCACGCCCCAGAGTTCGAAATTAAAAACTTTAATTATTGAAATTTCATGTTGCAGTCATTTAGCATGAGTCCACAACCTACGTTTGGGGATATGTTAAAGTATGCCTGTGTGTGGAACTAACTCCAGCCATCCATACACTTGCATCTGAGTCCGGTTGAGGACACACATGGCTCACAATGTATCACAAAATGCAGACATGGAGCCTAACACTCACCGTGATGGCCTCAAGCTGCAGAGGGGGGGCTTACTATATTGCTCTGACAGACAAATTTGGTAGAGTTACATGAAGGTGTAGAGGTCATGGGTCATGTTGATGTGCCCGGGGAGGGAGCACCAGGTCTGTTTTGCGAGGTGGGAGAACTATCTCCTGCATGCAGAGGTCATGTGGATGTGATGAATGGTGGCCAGGGCAAGGTGGGCTGCATGGTGTATGGCCAACGGGGTGTTGGATGACACACGTCCAAGGTCGGTTTGGGTCAGGGGTTGTGGACTGCCTCCTGAGTGTGGTTGAGGAGTCTGAAGGTGATCCTGCAGCACACAGTGAGCCATTGTACCTATCTCAGGTGGACGGTGATGTGGCTGGGGCGAGGGATGTTGCAGATGAGGTGTGCGGACGCACCCTGGATGTGGATAAGTTCTCCTGCATGTTTGCTGTTGTCCTCTGTAGAGGCCGGTGCTGTATTTGAGCCGGCTGGCGTCCTGGACCAGGGGGACGGTCTGTCTTGCCTTGGAGTGGATCTATCTGGGGGCCATCAGCAGCATGTGGAGAGTGTTGCAGCATGAGGTACAGATGTTGGTGAGTTGCATGTTAATTGTGAGCGATGGGTCCATGGCGAACACCAGCTTGCCTGCATGGCCACTGGGTGCTGGTGCGGTGCACAGATCAGTGGGACGCAAGGAGTTGACCCAGCCTTAAGGAGACAATCCTCAGATGATGACCTCTGTCACATCCAAGTCCAGCCTCAGATGGCTGATGTTCAGCCATTCATCAACGGATCTCATGGCTTCGTGAAGTTTGGATCTGTCAATGGCTGTCTCTTTGGTGAGTTTGAGGAACAGCTGAGTGTCAATGGTATACCAGATGATGATGAGGTTGTGTGTGCATGCGATGGAGGAGAGGGAGGTCATGGAGACATTGAAGATCGTCACGCTGAGAGAAGAGCCCTGTGGCATGGGCCAGATGCCCCCAGTGTACTACATGTTGCAGAGTGGAGGCAGACTCCCTGGCCCTTGCTGGTGAGCTACTTCCTGAGTGAATCCTGGGCCCTCCTCTGGATACCACTGTTGGAGATGTGTGAGCTGACCGTGTGGTAGCACATGGTGTAGAATGGCGTTGAGAGGACAAGGGTGGTGGGCTCACCATTGGTGAGCAGGGCAAAGTAGTCGTTGGTGTTGGCAATGATGACGGTTACAGTGGTGTGATTACTGTGTAAAACGGTCGGGGGCCAGTTGGCTGGAGCTGGTTGCATGTAGGAAATGTCCAGTTGCTAGTTGAGTGTCTTCCTGGTGACATTTGCTGGGTAGGGAAGTAGGCTGATGTACCAGGAGATCCTGTGGTACTGCGGTCCGTTGTTTAAGAAGGGCCTGGGGCTCTGCATGCCTCCTGCAGCCATGGAATGTGGCTAACTCAAAGGAGACATTCATGACGCGCAGGACGTGGGCTTCAAGGATGGCGAATGATGTGGTTGAGAAGTTGTGTGGGAAGGGGCCTGATGGAGAGCCAGAGTGGATGGTGCACATGATCCCGGTAGTGTACTTGCTGCTGATGGGATTCCATGACCTGAGGGGGGTTTGTCCAGCGGAAAATAGTGCTGTCTGCCTCTGTGTGCCAAGGCTGTTGTCCATGGCCATGAGCTTGCAGTGGTACAAAGTAGCAAGGGATGGGATCTGCCTTGCAAGGGTGGGGTGTCTTGGATGGAGATCTGCTGTCAGTTCACTCACAATGCTGAAGAGCTCCTTGATGTCGTGTGTTTGGGTGTCTCGGCAATATCTGAAGGATCTCCACTTGTCCTTGCTGAAGATATGGTGATGGCTGTGTGTGGTGTTTTCCAGGGCTGTAAGGAAAATGATGGCTCTTCGTGTTGCAAGGTTCGCACAAGAGTCCGGCTAGGTCTGTAGGAGTCCAGTAGATCTGCCTTGTCCCAGGTGCCTTAACTGTTGTTGTGCTTCACAGGAAAGTCCGTCAATGTGGCAAGATTGATGGATTAGTTGCTGATCCAGTGTGTGAGTTTGCAGGGTGTGGTGGTGGTGTTGTTTTGAGTGTCCCACACAGCATGTCTGTGGCGACTTACATCTGGCATCTGTGAGGGATCGGTAGCGGGGTGAGTGGCACTGTGTTGCTTGTTGGAGACGTGGATTCAAATGTTGATGGACCAATGATGGATGGTGGTGTGTGTCCCCTCCAGCAAGAATTTACTGGCCCCCAGCCACATGTAGCCTGTGGAGGTGAGGGCCTGCGTGCAGATGTACGTGTTGATGGCTTAGCGGAATTGTGGATGTAGGCCTGCAGATCTGTAGATGAGTGTTACTCCGAGGGTTGCTAGGGAGTTGCTGCAAACCCGGACTTGTGACTCTGAAGGTGTACTTGTCAATAATTACCTATTCAGCACCCGGGAGTGGTGTTGGCGTCCCTGCGGGTGATCTTGTATCCGTCTGAGATGGCAATGAAGACGTCATGTGCTGAGGATGCGCTGTGTAGGCAGTTGGAGTAGTACACTCAGCATGCGAAGGTGTCGTGTGTGTGCTTAGGGGTTGCCTGATGGCAGGAGGATGATTGTCACGAGGACATTGCTTGGAGAGTGGCTGCAGCATGAGCCTGTTGTGTGATGTGGGTAATGCAAAGACTAGAGGGTCGTGCACTGTGCATGTTGCAGGCGCAGACGGTCCGTCCTTTTGCACGGCGCTGGGGCTACAGTGGCACAGAAAAGCTGCTGGCTGTATTACAAATGGGTGGGGGGGAAGGGCTGAGCATTTCAGAGGCATGGTGGTTGCAGAATCAGGGCACTCGGAGTGACGGGGCTGCAGGTGAGGCAGCAGCAGGCGGAAGGGGTTAGAAATCATGCAAAAATCAAGACACAAAGACAAGGAGGTCTGCAAGGCACAGTGCAACAGGTGTATGTCAAGGAAGGAGTGTCAGCTCACTCATGGGTCACTCCCAGAAAGTGTATGATCAATTACCATAAATGACAGCCACTGTGTCAGGCAACAAAATGCGGAGATGCGCAAAGGAGACACACCATCAGCAGGCATTCACATCCCGTTGTGGGCAGCAACCTGCACAAATACATACACAACCAGGCACATCATGCACAATAGAGATCATTAGCCATGAAGCACTGCATGCATGTTGCCAAAGTACACATACACTCATATGCCCAATCTTTGTCAAGTCTGCCATAGATGACGCATGCAAACTGGTAAGAGATCTGCAGTGACCGAGATGAGGCACTTTGGATTGTGCTGAACACCTTTATTCCACATACACACACAAAGGTATAGGCCTCCATATTAACAGACTCACAGGTCAGTTGACAGAACATGTGGGACATACGCTGGACACCCCCTTCACAACACAGATGATGTCAATCCCAATGAACTGGCACACAAGGTAAGGGGATGAGCAGAACACATCCTGCTGCAAACTGAGAGGCTGCAATTCCCCATAGAGCATGTTGTTGTGATGTCCCCCACTATGTCCACCAGGGCCTGCTGGTGGGTGTAGTGTGATTTGGCCCTGGGGCTCCCAGGTGATGTAGCTGTCCCCCCATGGAGCATGCTGCCATGACAGTGAGTGTGAGTTCCTATCCTAGAAATCTGACCTTGTTGTGTTGGTGTTTGTGTTTGCACTGGTCACAGGAGGGCCTTGTGCTGCCTACACCAGCTATCTTGTCAGTACTTTCCCAATCCCTGTGCATTGCCCATGGTGCATGGGTATGTAGCTGGGCCATATGGGATGAGGGCAATTGTGGCTGATTTGGAATTCAAACATGCGTTTTGGGGCACCCACCCTCCCAGCATACGGGACATCCATTCTTGAGTTGTTGCTTCGTGTAGCATGGGACATGGCATGGACTTGCTTTCTCAATGGGGCATACACATGTTATTGGCATTCGCGTTGTTTGTGACTGTGGTTCTGGTGGGTGAGGGCTTGGGGGTAGTTGCGTGCATTAGGTGTAGTTGGGGTGTGGATGCCATTATCCCCATGTTACTTAAGTGGTTTGTGTACTCACCAGGCTCTGGAAGTCCTTGGAGTCCATGTACTCCCACCGGCGGAAGCATGGCCATCACCTTCTCCTCCCAGGGATGGTAATGTACTGGTCTGCGGGGCGCGCCACCTCCAGTGATGTTGATCTGAGCGCGCTCTTCATTCATTTTTCTCTTGACCGCCCTCCGCAGATCGTACCACCTGGCTTGGCATTCATTCCTGGTCCTTCTGATGGGTGCGACAGCATTCACCCTCTCGACGATCCTCTGCCACAGGCGTGATTTTTCAGCTTTGCTGGTCTGTCTGACCAATGTTCCAAAGAGCTGTGGCTCGACTCTGATGACTTCATTGACAAGGATGTCCAGCTCCTCCCTTGTGAACTTTGGATTCTTGCCGGTGGGCATGGTGTGGGGTGAGAGTGTGGATGGTTGTGGGTGTGTGGGTCTGAATGTGACGGTGTGTGTGTGAATGTGTAGAGGGGGTATGTGTGAAGGGGTGTGTGTGTAGGTGTATATGTTTAGGTGGATGGGTGCAGTGGTTTGTGTGTGCTCTGTAGCAGTGGTGAGTCTGTTGCAATGGCTCATGGTTTGTGTGTGTGGTCCCCTTTTATTGGTCCAATTGTGGGTGGAGCACAGTTTGAATTTTTGGTGGGTTTGTTATAAGGGGTGGTTGTGAGGTTGCCCCTCTGTTTGCCTGTTTGGATGTGTCCAGGTCAGTCCTTTGCATTTTTTGCAATTTTTGTGCAGTGTAGACGTGTTTTGTGGTTTTGTGTGCGAGTCGAATAGGCCCTCCTTGTGCTGTTTTACAGTGTCCGTGGTTCAGAACGGTACTGGGGTACGAGTCGTACAGGCACACACTCCCATGCGTTGTGTATGTACAGTACGTACACGGACATTGCTATGTACGGTGCGTACACCCCATTGCTTCTGTACGGTGCGGTTGCGTAGACCGCCAGTGTGTATGTACGGTGCGTACCCCGCGCATATGTACGCACCGTACCCCATAGCGAATGTACGGTGCGTACCCGCAACATCGCGTACCCGCATCATGTTGGGGGTACGCACCGTTCATTCACTATGGGGGTACGTACCATACATACGCGCTGGGGTTACGCACCGTACATTTGTGCTGGGGGTATGGTGCGTACCTACGCGCTGGGGGTACGCACCGTACAATCGCGCTGGGGGTACGGTGCGTACCTACGCGCTGGTTTGTCTTTGTGCTCTTTTATGGATCATACTGAATTGGATGCCTCTGTCTCACACTTATTTATACAGATGAAGCGTGCATGTTTAATTTTCACAGAACCATGCACACAGTGGCATCTACATTTAATTCCATACACCCTTACTGGTATTTAGCCTGATGGACCCGCCTGGAATGGCAGGTGGTGGGCAGAGGATACAAAAAGTGTGTCTCATCTCAGATCATTGGGATTTTTCTCATTCCCAAATCCAGCAAAAAAATTGGCAGTTCACTATCTGCAACCCTTGACCTGCAGCTGACATGTCCTTAAGGATGAATTCATGACATATGTTAGGCTCAGATTAGGCAGAGGTATGGGTGTTATAACACAAAGCAGAACATTGTTACAATTAACTCAGGGAGAACAGTGCAAAAAACATTTTATTTGCATGAATTACGATTCTGTTGTTAATCATATCAGGCATAGCCATTTTGGCTTACGTTTTCAATAGAACCATTTTAACTTTAAAATCAAGTGCAAACTGTGTCTGATATGTGCAGCTTGCACATGAAATGTTTGCGTTAATCCATGTTACCGACGAGAGGTAACTACATTGAACGTCTGTTCTTTAAAACTTTCCAAACCCAACTCAGCCTGATCCCATTATTCCAGTTTTGCACATGTGTGTGTTTTTTCCAATATGTAGCCAATGCAAGGTATTGTTTTCAGCTGCAAAGCCTCCCTGGAACCCAGGTCTGAGAGCTCATCATGGAGAAGGAGCATCATGGTGAGAGAAGCGTGAGGATATAGGTAAGGTGTGGGAGAAGTGGGACGACAAACTGATGGAGGCATAAGGCAGATGCCTTGGCATAGAAACAAGTGGACAGCAAAAGATGGGAATGGAGAGAAAGAAGTGGAAATCACGTTGAGAATGGAGTTAGAAAAGAACTGTAAGGACATCTGAGTAACACATAGGCGAATGTATATCTAGACACTGGGTCAAGTATTTTTTGGATTTTCCTTTGCATTTTACTACTCATGTTTTACATTTAAATTTCAAATATTAGAATGCAAAGGAAACAGGACTGGATGAGCTACTTACTCCTCAAATAAAGCAATTGTAAAATCTTCAGTGAGCGACAGTATGAAGAAGAGTAAAAAGGTTAGACAGAAAGGGAAGGACTTTGAAGGAACAGGCAGCAAGAAAAGAGGGAGAGATAAAGCAGGGCACAGAGAGTAGAGAAGGAATAAAGGGAGATGTAGAAAACGAAGGAGAAATTAATACATTGAGGTAAGGGAGACAGAAAAACAAAATAGGACTGATAGAGAAAATGTGCAGAAGAATACAAGAGTTCTAGCTGACACGGTATAACGTGTACTCTATAGAAAGATGAAGGGAGGGACGACGAGGAAATGTAAATGGCAAACATGAGTACTGGATGGAAAATTATATAGATTGGGCAAACAAAGGTATGCAATTTCTTCATACAGTGTTCTGATACCTATGAGTCTGTCTTATGAAACTATAAGTAAAATAAAGGAAGGAAAGTGAAGGCTAGAGAGAGGGTAAAGATATGGAGGAGGAGGAGATGGACTTAGCTAACTATGGGGCATATGAGCAACACCCGGCTATAATTATCGCTCAGCGCTCTTAGCGTGAGGATAATTATCGCCTGGTAACGTGCATTTTTATCGCTGAGATAGCGTGCTATTAGCAACGCTTATCTCCTCAGCGATAAAAAACCTCACGCTAACTGCCTAACGTGAGATTCGCTGGAAACCCAGCGATAATCTCACGCAATGTGGCGTTAGCTTGATGATAGGGACTCACAAACTTAGCCATGATATCCACCTTCCATAGGATATCATGGCTAAGTCAGTCCTGAAGCAGGCGTAAGGAAAGTAGCGATAACAGGGGTTATCGCTACTTTTCCTGCCGCTCTGCTTCATAGCGCGGGGCTTGATGATAGGAGAAATGTCGCTTAGCGACATTTCTTCTGTCATGTTAGGTCAGGAATGCCCACTTTGCATCTCATTAGAGATGCAAAGATGGGCGTTAGGAATCCTGATGCTAAAGCAAGGTTTCACGCGTTAGCGTGGCCTTGCTAATTAAGCGATAAAATTATCGCCGCTTTTTGGCTGAAAACGGCCGCAAAAGCGACGATAATTTTTTACCGCCTGCTTGTAAATATGCCCCTATGTGTAGAGGGTTATAGAAAGCGGAAGAGAGTCATGAAGGTAAGAAAGGAAATAACAGGGGATAGAGGGCACAAAGGAAGGCATTTTATTTCCGAATACTATTCACAAAAATATTGTGCTACAGAAATATAATATATTATCTGCCAAAATATACTTCAGTTAAGTATATATAGGTAAGTATCATTTTACTATCCTTAATTCTAAATCTACATGCGTTGAGACACCCACACATAAAAGTCCTAAGGTGACAGTTGCACCTGCATGCTACATTCGCAGACACAGTCTAATTTCGGACTTGCTCTTAGCCTCACAACTTTCAAAATTCACCAACCACCACCACCAACCACCACTGGCAATCCTGCTTGTAACACAGGCACCCTTGCACTGTGGTGCAAGGATGCCTGCGGTGGGGCTAGAAAGCACTAAGTGCGCCAACGCAGGGACATAGCTAGAATGAGTCATATCTTAATAGATATGGTGCATTCCTTCTCTCTCCCTGTCATGCAGCACAGCAAGTTGTCTTGCTGCATTGTGTTACTTTTTTGTAAATCTGGGCCTAAAAGGTAGCGAGTGGCAGCTGGCTACTGCTGTTCGTGCCCTGAAGTATTTAAGTGCTACAAAAATGCAAAATGCATCCTCAGGCCCATTTTGAATGCAAGGGTGCATCTTCCACAAGAAAATAGAGCTAAATGCTGGATTATGCATCTCACACAATTACGCATTTTTACTATGAGTAATTTTGCAGCATTTATGAGTAATTACACTAGAGAGAATTTACGCCAATTACGCCCACCCCTAATTGTGGGGTACATGTGATTTCCAACAGAGAGACCCACATCTTGGTTTGGGCACTTTATATGGTCAAATTACACCTTCCAGCGGAACTCATGGCATCTGTGATCCATGAAGAAGAATCTCGGGCCCTAATCACAGAACTAACTTAAGACAAAATCCTAAACTTACTACCATTTTGGTATTCACAGAAGGCACTTACTCATTTCGGTATTCACAGAAGTTAGGAGTCCTAACTTTAGGTCTCCTAAATGCCTTCTGTGAATACCGAAAATCTTAAAGTTAGGATTTTTCTCAGTTTAGGAGTAGTAAAGTTAAGACTCCTAACTTTACTACTCCTAAACTGAGAAAAATCCTAACTTTAAGACTTTCGGTATTCACAGAAGGCATTTAGGAGTCCTAAAGTTAGGACTTCCAACTTCTGTGAATACCGAAATGAGTAAGTGCCTTCTGTGAATACCAAAATGGTAGTAAGTTTAGGATTTTGTCTTAAGTTAGTTCTGTGAATCGGTCCCCTCAAGTTTAATAGTCCTGGCCCCTTGTTATGCCTCCGTAAAAAAAATTGTTGTCCAGAGATTTTCATTTTTGATTTGTGTATTTGTATGATTAGAGAAGTAATTTAGCCTGGGTAGACATTGCTAATCTGGGCCAAGTTTTTCTGGATGATATTTTTTAAAAACTGTGGATGTGTTGCAGTGATGATGTAATATTTCAGGAACCATGAGAACTATATACTTAATTTTGGTTTCAAAACATAGTCTCATGTCTTTTAGGAAAGTGTCATCATGTTTATCCCATTTTTACAAACATTGTCCCATCCACATGACAATAACGTTTCTAAACAGGTGGCCTTTTACCTAGTAGCTTGCTCCTGTTTCTTCAACACCAGGCTCTTGGTACTCTATCACAATCCCTGCACCTGACATACATAAACATGTCCCCAGACACGGCAGAATTATTCTGTATAAGGGTCACCACTTTTTTTTCATCCTTGGCCAACAGCCACCTGTGCATGATTAACACTTGTTTGGAAAAGTATCCATGATTTTTTAAAAACATTTATGATTGTTTACATAACACCCATGATTGTTTTTAAAACATATCGATTCTATAAAAAAAACTGGAGTGACCACTTCAGCATAAAAGACCCTTACTCCCCCCTACAAATATGAGCAAAATTCCTTCCAAGCTGAGACGGGGGTCCTGCATGCCGAATCTCCGACAAGCAGTGGTTGGACATCCCTTGCGTGTTGTCATCCTCTACCCAAAGACGGGGTCCTTCATTCTCAACCAGCAGTTAGGGGGCTGGTTCTTTCCTGGGGGTTTCTTGGCAACAGATACACATAGCTACATATGCACACACCTACATATCCGGGTTAGGCTAGATATATTTTAGCATTTTAGGAATATGCAAGTGCTACTGTTTTTATCTGAACTGTTTCTGTTCATCTTATTAGCACTATAGTAGAACTGTATCTACTATTTACTATATTGGTACTAGCAATCTCTTTCGTATGCTTCTGTCTCCTAATTGTTGCAGCACATATGTTTTACACAAGGCTGTCGCTGGACCAATAAATTATTGAAACGTCCTAACCGCCATCCTGTGTATTTTCTGAGAGTAAGCAAGCACGAGTGTCTGAGCAAAATGT
The DNA here is from genome assembly GCF_964204655.1 of Triturus cristatus. Classification (NCBI taxonomy): domain Eukaryota; kingdom Metazoa; phylum Chordata; class Amphibia; order Caudata; family Salamandridae; genus Triturus; species Triturus cristatus. The sequence goes on from NC_140586.1 coordinate 546,840,295, forward strand.
ATTGTACTGTTTTCCACGATCCCTGAGGAATCAGTATTGTCATGTTCAGTGGTTGCCAGAGACTACCTACACCACTGTAGAATACAGGGGGGGGGGTAGTGGCACTGTAGATCTAGCTGACATATCCTGTGGGGGTGACTGGAAGCGATTGGGACACCAAGCCCTCAGTTTAGGTTATCCAAAACACGCAGGTCCTGGGGGACTCCTAGGAACTACACGACAATAGGTTTTGGGGGGGTCAAACAGCCTTATAGAGACAGAAAATAACTCCTCAGAGCAACCCTTCCGCCATTTTCCAAAATGGCGGCTCTGTAATGATGTGTTTTAGCCATCATATTAGTAATTTATTTGAATATTGTTTTTGTTTCAGGTTTTCCGATGATTCAAATTCGTAAACGTGAGTGAAGTAGATGGTAGCAGAAGATCTTTACCTCCTGACAGAGTGTTGCTAACTACAAAATCTGAGGACTCCTTCAACAAAGAATAATACGTCATATGCCAAACAAATCCGAAGAAAAAGCTAACATCAACTGCAGCTGAACAGAAGAGAGTTTGAGATGCTACAGAAATATGGAAAGACAAAGTTCAGAAAAGATTGAAACTTATGGGTGAAGAGGATCAAATATTTTGTCATTGCAACAACAAGTGCTTCAAGTCGCAAACAAGGGGAAAAAGCCTGGAAAAAAGTGTCAAAAAATAGCAGAAACCAGTGAATCACAACAAGAATTTGAGTCTTCTGAGAAGGCAGTGACAACCAAACCCAATGCCCATCCACGTTGAAGATAGACGGCTACCCCTAGTCCACCTCCAAAAACTGATCAGAAAGCAGAGCATCTTCAATGTGTTATCTGTGGTTTAATCAGAACAGGGCTCAAAGGGACTGATGAAAGAACAATGTACAGGGTATGTGAGTCTCAAAGTGCAAACATGTTTGAATCTGCAGCTAGGTTGTTGCAAGATGAGGTTTGCAGCTGAGTAACTGATCTAAACAGTGATGTGAATGTATTTGCAATGGATATGTATGCCCACCCGAACTGCATGCGTGCAAACATTCAAAATTATGAATGTACAATGAGCTCCCAGCAGCAACGTAACCAGCAGCCTTCAGTTAATTTTGCACTCTTTGAAAAAGCAAATTAAGTCTAAAAACACCTCTTCAACGCTGGCTGCAGTTTTACATTTAGTGAGATTGAGAAGTAAAGGTCAACATTGATGAAATTGTATTGATCAATAATAATTAAATTAAGATTTTTCTGGTGAGAATGTACAATGACAGAATTCGTTTTTGTCATTCTAACAAAAAAATATGAGCCACTTATGGTGTTCTCAGCTGATTTGACTCCTGAAGTTCTTGCTGTCAAAATAAGATCACAGGAACCATTTTTTAGAAATGTCCTGAAAGATTTACATTTTGGATTTAATTATATAATTTTGTGATGCCTCGAGCTTCGAAAATCATGAGAGTCAACAAGAATGGCTGATGTTGTCTGAACATTTTTTACATCATTGTTTAATATCAGCAAAGCAAAACTGTTAACCCCTTCCATGCTCATGACGGAACGGTTCCGTCATGAGCCACGGTTGAGCTGTGCTCATGACGGAACCGTTCCGTCATGAGCCCGCCCGCGCTCGAACCCTTCAGCACCGCGGCGGAATTCGCCCAGCGCTGAAGGGGTTAAAAACGTAAGTTCTTGAGCTCGAAACAGAAGGCAACAACATTGATTTTATGAACCCGTCAGCTCTTTCGCAGGAGATTCCTCCGTCTCAAAATCTCTGTATGCAATATCTGACTATTTTGAAGATAAGATCCTTGATATTGTGGAGACTTTTCCTCCAGTGCCCTTTATGTCGGGAGTTGTTGACAGGACAGAGGGGGAGAAGTTCTTAACTTGTCTGGAAGGATTTGCCCCTGTTTCCCTTGAAGGTACCTCCAAAGCCATTCTCGCCAGTAAATCTGGATCCCCTTTTGATCCATGCCCCCCTTTGGTCTTACAGACCTTAGTAGTGGCGATTAACCCTATTATCAATAGCATCATTAATTCGTCACTAGCTACGGCAGACATCCCTAATGATTGGAAGCTTGCAGCCGTTAGGCCTCTCCAGAAAAAGGCACTAGCTGACCCAACCACCCTCTCCAACTTGCGCCCTATTTCCCTGCTTCCGGTGATGTTCAAACTGACAGACAAGTTCGTTAATAATCAACTTACGAGCTTTTTGGAAGAGAAGAACATCTTACATCCTAACCAGTCAGGGTTCCGGTCAAAACATTCTACCGAGTCTGCCCTACTGTTTACAGCAGAGACCCTACGAATGGCCATCGACCAGGGAAAGAAGGCTGTTTTAATCCTACTTGACCTGTCGGCAGCCTTCGATACGGTTTCACATAACATATTAGTGGACCGGCTGGCTGCCGCAGGAGTAGGCGGGGAGGCTTTGGCATGGCTCAGAAACTTCCTTAGTAACAGACGCCAAGTCACAGTGCTAGGTCAATACCAATCTGAAGCTAAAGTCGTCAGCTCCGGGGTCCCCCAGGGATCGAGTTTAAGCCCTATACTTTTTAATTTGTATATGGTCCCCTTGGTAAAACTGATCGCATCATTCCAGATCAGTACAATATCATATGCTGACGACACTCAGCTTATCCTGGTGCTGGATAGGGAACGGCCTGGCGCCGAGGAAAATCTTAAGGAGTGCCTAACAGCAACATTTAAATGGATGACCAATAATCATCTAAAATGTAATGCCGGAAAGACGGAAATCTTGCCGTTTGGAAATCAAAATCTGTTTTCCCCAAAAATCTGTTGGCCTGATGACGCAGAAGCCCCTCCCAACACCATTACATCTGCTCGAAACTTGGGCATTAAGTTTGACAACCAACTATCCTTTAAACATCAAGTGGTTGCCGCAGCTGGCACGTGCTTTCATATAATACAAGCCTTAAGGAAGTTCTTTGATCTCCTTCCATTGCCAGCTAGGAAAACGGTTGCAGTTGCCCTAATAACTTCTAGGTTGGACTATTGCAATGGCTTATATGCTGGAGCTAATAAGTCCGTACTCCATAGATTACAGATGGTCCAACATGCAGCGGCCCGCTTAGTATTACGTTGGCCTCGCAAGTCATCAGCTTCAGCAGCACTCAATACGCTCCATTGGCTACCAATTGGTAAAAGGATTCTTTTTAAGATTCTGCTAATCACCTTTAGGGCATTTCAACAGCAAGGACCAAAATATCTATGTAATGGTTTTAGACGATATTATCCGACACGTTGCCTAAGGTCTGTAGGCCAAAATTTGCTTATAATCCCCAGATTTAAGTTAGCAACAAAAGGGGGCAAATCCCTTTTTGTACTGGGCTCCAAGGCTTGGACCAAGCTTCCGCCCTTTTTACGATCATTGTCTCATGAAACCCAGTTTAGGAAAGCATTGAAAACATGGGTGTTTTCTCTGACCGATGCTGCCTGTAGAGCGCTGGTGTAATGTGTAGTGTAAAGCGTAAATTGTCTCCTTTCCCTCCAACCCTTCCATCTGGGTTGGGTGAGCGCCAAGATACTCCTTGGAGTGATAGAAGCGCTATATAAGTGTACCTTACATTACATTACATTACATTACATGATGGCTTTGAAGATATAAGCAAAGAAGTGGAAGACAAACCTGTGAAACAACAGGCTTATGCTCTGCAAATGCACTATCTTTTCTAAATCATGTTTTATGAATTACATCACAGCAAAAAGAAAACTCCGCTACACGTGATGACTGCCAATTCAAACTATGACAAGGGCAAAAATGGTATGCTAATCACTTAAATGAATAGGACTAGTGTCTCAACAAGCTATAATGAAATAGTACGGAGCAGGAACTTGTTAGCAGCTCCTGCTATAAAATCTTGTGAATCCGACAGCACACCACTTCCAAGTCACTTTCCCAGGAATTGGATTTACAATTGGTGTTCTTGATAATTTTGATTTTGAAGACAGCTCTTCTTTGTCTGGAACATCCAGCACACATGATACAGTCATGGTGCTTTTTTAAGACTGATCCAATGAAGTAGCTGCTGGAAAACAAGCCACCAACACTCCCCAGTCTAAAGTTAGAAAGTTTCAAAGTGGCTTATGCCATGAATCTTCTTCTACCTGATGCTGCGATCTGCTTAGTTGATTTAACTAAACTTATCATATTGCTTATTCGGTGCAGACTGAAGAATGAAGAAAATCCAGTTCCTGTGGAGTAGATACTGGTTCCTGATAGGATAAACAATGTTTAGAACCTTTCATTCTGTTTGATGTGTAACAGTATATCTCTTCCCCAGGGTCCACTGACCGAAGCTTGGTTTCTTAAGATTACGAGCATGAAAGGATTCGAGAAGACGTGGTGCATGTATCTTGGTAGCAGGTTCCCAAGAATTCTCCTCTACACCATACCCTTTCTATGCTATGAAGGTATCATAGCGTTGACCCTCTTCTCTTGGAATCCAGTATCTTTTCAATTTCATTTTCAGGTTCATTATCTACCCAAACGGGAGGAGGTTTTGTCTTTAACTTGGGACTAGATGGTTTTATTAGTGAAATCTGAAAGACTGGATGTATTTTAATGGACTTAGGCAATTCTAATTGCACAGTGATGGATTTATTAACTTTCTTCTGTAAGGACCAATGACCCTTGGGAAAATGAAGATTTTGGGTGGACAACGATACCATATCTCCTTTCTTATATACTGGGCCTGTTCTTCAAAGTCTGACTGCTGATTTTTTATATTGAATCTTAGCTTCTTGCAGTTCGCTCGAGTCTGTTTCAGAGTTTTTTTATGTGTGACACTCGTTGGTGAGCATCAGGTAGATTATGAATTCTTGAAGGATGCCATAAAGCTATGAAACGTGGAAGGAACCCGTATGTGCTATAGAATGGAGTGATCTTTGTAGAGCTGTGTTTGGCACTATTATATGCTAATTCTGCTACCCATAGAAAGTCAACCCAAGAATCAGTATTTTCTTCCACATAGCATCTCAAGTACTGTTTCAAGGTCTGATTCAACCTTTCAGTTTGGCCATCAGTTTGTGAGTGAAAACTAGTAGACTTTGCTGATGTCATTTGTAAAGCCACACACAAAACTTTCCAAAATTGTGCATTACTCTATCAGATAAAATAGTTATGGGTAAACCATGTAGGTGGATGATGTGTTTCAACAACAAATGTGCCAATTGATCCGTTGGTAACTGTTTACAAGCTATGAAGTGTCCCATTTTTGTTAGGCTATCAACAACCACCAAGATTGTAGTACATCCGTGATCTTTAGGTAATCCTACAATGAAATCTAAAGACATGGTTTCCCAGGGTTTTTCTTGTGTAGGTAATGACTGTTATAATCCTTTCGGTTTTTGATGATCTGTCTTTGTTTGTGCACATATTGCACATTCCTGAACCATCCTTTGGATGTCTATCCTTACGGTTGGCCACCAAAACTTTCATAAACATCTGTCGTAAGTCTTTTCAACCCCATAGTGACCAGCAGCTGGTACATCTTGAAACCAACTGAATACGTCCTTTTGTTGTTATTTTAAAGGGATCAACAACCTCTTTTTGCATATAGTTCATTCTGTAACTTCCATGCTGGATGGTTTTTAAGCCAGTGTTTTCAAGGAGCAGTTTGTATGGTATGTATAATCTTATGTAGAAAATGATCTGTTTGATTCACGCATATTACTGAAGCAGGACTCAAGATGGACTGAGTTCTCTGTTCTGTGGGTACAAGAATTGTTTCTTGTCTTGTAAGTGCATCCCTCTTTCAATTCTCACTCCCAGGTCTGCAAGTAACCGTGAAGTTGGATTCCCCAAAGAATAATTTCCACCTGAATTGTCTGGGGCATAAAAACCTAACTGATTTAATAAACTGTAAGTTACAATGATTGGTATACACTGTTATAAGATGTTTAGCCCCCATCAAGTGTTGTCTCCACTCTCTGAATGCATCCTTAATGGCCAACAATTCCTTCTATGCAGTGGTGTAGTAGGATTCAACGTCATTCAGTTTCCTTGAAATAAATGCCACCGGATGAAGTCGCCCAGTTACTTCATTTCTTTATGAGAAAATGGCTCATATGCATCAGCTTCTACTATATATGGCTTCTCTGGATTGGGATGAGTTAGGATGGGTGCTATGGTAAATGCATGTTTCAACTGTTTGAAGGATTGAGCTGCCTCTTCTGACCATACAAAAGGCGTGTTTTTATGCAGAAGCCTAGTAATGGGGGCGACTATTCTAGAGAACTGATTAATGAGCCTTTTGTAAAAGTTAGCAAAGTCCAAAAAGCATTGAATGTCTCTCATATTCACTGGTTTAGGTCACTCTTTTACCGCCTGTATTTTTCTCATATGCATCAGCTTCTACTATATATGGCTTCTCTGGATTGGGATGAATTAGGATGGGTGCTACGGTAAATGCATGTTTCAACTGTTTGAAGGATTGAGCTGCCTCTTCTGACCATACAAAAGGCGTGTTTTTATGCAGAAGCCTAGTAATGGGGGCGACTATTCTAGAGAACTGATTAATGAGCCTTTTGTAAAAGTTAGCAAAGTCCAAAAAGCATTGAATGTCTCTCATATTCACTGGTTTAGGTCACTCTTTTACCGCCTGTATTTTTCTCTCAGCCATTTCCTGCCCCTTGGGTGACAGCATTACCCCTAAGAACTCTATTCTCTTCACATGAAACTCGCACTTACTGAGTTTACAATGTAGTCCATTTACTCTAAGTGCTTGTAGAACAAGACACACATGTTGCTCATGATCAGTAGCAGTTTGTGAGTATATCAATATATCATCTATGTACACTACTACAAACAAATCCATGAATTCTCTCAACACGTCATTCAAAAAGTATTGAAAAGCTGCAGGCGTGTTACAGAGCCCGAACAGCATTACAGCATACTCAAAGAGACCATATTGTGTACAGAATGCCGTCTTCCATTCATCACCTTTCCTCATTCATACAAATAATATGCCCCTTTTGGATCCAGTTTGGTATAGATCTTAGCATTCTTTACCTGATCCAAAAAATCTGAAATCAAAGGTAAAGCAAACAGTTTTTGACTGTTATTTTGTTAGGGGCTCTGAAGTCTATGCACATTCTTCTCTCACCATTAACTTTCAGTATGAAGAACAGAGGCGAAGAGGCTGGTGACTTGGAAGGCCGTATAAACCCATTGGCTAGATATATTTCAGATGTACAATTTCTGGCTCTGTAAGCGCATATAACCTCCCACATGGAACCATTGCCCCAGGAATTAAGTTGATTTGGCAGTCATGACGGGGCCAGACATCAGCTTATTTTTCACTAAATACATCTTGATATTTGTGAGATTGCTCAGGAAGAACAATGTCCTTCTCTGCTGCTGTAGCTATTCTGTGACATAATGCAAGTGCTTTTACTGGTTGTATATCTGCCATTCAACAATGATCAATGCAAAACTGTGACTTAAAACTGAGAGAGTTTGTTCCCCAATTAATGGTAGGATTGTGCTGTTTTAGCCACGGTAGTCCCAATATTAAACCATACTGCTAAAGGCTCCATACTGAGGAGCCTTCATCACATTTCACCTGTAATTCTTCAGGATGGTAGGTAATAGGGCCAGAAGTAAGGTTTATTCCATCTACTGCTAACACTATTTCTGGTTCTGCCTTTTTTTTTATCAAAGACAGTTTTAACCCTTGAGCTACTATCTCATCCATAAAGAGTCCTGTTGCTCCTGAGTCTATCATGGTTTGTGTATGTTGCCAACCACTCGATGTCTTTATTGCTAAGGGTAGAAAAAAATTATTTTGGTAATATATCCAGCTCACTTAATGAAGGGATGTCAGTAAAGCTCAAGGAGTTCCCAATCTCTAGCCTTGAGCTGACTAGTTTTCCGAATTCTTCTCAGCGGTCCTTGCTGCTGGAATCTTAGACCACCCAACTTGATTCTTTGGTTTTGTTAAACAGTCTTTAACATAATGACATTTTTTGCCACAATGCAAGCATAGACCATTCTTTCTGCACTGCTCTCATTCTTCTTGTGTGAGTGAAGCTCTAATGGTCCCTATTTCCATGGGCTCAGTGGACCAACCTAAACCCCACCCGCATCTCTAATTCTGTCAAACTGGGACACTAGTCGGTCAGTTCTTCTCTTATCTCCTTTACGATAATCTAAACCCCACGTTAAGTTAATCAAATCAGGGCAGTTAGTGGGTTGAGTGTCTATCTGCGCTAAGACATCTTTAAGCTCCTTCCTTAGCCCTTGATAGAATAATGCAGCTCTTTTTTCTTCCGGACATTAGGTTTCAGAAACTAACCGTTTAAAGGAATTTAAGTAAACCGCTAAATCCTTAGTACCCTGTTTTAATTCCAACAGTTCTCAATCCACAGAAAATGTGGTGGCTTTATGATCAAACACCTTCTCGAATTCTATCCAATCTTATAACAACTGGTCATCTCTTCACACTAGCGGTACTGCCCATTGTCCGGCGTCCCCCGCTAGCTATGACATCATGAATGCTACTCCGAACTGATTGGTAGGGAAAGCTTTAGGACAACATGTGAAATGTAATACTTGCGTAAAAAATACTTGCACCTAATTAACCTCTCCATGAAAGCGTTCTGGAGCTGCCAATGTTATGGGGGTTCTGTGAGGTGCTCCCATTAGAGACCAATGAAGCATTCCCAGTCGTTCTCTCATTATTCACATCAAACATATTTCTTTACATGGGATCCATTCTGTCTTACAAAGCAGCAGTTTCTGCCCTGGATGCAACCACTTACTGCTGAACTACAGCCAAAACAGCTAACCCATCCTCTAATGAGGCCATATTGACACCAAAACCGACCAGGAGGTATTACAATACTTGGGCAGATTATTCTGTAACTCTGGCGTACAAAAATCCCTCGTGTCTGTCTGATGCTCAATAAGTCCACCTCTTGACTTCATCAAGTTTGATTGCTGTTATAGCACAGAAGATTAAGGTGATCAAGTGAGGGAAGAGAAGGAAGGGTACAGCAGGGAAGGAGACCTGTAAAGAATAAACATAAATGGAATCACTAGGGATCATTGAACTGAGGTATAAAGTTCTATGACTATACTCTTTTATACCTGTAAAAGAAAAAACACTTTTTATTTTTTTCTATTGCAGCAAAGAAGTATAGGTTTTCTATTAGTTCCAGGCTTCTATATTCTTCTTCATAAAAGCTGAAATATAACCAGGTGTTACTTCAAAATGATATATATGTATTGCTGCACTCCATGTTTTATCTAAATTTACTGAAAGAAACAAAGACCTACCAAAATAAATAATGCACTTTACATCACAGGGGTAGAACCAAGCTTAGGGATTCTATACATCCATCTTAAAAGTGGCAAAACAATAAACAGAATAAATAACAAATAATGTAGGCTCAAATCCTTAGTGAGCGTTTTTTCATTCTTTTCTGAGGTAATATCATACAGTCATTATTCTCAGCATAACCAGTTGCGTCATTCTTGTCCAAATACAGTCTCCTAAGAAATATCCGAAGTCTCCATCTAGTAAATAGGCATACCTACTGCTACAATGTCCTGTTTCTTAACGTAAGAAACTACAGCAGAATGTTGTAATCGCCAAATGAAAGTAGAACAAAACTATATACTGCTGGCTTCAATCAAGAAAAACAAAAACTGCCAGCATTCATGCGCTGAGTAATTGGAGCCCTAAACACTGGCCCCCTTTTATGGGAATCAAGGTAAACAGCGCCTCTGTCTGTTTAAAACAAAACCATTTTGCAGGAGAAATGAGCAGAGCGTACCACTCTAAACTCCTCAAGATTCTTTTACTAAAAAGCAAGAAAGTAACAGCAAAAAAGAGTTGGTAGATAGCACCCTTACCACCTTGTGAGGCAGACAGGAGCACTCCATCAAAAGGGACAGCTTACGTGGAACAATAATCGGCAATGAGATGTAGGTGGAAATACTTTTAAAAACATTTTTTAAATTTGTTTTGTCCTTAAATTATGTTAGATAAGTAAACATCCACCTGATCACCGCTGACCTAATTGCTTATATCTTGAGGGACTATTCTCAGCTGATGTTTACGACAAGTTACCAACCAGCGCTATGCATCATGAGCTGACCAAGAGGTTTAATTAATTGGACTTCATTATCTTTCCATTCGGGGTCCAATAAATTCCAAAATATCCCATAATTTGTCTTTTTCCTATACCGGTTAATCTTTTGGTCAAGATCTCGAAGGATCTCACAGAGTTCGACCACTCTATCCAGGTGGGGGGTGTAGCCTGGCACCACCTTTTGCATATCGTTCTTCTTGCCAGAAGAGTTAAGTAGAATATTAACTCATTATAATACCAAACATAATAATAAGAGGGTCTTACCTTCACTTCCCCGCCCAGAATCATCTTACCCACTCTATTCCTTAATTTTTCTTGGGCCGGGCAGCTGGCCAACATGTGGATATCGTCTGCCTCTTGATCTCCGCACCTTTTATATTTGGCCTCTCCGCTGCTTCTTATCTTAGTCAGCTTCAGCGGCGACCAATAAACTCTGTGTAAGGTGAAGAAATAATTTCTCCTTCATGTATTGGACTTAATCATGGAATTAAGCATTTCTAAAGATACTTGCCATTATTATTTCAGATATTCATCTGGCAAGAAACTTTCCCAGACCAGAAAAGGGGGTCTCATGCTTTCTTCCGCTGCTGCAGCCAAATATCCATACAAATAAGCCACCTCCTTCTTTCTTGATCATGGATCTTGAAGGTCCTTCTCCATCGAATTTTCAGTTGAGTCTAACCACTGCTGGTTTCTGGACTACGCCGATATTTGATAAAATGAAAACCTCGACAGCAAGTCTCTGTATGCATGCCAGGAGCGGCATCTGTCCCCTTCCACTATCTCCCCCTGCCATGTTATCCTGTACATTTTCAAAGGCTGTGCGAGACCATCCAAAAAACATTCTGGAGTTCTCGAATAGTCCCACATTGGGGCTATTTGTAATAATATGAGATACCCAGAAGAGAGCAACTTTCATGCCATATTTTTGCTGCGGCCTTCAATACCCTCAGTCAGACTTTTTTAAAGAATTTAAGAGCCCCAAATTTGTACATGAAACTCACTTCTACAATATTGGCCAGCATTGCTTATACATACGTCCCACAAGTGAGCTATTGGGTCGTAGTAATAGCATCCAACTATTTTTCAATTGATATGCCTAGCAAAACAGTTGAAAGTCCGGGAGCCCCAGACCACCATTTACAAGCTTCCTTCTTAGCTTCTTCCAGGAAAGTCTACTCCCCTTTCCTGCCCAAATAAAATATGGAATTCTTCCCTGTATTTTCATAAGAAACTCTTATCGAACTCTTGTGAAATGTTATCAAACAAATAAGAGAATTTGGGCAATATAGACATCTTAACCAGGTTAATCCCTCTGTACAGGGTAAGAGGGCGATTATGCCATTTCTTTAAGATCTTATCTGCATCTTTAAAAACATTTTCTAAATTCACTTTAGGGAGTTCTTCTAAGTCTTGCAATATTGCTACGCCCAGATATCTTAATTCCTTTTATAGCCTGTCATGAAGATCTTGATTCCATGCCATAACTTCTATTTTGGTGGTGTTGATCTCGTACCCAGACAACTTACCAAACGAGTGTGCATCTGCCATCGCGTTTGAAGAGCCTGGTTGATATCTGAGGTAAACAAGATCAGGTCATCAGCATATAGAGCTGTCTTCCTGGAGAAGCAGCCCACAGTAGAGGTTGTTATTTCCTTATTATGCATTAATCTTTGTGCCAGGGGTTCAATATATAAGTAAAAAAGGATGGGTGCTAAGGGGCAACCTTGTCTGGTCCCCCTTTCTATCTGCATGGGAGCTGTTAGGCTACCATTGACTTATATTTGCGCTTGAGGTGTCCAGTATATTTTACTAAGAACCTTCCTAAATGTCTCGCAAAAACCAAATGCTTTTAGAGTCCCTAATAGGTATTTCCAATTCACCCGAACAAAGGCATTGGCTCCGTCGAGGGTTACTATCGATAAACGGGCTCCCTGAGTTGAGGCAAGGTCTATTAAGCCTATCAGGGTATGTGTGAGATATGTCTTTCTGGTAGAAAACCCTTCTGGTCCTCATTAATTAAAGATCCAGCTATTTTACTTAAACTGCTGTCAGTATACCTGTAAAGATTTTATAGTCGCAGTTCGACAGTGTTGATTGGTCAATATGACTGACACTGTGTAGGATCCTTGCCTGGTTTTAAGATAAGGGAGATAACAACCTCATTCCAAGACTCCAGTAGTAGTGAATTGCCCCTCAACACATCGCTGAATAGCTCTAACCGGATTGGGATTGCAACTTCAGCCAACAATGTGTAGATTTCATTTGGTATCTAATCCGGCCCAGCTGCTTTCCCCTTTTTAATTTTTTTAACTGCAGTCAGAATTTTGTTCTCTGTTATTTCCAGGATCAAATATTGTTGATCTTCTATGCTCAGTTTTGGCAGTTGTTTTTCTGAGAGCCAGTGGTCTAGCACTGCCTCATCTACCTCAAGATCTTCAAGATATAAGTCCTGAAAGAATTTAGTGAATGCCTGCTCTATCCCTTCCACATCCTCCACTACCCTATCCTCTTCTTCAATCTTGATTTTCCTGATGTAGTAAGTTGAGTTGTCCATCCTGGTCTTCATAGCCAGTAGTTTTCCTAATTTCTCCCCCTGCTCATACTCGCACAACTTACTCGCTTCCCATTTCTGCTGCAATCTCTCCTCCATCTTCAGTCTAAACTTCAGTTGTCAGTCCTCCACTTTTTCAACTAATCTTTCTTTTGGCTTCCCCTGGAGATACCCTGACTTCAGGTTAGCTTCTGCTGCCCTAACTTATCTTTAAGCAGAGAAACCTGCTTCTTATCTTTTCTGACCCAAGCCACAAAGGAGCTCCTGAAGATCCCCCTCAGCCAAGCTTTGAATGTGTCCCATACCACGTATGTGGGGGATGAGGCTACTTTCCATATAAAAAAAATCAGCTGCTTCCCCTTCTATCCTTCTCAAAATATCTGTCTACAGAAGTAACCTTCTGTTTAGGGTTCACCTTCTTAGTGCCAGCTTTGAAGGCAGTTTAAGTTTTTAAATATATTGCTGCATGATCAGATAAATGAATAGGTTGATATTCAATCTCCTTAACTTTTTCCACTTCTGATTCCTCCATACAGCAATAGTCTATCCTTGGATAATGACCGTTTTCTTGCTATAAAAGGAATAGTTTCTAGAGTTGCCTTTCACCCTGCGCCACACATCACAAAGATTCAGGTTATCTATCATAGATAGGAGATAAGCCTTTCACTCTGGGTGAACTAATTTGATTAAGGGATAAGGATCTATCTAGGTTATTTTTTAATAAGACATTAAAATCACTGCACATAATAAGTGGGGCTTCAAAATCTAACAAGCTAGAACACAGGTTGTTCAAAGATGTAATATCATCCTTCTTCAGGCCATAGTAGCTAGCCAGGGTATACATAATCTAACCAGCTTTGACCTCCGCTACTATCCAACGCCCTCCTTCATTTACCTGGGATCTCCACAACTCTACCCCTGAATTTACCTTAATTATTATAGCCACCCCTTTAGTGCAGTGTTGCTGATCTGTATCAATCAATCAAGCATACATTTGTAGAGCGCGCTACTCACCCGTGAGGGTCTCAAGGCGCTGAGGGGGGAGGGAGGAGGGGCGGGTGCTGCTACTGCTCGTACAACCAGGTCTTGAGGAGTCTCCTGAAGGTCAGCAGGTCCTGGGTCTGTCGCAGATGGATGGAGAGAGTGTTCCATGTCTTGGCGGCGAGGTGGAAGAATGATCTGCCACCGGTGGTTGTTTAGTGGATGCGTGGATCGGTGGTGAGGGCGAGGTCAGCAGAGCGAAGCTGGCGGTTCAGGGTGTAGAAGGTGAGTCGTGTGTTGGGGTGTGTTGGTCCGGTGTTGTGGAGAGCTTTGTCAGAGTGGGTGAGGAACTTGAAGGTGATCCTCTTGTTGACGGGGAGCAAGTGCAGGTCTCTCGGGTGGACAGTGATGTGGCTGTGGTGGGGAATGTCGAGGATATGGTGAGCAGAGGCGTTCTGTATGCGTTGAAGTCTTCTCTGGAATTTGGCCATGGTTCCCGCGTAGAGGGCATAGCTGTACTCCAGCCTGCTGCTGACGAGGGCTTGGGTGACCGTCCTTCTGGTTCCAGTGGGGATCCATCTGAAGATCTTGCAAAGCATGCGGAGGGTGTTGAAGCAGGAGGAGGAGACGGCGTTGACTTGCTGGGTCATTGATAGTGTTGAGTCCAGGATGCACCCCAGGTTGCGTGCGTGGTTGGTGGGTGTCAGCATAGCTCCCAGCATGTCCAGCCACCAGGAGTCATCCCAGGTGGAGGGGGTGGAGCCGAGGAAGAGGACCTCCGTCTTGTCAGAGTTCAGTATCAGGCGACTGTTCTTCATCCATTCTGTGACGGCCTTCATTCCTTCGTGAAGGTTGCTTTTGGCGATGGCGGGGTCCTTAGTGAGGGAAAGGATCAGCTGGGTGTCGTTGGCGTATGAGAACACGTCGAGCCGCTCTGATGTTAGAGAGTGCGCTCACAGCTTCAAACCAAGATAGACCTGGGCTCGCGCACATAAACTCCCCGGGGCTTCCAGAGGTGGGGGATACCGGTGTTCACGAGCAGAACGCGCCAACCTTCGCCGACTTTCACGCCCTTTCCATGGTCCTCACTGCGGGAAATCGCAAGGCATCAGGTAGGCTAACTGTTCGGTGCTGTGATCTCGTCGTGCTATTGGAGCCCATGGGAGTATCTCCCGACCGGCTAACTAGCTGGCCACGATTATCATGATTGCGTAGAAATACCTTTTAAGCACTTCCAGATCACCACCGCTGGTGCCAATGAAATCCCTGATGCAGAATGCTTCACTACCAAGGCTCATGGGAAATCTAGTTTGTAACATTGCCTCTTCCGTGTTCCTCCTCCTATCAGGTATTCCACCAATCTGTGAGTGTTAAAAACAAGTTCATTATTCTGTCTGCACCCTCCTGATATATGCTAGTATGGAGTAGAGGCTGGTTCCTGATATGATTGGCAATGTTTAGAACTTTGCCATCTGTTTGATGTGTAACAAATGCTCAGCACCCACACATAGCGAAGGCCCCACCAGTGGCAAAGGCTCTATGTTAGACCTCTTCATTGCCAAACCAGGTACCATAACATGTGACAACACTATCTTGGTGGAATTGTTCGATCACTTTCTCGTACCAGTTTCACTTTTCTGCTCCAAAGCCCACAAGATAGGTTAATCAAGATATCTAAGATTTGGATCAGAAACTTCAAAGATTTGACAAGACAATCCTGTAGCACAAGATCTCAACAAATCTGCTAAACTGGAGCACTACCTCAGATATGACTAATCTTGTGGATCCCTACAAATCTATCATGACTGAGGTAACAGATGAGATGGTGCTCTTAAAGCAAAAAGAATAAATCATTCTAAAGGAAAAAAGGTGGAGCAGTCACCCCACCCTCCCAAACCTTGAGATCAAGTTGAAAATCCTACAGAAGACACACATTTGATGCAGAAGTGCCCTTCGTAAAAAAGAAAATAACACAGTGAAAAACAAACCCAAGAATGGCTTTAATCAACATACCAATCCCTCTTATACTCCCTTGATTCCATCCTCATAAGAGAATTGTGAGAAAGTACAAATACCAGATTTTGATTGCCTCCTGGTCTCCTTAAAATTTCATTTGACGAATTATACACTTATGGTCAAGCTTCTTTTTTGTCCACACTTCACATGGTACTCTTTCTTAATCCTCTCTTATCCACTGTGGCTCCTCTGAATGCAGTCCTTGAACAGCTAGAATGGTACTAGAGTCAATGAAATTAGATCATCTATTTTTTTTGTAGTAACTCAGATGGACTAGCTCCCAGTACAAATTCCAGATGAAGGTGATTTCATTAGAAACAAGGGGGGTCACACCAAAGTTCCCAGCAATACAGGCAAAACAATAATCAGTTATGGTGGGTGGGGTGGGGGGGTGGGCAATGACTACAGAGGAGATGTGTTAGTAGGCTTGAAGTCTACAGATTCCACCTTTGTGGGTATTGAATAAGTCTGGACACCTTAGCGAAATAGATTAGGGAATTGGGTCATCGCATAGCCTAAGAATATTTTCGTGGAATATTAATGGTTTCAAAGAGCAAATAAAGATCGATTGTATAAAAAATGTTTCACGGCAGGCAGGCATTAGTTGTCTGCAGGAAACTTGGCTATGCGACAGTACCCTTGTAGTTGAAGGATGTACCCAGATTTACAAAGCATAAACAAAGGAAAAATTGAGAGAATCACACCAAAGGCAAGAGCCCAAATAGAAAACTCTCGACAAAAGTCCAAGAATGACATCCTTGAAACTGGAACTGCGATCGAATAACCAGGAATGCAAACTGAAGCTGGACGGTGTAGATCAGAAACCTTGAGCTGACTGTGATTCACGTCCCATAATTTAGAGTACTTTGCTAATGGAGGCTTGGAAAACTTTACTCCCCGAAGGAGCCGACAAACTCTAGAGGATGTTCACCCACTGGTTTGCGCCCACCGTATTGTGATTAAGGGAGATTACTGATCTGTATATGTTAACCGTCCTGTAAAACTTACCTGGACTGGCTTCAGACGCCAGAAAATTGACAACGTAAGTTAAATTTGCTGAAAAGGGATCGACATGTTTTCCCACACACCAGCTTGTCCATAAAGATCAAGCTGATTTGTAAGCTTTTGATGTGCCTGTAGCCCAGGCTCTGCTAATTAAGAGAGAAGCTTCCTCCGAATGCAGTGGTCAAGGAGGTTAGGCCCGAGATTTTCCACGTGGACAGGGACGGATTGTTGTCCAAAATGAGACTGTGAGGTTGACCCAAAGGATCCAGTAAAAGATTGTTGTAAGAAGGAAGAAGTACAGGAAAGTCCACTTGCATTTGCAGAAGAGACGGGAACCAAATCTGAGATTGCCAGAAGGGAACAACTATCACCAGAGAGGCTTGTTGGCGTCTGGACTGAGCAAGGACTTTGTTGATCATGATGAAAGGGGGGAAGGCGTAGTTAAGATGAAGAGACCAATCTTGAAGGAAAGCGTCTGTGGCAAGAGCCAGTGGATCCGAACGCCAGCTGAAGAAGAGAGGAAGCTAGGAAATGAGACGAGAGGCAAAGAGATCGATATGCAAAGGGCCCCATTTCTGGGACAGAGATTGAAAGATGGATGGAAGAAGCTTCCAATCGCTGGAGTCCCGTAGGTAACGAGAGTGCAAATCTGCGATGGAATTGAGATTGCCTAGAAGATATTTGGCTCTGACTGAAATCTTGTTGAAAAGGCAAAATTCCCAAAGACTCTTTGCCAACTCCGCAAGAGGCTTGGATTTTGTGCCTCCGAGATGGTTTATGTAACAGATCGCAGAAACATTGTCCATACGAAGAAGGATGGCACAGTGAACTCTGTCTTTTGCTACGCTTCTAAGCGCAAAGAAACCTGCCAGCATCTCTAAAGAATTGTTGTGCAATCTCGACTCCTCTAGCGACCATGTACAGCCAGTCGAGATTGGACCACATCGGGCGCCCCAACCCGACAGACATGCATCTGATTCTAATGCAAGATCTGGGGCTGAGGCAAAGATTGTCCTGACATTCCACGCATCTAAATGGTCTATCCACCATTGGAGTGCTGAACGAGAATCTGGATCTAAGGAAATCAGATCAGAATAAGCCAGACCTTGACGCAGATGGCGTATTTTGAGGCACTGAAGCGCTTGATAGTGCAGAGGTCCCGGAAAGATTGCCTGAATGGAGGCGGACAAAAGACCTACTATTCTTGCTAGAGATCTGAGAGAAATCGAGGAACTTCGAAGAACTGGGTAAATTTCCGATTTTATGGCTGACACCTTTGCCTGAGGCAGATGAAGCGAAGCTGTTGAAGAATCTACCAGAAAACCGAGGAACTCAATCAGTTGGGAAGGAGTGAGTGTGGATTTTTCGGGATTGAGAAGAAAGCCCAGCTCTGAAAGAACCGACCGAGTGATGTCCAAATGAGACAAAAGGGTCTGTTTGTCCGAATTCATAATTAGAATGTAATTGAGGTAAATAAGTAATCTGACCCCAAGAGACCTGTGATAAGTCACCACCGGTTTCATGATCTTTGTAAAGCGCCATGGTCCTGACGATAGACCGAAGGGGAGAGAGCGAAAGTGGTAAGTCACTCCTAGCCACAGAAACTGGACAAATTTCCTGTGGGAAGGATGGATCAGAATAGTAAGGTACGTGTCCTGCAAGTCTATTCTGACCATCCAGTCGTGTAATCAGAGAGAGTCCCTGAGATGGATGGTGGTCTCCGTTTTGAAGTGACGATAAACTACAAATTGGATGAACCACTTGAGATTTATACCAGGACGCATCTTCTTGTTCTTTTTTCGTACTAGAAAGATGGAACTGAGAAACCCTGAAGGATCTAGGGGGGTGGCTTCAATAGCATGTTTCCGCAAAAGGGACTGCACCTCGATTGAAACGGGCTTGGCCATGTCATTTGAAAACACGAGAAGAGGAGGGAAAACTGTTTGGAAAGGTGGGGCATAGAACTCTATAAAATAACCTTGGATAGAGCTTAGAACCCACGGATCTGCAGTTAGAGTTTGCCATTTTGGAAGAAAAAGACTTAAACGACTCGCTACAGGGGGAAGCTCTGAGAGACTCGCTTGTTGGCTATTGCTGCGGAAATTCCTTTGTCCACGACCCCTGAAACTGTGACCTCGTGGTGGAACTGGCGTTTAAACTCTTGGTAGTTGGAATTTGAGTTGAAAGATCCTCTGGAGCCTTGATTGTGGTATGGACGACCGGTAAAGCGACCCCTGCCTCTACCGGCCCCTCCAAAAACCCGCTGGGTGAAGACTTTCTTTAAAGATTGTTGAGCCTTATCGATGGAGGCAAAGGTAGAGAAAAATGTACTTAGATACTTCACTAACGAGTCACCAAACAAAAGATCATCGGCCTTGATACCCGGATCAAGGGTAGCCAAGTTAGCCAACTTGGGATCACTTGATAAGAAGGCATTTGCGGCGCTCATGTATGATTGCCGAATTGGCATTACCCAGAAGGCAAACTTTTCCAAACTTTGAGAAGAAAGTTAACAAGGGTTGATCGATAGTCGGAGTAGAGGAGACATTGGAAGGAAGGGAAGGTTTGGGACATTGCGACTTGAGCCTTGACCTGGTGGATTTGTCCAAAGGCAGATGAAGCCTAGCTGAAATATAATCGCCTACATGAGATGCAGGGAACCATTCAGTTGAGTTAGGATGACGAATAGAAGTAGGGTCAAACATGGGAGCACCCTCCGCATCCAAAATAGGTTGAAAAGAAAAGGAATCAGTTCTTGACTTTTTAGCAGGAGGGGAAGAAGGATCAGTGACATCTAAAAGGTCAAACGCATCATCTGCCTCTCCAAGATAGTCATCCGTGTCCAAAATTTGAGAAATAACCAATTTTTGTGGTACCTCGGCATTTTTTTATTTTGATTGACATTTACCAGCATTCTTAACATTAAACCTCTCCTTTGCAGGAGGCCTGGGAGGCACTACGTCCTCAATCTCGTGTGAGGAAACCTCACTGGGCACTCGTGACTTCATAGACGCAGGCACATTGAAATTATTGCTGGAAGGTACCAACTTTCTCTTTCTGCTATCCCCCGCAGAATGGGCCAAAGCTTTGGACATAAGAGATAACATAGAGTTTTCCAGAACCATAGAAAATCTTTTCATAGAGGCTTGAACAGCGTTTTCCACAGAGGAATTAATAAACATATTCAAATCATTCTTAAATGCCTCCCCTTCTTCATCATGAATATCAGACACAGGAGAGCTGTTAATCTCCATAGCAAAAATAAAGGGAGAAAGTGTGGGGAAAAAAGAGTTAGCCAGCAGGCTGAGAGAGAGCTTGAGACCGCCCCTGAGCGTGAGGAGGAACACTGAAAGGCCGGGATAGCAGGGAAAACCACTCCCAGTGGGCCGGACTCTACCGGCGTGTGACGAGGAAGTGATGCTCAGAACAATGAGGCACAGCAGGCGAGAAGGCTCGACTTGGGGAAATCAGGCAAAAGACTGTTAAGAAAAAACGGTAGGAAAATGGCTGAGACGGGAAGCGCTAACGAGCGCGCACGCGCACTGCAGGAAATAGCACAGCTGCGGGCGGCAGCGGGGGGGGGGGCGCTGAAAGCTATCGGAAGGGATTAATGACCACAAACCAGATCAACCAACGCGAAACAATACCTTATAAATAAACAACAATGCGCAGTAATAATAGAGTCAACACTGAGAAAGAGTATATATTTATCTTGACTGCGAGCAGCAAGAAAAGAAGGTTGTTCGCAGTCAGGACAAGCATTATACTCAGATCTGCCTGTTCATTGGTTGTTGTGTTGGATTCCATGTTTCCCCATTGTCCTTTTGATCTCTTGGCCTTCTGGGAACTGTAGTTTTTCGTTTTATCTTGGCTGCTATTGAATAAAATCAAGATAAGAAAAGCATAATAGGAGCCTCCAGTATGACATAAAATTACCATGTAGGCAGAAATCTATTTTGATGAACCTTTTGTTGCCAATGTGCACAAATCACTTTCTGCATAGTAGGATGCCATGGAGGGTTCAGGGTAGGCATGGCAAGCTCAATATTTAATTTTATTTTCTGAAAGAAAAAGGGAATGTTTATGACAAACAAAATGAAAAAGGTCATGGCACAGAGTTTTCTCCCTGCACATGGTTCCATTATTTATTTTCCCTTCCCAGGTTTGCCAACCTGCACATGGAGAAATGGGGCAAGGAAAGTATGAATTGAAAGAACCACCTGGAATGTGGTGTCCCTCCCAATGCATAAAAGGTAGTGATTCTGTGGCAACCAGGCCATTTCCTTTGACTGACTTCCAGTAGAACTGAGAGCAATGCCACTGGCAGTAAAACAATGGTTCCACACTCAAAATGGGGCAGAAGAATTGATAGTTTGGCTGGCAGGATAACTGTAGGATTGTTTACATTTTCCCCTCTGTTAAACTCTAAATTACCACCTTAGTTTCCTTTATTATTTGTAGCAAAGTAAACATCAATGAACACAAAACTATATTAGTACATACCAATTCAAGTTCCCTTGGATTTGTTTCTTCAATTTTTTTAAATGATGTTAGGTTTGCATTTACCATTGCATTGGATAGTGTTACACCTGTAAATACATGGTACAGTTTTAACACAGACTTTTACAGTTTATTATTTTTTTATTTTTATACTTCAAAACAATTGCATATGGCAAGCAATGGAGATTATTTATTTCTTAGGTCTTGCCTATCGCCCTTTTGTTAGTTTGCCCAAAAACATACAGTGGACTTACAGCCCGCCCTGCTTACCATTTGGTTGTCTTTACTGTCACTCTCATTTGCTTGTTTCTGATTCAAAGGCTTGCCTCCATCGTCTTTCATTTGTACCTTGCAGGGACATTGCATCTTTACTATTCATTTGACTGGCTTACTTGTATCCTATATCCTTCCACTGCTCACTTTTAGGGAAATAATATTTTCTTTTTGGTTAAGCACTCCATGAGAGTGCTAGCATTTTCCAGTTTTCTCCATTGAGTGCTTCTTCGCCTCCTAGCAAATACCCACCCTCACACTCCATGTTGCTCTCTCTCTCTTGTGCACTTCATTCCCACCAAACTCTGTTTAGTGTGCTGCTTTTCCCCTCCTTCCCCACCTGGTTATATTTTATTTTATACGCCCCCGCCCACTTCCTGTTATTTCCCCTCACCCACTCTTCCATTGCATCCGCAGTCTTTTTTATTGTAATTTTTTTTGTTGGCGTGGCTGCGAATAAAACAATGGGGTCAGCATAATTTCTTAGATCCGCTTCTGTGATGACCCATACATGCGAATATATCATCATGGGTGCACATGCTCAGCAGTTTTTACAATTTCCTCGGGTAACTCTATTTCAAAGAGACCTTAATATTTGAATCTCTCCTTCTTTTAGCAGATACCCTTTCTCTTCCCTTCCCTTCCCTGCTTGCTTCCTGAGTTACTATTTTCCTAGTGCGGTGTCTTCCTATTACTTATTTCCTTATTTGCCAGGCGGTTCCAATGTCTTCCCTTTTTTTCTATTTGGCACTACTTCTCTCTACATCCTTGGCTGTGTATTAAGTGATTCAACCTTGCTATATCCACTTTGTGTGCTTTTGTGTGATTGCCAGAAATAACGGGCATCGCTGGTAATGTATCTAGTGTTTCTCAATCACTGTGAAAATTGTCTTTATTTTGCGTTTTATAACATCACAAAGTTATCAGTTCAACAGATCCTGCCTTTGCTCGTACATCCTGCATATGGATACGGATTGAAGACCGTATCTTAATACCAATTGTGTTTGAGAAACTTACTGGGCTTAAGTCTTAGCATGGTGAGCTCCTAAGTGCTTTGACCCAGATCCCCCTTAATATAAATATTTTTCTGTGGTTTGTATTGTAAAAAATGTTGAAATGAGTGCCCCTGCTCTTTAAGAGTTTTCAATTTATTTGTGCTCCTCCTTATTTGGATCCATCCTCGCCTCTGATTCTGTGTGCAACTCTCTTACCAATATTTTCTTGTCACAAGTCCTTGACAGACCCCTGAAAATACATACAGAAAGTAGGATGTCTGTGCTGTAGATTTTTCACACCACTAAAATACAGCAGGTTTTCGCTGATTGATTTGTATGTGAAAACGTTAAAAATATTTATACATGTGATTGTCAGCTGTGAAAATGCAATTTAGCTGTTTATGAATATCAGCATCTATTATAAAACTAATGGTAATACTTATTCAAGTGGTACAGTAAATGTGACATAACAGATCAACACATTGGCATAAGTATTTATTTATTCAGTACATACCAATCTTTTCCAGTTGTTTTGACACATGAAGAGTGTTTTCCCATAATTTAGCTCTGAAACACTTTGCTAGAATCAAAGAATTCAAAAAGGCAGAGAACTTCTTTTCTTCTGATGCCATAAATTCAGAAAGACCTACAGTGCAGGTAACATATTCACTCAATTATGTGGCAAGAAAAAGCAAACAATTTACACACTCACCAGCTCATATACTGATTTCACTTTAATTAATCTCGTAATTATTCAATGCAAGCAACATGATATGTCATTCAGTACAAACTGGACATACAAACTATAGTCAAGCGCAAGTTTTTATCCTGTGGGTGCAACTAAATCTGTAAATGGTAATGAATAAATTACTCACCTTTGGTGACCAATTTTCAGATAGATGGATTTGCAGCTTCCTGCAGCCTCCTTACATGTGAACCCATCCCAGGGGTAAAACTGGGATCTGAACTGTGTTGCTGTGATGACACTCCAACTGTGCCAGGTAGTGATGTGCAGTGTCCTCTTAAGGATTTTGGGGGCCCCAGGCAAGTCATATTTTGGGGGCCCTTGAAGGGACAATTTTTAATTTTCTTACCCATTTCTTATTAACTCAAGCTCCTTTGAAGCCAGACAATACAACATTGTGTGTCAAACTTTAACAGGGTAACACAAAGTAGTTCAAATAAGACTTTCCTGGGACCTCAACATTTTTTAAAGATGGAACAGAGAGACAATGTTATAGATAGAGACAGGCAGAGAGCTAGATAGGTTTAGATCGAGAATGTATTACAAAGATAGTCAAATAAAAACAAACTTTATTCAGCAAATTAATGCCACAAACATTTCCATACAATCAATATAGCAGTAATAAAGTATAAATTTTAAAACAGTGAAGAAGTCAATGTGAGAAGTTGGCCTGATATATGATGTCACTAGTTCTAGTGTACACCTGGTATCAGTCCAAACAACCCGTATGGTGATTGGTTGTAAAGTCAACCTTATAGACCAGCTATCCTAGGGGTAGCATGGACAAGAGCAGTCTTAGGCTAAACTCTGTATGGCATGTGAAGCCAGCTGTTATACCATTTGCAACACCTTGAATACCAAATGAAAGGACACCAAAACAGATATATTATAAAAATAGAATGTATTTATTCTAGTAAAAACACCCTCAGCACTCTTTATGAGATTCGAGGTAAGTACAACACAGTCTTATTCAAGCATACATAAGTCACACAGGTAAGTAAGACAGTTAGGCCCTAGGGGCCACGCAAACCATATACTAAGTAAGTGGTATAAGAACCACTGTCACGAACACATGATAGGCCTAGGCTTAGGGAATCGCTGGGGCTACACTATCCTATCAGTTGCTAGGCAGTGGGAGGCCCACGGGATTCAGGTGCAGAGTGGAAACACTCACGCGTAATGCGTTAAAGTCGATAGAAATAGTAGTATTTAGTAATTCAGAGTTTTAGGACACTTCGGAAGGAACTAGGAGTTAGAGACTTGGAAACTAGACACTTGGATAGTCAATACCCTTGTGAGCACCAGAGTACTCAAGTTACCTTGCCCACAGGCTGCGGGTGCATAGGTGCATAGGTGTGAACTTGCGTATCTACTAAAACCTCTCTAGTAGTTGTAGTCAGGGTGTGCTAGGCCCTTCAACCTACAACAACTAAGGTCAGTAGAACTTAAGTATTCTAAGATTTTGTTTTATATGTACCTTACAGTACCTAATGTGATCTTTTTATTTGATATCTCAAGATTACAATGGTATTACAACAGCAAGCTCACATCCCAACCGCTGCTCACCAATGTGAGAAGTTGGCCTGATATATGATGTCACTAGTTCTAGTGTACACCTTGTATCAGTCCAAACAACCCTTATGGTGATTGGTTGTAAAGTCAACCTTATAGACCAGCTATCCTAGTGGTAGCATGGACAAGAGCAGTCTTAGGCTAAACTCTGTATGGCATGTGAAGCCAGCTGTTATACCATTATAATCCCTTGAATACCAAATGAAAGGACACCACACCAGATATATATAAAATTAGAATGTATTTATTCTAACATATACCCTCAGCACTCTTTATGAGTTCAGAGGTCTAAGCACAACAATTTCTTAAGTAGCATACGTTAAGTTACACAGGAAAATACAGTTAGGCCCAGGGGCCACGCAAACCATATACTAAGAAAGTGGTATAAGTACCACGTCACAAACAGGGAGTAGGCCTAGGGCCTAGGGGATCGCTGGGGCTACACTACCCTACCAGTAGTTAGGAAGTGGGAGGCCCACGGGAAGCGTGTGCAGTGTGGAAACACACACGCGGGTTACATTAAAGTCAATGGGAATGTAGTAATTAGAAATAGGAAGAATAAGGACACTTCCGAAGTAACTAGGAGGAAGCAACTAGAGACTTAGACACTTGAATAGTCAATATCCCCTGGAGCACCGGAGTACTCGTGTTACCTCACCCACAGGAGACGGGTGCATAGGTGTGAAGATGTGTCGGGTGTCGTCGCTGGATCCTATGGATGCCTGAAGAACAGATGCTGGCAGGCGGCCAGGAGGAAGATGTCCGGTGGATCCAAGGGTGAATCTTGAAGGAAGAACACCTGCAAGCAGAGGGGACAAAGTCTGGGTCACTAGCCAGTGACCGTGTGGAACCAGGAAGGAACCAGGCGATGTCATGCAGAACACAGGTGATGTCTTGAAGCTTGTCTCTGCAGCTGCGTGGACCAGGAGGCATCAAGGACAACCAGAACCAGGGTACGAGCTGTCCCACAAAGGATCTTCCTGATGGCAGAGTCGACGTCCCGATTGGAGTCAACAAGCCTTGGCAAAGGCAACCCACACAGAAATGGAAATTCGCTTCAGGTGCAGACCAGGAATGTCTGAGGTACTTCTCTTTCACAGGGAAGCAAGGGCCAGTCTGGAGAAGCCAAACCAGCAGTGGAAAGTCAAGGGTTTGTCGTCACTGAGGCTACTAGCCAACGGGCAATCAACCGGACAGACGCGTCAAGCAGGAAAATGCAGAAGAGCCCCACGCAGAACTCGTGGAGTGTGGAGGGCTGATCTTCGGTGCAGATGGTGCTTGGGGTTGGGGCTTCTCAATACCCAGAGCAAAACTTCGAGGATGCCTCAGAAGCTGCGCTGGAAGCTACTCGCCAATTTTCCCAGGTAGCCGGTCCCACGTCTCTCATCGCCTCCACGGATCTCAGTTTGGCTGTGGATGTGGATCAGGGTCAGAGAAGTCTGGAGGTCAAGGCGCTGGTCGAGCTCTGCAGTCGGTTCCTCATAGAACTTGGGCAAAGCAAATGGCAGGTCGCTTGTTGGTGCCTGTTTGCACAGGGTGGCCACTCCTTGGCCACAAGGGAGATTCTTCAGTCTTCTTGCCGAATGTCGAAGGTCCAGAGTTTCGTGTCTTGTTTCAGTTCAGGATAATCCAAAGTCCTAGGGACTCAGCTCCCACTCTTATACTAATCTGGGGGGCTGGGTTACCTGCTAGGTCCCTCCTATGGGTGGGACCAAGGAGGGGGGTGGTTACACCCCCTTCGCTTTGTCCAGTTTCGCGCCAGGACTGGGGCTGGAGTGCCCCAACACCGGTTTGAACCGGACTATGCATGGGACACCTTGTGTGCCCCAGGCAGTGTCTCGTTTCTTTCATCCCTCCCTGCCCCAATACACTAAGCCCTGTCTAGGGTGGTGCTAGCACCTCCCAAGGCAGGAAACCTATTGTCCAAGCCTCCCTCGCTGGAAGGCCTCCCAGCAGCAGGAGGTCAGACTTGTGTCTGTGGCAGCAGCATCCATTTTGTGATGCTGGGGCTCTGGTTAACTTTAACCGGGTAGTAGGTCTTCAACATGTCTTCTCCCTCAAGAAGGGAGGAATACTATCCTCATCGCCAGAAATGGTGTGGGGGTAGTATTCCAAAGTGTTAGACACCTTACACGACATGTTTTGATAAAGCCAAACCATAGTTACCATAACCACGAGGATTATAAGGCACTTTAAGAGTATATGATAGGCGATATCATAGAACAGTTATAAGGACATGGTTCCGAAAGCTGCAGACAGGCTCAGCTCATGCTAGAGCACCATCTCACATGTTACCAAGCACTCTGCCTTCAGGATTGTTAAGGCCTGCCATAGGAGTGACTGACAGGTTACCCATGTGTCTATATAAGGTAGGTATAGGAATACTATACCTAAGCAAGGGGTGATTACATGACCTTGCCCCAGCTGAGTGATCAGCCAGTTGTGTCATGATGGGAGGCCAGCCAGGGGTGGCATAATACATGCTGCAGCCCCTGGTAGGCCTAGGGTACACCCATGCCCTGGGTACCTAAGGTACACTGTACAGGGCCCTATAAGGTGATCCTTACCAATTGGGTTATGCACCTAAAGTACATAGTATGAATTTAGAGAGAGAACAGCTGGGCTGTGGGTCTGATTAGCAGGCCCACAGCCACATCTAAGTCGAAAACCAGTGAAGCAAAAGCAAAATGTGGGGGTGACCATAGGAAGCAGACCCTTCTCTCCTACAGTCAATACAAAAAATAAAACATAAAAAAAGGATTACAATTTTAGATTACCACAAAAAGTGCAAAATCGTTTTGTACTAATGGGCTGCAGATTAAACTTATCAAGAATATATTTTCCTGATACTAAGTGCGCCTCTAATGATATTGATCGCTGCACAACACAATTCAGCTGAGTCTAACTGCTGAAGAATTAAAAAGCCTAAAATGTGTATGTCTTGAAATTCATAGGATGTAAAATTGATACTAACACACTCATGGGGCAAAAAGGAAGACTATCGAACTGTAAAGTGCCCAAATGTAACCTAGGGGCATATTATCAACGGCCAGCGATAATTATCTCTGGACGTTCATAGCGATAGAAAAATTATCGCCAGCTATCGCTGAATATTAACGCCATGATAACGCTATATTTACAACGCATAGCGCTATGGCGATAATATTTCAGTGATAGCGGTGTTTTCAATGGAACATCGCTGGTTTTCCAGTGATGTTCCATTGAAAACAGCAATAACATTGCTGATAGGACCCTGTGGTCCTATCAGCATAATCCATATCCCATTAAAAGTATGCCCTAGTCAGGAATTTAACAGGTGTTAAATTCCTGAGTTAAGGCTGAGGTAGTGCGATTTTTTTTAATCGCTGCACCCCCTTGTTAATATCACGAAGCTGCCTTCACGATATTAACATGTGTTGTTTTCACAGCCACGCCTCTTTTGTATCTCATTATCGATGCGAGGCGAGGCTGTGAAAAAACGGGCTCTACATCAAGGAAACACGCGCTAGCGTGTCCTTGATGATATTGCGATATAATTATCGCCGCTTTTTGCCCAAAAACGGACGCTAAAGCGGCGATAATTATATCGCCAGCCCTTGCTAATATGCCCCCAAGTTAGGTAAAATCCGTGTTGGGGGTTCTCTAAAATCGTTAGATAAAGCTCCAACTCATGACAGGGAGCTAGAGTGAAATATCTGTAAATAGAGGTTTGAGGGGCATATTATCAAGCCAGGCGATAAAATTATCGCCGCTTTAGCGGCAGAAAACTTCCACTAAAACGGCGATAATGGGCTTGATAATATGCTCTATGGAATTCCAATTGAAGCTCAGGTTAGATGTCCTTCGCATCTAACATGGGCTTCAATTGGAATTCCATAGAGCATATTATCAAGCCCATTATCGCCGTTTTAGTGGCAGTTTTCTGCCGCTAAAGCGGCGATAATTTTATCACCTGGCTTGATAATATGCCCCTTACCTCGGCCACAGCTCTGACACTGGTCACATTAAAGAGACCTTATCCGAGCTTTCATCATGGGGCATAGTAATTCAGGATTATTATTCAACTCAGGTACCCCCAGGCTTGAAGAAGCGCTCTTAATATAGGCTAGCCAAGGGAACAAGCCACCTTGTCAAGGGCCATGCAATCGATGATTATACTTTTATTGAGACCAAGCGATTGCCATATTTTAGCCTAAAGCACAAGGGGAGACAGATCTTCTAAGTAGGTCCAGGGTGTGCCTGAGGGAACTGATAGTAGTCTTCACGCAAAAATATTTTGTGTTTTTTTGAGATTGTTACAAACCTAACATATATTACACTGGCCTATGCCTATGGTTCTTGAAAATTGAAGTGCCCTTAACAACAGCAAAGGTGCCCACTTAAGTTTGGGGTCAAAAGGAATACCTAAATAATTAAAACAGTCACCGTTTAAAACTGGGTATCCCTCCATAAACTCATTTTTCGATTTGGTTCTTTTGGGCCCACAAGTTAAAATAAAAAACTTTGATTGGTTGACTTTTAAGTCTAGGGAGCTTATAACCTCCATGAAGCCATCTAATAACCGCTGGAGACGATTAGCATTTCTGGCCGAGAGGACTGCATCATAAGCATAAAGAAGTGTGGTGATGTATCAATTACCCACTCCCTGAAAATAGTTTATGGAAGATGTACAGACTCCAGTTGGAGAATAGAGAATACTTAACGAGGTTTACCAGTGCAGTCTGCAAGAAAAAAAGTATGATTAAAGGTTTTTCCACTCCCAAGCTTTCCAAAAGTTTCCATAGTTTAGAACAGTTTATGGTGTCAAATGCAGTTGGCAAGTCCATAAAGAACAAGTTACTTACCTTTGGTAACGATATATCTGTAAGAAACATTAGTTAGTTAGATTCCTTACCTTAGAGTATTCCCAGGCGTCATGCTGGATCCGGAAAGATTTTTCGTCAGCAATACCCTTGCGCGTCGCTAGGCGTCGTCTGCGGCTCCGCATCCGTCGTCGGCGTCGTGATCGCCAGGATAACGTCGTCAGAGTACTTAGACGCCGCCCTCGCGCGCTGACGTCAGTTCTTGTACATAGCTTTCCGCGCCAGGAACGCAGAGCCATGCAAGAAACTGACACTGGTGCCATGAATCTAGGGCCCTAAAAGGGATGACCTTAACCCTAGATATCAGTTCGCAGAACGGGGAGGATGGGTGGGGCAAAAAGGAATCTAACAAACTAATGTTTCTTACAGATATATCGTTACCCAAGGTAAGTAACTTGTTCATCTGAAAGAAACACGTTAGTTAGATTCCTTACCTTAGAATAGATACCCCAGCAATACCAACCCCGGTGGTGGGTCTGCGAACCAAGATCACACCAGGAAGTCCTGGAGAACGGAACGGCCAAAGAAGCCGTCTCTCCCGACTTGGCTGTCCAGGCAGTAATGCTTGGCAAACGTGTGCAGCGAGGCCCACGTTGCTGCCTGACAAATGTCCTGCAGAGGGACTCCCCATCCCAGGGCAGTAGTAGCCGTTGTGGCCTGAGTGGAATGGGCCCTCAGCCCCACAGGAGGTTCCTTCTTAGCCAAGGTATAACAGGCCTTAATGCACAACACGACCCACCGAGAGATGATTCGCTTGTTCACCGCCTGCCCTTTCTTAGCGCCCACGTAGCCAACGAAGAGTTGGTCGTCCACCCGGAACTGTTTTGTGCGGTCCAGATAGAAGGGGAGCGCATGTTTTGGGTCCAGACGGTGGAGCCTCTCTTCCTCTTTCGAGGGATGCGGAGGCGGAGAGAAGGTGGTCAATGTAACAGACTGGCCGATGTGAAAGGCAGTAGCCACCTTAGGGAGAAAGGAAGGACGAGTCCGGAGAACAACCTTGTCTGGATGGACAAAGAGGAAAGGAGGTTTAGAAGAAAGAGCCTGGAGCTCACTCACTCTTCCGGCAGAGGTGATGGCAACCAGGAAAGCATTCTTAAGAGTCAGAAGATGAAGAGGACAATTATGAAGTGGCTAAAAAGGAGCGCACATCAGATAGGTTAACACCAGGTTCAAGTCCCACTGAGGCATTACGAAGGGGACAGGAGGAAACATGTGAGTAATGCCTTTGAAGAATCTAGCAACAACAGGGGACTTGAAAAGAGAAGGCTGATCAGGAAGCCGTTGTAGGAGAGTAGGGTCTGCTTTCTATGTTTACCCCCACTTTTTGCTTTTGCTTCACTGGTTTTCGACTTAGATGTGGCTGTGGACCTGCTAATCAGACCCACAGCCCAGCTGTTCTCTCTCTAAATTCACTATGCACTTTAGGTGCATAACCCAATTGGTAAGGATCACCCTTTTGCACCCTGTACAGTGTGCCTTAGGTACCCAGGGCATAGGTGTACCCTAGGC
This sequence comes from Triturus cristatus, assembly GCF_964204655.1. NCBI lineage: Eukaryota > Metazoa > Chordata > Amphibia > Caudata > Salamandridae > Triturus > Triturus cristatus. The sequence goes on from NC_140586.1 coordinate 546,871,428, forward strand.
CTACCAGGGGCTGCAGCATGTATTATGCCACCCCTGGCTGGCCTTCCATTATGACACAACTGGCTGATCACTCAGCTGGGGCAAGGTCGTGTAATCACCCCTTGCTTAGGTGTAGTATTCCTATACCTACCTTATATATAGACACATGGGTAACCTATCAGTCACTCCTATGGCAGGCCTTAACAATCCTGAAGGCAGAGTGCTTGGTAACATGTGAGATGGTGCTCTAGCATGAGCTGAGCCTGTCTGCAGCTTTCGGAACCATGTCCTTATAGCTGTTCTATGATATCGCCTACCTTATACTCTTAAAGTGCCTTATAATCCTCGCGTTTATGGTAACTATGGTTTGGCTTTATCAAAACATGTTGTGTAAGGTGTCTAACACTTTGGAATACTACCCCACACCATTTCTGGCGGTGAGGATAGTATTCCTCCCTTCTAGAGGGAGAAGACATGTTGGAGACCTACTACCCCGTTAAAGTTAACCAGAGCCCCAGCGTCACAAAATGGACGCTGCTGCCACAGACACGAGTCTGACCTCCTGCTGCTGGGAGACCTTCCAGCGAGGGAGGCTTGGACAATAGGTTTCCGGCCTTGGGAGGTGCTAGCACCACCCTAGACAGGCCTTAGTGTATTGGGGCAGGGAGGGATGAATGAAACGAGACACTGCCTGGGGCACACAAGGTGTCCCATGCATAGTCCAGTTCAAACCGGTGCTGGGGCACTCCAGCCCCAGTCCTGGCGCGAAACTGGACAAAGGGAGGTTATAACCACCCCCCTCCCTGGTCCCACCCATAGGAGGGACTTAGCAGGTAACCCAGTCCACCAGATTAGTATAAGAGTGGGAGCTGAGTTCATAGGACTTTAGATTATCCTGAACCTGCATCTTGAACAGAAACTCTGGACCTTCGACATTCTACTACGGAAGAAGACTGAAGAATCTCCCTTGTGGCCAAGGAGTGACCACCCTGGGCAACCAGGCAACACCCAGCGACCGCTGCTTGCTTTGCGACTGATCCTACGAGGGATGACTGCAGAGACTGACCAGCGCCGTGACTTCCAGACACCTCTGAACCAGATCCACATCTACAGCAAAGCTGAGACCCGTGGAGGCGACGAGGGACGTGGGACCGGCGACTTGGGAAAAGTGGCTAGTAACTGACTAGCGCGACTTCTGAGGCTTCCTCGAGGCTGTGCTTGGGGAATTGAGAAGCCCCAATCCCGAGCACCATCTGCAAAGAAGATCAGCTCCCCACACTTCACGTGTTCTGCGTGGGGCCCTTCTGCACCTGAGTTGCTCGACGTGTTGTCCGGTTGCTGGCCCGTTGGCTAGTGACCTCTGTGATGACGAACCTTCAATTTTGCCTTGCTGGTCCGGTTCCTCCAGACTGGCACCCGCTCCCCTGTGAAAGGGAAGCACCCCAGACCTTCCTGGTCTGCGACAGAAGCAAGTCCTCCATCCTGCGTGGGTTATGCTTGCCAAGGCTTGTTGGGTCCTAACTCGACATCGACGCCGCCGACAGCAAGAGCCTTCGTGGGACAGCTCGCCTCCTGGTTCTGGTCATCCTCGACATCTCCTGGTACCCGTGGCTGCTGCGACAAGCTTCACCTCTTCACCTGCATCTTCACGAAATCGCCTGGTTCCTTCCTGGTTCCTTCCCGGCTCCTGGCTGGTGACCTAGACTCTGTCCCCTCTGCTTGCAGGTATCCTCCTTCCTGATTCCATCCTTGGAATCCACCGGACACTCTTCACTGCCTGCCTGTTAGCAACTTTCTTCAGACATCCATAGGAGTCGACGACAAAACCAGACGCAAGTTCACACCTATGCACCCGCAGCCCGTGGGCTAGGTAACTTGAGTACTCTGGTGCTCACAAGGGGATTGACTATCCAAGTAGTGTCTAGTTTCCAAGTCTCTAACTCCTAGTTCCTTCCGAAGTGTCCTAAAACTCTTAATTACTAAATACTACTATTTCTATCGACTTTAACGCATTACGCGTGAGTGTTTCCACTCTGCACCTGAATCCCGTGGGCCTCCCACTGCCTAGCAACTGATAGGATAGTGTAGCCCCAGCGATTCCCTAGGCCTAGGCCTATCCTGTGTTCGTGACAGTGGTTCTTATACCACTTACTTAGTATATGGTTTGCGTGGCCCCTAGGGCCTAACTGTATTACTTACCTGTGTGACTTATGTATGCTTGAATAAGACTGTGTTGTACTTACCTCGAATCTCATAAAGAGTGCTGAGGGTGTTTTTACTAGAATAAATACATTCTATTTTTATAATATCTCTGTTTTGGTGTCCTTTCATTTGGTATTCAAGGTGTTGCAAATGGTATAACAGCAGGCTTCACATGCCATACAGAGTTTAGCCTAAGACTGCTCTTGTCCAAGCTCCCACTAGGATAGCTGGTCTATAAGGTTGACTTTACAACCAATCACCAAAAGGGTTATTTGGACTGATACAAGGTGTACACTAGAATTAGTGACATCATATATCAGGCCAAATTCTCACATTGGTGAGCAGCGGTTGGGATCTGAGCTTGCTGTTGTAATACCATTGCAATCTTGAGATATCAAATTGAAAGATCACAAAGATATTTGTAAGGTACATATAACATAGCTTATAAATACTTAAGTTCTACTGAACTTAGTTGTTGTAGGTTGAAGGGCCTAGCACACCCTGACTACAACTACTAGAGAGGTTTAGTAGGTACAACTAGTGTAGGTAGGTGCACACACCACACCCTCACTAGATCATGTCTCTGAGAGGAGATCAAGTTGATTCTCTCTCAGGAGGGGGATATCCTAGAAAGATACCCTCTAGATATGATACCCTAACTTCTCAAGAGATGAGACAATTGTGTACCTCCAGAAAGTTAAAACAGGGTTCAAACCCTACCCTCATTTATCTAGTGGAGATCTTAGAAGAGTATGATGCTCAGAGAGCCTTCCAGGATGGTGCCTTAGGTACCAATGAGGGCCTGCCCTCTGCAGAAGATTCCCCTCACAATACTGATCAAGAAGAGTCAGCAGGGACTTCAGAAGATGAGGTAGACAGCCAGGTACCAGTTAGGAGACTTAGCCAGGCTAACTTAAGCCTACATGGGAGTCTGACTGGGGTCCCCCCATTCAGACCCTCAAGTGGACTTAACCAGAGAAGCAGGAGAGGAAGATCCTCTTCAAGGGAATCTATCCACTCCCATGTCTCTAATAGCTCCAATGCCTCTTGTCACAGGGGAATGACTTCTCCACAGAGAAAAGAGCATCAGGCCAGAATGAGGGAAGTCAATCTGAAGATTGAAGGGGAAGAACTTGCCTTTGCCAAAGAGAGACTTGCTCTTGCCAGAGAGAAAAAGTTAAGTGGGTTAGGACCCACTGGTGGCAGCACTATTCCTAAGGATAGAGACAGGACCTATGACAATAGAAACCTGAGCAAGATTGTCCCTCCCTACAAGTGTGGGGATGACATCCACAAATGGATAACTGCTTTGGAGAGGGCTTGCAAAGTACAGCAGGTACCCCAAAGTCAGTGGGCAGCTATCTTGTGGCTCTCCTTCTCTGAGAAAGGTAGAGACAAGCTCCTCAGAGTTAGTGATGAGGATGCTGACAATTACACTGTCCTGAAGAGTGCTCTGATTGATGGGTTTGGCCTAACCACTGAACAATACAGGTTGTTGTTCAGGGATACCCAGAAGACACAGACTCAGGACTGGACTGACTTTGTAGACTGTGCCACTAAGGCTTTGGAAGGCTGGTTATTGGGTAGTAAGGTTAAGGACTATACAGGATTGTATAATTTGATCATGAGAGAACAAATACTTAACAACTGTCAAAACCAGCTGCTGCATCAACACTTGATTGACTCTGACCTAACTTCTCCCCAGGAATTGGGAAAGAAGGCAGATAGGTGGGTCAGGACTAGAGTTAAGCAGAAAAACCAGAACCAGGGCGGTGATCAGAAAAAGGCAGACCAGAAGGGTAATGAGCAGAAATCAAAAGACCAGAAGTCTTCACCAGGCCCCCAAAAGGCTCAGGGGGAGGGTGGTCCCAAAAAGGATAAAAAGAAAGATGGCCAAAAGAAACCTTGGTGTAACTATTGTAAGTCTAATTCACATTGGTTTAGTGAGTGCACCAAAAAGAACAAGCCCCCAACCACCATTGCCCCTAAGGCAACTGTACCCCCTAGTCCAGCTGTAAGTGGTGGTTCCCAGCAAAAGGGTGTAATAGGGTTACCCCTGGGAACTGAAGTGGATTCTGGCCTAGTCAGAATACCCACTCAGGCTGTTCTGATCTGTGATGGGTACATAGCTTTGTCCTCTACTGTGGGTCCCAGTAACCTGGGCAAGTACAGACAGACTCCTTTGATCAACCAAAGAATGGCTCAGGCCTACAGGGACACAGGTGCTAGTGTCACAATGGTGACACCTGCCTTTGTGGACCCTGGACAGATCATGCTAGGTGAGGACTACCTAGTGACCAACGCTAGCAATGCCACTACCTCACATAGTGTTGCAACTGTTAACTTCTCCTGGGGAGGGGTAACTGGCCTCAAGAAAGTTGTGGTGAGTTCAGATCTCCCTGTAGAATGTCTGTTGGGAAATGACATTGAAATTTCAGTCTGGGCTGAAGTGGAGTATAGGACCCATGCAGAAATGCTGGGAATAGATGCACATGTCCTTGCTGTGACCAGGTCACAGGCCAAAAAGTGCAACACTGAACAAGTTCTGGATCCTGGGACAATGGACCAGACACAACCCAAGAGAAACAGCAGTAGGGTTAAGGCTGTGCCTTCCCCCCTGCCTCAGGTAGAGAGTCAGCCCTCACAGGAGGATGATTCTGAGAGCCCTGAAGGAACCGTCCTAGAAGAACTGGAACCTGACCAGGTTGAGTTTCTTGGGACAGGGGGACCTTCAAGGGCAGATCTGAGGCAGGCACAATTAGACTGTCCTTCTCTTGAACCCCTCACACAGCAGGCTGCTGCTGAGGCTGCAGGGAATGCTCAAGGTACCCATAGAGTGTATTGGGATGAAGGGCTACTGTACTCAGAGGCTAGAGACCCCAAGCCTGGTGCATCCATGAGGTTGGTCATACCCTTGAGTTTCAGAGGCTTCCTTCTTACCTTGGTCCATGATATTCCCCTTGCAGGACACTTAGGCCAGAATAAGACCTGGGACAGACTTGTCCTTCACTTTCACTGGCCTCATATGTCAGAAGATACCAAGGAGTTTTGTCGCTCCTGTGTCACCTGCCAAGCCAGTGGCAAATCAGGTGGCACCACAAAGGCCCCCCTCATACCACTACCTGTGGTGGGGGTTCCCTTTGAGAGAGTGGGGATAGACATTGTAGGACCAATGGACCCCCAAACAGCATCTGAGCACAGATTCATACTGGTGATAGTGGACCATGCCACCAGGTATCCAGAAGCTATACCCCTAAGGACCACAACAGCTCCTGTTGTGGCAAGGGCCCTACTTAGAGTATTCTCCAGAGTGGGCTTTCCAAAGGAGGTTATTTCTGACAAAGGTGCCAACTTCATGTCAGGATATTTGACTGCAATGTGGAAGGAGTGTGGTGTGAACCACAAATTCACTACACCCTATCACCCACAGTGCAATGGGCTTGTGGAGAGATTCAACAAGACCCTAAAAGGGATGATAAAAGGTTTACCAGAGAAGCTTAGGCGAAGATGGGACATCCTTTTACCCTGCCTTCTGTTTGCTTACAGAGAGGTCCCACAAAAAGGGGTTGGCTACAGCCCTTTTTAGCTTTTGTTTGGGCATCCTGTAAGGGGACCCCTGTGTTTAGTAAGGGAAGGATGGGAGAGACCTCTCAGACAACCCAAACTGGACATAGTGGATTATGTACTTGGCCTCCGCTCCAGGATGGCAGAGTATATGAAGAAGGCTTCTAAAAACCTTGAGGCAAGCCAAGAACTCCAAAAAGCTTGGCATGACCAAAAGGCTGTGCTGACTGTGTACCAGCCAGGACAGAAAGTGTGGGTGTTGGAGCCAGTGGCCCCAGCAGCACTCCAGTACAAATGGTATGGACCCCACACTATTGTTGAACAGAAGGGAGAAGTCACCTACTTGGTGGACCTTGGGACTCCCAGAAGCCCCCACAGGGTGCTTCATGTCAACAGATTGAAGGCATATGTTGACAGGGCAGACATGGGCTTAATCATGGCTACAGATGAGGGGCAGGAGGAAGAGAGTGACCCTCTCCCAATACCTGTTGACTCAGAACCCTGATGATGGCTCAGTTGATGGTGTGGTCTTTTCTGACAGCCTCACTGTCCATCAGCAACAGGACTGCAGACAAGTTCTGCAATCCTACAGACATATGTTCTCTCTGACCCCAAGTCAGACAAACTGGTGGACCCATGAGGTGGACACCGGTGACAGTCTGCCTGTGAAGAGTAAAATCTACAGGCAACCTGACCATGTAAGGGACTGCATAAAAGTTGAGGTACAAAAGATGTTGGAGCTGGGAGTCATTGAACCTTCAGAGAGCCCTTGGGCTAGTCCTGTAGTTCTTGTGCCAAAACCTCACACCCAAGATGGTAAGAGAGAGATGAGGTTTTGCGTGGATTACAGAGGTCTCAATGCTGTCACTAGGACAGATGCCCACTCAATACCTAGGGCAGATGAGCTCATTGACAGATTGGCAGCTGCCAAGTTTTTGAGTACATTTGACCTGACAGCAGGCTACTGGCAAATCAGACTAGCTGAGAATGCAAAGGCCAAAACTACTTTCTCGTCCCCAGGAGGACATTATCAATTTGTGGTAATGCCCTTTGGTTTGAAGAATGCACCTGCCACTTTCCAAAGGTTGGTGAATCATGTCCTTACAGGTCTGGATGACTACTGTGCAGCTTATCTTGATGATATTGCTGTCTTTAGCTCCACCTGGGAGGATCACCTGGTCCACCTGAGGAATGTTTTAGAGGCCCTGCAAAAGGCAGGCCTCACTATCAAGGCCACTAAGTGCCAGATAGGGCAGAGCAAGGTTGTGTACCTGGGCCACCTAGTAGGTGGGGGTCAGGTTCAACCACTGGAGAGCAAGATCCAGACCATAAAGAACTGGACTCCTCCAATTACCCAGACTCAGGTCAGAGCTTTCTTGGGCCTGACTGGGTACTACAGAAAGTTTGTTAAGAACTATGGGTCCATTGTGACACCACTTAATGACTTGACCTCTAAGAAGATGCCAAAGAAAGTTCAGTGGACAGTAAGATGTCAGAAAGCATTTGATGACCTGAAGCAGGCCATGTGCACTGCACCTATTCTGAAAAGTCCAGACTACTCCAAAGAGTTCATTGTCCAGACAGATGCTTCTGAGTTGGGTGTGGGAGCTGTTCTTTCACAACTGAATGTAGATAGTCAAGACAAGCCCATTGCTTTTATTAGTAGAAGGCTGACCCCTAGAGAGAAACGTTGGTCAGCTATTGAGAGGGAGGCCTTTGCTGTGGTTTTGGCCCTGAAGAAGCTGAGGTCATACCTGTTTGGCACTCACTTCAAGATTCAGACAGACCATAAGCCCCTCTTGTGGCTAAATCAGATGAAGGGTGAACATCCCAAACTTCTTAGGTGGTCCATTTCCCTACAGGGGATGGACTTCACAGTGGAACATAGACCTGGGACTGACCATGCCAATGCAGATGGACTCTCCAGATATTTCCACTTACAACATGAAGACTCAACTGGTCAAGGTTAGTTTAATGTCCCTAAGTTTGTGGGGGGGTTGTGTAGGAGAGTAGGGTCTGCTTTCTATGTTCACCCCCACTTTTTGCTTTTGCTTCACTGGTTTTTGACTTAGATGTGGCTGTGGGCCTGCTAATCAGACCCAGAGCCCAGCTGTTCTCTCTCTAAATTCACTATGCACTTTAGGTGCATAACCCAATTGGTAAGGATCACCTTTTTGGACCCTGTACAGTGTACCTTGGGTACCTAGGGCATAGGTGTACCCTAGGCCTACCAGGGGCTGCAGCATGTATTATGCCACCCCTGGCTGGCCTTCCATTATGACACAACTGGCTGATCACTCAGCTGGGGCAAGGTCGTGTAATCACCCCTTGCTTAGGTGTAGTATTCCTATACCTACCTTATATATAGACACATGGGTAACCTATCAGTCACTCCTATGGCAGGCCTTAACAATCCTGAAGGCAGAGTGCTTGGTAACATGTGAGATGGTGCTCTAGCATGAGCTGAGCCTGTCTGCAGCTTTCGGAACCATGTCCTTATAGCTGTTCTATGATATCGCCTACCATATACTCTTAAAGTGCCTTATAATCCTCGCGGTTATGGTAACTATGGTTTGGCTTTATCAAAATATGTCGTGTAAGGTGTCTAACACTTTGGAATACTACCCCCACACCATTTCTGGCAGTGAGGATAGTATTCCTCCCTTCTAGAGGGAGAAGACATGTTGGAGACCTACTACCCGGTTAAAGTTAACCAGAGCCTCAGCGTCACAAAATGGACGCTGCTGCCACAGACACGAGTCTGACCTCCTGCTGCTGGGAGACCTTCCAGCGAGGGAGGCTTGGACAATAGGTTTCCTGCCTTGGGAGGTGCTAGCACCACCCTAGACAGGCCTTAGTGTATTGGGGCAGGGAGGGATGAATGAAACGAGACACTGCCTGGGGCACACAAGGTGTCCCATGCATAGTCCAGTTCAAACCGGTGCTGGGGCACTCCAGCCCCAGTCCTGGCACGAAACTGGACAAAGGGAGGTTATAACCACCCCCCTCCCTGGTCCCACCCATAGGAGGGACTTAGCAGGTAACCCAGCCCCCCAGATTAGTATAAGAGTTGGAGCTGAGTCCCTAGGACTTTAGATTATCCTGAACCTGCATCTTGAACAGAAACTCTGGACCTTCGACATTCTACTACGGAAGAAGACTGAAGAATCTCCCTTGGGGCCAAGGAGTGACCACCCTGGACAACCAGGCACCACCCAGCGACCGCTGCTTGCTTTGCGACTGATACTACGAGGGACGACTGCAGAGACTGACCAGCGCCATAACTTCCAGACACCTCTGAACCAGATCCACATCTACAGCAAAGCTGAGACCCATGGAGGCGATGAGGGACGTGGGACCGGTGACTTGGGAAAAGTGGCTAGTAACTGACTAGCGCGACTTCTGAGGCTTCCTCGAGGCTGTGCTTGGGGAATTGAGAAGCCCCAATCCCGAGCACCATCTGCAAAGAAGATCAGCTCCCCACACTTCACGTGTTCTGCGTGGGGCCCTTCTGCACCTGAGTTGCTCGACGTGTTGTCCGGTTGCTGGCCCGTTGGCTAGTGACCTCTGTGACGACGAACCTTCAATTTTGCCTTGCTGGTCCGGCTCCTCCAGACTGGCACCCGCTCCTCTGTGAAAGGGAAGCACCCCAGACCTTCCTGGTCTGCGACAGAAGCAAGTCCTCCATCCTGCGTGGGTTACGCTTGCCAAGGCTTGTTGGGTCCTAACTCGACATCGACGCCGCCGACAACAAGAGCCTTTGAGGGACAGCTCGCCTCCTGGTTCTGGTTGTCCTCGACACCTCCTGGTACCCGTGGCTGCTGCGACAAGCTTCACCTCTTCACCTGCATCTTCACGACATCGCCTGGTTCCTTCCTGGTTCCTTCCCGGCTCCTGGCTGGTGACCTAGACTCTGTCCCCTCTGCTTGCAGGTATCCTCCTTCCTGATTCCATCCTTGGAATCCACCGGACACTCTTCACTGACTGCCTGTCAGCAACTTTCTTCAGGCATCCATAGGAGTCGACGACGAAACCCGATGCAAGTTCACACCTATGCACCCGCAGCCCGTGGGCTAGGTAACTTGAGTACTCCGGTGCTCACAAGGGTATTGACTATCCAAGTGTCTAGTTTCCAAGTCTCTAACTCCTAGTTCCTTCCGAAGTGTCCTAAAACTCTGAATTACTAAATACTACTATTTCTATCGACTTTAATGCATTACGCGTGAGTGTTTCCACTCTGCACCTAAATCCCGTGGGCCTCCCACTGCCTAGCAACTGATAGGATAGTGTAGCCCCAGCGATTCCCTAGGCCTAGGCCTATCCTGTGTTCGTGACAGTGGTTCTTATACCACTTACTTAGTATATGGTTTGCGTGGCCCCTAGGGCCTAACTGTATTACTTACCTGTGTGACTTATGTATGCTTGAATAAGACTGTGTTGTACTTACCTCAAATGTCATAAAGAGTGCTGAGGGTGTTTTGACTAGAATAAATACATTCTATTTTTATAATATATCTGTTGTGGTGTCCTTTCATTTGGTATTCAAGGTGTTGTAAATGGTATAACAGCTGGCTTCACATGCCATACAGAGTTTAGCCTAAGACTGCTCTTGTCCATGCTACCACTAGGATAGCTGGTCTATAAGGTTGACTTTACAACCAATCACCATAAGGGTTGTTTGGACTGATACAAGGTGTACACTAGAACTAGTGACATCATATATCAGGCCAACTTCTCACAGCCGTAAGAAGGCAGAAATAGGCAAAAGATATCCCTTGAGGATGCCCAGAGCAGAGCCCTGCTGGGCCAGGGAAAGAAGAAAGAGCAGAACTTCAGAAAGAGAGGTGGAAAGGGGATCCCCAGCCTTTGCTGTGCACCATGTCACAAATTTGTTCCACCTGCAGGTGTATACCGTTTTAGTGGAGGGATGCCTGGCTGCCAGAATGACATCACAGACTTCAGGAGTCAAGTCAAATGGCATCAACTGTCACCGCACAATCTCCACACCTGGAGGTGGAGGCTGGACAGGTTCGGGTGGAGGACCGTCCCCTGCTGCTGCGACAGAAGGTCCTCCTGAAGAGGCAGTCGAATCGGGGTATCGATTAAGAGACTGATTAGCTCAGGATACCAGTATCTTCGTGCCCAATCCGGAGCCACAAGGATGACTTGGGCCCGGTCGTGCCTGATCTTCTTCAGCACTCTGGGCAGAAGTGGTATTGGCGGAAAGGCGTACAACAGACCGCAACTCCACTCGCAACGAAAAGCGTCTCCGAGCGAGCGCCGCCTTGGAAACTCCAACACGCAGAACTGATGACATTGCCCTTTCTCGTTGGTGGCGAATAGATCTAACCAAGGCTCTCCCCATCGCTGAAAGAGGCCTTGCGCCACGTCTGAGTTCAGACACCATTCGTGATCCATCATGCACCGGCGGCTAAGTTCGTTTGCGTTCAGAAAGCCCGCCAGGTGTTGAACCACCAGGGTGATGCCCTGATGTTCCAGCCATGTCCAGAGGCGCTGAGCCTCCTGACAAAGGGTCCACAACCCCACCCCTCCCTGTTTGTTGCAATACCACATGGCGGTGGTGTTGTCTGTGAACACCTGCACTACACTTCCCCGTACAGAGGGAAGGAATGCCTGCAGTGCAGTTTTGGGGTTTCACCCCTCTTCAGCCAGGATAGCTTGATTCCAGTGGCATGGAGAGCACGGGACCCATGTCTGGGCATACCCTTCCCACTCAGGGTGACAAATGCAAAAACAACAGTTGATGGACAGAATGCAGAACAATGTCATACATTTACCCTAGTACAGAGATCTGGGCCTAAATCCATTGTTTTTTTGCTCACCATGCCGTTCCAGTTTGAACCCAGCCATATGCAAATCAGTCTTGACCCTGTGCCTCATGGGAACAGTCCAGCCCGAACTCCCAAGCCAGGTCCTCCCTGGACTGGAAACAAGAATCCTAGGACCGGTTTCGGGGTTTCACCCCTCTTCAGCCAGGATAGCTTGATTCCAGTGGCATGGAGAGCACGGGACCCACATCTGGGCATACCCTTCCCACTCGGGGTGACAAATGCAAAAACAACAGTTGATGGACAGAATGCAGAACAATGTTATACATTCACCACAGTACAGAGATCTGGGCCTAAATCCATCGTTTTTTTGCTCACCATGCCGTTCCAGTTTGAACCCAGCCATATGCAAATCAGTCTTGACCCTGTGCCTCATGGGAACAGTCCAGCCCGAACTGCCAAGCCAGGTCCTCCCTGGACTGGAAACAAGCATCCTAGGACCGGTTTCGGGGTTTCACCCTTCTTCAGCCAGGATAGCTTTTTCCAGTGGCATGGAGAGCACGGGACCCACGTCTGGGCATACCCTTCCCACTCCAGTAAACTTGCTTTGGATTACATAAAATCACTAGATTCAAGTACAACACAGAGAGAGAATACACTATCATGAGCTTCATAAATTGTAACACTAAAATGGTAGTGTACTGTATCAAATGTATATGTGGAAAAAGATACATTGGAAGCACTATTAGACCTCTTAAAGAGAGGATCCAAGAACACATTCGGGCTATCAGGAACAACAACACCCAATACCCTCTAGCGGTTCACTTTAACACCACACACAAACTTAATGAACTCCTAAAATTGGGTTTCCATGGCATAGATATGGTGAATTCGGGATTGAGGGGTGGAGATAAAATATCTCAACTGCGTAAACTGGAATCATTAAACTGAGGGCGGTGGAATGTGGGCTCAATATTGATAAGGAGATGTATGAATTCCTGTAAGTGACTGATGGAATCAATAATGTATATCATTATCAATACTTTAGCTCTGTACTTTATTCCGATCCTCTACCATGTTGTATCATGACTTATTCTACGTATGAGTTTTCGACGTAGATATGACTAATCACTATGGTTATATTTGTAGCACATGCTGTGAGATAGGGCTTAGTATGAGTGACTATTAATTACATCTTTTGTCCACATCTAACTTTATGATCAATCACTATGGTTGTACTTAAAGCATATGATCTAGGATAGGGTTGAGTATGAGTGAGTATCTATCACACCTTCTGTCCATACCTGACCTTTCCCAACTTTCATTGATGCTGAATCTTCTTTCCTTTTTTAAATGGCCTAACTGGATATATCGAGCACTATTTATTGATTCACAATACTCGTGATCTGTGGGCTAGACTAACAAATATTCACCACATTTTGGCTCTTTTTTTAACCTCATTTGGTGAGATAATAGGCAATTTTGCGATCTTCATTGCAGCTTCTAATCCATTATCATATGGATTGTTTTATTGTACTTTGTGTGTGAGGACTATCTCTGATAACAGTCATTTCTTAGCCAATGAACTGTTGTGGGTTCAACCAATTATAGTGGTGACCGACATTAGTTGAAACTGTCACAGGCTTCCGATAACAATCATTTTTTAGCAAATGAACTGCTGTGGTTTTAACTAAAGACAGTGATGACCCACATTTGTTGGAACTGTTATAGACAGTCCGTTCTTTATTTTTTATCGACAACTTGGTTATGTAATTAAAAGACTGGGCCAATAATTTTACCATACATGCACTTTTACACAATATAAATATATCTCGTTTTACAAACTAAAATGAGATATAGCATGTGATTCCCGTATACTTTAATTAGGATGAATTTTATCCCGCATAATTTGCAGTATCTTTTCATCAAAGAATAAAAAGTTCCTTTTTTGTTTCACGGAGGCACTGTGTGTAGTAGAAGTATGTGACCTTTAAATTATCCTAAATACAACATTTTGATTAGATGAATTAACAATGTTTATACTGTTCACTCACTAAACCTATGAGGTTCTGTTTGTCCCATTTCAATCTCAATGCTTTGCTTCGACTTTAAAGATTAAAAAAGATGGCGTCCGTGTCTGACATACGCGGAACTGCCGATCGTTGTCAGCGGAGAACACAGGTGAAGATACAGGTACACACATTTCCTGGGTCAGTACACTCTGCGATATTACTAATTGGCCATGTACTAAGCTTTTTACTTACAAATTTTTCTGTTGATTCTCCTCCTATTCCTCCCATGCCCTTTGAACCTCCGTATAGAAAGAAGACTTATCAAGGTCCAGGGAGCCAGGTTGCCTTTAACTTAAAAGTGACACATTACAGCGGTGTTTACTTTTGTGGGGACTTCAATTGAAAGTGAGATGGCATTCTACCCGTGAAATTTTCGGGTAAGGATGGATTGACTTGAACTTATTAACCTTCGATTGATATCGTTTTACTTTGTCCCCATAAGGAGTGTGTAATTGATCACCGCTTCATCGGCACTCTGGTTATCTCTTGTGCATTACAGAATTTTCCAATAAAGAAGTTTTTGCTCTTACATGATATTTATTCGATCAAAACGTTGTTCTCAAACTTGAGGTGAGGCCGTTTTTTGTGAAGGCGAACCTTGTCACTATTTAGGGTCAATTGGTACTGGACCGTCTCTTGCTCTATTTCTTAAGAAGTGACGCGCACTGGTGTTGGACCTTTCTATACTAACTATGTTCTTTTGACTCTTTCTTTTTTCACCTATTCATTGGCTTCTTTTTTGAATGGATATTCAACACACCACTGAAAGTCAACATGGGTCTCAATTTGGGGTCTTTCTCAATATGTATGTTCACACCTTGAACTTGATTCATTGTTTTAAGTGAATTGTTGGGGTCCATGATTTAATCTTTATGTAAAAGACTATGATTAATATAGGGATACATATGTGTTATATATGACAGCAGCATGCCTGAATATCATTGCATTTGGTGCATAAGATGTATATTGTCTAATTACCACGTAGACATATCCTTAAAGGGCATTTTGATGGGTGTTATTTTAAAAGGTGACCATTGAGTGTCACTATCTATAAAAATGGTATTTAAATATCTTCTTGCAGCCTTGAAAAAGCCCAGGGGGGCGAAATTTCTGTCGGCTGCTGTTGCTTTCCATTCTATTGTGAATTGAAAATAAAGCACAAAGAAGAACCTGATTCAAGACTTTTCTTCATTTCCTCAACTGAAAGGACATTCTGACTTATGGCTAATTGAACGAATATTCTTCCTGAGTGTTATTAAGCACCAATCTCACTTGATGAAATTTTTTGGATTATAGATATAGTGATTTGGTGTGCCCTGGTGTTCTGTGATTTCATATTGCTTTAGATTCTTTGAGTCTTAGCACATTCATACCCTGCTGGGTGGGTATTATAACACTTCAGGAGCACCCGCAAGACACGTTTTTTTTTTGTAATACAAGCTCAGCAATTATTAGTTTGAATGGATGTGCAGATCATTCAGTAAACCCATAGCCCTTTTTAAATGTACTTAAGCAAATGCGTGCATGCCATGAAAGTTTAAAGTCAAAATAAGTAATGAATGCATCGTAAAATGAAAGAAATGGAGAAAGAAGTGATGTACAACACGGTTTCAATGCAAATAAGCAAGATGTGAAAGGTAAAAGCTAAAATTAGTATGAAACATCGGAAAATAAAACAAATGGAGATGGCAGTGATGTGCAACACGGTTTCACTCCAAAATGGGCCAGCCGCGAAAATTATAAGCCAAAAAATGCAATGGATCAGAGAATCAAAGAAATGGAGACAGTAGTGCTGCCAGGGAAAGTAAACAAAATGTGCGATACGGTTTAATGCAGCCATGGAAAGTAAAGCCAAAAAAAAGTACAGCACAAAAACACATTAACACAGTACTTCGGGACCGGGAAGTGGTAATAGCCCCTTTTAAGATATATTGAATACAAGAGATTTCACAAACAGTACAGGTGCTGTGTAGGCAAAACCTAAAAATTTCTTACTGAAAAATAAAGAGTAACTAACACTAATTAGCACTCTCAAAGTGGGAAGGCAAGAAGGTGAGAAGAAATCTGTGGAAAGCACGCAGATCTATCAGGAAGAATGTTACCAAAGAAACAGTAACAGAAGGGGTCAGGAAACTCCGAAAAAACTCTGAAGGAGGGTCTTACTCTTCTAATCGATACTCCTTAAAATAGGTGTTTTTTATGAGTCATTCAAGTGGACGTGATAGCTAGAGTTAAACAATAAAGCTGTGAAAAGCAGCTTTGCGACATTAAGATGTACCACTCACATTGGAGTCCAAACAGGAGTGCTTTGAGAACGAATTCAAGGAAGTCAAGGTAGGAGGCTGACAAGTCGATCGGATTGGGGCTCACAGCTCGGAACTCTGATTCATTCTCCTAGCTGAATCAGCTTTACCTGTCGGCTTATAACAAGTCTTAAAATATTTTGAGTTTGTCTAGTTTTTTACTGCGCTCAGCCCAACTTAAGACAAATTATTTTCATATCTTTCTTTTTACCTATGAATGTAGTGGTAGGTAAAGGTACACACCATTTTCAGCCTGTGCCATCTCTACTCCACCTTCAAAAGGTGAAAAACAAGAGTATTGGCAATAAAATCACATGCACCAGGCGATATTTTGTAACAAGGTAATTTTTGTAGTTAGAGATAATGGCGGATGGGGGATGCCAGCAGTTTTGCCAGCTGATTTACTTCTTTTGCTCAGGTAGTGGACAACAAGTACGGTATATTAAGGGGAGAGGAGCATCTTGTAAAAAAATCACCATAGCTTGACTAGTGAGCCCAAAAGAACTGCTAATACCAACATTCAAAGCAAGGATCAGAAATGCAGATTTTTTTATTTTTTTTTAATTCTTTCAGATGTTTCACCACAACTGTCAATTTGAAAAGAGAAATCTGTTCAGGGAAACATGGTGTAGTAGTCTGTATTATACTTATTTGGTTACTTGCTCCCTAGCTGCTCAGCCAGTGTGAATGTGATGCATGGAATGTTGGTGTGATGGTCTTGCATGTAATGTTTGGTTGCCTGGATGCTTGAGTGTGACAGTTGGTGTATGGGCTGAGCATCAGGCAGACTGCTCCTGGTGGGGCTGCATCTCTACAACTCTACAACTCAACTACTTGTAACTTAACTCAATAAATCTACATAAAACTACATCCCGGCTTCGGACCTCGTTACAACTGATTTTTGGCGACGGGGATGGGATATGTATGTATGTATATATTTCATGCAAGGAATTCTTCAGGGGTCTACAAACTCTTTTCTTCAAGTCTGTTTAAGTTTACAAAAGTTAACTTTGCAAAGGGACTGTCATCCAAGTCTGATGTAGACAATCTCATGTTTAGGTTTTGTCCAATGAGGCAGTACTCGGGTGAGAGGTCGCTCACCGGCGTAGTGTTTACCTTGTCAAATCACATTCTATTTAGGCATGATTGTTTTTTACATTCATCAATCTTTTTGTTATTTCTGTGCAGAAGTGAATATTGAATGTTACATTTCTTACATGTAAAATTGGTTTATTTTGTTACTGCTCATCTTCAATCATATCATCACAGTTCGTTATGGGTGTTACTTCCATCTTCACTGTTTGTTATGGGTTTAGTCCCATCTTCACACTTTATGGGCTTTGTCCCATCTCCACAGTTTGTAATGTGTGTTTTTCCCATCTACACACTATGTTGTGGGTGTCTGGCCTATTTACACAGTTTCTCATGGGTACTAGTCCCATGTATGCGATTGTTTTGTTCACACTCTAACCTCCACATAGGGGTTCTCATGGGTACGAGTGCCATGTATTCAGTTGTTTTGTTCACGCTCTAACCACCACTTTGGTGTTCTAATGGGTACGAGTCCCATTTTTTTCTTTTCCTGATGGGTTTTAGTCCCATTTTTTCTATTGCAAATGGGTACAAGTCCCATGTATGCATATTATTTGTGCACGTTTACTCCACATTGAGGTTCTATTGGGTACAAGTCCCATGTGTTCTATTGTTCTGTTCCTGTTTCTAACCTTCACATAGAGGTTCTAATGGGTACGAGTCCCATGTGTTTCTGCTGTTCTGTTCATGCTACTAACCTCTTAATAGGGGTTCTAATTGGTACGAGTCTCAGGTGTATCATTGTTTGTGCGCACACTTTTGCCATTCTTGTGGTTCTCTCCCCCTAGGCCTCTTTGGCTGTATCGTTAGTAGCCAACATTCTTTTCTTTCTTTCCCCTTATCTATTTTCATTGGTTGATGTTGGGTGTTGATGTTCCATGTTGTTTCTGGTCCATTTATTCGCCTGTATTTTGGGGAAAGTCAGCTCGGGTGTCTGTCACCCAGCTCTAATGTTTCTTTAAAGAAAATTATAAAAGGATGATGGGTGGGTAATATATATATATATATTATGTATATTTATCTTTGCATCTCCTCTACATTGTTTATTTTTCTTACTTGTACTTCTTGTACATCTCTTGCATATTTTCTCTGAATTCTCTTTCCATTTCACTTGTACTTATTTTGGAACACCTCTTGTGTATTTTCTTTCCTTCTGTGGTTTTTATGGTTTTCTATGTTTTTTCCTTTCATGTGTAGGGTTATTTTGCTCCTGCCTTTCTTCTACCGTTGTTCAATTTCATTGCCTGGGTTCTCTTTGTTTGAACCTTTTCTTATTTACAGTTTCTATTTTTGTGTTGTAGAAGAAAGAAGGATATGTAGTAATCTGTATTATACTTATTTGGTTACTTGCTCCCTAGCTGCTCACCCAGTGTGAATGTGATGCATGGAATGTTGGTGTGATGGTCTTGAATGGAATGTTTGGGTGCCTGGATGCTTGAGTGTAATAGTTGGTGTATGGGCTGAGCAGCAGGCAGACTGCTCCTGGTGGGGCTGCATCTCTACAACTCAACTACCTGTAACTTAACTCAATAAACCTATGTAAAACTACATCCTGGCTTCGGACCTCATTAGTACAGAAATGTTTGTTTTAAAACAAAATTCAGATGTTTCACCACAACTGTCAATTTGAAAAGAGCAATCTCTTCGGGGAAACATGGTCAAGATGGAATGAAAATTTCAGTTCACCTCCCTGCACTGTAAGACTTTTCAGCTAGCAGGACTCAGAGGGCCAAGGAGAGGAAACCAGTACCACTGTGAACTGGAAATTCTTTTTGCTTCTGAAACATCTTAGTAATTGCCAGTGCGAACATTTCCTACATCTGTGAAAATGTGCGTCCTGCTAATCAAGAGGAACTAGTGAATTCTTTCAGGGTTTGGAGAATGTGCTGCAGGGTTACTGTTTTGAACGGAACTCTTTTCAGGATTGTTTTCTACATTTTACAAACAAAACCTGAGGTTTAAAACTGAACATACGCCTTCCTTCTTGGGAATTAGCAGACAACTTGAGTAACATCTTTTGTTCCTCTCAGGTATCCTCTCTGATGCATTTAATGCAAACAAGGCCATGGGGACTCTTAGGGTTTGGCTGGACAGAATGGCTGCAATAACCTGGTGGTGCTCCCTCCCAGCCAAACTCGTGGTTTCCACACCCTATTTAGATGTGGACCCACTGCTGAGTTTGAGCCAGCCTTAGTTTCCAGCACAGTCACAAACCTTTGACTTGAACCAAGCATTGTGGAACCAGAAAAAGATGTTTCTGTGTAGTGAGGTAATGAGGCAGTGGGAGGGATTGGTAGAAGCTTTTTCAGAACAAGCATTTGCAATGCAATAGGTCTCGCATTTACGCGAGTTTTAGCTATTGGCATTGTAAATGACAATGCCTATTATTTTAGTTTTTAAAACATAAATAAAAGGCATTGTCATTTACAATGCCAATAGCTTAAACTTGCGTAAATACGAGACCTATTGCATTGCAAATGCTTACTTAAGTTTAAAACTAAGCGCAGCGCAACTGCAAGGACACTGCGCTGAGTTTCTTTTTTTTTTACTTCAACACGGAGTGAGGTGTCTTTGAAGCGGGCACCACGCTCAGTGTAAAGTTAAAAAGAAACATAAAGAAACCGAGCGTGGTGTCCCTGAAGTGGGCAGCAAGCTCATTATGAAAGTAAAATATAAATACAAAATAAACAGAGCGTGGTGTCCTAGAAGTGGACGCCGTGCTCAACATCAAAGTTAAATATAAATAAATAAATAAACTGAGCGCGGTGTCCCTAAAGAGGGCGCCGCACTCTGGATACAAATACAATAAAATAGCATCTGCCATTGTCCCCATAAGTGCCCATAAACAAAATAGTGCTGACCCCCGAGATAGAGCCGACTGTGTATGGAGCCAAGTAAAAGTTCCAGTCATCATGGGCGGTAACAAATGGCGAGTAGGCGGTAACAAGGAGGGACTAACAAGCTTCATAATGAATCGGAAGCCAGCATTTACCAAGGACAATGACACCAGGCAATGAAAATTATGGGCGGAGAGTGGGTGAGGCTTATACAGCATACTGGACTACTGCATGCCTTGCAGAGCGAACAGCGCACATGCGCTGCAGCTAGGCTCGACCTAAAAAGGAGGCAATATCCAGATTTTACTACCTCCCATACATAATGGTTACAGTGATGTTGTTCCTGTTCTGATAAAGGCAGACATCCATAGTGGTATGAGAGTCAATGGTAAAAGGAGAAAAAAGATAGTCTCTGTCTCCTCTAAATCCACTAATTTATTAAACGCGAGAAGACGGATGACACCAAAGTTGGGTTTGCTGGCTGAACCTCTTCAGTTAATGGCAATAGCACTAGTAATTACTGTGGTATTTGAGATACATTGTCGTCATATTCGTGTGCTTCTGGGCAAATCACTTAATGAGGCTGCACCTAAAATAATGTCCAAATGCAATGTGTGAAATGCATTTGAGTTATACTCATTAGATGTACATGATCTAAATCAACTTCCAACTCCCATGTAATGTGCAGCACTCAGCTACTTCCAAGCTACAGGAATTCCAAACTCCTTGCGTGTTCTAGTTGAATTTCTCTAAAGAAGGCAGTGCAGTGCGGTGCATGGTCAAGTTGTACTTGCACACCTCAACGGAAGCCTATAGTTTTTAATCCATGCATGTCTGTACAAAATAATACCTGGTCATATACAGAAGGCTACTACATCAACTGTGTCCAATGCACATTTCATCATCGTTTTGGCTACATCTATCCTGTTGTTCAGTTGATCTCTAAGTGCATCACACACCTGACGCTGGACAGAACCAGGACTACCATCTCACACAAAGTGTGAGGTTATCTAATGTTGCAGATTAATGAATCATAACGCTGATGGAAGGTTTATCCTGGCTTATAGTTTATGGTTCTGTCAGGCCTGGTGCCAGATACACTAGTATCGGTCCAGATGTTGGCATCATGATCGACCCTGGTCTCTTGCTTTCCTTAAGTTCTAAAACTAGTTATTGTATTGAGGTTTGCAAGTGCTAAAACAACTGATTGGCACAAAGCCATTCCAGGCGACTAGCACTGCATGATGAAATGCCCAGCCCCACTTGCCTAAGGTATTGGCTGTTGGATAATAAACCTGAGGTTGCAGAGGATTTTTTCAAGAATCTCCTTCATTTCACCTTCTACTCATAGTTGCATTGGACGATGGTGAAGATCTCTTCAAATGTTTCATCTGTGGTTTCTTTCTTGAAGGGGTTCTGGACCTTAACTACAAACCTGTCTCCATCAAAGAGGTCATGAACAGTTGGGCCTCAGATATATAGGAGAGAAACGTAATGAGAACCCAACTGGAATGGGGGATACATACATATATTAAATATTGGGAAAAAAATACTGGGGGAACTGGATGGTGGTTAAGGAAAACTAAAGTTTGTTGGTGCCCTCAGGTTGGTGGGTGGTGAGATATCCCATGTATCAATGCCTGACCCTTCTTTCACTAGAAACGGAGGCAAATGGGAGAGAATATGTTTAATGATTCTATGTAACTATGCTAAATGATGTGTTGAAAGTTTACATTTGGATAAGTATTTGGAGGGGGTAGAAACAAGACGAGTATTTTCTGACCACCGTGGGTAAAATATGATCTTTCTGTGTTGGATGCAATGTTTTTTCATCTTATGACAGTGAGAAATGCAATGAAGAATTGAAATACAAGCAGCCTGGCTTCTATTTTATAGCTGTAGGTATTCATTTGCAATAAATAATTAATGTATGAATTAATCTATACCACCGGTGATATCTCCGGTTACTTTCCTGTCCATTGTCTAGATATTGCATCCTACCTACCAGACACATCAAAATTGGAAATCTGGACATGGGAGTAACCCCAGAAATTGTGAACATTTTCAATGAATATCCTTAGTTCTACAGTGTGGATTTCATAAAAGTTGGAGGCAAACCCTTACCCACTAACCTAGGTTGCATGCTTCATCTTTGAGTTTGTCTCACCCATCCAACATTCTTCAGGGGTCAGATTGGCTTCCAAGTATTTTAGGGAGTACTCATAAGGTATGTCAGGTGTATGAATCTTGAAACCCTCGGTGTTAACCAGAAATCGTACTTGACAGACGTTAGTGTCCAGTGGCCAAATTAACCATCCATTCCAATTGGGGACAGATTAATTGAATGTGCCATTACGCAGCATGGTATCTAATGTATCCTCACTGTAGTGTGAAATTGTGTCCAGTTTTGAAAACATGCAAATGTGGGAATTTGTGGTGTGGTCAAATATTTCAGCTTGGCTATTCCAAGACATGGAGTTTGTTGCACACATTTGCTCAGGAAAATCATTTGTTGTGGTATCAGGCATGCTCTAAACAAAGCCTCAGTTCCCTGAACCTGCCAGTCTTTTGTCCCCTAAATAGACTTTACATCTATAGTATCCCTCCAAAAGTCAAAACCTTGTAGAGACAGCTAGGAAAGAAAAGAGGCAGGATAAATCAGCTTGGTGTCAGTTAGCATATTTTTTTTGCAGGTGACGGTGCAAGCCTAAAAAAATATGGGGCCGGGTCAGATGTATCATAACCATAAAAATAAGCAAAGTTCTGCGCAAATGTTTTTTAACTACCACGTGGCGGTGTAGGGCAATGTTCTCATTGAATGCAATTTTAAACAGCATGTCGAACATTTGTTTTTTGTAGAAAATGATGACCATAACGGTGAAAACAAAACATGTTGTCTTAATTAGATGTACCATTATACAATTCATCAGAGGAAAACACAGTTGAATGCTCTAGATCTTCTAGCAGTTCATGCACTGTATCATGTCTCAATCGTCAGAAATAGTACTAGGAGAAATGATATCAATATTGACTAAATATTATATTTGTAAAAGGTCAGTGGGGCCACACACAGCATAAGATACTCTATTCCAAACAATCCCCTTGGGAACTGAATCTGCTGAAATGTTCACCAGGGAAAGGCCTCTTTGTTCATGGTGTGATGATGTATGTTGTTTGAGTACCAAGTTCACTAGTTGTACTGTGTAAGATAGAGTCCATTTAGAAGCAAGAAAAAGACTGTCACCAAGCCAGTCCCGAGGACCAGGGAACAACGACTCAATTGTAATCCAAAAATGTAACCAAGGAGAAATAAAGAATGTCCTGTTCAGATAAAAGATAAAAAAACACGCACTTTCAGCCTGAAAGGGAGTGGTGGTGGTTGTGGTGGTGGATCCGAGGTGTTGGAAAGGAAGTCCTCAAAGTCAATGAAGTAGTCAGCGGCAGTCCTCTCTATTTTTGGCAGTGCCGCAAGTTTTGTACAACTGGGAGGTACCTCAATCTGTGGTATATTGACGTGGGCTGTGTTCTTCTCAGATTTCCAAATTGAAATCTGTTTTTCTGTGCTAGTTGACTGTACAAGTGTTGTAGTTGTAACAGGTAAAAGACATACTTCATTATTGTTGATTGTTGTCTCTCATTTGAGAGAGGATGCTTCTTCAGTTATTAAAGCTTCCATCTGAACTTCCTGTACAGTAGCGAGAGGAGGCAGGTAGCTACCCAGGAGTCCACGTGGCTTACTGTTGAGAATCGGCTACATAGTGTGGTTTGATCAGATCAATGGAGACAAATCTTTTGTCTTTGCGACCTGCAAGGGGCGGAAGAAGTATGGTTCTGGTCATTTCAACAGCCAGGACAGGTAAAGGCGCTCTGTGGGATGGACCAAACTCTGTTTTGTCCACAATTGTTTTCCCTGACCAGATCCCCAACTTTCGGGTTCCAGTCAGGCGTCACCGGGACTACCTTCACTTCTCCAGTGGTGGTGCATTTTACTTGGACGTTGCTTTGTTCATCCCGGAATTCTTTCAGTTTCTGTGAAACAGCAAACATTCATTGATGTCATATGGTGTTTCCGCCATCAATGTGCTGGGATTGGCGAGGGCTGGCGCCTACATCCTTACCCCAAACAGAATTTCATAGAGAGCCAGACACCCCAGGGAGTTTCTCGGTACGTTGTTGAGTGCCTTCTGGACCCCATATAGGTGATAGACCCACCTTCAAACTGAGCCGAGTACCCTTGCTGTAAAGACTGCTTTATGTCACGTTTTTTTCCACTTCACAACCGCATTTCCCTTTTTGGAGAAATGCAGGGTCACACCCAAACTTCCCATGGCCTCTTGTAAGCCCTAGAGCTAAAGGCCGGACCCTGGTCGGTATGTAATTTGCCTACTGCGTATGTCCCAATAAAGACTTGCAGATTCTTTATAACAGTTCAGGCGTCAGCTGACCGCTGTGGCCATACCCACAGTAATCACTGCTACCAAGATGTACTTATAAGTAACCCTGGGCATAGTTCGCGAAGTAGCACTACGCGAAGCTACGCAAAGTGCACTTCACACTATGCGAGCTACGCGTAGCACTTCACAAACTGCGTAGTACCCTGTTTGCACTGTGCAAGAAGCCATTTTCAATGATTGCACAGTGTGGACAATCATCCGGCACTGTGCAATCATTGAAAAGGGCATCTTGCACAGTGCGAGCTGTAGTTTTCTGCCGCTCGAGTAGAATTTTACTCGAGCGGCAGCTTTCTTAACGCGGACTGGTAGTTTCTCATCGTGAGCGGTCGTGAGCATACGCGACCATTCGCAATGAGAAACCTGACCTCCTCGCGTTGAGAATCTCGCCGGGATGTTGATTTTCCACGCTCGCGATCGGCAACTTGATGTTGCTGATCGCGAACAAGGAAAAAGTCTCGCCGGGATGTCATTTTGCTTGCTTGCGGTCGCCAACTTGATGTTGAGGACCGCGAGCAAGCAAAAAAGATTGCTGCACTACGCAATGCTACGCTACGCATGTTTGCACTGTGCTACGTGCAATTCGCATAATGCGAAGTAGCGCAAACTTCGCAAACTACGCGAGCATAGCGTAGTGCTTTGCCCAGTCTTACTTTTAAGCCCCATCTGATGACAGAGGGACACAATGGTCCAGATAGACAAAAGCAAATGGCTTGTTTGGTATCAGTAGATGTGTTAGGGGTGGAGCATTATTGTGGAACCCTTCATCTGCTGGCAGATGTCACATTTAAGGACAAAATCCTTCTTCTGTTTGTAAAGACCTGGCCACCAATAGTGCTGCTGCCATATTGAAATTATAGCAGCCACCCCCTCATGTGAAGAAGCCAGACCCTTGTGTGCAGCCAATATTAACCCATGCCAGCGAGTGTTTGGAATTGCTCTATTCACCACTCCAGGGATGTGAGCATATGGTATGTTTTGTGCATCTATCTTGTAGGAGTACTTAAGTGGAAAGCCTTTCGATAGGTGGGTGTTGTTGCATGCACTTTGACAGTCACCATGATGTCTCTGTCTATCCTCATGCTAGAACGAGTAAGTGCAGCAATCGCTGCTGTGCAAATTGTTGCGTTTGTGGCTTCATCAGCCATGGAATTCCCTGCAAGGTAAACGCCAACAAGTTGATGACTCAATGTGTGTATTACCTGAGTCTGTGGCTAGCAATCTTTCAGCTTTGCCACCTTTTCCCAAAGCAACTTGTGCTTTATTGTGCAACCTTTTGAATCTCTGAATACATTCTGGCTCAAATAGTGCAGGTATTAATTATCGGACTGGACATAGTAGTCTGAATCACACACTATAAAAGTGGGGAATCTATGATCCGTATTTTCTAATGTCAGAATTACAGCCTTTAGTTCTGCCAGGTGCACTGTGCAGTCATCAAGTGACTTCCTGTAGGTTTGTTCAGGATGGAATTCTCCATTGTGCATGCACCCTTTAACAAGGGCACATGAAGCTGAGTATTAGTGGTTAGTCCCCACGGGAGGCTGGGCAGACCAACCAGTATACATGATATAGGGGCATATGTATGAAAGCAAAAATTAGTCGCAAACGCTGCGAATCGCAAAAAACAGCGTTTGCGACTGATTTTTCGCTATTTCATATGTATGACACATTTCCAAACTGAAAAATAAGAAATCGCTAAATTAGCGATTTCTTAGGCTGCGAAACAAGAAAACTGTGAATTTCCTAGCGAATACCTAATTTGCGATTCCTTAGCGTTGCGAATATCGCTAACAAGAAATCGCTAGCTAAGAAATCGCAAACACATGTATGAAAAAATCGCAAATTGCGATTTCACGAAATTCGCTAATTAAGAAATCGCAATTAACACCAATTGCTTGCAGGTGGTAAACTGGTGCAAGGTACAAAAACCAGCCCACAATGCAACAAACACACCCACAATGGCTGCAATGTACGTGATAGCCAGGAGGCTGCGTATTCGGGCCCTTGCACACAGGAGAATGAGACAGGAACGTATCTTCAGGCTGCGCATCACCCTGTTACAGAACACTGAAGAGGAGATCTATGACAAGTACAGACTGCACCCACAGACCATAATGGACCTGATTGAGGAGCTGAAACCCCACTTGGAGCACCCTACTCGCAGGACACAAACAATTCCCACACATGTGCAGGTCCTGTGCTCCCTGCACCTCCTCGCGTCAGGGAGTTTTCAACGGGTCATAGCGGAGGTTGGTGGTGTGTCACAGAGTGCACTTTCGCGCTTCTTCCATGCCTTCCTAGATGCAATGCTACTGAGGCTCCCACATCACATTTACTTCCCCACCACCCAACAGGCATTACAACAAACGATACTGGACTTCTACCAGATTGCACGTTTCCCCCACGTCATCGGCTGCATTGACGGGACCCATGTGGCCATCACACCCCCAGCAGAAACTGAATATGTCTACAGGAATCGGAAATGCTACCATTCCCTCAACATACAGATTGTGTGCAACGCTAAGTATCACATCACCGACATCGTAGCCAAATACCCCGGCAGTACACATGACTCCTTCATCTTCCGACACAGTGGAATACACAGACGTCTGAGTGCTGGAGAGTTTGGGGAGGGGTACCTGCTCGGTAAATACATTGCACACATCAATACATCCACTACATCAGTTGAGGGGGGGGACATTGACTCACCTATTGTGTTTTTTTCCATGCAGGTGACAGTGCCTATGCAGTGCGCGACTTCATCCTGACCCCATACCTGGATCCTGCAAATGCAAGTGAGAGGAGCTACAACAGGGCACACAGATCTACACGCTGTGTCATTGAGCGAACCTTCGGAATCCTGAAGAGCCGCTTCCGGTGCCTGCATAAGAGTGGAGGCGCACTGCAATACAGCCCTGAGACCTGCTGTAAAATCGTGGCAAGCTGTGCAATGCTACACAACATGGCAATGAGGAAAGGCACCACAATTGATGTGACCGATACAGACACATCGGATGACGAGCGCCCTGCTCCCCCTGCCAGACCAGCACCAGGAGTTGGGGCAGCTGCTGGACGCCAGAGACGGACTGAGATCACACAAAACTACTTTTAGGTGAGTATTGAGGAAATGAGACTACAAAGCCTGATGATGTGTCAAGTGTTTAATCACACTTAACATGAAAGAAAATGTAATTGTCCCCAGCACATGTTGTACACACAGTGCAGAGAAGGCACAAGAAATAGGGCAAACAGCCTTTTGCGGGTTAATGCACCCGTGTTGCAGTCAGTGTCCCCGCAGATGATCACCTCCGTCGGTGCCGTCCAGGGTGGTTGACCCCCATGGTGCGCCCTTGGCCTGCTACCTGTCTGCCACTGCGGCGTCTTTCACCTGGCAAGGTTGGAGTGATGCTGCTGCGACTCGATGTGTCCTCACTCTCAGCAGAGGCCATTAGTGCGCTGCCACCTGCATTGGCTGTCTGCAGCTGTTCCACAGCAGTGGTCACCTGCGCCAGCCCTCGCGCTATGTCCTGGCAGCAATGTGCCATGTCCACCTGCATCGTTACGCTTCTGCGTGTGAGTGCGCTGGTGGTGGTGCAGAGGCGGTTGACTGCCTTGGTATAATTGTGTAGCCGTGCATTGGCACGTCGTCCAGCCCTGTCATTGGCAGCTTGGGTGTCCCTCAAAGTGGCACAGAGCTCTCGTATTGCCGCTACCATGTTGCGATTGTCCTGATGTAGGCGGCCTAGCTGGCGATTCATTGACCGCATTGCCTTGCTTTGCAGGCGCTGTTCCTGCAACA
This sequence comes from Triturus cristatus, assembly GCF_964204655.1. Taxonomy (NCBI): domain Eukaryota; kingdom Metazoa; phylum Chordata; class Amphibia; order Caudata; family Salamandridae; genus Triturus; species Triturus cristatus. The sequence goes on from NC_140586.1 coordinate 546,899,519, forward strand.
TGCACTGTTCCAAGCCGGAGAACACGGTGCCTTCTCCTTCTGTTGCAGTGCTGCTCCTGGGCCTTGACCTGGAAATGGCCTGTTCCCTTTGCCTTGGTGTTGGTGCGTCATGACGGGGCATGTCTGTCACACCCTGACTCCCCTCTCTCCTGTCGGTGTCATTGCCTGTTGCTGGGACTTCATCCTCAAATGGAGGCAGTGGGGGCACATGTGCGCGCTTCCTGCGCTGAATTGGCTGCTGCTCTGTCTCATCGCTGGAGTCCGCAGGGTCTGCAGGCTCCTCTCCCTCAGCGCTGTCTTCTTGTGGCATGGCGTGTGCTGTGGATGTAAAGGGGACTATATGAGTTTGTGTTACTGTCTGCATGTGGCACTCAATAAAGTTACAAATCTTTGACGGCTAATCTCTGACACATTTCTATTCAATGATCCCCAAAACACATATGTTGCATTTACTTGTGATGGTGTCATGGACACACAGTCAGACACAGTACTACGAGTACCATGATGCATTGCTGGGTGTGCTGTAAGACCTGGGCTGGATTGGCATGTTGGGAGTTAACTATGCGCATTTGGGGGAGTGTGCAAGGGATGGGGAGGAGTGCAGGGTGATTTGGCATGCATCTTACCTTGTCTGCTGGATGAGGGGTCGGAGCTGTCGATTGCAGCCACACCACCAACGCTCTCAGGCAGGAGGGTTGACTCCACAAGCTCCTCATGGGGGGTTGGCTGCTCTGCAGTGGATGGTCCTCCTCCAGTCTGACTGGCATCCTTGAGTCTGGCTGCCACCCTCTCCTTGGACCTCTGGCGCATATCATACCACCGCTTGCGCAGCTCCTCGATGGTGCGTGTGGTGACTCCAACAGCATTCACCTTGCTCTGTATTTCCAGCCAGATTTTCCTCTTCCTGGCCTCTGGGACTTTGAGTGCCTTCTTCCCAAACAGGAGCTCATGGCTGCAGACCATCTCCTCAATGAGGACCTCCTGCTCCTTTTCTGAAAACTTGTGTTTTCTCTTTCTTTTTTCTGCATCTTTGCCCTGCTGGTTTTGTTTGGGATCCATTGCTGGTTGCTGTCTCCAGGAAAGCCTCCTCACACTCCACAAGCAGCCTCTGGGTGTGGCTCAGGTGAGCAGGTGCAGGCAATCACTACAGTTTCCTGTTTGTGATGTCATCAGCCTGCACCAGGCTTGCAGATTCCCGTTTTTGCGATTTCTTAGTTAGCGAATTTCGCTATTAAGAAATCGCAATACGGGATTCTGCGAATTATTTGCGATTTTTAAGGAATCGCAAATGATTAGCGATTTATTTTATACATCCCGTTTAGCGAATCTGATTTTGCGAATCGCAAATTCTCGCAATTTGAGATTCGCTTAAGGGGAGTTTGATACATATGCCCCATAATCATAGCAATCTAGAGGCATTATTTCATTAGGTAGAGGGTATACTTGTTCATACTGCAGAAAAGCTTCTGTTTGTAATGTATAATTAAATCTGTAGTCTACATCTGTTGTTGTGAGTGAGTTAGCCCATTGTATCCATTGTGGATGTAAAGACTTATCGTTCGAAACACTTGCTTTGGTGAAGGCCTCGAAGGTAGGCACCGGGATCACATCAATTATGCATGTACCTTGAGCCAATGCTCGCTCTCTCACCACAGCTGTCTGTACTGCTGTCAGGATTTTTTCAGTAGGTGCAAAACGCTTTTCAGCATTAGTGTATAAATGAGATTTATATGCAGTTAGTATTGTGTCACCTTCATTGAACCTGATGTAATTGTACACTGGTCTTCCTGCGATGACGCAGATCACCAGGTTTGTTGTGTTAACATGTGTGCGTAAATGTTTGGAAGCTATCATGTCAGTTTGCATGGAACGTCAAATATTTGTGTGTTCCTGTGTTCCATGTGCTTGAAAAGTCTGGATGTATCGAGTCGTAGAATGGTTTAACCCGTTCGGCATAATCTGTAATGTATCTTTTGCCAAAATTTAGGAATACCAATATGGACTGTAGTCTTTTCAATGTTGTTGGTGGTTAAAGCAGCGCACCTATCTATAAGAAGTGTGTTGCAAGGCTTTTTCCTTCACTTGACAGCGCATATCCCAGAGAAAGGACATTGAGGTGGGAAATTTTTGATTTTGAAAAAACTTGATGTATATCCCCTGTGAGCAAACTCTAAAATTGTATGATCTACTCTTGTCAAGTGTTCCACGAGGTCATTATTCATCAAATATATGTCATTGACATAGAAAAATGCCTGGTCATCCAAATTTTGTAGTAGCTCTGTTACTCAAGTCTGGGACCCTGAACAAATAGAGGAATTTGGGGAGAATATTCATCTTAATTTTGTTACTTCACCCAATAATCATAAGTGGTGACTTGTTCCAGGATTTTAATTTGGAATTTACCGCAAAGGTTTGTAGTTCAATTTAATGATATTGAAAACCTCCGGACATAGCTTGATACCCAGATAAATTGCAGTAGTAGTTATCCTTGGGGTAGGAGAATCTGGCTTAAAATTCAGGAGCATTAGGATTTTGGATGTATTAAGTTTGTACCCCGATACTTTGTCAAACCTGGCTGCCTCTTTGGCAACCTGTTTGGTTGCTATTAAAGGATCGGAGGAAAAAACTGCCACATCGTCGACACATACAGCCAATTTCAGCTGTTGCTCTCCAACAATCAGAGGTTGAATACATGCATTCCTGCAAAATGTATGCAGATATGTCTCTATATAAAGAGCGAACAAAAGGGGGAAGAGCGAGCATCCCTTACGGGTGCCTCGAGATATCTGAAATTGAATATAGCAGTTCCCTGCAAGGACTACCCTTGCCCTGGATGTCTTATACAAGGCTTGGGTCAGATAGATAAAGCTTTCGCTAACACCAAAGGCCCACATTGTAATCCACATAAAGACCCATGCAACACAGTTGAAGGCTTTTTCTGCATCTAAAAGGATCACACCCATATTAATGTAAAGCCTCCCAGCAACATCAAAAGCTGTGATTGCCATGTTGGTATGGCTGCTGGAATCTCTTCCTGGAACAAATCTGTGTTGTTGTGAGGAGACGAGGAGAGAGATTACGGGGGCCAAACGCATGACCAGAATTTAAGCAAACCATTTTGCATCTGTATTAATCAGGGATATGGGCCGACATGACCCCATATCCTCCGAAGGATTATCTTTTCTTTAAAATACAGTAATGTTGGCAATATTCCATGTACGCGGGGCATCCCCCATACAAATGTGGTGAGCCACCTTGAGGAATTCCACAGTAAATATGTCTTTAATACCTTGTAGAACCCCAAAGGTATAGCATCCTCGCTTGCCGCCTTACCTGTTGGCAAAGCCATTAATGTGACATCAGCCTGCATATCATTTGCCTGATTTTCCCCCAGGTGAGTTAGGCTACACTGCGGGATATACTCCAAGCAGCTGGCCTGATCTATAATCTCTGTCTGACTGTATGATTCCTTATACAACCAGGCAAACTGTTCCAGAATTGTCAAAGGAGTGGTTTACAGCTTGCCATCTCACCCTTAATTGCCCATTTTGCGCACTTTGATTGTCGGTCTGTATTTTGCATACCTAGCGGCTGCCTGATCTTTTAGCCTATGCTCAAGAAGAGACATTTTCTCCACTGGCTGGGGAAAAAACAGCTGCTTATCTGCCAGGCCTTGCGAGATTTTAGAAGCAGGTAGTATTTCAAGTTGTAAAATAGCTTGGCGAAGAGTGTGGGCCTTCTCCAAGGTATCTCTATTTTGCTTATCCGCATGCTGCAGAGTGATACCCCTGACATATGCTTTCATTGTGTTCCCGATTTTTTTCGGTGGAGCTGTATTCGTATTGACCTGGAGGAACTCCCTAAGTAAGCCTGATACATGAGTTATAAAGTCGTCATTTGCGAGCAGATGCCGGGGAAATGAAAACTTAGTACGGATGCCCCTGTCTCCAGCTAAACCAATTGAAAACATAATCATATTATTGTCTAAGACAATCCTGGGACATACCTTCATCTCTATACTATCCAGCAGGGACCTCCCAGTAAAGACCATATCGATCCTAGAATAGTGCCTGTGAGGCATGAGTAGAAAGTATAACCAGGATCGGCCGGGTATAGGGTGCGCTATGAGTCACATAAACCATGCAGCTGAATAAGATTCCTAAGTGAAGCCCTAATTCTGGGTTTACCCAAGATGGCAGTACGATCTGTAGTTTCTATACTATAATCAAATATGCAATTAAAATCCCCCATTACAATCAGTTACCCAGCCCAATTCAATAACTCCAATGACAGCATGTCTAATGCTTCTGGGTCATTAATGTTAGGGCCATAGCCCACGCATTGGACACATTTCATAGAGTTTAGTAGTAAATGAGCAAGAACCCACCTTTCCCTAGATTCAGCGGCAGTTCTAAGAACTTGGCCACTGAAGTTCTTATCAGACATCAGTGCAAACTCATGTATCAAAATTGATTGTGATGTGCAGATAACTACATCATATCCTAGTTGCTTAAATAGGGACCTATCCTTGTATGCTAAGTGGGTCGCAGTCAGAGCTACCAGTTGGGGTTTATATAAACCAATCTCCTTCCAAAACAATTTTTCGCTTACTATGCATGTTGATTCCAGATACATTCCAGCATTCACATTTAATCTGAGCCATGGAAACGAAAGAATTGTAGCGACTCTGCCGTGATCTTGTAACTTTTGTAACTCTAAATTATTGTTCCACCACCTTAAAAAAAATACAAATAGTAATCTTGTAGGAGTACTTAAGTGGAAAGCCTTTCGATAGGTGGGTGTCGTTGCATGCAGCTTTGACAGTCACCATGATATCTCTGTCTATCCTCATGCTAGAACGAGTAAGTGCAGCAATCGCTGCTGTGCAAACTGTTGCTTTTGAGGCTTCATCAGCCATGGAATTCCCTGCAAGGTAAACGCCAACACGTCGATGACTCAATGTGTGTATTACCTGAGTCTGTGGCTAGCAATCTTTCAGCTTTGCCACCTTTTCCCAAAGCAACTTATGCTTTATTGTGCAACCTTTTGAATCTCTGAATACATTCTGGCTCAAATAGTGCAGGTATTAATTATAGGACTGGACATAGTAGTCTGAATCACACACTATAAAAGTGGGGAATCCATGATCCGTATTTTCTAATGTCAGAATTACAGCCTTTAGTTCTGCCAGGTGCACTATGCAGTCACCAAGTGACTGCCTGTAGGTTTGTTCAGGAAGGAATTCTCCATTGTGCATGCACCCTTTAGCAAGGGCACATGAAGCTGAGTATTAGTGCTTAGTCCCCATGGCAGGCTGGGCAGACCAACCAGTATACATGATATAATCATAGCAATCTAGACCCATTATTTCATTAGGCAGAGAGTATTCTTGTTCATACTGCAGAAAAGCTTCTGTTTGTAATGTAGAATTAAATCTGTAGTCTACATCTGTTGTTGTGAGTGAGTTAGCCCATTGTATCCATTGTGGATGTAAAGACTTAGCGTTCGAAACACTTGCTTTGGTGAAGGCCTCGAAGATAGGCACCGGAATCACATCAATTATGCATGTACCTTGAGCCAATGCTCGCTCTCTCACCACAGCTGTCTGTACTGCTCATTTTTTCATTCACATTTAAACTGAGCCATGAAAATGAAAGAATTGTAGCGACTCTGCCGTGCCCTTGTAACTTTTGTAACTATAAATTATTGTTCCACCACTTTAAGAAAAATACAAATAGTAAGCCTCAGATAAATTGGCCATACTTTGACCATTTTCACTCCCCCCACAAACCACCCGTCGCTGAGGCAGGGTCACCAGCCGGAGACATACTGTTATAGTTTCGCCCCCACACTCCCCATCCCTCAACTCACCCAAACCCCCCACTCCTCCCAGTACTTTTGAGAAGGAACCAGCCTCCCCCTTTCTGGCTGTCAGCTGGAGACAGCCCTATGGAGTATCGACTTCCCACTCAAGCCCTGAGCAACCACCTGACCATTCCATGCAAGAAAGTAAAAAGACCAGTGAAAAGAAATATCACACCCTGCTAATATATCCTATTCAGCTAAAGGATGTTAGTGCCCAGATCATGAACCCATCTTAAAAAAGAAGTGTACAGCCCCAAGACACAAAGGAGATGGATGAGAAAAATCTCAGGGCATAGAAGTACGTAAGAAAAAAATAGCCTATGCTCAATTAGGAGCCCAGCTCAAAGTTACTGTTATTTTCCTGTTCCCAGGTGGGCCACGGCCTGCTTAGTGTCCTCCTTAGAGTAACACATCTGAGTTCACCCTTCTTTTATGATTTTGAGGCATGCTGGTTCCTGCATGAAGACTTGGGCCGCTACAGCCTTGAGAGGATCTATAAGTTAGCGCTTCTTCCATCTTTGATCTATTATAGACTAAGAGATCAGACCGAGCCACGAATTACATTGCCTCATTCCGAGCGGGGGTGGCAGGACGTGCTTTGAGAGAAATTCCCTTTCTCAGAAAACAATTCCGGACGTATATTAAAATTGGACGAGGCTTTGTCATATTAGCATTGGAGGAGTTTCGAATAAGCAGAAGGTGATGAGCACGTTGGGTTTGAAAGTCTCAATCCCAATCCATAAGGTCTGGAAAGGCCCTCCCGAACAGTTGTACCAGATATTGCCGGGGGTCCGAACTTTCCTTCCTCTCCAGGATTCCAAATACCCTTAAGTTGTTTCTTCTCTGGTAGTTTTCTATGTCTTTGATTTTTGTTTAGAGATATTCCAGCTGAGAATCATAGCTCCTGATTGCCTTGACTGTGGCTGATGTGACCTCCTCAGTACGAGCAACTCTCTTCTGCAGCTCAGGAAGTTCCGTTATGAGAGTAGTAATCTGCCCCAAGACCTCATCCAAGGATTGAACCTTCGCATTATTTGCATTAGCCTGAGCATAATGCAGCTGAGCCTCTGAACGCTGGGTCTGAAGGGCTTGCAGAATTAATCTTAGTGAGGGTTCCAGTAGGTCATCATTCTTGGAGTCCGAGGGCAGGGAGTGGTCCAGAGTAATGTCTGAGGGTATGACAGCTGTGCAGATTGGATTTGAAGTGGAACACTTGCCGAGTGAGTGTTATCTAGCGGGCAGTTTATCAGCCCCTGACCCTGGAAGTACTGATGACAGGCAGGAAATAAGTGTTTTTACCTCCCCTTTTGATGTGACCCACTTTCTGAGCAGGATACTCCTGACACCGTGGTTGCCGCCCTTACTGGGCTGACGCTGCCTGGAGGGTTTGGAGGATTTGGGCAATTGGTACAGCTGGGCCAAGTCTGTGCACTACTTCAACGTTTTAGAACTGTCCTGATTCTGCTGAGCATGGTGCAATATGCCCCCCTGCGGGGATGTAGGAGCTATCGGATGGCCACTATCTACATTGGGGACTGAGATATCAATTGGAGTGGTGGGGGTTGTATATTCATCACCGCAGCGTCCCCTTGAGGGAATATTAGCACTGTCATAGCCCTAATCCACCACCGTTTCATCATGCTGAGTTTCGTTGTCCCCCTCACAGCCTTCGCCCTCTGTGGCCTTCATGTCTGCGGACGTACCCCCATCCTGGGCCCCTGGAGCTTTAAAAACAGTACTCACCTTTAGCAGCTCAGATAGTCCAGTTTCAAGAGGCCCGGCAGGTGGTGCAGTGTGTCCTACGTCTGTCACAGGATTGTCTGCAGCTCCGCCTTTTGTCTGGACTTCAGCACGCAGAGGATATCCTGCTGCAACTGCTGTCATTATTGTGTCTGCCAGCGAGGATCCCTCACCAGAGGTTGCCAGTTCTGTGGCCGGAATCTTTATAAGTTCCCTCATGACACCTGACTGTAGTAATTTTAATTTGGGGTGCCCGACTTGCTTATTTTCCAGCTCAGGTAATGTAGTGATTGGCTCCCCCCCACCTTGCAGCAGCTGCTGCTGCTCCTGCTGCTCCGGTGCTTCAATAGCGCGTGTCTTGCCCCCCCCCCTTCGAGCTCCGCAAGGGCCATTCCCCTTTTGAGTGGCCATTGAGCCAACCAAGCTGGTACCCTCGAAGGTGGGCTAACTGAATTGCGGCCCACCCAGATTAGCCAAAGGCACTAATGCGGCTAAAACCTCAGCGGCTGCACAGCTGTAGCATCAGGGTTGAGAAGAAAGCTATCAACTGGACTGCTCAGTGTTTCGAGCGAGCAAGATTGAGCCAGACGATCATTCGCTCAGCGCTCATGAATGCGGCACAATGGATGACGGCAGTCATGGAGCTATGGGGTGGAGCGGCTCTTCACAGCAGGCTCAACTCGCCATCTTCCTTCCTGTCGTCCACATTCGCAATGCATGTGATACACTTTGTGTCATAAAATTGCTATGTGAATTGAGATGGCATATTGTGCAGCAGAATTATGAAGTAACATACAATGAAGACTGGTAAACTGTATGTTGACGTGAGCTCTTTAATGAGCAAATTTCAATACAGAAAGTAAAAAATAAAAGAATAGTTGCCAGGCAAGGTAGGCCTTTTTTCCTTTAACAATATGGCTTTACAATAAAACTTGTACTCCTGTTTCAAAGAATCTACTAGCAGATGCCTTAGCTCATAGATATCCTAAATCTTTACTCACCTATTATACCCTCACGTCAAGTAAGAGGAGTACTTCAATCCTTCCTAGAAATAATGAAACTAAGGAACAACTAAATCCCAAGCAATTAAAAACTTACTTATTGGCACTCTTCTCAACATGAGATATATTTTAAAAGCAGCTTGCCAAGCACCACAATTGCTCCTCATTTAGTGTTACTCAGCATAAAACAAATGTCCAAGAATACACATTTTCTGTGCCAATACTGAGTGGTGAACACTTGATTAATTATGAGTATGAACAATGTTGACGACAACATCTATAAGAATCCATTGGGAGGACTGGTTTAGATAGTCAGGTAGGCAGTGCACTCCCATTTCTCACTGTTTAAATATGTTATTATTAATTTACCATTCTAAGAAGACTGATAACTATTTACCATTTCAAAACGATACGTCTACCTACTGAGACAGACCGAAAGTGAGGAAAAGGGTCCTAAATTCAGGTTTCGAAAGTCTGTCAAAAATTTCTTACCAATTTCCGCAGAAGGGTAACATGGTATACCTGTTCTCTTTTTTCCTGTGGCATTGCTCTTTAGTACGTGACTGGCAAGACACCTTGTAGGATCAAAAAACTGCTCTTTTCAACTGGTTTGTAATGTCTTCTACTGAGGGAAAGAGAATAGCTACTTTATTTTCTTGTTTACGTTCTGTCAATTGAAATCTTATTTTTCTTTGCTATGTGCCTTAAACATAACACTCCTCCTGAGGCTTGAGCCGGGAGAGCGGGACTACAGATTTAGAGCAGAGCAAGGGCTCCTTGACAGCGGTACCATACTCTTTTTAAGTATTTTGATTTGCGCTTTTGCACATGGGAATGACAAGCATTTCCTGAATGCTTGAAAAACTTTTTATATGGTTGAAGGGCTTTTTTTAAACATTTGTGTGATTTTTAAATACTTTGGGATTCTGTTAACATTTGGGGCACTTTATGCTCACCAGCATGCTGACACCCGAGCAGTTACTCATGACGTGTGCGTGCTTCGAGGGCTGGCAGAGGCGGCCATCTTGGGGGACCTTAGGTTAGCAGCCTAGCACTTTAGACGCCTGGCTATTTAGGGAGACACTGGCGCGAGCGCGCCCTAACACTTCTCCTGAGGCTTGAGCCGGGAGAGCGGGACTACAGATTTAGAGCAGAGCGAGGGTTCCTTGACAGTGGTACCATACTCTTTTTAAGTACTTTGATTTGCGCTTTTGCACATGGGAATGACAAGCATTTAATGAATACTTTTAAAACTTTTTATATGGTTGAAGGGCTTTTTTTAAACATTTGTGTGATTTTTAAATACTTTGGAATTCTGTTAACATTTGGGGCACTTTATGCTCACCAGCGCGCTGACACCCGAGCAGTCACTCACGACGTGTGCGTGCTTCGAGGGCTGGCAGAGGCGGCCATCTTGGGGGAACTTAGGTTAGCAGCCTAGCACTTTAGATGCCGGGCTATTTAGGGAGACGCTGGCGCGAGCGCGCGCAGCAGGCGCGCCGCGGGCCTGCCCAAGGCAAGCCCATCTGCGCCCGTCTGCGCTCGGGCCGCGCATAGCGCCCCAACCCCTGGATCCTTGATTACAGATGAGAGTGTAGAATACTCCTACTCTAGAGAGGTGTTATTGGAATTGAAGGGGTTATTTAACAACGCTGATTGCCTCAGTTTGGCTATGGGCTCTGGGCTTCCTATGCCAAGTGGGTCCTGTTTGAATTGCAATATGGCGCTCCCCAACATTCTTTATCAACAGGTTAAAACCAAGAAGGCCCACAATATACGGGTTGGCTCTTTGGTTACAACTATTAGATGTATTTTAATGAACGCTAGATCATTGGTAAAACATAGCATTGAATGCGCTAATTTGATGGAGGAGAATGGTATAAAGTTAGCTTTCATTACTGAAACATGGACGGACGAGGCGTCCGGTCCGGATCTGGTGAAAGCCACCCCACCTGGATTCCAGTGCGAGGTCCTTAACAGACCAAACAGGAGGGGAGGCGGGTTGGCTATTATTTACCATAACTCTTCATGGAACTTTTAAACCGGTAAATTTGCCCACTTGCGAAGCACTTACTTTCAACCTCAGCCTAACACATCATCACTCCCTCAAATGCACATTACTATATAGGCCACCAGGCCACTAGACATGCTTTTTTCCCTTCCCTGGGGAATTTACTGGAAGAAGCCCTTCTGTGTGACTCATATACCATCCTGAGAGATTTTAACTTTCATCTTGAAATTCCCAATGACCCGGAGACAGCTAGGTTATTGGAATTGATGGACTCCGCAGAGCTCACACAGTATGTTAGAGGAGCCTCCCACCTAGCGGGTCACACTTTGGACGGTGTTTTCTCTATTTAACCAGGGTTGTCTTTTGTGGGACTACTGCCCCTGGTCTGGTCTAATCATGCTGCGGCTCTATTTGATTTTAACTTGGAGAGTCAGAGGTTTAAGGTAGGGACTCTAGAGAACAGATCGAAAACCGAGCCTGGAATAGGGTAGACGCGGGGATCTTGCATGAAGTCCTGACCACTTCAGCTGGCCATGTAACGCTGGGCACTGAAGAAGCGGTAGCGTCATACACTAGATGGCTCTCGCATGCATGCGAGGAAATAGCCCCTCGGAAATCTATTATTCCGAAAAGAGCTCTTCCCTTGGCCCCATGGTACACAGAAGAAATAAAAAAGCATAAGTGTACTTGTAAACGGCTGGAGCGGAATTGGAGGAAAGGGTACCTTGACACTGATAAGGGACTATATGAAGCCAGCCTGCAAAGATATAAGCAAGTGGTTCGGTTGGCCAAACAGATATATTATTCATCTCAAATCCAAATGGCCAAGAACTCCTCTAGAGAGCTCTTTTATACGGTGTCCAAGTTGGCTTCTCTGAGACCTTCCACTATCCAGTCCAGCCCTAAGCTCTGTGAAGAGATTGCCACATTCTTTCGAACACAGGTCACAAATATATTTTCAGACCTTTCTGATCTAAATAACGATGCCTCGACTGAAGTTATTGAATTGGAACACACAAATTTCCCATTGGTGACCATGAAGGATTATAACCCATTGACAGTGCAGGACACACTGGATCTGTTAATTGGTGCAAAATCTGGCTCACCTTTGGATCCATGCCCTCTGAAAATTATTAAACTGGCCCCTGTCCCTATTGCATGGTGTCTTACCTTTATTTTTAACGATATGTATGAATATGGACAGTTTCCTAAACTTTGGAAGATGGCTTCCATTTTACCTCTTTTAAAAAAAAACAGCCTTGACCCTCACGATCCCAATAACTTTCGGCCAATCTCACGCCTTCCTCTTCCCGCGAAGATGGTGGAAAAGGTGATGAATAGACAACTCAGTACCTTCCCAACACGGTTTCAGAGAAGGATACAGTACTGAGTCAGCCCCGATTAAAGCCACAGAAGAGATGAGATCAGCTGTGGATCAGGGAGGCAGGGCAGCCCTGATCTTGTTAGATCTTTCAGCCGCATTTGATAATGTCCATCATGGGAGGTTGATGGACCATTTAAAATAATGCGGTGTAGTCGGCAAAGCTTGGAAGCTGCTGAATTCTTTTCTAGCCGACAGAAGCCAGATAGTAGCATTGGGGAAAATTCAATCAAAACCTTTCTCACTACCATGTGGTGTCCAGTTTTTAGTGCGTTCGGCTTTGGGATCACCTCGTATGCAGACAATACGCAAATTGTGGTAGCGCTACTACCTGGCAAAGAAACCGGGTTGGATAGGCGCTTCCAGTCTTGTATGGAAGAAGTTGGACGATGGATGGCAGGTAACTGCCTGAGGCTGAACTCGGATAAAACCGAGGTGATTTTGTTTGGAAACAACCCCAATTTTTGGACCCCTTCATGGTGGCCGTCTTCACTGGGGTCTCTCCCCATCCCAGCTAAAAAGGTCAAAAATTTGGGGATCCTGCTAGATGAGAAACTCTCTATGGGAGTTCAGGTCAATGCGGTAGTTTCTAAAACAGGGCATGTTTTAAGAACAGTGAGAAAGGTATTAAATCTCCTACCGCTTGACTGTCGCAAAACAGTGGTTACGGCATTGGTTTTATCAAGGCTGGACTATTGCAACAGTTTATACTTAAACATCCAGCAAAAACTGTTGCATAAGCTCCAGATGCTCCAAAATGCCGCGGCCAGACTCCTTACAGGTACCCCAAAATTTGCCTCGATCTCCAATGTGATAAAAAAACTGCACTGGCTCCCGGTTAGAAACCGGATACAGTTCAAATCACTATGCATGGTGTTCAAGGCATTGCATGGAGAGGGATCTGACCCCCTTAAAAGCCAATTCCAGTGGTATAAACCAATGCGCATGCTTCGATCATTAGAAGCAAAACTGATTGTTATTCCGCCAACAAAAAAAGCCCACTGGGGTGGTCGAAGCTTTACGTACTGTGCAGCAAAGGCCTGGAATGAGCTCCCATTCCATTTGAGAAATGCAAAGAATCTGTTGAGTTTTAGAAAGGACTTGAAGACCTGGCTTTTTGATAAATAATCCCGCTTGCCCTGGCCTTGTCTAAAGAGAAGTATTTCAGCGCCAGGACACCTTCGGGTAATCATGCGATTTAAAAATCACCTTAACATAACATAACATAACATATGCTCTCTTGCTTTCTCCCAAAGGTTGTGCATCTCTTACAGGCCACCCAAGAACCCTTTGGGATCCAAACTGACTGCTTTCAGCATATCAGTTTCTGTATCACTTCAAGCTCACAGACACAAACCCAGTTTTCATCAACCCAGAATCCTTTAGGAAATTTAAACAGTGGATGAGGCAGCACACTGCCTGCGTGCCAGTACTAATCCTCCTTATGCATGCTGGTAGATGCAGTGCCCAATAGTGTCCCTACTTACAATTAATCAAGTCTTTTCCTTCCATTGTTGGCACAATTGGATATTGTTGCACACTTGTATTGTGCGAGCTATAGTGCTAGCTGGCATTTACTAGCATGGTACAATCCATTAGTTTGGGTGTGATTGGCAAACACCTTTGAGTATATCTGGTTCTGTATCAATCCAAAGCTTACCAAAGAAGGCATCTAAGATTGCCTGTGTACAAGAGAATGCAGACACAGGGGCTATTTATCGATACAAAAGAAAATAAGCATTCCAAGATGTGCACTGCTCATGTAGATGAACGCATGGTGGCCATCCTGAAATTATTATTTTTTTGCTTGAACAAGCATCACTGAAAGATGCCCACTGCACCTGCGGGTACATGTGCACTCCTCCTTGTGAATATCTGCAGGCATTATATGGATCCAGAGAATTTTCTATAGCAATTCCCTCACATGTCTGAAGGTGACGCTGTGTGCCACCACCTTAATCAATCGCACCTGGGATATGACATCGGGACCACCATACCTGTGCCACCACCGTGCGCTGACTTCAGTGTCTTTCTGATCTCTGTCTGTGCCGTCAGACATGAAGCCCACAGACACCCGAATATGCGAGTGCACAAATATCTCTAGATTGGGACTTTATTAATGGACCGTATGAGTCCATTCAACAGACCTGGGAGGAGGGGAGGGTTGTTGAGGAATCTGCTGTTGGATACAGTCTCTAACATAAAAGGCGCAACAGAAGGTAAGCAACTTGTTCTTTTGATAGAGACTTCTAACCCCAGATTCCTCACCTTGTCAATAGATACCAAAGCAATATCTCCCCAGGGGGTGGATCTATGATGTGTATTACTCGGACCAGGAAATCCTGTAGGACAGATCGGGAGTTGTGCCCATCCTGCCGGACCTGGCTTTCCAGGCAACAGTGCTTCATGAATATACGGAGGGACACCCACATTGCAACCTGGCAGATATGCAAGACTGGTGCACCAAGTCCCACCACACTGTTAGCAGCCTTGGTTCTGGTGGAATGAGCATGGAAGGAGATCAACCCATTTAAAAAACATATCACAACAGGTGATTTGAAAAGAGTTGTTTCTGCAACTGTAGAAAAGCTGAAAGGGCAGAATGATAACCTTCAACTGTCAGAATGATAACCCTTAACTGTCACAACAGCAAGGCCATGCTGAGCTAAGCAGAGACAAAACAATAAAATGTAAGACAACTTTGCCTGTAAAGGCTGAATGTCCCGACAGAACCACCAGACAACAAACTTTTCCTGGTGTTCCACATATACAGCTCTAGTGGGGCTATTCCTAATTACCAGGATGACATCAACTACTTCAATAGAAAGACTGAAGGTCATCAATTGTCACTCATTCATTTGCCACTCACAGAAGTGTAGGTTTTGCAGGCTTGGATGCAGGATCCGACCCTGCTGCTGTGACTGGAGGCTCCCCCAAAGAGCAGCTGAACTGGAGGACATATGCTTGTGCCCATGGCCAGAATTTCCAGATACCACACGCCCCTTGCACAGTCCAGAGTCACTAAGATGAATTAGGCTTGTTCTCTATTGATCTTTTTCAATACTCTGCGCAGGAAAGGTAGGAGCTGACTTGCCAATGAGCAAAAACGTGGATACTGCAAGTTCTCTGCAGTGGCTGCTTGCCAAGGTTCTCATCGTAGTTGGATGATGCCCTTAGCCACCTCCGAGGGTAACTGCTATTCATGATCTTTTAGGCCATGCCAGCTGTGTTCATCCAGCCTTGCATTTAAAGATCCAGAATTGAGTACTGGTTGTCCCTGGGGAACTGGACGCTGATTGCTTGCTCCTCTGCCTCTACCTCAAAAGGATGGAGAGGTCTGCTGCTGCTGAGGTATATTCTGGTATTATGCTATCGTCCTGCTCTCCTTGAACTGCTCCAGGTTGAATTCAGCCTTGTCTCCAAACAAGCGTGTCCTGTCTAATGGCTGAATGGATATTGCCTAAAAAAACTGTTGACTGCAGCCAGGCCTGATGGAGAATGGCGATGCTGGTGCCAATGCCCCACCCAATAGAATCGGTGATGTCCAACTCACGATTAATTGTAAATTTGGCCACATCTGGACTGATCTTTATGGCTTGGCTCAGGACAGGTCAGAGGTCTTTTGGGACGCCTGGGAGGACTTGAGCCACCAAATCCCAAAGAGCGTGGGAATCGCATCCCAGGAGGCAGTTGGCAGTCACAGATCTGAGAGCCAAGCTGGTGGAAGAAAATAAACTTTTCCTAAAGGTCTTCACTCATTTGATCTCCCTATCAGTGGGGAGTAGTCAGCAAAGTATTCAGATTTGTCGTCTTGTAGACGCCTACAACACCAAGCTTTCAGGGTAGGGGCGCTACAACCAAAAACAGGGTCGGAAAGCAGGAGGTCAAAAACTTCAGCTTCCCTATGCCTTACCGTAGGGTAAGAAGTGCTCTCCTCTGTGGCAGGACTGGGTGTGAGAGGAATACCGCTTTAGGAGAAGTATCAATGCCATTGGCCTCTTGAAGGTGGTCATACCAATTTTCCTTCTTGTATGGTTGCCCAATTTCAACACACGCATCGTAATCATTATTCGAACCAAACAAGGATTTCAATGTATCTGTCCTTCCTTGCGAAGGTGGCAAGTCAAAAGGAGGAGGTGGCACTGCAATGGAAGTCGAGCGCAGCCTCGGTCGAGGTCGTAGCAACGTCGACCTGGAGTCAGGGAGCACAATGAGTACCTCTTCCTCTGGCATCTATGGAGACCACATCAGCATTGAGGCTCCATGAACCGGTGTGGAGAGTGGAGCCAGAGGGAGAATTAGAACAGGAGCTGGAGGAAGCCCAGTGGTGGATTTGGAGGGTCCAACTGACCCCTAGGCCAAACCTACCGGCAGTACTCCATAAGGGGGGCCTCTCGACTCCTTGGGGCATAAAAAATCACCAGAGAAGCAGTCAGTAGGGATCCTAAGAGTTGGGGCATTGCCTCACTAGACTCTTTGATCTGCTTCTGTGTCACAGAAGGCCCCAGAAACTTGGTTTGTGCAAGAGCAAGATGCGGAATAGGGTCAGATGATGATTGAATTGAGGAGCAAGATTGAGTGGCATGGTAATACCCTCGTGCCTCCTCAGGTTAATGTAAGTGGCAGAAAGGGGCCTAGTCCCAGTATGACTTTTTGTGTTTTTTCTTTGACTTACCCGAAGACTTGGAGAACAGTGCTGACTGACCTCAGCAACGACTCCTGCAACTTCTGGACTGGGTTGTTATTTTACAAGTGATTTTTACTGTGCTTGTTTATTTCTCACTTTCAAATTCAGCCACTTCTGTACAGGAGTATTCTGTTGGTTATCAAACAAATATTGTCATTTAAGTAGCTTCCCCATGCTATTAAGGGACGTTTTGTAGATATTGGAATAGTCAAAAAAACACTTGAAATCCTGGAGCCATGAAGTACTATTAGTCTGCTAAGAAAACTAGTGTTTTTAGGTGAAATAAAATGATGCAATAAAACAAACAGTTAAATTATCCATGTAAAAATACCATTGGGGAAAGACCTGTAGCTGAGGATTCTACACAAAGTTCCCAAAACAAAATATACACCATTCATCAACTAAATAAAGCAATAATTACTCACATTTTATCTACTCATTAACGTACATTGCATTTAGGCGAGGTAACAAGTGAACAAAAACAGAAGAAAGAATGTGAAAATAAGATCCATAAGACTCACGTACATTTGGTAACTCTTATTCCATTTCGAAAAATCTTTGCTGAATCTTGAGTTAATGTAAAGTCTTGAATGGAAATGCATCCTAGCTGAGCCTGAATAAGACTTAAGGAAGAAGACTTACAGTTACAATATTAATTTCAGCATTTCTGTAAATAAAGCATTGTCATAGCCAACGGACAACCACCTGTTTGATTGTGAAAGCTATATTAGTACATCTGTGTTAGAATTTGAGTTTCTGGTTGCCAGAGATATGCACCATGTCTAAGCAAGAACAATAATCCTAGTCAGGATAAGTCACAAACTCACCCTAAATTAACCTGTGCTCACCCTCTAATAGCTTGGCAAAGAGCATTCAGGCTTGACTTAATAGGCAATGAGTAAAGTAGTTGAGTTATCCTTCAAACAGCAAAACAGAGAAAACACCACACAAAAAGATTCCATATCATGTTAGAAAAATAGATCTTAATTTAATTTAAAAAAAAAACAAGTAGTACTTGAGATATGCATTTTTAAAGAATAGACTGCAAGATAGCACTTAGAAGCAATACGCAACTATTTGGGATATCTGGCCTTGCTGGACTGGAACAAATTCAAACGTTTAGGCAGACCGCAATAGAGCACGGGCCGGTTGCAGGGACACAATTTTATCCACTGACAAAGTACCTTGTTGCTTTTAATATGAGATGCAGGGTGCAAGCAAGGCAATGCGACAGCCCACAGGTGGTGCATTCATTTTCTTCTCACAATGCATCGGTAAGGCATCGGTTCCAAGGACGATGCTCTAGTTTTGAAGGCAATGCACCGGTTCTGCTCCCGCAATGGTGGCGATGCATCGGTTCTACTCCCACAACAGAGGATGCGTCAGTGCTGAAGCAAACACCGTAGGCCCACTTCCAATGGTCCAGGTGTAGGAGCAGGGTAGCTGGAAGTCTTTTATGTCCCTGAAACTACAGATCAGGTGGCCGGCCAGCTGGCTCTTGGAGGGACTCTGGGTTCTGCGGACAAGAGAGGCAGGTCCAGTCCTTCTCACTCAGGCAAAGGGGGCAGCAGGCAGCAGGTAAGCATAGCAAGAAAGTAGTTTTTCCACAGCAGCAGTTCAGCAGAGAGGCAGTCCTTCTTCTTGGCAGGGTATCATCAGGTTTAGGACTTTACCGAGTTCCTAGGGTCTGAAGTCCAGTTCTGATACCTAGTGGTGCTTTTGAAGAGAAGGAGACTTAAAAGAAGGGCTCTGAAGTGCACAGAGGTCCTCCCATCCTGTCCTGGCTCCAGGCTCACTACAGGGAGCTATGCAGCCCTTTGTGTGGGGACAGGACACAGCCTATTTAGGTATATGTGTGAGGCTGTGTCCAGCTCCTCCCTCCCATCCTCCCAGGATGAGTCATCAAAGCCCATCAATTCACACCTAACCTCCTTTTGTGTGGGGCTGTCTAGGGTAATACACAAAGCCCAGCTGTCTCCCACCCCAGACTGATCAGAGACAGGCAGCATGCACATATGGCTAAGAGCAGGAAAATGCCAATCGTCTAAAAGTGGCATTTTCGAAATTGTAATGATAAATTTGACTTTACCCTTAAATAGGATTTATCAAAACACTTCCATAGGTATTAAACATGATAGCTCTACTCCCTCTCAAATAGAGATTACAGCTTATTAAATGTAATAAGGAATCCCAATGTTATCCTATGAGAGAGTTAGGCCTCACAGTAGTGAAAAACAAATTAGAGAGTTTTCCACTACCTGGACATGTAAAACTTAAAAGTACATGTCCTACCGTTTAAGTAAATAGCACCTAGCCCTATAGGCTACCTAGGGCCTACCTTAGGGGTGACATTTGTGTGATAAAAGGGGTGTTTAAGGCTTGGCACAGGGTTTTAAATGCAGTATAAACTGCACACATAGGCTCTGCAGTGGCAGGCCTGAGACATGTTGAAAGGGCTACTTGAGTGGGTGGCACAATTAGTGCGGCACACCCACTAGTAGAATTTAATCTACAGGCCCTGACCACTACAACTCCAACCCCTGAAGGTGAACCCCTGAAACTGACTGTACCTACCTTAATACATCTCTTACTTTTCCTCTCATAGGATTGCATTGTGCATAGAAGCGCACAAGTTTGAACGTTTTACTTACCTGTGAAAATTTCTAACAAAAGCAGTACTTTCTTTTGAACGAAGTTCTTGATTTAACAAAATATCTAAAGCAAGTATTATTGTTCTACTTTGGTCTCACATTTATTCTTTGAGTATGTGTCTCATGTAGGCCTGGGCTAAATTTCCGTTCCGCTTGCGGAAATTGCGATAATTTGACATTTTCGCGTTCCGCGGAGAGCGTGAAAATGTCAAAATTTCCACATTCCGCAGCTTAGCGATAATTTGTTTCTTGCTCGCGCTGTAAAATAATACATTCTCGCGCGCGCGCGATCGGCTTACCTGAAACCCCGCGTTCGCCGACAAGTTTTCCCGATCCGGTCGCGTTCTCCACGAGATGTTGGATTGTTGGTAGCCATTTGCGCTGTCTCGCGACAGGTCGCGCCCGCAGTAACGTCATGCGTCGCGCGATCACGTCTTTCTTCTTGCGATCATGCACCGCGAGAAGAGTGAAAACAAGATGGCCGCGCCCGCGAGCAACCTCATGGGTAAGTTGGCGAGCCGCGACCACGCAGAAAATACAGCGAACGGGCGGGAAAAAAAACTTCCGCATCTTTGCGATATTTCCGCGTGTTTGCGGAGATTTTTAACATTTTCGCGATAATTTGCGAAAGTCGCTTTCGCAAATTCCGCCCACCTCTAGTCTCATGTATTGCCTTTGTGAGTACAACAAATGCTTAGCACTACCCTCTGATAAGCCTAACTGCTCATCCACATTACCACAAAAGAGAGTGCTAGTATTGTCTGCTTTAGCCTCTGTAAGCCAAATGGGGACCCTTTGAGCTCTCTACACAGTGTACTACTTTTTAGTGTACTATATAGAGAGCCAGCTTCCTACACACCCATAGTAAACAGAGTGTACATAGAAGTGCGACAATACATAACGTATTAAACATTCTTATTGAACAATCCAGGGGAGATGCCTTGTAGCCCTCTGGTGATTAGGGGTTATTGACTTGAAAGTTTGACACAAAAAATTCAAAATACAGTTCATAATTCTCAATTCGCACATTAGATCTCGTCAGGATGTTGATGAGGCCGCTGAAAAGGTGGTGCACTTGGATGTTTGATTGCCAACCTGTTGAATAAGAGCTATGTTTGTTGGTTAGTTTAGGGGTCTGTTTTTCCACATTCATTTGCACAATTTTTTGTGAGACACCAGAAGGCGGCCACAGTCCGCGTATATTATTTTGTAAGTGGGCTATTGTTTATGGGACACATTCATTTTTATGGATTGTTGCCCCCTTCGTGATAATTCTTTACATGCTTGCACTACTACCGCTATTCTGGTGGCTTATCGCCGTTATGCGGTTGTTGAAGTTCCTCTCACAGCCTGGGAGCACCAGATTTGGCTTAATGGCACCCTACCCCATCCTTTTTGTTTTTGTTCATATGGGCCGCTTAAGTATTTATGGGGCCACATGGCCTGTTTTGGCTGGTTTTACTCCACATTCTAAATACATGAATACAAATGTGGCAGACGTTTGTCTGTTGTATGGTCAGCTAGTTCTTCTGTATAGACGTCTGATCCAATTTGCTGCCCGTGCTTTTCTAGTGGCCCCACCTGGACAGGCTGCCCGTGCTTTTCTAGCTGCCCCACCGGGACAGGCTGCACATGGTGAAGTGCTTATGAATAGCCCTGTTATGATTAATTCGGGAATGAGCAAATGTCCTCAGAATCATGTGGACAAGCCATTTTGGATTGCCCAGAAAATTGAACAGCTTAATGCAGTCTTCCCTCTTATAGGTCCTGAGAAGAAGCACAGGATCCTTACCTAGTCTTGTAATTCCTCCTTTAGCTGACTGCAACTCCTGCGGGACAGTGTTTGCCTCAGAGTATACACTATGTTATGGCACCCCCTTGATGAGCGTTCTTCCGAGCATTCTCAAACAGGTACAGAATGAACATGGGGCAGGTACTGCCCTAGATCTGGGTATGAAGTTGCTGGGTATTTTTCCTGTAGTCTACGGAATGATTCTTTCTAATGGTAAGGTGAAGCAGTGGCTTTGATGGTTAATCTTTGATGGTCACTGCCTTTTGGCGGTGTCTGACATTGATTTCCTATTATTATCACGGCTGTTTATACGTCCTTAGGATGCAATAATTTGGGGGTTCTACCTTCTCTTCAGTCCCAGGGTAAGCCCCCTCCTGAAAAGGAGGGATGTCCAGTCTTTCCTAAGAAGACATGGGACAAAAATAAGCGGACGCCTAGGTCTTGCAGTGGTTCGTCACCACCGGACGCTTCTGTGCGTAGATATGATTTACGTGACTGCTCTAAGATTAAAACTCCTGAGTGGTTTCAGGTTCCTGGTCCTCGTTCTCCTCGTTCCTTTCAGGAATTGTCTGATCAACAGTATGACCGAACAGCACAGCAAGATCGCAGATCAGGAGAGTCTGCACAGCCCAATTGGGACCCGTAGCACTATTTTGACGGTAAAGTCAAGAGAGATAAATCACATCCATATAGAGCACTGTTCCAGAAGAAAAAAGGTGTGGCATTGACAGCAAAATATGCCCCAGGCCGTGATAACCCTCCTCCTGGACAGGAGTTGGGTGGTGACTCTCATCGACCGTGCGGTGTAAGTTTTGGTAGAGTGCCAGACACTCTACCCGTTTCTGGAGGCGAACGCAACTGATACCTTCGTAACTGTTGAAACTGCTGTCACCTGCATAGCACCGCCTGATAGACTTTATCATGTAGACATTCAGATTGAAGGTGACATTGAGCGCAACAAAAATTAGGACTGGGCGTAGTTCGTGGAGTTTTGCAACGCGGAACTCAGTGAAGTTACAAAAAAACTCTGCGAAGGTCCGCGAGTAGCGGAGTACGGTGCGAACTGCAGTTTGTGCTGGTATTTCCTACCACTCGGGTAGAAATTCTACCCAAGCGGCAGCTCGCGCTCGCAAATTTACAGTTTGCGATCACAATCTTATCGTTTGCGATTGCGAGCGGGGAAAAAACTCTGCTGCACATCGCGAAGTGGAGTTTTCTGCACTCCGCAAATTGCGCGGAGTGTGGAGTGCAGAAAACACTGTAAACTCCGCAAACGGAGCAACCTTCACCGCCCAAGTCTACCATAAATGCTATTTTTTGGGACAACTTGCCATCTTCTTATGACATTTTACTGGTGGAGGTTGATTGGCCTTCCCCATTTGTTCTTGCGTGTCCTTGAGGCGAAGATGTGATTATGCCTTCCTTTTTGCAATAGGTTCCTGATGAGACTAAGCATTCTTATGCTTCGGGGTGGGCTCTTGCCTTAGCCTCGGCCTTATACAGCAACCAATCTGGTTGGGATAAAAGTTTTCCCTCACATGTTGTGCCTGTTCGCTCTGTTCCTCAGCCACAGCCTCAATATCCAATTAAACGTGACACAAAGGCATCAGTTAAAAAGATTTTGACTCAATTAGAGTATCAGGGTGTTACTGAACCCTGTGTCTCTGCGATAAATAACCTTCTCTTCCTGGTTTTGAAACCTGATGGTTCATGGCACATTGTTTTGGATTATAGACATTTGAATAGTGATGCCCATACTTATGCAGTGCAAAACATCGACACCAAAAACATCCCCATACAACAATATTGAATGATAAATGTCGATGTCAAAAATATCAACATCCTATATTTATAAAGGTAAGTACAAAAATCTCGAAAATAAATATCGATGACATAAATATAGATGTACAAAATATCATTTTATATATTTATATATATATATTCACTGAAAAAACCTTAGGTTTCATGCACGTTATAGTTAGTAATTGGCATTTAAAAAACCTTTGAAATTCACTGAAAAAAACATGGGTTTCATGCATGTTATAGTTAGGAATTGGCATTTAAAAAACATTAGAAATTCACTGAAAAAAACATAGGTTTCAGGGGTGTTATAGTTAGCTGGACATTTCCCTCATACAAAACCCTAGAAATTCCCCTGTTATAGTTAGTTCAGCTAACTATAACTCGCGCCCCCGCAATGCACTGCTGATGACGTCACATATTACATCACTCATGACATGGTCAGTGACATCACTGATGACATCACTGATGACATCTCAAATGACATCACTGATGACATCACTGATGACATCATCTATGTGATAAATTAGTACACCTTCTCACACCCTAATATAACTTTTGATACACCAACTCAAAATTTCAGACGGCCATTTTGAAAACCATAGATACTCCAATACCAATAACTACGTACCCACTCATTGACTCTTAGGTCTACATGCACCTCCACTCACTCACCTGTACAGTCACTCATACTTACAGTCACTCCGTACAAGACTATCATATGCATTTATACACATATATAGACTCACCTATACAGTTAAATACACTCAAGTTCACTTACTCATAAAAATACTAAAAAATGTTGACACTCTTATTCAATCACTAGTACAAGCATACAGCCAGTCCCGCAATCACACACTCTCACATATAGATAGTTATTTACTCTTATACACATATACACTGTTTCACATATGTAGTTACTGTCACATGTACAACTGAGATATACATTCAATCACTAACACACCCTTACATACACTCACCCAACCATACAGTCCATCACAGTTGCACTCTTAAAACCATGCACCCATAGAATCACCCACTCACACATCTATGCACAGAGTCACACACACCCCACCCACACACACACTCAGGCACCCATACAGATACTCAGACAACCAATCAAGAACCCATAGAGACACTCATATTGCTATTCACAGAACCATGCAGCCGCTTATACACCAACAGAGAGACAGATACACACATTCACACAGTTTAGTCACTAGTCTGCAGTAAGATACATTTAATGACTCACTTATAGAGTCAGTTACGCACCTAGAAAATCACCCATTCACACACTTGTACACCCACTTATTCTTCAACAGGCCTTTCCCTATATATATTAAACATATTAAAACTGTTCAGAAACACATACTCAATGGATGACGTCATCAGTGATGTCATCAGTGATGTCATTTGAGATGTCATCAGTGATGTCACTGACCATGTCATGAGTGATGTAATGTGTGACGTCATCAGCAGTGCATTGCGGGGGCGCGAGTTATAGTTAGCTGAACTAACTATAACAGGGGAATTTCTAGGGTTTTGTACGAGGGAAATGTCCAGCTAACTATAACACCCCTGAAACCTATGTTTTTTTCAGTGAAATTCTAAAGTTTTTTAAATGGCAATTCCTATCTATAACATGCATGAAACTTATGGTTTTTTCAGTGAATTTCAAAGGTTTTTTAAATGCCAATTCCTAACTATAACGTGCATGAAACCTATGGTTTTTTCAGTGAATTTCAAAGGTTTTTTAAATGCTAATACCTATCTATAACTTATCTCTGAAGATATCATGAAAAGCATTCTTTTTTAAAAGTAGGGTGCACATTAGTTTTGTGGAAAAGCATCTTTGTGATTGGTTAAGAAAAAGCAGTTTCAACGTGGAGTACATATCATAGGATAAAATTTGCTCAGCTCAACCACACCTGCTACTTGCATTTGGAAGGCACTGTTGGAACTTAAAACAATCGTCAACTTTTAACCTGCAAGTGTCGTTGAATGTTCAAGAAAATGTTACAAAAAAATATCATAAAGTTTTAAAAAATTGATGAACTTTTAACCTGCACGAATTGTAGAATGTTCTAGAAAGTGTGTTGATAGAATACGTTGCACTTCTGACTTCTATGTGTTGTTGAATATTAAAAAAAACGGTTCATATGGAAAATTAAAAAGAAACCAAAAGAGAAGTTTTGAAACCTAAAAGAATCAAGGAACTATTCTAATTTATTCTTTACATGTATTTATGTGTGCAGCAACACAATTATAGACACAACAGCACTAGGAAGAGGAAGAAGCAGGGAGTGGGGGAGGGGAAGATGGGCAGAATGGCACACATGCACAACTACAACATCACAGTGCCTTTTGGAGGTGGTGATTGCCACTTTACAATATCGACTGCTGCGGCTCTTGTAACAGGCCACACCAGAACACAGAGACACACTTACCGCACTTCCTGTACACGGACATGTCCGAGACACCCCGTTCCCCTTGCCGGATAGGCACACCCCTGCACTGACCTGTGAACGACAGACCAGCACACGCCAGTTGTGCATGCAGGAGGATGCGTACGTAGCTACACATCCAGGCTCACTGCCAATGCTGAGGTGACAGCACACTGTGATGTTGCAGGGCTCGTGCCTATCATGCTAAGACAATGACCACAGGGACACACTTACTAACATGTGGGTTTGGGGGGCATTGGAGGTCCTGCAGTTGTTGAGATGAGTCTTCTGGCCCTCATGGGTATCCCTGTATCATGCTCATTGACTCTATGGCACCTGTGTGCAGGTAGTTGTCCTGCTTAACACCAGCAGAAAGCAGGTGTAAAATCCCTGGTGCTAACGTGTCTTATCGCCGGAATTTGTTTCGCATTTCAATTGGTGTGAAAGTTGTGATGTGATTTTTTTCGTGTGCACAACAATATACGAACTGAGCAGTGTATCTCGTCAAGATCCAGCACCTGACGCACTATTCCCAATCAATATAAATACAATGAGATTTCTTAATAGATTTTGTGTGTACACTGTAAGTGCAGCCAATACCTCAGTGCAATACAATACAGGATTTTAGTATTTAGAATAAATCGCAAAGGTGCACCTCGTGTCTTTTTGCACGGGAACGGCTACTCTCCATTTCATTATCAGCACTTTAACGGAAGTAAAGTTGAGATAAATATAACACACTATTCAGAAGTTGGTGCAAACTGCAGATATCACCAGTATTCCAGCGATAAGTGCCCCAAAATTTAACACTATGGTGGACTCCATCAAATAACAGTAATACGAACAAGAAAGAGTCACTCAGCAGTTAAGAGAACAACCAAAAACATGATTAATTTTTTTTTCAAACTTTATTTTTTATAATAATAAATATATGAACGATAAACTATTTTCAAACTTTATTTTTTTATTAACATAAATATAAACAATAAACTAATAAACAAAATGTAACAACAATAATACAAAACAACAAGGCGGAACACTCCTGTGGGAACCACGGATGTCGACGACAGACCTGGAAAATCAGAAAGATTGTTAAAAAAAAACCAACATGGTATTCTCAACAAAATACCACAAGAAACAAATCACAGATATATAAAATGCATACAGCTAACAAAATTGTATAAGTTTAACTTACAAAAACTGTAAATGTTGCCGCTTTAAAATATTTACCGAATATGAGGAATTTTTTTTGCAGAAGGCACCACGCCCACAACGTTTTTCTTCAGTGGTGAAGACATTTTTTACTTTTTCCAAGGGGCAAACAAAGACCAATGCCACCTTCTTCATTCGCAAGATTTGCCAAAGAGTTCTGTTACGAGGGGATCCTAACAAAAAATTCTCGTGCGGCACAGCAAGTATGATGAAACACCTAAGGACCCTTCATCCAAACAATCTTGCACGAGAAGAGTGCAAACAGATGAGAAACACTCCTGTTCTGTATCTGTAAAAAAGAATCACAAATAAATGTATATTAATAACTTTCAAATGTATACTATTCCATTACTGTACAAACACATTTTATATAAAAACTGACTAAGAAACTATAGCCCTGAACCACAAGTGTGACGATCCTTAAAACACTACATGCATAGTGCATACTACTTTGAAGCAGTTCATGCCCTAATGCCTACCTCACTAAAAGACTACATGCTAACTGACTAAATGATTACAGTACTATAAGGAGACACACTGGGTGAGTGACAGGGTGTTTGCTAGAAGTGTATGAATACTAACTAGGGAATTGAAGGTGTGAAAGACAACTGTGTAGGTGATTAGAGGACTGCATCCATACTGCATAGGCATTTAAAGCAGTCCATGTGCTAAGGCCTGGCTCACTGCATGACTACTTGGGTACTGACTGAATGATTAGAGTACAGCAAGGAGAGTGCCTAGGTGAATTTATAAGTGCTAGGCTTTTCGCACAGGGAATGGATTAGTACTTGGTACTGAATGGGTCACTAGAGGAGTGCAAAGGCAGTGACAAGTGCTGGACTGTATGGATACTGACTAGGAAAATGAAAGTGTGAAAGACAAGTGTCTAGGTGGTTAGAAGACTGCATGCATAGTGCATAGGAGTTTGAAGCAGTCCATGTGCTAAGGCCTGGCTCAGTGTATGAATACTTAGGCACTGACTGAATGATTAGAGTACTGCAAAGATAGTATCTTGCTGAATTTATAATATATGAAGCAGTCTATTTGGTTCTTAGAAACTGACTAAATATTCAGACTACTTCTAGGACAGTGCTTAGGTAAAACTTTTAAATTTTCAGTTCTGCCACAGTGAACAGAATAGTACATGGTACTGCACCTTAGTGTCAAACCCTGACTCATTTTATCAATGCATAAGCAAAGACTAGCTTCTAATGCTACTAAAACTTGACAACATGAGAGGTTTTAAATTAGTTATCTGTCAGCAAATACACGATGTTACCAAATGCTTCTCTCACAGTGGTTCTCAAATGCACACAGACTCACAGTGTAATTCTAGACAACAACCACTATACCTAGGAGTTTACCAAAAATCATTCACTACTGTGGAAGTGGTAAGCGAACTGCACACAATCTTCATATTTCAGGACTGCACTTTTGTGTCAAAGCCTGACTCATTTAATCAAAGCATAAGCAAAGTCTGGCTTCTAATGCTACTAAAACTTCACAACATGACCGGTTTTAAAACAGTTATATCTCAGCAAATACACGATGTTACCAAATGCTTCTCTCACAATCCTTACCCAAATGCACACCGACTCACAGTGTGATTTTAGACAAGCAACACTATCCTAGGAGTTTACCAAAACTCATTCACTACTCTGGAAGAGTTAATGGAACTGCACACAATCTACATATTTAAGTACACCACATCAGTGTCAAAGCATGACTCATTTAATCAACGCATAAGCAAAGACTGGATTCTAATCCTACTAAAACTTCACAACATGACAGGTTTTAAAACAGTTATCTGTCAGCAAATACATGATGTTACCAAATGCTTCTCTCACAGTGATCCCAAATACACACTAACTCACAGTGTGATTCTAGACAAGCACCACTATCCCTATGAGTTTACCAAAACTCATTCACTACAGTGCATGTGGTAAGGGAACTGCACACAATCTACATATTTCACAACTGCAATTTACTGTCAATGCCTGACTCATATAATGAAAGCATAAGTCATAACTGTCTTCTAATGCTACTAAAACTTGACGACATGACATGTTTTACAACACTTATCTGTCAGCAAATACACGATGTTACCAAACACTTCTCTCACAGTGGTTCCCAAATGCACACAGACACATAGTGTGAATCTAGACAAACAGCACTATCCCTAGGAGTTTACCAAAACTCATTCACTACAGTGGAAGTGGTAAAGGAACTGCACACAATCTACATATTTCACGACTACACTTTAATGTCAATGACTGACTAATTTAATCAACGCATAAGCGAAGACTGGCTTCTAATGCTACTTAAACTTGACAACATGACAGTTTTTTTTTATTTTTTAAAGAAACCTTTATTACACAATAAAATACATACAAGTGCCTACAACCACCGAGGCCGGCCGCTACAGAGCCCGAGGGCCCGCAATGAAACGCCACACATTCAAATAAACCAGAAGCAAAGCTCCCGGCTGTTCGTGAGCACATGCAACAGGCCGTGGCCATAGGCCAAGAGCAATCGGAAAAAACAGTTTCATTTTCTGTTAAATGCAAAAACACTCAAGGCAATGAGAGTCCGAAATAGCAGCGTGCGCTTCCCAGGACGGGGGACAACGTAGAGTATCAGAAGCAGTTCTTGACAGGAAGTGGCAGCGG
Source organism: Triturus cristatus (assembly GCF_964204655.1). Classification (NCBI taxonomy): domain Eukaryota; kingdom Metazoa; phylum Chordata; class Amphibia; order Caudata; family Salamandridae; genus Triturus; species Triturus cristatus. The sequence goes on from NC_140586.1 coordinate 546,928,772, forward strand.
GGGGCAACGGGAAGACAAAACATGGAACACACTTCACACAATCCCGCAGAATGCGTGGCTAGGGGGACAAAGCAATATCGACCTCTAACGACAGAGGCGGGGTGCAGATATGTCCACGATATGAATTCCATGGACCCCATACCTTCGTCCACTTCCCAGGCTTGCCTCTCGCCACATACACCGTCTTTTCCCTAAACATACACCAGTCCATATTCTCCTTCCATACCGCGATCGTGGGCGGCCTCAGGGAGCCCCACAGCTGTGCAATGTTACGCTTAGCCACCATGTACCCCAGAGTCACCCACTGCGTCCGTGCCACATTATAGTCATTCGGTTCCCAGACATTCAACAAACACCTCCTAGCCTCTGGCAACAGAGCAACGTGCGTGACCTCCTCCATTACGGCGTGGATACCGTTCCAAAATCGCACAACCTCCGAACATTCCCATAGGATATGAAGAAAGGTAACCGACAGGCCACATCCACGCTTGCACATTCCATCCCTCGAGTAACCCATACGTAGCAAACCGGGCCCCGTGACATACACTCTATGAAGGATCTTCAGCTGTACGAATCGTAAGCGGGCCGGGATCGCCACCTCTTTCGGGGAGGCCACCGCCGATACCCAGTCCTCATCGTCCAGTTCCAAGCCGTCGCCCGTCCATGCCTCCCGCAGACGGATCAGCAAGTCCGCGCGATCATTAATACGTTTTTTGTAGATCAGAGAAATAGTGCTGTCGGGCACATAGCCATCCAACACTCTATCCTCCAGCGGGGAATATTCGGGGATAGCAGCAACGTCCGGAAAGACCGAACACAGCGCATGGTAGACTTGTGCATACCAGAAGTACTCTCTATCATTTAATTTGTATTCAGTTTTAAGCATTTCAAACGTTTTGAAAGACCCCTTCGCCCACAGATCACCCACCTTACATATACCAATCATATCCCATTTCTCAAAGCCTTTCATTTTCCACAAACAACCCAGTCGCCTGGAGGCGTACAACGGCGTCGCCCGAGTCAAGCGATCCCTCCACCCCATTACAGCATTTGCCGCATGCCACACACGTACCGCGACCTGCGTGGGTCCTGTCAACCGCGCATCCGGGGTCACCGAATACAGCGCCCTATTATAATCCCCACCCGGGAGCAGTAATTTATCCATCTCGAAGGCCGGATTTAAGGCAGGACCGTATATCCCGTGGTTCACCGCCGCCAATTGAGACGCCCAATAGTATCTTTTAATATCGGGGAGGGCGACCCCCCCATCGTACCAAGGGAGCGTCAACTTGGCGAGAGAGATCCGCGGCCGCCCGTCCCAAAACAGTTGGCGCTGAAGACCCTCCACCTCACGAAAATAACGGGCTGGCACGACATCTAGAGTGTTTTGCAAAGCGTACAAGAAGCGAGGTAGCGACATCATTTTAAACAATGCCGCCCGTCCGAGCGGCGAGAGCGGCAGTCGTCGCCACCTCGCGACGTCGGCCTTCAATCGCTGGAGGGGAGGGAGAAGGTTTCGCTCATAGCGGACCGCGGGATCCAGAGAGATAAAGATTCCCAAATATTTGAACCCCAGTGTAGCAATCTGGATAGGGCAATCCAGCGGCAGGAGGGGGGCCTCGCCCGAGAGGACGTAAACACATGACTTGGCCCAGTTGATAACCAGGCCAGAGTTGCGACCAAAGGAATTCAATACATCCACCAATACAATTAGCGACTGTCGGGGAGAGGTAAGATACAGAAGGATGTCATCCGCGTAAAGGGAGACACGGTCCTCGAACTCCGGCGTCCATCTAATACCCCGCAGCGACGGCTCCCAACGCAACCAAGCGGCGAGAGGCTCCAAAGAAAGTGCAAAAAGAAGGGGTGATAACGGACAACCCTGCCGCGTACCTATCCCCAGTGCGAAGGGAGCCGACACCCTACCATTCACCGCAACCTGAGCCAATGGGTCAGTATACAGTAATTTTACCCAACCAATAAACTCAGGGCCGAACCCGAATTTCGCCAACACGGCCCAAATATACGGCCACTCCAAAGTGTCGAACGCCATAGTAGCATCTAAAGATGCCAAGATGGCCGGCTCACGTATAAACTCCGCTCTAGCAAGCACGCTGTGCAACCGCCTCAAATTCAGGGCGGTATTCCGATGGGGTATAAAACCGGACTGATCCTGATGAATCAGGTCGCCCATGACCCGAACCAGCCAATTAGCCAATACCTTAGCCAGGATTTTGGGTTCTGCGTTCAACAGCGAAATGGGCCTATAGGAGGCGCAGCGATCTCGCGGCTTCCCCTCTTTGTGTATCACCACTATAGTGGCGAGAAGTTGGTCAGGGGGAAGGAAACCCGCCGCACGTGCCGCGAAAAACATGTCCCGAAGATACGGCGCTATCTTATCGGGACGCAACTTATATAGTTCAATGGGAAGACCATTGGGACCCACAGCCTTACCAGACGCGATCGAGCGAGTGGCCAAAGCGATCTCATCTGACGACAACTTCGCCTCCATCAGTGTTGCATCAGCCTCCGAAAGGGTTGGCAGTGCGATGTCTCTAAGCAACAGATGAGAATCCTCCTCCGAACGCACAGAAACCGGAGAGTATACCCCGCGGAAGTAATCCGCGAAGCAGTCAACAATCTCCACGGGGTCAGTCACACGGACTCCATCCATTCTCTCCACCACGGGCACCACCCTGCTCGCTCTCTCCTTCTTATCCAACCAAGCAATCAGCTTTCCGGCCTTATCCCCCACATCATACAGTCGTCCTTGCTGCTCTCTACTCATCCCTTTAGCGGCATCCGTGACTAACGCTCTATAATCTGATTGTTTGAGGCTGAGAACGTGCAATTTCTCGTCAGTGACCCCCCGCGCCAAGTCCTCCTCCATTTCAGCTATTTCAGTTTCCAGGCGAACCACCTCTGCTCTCCCGCACCTCTTAACATAGGAGATAAGTGACAAGGCCTGCCCTCTGACCACCACTTTATAACCCTCCCATAGGGAGACAGCTGACGATACCGACCCCACATTATCGTGGAAGTAGTGGTCGGTGGACTTGACCATCTCCGCGCGGATCTTAGGGTTACGTAAATACCAGGGGTTAATGGGCACTACTCTCCCCTCTGTCTCAGGGACAACCTTCAGTTGCAACCATATAGGGGAATGGTCAGAAATACCTCGGGCCAAATGACGCACCTCCCCAATCATCCCAGCTTGGGTCGCCGGCATGAGCATGTAATCGAGTCTCGAGAGACTCCCATGGGCCCCCGAGTGATAGGTGTACTGCGCCTGTCCCGGGTGCATCAATCTCCAGCAATCCACAAGCCCCAAAGTGTCCAGAAAGCCACCCAACCAGGCCTGAGCCCTAGGGAGATCCCTGGGGGGGGCGACGGTCCTCCAACCCGGATACAACAGCGTTAAAGTCACCCCCCAACACCAGAACCCCCCCAGGGAGTCCCAGGACCAGACGCCCCAAATCAGCAAATGAAGCCGTCTGTAACCCCGGAGGCACATAAACAGCAACGAGCGAAACAGTCCTACCCTCCCATCTCCCCACCAGTGCCACATAACGCCCCCTATCGTCGTGAAGCACCTCGTCCACCTCCAGTGGAAGAGAGGCCATAACCAAAATGCCCACTCCCCTAGAGCCTGAAGTGAAACCAGAGTGAGCAGCAAGGCGATAGCCCCTCCTATTTAGGGCATGGAAGGAGTTCCCAATCAAATGTGTCTCCTGCAGGAAAACAATGTCGGGTGAAATCCGTTTCAAAAACTGCAACACCACCCCGCGCTTGATCCTGTCCCCCAATCCATTCACATTCCACGAAAGGATTCTCAATCCCCTACCCCCCACCCCACTCCCGTGCATGATACCCACATCCCGGAAAGCACAACCCGGACAAGTCAGCAGAGAACTTCACATTGCCTTGCGAAACAAACAAACAGTCCCCAACAACCCCCCTCCCCCACAATCCCCAAACCACAACTCCCCTCTCCCTGCACCCCTGCTGGAGCCCAAACAGCCCCCCCAACTCACAGTGTGCCTGTCGCCCTAACATATACCACGAAAAGAACCCCAGAAGGAGGAAAGGGCCCCAATAAGCTCCCCACAACCTCCAGGCATTTGAAGGGCATATTGTGTCTAACTAGTGTCCAGTTGAGCCAAGGTACAAAACGTCACCAGTCTAGTCCATCACCAGGAATCAAGTTCTAGTCCTGCTCCACCAAATCCTCTCCGCTCTCCGCCATCCGAGTGTCTCGATCCTGTCCCCGAGGCAGGGCATCCAACCAGTCTCCAACCGCCTCCGGCCGATCGAAGAAGTGTGAGTGACCCCGGAACTCAACCTGCAGCCTAGCCGGGAATAACATTGCGTATTTCAGCTCCATGTCCCTCAAGCGCCGTTTGACGCCAAAAAATCCCAGCCGTTGTTTTTGAACCGCTTGCGTGAAGTCCGGGTAAAAGCTGACATTAGAGTTCTCAAACTTCAGCGGCCCGGCCACCCTCGACGCCTGAATTATAGCATCCCTATCCCGAAAGTTAAAGAGTCGGGCGATTATAGGCCGCGGGGGAGCACCCACTTTGGGCGCACCACCCGGAATCCTGTGGGCCCGTTCCACCGCAAAGAACTTGCTCAGTCCCTTGGGCGCGAGACGATTGAGCACCAGATCCTCAACAAAAAGATCAGCAGCAGATTCCTCTGATCTTTCCGGCACCCCAATAATACGAACATTGTTCCGTCTAGCCCTGCTTTCGGAGTCCTCAAGTCGACGATCCGTCAGGTCACTGGCTAGCCGCAACCTACGGACCTCCGTCTGCAGGGCGGCCACATCCACAGTTAGGCTCGACGCCGCTGGAGTCAAGGAGTCGACCCGTTCGTTAGTTTTGGACAGGTCTGCCCTGACCAAATTCACATCGATCAGGACCGCGTCCAATTTATGAGCCAGGGTATCAAACCGCTGACCCACAGCAGCCTTCATCTCCTCAATGGCGCCCATGACGTCCTGCAAGGTCAATTCAGACGATGGGCCCGAGACCTCTTTGGACCTCTCAGGCGATTTATTCGAGCCACTAGGGGATCCCTTTGGCTGCGCATAACAATCCATGTTGTTGACCTGTGTATAGGCGCCCCTCCGGGTTGACTTAGGTTTCGACTTGTCTCCGTCTAGTCTCGCCGCCATCGTCCGGAGGCCACCAAGGCCGGCACCCGCCAGCACCAGGGACAAGGACCAGGTAGTTAATTCAATGGAACACAGCAGTCGCAGACAGGAAGCCCGTTTATAGTCCGAAAGTCAGGCCAGACACGCCGCCATCCGCGCTCCTCTGAAACACCAAAGTCCCTCAGCTGGTATCAGAAGACAAACTTGAAAACGAAAGTGAAAGTGCTGGGTACATGGCAAGTCAAGCCCAGCATGCCGCTGTTGTTCACTTCGTACCCGGGCACCTCACCAACTCGAGATCGGGACCAAGGCAATAGCAGGCCGCAAACTTCGGGGCGCAACTATTCGGGTTCCCGGCGTCCGATCTGAATTTGGAAAACGGGTGGCACCTCAGCGCAAGTTCATCAGCAAAAGCCCGTCAAATTAACCAGGATTTAGTCAGGATAGACGTGTGAGGTTGCGGAGGCCCTCGAGAGCCGTAAGCCTACGCGGCCATCTTGGTTGCGCGCTAGGCTCCTCCCCCCAGCATGACAGGTTTTAAAACAGTTATCTGTCAGTAAATACACGATGTTACCAAATGCTCCTCTCACAATCCTTACCCAAATGTACACAGACTCACAGTGTGATTTTAGACAATCAACACTATCCTAGGACTTTACCAAAACTCATTCACTACTGTGGAAGGGGTAAGGGGACTGCACACAATCTACATATTTAAGTACAGCACATCAGTGTCAAAGCATGACTCATTTAATCAACATATAAGCGAAGACTGGATTCTAATGCTACTAAAACTTCACAACATGACAGATTTTAAAACAGTTATCTGTCAGCAAATACATGATGTTACCAAATGATTCTCTCACACTGATCCCAAATACACACTAACTCACAGTGTGATTCTAGACAAGCACCACTATCCCTATGAGTTTACCAAAACTCATTCACTACAGTGCAAGTGGTAAGGGAACTGCACACAATCTACATATTTCACGACTGCAATTTACTGTCAATGCCTGACTCATTTAATGAAAGCATAAGCCATAACTGTCTTCTGATGCTTCTAAAACTTGACAACCTGACTGGTTTTAAAACAGTTACCTGTCAGCAAATACACGATGTTACCAAATGCTTCTCTCACAGTGGTTCCCAAATGCACACAGACTCACTGTGTGATTCTAGACAAACAACACTATCCCTTGCACTATATCAAAACACATTTTTTCATCTAGAAGTAGTACTACATTTTAGTATAGAAACATAACATAACTAATTTCACAAATTCATAAACAATGACTGGTTTCTAATTCTACCAAAATATAAAAACTGCACAGTTATCTGTCACATGAAAAACACAAACGCCTATCACAGAATAGTTTCTACATGCACACACATTGTAGAGAAAAAAAATGTACTCCCTACACTTTAGCAGGAAAAATACCGATATTTATTACCTTCGAATCGATATTCTTGAACACGATATTCTTGCTGTCGATATTTCTCACTCATGATATTTAGGACTCGATATTTCTGTAGTTTGAAATTTCCAACTCAATATTTTGTGTGCACCCCGTGCAAAACACATATAGTACAGCACTAATCAATAATATTGTACGTAAAAGATTTTAAACTACTTTGGATATTTCAAATGGCTTTTTTAGTCACAACCTGGCTCCGTGGAGCCGGGATTTGTCCGCATTCAGCATCCTCAGCACTCAGAGGCGCTATGCTAGATTGTCCATGGGGTATAAGAATAACCCTTGTGTTTTTGCGACGTTTTGTTTCCCTTTTGAATGAAATTGATCCTGAAGCCTTTTTTTATGTCACTGACATATACCTGATAGACGATTGAATTGAATCCTCAACTTGCGCAAGTGGATCTCATAATTACACGGTTTGCAGCTCTAGGCTACAAATTTAATTTTGAAAAATCACATATTGCGTATTTGACTGTTCTCTTTCTTGGTTATGGACTGAACAATGAGGGTAGGGGTTTAGCCCCTCATTTTTTCGAGATGTGTGCTCAATTGCAGCCTCAATCTACTCTTAAAAACATTACAGTCTCGGCTAGGTTTTTTAAATTTCTGCAGATCTTACATTCCTGACTATGCTCAGCGTATCAAACCTCTTTATGCCTTGTTACACTCAGCCTTTTTTGCTTCCTCTTGGCTTGAGGAACACACCACGGTGCTGCATGATTTGCGCTCTGACTTACATGCAACACAGTACTTACAAACTAGATTGAATACTACAAATGTGGTCATCCGGATTCTGCCCAGAGCGAACAGTTTCACTTTTAATGAGGGTGACACAGTTGCAATCGCTTATAAATCGCATCTGTATACACCTGCAGAATTACGTTTTTTGTCTACTGAAAAGATTCTGGCAGCTGTGCAGATGGCGGTCCTGAAAGAATGCCCTCTTCACAAGGAAAACACATATTTGTTGTTTCTTCAGTGGCTGCCCTTGAGGCGGTCACGAAAGCCAGTGTCCCTAATTCTAAAGCTCTTCATCCTCATTGGATTCAATGGGCCACGTCATTGACGTCGGCTGATGTCAGTTTTGTTTTTGACCCTTCTTTGCAAACACAAGCATTTCTTCAGTATAAACATGCTCACCCTCTACCTTCTTTCATTCTTCCTCTGGATGAGTATAAATGTCTCATTTATACTGATGGTTCAGCTCAACCAGCCACTGGTTCTAAGCAGGTTTATTCAGTGGCTTGGGCTATTGTCATAGGTTCAATGAAAAATTCTGTTTTTACATCTACCTTGGTGCACACCCAGTCTCTTGGAGATCGCACGGCCCAGCTGGCCGAATTACGTGCACTCCTCTTGGCTCTTGAATATGCAGATCCTGATTTACCCACGCTTGTTGTGTGTGATTCTTTTTACTGTGTTCAGTCTTTTAATGACAATTAGTGTTTTTGGGAACAAAACAATTTTTGGGATTCTAAAGGTAGCACAATAAAGCATAAAACACTTTGGGGTCTATTACGATGGCGGGTGACCGTAAGGGAGCCAGGGACCGACCTCCGAAGTCGCGGCGGTCTGGCCATGTAAATTAGGATGCGCCCGCCACACTGGCAGATGCATCCTGGCCCCTTTTCATTGTGGGTGAAGCTGCTGGCTGCAGACCCACTCGCAGTGTAAATTGACTGTGCACGGCATTGCCATGCACTACATGGCAGTGCATGGCAATGTGCAGCCCCCACCCCCCAAACACCCTGGGGGCCTGCTACTGGCCCCCATCAGCAAAGACCGCAAGCCTTTTTAATGGTGGTGAAAGGCTCATTTCCGCTCTTATCATAATATGGATGGCGGTGTCTCACAAACACCGCCTCCATGTTATGGCCTTTTTCCGCCCGGTCAACGAGTCAACCGGCGGACGGTCTTTCCGTCCACCGGGGTCCCCCCTCCATACTAATATGGCGGGGGAAATGGGTGGTGGGGGGTAAAGGATGTGGGGTGGATCGCCACCACCATGCGGGTGGTGGCGATCCGCCCTACATCCTAATCGACCCCTTTGTATTCATGAGGTGGCCCTTAAGAAACACTTGCCCCTTACACATGTTGTCATAAATTGGGACATCAACAAGCGGGAGCGCATGCTGTTGGTAATTCTTTGGCTGATGAAGCAACCAAATCTGCAGTAGCCACAGCTAGAATTTTTACAACACCACTATTGGTGACGTGGGTTATACCAGCAAACTCGGAAATATGTCCTTTGTTGTGATGTTTGTCAACAAATGAAGGCTTCCCCTGTGAGGCATCCACCGCAAACTCATCTGTTTATTTCTAATCATCCTTTTGGTTGCATTTAGCTTGATCATTGCAGTCCTTTAACATACAACACTACTTTAAAATATTTTTCGGTTGCAGTGGATTCTTGCCCTAGGTTTTTGGGTTTGGCCACAGCGCTCTGCTGAGGCTCACACTGTTATAAAGGATTTGCATGTCTTTTTCTGGACTTATGCCTGTGTCACTTTCTATTCTGACCAAGATCCGGCTTCTACCTCTAAGGCTTACCGTGATTAGATGAGGTCCATGGGAGTGCAGGTGCATTTCTCATCTCCATATAGGCCCGTGGGCCATTCTGTTGTGGAGTGGATGAACCGTGACTTAAAGCATCCTTTAACAACGGGACAGGCAGTGGCTGGTTAACTCACCTTTATGGGGCTCAACATTCTCCTAATAATCTCCCAAGAAGATCACTGGGTGGGCAGACCCCATACGAAATGCTTGTTGGTATCAAGATGTTTGTTCCGGACCTTAAAGGTTAAGACGTTGTGGCGGCTGCCACAACATTTGACATAGATAACCACTGTGCTGTCTTACATGATCTAAAGTGTTGTAATGCTCTGGTGAAAACTAGTTTACCATCGAGTTCGCCTGAAGACACAGCAGTTCTGATTCCTGTTTCAAGCTGGCTTCAAAAAAGTTGGTGACCTAGTTTGTGAAAAGGTGGCGATCAAGAAAGAATTCGGTCTCTCCTACCGTGCTCTCGTTCCAGTGCTTGGTCTTCCAAGGATTATCGCTTCATTTCAATTGACCATGTCAAGCTACACCATATGGCCAATACTGAATAGCATCCCTCAGGGTGTCACATGACGGGATATTCCTTTACAGCATGTGAGCTCCATTCTTTCTGATTCTCCCCGGCTGCCGGTGAGGGATGTCATGTCTTCAGTTGAGCTGATATCTGTTTTACCTTATACTCCCTCCACAATGGAAATGTTTTATTCTGATCCACCCCTTTAGTCCCCTACAGGAATGCAAGCCTCAGGTTCAAATCCAGAATCCCGCCTTCCATTATTTGTGCTGAGGTCTTCTGGTTACTATAGCGAACTAGATTTTTGTTCGGACAATTGTTCATTGTTTTCAGTTTTATCCCCACCACCAGCGAGGATTTGTGTGTTCATATCTTAGTTAAAATGCACTTATCTGGTTCCGCCTAGGACGTATGTCTGGTTCATGATTTCCATGGTATTTGTGTTCATTTGGATTGGATTTGTGACCGTTTTTTAATGGCCACTACCTCCCACAGAACTTATTGAAGGGGTGTTGGCCCCACATTCATCCTCGCATAAAATGAAAAGAGATCAGTCCATGGTTACCATTTAAGTGGTCCTTGTCACTGATGGAATTGTATGGGATACAGTGCCATTCAATGTATTCGGTCCTACGGAGACCTTACAGATACAAAGGACCTCATTACGATGGCGGAAGGCCCACCACGACAGCCTGTTGGTGGCGGGCCATCCGCCATCGTGCTGCTGTTTTCCCCCTGGCAAATTAAGATGGTGGGGGAATCGTTGGTGCAGCGCAGCGTTTGTAAATACCACCCGCCATGGTTCAGCAAGGCGGTCCCATGCCGACCGCATTGTGAAACTAAACCATAGGCTCACATTGCGGCGGTGCCTGCGTAGGGATTAGGATATCCCTTTCATCAATTCGTTTTGCGGCAGCCAAACCGCATGCAAAACATATAGCGGAAATGGAATGGGGGCCCATAGCGGGCCCCCTTGATCCCTGGTACTGGGTCAAGGGCACGCCCCCCATACATATCCCTGGACCATGTGGCAGGCACCGCATGGTGCCTGCCACGTAGGACAGGGATGTGCAAGTGCCTTTAATTTTGCTTTGCTGCGGGGTATGCTGTACGCATCCCTGTCACAATGCAATATATAGGTGATGCGACCGCCATAGTGGTGGTCGCATCGTAATTTGGATTGTGGGGAGGCCGCCTCATGGGCGGCCGGTCCCAAATCTGAAACGATGTCCGTCCGCCATTGTAATGAGGCCCCAAGTGTATTCTGTGTTTCTATGGGGGATGTGATAATACCTGGGTTACAATCAGATGATTGGGATGTCAATGCTGTGAATTTGATGTTTTACAAATTGCAATATTACACTGTTTTTAATACTGAAGATTTTTATTTGAATTCTTCTAACTATGCAGATTTGTTCTTTTATCAACATTATGGACATCATTTACGACACAGAGCAAATAGACAGCATCCACACTTTAATTAACATTGCCCAACTCCATCTCAGGGTGAAAGATGAAGTACACTTATTTTGCCGGTTATAACCTTTCTGCTCCGGTTTCTTATTATTTTAAATTGGCTTCCAATCTTTCAAAAAAATACATGCTTACTCAAGCCAAGTTAATTTATGCATCTCATTTTATTGACAAGTTAGCCCTGAAAAGATATAATTTTTGGAAAGATAATAATGATTTGAAACCAGTATGGGGTACTTAGTCCTGGCAGTTCCACGGTATTGAATCTTTATTTCGTGCATGTATGATCCCTGCTCAAATTATTTTTCTTAAGGACATGGTCCAACAGACTACTTGTCTGGGGTTGGCTACGATTAAAGAATTGAATGCTCCCAGTTTTCTGTCCTTGGCCCCATTTGACAATTGGCCGTCTAATACCAATTATACTGCAGAACAACTAAATAGTATGAAACAAAATGGTACATTTAATTCCACTGCGATATCTCCATCTGGATGGTCATTATGGCCTCAGAAAACAAATGTTTGTCATTCTCGTTTCGTGAATACTACCTCAGGGTTCACCCTAAATAGACCGTATCCACGTTACCCACATTCCAACGCAGTCACCACATGTTCTGTAGGTAAATAATGTCAACAATGATTAGAACATTCCATATTGTCTGCCGTGAAACAGCATCTTTAGCCTCTATCCAAAGACATAAACCTTTCTGATTTCCTTTTGGGTTCAAAATTATTTGTTTATGCTGCATATAATGAGTTTTGGGAATTGTCGTAAATGGAGGCTGCTTTGTGTTTACGCCAAATTGATCAGGACAGTTTAGACAAAGGACTTGCTGTTGTCGACATGCATTAATACTTTATCATCTCGTATTTATACTTTAGACAATATTGTGTCTTCAGTTATTGATATTGTACAGAATGAAGTGTCTACCTTGTATCATTGTCAAAATCAACTTAGACCAGTTATGCAATTTGGTTGCACACTGCAAACACTAACAGATGGACGCGTACCTTGACATTAACTTAATTGTAGCACATTGTCCTTAACAATCAATTTTACATATAAACACCAATTAATGGCTATGAAGGATGCAAGTTATAACATGCTACATTTAGAAAAACTTGAACAGCTCCCCTTTACGCAGTGGAAACTCATTCAGAGGTTTGGTTAATACACAAGGTTATCTCGTTGCCCATCTCTATGTTTCAATTTACTGCTTGCATGAAACACTTCCTTATAAGTAGATATGAACCCCTTGGGAGCAGTTACATGCATGAGTTATGGTCCCTGCCTTTTACATATTATTGTCAATGGGCTGAAAGAGAAGTTTTTCTTACAGGAGAAATATGCGATTCCACTGCTGGACATTCCCTTGTCTGCCAACAAGTAAAAATCCATGGTGCATGTAATGTTTCTGCCCCTATTCTGGATTGTTATTTGAAAGGAACACCGGTTCCCACAATTATGCCCACCCTCACATTGCTTTCAAATGGCAGTTATCTTGTTCTTAATAATCATGACTGGTCTGAGGGCGGGAATCCCGTACGTAGTGTCTATTTCCCAGGTAGTTACTTGTTGCAACAACGTCCTGTTTCCCCCTCCACATGAGAGTGTAGATAGTTTGTTGTGGCCTTCCATTCCAGCCCTGAAAAGAGATTTCAAAAAGCTAATCAGGCTCAAAGCGCTATTGTTTCAACAAGAAGTGTCTCTCACTTCAGCTCGCAAGACCTTCGAATTGCAGTTGGCGAGAACTTCTAGTGAAATACAATTGTTACTGAACACAAATCTCTCCCTGCATTTCAGAGAATTGATACATCAAATATTTAATGCGTCTGATACCATGGGCCTGGCACACTTTTTTAAACCCATGGGCTCTGGACTCGTGATTTCCTTTCAAACGATTTTTGGAGTTTTCCCAGATTTTATACATTCTATTTTTCCCAGCATATTTAGTGGCTTCCCGCTACTGTTCATCTTGATTTTCAGCATTATCCTGCTCTTCCTTCTATTCCGCAATGGCTGCTCCAAGTGTGGTCCTGCTCGGACAGGCACCGCTGCAGCTGTACCATGAGCAAATGCTACAATTTTTTGAAATGGTGCCTCTCGATGCAAAATTCTGTCTGATTTTCTGATATGCTTACTTCACCTGTGTGCAACCTATGTTTTATTGCACCCAGTGCCCTGGATATCTACCTGACTACCCCAGCTCATGCTGCACTGGATTTTGAACTGTTGATGGATCCCTTAGTGGTCCATAACCAGGACTTACCCTTGGGTATCTACAACTGGAAATGAGGAGCATGTTTGTTCCTTTGACCCGCTCAATTGGATGGCAGCTATTTCCAGTTTGGAAGGGCTGGATATCTTACTGGAAGTGATGTTGTCCCATTTGGCATCTTACATCTTGGGTCCCGGGGAAACGCTGTAATTGGATTGATTTTTGTCTACATAATGAAATGTTCCATCTCAGTCGGCAACACTATCATTCAGACACACTTGACCTGCAATTGCTTATGCACTTTGGTTCTGCTATAGTCTGATTTCTGTCATCATTCAGCGCTACTATCCTGACCGGGGGTGAGTGTGTCACATGTCCCATGCAGGCCTACTGTCGTTTTTCCTATGTTAGCACGAGCACTTTTCTGACTGCCCGCTACTTTGCACACGTTATTCTCCAGACATATTTTGCTTTGTGCCACACTGTACTTTCACACAGAACACACTGTTGTTGCTGCATTCTCTTCTTCTTGGGATTTAGTCTGAACATGTAGACAAGGTCGAACAACAATGCCCCTTGCTATTCGGTTCCGGTCAGGCCCTAGCACCCAGACAAAACACGTAAATGCAGATGTTGTTTGGGAACACGTACTTTTGACATATTGGTATGCACAGATAGGTAACACACACTTTGTGAGGTACCTTCCTAGGGAAACGATCGTGACAGCACCTGAAATTAGAACATTCATCTGTGTATACTAAGGTATGGGGTCTGTTGCTAACATCTAGAGATATTCTGATATATAATCATTTTGCTTCTGTAGAAGGGGAGAGAGGTTAGGCTACACTGTTGCATATAATGACAGCTGCATTTATGATTATGGACTACTTGCTAAGCTAATCATATTTGTGTTAGGCCCTTGTTGTGGCATGTATACTGCATACTAGAGCAGAATAGTTAAAAAAAACACTTTCCTTGTGTCTCTGTCAGAACTTATTTAGGACTAGTACAAGTGTGAGAGTGTAAGGGTGTGTCCTGCAACCGCGATTCCGGAGAGGGCCGGAAGTGTTGTGTTCTGGGGTGTCTAATTACTTGTTCCTCTTTGAGTGAGTAGGAGGGCAAGTGAGACTTTATAGCTAGTCGTTCCCGGGCTCATGGGTACTCAGGTGGTAGGATGTTTCAGTCCCTGCCTACTAAGATTCTATGATCAAGAACATATTTCTGTGACTCCACAGAATCCCAGCAACAGGCACAGAAATAGCTCTTATGTTGGGTTTTCAGATTTACAGTATTGAGACTCTGTATGTACTTTTGCACTTTGATTGATGTTTATTTTAAAATTTACTACAAAAGGGATAAAGTGGTATAAGTGAGAACTGAGATATGTTGCAGCTGTGTTGTAGGAGAGGGTGCTATAATATTAAAAGGTAACTAATAAATGAAGTTTTGTGTTTTGGTTTTGGTTTGGTACATTGAAGTAAGTGCGTGTAGTTATGCAGCTAGGTTCATTTGTAGATTTAAAACTGCAACATAACATATACACAGTTTTTGTATTATGTATAAGCCAGTAGTAAAGTAGTTGGTACATTGGCTAGTATACGAATATAAATATACTTTTTTTTTACTGAACAATATCTGCATAACTACAGACAGAATGCCTACAAAAGCTTGGAGGAAAAAGGAACAGAAGCAACTACAGAATCTATGCAGAACTGAGACACAAAAGAGCAAAATGGAAAAAAAGTGGTGAAAGAGCTACTGGTAAGAGGACAACGTCATGTCTTAAAAATATATGTGGACATTTCCAAAGATTACAAAATACTGAAAATAAAATTCAAACTATGAGAAAGAATAACAGTGGACAAATTCTATATAACAAGAAAGAATGTAACAAAGATGGACACACCTTAAAAAGGAGACAGGTGCAGTCTAAGGAAATCGGAGCCAGGATGTTTCATAGTAGAGTAGTTATAAATCTACCGGGAACTATGAAAAAGTATAGAAGAAGGGGAGAAGAACTTAAACAGACAGAATGAGTTGAGAGAGTAATTGATAAAGCCTTTGCTTTGAAGAGGATGCTTTTCACTTTGATTATAAATAGAATGAAGACTCTCGACAAAATGGTGTTGTGCATGAGGAAACTAAACCAGAAAAAAAGATTAGTGAATAGAAGTAACTGTTATACAGTTTTTAGTGGAGAATCCATACATACTTCTAGTACAGAGTCTTTCTTTAATGACAAAAGCTATCGCCAGGATAATAGATTAGTTCATGCTATTGATTACAGAGGACGATGTTATGAAATGAAGAATGGCACTCCAATAGCGAAAGAGGTAATGGTTCCTACAAATTTAGAACAAGTTATTGGAAAACAGGTACAAGGAAGGCACCTGTATAAAAATGGAATTGCAGTAGTGTGTGTAGTATTCAACATCAATCCATTGATATATTGAGGACATTTCTACATATCTTTCCAAGACAAAGTTTAAAATACAAAATAAGTACTTTACAAGGTTTGGTCCTTGTAAGATTAGAAAGCATACATATTTGCAGGGACCCTCACTAGATTGTTTATCATACAAAGTGTGCCAAAGTATCTTTCATCATTTCAGGATGTTAGCTGTACACCACTCAACAGTGCAAACTTTAGTTAGGAGCCTGTACTATGTGAAAACTCCTGCTTTATGTTTGGGAGAAATGAATAGAGCATTTTTGCATGGTACTGTGGCAGATGTAGAAAAGGTTTGTGATTATGTGCAGTTTAATTTCTTTGGTCTTGAGCAGGGTTCTAGGGAAAATGAAGAGTTGTTAAGAGGAGGAGTTGCAGAACAGGACACAGATATTACAGTTGATAGTTTTGGAAAAGAGATTACAAAATGTAGCAGAGTGTGGTCTCAAAAAACAGAGCATGTTTGTATATGTTGTTGATGCACTCACTAGAAAATTCAAACACAGACTGTTGACTTCTATTTAAAAAGTAAATAATGATAAATGACAAAAGTTAGCTGTGTATTTATTTGTAGAGGAACTCTTTGACTTGTCCATTCGGCAAGTTATATGTAAGTAGTGTTACAATAATTAGAAGATAATAAAATGAACAACACATAAATTAGATACCTATTTTGTAAGATAATAAAATGCCTGCTAATGTAGAAAAACTATGAGGAGCCCCAAAAAAAGACAAAAATCAACATTTATGATTCTTTGCAGCATTGCGAAGGGCTGTTATAGACTGCTCTCCAGCACTCACTACAAATTCACAATCTATGCCATCCGGGAAAACTGTGGAACCAAATCTTGAAGTTGAGATTGGACCTCTTAAGGGACTTTCTGCCCTGGTGTTGTTTCGGCTACTATTGAAGTTGAAGGTTCTTCAGTCTTGCGTTGCCCTCTTATGGCTTTTACACTATTGCTATGGTATGTTTTTAGATGGTAAAGCATGGACATAGTCCTGCAATAATATTTTTTTTTTTACCCCTTGACAATGTCTTGTGACATACTGTGCATTTTGCATATTTGCCGAATAAGAACCCCTCTTACACAATGTTTAGGATGGATATTTGTGTGTGTTATAATTCTTTTAGTTTGAAAGTGTATTATCCAATGATATTCCCTTATTTCTAGGGGTTTTTGTAAAGTTTTAAAATGTTTTTTTTATGGTAACAAAAATGGCAACTGGGATAGGAGGAATTTGAAAAATGTGCACTGAGAAATGTGCAAACAATATAAAAGTGGAACATTTTTTAGCATGTATGATTTTTTGCAGCATTGCGAATAACTGTAACACACTGCTCACCAGCACTACAGTCCATGCAATAAG
Organism: Triturus cristatus; assembly: GCF_964204655.1. Taxonomy (NCBI): domain Eukaryota; kingdom Metazoa; phylum Chordata; class Amphibia; order Caudata; family Salamandridae; genus Triturus; species Triturus cristatus. The sequence continues at coordinate 546,945,990 of NC_140586.1, forward strand.
TAGCAATAAGTAGATTTTTTTTGTCCTCATTTGCCATTAGATATTTCAGACCTATTAAATTAAATCTCGTGGCCTCCTCTTGATTAGCACCATCTGGGAAGCTCTGTATCTAAATGGAAAAGGCTTTACACAAAACCTCTCTCCATGCTTGTTCTGTGTAATCCTGGGCGACCTACAGAACTAGAGAGATAAAGTAAAACAAATGTAAAGGCTTAATCATTGGACAAGTTGTGTATATATATTTTCTATAAATCAAACGTTTTTACCCATTCCTCACATGACCCCAAGAAATCTATTCTGTTATCCCTATTGATGTGTCTCTGCAACTTAGCTCTATCCAACGTCATTATATATTTGATAGAGATCACCCATTCTAAAAAAGTATGAGAAATATCTTTTATCCACTTTTTACAATTCCCCAGTTTGCCATATGCCAAATCCCGGGGACTAAGGATTAGATATGGTCTCTTACCCTCTGACAACAGCTTCAAGATGGACCTCCGCCCCACGGATTCATCAGAACTTCCATCCAATTGCGGTGTCTGCTCACCTGCTTGCTGCCCAAATGTGAATCCGTCCAGGCGGGGTCCCTTTCCTTTGGCGGCTGCAGTTGGGTCCGAGGTACCAATCTCTCCTATCTGGCTTGCCAAAATGTTGATCAAATATGAATTTATCTTGAAAAAAAAAGACAAAAGGCATTTGGTTAAACAGGAACAGTTGGTTTGATTAAACACTTCAGCTGGTAGCACAGTTACAGAAGTAGGTCGGAGGACTGTCTCAAAGTACATTCAGTCTGACCGAGTTTTTATACATTTATTTTGGTATCATAAAGTACTTCTGATTATCCTTTTTTGGTAAATGAATGCAGGCTTTGTCTGTGGAGTCACAAATAAGGCCCTTGGTAGCAAATGCAGGTGGGCCTTGACCTTGCGTGGACACAATGGGGGCCAGTGAGTAACGTGTCTAGATGTCTGGCATGATCACTTCATTTACTGTGTGTGCTGTGTCCTGATCAGCTATGTGTTCCTAACTTCGTATGGCATCTGACTTTGTGGTGTGTTGGGAATGCGCAACCCCTCCGGCCATGTGTGCTTTATTGGGCCCAGTCACCCTGGACCATTGTGGTGTAGCTGCGCCTATCTGGGGATTGATCTGAGTTTCTTGTTGGGGCGTGTGTCTGCCATCTACGTGCCACCCCACCAGTGACCTGTCAATCAGTAACTCAAGGCCTAGGTCTCTGTGCCTGTCTGACCAGTAATCTCTGAGTCGAGGTTGATGGAGAGTTCAGGATGGGCGAGTTTGATAATAGTGATGCTATTTTGTTCTCAAATGAGAATGTATCATTGTGCACATTGACATTGATGTTATTAATATTAACATGAACAGGGTGGTTGGAAGTCTTATATGTCCCTGAGACTTCAGATCAGGAAGCCAGTCTGCTAGCCCTTGGAGTCACTGTGTGTTGTGGGGACAAGAGAGGCAGGTCCAGTCCTTATCAACTAGGCAAAGAGGGCAGTGAAAGCAGGTCAGCACAGCAAGAAAACAATTCTTCCAGAGCAGCATCCTTCAGAGTGGCAGTCCTTCAGCAGCACAGCAGTCCTTCTTCTTGGCAGGGTATCCTCAGGTCCAGGACTCTACTGAGTTGGTAGGGTCTGGAGTCCACATCTTATAACCAGTGATGCCTTTGAAATGGGAGAGAGTTCATAAAAGGTGTCAGAAGTGCACAAGGTCCTCCCTTCCTGCTATGGCTCCAGACTCACTACAGGGGGTATGCAGCCTTTTGTGTGGGGACAGAATACAGCTTATCCAGCTGTAAGTGTGAGGCTGTGCCTAGCTCCTCTCTCTCATCCTGCCAGGATGAGCCATCAAGGCCCATCAAGTCACACCTAAGCTCCCTTTGTGCGTGGCTGTCTAGAGGGAATACACAAAGCCCAGCTTACACCCATCCCAGACTGATCAGAGACAGGCTGCAGGCACACAGGCCTAAGAGCAGGACAATGCCAACTTTCTAAAGGTGCAAAAAGAACAATTGATGGACGGAATGCTGAACAATGTCAAACATTAACCCCCAGTATAGAGATCCGGGCCTAAATCCATGATTTGTTTGCTCACCATGCCATTCAAGCTTGGACCAGCCATATGCAAATCAGTCTTGGCCTGGCTCCCCATGGAAACAGTCCACCCCAAACTGCCAGGCAAGGTCCTTCCTGGATTGGAAACAAGCATCCTGGGACAGGTTTCGGGGTATCATCCCTCATCAGCCAGGCTAGCTTGACTCCAGTGGCAAGGCAAGCAAGGGACCCACATCTGGGTGCACCCGTCCCACTCGGGGTTACAAATTCAAAGAGAACAATTGATGGACAGAATGCTGAACAATGTCCAACATTCACCCTCAGTACAGAAACCGGTCCCAGGATACTTGTTTCCGGGTCCAGGGATGATTTGGCCTGGCTGTACGGGCTGGACCATTCCTATGAGGAACAGGTTCGGAACTGATTTGCATATGCCTGGGTCCAAAGTGGAACTGGTGAGCAAAAAAAAGAATGATGGATTCAATCTGCATCTTTTGACTGGGGATAAGTGGTTGAAAAGTTTCAGCGCTCCATCCATCACCTTGTTTGCCATGCTCGCCCTAAGTGGCCAATGGTGTGCCCAGATGTGGGTCCCTTGCTCGCTGTGCCACTGGATTCAAGCTAGCCTTGCTGATGAGGGGTGATACCCCAAAACCGGTCCCAGGATGCTTCTTTCCGGTCAAGGTAGGATCTGGCCTGGCAGTTCGGGCTCGACTGTTCCCATAAGGAGCAGAGTCAAGACTGATTAGCATATAGCTAGGTCCAAACTGGGGTGGCACACTGGGAAAATGAACAATGGATTCAACTAAGATCTCTTGACTGGGGGTGAGTGATTAAAAGGTTCCAGCACTCCGTCCATCATCTTGTGTCTGCAACTTTCTAAATGGGGCATTTTCAAAATTGTAATGATAAATCCGACTTTACCATTAAAGAGGATTTATCATTACAATTCTATAGGTATGAAACATAACAGATTTGCTCTTTCTCAATTAAGAATCACAGCTTATTAAATGTAATAAGGAATCTTCAATGTCATCCTATGAGAGGGGTAGGTCCCACAGTAGTGAAAAAAGAATTTGGGAGTGTTTCTCTACCAGAACATGTAAAACATAAAAGTGCATGTTCGATCTTTTAGGTATATAGCACACAGGCTGCCTAGTGCCTACCTTAGGGGTGCCGTATATGTGATAAAAGGGGAGGTTAAGGCTTGGCAAGGGATTTTAAATTGTTCCTGTCGTGAGGCCATATGACCGCAGACTCCAAGCTACACTTGAGCGGTTGGATTGGCATATGTACCTTTTGGCTAATAGGCCAGGACAGATGCAGCAAATTCTTTAACCTCTGTGGGTTCCAACGGTGAACCTACTGAACTACAGGACCACTGGTTCAGTATATCACACGTCGTTACTGTGCACACTTTTTCATGTGTGCATGTACTTCACTTGCTGCAGTAGCTGTATGTTGATCCTGATGAAGGTCACGATGCTTTGGCAGGTCCCAAGGTGGAAACATGTTGATCATACACTAATACAGATGTCACTAATGATGGCAGCTGTATTATCAGCTATTTGTTGTTAATCCTGTCACAGGGTAGCTGATTAAAGTTGCCAAATAGCTAACCTTGTAGCCTATTTTAACCACTTTCACCTTAGCACTGCACTTCACACTGAGCACACCACACTCACATAGGGTTTTCGGATAACCCTCCTTATCAACACAAAAACATCACTGTGCTCCTCCCTCGCAGTGAGGGGGTTGCAGCCCGTGTAGAGACCAGGTTCTTTACACGAGGAGACACACCTATGTGAAACATGACACCTCTGGTGTGTGAGGGGAACGTACTTAAAAGGAATCCCCTCGAGCACATGGCTGACAAGGTCATCTTGCACCTCATACTTCTACCCTGGACCTGTGGACTCTTTTTGTGTTAATTAAGGGATTTTAAATGCCAAGTCAACAAGGAAGCATAAACTGCACACACAGGCTCTGTAGTTGCAGGCCTGGGACATGTTGAAAGGGTTACTTGAGTGGGTGGCACAATCAGTGCCGCAGGCCCGCTAGTAGCATTTAATTTACAGACCCTGGGCACATGTAGTGCACTTTACTAGAGACTAATAGGTAAATTAAATATGGCAATTGTGAATAAGTTAATCAAACCATGTTTAAGATAGTGAGCACCAGCATGTTAGCAATGGTTAGTAGGGGTAAAGTGCACAGAGTTCTAAGGCCAACAAAAACAAATTCAGAAAAATTGGAGGCAAACAGGCAAAACGTCTGTGGAAAGACCACCCTAAGACTGACAGGTCTAACAATCTGAAAATCTATGCCAAAGTAAATACTTAACAACATATATACAATTATCTCCCTGTGACAAATTACACATTTTAATGACTTGACAAGGGTTAAATCAGATCTAAAAGTTGGCTAACAAATCAAGCGGTTTCTCATCATACTAAAACATAGATCACATGTGGCTTCCCAAGTTAAAAAAAAAACAAGAGGTATGTGCTAGATGCCTTCAGCATTTATGAACAAGAGCCCTCTCAAACTAAATGTATTTATAGAAATATAAATTAGAGTAGTAATTATAAACATTTATTTGGATGGGTAACCTTTTCTTATGAAATGTGACTTTTTGGGAGGGAGGGGCAACTACAAATATATTCTTCAAAGTCCACATTTTAAATTGTAAATTATCTCAATCTGAAGTTAAAAAAACTGCTCTTTTTAGGTGGACAACTTTTTGTAAACCAGTCCATATTCTATTGCAATCAGAGAATTTGCCATTCGTAACTGAAATGTTGCACGTTTTTGACTGTTGGAATTGTTTCCCTCACAAAACATGTCAAATGCTTCTCAGTTACTTAAGAGACATGACATATCAGACATGAGCAAGTCATTTACTGGAAAGCTTCATTAATACAGTCTAATTCTTTCTTGTCACTGTCCTTACCAAATGAGGTAAGACACAGAGTTCCTCTATCCAGCAAGAGTTATACTTAAGCCAAAAGCATGTAATTTTAACTCAGTGCCTGAGCGTAACCCCACTTCTAAAGAGCCAAAAGCTATGTCATTGTGCATTACTTACTTTTTTTTACAAAGTAACTTTTGGAACTTGAGGCACCGTATAAGTAGGAGCAGAGGGAGAACAATCTAGCACTGTGAAGAGGAAGGCTTAGACTCAAGAGTAAGGAAGTTTACCAGTAAGTAGCAGGCTTTTTACCTACTCATCTCCGTCCCAGTCCATACCAAATGAGGCTATATGCAAGCTGATGAGAGACAAATGCCTCAGACACCAGGAAGAGAGACGAATGACTAACATGTTTGCAGAATAAAAACAAATATTTTATTAGCAGCGGAGGAAACAAAAATATTTATGAGTTTGTAACCTCAAACATGCCCAGCATACTCAGACTAAAAGCATTCCCACAGATGAAAATGAGCCATGAAAGTGCTGAAAAAATACTACGTAGCTGCGCAACATATTTCTCTGAAGGAACTTCAATAAAAGAAGTCCAGGAGCCAGAAATTAGCCTGGTTGAATGCCCACTGGACTGAACTTGGTAAAGAAAAATATTTTAAGACATAACTTTTGGAAATTCCAAAATAAATCCACTTAATCATAGTTGCCGATGATGGTCACATGCCATGACCTGAAATACCATAAGTAAACATAAAATGTTGTTTTCTGAAAAAAAGATGTTCTTTTTCAAGAAATGGATTCATCTCTGTAGACCTATAGCCATTGCAATTGTTATACCGCTTCCATAGCTGGATTACCAAAAAAGATAGCAGAACAATAACCCGAGAACAGAGAAAGAAAGAAGGAATTTTGGAAAGGAAAACAGGAGATGGTCTCCAAGCAACATTGTCTCAAAAAATCCAAGAAAGTGATCAAATGGCTACAAGATATAAAACTTTGGGAGAAAGAAATTTCAAATATCTAGATTCTAAAGAGTTATTTAGTGGTCCCTGGATGATTTGTAGGACTAACACTATGCCCCAGGATGGAACTGGAAAACAAAGAACAGTTTTTTCAGGATGCTTAGATACTAAATAACATACAGCAAATATACTTTCCCCTCTAAATGCTCACATTGCCACCCACTGGCTTAGAATGATTTACCCAAAACTAACCTAGCATGTGGAACATATAGGATCTTAACCAGATCACCGGAAGAAGACTGGGGACTCACTGAAGAACATCCTGAAATAAAATTCTTCTAATGCCTTTCATATATTTTAATGTCTTTGGTTTACCTAACTTTTGGATTACCAAAACAACAACCGCAGTGCAAGCCTCTAGGATCTGCTTCTGAAGTTCTAGAACTCCAACCTTCCATTGCTGAAAACAAAGTCTGAGAGGATGGAGTGGCGATGGATATGGAGGTAAGATTGAAGGTTTCTGTACTGCTAGCTGAACCAGAAGTGGACACCAAGGCTACCTGGTCTAAGAGGGTATGATCAGAAGGATAAGACTCTTGCTGTCTATAACTTTCCTGTGTATTCTTGAAATTAGAGGAATGTATTAAGTAGCCCTAGAGGCCAGGAAATTGCCAGAGCATCCCCACCCCAAGCAGCCTGGAATGGACTAGGGAGAAGAAATTAGAGAAGGGCATTGGATTGGGTTGCAAAATGGTCCAGCCAAGGCTGGCCAAAATTCTTCTAAATTTTATTAAAGAGTTACCAGGGATAGACTCAGTGACCCCCAAGGATGGGAAGACCTGACTCAAGTGGCCGACTGGCCTATTCCCCATCTGTGGACAATAAACAACTGTCAGGTGAAGAAAGTTTAGGTCTATCCATTTAAATATACCCTAGGCTACAGTTGCCAGAGCTGGAGAGCTTCGACTGCTCTATAGACTTATGTAGGAGTAGGATATCTGATGGTCTGTCTGACACAAGCAACCTTGCCTTCGATCTGCTATTCAATATGTAGAAGTGTTAGAGAAATGCGTGATAATTACCTCTAATTGAAGGATATCTGTCTCTCCAGTGAAAACCACTTGCCCAGGGTGGAGAGGCTCTATTATCCCATCAATCTAGAAGGCTGGCATCTAGCAACATTATAGGAAGAGAAACAGATAGAAACACCTCCTGCAAAGGTTTTCTAGAAGAACCCACTAAGTCAAATCCTGAGCAATTAATGCAGAAACTGGAAATAGAGACTGGAGTCCAATAAGAAATAATGGGTTAAATAAAGAGTTAAAGGTGTCAAAGAGACTAAATTACCACAGAAAGCAAGTCTGCCGCCTCCCCTTGGACTGTCATCCATTCTCTGGCCAATGCCTGCTCTTTAGACAAAAGAGTTCTCAGACGAGAAGCAAATTTTCTCTTCTTGCTTGAAAGAGGAAAATTTGTTCTAAATTTGTTTGAAAAGAGAGACCAATAAATAGTCGCTCTTGCACTGGATTCACATGGAACATCTTGTAGTTGTTATCAATTATTCCAATGGCTGGAGTAACTGACGGACCTTTTTCACATCTTGCAGCAATTTGCAGAAGAGGAGGTGGAAAATAACCAGCCGTCAAGGTGCGAGAACTCCTTAATGACACAAGGAAAATACACCACCCCCCCCCCACCCATCATGCCAAAATCTTAGAAAATACCTTTGAAGCTGATGACAGGCCAAATATAGGGCTGGAAACTGAAAAATGTTCCGAAATTTCAGAATAATAGGTACATGCAAAATATGTGTCCTTTCAATCCAGTGAGGCAAGATAGTCTTCCATACTCATCAAATGCAGAATCAGTTGAGCAATTGTGCCAGATACACAAATTGACATTCTTTAGATATCGAACTGGTAGTCAATCTCCAGAATGTTTCTGAATTAGAAAGAGGATTGTGTGTGTGATACCACTTGCCTTGTTCTGATTTTGGCACTGGGTTAATGGCTACTTTGTGCTACAAGACACTCACTCCCATGACAGAATCTTCTTGCCGAAGAGACATTGCAGTATCTAAGCTTGTCAAAAAACATCCTTATTCAATATTATTCTGCAATGTGTTCCCTCCATATGATCTGACACGTTTTTCTCAGCAGGTGTTGTGACAGGAGCTGTGTTCCAATGATGAACTAATCAATAAATATATATGAAATGGAATTAAGACTTTTTAGCCTTGTATTTCAGACAAAGATCATTGAGCTGATGATTTGAAAAACCACAGAAGGACTTTTCTGACCTGTAGAGCAACTGGAAAAAGTCCCTTACCTGCGGTAACAATCTTTCTGGTGGATACTCTGTCTACCCGCAGATTCCTCACCTGGTGTCAAACTGGCTCCGGTAAACTTCAAAGCTGTTAAATCAACGGTAGAGGGTGCTGAACCCAGTCAACACTTGAAGTGACATCAGGCAAGGTCATAAAGCACCCGCCCTGTGTAGCAGTTTCCCTCCATTTTGTACAAGAGTTCGAGGCAAGAGGGCAGATTGACATTAATGAAGGATTGCAGTACCAAAATATAGAACATGGGATCTTATTAACAGTCCCTTTAACTCATCCATCTAATGGGGAGCGTGCCAGTGTGGAATGAGCAGGTAGATAGAGTATCCACCAGAAAGATCATTACTGCAGGTGAGTAACTATTTCTTCTAATGCATACTTCTACCTGCAGATTCCTCACCTGTAGAATAGGGGTGGGTGGAACTTGCGGAGTTTCCCTCTGTGGAATTCTGCACTGTTGAAGAAAAACTCCAAAAGAGTCTGCTGAATTCCGACAACAAGCAGAAAATATACAGCTTGCACTACAATTTAGCACCAGTAGTACAATCAGCGATGAAAATCATTGCGAATGACACCATGCATTGCACAAGAGTGCACAGCCATTCAAGGTGATTTTGCTGCCACTCGAGTAGAAAATCTACTTGCGCTGCAGCAGATCCACTGGAATGGCAGCCCTATGAACATGACCTCTCACCGACATTGGCGACTGCCCATATTAGGAAATTCGTCTAGGGGGCGCCAAATCTCACTTGCACTCACCAGCTAGTATATTTTGGAGCCTTGGGAAAAAGAAATTCTGCTACACAGGACTTTGGCCAAAATTCTGCATCAAAGAGTAATGCAGAGTGGCCAAAATTCTGCCTATTCCAGGGGCGGAATGGAACATTTTGCCCACCCCTACTGTAGAACAGATTCCATAGCAATACCTTGTCCAGGAGGAGGGTTGATGGATAGTTAGCTAAATAAATTCTGCAAGCGAACCTGGCAAAGAGTCCCTCCCTGCAAACCTCCAAATCCACACAGTAGTGGCTTGAAAAGGTGTGCAAAGAAGCACAAGTTGCTGCTTTACAGATTCCAGTAAGTGTAGAAGTTGTTGATTTAGCTCTAGTGAAAACGGGCTCTGATCCCTTCAGGAGGCTCTTTCTCAGCTAATGTATAGCAGGTCTTGATACAGAGGTTGAGCCACTGATATAGCCATAGTTTGTACCACCTTACATTTTTTGACACCACATTACCTGACAAACAGCTGGTCATCCAAGCGGAAATCCTTGGTGTGGTTCACTTAGTAGTTGACTGCCTGCCTAGAATCCAACTGATGCAACCTCTTCTGTTGCAGGATGAGGTAGGGGATAGAAGGTTGAAAGGATGATGGATTGACCAAGATGGAAAGGAGTCTCGTCTTAGGAATGAAGGCAGCCTGGGATCGCAACACCAACTAATTTGGAAAGGAAGAAGTAAATCAAGGGCAACAGCCAAGGGCTTTCAGCTCACTGAACCTTTCTAGCAGATGTGATGGCAACCATAATTACAGTTTTGAAAGTTAACATTCATATAGTATGACTGTGAAGGTGCTCAAGAGGAGCCCCCATCAAAAAGGCGAAAACTAAATTTAAATCCCACTGCGAAGCAACAAAGGGAGTGGGAGGAAACATATTTGTCAGACCCTTGTGAAATCTCAGAACAAAAGGGGACTTAAAAAGGGATGGCTGGTCCAGCAAACAGAGTAACGCAGACAAGGCAGCCAAATACCTCTTCACAGTGCCAATAGCACAACCCCTCTGAGCAAGGGAAAGTGTAAATTGCAGCATTTGAGACAGTTTGGCCTGTAAAGGATCTACACCATTGTCTGCACACCATGCAACAAAGTTGTCCCATCTGCAGGAGTATAGGAACTTAGTGGCGGGGCAACATGCTGACAAGATGACGTGGACCACCTCCAGTGGCAGCTAAAAGGGGCTCAGTTGTCCCCTGCAGTCTCCAAGCACTTAGGTGGAGGTCTCCGAGACTGGGGTGAAGAACCATTTCTTCCTACTGGGAGAGAAGGTCCGGACTGAGCAGGAGGCGAAGCAGGGGATATGTGGAGAAGTGCAGAAGGTTTGCATACCACACCCTTTTTGGCCAATCTGGGTAGATGAGAATGATTTGGGCCCAGTCTCGGCAAAGCTTCCTGAGAACTCCAGAAAACAAGGGTATGGGGGAAACGCGAAACGCAGCTGAAAGTTCCACCTGAACTGAAAAAACATCCCCGAAGGCTCCCCCCAAGGGATACTGGAGGGCGCAGAGCTGCAGGCACTGAGTATTTTTTGAGGAGGCGAATAAGTTTACTTGAGGAATGCCGGATAGGTCAAAGTTGTCCTGAACTACCTCCGGCAGATGGTGCTACTCATGATTTGCAAGGTGACACTAGCTCAAGCTGTAGGCTATGACATTCAGAGAGTCCTCTTAGTGACTGACACTAAGCCAGATCCCTTGATGGTGTGTCCAAGATCACAGTGTGAACTCTTCCAGACAAAGAAAGTGAGATCTTACTCCCCCTTGCTTGTTCACATAACACATTGCAGTTGTATTGTCAGTCAAGATCTAGATGGACTGATCTATGATGGAGGGGAGGAAGGTCTTGAGCGCCAGTTGAATAGCCTGTAGTTCCAGCAGGTTGATATGAAGAACCCACTCCTGTGGAGACCAAAGGCCCCTGATCTTCAGATCTTGCAGATGAACACCCACCCAAAAGTCTAGGCACACTTCACTACCATAGACACATTTGGATGGGGAGTGAAAGCCGTCCTGTAAGTCAGGTTCACCTCATTCCCCTACCAAGTCACTTTCGGTGCAGCACTGGAGGAGATAATGATAGAGCTCAATAGATGCCCCCGTACTGGAGTCACAACCTACGGAGGCACCACTGCAGGGGTCTCCTGTGCCAATGTGCATGCATCACTAGGAAAATGGGGAAAGTCAGCAGGTCTAGGAATCGGAGGTCTCTCAGTACTAGGACTTGCGCACCTTGATGAAAATATGGGACAATTTCCTGGATGTCAATTATCCTCTGAGGTGGTGGAAAGTTGAAAAGAAGGTTGGTGTCCAGTACTGACCCTATCAACTGGAGTGGCTAGGAAGGCAACAAGTGAGATTTGGGCTTGTTTATCGACAAATCTAAGTCAAACAGCAGGGATGCTGTCAAATGCATATGGTGCAAAATCACCTCTGGTGAACTGGCTTTGAAGTGCCAGTTGCCCAGGTATGGGAAAATGGGGAGGCTCAACTGTCTGAGATGGGCCGCAACCACTGCCATCACCTTTGTGATGCCTTGGGCACTGATGTTAAGCCAATGGGTAGCACTGCAAACTGGTAGTGCACAGAACCCACCACACATTATAAGTTCTTCCGGTGTGACCACAGGATAGGGATATGGTGATACACTTCCTACAGGTCGAATGACATCATCCAGTCTCCAAACTCCAGCACCAGTAGTACTTGAGCTAGAGTCAGCATCTTGAGATTCTCTTTCTTGAAGAAGAGGTTCAGGTCCCTGAGGTCCAGAATCAGATGTAGACCTCTGTCCTTCTTGGACACCAAGAGGGAGCCCCATCGGTCCTTTGAGGAAGACAGCTGGTGTCTCCTGCTGAAGAATGGCCAAATGGTTTGAAGGTAGAGAGGAGGAAGGAAGTTGGATGTGGGGCAAAATCTGAAGGAAGGGACTGGTGCAGCCCATTTCAATGATTTGAAGGACCACTGGTCTGAATAATGGCTCTCCAGGCCAGAGGAAAGTGAGACATCTGCCTTCTCATAGGCTTCGTGTGGGGTTGGGGAAGCAAACTAGACCTACTTTCCCTGGGGTGTGGGGGGAGGAGCAAGAGGAAGAAGTGGAAGGTTGCAAGGTGGATCCACAGCCTTTTCCTTTGCTTTGTCATCTGGAATAGGGGGAGTTAGGCTTTTGCTAAAGTGCCGGTTGGTACTGTCGTAAACTAAAGAAAGAACCTATTCCATAGCTGTGACAGAAAAGAAATAGCCCGTGGTCCCAGGTTGGAGGTGGCAGCTGTAGGATTAGAGAGACTGTGGTGGCTTTGCAGGTTTTCAATCGTTCTAGGGTCGAGTTTGCTTTGTCACCAAAAATACACACCCCATCAAAAGGAAGGTCCATTAACTTGACTTGAACATGGGCAAAGCTCGAGGTTGGAAGCCAAACTTGCCTCCAGAAGGCAACTGCCCATTGCACGTTCCCCCGATCTGCTGTCTTAAGGCCTGATTTTATAATATGGCAGGAGGCATTTTGACCATCTGCTACAATTTCTTGGAAGTGGTCCTTCATGTATGCTGGCACATGTGGAATGAGTATTTGGGCCATGTTGAGCACGGCGGTATTTTATCTTGCCAAAAGACAGCTGGCATTAAGAGACTTGAGGCCCACAGAAAAAGCTTTCTCATCCCAAGCCTGGAGCTGTTTGGATTCTCTGTCAAATGGGGCTGTAGGAAAGGCACCTCCAGATTGGGATCCAAAGCAGTAGGCCTGAACGAAGAGACTCTCCGGCGATGGATGGGCTCAGAGGAAGGCTGGATCACCAGGAGCTGGTCTGTAACAGCAACTTAGAAGCAGGTTGGCTGCTGCTGTAGAAGGGCATTTCTCCCATACTGCAATAATAAGTTCCAAAGGGCCCTCATTAAAGAAATAAATGGATGCAATGTTGTTGATGAGGGCAGGAGGACTTCAGTGAGGACATTAGCCTTAGTCTCTGTTGTGGGGAATTGAAGATCCAAGACCAGTTTTTAACGTTACCTTATATAGCGATGGTGGTCTAGTGGGGAAGCCCGCAGTCAGTTCTACGGAACTATCTAATTGACTGGCCGAAGACAGCCCTTGAAATCCCAGAGGATCCTGATTGAGGTCTTCATGGGGAATAAACTCAACAGGGTTAGAATCTGTCCCAAAACTCTGATGGAGACTGACCCTAGATGCTTAAACTTGTAAACACCACTGTCTCCCCCTATGACAGTGCATCTGAGGGTCGGCATTGGATTATGTCTCCAGCAGCATCATATCTTGAGCCACAGGCGGAGCTGGTGGAGGTGGTGGTAGCAGTAGCACTAGATGCGAAGGTGGCACCAAACATGGCATCAGTTGTGTTATCGTATATATTTCAGTGACGGGTCAAGTCAGTGTAGTGAAGGCATTGGCTCTTATAGGTCTGAAGAATTTCTTTGTCTTCCTGTGTTTCTTTTTCTTCTAGATAGCTGAAGATGATGACGGAGACCGAAAACAGTACCTGTACCTTTTGTGGCATCAATGGTCTTCTTTGGTCATAGCCATGAAGAGCTTGGCCTCCTGCTCTTTTGTGGTCGTAGGGTGCATGCTGGGGAATGAGGAGTTGGCCCTGGAGTCATGGTCCCACACCAGGCACAAAACAGATCAAGTGGCAATCCATAATTGACATCTGTGTCTCACAATCCCTAAAGAGTTTGAACTGTGATTTCTTGGAAGAATACATGGTACTGCAAGTAATTTTAGATGTTGTGAGAAAAAAACTCATCAGAGAGAGAGGGAGGCTTCAGATCTGTATCAACGGTGCGGAAAAAAGGGAACTGAAGGTGGTGCCCAAGCATAGGCGCTGTATGACCCTAGATGCTTAAACTTGTAAACACCACTGTCTCCCATCTGAGGGTCGGCATTGGGTTATGTTACCAGCAGCATCATATCTTGAGCCAGAGGTGGAGCTGGTGGAGGTGGTGGTAGCAGTAGCACTAGATGCGAAGGTGGCACCAAACATGGCATCAGTTGTGTTATCGTATATTTCAGTGACGGGTCAAATCAGTGTAGTGAAGGCATTGGCTCCTATAGTGTAGCAATGATGGAAACCAGATGGAAGGGAAGGAACACTGGAAGTGGTGCTTAAGAGGCAGCTGGCCCAAAGGGGTGCTAGACGACATCAAAGCCTTAAAAGATGTGGACAATTTGGAATTAAGAAGTGCAGCTGGATCTGACCCCTGGGTCAGCAACTCTGGGAAGGTCGGCACTGGTGCTGCAGTTTCGTGTGGTGGAGGTGCCAGCATCGAGGGCTCCATGAAGGAACGAGGATACACTAGAGCCGGGGTCTGTTGAGGAGCAGAGCTGCATGGATGCGGGTCCACCAGAGTCAAGTAAAAATGCTCTGGTTCGAAACAGAAAGGTCTGAAGCATTCCTTTGTCTTCCTGTGCTTCTTTTTCTTCTTGATAGCTGAAGATGATGACGGAGACCGAAAACGGTACCTGTACCATTTGTGGCATCAATGGTCTTCTTTGGTCATAGCCATGAAGAGCTTGGCCTCCTGCTCCTTTATGGTTGCAGGGTGCATGCTGGGGCATGAGGAGTTGGCCCTGGAGTGATGGTCCCACACCAGGCACAAAACAGATCAAGTGGCAATACATAATTGACATCTGTGTCTCACAATCGCTAAAGAGTTTGAACTGTGATTTCTTGGAAGAATACATGGTACTGCAAGTAATTTTAGATGTTGTGAGAAAAAAACTCCTCAGAGAGAGAGGGACGCTTCAGATCTGTATCAATGGTGCGGAAAAAAGGGAACTGATGGTGGCGCCCAAGCATAGGCGCTATATGACCTCAGCTGACACCTCATGATGTCATCTCTGGAATCGACAGCGTCCATCGCTTTCTACTGGGAACGTTACAGCTTTGAAGTTTCCAGTCGGACGCTTGAAATATGTTCTCTAGGTAAGGAACTTGCAGGTAGAAGTATCAAAATGTTTTTCATATTGATAATCACAAAATAAAGATTATTTGACCAAGTACATCAGTTGTTGCACTCAGGTTCTTTAATTAACACATCTTTAGATTCACCTCATTCTAAGTAATGGGTCAACCAAAAAATAATATTGGATTTAGACACAGATGCCTGTGAATTGCAGGTAGGTGACCAACATTTTGCTTACTCTATTCCATAGAGAGAATGTTGGTGTTTTGCTTCTGTCCCTCATCTTACCCTGGGG
This sequence comes from Triturus cristatus, assembly GCF_964204655.1. NCBI lineage: Eukaryota > Metazoa > Chordata > Amphibia > Caudata > Salamandridae > Triturus > Triturus cristatus. The sequence continues at coordinate 546,961,264 of NC_140586.1, forward strand.
CTATAGGGGAACACTATGCTGTGATTAGACTATAGCACCCAAAAATTTAAAAAGATTTTGGTCCAAATTGATGGAAATCTCTTTATTATACTGGAGCCTCAACTGTAGACTCAACCCATTCAAGTCACGAATTTGATGATGAAGGAGTGGTGGAAGAAGACTCTAGCTGGTACTTTTCTGCAAACAGGATGCCCACCTGGACACAATCTCTTCCTCAAAAAAGAATGGCTTTGAGCCCTTAGTACTCTGGAAATGTTCTTCTGGGTGAAACACTCTTTCTGAAGAAATATTTGCTTGGAGCCATCAATTTTCGATTTTCAGGTGTTCTGTTTACTAATGCCTCCAACTGAGGATCAAAGAGTTGGGATCAAGAAAAACAAAAGAACTTGATTAGAGATTTTTTTGAACTATTCATCCTCCACAGGCACATCCCATGGAGCACTTCCCTGCCGCAATAGATGATCTAGATGCAATGGCTCCAATATAGAAGGAGTCAAATGTTAAGCTGGGATGTGAAAGTGTTCCTAACTAGAATGCTTACTTAATTGGCAGCACATCAAATGGAAAATTAAAACCAAATGCACTATTAACAGCGATTAAAAAAAACACGTCAACATTAAAACATCATTTGAAAACAATCCTACAGTGCTATCTATTGGCCTCACAAGGTAAATTAAAACTGTCTCTCTGTCCAAGATTATTTGTTAAAAATAGTTTTCAAAGATATCTTTAAATTAATTGCATTTTTCTTAGTATTTATAGGTCAGAGTCGTAGTTAAGGCCACTCGTTATTTAATAAAGTAGTTGTTGAGGAGGTTGCCGTTAAGTTCCAGGTCGTTGTTTATGAGTCGTTGTTAAGGACACTCGTTGAAAATTCGTTGTTCAGGCTGTTTCCCAAATGTTACATTAACGAGAAGTCTCACTTGCTGCTCCGTTCTGGTTAAATTAGATGCTGCAAGGAAACTGCCACTGCTTGAAATAATTGAACTACAAAAGTGGCATACATATTAGAACAAATGGTCAAAATAGAGGTTGCATAAGATCTCTAAACTGCTAATTTCACCTTTCTATTCGCCAAATACAACTGAGAGGCTTCTATGGAGGTTATGGACCCTTATCAAAATATACCTACAATAAGCAAATGCATCTTCTTCAGGGTGAGAAATCATAATTGAACCCTTGCATAGGGTATTTTTTCTAGGGGTGGGCGGAATTTGCGTAATTGCGTTACGCAAATCTCCGCGAAACGGTAAAAAATCTCCGCGAACACGCAGAAATTCCGCGAACACGCGGAATTGCTTGTTCGCGATGCTTTTTTCCTGTTCACAATTGCTGTATGCGTGCTCGGGGAGAAATATCTCGCGAACACGCATTTTGAGAACGCGAACAAGCAAAAATTTCGCGAAATCGCGGAAAGCAGACTTTTGAGCAATTTCGCGTTCTCCGCGGAACGCGAAATTACGCAAATTGCGCAAATTCCGCGAGCGGAACGGAATTTACCGCCCAGGCCTAATTTTTTCATCAAAAACCTAGGAAAATACAGCTTCTGAATCTCCCAAGCTCTATGGGAAAATCTGCCCCCTAGATATATCACATGAGGACCATCCATCTAAGAGCCATAGTAAGAACTGAATGGGAGCAAGAAGATGCAACCCCTTCTACTTCTTCTCAAGGACTAGCACTTGCTCCTGGGGACCCCATACCATCCATCATGATGCTGGGACTTCCACCTGCTGTCCTAAAGATGCAGGACATAATGACAATATGTGTCTAGTGCAACAAGGTGGCCTCTATTGGAGAGCAGGCAATGCTTTCAATGCAGTCAATTACCACATATGCTGAGACCTTTTCTTGGTCTTTGGACTTTCCAACTACTGAATTTTAATTTCCTCCACTTTCATTTTGTTGAACCAGTTATTTAACAATGTTTTTTACAAACAAACCAAAAAGCTTTAAAAATAAAACTTTAAAGGTTATTTTTAGAACCACCACATTTTGATTCAAAAACAGAATTAATTTATGTTTTTTGTCAATGCTGTAATGTTAGTGAATTTGTGTGGGTGTGAAAGTGTAAATGGCTGTTCAAGGGCGAGCTACCAGTCCATGCGTATATGTGCATCTGACAAAGTGTGTGGTTATGTGCTTACGCATATGAGTGAATGAGTTAGTATGTGTGCATGTCTCTGATTGAGTGTGTTAGAGTATGTATGTCTATGTCCACGTTATGTCATTCTGTGATGAATGTGAGTGGATCTCTATGGTTGTGTGAGTACGTGTGTATTTGACAGAGTCTCTGGCTATGTATGTGTTTATATGACTGAGTTAGTGTGTAGAGAGTATGAGTGCAGAGGTCTGACTGACTATGTGAAGGTATGTATGTGTCGGTCCAGTGTTGTATCCCCATGAGTTCGTGTAAGTGAATGTCTGTGACCATGTGATTACCTGAGTGTCTTTTTGAGTGTGGCAGAATGGCTGATTGTGAATGTGAGTGACTAACTGAGTGTGTCAAAAGTATGAGTAAGTGTCTGAGTGCATGAGGGTATGCATGTTTGGGTCCAGTTGTACATCTGCGTAAGTGACAGCAAGTGGATGTCTGTGGATGCGTGAGTATGTCTGTTAGTGTGTGACAGAACCTCTGGTTGTGTATGTGTGTATATGAGAAAGTGAGAGAGCGTGTAGGGTGTGGGATTGCATCTGCCTCACTGAGTGTGTGAGGATATATATGTCTGAGTATGTGTTAATGAATGTGCTTGTTTGAATCCATGCATGTCTTTGTAGCTGTGACAGAGTAATTAGTTGAGTATTTGTATGTGTGTGTCTGTCTAGTTTTTGGTAGACTGTAAGTGAAAATTTAAAGATGTGTGAGTACCCAAGTCAAAAAGGAAGATCATCCTGGACTCATTCTGAAGCCATTCAATGACTTCAGCCAGGCTATTCCTGCAATTAACTGGAGAAGTCATCCGAAGTCATCCTGAAGTATGCCTACAGGGCAAATTATTTATATGAGATGACTTCTCGAGCCATCAGAGAAACTACTCCAGGATTAGTTCCAGATTAATTCAGTGGAAAAGATGTGATGATCTTGTTCTACTGCAGGGTGATCCCATGATGATTACAGGATTAGGGTGGATTACTCCAGGATGGGTTCCTGATTACTTCAGTAGGAAAACATGTGATGATCTTGTACTACTCCAGAATGATCCCATGATGATTTCAGGATTAGGGTGGATTACTCCAGGATGATCCTTTGAGTATTTCAGGATGGAGCTGTATTATTACAGAATCATCTTGTGATGACTTCAGAATGAGGCTGCATTACTCAAGGATAATCCAATGTTAACTTTAGAATGGGACTGGGATCGTACTAGTCGACTAATTCATGATGGGGATGCATTACCGTAGGTTGGGTTCTGGCCGTATTACTGCATGGCGGTTTCAATATGCAGATGTATTATTCTAGGATGATCTCGAGTAGTAATACTTTATTGACATATACAGGATGTTAAGAAATATACAGTTGTATTACTTTGTTAGCAGAGCAAATAATTGTTACAAAAAACAAGCATTGGCAAAGCCACCAGGTCCTGCCTTTTTGACCATGTGGCTTGCCAATGCCTTCTGCCGATGATCTGCAGTATCGGTTAAAATAAACAAGCATTGGCAAAGCCAAAAGGCCTGGCCTTTGCAAGAGCTATTGGTGTTGCCAATATGTTTTAGCTATATTGTACACGAGCATGGCTGTTGTTCAGCATAGCTAAAAGTTAGTGGGGTAAAGGAGAGTTTAATGTCGAAAAGTGCAATGTGAGGAAGTAGCGTAAATTACAGCGGCAGATTGTCGTGGAGTGGTGTAGAACAGAGTGGCATTGAGTGTTGCGTAGAGTAGATTGCTGTAGAGTGGATTGGCATAAAGTGGAGTAGTGTAGGAGAGTGGAATGGCAGAGGGGATTAAAGTGTTGTAGGATTGAGTGTCAGAGTGGAGTGGCGTAGAGTAGAGCGGAGTAGTGTGTTGTAGAATAGAGTGGACTAAGGTGGCATGGAGGGGGTTACATAGAGCGTTGTTAAGTAGTGTTGAAGCGTGGCATAGCATGGAGTAGTGTTGTAGAGTGGAGTGGCATAGAGTCGGGTAGAGTTTAATGGAGTAGAGCATCACAGAGTGGAGCATCATAGCTTATAGTGTCGAAAAGTGCAGTAGACTAGATTGAAGCTGTGAAAAACACAGTGGTGCGGAGTAGACTGGCGTAGATTGCACTGGTTGATTAGAGTGGTGTAGAGTGCATTGGCACAGAGTAGAGTGATGTAGAGTGCAGAGTAGATTGCAGTGGTGTAAAGTAGATTGTTTCAGAGAAGAGTGGCATAGAGTGGAGTGGTGCAGGGTAGATTGCAGAGGTGTACAGCAGAGTGGAGCAGAGTGCAGTGACAGTAGTGTAGAGTGCAATGGTACAGAATAGATAAGAGATGTGGTGTGGTGCAATGCAGACTGTAGTGGTACAGAGTGCAGTGACTTAAACTGCAGTGGTGCAGAGAAGCGTGTCAGAGTTCAGTGGCAGAGAATGCAGTCTTGTAGAGCTGAGTGTCAGAGTGCCGCGGCGCAGGGAAAAATAGTGGTGCAGCATAGAGTGGTGCAGCTTAGAGTGCAGTGGCATAGAGTTCAGTGGTAGAGAGTGCAGTGTTGCAGAGTAGACTGTCGTAGAGTGAAGTGGTATATGGTAGAGTGGCGAAGAATACATTGGCATGGAGTCTAGGGGCCTAGAGTGAGGGGTAGAGGGGCATTGAGATCAGTGGTAGCAGAGTGGTGGTGTCAGAGTAGTGGTGTCAAGTGGTGACAGAGTGGTGTTGTCGAGTGGAGTAGAGTGGCGAAGCGTAGAGTGTTGTGGAGGAGCAGAGAGTAGAGTGAGGTGGAGTGGCATAAAGTTGTAGAGCAAACTTAGTCTACCATCCTTCTGAGACTGGTAAATGGAGAAATATGAAAGAGTGCAATAGTAACAACTGTAAGATATAGCGCTTAAAAGAAGGAATATAAAAAATGATTTATATTTTGGTGATAACAAACCTTTAATGCAGGAAAAATCACCATAAGGGACCCTAACTTCACTGCAGAATCATTTGCAATGAGAACAGCGCGCTTGACACTAATAGGACTCCTTGCCACCAAATGTGATTTCAAGGCAAAGAGCCTACCTGACCCATAGCTTTATTTTAAGTCTGGTATTATATATATATATATATATATATATATATATATATATATATATATATATATATATATATATATATATATATATATATATATATATTCACACACACATGCATATACACACATGCACACATATATACACACACATGCACGCATATATACACACGCATATATATACACATGCATATATCCACACACACTTATACACACATATGCACACATATATACACACATACATACACATATCCACACACAATTACACACTGACACACATATCCACACACACATATACACACATATATATATATATACACACATGCACACATATATATATATATACACACACATGCACACATATATACACGCACGTTTACATATACACACACACATACTTACATATATACACACACTTACATATATACACACACTTACATATATACACACACACACATTTAGAGATATACAACTTTGGCACCGTTTGACGAATCTTCACAAACGTTTTCCAAAAAACGCGTAAGGCAATGTTATTTACTAGGGAGTTGCAGACTGCGTTGTTGCCTTATTTGTCCTATGGAGAGTGCGTCCTAAAGCTTTGGCAAGTGTGGAACTTTATAAATACACGGCAGCCATGCCGTGAGGACAGCACCACCGCAGAGGGGCGGGCCGGAGGCTCTGGATGTCAAGAGCCGGTTCGGTCCATGAGGATGGCTTGCATATTTTTAACAACGTTCGTTTGCTTTCCCTGGCAGCCCATTAATGGCGAAATTATGGATATATTGAGAGTGGACATTGTGATTATGAACTCTGGGGCTGAGTTAAGAACTGCTGTTCCCAGAATGCAATTCGCTGACACTACGAGGCCTCACCTGAAGGCCATTAAAGGTATTTGTAACACCCAGCAGCAGTTTTTGCCTTTCATTTGATGTCGCTCTGCCTGGGAGAAAGGACAGTCTATGTCTGAAACGCGTAAGGCAATGTTATTTACTAGGGAGTTGCAGACTGCGTTGTTGCCTTATTTGTCCTATGGAGAGTGCGTCCTAAAGCTTTGGCAAGTGTGGAACTTTATAAATACACGGCAGCCATGCCGTGAGGACAGCACCACCGCAGAGGGGCGGGCCGGAGGCTCTGGATGTCAAGAGCCGGTTCGGTCCATGAGGATGGCTTGCATATTTTTAAGAACGTTCGTTTGCTTTCCCTGGCAGCCCATTAATGGCGAAATTATGGATATATTGAGAGTGGACATTGTGATTATGAACTCTGGGGCTGAGTTAAGAACTGCTGTTCCCAGAATGCAATTCGCTGACACTACGAGGCCTCACCTGAAGGCCATTAAAGGTATTTGTAACACCCAGCAGCAGTTTTTGCCTTTCATTTGATGTCGCTCTGCCTGGGAGAAAGGACAGTCTATGTCTGAAACGCGTAAGGCAATGTTATTTACTAGGGAGTTGCAGACTGCGTTGTTGCCTTATTTGTCCTATGGAGAGTGCGTCCTAAAGCTTTGGCAAGTGTGGAACTTTATAAATACACGGCAGCCATGCCGTGAGGACAGCACCACCGCAGAGGGGCGGGCCGGAGGCTCTGGATGTCAAGAGCCGGTTCGGTCCATGAGGATGGCTTGCATTTTTTAACAACGTTCGTTTGCTTTCCCTGGCAGCCCATTAATGGCGAAATTATGGATATATTGAGAGTGGACATTGTGATTATGAACTCTGGGGCTGAGTTAAGAACTGCTGTTCCCAGAATGCAATTCGCTGACACTACGAGGCCTCACCTGAAGGCCATTAAAGGTATTTGTAACACCCAGCAGCAGTTTTTGCCTTTCATTTGATGTCGCTCTGCCTGGGAGAAAGGATAGTCTATGTCTGAAACGCGTAAGGCAATGTTATTTACTAGGGAGTTGCAGACTGCGTTGTTGCCTTATTTGTCCTATGGAGAGTGCGTCCTAAAGCTTTGGCAAGTGTGGAACTTTATATATATATATATATATATATATATATATATATACATACATATATATATATATATATTCACACACACATGCATATACACACATGCACACATATATACACACACATGCACGCATATATACACACGCATATATATACACATGCATATATCCACACACACTTATACACACACATGCACACATATATACACACATACATACATACACATATCCACACACAATTACACACTGACACACATATCCACACACACATATATATATATATACACACATGCACACATATATATATACACACACATGCACACATATATACACGCACGTTTACATATACACACACACATACTTACATATATACACACACTTACATATATACACACACTTACATATATACACACACACACATTTAGAGATATACAACTTTGGCACCGTTTGACGAATCTTCACAAACGTTTTCCAAAAAAGGTGCTCCGGTGATTCTTGTTGCACATGGAAAGTTTTGGGGGATTTGTAAAGTGAGGGCTGAGAAAAACAAGAATTTGCAATGAAAATAGGTCTTGCATTTGTGAGTTAGAGCTATTGACGTTGTAAATGGCAATTTCTTTTTTACCTACACGTTTTATTTTTGGAGTGAATGTATGTAGTGTGCAAAATCCCTTGGAAAGGTCCTGCACTTCGTAATAAATATATTGAAAAAGACGCAGTGTGGATTGTGTCAACAATTTCTTGGCCCGTACCTCATGGTGAAGTGTCACCACACATGCACACCGTGGTGCTTTAATAATGCGAAACTCATTAATAAAAGTAGTGCTTACAGACTAAACAACGCGATCGGGATCGGAGCATGTGAATCTGAATTCCGGTTTCTCTTTCATTTTCTGGACTATTTGACTCACTATCCTGCGTCTTGTTTATCGCCAAAACACTGGGAGGCAATGAAGTTTGCCAACGGGGCGGGGTCCGGGGGGCCTCGGGGGTACATGAAAATGCATTCATTGCCTAGTTGTCAAAGGTCGCCCGGTGCTATTAGTTAAAAGAATGCAGATTTCATTAAGATGTTAAGAGTACTTTACTCGCATCTATGAGGAAATCGACATTAACTAAACAAAATGCCAGAATGCATGTCACTTTTCACAGTGTTTTAGAAAGTACTGGTTGCTTAGTTTCATTGCATTAATTTTTGTATTTATTCTTTTACACAGCATCCAAAGTAGGTTACCTAACCCCAAAGCCCGAGTTGTTAAATGACCCATAGAAGGGGGTCTTTCACAGTTGAGCAAATTTGTCCAAATGTAGTTTTGGTAGTGCCATGGAATGATCAGCCAATGAGGTACTCGATGAGCAGTTATTTAACTACACGTTCAAAACTTACGGTATTGTGGCTGTTGTTTGTTTGTACCCAACCACCTCTTTGAATGTGTTTATTACCACAGAGGTTCATCTACCAGACAGTGCTCACAGAGGGGCGACTAAAGCACAAAACAAAATGTATTCATTTATCCTGAGTGTGAAGGCACCCGGAAGGCTTAGGTGCCCGCCCGGAGAGGCTAGGGATCCTAGCGCTTCTACAGACTCTGCCGTGCTCCTCTGCACCAGCAGGGCACAGCTCAGAATCTGCTGCATTTGCTAAGAATAGGTGAGGGGGATGAGGTTGGGGCATGCAGGAGTTGCCGGCAGATTTCCAGGTTATTGAAAGTGATGATTCTGACGTGAGGCAATGGAGACTGACTTTGTCTGTTTGTCTGCACCAGTCTATTTTTCTACCATCTACCGGGCTCACTGTCATGTATCCATTCATCTCTCTTTGTTAGAGGTGCGCAAGCCAATATATTAATTAGCACGTAGAGTCAGCCGGAGAAGAGCCAAGTGTATACGAGCCAGTGGGCGAGACGTGAAAATGATCGGCATGTTAATCATACAGTAAACATGACGTAAATGTGCGCTAATGTCTCTTCAGGTTTCAAAAAAGTGCATTTCTTTAGCGCGTCACCTCAGTACACAAGATTATAGCACTGAATTGAGGGGAAGTTATTAAAAGTGCTTGTTTTAAGCACGAGTTAAAACACTGCCACTCCTCCTGCCCGACAACAATGCCATTTGTGAACTAAGAGGCGTCAGTTGCCATGCATACCCCGAATGTTGCCTAGAGTCTTATTATATTTAGAGTAACATTAAAATCTAATTCTGGAAAAAAGGGTGCATTTGCAATGTTAATTCCCATCGGACCCTGTCAACACTACTACAGCCCAAACAACTGAATAGAATTACACCAAACTTGGCAGAAAGATAGATGTTGTTATGCAAATTGTGCTTTTTGTTGTTTTGTGCTAATAGCCATCTCCTCGAGGATAATTGCAATAATATAGGGGGGCTATGAAGACCCCCCAGCCCAAGAACCACTACCTCCTCGGCGCTTTTTATCTTTGGCTTGGGGAGGGGTGCCTCAAGAACCCACTGAGGTCCTGGGACCACAACCTCTCCAGGGGCCAAACTCTAAAATAGGAGGTAGCCGCGTGGCCCCTCCTCCCGGGCCATTCTCGGCCCCGGGGACTGCCACCTCCCCAGGGCAGGCATTAAAAGAAGAAGAAGGGGGGGTGGCATTTCTCCCCCCCTCCCACCGGAGTCTTATATGGCCTGGGACCACCACCCCCCAGGGCTTGCTCCTGCTATGCCCCGCCAAGGCATAGAAAAGAGTGTCCCGCTTTCAGCAAGCGAGAGCAGAAAATGCTCTTGCTTGCTGAAAGCGGAGCATGTCTGTTTACCTACCTGCTGTCAAGCGAGCAAGGAAACAGACACATTGCTTTGAGATCCAGGGAGCTGCAGTTTGGCAGCTCCCTTGGTCTCAAAGCAATGCCGGCAGGAGGTGGCGAGCCAGCAGGGACTACATGGGCTTCCAGGGTCCCCCCTTGATCCCCATGGTTGCCCTGGGTGGGACTAGGGCACCCAGTCTAGAAGTCAGGCCCAGGGCGATGGTTTCCCCATGGCAAAAATCGGCCTTTGGAGGGGGCTGCGTGTCCCACCTCCTATGTAAAAATAATAAAAAAATAAAAGGCAGGCTCTGAGGGAATGGGGCCCCTGGAGCCAAAATTGGCTCAGAGAAGGGGACCCTGCGGCCCCCTTCCCTCCTTAAAATGTCTGACCTCAGGGATGGGGACCCCGGGGACGAAACCCCACTTCCCTTAGAAAAAAAAGTCTGGCAACTCGCCGGAGGCCCCACCCCCATTCTCCACCTCTATGCAAACACGCCTCCTGGCGCAAAGCTTGTTGGGGGTGATGTCCCCCAGCTTCTTGTGGACCCTCAATAGCCAAGAGGACTTCATCCCCCTACCAGTAGCGAGCCAGGAGGCGTGTTTGCAGAGTGGTGGTGAAGGGGGCATGGCCTCTGACAACATCTCAGCAACCCTGCTGTATGGGACTTACTGGAGGGAACAGCAGGAGTTGTTGCCTCCCCAGGGCATCTTTGGGGACCTCCTGTTACCTCCACTAAGTCCCACACAGCGAGATTGCTAAGAGGTCTTCGAGGCCATGCCCCCTTTCTCCTTGCTCTTGGCGCACTACTGGTTGGGCAATGAAGTCCACTTTACTCCTGAGGGACCTGTGGAGGCCAAGAACCCCTCCTTGTACCTCCTATAAGTACTACACAGCGGGATTCCTGAGAGCTAGTTGGAGGCCCATCCTCCTTTCTCGACCACTCTGCAAACACCATTACTACTTAAAAAACTGAACATTAACTGAAAAACATAAAGGTTACAGGGGCGTTATAGTTAGGAAAGGAAATTTGAAAAAACTTTAGTAATTCACTGAAAAAACCAAAGGTTACAGGGCCGTTTTAGTTAGGCTCAGGTTTCACTTGTACAAAACCAGTGAAATTCAGCCGTTATAGTTAGCTAATCTAACTATAATTAGCACTCCCGCAATGCACCACTTATGACCTCACATATTACATCACTCATGACATGGTCAGTGACATCACTGATAACATCATCCACAGAATCACTAACGCACCCACTCACACCCCCTTAGAACCTTTAATGCACCCACTCCCACACGATAATTCACAAACCCATTTACAGACCCATACCCCTACTTACAAACCCACTCACTAATTCATATTTCTACATGCACATCCGCTCACCCACACAGCCATGCTTACACCCACTCATTCACTAATATTGCCACTGATATATTCACTCATACACCCATACAATCACTCACACACTGGGTCAGTCAGCTGTAGATCTACTGACACACCTACTCACTCACCCATACAGTCAATCACACAGCCACTTACCAACCCATACAATTACACCCACCCACTACTTAAGCATACAGATACTAACAAATGCTCACTCGCATACAGTCACTGACACAAGCACACACTCACCCATACAGCCACTTATATACCCCACTGCTCACCTATACTACCCTTTACATACCCAGGTACTCACCCATATACCACTGGCACATCATTCACTCACTCACACAGCCATACACACCATCACCCATACAGCCCCTCACACATGCATTCACTGACCCATACAGCTACTGACTCACCCACTCATTCATCAATACAGGCAATGGCACACCCCCTCACTCACCCACCCACCCACCCATACCGGTACTCAGACAACCAATCAATCACTCATACAGCCACACATGTACCCACTCACACACCCATACAACCACTTAGACACCAACAGACATACTGATACAGACATTCACATATCCAGTCACTAACCCATGCATTCTCGGAGACAGCTTATACAGTCAATCATGCACCCACTGAATCATCCAGACAGGCACTCATACACCCAGCGATTCACCAGAACACCTTGGTATATATATTTAACACTCAAACTCTATAAAAACTGTCAGTCACTGGATGATGTCATTAGAAATGTCAGTTATGTAATATGTGAGGTCAAAAGCAGTGCATTGCAGGGGCCTGAGTTATAGTGAGCTCAGCTAACTACAATTGCTGACTTTCACAAGTTTCATACAAGTGAAACCTGAGCTAACTATAACGGCATTGTAACCTTTGGATTTGTCAGTAAAAAAAAAATATATATATATATATACACACACACACACACATATACATACATACACTAACTTAGCTATAGGGGCTTTCAGCCAACCCTCATCAATTGGACTATTATTGTGTCATTCTATTTTTCATCCACCCACCGCAGCGTACAGCTTGGAACAGGACAGCTAGCCAAGCTATTGGCTAACTTTACTGCGAGTGATGGCATTCTTCCCCTTCACAAGAAGTAAATCCACACACAAAGTAGTGCCCTTAAGAGGCAGTGACTACTGTGGCAAAGTGTCCTTTTGGGATCAAAAATGTATTTGCTTTTAGACAAATATTTTAAAAATATTGATGTGTGGCCGTCAATAAAGTTTTGTAAAAACTGAGAAAACAAACAACCAAGCCAAAAGGCCCATTAGCCTTGCCATTTGTTTGTTTCATATTCTAGAACATTCAAACCCAGTCAAGATCACAAAATATACTCAAACAGCTAAATACATGTCAATATTTCAAGATCAAAATGAGGGTGATGCCAGAATAGCACTGGAAACATTATCAGCATGTCACACAGTTGAGGGCAAGTCAGGCAGTGATGGTAGGTCTGGCGAGCATTTTTTTAAAGTAAATTTCAAGGAATGGCGCCAGTGCAAGGCACAAGAAATTCTGCCCAGCCTGTCACTTTGTGGCCTCACTGTGACCGTTGCTGAGCAGTAGTGTCATCATAAGAGAGTGATGTAGGAATAGGCGAGGGAGACAGAGAGGTGCACCGGGTGGTAATGGGAAATGAGAGGTGGGATAAGGGGGAGAATGGACATAACACAATGCAGGGTGTGTGAGACAGGAAGGATGAGGAGGACATGTGGGTGCAACTGTAAGAGATATGGGAAGGGGATACACATCTGGGAGGGAGGGAAGATGAGGGGACAGGAAGGTTAAGAGAATAAAGAAACTGTGATGGAGAAACATAGGAGAAGAGCAAGAAAGGGAGGGGTTGAGGGAGACATGAGGACCATAGAAAGGGGAGATGAGCAAGACGGGGAGGAGATTGACTTGCCAACAAAACTAGGTCAATGGACTGGTAATCACCAAAGTTCATGTATACATTCTGTAAAACCTTAAGGAGGTTATTTAACCCCTTCGCCGTGGCAGGAATTCCGCCGCGGCGCTGGGGGGGGGGGGGGGTTTGGGGGCACAGCGGCGGCGCCGTGCTCATGACGGAACCACTCCGTCATGAGTCATGGGCGAGCTGTGCTCATGACGGAGTGGTTCCGTCATGACTCCGCCCACGGCGCTAATCGCCCGCACAGGTGGGGAATTAGCGCCGCGTGGGCGGAGCGGCCGCCAACGGCCGCAGCATGACGGAGCCACTCCGTCATGAGCACACGGCGCCCGTGGCTCATGACGGAGTGGTTCCGTCATGAGCACGGAACGGGTTAAAAAGTGGTCTTTGGTCAACAACTGCTGCCCCCTTAGGCAAAGGAAGATAAAGCCAGCGTGCCGCAAGTGCTGTATGGGCTAGAAGCCATTGTAAATTACAAACAAGCGGTCGCAATTACTGAAACAAGTGTTTAAGCCGGCAATAGCAGCCACTTGTTTGTATTTGAGCGTGCTATGCACGCTTTTACTTTAAGAATGGCTGCAGCCCCACACAGCACTTTTGGGACGCGAGTGCTGTGTGGGGCTGCAGTTATTGTTAAAGTGAAAGTGCGCATGGAGCGCTGAAAATACAAACAGGCGACCGCAATTACAGGATGTTGAGCTCTGCTGTGTTTGTGTTTCACTGAACATTTTTATGCAAGCATAGTTAGAACGTTACCCTAAATGAACCGACTACCTGCCATCCAAAGCAGTCAAAAAGAAAAGCACGCCTGCCTGCCGAAGTCACAAAGAAGCGATATGTGCTGTGGGTGGTTTTTTGAGCCGGACCTAAGAAAGGATTTAAAGGCACAGGCACTGGCCAATTGGAGAAGCGGGCCGGGAGGATAGCATGCTTCTTAAAGGGGACTGTGAGCTACAGACAAGAGGCACACACTGTACAAATATAAAGCAAATAATGTTTTAGAAGTGGAGTTATTTCAGCCACGCAGCATAAAAGAAAGCTGCGCGGTTGCTTTGTTAAACGTGTGTGGCGTATCGTACAAAAATTAAATTGAATGTCTGAGGTAAGCTTTTTAAGGTTTTCTCACCAAAGGTAAATTGAGTTGCTGCGGCGAGCGCTTTTTGTAAACATAAAGGCAGCGATAAAAGCGTACAAAAAAAGTAATCACGGCCCCTATATTTAAAGCGGACTGTGCTGCTAAAATAAATGAGATGTGGCCGCTATGGTTAAAGCGGACTGCCATCAGTAAATAAAATAAAAGCGGGTGGCGTGCTGTGATGTAGTGGGTGGTACAGGGGCATAGTGCCAATATTGGCACAATCCCCAGCCCTCCCACAGTAATGTAATAACTCAGACACAACACAATTTTGGTGGAGAAACTTGCTGCAGGTTTATTAACATAACAATATGTCAACACGGTGGGTTAACTTACGGGCGATCCCAGGGCAGGCGCCTGCCCACCTGATGAGCCATAAAAACCCGGTGGCCGCGACCAACCGGTGTTTGTCCATTTGGGGGAGGGGTTAGCCCCTCCCTCCGGCAGACCGCAAGTCCGCCCCTTACTCACGCCCCTCCCAGCTACGGGGGGGCGGAGCGTTGCAGGCAACCCCCGGTTGCTCAGGTGCACAACCGTCCGTAGGACTAATGGGGCGCTGTCGCTCCTCCAGGATCCCCCGCGAGGACCTCCCTGGGGATAATTGGCTTTAGCACCCTTACTGTGCTCCTGTAGAGGGTACCCATCTGTACCTTAAAGCCTTTGGAGCGCCCTGTAACTCCGCCTGCAACACAAAATAACAAGTTTTTAGTTGAAACACCCCCCCCTGCCCGTACGCCGGGAAAGCGGTGGGGAGGGAAAACAGATTCCGGGCAGACCAGCAGGAGGGGCACAGTTGGTCATCAAAAAGAGGTCGCTCGGACGGTGGGAAAGGTATAAATACCTTTCCCCCGCACGCCCCCTCCTACCGGAAGTGACGCTGCACCGAGGGGACCCCCTTGCCACTACAACGCTGGCGAAAGTGCCATCCTGTGGCACAAAGACTGGCCGCCCTCTTAGGAGGGCCCCCTGCATGGGCCCGGGGCAGCCTGACATAGTGCCAATTTCGGCACAATCCCCAGCCCTCCCACAGCAAAACATGTAATAACTCAGACACAACACAATTTTGGTGGAGAAACTTGCTGCAGGTTTATTAACATAACAATATGTCAACATGGTGGGTTAACTTAAGGGCGATCCAAGGGCAGGCAGCCCCTCGCTGCCTGCCCACCTGATGAGCCATAAAAACCCGGTGGCCGCGACCAACCGGTGTTTGTCCATTTGAGGGAGGGGTTAGCCCCTCCCTCCGGCAGACCGCCAGTCTGCACCTTACTCATGCCCCTCCCAGCTATGGGGGGGGGCGGAGCGTTGCAGGCAACCCCCGGTTGCTCAGGTGCACAACCGCCCATAGGACTAACGGGGTGACGTCGCTCCTCCAGGATCCCCCACGAGGACCTATCTGGGGATAATTGGCTTTAGTACCCTTACTGTGCTCCTGTAGAGGGTACCCATCTGTACCTTACAGCCTTTGGATCGCCCTGTAACTCCGCCACAGCCCTGGTGTGGCCCCCGTCACCCCAGGGCCCCCCACCATATAGCGCTACCTACTTACACCCTGCTGTTTCCAAGGCCTCCCCCAGATCCAACAAGAATAAGTCCATGCCCACTCTGGACAAGTGAATCCCATCTGCCTCGAAGCACCCTGTGCATTTAGCATGTAGCATCCCATGGCGGATAACCCCAAAACCCCTTTGCTCCGTGAACTTCCGCATAGCGCTGTTCACCCTTCTGTGCGAGGTCTCCATGGCATCCCTGGAACGCGCGCCCCGCCAAACCTGCCGTGGTGTGATTTCGGACCACCATAATTCACAGATCCCCAGCTTGTTGCTCAGTTCGCACATCGTGGCCCTCATCTCGTGAAGCAGGTCCCTTCTCCCCAGGCGGACCAGAATATTCCCCCCTAGGTGTATCACTAATAAATCGGGTGGTGGGACACCCTCCCCTAAATTCTGAAGGACTCTCTTCATCAAGCTATTCCAATGCATGTCTGGTGTCCCAATCCATATTATCCTCGTGGCTCTAAACCCGTGCCGCCATTTTCTGATATTCGCCCACTGAGACACCCTCTGGACTCCTGAATGGCCCCTCACCCAGACCGTCTTCCCTAGCAAATAAAGATGAGGAAGTTTGAAAATCAATTTATTACGCAGAGCACTGCAAACGCCATTACACTTGCAAAAAGTGCGCAGGCGCCCCCAGCAAGGTTTGCTGAAGATCCGTCTGGCTAACCCACACCCATGCAGCTGCCTGCACCCCTCCCCCTCCTGCAGGAGTGCTGTTGTTCAAAGGTGGGGGGCAGGGGCTAAGCTGTCCCCCTCTTAGCTCTGCCATGAAGTTCTTAAGCGTGTCAGTGAGCTTACCAAGGTCCTCTCGTGTAGCGTACATAGATGCGGCCGGATTGCCTTGCGTGTCGCTGGCCCCACGGGCTGAGGGATAGCTTGTCGGGGCCCTAGCTCCTTCTGCACGTGCAGGGCCCTGGATTTGGCTGGCAGCGTTTCTGCCGGGAAGTCCTTTGACGTTGGCTTACGGACCCGCTTTGAAGCTCTCGATGGCCCGGACTCAGCGTTGAGGTACAGCTCCGGAGGAGGGGGTGGCTCGCAGACAACGCCAGAGTCCTCCGATTCTACGGCCTTCAGGATTCCCGTGGCCCATGACAGGCCCTTCCCCTTGGCCATCTGAATAAACGCCGCCCATTGTGCTTCCTGCGTGGCCTCCGGCAACGAATCGTCCACCAGCGACGTCTGTGTGAAAAGGGGTGGTGACCCTTGGCTCTCCATGACCGATTGTCGGATACTGTGTCCCTCAATCTACGGAGATAAAGAAAGTGTCAGATAGCACAATACTACGCCCCGCTTTGGCCAGGACTCTTGCTGCTAGCTGCTGTGTCCCCTCCCCACCACCCTTAAGCACTTACTCAGAGAAGACGTCAGAATGATTGTGTGCGTTCCAAGACTGAAAACAGTGAAATTCTAAGTAAGAGATAAAAGACAAGTTAGCATAGTCCCCCTTAGCGTCCAGAGACCTTCCCTGCTGGACACTAAAAGTTCTGCGACCTCTCCCGGTCCGTGTCTGACAAACCCCCTCCCTGTAGCACCACCTGCCTGTACCTGCTTCAATGTTCCGCGTCTCCCCTTCTAATATTTCCGCTTGAATGTCTGTTCAATTGACTTCTGAAAATAGAAAAGATGTGTTAGCCTCATTGCCTTGTTGCCCTTGCCAACCACACACTGGCCCCAGTGTGCTCCGCCCCTTTTGCCGTCGATGTTACTGGTATTTCCCCGATGAATTGGGCGGCGGTCAGCGCTGTTCCTGCATAGAGATTCATAATGAAAAGAATGAAAGCCCCCCCACCCTGAACATAACTGAAATTTACCCGTGGTCCCACCTGCCTCCAGCTGGCAGGGGCTATGCATAAGCGACCGAGAAAAGCGCATGCCCCCAGCTGAACATGTTCCGCTGGAGGGTGGTCGAAGCACAATGCTAAAGGGTGGGGAAACAAATGGCAACAAGCTAAGCATGAACAATTAAATTAAAGAAAAAAATTTTTTTTAATAACTTTTAAACGGAAACGGTCCGTAGGTATCAGGGCGCCTACATGCATCCTGCCAAAAAATACCCATGGAAATAGCCTTACAAGGTAGGCAGGCATAAAGGAAGCAAAACCAGGTCTTGAAAACACAGCACCTTAACCCCCTGCCAATGAAATCCGGATGTCGATCATGAGAGAAAAGGAATACATAATAAACATTTTTAAATAAATCAATACAACCCAAAATTGGCACCATATGCCCCATGTCGCCACCCGGTGGCAGCGAACGGCGCAACAGGCGAAGTGAAAGGGATACAGACAGGGTTGGGAGGGTTAAAAAATGGCCGTGCGGGAGGGGGGGTGGAGCGATGCGCCGTGAAACTGCGCCTGCGCGGCCAAGAGAATTTGAAATAAAGATGGTGCCAAAAGCGGGTGCCCTCAAGGCCCGCTGCGGGTCCAGGCCGGGCTGCAGGCCACCCAACGCCGCAAACAGAAAGACGGCAGAAAAAGGAATACACCCCACACATGCGGGACCGGCGGTCCCGAGGAGCTGGCACACGCTGGGAAGAGGAGGTGAGCGGGTCGCGGGGTGGTGGGCCAAGGGAGAGATAACGAGGCAAATCTGAGCAGCGAGGCCCCGGACACAGAGAAGGGGGTAGGGGTGGGTTGGAAACGGCCCAGAAAGGCAAGGAAGACAGGCAGGAAAAAACACGCATGAGTGCCGGGGAGGTCGGGGGGGGGGCCGAAAACGGAGTGAAAACTGTGGACGAAAAGGCGATGCCCAATACCCCCATACCGGAGGCCTTCGACTGGAGGGCTGCGACTTAGGCCTCCCGCATCCCACACCGTGTAAAATTATCCCCCAGGTGGAGGGGGAAGACCGGGGTGACACTCACCGTATAAGGCAGCCGGTAGCTTGCTGGGGCCCTAGCTCCTTCTGCGCGTGCAGGGCCCTGGATTTGGCTGGCAGCGTTTCTGCCGGGAAGTCCTTTGACGTTGGCTTACAGACCCGCTTTGAAGCTCTCGATGGCCCAGCCTGAGCGTTGAGGTCCATCTCCGAAGGAGGGGGTGGCTCGCAGACGACGCCAGAGTCCTCCGATTCTACGGCCTTCAGGATTGCCGTGGCCCATGACAGGCCCTTCCCCTTGGCCATCTGAATAAACGCCGCCCATTGTGCTTCCTGCGTGGCCTCCGGCAACGAATCGTCCACCTGCGACGTTTGTGTGAAAAGGGGTGGTGACCCTTGGCTCTCCATGACCGATCGTCGGATACTGTGTCCCTCAATCTACGGAGATAAAGAAAGTGTCAGATAGCACAATACTACGCCCCGCTTTGGCCAGGACTCTTGCTGCTAGCTGCTGTGTCCCCTCCCCACCACCCTTAAGCACTTACTCAGAGAAGACGTCAGAATGATTGTGTGCGTTCCAAGACTGAAAACAGTGAAATTCTAAGTAAGAGATAAAAGACAAGTTAGCATAGTCCCCCTTGGCGTCCAGAGACCTTCCCTGCTGGACACTAAAAGTTCTGCGACCTCTCCCGGTCCGTGTCTGACAAACCCCCTCCCTGTAGCACCACCTGCCTGTACCTGCTTCAATGTTCCGCGTCTCCCCTTCTAATATTTCCGCTTGAATGTCTGTTCAATTGACTTCTGAAAATAGAAAAGATGTGTTAGCCTCATTGCCTTGTTGCCCTTGCCAACCACACACTGGCCCCAGTGTGCTCCGCCCCTTTTGCCGTCGATGTTACTGGTATTTCCCCGATGAATTGGGCGGCGGTCAGCGCTGTTCCTGCATAGAGATTCATAATGAAAAGAATGAAAGCCCCCCCACCCTGAACATAACTGAAATTTACCCGTGGTCCCACCTGCCTCCAGCTGGCAGGGGCTATGCATAAGCGACCGAGAAAAGCGCATGCCCCCAGCTGAACATGTTCCGCTGGAGGGTGGTCGAAGCACAATGCTAAAGGGTGGGGAAACAAATGGCAACAAGCTAAGCATGAACAATTAAATTAAATAAAAAAAAATGTTTTAATAACTTTTAAACGGAAACGGTCCGTAGGTATCAGGGCGCCTACATGCATCCTGCCAAAAAATACCCATGGAAATAGCCTTACAAGGTAGGCAGGCATAAAGGAAGCAAAACCAGGTCTTGAAAACACAGCACCTTAACCCCCTGCCAATGAAATCCGGATGTCGATCATGAGAGAAAAGGAATACATAATAAACATTTTTAAATAAATCAATACAACCCAAAATTGGCACCATATGCCCCATGTCGCCACCCGGTGGCAGCGAACGGCGCAACAGGCGAAGTGAAAGGGATACAGACAGGGTTGGGAGGGTTAAAAAATGGCCGTGCGGGAGGGGGGGTGGAGCGATGCGCCGTGAAACTGCGCCTGCGCGGCCAAGAGAATTTGAAATAAAGATGGTGCCAAAAGCGGGTGCCCTCAAGGCCCGCTGCGGGTCCAGGCCGGGCTGCAGGCCACCCAACGCCGCAAACAGAAAGACGGCAGAAAAAGGAATACACCCCACACATGCGCCCGGGGGGACCCCCAGCCAAGGCCAACACCGGAAGAGAGGCCGGACCGGCGGTCCCGAGAAGCTGGCACACGCTGGGAAGAGGAGGTGAGCGGGTCGCGGGGTGGTGGGCCAAGGGAGAGATAACGAGGCAAATCTGAGCAGCGAGGCCCTGGACACAGAGAAGGGGGTAGGGGTGGGTTGGAAACGGCCCAGAAAGGCAAGGAAGACAGGCAGGAAAAAACACGCATGAGTGCCGGGGAGGTCGGGGGGGGGCCGAAAACGGAGTGGAAACTGTGGACGAAAAGGCGATGCCCAATACCCCCATACCGGAGGCCTTCGACTGGAGGGCCGCGCCTTAGGCCTCCCGCATCCCACACCGTGTAAAATTATCCCCCAGGTGGAGGGGGAAGACCGGGGTGGCACTCACCGTATAAGGCAGCCGGTAGCTTGCTGGGGCCCTAGCTCCTTCTGCGCGTGCAGGGCCCTGGATTTGGCTGGCAGCGTTTCTGCCGGGAAGTCCTTTGACGTTGGCTTACAGACCCGCTTTGAAGCTCTCGATGGCCCAGCCTGAGCGTTGAGGTCCAGCTCCGAAGGAGGGGGTGGCTCGCAGACGACGCCAGAGTCCTCCGATTCTACGGCCTTCAGGATTCCCGTGGCCCATGACAGGCCCTTCACCTTGGCCATCTGAATAAACGCCGCCCATTGTGCTTCCTGCGTGGCCTCCGGCAACGAATCGTCCACCTGCGACGTTTGTGTGAAAAGGGGTGGTGACCCTTGGCTCTCCATGACCGATTGTCGGATACTGTGTCCCTCAATCTACGGAGATAAAGAAAGTGTCAGATAGCACAATACTACGCCCCGCTTTGGCCAGGACTCTTGCTGCTAGCTGCTGTGTCCCCGCCCCACCACCCTTAAGCACTTACTCAGAGAAGACGTCAGAATGATTGTGTGTGTTCCAAGACTGAAAACAGCGAAATTCTAAGTAAGACATAAAAGACAACTTAGCATAGTCCCCCTTAGCGTCCAGAGACCTTCCCTGCTGGACACTAAAAATTCTGCGACCTCTCCCGGTCCCTGTCTGACACACCCCCTCCCTGTAGCACCACCTGCCTGTACCTGCTTCAATGTTCCGCGTCTCCCCTTCTATTATTTCCGCTTGAATGTCTGTTCAATTGACTTCTGAAAATAGAAAAGAAATGTTAGCCTCATTGCCTTGTTGCCCTTGCCAACCACACACTGGCCCCAGTGTGCTCCGCCCCTTTTGCTGTTGATGTTACTGGTATTTCCCCGATGAGTTGGGTGGCGGTCAGCGCTGTTCCTGCATAGAGACATAATGATAAGCATGAAAGCCCCCCCACCCCGAACATAACTGAAATTTACCCGTGGTCCCACTTGCCTCCAGCTGGCAGGAGCTATGCATAAGCGACCGAGAAAAGCGCATGCCCCCAGCTGAACATGTTCCGCTGGAGGGTGGTCAAAGCACAATGCTAAAGGGCGGGGAAACAAATGGCGACAAGCTAAGCATGAACAACTAAATTACATTTTTTTTTTTTTAATAAATTTTAAACGGAAACGGTCCGTAGGTATCAGGGCACCTACATGCATCCTGCCAAGAAATACCCATGGAAATAGCATTGCAAGGTAGGCAGGCATAAAGGAAGCAAAACCAGGTCTTGAAAACACAGCACCTTAACCCTCTGCCAATGAAATCCGGATGTCGATTATGAGAGAAAAGGAATAGATAATAAACATTTTTAAATAAATCAATACAACCCAAAATTGGCACCATATGCCCCATGTCGCCACCCGGTGGCAGCGAACGGCACAACAGGCGAAGTGAAAGGGATACAGACAGGGTTAAAAAATGGCCGTGCGGGAGGGGGGGTGGAGCGATGCGCCGTGAAACTGCGCCAGCGCGGCCAAGAGAATTTGAAATAAAGATGGTGCCAAAAGCGGGTGCCCTCAAGGCCCGCTGAGGGTCCAGGCCGGGCTGCAGGCCACCCAACGCCGCAAACAGAAAGACGGCAGAAAAAGGAATACACCCCACACACGCGCCCGGGGGGACCCCCACCCAAGGCCAACACCGGAAGAGAGGCCAGACCGGCGATCCCGCGAAGCTGGCACACACCGGGAAGAGGAGGTGAGTGGGTTGCGGGGTGGCGGGCCAAGGGAGAGATACCGAGGCAAATCTGAGCAGCGAGGCCCCGGACACAGATAAGGGGGGGGGTGGGTTGGAAACGGCCCAGAAAGGCAAGGAAGACAGGCAGGAAAAAACACGCATGAGCGCCGGGGAGGTCGGGGGGGATACGAAAACGGAGTGAAAACCGTGGACAAAAAGGCGATGCCCAATACCCCCATACCGGAGGCCTTCGACCGTAGGGCCACGCCTTAGGCCTCCCGCATCCCAAACAGTGTAAAATTATCCCCCAGGTGGAGGGGGAAGACCGGGGTGACACTCACCGTATAAGGCAGCCGGATCGTAGGGTGGGCCACGCCACCACAGCCAACGGTCAGTCGAGGGAAAACAGCGTCCGGGCAGACCAGCAGGAGGGGCACCGTTGGTCATCAAAAAGAGGTCGCTCGGATGGTGGGAAAGGTATAAATACCATTCCCCCGCACCCTCCTCCTGCCGGAAGTGACGCTGCACCGAGGGGACCCCCTGGGTCCCCTGACCACTACAACACTGGCGAAAGTGTCATCCTGTGGCACTAAGACTGGCAGCCCTATTAGGAGGGCCCCCTGCGTGGGCCTGGGGCAGCCTGACAAATCATTAAACAAAATAGGGCTCACAGCCAAGGTAAAGCAGACCATATAATGAATCAAGTAAAAGGTCCAGTCGTTATGGGAAGTAACAAATGCAGACAAGGCGGTAACAAGGAGGGACTAACAAGCCCAATAACGACTCGGAAGCCAGAGTTTACGAAGGACAATGACAAGCCAATTAAAAATATGGGCGGGACATCAAAGTCATACTCCAATACTGCATGCCTCACAGCAGGGCATGTGCTGCACAGGCTTGACCGAAACACAGATAAAAGGAAGAGATAGACAGGAGGAGATATCGGAGGGGTAAAGACAGATAGGGTACAGAAGGAATGAAACGAGTGAAGAGAACTGGTTATAGCAGAAATTGGAGTGCGCGAAAGGAGGATGATGATTACAAGTGGGAAGGGAATGGAAGGGAAAAAGCAGACCTGGAGAAGGTAAGGTGAAAAAGGAGAGAAAAGAAAGTGGGCAAGAAATACAGGAAGGGGAAAGTATTTTGTGAGGGGAGAGTTGAGAAAGACTGCATAATAGAAAAGGAGCATGGTGAAATTGGAAGGAAAAAACATAGTGCAGGAGACTGGAAACGCTGTATACCTCTGCTTTATAATATAGAGGTCTAGAAATAAAATATATAAAGTTCAGGGAGGACAGGCCTGTATCATTGCTGGGCTTCACCTAATGGATAGGTCTGCTGCTCAGACACACAATAGTGATTTATTCAACGTGACAGGGTTTTCTGCCATGAATAGGTTTTACTTTATTATTTAATTGGCTCAGGGAAAACATATGAAAACGTCACCAGAAAAGGAAAAATAGGCAGAGAGAATTACATTTATTATTATAATTCTCTGCCTATTTTTCCTTTCCTGGTGACGTTTTCATAAAAGACAATAAAATGCAGACGAATGGTTGTGGAATGGGGATGTTACAGGACATGCTTTCAAAGTTTTTATGATGGTAGCCATTGTCTGCTAGACTGGAGGGCCCCTTTGAAAAGAATCCTCTGAAGCCATCTGCTTCATGTTAGGAAAGCTCAGTGACCTACTTGGTGACCCTGCACGCACGGGCAGGCAGCAAATAAATAAATGTAGTCAAATGAAAAAAAAATAGCCAGGAGTACCGATATTCAGCTATTTAAGTGATTTGCCCAGAATCACAGGATGGGGATCCGACGCTAGGACTCAAACCCGGGCCCCCAGTTTCAAAGGCTGCAGGTGTCACGGTGAGGGAATACCATTGACTAGTTATGGCGGGAAAAAAAATCCCAACTTGGGGGCATATTATCAAGCCAGGCGATAAAATTATCGCCGCTTTAGCGGCAGAAAACTGCCGCTAAAAGGGTGATAATGGGCTTGATAATATGCTCTATGGAATTCCAATTAAAACCCATGTTAGATGTGAAGGACGTCTAACATGGGCTTCAATTGGAATTCCTTAGATCATATTATCAAGCCCATTTTCTCCGTTTTAGCGGCAGTTTTCTGCCGCTAAAGCGGCGATAATTTTATCGCCTGGCTTGTTAATATGCCCCTTGAATCGCTACCACAAATGCTTTTTGTTAATAGAGCATGTAATTGATCTGAGCTCAGACACACTGCCTCAATTGGAAGTCCTACATTTAATGCCCTGCAACGTCCCAAAAGCCCATAAATTCTGGGATCCTATCCCCATCTATCCGAAAATTGCCCACACTCAGTAAAGTCACCTGAGAGGCGGAATCTTACCTCCAGCTCTCTCACATAAAGCACTACATTAAAGCGCCGCATTTTAAAGAGAGGCGGGCTCCTGCCTTTCAAACAAAAGCGCGGCAGGTACTCCAAAGAGGAGGAGAGGCGGGAAATCACACCCACCTCACTTCCTCATCTCACCTGCACCCTCAGAAAAACGAAAAAAAAATACCAAAGAAATTGAGCACTCTTCTTCTCTCCCTCTCAGCCCGATCCGTGTGCACACACCCCAGTGCAGAAAACACGTTAGTCTACTCACTTGGCCAACGTACAACTCCGCTTCCGTTCCAACCTGGGACGGCTGCGGCATGGTTGCTCAGACCCTGCCAAAACGAGCTCAAAGGCAGCATGTAGTGCTACTCCGAGGCTGGAGGGGCTGGGGATATTGATGGAGCCAGGAATGAAAGAGTATATGCCTGAACAGAGACAGGACAAACTTTGAAGCTGGGGACAGTATCTGAGTCTTCACGTGAGGCTCAACATCCTGTGATTCTGTGCAAATCACTTAGGGGTATATTAACAACAAATCCCGTTACACATCGCAATATCGCTTAGCGCGATTTGGAATATCGCCGCCTATCGCTGGTTTACATCGCCGTGTTAGTGGCATATTTACAATGCCTTGCTCACAGGCGATGTACAAACCTGCGATAGACGGCGATATTCATCATTAGCGTGTGAAATCAAACGATGATTTCACACGCTAATTAAAGGCTTGATAATAGAGGAGTGTGGACGTAACCAAAGAATCCACCTCCCATTCAAAACAAGCCTAAGTCAAGTTTTGACCAGGCGTAAGGATCCGGCGTAAACCGCGGTTAGCGCGGCTTCCATCATCGCTTCGTGGTTCTGGGGCCACGTTGTAAATAACGTGCTGTCCTGTTCGGGACCTTTTTTCATGACGTTACGGTAAGGTACGCCTACTGTGCATCTCATTAGCGATGTATATCGCTAAGATGCGTGGCGTTACAAAAACGGCAGCTAACATGCGCTAATGCATGTTAGCGCCGCCTTGTTAATAGGGCGATGAAATTATCGCCGCTTTAGCAGCGAAAAGTGCCGCTAAAGCGGCGATAACACCCTTGTAAATATGCCCCTTAATTTCACCCAGTGGTCGAAGTGGGCGGGATCGGCAATATACGGCGTGCCCCTACTTCTTAAATTCAATCGATTCCGTACCCTTACTTTTTTGTTTAAAACATGTGTCCCCGGACGGCTGAAATAGCCTACAGATAAGGCTGGGCGGGTGAGCAGAGAAGGAAAATGACTCTGGCTTTTCCTTCATGCCCAGAGAAGCCAAGGACAGTATCCACTCCTGCTTTTCCGCGGTCAGCTGCCTAGTCCATGCTGCTTTTTGACTGTTAGAAGGCTCAGGTTCCTTTTCAGATTTTTATGTAGCGCGAACTTGACCCGAAGGTATTCCTTTAAGGCTTCAAAAACATGTTGCCCAATTAGACTCCAAAATATGTTTCTAGCGGTGTTTTTAACTTTAAAGTTACATTATCGTGACGCAATCAACATACCCATATCGTTCTTATTGTATTATTAACATAATTTTCTTTCGTATCTTCCTAAAATGCCATTTGTGTTGACCGCAGACCAGTTAGCAATGGAAAATGCTTTCACTCATGCCAGTGTCAGCGCGCTATAAACCGCCTTCGCTTCACTTCCCAAGCGCGCTGGCAACTTGGACCGGGAGCAGTCTAGTCTCCTTAACGGACTTTGGTGCTCCCCGGTCGACCTGTCTCTCTTTTGGTACTGTAAGCTTTAGCCACAGTGCAATGAAAGGAAAGCGTCCCACTCATAAAACGACAAACAATGGTCTCAAGTTTTTAGATTCACCCAAAATAGTCACAGCAATACATATATGTTCGATAAGAAGCCCAGAACTCCGAGGTCTAGCAATGGCAAATCCAGCGTAGATTCGCCTTCACAGAATGGGGAAAGGGTCTCCTCCTTATAATGAAAAATCTCATTCTTTTATAGGACCCCAAGGAGGACTTCATACATTGCCTACGACTGGCCTCCATTATACTTCTGGCTGTCTTTGTGTGCATAACATTGGGATATGGTTGAAGCTTTTTGATCTTCTCGTAGCTGCATCCTCGGTGTGTGGCACTTCTGAGCCTGTGGCACTCATGAGCCTGTAGCTCTCCGTCCAGGGTACTATTGCAACTAACAACCATTGACAAAGGCAATAGTCATGACTTGTAGGTATGATGCCACTTGTCTGGATGCAAAGACATAAACAACAAAATACCAGTCGGGCGGCACACTAATGCCAATTACCCTCCCACACTAATGCAAAGCACAGATTTTTAGTTCACGTGTTTTTAAGGCACGCCCTTAATTAGATTAGCCATGCCGCTTTGAGAGACCCCCAAGTTTTTCATCACACTTAAAGCACTGCCTCTATGTCCCTCCTAATGAACAAGAATCGATTGCCTGACCCCAGCATGGTTGCCTCTGGGCATGCCATTGGGCATGCGCAGTCTTAGGGGAGGACGGGTGCAGCCGGCTCGCAGTGCCGTTTTTGTAGAGGCGGTGCTACAGTTGCAGGTAGCCAGTTACGTCACTGGACGCGGGTCCACGCGCAGGGTACTGTACACCGAAGTGTTTTCAACATGGCGGCGGCGTGCTGGTTCGGTAAGTTAAACGAAGATCACTAGGGGGAATTGGGGGCAATTCCAGCCAGTGGCCAGGAGTACCAGGAGGGAGCTTGTGGCCCACGTCTGGACAGTTCTAGACTGCGGGCCGCCTGAGCTGTGAGTCAAACCTGTGGATCTCTGCGACTACTAGGTTGCGTATATCTGAATGCTTCATTAACATAGTATAGTCTATCGTCCCAGAATTCCCGATGCTAAACAATCGCTAACTTTTAGTAGTCAATGGTTCGCTGGTTAGACATTTAACAAGCTGTCTCCGTGGAGCCGAAGGGGGAATGGAAAGTGGATGTGCATGAGGCTGCTGAGGACGAAAGGGGGACAGGAGATGTGCACACCGTGTGGCTATATGTGCGCGTACACAGGCTCCAATCGCCCTGCGCGTGCCCATCTCCTGTCCCACTTCCGAGGCAAGTCAGCAACAACAGACTAAATTCCTTTATTATTTGACGCACAGGGTGGCAAAACAGAGTCAGTGCTTTGAAATAATCACCAACCTATTTTGAAACAGTCTCATCTTGTGAGGTAATCAGATACCCATCCTCAAATCATCAGATATAATCTCATTGTCTGAAGTCATCAAGTACTCATTTTCAAATCATCTTCAAGTCATCAGGAACAAGTTGCTAAGCTTTGCTGATGGCTTCAGGAGCTTGATGATGTCGGATGATGGGAAAATGACTTCTAAGGTAGTTGGATGATCCTCCAATGCCTCTGGGATGGCTTCTAAAGTAATCCTGTTGGACCTGGGTAAGGGTGTGTTAGGGTGTGTGTGTGTCAGAATGTATATGTATGTGTGTGTGTGTGTATATACATGAGTGAGTGCTTGGCAAGTGTGTATGTATAGGTCTAAGTGTGCTAGATGTGGGGGGGCGTAGCCGAGTCGGCAACTAAGATGGCCGCCTGACTTGAAAGCTCCGGAGCCGTCGCATCGCAAATGCCACCAACCAGCATATTTCTGCAGTAAAACAATCATCTGCAACGAAAGGAAGATGCCTGTGACGTGAGGATGACCTGCCTTAACAGCGGAGACTGGAGGTGCCCGCACGATAGAGATCCGAGTGCGGCGTATCCAAGCCTGACGCAGCCCTCGCAGGCCTTGAGTTGACATGGGACTCGGGTGAGCCTGAGGGCGGGGCTTGGAACGCACGGAAGCGGTGGCAGACTCTGACCCGCAACGATGCACTGAATGGCAGCGCTGAATGAAGAGCGACCCAAGCTACATTGATGCCTGCATAAGCACCTATACCCGGCAGACAGCGAGTGGCGCAAAACATCGAAGTGGCTGCGCAGAGGGCTCATTAAGTACTCCTCATTATGGCAGTAAGGGCTACGATGCGTGGGACGCACAGTGGTGTAGACAATTTAACATACACCGCCCCACAGCAACCAGCGATGTAACTGATCATTGCTGCCTCCGAGGCATATCTGGAGCATGTGGCGCTTTCAATGCAATGTGCCCCAGTGGCTGACTTTCCCCCTTTACACATGCTTATGAATTTGCACTGACTGCCACTGGATATTTGTGTCCCGTGTGGGGGGAAGTTACAATGCGTTGTTTATTCTCGATTGATTTTCCTTAGTCGCTTTATCTGTTCGGAGCATAGTACTTGGTACAGCATGACAAGCTTCGGTCCACTTTTACCAGTCACATTCAACCGATTATTGGTAATAGTATGATTACGAAGGAATTTACCACTACTGACTTAAACATTAGATGCTTGTCCTGGAATGTGAGGGGACTCTCGTGTCCAAAAAAGAGTAGACAGATGTTGGCCTATCTAACGAGAGATTCCATTCAGATAGCTTTAATTCGGGAGATGCACTACGCGCCCCTTCCAACTCACGGGTTTGCAGCATCGTGGGGACAACATCGGTTGTTTTCCTGCTACAGTACCTACTTATGTTGGGTGTGTATCCTAGGTTTACCACTCTCTTCCCTTTCGTAATATTTCGGTAGTGGCCGAACCGGAAGGTAGATTCCTATTAGTTCAGGGATCTCTTGGGTGATGCCTGTACTGCTTGTTAACGTATACGCTTCCAATTTGGACACACTCGATTTTTTCTCCACAATTCCTCATACATTGATCGATTTAATTTGTTCACTATACTAATGGGAGAGGATTTCAATCTCAGTTTAGACCCTACCACTGACACTACTGGGCCGGGCCGTGTCACAACACTGCAGGCCACTAGAGACCTTCTCACACTTCTGTGGTCAGCCTTGTTAGCAGACGCTTGGTGCATCAACTACCATGGGTCTCAAAATTACTAATTTTATTCAGCCTCACATGGAACTTGGTCCCATATCAACCATTGGTATCTCACGTCACAGCTTCTGATAGAGGTACATAATGTTTAATATTTCCCTCGCACTATTTCCGATCATTCCCCGGTTTTGCTGATAGTGGCTTTCCCATAAATTCCCAAACAATGTCCCCTGTGGAGGTTCCCTGCAAATTTGTACTTGACTCAGTATTCCGCAGTGAAGTGGGTGATGCTATTGCAGAATTCTGTTAATTGAACAAAGGTTCCATAAAGTCACAACTTATACTCTGGGACGCCTTCAAGGTATTTATCCATGGCGTATGTATTTCAAAACATGCCAGAGCCTTGCACTCCTTCTGGGACAAATTGAAAAAAATTGAGCAGAAACTAAAAGATATTGATGTTCTTATGCAAAACACCCCAAGATCGTTCTGCCTTAATGACTGAATTCACTGATGCTATGGTACGTGAAGTTAAATATATGGGAAAATATGCCAGGGCACATGTGTACGGGGAGGTGGAGAGACCCGGTAGAACACTTGCACACCTCCTTATGCTGCAATACCAGTCTGCATTTGTCACTCAACTAGACACTGACTCTGGAGACTCACTGACAAAAGGGATGGACATCACTATGGCTTTTCTTGACTACTATACCAAATTGTATCAGACAAGATGGCCACCTTCGGGTCAGGCCCTCAATGATTATTTACAAGAGCTAGCTATGGTATGGCTTGAGGAGGGACAATGTGATTTTTTGGCCGCCCCAATTGACGCTGACAAAATCCAACAGGCAATAAAGGATCTAGCTAGCAGTCGCGCCATGGGGTCTGATGGGCTATCTGGGGATTTTTACAAAGCCTACCAACATGAGCTAGCTCCCGCCTCCTGGAAGTATATGACGAGGCATTACAGAGCGGTTCCCTCTCACCGACAATGCGCAAGGCCATTATCACACTGCTACTTAAACCTGACAAATCCCACCACAAGTGCCAGTCCTATATGCTATTATCTCTTCTAAACCACAAAAATAAAATCCTTGCTAAAACACTTGCTACCCGACTGGCATTGCTAGTCAACACCACGCTATGCCCCGTTCAGGCAGGTGCTATTCCGGGACGGTCTAGGACGCTAAACTTACACGCAGTTCTTTCGGTGATAAATCAGATGGAGCCTACCCTGCTGGCAGCCGCAGTGATGCTGGACGCCGAGAAGGCCTTTGATTCTTTGGAATGGCCCTTTCTAAATGCTGTCATGCAAAAATTGGGAGTCCCTATTGGTTTTATAAATTTGGATCACTTATTATATTCTTCTACAGTTGCTGGATTGAAAATAAACGGTATGATCACACCACAATTTGGTTTAACTCGGGGCACCAGGCAGGGATGCCCGCTTTAAACCGACCTATTTATAATAGCTATGGATCCGCTATGGATCCGCTTGCTCGTCATATTCAGGAACGGCATTTACACCGTGGCTTGCAGCTACATACAGGCCCACTCATTGCGTCTTTATATGCAGATGACATGATTTTGTTTGTGTGTAAACCCGCTGAGAATCTGCCCCCTCTTTTACGGGAAGTGATCCATTTTGGAGTGCACTCAGGCTTGGTCATTAATTGGACCAAGTCTGAAATATTTTCCTTGACCCATGCCACTACTCCATGTGATCTTGAATTTCCTTTGCGATGGTGCACTGACCGTCCTAAATATCTTGGCATCTATTAACATTGCAGTGTCCCCGAGGTTATCTGCTTAAACTATGGACCTGCAATTGACCGACTCGAAACACAAATTACTAAATGGACAAAACTTCCGCTTTCTAATGTAGGAAGGATTGCTATTATAAAGATGGTGGTACTACCACATTTTTTGTACCTTTTTTTAAATATCCCTATAACTTTAACGATGGCTTTTTTTAATATGCTCCGTTCTCTCCTAATACGGCTAATTTGGGTGGGTAAATAACCAAGAGTGAACTGGGCCACATTGACCATACCAATTGAACGGGGGTCTTCGGGGTCCCTGACTTCTATCTCTACTACTTGATTGCCCAAGTCCACTTTGCGTACTACTGGTACCACCCAGACGCCCGACTGCAATATCTCAAACCTGACAGATTGCAGGTATATCCCCACTCATTATTGATGTTGTTACCCCAGGGTCTTCCACGATGCCCCACATATATTCCAACAGTTCCCACGACATGTTGGGCATGGACTAAGTTGCGGAGGTACCTGCACTACACATCACCATACTCCCCACATTTACCATTGGCAGATAACCTGTCAATACCCCCCACTGCAGAAACGTTCACTAAGAGAACACTACTTAAACACAGATTATTTAAGTTGTGCAACCTTTTCTGCGACTCTAGACCATGCTCGACCACTGAGTTGGCTGCACGTGGGGCTGCCACACACATGGACAATTTCTTGCTCCACAGAAATTGTAGTATAACACAGTGAAGACCGCTTCTAGAGTATGACCGAGTAAATGTGAAGTGAAAAGTGCTAAGGTGGGCACATTACAAAAAGTGACGGACTGGCATCACACACCACCTGGTGTCATGCTTCATCATCTGCCAGTCCTCGCCCTCCAAAAACTGTGTTTGGTGGAGGGCGGGCATACACCTAAAGATAGGGATGCACTTCTAAACTATGTGGGGGCCCGGAGGGTAATGTGAGTTTAAAAAGCCATAATAGTGCACCTGACAACTTTTTATTCTAATGTGGTGACTAGATGGAAATAAAAACGTAAGTGCGGTGAATAGGGACCTTAATTATCCCATCGCCGCTGTGTTAGAGGTCGACATGTTTCTGCCAGTTGTCCAAAAAGGTACGTTACATTCATCAGGACCAAATAGAAAAAGGGAGGGCTCCTAGTCTAATCAAAGACTATCCACTGGGTGTGGTGGCCTTTGGTCACTCAACGCTAAGAGGGTACATTAACCCTGCTCTTTCAACCTACTTGCCCCATGGGAGTTGGAATGAGGAGAGCCCCTGTAGTCAAACTTTCGTCAAGGTGCGCTCTCCACGGAATCACCTGTAGATTATACGTCCATCCTCCCCAGCTCTTTATTAAAGACTTTACCAGACACGTTGTCTGAACCAGATGACTTTCCACCACTCACACTTGTCATAACCTCGAGGGACAGTACTCACCTAGTTTCCCGCATTTCCCACTTATCGCTCTCCCTTTGCCCGCCTGTGGGCATTAAAGCACACATATCCTGGGAGCAAGATTTGGGTATCATTATCACCGATGATATATGGCAATACTGTTGTTCTCAGATGCAATACGTCTCTAGTAATTAAAGGCATAAACTGTTACACTTTAAATACCTTCATAGGGTTTACGTTACTCCAAAATTATTATCCAAGATGAACCCAGCAACATCCAATGCTTGTATGAGATGTGGTACTCCTGAAGCAGACTTCTCACATTTAGCTTGGTTCTGTACCCCTGTAAACACACACTAGGAAGATATTTTTAGACATCTGTCCATCATGGTGGAACACACTATACCCCCCAAAACGTTGACGCCCTTTAAGGATATGTCAAGCCATTCAAGAGAAGCATTAGACGATTTAATGCTATTGCCTTATCGATAGCCAAGCAACAGGTTTTATTACATTGGGTCAGAACACAAACATCATCAGTGCAGAAATGGCTTTGTGACCTCACTTACTGTGATACTATCAGTGACATATATGCCACATTCCTACCCACCACCTCACGCTCATGTGATATTTGGCAACCTCCCAAAATTTATTTGCAAGCCCACTCCATAGACAATGAATGACACAGACATTCCTACCTATGGGAAATATGTACCTGTCGATAGGACCGGAAAAGAAGTGCTCCACTGGATTTGGTTCCTTTTTTATTTTTTGTTCTCCTTTTTTTCTATACAATGACAGTAAATGTTTTCTATTTGTCAAAATAATACTGCTAGCCTGGCAACTCGCAGACCACCTGCTTTTGAATCACTGCTTGGTTGTAATATTTTTTGAAAAATACAATAAAAAAGTTATAAATAAATTAGATGTTAGATGTGTATAGGTGTCTTTCAGGATGTGATTGTGTAAGTGCAAGTGAATCTATGAAGACATGTGAGTATATGTGTTAGAAATGGGATTTCTGGTTGGCTGAGCCTTGCCCCAAAGCCAGGCATAAACCACCATTCTAGTCAGGGTAAGGGGGATACACACTGTAGATAACCCCTGCTCACCCCCTTGGTAGCTTGGCACGAGCAGACCGGCTTATCCCCAAGGCAATGTGTAAAATATTTGCACTAACACTCACAGTAACACAGCGGAACACCACAAATTGACACCACACAGGTATTTATAAAAATAAATATCTTTATCTAAAATTAAGCATGACCAAAACAACATAGATCCGACATACACAATATAAGTGGTTTCAACAACAAAGATACTCTTGTAGTGTTCTTTTTTTAAAACGTGTAGAAAAAGTTCCTTTTGCAAAAGCGCACTGATTATGTTAAGAATACTTGTGGGCTCCGTAAGGCTGTGAGCCCTCCTTTCTAGCATGTAGAAACTCTAACAATGGTGCCTGTATCAATGATCGCCCTGCTGTACTTGTAGCACGGAGTGCGCTACCTGGGCGTGCTCGCTTTCACCTTTGGGAAATCATCCCCTTGCGCGCGCCAGTCAACAACAGGCCACTGCCTTCAACTATTGCCCACACTGTATCTTCCAAATGCCTTCGTTGCCCTTTAATTCACATGGGGCACCGACCTTTTTAAATGCTCCAGCTACAGTTGAAATCCAGTTGGGCTTTCAAAAGAGTGAGTGTGCGCTAGTCCCCGCCAAGGACGAGATCTTTAGATATTGCCCTCGCTTTGCTCTGTCCAGAGACGGATCCACTCTGCTCCTGTGTTACACCAACAGTCTCAGGCAGCCCCCACCGGATCCTCCACCTGCTCCTGACCTCGCACTGAAAACAGCGCGGCTGGGAGCGTGTTACCTCGGGCTGCTCTCACGGTGGCGGTGCTCCTCAGGAGATTCTCAGCAGGAGCCCTTCTCGTCCAGCCGTGACGCGCTGGTTGGGACGGGTCTTCCTTCCAGCGGCCTTCCTGCTCTTCGCAGCGATGACGTCGACGCATGCGTCCTCGTCACTAGGCAAACCTCCAGCTTCACTCTATGGTGACGCGGCCCTTCTTAGATCACGGACTCGGCCTCGGGCAGGCTGCTCGAGTAGCGGCGGTGATTTCTCTGTGCCCAGCGCTACGCTTATTTTCTGGACCGGGTTCGGCGGTGGTGAAATCAGTGCACTTACACCAATCTGGGGCAGGTCACGCTTGCGGCAGAACAGACCTCACGACAGGCCCCCAACTGTGTGCCGATGAGCACACCGAGTCAGCTTCACGAAGGCACTGGCTGTGCGCAGAGACACGCACACCACGTTGATTAAAAAGGTTTCTTCTGGTAAACGTTTGTGTTCCTGAGTTTTAACAGGAGGCCAGCTCTCTTGTGGTCCTTGGAGACTCTCAGGACAAAGCACACAGCAAAGTCCTTGGTTTTCAAGTAGAGAGGGGACACAGCACACAACAAAGTCCTTCAGCCTCACCCTCAGCAGAATCAGCTAACTGCAGGCCAGCCCCAGAACACACAGCAAGGGCAGTACTTCTCCTCAGATTCTTCCGTTGATCTCCTTGGGCAGAGGTTCCTCTTGATTGTAGAAGTCTAATTTACAGGAGTTTCAGGTCTTACTTTTATTCCCCAAAAGTCTTTGTTCTCCATGTTTGAGGGGTCCAGGATCCAGTACCAACCGGCTCTGGGTGCCCTCTGCCAGGGCATGTCTTCCTCCTTTGTGAGTGTGGGCCAGGGCAATTAGACACACCGCAGGAGGTAGAGGCAGCATTGTGGAAGATAGGCACAGTCCTATTCAGGCCCAGGTGCAACTCCTCCCACCACTCTAAGTCCAGATAGGTCTATTCCGCCTAATTCTGACTCACCCAGCCTCTTGCAGCCACCCCCAGCCCCTGTCACTCACAAACCAGACAGTCAACACACAAACAAGCAGAGGCACACAGAAAGGTTGAACAGGAAAATAGCCACTTTCTAAAAGTGCTATTTTCAAACACGGAATTTAAAAACTATCTTTCCTAAAAGATGCGTTATCAAATTTTGAGTTCAGGGATACCAGGCTTCAGCTTCCCATCTTGCTCCAATGGGGAGATATGCAGGTCCACATGGGACACATCATTCCCCATTCTATCCTATGGGCAAGATGGCCTTTTCAATAGTGAAAAACGAAATAGGCAGTATATCACTATCAGGACATGTTACCCACACTAGTACATGTCCTACCTTTCACATACACTGCATCCTGCCCAGGGGGGGTACCTTGGGCCTACCATAGGGGTGTGCAATGTATAAGAAAAGGGAAGGGTCAGGCCTGGTAGGTGTGTACACTGGCCAGGACAACATGGCAGTTAGCAACTGCCCACAGGCACTGCCGTGGCAGGCCTGAGACACCATTTTAGGACTACTCATGTGGGTGGCACAATCAGTGCTGCAGGCCCAATAGTAGCATTCAAATTATTACCAGCCCTGGCACACTCAGTGCCCTTTACTAGGGACCTTACAGGTAAAACAAATATGCCAATCATGGATAACCAATCATCATATCAATTTACAGAGAGAGCATATGCACTTTAGCACTGATCAGCAGTGGTAAAGTGCCCAGAGTCCTATAGTCAACAACCACAGGTCAGGAAAAATAAAGGGGGAAAAAGCTAAAAGTTTTGGGATAACCCTGCAGAAAGGGCCATTGGCAACAATATGTGTGTTTTGGCATGCATATGACACAGTATTTGGCTGGATATATATGTGTATGTGTAACTAAGTGTGGGAAGGGGTGTGTGTGAATATGTCTTGCTGAGTTTGTTACAGTTTCTGTGTGTGACAACACTTCAAACATCCACCACCTTTTTGTAATTACTGAAAAGAGTGTGTAACGAGGTTCGCTACTTATAATAATTTATGGTGGTGGATAAATTGTAAATGAAAGTTTATAGCTATAACTTTAGAATTTGTAAAATTTGCGTAGTTTAAACTTGCTTTGGATAGGGAAAATACGTTTCCCTAAGCTTTAACCATTGTTTTTTTCATTGAATTTCAATGTCCTTTTTAAATGAAAAAACAAAATGTGTTTCAAATCATACAGTCCTGTATCGCAAGTGGAGAGTTGCTCTGTGGAGTGTTCTACAGTACAGAGGAGGAGAGTGTTGTGAAGTATGTTTTCATTGACTGGAGTATTGTATATTGGAATCGAAAGGAGTAGAGTGTAGTAGTGTATCATACAGTGTAGTGAAGTGTTATATAGTGTAGTTGCATGGTGTCTCATATAGTGGAGTCAAGTATCATAGATTTGAGTAGCGAGTTGTACAGTGGAATGGTGTGTCAAACAGTACAGTAGAATGTCATAGACTGTCATAGAGTGGAGTAGAGGGCTTTAGATTGAAGTAGGGTGAAGTGGAGTGGCATATCGTCAAGTGGTGTGTCAAAGAGTACAGTGGAGAAGACTGTCTTAGTATGGAGTGCCGTGTCATATAGTGGAGGGGCATGTCATAGTGAGAAGTCAGATGGTGTGTTGTTGAGTGTCATACAGTGTAGTGGAGTACCATAGAGTTGATGGCACAGAGTGGAGTAGAGTGTCATAGAGTAGCAAAGAGTGTAGTACAGTGATGTAGAGTGGAGTTGTTTACATTGGAGTAGAGTGGAGTTGTTTACAGTGGAGAAACGTTAAGTGGAGTATAGTACAGTGGCGTCTAGTGGGATAAAGTGTAGTTGAATGGAATATAGTGGAGTAGAGTACACTGGAGTGGGCTGCAGTAGAGTGGAGTAAAGAGTCATAGAGTGGGGTGACGTGTTGTATACTATAGGGGTGCAGCATACAGACGAGTAAAGTGTCATAAATTGGAGTACTGTTTTGTACCGTAGAGACAGACTAACCGACACACGTTGCATGGCATGGCGCACATTGCTGTAGAAACTGCAGCAGCAGTAAGGCTGGCTCTCAGCTCCAGGCTCCCGAGTCTCCGAATCTTCGACTTCGACCCTTGAGGAACCCAGGGTTTTGATTCCCGGCTGGAGCATACATTCCCCCCCATGGAGGCAGCCTGGTGCAACCGAGACCCGGAGCGGGTATGGGGTGTGGGAGTAGGGGTGGGAGCGGAGGGTGTGCCCTTCATGCCCTGGACAGTGAGGAAGCGTGGCCCATGAAGGAAAGACCACTCTAACTGCTGCTCTGCTAAGACTCGCTGCGAATACTGGTGGCTTTCCGCTTCTTTGGGAGTGGTTCCAAGAGGAAGAAAGTGACTGGGTGAGGAGCCTGGCCACTGGTGATTAGCGGCAGCTCAGGCCTTGGTCCTGCCATAGATCCTGCTTCAGTGACCTGACCTTGTTGGAGTCCATTGATTTTCTTGGCGGTACGGAGCGGGAGGCCTGTCAAAAAACAGTAGACTCTCACTGGCAATTGAGGTGAGTGGCGCTGCAATCGAGTGGAGGTGGCATTGCGAGCTCCCCTAACCTCTCCACAACCTGACCCCTCACCACCCCCGCTGTCTTTCAACAGGACCGATACAGGTCCAGGCAGAAACCCCTTTGTGCGACGGCAGCGGGAGGGATCACTGAAGACGAAGGCCAAACCTCGCAGGAGCAGAACGGGCACTGGAATTTAAGCTAATTTAAATTACTACATAGCTTTTGCTGTTCCAATTGAGGCGAAGCTCAAGGGTGTGAGGACCTACTGTCTGCAGAGGAAGTAGAGGTGGGGGCGAGGAGAGCGGTAAGCCGGCAGCTTATTGTCTTTTCTTTTCAGGCCTCGGCCTTCATCACACCTCTAGCTCTTTCCCGCCCCCTTCTGCTCCTCTATATTTTAAAATCACACTCTCTCACCCACCTATTAGCTGACTTTCAATCTGCCTGTACTTACCTACCCATTGGTATATTGATCAGCTTGAGTTTAATTAAGGCAAAAGAGTACCAGCAAGTTGTGTTGATGTGACCAGCTATCGGACACATTTGCCCAGAGCAAGGAGCGGCACGGTCAAATGGTCTAAAAGCACAGATTGAATGTACGGTTCTGGTCTACTATTACTAATCTTTCTTTGTACAGCTCCCTGCTATTAAACTGCTACAAACCTGTTATGAAACTGCAGTTGCGGCCTGGAATTACCTAAGAATCGAGCCAGGATTTGAAATAAGTATTGAAGTCGGTCTCTTGTAAATCGTCTGTATAACCGGAGTGGTTTTAGAGTTTTTTGCACATGTATAGCTTCACCTTGAGACAGTCAATACAAATAAGATTCCGGGCTCTCTTTCCTTCTCAACCATTATGGCATATAAGAAACTCAGAACCAGAACAATCCATATGAAAAGATTGGGCACGGAGCATTCCTTCAGAAAGAATAGGTGCAAAGCATCCCATATTGAAAGGTGTCTGGAACTGTTGAAATAACAAAATTATTTCCTAACTTACAAAAAACAAGTGACTCAACAATAATTGCTGAACATGGAAATACAGAGGAACTAAGAAATTATATGAATCTAAAACCTGATATATTAAACCTCAACAGCAATCTGGAACCTGATGAGGAACAAGAAAGAAATCAGCACATTGATTACATAAAAGGTGAAGAGCTTCGGGAGCTCTTGGAACCAGAATCTCAAATGGCAGAGGAGGCACCACTTTTAATATCTGCAATCGATTTTACACTACCAGACATAAACTTTAATCCCACCCTTCCCGCAGAGGTACCTAAACCAACAAAGGAGACACTGCAATTATTTAACAGTACACCAAATAATACCTCTGACAAACTGGAAAGCTTTTCGCAGTCTCCAGATTTTTCGTTATTTATTACTTTGCATTTATCACCCAACAGGCATGATCCTGTATCTAGCGCTTTATTTATACTTCAAAAGATTCTGGAATCTATACTGGCTCTCTTGTAAAATTATATGGAAAATTCAGGTAAGAGTTTGGAAACACAAACTGGAATACTCCAATACCTAGTGGACAAAAAGAGGAAAAAAACAACTCAACCAAAATCAACAAACTCCTCTAAGAAAACTAGAAAAAATCGAGGGAGAAAAAGAACAAACTTTTAAACCATCTTCCAGTAAAGATACAAATGGCGACACAGACTGGTAGAGCCCCCGCAAAAAAAGACATAAATAAGGGTTCACATGATGATAAAATCTATTCCCTCTGGAAATTATTTAAGGTGCCCTCAAGTGAGACTAACACACAAGAGGTCATTTCCAATCTTTGATCAGAAGAGAAGTCAAAAATCAATAAATCAAATAGCAAAAAAAGAAGAAATTGTTACTCCTTGAACTTTGACTACAATGGGAGTCCGGACCTATGCCAAAGCAAAAGGAAAAGAGAAATAACAGACAAGGCAAAAGTAATAAGAAAATAAACAAACGGCAAGGATATCAAAATTTCCACAGTTCTTGTCTTTGGAGCGAAAAACTTTGGCTAGTGGAAAGATCGTGAACTCTCCAGAATCTGCCCAAATTCATGACCAGCATCAATTATTGTACGATATTAAAGAAGTCCAGAAGCAGTTAAATCCTCTTGCGCCAAAATTTTACTATGAATATCAAAAAAGATCAACCACTTACGATTATCCCAGACAAAGAAGCCCATTTCTCCTTGGGGAATCCAACTGAAATAGGGAAACAGTCTGAATCTTGTATCTTCTACATTATGGACCTATTTCCTGTTGGAAAAGATCCACTGAATTGCAGGAGAATAGTAAATCTTTTGCAAAAGATAGATTCACTACACTCACTAACAACTTCAGAAATAAAATGAGTGGTCTTCCAGAAGAAATCCCAACGTTGAATTTTGGTCGACTGTGATCTCTTCTAAAATCTTAAAAGAGAAAGATATGCTCCATAAAAATGGATTTGATGTAGTGGAAATCAAGGAAAATGTAATGTGCTAAAAAAAACAAAAGGAAAAGATGACAGCAAGATCTCTTTCCATAATCATACATTCAATGGTCCTGGAGCTCAAACAAACATATCTGATGGAACGCTAACTATCCCCATTCAAAACAGAATTTTGAATTACGACCTAAAAAAACCTGTTACACAGTCTAAGGAACTCTCTTGGTCATGGGTCTCCAGCAATTTGAACAGCAACAAACAGGGTAAGGTAAATAAACACCCTTTTTAGCAGATCCATAAATGTTGCATCTTGGAACATCACCAGGAAAGACCTGGAAAGTTAACTTTGATCCTGGAAAACTCCCCGGCGATAGGGACCCTGCAAGAAACATGGGCTTTAGAAACCTTTGACCAAAAAGATTACTTTGTGTACAATATCCCGGCAGAGGATGTGAGAAGGGGCCATGCAAAAGGAGGTTTGCAATTCCTTTAAGGGAAGAAATACTCTGGGATCTGGTAGTAATTAACATCTTTCTCCAGAAAGTCATATGTATAAAGATTAAGCACAGGAAAGAAAGCCTGGACTCCATTCACGATTTGCTAATTTTGAATGTTTACACCCCCCAGGGCCCTCAAATGTCTCTCTAATGATTTAAACATTCGGGAAAATTGATCTTGTCATAGAATCCAAAGGGTACCCTTCGGTATTGATATTTGGGGACTTTAATGGAAAAATCTCAAATGCTCTTTTGGCTAAATGGGAGATTCAAGCACATAAGGAAGCTTTGCCAATACCTTTATTTCATACAAAGGTAAAAGCTGATAAAAGGTGGAAAATACTTCTCGCTTCAGTGACCGCAATGAATTGAGTCATAATAAATGGAAGAACCGAAGGTGATATTCCTACTGCTTACACGAGAAAAGGGTCTTCTAGTTCCTCATTTCTTGACTAGATAATCTGTAGTTTGGATTTATTCAATAAAAGTGCAAACATTGAACATTAAAAGTACACAATAAAGTGATCATGCAATTACTTACTTGGGAATTCAGATCCTATTACATTCCACTGTTTCATGAACTTACCTCTTAAAAATGGAACTCGTGAAGTAAAACAAAAAAATGAGCGTATAAATTGAAATTCGAATGCAATTGATAAAATAAATACTGCAATCATTTCTTAACAATTGGCTTTCTGTAGAAATGTAGTGGATCCTACAACAAGCTATGAATATACTGTTTCTGCGATTGTGGCCTTCCTGCTGGGACATTCAATTGGGCGAGAAAAGTGGGAGAAATAAGTAAAGCGTCCAAATTGCCAAACATCAAAATTAAATAAATTGACTAGATTGCAATTTCAAAACTGCTCTGGGAACAGACAGAAAGAAATTGTGACAATGAAAAAGTACCTAATACCTAAGAGCAATGGACCACAGCAAGGCTGTCTTTACGCCCCTATCTTATTTTCCCTCTATACAAGCAATATCCCAGAGTGTTTTTTAAAAATGTATAATTTTCTGCCAAACGTAGGGGTCTATTAGGAAGGCGGTCGAAAAAACACCCTGATCGCCATGGTAGCGGGAAAAGACCACCCGCCAGGACCGCGGCAGAACCGCCGGTCCAATTAGTATGCTCCGCAGTCGAAATCCGATTGCGACGGTACGATCGCGGCCTTTAACATTGCGGTGGTTGCTGCTGCCAGCAGCACCGCCGCAATGTCTTTAGGAGCATGTCCTGAATATCCCTGCACTGCGTGGCAGGTACTGCACAGTGCCTGCCACTTGGTACAGGGACATGTAGTACCCCCCAGTGCACCCACACTCCCCCAAACACATTGGGGGCCCGCAATGGGCCCCCAGAGACATTCTCCGCATGCCTTTCCATGGCGGTTCCACCGCAGTGGAAAGGCTGGCTACTGCATCATAATCATGCCGGCGGAGCCTGGCTCTGCACCGGCCCCATTTTAGCGGTCAACCTCCGCCTGCCAGGCATGCGTGCGGACTGCTACCGGTGGAAAAGTGGTGGGCGGAATTTCTCACCGCTGCGGTCATCACCGCCATGGTAATGTGACCGGCGGTTTTCCTGGTTGCGATCGCGGACGGATGTGGCCATCCATCCGCCATCCTAATAGGCCCCATAGCATCCAGTAATATACATATTTTAATGTATGCTGAGAATGTAGTAATTTTAGATCTCACACCAATAGATCTACAAAGAAATTTAAACACACTGAATTGCAATACGAAAGTAAATTTTCTCGTCCCAAACATTTCTAAAACAAAAGTTGTACCTCTTAGAGCAGTGGTTCCCAAACTTTTTTGACCCGTGGCTCCCTTGACCTAATTGGCAGTTGGCCGTGGCTCCCCACCATTTTTTTCCGGGTGGGCGGGTGGGAGTGGGGTGGGAGGGGGATGTAAGCCCGACCTCGGGAGTACTTCCTGTTGTCTTCCTTAAATTAATTGGGATGCAATGAAGGTATTATAATCATATTTGTAACAAAATACAAAGATAACAGCTGTTTAATAAAAATTTGTTAAGTGTGAAGCGATACAAGATTAATAGCCAAATATGTTTCCACGCAACGTTTTGTAACCACACAATAGTTCAAAAATTTCTATATAATAAAATATCTTTTCAATGGACAGGTAAAACAACAGAGTCTGAAATTTACCTTACAAATCCTAGTGAGATGGATGTGCTTGTTTTTCCTTACATAACTCCTGAAATCTTGTAGTTATTTTTGAGATCGCAACACGCATTTCTTTTTCAAGGTTAATTTTTGCCCTATATTTAGACTTTATCACTGCAACTGCTGAGAAACCAGCTTCACAAAGGTACGAAGTAGCAAAAGGGATCAAAACATGCAGGGCTCTCTTGCTTATCATTGGATATTCATCTCCAGCTTGGCACCAGAACTCAAGCAGTGACTGAGACTGGAACCTTACTTTCAATGTTGAGTCACTTGAAACATCAATAAGCTGTTCTGCTTCCTCATTGCTGAAATGCTGAGGTATCTCAGCATTGAAGGGGTCTCTCACCCATTTTATTGGCTCCACTTCATCCTCTGGAAAATATTTATCAAGGTAAAAACGCAGTTGAGACAAATACAGAACAAAAACGGTGCTCAGTTCCGCCTTTAACGCCATCTCATTCTCCTGCAGAAACTGGTCCAATGAAGGAAAACATGTATAGTCACCTTTGCTTATACTACTTTTCCAAAGGATCACTTTCTTCTTAAAGCCTGAAACTTTGTCTGACAGTTGCAAGATGTTAGTATTATTGCCTTGCAAGGACTTGTTCAGTGCATTCAGTTTTTCAAATAGATCAGAAAGAAAAGCCATTTGTATTAGAAAGTCTGCATCAATAAACTTGTCAGCAAAACAATGTTCATCATCATGTAGATACGAGTATATTTCATTCCTCAGTTCATACACCCTAAGCAGGGAGTTACCTAGAGACAGCCACCGAGAACTGCTGTAGAACAAGAGACATGAGTGTTCCGCACCCATGTCCTCACACAGTTTAGCAAAAAATCTTGCTTTCAATGGTCTTGTTTTAATATAATTTACCACTCTGATGACAATTTTCAGAATACCATGCAGTTCTTCACTGAGGTTTCCTGCTGCCAGTGCTTCTCTGTGAATTATGCAGTGTGTCCAAACAGCATTAGGAGCTTTATATCGTATGCGAGCTTGAAGTCCTTGGTAGCATCCTGCCATGGAACGGCCCCCATCTGTACAAACTCCAACACATCTCTCCCAGTCAATTTGATTCTGTTGCATAAAATCATCCACAACCGCAAACAAGTCTTGGCCTGTAGTCCCACCTTTGATTTCTTTAC
The DNA here is from genome assembly GCF_964204655.1 of Triturus cristatus. NCBI lineage: Eukaryota > Metazoa > Chordata > Amphibia > Caudata > Salamandridae > Triturus > Triturus cristatus. The sequence goes on from NC_140586.1 coordinate 547,005,890, forward strand.
AGAACAACAAATCCTCAACAATTTGTTTTTCGTATAGAAACCTGACATAGCAAATAAGGTGGGTGTCTTTGTGGTTGTCTGTTGCCTCATCCAGCTGGAGTGCAAAGTCTTTGCCTCTTAGATTACAGATGAGCTGCTCGTTTATATCTTCAGCCATATCATTTATCCTCCGGCTGATAGTATTATTAGAAAGAGGCACTTTCAGCAGCTGTTTACCCGCATCTTCGCCGAGCATGATTGTTACCATCTCAACAGCAGCAGGCAAAATCAGCTCTTCTGCAATTGTGTGGGGTTTTTTACTCTGTGCAACTAGATAGGCCACTTTATATGAAGACAG